>NC_138141.1:17740493-20392993 GCF_964188305.1 Podarcis bocagei | reverse complement strand
AAAACTGGCCCAACCTCTCGTGATTTATGTCTTAGCTTCTGTATTGTTACAGGGTAGGGATTGGGGACCTCAGGCTCAAGGCCTGAATGTGGCCCTCTGGCCATCAGATTACCATTAAGCCACACCCCAACCCAGGGATACACCACTCACCAGCCCTCCTTCACAGACTCCGTGGGTGCTTTTGCTGTGTCTTGCTTGCCTGGAGGGAAAGATGCTTCTATGGTTGTACATAAAACTCTCTGGCTATTGTGTACAAAGGTAGGAATTCATGACTCCAGCCCCTTTTGCCTCTGGCCCCTTGTTTCCTATGTTTATTATAGAGGTTTGTCCCACCTACCAACCTCTCCCCACTCCTTCTCAGCCTGATCTGAAAACTAGAATCTGTAAGGGTGGGGTGCAGTTGTTTCCCCTCCTTGGCTCTTGGAGTCTTTTCACATAAATAACACTAGAGTGTTGGTTTGTTCATATTAGCCATTCCTATGAAACTATTATCTGAACATTATAAATCCAAGTCCTGGCCTGGTTTTTATGGGCCCCTTCAGAATATGTGGGAACAATGTCGTTTAGCAAAAACTCCACTTGCAAAGGCTTTAGGGAGCCTGTTTCCTGCCACTGTTAATGAAGCATGTTCATTTGGTAATTAAATGAGAAGGACCAAGAAAGAGTATTGAGAAATGGCCTTTAAATAAAATACAGCTGGCTTTTCCTGTAACTGACATCCTTTTTATAAATCCTCAGCCTAGCGAGAGCCGTGTCACTATCATTCTGCCCAAGATCTTGCAAAAGGTGTTTATGAAGTTATTTGTTTTGTGATTTAAAAGTTCCAGAGGCTTCTTTAGCCATTCAGGGAAATTAAAATGGGCAGTGAATACCTGACACTGAAATTATCAGTGTATTTTATTAATCTGTGGATACCCCCACATATCTGTAAGTATTCAGGGCATACCTACAAAACAGACTTTAGCTGCTCTGTTTGTGATTGCCTCTTCCCAAGGAAGCATAGGATTTGTGGTTCTGTGAGGCAGAGCTCAGGATCTGTAGTTCAGTGGTTGAGCACATGCTTTGGATGCAAAATATCTCAAATTCAAAGCCTGGCATCTCCAAGTAGGGTTTGGGAAGACTCTGGTCTGAACCCTGGAGAGCTGCCACTAATCAACCTTGATTATGTTAGACTGGTAGCAAATGTGGTGCCCTCCAGATTTTATTGGACTATAACTCCCATCATCCTTAACCATTGTCCCTGCTGGATTGGGCTGATGACAGTTGAAGAGTCCAGAAATATCTGGAGGACATGTCATATTGGCTGTTCCTGAACTTAGATGGTTCCGCAATCTTACTGAACTACAATCCTTAAGATTCCTTGAGGGATGGCAGCTAAACTGGTATAAAGCCAACCTAACTTTGCTGCATAGATGTGTCCATTGAGTTTTTCTAGTATTTTGACACAATTTGTTCAGCAAGCCAAAATGCCAACAAAGAGCAGAGACTAATCAGTTTTCTCAGGGAAAAAGAGTTCCACATTCTGTGTTCTGAAACTGAAAAGGCCCTGTTCATTCACATTCAGGCCAGTTAGACCTCTCATGGCCATGGGACATGAAGCAGGGTGTTCATAATAGTGGGTTAGCAACCCTACCACACATGAGATGGCAGTCATTCAAACATCCCAGTTGCAAAAAGGGGTGGGCCAATGTATTTGTTTGTTTCACTTTTCTCAGCAAGACAATGCTATCCAAGTCTCCTAAGTTTATGGCTTGGAATGCAACACCCAGGCAATCTGAATTCTGCAGGGTATTTTCTGTGTGCAAAAAGGGGAACATAAAAATGCTTATTTTGTGGAGTAAAAGATGCTTACAAAATGTGCATTTTATTGGTGAATGCATTGAAAAGAGAGTATTTTATGTAACCTGTACAAAATGCATGTGATGGAATGGACAGAATGACCTATGGACCTATGATTCAGTTCCAGCAAGCGTGAAATGAAATGGAATTAGGTTTTCAGTCCATCGCTAGTCCCAAAACATTTAGGACTTTATATGTAAATCCTATAGACAAGGCCTATCCCTTTCAGCCACAGGCTTGCTGGTGATGAGAGAGAAATTAGAATCAATTCACATTTAAAGGTGAATCTGCTTAATTCACATGTTCCAGAACAATATATGAACTGAAACACAGCCATCCTTCAAAATTCACACTTCTCTGAATTTTGCAATGCAGTTCTCCCACTAAGCAAAACATACAAAATGCACATACTAAGGTAAAGTGTGCATAAAAATGCAAACTTTTTTTGAGGATAACATAAAAATGCATTATATTAGGGAAATTGCACTCCAAGTATGTTGTATTAGGCAAAATTGCACACATTTGGAGAAATCTGCCCTAAAATGCTGGTGAAATGTCATGAGGGTTTTCTTTGTGGGGGTGAATCGCAAATTGATGTGGAAATGTGGATAGTTCAAGAATGAAAAAAGGGGAGAAAATAAAAGATATTTTTTTTAATTGCCTGCATAAGCCTGGTGGCATAGAAAATTTTTCAGGAGGCATTTAAAGGTTGAAATAGAAGGTAGCTGCTGAATCTCCACTGGCAGAGCATTCCACAGGACTGAGCCAGTTTCTTCTTGTCAGATGAGCCTTGTCAACACAGGGGACAAACAATGGTGCTCCTACAGGTGACCTCAGTGGGATATAAGTTGTTTGTAAATTAATACAAGGACCTTGAGTCTGCCTTAGTAGTAGATAGGCAGCCAGTGCAGATGTTTTAACAATGGCCTCACATGTTGTCAGCCATGTGCCCCTTCATCAGTCTGGCTGCCGCACTTTGCACCAGCTGGAGCTTCCAAACCAAGTCCAAGGGCAGCCCCACATGGAACACACTGCAGGATTCCAGCCTCAAGGTTACCAATGTATTGTCTACAATGGACAAGCTATCCCTGTCCAGGAATGACTAGAGGTGGCAAACCAGACAGGGCTATTAGAGGCATTCCTAGCCACAGAGGAGGCATCTAGTGAGAAAGATGTATCCAGTATGCTTGGTGCAAACACCTAAAAGGAATCAAAATTCAAAAGAAAGAAAGAAAAAGGAACTCCAAATCCAGAGGCACATCACCTTTTCAAGGAGAGGTGATGCTTTAGGGATCTCTGCAGTGTCACTAGAATCAGAATCTGTTTTCCCAGATGGAATGAGGATAAGACTCAAAGAAGACATTATGGCCAATTCTATTTTATGCTCTTCATATGTCATTAATTTCCCATTACACGGTAAATGAATTATATACACAAAATTTCATAGCTTTGGTGGGAAAACAGTCGCTGGTTTTTTGACTTCTCATTAATCTGGTGTCGCCGGCATACAAAACAGGGAGATGTTTTAACGGCGGGCATTGGCAGATTAACAAATTGGCTTTGCTAATATTACACGGAGTATCATTAAACTGTCAGAAAAGTGCTAAAACAATAGTGTCGAATGGAAGCAGGGAGCAAACTGGAGACCCCGCTCTGCTGGGACTCCATCTATTAAAGAAAAGCAGAGCAGACGTTTTTGCTTTTATGTCACACAATAAACTTTGGCTTTTAAAGGGAGTCTCAAAATTGGCAGGAGTGTTTTGCTTGAGGCGAAGCATTCAGGACAACAGCTCCAATGTGAGGCTCAAGCGAGGTCAGCCCTCCCATGAGGTGGAAGCCCGTGGGACGGTGCCCTCATGGGTGCTCTGCCTGCTCCTCCCGCTGCCAAGATTGGTCTACAGTAGCTTCCAACAAGATATTATGAGATCTCACTGGAAGCCACTGGAAGTCATTTGCAACCCCTGCTAAATGAGGCTGGGGGGGCAGGGTGTGTGCCAGCAGGAGTAGGACCTTTCCATTTCACCTCACGTGGCAATTTGGGGTGGGCCACCCCTTGACTCAAGCTTGAACAAGTTTGCTGTTGTTGTTTAGTCGTTTAGTCATGTCCGACTTTTCATGACCCCATGGACCAGAGCATGCCAGGCACTCCTGTCTTCCACTGCCTCCTGCAGTTTGGTCAAACTCATGCTGGTAGCTTCGAGAACACTGTCCAACCATCTCGTCCTCTGTTGTCCCCTTCTCCTAGTGCCCTCCATCTTTCCCAACATCAGGGTCTTTTCCAGGGAGTCTTCTCATGAGGTGGCCAAAGTACTGGAGCCTCAGCTACAGGATCTGTCCTTCCAGTGAGCACTCAGGGCTGATTTCCTTCAGAATGGATAGGTTTAATCTTCCTGCAGTCCATGGGACTCTCAAGAGTCTCCTCCAGCACCATAATTCAAGTTTAGAACATTTAGGAACATTGCTAAACAGAAAAGCCCAGACTCAAGCATGGCTGGCTGCAGCTTGGTCTGAATAGAGAGCTCTGCAGAAGAAGCTCTTCCAGTTCAAGGGGCCTTCCTTGATTCAGCAGCCATGGGCTACTATGGCATGGGGAAAGACAGTGATTCTGTGGGGTCTTCTGGGCTGGTGTTGGATGGCAGGAATGGCAGAGAGGTGTTGTGATCATGGCTTCCTCCTATGCTGGAGCTTCTTCAGAAGTGGGGACCATCATGGCCAGCCCTGTGAACAATTCCTTCGCACCATCTGATTCATCTCCCAAATCCATAACCTTATTCCCCAACAAAGGGAATGAGTGATCCCAAGGTCATGGAACAAAGAAGGAACAGCCTTGAGAGCAGCCACCAGAGAGGTGGATGTGAGATATGTGGAACTAGGCTTGGGAAGAGCTCTCAGGGTTGGCTCTGAGATGGAAGCACATCTGTAGAGGTTCCTCATCCCTAATGTAGCATAGAATCATAGAGTTGGAATAGACCACAAGGGCCATCGAGTCCAACCCCCTGCCAAGCAGGAAACACCATCAGAGCACTCCTGACATATGGTTGTCAAGCCTCTGCTTAAAGACCTCCAAAGTAGGAGACTCCACCACACTCCTTGGCAGCAAATTCCACTGTCGAACAGCTCTTACTGTCAGGAAGTTCTTCCTAATGTTTAGGTGGAATCTTCTTTCTTGTAGTTTGGATCCATTCCTCCGTGTCCGCTTCTCTGGAGCAGCAGAAAACAACCTTTCTCCCTCCTCTATGTGACATCCTTTTATATATTTGAACATGGCTATCATATCACCCCTTAACCTCCTCTTCTCCAGGCTAAACATGCCCAGCTCCCTTAGCCGTTCCTCAGATACATAGCCGTTCCTCAGATACATAGGGCAGATACATAGGCAATCAGGCTTTAATACTGGGGACCTTTTCCTTTATAGAAAAGGCAAGAAAGAATGAACATGATAGACGTGTATAGGGAGAAGTGGCTAGGGAGAAGTTTCTGATTCTTTTTCAAGAAAGCCCATCCACTTGCATCTCCTTTAATTAAACTTGCACCAAAGGACAGATTGACACAAAGGCCAAAGGCAACATCTTTTGTAATTTCTATTTCTTCAGATGGCTCCTATCTCCTCCTCCTGAGTTATTATTATTTTTATTAAAAAGTAATCCCCCAGAAATAAATCTCTCCTTTTTCGCAAGCTGTTGAAGAGCAGCCTGTTTCTTCAGCTGATGTTGAAGGAAATAGGCTTTCTTTACTGAAAACTATGGTCAGCAGTGCAAGGCAAGGCACCGTTCTTTTAGGGGAGTTAATTCTCTCTCTCTCTCTCTCTCTCTCTCTCTCTCTCTCTCTCTCTCTCTCTCTCTCTCCACTCTTCTTAAAGACAACAGATTAGAAAATAAATAAATTAGGCTTCCCTGGGAAAACTCTTTCCTTGCAAGAAATCAATGGCTAATTTGTGGCTGAAAACATTGCATGCCTACAAAGCTCTCCTAGGCAGTGACACAATCTATCTTCCTCTCCCTATTTATATTGGTTCCAGTGACCCTTGTTCCACCATTGCTGCTGCTGTACCCAAAGCTCTCCTGATTTTTTGAATGACTCAACCCATTCAGCATCGCCGCCCCATATGCCTGGGACTCTAGCACAATACCCACTGAGCACACACTGATTGTACCAACACACACTGCCCCAACCAGAGATGAGGGGAGTTGTAGTCCAAAACATCTGGAGGGCAGCATGTTGACAATGGCTGCTATACGTAGTACTACTTCTGGCCCATAATTCTATTCATTGAGGGATAGGACTCCATGGGGTGAGGGAAGTGAGGGCAGCCTCTCTAAACTGAAGTGTCAATATTTAACCTTTTCACTAGAGTTAGGATAACAGAAAAGCAATAGAAATATTTTAAAAATTAATTTCCAGTTGTTGTTTTAATGCGGGTAAGAGATGGATGTTGGAAGGGTCGGGACAGACAAAAAATGACCTCTTTGTACAGCATGTGGTTAAACTATGGAATGTATGCTTACTAAATGTAGTGATGGTGGACAACCATCTTGGATGGGTTTAAAAGAGGCCCTTTTTATGTTCTTAGAGAGAAGAAGAGAAGAAGAAGAAGAAGAAGAAGAAGAAGAAGAAGAAGAAGAAGAAGAAGAAGAAGAAGAAGAAGAAGAAGAGTAGTAGTAGTAGTAGTAGTAGTAGTAGTAGTAGTAGTAGTTTGGATTTGATATCCCACTTTATCACTACCAGAAGGAGTCTCAAAGTGGCTAACATTCTCCTTTCCCTTCCTCCCCCACAACAAACACTCTGTGAGGTGAGTGGGGCTGAGAGACTTCAGAGAAGTGTGACTAGCCCAAGGTCACCCAGCAGCTGCATGTGGAGGAGCAGGGAATCGAACCCGGTTCCCCAGATTACGAGTCTATCGCTCTTAACCACTACACCACACTGGCTCTCTTCTCCCCCAGCCTGCCCCACTCTCTCTCCAGCAGGGTCAATAAAACTCAGATTTTGTCATATGCATGTTTGGCTGGCCTCTGGATCTAGGTGAATAACTCTGAATGATGGTTTCCAAGGAGTCACAATTTGATGCAATGTCTTGGGTGCCTCGTATCACTTGCACCTTCTTCTTGAGTTTGAATTTTTACCATTGTTTATTACTACAGTGTGAGCTCTTCCCCTGACTCAAAGGTGTTCAGGGTGGTGTACATGAGACCTATCTAGGAATGGGGAGGAATTCATTTGGTCCACTTTTTACATTGGACTAACCCAATCTGATGCTTCCAGAACTTGCTCACAGATTTTACAACTCCCACTTGGATTGCACACTTCTCCAGGTTTCAAAATGTAGTTTAGGTACTCAAAGAATGTGCACAAAAATAGCTATTTTACTTTAAAAGTGCATACAAAATGCTTATTTCACAGATGAATGCATTGGGAAAGTGTGTACTTTTACATTTTAAAACAGCATGTTTTATGCAGAAAGTATCTACAAAATGTGTATTATTTAAATGTGGACTCTTAATGTGTGTGTGTTTTTAAGTACAAAATGGGATGGGCAGGATCTGTGATTAAGTGCCAGAGAGACTGAAATGGGATAGATTTATGCCACACAGTTCTGACAGCCAGTGGTGGCTGGTGACTATTGGGACAGGTAGGGTGAAAGGTGGGAAGGTCAGGAGTAGGTGGCACCAGACCAATGTCCTCATCTTTGTCCCTGCAGATTTCTACAAGGGCAACACTAAGGTGAAGTAAGCAGACAACCAGAGCTACCCTCTGTACTGACTATGAGTAAGAAGGCAGGTGGTCTTGGAGGAATCAAGAGTGAGATTGGTGGGCCAGTGCCTAATAGACCAGCCTCCACTACTGACAATCCTGCAAGGTATGTTAAGTTGAGAGATAGCAACTGGCCTAGGTCACCCAGTGAGTTTTCTGGCTGTGTTGGGATTTGAGCCTTGGTTTCCCCAGTCCCGCTCTGGCATTCTTAACCACTACACTGCTGTGGTGGCTGTCATGGCTTCAAGCCTGCAGAAGGAAACAAGAAGTCTAGGGCTGATGTATCACCAACTGGAGTATCATGCTTTGTTTAGTTTTTTAGACCCAATGAAGCCCAATGCTGGTGATTTAAAGCCCATGAAGCCTAAGACTGGTGGTCTGTAGGCTTCACGGGCTTTGAATCACCAGCATTGGTCTGCAACCCTCATAGACATAGTCATCTATGCCTGGCTCATCAAAGGAATTGATGGCTTGCCCAATGGCACAGAGAGCATTCAAGGAAGGCAAAGAAATAGCCATCTGCATGCCAAGGGGATTGTCCTTTAAGAACTGCAGTGTGTAGGCCAAGAGGGTGGAGCTTCAGAAAGGTGGATATAGGAGGAGGAGACTTATAAGGCCCAATTCACCTCTGGAACAAGTTCCTTACTTGGAACTATCCATGGTTCTGAAGCCACCAGCCCACCTTGCAGCCTTGCTCCTGTGGGTACTGACAAGGTCAAAACAAGGTCACAATATTTTTGTGAAGCTGTTTACTTTTTACTCTCCATACTTGATTAAAGCAAAGCCTAACTTCATTTGCTCACATCCATCCCTTGTTACTCCCGTCTTCCCTTTTCTCCCTTTCTTGCCCAGCTTCTAAAATTCATGAGCTCTTTAGGCTGGGTCTTGTCCTTTCAGTGTGAGCCACTCTATGGTGGCATTATCGGGGAATCAGCTTGCTCTCTACCAGTCAGAAGCTCTCCCTATTCCCAGTTGAAGACCCATCTGTTCTTCAAGAAAAGGATTACCTAAGTGGCAGGCTTCCAAGCTCCAAATTGGAGGCGCCAGAAACCATCACAAGCTGCCACATCATGGTTACACTTTTTTAAACACAGTGGCCTGGGAAGGACCACCATTAAGAATGTATTGGGCGAGATGCCACCTGGGTGAGATGCACACAGCAACTGCAACCAGGCAAAAATCTAATTCATGCACTGCAGCACAGGTGGTTTGGAGATTCCTATCAGCAACCCTAGCCTTGCTCTGCTCTTGGCAAATGTGCTGAAGTCACCTTCCTAATCCAATCTTTCTGTGATGCAGTCTGTTCCCCAAGCCATCCTGGTCCTAATTGAGTTACATTTAAAAGCTACATGCTGTAATTTTGAACATAACACCGTTTCAGCAACCCAGAGGGAAAGAGGCGGTTGTTTTTCCTCGTCTGTGTTTGCAAGAGACAAATTACCTTCAATGAAACATGTCTGCACCATCGGAGATCAGGTTGCACAGGAAAAGGATGCTCAGCCTCCATCAATTCCATGTCTAAGCCTGGCTGTGCTGGATCATATGCACAGTGATTATGAATAGCAGGAATCAGCTAGGCTAGACGCAGTGGTTCTCATCCTGTGGGTCCCCAGATGTTGTTGGACTACAACTCCCATCATCCCTGAGCTCTGGCTTGCCAGCTAGGGGTGATGGGAGTTGTAGTTCAACAACATCTGGGGTCCCACAGGTTGAGAAAGGCTGAGCCAGAGGGAGGTTGGACCCTCCACTTCAGGTGTAGGCAGACTCAGCCTTGAAACTTGCTGTAAGGTCTCTGCCTGGAGCTTGTGCACTCAGACCTTTTCTAAGGCAAAGTTGTAAAGACTTCCAAGAAGTACAAAAAGCCCCCCCAAGCCCCTCCCTCCATTGATTTCATTCCCAAGGCTGTGCCAAAAATTCCTTCTGTAAAATTATCATAGGTTGGGTGAGGGCTTCAAATTTTGGGGCAGGGACTAGTTTTACTTTCAAGGTGGCCAAAGCAGGTGTGTGGGCATCCTTTCTTTCATTATACAAGTCACTCTCTGATGGTTGGCATTCTGCAGCCTTCCTGGGTGCCCGTGCTTCCTGAAACCTCCATGACGTCATCAGTTGTTTCTCCACACCCCTGTAAGCTGCCTAGCAGCTGTTTATTGGAGGATGATATCACCTGGTGGGAGGGGTGTCATTGGAGAGAGTTCTGAGGGGCAGATGGAGAGTTTACGAGGGCTGCATTCAGTCCCCAGGCCTGAGATTATTCAACCCTACCTTGATGGATTGAGCTAATGAAGTTACACAAAGCACTGCTCATTGCAGATCCTGGCATTTAACAAAGAAGTGACATTTAGTTATTCCTTTATCTGTCTTGAGGCTTCATTTAGTGTGTGTGTGTGTGTGTGTGTGTGTGTGTGTGAGAGAGAGAGAGAGAGAGAGAGAGAGAGAGAGAGAGAGAGCGCAACTGTGTAACTTTAAAAAGTTATCTGAGGGATACTAAATGTTCCACTGAAATGCACTCTCTTTATCAGTCAAGAACTGACAATATAGCAGCCTTTTCTTGCCCACATTCCAATCTACACATAATAGAAATTGAGATCTTTCATCATTCTCTCTGCCCCTAGCCTTGAGCAATGCTCCCCTCTGTCCCCCGATGCATTTTGGGCACCTTTGAAATCTTTATGGCTTTCATATTTGTGCCCTGCCAAAGTCCTTGGACAGGATAGCTACAAACTGAAACCAGTAAATAAAAGCTTAAATAGGTTAGCACAGAGAAATAATTGATCTGACACCGAGCACATCCCTTCCCACCCCCCTTTGGCAGTCTATTTGACCTGCGGTCATGTCAACAAGAAGGGCCAAAATAGCCCCCAACCCTTTCCAAGGAGCTTTTGTCCTAGGTAGATGCTGTCTAAACGAAGCTGGGAGGTCAAGCAAAACCCCCACAGTCTGAATTATGAAAGGTATAAACAAGGCAACCCATAATTTCTCTTTTATTACATATACTCCAGTTTTCTTTGGCAGTGCCGATAGCTGTGGTTTATGAGGACCAATTAACTCATGACGGATTTCAGCAGCTGACTGAACTCACTCAGTGAGCTTCTCCCTAGTGCATCCATCCCTATACTGAGAAACTAATTCTCTTTTGAGCAGTGGCTTCAGCAGTGGTGCGGTGAGGCATCCATGGCACCCTGGACAGCTCCATGCAGGGCTCTGGCTGGAGTCTTCATAGGAGCAGAGTTCAACAGTTGCTTCAGCACCAGTCATCCTGACACGGAACCTTAAATAGGTGCTGCAGCTCTGACTCAGTAGCTTGTTCCACCTTCTGTGACAGGAACTTCTTCATTTAAAATGACCCAGCTTGCTTTAGTAGCTGTCGAAGTCAATGGAGTAGGGGAGGCAGAGGTTCCACTAGGGTTTCTGGGATGGGAGTCCTGAGAATACAAGAATATAAAGTTAGCTTGCTGAATCAGGCTATTCCAGAATCCCGTTCTCACAGTGGCCAACCGGATGCTTATGGAAAGCCTGAAAGCAGGACATGAGCACAACAGCAATTTATCTAATCTTCAGAGTTAGAGGAGAGCAGAATTATGTCCTTGGGTCAGAAAAGTGCTGGCACATCACACCCTTCTTGCACAAGTTGTTCTAGTTTACTTTGTACATTGTGGACTATGTTTGAGGACAATGCCCTCTTCAAATCTCCAGATTCCACATTACCAGCCTCATCCACCGAAGAAAGGGGTCCCAACACCAGGGTTGAATCCTGTGGAAACCTACTTCACAGACAAATTATAGAATCATAGAGTTGTAGAGTTGGAAGGGATGCAGAAGTTCATCTAGTCCAGCCCCTCTGCAAGGCAGGAATCTCAACTAAATCATAGATGACAGATGGTCATCCAACCTCTGCTTTAAAATCTCCAAGGAAGAAGAGTCCACCACATCCCAAGGGAGTCCTTGCACTCCTTTTATGGTGCGCTTCTGGCTATTTGAAAATCCTATATTATGTGCTGACTAGGTTCAGAGCAAGTTGAGTTTTCTTCAGCTCAGGTTCAGTGGGTGAAATGGCCATTGCAAAAGTTCATATCCTGCTCATATTTCAACTCAGGAAATTTCATGCTTTGTCAGCAAATCTTCAGAATTTTCCTTTCATGCTTGAACACTTTTCACACCAAGTTTGAAGAATGAGTTTTGAAAGCTTGTGGCCAAATCTTCAGAGAGCACACTTTCCAGGCAGTGCTTTTACCCCAAAATCTTACAGCAGGGGTGGGCAAAATGATGCCCTCTATATGCTGTTGGACTCAAACTCTCATCACCCCTGACCATTGACTATGCCAGCTAAGGCTGGTGTGAGTTGAAGTCCAACAACATGAAAATGGTGTTGCATTGGCTAGCTTTGATCTATAATAACTTCCCATCTGCAAGTGTGTGTGTGTGTCTATTTCAATTTAGAAGAAGTTATTTTATTTTATCTGCATTCAAACTCTGTTTTGGAGACTTACTCCATTTATTCTCCATCTGTGGAAAAGATTCATTTAAAAGTGGGGAGGGGTTTCTTTTGCTAACAGCAGATGGGGCAGGCTAGCAAGAAGCCAGGCGTCATGCTTTCTGCATTCCCTTCTTCCCCTTTTGCTACGGCAAGAGAAGCCGAGACGTTTTATTAAGCCCTCTGGAACATGTTTTATTATTGTTGTCAGTTGTTCATGGAAACTCTTCAGCGTTAATAACTTCCCGCTCACCGCAGGCCCGGGCTGCCTCGCTGAGGGGTTTCCTGGATCTAAATAAACACAGTGTGCTTTGCAAAGCGGAGGCAGCCAAAGTTCTCGGCATTCACTTAATGCTCCCTCGGCTGTCACTCTTTGCTGACAAACTCCTGGTTCTAAGATCAGCCCAAGCGCAAAGCTGGAAGAGAATGGAGAGACTGCTAAACCAAACTGACTGCTCTTGAGTTCATCTCCAGGATCTGGGGAACAAAGCCTGGCTGGGGAGATGGGCAGGGAACAGGGATGCAGTGGTAAAATTGGAAGAGCATTAGGCTGTTATGATGGCTGCCCACAGCCACGTCCCCAAGGAGAGTACGTAGTCCTTCCCCAAAGAAGAATAAAAACATGCAGACAGCTCTGTTGGTCCATTATTGTGCGTGCACGGGCAAGTATGTGCACATATGTACATGCACATCCTCCAGAGAGCAATACTTTATAGTTTAATGCCCATTTTATTAGAATCTGCATAACAGCTATCCTGTGCATAGTTTCTTCAACTCCACTGGGCCTAGCAGTGCTTACTTCTGCCTGGGTTAAACTTGTAAAAGAGTACCAGCCAGCTGAAATTCAGCCTTTAGCTTTTAATCATAAATTGCAAAGAAGTGTTACCAGTTAACTCATTGCTTTGACAACAATAACTTCAGCTCTGAAAAAATTCCCTGGATCTGCATTCCTGCTCACCGACAACAATGGAGTAAACTGAGGTTGACTTCAGTCTTGATTCTTGGTGCTGTGGTTACTGGAGGGTTTTCTACTCAGATGTCTGGAAGCTGTGGCTGGATGGTTACGTGGGAGCCGGTTGAAGTCAAATCCTTCGAAGACAGAGGTCCTCTGGCTGGGACGGGACAATATGGGATTGAGGGGGCAACTCCCATCTCTTGCGGGGGTGCAATTAGTGCCAGCACCGTCCATTAAGAGTTTGGGTGTAATCTTCGATACCTCCCTCTCTATGGAGGCGCAGATTACAGCTATAACAAAGGCGGCATTTTTTCATCTCTGCCAAGCTAAGCAGTTGGCTCCTTACCTCTCTCGCTCTGACCTAGCCACTGTGATCCACACGACAGTCACCTCCAGACTGGATTATTGTAACTCGCTCTATGTGGGGCTGCCCTTGAGACTGACCCAGAAACTCCAGCGGGTGCAGAATGCCACGGCGAGACTCCTTATGGGGTCTTTGCTGCGAGATCACATTCATCCGGTACTATACCAGCTGCACTGGCTCCCGGTGGAGTACAGGATCAGGTTTAAGGTGATGGTTTTAACCTTTAAAGCCCTATACGGCCTAGGACCCTCGTACCTACGAGACCACCTCTCCTGGTATGTCCCACAGAGGAACTTACGATCTGCAAATAAAAACATCCTGAAGGTCCCAGGCCACAGAGAGGTTAGGCTGGCCTCAACTAGAGCCAGGGCTTTCTCGGCTGTTGCTCCAATCTGGTGGAATGCTCTGTCACAAGAGACTAGGGCCCTGCGGGACCTGACATCTTTCCGCAGGGCCTGTAAGACAGAGCTGTTCCACCAGGCCTTTGGTCAGGGCGCAGCCTGACTCCCTCCTCTGGCAATCTGCACAGGATTTTGCTTAACGGTTGCCATCAATTTGATTTTAATTAATTTTTATAATGAAATGTTTTTAGAATGTTGGATTATTTGATTGTTGTTAGCCGCCCTGAGGCCGGCTTCGGCTGGGGAGGGCGGGATAAAAAGTATTATTATTATTATTATTATTATTATTATTATTATTATTATTATTATTATTATTATTTTGACGTCAAATGTCCACCAGATATTCTGTAAATCTTCTAAAATTGGGTAGCGGTGTTGCCATTAGATGAGATCTGAGGTCAGATTTGATACTGGGTTGTTGACTTGAAAAGATATTTATATCTGGCAACAGAGATCTTTAAAGATTTTCCTATTTGCCATATGTTGGAATGAAAATAATAAGCAAGCTCGACACTCTGGGAATATGGATTTTTCAGGTACAATTGCAAATTCAGGCTTCACATTTGAAATTCTGTATTTATTTATTTTTTTAAAAAAATGGTTTTATGTATATATTTGTGTGTGAATCTTAGCCATCTTTTAATTCATAATTTTATTTGTACTCTACTTGAAGAATTATTGGATAGCTCAGTTGGTTAGAGTGTGGTGCTGATAATACAAAGGTCACAGCTTTGACCCCGGTATGGGCCAGCTGCATATTCCTTCATTGCAGAGGATTGGACTAGATGGGTCCCTTCCAGCTTTGTGATTCTCTGAAGTTTATACAGTTTCTTTAAAAAGTTTTTTTTTTTTAGGAGAATCTTTCTTTTTTTTAGAGAGGGGAATATGGAATAAGAACTCACTGTTGCAAGGGAAATTGCCCTATATATGAACACTTCATTGACACCTCTCTCTCTCTCTCTCCCTCTCCTTCTTCCAGCATCCTTCTTCTGTGTACTAGGAGATAAGCACTTTGGAAATGCATGTGGCTGCTGCAAGGATGTGTCTCGCCATTAAAAAAAGAAGAAGAAAGATCTAATGTTGTTCACAAAGGCTGGCTTCTGGAGGCCAATTCTTGACTACATTACCGACACTTTGAATATATTACTGACACATTTGATTTTTCATTATCTGCAGTTCCAAAGAAGTCAGCATTAAGAAGCCATTCCCTGGAAGAGGGAGTCTGCCTGCCTCCCATCCTCTCTCAAGAGCTCACTCTTCAATCGTGTTCTGGAGATACTTCAGCCAAGAACACCAAACACCATTTTGTTCACCTGCCTGACTTTAAGTTTGCAGATGACACCACCATAATGGGTTTACTAACAGGTGGAGAGGAATCAGCGTATAGAGGGGAGGTCCAAAAAATATCTACATGGTGCCTAGGGAGCAACTTGCACTTTAATATCAGCAAGACAAAGGAGATGGTGTTGGACTTTCGGAGGAAGAGAGGAGAACTAGCCCCGCTGTACATCGGGGAGGGCTGTGTGGAGAGAGTCTCTTCCTTTAAATTCCTAGGAGTTTATCTCAGTGAAGACCTTACTTGGAAAATAAATACAACCCAGGTGGTTAAGAAAGCCCAACAGAGACGCCATCTCCTCAGAATATTGTGAAAGAATGATGTCAATCAACATTTGATGATCTCCTTCTACCCGTCAACAATAGAAAGTGTCCTTTCATACTGCATCACTGTGTGGTACGCTGGTTTGACATCAGCTGATAGGAAGTGCCTACAGAGGGTGGTGAATACAGCACAAGATATTATGGGCTGTCCCGTGAATCCGCTGGATGAAATAGCGGAAGAACATTGCCTCAGGAGAGTGAGGAAAATTCTCAGGGATGATTCACACCCTGGCCGGCACTTTCTTGATCTCCTGCCCTCAGGCAGAAGATATAGAAGCATGATTAGTTGCACCAACAGGGTAAAGAACAGCTTCTATTCATGGGCTGTTAGGCTGCTGCATGAAAAGATGACAACAGGGCAACTGACTTTTGGGTTTGGTGTGTGTGTGTGTCAGTAAACGAGGGGAATTAAGACTAAGAGAGCTGAGTGGGGGGTGCTCATGTGATCTCACTGTATATAAGCTGTACAAGTGACAATAAAGTATTTCAATTTCAATTCAATTACAATTTCAATTCAAAGCTCTCTTGAAGATGAGTTTGTGGACAGCCTTCAGAGCTCAGCTGTCCAGCTGGCAGGGCCAGCTCTAAGCCTGGAGGGCCCTTGAGTAGGACACCCTCTATGAGGAGTCTGTCTCCCCACTGCCATGATATCACTAGTTGTTCCTCCTCCTCCCGCCCCCCTTCATCCTCATTGCTATCACCTGCTTGTTTGCCAGTGTGCCAGACAGACCTTGGGTCATCCTCCTGGTGACCCAGAAACCAATCAGGGCTGGGTGGAGTGTCCATCCAATCAGGAAAGAGTAGGAAGTTAACAGTTGGATCCTGACAGTTTAACTGTCAGATAGGGCTTGTCTTTCAGTGAGTTCTAATTAGGGCTTGGAAAGCACTTAGATCAGTTTTGAGCCTAGTTAGGGTTGAATTAGGGGTTAGCTAGGGTGAGCAACCCAGATTGTTTCCTCGAGGGGAATGTAAAGATCATAGACGAGGCCGGGGGTGTTTTACTTGTAGTGTAAAACCAATAGGCATTCTAGGAGGAATTAGTTTATTCAGAGACAAGCTTAAAGGGTGAAATTTAGGAAAGTTCTCAACTTGCTAGAATTAATTTTAGCCAAAATTTGATTTCAGCATCAAAGGAGGGGATTTCTGAATGCCCATTTCAAGGATGTTCTGTGGAGTTTTGTAGTCTAGATCAGGAAAAAACGTGACCCCACGCATGTGTTTTATACCTCATTTTATGCCTGGCACAGGAGGGGACAAAAGGTTGCCTGCTCGGCACACAATTTCAATTGTTCAAAGAATGTGATTACAATTTGCCTCTATTGTTAAAGCTCAAGCTTGCAGATAATCACTTTGTTTAACTTTGTTTCTCTTCCCTGCATTCTCAGTGGATTTTATTTGAAAAAAGTGTCAGAAATCCCTTTCAAGCTGCATTTATTATTGTTAATAATGGACAAAAGTGTTCCTTTTAAGAACCACCACCAGTACAAAGCAGGAATATTTTACACTGAAGCAGTCCTGTTGCTATTGTAATAGTAATTTTCTTAGCTGTTTGGGGGGGGGGCAGTGTACGCAGAGGGAACTATATTGGTCTCAGGAAAGGAAAGAGAAAAATGACAACGGTGACAGCTTATTAATAGGAATGTTCCTGGTTTTCTGCTCCCAAAACCATGTAATTGCTGTTGTGGTTAAGTGTGCCAGACAGGCAACAATCTTGCAAAATGTCTTTGCCCTGACCATCCCTGACCTGGTTGCCCTCCAGATGTTTTACACCTGAGGCAGGCAGGCATCAAAAACCACAGCCTTAATGCGCTGTGAATAACCTTGTCAGATGTATCATGCCTCTGAACACCAGTTGCTGAGAGTTGCAGTTGAAAGAACTCTGGCCAATATAAGTTTCAATAGTGGGAGTGGCCCCTACTCGCAAATCAATAGTCAATTGTAACAAAAACTAATCCATTCAAAAGTTTGTAATCCTTGTCAGAATACAGTGGTACCTCAAGTAAAGTACTTAATTTGTTCCGGAGGTCCGTACTTAACCTGAAACTGTTCCTAACGTGAAGCACCACCTTAGCTAATGGGGACTCCTGCTGCTGCCGCGCCGTCGGAGCCCGATTTCTATTCTTATCCTGAAGCAAAGTTCTTAACCTGAAGCACTATTTCTGGGTTAGCGGAGTGTGTAACCTGAAGCGTATGTAACCTGAAGCGTATGTAACCTGAGGTACCACTGTACATTCTTTTGAATGGATTAGTTTTTGTTACAATTGACTATTGATTTGCGAGTAGGGACCACTCCCACTATTGAAACTTATATTGGCCAGAGTTCTTGGAGTGCTTTTTTCTTGGTATATTTAATAACAAGAACTCCAACTTATTTAACGAGAGTTGCAGTTGGGCAGAATGCTGTTGTCATATCCTGTTTGAAGGCTTCCCACAGGCCGCTGAGACCATATAACACCGGTCTTGAAAGACCTGCATTGGCTCCCAGTACGTTTCCGAGCACAATTCAAAGTGTTGGTGCTGACCTTTAAAGCCCTAAACGGCCTCGGTCCAGTATACCTGAAGGAGCGTCTCCACCCCCATCATTCTGCTCGGACGCTGAGGTCCAGCGCCGAGGGCCTTCTGGCGGTTCCCTCATTGCGAGAAGCAAAGCTACAGGGAACCAGGCAGAGGGCCTTCTCGGTAGTGGCGCCCGCCCTGTGGAACGCTCTTCCAGCAGATGTCAAAGCGATAAACAACTACCTGACATTCAGGAGACATCTTAAGGCAGCCCTGTTCAGGGAAGTTTTTAACGTGTGATATTTTATTGTATTTTTGGTTTTTATGGAAGCCGCCCAGAGTGGCTGGGGAGGCCCAGCCAGATGGGCGGGGTATAAATAATAAATTATTGTTATTATTATTATTATTATCCGGTTGGCCACTGTGAGAACAGCATGCTGGACTAGATGTAAGTTTGACTGCAGAACATCAAAAGCTTTTGTTGGACTGGGGATGAGAAACCTCAGGCCCAGGGGCCAAATGCAACTCTCAAAGCTTCTCTGTCTGGCCCTTGGAACTCTCTCCAGGCCACACCTTCACTCCCTTGCTCACACTCCTCCCTGCCTTCACATCTTGAATGTTCTTCTTGGCTGGCCTGTGTCCTTGAACTCTGATTCTGTCTGTTGTTTGCCTGGATGGAGGATAGAGAGGGGCGTATGAATATCTGTCAAATCTAGCCTATTGTACAAACGCAGTGTTTTTTCTCTTAAAAAATGTTTAAGGGTACTCTCATTTTGACTCAAGAAAACCACCATTTTATAGTTCAAATCGGGAAAAATAAATACAGCAAATGGACAAAAGTACAAAGAACATGCGTTATCACACAACACCGTTGTCCCATCTTTTGCTTTTACAAAGTCATCATTAACTTTACACTTCTTTGCTGGCTGTGATGATGAAAAATGGTTAGTAATTGAAATACTGCCCCTCAATGAGGCCAAACTTTCATTAGTAAAACACCCCACATCCACATTCCACACTGCTTCACACATTAAACGCTCACTTCTGTCTGAAACTCAGGAAACACCGTGACAGGAAATGAGGTCACCATCGGGATTAGCAACAGAACTGACGATTCACTGTGTTATTCAACGGAACTGATGATTTACCATGCTAGAGAAGAAACAAACAAACAAACAAAGTTTCTTCACCCGTTAGGATTCACAAAATGTTTAGGGGTATGCTTATTCCTGCATCCCCCCAGAAAGAAAACACTGTACAAAGGTAACATTTGCATTTGTTGCTCCAGCTCCTTTTGCATGGCATGTGGCCCTCAGAAGGTTGCTCAAGATGGGAATGTGGCCCTTGGGCTGAATTGTTTTCTTCTCAGCCTCTGAACGTAGGGAATAAAGTACCCCATGGGCCTTTACCTGAGAGAAGTTTACAGCTGCCATCCCAGCATTAGCAGAAGAGTACCTGATGGAGGAACAGGTGAGTGAGTTGTTCCTTGACTGCTCTCCCTCCTCTTATACCTCCTCTCCTGTATACCTGAAGGAGCATCTCCACCCCCATCGTTCAGCCCGGACACTGAGATCCAGCACCAAGGGCCTTCTGGCAGTTCCCTCACTGCGAGAAGTGAGGTTACAGGGAACCAGGCAGAGGGCCTTCTTAGTAGTGGCGCCTGCCCTGTGGAATGCCCTCCCATCAGATTTCAAGGAAATAAACAACTATCTGACTTTTAGAAGACACCTAAAGGTGGCCCTGTTTAGGGAAGTTTTTAATGTCTGACACTGTATTGTTTTTGATATTTGGTTGGAAGCCGCCCAGAGTGGCTGGGGAGACCCAGTCAGATGGGCGGGGTATAAATAAATTATTATTATTATTATTATTATTATTATTATTATTATTATTATTATTATGTGCAAGGAGCTCACTTGCATCTGCCTCCTCCTGCCACTGGGAAGTAAAACATCCTGAAGCCACAGCTTCCTCGGGCAAGGCTGTAAGTGACTGGCAAAACAGCTTTCAAATTGCGCGCTCACACACACACACACACACACACATCAACCTACACTGAGCTGCTTAGAAACACTGTGCATTGGAAAGGAGACCAATGTGCTTTTTAAGCCCACAATGCATGTAATTGCAACCATAGTGATAACAGTGATTTAAAAATTCAAAACTGCATCATTTATTTATTTTTTAAATCACATGCCGAGATTCACCAACATACATCCTCAACTTCAGTGGTGCTGGTTTTCAGTAAGCTGGAAATAAAAGGAAATTTTCCCGATTCCTATTTCTTGCGCTGGTCTCACTCGCCTCTCTCCATTTTGAAGTTTTCTTTGCTTCTTGACTCCGGAGTCTTTCTTGATAAAACTTTGTGATACACCTTGGGAGAGTTGGTGGCAGTGCTGAGTCTCCCTCCCCATCTCCCCCACCCTGTCATGGGCACAGGCAGCCTTAGTCATTATTCTTTGCAGTCTGTCAACACGTTCACATATCCAGAGTCCTCATATCTTTCCCCAACTGGCTAGCTTCATTCCTCTATTTCTAGTCTCGCAGCCTTCATGAACTAATGACTACTGTCTCAGCAGAACTCTTCGCTGATGGGCTTGTTTCCTTCTTTTCAAAGAGTTCCAGGCTGTGATCACTGTCATTTCTTAGCTCCAGTCCTCTGCCCTTACATGCTAACACCAGGAGTCTGACAGCGACAGAAGTGACAGTCACTGAAATGGGTGAAATGCCATGGGCAAACTGGAAATCCAGGGAATGTGGTCACGGCTCCAAGGACCTGGGAAAGGCCTTCCAGGTTATGGGCAGAAATGTAGAGCCTTAGTCATCTGGATGCACTATTTATTCAAATCCCCAAAGGACTATCACACAGAAGAGGGCCAAGACTTGTTCTTTGTTGCTCAGGAGGCCAAAAGTCTAGACTGAATGAGCTAAAGTTATTAGAGGGTAGTTTTCAACTGAGCATTAGCAGAAATGTCCTGCTGGTCAAAGCAATTCAACAACAGAAGCAATTAACCTAGAGGGCTCTGTGTGTGTCAGACCTTCCAAGTGTCCCTATTTTCCAGGGACGTCCCCGATTTACAGAAGCTGTCCTGGTTTTCTGATTTGATCCCAGTATGTCCCACTTTTCCTTAGGACACCACTATTTTCATCAGAGAAATGTTGAAGGGTATGGAGTTATGTGACCCCTAAGCCATCTGAAGACAGCCCTATATAGGGAAGGTTTTTTTGAAAAGTTTGTTTTATATATGTTGGAAGCCATCCAAAGTGGCAACCCAGTCAGATGGGTGGGTTATAAATAGTAAAGTTCTTCTGATTGTTATTATTATGGAATAGGATGCCCCTATTTTCATCAGAGAAATGTTGGAGGGTATGGGGTGTGTGTGTGTGTGTGTGTGTGTGGACTGCCCTTCACTGGAGGGAGGTCTGCAGTGGTTGGGCATAATCTAGCAGTGGATCTCCTGTAGGGAGTCAAAAGAGACGATTTACAACTCTAGGATTCTATTTCTTCTAACCAATCTCAAGGCTTTAAGGTAGCCTGCTTCCATCATAACATCATTTGCTTTAGTTTGAGCTTCTGATTTCCTGTGCAAATTGAAGACATGGGGGTTCTTGTCTGGATTAGAACCTGTGTGTGTTCATGTGAAGATTAAAGCTCCAAGTCCCTAACTGACAATTTGTATAAAATAAAAGGTGAAAAAGGTAAAGGACCCCTGGACGGTTAAGTCCAGTCAAAGGCTACTCTGGGGTTGCAGCGCTCATCTCGCTTTCAGGCTGAGGGAGCCAGCGTTTGTCCACAGACAGCTTTCCGGGTCATGTGGCCAGCATGACTAAACCGCTTCTGGCGCAACGGAACACCATGATGGAAACCAGAGCACATGGAAATGACGTTTACCTTCCCGCCACAGTGGTACCTTGCACTGGTGTGCTTTCCCGCCACAGTGGTACTTGCACTGGTGTGCTTTCAAACTGCTAGGTTGGCAGGAGCTGGGACAGACCAACGGGAACTCACTCCAATGCAGGAATTTGAACCACCGACCTTCGGATCTGCAAGCCCAAGAGGCTCAGTGGTTTAGACCGCTGAGGTCTGTATAAAATAATAAAGGCATAGCTATGTAGCTAATGTACTGTGTAATTTGGCCCTCACAGTAAAATAAGGTTCACATATTGTTTTGGGGAACTGTAAGTAGGTTTTCTTTAATACCCAGTTTCCCTTACATACCTAACCAGAAGCTCGTTCAGGATCCTTGGAGGGCTTTAGAGAAGTGATTCTATTTTTGCTTGGTAATTATTATGGATCCTTTTGGGAATCATCTTCCCTTGCCCATCATCCCAAATGCTAGTACAGTGGGATGTACAGAGTTTGGAAAATCTGCAAGGAGGCAACTGCAGTTCAATAACTGGAAGTGCCGCCACTAAACACGAGCCCCACCAATCTGTTTTGCTTTTTTCAGGTTTCATCATGTGAGAGTAATTACCAAGACTGCTGAATTGTCATGAGGCAGAATAAAATAAAGATTACAAAGAACTTTGCTCACTAAGAAGCGGCTCCATAAATGATAATAAAGCTCTCAGAAGCAAATAAACAATTGAACTGAAACTGCAGAGAGGTATGAAAAAGCCAGCTACATATTGATGTCCTAATTGACTTATGGGGCAAAGGTCTGGATTTGAACCCAGTGAAATAAATACCCTTAAACTAGAATTATTTGGGTGTAAAGCCAAAGGAATAACATGGAGAGGCTTATTCCAAAATAAAAATGCAGAAAGAAAACAAAACACAGTCCGAGGACATTTTTGTACTGAAGATCATCTTTAACTGGGATTTTATGGTTTGGCCTTTTAAGCATGCTGGGAGGTAAGGAAAGAGGGGGAGTATCTATTCCCCCAAGTCAAAACCATTAAAGTAAAAAATGGGTTTCGATAAAGCATGACATAAAAACAAGAAATAACTGTAAATGCAATAGAAAGTAAATGGCATCACCTCCCCCTCCTCCTCCCCCCCAAGTCAGAGCTGCCCGTTGTGACCGCATTTTTGTGGCTGCAACGTGATCGCAATCCGGACCTCATTTCAAGGAATTTACAGCTTATGGTAATATAAAAATGATTCTGCAAGCACACACAAGCATTTCTGTTTTGCCTGAAAAATTAAGCGTGAGAAGCTATTTGGCCTCGCTCCCACCCTGTTCTCAAGCTGAGCAATATTTTACTAAGCTGGGCAAAGTTGGGTATCATTTGTAGATCTAATTTGTTCCTTTTCTGGGTTGATCCGGGCGATTAGTTGAGGCAAACCCCCAAAGCAAAAACATTAGAATTTAAGAGAAAGCACCCTAATGATTCAGCCCAAGCTCCATGTTTCTAGACCACACTGTTTTCAACAGCCTCTGGGAAGCCTCTAGGAAGCTTGTGAACAGACATGCTATGCCAATACCAGCCCTGGGAGGGCATCCATTTTGCCTGCTCACTGTCCATTGGTTTGCTTCTCTTTCTGTGCCCAAACTTCAACACTTCCCAGAGAAATAGGGAGCAAGGCATGTGGAGGTTATGTCTCCCCCTCCTCACTACTTTCACTGCTTTATGGGCAGGCAAGGCCCAGGAGGTTCCAGGGATTGGAGGGCACCAGGTTGGGTAGTGCTAGTGTAAGTCTCATTCACAATTTGACTGTTTTCTTTTGCATCGCAAAAATCCGTGGCTCTTCCTTTTTACTGAAACTCAGCCTGCTCCAGAGATCTGATGGATGAATGGCTTCTTAATTTCTAAACTCAAGATGAGGCCCTATTCTGAATGAAGAGGCTGCATAATGAACCTCAAAATAAGTGATTGCCAAAATCCGAAAGCGGAAACACCATGCAAAAAAGGTGGAAAGGGAGAACAGGATAAAAAGAAGAAAGAACGATTTGATGTGCGCAGTGGGGCTCTATTTCTTCAACAATGGATGGCAGCTCAACATCCCAGAATATTACTATGCGCCACTTAATATTTCAATGCAAAACTGTACAATTCAGTTCCTCCATTGCGAGAGTCACAGTTTCCTTCCAGGCTGTAATATATGTGAGCTCATCTCCATTGCTGTCACCCACTTGCTGCGGGAAAGGCTGATTGACAAGTGATAATCAGGAGGAAATACGTTTGCATTTAATATTTTATTATTTCTGCTTGAGCAAATGTGTGGGGTGCTTCATGCTGTGCATAAACGTTCCTGCTTACAGCTGGTACACTGACGAGGGGCAGATGACCTGCTAGATCTGGACTTCAATAAAGGGACACTTTACAAGGCAACTGGGAATCTGCTGCTTTTAAATGGGGGCGGGAGTGATTATGTAGGAAACTCCCTTATATAGAGTCAGATTGTTGCTTCGTCGAGCTGAGTATTATCTACATTGACTGGCAGCAACTCTCTAGGGTTTCAGGCAATGCATATTCCCAGATTTACCAGGAGATGCTGATGGGGATTGGGCCTGGTGCATTCTGCACAGACCCTCCAAGTGTCCCTATTTTTACAGAAGCCACCCTGGCTTCTGGTTCGATCTCAGAATGTCCCACTTTTCCTTAGGACATCCTTGGAGAAATGTTGGAGGGTATGTACTGCATGCAAAGCAGACGCTCTACCACTGATGGTCAGATACCCCTCATTTTGTTTTATATGTTTTAAAATATTCCTAGGCTTCTCTATCAGGAAATACCTATCCAAAGTTGCTAGGCTCTGCCTCCACTGGTTCTGAATACGCTTCTGAATACCAGTTGCTGGAAACCACAGAAGAGGAAAGTGATCTTGTGGTTGGGTCCTATTTGCAGGCCAAGGGGTTTCCCACAGGTATCTGGTTGGCCAGTGTGAGAATAGGATGCTGGACTAGACCAGCCTTCTGGTCTGATCCAGCAGCCAGGCTCTTCTTACATTCTTGCACCTTATCTAAACATGACCCCCATCTACCTCTGCTTGTGGCCCATTGTCTTTTGATGCATGTGGCAGCAGCAGCAAGACCCCACATTTGACAACCAGAGAGCCCTGTAGTGTTCCTTATTTAACATTCCAAGGCTCTCCAGCCACTGAACTTCCATACTTTGATGCCGTGCCAGTTCAGCAGAGTTATTTTTTCGGCTGCACGTCGAGTATTAATTTCCGTTAACACTTTGCCCTATTAATCACTTTAACAATCAAATTAAGACAATTATTTTAATGAGCTAATGGATAGTAAAGAGCGGAAGACACACATTTATGACCACTTACAGCCAGAAGACTTTGATAAAAGTCAGCCTTGTCAATAATATATTAGACCATAAATGTGCTCAGCCAGGAGCAGGAGGATGGGATGGTGACTGTGATGGATTTAAATACGAGGGTGCCTCTGTTGCCGCTGTAATGTTTATGGCCTCAGTGACTATTACAACCAAATGTCAGTCATGGGGAATATATATAGGCTGGGATTCGTTCCTCCCGGGCGCTTCGTTTATGAAGGCACATGGTCATACCACTCCTGTCCATCTGTGGCCACCTCTCCTAATTCCTGCTCCAAAACATGCAAGTTCTTACTTGGAAGGAAGGAAGAGATCTTTACTCAGGGAAATAGCAGTCCAGGCTCAGCAACAGACACAGTGCTCAGGAATCACAGCTCAAGAGTTCAAAAGCAAGGCAAGAAATGCAAAACCGGAGAGAAGTGACAAAGATGTCCCAACAAATTTCCACACCCCACCCACCAAGCTTTTGAATTTGAGGCATAGCATGCTCACTTGCAAGGCTCACTAACCTTACAAAAATGTTGGAATTGCAAATTATCACTAATTCGGGTGGGGTGAATCTGCTTCCATCAGCAAAGGCAGCACCTTGTTATAGGCAACAAGGCTGAACCCCCATGTTAGTCTCCTGTTCAGCTGCTGCCACCTCCTGTTCCTCCTCCCGCTTGAGCCACTGGGTCTGACTCAGTGTAAGGCACGTTCCTATGTTCCTACTTGTAACGCACCTTAGAAGAATTTGTATCCTCAAAGGTGGGCTGTAAGTAATTATAATGAAGACATAATACACTGCTTTCCTTTTTTAAAAATAATAATAATATTTATTACTTTTCCAACAATTTAAACACAACAAAAGAAAAAGAAAAAAAAGACAATACAATACAATACAAAAACACTACATAACACTAACACATTAAACTAACAAAGCAAAACAAAGTTTAAAACACATCAAACAATTTCAATATCTTATCTTTCATTCACTTATTTCAACGACCTCCTCACACCTCCCTTTTTGTATTCCACTTCTGTTAATTGTTTCAGCAATTCCTTTCCATCTTCCTCTGTTTTCTATCCTATAATTATCTTGACACATTCTAACCTTATTTTTTCCTTTAATACTCTATTAATCTATTTATACTTGGTTCCTTATAAATAACATTTCTATTAAAGCCATATAACTTCATTCCAACATTTTTCTAACCTTCATTAATTTTACAGTATTTCTGTAAATAGTCTTTAAACTTTTTCCAGTCTTCTTCCACCAACTCTTTTCCCTGGTCTCGGATTCTGCCAGTCATTTCCGCCAGTTCCATATAGTCCATCAACTTCATCTGCCATTCTTCCCGGGTGGGTAAATCTTGTGTCTTCCAATACTTCGCAATAAGTATTCTTGCTGCTGTTGTTGCATACCTAAAAAAAGTTTTATCCTTCTTTGGCACCATTTGGCCGACCATGCCCAGGAGAAAGGCCTCTGGTTTCTTAAGGAAGGTATATTTAAATATCTTTTTCATTTTGTTATAAATCATCTCCCAGAATGTCTTAATCCTTGGGCATGTCCACCAAAGGTGAAAGAATGTACCTTCAGTCTCATTACATTTCCAACATTTATTGTCGGGCAAATGGTAGATTTTTGCAAGCTTGACTGGTGTCATGTACCACCTATAAATCATTTTCATTAAATTTTCTCTTAAGGCATTACATGCCGTGACTTTCATACCTGTGGTCCATAACTGTTCCCAGTCAGCCATCATTATGTTATGTCCAACATCTTGTGCCCATTTAATCATAGCTGATTTCACCATTTCATCCTGAGTGTTCCATTTCAACAGCAAGTTATACATTCTTGACAAATTCTTGATTTTTGGATCTAGCAATTCTGCTAGATAATACACGGCTTTCCACATGCTTGGGACAAAAGGGTTTCTTGTTGCAGTCAATGCCTCATTAGCAGCCATTGTGCCCCATCAATGATCAGGCAATACTAAAGATTAAAGGAGTAGTCACTCTGGAGAACAGAACTCTGGGGCTCACTATGCAACCTACAGTGTACCCAATGAATCACTTACCCTTTTGTAGAATCATGGAAGGGCTATTGAAGGTAATCTAGTCCAGTCCTCTTCTGATGCAAGAAATCCACTGCTATAGCACCCCTGATAGGTAATCATCCAGCTTCCACTTGAAAACCTCTAATGAAAGGGAGTCTATGTCCTTCCAAGGCCATCTGATCCACTGTCTCACAACTTGTACAGTCAAGAAGTTCTTCCTAAATCCATTTTCTTGTAACTTGAAGCCACTGAACACAAGACCATGAGAGGAAGAAGCTGGATCAAGCTTGTGACTCATCTAGTCCACCATCCTGTTCTCACAGTGGCCAACCAGGTGGCTATCTATGGGAAGCCTACAAACAGGACTTGAACACAAGAGCACTCTCCCTTCCTGCAATTTCCAGCAACTGCTTTTCAGAGGCAGTAAAGGTAAAAGGTTAAGGGCCCCTGGATAGTTAAGTTCAGCCAAAGGCGACTATGGGGTGCGGCGCTCATCTTACTTTTCAGGCTGAGGGAGCTGGCGTTTGTCCACAGACAACTTTCTGGGTCATGTGGCCAGCATGACTAAACAGCTTCTGGCACAACGGAAGCCAGAGCGCATGGAAACACCGTGCATCCAACAGTGAAGATGGAACATAGCCATCCAGATTGGTAGCCATTGACATCCCTATCTTCCGTTAATTTGCTGGATCCCATTTTAAACTGGGTTTGGGTCCTACCACCTGAAGCAAGGAGAAAATGCATCTTGTTCATGATACATGTAACAGTGCTTCAGATGGTATCTTCTTAATTATCTCTCCTCCAGGCTATTGTAGCTCAGCGGATGTATCTGAGCAGCCATGCAGGTGTTGCAGAAAGAATGAATGGCAGAAGCAAAGGAAGGTTGACATCGCCATCCAACCCAGACAGGGAAGCAGATGCTGGGATCCAAGAGGTGCATGCTGATTAGGAAGCATGGAGTGAAACCTCTTGCACCAAGAGTCTGGAGGGGAACCTGCCATCCATGGAGGACTCTTTCTTGCTCTGGGGGCTGGGTGAGAAGCCAAGCACACTTACGCTGGTCCTGGTGCCCTCTTCAGGGTCTTTGCAACCTTTGATGTATCGCTGAATGGAATGCCATGAAATTATTTTGGGGAAAGGTGCATATTTATTCTCTCTTACCCTACCCTTTCAGATACAGTAACTGAGGCAGAAATGATGGATGCCTTACCCAAGGGAACACAGCGAAACTGATAAACTGAGCTGAATATATAAGTCAAGAGCTGCAAATCCTTAGCCCACAACTTTGCTGTGAGAGCCTCAGAAATCATCTGGTGGATGACTGTTGGATAAAGACCACTGGGCAAAATAGGTCCTTGATCTGACTCTCTGCAAAACGTCCTGTGGCCTGTTTGCTGTTTTTGCAAGCAGAAATGTACAGCCAACGGGTTTCATCCAATGCTAGTCCGACTCAGAGTAGACCCTTTGAAATATATGAGCATGACTTAGGACCATTAAATTTAATGGGTCTGCTCTGAGTAGTAGCACAACATGTGCTTTGCATTTAGAAGGTTATATATTCAGGGCTGCAAATGTCCTCTGTCTGAAACCGTGGAGAGCTTCTGACCCAGTCAGTCTAGACAAGGCTGAGCTAGGAGGGTGAACACTCTGGAAGCTTCCTGTGTTCCCTAAGAATCCCTTCCCATTAGCTTTCTTCCATTATTGCTTTGAGATCCATCTCCCGATGAAATTTATTAACATTCATTTTTAAATTAAGCAACTGAAAGGACACTGTATCCTGGACTTCAGGTTTGTCGGCGGCTCGTGAGCAGAGAAAGTTCCTACCCATTAAGGGAATTCATTAAATCACATTCATGGAGGTGATGGCTCTCCTGATGAACTAAGGACGGGAACTTCTCTTTCAAAGCAACTCCATACTTTTCATAATTTAAGCCCTAGCAGTGGAGTGAGCGGGGACTATAAAATGATTACATTTCAGGTACTTTTTTTGAATTTTCTGCTCAGAGTCTTTCACGCCAATTACAGTTTCAAATCTTGAAAACTTTAACCTTTTTTAAATAGCAAAGTCAATCCCCACCCTGCAGCAATATATAAATATATTGCATGTGTATATGAATTCATGACCACAGAATTCTCATTAATTCGGATCCAGTTTAAATGGAGAAGTTCAGGTGAATACTAGCGAATAGTTTTGTATATTTTAGGTTGGCTGTTTTAAATTTTTAAGTGCTCAGCACTTTTTCCTACACTTTTGCCAACATTGAGAATTGCTGTGCTTTTTCTTGATCTTCCAGTTTTTGATAGCACTCCAGTATTTGTCTCTAAATGCAGGTCCTGACCCCCCACTGAAATGGATCAGTGTCTTTGCTTTTCTCATTTGATTGTCTCATAAAATGCAAATGTTGCTGGACTGTAAAACAAAAACAACCTCAAAGCATTTTACAAAAAGAATAAAGCAATGAAATTATTGGTAAAAGTGGTTAAAAACAATTATCTAAAACTTTTTCCAAAAATACTTAAAATCAATAATAAGCTAAATACCTGATTAAAACACTCAGTGCTTTTTTCCCCTTTAAAAAATGTTTAGGGGTACTCTCATTTTGACTCAAGAAAATCACCATTTTATATTTCAAATCGGGGAAAATAAATACAGTAATGGACAAAAGTACAAAGATTCACAAAATGTTTAGGGGTATGCGTAGCCCTGAGTCTCCCCAGAAAAAAAGAACCGGAAACACATGTCAACATTTTACATACCTGGATAAACTTGGAAAACAAAAATGTTTGTAGCAGGCACAGAAAATAGTACAGTGAAGACACCTGCCTGTTATGAATAGGCAGGAATTTTCATAGTGTGGGTGCTGCCACACTGAAAGCTTGATTTCTTACAAATGCAAAAGAAGTATTATGTGGAACATTTTCTCCCAAAGAATCCCAGGAACTGTAATTTACTCCTCACAGAGCTACAATTCCCAGTAGCCTTAACAAACTATTAGTACGGAAATTCTTGGGCAACGGTCTGATTTAAATGTATGGTGTGTACACAGCCCCAAAGTCTTCCAATTCCTGTTACATGCCCTAGGATTGGGGGAATCAGGCCCTGCCCACCCACGAGGCCAGGTGAGAGGACTGCCTCAGGTGGCAAGGTCCCCAGGGACAGCAAATCCCCTCCCTTGTTCCTGATATTGATCTTTACTCATCCCTTCTTCCCTGGTCAGGAAGGGGGTGCCCTATTTTGGGGGTTGGCCTCAAGTGCCAAAGTGCCTCTGGCTAGTACTTGAGAGAACATATGCATCAGCTTTGGAATATATTAGATGGGAGGGATACCACCCTATACCATATTGGTCCGAATATCAGCCGCACCCGAATATAAGCCACAGCTTTAAAACTGATGGGGAGGTGGAGAAAAATACCTGAATATAAGCTTGATTTCAGTAAGGCATTTGACAAGGTGCCCCATGATATTCTTGTAAAGAAGCTGGTAAAATGCGGTCTTGACTATGCTACCACTCAGTGGATTTGTAACTGGCTGACTGACCGAACCCAAAGGGTGCTCATCAATGGTTCCTCTTCATCCTGGAGAAGAGTGACTAGTGGGGTGCCACAGGGTTCTGTCTTGGGCCCGGTCTTATTCAACATCTTTATCAACGACTTGGATGATGGACTCAAGGGCATCCTGATCAAATTTTCAGATGACACCAAACTGGGAGGGGTGGCTAACACCCCAGAGGACAGGATCACACTTCAAAACGACCTTGACAGATTAGAGAACTGGGCAAAAACAAACAAGATGAATTTTAACAGGGAGAAATGTAAAGTATTGCACTTGGGCAAAGAAAATGAGAGGCACAAATACAAGATGGGTGACACCTGGCTTGAGAGCAGTACATGTGAAAAGGATCTAGGAGTCTTGGTTGACCACAAACTTGACATGAGCCAACAGTGTGACGCGGCAGCTAAAAAAGCCAATGCAATTCTGGGCTGCATCAATAGGAGTATAGCATCTAGATCAAGGGAAGTAATAGTGCCACTGTATTCTGCTCTGGTCAGACCTCACCTGGAGTACTGTGTCCAGTTCTGGGCACCACAATTCAAGAAGGACACTGACAAACTGGAACGTGTCCAGAGGAGGGCAACCAAAATGGTCAAAGGCCTGGAAACGATGCCTTATGAGGAACGGCTAAGGGAGCTGGGCATGTTTAGCCTGGAGAAGAGGAGGTTAAGGGGTGATATGATAGCCATGTTCAAATATATAAAAGGATGTCACATAGAGGAGGGAGAAAGGTTGTTTTCTGCTGCTCCAGAGAAGCGGACACGGAGCAATGGATCCAAACTACAAGAAAGAAGATTCCACCTAAACATTAGGAAGAACTTCCTGACAGTAAGAGCTGTTCGACAGTGGAATTTGCTGCCAAGGAGTGTGGTGGAGTCTCCTACTTTGGAGGTCTTTAAGCAGAGGCTTGACAACCATATGTCAGGAGTGCTCTGATGGTGTTTCCTGCTTGGCAGGGGGTTGGACTCGATGGCCCTTGTGGTCTCTTCCAACTCTATGATTCTATGATTCTATGATTCTAAGCTGCTCCCTTCCTCACCGCTCCTGGCTGCATACTGAATGGAGGGGGGGCTGCGCTGTGTTGCTGGCGGCCTTTCCCCTTCCTTGATCTCTTCCTTCCCGGCCTTGGGGGAGAGGATGGGGGACTACACATGGTGCTGGCGCCGCTTCACTGTGCTCCTGGTGCTGTTTGCCCCACACTCCTGGCTGCATACCGTAAGGTCGCGAATATACCGTATTTTTCGCTCTATAACACGCACCTGACCATAACATGCACGTCGTTTTTAGAGGAGGAAAATCCGTAGGCATGCCACCCGTAGGCATTTCTTCCATAACATGCACAGACATTTCCCCTTACTTTTTGGAGGAAAAAAAGTGAGTGTTATGGTGCAAAAAATACGGTATTTTTTTATAAAATTTTTTATGGTTTTTCACAATTTATATAAACACAAACAATACACAAAACAGACAAACAAACACATAAACAAATATGTATAATTTCAAATCCTTTTTTTCTTAAACCTTACTTCACCGACTTCCCCGTACCTCCCCTTTCTGCATCCCAATTTCCAAATTTGTTTCAGCAAATCCTCCCCCTTGAGTTTATCTAATTTTCCCTTGTTCTTTTCTTTTACTTAATCTTTTACAGCTGTAATCCCCTTTTTTCTATAACCTCAACATTTTAGCACTCATTAATTTACAATATTTCTTAAGATAAGTTTTAAATTTCTTCCAATCTTCTTCCACTCTCTCTTTCCCTTGGTCTCGGATTCTGCCAGTCATTTCAGCCAGTCCCATATAGTCTATCACCTTCACCTGCCATTCTTCCAGAGTGGGTAGATCCTGTGTCTTCCAATACTTTGCGATGAGTATTCTTGCTGCTGTAGTAGCATACATAAAGAAAATCCTATCCTTCTTTGGCACCAATTGGCCGACAATGCCCAAGAGAAAGGCTTCTGGTTTCTTAGGAAAAGTACATTTAAGTACCTTTTTCATTTCATTATATATCATTTCCCAGAAAGCCTTAATCTTCGGGCACGTCCACCAAAGGTGATAAAAAGTACCTTCAGTTTCTTTACATTTCCAACACTTATTATCAGGCAAATGGTAGATTTTTGCTAGCTTGACTGGGGTCATGTACCACCTGTAAATCATTTTCATAATATTCTCTCTCAAGGCATTACATGCCGTAAATTTTATACGGTGGTCCACAACTGTTCCCAGTCAGCAAACATAATATTATGACCAATGTCTTGTGCCCACTTAATCATGGCCGATTTAACTGTTTCATCTTGTGTATTCCATTTCAGCAACAAGTTATACATTCTTGACAAATTCTTAGTATTGGGTTCTAACAGTTCTGTTTCCAATTTTGATTTCTCCACCTGGAAGCCAATTTTCCTGTCCTGTTTACACATCTCCATTATTTGATAATAATGGAGCCAATCTCGTACTTTAGGCTTCAATTTCTCATAACTCTGTAATTTCAGTTTATCACCCTCTTGTTCCAAAATTTCCCAATATTTTGGCCATTTGGCCTCCATGTTAAGCTTTTCACGGCTTTAGCCTCCATTGGCGACAACCACCTTGGAGTTTTATTTTCCAACAAATCTTTATATCTAATCCAAACATTATATAATGCTTTCCTAACAATATGATTTTTAAAAGCTTTATGAGCTTTCACCTTGTCATACCATATATATGCATGCCATCTGAAAACATTGTTAAACCCTTCCAAATCTAAGATATCTGTGTTCTCAAGAAGTAGCCAGTCTTTCAACCAGCAGAAAGCTGCTGATTCATAGTACAGTTTTAGGTCCGGCAGGGCAAATCCCCCTCTTTCCTTTACATCAGTTAAAATTTTAAATTTTATTCTGGGTTTTTTGCCCTGCCAGACAAACTTCGAAATATCTTTCTGCCACCTCTTGAAACAATCCATCTTGTCCACAATTTGCAATGTTTGGAATAAAAACAACATTCTAGGCAAAACATTCATCTTAATAACAGCAATTCAGCCTAACAAGGAAAGCTTCAAATTTGACCATATTTCTAAATCTTTTTTTACTTCTGTCCAACATTTCTCATAATTATCTTTAAATAGATTCACATTCTTAGATGTCATATTAATCCCCAAGTATTTCACCTTCTTTGCCACAGTTAATCCTGTTTCATTCTGGAACCGCTCCCTTTCAATAACTGTTAAGTTTTTCTCCAATACCAATACCTTAGTTTTTTGTTTGTTCAACTTAAATCCCGTGACTTGACCAAATGCTTGAATTAGTTCTAAAACCCTTTTCGTACTAGTGTCTGGCTCTTGTAAAGTAAGTACCAAGTCATCTGCAAAGGCCCTCAGTTTGTACTGTTTAGCTCCGACCTATACCCCTTTAACCAGCTGGTCCCTTCTAATCATATTTAGCAAAACCTCCAGGACTGATATAACAGTTTGACAACATTTCTTGGTAAGGTCGCGAATATAAGCCACACTTTAACTTTTCACAGTCGGAATTCATGGTGACAGCAGCAACGAAATTAAAAGACGCCTGCTCCTTGGGAGGAAGGCGATGGCAAACCTAGACAGCGTCTTAAAAAGCAGAGACATCACCTTGCCAACAAAGGTCCGTATAGTAAACACTATGGTTTTCCCAGTAGTGATGTATGGAAGTGAAAGCTGGACTATAAAGAAGGCTGATCGCCGAAGAATTGATGCTTTTGAATTATGGTGCTGGAGGAGACTCTTGACAGTCCCATGGACTGCAAGAAGATCAAACCTCTCCATTCTGAAGGAAATCAGCCCTGAGTGCTCACTGGAAGGACAGATCCTGAAGCTGAGACTCCAATACTTTGGCCACCTCATGAGAAGAGAAGACTCCCTGGAAAAGACTCTGATGTTGGGAAAGATGGAGGGCACAAGGAGAAGGGGACGACAGAAGATGAGATGGTTGGATAGTGTTCTCGAAGCTACCAGCATGAAGTTGACCAAACTGTGGGAGGCAGTGGAAGACAGGAGTGCCTGGCATGCTCTGGTCCATGGGGTCACGAAGAGTCGGACACGACAAAACGACTAAACAACAACAACATATTTGGGCCAATACAGTGGTACCTCAGGTAAAGAACTTAATTCGTTCTGGAAGTCCGTTCTTAACTTGAAACTGTTCTTAACCTGAGGTACCACTTTAGCCAATGGGGCCTCCCTCTGCCACCGCGTGATTTCTGTTCTCATCCTGAAGTAAAGTTCTTAACCTGAGGTACTATTTCTGGGTTAGCAGAGTCTGTAACCTGAAGCGTCTGTAACCTGCGGTGCCACTGTACGGTACTTCTACTCCATCCTTTCCACGTTGCTGTCATGTGCTCAGTAGTGCATTGTAAGATCCAGATCCTTTGCCTTTGGTTTCCTCACCACAATACACTGGTAGGATTGCTCTGTAAGAACTGCAGAATCATCTGGCACAAATTGTTTCTCTGTCCTGTACGCCATAGAACCTATGCCATGAGGCGCTCTGTCTGCCCCCCTCACCCCACATACGTATTATCTTCTCTGCTTGGTGCTGCTGCCTCCCCTGGTGGGAAAGGAAATTACGGTAACCCGTGTCGACCGTTGCTAGGCAACAGCTGAAGGACACACTCCTCCATCATTTCTAGATCGATAGGGGGTGATGAAGGAGCACATCCTGCAGGGTTCTAGCAACAGCTGTGTGTCTCGCCTGGCCCTTTTTGGGTGTAGGAGACATGAATAAAGTATACGCATTTGTGTTGGTGGGGGGCATCTCAGCAGCAGGCTCCTCCCCCTGACCCACATGCATGCTTAGAAGGTCTGCAGAGGGTCACCAGGGTTACAGTTGTGCATGCATAGAGTTATGGAAAGCACATGAAGTTATGTGCAGTCGGGAAAAGGATTTGGCAAGTGAGCCAAGGAAGGATGATCAATAAAAGCAGGTCCATGAGTAGCAGAACAGAACTGGAAGCCAACCTCCAGCTCAACTCTGAACCAATGGCTCCTAAAAGTGTGACAAATGGCACTCATGGTACCACTGATGAAACAGCTAAAAGCAAAAACAAGAGACTCTGATGATTGCTTTGGTCAGTAACATTTTTAAAATTCAGTATAACCAAAATAGCAAGAGTCCAAGGGCTCCACAGGCGACGCCAACAGTTGTGGGTAGATTTATTTAGATAATCATATATTAAGCTAAATGACATCTTGTGAACATTCAGCTATACCTGATGTTTATATGCACATTAATTCAGGTAATGAAACTGCTGGACACTCAAGGAGAAGGGAGAGACTGAATTGTACGAATTGTATTATTGCATGAATTGCATTCCTGAAAATCAGCGCATACTTTGAAGAAATAGTAGTAGGTGCAGATTCCATGTTTAAAAGAATTCAGGGAAGAAACCCTGCTAGAGCTCACTCTCAAAAAGAAAATTCAGGAAAGATGGTAAGTACAGAGAACAGAGTACTAATAATCATTATCACAATCGCCTATTTTAATGCACAGCAAAAGTGGAGCATTTTAATCTAGCTTTGTTGTCTTGAATGCAATATTATTGTATCAGATGTCACTTCTCTGTAAGTCAATACAGAGTAAATTGACGCTTTGTATTGAGAAGCACGATTGCAATTTCAAGGTCCCACCCCCCCCCCTTCTGGATTTTTGCCCTGTGGGGGTGGAAGGGCCATCACATTGTTACATCAGGTTCTACTAATATAGTTTTCATTTTGAGTCTGACACCATTAGCTACCTGTGGCGTTGGCATTTCTGTGACTAGTGCACCTGTGTTTTTACATTAACTGCGCACATAGCCAGAGGCTATTCTTATTTCTGTCACTCTAGAGATACAAGGGGCTCAGATATTCTCCTCCACTCTTCCTGCTTTCTCTCTGGTAAAAGCTTAATTTCAGTTCCAATTGATTACAACAAACCTTGGGCTCATTTGTCTCAATGCTGGCTACCCAGAATCACAGAATTTGAATCTAGAAATTGGCAACAAGCTGCTTTGGTGTGTGTGTGTGTGTGTGTGTGTGTTTAAGAAACTGTAAAGGTAAAGGGACCCCTGACCATTAGGTCCAGTCGTGACCGACTCTGAGGTTGTGGCGCTCATCTCGCTTTATTGGCCAAGGGAGCTGGCGTACAGCTTCTGGGTCATGTGCCCAGCATGACTAAGCCGCTTCTGGCAAACCAGAGCAGTGCACAGAAACGCCGTTTACCTTCCCGCCGGAGTGGTACCTATTTATCTATTTGCACTTTGACATGCTTTCGAACTGTGAGGTTGGCAGGAGCAGGGACCGAGCAACGGGAGCTCACCCCGTTGCAGGAATTCGAACCGCTGACCTTCTGATCGGCAACTCCTAGGCTCTGTGGTTTAACCCACAGCACCACCCACGTCCCTGTTTAAGAAACTGAGATGGAGCCAATTTCACTGGAACCAATTTCCCTTCATTTCTGTCTGTGTGTGCAACTTTGAGAGAACTTTCAGTGTAAGTGGGTACTCACAGCGGAAGGGCATGTTGAAAGTACCCATGGGTTCTCTCATTGCCCCACACCACCTGTGACTGATCTGTTGGCACTGCCTCTCACTGACATCCCAGCACAACTCTTGGGGAGGGCTGCTGAGGGGCAGCTGCATTGATTCCTGGCAGGGCTGATCACAGTTGCCTGACAGGGGAAGGCAGCCCTGAAACAACCTGAGATGCAGTGATCCCCAGTGGGTCCTGGCAGTGTTACAGGTCTCTCTGGCAGCTAAAGTATATGTGATAACCCTTTCCTCATCCAGTATATGAAGTCCCTGTCCTAGTTTTTGGTAGCTGAAAAGTTTTGCATTTCAGAATCTCAGAAGTTACACACACGCACACTTACTATTTTTAATAATGTACATTTTAAAAGTAATAGGAGAGATTCTGTGGTGAATTTTCAAATTGTAGAAACCCAGATTCAGCAGGTATATTGAAAAATCATTCTTGTATAATGCCCCCCAGTATTATACAAAACAATGCATTTGCTTTAAAAATATGTGTGTCACACAAAGAGATTGTAATTGTCATGGCCCTAGGAGTGGGTTCCCCCACTTCAGGGGATGGAATCAGGATGAGAGAGAGAATTGCCCTCAGGGCCAGTCCCAGATGGACATAGCCAAGCAGAAGCAAGAGGATTCCATTGTGAGAAAACTTCTCCAGTCAGTCTCCTCTGACTCCAAGGATCCCTGCTCAGAAGCCCTACTGGAACCACTGTGTCCCACACTCCACTGGAGTCAATGATTACTGAAGCAGGCTGGGCCTTTTAAATAAAGAAGCTTCTCTAAGAGAAGGTGGAGTGAACTGCTTAGAGTTGCCACCCCTATTTAAGGCTCAGTGTAAGGAAGACTGATGCTAAAGCAACATTTGAGCTCTGCTCTTATGGGGTCTTTAGCCATAGCACTGCAAGGAGCTGTCCAGGGTGCTGCTGAAGCCTTGCCTCGTCTCTGCTGCTGAGGCTTTTTCACCCAACAGAAAAACAAAATTATATTGATCCTAACAATAGTTAACTGAAGAACATTGTCTACTGGCTTGAATACTATTTCCTGTGCGAGCTACATTATCCGAGTTGCAAGGGGCAAAATGAAGAACTTGAATCCAAAGTCTGCTGAAATGTTAGCACCACCACTTGAATGTCAGTGTTACAGAATTTGGAGTTTCATTTTTGGAGATATTCCTTAACTAACCCAGGGCTTACTCATTTCCTAGTCAGCATCACATGCCTTTTTTTATATATTGAACAACCAGCATACAAGGCACAGAAGCAAAATACAAAGTTCCTACCCCAAGACAGTTACAATCTAAATTCACAGAAGGTTGCTTATATAATTTACTCCTGAACTTCTACAGCAACAACAAACCCACACCTCCTTTTCTTTTCTAAAAATATTATTATTATTATTATTATTATTATTATTATTATTATTATTATTATGCATCAACGATGCCATATTCCAGAGTTTTGGACTTTTCATCTAGCAGCCTTCTGGGGTGTGTGTATCTGTGTGTCATTTGATTTTTCAAACTACTTTTATTAAAAACCCATCTTTTCATAAACTCCAAGAATCCAATGAGGCTCACAGCAGGAGGAAATAATTCTGATTTAAACACTTTGGGGAATATAATTAAAGGAGGGGGAAAGGAAAGAAGATGAAAGAAGTAAGTCTCCTTTTAGGGAGGGGATGATTTCTTAGACATGAAAAGCTTCAGGCTCTAGCCCCCTCCTGCCTTGTGCCTCCACGGCACTTACCATGATTACAAATACAATACTCCACCTCTATAACATACCTCCTATTCCTTAGCTGATTCCCCCACTCTGAATAGTAAAGAACAGTCTGTAAAACACTATCTTTGATATTCTGTGTTAGAGAGCCCTGGGCTTCCACTGTATCTTATCAGGGACACTTCAGTGCAAAAATCACTCATGGAGGACAACCTTTCCAGCTAAAGACAGATTTCCCACTAGTAATAATATTATTTATTTACTTGTAGGGAGTGCCTGGCATTGCCTAGGAAATTGAAGAAACAAAAAATATGGTGATTTTGATATGAATAGGGTAATTTGAATAGGGTAAAAGCAGAGCCATCACCTTGCCAACAAAGGTCCGTATAGTTGAAGCCATGGTTTTCCCAGTAGTGATGTATGGAAGTGAGAGCTGGACCATAAAGAAGGCTGATCGCCGAAGAATTGATGCTTTTAAAATTATGGTGCTGGAGGAGACTCTTGAGAGTCCCGTGGACTGCAAGAAGAACAAACCTATCCATTCTGAAAGAAATCAGCCCTGAGTGCTCACTGGAAGGACAGATCGTGAAGCTGAGGCTCCAATACTTTGGCCACCTCATGAGAAGAGAAGACTCCCTGGAAAAGACCCTGATGTTAGGAAAGATGGAGGGCACAAGGAGAAGAGGACGACAGAAGATGAGATGGTTGGATAGTGTTCTCGAAGCTACCAGCATGAGTTTGACCAAACTGCGGGAGGCAGTGGAAGACAGGAGTGCCTGGCGTGCTCTGGTCCATGGGGTCACGAAGAGTTGGACACGACTAAACGACTAAACAACAACAGGGTAATTTGGAGTTTGGGGGCTGTGCAGGCATACATGCAGGCACAAACAAACCTAAGGCTCCAGCCTGACCTGCAGAACACATGACCTTGCCCTGAATCAATTTGGGTGGGTGGGTGCTGATGCTTTGATATGGTTTCTTTGGTCCGCCATCTTGATTCAAAATGGTGTGTGTTGTCCAAAAGTAGATGAAGATCACTGCCTCCACTCGGGAGCCCTTGTACCGAGTTGCGGAATGATACCTTCATAGGCCTCCGAACTGTTGCAAATTGGGCCCATCATGTCAAAAATTGGGTGAAGTCAAGCCCAAGTCATGTTTTCATGTCTGCCATCTTGATTCAAAATGGTAGTCGGTGTCCCAACAATGACAAAAACCACTGCCCCCACCTCAGGAACTCTCAAGCCATGTTTGAAATCGGCACAGTTTGGACTTGTCGTGCCAGAAATTGTGTGAATTCATACCAAAATCACACTGACTTGATTCAAAATGGTGGCTAGTAACACAATATTGATGACAACCACTGACCCCCCACCTTGGGAACCACTGTGCCCAGTTTGGCAAGGATGTCTCAAGAGGTGTCTGAACTCACAGAGAACAAACAGCTTTCCAAAATATATAGTAGATTTGTATTTTTATTTAATATCCTGCCTTTCTCTCAGCACAGGACAATTGGAACAGTTTTCTCCAATGTTACCCAGTTGACACTGCCAGGTGCCCTCAAATATAACTTGGATGACTCAAATAAATGATCAGCCAGCTCTCACACTCCCTTCTGAAGTGCTCCATTAAGCAAATGAAATAGCAATGTTTGGCTTTGCTGCCCTTAAAAAAGAAAGAGAAAAAACTTCTTGGAGATTAACTGCGTAATAAAAATTAAATTAAGAGGGCATAAATTTTATACAAGGCATCTAAGTGACAGGCCATTATAATGACAACAATAAACACAGGTCATATTTCTGTTGGCTGTTGTATTACAGTGTGGTGCCACATCAATTTCATTCCCCAGAGAAACAGCATCTCGTCTCAACAGTCTTTTAAGACCCCCCAAGAGATCTGTTTTCTTTCAGCTTGATAGGCTTGTCTGATGTGAAGATGGCACTAGATGAAGAACGCAGGGGGAAATAAGGCTTTAAAAAATACAGCAATCCACACTCCATTGCAAATATGGTTGCCGGCATTTATTACGAAGGGCTCCTCTGCCCTTAAATGGCCATCATGTTATCTCCATGCCACAAAAAGCTTTGGAGTTCACACAGTCTGGATTTTGAGTACAAAACTGTATACCTGTAATCCTGTTGTTCAAGCTGTTCGATGGAAAGCTGGCACTGTTTGCGGTTGGGTGTTTTTTGTTTGTTTGTTTTTTTAAAATGAAACATCTTATCTGTTCAGTAAATGAGTTTGCACACTTAATGGGATCGGAGGAATAATCTACAATGTCATCCCATTAGGAATGAGGAGTAAAGCTCCATTTCCCCTCACTTTCCTTCCCCACACAACCTACTCTCTATTTTCATGTTAGCTGAGAAAGACCAGGAGAATGTTCCGCTCTGTTTGTGGCTCATTGGGATCAAATTAAAAAAAAAAAAACACCACACAAACCCAGACCTAGAAAGACACTCTTCATTCTAAGCATTATTAAACCTGGTCAACACAGAAACCATCAAAGAACACGCTCTCTTAATGGGGCTGCAAACTTTAATTGATTAATTTGTTAAATTAATCAATTTAAAACCTATTTGCAGTGCGACCCTATGTGTGTTTACTCTGAAGTAGGCCCAGTGAGCAGGTGCAGAGGAAGGGGGTGCGGTGGGTGTGGAATGCCCCGGGTGTCACCACTGAGGGGGGTGACAAAATGCCGGGCGGAAATCACTGCAGGGCCTGCCGCGTGCCTGAGCCACACATCTCTCCTGGGAGAGACGCAGTGGCTTGGGCCCGCACAGGCTCCCCGCTGCCCAAACGGTCCACCAGCTGCCTCCCCCCCCCAGCTGTAGGGCGGCTGAGTGGGAGGAGGCAGGCAGACTCTGGAGGCACTTCTCCCCATGGGCGGCTCGCCCTGCCCCAGGTGCCCGAGTGGCTTTCTCTGCCGCTGCCAATGAGTTCAATGAGGCTTACTCCCAGGAAAGTGTGTGCAGAACTGCAACCTTACACTGTACAATCCTACGCACATTACCTATTCAAAAGGAAGCCCTGCTGAATACAAAGATACATGGTGTCAGTGCTCAGAACAGCTGTCTGCAAGCACAGCATGCGCTTAAGCTCTGTTCAAAGCTTTGGGTGAAATCATGGGGCTCAGGTTTGGGGGTGTCAGCTGACATTGCTGTTAGAATTCCTGATCTATGATTGCAATCACAGGATTGTTGTCTTTCACATGACTCCACAGAGTGGGATGTGAGGGAGACAGGATGTTTGTGTTACTGTGCTCTGTGAAGTGAGACTATTGTCCTTAGTTTCTTTTTCGCTTTGCTGTCTGAAGCTAGAGAGAGAGGGAGCCATGTTGCAGTGCTCTGTGGGCGTTTATATGTAAATAAAGTAGATTAGCCAATATGCTGAGTTGCTGAGGTCTGTTACGCAAGTTGCACAAACTCTGCAGATCCCTAAGCGTGCCGGTGTCGGTTGGCATCGGTCGTTGTGATGTTCGGGCAGAAGAAAGCTTATGAAGCTCCCGAACGCTCAACTAGGAGGGAGGGAACATGCCAGTCGGGCATGTGTCTCTGCCAGGGTCCTACTCAAGTGTACGCTGAACTCCTGACAATTGTATCCCTCTCATGCCTTTGCATTCGTATCCTCGGGTATGCTATATGCTTCTTCATACAGTGCATAGTTGAACTACGAAACTTGCTCCCAGAGGAGGCAGTGATGGCCACCATATTAGGCTGTTCCTTAAAAAGGATTCAACAAATTCATGGAGCAGAGAGTGATTGACAGCTACCAGCCATTATGATGGCTATGTTCTGCCTCCACAGCTGGAGGCAGTAATGGAAAGCCACTTCCGAGCTAGGGAGGAGGTGGGGTTGTGGGCTTCACGCCCCTCCCCACCCTCGCAGGGCTGGCTTCAGCCCCGCGATAACCCAGGGAATTCTCGGACGCTGGGGGGGGTGGCCTAGCGGTTAGGCATTGGTAGGGATATTGTTCTATTGTTATGCAGATGATGGGTGGGGGAAGGAAGCGCCATCACCTTCCCCCAAAACAAAGGGTAGTCCGGGGGGCGCCGCCTTGTCCTGAGACTAGGGAGGTGTGGGCCCTCGGCACGCCCCCAAGCGGTAACTCCGGGGGGAGCTCCTAGTTGACGTGCCTCAGAAGGACTCCCTCTACTGGTGGTTAACCCTTACCGGTCTTCAAGCAAGCGGGCTGAAACCGGTTAGTGTTAGGACCAATGCCTAAGCCAATACCGCTCCATTCCTGTAATCAATAAAGTTGTGGCCTAATTTGACCCATTAACTCGAATTCTTGTGTCTCGTGTCTTTATTTCCAAGGGGGGAGGCGGGAACTCACCACGCAAAACCCAGCTGCTCAAAACCACACGAGGGAAGAGTGCTTTTGTGCTCAGATCCTGTTTGGGGATTTCCCATAGACATTTGGGACAGGATGCTTGACTTGGTGGGCCATTGGCCTGATCCAGCAGCAGGCCCTTCTTACATATTTCCCATGAGAGGGGCTCATGACACAGGCTTTGCCGTAAAGTTGTTGACAGCACTTTCCTGAAGTGGGGGAAGGAAGGAGCCATAAACACAAAGTAAGGAGAAAGAGATGAAGTATTTCCATCATTAGGGTTTTTTTTTATAAAAAAAAACCCACTGCCTTAAAACACAGCTTTTAGCCGAGGGAGAGGCACTATTAAAGGCAACTCTGTAGGAAGAAGAAGGAATGATAAACATAACAGCAAAATATCACCAAATGTCACTCACGCTTATTGGAGTTAAGAGTGTTATGGAAGTCAAAGATAATGTTTTTTGAAAGGTTTTTCCCAGATTTTATTTTCTCATCTTCAGTCCTAGAGAGCTAAGCTGCTGTTCTTGCCCACTTTGTGCTCAATTTAGTACAGAGAAGTTTTGGGTAGTTTGCACTAAAGAATGCCAGAACTCCCTCTATATCCTCAGTGCAGCAATTACTTGGGGGCAGTGTTGAAAAGTTTCGAAATTCTCTGGGCTTGATCAGGGGCAGGAAGACAGCTATTTAGCTGAAAGATAAGTTTCACAGTAAAAGTTTTGAGCTTTAAGACATTAAAAATAAGGTGAATAATCTTTCAAAAGGATAACACAGTTTGTTTCAGGAAGGACTTCTGTTGCAATTATCAGGGCCTATATAGTTATTTTGAGCATGTTATGTACATGCATATTTTGGGGCCTGCAATTGACTGTAGTCAAACAGGATTTGTTAGGAAGGAATGTGAACAAAAAGGTTGCTTAGGTCTGGTTAGTGCTGCTGTGTCACAATCAGGTGGAAGTGGAATTAAAATTGGAGTGGCATATATTTAACATTATTGACAGGAAAATGTATTGGTTGGAATGGGGGGACGTTTTAAGAAAAATACAGTCATACCTCGGGTTACAGATGCTTCAGATTGAGTGATTTCGGGTTGTGCATTGTGCCAAACCCAGAAGTACTGTAACGGGTTACTTCTGGGTTTCAGCGCTCGCACATGCACAGAAACACTAATTCACGCTTTGCGCATGCGCAGAAGCGCCGAATCACGACCCGCGCATGCACAAACGTGGCGCTGCAGGTTACGAACGCTGCAGATTGTGAATGTGCCTCCCGCACAGATCACGTTCACAACCCAAGCGACCACTGTAACATGTTGTGGTGGGGTTTAAAGCAAAGGGTTTTTTTAATGTAGAATTTGGGGTTGAAATTTCAAATGCCCAAGGCTCTAGTTTCAAATATATTACTGTTAGGAGCCGTATACATATTGGACTCTGTTGTGTTATAATTGGGACGAAGGCTTTGCCATGATGGAACAGGATAGATAATTTATGAAGCTTCATAGCATTAAGTATACGGCTCTCAGGTGAACAATGCTGGGTTTAAGAGGCACAGAAGAGGGATTGATTGCTGTCGAAACAATATTGTTTACAGCTCTCTTTCATAAAAACTCCTAATTGATAAGATTACGGCTCGCGTCTTGCCATCCTGGGTTGTATTAAAAGAATTTTTGCATCTACAGCCTGAGAAATAATTACACTACTGTGCACAGTTCAGGGAACCACTGCTAAACCCAACTGTATCTATACTGGTGCATGTTAAAAACAGAATTCATATTAGGGATGCAGAAATTTGACATTGTAAATGCAAATATAAATTAAAATATGAATTTGTTTGCATTCTAATTTTAACAGTGGTCCATTCTCAGGCATCTGGGCTGTGGACTCACATCATATTAAAAGGACAAAGCCAGATTCAAAGAAATCCCCTTGTTGAGTGTTCAAGCCCCACTGTATATTAGTCTTCACTCATGTCTATGGCTCACACTGGCCTCCCCTTTGTGTGTGAAACTGGGTTCTCTTCTCTTCTTCCTTTTTGCTCCTCCAGAGAGAAACTGGCATCCACTCTGTTTTTTCACGTTCAGTTCTTGGCTCCAGCCCACCAAGTCAAATTTCTGTTTTCATCTTGAAAATAAATCCTGCACAATCAAATTAATTTCGAGTCCTGTCAACTGACAGCTTAAAGCATTTCCCTTCACAACGATCTGTCAACATCTTGCCTTGTTATTTTCAGAGGAAAATAGTGGGGAAATGTATGTGAAGATGAGCTGTAAACCCCAGGATTTGGCCAGCCACAGACAAGGCAAAGGGGACTCTGTGTGATTTACCACTTATTGATCCATGCTCATTTTCCTAACCTTCTCTACAGATGGACAGAACAGTCTCTAAAACAGCTCTATCCTGGTTCTGTCATGAACCTAAAGTTTCTCCCATCATTGCAGAGGTACTGACAAGTCCTTTTGGGATGAACCACCGAAATAGAAACCCCCATTTAGCGACTGCAGCCTTTACTGGAATCAGCCATCATGCATCAAAAACCACACTCAATGCCATTGCAAATGCAGGGCTTTCTAGTGGAACTGATTCATTTCACATTCTGCAAGTGAAATCATCAAGTGTTGAGCTGTTGAATAATCAGGTGACAAAATATTAAGTGAAGGGTGACCGTAGAATGTATCCTACAGCATACAGTTAATAGGGTTGCCATATTTCAAGAGCAAAAAATCTGGACACAAAAAGTTGTTAAGCTTTGCTTTTTTACAGCAGGCACCTGATAGCCCCGCCAGAGCTGTGCATGCCAGAGCCCAGGTTGCCCATGCTTGTGCCAGAGCCTGAACCAGAGCTGCCCATGCACAATTTTTTTTAAAAAAAAACCAAAATCCAGGACATTTGCTTTAAGTTTCACCCCAGATGGGCATGTAGGACCCCCAAAAGAGGACATGTCTGGGAATTCCTGGACGTATGGAAACCCTAGTTTTGAGGACTATCAATTACCAAGCATTTGTTTTATATCTAAGGTAGAATTTATATAGTAAGGCCTCCAAGTAACTGCAGTGGGGAGATGCTATGCAGAGTTGTTTTACTGCAATTCGAACTATGGGTGGCACTGTGTCCAACCGAGGCAGCCAACAGGGCCATCTTAAGCATATCCGGTGCCGTGGTTCAAAGATCCCTCCGCTCCCCCCCCCCCGCATTTCCCAGAGTTGCTCTCCTCCCGTGGAGGCTTGGGAGGCAAGCTGCACGCCCACCAGCCATATGGTTGTCAGGGCACAGCTGGCAGGGCTGCAGGGAAAGGGGAGGCCACCAGCAAAACCACGCAGCTCCCCCACTCACTGGGGCACCCGTGAGAGTCCAGCGCCCTGGTGCAAAGCGCCAGTAAGCCCAATAGGAAAGACGGCTCTGGCAGTTAAGCCTCCGTGTTGGCCTGGCCTCTACTCTAAAACAGGCAAACAGTCACCAGGCATCTGCCAGGGCTGAAACTCCACCAGGCATGAGGGCACTCAAAAAGCCCTCCCACTCAGAGCTGCTCCTCTTCTCCAGTGTGTTCACCTGCATCTTGTTTTGGTCTAGGCAATGGTGGTGGTGCAGTAGGCAAAGGAGAATCAGTAGATGCCACTCCTGGCTTGGTCATGGCTGACTGGGAGACCAGCAATGAAGTAGTAGGAATGATGAAGAGGAGAAGCAGCAAAGCAGCAAGACCACCTGGTAATCATAGTGGTGAGGAGGTAGATTCACCACCACAGAAGAGGGGGCACATGGAGAGTATCTTGCCCAAGGGGCCTTCCAAAGCTTGTAATTGATACTGTGGGTACTGTAGATCATGTTTCTCCTGAACCTCAAAATAATCTTCTCCCCCCACACATCCTATAGTAGCAAACCCCATAGCAAAAATATCACCTTTACCATGTTTACTTTTATTCCAAGAAGAAATATATCTACTCAAAGAGGCCTCCAGTAGTGATGAAAACAGAAGTACATGACAAAATCAACAAACAAAACATCAATGCATTTTAGTACTATAAACATAACAACAGTCAGTGAATAACAGCTGAAAAAAATCCATTCAGTAAATGCAATATAACTTATCAATAAGCATAACATCCTTAATTACATATCCACATAGTCCTTAAATATTGAGATTGTAATTTGTCAAGAAGCCAAGATTTGGGTAGGAGGAGTAGAGTGAAAACAGCCCAGGATGGAGGATGAGTGTGGTGTGCGTGGGGTGTGTGTGTGTGTGTGTGTGTGTGTGTGTGTGTATGTGTGTGTGTTTCCTCTTGAATAGAGAAACAGAAGATTGGGAAGCCTAGAATGCTCACATACATAAGGCAATAACTGATTAAAGCTTTACAGTATTTTCCATTTTGTCACATTTCTCTCTATTGATTTTCTCAGGCAGCAAACACACCGCTTTGGGAATGCCATTAATTACAAATTGATTTGCTTCGTGAAAATCGGCGAGGAGTGCTTGTGAATTTCAACAGTCCCTCCCCAGCTTTTTGTCTTCAGTTTATCCCAAAACATTAAGCCCAAAGAAGGCAAGAGATCTATGCTCCTCCACCCCCAAAACAATTCAGAGGTTTCTAATGCCTACAGCATCTCTGACATAAACCAGTTTTCTCCTGTATATAGGTATGTCACTAACTTCCTCACTTCTTTGGATGGGTCCTGGATCTCATTAGGAGGCCCTGTTATGGTGTCAAAGGTCACACCATCACACTAGCCCCCTGTCCTACAGCAACAGTCCATTTCTACAGTTGCCCAAAGCTATCAGACTCCAGTAAGTCCAACAGCCCAACTGAGTATCTGCCCCTCTCAAAAGCAGATTGTTCTCCTCTATTGATGGCCAAGAGTTGATCTGTCAACTACTCAGACACCTCCCTCATTTATAATTGCTGGAAAACACAAATCCAGAAGAGCCCTCACATGAGACAACAGGAATCCCTCTGTCTCCTCTCTGGCATCCTAGAAAGATTGTACCATGTTGAGATCAAATGCCATGGCTTTGCCCAAGCACACAGTTAATACTCTTCTCTTTGTTCCTCCAGTGTTCCTCATTTGTTTCTCCCAAAGAAACCTCATGAACTAGTTTGCATGAAATTCTAACCTAGGTTCTTCATGGAACTCTGCAAGAACACAAAAGTCACTTTTATAGATTTTGGTGAAGTGCTGCCTTATGCCTGACCCCTTCAGCTGCACCTAAGCAATTCCTGGTAAAGCAGCAGTTGTAGACAAACTCCCAAAGATCCTGGTAACTGTAGTTCCTGGGATTCTCCATGACGGTTAAAGTGGTGTAAGTGTGTTTTACATGTATGATACGGATGTGGCCTGTATCTCTTTACCCTGGCCTGTTACCAGGGAATACATTGGTCCTTGTGGGTTTACCTTTCTGGCTTGCCTTATGTCCCGATAACTCTGCTTCCTCCATACTGTGTTGCCGTGTCCGCCAGCCTTCTTTCAGAGCTATCGGTAGCTTCCAGAAGCACAGCCAGCTTGCACATTCCTGGAATTAAGAAGGAATAAGCAAGGTCCCATTGAAAAACCTGGGCTGGAAGCTAGAAGTTTCACCCATTTTCACCTTTACTCCATCTCCTTATTACAATATGCATGAGGTTCAGTTGCATTCCCTCCTCAGCTATGCATACTGACGTCAATGTGGTTTTAATATAGGGTGCCAGCACAAATACCCTCCGGTGGGGGGGGGGGAGTATCTTCTAATCTTCTGACTGCTGCAAGCTATTGCTGAAAATATAATCTCACAGCTGGGCTAAGTCTTAAACATGCCAACCTCTGCCACAGGAGAGGGGCCTCCGTAACAGAGCACAACATCTGGTTCTGCTTTTATGAGGCTCAGCATACCTGCTCACTTGGCACATGCTGTTGAAACAGCTTTACTAAGCCAATCGCTATTTGCATTGCAAAACACCAACTGTTCCCGACCTTTACTCACATTTTCCACCGAAGCAAGGTTGGATGGGGAGGAATCAGGTGGTCCATAAAAAGGGGATTCATTTGTCTTCCACCCCCAGGTAGGCAATACAAATTCTTCATCAAGATAGATTACATGGATTTGCTCATTTTGGCTTGCAATCCAAATTTCACTTGGCATCTCATTGGTTAGTCTTAGAGGGCACATTATGGGCATGATGGAGCGGAAATGAATAATTTTCAAGGCCTATTTATGTCAATGGGAATTAGGCATGGTCTTAAAACCCTCCAGAAGCCCAAATTTGATCATGCTTGTAACACCCCAATTCCCATACGAAGCTTCGCTGCCTGAGGTACCTTGCCCTTCGTGAGTACACATTGCTTAAGGCTTTGCACTCATGCGCTCTAATGTTTTCATGCACTCTGCATTAGAGGTGGGAGCAAAATTTCTTCAATTTGCCTTTGAACACCAGCCTACCAAATCAATATGTTAATGAATTTAACACTTCCTTTAATTTTTACAGTGCAGTCCTGCAGCCACAAAACACATACTACAATGTGTATACTAGTGAACAGTGCACACAAAAATGCACATATTAGTAAACATTCGCAAAAGTGGGAAATACTGCTTTAAAAATGCATGTATGCAAGGCAAAGTTGAGTACAAAAATGTGTACATCCCAAGAAATGCACAGGAACTGCATAAATTGGGCCGAAACAAACTTTAGATACAAGAGAGAGAGAAAGAGAGAGAGAGAAACTTAGAGGAACTTTAATCGACAGAATCACCCCTCACTATACTCCTCGTGTCCTCCATTCATTTAAAAGCCAAAAGAGTTTTGGACAAAGATATACAAGAAAAACTGAATTGCTTTACTTTGTACCATCAACAGCTCAAAACAGATCTCAGCAGCTGTGATGAGTGCAATGGCAGATAGTGCACACTGCATGGTGCTTTAGTGTTTATGCGCATGCCTTACAGAATCATAGAACTGTAGAGTTAGAAGGGAGCCCAAGAATCATCTAGTCCAACCCTCTGCAATGCAGGGATCACAGCTAAAGAATCCCTGACAGATGACCACCCAACCTCTGTTTAAAAACATCCAATGAAGTTGTTTGTGAACATGCATTTACCTGTACATAGATAAAAGTAAAGGGACCCCTGACCTTTGGGTCCAGTCGTGGCTGACTCTGGGGTTGCGGCGCTCATCTTGCTTTATTGGCCAAGGGAGCCGGCGTACAGCTTCTGGGTCATGTGGCCAGCATGACTAAGCCGCTTCTGGCAAACCAGAGCAGAGCACGGAAACGCCGTTTACCTTCCCGCTGGAGTGGTACCTATTGATCTACTTGCACTTTGATGTGCTTTCGAACTGTTAGGTTGGCAGGAGCAGGGGCCAAGCAATGGGAGCTAACCCTGTCACAGGGATTCGAACCGCCGACCTTCTGGTTGGCAAGTCCTAGGCTCTGTGCCACCCACATTCCTGATTGATAGGCACTAACTAAAAGGTGTACCCAGTCCACTTTCAGATGTTTAACTTCTAGAGTTCCTGGGGAAAGGAGTTGAACCCTGAAGAATGACCATTCCAGCAGCTCACACCACTAAAAGGCACTCATACAAGCTAAGTGGTTGCTGGTGATTTGCCAGGAACAGGGACCAAATCTAGAGACTGTCCCTTGAAAATAAGGACAATTGAGGAGTATTGTTACCTCTTTCATTGAAGTTAATGGGACTGAAAAATGAGGAAAGTGTGTTAGGCATGGTGATGTGACCTCCCTTTTGTGACTGATCCTGCCTCTCCATGTGAATTTTTGAAATATTTATGAAATGGATCAGGACCATTACAGTGTGAGCCTCCAAGCCAAGGCAGTGACCCTGTTGCCTGCTGAGGTCATGGAACATTGTGGCCCTACAAAATGTGCCATGTACTTCAAAAGATAAAAAGGAAAGTGAGAGTCATACCAATAAATTAGGAAGAGAAATAGGACAAGAAGTCCCCTCAAAAAAATAAGGTTTCCAGGAACCACCACTTCCTTAAATAAAAATCCCATTAAGCTTTTGATACTCCAGCAGTTTGGAAAAACGATTGACCAGTTGTAGCAGTGAGGGGGAAAGCCTTAATAATTAATTGATGGTTTTAAGCAAAAAATACAGTATCAGTAATAGAGCCTCATAAACACTTCTTTTGGGCAGTTGGAAACGATTAATTTTCATGATTCTTCAGACCACAAGACAGGAAAGTAATAGTTTGAGTCGTGTGTGATGAAATCTAATGTTGTGGTATAATTTTTTCTCCTATCGATTGGGCACCAACCTATCTGAGGTGATTTATAGGGAAAAATGGGAAAAGGAACTTGCTGCAGTTTTGCGAGGGCTAGTTAAGTTTATGTGCTGTACTGGTGTTCAGAGTTAATAGATTTTAAATTACAGTGTATGTAACCTAACACACACAGGTATGCCTCGGATTGTGATTAAGGGTGAGAGGCGCAGCGAGAGGAAATTAACTCTCAAACCTCTGCAAGGTCTCACAAATATTTTCTGAGGAAATTTAAAGCCAAAAGTACAGTTTGTCTTAGTCCTTGGCATATGTGCTTTTGCTAATTAAGGATCCTAAAATACCGTACACAATATTATCATGAACATAATGTAACTCCTCTGGAGGTGACAGGCTACAGACTGCTGGAGGTTGCTTAGGCCTTTTGATACAGCTGGAGTTGAAAGCCAGCCAGGAAGTAGATTCTCTAAGACCTAGCCCCCATGTTCTTCTGAGGAGATTTTTGTGGGCGAAGCAGCTTTCTAACAAATGACTTGAACCATGGTTTGCTAAAAGAGACTAGAAAAGAAACAGCTGCTGGTGCTTTAAGCGGGCCACAGCTTATAGCTTCTGTCACGAGACCTGTTTCCTTTCTTGAAACAGAGTGACAACCCATTCTTCCCTCAGATTCTGTTCTCAGAATTTAATGTTTTATTGATATTATGTTGTGTGCCAGTCTCTGGTACATTACATCAAAGAGGTGACCCATCTAATAACAGAATAATTTTACTCAGAGCATGGAGACGAGGCCTTAGAGGCACTGTTTCCTGACTGGTTCTCAAGGGTGTCTATGTATATCAGAGGGCTTCGTAGAAGCTAGTTTCCACTGGTTTGTCCTTTTCAGAGGGATAATATGAAGCAATTTAGTTCACGTCTTATTAATGCAGAGCCTGTAATCCAGGGACAGGGACCTGTGACCCTTAAAATGTAGCTGGACTTGAGCATGCTGACTGGGGCTGGTGGTAGTTGAAGTCCCAATGGCATGTGGAGGGCCACAGGTTAGCTACAGATGGAACCCCTTCATTTTTTTAAAAAAAGATATTTATTAAAGTTTTTAAAATATAACAATGAAAATGAAAAAAACAAAATACAAAATACAGCATAAAAACAGTTTAAAAGAAAACAAATAATTTTCCATAACATATCTTCCTTACGCTTATTTCCCCAGACCTCCTCATACCTCCCTTCTTTGTATTCCACTTCAATTTGTTAGTTCAGCAAATCCTTACCATTAAGTTTTTACCCATTTGTAAACCTTTTTTTCCCCGTATCTCCTAAAGCATTACAGCTGGAAACCCCTTAGTTTCTATCCAACATCTTTCTAACATTCATTAATTTTACAATATTTCTGTAAATAGTCTTTAAATTTCTTCCAATCTTCTTCCACCGACTCTTCTCCCTGGTCTCGGATTCTGCCAGTCATTTCTGCCAATTCCATGTAGTCGATCACCTTCATCTGCCATTCTTCCAGAGTGGGTAAATCTTGCGTCTTCCAATACTTTGCAATGAGTATTCTTGCTGCTGTTGTAGCATACATAAAAAAAGTTCAGTCCTTCTTTGGCACCAATTGGCCGACCACGCCCAGGAGAAAGGCCTCTGGTTTCTTCAAGAAGGTATATTTAAATACCTTTTTCAGTTCATTATATATCATTTCCCAGAAAGCCTTAATCTTTGGGCACGTCCACCAAAGGTGAAAGAATGTACCTTCCGTTTCTTTACATTTCCAACATTTGTTATCGGGCAAATGATAGATTTTTGCAAGCTTGACTGGGGTCATGTACCACCTGTATATCATTTTCATAATATTCTCTCTTAAGGCATTACATGCTGTAAACTTCATACCTGTGGTCCATAACTGTTCCCAGTCAGCAAACATAATATTATGTCCAACATCTTGTGCCCATTTAATCATAGCAGATTTTACCGTTTCATCCTGAGTATTCCATTTCAACAGCAAGTTATACATTCTTGACAGATTCTTAGTTTTGGGTTCTAACAGTTCTGTTTCTAATTTTGACTTTTCCACCTGGAAGCCGATTTTCTTGTCCAAATTATATGCCTCCATTATCTGATAATAATGAAGCCAGTCTCTCACTTTGTTTTTTTTAATTTTTCGAAACTCTGCAATTTCAATTTGTCTCCCAGATGGAACCCCTTCTTTCTCAGGTATCCAAGGGAGGTATTCAACTTTGCAACAGCAATGGCAATCCACCCTCCATTAAATTCAAACCCTACCTGGCATGTTAAAATGCATTTTATTTTATTTATTAAAACAGAGGAAGATGGAAAGGAATTGCTGAAACAATTAACAGAAGTGGAATACAAAAAGGGAGGTGTGAGGAGGTCGTTGAAATAAGTAAATGAAAGATAAGATACTGAAATTGTTTGATGTGTTTTAAACTGTTTTTGTTTGGTTTTGTTAGTTTAATGTGTTAGTGTTATGTAGTGTTTTTGTATTGTATTGTTCTTTTTTGTAGTGTTTAAATTGTTGGGAAAGTAATAAATATTATTTTTAAAAAATGCATTTTATTTATTGGTTTGTTCATTTTAAAAGCTTATAGGTTGCCAGCCCATTCAGAACTCTCAACAGGTTTTTAAAATGACAAAACACAATTTTTAAAATGATACAATTTAAATTTAAAAATTACAGGCAGAATAAAACAACAAAATAAGATTCACTTGAGTCAATAAAACCATCAGCTCAGAACTGGGTGGTTCACATTCTAGAAGACCTGCCCCAATAAAAATTTGTTATCCTAGCACTGAAAAAAAGTATGAATTTGTCACTGGATCAGCCTCCCAGAGGAGAATGGTCTGTATAACACAACTGAAAAAAATCCTCTCTTCAGATACAATCCATCTAACTTCAGATGGCAGAGAAATTCAATGGAAAGACTCTGAGGATGACAGTGAGATTTGGGTAGGCTCACGTTTGAGAAGACAGTCCTTCAGGTCATCAAGCCATTTAGGGCTATAAAATTATCACCTCTGCATTATGTCATGAATTCTTAAATAGAAATTTCTTCCTATATACATAAAAACATAAGGCCCTCATCACACAGCCCTCATTGAAGGATTTGTAGTGCTGCATCACAATTTTGGATTTGCATGTCAGGTGGGGTAGGGGAGCAAAAGAGAAACATTGGCAGAAGTTTAAGTAGCACAGGGATGGGGAAGACTTAGAGAGAAATAGCGGTTTAAACAACGGCAAAAGTCTGAGTCAAGTACATTCATACAGTATTTGAGAAGGCAAAGGTCTAGGGGTTAATGTGGGGGCTGAGGCAGGTGGGTTGTTGAGCAGATCGAGGAGAGGTGCAGCCCCCAATCTTAAATGGAAATTCAAGAACTTGGTGAGGTACGTTCCCTTCAGCCTCTTTGAGTTACTTAGCCTACCAACTGTGTTCTGTGCAAACTGTCATCTCCAATAAGTTTTCACAGGCAGCCCTGTGTGTGAAATGCATTGCAGTAGTCTAAAGATGTCCCCTGCCCTACAGAGGCTGCCAAAGAACTGGCATTTCAGAGTCTGAACCCCATTGCTCCTTCTGACAAGGAAACCCCAGTCCAGTCATTTAAGAGTTTGCTCCCCTTTATGTTCTGCTTCCCCAAGCTAGCCGCTTAATCAGCTCTATCTGGAGAGATTGGCTTAAGCTTTATGTTTTCCTTTCCCTCCAGGGGCTGAAAAGGTTGATGCAGACCGATCAGCAACTTGATTTATGGGGACATTGTTAGCATGAGAGTCTTCTGCGCTTTATCTCTGTCATGATCCCAGATCTAATGCCGGGGAGTTTGCTCACTTGGCAGCTAGGCTGAGCTCGATGGCCTGATTTCTTCATCATGGTTGCCAGGTCTGCAAGCATTTATCATGGCGCCGTGGAGGCATCCTTATCTGTGGAACAACTTATCTATAGAACAGGGACTGAATCGAGGGTCAGCAGTGATCCAGAGAAAGTTGGCATCCCTGATCCAACTTTTTAGATAGAAATATCTCATGACCCAATGGATAATCATGTGAGAAGGGAGTGGACAAACACACAAACACACGAGAGAGAGAGAGAGATTTACGATGAGGTGAAGGGGAGATGGTAGATTTGGCTTACAATAATGGCAGCCAATGTGGTATTTCAGAGGATTTAAAAGCACACCAGCTGCTTATTAGGGGTGCATCAGGGAGGGAACACCTCCCAAATTGTGGTGGTGGCCATGTGCATGGTCATATGCCCCCACTGCCCCTATTTTCTCAAACCTGGACATGCCATAAGTGTTGTTAGCAGGCCTTGTGATTGCCCCTCTATCAAGTTCCACAGTACCAGTGCAAGATTCAATAGGAAGACATGTAAATCCCAAGGAGGTGTCCAGTAAGATTGCCAAGGGGTCCAGAGATGGAAGGAAGAAACAACCCCAACCAGAGAAGAATGGCAAACCAAGTAGATGGACTATGCTGAAATGGCAAAATTAAGTGGGAAACTCAGAAATCAAGTGTTGGAGACAAGAACTTTTTTAAAAGAATGGGAAAAGTTTATGATTTACTTACGAGACGACTGCAAGGATGTTAAAACATTGGCAGGATTTTAACCACACTTGTAAAGAAACAGAAAGTATGGATAATTTAGGAGGATAGAAATTTGGATAAATATTGATATGCAGTTGTAAATATTATCATCAGGACCCATGGAAGGGATGGGGGGAAGTCAGGAGATTCGGAGAAATCTGTGAATACTGTTGTTTGTAATATATATTATTTAAAATCAAATAAAATTTATACACACACACAGTGGTACCTTGGGTGACAGACGCTTCAGGTTATGCGATTTCAGGTTGCGCACCACGCCAAACCCGGAAGTACTGAAACAGGTTACTTCTGGGTTTGGTGCTCGCGCATGCGCAGAAGTGCAAAATTGCGCTATGCGCAGAAGCACCGAATTGCGACCTGCATGTGCGCAGACGTGCCTTTGCGGGTTGCGAATGCTGTGGGTTGCGAACGTGCCTCCCACACGAATCACGTTCACAACCCGAGGTTCCACTGTGTGTGTGTGTGTGTGATTGTAAGGGGCCAAAGTGTGGGGCGGAGGAAAGAAGGGGAGAAGGGGGCATTAACATACCTGTGAAATAAGGAATTTTGTTCTTATTGGTGAGCTATTGTCTGTTCTCTTCACATATGCTACCTTTCCATAATGCTGGCAAGCCTAAATTGACAGCTTCCTGGGCTCAAGCTGACATAGTAGTGTTAGCCTCCAGTACTCAGGTGCTGGTTGCTAAACAGCCAGTAATTTTTAGGCACCAATGCCTCAGGGAACCCGGCTTTTTGTTTCTTTCTTTTTTACCTCCGGCACCAGCAGCAATGCCGTGTGATCCATCCCAGCGCAAGCCTTCAGCAACTGAAGCTGGCATCTGTCTTGGCAATGGCACATGTCTCCTGCAGAAGGGAAGAGCCCCTGACTGGTGCCAAAGTTCAGAAAATAATTCCTGATGAAGCGGCCGAGGTGTCTCCCTGCCAGCTGTCTAATCCATGAAGTTGTCAGAAGGACCGGAAATAAACCAAGCTGCAGACACATTGTGTTTGTGTGTGTGTGTGTGTGTGTGTATGTGTGTGTGTTTGATAATGGAGTGGTGGATCTTGGGGACCTGGTGATCTCTAAAAAAATAGACCCGTGCTTTGGAAAGCTGCCTGCAAACAAAACTGAAGGATAAGGCTCAAAAAGCCCTTTCCACTAATCTTCAGTAGAACAATTGCAGACCTGTCTATTCATCCATTCCATACAAGAGACTCACGATCCTTCCCCGCAAGCCCCATAATAGGTGCAAAGGACTGTAAGTAAGTGGACCAGAACTGATTGAGCTGGCTAGCAGTATATTTGGCCTTCATGTGTGTTACACTGCAGTGGCAACCATGACATGCAGCTATACGATGTACTGGTGGTTACATTACAATGAGGCATTCTGAATGAGTGTGGCTAGTATCCTATTGTTTGCAATGAGACAAACCACATTTCTAGTTTTGGTTACACTGGTTGCCATACGTCTGGAATTTCCCAGATGTAGCTGGCAATCGGCCATCAGAAACGGTGTCCTGGCAGAAATTGCTTAAACGCCCTGGGAAATCTGCCAAAAAAATACTTCGTTCAATAGTTTTTTCTTTTTGGATTTTCACTTTTTTGAAACATGGCAACCCTAGTTACAGTGTATGGCACACCTTGCAAGACTCGCTTGGGGGACTTCCAGTGTGGTGTAGTGGTTAAGAGCAATAGATTCATAATCTGGGGAACCGGGTTCGCGTCTCCGCTCCTCCACATGCAGCTGCTGGGTGACCTTGGGCTAGTCACACTTCTCTGAAGTCTCTCAGCCTCACACACCTCACAGAGTGTTTGTTGTGGGGGAGGAAGAGAAAGGAGATTGTTAGCCGCTTTGAGACTCCTTCGCGTAATGATAAAGCAGGATATCAAATCCAAACTCTTCTTCTTCTTCTTCTCTCAGTGGCTGCAGATGTGCCTTCAAGACAGGTGAAGCAGGGTTTGACACCCACCCACCCCTGGCTCTGCTAGGGTTGGCCAAGAAGGTGCAATGGGATGCCTGGGGAGTGCCACTGAAATCTGAGGGACTCAAGGGTGGTGAAAGGAGCCCCTTTGGGCCTCGAAAGGATGATACAGTGAGAGTCTTGGAGCATGGGGGACAGTGACAGGGACACTCTCCAACCCTGAACAATGAAATATGTGCCATGGGGACAGAGGTAGGAAATACAATGTCTCCTGACTTGGACCCAGCTTATGCCCACCTTCAGATAATCACAATTTTAGCTACTTTGCTGCTTAGGTATTAAATGTGTGCCCTTAGTTAGATCAGTATCAGCTGCCTTTCCTCTTTAGAGTGGACGTGGGTGCAAATGTAACTTCAAACCTGATCTCCTGCCTTCCTACTTTGAAAAATTGATGTTGCCTATTTCCTTGTCAAGTTAACCTCCCCCCCCCCAGTTGCCATTTAATTTTGCCTGATATGAAGTTGGAGACCAATTTGGAAGTTACACCTCGAGCAAAATTGCCAGGGAAGTTTTAAAGGAAACAAATAATTTTCGTAAGACCAACAAAGTATCTTAAGGGGCATTTCTGAAGGCAGCCCTGTTTAGGGAAGCTTTTAATGTTTGATGTATCATAGTATTTTAATATTCTTTTGGAAGCCGCCCAGAGTGGCTGGGGAAACCCAGCCAGATGAGCGGGGTATAAATAAATAATAATAATAATAATAATAATAATTATTATTATTATTATTATTATTATTATTATTATTATTTCACATTAAAAACAAAACAGTACCCAAGTAGTTAAGGGAAATTGTCCAAGGGGTGAACTTTGCATGATGCATCAAAGCATCAGCTGCCCTGAAAGCTTTTCGTCTTATGAAATAAGACGATTTTATTAACTCTAAGCTGCGAAGGTACATCACGTCTAAGGTCTTGCAAACAAACTTAGCACAACTTTACATATGAACTGTCAAGCTGTTTGCATGTGGCACTGTTGCTTAGTTTGGAACTTTCTCGTTAAGTTTATTTTATTTATTGTATATACCACCTTTCTGTCAAGGCACCCAATGGGGTGGAGGTAGATCTATCCAAGTTTACATTAAAACATGCAGATAGCTCTTGTGGTAGAATAGGTGAGTAAGGAATTAGATACATAATTCACTTGTACTGAGGGGAGAGGAGTTTGCAAAACACTAACATTAAAGCCTTCCCTTTTGTTTTGAGAATTCATTTTGATTTTGTATCTGAATGGACATTTAACGCCAGTTCCCATAGCTACATGAGCCGAAAAAGAGGGAGAAGAAAGATAAAGTCATTGGAAGTGCTATAAAGCTGGCATCAAAGAAAATACCAAGATGAAAGATAAAAAACAGGGCAGAGAAGTAAACAAGCATTGATGCCCCATTTAGCTCCATGAGCCCGCCTGCAAATGGCATTGCAGTGGGAAATAATTCAAGAAGGAGACAAGCAGCTTTGCTATATTTTATCCCATGAAGAGATCAAGTTGTTTTGTGTGTGTGTGCGTGCGTGTGTTTAAAAAAAGAATGTGGTTTCTCTTGAGGCATATGGTATCAGGGCTTGTATGAAATGGCCCTCTGCACAAGTTCAGAGACATCCTTCTTTACTGGAATGAGCCATTATATTGAAGAAGTGTCTTTGGTCTAAGCTGTCAGTATTGACAAATTTTGCCTTTCCTTGCTTTCTCCTAAGGTTTGTTACACCACAGATTTCTTGAGACATAAACAAAGGCGCAGAGAAAAGTTAAGGAAACACAGCTTTCACCATTGTACTGCTGCAATGGTTTGAGGAAAATGACTGGAGTATGGGACATGGCAGAGCTGGAATTGACACCTGAGATGTATGTTTTCAGTACCCAGCCTGTTGTGACCACTGGTGGAGGAAGAGGCGTGCGGGGAAAGCGTACCGCCCCTGGCAGTGCGATCCCGGTAGGGTGCCATCATGGCTGTGCCCCCACCTGCACTGGGCACCACGCCCCTGTATAATAACAACACACGACAGTTGTGAATGCCAGTGTGCCCACCAGTATTTCCAACATCACCAGTGAAAGGTCTCCGTATATATATCTAATCAAAAGCCCACAATGCACAACAGATTGTTTGCTGTTCCTTTTCAGTTTCTGTTTTCATTGGCTCAGTCTTTCCAACACTTAATATGCCCCCTCAGACATATCCACATTTCACTGGATAACAGAGCTGGACACCCACTTTCTCATTATTTCTGAACAGAAGTCAGATGCAAAAGCTTTTCCCTGTGAGTAGGCATGGAGGTGGCTGATGCAGGTGCCTTTTTTCCATTGATGAGGGTGCTGCAGGTGGTGTAAAGGTAAAAAGTAAAGGTACCCCTGACCATTAGGTCCAGTCGCAGACGACTCTGGGGTTGTGGCGCTTGTTATGTGAGTTGAATAGGATCCAAACTGCAGCAGTCTGATTGGTCCTAGAACAATAGGATCCAGAATGCAGCAGTCTGATTGGTCCTAGAACAATGCAGCAGTATGATTGGTTGGCAGGAACCACCCAATCCTGCTCCAGATAGAAGTGAATTCACAACCTGATTGGCTTACAGTAGAATTCCGGAATTAGCCAATCATGTGCAGCCCATTGTGTAAATAATGTATATAAAGCAGATACTGTGAGGGGACTTTCATTCATTCCTCCTCACCACTATGAGCTGAATAAAGAGCATGAAATCACTTTGTGACTCTGAGTATATTTCAGCGCTCATCTCGCTCTATAGGCCAAGAGAGCCGGCAACCTATTTATCTATTTGCACTTGACGTGCTTTCAAACTGCTAGATAGGCAGGAGCTGGGACCAAACAAAGGGAGATCACCCCGTCACGGGGATTCGATCTGCCAACCTTCTGATCAGCAAACCCTAGGCTCAGTGGTTTAGACTACAGCGCCACCTGCATCCCTGGTGGTGGTGTATGCCTGCACTTTTTTGTGTTCCTGCCTCTTTTTCTGCTCATTTAGCTATGGCAGCCATTTTGTATTAGGCCATGCCCCAGTGGCAGCCATTTTGTGTTATACAGCACGACACATAGCAGCCATTTTATGATTAGTACCTGTGGAACTCCTTCATGCACTCAAACATTACTCTGACCAAAATCAGGACTTTTTTATTAGGAATTGTAGGTACTGACATTCCAAAGGAACAGAAAATACTTTTTATGTATACGACAACAGTTATTAGCCTGAAGATGGAAAGAAGACAAAAGTCCCTACCAGAAAGGAATGGCAAACCAAGCTGTTGGACTATGCCAAAATGCCAAAACTGACCAAAAAGCTCAGGAACCAAGAAGACAAAAACTTCAAGAAAGTATGGGGGGAAATTACAATTGATTTAGGAGACCACTGTAAGCAGACAAAAACATTAGCAGGATTTTAATAACACTTGTAATGTAACAAATACTGTGGATAATATGGAGAGATACAATATATGGACTGTGAAATAATATGCAGTTTAAGATGTTGACAATAGGACCGACGGAGGGGGGGGGAACCAGGAGATTCAGAGAAATCTCTATATATGGTTACGTATTTGACATTGTTATAAACTTTTTTTGTTTGTAAAATCAAATAAAAATTATTATTTTTTTAAAATGAAGAAGAATCAGAAGCCTGAATGGCTTCCGTGATTCTGGTATGTCCCAGGAAAATCAGGACAGTTGAAGGGTGTGCTTCCATTCCAAAGGTGTTCGCGGGCCTCAAAAAGTTGGTGAATGCTATGACAGAGGTTTATAAAATTATGCATAATATTAAAACTCAGGGTCATCCAATACTTGAACTTGGGGCCATCCTTGAATGGCAGGAAGTTCAGGCCAGACAAAGGGAAGAGACGGCTTAATGCAGCCCGTCATTGATTTGTGGAACTCTCTGCCAATGGCTTAGATCTGGAGCGGAAAGAAGAGTTATTGCCATCTGTTAAATCTCTGGGTAATTTGTAGGAAATGAGCAAGAATGTCTGACTGCCAGTGGTTTAACAACAACAGCAAAATAATGACTCCCCCTCCCCCTAAATTGTACTGCTGAAATGAGGGGATCTGGGGATGACAAGGAGTGGGTCCTTATGTGGGAGGACTGCGAGCTCCATTCAGTTCTGGTACTCAGTGCAAATTCCTGCACTCAGAATTCTTTATTTCTGAGTGTGTATATTTTACACCAGGCTCTAGAGCTCAGGGATCTAATAAAAAGCAAAACAGACTGTTCCTGATGGAAGGTGCCCACCTCTGACTTACATCATTTTAGAAAGGAATTTAGACCAATCCATGGAGGACTGACAACGTCTACCAATGGCTATTACCCAGGAAAGCTAAATTGATCTTTCATGTCCACTGGTGATATGACACTGGATATTATTCAGGAAATAGGAGTGGGAGGGGTTAAGGCCTTCAAGTTTTGATTGGCAGAAATGACTGGCAGAATCCGAGACCAGGGAGAAGAGTTGGTGAAAGAAGACTGGAAGAAATTTAAAGACTATTTACAGAAATATTGTAAAATTAATGAATGAAGGATGTTGGATAGAAACTAAGGGGTTTCCAGCTATAATGCTTTAGGAGATACGGGGGGGGGGGAAGGTTTATAAATGGGTAAAAGCTTAATGGTAAGGATTTGCTGAACTAACAAATTGAAGTGGAATACAAAGAAGGGAGGTATGAGGAGGTCTGGGGAAATAAGCGTAAGGAAGATATATTATGGAAAATTATTTGTTTTTTAACTGTTTTTATGTTGTATTTTGTTTCTTTTTATTTTTTAATTTTTTTCATTGTTATATTTTTTAAAACTTTAATAAATATCTTTTTTTTAAAAAAAAATAAGGCCTTCAAGTTTTGTTTGTGGTCTTCCTGAAAGCTTCTCATCTACCACTTTAGGAAGCACGATGTTAGACCATCTTGGCTGTAACTGCTGGAAGACCTGATCCCTGCCTTGCAAGTCCTTTCTCACCTGGCCTGGGAGGGCGGGGCTCTGATTGACTGACTCCAACTACAAAATCTGAGGCTTCTGAACAGACTTTTGGGCTGGAGTATTGCTTAGGGGGTTGTTGTTGGGCAGGACTGTTGCTGCTATTGATTATTTCTGTATCTTTAGTTTACATCTTACATTTATGTGGACATTACTCAATTTGGTTGTGTACTTTTTGATGTGCTTTATGTATTGTTTATGACTACTTTTGTTACGCCTGTAATTAAAGTAAATATTTTCATGTTGTAAGCTGCCTTGAGCATGATTTTAAATAATGGAAAGGTGACATGCAAATATTATGGTGAACCAGGTTATGTGGTGCTCTCCAGATCCCATCAGCCTGACCCTTGGCTATGCTGACTTGGGCTGATGGGAGCTGCATTCCAAAACTTCAAGAGGGCGTCATGTTGGCTATCCCTAGACTAGATGGGCTTTTCATCTGGGCCAGCAATGTTCTTCTAAAGTAGCTGCAAAACCCTTGTACAGTGGTACCTCGGGTTACAGACGCTTCAGGTTACAGAACCTTCAGGTTACAGACTCTGCTAACCCAGAAATAGTACCTCAGGTTAAGAACTTTGCTTCAGGATGTGAACAGAAATCGCGCAGCGGCAGCAGGAGGCCCATTTAGCTAAAGTGGTACCTCAGGTTAAGAACAGTTTCAGATTAAGAACAGACCTCCAGAACAAATTAAGTTCTTAACCCAAGGTACCACTGTATAAAGGAACCCTAGAGTAGGAGCACCTTTTAACATTCTGTGGGTCATTCCAGTATCATCATTCTCAGATTTCAGCAGTTGTATTCCTCAAAACCAGCAGGTAACATGTTTGCAAATATAGACCTTAATCCCTGAATAGCATGTTTCCTGAGACTAATGAATAAGCCTTGTATCCTTCCCCAACAATGAGATTTAGAGACGGTAGAGGGTGTTCTTTTTTCCAAAGGTTTAAATCCTTTAAACTAAAAAAAAAAAAGCAAAAAATGCCTAACACACACAATATTAAGAGGTGGTTCTGTCAGGAAGGAAAATCAATATTAATTATCACATTGTATATGAAAATAAAAATGTGACAAAAAGCTTCAGCACAACAACGTCGCCTTTTCGTTCATGTTTTATTGATTAATCTGACAGTCTGTGGGTTGCAAAGCCTGTTTTCTTCCCTCGCCTCGCCTTACCGTCAATTTCAGGTAACCTTGTTCGAGCCGCAATTGCTTTGCGCTGCAAATGACTGCCGTGCCTCTTTGCTGACACAAATCCAACAAAGGTCCCCAAAACATTGCTTCACACGCCATTCTCTCCGCTCGCTTGGCTGAACTGAATGGGAAATGGCAAACGTCTAACACAGGGTAAATAATTCCATAAGGTTGGAGGAAAAGCACTCCGTGAATAACTTGAACAGAAGGCCTTGTTTTAAGCAGAGACCTAGCTGAGCTATAATACCTGCTAAGGCTAATCGAGGAAATTTCAGGTGAAATGTTTTCTAGTCAGAAAAGGTTATTATTGTCAAAGGTGGTACGAGTACAAGGGTTATTAGGGGAGAAATAAAAGCTTGGCAAGAGGTCTAATGGGATTCTTGTTCAGAGTTCTTTTGGGCTTATGAAATGATGCAGAACCTGTCAGGGAAAGCAGCAAGCTGAGCTGGAGGGAGCTAGAATTTAGTTCACTGCTACTCATCCATAAAATATTTGAATGCTCTCTACCTCCGAGAGAAGATGTGCATTACTAATTTAAAACCAGTTTGGAAACAATTTAATCCTGGTGTCCTTCTTTAGAAATTCCACACGAGTTACAAATTTGTGAGAATTCTTCATAAAAAGATCCATAGCCCTATAAAAACATAAGGAGAGTGTGTTGTTTGAGGCCAATAGCCCATCTAGTACAGCATGCTGTTCTCACAGTGGCTAGCTGGATGCAAATAGGACCAGAGCACATAAGTACTTTTCCCTTCCTACGGTTTTATTTATTCAAAATGTTTTTAGGCCACTTTTCCGAGCAACTTCTCTTCCCAAGCAGCTTGCAATAAAACAACAACCCAAGATGAAAAGAACAGTAATACAAAAATGTAAACGAAAACAAAAAAATCTACCACTCAACAGCACACCCCATAATCAATCAATTTTACAGAGGTGCTGTCACGGTCTGGTTCACGGGCGATCAAAGTCCTGGCTGGGGACGTCGGGACCGGGGGCAAGATAGTGGGGTGGGAGCAGGAACGGGAGTCCAGAAGCCAGGAGTCAGAAAGCCAAGGGTCCGAGGGTCAGAAAGCAAGGAGTCACGAAGTCAAGAGTCCGAGGATCAAGAAGCAAGGAGTCACAAAGTCAGGGGTCCGAGGATCAAGAAGCAAGGAGTCACAAAGTCAAGGGTCCAAGGATCAAGAAGCAAGGAGTCAAACGCAGCAAGGCAGGGAACGTGTTGCTGTGACAAAGAGCCGAAGGGAAAATGCTGACCTTATACCAGTGGCGTAGCGTGGGGGGTGCAGGAGGGGCCGGCCGCACCGGGCGCAACATGGGGGGGTGCACTCGCACTCGCAGCTCTCTGCCCCTGCTAAAATCCACGGGTTAGGGGGCGCAAATTACTTGCCTTGCCCCGGGTGCTGACAACCCACGCTATGCCACTGCCTTATACTGTATCCCTTCCCAGCTCTTGCCACCAGGTGCTGTGAGTTACCAATCGGCCTCACCTGTGTGGCCGCGCCTTGCCTCTTCGGAACAAACTTAGGAAGGCCCCAGTCCTGCAGAGTCCTATTAGTCACAGGGCCTGGCTCCTGCACACACACCTGACAGGTGGAAAGAATACAATTCAGTTAGACAGAACATTGTCCTCACAAACAGGATGTGAGTGCAAGAGCTGCGTTCTCCTCTCTTTGGATTCCCAGCAACTGGTCCCTAGAGCTGCAGATCCTTCTTTTACCTCCAAGAAGAGTTCAGGAGAAAGAAATGAGTGGAGGGGAAGGAGGGAAATGGAAGGAAGGAAGGTGCTAGGTTGTTTGCATCCAAGCCTGCTTTGTTCTCATCGCCAGGAGCAAGATGCAAACACAGTGTCTGGTCTTCTCCTGTGCTTTGTTGAAGCTTTCAGCCCCATCTGTCTCCAAGTGACCACTGTGACACGGGACCCAAAGATGAACTTGTAAACCAGGCCAAGAGAACAATGATCTTCAGTGCAAACTTGGGGCAGGGAAGGAGGAGGGATGCTCAGAGAATCCTGGTGTTTATGGCCAATTTTTAGTGACCCCAAAGGCACGCGAATTCCAAAGCCTGCTTTATGAAAGTACAACATGTGGGCAACACATGCAGGGAGAAGGGTTTTGTTTTTGCTCTTTTCAGCAGCGAGTGTGGAGAAGAATGGATGTTTCCTTTCACCATCTTGCTGGCAAGGAGTATTCCCTGCCTGCCTCCTCTTTAGCAAGCATCCCAAATTGAGAAGGCCTGTCTGTTTCTGAGATTACAGTCCATGGGGGCTTGTAATTTAGAGTGTGCATACAAATCATATTCATGGAGAAGGGGGTGAGCTACAATCAAAGGTGGTTACCATCTTTATTTTGTTTCAAGCACATGTGCAGAGGTATTTTTACAACCTCTTTTATTCACAAGCTGCAGAGGTTCAGGCCTCGGCAGTACACATTTTTCAGCTATTGGTTCTCCTGCCCCCAGTTTCTGGAAGGTGGGGAGGGGTTTATTTTAAAGTATTATTAACAGGGTTCCCCCCCCCCCTGAAATAAAATATGTTCCATATTGAATGTAGCTTTGAAAAGGAATTTTAGAGCCCGCAGGGAGGGATCTGGAAGGGATCTACCAAACAATATAGAGGCATAGAGAAGTGTGTTCGAAAGTGATGCTCTGTGAGGATTTCACAAGATATTCCTGCAGAAATAAAATACTTTCCGGGGGGGGGGCTGCACATGCGCACCAATTCATATTATTCAGATGTTTTCCTACCCACATGTAGCTGATCATGATCTTGTTTGAAATGATCCACCTCAAATGGCAATCTAACCAGGTCCAGAATCAACATGTAACAGATTTGGAAGTTTTGAGCTGATTTCACTTCAGGGGACGGCTGTCATTTCCTCACAATGCCTCAGATGTTGTGTCACTCTGTGGCATTAAAGCGGGGAAATGGTAGTCGCTGGGTAGACTGCCATATTTTTGTGCTGGCTGCCATTTTGTTTTTTCTGTCAATGACTTCAGCTGAAGCAAATGAGGCAAAATTGCAGCTGCTAACATTGAAACACACACAACATTCCGCAAAAGTACACCTTAGGCTTTCAAACCTTGGAGGCCTCTTTCAAAGAAATGATGAATGTAACTGCTGTCCAGAGCAAGAATTGTCAAATTTTCTGGGCTAGTGGGCACATTTTCAAATTCTGAGAATGCACCATGGGTGCCAATCACATAATGACTGGGGCTGATGGAACTTGTAGTCTAAAACATATGGGAGGCTCCAATTGGTAAAGGCTGGTCTTGGGTATCCCATACCTTGCAAGTGTACCATAAAAACCTGGAGGAATAAGGTGACCATTTTTGACACCATTATATTGTGCAATTTCACACCAAGATCTTGCTCCCCCAAACGCACCTTTCAGGGCTGTGATCTTGCACGGCACCCCAAAATGCATGGTTTTGGATGCCGCAAGAGCACAGTCCTGGAAAAAAGCATGTCTTTTGGGCTCCATGATCATGTGACTCACAAGGGAGCATGGACAGGAAGACTCGTGTCCTGGTTTTTTGACTCAACATGTTGGAGGGCATCCCTGTGGAAAGTTGATTTAAAAATACAAGATAAGGTCACGAGGGTTCATAATTAGGTGCACGTTGGAAGTTGCCTGGAACTTGATATCATACCAGCTAATCACATCTTCCTTTGTGATGCTTCTCATGGTAGAGGCTGTGAGGGTGTTTATATTGTCTCTTGCCATTGGAGAGAACTCATTTCACACAAGCCACATTATTTATAACCTGGCCTTTGCATCCCTTGCGAGGGAAAAGGACTCTCTTGTTTCATTTTGCATCCTTTAAAACTGGTGACTTTGCATCCTTTTAAAGTGGTGACTTTAGTAATATTTAAAGACACCAGCAGTGTTTCAGTAAAAGCTGCTGAAGCATTGCTGGTGTGTTTAAATATTACTAAAGTCACCAATTAAAGAGGACCAAAGGAGGAGAGACTACAGTCATACCTTGTGTTGTGTTAGGTTCATGTTGCATCTTTTCGGCTTGCGAATGCAGCAAACCCGGAAGTGTATACTTCTGGGTTTCACCGCGTGTACATGTGCAGAAGTGCTCTATTGTGTTGTGCGCATGTGCAGAAGCAGCGCTCTAGTTACAGACTTTTTGGGGTGTGAACGGCATCCTGGAACGGATCGAGTCCGTAACAAGAGGTACCGCTGTACTTTGAATAAACAAAGCACTGAATTGTCATTGCATATGGCAGCTGGAGTTCCTTGTAGGCCTTATCCTTCACTAACAGATGCTTGTTCTTCATATCTTTTGAGGATGGACTAAGTCAGGGGGACATTTTACACCCAAAACGGGTAGGGAAACTAGTTTTTCTTAACTGTCATAACATCATATTAGATAGTCTAGAATAGTTGGGGTGGGGTATTCTGAACTTAGAAAGAAGATCACTGCTGCATGTCAGGAATAGCCTGACCTTAATTTCTAAGACAAGAGGTGTTGGGGTACTGCAACAAATCTTTTGATGGCAGCTAAGATTTGCATATCAAGGCATGGGTGGGTGGGAGAGTAGGTAAAAGCAGAGCGAGAGAAATGATCAATTATCAGGCAGGGCTGGGAGTGGCCCCTGTCCCACATTTCCACCAGTCAGCTTAGGCAGTACTGACCTAAGTGGACCAGTGGTCTGTCTCAGTATAAGGCTGCTTCCTATCTGTGTCTCTGTGTGATCCGAGGAATAATTCCTCCAAAACAATGGATCACATCTCAGCTGCAGCTATGGTGCAAGGCCCTGCCCATCTGCTGTTCCTTCAGATGCATCATCAGATCAGAGGGTTAATTGAATTTCCAGGGTGCAGCAGAAGCAGCAACCCATCCATGGATACCCTTTTAAGGAGCAAGCGTACATTGCTTTTGCTACCCTCAGCTGTTATACAGTCAAAAATCTCAAAACCGTTTCCAAACACAGCGGCCAATTCCGAGCGTTAATAGCTCAAAGACTATAATTTACTACAACCTCCCACTTGTACAGCTGGTTACATTTGGGCTCCTGATCAAGTCTCAACTGAACAGACTGTGTGTCTTGACTTTGTATGTGAACGAGGGAGCATGCAGAATCGTGTATAGGGGGAGAGCCTCAGTCACCATATGGGGTGGGGACATAGCTGTCAACCGTCCCTTATTTGGCGGGAAACTCCCTTATCCCAACGCTGTGTCCCACTGCTGTCCCTTATTGATGATGTCCTTTAAATTTCCCAGGTTTCAAAGGAAGCAGCTCCTCTCCCTCCCTCCCTGCCAGCCAGGAAGGAGGGAGGCTCCAACTGTGTTGCTTGGCTGCGTTGCTCACCCAATAAGGAGTCTAAGAACGACTGGGGGGTGGAGCTTGCATGCCTTGTGCCGATCAAATCGGCCGCATTGCCTGGGGACTCGCCTTTGCTCAGCGCTTCCCAGCGGAGAGGTGACGGTGGTTTTCCTTGCTGCATCTCCTTTGCCAGGTTGCTGCGCTGTGAGACCCACCACTTGAGGCTTCATTTGGCTGCTGGCTGGGCTTTCTGCCTTTGGCTTGGAGGGGCTCAGAAGCTGAACATACCTGTGCCCTGAAAATCCCTTGTTTTGGCTGCTGATCCCTTATTTTCGAGGCTGCTGGTCCCTTATTTTCAAATCTGTAAGTTGACAGCTATAGGTGGGGACATTGGCGTCTTCCTCCCCAGATGTTGTGAGCTGTTGGGTGTACTACAACTATTGATTCTTCCTCCATCCCATCAGGCCTTGGTGCAGTCTGCATGGCACATCATCTGAATGTCTGTTGCCTCCTCCCACATACCATCTCGATAACCTAACCCTGTGGGCATCACATTGGTAACCCCTGACCTATACAATAAAAAGTAAATCCAAAACAAACAGATTAAGAGCAAGAGAATAAATAGGTTTTTCAGCATGCACTGAAATGCCATCGATCTGGGCACCTGCCATAGCTCAGAGGGGGGATGTTTCCACAACAGAAAAGGCCCTTCCCACTGGCTGCTATATGATGAGCTTCTGCCACAATATCTGACCTCCGTAATTGGGAAGAATGATATAGAAGGTGTTCTTTGAGACAGCCTGGCCTCAAGTTCTTTAGGTCTTTGTAGGCCCTGGTAACATATTGGCAGCTAGGGAAGCTCTTTAAAAAGAGGCATTATCTTTTTTTTTTTTAATATTTTTTATTGCATTTTTTCCAGATAGAATTACACAGTCCGATATACATAGAAACAAGAACAGCAAGAAAAAAGAGAAGAAAAGATGAATTATTTCAAAGCTTTTTTTCAATCTTCTATCGGACTTCCCCACATCTCCCTCACCGTGCATTCTTAACAATAAAAATATCAGCAAATTATAACCTTGTTTCATGCGTTTCTTTTGTACTTTCAGATAATTGCGTTTTAAGTTTAAATTACTTAATTAATTTGCTCTAAAAACAAATTAAAAAGAGGCATTATCAAGGCCTGCCCAAGACATTTCAATGCCTGAGGCAGAGCAGCAAATGGTGCAATCTCCTCCTTCCCCACCCGTAAAAGTGTACAGTACCCAAGGCCAGCCAAGATAATTTTTGAGACAGAAAATCCCACAGGTATCTCTTACCATTCCTGGCAGTAAAAATACTGTAACACCAAACTATATACAGTAACCAGTGATTCGTTTCCTTTTCATGACCCTCAGTATTGATGCAGGCAGCTCAATCTGCCAAATGGTAGGGCCGGCCCTTATCATTACATGCGCACAATAAGTTGGTAGTTTAGGTAGCCTAGGAAGTTTGTGGCTGAGGTGAGGTTTGAATCGGGAGTTTCCCAGCCAGCGCAACTAGCGATGTTGGAGAAAGCCGGCAGAAGGGGATGTGGAAATTGCTGCAGTTCATGTGTTCATCTGTGGTCAGCAATGGAAATCAGTCAAGCGAATGCATATCATCTACATCACTGTCGTTTGTCTGCAAATGGTACATAATTAAGGACTCCTCTTAACATTGTTTAGATGTCTCCATTACACTGAAATGAATGTAGGTTATGTAAGTTACATAAATAGTTATTTGACACACGTCACTTAGGTTAAATAGCAAATTGTGAGATGAATAACATAGCATTGCGAGGGGGACCAAACTGCAGAGGAAAGGAAACAGCGCTGATTGTGATAAATGCAGGCTGAAATTGCTGCCTTTTAACACCCCCTATCTCACTCTCAAAAGGGTGGAATTCAACTAAGGTTTACTGAGAGTAGACACATTGAAATTTATGCACATGGCTAAATTAGGTCCATTAATTACAGTGAGTCTACTTTGAGTAAAACTTAGCTGAATCCTTTATATATATATAAAATATTTATTAAAGGTTTTAAACAACATAACACCATACACATACACAACCCAAAAGCAATAAAAAACACCATCGCCAAAATGCGAAAAGACATACAAAAAAGAAAAGAAAAAACAACTGACAAAAAGTCATATGAAAAACATAAAACATAGTTAAACCAAATTTCCATGACCCTCTTTTCTGACTCCCTCACATCTCCCTTTTCTGTGTTCCCATTTATAAAGTCATGTTCAGCAATACTTCACCTTCTCTCAAGACTTGTTTTAAGTTATACGTTTCAACTATTATGTCTCCAGTTTGCCCTTTGTTATCAATTATTTAAATATTTAAGCTTGACATAATGTTATTCAAAATTCACCTATATTCTTATAGTTATTTTCATACTCCTTTCCGCTAAGTCACTAATGCCATATTATCTTAATATCCTGCATCGTTCTAACATTCATACAGTTTACAATACTTTTGCAAATAGTCCTTAAATTTTTTCCAGTCCTCTTCCACTGTCTCTTCTCCCAGGTCTTGGATTCTGCCCGTCATTTCTGCCAGTTCCATGTAGTCTATCAGTTGCATCTGCCATTCTTCCAAGGTGGGCAAATCTTGTGTCTTCCAATATTTTGTGATGAGTATCCTTGCTGCTGTTACTGCATACATAAAAAAAGTTCTGTCCTTCTTTAACACCATTTGGCCAACAATGCCCAAAAGAAAGGCCTCTGGTTTCTTAAGGAAGGTATATTTAAATACCTTTTTCAGTTCATTATATATCATTTCCCAGAAAGCCTTAATTTTAGGACACGTCCACCAAAGGTGAAAGAATGTTCCCTCAGTTTCTTTACATTTCCAACACTTATTGTCTGACAAATGGTATATTTTTGCAAGCTTGACTAGGGTCATGTACCACCTGTATATAAAACGTAGCTGAATCCTACCCACAGTTACTATGTGCCACCAGCTTTTGAATAGGAACACAGAGTGTCAGCAGTGCAGCAGCCCCTGGAGTGTTGCTGCAATCCACAAGCCAGAATTTTCTTTTGTTCCCTCTTGATGTATTAAGAATGCCAGAGATCCCAGTAGAAAGTCAGATGCTAAGAGAGACACACACAGATTCACGCTCACACATTCTCCCCTCTGAACCTCCTGCAAAGTCTTCATGCACTAATGCGTGGGCGCCCATGACCTTTCTGGCAGCAGCTGGGAATACTAATGTGTTCTCTGGTACTGTGCGGTGGAGAATGGACACTAAATAGAGGGCCACAGTGGAAATTAGGGCTCTGTGCCAACAAAATCCATCATGGTTGATGCGATTATGGCGGAGAGACCAAAGGAGGTAATTATGATTTATCCTGGGCTGGGAGACATTTTTGCTGGCTGGATTCGGGTCACATCGTTCACCTCTGACCATTTCGGAGGATGCTGATATGGAGTGGGCGAGAGGGGTTGTCTGCAGATGCTCTCAACCCAACACTCACCTTCAACATTGTTTATAACCCCTGAGGAAGGACAAGAGAAGGGAGAGAGAGGCTGCAGACTGTGCAGACCCTAATTAACAACAGTTCACTTCCCAAAAGCAGCACAAGGGCAATTTCCACAGTGAAATCACCATAACTCACTGCAGCCATGCATGGACAATAGCTTTTCAGAGCATGAAGTTGCTATGCTAAGACCATCATTGCCCACAAATTTAGGGATGGGTGAACCTGTCAATATCAGTTCCTTGTGCTTTCCCCCACTGTTAAGTTCAGAAATCTGTGTTTTCATATCAGCCTAGATATATATTTTTTTTAAGGCCTCATGAAAATTCATCGGCATTTTAGTGCAGATTCAGCCTAACATGCACATTTTCTATGCAAGTTGGCCTAATGTACTCATTTTTATTTTTGCAAAGCACTTTCCCCTAATATAATGCATTATTGTAAGTTGCTTTCATGAATATATTCACTTTACCCTAGCATATGCATGTTTGCTCACATTACTCGGCCAGAGATCTACATTGCAAAAGTCAGAGAAGTGTGAATTTCGGAGGGTGTCTGTGTTTTAGTTTGCATGTGTGTTTTTTTCCAGAAAGTGTGGATTTAGTAGGTTCACCCTTAAATTATGTAAACTGAATTGAATTTTCCCTCTATCCCTGCCAGGATTCAGTCAGTTGCCTTTATTCCATCGCCCTGCTCCAATCTCCAGTCAAACAGGCTTTATGGGAGACCACAAACAAGTACAAAAACAAAAGAGCAAACCGGTAGCAGAGGTGGCAGCCTTCGCCTCATTCCGTGCAGTGTGCCTGGGGGCGACAGGGCTGTCCAATCTTTTCCACGGCCATTTGCAGCTCTGTTTTCAATCAGCACAGCATGAGTGGCACTTTCTAGCCGCTCTAAAGTGGCTATTCTCAGCTAAAGCCGGAAATGAATGAAAAGGCAGCCCATTCGGACCACTTTGCGGAAATTCTTTCAGGGGTGCAGATTCCGACCTGTCTGGCCTGCCTGTTGGCCAGGAGGTGTGGATCGGGTGAGTTTGCGTTAAAATCTCAAACAGATTGAATTGCTTCTCCATCTCTGAGAGAGAGGACTTGCTGGGATAAACTCAGCCTGACTCCTGAGATTCCTGTCTCCCCATACGGCCCTCATTCAGCAATTGTTGCTTGGTAAAGCTTTGCCTTCTTCGAGGAAAGCCTTTCTCGCCTGCCCTCCTTTTTCTGGATTTGCCCTGATGCTGAGGACTCTAACCTCTCCTCCCACGCCAATGCTTTCCCACAGATCATAAGAAAGGGGGAAAGCATAACTTGCTTCCTCTCTCTTTCTATGCATCCCTTGCCAGCTTCCAGGGCTTCAGGGGCCCCTTCTGCCTCCTCCCCCACCTCAAACTCAGAAGCACCATCATGCAGCCAATCTTGGCTTGCTGCCACCTCGACTCTCTCCTTCCATATCTCTCATTCTCCCCCTCCCTTCTGGGACAAGCCTTCAGTAATGTACCTTGCAACTTGTCTTTTGTTTTCTCAAGCAAAGCTCCTTTTCAGGGAAAGCTCTGATCTCATCTCTCTTGCTCCCTCTCAAGTTCCTTTCAAGGGCGCTCTTCTACCTTTGTTCCTAAAGCTACACACACACGGTGCATTGCAGCAAGTGCGCTGGTTTCGGGGCCAGTGCTAGACAGGTGGGTAGCCTATTATCCAGCAGAATTGAACCGCAGAGGGAGCAGTTCCCCCAAGCACTAGAGATCTTTCTCTAGCCCCTTCTCAAAGGGCTTAGTCCCAGAACATGGAAATGCAGGTTTCCGGTGTGTATGGATCCGGGCCGGCTAACCTCTAACCCTCCAGATGTTACCGGAATATAATCATGTTCAATAACCATCTCAACAGACCCAGCTGGCATGACCAGAATTCAGGGATGAAGGGAGCTGTAGTTCTGCAGTATCTAGAGGGCCACAGGTTGGCCACCGCTGGCATAGCAACACATGACCCGAGCAAGCCTGGAAATGCTGATACCTAAACGAAACCTCCATGCTCAGGGTTAGAAAACCACATGCTGGAGCAAGCGACTGCACAACTGTGCTGTGTTGGTGGGTTTTCTTGGAGCATCTGCCTGGCCTCTCTTACCAGAACGCTGTTCCAGATGGTCCGATCCAGCAAAGCTCTTCTGATGTGCTTTTACTAAGAAGCCCAGGGACAGGAGAGTGGATGTAATACAGACTGCCGCACCGGCTTCTCGCAGTCAATTTTAGTTAAAACGCATGCAGCCGAAAACCTGCTACCCTCCCTCCTGCAGCCTCTTTCCAGGGATCCAGAGCCCAATGCTATCTGGACAGATGGCAAGAGAGGTATTGCAGTGGTTCTGCCAAGCCGTCTCAGAGAGTCGTCCTCCTCTTCTCTCTCCTCTGCCTCCCCTTTGGGAACTCTGCAGATCCTGTTCGCTTTGCACCAGACAAACATCCCTTTTCATCTCCAGCGAAGTGATGCTTTTAGGAGGGTTCTGTGGCTCACAGCAATAGCTGTGATGTGCCAAGATCTGGGTGAAAGAGGACCCTTGTCCGCCACCCCTGCAGCCTCTGCCGCTGTAAGAGGAGAAATGAATGCCAGTGCTGTCCCTTTTTTGATTGGCTCCATGCCTCCAAAGAGCTAATTCTGGGCATTTAAGCACCTGCCTTTATTCAGAGAAGAAAGCCAGGTCCTTTCGCAAGCGAGGGTGAGGCTCTGGGAGATGCAAGGGCATTTGAGCTGCAGCAGGAAGGGGCAACTACATACATTGAGGGCCGGAGTGCATGTGGAGGCCACTCTCTTATTTGCATTTACTGGACAATGGAGCTGGAGAGAGGGGTGGCCTCATCTGCGTGCGAGGGCACATCATCTGGACGGGTGGGGGGTGGGAGAGACACAGGGTCTCAATTTACATAGTGGAGTGTGGCATGCGAGGGAAAGCAGCACATAGAAACAGAAGAAGAGCCTGCAGGATCAGGCCAATGGCCCATCTAGTCTGTTCTTGCTGTGGCCAACCTGTTGCCTGTGGGAAACCCTCAAGGCAACTGGTGTTCAAAAGCATTACTGGCCCTGACCCTGAAGACAGAGCGTCATCTCTCAGCCAGTGTGGTGTAGTGGTTAAGAGTGGTGGACTCATAATCTGGTGAACCGGGTTCGCGTCTCCACTCCTCCACATGCAGCTGCTGGGTGACCTTGGGCTAGTCACACTTCCCTGAAGTCTCTCAGCCCCACTGAGAGGAAGGAAGGATGTTAGCTGCTTTGAGACTCCTTCAGGTAGTGATAAAGCGGGATATCAAATCCAAACTCGTCTTCTTCTTCTTCTTCTTCCATCATGGCTGGTAGCCATGGATATCCTGATTATCCACGCATTTGTCCAACCCTCTTTCAAAGCCAACCAACCAGGTAGCCATCACTTCCCCCTGCTTGCCCCTTTGTAGAGCTGCAGTTCTCTGCACCTGCTTGGGAGTTTTGCCAGAACTGAGGCCTACTCCCCCCCCCCCACAGCAGTGATCAGACAAGCCTGAGAACAGATGTGGAGAACAATGCTATTTAAAGCTTTTTATATATATCAATAGGGACACGGGTGGCACTGTGGGTTAAACCACAGAGCCTAGAGCTTGCCGATCAGAAAGCCGGAGGTTCGAATCCCCGTGATGGGGTGAGATCCCATTGCTCAGTCCCTGCTCCTGCCAACCTAGCAGTTTGAAAGCTCGTCAAAGTGCAAATAGATAAATAGGTACCGCTCCGGCGGGAAGGTAAACGGCATTTCCGTGTGCTGCTCTGGTTCACCAGAAGTGGCTCAGTCATGCTCGCCACATGACCCGGAAGCTGTACGCCGGCTCCCTTGGCCAGTAAAGCAAGATGAGTGCCACAACCCCAGAGTTGGCCACAACTGGACCTAATGGTCAGGGGTTCCTTTACCTTTACTTATATATATCAATACTTTACGGTGCCCAAAAGGCATCAAGGTTCTAATTTGCAGAGGGTCTTGGATATCCTCTGCCCAGGTGTTGGCATTGCCTGTATCTACCTAACCCCCAGAACTCACTTGGGCAAGGATGTGCTTGACAGTGCCACTGGGACGGTCCTCTCTCTAGATCCACCTTATAAATTATGCCTTATTACTAAGTCGGTGTTGATTGTCATACCATTTTCACAAAGCCTTCCCTGGCCTCCATTGCTTAAGAGCACTGGGGTCAAATTCTGTCTCCTGGGTAAGAATCATAGCTGTGTGACAGAGCACCTGTTTTGCATGCAGAAGATCCCAGGTCCATCCCAGGTGTCTCCAAGTAGGACTGGGAATGCCCCACCATCTGAAGAGACCACCAGCGCTGGGTATAGGGAGCAATAGGGGCTTTTGAGTGAATATTTTGAGTCAGGGGTCCAGCCCTCCTAATATTGAGGGGTTTGACAACTCCTGCCAATACTGGGCACCCTCTGCACACCCTAACCCAGGAGCCAGGAGGGGCTTGAGCTGAGTGAGGGCAAAGATTGCCCTTTGCAAGGGTGAGAAATTCCCTCTGTCATCAGGCGGGGAGGAGGAGGAGGAGCATGGCATTGGGCTCCTCCTCCCCGCAGCATGTCCCACTGTGCAGGATATGTCACATGACATCATGTGACATGTCACATGATGCGCCCCTGGAAGAGACACTGCTATTCAGGATCAATGATACTGAGATAGATGGACCAAGAGTCTTAATCAGTGCAAGACAACTTCGTTTGTACCTATCTCTGCCTTGGACCCGCCGGCAAGAAAGTTCCTCCTTGTTCCCGGTTTGGGGTTGCTGTAATGGGAAAAATAGGGAGCAACGTAATAATGTGGCTGGATATAATGAAGGTTGTTATAGCAAGGGGTGTGCCCAGCATTAGACCTATTGAGGCAACTGTCCACAGGTTCACTTTTCCTGTGCCTAGAAAGCACAGTTCTGAGAGGTTTTCTGTTTGCCCCACCACTTTACTCCAGAAAACCAGCTCCTTACCAATAAATCAAAACAAATGGAAACCCAATTGCTGTTTGCTCCATTTCAGCAGTGGGGCAAATGGACGTGTAGATAAGCCCTCGGGCATCTGATTCTGGGAGGCATGCAAATTAAATACTTATTTAATTATTTAGAAGAGTTTGGATTTGATATCCCGCCTTTCACTCCCTTTAAGGAGTCTCAAAGCGGCTAACATTCTCCTTTCCCTTCCTCCCCCACAACAAACACTCTGTGAGGTGAGTGAGGCCGAGAGACTTCAGAGAAGTGTTACTAGCCCAAGGTCACCCAGCAGCTGCAGTGGAGGAGCGGAGACACGAACCCGGTTCCCCAGATGATGAGTCTACCGCTCTTAACCACTACACCACACTGGCTCTCTTCTTCTCTTCTATTTAATTATTTAAATAATTTTAGCAGGAGGGGAGATGTGTGCTTTTTAGGGGGGAATATTCTTCCTCAGGCATGAAATTAACTTGACCCATCTTTTGGTTCTATGGATGTTAATGGGGGGGTGGCAATCACACAGGGTCCCCGGACGTTTCACCGTCTATTGATCCCTATACCACCACTATATTTCTCGCTGCCACCTCCCAGGCCCAGACTCAATACTGACTCCAGTCAGGTTTAAATGGGAACATAAACTTCTGTTTATTTATTGCAGTTTAACAAGCGTGTGGTTTCATAAACGGTATCGGTCAATTACAATTGTAGGGTGCCTCTCCAGACCTATAACTTCCACTACCTGCTCTCCCTCACTAAACCACCTCTCAGATATTTACTTCTCTACATAGCTCCTAACTGTTCCTGACTCAGCTTATTTCGCTACACTAACTCAACCTACCCGCATCTATCCCAATTCTCTCCCACTCCAAACAAACTCCCAACAAACTCTTCCCCTCCCAGAGCTGGTTTTATAGTCCCTATGACTCCATCCCCCAGGTTCTGATTGGGTAACTTGTTTAACTGTTTCACCTCCAGCACTCTCATATGTTAACGTCACAGGAGGTGCCATTTATTGCTCCAGTTCAGGAAGCAAAATGGATTAGGCTGGCCCTGTAGGAAGAATAGAGCTCTTCCATGCATTCAGGTATTTAGGTGCACCTCTAAAAATGGTAATCTGTGAAAACGTGACCGACAGGTGTGTGCAGGCAAGTGTCTCAGCCAGGTACCTTGATTAAGGAGCTGGAACCATTTGCACTTCTTGGGCAGTAATCTGGGGCTGCCGCTATGCAGGGGGAGAACGATTCCCAGCTATAAAACCAGCACACTCTTGGGTTAGTTGTGACTCTGAACACACTTTGTGCCTTTTGTAATCAGTTGGGGAAAGTCTCTACACCCTTCCTCATCAGTTTCTGCTTTCTGAGTGGGTAAGATCAGTGGATTTGCCTTGCTTCAACCATCATGAAAAAGGAAGAGGGAATGGCTGTATTTTCCCTCTCCAAATTGTTTCAAATAAGCCTGTTGCTTTGCTTGTAGCAGCTGCTTAGTAATCCAGTGTGTTTGCATCACAGCTGGGGGGAAAAAACTCTCTTGTTTCTGCCTGGCCTCATTTCCAGGTCTGATCCTGCTTCTTATGCAAAAGAAGATGCCTGTAAATCCCAGTTTATCATGGATCCTATTTGAAAAGGAATTCACATCCAGACCTCTTTACAGGCTGGTGGGTTTAATTTGCTGCGTTTCTTCATGCAGAACAAAATGTGGGGTGGGGGGGAGATGGAGATAGAAGAGCTTCATTTCCCTTTCACAAGAATAACGAGGTCATACCTTCCATAGATTCCTGGGGTGTGGGGAGATGAGGATGATGGCAGGAGGGATCGAGGAAAGCTGCAGGCAGATGCTATGATAGGAGCAAACTTCAAGTGGGGCTGCCGCTCACATAGCACCCCTTTCTGAGCCAAGATAGAATGTTTTCTTGTCTGCAAACGTACACAGTGGGAATGAGAACGAGCATAAAACAGAGCTCTATTTGTTTATTTATTTGTGAAATTTTGCATGGCATAGAGAAGGTGGATAGAAAAAAGAGTTCCTTCCTTTTTCATAACACGAGAACTCATCCAATGAAGATGAATGTTGGAAGATTCAGGGCACAGGAAAGAAAGGACTTCTTCACACAGCATATAGTTAAGCTATGGAACTGTCATGGGCTGGCTGGACACAGAGGAGTGGTGGGAGGCACCAGCTGGGGAACCCCCAGGGGAAGAAGACTCAGGGCCCAGGGGTTGGTGGTGGGACAGCAATAAGTGATCAGAGGGAGAAGAGGGAGAAGCATGGGAGGAAAAGGAGGTGTCATAAACTGAACACATAACAGGGTTTAGTGAGAAGGGGGAGTCTGTGACAGAAGAAGTCCAGAATCAGAAGCTGATGCTGAAGCAGGAGAGGAGAGAGGCCATGAGGCAGAGATCAGTCAGGCTGGTTGAGAATCAAGGATGTTCCGAGAGGGAGAGGGAGAGGGAAAGAAGGAAAGAAGGAAAGAAGGAAAGAAAGAAAGGAACTTGAGATTTTTGTGGTGCTAATTTTCTGTGTTTGCATGAAATCCCAGACTATACACAATTCATGCATGCCCACCCTTTCTAATAATAATAATAATAATAATAATAATAATAATAATAATAATAATTTATGTTATTTATATCCCGCCCTCCCCAGCCGAAGCTGGGCTCAGAGCGGCTAATAACAGTAAAATAATACAGCATTCTAAAATCAATTCATTATAAAATCAGTTCAAATCAAATTGATGGCAACCATTGGGCTAGAGTTCTGTGAAGAATTACCAAATGAGGGGGTCAGGCTGTGCACTGGCGTATTTGTCCTTCTCTGGAGTAGAAAATAAGTAACATGTATTTCGTCCCGTTGCTTTTAACAAGGCATAGACAAAAAGACAGATTCCAAGTAGGTGTGTAATGGATCCTGACATGTGCACATTGTTCTTCACAGCCCCATTGATTTGTTGTAGGTCGCGCTGATGGATCTCCTCACCCTATGATGACTCTAAGTGGTTCCATTTTGCTGTGAGATGAGAGCTGCACTCTCAATACGTATTTTTTCCTTAATTGCCACTCAGAATTAGAGAGGGGCGCCTTTCCTCTGAAAGGTTCAAAATACTAGAGGACTAATTGCTAATATCTCTTGCAGCTTCTCTTCTCCCTTCCACCTTCCACTCCCAGAGTGTGTTGAAAGCATTTATTCAGTGCCATGTTGACAAAGGGGCAGCAAGGCATTGTTTTCTGCACCTCAGTCTCTGAGCGGCAAGAGACTCCAGGAGTTCCAGCACTTACCCAGAGTTCAGTTTCCTTGACATGAAGGTCAATTGAGACTGTGTTGTTTTTGCGACATACGCCTTTGTTTACGCATATACACAACCTGAGCATGGAATGGAAGGGCTCACAGCATTAAAACATCAACAGATCTTGCCTTCTCGCTGTGTTCCCAGAGAGATTCCCAAGCCACAGCTTTAGCTCCAACACACAGAGCTAGACAAACTTCTGTGTCTCCAGCTCCCAGGATCAGACAAAATTTTTACACACATCTCCCTCAATTCATTGCTAGGAAGATGTAGCATCTAGCCAAGTGAGGTGGGAAAAGGCACACCCCTTTGTTTCTATGGCAACAGAGCAACCTCTTTGAACATGTAAATGGCAGTACTTAACTGGAAACTAGACTCACCTCTTCAGCAGGTTTCCTCTGATAAATTCTAACCTAACAAATACAGGATCACAGGTTTGGAAGGGGCCCGCATCTAGGCTGACTGCCCTCTGCACAAAGCCTATAACAGCGTTCCTGTTTAGCTTAGTTAGTTATTCTTGGGTCTAAGGTTTGGAGGGCTGACCCTGTGTTCACACATACATCACTGGATCACTGTGTTTGTGAATAGGCCAGAAGTAACATGACTGCAACAGCAGATGCCATTTTGCAGCTTCAGTAGAGTCAGTTCTTACTATGGATGCTTCCCATTCCCAAAACTGGTGATCCTTAATTGGGGAGAGGTCAATTTGTCCCATTCCAAAACTAGGGGTGTGTTTTCACTTTGGTTGGGATTGGGAATTGGTGAATTTGCCCATGTTGGTTTTGGCACATAGAGCCTTTATCTCTGAGATTCCAAAAGCATTTGTGACCTTTTTATGCTGCCCGCCCCTCCACTATTGCCTGTCTCATTTCTCCATCTGCGTCCTCAGTTATACTTTGATAGAGGCAATGCTTAGTTCCGTGCCTCTGCAAACAGCCTAAAATAGGAAAAGCTGTCACTCAGCACTTGAAGACATGCTTTGCCTGCAGAAGGTCCCAGGTCCAATCCCTGGTGCCATCAGGAAGGGCTGGGAAAGACCCTTTTGTGAAATCCTGGGAAGGTTACTGCCAGACAGTGTAGACAATACTCAGCTGGATGGAGCAATGTTCAGACTCAGCATAAGGCAGCTTCCTAGGTTTGTTGCTATGAATGCAGAAATTGGGCTGCAACTCCCCCCTTCCCAACCCCTCTTTCTTGCTGTGCTTTGGCGAGGACAACAATAGCTGCCTTCTTTCAGAAAGGGAAAGTAATGAAACTTTGGGTACCACTTAAGGGTAAATATTGAGTGTGATGTGCTGGTAATTAGACCATTAACACTAATGGGATCTGTCTGTGGAGCTAATTTCTGCTGCGGCATTTGTGCTGAACGGTTTATCCTTAGTATTTGCGAAGGGCAGACCCAGTTGGAGAGCGATTTGCTCCTACCATTTCCTCCCTCCTCCTCTCCCTCCCTCCAACAGCACCAGCACACGAGAGAGTCTGCATCTCTTGTGGATGCTGTCAGGGAATCTGGGACTACAGCCAGGAACATCATAAATGATATTTATGGCATCATTTATGATACCATCATAAATTTTGTTTTGATTTAAGAATCTAAATTCACTAAGATGCTATACAAACCTGAGGAACTGAAGCTTGCGGGGGGGACGGGACAACTGTGCACTCAGAGCCTTTGTTTTATTCATTTGAGGCATGTTTACCCTGCACTTCAGCCAACAAAAGTTGCCTGATCAATAACAGGTCCATGCCCTCTGGATTGCAATCTGCAAAAGACGATGACACACAAGGAAACAGGATTGGGTGGAAGGAGAAAGAACACGCCCGATCTCATCTGCTCTCAGAAGCTAAGCAGAGTCAGGCCTGGTTAGCACTTGGATGGGAGACCACCTGGGAATACCAGATGCCTTAGCTTTGTTAATCAGCCTGGTTATCTTAGTTGGTTGGAGTGTGGTGTTGATGATGCCAAGATTGCAAGTTTGATCCCTCTATGGGACAGCTACATATTCCTGCATTGCGGGAGATTGAACAAGATGATTCTCAGGGTCCCTTCCAACTCTACAATTCTATGATAAACTGAGACACTAGCTCAGGGGTCAGCAAACCTTTTCAGCAGCGAGCCAGTCCACTGTCCCTCAGACCTTGTAGGGGGCCAGACTATATTTTTTTTTGGGGGGGGGGGAATGAATGAATTCCTATGCCCCACAAAGATACCCAAAGTAACCCAAAGATACATTTTAAATAAAAGGACACATTCTACTCATGTAAAAACACACTGATTCCCAGACCGTCTGTGGGCTGGATTTAGAAGGAGATTGGGCCGGATCCGGCCTCCGGGTTTGCCTACTTATGCACTAGCTCCTAGCTTGCAAACTGAAGAGGACCAGCAAGGAACAGTGGGGGCTTTTGCAGCCTGATTTCGTGCCCACATTCCCCAGCCAATGTACCAACACAATATGCATTTGGACCTTCACCCTGATGTCCTGCCACTGAAGCAAATGCAACACTACCCCAGCCCCACATGTCTGCTTTGAGACACTGGGGGTGGAGTGAGTTTCTAACTCATGGGTTACTATGCCTTGGAGGTCCTCCCCTGGTGCCCACGGAACCCCTGAGCCCTCCACGCCCCAACACATGCACACACTCCCTGCCCCCTTGGTCACAAGGTGATGAGAGTGGCTGCTTTTCCTCCCTTAAAAAAAAAGTGCACAGAGATGAAGGAAGAAGTTGGGTTAACGACACTCTTTCCCACTTCCTCTTCCAGCTCTATGTGCTTCCCAAGGCTGTGCTGTAACTAAGCCTACATACAGGATGTGACTTCTGTACACAGACCTGTTGGGAAAGCAGTGAGTAGGGAGAAAAGTGACTAGAGGGGGGTGGTTCTCACTTGCTCAAAAATCTAAATGTGTCACTGGGTCTGAAAAGCTTGATGACCCCTCTTAAAGGCTGATGCTCTATTAGGGGGCATAGCAGACAATGGAAATCCTTTCTGTTTTTTAACTTTGCCTGGAAATTATGCCATATCTGCTGCTTAAAAGGTGTCCTATTAAGGAAAATCCTCCCCACCTCTGCCCCTCCCCCCACAGTACAGAAGGGGAGTTTGGACTCCAAAATCCTTAAGCTGAATCTCTAGCCCCTTGGAAAGTTGGGTAAGCACCACAGATTTCTAAAAAGAAAAATTATTTTTCCCACCTTGAAAATCCATCAATCTTCTCTCCTGATGCATCTGCCATTACCTCACAGTCTCTTTGTCTGAAGGAGTCACATTTAGGCATGTAACACAGTGCCTGTGGGGGGAAATGGAGGCATTTCAGCCTAGTCATCCCACTTTCTCACAAAGTTTCACATTGCAGCAATTAGGACAATCCAAAGCAAACAGAATGTAGCTGGTTTCTCTGATGTTACTGTTACTAACCATCTGGAGAACCAGGGTAAGCAAACCTGTTTGCTTTGCAGATGTCTGTGCACATAATATTAAACTCAAATATTGATTCGAGGGAGTGGGGGCGGGGAGAGAACCCATCACTGGGAGCACTTGGTCTCCTCTTTAACCTGGATAATAAATAGCTGGCTGTGAATGTGAATTTTGATCAGGTGCATTGCAAACAAAAACCCAAATCAATGTTTGTGTGGTTTGGTTACCACATTTTGCCCACTGACTCCCACCCCTTCAAATGGAGGCAGACCTATGTATCAAGCTGTCATCTTCACCTTGAGAGTTTGCAACCTTTAAGCAGGTGAGGAGAAGGGAATAGAGTTTTTGGGCCTGTCTCCTGACACCAATGTTCCTGGCTGGGAGCAAAGAACGATGATGAATCAATGTCTGCAAAAATAGAAATGAGACGCGATGAAAATAACCAACCTGGCAGCCTTAAGAGCTATTATTAGAATCAGGTGCCCTTCATGTAACCTACCATTGTGGCTAAATCCACGAGGTGGTGCTGTGAAACACAGCCTGCCATCCCCACCCCAAATGTGTGAACAAATGTTCGCTGTAGAAGGCAGGTTGGCATGTTGGTTGGCCTTATGCAAAGTTCTGTGGGTGAGCACCAAGCCAGCACATGCACCCACTGGCATTTCCATTTTATAGATGAGGAAATAAAACCGGAAAAGCAGAGACTACCCAAAGTACCCTTCAGGGGTGAATTGACACATGCAAAATGCCCTTGTTGGCGTTGGGAAAGGACCAAGGCAGAGGACATAAAGGTGACATTCAGTGTTATTTTTCTGGAAAAAGAGGCGCTCACCACGAACTTCTCCCTTGTTCTCTTAGAATGTCAGTGGTGCCAACCTGAGAGGTGCCAGAGCTCAGGTCCAGTGAGCTCCATCTGAAAACAAAGCCTTGGTTACACTGAGTTTCCCATTGTGTCTTATTCTGTCTGGCAAAGTTTAATGGACATGCATCCACCTGAATATTGAGATGCCATATTTTTCCGTCTATAAGATGCCCCCATGTATAAGATGCCCCCTATTTTGAGGGACTCAGATTTAAGAAAATGGAGGGAAATGGCCCTGTGTATAAGACGCCCCCTAATTTTTTTTACATTATTTTTTAGGGGGGGAAACCTAGTCTTATAAACAGAAAAAATACTGTACCTCTTCATAAAAATGTAAGAAAAGCACTGCTGGATCAGACTAAAAGCCAATCTAGTCTAGCATCATAATCTCATACTAACCACTTAGATGCTTGTGCAAAATCTGCAAATAGGACCCATACACGAGAGCACCCTTCTTTCCCGTGGTTTCCAACTGGTATTCAAAAGCATTACTGCCTTTGACTGTGGAAGCAGAGCATGGCCATCATGGCTTGTAGCCATTGACAGTCTTCTCCTCCATGAATCTGTCCAATCCTTCCTTAAAGCCACAGAAGTAGGTGGCCATCACAGCCTCCTGTTGGACAACCTCCATAGTTTAACTGTGCTCAAAAAAGTACTTTTATCTGTCCTGAATCTTCTGTCATTCAGTTTCATAGCTCTTCATTGTTTCCTTCTTCCAGAGCACCTTAGTCTCATGCTCTTCCCTCTGCTATATAACTGAAGTCAAACTGAAGACCTTCTGTCCCAGATTCATGTCCGCTTCTCTGATAGGCACCAGAACTTCAACACCAAACACTTCCTTTTCAAGAAGAAAAAGCTGGGTGAGCCAGCCAGGAATCTTCTTTCCACCACTATGAGAACTGATTATGATCCTCAGCAGGCAGCAGAATTGGGGGGGGGGGCAGGGGGAGTTGTGTGGGGCTTGAGAACACTTGGAAGGCAGCACTGGAGACCTGTGAGGGTTGTGTGTGGCCTACAGCTGAGCTTATGGGTTGCCCCTATGTGGACAGTGCCCATCAAAGGGGACCAAATGAATAACAGTGATATTGCATCAGCTAGGATCATAATCTCCAACTCAGATAACTCTTTTAAAGCAGTTAAAGCAGGGTTGATGGCGTTGGTGGAGAGAGATCAGGGGCCTGCTGTCCTTTCCCTGTGTTTACACAGACACTCATAACAGTAATTTCCGAATGTAATGTAACATATGCTTGAAAGTTGTCTGATTGTGCTGGCTGGGAACTGTTATTGGCAAGTCCCTGTTGCTCACAGGGCTGAACTCAGAGAGCCACGTATCTGTGCTGATTAGCTTAGCCGACAGATCAGTCAGTGCCGTGCAATCATTCCTTTTATGGGCAAACTTAGCAGAATTTGGCCGGGGGCGAGAGAGGGGGGCCTCAAGCTACATACATGCCTGAGAAACAGAGCCGCAAAAGAGATTGTGCACTGGAAGGCCCCGATTCAAAGCTGGTACTCAGTAGATTGGCCATACATCCAAAAGCCCATGTGAGGTAATATTATTACACAAACTCCCTCATTTTCCATCATGGTGATATGTTCCATTGACAGGAAAATTTGGGTTGGTCTTGTTTTTAAGGCGGGAGGGAGCTCTACAGACTTTTGGGTTCTATCATATTTTGTGTTGTTTTTTTAATGAATATGCAAGTACACCTGCCTGAAGTGGATGTAAGTAACTCTTAGAAGGCATCAGACCCACTACCCCACATCAGATCTTGATCTTCAGAGATTGGCATACTGAACCATGCTTCCAGTTTTTAGCTTACTGTGCACGTGCTCTCTCGCTCTCTCTCTCTCTCTCTCTCTCTCTCTCTCTCTCTCTCTCTCTCTCCTGTCTCTCTCTGCCTCAGATTGCTGTTTCTTCAGATGCACACCCACATACAAAAGCACATCCCCTCCTTTCCTGAGATGAAGAGAGGGAAGTGCCTCAGCTTCCCCAAACTGTATGTGTTTCTCATCAGGGACATTCCTCAGAGGTCTGTGTGTATCAATAAACTGTCTTCTTACAATTAGCTCCCGTACAAGGGCATCCACTGGCCTCCTTGAACCTTTGAGAAGTATTATTCTTTTGTCAAAGCCTAGGCCGTGATCAAATGCTGCTTTCAGGCAATCTGCAGTGATGGCCTCCTATAACCATCTCACAACAATTCTTGGATTGTTCTACCTTACAGGGTTCTTGTACAGAGTGGCAAAATAGGTGCCAATTTATAATGATTGCGCAAATGAGGAGTTGCTATCATGGCAATCGCAGGCACACATGAGCCCACAGAGCCCTTTCTGGGTGCCCCAACGTCCTCCCGCCCTCACTGAAATTAGGCTTGAAATAAGCTTTCTGTAGTATGCTTAGTTGTGGAGTGTCCACAACAACCTCTCTAGTTTGCAAATGACGCCACATGCCCCCCACATGACTCCTGGTGTAAACAGTAAGTAGCAGCAATAAGAGCAACATCAGAATGGGTGCAATTGCTTGAACATATTTAACTGAAACTGGAGACGGTGAACAAGGATGTACCATTGGAAGACAGACGTTCCAGATTAATTAACAGGGTACTACCGAGATGGGACACGGGTGGCGCTGTGGGTTAAACCACAGAGCCTAGGGCTTGCCGATCAGAAGGTCGGCGGTTCAAATCCCCGTGACGGGGTGAGCTCCCGTTGCTCGGTCCCTGCTCCTGCCAACCTAGCAGTTCGAAAGCACATCAAAGTGCAAGTAAATAAATAGGTACCGCTCCAGCGGGAAGGTAAACAATGTTTCTGTGCGCTGCTCAGGTTTGCCAGAAGCAGCTTAGTCATGCTGGCCACATGACCTGGAAGCTGTACGCCGGCTCCCTCGGCCAATAAAGTGAGATGAGCGCTGCAACCCCAGAGTCGGCCACGACTGGACCTAATGGTCAGGGGTACCTTTACCTTTTACTACCGAGATATAAGCTTTATACCTGTGATGTTTTCAAGAAGCTATAAACCTGAGGTGGAAGTATGCTTCAGGACTGCTCCTGTTTGTGTCAGGAATTTGATTTTTTTAATTTTGATTTTTTAAGCCAAGCAACATGGTTGTCAGCAAAGAAAACTGACAGATTTTCTTCCAAGGAGGCACAGGTGGCTGCCTGAGATAGCTCCCACCAGCTCACTGCAGAATGTCCCTTCAGAATGTGGCACCTTGACACTCTCCCCAAGGGGTCTTCAGCTGCCCCATAGCTGCCAGTTAGGACTGCCTGATCGACATGTTAGCACTTTGGGGCACAGCAGCGTTGTGGCTTGCAGGGAAGTGATAACTCTTCCTTCAGCAGCAATAACAGCAAAGTCTCACTTGGGATACTTGTATCTGAGCACCACAATTCACAGGAACTTGTTTTTCTTATATTAAGCTGGTGATGATTATTATATTTTGTTGTTTAATTTGTTTGTGAACCGCCTGGGTGCAAGGAGTTTGATTTAAAAAAACAAATGCTTTGTGCATCCATGTCTAATCTTGCCTCCTTTCTAAAAATTATTTATTGGTGTGTGTTTTTCTCTTTTGAAATTCTACCAAAGAATAAAATAAAATAGAATCGGGATTAAGGAATATTCTCAGGACTGTGGAGGGCATGTGTGGGCATGTCCCGTTGGTGTAGGTGGTGGTGTAGAGGGACGCGGGTGGCGCTGTGGCCTAAACCACAGAGCCTCTTGGGTTTGCCAATTAGAAGGTTGGTGGTTCAAATCCCTGCAACGGGGTGAGTTCCCGTTGCTCTGTCCCAGCTCCTGCCAACGTAGCAGTTCAGAAGCACGCCAGTGCAAGTAGATAAATAGGTACCACTGCAGCAGGAAGGGAAACGGTGTTTCCTTGCGCTCTGGTTTCCGTCAAGGTGTTCTGTTGCACCAGAAGCAGTTCAGTCATGCTGGCCACATGACCTGGAAAGCTATCTGTGGACAAACATCAGCTCCCTCGGCCTGAAAGCGAGATGAGCACCACAACCCCATTTGACTGAACTTTTTTTAAAAAGGTAAAGGACCCCTGGATGGTTAAGAGGTGGTGACAGGAAATGTGGCAGACAGGATGGGGAGCATCAATGGGCAGGGAGTTAGAAATGTCCCTATTTTCATCTGAGGAGTGTTGGAGGGTATGCTGCAGTTGAACTTGCTTTGCTTGTGAAAGTGCATGGTTTTTAATGGAACTGGAAATGGTGTGGCTTCAATTTGGAACTTGCATGCATGCACAGCATGGTGCTGAACCAACCACTGAAATGCAACTGCATAGCACGGCTGGTCCTCTGTTCTTACAGGTACTTCTCTGTCCTGCCAGGAAAGTCTTAAGAGGCAAACGGCTAGCGGGTCACCACTTTCTGCACCTCCTAAATAAATTGAAAAGCAGAGACAGGGTAAATGACCCAGAGAACTCCTTTCAGCTCTGAGATTCTGTGATTTCCCCTTATAGATGCTTTAAAAATAGTAGACACCAGCCGTGCTAATCACTTATAACACTGTAGCTTCAGGGCTAGGTTTTGAAAACAGCAAAATATGTGCATGTGTTGTGGCAGGAGGTCTCTCAGTGCCCTCAGGCATGCATATTTGCGATCATTTATTCATGCTGCAAGGAGAATGCATTAGAAATGTTGCATACAGTGGCATGTGCGTGCACACACACACACACACAATACCACTGGAATGATCTACCAGAGGAAGAACTATTCAACCTAGCTGAAATCCAGCTCTGGTCAGACCAACATCAGCCCCATGTAAATAGTCATGAGGTCTGCAAACTTGAATCAACAGAAACATTAGTTGATCGATTAGCAGGGTGTCAGTGTAAACCAGCAATGAGCAAATTATTATTATTATTATTATTATTATTATTATTATTATTATTATTATTATTATTATTATTAAATTTATATCCCCCCATCTGGTTAGGTTTTCCCAGCCACTCTGGGCAGCCTACAACATATATAAAAACACAACAAAACATCAAACGTTAAAAAACAAAATATCCTATACAAGCAACAAACAAACCAATAGAAACTAATAATAACAGAAATCAATAAATCAATAGAAACCAACAACAACCAGTTTATAGTTATACTCAAATTAAAATAACTGTCTACCCCAGCTAAACATTTAACCAACACCAAACTGGCAAAAACGAAACAGGAACCAAAATTAGAACCGTTTAAAACATTTTAGGCAGTTGCCCCAACCCAAGAGCTGATTATTTACATTTCATCTTTGTCCAAAAAGATCATAAAGCAGGTTAAGATACACAAATATAAATCTACAGTGGTGCCCCGCAAGACGAATGCCTCGCAAGATGGAAAACCCGCTAGACGAAAGGGTTTTCCGTTTTTGAGCTGCTTCGCAAGACGATTTTCCCTATGGGCTTGCTTTGCAAGACGAAAACGTCTTGCAAGTGTTCTGACTTTTTTTCGCTTCCCCCCCTTTTTCTAAGCCGCTAAGCCGCTAATAGCCTTTTAGCTGCTAATCCGCTAATCCTTTAATAGCCGCTAAGCCTTTAATAGCCGCTAAACCGCTAATAGCGCTAATCCGCTAAGCCGCTAATAGGGTTGCTTCGCAAGACGAAAAAACCACTAGACGAAGAGACTCGCGGAACGGATTAATTTCGTCTTGCAAGGCACCACTGTATTGGATTACATAATTATCCCATGTCATCTCTTATCAGCAGTGTCTAATGATTAAGGGCAACCTTATTTATCTTTTGAGAACCAAACTGCATGAAATGATGGGGAGCCATGACCCAATCTCTCTTAAACCTGTGTATATGCTGCCACCCACCCACCCCAGATTTGGGTTGAGTCCACTATGCTGGGGGAGACACAGTGGTTAGCGTGTTCAAATGGGACTAGAGAGACCAGGCTTCAAATTCACACTCAGCCACGAAGCTGGGTGACTTTTGGGGCAGTCACTGCATCTCAGCCTAACCTACCTCACAGAGTATGTACAGTGATAACTCAGGTTAAGAACTTAATTCATTCTGGAGATCCGTTCTTAACCTGAAACTGTTCTTAACCTGAGGTCCTGCCAACCTAGCAGTTTGAAAGCACGCAGTGCAAGTAGATAAATAGGTACGACTCCGGCGGGAAGGTAAACAGCGTTTATGTGTGCTGCTCTGGTTCGCCAGAAGCGGTTTAGTAATGCTGGCCACATGACCTGGAAGCTGTCTGTGGACATACGCCAGCTCCTTCATCCAGTAAAGCAAGATGAGCACCGGCAACCCCAGAGTTGTCTGCAATTGGACTTAACGGTCAGGGGTCCCTTTACCTTTACCTTTACCACTTTAGCTAATGGGGCCTCCCGCTGCCGCCGCGCTGCCATGGTGCAATTTCTGTTCTCATCCTGAAGCAAAGTTCTTAACCTGAGGTACTATTTCTGGGTTAGTGGCATCTGTAACCTGAAGTGTCTGTAACCCGAGGTACCACTGTAATAGGGAAGAGGAGAATTCATGTCTGCCGCCTTGAGCACCTTGGAGGAAAGGTGGGGTGAAAATGTAAATAATATATAATATAGCTGCCACCAGCCCCCTCGCTAAAAACTTGTTAGATTATAAAAAAAGCAGCTTTATTTGGTGCAGGCTCGAAAGAGGAAATCTCCTATCCCAAATTCAGTTCTTGATCCAAATTCGGATATGGATTTTTTTGTTTCAAGACAGGAAATCCAATCTCAGATCTACGTCATCTCGCCTAGCTCGGCTCTGGAGCTATTTTTGTTCTGGTGTTACTGTAATGGGAAATTTTAAAAAATGGAAATGCTAAAAAGTGACCTTTTCCTCCCAAAAAAGAAGTGACAGCTTAAAGCTTAAAGCTTAATCAACCAAAGTCATTGAACACTTTCCTCACTATCTCCAAAGCAGACACTTACAGTAGTGTGTGTGTGTGTGTGTGTGTGTGTGTGTGTGTGTGTGTGTGTGAGAGAGAGAGAGAGAGAGAGAGAGAGAGAGAGAGAGAGAGAGAGAGAGAGAATATGCAATTCATTTAAATTTGAGGAGCTGGTTAATTGGTTTAAAGCTAATTCAAGTCATTGTGGTGTGGTGGATAGAGTCTCAGACCTGGCCGACCATGGTTCAAATCCCAATTTGGCCATGAAGCTCACTGGGTCACCTTGGGCCAGTCACTCTCTCTCAGCCTGACCTACCTCGCAGGATTGTTGTGAGGATTAAAGGCAGAGGGAGAGAACCATGCACACCACTCCTTGAGCTCCCTGGAGAAACAGAGGGTCTAGAAATGCAATTAAAAAACCAAAGTCAGCCGCTAAAAATTCTGCCATCAATTAACAGCCCTAATTTCAATGGGGGGGCCCACCCTTTCACTGGTTTGCATGATATCTCCCTCCTCATGTTTTTCTCTGGGGCCATCTTTGGATTCTTCACTTATGTCCATCACACAAGTGGCTATAATACCGCTACTCTGGCTTCCAAAAGAGCTTGGTAAGCTAACTGGCCAGCCAGCTCTGGCGTTGGCTGCCTCCGGTTAGCTATGGGTCAGGATTTGGTCAGAACAACTGTTTACAGTTTCTGTTCCTTCTCTTTCTATTCTCTCCCCCTTGCCTTTTTGCCTCTGGTGGGTGGGCTGTTTGGACCCTGGTGATTACAAAGGCCACTTTGTCCTGTCTGAAGATGAATGCCTTGATGGATTCAGAGCTCATTTCTGGAAGTCCAAAGTGAATCCCCCAAGTCTTTGGAGCATCTTGGAGGAGGAGGAGGGATGTGTCAGATGGCAGGTGAAAGGATTTGTGGATGTATCTGGAGTTCGGAGTTGCCTTGGCACATGCCCACAGATGGCCCCACCAAAGTTCAGGCAAATTAAGAGTCACTGGGAGGCAAAGAAATCCTCTTTCTTCTTGCTTTGCTTCATACCAGCTGATCTGAAGGCAACCTCCTGCTCCTCTGCATCACTGTTTTCAAGCAGGCGCAAAATTATAGTCTTTTGTTGGATCTGGCAAGATGGTGACATCAGGGCATCTGCTGTGTGCATCAGGAGTCTCACTGGCGGAGGGGGAGTTCGAGAGAAGAGGAGGAAGGGAAGACAATTTCAGCGCAGATACAAGGATTTAACTGTATCCAACAGCTACCAGCTGCCTGCTGGAATGCAATGTTTGTCAGTGGCTCCACGATGGAGAATCTTGGAATGGGAGATGGCATCTCCCCTGAGAGCTATTTGGCTCCCAGGGTAAGTTTGTTTCCTCCAGGCAGCAGGGCTGGCTTAAAGAGCTCAAGGCAGGCTGTATCTCTCTCTCTCTCTCTCTCTCTCTCTCTCTCTCTCTCTCTCTCTCTCTCTCTCACACACACACACACACACACACACACACACACACACACTGTGCTCTGTCTTCCAAGTTTCAACAGACAATGCAGAATTCACACTGCATAGCTGTTGTCAGCTGAGCTATGCAAGATGCCCCTGGTTTTTCCTCAAGGAAATTCTTCCAATTCACCAGGCAAGATTCCACCATTTTATTTTACTGCAGTAACCCTGCAAAGGAGGCTTGGTGGAGAGAAAGAAAGAAGCTTGGCAATTGCTGCACACTATCCCAGGCCCTGGGCCATCAGTGCCAACTCTATAGGGCTGAGGTGTCTGCAGGCCCCCTCCCCAAAGTCTATTGGCTGAACCCCCCCCCAAAAAAAAAAAATCTTGAGGAGCTGGACTTTGCAGCGGTGGTGGCAGGCCTCACAGCAGTACTTGGCCTCACTGGGCCTCGCAGCCTCCACCTGACAATGTGACATCATACATGTGCATCACATACATGACATCATACACACACGACAGCCCCCCCCCCATTTTTGGTGCAACTCAACGCCTTGGGCATCTCCTGAGGATGGTACCTGAAGATCCACCTTTAGCAGATGCTATCAGCTATCACTATTGACCCAGAACTGTTTGTGTTTTCTTGTACCTATCTGTGGAAAAACACAGTTCCGCTTCCACCTTCTGTGGGGGGGCGTTTCTTTAATATTCTGTGGATGCTCAAAAACAGGCACTGTTTTCAAGATTCAGCTCCCTTTCCCAAGAACTCTCTGGTAGCTGTGTGTGGATGCATCTCGATAATGATATGCATGGATGCAAAATGCGCATTCATGGAGAAGAACTGAGGGAATGGAAGAGCAAAGCAGAACCAAAAGACTAACTCATATATCTTCCTATCTAGGTGGGTCTGGTGTCCCTACTGGGTTTGTAAAGTCAGGGTGCTTCCAGACTCTTGCTATTTTCAAGTGGGATTCGTATTGGAAAATCCAGGCTACATGATTAAAGCTGATTAGCGCTTCTGCATAACAAGCCCAATGCTCACCTCCCCAAAATATTTTTTCAATGCAGAAAAAGATAGGAAAACGCACTGGGAAGTGTGGCATAACACAAGCTCTAAAACAAATCAGACTGGGTGATCAAGAAACAGTCAGCGTTGTGCAAAGGCATCGGGATGACTGCATCATAAACAAGTTGTCTAAAAATGACTTCAGTCCCTGGCTAGATGGTAGAGGCCACCACCTGCAATTCCGTGATTTACCACATGGGGCGGCCACACACAGATCAATACAGTGGTATCTCAGGTTAAGTACTTAATTCGTTCCGGAGGTCCGTACTTAACCTGAAACTGTTCTTAACCTGAAGCACCACTTTAGCTAATGGGGCCTCCCGCTGCTGCTGCGCCACTGGAGCACGATTTCTGTTCTCATCCTGAAGCAAAGTTCTTAACCTGAAGCACTATTTCTGGGTTAGCGGAGTCTGTAACCTGAAGTGTATGTCACCTGAAGCGTATGTAACCCGAGGTACCACTGTACATGATGAGTTCAAGCCCCAGCAAGGAATTTAAAGAGAGGGATTCTTCTATGCAGCTACTGCCTTAAAGGCAAGAGAGCTTTGCCTTTAGAGAATAGATAGGGATGCTGTCTCCGTAACTGCCTATTCAGAAAATAAGCACTGCTGTTATTCTCGAAGAAGTAAACGCCCCAGATTCAATGTGAAATTAAACATTCTTGCGTTTCAGGAAAGTAAACAGTTATGGTCAGTTTCCTAACACAGCTTGCTGCTGAAGCCCTAGCAGGACAGAACAAACAAATACTGTACCATCCAACAACAGCTGGAGAACTATCTGGCTCTAAGAAGAGGACAGTTAAGTCGTGCCACTTATTTTGAGGACTGGAGTTCTATGTGAAGACAAGAGCTATATGTCTTGCTTTATGTATTGGGGGGCATGCATGCTTAAGAGCCAAGAGACTGGATTGTCCAAGCACTTCTGGATCGCCTTCTGATTCTCTGCACACAGCTTGGACAAGATGGATAGATTTCAAAGCGGCTGCTGTGTAATTTCTAAACCTCAGGAAAGACCCGGGAAACTCTCCTTGCAGAAAGCAGCCTGTGTTGCATGCACTGTCTGAGACAGACATGGAGAATCTCAAAGCTCTGTAGGTCCGTGAATTGACGATTGACCAGAACTCGGAAGGGACAAAGAAGGTGGTGAAGACTTAATGGTCACTTGGAATGCCATCCCAAAAAACTATTATGAATTTGATTTGGGCTGTTTTTAAAATCAACGTGTATGCAACTTAAATCAGATTTTGCGCAGGGGTTCCTTGCTAAGGAGGGGCTTTAAGGGGGGTGTTATACAGCCACTGCTGCTTTGGGCCCCTAGGTCAGGGGTAGCCAACCCCCTCCAGATGCTGCTGTACTCCCCATCAGCCCCAGACAGCATGGTCAATGGTCAGGAATGATGGGTGCTCTGGGAGACCTCCCAGACCTTAAATTGTATTATGAATCTGCTTGTTTGGTATGGATCAGGGACTGGATGAGATTGGATAAGCAAGAGGCATTAGAACTAAAAGGACATGACAACAGATTCGGCTGGCACGCATACTTATGGTACGGGAAAGGGAGGGTTCATAGAAGTTTTTACAACCATATAATCAGGAAATCACTCATGAGAGTATGGGAGAGATACAAAGACTTATTGGAACAAAAGACCCTGTGGTGGCTTTCACCACATTGCTCAAACCACTTGGAAAGAAAGGAAAATGGCTCACATATGTTGACTTATTAAAGGACCATGATGGAAAATGGAAATTAAGAGATTATGATGAGATTAAAGACCACTTTCAGAGTTGGTTGCATTATCGACAACTATATGAAACACATAAAGAAGATAACAAGAAAGGATTCAGTTATACAAGATCCAGGTTTCAAACGGAAGTGATTGAAGGGAAAGTGAAATTACTGAAGGCAGCATACAGCATATTATTAGAATGGGAGACAAAAGATGAAGAGGTAAACAAGGATGATATGTTTTTGGATAATATGTCTTGTTTTAATTTTGAATAATTTTTTTTTTTTTTAAAGGAATGATGGGCGCTCTAATCCAACAATATCTGAAGGGTACCTGGCTGGCTACCTCCGGAGTAGTGTGCTATTTTTCTGTGTTAACTGCCCCATAGGTAGGGACTGGACCAGGGAGATTTCAATCACACGTACACACAATTTCCAATGGGCACAAGCACCAATTGTGATGCCATTGCCAGGTCTGGCTATTTTAGATGTAACACTTGCTGCTCAGAGGGTCAGTGAGTGGTTACTCACCTTCTATGCAATCAGCGTATATCAAAACTCCATGGTACCTACCCCACCCCAACCTAAGTAGGGAGGGGGGGAGGGAAAGTCTGAGGTGCCTTACCAAAAACATCCTGAAGAGGTCAGCATTAAGTCTGGCTTTTATTCACACTCTCCTGTCTTTTGAACACTGAAGAAGTGGGGAGGCAGAGGGATCATTTTTTAATTTAAAAAAAAACACTCTACGAAGTCACTCATTTTAAATGGAAATTAATTTGCAGACTCATTCACAAAAGATCCTAAAATATTGTGCTGTGGTGGCTGGGATGCAAATACAGAGACGTCATCATCAGCTGTGGCAGTGCAGTTTGCATGCATCCATTTGCATCATGTTCCCCTTAGCAGATGGCTGTGTTGTCTCTTTTGTTCAATCTGGCAGTGACTGTGCTCTGGTCCACGAGGAGATCCTTTGCTCCAGAGTCAAACCAGACATGATATTATTTTTTTTGGTGCTTCTTTTGTAAGCCACTTTGAGACCCAGACTACGGCAGAGGTGTGGAAAGTTGAATAGAGGCTTCCCTTGAAATACAAACAACAGCAACAGAGGTATGATTTAGTATCCAAACCCAAGCAGGAAGGAGAAGAGTTAAGCCCCTGCTTCTCCCCTCCAGCAAGGTGATAAGACTGTTCGGGCATCCCAGAGACTTCTATTTACAGAGCATACAAATCAATTGCACTGAACATTGTTTTGTTTTTTAATTTGGCTTTTAACTGATTTTATCTGCCTGTATTTTATTTTGGTGTAAAGTCACTCTGAGACTTTTTTGTACCATGCAACTTACATTCTTATTATTATAAATAATATTAATAACAACAGATATAAAAAGTTACATGTAATAACTAGCTTGGTATGTTGTACTGCTCTGGCTTTGTCATGCTGATCCTGAAAGCATCACCCCAGGCATTTAAAGGCTTGTAATAAATTTGAAGACTGCAGATACTTCCCCCATAAATTTGTCCCACCTTTCAATTGCCCCTCCAATTACCGCAAGTTTTGGTATGTGCGTTGTCACAGATTTGGAGCCACCGATTCATCCCAGTTCCCATATTTTTCACCTATCCCTGTGTGCTGCTACTATTTCTTCATCCCCAGCTGTGCTGTCCTGCTTTTATAATAATAATAATAATAATAATTTATTATTTGTACCCCGCCCATCTGGCTGGGTTTCCCCAGCCACTCTGGGCGGCTTCCACAGAAACCAAAAAACACTAAAATATCATACATTAAAAGCTTCCCTGAATAGGGCCGCCTTAAGATGTTTTCTGAATGTCAGGTAGTTGTCCATCACCTTGACATCCAATGGGAGGGCATTCCACAGGGCGGGCGCCACCACCGAAAAGGCCCTCTGCCTGGTTCCCTGTAGCTTCGCTTCTCGCAATGAGGGAACCGCCAGAAGGCCCTCGGCGCTGGACCTCAGTGTCCGGGCAGAACGATGGGGGCGGAGACGCTCCTTCAGGTATACTGGGTCGAAGCCGTTTAGGGCTTTAAAGGTCAACACCAACACTTTGAATTGTGCTCGGAAACGTACTGGGAGCCAATGTAGGTCTTTCAAGACCGGTGTTATGTGGTCTCGGCGGCCGCCCCCAGTCACCAGTCTAGCTGCCGCATTCTGGATTAGTTGTAGTTTCCGAGTCACCTTCAAAGGTAGCCCCACGTAGAGCGCATTGCAGTAGTCCAAGCGGGAGATAACTAGAGCATGCACCACTCTGGCCAGACAGTCAGCGGGCAGGTAGGGTCTCAGCCTGCGTACCAGGTGGAGTTGGTAGACAGCTGCCTTGGATACAGAATTGACCTGCGCCTCCATGGACAGCTGTGAGTCCAAAATGACTCCCAGGCTACGCACCTGGTCCTTCAGGGGCACAGTTACCCCATTCAGGACCAGGGAGTTCTCCACACCAGCCCGCCCCCTGTCCCCCAAAAACAGTACTTCTGTCTTGTCAGGATTCAACTTCAATCCATTAGCCGCCATCCATCCTCCAGCTGCTTTATCCCAGCTGCTGCATGGGCCTAGGCCAGGCGTAGGCAAACTCGGCCCTCCAGATGCTTTGGGACTACAACTCCCACCATCCCTGACCACTGGTCCTGTTAGCTAGGGATGATGGGAGTTGTAGTCCCAAAACATCTGCAGGGCCGAGTTTGTCTATGCCTGGCCTAGATGATATTAATTCCCAACCTTTCCACTGGCTGAGATCAGCCTGCCTATGAGATGATAGCAAAATATGCTGGACTCAATGCCTTCTTATTGGTTTCCTTTCTCTGTTTTTTTATTGCAAAATGAATTCTCTTCCATGTATTTATTCATAAAGCAACATTGCCACGAGCAGGCCTGCAAGGTGACTCAGCTTCTGCCCGTGCCCGCCTAGTCATCTGTCATGCTTCGGTTTTGGTGACAGGGGGAGGGCACGCTTCCAGCCCCCCTGAGAAGCCACAGCGGAAAAGGCTCGTGTGTGTTAAATGGGCATCTTGCTGTTAAAAGTTTCTGCACGCCAGAGTGCTTTTTCAAATGGGCCTCGCGGGTGAAATCTCCTGCCTCCCTGGAGGAGTGATCCACGTTCCCCACACTGCAGACTGTTGCCTTGGAAAGTGGCTTTTGCTGCCTTGAGTGTGGCAATTTCTCCAGCCCCTGTTAAAAAACCTCCCAGGCCTGAGCAGAGCATTTCTCAATGCCCAGCCAAGCTCAGCACGGCTCTCAAGCATGGATCCCTGCTGATCTTCTCATTTTTAATTTCCCCTCCAGCCGCAGTTTCATTTGCTTGCAAAATGCCCATCATTTTCTCGGATTTCATGAGGGACGTGTGCTGGGGCTGAACTTAATCTTCTTCCTTTCCTCAGCCTCCCTTCACTTCCCGAGGGGCTGAGCACATCGCTCAGATCTGAGGCAGACGGCTGAATAACAGTTTACACGGCCTTAAGGGAGCAGTGTTGTTGTTGCCGCTTTAATGATGGCCATGGCACCTGCAGCCTCCCGGAAGCAGCCCATCCTCACAGCCTCCAAGGAAACAACGCCCAGATTGGCACACCTTGTAAACAGGAGGCCTTGTCAGCTGAGAAACCAGTGGGCTGTACATTTACAAAGGCAGGTTTTAATCAGCTACGACGAGCAAACTTGAGCCGGAGATGGCGAGATGTGGAGAATGTGCTCCAGCTTTCCCGACGCTCGGGCTTCTGTTTCAGGAGATAATCTCTTTGCGATTCCTTCCCCCCGACTTGCGCTCGGAAAGCAGGAGCGACGGTGGCGCCAAGAAATAGCCAATTAGAGAAACAGCATGGAGCACAGCCTGCCATGGGCAGAAGATGCTTCTCACACCGTCAGGCAGACCGTAGCTCTGTGCTGGCATCGAAACCATAAGCAGCCAGTGTGGAAGCAGGCAGGCAGGCTGGCGGCAGGGGGTGAGCCCTAGGCAAGGATAGTGCCTATGTCCAGACTTCAGGATATTCCCAACCCTCCAAGTGTCCTTATTTTCCAGGAACAGTCCTGGATTTACAGAAGCCGTTCCGGTTTCTGATTTGATCCTGGAATGTCCCGCTTTTCCTTAGGACATCCCTATTTTCATCAGAGAAATGTTGGGGGTTATGGCATTAGGTGACACACACCCCTCCCGAGCCAAGGAGCTAAGTAACTATACAGTGGTACCTCGGGTTACATACGCTTCAGGTTACAGACTCCGCAAACCCAGAAATAGTACCTCGGATTAAGAACTTTACCTCAGGATGAGAACAGAAATCGCAGCAGGAGGCCCCATTAGCTAAAGTGGTACCTCAGGATAAGAACAGTTTCAGGTTAAGAACGGACCTCCAGAACGAATTAAGTTCTTAACCTGAGGTACCACTGTACAACCTTTAGAAGACATCTGAAGGCATGTATAGGGAGTTTTTTAAAAATGTTGAATGTTCTCTTATCTGTTTATATATGTTGGAAGATGCCCAGAGTGGCTATGGCAACCCACTCAGATGACCGAGGTATATATAATAAAATTGTTGTTGTTGTTGTTGTTGTTATACAGGACATCCCTATTTTCATACAAAATGTTGGAGGGCGTGGTATTCTAAACTATCTTCCCAAATTCTGAGCCATGAAAACCCATAATTCAGTGGTCTGACTAACTGTTTGATTTGGTTCTTCCCATTTCAGGCGGAGGGGGCACTTTACAGAAGCCTATTTTTACAGAAAATCCCACCTATTCCCCACCTCCTGTTTATTCTTCTGAGGTTTTCACCAAGCCCTGCTGCCCTGCTGAACTCTGTTGCAAGAAAACTAGAATCTTGTGATTTGATGGTGTTGGGCTTCCTGAGACAAAACTGGCATTTGTACCAGGGATGTGTATATGAACCAGGGATGTGGGACCAGGAGACCGGGTTGGACACAAGGGTGCTGCATCAGGTTGATTTTTGAAGGGCCAGAGTCACATCAGTGACATTTTTAGTTTAGTGATGCATAGTTTTAGTGATGCATTTTTAGTTTATTGCTGGCTTAATTTTTTTTAATGTTTGTACACAGAGATATACACTACAGTGGTACCTCAGGTTACATACGCTTCAGGTTACAGACTCCGCTAACCCAGAAATAGTACCTTGGGTTAAGAACTTTGTTTCAGGATGAGAACAGAAATCGTGCTCCAGCGGCACAGCAGCAGCGGGAGGCCCCATTAGCTAAAGTGGTTTTTCAGGTTAAGAACAGTTTCAGGTTAAAAACGGACCTCCGGAACAAATTAAGTACTTAACCCGAGGTACCACTGTATATATGTATGTATCTATTTGTTTTATTCTTTTTGTAAACCACATTGAGGATTTTTCTTTTAATCTTCAAGCAATATTTACATTTTATGAAATAAAATAAAGAAAGGATTGAGAGGTCAAGCAGGGTGTCCCCAATTCAAATTCTGCTTTTGCTCGTGATGGACTATATGGAATTGGCAGAAATGACTGGCAGAATCCGAGACCAGGGAGAAGAGTCGGTGGAAGAAGATTGGAAGAAGTTTAAAGATTATCTACAGAAATATTGTAAAATTAATGAATGTTAGTATGATGTTGGATAGAAACTAAGTGGTCTTTAGCTGTAATGTTATAAGGGAATAAGAGAAAATGGTTTTTAATAGGTAAAAATTTAATGTCACAATGTTTTAAAATTGAAGTCTAAGATGAATAAAGAGGGGAGGGATTTGCTGAACTAACAATCTGAACTGGAATACAGAAAAGGGAGGCGTGAGGAGGTCCGGGAGATAAGCAAATGAAAAATATGTGACGGAAAGATTGAATTGTTTTTAACTATTTTTATTTTGTATTTTTCTTTTGTTTTTTTTTTTTTTTTGGTAATTTTTTGAAAATCTTAATAAATATCTTATAAAAAAAAAAACAAATTCTGCTTTTGCTCAATCCCACCAGCATCCCTAACCAGCGTCTGGCCGGGATGATGCATCAAGATGGTCTCCCTCCAGACAGGACCCTCTCCTTCATCCTTGCCCTTAGCTGCTAAAGTAATTGAGGAAGGTGAGCTTATTTTTAAAATGTACACCACTGCCACCAAACCTTGCATCATCGAGAGATAATCTAATTAGATAAGATCAGCTATCAGAGCTAATAAAGCACTACAAAAATGAGCTTTCGCCAGTCCCTTCGACACAGCCAGACAAGACGGCGGCTTCCATCCAGTTAATTAATTTAAGTGGATGAGCATCTGTGCGCCTCTGGTATGAAATCAATACAGTCCCCCCCCCTCCACTTTCTCTCCTCTCTCCTGCCTAAACCAGGTGTCACTCTGACAATCCCCCAAAGATTTGGCTTTGTCCGGCTGGGAAGCCACTGGCCAGAGATCTCTGCATGCCTTCCAGAGGCCTCTGGCCAGTGGCTCCGCCATACGTCCAGAGTTTCCCGGACATGGGCAGGATTCGTCCATCAAAAATGACACCTGAGTGGAATTTTTGGAAATTGGTTTAAATGTCCAGGAAGACCTGGGCATATGGCAGCCCATATTGGGCTTTAAAAAAACAAAGAATGTGGAAAAACATTTATAGAATATATGGGGAATAACTGTGTACAGTTGAAAACGCTGGCAGCGTTAAGATAAATTCAACAGTGTAAACAAGTTTTGATGGATGTAATACAGTGGTACCTCGGGTTACAGACGCTTCAGGTTACAGACGCTTCAGGTTACAGACTCCGCCAACCCAGAAATAGTACCTTGGGTTAAGAACTTTGCTTCAGGATGAGAACAGAAATCGTGCAGCGGCGGCGTGGTGGCAGCGAGAGGCCCCATTAGCTAAAGTGGTACCTCAGGTTAAGAACAGTTTCAGGTTAAGAACGGACCTCCAGAACGAATTAAGCTCTTAACCCGAGGTACCACTGTAATGGAATACTGAATGGTACAGTTTTTGTAAAATATGCAGGGATTTATGATATGTAAGATGAGCCATGGAAAGAGAAGGGAAGTCACTGATATCTTAAGGATGTAAAAATGAGTACTTTAAATTGTAAAACAGAATATGTAATAAAAATTATATCTATCTATCTATCTTTAAAATTTTAATGTTTTGGACATTTTGCAAAAAAAACCCAACTTTGGCAAAAAAAATCTCAGCAAATTTGGCAAAAGAAAGAAAGAAAGAAAGAAAGAAAGAAAGAAAGAAAGAAAGAAAGAAAGAAAGAAAGATAGCAACCCAATTCCTGCCGCTGATCTGCCTTGCACAGGTCTGGCTGGGGTGAACTGACCTGTGGCAAGTTCTAGCAGAGCTTGGGACACAGCAAAGATATCAGACCTTGCCTTGAGAGACTTGATAGTTTGTCAAGAGTTACATACACAAGATGGGCCAAACTGGGGGTTACCAATGTGGCCCCCTCCAGATGCCCATGGACTTCAAATCCCAGGATCCCTTGACCACTAGCCAGGCTGGAAGGCTGATGGGAGATGCAGCTCACAACATGGTGAAGGCACCCCTAAGCTGATCGAAAGCATTCTGTGAGGCTATTTTAAATTAGAGAATAAAGATTAAAGGAAGGCATACAAAATGGGATGAGGAACCCCTTTTCCGACAGCAGCTGCATTCCCCCAGGAGTAATATGTGCAAGTGGTGTGGGGAGCAAATCACAAACCATGTTTGAGCTGAAGTGTGTGGCGGCCCATTCCCCCTCTCCCTCCACTCTCTCTGCCAACCCCTCTCCTCTTTTCTTTCTCTCGTTCCCAACAACATGAAACGAGGCCACACCAGCAGCAGGTGTGTGATGGTGGAGAAGGTGGGTTGAGAGATTCTTCCTCTTTCGCATAACACCAGGCATCAGAGCCGTTCAGCAAAAATGGCTGGCAGTAGATCAGGCTTTCTTAATAGGCAGCTGGCACACAATTAACCTTTGGGATTGACCACCACGTGGTGTGGTAATGGCTACCTATGGCTTCCAATGTGGGTGAAGACAACTTCAAAGAGGAGCGTTTGGTTCTGGTCCAACAGGCCTCTTCTTTGTGGTTTTCTGGAGAATTGAGGGGCATCTTCTCCACGGGGCTGGGCTGTGTTAATTTGCCGCCTGAGAATTTTCCCAAAGGGTGTTTGCAAAAGGAGATAGTGAGGCAACAATGAAAAATACAGTGGTACTTCAGGTTACAGACGCTTCAGGCTACAAACTCCGCTAACCCAGAAATAGTACCTCGGGTTAAGAACTTTGCTTCAGGATGAGAACAGAAATCGTGCGGCAGCAGGAGGCCCCATTAGCTAAAGTGGTACCTCAGGTTAAGAACAGTTTCAGGTTAAGAATGGACCTCCAGAACGAATTAAGTTCTTAATCCAAGGTACCACTGTACATGGTACATGAAACATTTAGCAAGAGCGCTTCTGGCCAAAGACCTGCCTTTTCCACCCCTATCGCTCAGCCTGGACACGGAGGTCCTCCTAAGAGGGCCTTCTGGTGGTTCCCTCCCTGCAAGAAGTGAGGTTACAGAGAACCAGGTAGAGTGCCTTCTCGGTAGTAGTGTCCGCTCTGTGGAACACTCTCCCATCAGATGTCAAGGAAATAAACAACTCTCGGACTTTTAGAAGACATCTGAAGGCAGCCCTGTTTATGGACGTTTTTAATGTTTGATGTTTTATTGTGCTTTTAATTCTGTTGGGAGCTGCCCAGAGTGGCTGGGGAAACCCAGCCAGATGGGCGGGGTATGAATAATAAATTGTTTTAGTAATAGGACTCTGTAAAAATTGTGTGCACACTGATGGCACCACATTAATAATAATCACAGGTTCCTTAACTATAACATTGGGCACAGGCAAACTTGCTCTGCAAGCTACATCAAAAGAAAACAGTCAAAGCCAGGAGCCTTTCTGTAAATCTGAAGCAACACAACAACAACAACAACAACAACAACAACAACAACAACAACAACAACAACAACAACAACAACCTCTGCACTGGCAGATAAACTCACTATCTGCAAGGTTCCTTCCAGTTGTAGGAACCATCTCACACTATTGTGTAAATGAAGATTCAAATGATTAGGCGTTCATGTGCTGGCTGCAATATTCCTATCAGGAACATGTTGATCTAGATCTGCTTTTGTGTGTGTGGTGTAGTGATGGCCATTTGTGTGTTTGGTACCAAGAATTAAGAGGGAGCCTCAAAATGTGTCTATGGAAGAAATCAAACAAACAGCCTTACACCACAGGATAGGGGTTTTTTTCTGCTCGTGTCAGCAGGTATCAGTTCTGACCTATAACAGAAGGTCTTTGTCCAGCCTCCTGGCAATCTGCTTTCCAGCCGATGGAGCTGCCTACGAAGCCACGTGCAGCCATCTGAAAAATCGCTGCAAATGCGGTTGACAGGCAGTCATAACACAACGCCATGCAATCCCATTGTCGACACCAGTGACTGTCGTTAACGCTCAGGAGTGACGTCCTTTAGATTAATGGAATCTGGCACTGGGAAAGCCAAGGAGCCATCTTCAAAGCGAAAATAAAGCATTTACAGTTTGGAGTTGTCATTTCAGATCCACGGGGGGTGCACCTGCCGGCGGCTCCAGCAACGGACGGCCTTCAGTTTGGCTCCCAAGCTTAGAACAATGAAAGGGGCTGGAAGCTTTTGGAAGTCGTGCAATTCTGCTGCTCTGGGAAATGGGGAATAAATAGGACCAAGCTGAATGTTTTCCAGGCTCATGTTTTGGCTCAATAGTGCTGATTTCACAGATCGCAGAGCCACCATCCTAATCCTCTCTCTTCTTGTGACCATTTATTACTGTTTGCTACCCCTTTCCCTTCTGCGCAAGTGATCCCAACCAATGAAAGCAGGCTATTTTGAAAATGAAGCTTATCTAAGTTGAGGGCATCTCAGTGTCATGTGCAAGCTTTTGAGTTTTCCAGAACTCTTCTTGTAGGCTAACTCTGAAGCAAAACTAAAAGGGAATCTTTATCTGAAGAAGGCATCTGAATCTGAAGAAGTGTGCATACCAATGACAAACTTGGTCTCTAAGGTGCTACTGGAAGGAATTTTTTTATTTTGTTCAAAAGGAAGGTTGAGCCTTGTTGGTGGATACAAAGTAAATCCACATTCTGCACTTTGCAACAAGTTCTTGTTAGAACCTTGTTGCTTATCCAAAATGATCTCCGGCCCCAGGACTGGGCAGCAGTGGTGATCAGGCAGTTACTTGCTGGAGCTACTTTCCACCAAAGGAAGGGGAAGTGAATTGACTTTGCAACATGATTCCTGCTGTTGTTTGCACCCCCACTTTGCCCCTGTTCATGTCCCTATCCCAAAATCACTTGTATTCCTCCCTAGCTTTACATTAAACAAAGAGAGTCATCATAACACTGGGACAGGTCTGTGTTTTGGCTCAGACCTGTACTTAAGAAGGAGATATTTGGTTATGTCAGGCTATGTATGGTGCAAGGGGACAAGTGGGGGCTGCTCTGACACCGTTGAGTTGGTCCCGTGCAAATACATTTACTGCTGTTCTTCTTTGCACAAGCTTGGTTGCCTGAAATTTTCTAAATGCAAGGCCTTCTGGTAACGGAACGGCTCTGTTAACACCCACGCTCACCACCGGAATCAATCCGATTAAGATGCAGTTATAAACAAGCCTTTGATCTTTACCTGAAGTTGTAATTAACCACATCAAGACTCTATTGTGCAGACACATCTACGTTGCGGCTTGTTAGTTTCCAGAAAACAAGGCGATCCTTTCTGTGCATTCTGCCATTCTCCTGCCTTGTTCAAAGCGAGGAGATTTTTGAGCTAAAATCATTTTGATGCTCCCTAAGATTCCTTCCTAAGATTCTGCTCCTGGTTACCCTTTCTCCTTCCTGTGGAATGTATTCAAACACTAGTCAACTGGGTATTGGTAAAGGATCTATCCCCCCTTGTTTGCACCTGAGCCTTCCTGTATTACCAAGAGTCAGTTCTGTGAACATCTTTCTCTCTGCAAAACACAAGAAAGGTCTGAGAAGGCCCTGACTCGAAAGAGTATCTGATTCCTGAATGTAAGGAAAGCAATCGCAATAGTTCAAATGTGTTACAGCTTGGTGCTTTGGAAATCAGGTGCAAATTCACCAACCCATTTAGGGCCGTCTTTACCCGGAGTGCAAGGGGTGTGGGGCACCCGGGCGCCGAATTCTGGGGGGTGCCAGGCACCCACTGTTGAAGCCACCTAAAGCTCTTAACTACATACCTGTTATGAAATAATAAATAATTTTGATCAAGCTAGAAAAACAAAATACATATATACCTAGGTATTGCCAAAATTTATACCTACTGTTTCACTAAAGGACTTTCGAGTTCATGCGCTCATTTACCAAAGACGTGCTGCGCCAGCGGCGGCGCTTGTCATTCACAATGGCAGCGCTTGTCAGACTCATTGACAGCGCTTGTCGTTCTCATTGGTGCCGTGCACGTGAAATTAGCTAAATTTGGGGGTGCTGAGTGGATCTTTGCACCCGGCGGCACATATACTAAAGATGGCCCTGAATCCATGTTAAACCCCTTTGCTCCAGTTTGTCAGTTCTGCAGTAGAAGCTTCCCTGGCATCATGTGCCTCTCCTCTGAAGTAGATAATGCTCATCTTGAACAAGCTCTGCAGGCCTTTGGAGCTGTCATGCCCCGACAGAAGATATTGTGAGCTCTCTCCCTCTCTGTTTTTCCACCGCTGATTAAAATGCAAATCCTCTGTGTTTAAAATGATGTACCTGTTCTTAGCAAATGTGTGAAGCTCCTTGACCACAAGTGCTTGACCCTCTTGTAAGAGGTGCTGATTGTGAGCCAGGGGGATTGAGCATGAGCAGCATTTGCATTCTGAGGCCTGCTAAGCCCTCCACACTCACCAGCCCTCCACGCAGGAGATGTATCCAAGGTGATATTGGCCTCACAACCATCAGCAGTGACCCGACCCCTCCATTCGCATCTATTGTCACTTTCCATCTCATCAGAACTGCTTTCAAGATCAGAAGAAGACTTTCAGGAGACCAATGTGGGCAGCTGGTGTGTTGGTTACCCCAGTGAAACAGAAGAAGGAGCAGTAGATGTGGGGACAGGAGATTGTGGTCAGCGGCATAGCTAGCCGCTTGGGCGCCTGGTGCAGGGGCGTGTCCTGCAGCCAGGAGCAGGGCGATCCACCCATGGGGGCGGGGCGAGCCTCTCTAATGCTTGGAGCCTCTCTGCCACCTCCCCCTCAGCTGTAGGGCTAAGGGAGAGGCAGTAGGCAGGTACAAGTCCCAAGCTGCCGTTCCAGGTGCCTAAGCCACCACGTCACTCCTAAAAAGTTTCATGAGCCCAATTTTTTAAAACAACAACAATTCATTTTGTCATCCCCCCCCCCCCCGTGATGATACCCAGGGCAAACCGCACCCCCCACACCCTTTCCACCACCACTGATGTTTATGATTCCAACCCTATGATCATCGACTGCCTGGCAAGAGGAGTGACATCTCTGGGAGCTAAGGCTACAGGTGTGGTTGCTGTAGCCTTAGCTCCCAGCCTAAGGGTACAGGTGTATTCATCTGCACTAATGCAACGGGTGAAACTGCACGCAAGTAGGAGTGGGATCGGGGCTGCTCTGGTGGAATCCCTGTTCCCTCCTGCTTGCATGGGCCACACTTTGGACATGCCTGCCTTAGTCCAATGATCGCACGCCACTGCAACACAATCCTAAGTGGCTTTATTGCTGTTCTGTGGTACGTTTGTGTGAACATGAAGTCAGGAACACCTGGAAATGGAAGACACAAGCAGAGAAGCAAATTCTGAAGCTGGCACTCAGCTGGGAGATTTAGTCACGCAAAAGAAAAAGAATCTTCCTTGGGGGTGGTGGAGCCAAACTCTCTTGGGAGACTTTCTCTAGAGAGAGCTCCTTCTTTATCTGAAGTGTGGGTGGGAACATAAATGCCACAGTTAGCAAAAGACCCGTAAGCTGTCTCTGAAATATGCACCGGCGTCTTCTGCATAAACATGCCCCATTTTTGCAGTGCGGGAGGGAAGGTCTGGCGAAATGCAGATCCGTTTGAGCCAAGCTAGGACCATCCCTGAAATATTTTGGCCCAACTGTCACAGGAAGCAGGCAGGGAGGCGCATCTCCTCCTGGCTTTTCTGAAGAAGAGAAGTTGGGGGAATTGACAAGAGTTGATTAACTTAAACTCTGGCACATTGAGGTCGAAATCCATCTTGTCAAAAATACATCACTTGCACTCAATACTTTTAACTAGAGAGAGAGAGAGAGAGAGAGCATATGCTGGAAACTTGAGAGATGATAAATCATAGAGCAGTTGCCGTCTTGCTTCAAAAAGATCCATCATTTGCTTGGAATGCATAAATATGTTCCTCAATTCTCTTCCCTACTTTTTCTTAGTATTGAACAGCTGGCTCAGGCCCAACAAGCCCCCTCATCCTCCAGTTGCACCTGAGGAAAGGAAGTGGGGGGGAAACACACAGGAGAGGAGGTTTGCTTAAGAATAAAGTTTGCAGTGGGGTAACCAGGAGATAACAGGACGCGGGTGGCGCTGTGGGTTAAACCACAGAGCCTAGGACTTGCCGATCAGAAGGTCAGCGGTTCAAATCCCCGCAACGGGGTGAGCTCCCGTTGCTCGGTCCCTGCTCCTGCCAACCTGGCAGTTTGAAAGCACACCAACGCAAGTAGATAAGTATGTACCACTATGGCGGGAAGGTAAACGGCATTTCCATGCGCTGCTCTGGTTCGCCAGAAGTGACTTAGTCATGCTGGCCACATGACCCGGAAGCTGTAAGCCGGCTCCCTCAGCCAATAAAGCAAGATGAGCGCCACAACCCCAGAGTTGGTCACGACTGGACCTAATGGTCAGGAGTCCCTTTACCTTTTTAACTAGGAGATAAGGAGGCCATTTCACCGTGGCCCATATAACCATTGAGCCATAGCTGATGTCCACTTGAGGCCATAGCTCAGAAGCAGAGCATCTACTTTGCTCGCAGAAAATCCCAGGTTCAATCCCAGCATCTGGGATAGAAACCCTGCCTGAACCCCTGGACAGCTGCTGCCAGTCAGTGTAGACAGTACTGACTTAGGTGGACTGATGGTCTGACTCTGAATAAGGTAGCTTCCTGTGTTTTTGTGTACCTCTGGTTGCCACTAGGATTTTAGTATCTTGAGAGTTACACTCCACTCTTAGTCTTTCCCCTCTTCCTCCAAATAGTGTGGCTCATCTAGGAACGGTGAATAAATTTGGTTCACTGCACATTCTAATGCAGACCTACTTAATTCCCATTCCCCAAGATGGTTTTGGTTTGACGTCCCCGCATCTCTGAATTTTGTGATGCAGTTCTCCAACTCTCCCCCCCCCCCAAAAAATGTGTGCATTAGGGCCAAGTGTGTATATAGTAGTGAATATAGCATACAAAAGAGCATTACATTGGGAAAAACTGCTTCCACAACTGTGTGTATTAGGAGACATGTGCGTTAAAATGCCAACCAACTTTAATAATAATAATTGTTAAGTGATGCAGAAATGCCAACTGAACTGAAGACTGGGAAAATGAGAAACTGTGATGGCCTGGGATTCCGAGTCTGAGAGTGAACCGGAGGAATCCCAGCCGGCACAGGAGTCCCCGCCTCCAGGGCCGGCTGAACTGGGGCAAGGCCTAGATGCTGAGGAGCCTGCACCTGTGCCAGATCCTCAGGGGCAGGCACCAGGTGAAACCATTCTGGCCCCAGAGGTGCTGGAGGACTCAGGGGCTACAGGTGAGCCTCCCCCGGGGCCCAGTAACCCTTCGGCCTCTCCTGAACTGCAGAGGCTTAGGGCAGAGAGGCGAAGGGAACTGGTTTCTCCCAGGAGGAGTGCTCGCCTTAAGGCCAGGAGAGGCGGGGCTCCTGGGGGGCCGGGACCGCCCCCGGCCTTAGAAGAAGATAAAGGCCAGGCAGCCCGGGCCCAGGTTGCGGGAGCAACGTCGTTGTGGAGTACCTGCTTTACCCAGACCTAGATCTGCACTCCCAGTGTGCCTGTTCCTCGCCCGGCTTCCGGCTCCTGACTCTCCGGTGTTCCTGTTCCTCGCCCGGCTGCCCGCTGCTGACCCACCAGTGTTCCTGTTCCCCGCCTGGCTTCCTGCTGCTGCCCTACCAGCGTTCCTGCTCCCCCGCCCGGCTCCCTGTTTCGGACCTCGCGTCTCATCTAGTGATCGTCTACCCTGCTAGTGACTCTGGACTGAACTTCGGCTACGGTATTAGTACCTTTCCCCCCCGGGACCAGCACAGTTTGCTCCCGCCACACCCGCACTCCCTCTTTGTTGGGGTGCGTTCGGGAAGAGTCAGAGGCCATGGCCGACCAAGCGGCTAGACTGTTGGCAATAGCCCAGGAGAACCAGGCCTTGACGCACACCATGCAGCAGCTCAGTAACGCGGTGACGGCACTTCAGCAGCGGTTGGATGCCCTACCGGCTCCTGGGGCCGACGCTCCGGCTCCTGGCAAGTACCCAGTGGCCTTGCCTGAGAAATTTGATGGGACCCCGGCCAGCTTTCCCATGTTTCTTGCCCAGGCCAAGCTGTAAATTCAGGGGCGCGCCCGGAACTTCCCTGACGACCGCACCAAGGTGCACTTTTTGATTAGTTTGTTAAAGGACCAGGCGGCCAAGTGGGCGTTGCCGCTGCTCAGGCAAGACTCCCCCTTGCTGGCGGACTATGTGGGGTTTTGCGATCTGTTGGAGGCCGCGTTCGGCAACCCCCAGAAGGGGAGTCAAGCCAACCGGGCGATTCGGCGGTTGAAACAGGGCAAGTCCACGGTGGCCGCATACACCACGGAATTCCGGCTGCTGGCACAGGACTTGACCTGGAATGACTCTGCTCTTCAGGACCAGTATCTCGAGGGGCTTTCAGACGAGATACTGGACCAGCTGGCCACAATGGAACGCCCCACCACACTAGACACCCTCATCCAACGGAGTCTACAGATAGACAATCGGCTAGAGGACCGTCGTCAGGCTCGGGGCCGCCGGCACTTCCAGTTCTCAGCACCAGTTTCCACCAGCAGCCCCACAGGCACAGCTGAGTCATTGGAGGAACCTATGCAGCTTGGGGCAGTGCGGCCAGGCCTCTCCCCCGCAGAGAAGTCGCGGCGTCGGGAGGGGAATCTATGTCTCTATTGTGGCGGAAGCGGACACTATGCCCGGTCCTGTCCTGAGAAACGCTAGCCACAGGGGAAACCGCCAACCCCAGTAGCTGATGGCCCTGGCTACCTGGGGTCCCAAACCACACAGAATGGGGCCGCACCAATTGAACTACAACACCTTATGGTTCCGGTACGTCTATACCCTCCAGGTGGGCCCTGGATCCTTACCCATGCTCTAGTGGATTCGGGGGCAACCCGCTCTTATATGGACGCTGCTTTTGCTGCCCATCATCGGGTGCCACTTCAGAACAAGCCAGAGCCGGTACAGGTGGAGGCAATCGACGGACGGCTCCTGCGTTCGGGTGCCGTTACCCAGGAGACCCAGCCCCTGGTCCTGTGTCTCCAGCAGCACCATGAGATGCGAACTTTGGATATTGCCTCCATGCCCCGGTTCCCCTTGGTGCTTGGGATGGACTGGCTGGAGGCTCACAATGTGCAGATTGACTGGGTCAAACGGACTGTACACTTCCCAGACCCAAGTTCTCCTGCTGAGACTGAGATGGTAGCAGCTGTGCCCACTGAGGAGGCTGCTGCAACGCTCCCTGCTGAGTACCGGGACTATCACAACGTGTTCGAGGAACGGGGGCAGACCAGCTGCCGCCGCATCGGTCCTTTGACTGCGGCATAGACCTCCAGCCCGGAGCGCCCCTACCGATGAGTCGCTTATACTCATTAACAGAGCCAGAGCGCGAGGCTTTGCAGGACTTTTTGCGCAAGAACCTGGAGCGTGGGTTCATCAGGCCTTCTACCTCGCCCACTGCTGCGCCAGTGCTCTTTGTTAAAAAGAAATGTGGGGAGCTCCGCCTTTGCCATGATTACCGGGCCCTGAATAAAATTACCATCCCAGACCGGTACCCCTTGCCCCTTATTTCGGAGTTACTGGAGCGGGTGCAAGGGGCACAGGTGTTCACCAAGCTAGACCTCCGGGGTGCCTACAATTTGATTCGGATCCGAGCCGGGGATGAATGGAAGACAGCATTCGGGACCCGGTACGGGCAGTTCGAATACCTGGTCATGCCCTTCGGTTTGTGCAACGTGCCTGCTGTGTTCCAACGGTACATCAACCACGTGTTCCAGGACTTGCTAGACAAGTACGTGGTGGTGTACTTGGATGACATTCTGGTCTACTCCCGTGATCCGGCACGCCACGAGGGTCATGTCCGGACCATGCTGCAGCGCCTGCGCGAGCACCGTCTGTATGCAAAGCTCAGCAAGTGCGAGTTCCATCAGCGGTCAGTGGACTTCCTGGGTCACCGACTCTCACCAGGTGGGGTGCAGATGGATCCTGGGAAGGTGGCAGCGGTTCGAGAATGGGCGGCACCTCGGAACCGCAAGGACCTACAGCGTTTCCTGGGGTTTGCCAACTATTACCGGACTTTCATTGCGGATTATGCTCATCGCACCACCCCGTTGACCCGGCTACTGCGCCCCAAGACGCCGTTTTCCTGGGACAAGGAGGCAGAGGAGGCATTTCAAGGGTTGAAGGCCTGTTTCCAGAGAGCGCCAATCTTGCAACATCCGGATCCTGCTCGACCCTTTGTGGTAGAGAATGACGCCTCCAGTACGGCTCTCGGTGCCGTCTTGTCTCAACAGTGCGGACCGGAAGCGCCACTCTTACCCTGCGCCTACTATTCCCGCCAGCTCCTCCCGGCAGAGCGTAACTATACCGTGTGGGAGCGGGAACTACTGGCCATCAAGGTGGCCTTTGAGGTTTGGCGCCACCATCTTGAGGGGGCACGACACCCGGTGGAGGTGAGAACCGACCACCGGAACCTGGAGTACCTCCAGACCACCCGCAAGCTGAACCAAAGGCAGATCCGGTGGGCGTTGTTCTTTTCCCGGTTCCAGTTCCGGATCCGCTACATCCCTAGCTCCCAAAACCAGAAGGCGGATGCCCTGTCCCGGAAACCTGAAGACAACGCAGACACGGTACAGCAAGCAGTACCCACCACGATCCTACCACCAGCTGCATTCCTGGCCACCCAGGAGGTTGAGCCACTGCAGGCTCGGGTGCGGGAACAGCAGCGGGTCGACGCTTGGGCCCAGGAACGACTCCGGGAACTGGCCGAAGGGTCATGCCGTCAGTATCCAGGGCTGGTCTTGCATCAGGGTCTTCTGCTGCACCACGGGCGTCTGTACATCCCACCAGGGCCGCTGCGGACTGAGGTTCTCCGGATGACCCATGATGCTCCAGCAGCGGGGCACTTTGGGCGGTATCGGACCACCCATCTGGTAAGCCGTGAGTTTTGGTGGCCCCGTCTGAAGGCTGACGTGGCTCGCTACGTCGCTGGTTGTGATGTCTGCAGGCGGGCCAAGGGGCCTACCGGGCGACCCCCCGGCCTTCTTCAGCCGTTGCCGGTTCCACCACGTCCTTGGCACACAGTTTCTCTGGACTTTGTAGTGGAGCTACCCCCGTCTCGGGGCTGTACCTGCCTCCTAGTTTTCTCCGACCATTTCACGAAGATGGTGCACTGTGCCCCCTGCCCATCCGTACCCTCAGCTAAGGAAACCGCTCAGCTGTACCTTCAGCATGTCTTCCGCCTGCATGGCCTGCCTGAGCGGGTGGTGTCCGACCGTGGCGTTCAGTTCACGTCCCGGTTTTGGCGTTCTTTGCACCAGGCCCTCGGAACAGAGGTCTGCCTCTCATCTGCCTACCACCCACAGACTGATGGCCAGACGGAACGGGCGAACGCGGTGCTGGAGCAGTACCTCCGGTGTTACTGCAGCTACCAGCAGGATGACTGGGTCGACCACCTAGCCTTGGCGGAGTTCGCTTATAACAACGTGGTGAATGCGTCCACCCAGCAGACCCCGTTCCAGGCCAGCTACGGGTTTCATCCACGGTTGTTTCCGGATGTGCTGCCGGCATCTGCAGTCCCTGCGGTGACAGAGTGGCTTCAGGAGCTCCAGTCCCAGCAACAGCTGTTGATGGAGCAGCTGCGCCAGGCCAAGGAGGCGTACAAGGTCCAGGCCGACCGCCACCGCCAGGTGGGGCCGGAACTCCACGTCGGTGACCTGGTATGGCTCTCCACTCGCCACCTCCACCCTTCTCGACCTTCGCGGAAGCTGGACGCCCGGTTCACCGGCCCGTTCCCTATCGTGAACCAGGTCTCGCCTGTGGCATTCCGTCTCCGGTTGCCAGCAACCCTGAAGGTTCACCCGGTATTCCACAGGTCCCTTCTGAGTCCGGTGGCCCCACCCGACGAGTTCCACCCGAACCGTCCCCGACCGCAGCCAGTTTTGGTTCAGGGGGAGCCTGAGTACGAGGTGGAACGCATTCTGGACTCCCGACACCGCAGGAGAAAGCTGCAGTATCTCGTGGACTGGAAGGGGTATGGGCCGGAGGACCGTTGCTGGGAACCAGCGGCCAACGTCCACGCGCCTGCCTGCCTCCGAGAGTTTCATGCGGCGTACCCCAACAAGCCGGGTCCGGACCCTCAATTGAGGGGAGGGCCTGGGAGGGGGGATGGTGTGATGGCCTGGGATTCCGAGTCTGAGAGTGAACCGGAGGAATCCCAGCCGGCACAGGAGTCCCCGCCTCCAGGGCCGGCTGAACTGGGGCAAGGCCTAGATGCTGAGGAGCCTGCACCTGTGCCAGATCCTCAGGGGCAGGCACCAGGTGAAACCATTCTGGCCCCAGAGGTGCTGGAGGACTCAGGGGCTACAGGTGAGCCTCCCCCGGGGCCCAGTAACCCTTCGGCCTCTCCTGAACTGCAGAGGCTTAGGGCAGAGAGGCGAAGGGAACTGGTTTCTCCCAGGAGGAGTGCTCGCCTTAAGGCCAGGAGAGGCGGGGCTCCTGGGGGGCCGGGACCGCCCCCGGCCTTAGAAGAAGATAAAGGCCAGGCAGCCCGGGCCCAGGTTGCGGGAGCAACGTCATTGTGGAGTACCTGCTTTACCCAGACCTAGATCTGCACTCCCAGTGTGCCTGTTCCTCGCCCGGCTTCCGGCTCCTGACTCTCCAGTGTTCCTGTTCCTCGCCCGGCTGCCCGCTGCTGACCCACCAGTGTTCCTGTTCCCCGCCTGGCTCCCTGCTGCTGCCCTACCAGCGTTCCTGCTCCCCCGCCCGGCTCCCTGTTTCGGACCTCGCGTCTCATCTAGTGATCGTCTACCCTGCTAGTGACTCTGGACTGAACTTCGGCTACGGTATTAGTACCTTTCCCCCCCGGGACCAGCACAGAAACCGAGAGGAGCCAAAATTGGCAGATTTGCCCATCCTTAGACTGATGGGTATGAAAAGATGGCAAAGAAGCACTCTATTTAATTTTTAAAGCATGTTTGACCAAAAAAACAGCAGAAAAAGAAAACATCAGCTCAGATTAATACTAAAATGACCATCCATCTCTAAAAGAGAAAGGAATTAGGTAAATTGCCTCTAAGCCACTCTTAATTGAGCATTGTGTTCTATGGGACACTTCTCACATTGCAGCCTGGTGCTTCCAGTTGTTTCAGGCTCATAGCTGTCAACTTTTCCCTTTTCTTGTGAGGAATCCTATTCGGAATAAGGGAATTTCCCTTTAAAAAAGGGAAATGTTGACAGCTATGTTCAGGCTATAGATCCCATCTGCCCCAACCTGCGTCCTCTCAGGACACCAGTTTGAGGGCAGCTGCCATAGAAAAAGCCAATACCTTGGGTAGAGCCCAGGAGGCAAAAGGGATTCCTCTGAGACGGCTGCCAGGAAACCTTTCAGGCATGCAGATTTTGGCTGGGGCAGGAATACCATTGACAGCCACGGGGAGCTGTGGCAGCCCAGGCTGCTTCCCCTCTGCCAGGCGCTGCATCCGACAAATTTATTACAGGGAAACATCAGCACTCAGAAGACCTCACCAGCAGTGAGCAATTCTTCAGGCGGCGCAAGTGGCACATGTTACCGAGATGTCAATTTAATAATTCAATCTCAGCTGCCAAACTGACCCTCTGGAGAGGGGGCTTGGGAAATATCAGGTGCTTTATTGGCTTGGATGAGAGAGAGGACCTGCTGCCCTCTTCTTCCGGGCCCAGGGAGGGAATTCTGCCGAGACGGTGGCATAACCCGCTTGTGAGAGACTGCTTGAAAGACTGTGAGGACAATGCAAGGCTGCAAAGTGGTGGTGAAATGCAAAGCCCAAGATAAGAGGCAGGATCAGCACAGAACTTTGTACTGCGAGGGGCACCATCCCTCCGTTTACAGTAATGCCTCTGAATACCAGTTGCCGGAAACTGCAGGAGGGGAGTGTTATGTATTCAGTGGTCTGTGTTTGCCTGAGCTTGAGTCTGGACTAAGAATTCTGAGCCCCTTGTGATGTTAACATATGAGAGAGTGCTGGAGTTGAAATAGTTAAACAGGTTACCCAATCAGGACCCAGGGGGTGGAGTCAGAGGGACTATAAAACCAGCTCTGGGAGGGGCAATGGGATGAGTTTGTTGGGAGTTGGGTGGTTGGTTGGAGTGGGAGTGAATTGGGATAGAGTTTGTGGATAGGTTGAGTTAGTGTAGTGAAATAAACTGAGTCAGGAACAGTTAGGGACTAGGAAGACAAGTAAATATCTGAGAGGTGGTTTAGTGAGAGAGAGCAGGTAGTGGAAGTTATAGGTCTGGATAGGCACCCTATGATTGTAATTGACCGATACCATTTATGAAACCACACGCTTGTTAAACTGCAATAAATAAACAGAAGTTTATGTTCCAATTTAACCCTGACTGGACTCACTACAGTGGTACCTCGGGTTAAGTACTTAATTTGTTCCGGAGGTCTGTACTTAACCTGAAACTGTTCTTGACCTGAAGCACCACTTTAGCTAATGGGGCCTCCCTCTGCCGCCGCGCCGCCGGAGCATGATTTCTGTTCTCATCCTGAAGCAAAGTTCTTAACCCGAGGTACTATTCCTGGGTTAGCGGAGTCAGTAACCTGAAGCGTCTGTAACCTGAAGCGTATGTAACCCAAGGTACCACTGTATTGTACCAGGTAGGGCCTGGGTGTTGGCAGTGAGAAATAAAGTGGTGGCACAGGGATCAATAGATGGTGAAACGTCCAGGGACCCTGTGTGATCGCCACACCCCTGTGCTCTGATTCGATACGTGGCATCCAATCACAGAACATTTCAGGATTTGGGCCTCTGCCATTGGCCCTTAAACTCTGAGTCATGATTCGCAGCTTGGAAGTTTAGACAGCCAATCACGTTGGGAGTGAGAGTGGCCCAGACCTTCAGAAATGTATATAAAGCAGTTGCTTTGTGCCTGTTATCCAGCTCTGTAGTTCAGTAAAGGTTCTTGCTGTTATCACTCGTGGGAACCCACCTACACTTCAGGGAGAGTGCTCTTGAGCTGGGGTCCTGCTTGAGGGTTGCCCACAGGCATCTGGGTGGTTGCTGTGATAACAGGATTATGGACTAGATGGAACTGCCAACTTCCTTTTAACATTAAGGAACCAAGGAGGCTACATCATGCCAAGTCAGACCATTGATTCAGGCATTGTCTACACTGGCTGGCAGTGTCTCTCCAGGGTTCTAGGGTTCCTCTCCACATCTGGGACCTTCTGCATGAAAAGCAGACACTCTCCCACTGAGCTATGGTCAAAATGTGTTCACTCTGCAGCAAAAGGCTCTACCAAGGTCAAAATCTTCCAATTGCCGTCCTCAGTTGTTTTGGACGTTCCTAGAAAATTTGCAGTTCAAGTCACTCTGTGTGGGCAGTGGGCAAGAGACATGAGTATCGCCATGGCAATTAAATGCCCCTTAAGTGACATATCGTGAGCTTTGTCTCTGACCTCCTGCCATGATCTGGGCCATTTTGGACGGCCGTGCAAACAGGGAGAAGGGAAAGTGCTGGTACTTGGGAGCAGTTCAGCATAACCTCCAGGTCAAGAAGAGACCTTTCTGGAGCCGTGAGTTGGATTCTTGTCAAGCAAAATGAGAAGAACTGAAATATAACAGTGCAAGACCAAAGGAGCCGTGATTTGGAGTGTGTCCTGGTGGTTTCGCGTTGCTACTTTAATGCAGTTAGGGTGGGCTCCAAACTGGATCGCAGCAATAGTGTGATCTCTGTGTGCAAACTTGATCCTCCCCCTGACATCTGCTTTGTTGATCAACAGGACTCCTGGGCTGTTTTTCTACTCACGAGAGAAAATACACCAGGTTTACATATCTTTTCCTCTGCTGAAGGAACCACACTACAGTGGTACCTCGGGTTAAGTACTTAATTCGTTCCGGAGGTCTGTCCTTAACCTGAAACTGTTCTTAACCTGAAGCACCACTTTAGCTAATGGGGCCTTCCGCTGCTGCCCCGCTGCTGGAGCACGATTTCTGTTCTCATCCTGAAGCAAAGTTCTTAACCCAAGGTACTATTTCTGGGTTAGCGGAGTCTGTAACCTGAAGCGTATGTAACCTGAGGCGTATGTAACCCGAGGTACCACTGTATAGGCTTGCCAAATTTTTTTCTAAGCAGCAAGTCAGCCAGTAGGGAACAGGTTAAGCACCTCCTCCCATAACCATTCCTTTGATCCTGTTTCGTGCCCCCTCCCATACTTGCATTAAAAGAAATAACACACACACAAAAAATCAATCTCACCTAGTTCAGCCCTTAGAATCAATCTTTTCAGCTGCTTTCTCTCCTGCTGGGGGGAAATATACCATTTCTACTTATTTTGTATTCCTGGAGTAAGGAAAGCCCCATTTGGACAATGGGGCAGGGAGGATTTTTAGCAGGGAAATGGGAGGGAAGGATGATGCAAGCAGTTTTCCCTACATGTGTTCTTCTTCCTCCCTATAACTGGATCCCAGTTTCCTCCATGAAGCAGGAAGTGCAGCAAATCAAATTCCAAAGCAATATCGCCTTGGGGAGGGGGAGCGTTTAAGGGTGCATGGCTGAGGGTGTGAGCTGTCCACACAGAAGCCCCAGGTTCAAATTCTACATTAGCCACCAACTTGGGCAAATCACTTTGTTTCTCTATACAGTGGTACCTCAGGTTACATACGCTTCAGGTTACAGACTCCGCTAACCCAGAAATAGTGCCTCAGGTTAAGAACTTTGCTTCAGGATGAGAACAGAAATCATGCTCCGGCGGCACAGCGGCAGCAGGAGGCCCCTTTAGCTAAAGTGGTGCTTCAGGTTAAGAACAGTTTCAGGTTAAGAACAGGCCTCCGGAACGAATTAAATAATTAACCTGAGGTACCATTGTATTGCCTTGCTGAATTGGACCGATTTGCCAGTTCCCTCAGAGCAGGTTTGAGGAATGTTTGGCCTTCCAGATGTTTCTGCACTACAACTCCCATCACCCCTGGTCATTGGCCATGTTTGCTGGGGCTGGTGGCCGTTGTAGTTCAGCAGTATCTGAAGAGCCAAAGGTTCCCGACGCCTGCCCTGGAGGAACTGGCTTAGGGAAGATTGGTCCATTCAGCAGGGGAATAGAGTTCTGCTTAGTATGACATAGGCTCCGCCTTTTGATGGGAACATTCTGCAGAACAGCAGTGATAGGTCTTTTCTGTCTCCCCTAGGGCAAATTTTATTTGCTTAGCCAAATTTTTTTTTTTCATTTGTTATAGTATCAATATTGTAATCATTACTAACTACTACCTGACATTCAGAAGACATCTTAAGGCAGACCTGTTCAGGGAAGTTTTTAATGTATGACATATTAGTGTGTTTTTGGTATTTGTGGAAGCTGCCCAGAGTGGTTGGGGAAACCCAGCCAGATGAGCGGGGTACAAATAATAAATTATTATTATTATTATTATTATTATTATTATTATTATTATTATTATTATTATTATTATTATTAGTCTCACCGTGCTCTATAGTGTAAGCCCTCTGGCCTAGGCAGTCTACAGTCTAAATTCTGCTGAGACAGAAGATCAGAAGTTATCTTTTTAAAAACAAAAAACAGAATTTTGGTCCCTCCAGGCCAAAATTGATCACTCTGACTGGAAGCAGCTCTCCACAGCCTCAGAAGAGTGTGAGAGTCTTTCCCTTTGCCATCTTCTTGGAATTGGAAATGCAGCCAGGGATTAGACCTGGGACCCCCTTTGGGGGAAAGTGTGAGCGCTAACCCTGAGCTGCATCCCTTCCCTTCAGGAAACTAATGAAGGGAGACAGAATTGATAACCCACAGAAAAAGGGGTCTGGGTGAGAACTGCAAAGGTTGGATGTGAGCCACTCCCTGAGCAGATGTGCAACACTGAAGACAGTCCTGCTCACATCTACTCAGAAGTACATCCCACTGAGTTCAAGAGGTCTACCTCCAAGGCAGACAGGTGAGTGTTTGCAGCCTTAGTTTTCTATCTTTACTTTATTTTTAAAGATCGTTGCCATGTTGATGATCTTTCCTTGAGTGGGTTTTTTTATCAGGCTGGAGGCTCCCAAATATTACAGCCCACCCCCCACTTTCCTGGCCAGGTCTCTGCTCATTCCCAGAGCAATCCAAGTGCAAATAAGGTTGCCATTCAAACATTGCCCTCCAATTGAGAGGATGAGAGGGGCTGAAGGACTCTTGCTTACTCAGTCGCCACAGCAGTAAAATGAAGTATGTGTCGTTGGGAGGGTGGCGTGGGGTAGGGACAAGGGAGATAATTATACCTGTGGCTGAGCCAGAAGAGGAGGAGATGATTCAGAGCTAAGTAGCAGGAGCAGCTAATCAGTCCTATTGTATAACTAGGACCCAATCCCAATATCTGTTGCTCTCGCCTCAAGCTTCTCAGTGGCAGAACTGGGCTAGGCATGGCATTTAATGGACAGGGGCAAAGGATGGGGGGCACTGTTGACCTTCTGTTTGGGTCACTGGAGCTGCCCTTGATCTCTTGGACAAGCCCAAAGACTTTGCCTCTGGTTTACATCTACAGTCATACCTCGGGTTGAAGTAGCTTCGGGATAAGTATTTTCGGGTTGTGCGCTGCGGCGACCCAGAAGTAACAGAGTGTGTTACTTCCGGGTTTCGGCGCTCGCGCATGCGCAAACAGTAAAAATGACGCCACACGCATACACAGAAGCGGTGAAACGCGACCCGCGCACACACAGACACGGGTTGCGTTTGCTTCTGGATGCGAACAGGGCTCCGGAACTGTATTAAAGTGCTTTGGGAAGATACCGTGGATAACATCACATGTGGGACAGAGACTTTATATTTTGTTTATTTTGTTTATAAGTCCATGTAATGAAGGAGCTTACAGCATTAAACCCATTCACTCAAAGACACACTGGCTTTATATGGTTCCTCCCTTTGTGCCACCAGACAAAAGTGGCCTGGAATATTAATGCATAAAGCCATTAGGATCCTTCCTAATGATGTGTTCCTAGCAGGATCTCCACATACTTAAAGGGGAAGAGCAATGGCTTATGGTAGAAATACTTGCTTTGCATGCAGTGCATTCCAGATTCAGCCCCCAGCATCTCAAGGTAGAGCTGGGAGAGGCCCGTGCCTGAAGCCCCAAAGAGCCCCTGCCAGTCAGTGTAGACAATGCTGAGATGGATGGACCAATGGCCCACCTCGGTATAAGACAGTTCCCCATGTTACTGTGTTCCTTCCTCTGCCTCTTGATAGGCAATACCAAAGATGAGGTTGACCACATGGAAGACCTTCAAAGAGGTCCACAGCTTTGCTGGCCACATGCTCAGAGAGCCAAGCCTTGCGGCATCCACAGATTCAGTGAGGTTCCTCAACCTTGCACCAGCAGCAAACAGCTCTCAAAATGTGGAGGAAAAGAGGTTGGCCCCATTACTTCCATCCCCCTGAGGTTGGTGACATTTGGTGGGAACGTTCCCAGTGTCTAATTCCTGGCAGGGTCTCTCCTCTCATCCTTTTGTTTCCGGCAGTAATTGCCCGTGAACATGTTAATGTTTCTGGCAAGAGCCAGCTGGCCCTGGCAAAGACATCTCAGCCCAGGCATAAAGGGGAGCTTGTTGCGAGCCATTCCTGGGCTTCACCAAGCTGGAAAGAGAGGAGGCAGCCAATGGGAGCAAACATGCGAGGGGATGGGAATGCGCTTGCAGGAAGGAGGAGAGTCAGAAGCACAGGGGAGCTTCTGTCAGAAGGGTCTGGGCTTCCCCCATAAACCTCGTGGCCTGCGGCCAGGATACAGTCGAGTCATTTGCGACCTGTGGGGAAACTGCGCTCTGGTCTCAGATCCTTGTGCAGGAGTGCATGGGAACCAGTGAGCAACACTGATCCTGTGACTGGCAGGTGGCAGGCTTATTTCTGAGGGTTCCACACAGCATACACATGAAGCACTATTGACCTTATGAAGAGTCAATGTCTTCCCCCAAGGCATAGGAGCCAACTCCTAGAGGCCAAGGGAGGTTGGGCCTGTCCAACGTTGATGGGCATTGCCCATCAAATGATGTGCGTGTGCCATGTCATGTGATTGATTATTTGGGCTGGGGCTTACCTGACACACACACACACACACACACACACACACACACATATTTTATTCAAGTTGGCACCACTGCCCCAAGGACTTGGACCAGAGATCCTCTTTCAAAACAAAAGACATCTTCAATTAGAGGGCGGACCTCTGTAAAGTAGGGCTTTTTCAGCTGGAACTCGCTGGAACTCAGTTCCGGTGCCATTGCCATTCTAAGAGTACGAGGAAAGTGTTCATGGTGAGTTCTGGCACCTGAGTCGGACACATGGCCAATTTCAGTAGGCAGCTCTGGGCTTGACGATCTCATGCCAAGGCAGCTGTGTACAAGTATAAAAAGCAACAGGTGATTATATATTATAGGAGTTTCCCACTAGTATTGACTGAAGCTGCCCCATTGCCTGTGCTGATAAAGTGACCAAGAGGGGTCTTGGCTGCACAGAGGCTACAAGCAGGTGCAGATACGAGATTGTCTTTCTCTGGCCAAAGCAAGCAAATAAAGAGGAAACATGGAAATAACCTGAAAACCAATGAAGCGGAGAAAGCAATGATTCCAGGGCATTCCACAGCAGTGGACAGCCTTTTGCCCTGCGTATTACAAATCATATATCACTTGCTCTGGGCTATGAAGTAGACATCAGAAAGATATAGCACAAGCTGTCGAGGGTGTGCCGTCCCATCTGTCTAGCTGCCAATAGCTCAAGTTGCCTGGGAGCCCAGATGGGGCAGCTACCAAGTGGCTCTAGGAAAGGGTTAACTGCTTCTTTCGGGGGGAAACCACACGCCTCACTCTGCCTAACGGTAGAGCCGGCCTTGATGTACATTATTTCACTTACTCCAAAATGAAGCCAGCCAGTCCTTGCTGGGCGAGGGGGTTCCTGCTTTTTCTGCTGAGTGAAGCCCTGGGCTTCTGCCACGCCTTCGCATTTGCTGAGACCCAGCTTTCTCCAGATCAACAGATCTTGGCTGCCCACAACAGTCATATGCAAGTACTTTTGTGCAAATCCAGTTTGTAAAATGGGCCTTGTCCAGACAGGATTCCCAGTAATGGCTTGCATCCGAACTTATCCCAGCTTGGCCCCTGCAGGAGTGCCGCAGCAGTGGCTGTGACTCAGATAACGGGCATCACCTCGCCAATAAACTTGCTGGGTATGACATCCCAGACATCTTTGGACTCCACATTCCCCGGTGCAGGCGCTTCCTCCGCACAAATGCCACGCAATGCGAGGCATCACACGCTGACAACATTGCCAGCTGCCCAGCTGGAATGGCACACCATGGTATCCAGCATGGCATCCAGACTATTTTGAAACATGTCAGAGATGTTTCAAATGCTCCTTTCTGTCTCTGTTCTCTCCAGACACCCACTGGCCTGACACACAGACAAACGGCAGAGCTGGCTTTTGGCTGGACCAAATAGCCATCACCCATATCACACAATGCAATAGAGCAACACAACTATCTCACTCCCCCAGAGCTTAACCTATTACAGTATTTGTAAGAATTGATTCCAAATATCATTGAATTTGTCCATAGCAAGTCTGCATTTGCATGCAAGTTGTTCATATGTTGCGAGTTTATATGCGTCTTCCGTCCAATCATAGAAGGGAGCCGCATTTTGTTTTCGTTTTTTTGTAATAGGTTAAGATCCGGGGAAGTACAATATCAACCTTATAAAGTACAGTGGTACCTTGGGTTACAGATGCTTCAAGACTCCGCTAACCCAGAAATAGTACCTCAGGTTAAGAACTTTGCTTCAGGATGAGAACAGAAATCACATGACGGCGGCGCAGTGGCAGCGGGAGGCCCCATTAGCTAAAGTGGTGTCTCAGGTTAAGAACAGTTTCAGGTTAAGAACGGACCTCCAAAACTAATTAAGTTCTTAACCCGAGGTACCGCTGTATACAGTTTTTGGTTCCCCCCCTCCCCCCTTTATTTTCTCTTCTACACAGGTTCTGTTTCCTTTTTCCTTTTCCTTTTCTCTCTTTTATTTACATCTCACTATGTTTAGTGCTCATATAATTATGTAGTTTTTGAACTTTCAATAAAGATGTTTTTTTAACAAACAAACAAACCCAACAACCAACTGCCTCACTTTGCCTCAGGTGAGTTTCACTTCTGTAAGAGGTGGGTCCCTTGGGAGCTTTCAGATCCAGCCCTATCACTAGACAAACAAAGCTGCTGCAGGAGTGTGGAAGGGGCAGTGACGGCAGTTGCCCTGTCCATTCCTCCATTGGCTATTCCCCTTCCATCAGTTTCCAAGGAGGATGCTGTTCCATTGCTGGGGCTGAAATAAGAATGAAGTCCACTAAGACCACATCCACACATTTAAAGCATATTTATCCCACTTTAGCCACCACGGCTTCCTCCCACCCACCCACCCAAAAGAATCCTGGGAACTGTAGTTTGCTATGTACAATTCCAAGCGCCCTTAACAATCTACAATTCCTATGGGTTTCTTATGGGGGACAATGACACCATGACTTTTAAAACTGGTATAAGAGTGCTTTAAATGTGTGGACGCTATTGAATGGTCTCTTTAAATTTGAAGGTTCATTATTGTTCCACAAGATGTATATTTCTTTAAGGGCCAGAGCAAATAACGTGATCTAGTTTTATTTTTATATATATACATATATATATGTTGTTGTTGTTGTTACATGGAATGCCATGGAGTGGAGCACATGATCTCTTCATTTTGGGTCAGTCCAGGGAACAGGCTCTGCATCCCCCAGAATTAATCCCTGTCTTCCAAGAGACCCTTTTACGTCAAAGACTATCGTGGCTTTTCAGGAAACTTAGCCAGAGAGGCATGAGATGCGAGGACTCATGCAAGCACAAGACCTACCACCCCACCGTCTTCCCGCAACAGCAAGCAGAACAATAACAGACACCCCTATAATCAAATCCCGGTAATGAGGAAGCATTCATTATCGCATTATTGAGCCTGCGCAGCCATCTGAAAGGTGCATTTGTGCTCTGCTCTTAATCAAACCCGCCGGTAATTGACAACCATCGCTCTGCTCCGCGGGAGGGGGGTTGCAAACACCGCAAAGAAACGTTTTGTGAGCAGAACGCCAGCCTCCTCCACTTTGTGGGATCGATTCATTTGACTTTGCAATTAAATTTGCTTAAATGTGTTTGATCGTCACAGATTCAGGGGAAGGAAAGTAGCTATGAGAGCAGCCTAATATTAATTTCAGACTGCAGAAGCAGCAGCAGCAGTAGCAGCAGCCTTGACGCACAGCACAGGAATATGGGAAGCTTCCCTGTATTCCAAGTGAGGCCAAAGATCCATCTAGCTCAGTGCTCTCAACACGGACTGGCAGCAGATCTCCAGGGTTTTGGGAAGATGGTCTCTCCTAGCCCCACCTGGAGGTGGTTGGGATTGAGCCTAGGAGCTTCTGGGTGCAAAGAAGAAGAAGAAAAAGAAGAAGAAGAGGAGGAGGAGGAGGAGGAGGAGGAGGAGGAGGAGGAGGAGTTGGAGTTGTTTAGATTTGATATCCCACTTTATCACTACCCGAAGGAGTCTCAAAGTGGCTAACATTCTCCTTTCCCTTCCTCCCCCACAACAAACACTCCGTGAGGTGAGTGGGGCTGAAAGTGTGACTGGCCCAAGATCACCCAGCAGCTGCATGTGGAGGAGCGGAGACGCAAACCCAGTTCACCAGATTACGAGTCTACCGCTCTTAACCACTACACCACACTGGCTCTGCCACTGAGCTCTATTAACCTTTTTAAAAGGACAACCAAGGTCCCTGCTGGATCAGAGCAAAGGCCTATTATTATTATTATTATTATTATTATTATTATTATTATTATTATTATGTTTGCAGCAGTCAGCAACCAGATGCCTCTGGGAAACACCACAAGCATGGAGGCACTCCCTGTTTTACACCTGCAGCATCTGTTACTCTGAGGTAGACTGTTCCTGAACATGGATATTCCATTTAACTAACACAGCTAGCAGCTGCGGATAAAACACACTTCCCATAAATTTGTCTATTCCTTTAAAAGAAAGAGTTATCTAAGCCAGCGATCACTGCAACATCTTGTAGACGCGAAGTCAATAGCTCTGTTTCAAAGGACCACAGAGGGGCTGTTTGCTGGCTCGTTGTTTTATTTTAAAGTGGGGAGGGGAGGGGAGAATGTTTTTAATTATATAATGCATGCTTGGCAAGTGAGCCAGTAATCTGAAAATAGGCTGTAAAAGGGATGTTTTCCCGCAGTTGTACATAACTGAAGCTCCCCATTCCCTCCCCCCCCCAAAAAAAAATAATTCATTTTGAAATTTACAGCGAGCTTCTGGGAAAATGTGCAACATATTTTTTCCTTCTCCCATTAGAACATTGGAGTGGGAGAGAAAGAGACACAGAGTTGGTGGTGGTATGGTAGGTGGGCGGGGAATCGGTTTTCTGACAAAGTGGTTAGGAAATAAGACGATCAGAAAAGCCCTTCAGCAACCAGATCAGCCGAAATGGGAGTCTTCTAGACCATTGTCCTGTTTCCCTAAGAAACCAACCAGATACCCCAATGGGAAGATGCCAAATAGGACATGGGGGGCAACAGCACTCTCCTGCTGCTCTCTGAGGTGTACTGGGGAGCTTCCAGGAGGTTGCAAACTTATGGTGGGTGTGGCCAGAGGCAAATGTGGGAGGAGCCATGCCTGGGACTCCATTCCAGCAAGGCAAATGTCAGAGGCTTCTTCTTTTTCTTCATTTTTTTAAAGGTAAAGGGACCCCTGACCATTAGGTCCAGTCGTGACCGACTCTGGGGTAGCATGCTCATCTCGCTCTATAGGCTGAGGGAACCGGCGTTTGTCCACAGACAGCTTCCAGGTCATGTGGCCAGCATGACTAAGCCACTTCTGACAAAGAAGAGCAGCACACAGAAACGCCGTTTACCTTCCCGCCGGAGTGGTACCGATTTATCTACTTGCACTTTGACGTGCTTTCGAACTGCTAGGTTGGCAGGAGCAGGGACCGAGCAATGGGAGCTCACCCCATCGCGGGGATTCGAACCGCCGACCTTCTGATTGGCAAGTCCTAGGCTCTGTGGTTTAACCCACAGCGCCACCCGCGTCCCTGTCAGAGGCTTCTTCTGTGCACCTGCCTTTCTCCAAAATTCCTCCAGGCAAGCAAGAGGATTTAGGACCGTTCCACAGCACACTCCAGCCCAGCAAAAAAAAATGAGGAGAGAGAAAGTTGCAGATGGGGGAAGGGAGGGCCCAGGGAGAGACCCAAGGGCAGATGTTGAAGCCCAGAGCACTGCCACGGGCAATTTTCCCACCTCTGCTCTGGGTGGTTTGAGGCCAGCTTACCCAAAGGGCAGCCTTCACCTGTATGACCCTGTGAGACTCTGCTTGGAGGCCTCCTCAGTCATGGCCCCACTTTTTTGGACCTGCCCTCCAAGGATTTGCATATGACCCCTTCAGTTAAGGGCTTAAAACAGCACTTAACTTGAGTTGCATGGGTGTTTTTTGTTTTTAAAGAAAGGATTTCTAACGCTGCTAGTCTGGAACTGTTTGAAGTTGCTGCTGCAACTTCAAATTATTATTATTATTATTATTATTATTATTATTATTATTATTATTATTGATGTATTATTTATACCCCGCCCATCTGGCTGGGTTGCCCCAGCCACTCTGGGCAGCTTCTAACACATATTAAAGCGTAATAAAAACATCAGACATTAAAAACCTTCCTATACAGGGCTGCCTTCAGTAATGCAAGGAGTGATGAAAGATGCCTTCCACACAGCCTACTGGAGAGACTACTAGATGAAAGGGAAAAGCCTATCAAGATTGCAAAGCACAGCATTCAAGAAAACATTTCCCTAGATGATGAGATGTGTACTATTTCAATTTGCTGCTCCTATTGTTATGATGGTTAAAATAAGAATAGCTCATATATATATGGCTGGTGAATTGTCTTGGCAGTTTAAAAGCTTGCTTTTATTTAAATGTCACTGTAAAATGATGCACATTGAGGCGAATCATACACAGAGAAAAAATCCGTGTGTGTGTGTTAATGGTTTCTGAACTAGAACGAACTGACCAGATCTTGAGAGTTGTGGTCTATAGCTCAGTGAAGACATCCACTTGGTGCATGTAGCAGCTGCGAAAAGGGCGAAATGTTTAGGGGTCATTAGCAAAGGTATTGAAAATAAAACTGCCGATATCATTACGTCTTTACACAAATCTATTGTGTGATCACACCTGGAATACTGTGTGTATGGCTTTGATCACCCGCACATGAAAAGGGATATTCCAGCACTCAAGAAGGTTCAGAAGAGGTTAGCTGAGGTGATTAGATGGAACAGCTCTTCTGTGAAGAGAGGCTACAGCACTGGGGGGGGGGAGGTTAGATTAAAAGCCAAGTGAGGGGGGCGGTGCTAACAGAGGTCTATAAAATTGTTTGTGGTGTTGAGGAAGTGGATAGAGAGAAGTTTCCTTTCTCTCTCATAATGCTAGGACCTACATGCATCTTGAGGAGCCGAATATGGTGGTTTGAAGACCCAACCCCTGCTTGGTGGAATAAAGACACGTTGACACAGGATATAAGGTTAATGGGCAAGAAAAGGCCACAACTTTATCGATTACAGCAAGTGAGAAGGTATTGGCTTAGGCATTGGACCACAGAAGATTTGACTCCACCCACTCGAAGAGGGGTGAGTCTGAAGAGGGGGTTAACTACCAGTAGGGGGAGCCTGTTGATGCTAATACAACTATGAGCTCTCCCCTGATGTCCCTGAGGGTCATGCCATGGCCCCCTGCCACACAGGCATCGGACAGGATTCACGACTGCCGGATTCCTTTAACGGAATACCCAAATTTGAAGGGGTAGGCGATGGCCACACCTTGCCCTTCCACACACCAACAACACATTCCAATGCCTAACCGCCCAATACCAAAAAAGTTGTGACGATTGCTACAAGATAGGCGAAAAAACCAAAAGGCCTAATGCCAATTGAAAAAATTCTTACCAGGCTCCCTGGGCGACCAACCATAGGTCCATAGCAAGGTCAAGAGAAAAGCTAAGCCCTAAGCCCTAAGGGAGTGGTGGGTGGGTGACTCACGACAGGAAGGTGAGCAAATGGGCTGAATGGCTGGCGCAGCTGTGTCTTGAACAGCAAACCACGCCCCCTTCAACCCACCCGATTGGGTGCTCAACTGGGGGGGCAGGGCGCGCCAGCCATGTGGATGGGGCAGGGGGCTTAACGCCCCCTGCGTGACGGTCGTCTCCCGCCCACAACACTCCAGAAGGAGGAGAGGCCTTGGTAGATACAGAACAGGCAGTGCATAGTTAAACCAATGATTTCACTGCCACAAGATGCAGTCATGGCCACCAACTAGGATGACTTTAAAAGGGGGTTGGACAAATTCTGCAGGAGAAGGCTGTCAATGGCTGATAGCCAGGATGGCTATGTACTGCCTTCAGCATCAGAGGCAACATGCCGGAATACAAGTTGCCAGGAGTTGCAGGTGAGTAGAGTGTTGTTGAACTCAGGTGCTGCCTTTGGGGCTTCCCATAGGAGGCATCAGGTTGGCTGCTGTGAGAACAGGGACTCAGCTGGATTGGTTTTAAAAAAAAGCGTTTTATAGGCGTCGTATATGCAATATAACACTGTGACACCAGATGGCGCTGTGGAGTTCCGTCTTTCCCTACGGGATTTCCCTGTCTGAATTTACAATGCATTTAACTGAATAGTTTACTTGAAGTGTCTAGATCCAGGCCAGATGTTGGATTCATGTTTGTATCTTGTAGTCTAGGGTTTTGTGCAACTCTGTGTTTAACCCTAAAAGTCCCTTATTCCAGCGCCATGTCCTGCTGCTGTCCCTTATTGATGAAGTCTCTTAAATAAGCTACTGAAGGTAATGGGGCCCTTTCTATGTCTAGCTGTCCTTTGTCAACAACAAATTGTTGCTGTTTTGTGTGTGTTGAATTTATGCTATATGGTAATTTATGGACCTAATAGGTATCTAAAGCCATTTGCATGCAACGAAATATGTATTTTATCAAAGTAATTGTTGATCCCTTATTTTGGCTGCTGATCCCTTATTTTCAAGGCTGCTGGTCCCTTATTTTCAAATCTGTAAGTTGACAGCTATGCCTAGAAATCCTTAAGTCGATGAATGTATAAGAAAGCTGGCTTGATGTCGTATTTTGCAGCTGTATCAATATACCTTTTATTTTATTTTATTTTATTTTATTTATTTTATTTTTGCATCATGCTTTACCAGGATGTGGAGAGTTCATGGTCACATTGGTAAAATACAATATGAAGGCAATCATAAAACAAGTGCATCAAGGTGGTTTTTGGGGTGGAGGTGATTTTGCTTGATCAAAGCTCACGTGGAGGAGAATGGTGTATTGGAAGGGAAGGGAAAGAAACTCTGTGGAGCTCATGTTACAAATTCTTCTAGCTAAACTGGGAGGAATGGAAAACAGGAGCTGAGTAAACCCAATGAATATTATAAGACCCCCAGCCTTAGGCTTTGCTGAGCATTGCTTAAGGCTATTCACACATGCATGCACACACAGAGAGAGACATACACTTTTGTCTGCTGTGGAGGTGACAGAAAGTGGCAGAATGCAGAGAGGCATAAAACCCTGATTCCCAGTCTGTTTCTACAGCTTAAGGGTTCATGTAGGACTGATCCAACAGGAGAAATGTAAGCTTTTCCTGGAGATAAAGGATCTGCACTCTTACACTGAAGAGGAAAGCCTGCCTTTGAGTCAGGATTCCCAAGTATACTCTTGCAACGTTGTAGCTCATCCTTATGGTGGCAAAACACAAGATTTATCGCTGGTGCATCTTCTTGGCAGTGAATAAAAAGCTGCCAAGTGGTCACTTCTAATTGCATTCAAGACAGGCCTCCTTTGTCAGACCTTAAGTAAGTAAACATTTGGCATGGAGCTGCAGGAGAGGTTAGGGTTGCAGAACGAGAATGCTGTGGCGTCGGCAAGACTTACCGGGCATGGGCGTGGAGATCCTCCGTGGGCAGGGCAGCGTGACACCAGAAATCATGTCTGCGCATGTCTGCGGCTCCGGAAATCGCTTCTGCGCATCCCCAGGTGCCAGAAATTGCTTCTGTGCAGGTGCGATTTTCAGTATCTGGGCATGCGCAGAAGTGATTTCCGGTTTGGCGCAGTGCGTGGGGACTCGCCAAGCAGGCAGCTTGGTTTGGGGGCGGCTCATGGGCCAGTTAAGTGACCCTCATGGGCCGCTTCCGGCGCATGGGCCTTAAGTTGCCGACCTCTGGGCTTAAGCTAGGTAATTGCTGGTGTCTCTTCAAGAAAATGCTTATCCAATGATTTTTAAATGCACGTTCAAACCAACAATGTCATTTTCAACCCCTCTGCAAAACCACAACAAAGCAGTGCATTACAAAACAAACTGCTGTGAACACGTTTTTTAAAAGATCAATTCCTTCATCACTCCAGTGCAGCAGCACTGAAAGTATTGAGTGTAGGAAAGGGGAAGTATTGTTGGGTTATGAAGAAGCATTGCTTGATTTGCATATAGTCTGTATCACTGAGATGTTTTGCCAGCCAATGTTCAGATTCCATGCTTTATATGATTGAAGTCCACTCACTACAGCTGCATCAGAGTGCAGAAGGAGTCGTTCCCATTTGGAAGTCTCTTGAGCAGCTGCTTTTATGATGGCCACAAAGTCAGTGGGCCAGTATATAATTAGGTAGAAATTAACTTGTAAAAGTGAACCTACCTATTGCATACTTTCCAAAACAATGCAAGAATTGAAATACGACCACTCTACAAAAATTGCACTGCTCTGAATTTTTCAATGCAATTCTCCAGTCAAGTAATGTATAGAAAAATGAATACAAAGTGTTCATACAAAACCATAATTCAGGAAAATAACACACCAAAATGCACTACCTTAGGGGAAATAGCTTTGTCAAAAAAAGAATTGCACTAAAATGCTGTTGAAATTTCATGAGGCTTAAAAAAACACAACCTAATTGTAAAGTGTTATGGGATTGTGGAGCACTGAATTTAAGATTGTAATAAAATGAGAAAGCGAGAAAAACTGAAATTGACAGATCCACCCATCTCTATATAGAATAAAGACTAATCATCACTATTAGAAATGCAGGAAGAAGTTGATACTTGCAAATTTCAGTATAACTGACCTGAGCTGTGCTTTCTGAATTAATGTGCATTTTGGAATGCAGGTATCTACACTTCTCTGAATACTGTGTTGTAGAGCTTAGATCATTCAAAAACGTATCAAGATGCATGTCAAAATGTGTATTGTGAGCTAGCAAATGTTTAGAAATGTATTTGAGAGAAAATTCATTTTGAAAGACATCTTTAAATGCAGATTTCCATGCAGATTTTTAAAAAGAGAATAAATTTGCAGATTAATGTGGAAACAGGACGGAATGGATTTATGAGCGAACATATGCAAAAGGAGATGACAACAGGCTGATCCCTCCATTCCTAATCACTGTTTTAAGGTTAATCCTTAAGAGGGCAGAAGATGGCTCAGGATCTCCAAGGAGATCTGGCTAATGGGCAGTAGATTCACAAGGATTTCTGACTCCCAATTGTTTCAACAATAGAAATGCAGAATCGTTCTGCCTAACCACTCCTCCCCCCAAAAGAAAATATTGCATTTGCTGAAATGAAGAAAACTTGGCAGGGTAACCAAGGACAGATTTTTGTGTGGTAGGATTATGAGGTTAGGACAGTTCTGATACTCAGAAAGAATCTCTTTTCTCTGGAAGGAGCTGCTTAAATGCCATGTTGTTGTTGTTCTATTATCATTATCATTATCATTAACATTATTATTATTTCAGAACAAATTAACAAAGCAAGGAAAAAGGAATCCATCAGCTCACAATGACAATACAATAACAATCAATACATACATCTTAATTTAAACGTATTTAAGCATATAAATCAATATAAGCTACCCAAATATACAGATTGGTATTGACACAAAATGATGTTTAGAAGAAATATGTCCAAGTGTAGCCATAACAGACAGTGTGTGCTGATGCTTCCATGCTCAAAACATTAGTCTGTTAGCGACCAGAAGGGCTTGCAAAATCCACTTTAACTGTGATGTCCTGCTGACATCCCATCCCAAAACCTGATCAGCTCTAGCAGGTGGGCAGAGCGCTGTTGCTCTCTGGTCCAGGCTTCCTGTTGGCCACTGGGAGAACAGGATGAAGGACTAGATAAGCCATTGGCCAGTTCTGGCAGGCTTATCTTATGTTCTTCTTCAGCTTATGAACCTACATGCAAAGTTCAGGGAAGAAGGGTTATCGTCGTTAATATTTTGCCAAAAACCACGGCTCAAGAATCTCCGAGAAGTTCTGAAGTGTTTTGTAATAAATGGAAACCGTTCTCTGCAACACATCCACACCCAGCCAAATTCCCAGGAGAGTGACAGTGCAGCCGGCGAGTTAGAGCCACTTGTGTTTTTGAAATGGCAACGCTATCAAACCAGGAACTCAGACAAGAAGGATGAGCGTGCCCTGCTCCCCAGTGGCCTTCTGGGCTCTGCTTAATGATTTGTGCTCTTGCAGCGGGAGGATAGCACCCATGGGAGACATTGGTGCCACAATATTCCTTTCCTTTCACAAAAGCCCACACAACGGGCAGCCATGAGGCGCCCTCTCTGTTTTGATTGCACCACTCGTCTGATGCAACCTCAGGAGTGCCAGCGTCGCCCTTCTGCCTCCTGGGATCAATTTATTTTACTCCGGCTCCAGAGCACAGCTTTGCTTAGACAGCCAGGTATGTTCATTTAATCACCTGCAGCTGTCTGGGTCTGAAATGTCAGGGCAGGTGCGAGGGCAGGGTGCTTTGACCCTCGCCACTACCCACCTCGACCCACAACCTCTTGTGTTTGCCTCTCAGGGTAAAAAAAAAGTAAAGGTAAAGGACCCCTGGACAGTTAAGTCCAGTCAAAGGCGACTATGGGGTTGTGGCACTCATCTCACTTTTCAGGCCAAGGGAGCCGGCATCTGTCCTCAGGCCAGCATGACTAAACCACTTCTGGCGCATGGAGGACTGTGACGAGTGCCAGAGCGCACAGAAACGCTGTTTATCTTCCCGCTGCAGCAGTACTTATTTATCTACTTGCACTGGTGTGCTTTTGAACTGCTAGGTGGGCAGGAGCTGGGACAGAGTAACGGGAGCTCACCGCCATTGCATGGATTTGAACTGCCAACCTTCTGATTGGCAAGCCCAAGAGGCTCAATGGTTTAGACCACAGCGCCACCTCTCAGAGTAGACTGTGAGTGCTCCAGAGCAGGGATCTTCCACACTCTGTGGGCATTAAACTAGGCAAGGACAGCTTCAGAGACACACCCAGCTGAATACAGCCCACCTACAAGGCCCTGCAAGGCCTCAAGAAACCTCTTACGGCTTGATCTCCATTCAACTTGCATACCCTTCAAGTGTCCCGATTTACCAGGGACAGTCCCGGAATTATAAAAGCCCGTCCTGACTTCTGATTTGATCCCAGAATGTGTCCATTTCCCCCACGTGCTGCCACTGCCAAGAAGGAGGAGTTGGTGCTTGGCCCAAGCAGTGGTGGTGAGAGACCATCCCGTTGCCTCTCTGTGGCATCTCTATGGCCGCTGTTGATGGCCTCCTTCCTTGGGCAGTTCGTAGAGGCAGCTGGAAAGTGGGTGAGGAGGAGGAGGAGAGGCTGCCGACACTGAGGCTGGTTCTGAGGGGCAGGCAGAGACATAGCTGTCAACCTTCCCTTTTTTGCGGGAAATTCCCTTATTCCAGCGCCGTTTCCTGCTGCTATCCTGGATTGTTAGATATCCCATAGACCAGGGGTCTGCAACCTTTAAGACAAAAAGAGCCACTTGGACCCATTTCCGAATTACTCCTCCTCATAGAAATAAACGTTAAATTAACAAGTTACGTGTGTGTGTGTGTGTGTGTGTGTGTGTGTGTGTGTGTGTTCTTCACTCCCCTTCAAAACAGTGACCAGCGTACATGCCCCCTTTCAATGCAGTGACCAGCGTACATGCCCCTTACAATGTAGCGGGCGGGCGGGTGGGAAGGTGACGTCAGGACGGTGCGTGACTAACGCATGCACTGCCCCCATGCGACGTCACAGCCAGTACAGTACAGCGCCCGCACAATGCGCCTCCTCCCCTCGCTAGTATACGCCCCGGAGCTGCGGCAAAGGTGTGAAAGAGCCACATGCGGCTCCGGAGCCGCGGGTTGCAGACCCCTGCCATAGACTGTCCCCGGGATCCCTTATTTTCAAATCTGAAAGGTGATAGCTATGGGCAGAGAACAGGGCGAGAAGAAAGGGGAAATGGAACAGAGTTCAAGGAGTCATAGTTTTTTCCCTGCCAAAAAATGCTTTGTGCATCTGTGTCTCATCTCGCCCCTTTCTAAAATTTATTTATCTCTGTGTGTTTTTCTTTTTGTAAATTTATCAAAGAATAAAATAAAAGCAGGGTTAATTGGTTTTCACAGTACGGGGGAGGGCGTGTATGCTGGGTCCTGTGGTGGTGGCATTCACCTTCTTCTGATAGGAAATGCTCTGCATCAGGGGGACGGACCAAAAATGGGGGGTCGAGGAGGGTCAGTGTGGGAGGGGGTGAGAAATGTCCCAGTTTACACCTGAGGGATGTTGGAGGGCTTTTTCTGAGCCAGTGTTAACTGCACGTTGACACTACAGAAGAGAGCTGTGGTGTCTGGGGGAGGAATAAGGGATGTGTCATTTTCAAACTATTGTTGCTGCCATTGCTTATTGTCCAAAACTGTGGCGACGGCAGATGATGGGGGGGGGCACTCTGCAGGTAATGAAAACAGCACCTTGAATTGTACCAGAAAGAGGTTGGTAGACAGTGCTAGTGATACAATATTTTAGTGGCAGCATTCTGCACCAACTGAAGTTTCTGTGTGGTTTTATTATAATTAAATACAGTGGTATCTTGGTTCTCAAACTTAATCCGTTCCAGGAGTCCATTCGACTCCTGAAACAGTTCAAAAATCAAGGCATGGCTTCCGATTGGCTGCAGGAGCTTCCTGCAGTCAAGTGGAAGCCATGTCGGACGTTTGGCTTCCAAAAATGTTCACAAACTGGAATACTTACTTCTGGGCTTGTGATGTTCGGGAGCCAAAACGTACGAATACCAAGGTGTTTGAGAATCAAGGTACAACTGGAGTAACTGGTGCACCAGTCGAAGTTGGCAAAAAAAACCCTCAGATTTTGATGGTGAAGCTTTGCCTCAAAATTCATACTGCTTTAAGAAATGTCTGAGACCAGGTGGGCCTTGAAAAGTAGCCCTGACAATTAGAAATACTGCATGTATATATATTTATCTGGTTCCAAAAAAAATCACACATGCTACACATGCACTTACAAACTAAGCAGGACCTGCACAACCCCCCATTGACCTTTTTCAACCTCTCTTTGGTTGACACAGATGGCCAACATGTGCCCAGGCGCCTTGGGAAGTTGCAAGGGCAGTAGGCTGACCCCTGCACATTTTGTGAAATTCCCCTGAAATTCCTTTATTCCCATATTTAGGCTTCTTTTAACACCACACATGAGCTCCAACTGGCTCAGCTTGAGCCAAAGAAGAAGGGGGGTGGGGGTGGAAACCATCCCCAAACTTGAAAGCATTGCTAAAGCAGTGCCTTAAATTAGTGCAATCTGCAGGCAGGGTTCATAAGTGGAGCGTGTCCAGAAAATTCAAGCAAGCTGGAGGAGCGAGAAGAATGGAGAGTTGAGTCCCTGAACGCTCCCAGGCACAGATGACTCAGGCCATTCTCCCTCCATCAAGTCTCCCAGCCAAAACCAATGTTTACCTGTCGACATAATGAGAGCTCTTTCCTCGGCACGGCACGGAGGCAATTAAAATAGCCGCCGCCACGAAGAGAGAGAGAGAGAAACTGCTCGGGTCATTTGCAGCCAGTGTTTTACAACACAGGCAGCACATCTGCAGGTTGTGAATGCCAAAAGGCTGGGATGATTCCATGTGAGGGGAGAGGCAGAGCCAAGGAGAAGAATCTGTGCATCTGGATGAAAATGGGGGCAGCTTCAGCTCCAGGGCTCCAGTACAAACTAAGCTTGGTGTGTGTGTGTGTGTGTGTGTGTGTGTGTGTGTGTGTGTGTGTGTGTGTCAGTCTGGATCATGCCCTTGGTTACTTTCCAGGTCTTTGACTCTGTATCTAGTGAGTTTCCAAATCTAGTAGAAGAGGCCACTGAACCAGGCAGACAAGTTTCTTTGTAAGATAATGGCCTTAGCTGCCCAGTTAAGTACTGCGATTTACATATCCAAAGAGCTTGCTCTGTTGCCAGAGAGACAAATGGGTGGGCCTCTTCCCATCTCACTTGGCAAGATGCCATGCCATCCTATGAATGGAGAACAATAAGCCAAGTGGGAGTGAGTGTGTGAGAGAGATAGTTTGGGGTGATGCTGGAAGCTGAAGATGGTTACATATCTTGCTCTGTGCTGGACCCAAAGCTGTGATTTGGGGCTTCCCTGGAATCCTATAATGGGGAAGCAAGATCTTCTGTGAGCCCTTCAGGTTGTAAATATGTGTAAATAAAACCATATATCCTAAAGTCACCGCAGTCTCCATTGCCATTCATACAAGGAAACTAAACCCTGGGTGAGTGTTGGCATAGAGCCTCTCTCTGCTTAGCAATAACTTTAAAGCACAATCAAAGAACATTATTCCACTCAAAGAATTCTGGGCAGTGTGGTTTGTTAAGGTAAGGTAATTGCTGGCTAATGTAACTTTGTGAGCGCTAAACTACAGTGCCCAGAATTATTTGAAATGGGCTTTGGATGTGCTTTCAAGGTACAGAATATATGCAACCAAAGAGGCAGCAGAGAGAAAGAATATAACTGGCCATGCCAGAGACTCATGTGAGTTCTTCATTGGACTCTTGTACAGATGGAGCATTTTCACCAGGAAGGGCTGCATAAATTGTGGATGCCAGTTGCTCTAGGCAAGAGGTGATGCTGAGAAGGGCAGTCTGGAGATCCAGCAGTGTGGAATAGTGGCCTGCTGCTCTCGGTGATAGTGTGGGTGGCTGGTGGCCACTCCAAGACAAATGTGTGCACTCAGTGTGGGGCAGTGGCTAGAGTGGTAGACTATGACCTGGGAGACCAGCATTCATATCCCCACTCAGTCATGATGTTCACACTGGGCGACCGCCTCTCAGCCCAACCTACCTCACAGGGTTGTTGTAAGGATGGAATGGGGAGGGAGGAGAACTATGTCCACCACCTTTGAGCTCCTTGGATGGGGTGAGAAAGGTGGGCTATAAATGTAGGAACCATTAAACAAGCCTGTGTGGCTGTAGAGCATGCAGGCAGAAGAAAAAGCAGGATCAGGCAAGGAGAGCTATAAACTGAGTGTGACCGAAGGATGCAATTTCAGTCCACACCAGGCTGACGAAGCTGCCATGTTTGCTGTGAGAGGCAGAAACCGGGTGCGCCAAGTCTCAGTAGCAAAGGCCACTTTTCAAGTTTGTGGTTTCTCACTAAAGCCTGCTCAGCCAAAGCCACTAACGTGCTGTAAATAAACAGAGGCCAAGACAATTGCTGGGTTTAAGTGTGCTCTGCGCATTTGCTGGTTGCCATAGGGACCTTCATCCGGGGGGAAAGGAGGTGGCTTCTTGGCACTGGGAAGAAGAAGAAGAAGAAGAATATCTTGGATAATGTGGCATCTCAAGGACCCAGCTGGCCATCATCATCATCATCATAATAATAATAATAATAATAATAATAATAATAATAATAATTTATTTATACCCCACTCATCTGGCTGGGTTTCCCCAGCCACTCTGCGTGGCTTCCAGCAGGATATTAAAAACACAGTAAAAGATCAAACATTAAAAACATCCCTAAACAGGGCTGCCTTCAGATGTCTTCTAAAAGTCAGTCAGTTGTTTATTTCTTTGACATCTGATGGGAGGGCGTTCCATGGGGCAGGCACCACTACCGAGAAGGCCCTCTGCCTGGTTCCCTGTAACTTCGCTTCTCGCAGTGAGGGAACTGCCAGAAGGCCCTAGGTGCTGGACCTCAGTGTCCGGGCTGAATGATGGGAGTGGAGACGCTCCTTCAGGTATACTGGGCCAAGGCCATTTAGGTCCCCTCCACACAGGAGGAGAAGATTGGTGGAGAGCCTCCGAGATTCCTCTGCACCTCTCAATGTTTGGAGAAAGGCAAAAGATCCCCCCGTGACACTCTCAGGCCTACAGCCAGTCATTATCACCCACTAGTTCCACTAAGAACTTTCACATAATTTGTCGAGGGATGGTTCCTTCCAGGCTGCAGGATTTGGCCACAGCAAAACTCCTCCAGAAGTGGACTGCTGGCTGACTTGTTAAAAAGGACTCAGTGGCAAGACTGAGGATCTGTGTGAGGTGTTTATTGTGGCATTGTGAGCTGCTGTCCCTTAAGCCTTCTGTCATCTGCCTGTCAAATTTATATCCCAACCTCCTTCTAAGGAGATCAGGACAGCAACAACCCTGTGAGTGTGATTGAAGCTGAGGGCATGACTGGCTGCAGGTCTCCCAGGATGCTTTGTGGTTCTGCAGGGATTTGAACCCCAAGCTCCTGGGTCCAAATCCAACACTCTAACCACTACGCCGCACTGGCTCCATCACCTGGAAGCCCAAGTATCACATCATGCTTACCACTGTGCTGCAATGGCTAAAGTGTTGGATTTTGACAAGGGGAGGACTGGGTTTAAATCCCCGCTGTGAGACCTTGAGCTGGTCATTTTCTTTTGGCCTTACCTTCCACAACAGGTTATTCTGAGGGCAAAATGGATAAGGACCTTAAGAACATAAGAACATATGAAGAACCTGCTGGATCAGGTGAATAGTCCATCTGGTTGACCACTGTAATAACAGGATGCTGGACTAGATGGGTTATTGGGTTCTTCAGTTCATCTGTTGCAGCAAAAACAGGAGGGAGTAAGTGGCACAGTTTGCAGGTTTTGTATTTCATTCCCACTGACCCCACTGCTTCCAGTCCCCAACCCCTACCCCCTGGAAGCCATGTGTATATACATTTGGGGATAGACATTTTGGCGTCTCTCCATTTCTGAATTTCCTACTCGAACTTCCGTTCTCCATATCTCTACATCCGTTTGCCGGGTTGTTGTTGTTTTTAAGTCCTCACAAAATTTCATCAGCATTTTAGATGCACTTCTCCCAATATGCACATTTTAGCAAGCAATTCTGCCTAATATAACACTATTTTTAAAAATGCTATTTTACTAATATATGCATTTTTCTGCACACTTCCTTTTTGGGGAGCAGCATTGCAAAATTCAGACAAGTATGTATTTTTTTAAGGAAAGAAACATTTCAGAGTTTGTGTGTTGTTTTTGTAAGCGCAAGATAGGAATCATAGAATTGTTGAGTTTGAAGGGACTCTGAGGATCATCCAGTCCAACCCCCTGGAATGGAAGAATGTGCAGCAGTTCCATACGGGGATCAAACCTGCCACCTTGGTACAGTGGTGCCTCGCAAGACGAAATTAATTCGTTCCGCAAGTTTTTTCTTCTTGCGAGTTTTTCGTCTTGCGATGCACGGTTTCCCATAGGAATGCATTGAAAATCAATTAATGCGTTCCTAGGGAAACCGACTTCAGACCAGGTCCGGGGACAGTCTGTCCCCCGACCTCTTCTGAAGGCTGGGGGGGGGACAAGGGCTTTTCTTCCCACCCCCAGCATTTTAAAAAAACCCGGGACAGCGGAGGGCTTCTCCGCTGTCTGGGGCGATCTTAAAATGCTGGCGGGCGGCATTTTAAAATCGCCCCGGGACAGCGGAGGACTTCTCCGCTGTCCGGGGTGATTTAAAAGCCCCTGGGAAGGCAGGCAGGGGGGACAAAGACTTTTGCCCCCCGCCAGCCTTCAGAAGAGGTCCTGGACCTCTTCTGAAGGCTGGCGGGGGCGAAAGTCTTTGCTCCCCCCCGCCTGCCTTCAAAAGCTGTCCGGCCAAGGCTTCGCGGACCTCTCCGCTAGCAGCGGCAGCGCTGCCGCTGCTGGCGGAGAGTTGCCGGCATGCCGAAGCCTGCGCGCGCTGACATCAGCGCGCCCAGGCTTCGCGGACCTCTCCTGCCTTCAAAAGCCGTCCGGGATAGCGGGAAGCGCTTCCCTGCTATCCCGGACTGCTTTTAAAATGCTGGCGCTGGGGAGCAAAGCCTTTCGGCCCCCGCCAGCCTTCCTGGACCTCTTCTGAAGGCCGGAGGGGGGGGGAAGGCTTTGCTCCCCACCACTAGCATTTAAAAGAGGTCCCCGGAGATTTCCCTATGGGCTTTCGTCTTGCGAAGCAAGCCCATAGGGAAATTCGTTTAGCGAAGCGCCTCCAAAACGGAAAACCCTTTCGTCTAGCGGGTTTTCCGTCTTGCGAGGCGTTCGTCTTGCGGGGTACCACTGTACTATCAGCACCATGTGGTAACCAACTGAGCTATCCAGTTAGATGGGTTGCCATGGCCAAATTTCTGCCTTATCCCTCTATACAATACTCTATTTAGGATTATATTTCATGCATCTGGTACTTTGGACTCTGGTCTAGGAAAGCTGATGCCATAATAAAAGTGATTAGTCTTTTAAGATGCCACATAACTCTTTGTTGTTCCTATTATTTGGCAGCTTCCTAAACAGCAACAAAGCTGTGCAGTGTTGCTTCTGGGACACGTCATTATTATGCCAGCCACATCAGGGACAAATCCAATACATTGCAGCAAGCTGGACAGAGGGGGAGAAAAATCCGTACCTCTCGAACAGGTCTGTTTGGAGTGTTCCTCCTTATGTGTGTCAAGGAGCAAGTTTCCAGAGAGCAAAAGCAAAATCTTGCAGCTTTGTTTTGACGGGTTCGTGTACTCTTGGCAAGAAGTACATATTCTCTGTGCCTAGACTTAATTTTCTTATTCTTTTTTTATTTTAAAAAAACCAAACCAGCCTTGCTTCAGTGAGTAGCAAAAGGGATCCAGAGGAACAGTTCAGGGCTCTGCAATTGTGCATATAATAAAAACCAATCTGAGCTGAGAGTCTCCAGGCCTGTAAAATGAGCCGTTCCAAACCTCTCGCTCGCTGGCACTGGCTCTAGTTGCAAGAGGGGGAGCTCAAACAAACCACCTCTGTGGCCAAGTCCCTTCCCCCAGCATAAATCACAAGGAAGCCTCGCACTGCTGTTCTTGCATAAGGTAAAGGTAAAGGCACCCCTGACCATTAGGTCCAGTTGTGACCGACTCTGGGGTTGTGGCGCTCGTCTCGCTTTATTGGCTGAGGGAAGCCGGCATACAGTTTCTGGGTCATGTGGCCAGCATGACTAAGCCGCTTCTGGCAAACCAGAGCACGGAAACATCGTTTACCTTCCCGCCGGAGCGGTACCTATTTATCTACTTGCACTTTGACGTGCTTTTGAACTGCTAGGTTGGCAGGAGCTGGGACCGGGCAACGGGAGCTCACCCCGTCGCAGGGATTCGAACTGCCGACCTTCTGATTGGCAAGTCCTGGGCTCTGTGGTTTAACCCACAGCGCCACCCGCGTCCTGATGTTCTTGCATACTGATGATTTATTACTACTATCCTTATGAACTGTTTCCAGATACTGAAGGCAATTGCCCTAAGAACATACCATTGGCCCAACAAGTCCAGCAACCTGTTCTCACAGTGGCCAACCAAATGCTTCTTCTGGGAAGCCCACAAACAGGACCTCACTGTAACAGCATTCTTCCCACATGTGATGTTCAGCAACTAGGACACAAAAAGGCATACTACCTCGGGGAGATGGGAAGTAAAAGGGGTGAAAGCCCTTAGGTTTCCTCTGTGCCCCAGGCAATACGGGCCTTTTTCTGATGGCCTCTAGTCTTGTTTTTCCACTAATTACCTGGTATCAAGGATATGCCTCTATTACATGGGTAGGCAAACTAAGGCTCAGGGGCCGGATCTGGCCCAATCGCCTTCTAAATCCGGCCCGCGGACAGTCAGCATGTTTTTACATGAGTAGAATGTGTCCTTTTATTTAAAATGCACCTCTGGGTTATTTGTGGGGCATAGGAATTCGTTCATTATTTTTTCCCAAAATATAGTGCGCCCCCCCCTCCCCAAGGTCTGAGGGACAGTGGACCAGCCGCCTGCTGAAAAAGTTTGCTGACCTCTGCTCTATTGTATCCTCTTGAATGAGCTGCCTGGTCCTAGATAGACTGCTAGAAGGTTTTGGAATTGGGGGTCTTTGCTTCTGCACCAAACTGCTTGAGGCATTTGCCGAAAGTTGGGTCAGGATAGCAGCCTAAGAAGGTTCATTATAATCCTTTCTCGCGAGTCCTCAGATATCTCGCCAAGAGATAAGTGTGTTGCCCCTTCCTGACTGAGCCACTTGCCCACTTTAGGTTGCCCTCGACACTAAGTTTAACGTGGAGTGAACTGAGAAGACAGTCTCAACTTCAGTCTCTCCACCATTTGCCCAGCTGGCTGTTCCTTCTGGACACTCGGGTTAAAGCAGCCTTCACCTACCTGGGGCCTACCAAGGCATTTTGGACTACAACAGCTGGCCAGGGCTGGTGGGATCTGTACTCCAAATCAACTGAAGGGTCCTAGGTTGGCGAAGTCTTCCTTCTGGCAGTTTCCCACTTGAATGAATTCCTCATGTGGATCTCCGCACCTCAGCTCTCTGCCTCTCCTCATTTTACCTTCTGAAATATACTCGGAGTCGAGTGTGGATTTCATGCTCTTTATTCAGCTCATTGTAGTGAGGAATGAAAGTTCCCCCAAAATATCTGCTTTATATACATTATTTACACAATGGGTCGCACGTGATTGGCTAATTCTGGGATTCTCCTGTAGGCCAATCAGGTTGCAGATTCACTTCCACCTGGAGCTGGATTATGTGGCTCCTGCGGACCAATCATACTGCTGCATTGTTCTAGGACCAATCAGACTGCTGCATTCTGGACCCTATTGTTCTAGGACCAATCAGACTGCTGCATTCTGAATCCTATTGTTCTAGGACCAATCAGACTGCTGCTTTTTGGATCCTATTCAGTTCAGTACTCTCCAGGTTTCTCTCCCTCTCCCTCTTCCTCTCTCCTCTCCCTCTCTCTCACTGCTCTTTCTCTCCCACTGTTCCAAGACCCTCCAGCAGAATCTGGCTTTCACCAGACAGGACAAACTAAAGCCACACTTCAGCTGCCAAAAAAACCCAGGTCTGGGGCCCACTCTGTTTTCTGCTTCAGCTTCTGCTGGAATCCTCCTGGTTTCTTTAAGAAGCCTTTTCCCAGCTAATTATGGCAAAAGTAAGTTTGGAAGGACAGAGCAGTACACTCTGAGCTCAAGGGAACGAGGTCGCTCCTCAAAGGCCCAGATCTGACCTACCATGACCCACTGTTCCGAAGTAGCCTTGAAAAGTAGAGGAGCAGCGAGGAGAAAGGCTCATGCCATTTTAAACCATGCCAAAGGGAAACATGGTGTGTAGGGGTGCTTAGAAGCTTATTGGGGGTCCTCAATATACTAGAATTGGTGGTACTATTTGTTCCTCTGTTTCTGTACTACCCCTGCTGTGCGAGGCTGGCCCGGTGGTGACTGGGGACGGAGGCTTCTCGCTCGTGACACCTACGTTGTGCTAGGCACGCCCCAGGATTACCTGCAGCACAGAGGGGTTTTGTGGCTGATGCAGTGGCGGAACTTGGGGTCTCAAATTTCAGCACCCCCCTGACTCCCACCTTCTATTATACATCGCAGTTGTGGCTCCTTCGAGGCTTTGCATCCAGGGTGACCAAACCAGTCACACTGCTCTAAATCCGCCTCTGGCTGATGGTAGCTTAGGTAGGCTGGGTCATTCCAGTACCTGAGAACCCTTTGCTGCCTCAGGTGAGGCTACAACCTGGGCACCTCGACCAGCAACACCTCCTGTGATACCTTTTTCATGCTCCCGACTTTTCCACCTTGGAGGAGACTATTTTAGTACCACTCTCTCAGCCCCTTCTTTCCTCCCTGCTTTTGTTTTATCAACATTTTATGGTGTGTGTGTTTCCCCCCCTTTTTACTGTTTCGATATTGTAAGCTGCCCTTGAAGTATTTTATACAGAAGGGGAGGATATAAATTCATAAAAGAAGCAAGTAAAATAATACTGCCCTGGGTAAATCAGCGCGGGATAAGAGCAGCTCAGAGGCATTCAAAGATAAAGGGTGGCGGGTTATTTGGAGGATTGAGATGAAGGAAGCAGAAGGCGGCAGAGGACTTTCAAAACAAATGCGGTGAAACTATTTGCCTAGGAGAGGCTGAATAGGCCAGAAGGTGCTACCTCGGGTTAAGTACTTAATTTGTTCCGGAGGTCCGTTCTTAACCTGAAACTGTTCTTAACCTGAAGCACTACTTTAGCTAATGGAGCCTCCTGCTGCTGCTGCGCCGCCGGAGCATGAGTTCTGTTCTCATCCTGAAGCAAAGTTCTTAACCTGAAGCACTATTTCTGGGTTAGTGGTGTCTGTAACCTGAAGTGTATGTAACCTGAAGCGTATGTAACTCGAGGTACCACTGTATATAATTCAAGTACAATCGTACCTTGGTTTTCAAACAGCTTAGTTTTCAAACGTTTTGGATCCCGAATGCCGCAACCCCAGAAGTGAGTGTTCCGGTTTGTGAACTATTTTTAAAAGCCGAACATCTGGCGGGGCTTCCGCAGCTTCCGATTGGCTGCAGGAACTTCCTGCAGCCAATCAGAAGCTGTGCTTTGGTTTCTGAACGTTTTGGAAGTCAAGCGGACTTCCAGAACGAATTCTGTTAGACTTCCAAGGTATGACTGTACAATCACAAAATCCATAGTGGCTTTCTTACCAGCCAACAAGGGCCAGAGGGTCTTTTGTTTTGGGCCCTAAATCTTCAGTCTAACAGCAACAACAATCTGGGCAAGCTGCAAAGCATAGTGTTGCTAAGACCATAGCCTCTTGCTATCTTAATTTGCTCAGATTTACAAATTACAAATTAACATTTGCAAATAGCTGCCGTGGGCCTGCATCCGAGGCCATTTAAACATGTAGCAGGGGTCCCGCCAGTGTATCATGAATGCAAAATGTTACATCTTCCTTACTCCTCGGAAGTCTGAAGAAGATGGTTGTGTTGCAGTAACTTGTCTCTGTAGAAAACACTCATAATATTCCAACAAAGAGCTGGGGGAGCTCCAGTTCAACATGCTGCTGCAAGTGGAGTCCCAGTCAAGGAACAGGGCTTCTCCTACCGCATGTTTATATTCTGCAATCTTTTAAAATTTATATATGTTTAGACTGCTTTTCACCAAAAGTACCAAAGCATAAAACTACAGCTTAAAGCCAGATATAATTTAAAATAAAAACTAACTGTATTGTTATAGATTTGGGGTAAACCCTAGAAATTAATAAATGCTAGGGTTTTTGTTTAGTTGTGATATGAAAGGAGAATGCAAGCTGCAAAGGATTTCCTAGGCTGGTTTATGAAAACCAGCCCAGCTGGCTTAGTGAAGAGTGAACCTAATATGAGAAAAGGTGTTGATAGGCCACTGAGGAGAGGAACCCTTTAGTCTGGGGTGCAGAGGTGGACCAAGGTGGGGGCGGCCCATCCTGGGTGCCATTCTAAGGGGGGGTGACATTTGGTGTGCTGCCCGCCCACCCACAAGCGGAGCACGCACCGTTGCCCCCACTCCTGGCTGGAGAAGGCAGGCAGGCAAGCGAGAAGACGGTGCAGCTCCCCCTCTTCCCCCGACGGCTTGGGGTACGTTTGGGAGTCACGGGGGTGTCAGTGTGCCATTGCCACCGCTCCCAGCTGGAGGAGGCAGGCAGGCAGGAGAGAGGATGGGTGTCTTCCCTGAAGGGGGTGACATTCAGTGCGTGCCCCACCCGCAACTCTCAAGCCTACAGCAAGTGGCGGCCCCGGCAGCCCGACGGGGCCGCTGGCTAAATAGCAAAGCTCCCTCCCCCCTTTCCCCACCTTGCTGTAGGTTTGGGAGTTGCCAGGGAGGGGGCCAAAAAAAAATTGCCCCGGGTACCACCTGACCTTGCTACACCACTGCTGGGGGGTGAGATGTTACCAAGATAATGGGGTGTATGTTTGAGAGGACAAGAAAATGGAGTTTTCAAGCAAGGGGTTTCTGGGAGGAAGAAGGAGGAAGAAGAGTAGAGATCCATCTTTGAAAGAAGCAGTCTGAAGGTTGCTTGGCCTGCTGCCTCTGGAAATGTATATGTCATAAAATCTGGACTAGCTCCATGCAGACTGAAGGTGTAAATAGGTGAATAAACCATATTTCTTAAAGCACAACAGCCTCTGATGTGTCTTCTATTTTCCAAAGTGACACAGACCTTGGACCCCAGGGGCTTTTGTCACCACTTGGTAGAGAGAGGGGAAGTAACCCTGCTTTTTTAACAGTATAAACAATACATTATACAGAATAGGGTGGCCTCAAACTCCAGAGAACATACATTAAAAGGGGGGACAGGCCCCAGAATCATCGAGAAAAAGAAATTAGAAGCAAGAGGAAAATTCTCTTCTTGAGAGGGGTTTTGCCAAGACAGGAGGCAGCTGCGTCTTCTTTTTTTAAAGGAGCTCACTTAATTTGCTCCTGATCCTTGCATCCTCAGCCATTTCACTCTTCCTTACATCTCCTTGACAGACAACGGCGGGTCTGTCTGTCTGTCTATCTGTCTGTTTCACTTTAAGCCAGAAATAATTGCTGAGCTTCCGGCTTCCTCCGTATTCCTTTGCACAATCCTTTTCTTCCCCCTTCCATGTAATCATTTTTGCTCATTAGAGAAACTTGGGAGATAAGCAGAGAGAACAATGGAGATGTGCAAGCTCTTTGTTGATGCAGAAGTGGCTAGATTTTCCTGCTTTCTGTCTTCTCCTTCTCCCCACCCCCACCCACTTGACTTTCCCAAGTTTGTCTGGTGTGTCTGGACTCTGGACTAGATTCTAGCCAAGCGATCAGTCACCAGCTTTGAACTCAGTTGGACCTTTAGGCTGTCAGGAAGTAAAAATAATAATAATAAAATGCCCCCCAAGAATGTACCTCAGCTCAAAGAGAGAGAAAGTCAGGAAATACAATAGATCAGCACTCTCCAGTTTTGAGGGAAAGCAGCTTCTGAGGACAGCTGGAAGCTGCAAAAAAGATCATTTCCTTCAGCAAGGAGGAACAACTTCTCTGCCATCAAACTCTCAAGGACTGTGTGATGCTCTGCACATGAACCCAGTGTTTTTAGCTCCATCTTTCAGCAGAGGACCAAAGAGTGGCCCAACTCATCTATAGGGTGGGATTGAAGTCAACCTGCCCCTCTCCACTCCCAGTAACTGTTCACACAATCGTGCTTTTGCAGTTTTTCCAGTTCTTCTCTCTGGTCCGTTCTCCAGTGTCTTTGCCACAACTTTTGCTGTTGCTTATAAAGCAGGAAGAAGCAACCTTTGTTTTCCACCCCTGCACTCCCTCAGAAAACCAGTGCTTGATTCCAAACAGATGGCATGGGAGCAGCCAGGAGAATTGTTGTCTCTCCCATACTTATGTCAGACTCTATGGGCATCCAAGCAGCGGCTCAGTGGCCAGACCAAGGGACGTGACAGAGACAAAGGTCTCACAAAACACAGAGGCAATTTGCAAGGCTGAAAGTCAACGCTACTGAGCCACTCACATTCCTTCAGGGTTCGGGGAAGTAGCTTAGGGCATAGCCAGGTTGAATTGCACATAGTCTGGTCAAAGTAGAGGACAGGTGCTATGGGATTTGGAAGGAGAAGCACTCAATGAAGTAGAGGGTGAGAGTCTCACCTGCCTCTCCAGTGCTTCCCACTCAGAAAGGCCATGGAGGAAGGCGCTTGAGATCCAACCGGGCTCTATTCCCTTTTGACAATGTCATGCTTTTCTGTCTCAGCTGGCCAATCCTGACCAATGTTACTGCTGACCAATCCAGACCAGTGATGCTGTCCCTGGGGTTATGAGAAGTATAGAGGATACCTATAGAGGAAAAGTCACTCCATGGACCTGGAGAACTCCACTACCGATGGTCCCAGACAGGGGCTACCTTGGTTAGCCAGAGCAAGAATGTTATGTCTCCATATGTACTAGAATTGTTTTTAGACGCTTTTGCTGTTTTGTTTCTCGTGCGTTTGTTATCTTGGGCTCCTTTGGTAGGCCAGGAGATAAATTTAATAATACAGCGGTACCTCAGGTTACAGATGCTTCAGGTTACAGACTCTGCTAACCCCGAAATAGTACCTTGGGTTAAGAACTTTGCTTCAGGATGAGAACAGAAATCGTGCAATGGTGGTGCGGCAGCAGCGGGAGGCCCCATTAGCTAAAGTGGTACCTCAGGTTAAGAACAATAACCCGAGGTACCACTGTACTGAAATGTTTAAATCTTTCTTTGACTGTCCTTAAATCTTCCTACCCCACTTGATATCTTCTTTAAGTAAAGGTAAAGGTACCCCTGCCCGTACGGGCCAGTCTTGACAGACTCTAGGGTTGTGCGCTCATCTCACTTAAGAGGGCCAGCGCTGTCCGCAGACACTTCCGGGCCACGTGGCCAGCATGACGAAGCTGCTCTGGCGAACTGGCACCAGAGCAGCACACGGAAACGCCGTTTACCTTCCCGCTATAAAGCGGTACCTATTTATCTACTTGCACTTAAGGGTGCTTTCGAACTGCTAGGTGGGCAGGAGCTGGGACCGAACGACGGGAGCTCACCCCGCCGCGGGGATTCGAACCGCCAGCCATGTGATCGGCAAGTCCTAGGCACTGAGGTTTTACCTACAGCACCACCCGTGTCCCCTGATATCTTCTTTAGTCATCAATAATAATAATAATAATAATAATAATAATAATAATAATAATAAATATTCACAGAGCCACTGTGGGAACCAGGTGCTATGATGGGACTTGGGCCTGATCCAGCAACCAGGCTCTTCCTCTGATGTTCTTATGGCAGCTACATTAGACAGAAGTTTCCAGGGAGGGTGGTAGCCGTCCACCCACATACCTCCGCATATTCCTTAAACCTGCCTGTGCCCCCTAAGCTATCTGCAGCCCTCAGATACTGTGAGAGATGTTGAAGTGAGATTCAACTGCTGCCGGTCCGATCAGATTCTGTATGTGGGATGGGGGGGCACCATCTCGGTCTCCCCCCTTAGGCCCCATAATGTCTTGGGCTGGTCCTGTAAGAGCCCCACCACATCTGACAGGAATTAGCATCTGCCTCAACAGCTGTGTGGCCTTCTTTACGCCTTGTTTTCTGGTAATGAATACTAATGATCCTTCACAGTTTTATTCTAATTGCCTGCCTGTCAGGGTTTGTTACCCTTCCCCATTTTTTTGACTCTCATACCAGACATTCACTCTTGCTCTTGCCGTAGTTGTTCCTGCTGTGTTGACAAGACTTTACACTTGTCAACAATTATTTTTTTTAAACAGAGTTGCGACGGTGATTAAGATTGCAGGGGGAGAGGAGACGAGAGAGAGAGAGAGAGAGAGAGAGAGAGAGAGAGAGAGAGAGAGAGAGAGAGATGCATCTCCACCCGTGAACATAGAATGCTCATTTCTAAGGTTACAAAATAAGAGGCTGTGGTATATAATTAAAACTAATAGGTTAACTGAGGAATATTTAGATCGTAGTCATGCCAAAGCAGCTGCCATCAGTCACTTGGCAGCCAAGCAGTGTTTGGAATCTAAGCAATGCCCACAGCAAAGGCGGTGACAAGACTGACAACCAAACATTGGGGCGTCTTCAGAAACTCCTTCCTTTGCCAAGTGAGGCATTCAGCCCTACTTTCTACTCAACAGGATGCCAAAGACAGTGGCCTCATGAATTGTGCTGATTTGGGAAGTGCTCCTTCCATTGGCTGTTAGACATAATTCAAGGAGCTGGTTTTAATGCCGCCACAGGTTGACACTGGCATGTCATAGGGCTGGGTCTTCATGTTCTGGACATCACACAGCTTAAGAACGGCAAGCACCTCATGATTCACCCTGGCTGTGGCAGTAATCTCTCCATGTGCTAAAAGTTGTTATCTGCCTGACACTTTGGGCAGGGCGGAAGAGAAATATGCTCACATGACTGTATGGGTTTGTGGGAGATTGGATCTTCATTTCCATAAACAGTAAGAAAGCTCACCCAGCCCCATCGCCACTGTTGCCTGCACAGCCAGCCATGTCCCAATTGAGAATATAGGTTGGGGAAAATAGGCAGAGATAGTGCTTCAAACTCAAGAGAGAATAAATGGTCAGACGAGGGGGAAAGAAGTCTGTTATGTAGGAAAGGCCTGCTCTTTTTCATAGAATCATAGAGTTGGAATAGACCACAAGGGCCATCGAGTCCAACCCCCTGCCAGGCAGGAAACACCATCAGAGCACTCCTGACATATGGTTGTCACGCCTCAGCTTAAAGACCTCCAAAGAAGGAGGGAAACTCCACCACACTTTTTTGCAGCGCCAGATTAAACCCTGTGGAGGCTCCTAGGCAGTCAAAATCTCTGGGGGTGGGGGGGTGGAGTAGGGAGGCTCGCAAATCATCTCCTAATACTTTTTTTTTATTTTACCAATCAACAATTTTAATAAACCAATTTTATTACACAAAGCAAACTGTATTTATTTTGATCTGTTATTGCAAGGCCCCTAAAAGGCATGGAGCCCATAGGTAAGCCTATTTGGTAATCCAGATCTGTTTTTTGGGGGGAGGGTGGTATAGTGTTTCTCTAAGCTTGGAGGCAGGTCAATGGAAGCCTTTGCATGTTCAGGTTCAACACCCTGAATGACGAAATCTTTGCTGGGGGGGCACTTGCAGTCTCCCACTTCCATCCTCAGTGAAGTTTTCCCTCAGAGGCCCTTTGCCGGTGAGATGGTTCCCCATGGCTTTGCCACAGATTTAGGGTTGCCGTTTACTGAAGCAAGACAGGTTGTTTTGAGAGTGCTGTCATTTCCCTTTGCCTGGGCATCTTCTGTGCCACCTGCAGATTAAAGATTAACAGAACCAAAGGTTATATGGGGGGGGGGAGGAATAGAGAGGAATGAGCAGCTATCTCTGTGTGTTTCTCTGTGTGTGCAGGAACTGGGGGTGGAGGACAGATTGATGAGCAGGACTGCCTAGTAACATTCACAGAGGAGGGAAGGGGGAAATTCTCTCCAAGGTTTTGTTCTTGAAAATTATTTGGGGGCAGTGCTGTGAGCAAAAGCTCTTCCATTTGCTATAGCTGGGAACCACAGGAAGAGGGCTCTTCTGCTTGGGGGTCCTGCTTGTAGGTTTCACACAAGCATCTGTTTGGCCACTGTTTGTGATAACAGGATGCTGGACTAGATGGGCCATTGGCCTGATCCAGCACACTCTTCTTGTGTTCTTATAAACAAATTGAGAGCTACTGAACACAGGAACATAGGAAGATTCCTTATGCCAAGTCAGAGCATGGGTCCTTGAGCTTAGTATATTCTACACTGACTGCCAGCAGCTTTCTGGGGTTTCAGGCAGGGGGCGTTCCCAGCCCTACCAGAAGATGCTTGGGATTGAACCTGAGACCTTCTGCATGCCAAGCAGAGGCACTACCACTGAGCTACTTCCTTCACCCACTGATGTTTGGTCGGTTCTCGTTTTTTGTGGGTCTCTTTCTGCTCCTGCCAACCTAGCAGTTCGAAAGCACGTCAAAGTGCAAGTAGATAAATAGGTACCGCTCCGGCAGGAAGGTAAACGGTGTTTCCGTGTGCTGCTCTGGTTCGCCAGAAGTGGCTTAGTCATGCTGGCCACATGACCCGGAAGCTGTACGCCGGCTCCCTCAGCCAATAAAGCGAGATGAGCGCCACAACCCCAGAGTCGGCCACGACTGGACCTAATGGTCAGGGGTACCTTTACCTTTTTTTTACTTCATACGTGTATACGATGAAAGAGAAAGAAAGGAAAACTGTAAGACACAACTTTTTAAATTTAAATAGTGTTTTAAGGGGAAAGATTATTTCTCTTTTTATATATTTATACAGTGAGTTGTTTTATACTGGGTATATTTGTATCATTTTGCTGGTATAGTAATTCTTCCTGCCTTTGGGTATAAAATGCAGCTATTAAATGATTATGTTTTAAATTCTTCTGCATACTTACCCACGATCAAGTCACATTGAAATCAGGGGGTCTTTACTTGTCAGTAAACACCCTCAGTAAATGTCCACAGGATCAGACTGTCAATGAGTGAAACGACACACACCTCGACTTTTGGTGTGCTGGAACTGATCTAGAGATTTTACAGGTGAGGAATCTTTTCATGGAACTCTGCAGCTCATATAGTGGTTCAAATACACACAACAGCTGTCTGGGATTCCATTCATTCATGCATTCATTCATAATTTTATTTGTATGCTGCTTTTCCACACACACACACACATGCTCAAAGCAAAAGAAAATGGAACACAAAAACAATGTCATAAGAATGTAACAAAAGAACAACACAATAGCATATATCAGTGTTTCCCAACCTTTTTTGGGCAAAGGCACACTTGTTTCATGAAAAAAATCTCGAGGCACACCACCATGCCAGATGGGGAAAGGTCACTTTTTACTTATGTAAAAAAAAATAAAAAATAGTAACAGCATAGAAGGTAATGGTAGATGACTGTTAGGGTCTCCCCCCAAATGCAGAATTCTATTAATATCTTCCTTAGCGAGCCGCGTTAACCCCTGTAATGCTTTCTATAGAGTAAGCATAGGGGACACTGGGGGATGTGGAACCAAGGGGGTAGTGGGCCAAAAGAGTTCGGGATCTACTGCTTTAAACAGAAATAAGAGCCAGTGGGTTCTTCCTTTTTTAAAGTATCGTTTCAGCGGGGACAGCAGTCCGGATTTCCAAAAAGCGGCGCTTTTTTGCGTCTGAGCAAAGAAGAGAGAGGGGGGAAAAAAGAGAGAGAGATTGATTTGTGGCTGCGCAAAGGGGGGAGGAGCCCAGGAGTAAAAGTAGGAAGGACGAAGGGAGGGGAAAGGAAAGTTAATAGAAGGAAAGGCGGGTGGGAGAGAAAGAGAAAGAAAGAGGGAAGGAAGGGGGGAAGAGAAGTGGAAAGGAGGGAGACCGAGGCGGGGGAGAAGCGTCTGGAGAGTTGCTCCGAAGTTTGGGGGGCCGCGGGGGTGGGCACGCATCCCAGGAGGCGGGGGCCAGCCCGGGCTGGGAGCCGCGCCGTGGCCCGGGGGCGGTAGGCGGACCGCGGCTCCTAGGATGTGGAAAGGGGACGGCGGTGCAGGGGGAGGAGACCCGCACGGCTAGGGCAGCGCGCAGGGGGAGGGGAGCGGGCCGGAGGCGGGCGAGGGGGGCCGCGATCCCGCGCGCCGCGAACATGGCCTCCTTCCCCGCGGGCCCCGCCGAGCCCCCCGGCCGGGGAGGGCGGCGCGCCCCCGCCGCCGGAGGAGAGCAGAGGCAGGAGGAGGAGGACAAAGGCGCTGCCGAGGAGGCGCGCCAACTTCTGCCAACTTCGGCGCCCGCCCCGTCGCCGCAGGCTCCTCCCGGCCGAGAGCCAGAGGACGGCGGCGGAGCAGGAGGAGGAGGATCGGGTTTGCCGACGGCTGCTGCGTCCTCTCCAAGCGCGGGGCTGGCCTCCGCCACGCCCGATCCTCCGCGCTCGCCGCGCTTCTCGGCGGAGCAGGTCTCGTGCGTGTGCGAGGCGCTGCTGCAGGCGGGTGACCCCGGCCGGCTGGGCCGCTTCCTGGGCTCGCTGCCGCCCGACGCCGAGGCGCCGTGCCTGGAGGCGCAGGCGGGCGAGAGCCTGGCCAAGGCGCGCGCACTGCTGGCCTTCCAGCGCGGCGACTTCGCCGAGCTCTACCACCTGGTGCAGAGCCGGCGATGGGATGTGGGAGGGAGCTCGCTCGCCGCCCCGCGTGTGCCTATGTGGGGCACGTTACAGCCCCGTGACGTCAGCGCCACGCAGGCAGCCAGGCAGGCAGACGGCGAGAGCCCCGCGCTGGGCGGCCTCTCCTCGCCGTCGCCGCCCCGCCTCTCGCCGCCCGACTCGCCCGCCTCCCTCCCACGGCACACCAGGCAACGTCTCGCGGCACACTAGTGTGCCGCGGAACACCGGTTGGGAAACACTGGCATATATAACAACATACAAAAAACCCCAAGTTTATAAATACAGTATAACAAAATTACATTAACATTATTACACCAATTATTGGAATAACACTTGTAGTTTAATGTTGAATTTTGGATATAATGGAGATGTAAAAGATTGGGATTATTATAAAAGATGCAGGAGGAAATGGTTAACAAAAGGACCCACAAAGGGGAGGAGGGAAGTACAGGAGATTCTTGGGAATTTTGTTTTTATGTTGGTTGTTGGATAATTGATTGTAAAATTGTAAAATCTGAAAAACTAAATAAATATTATTTAAAAAACAATACTACACCTCTTGGCTGTAGCAAAAATAAACCAGGAACTTAACAGTTTCACTTGGGTTCTAGAAAAAGATCTCCCTTGATGCTGGCTACAGTCCCTCTCCTGCAGCAACTTACAAGAGTTTGGATTTGATATCCCACTTTATCACTACCCTAAGGAGTCTCAAAGTGTCTAACAATCTCCTTTCCCTTCCTTCCCCACAACAAACACTCTGTGAGGTGAGTGAGGCTGAGAGACTTCAGAGAAGTGTGACTGGCCCAAGGTCACCCAGCAGCCGCATGTGGAGGTGCAGGGAATCGAACCCAGTTCACCAGATTATGAGTCCACTGCTCTTAACCACTACACCACGCTGGCTTTCGAAACAGGTGGGGTTTCTGAAAACACCTTTCCCATTAGGTTGCTGCTTCTCTACTTTACCTGGTGATGTCGGGGATCAAACTTGAGACCTTGGGCATGCAAAGCAGACACACTGAGCTCTAGCCTCTTCCCCTGACCCATTACTGTATGGGTGAGATGAAACGTCCATCCACTTCCTTCTCCACCTGCAGCCTTTAATAGGTGCAATGCAGGAAGGTCTTGGGCATTTTCTTCTGCTGGGTGCATGGCTTAGTTCCTAAATCACAAGCTCTGGCCCAGAGAGGTCAAATGCCACAGCTAACCATGTGGCTTCCATCCACTGTCATGTCTGTCTCAGCTTTCAACTCCATGCCTCCCACAGCAAGCAGCCCGTGGAGGCAGATGGCACAAGACTGTCCAGACTTGGCTTCCGTGCTGCTCCCAACACTTCCCGTGTTGCTGGTGTCAACTGCTCCAACAGCCCTTTGCGGCGGATGTATCAGATCGCAGTGGGAACAGAACGTGCCCTGCCTAGCTGAGCTGCCAGTGTCATCTGCTGCTTCAGAATTTGCAATCTGTTCTGGAATTTCTCGGCTCAACAATCAGACTCCAAGATGGCAACATAAGACGGGTCCTGCTGGTTCTGACCAAGACTCCTTCTAGCCCAGCAACTTCTTAAGGGCTGTACTGGGGCAGGGGTGGTGTGGGGATTGGTTTAATTGTTAATTGTTCTTAGCCACTTTCTCTCAGGGGTAGGTATTCTACCAATTTTGACATTTCATTCAGTCCTTGTGTCTTCATCAACCACTCTTTCAATAAAGGAACTGATGGATCCCTCTATGATTAGATAAATAAGCCTGCAATCCTAACCCCACTTACGTGGGAGTAAACTCCACTGAATTCAATAGGACTTACTTCCAAGCAGAAATGGTTAGGATTGCAGTATAAAATCATGCTGGCTATTTGGAAGTTCCAAATTTGTTCTCCCCCCCCCCCTTGACCCACAGTATCCAAATATTTATTTTATTTACAAATTTATTAGAAAACACTCCTGTACAGTGGTACCTCGGGTTACAGATGCTTCAGGTTACAGACACCACTAACCCAGAAATAGTACCTCGGGTTAAGAACTTTGCTTCAGGATGAGAACAGAAATTGTGCAGCAGCGGCCCCATTAGCTAAAGTGGTGCTTCCGGTTAAGAACAGTTTCAGGTTAAGAACGGACCTCCAGAACGAATTCAGTTCTTAACCAGAGGTACCACTGTACTGCTTTTCACATGGCGTCCAATATCATTAGAACAATGTTACAACAAAACAAATCAAAATATACCAGGAAAGAAAGCGACGTAAAATAAGCACAGCATACAGAGAGCAAAAATGAGTCAGTAATCAGCAACCCACAAATGTCTGGGTGAGCAGAAATGTTTCTAATTGCTGGCAGAAATACATCACTGAGGGGGCCTGCTAGATCTCTGAGCGAGACTTTTCCATAATACAAGGTGCCACTGCAAAGAAAACCCTGCAAAGAAAGCACATCAACAATAGACCCGGGGGAACAAAATAATCCCATGGCATCACTAAATGTATGTGCAAGTTTACATCAACCCCCAATAATTTTGTCTCAGCAAATCCACCAGGCATGCAAGAATTCATTGCTGGGCACAATTCCAGCATCTATTGTTTCTATCTGAATATGTCAGACGGTAATGTTTCAGACAACACTGATGATACACTATCTCATAATGGTCCTCCTGTACGTTAACGCAATGGGAATTTGCAGGTGGGTGCAGTTTACCTTGCACAGCCTATAGTAATTGGCATCCTCAACATTTCCCCATCTTTCCTTAAATGAGCTTAGCTTTGTATATTCACGAGACAGCAACAACTGGTAGATTTGAGGCTGTGGACCCTTCTGAGAATCCCTTTCATGAATAATGGATTCAAATGGTGTCGGAGTAGCTGCTGTCGTTCCCTTGTTAAGATTTTGCAAGACAAATCTCCTCCATGGTACCATTTGAAGTGCATTATTATTGAGTTTCCTTGATATCCCTGCTTCGGCTAAGAAGCTTCTGCCTTGCACAACTCTGCTTGAATATTAGATGCAGGCAGAGATGCTTTAGAAAAAAACAAAAAACATGAACAGGCCAAGAGGGAGTTTGGCAGACAAAGTGAAGACAACTTTAAATGCCGTTAAGGGAAGACGGAGGGGAGAGAGATACAGAGTGTGAGAGAGGCAGAGTTATTTCCCTCTTCTATCTCTACTTCATATTAATCCAAGCCTGAGGTCAGGCAAGGTTTCTTGGCTGTCCTCTACTTGACCCCTATATATATATATATATATATATATATATATATATATATGCAGGTTTTGGTGTCTTCGGGTATCTTCCCGTGTAAGAGTTGGGGTGTCTAGGCGAAGACACCAAAACCTGCATTCCTGTACCCGTGAAAATCTACGAAAGCATATATATATATATATATATATAGATAGATAGATAGATAGATAGATAGATAGATATAGATATAGATATGAGACAACATGAACTTATTGCTGGGATTTCTAAATATACTATTAAAAAAAATGTTTTTGAAGACAGATGTGCCTCTATCCTGTTTGTGCGTGTGTGCAGTACATAAGAGAGCTACGTAAGTTCTGGATTCTGCATAGCGAGCACTGTAGTCCATTCACTGGTAACCTGAGCCTCTAGACTGGATTACTACAATTTGCAGACCCTCCAAGTGTCCCTCTATTCCAGGGACAGTCCCGGATTTACAGAAGCTGTCCCGGTTTCTGATTTGATCTCAGAATGTCCCGCTTTTCTTTAGGACGTTCCTATTTTCATCAGATAAATGTTGGAGCGTATGGTAGGATGAAGGGTATGGAGGTATGCGACCCCTGAGCCAAGGAGATAAGTAACTGTACAACCTTTAGAAGACCCGTATAGGGAAGTTTTTAAATGTTTGGCTGGGGCATCTGGCTGGGGCAACCCAGTCAGATGGGTGAGGTATAAAATTAAAGTTGTTGTTGTGGTGGTGGTGGTTGACAGTATGCTTCCAGTTCACCCAGCACTGTCCCCACTATGGGAGGAATTCCAGAAAGCTGTAGCATGGTCTATTTTCAATCTCCTCTTACAAATGTCTCTTGCTACATAAAGATTTGCAGGCTTAACAGGTTGTCCAGAAAGAAAGCTGTGGTGTCCTTGGGTCAAAAGCTATTTTCACGGACAAGAAACACACAGCAATCAAGGAGTACAGGTGCCCGCCATCCTTTCCCCGAGTTCGAATTCCACAGTAGCAAGATTGGCAAAGGTTCCCTCTAGGCATCTCCCTGTTCTCCAGTCAAGACTAACAGAAGTGAAGTCTTGGAGGCCATTAAGTTGCTACCCCAAATGAGCTGTACCAGGCCTGCAATTTAGATTATTACAGATTTCCCAGCTGCCCTTCACTAAGACAGAGAGCAAGAGTTACTCTCAGTTTACTTGAGTCTCCCCTGTTCAGCAAGCAAATGTTATAAGAGTTGTATTCCATTGCAAAGTTGGTGACACGTTGTCCTGTGAATGACATCACCTGATTATTTGCTCAAAATGTTGCTTTAACCTCCCAGTTGTTGTTGTTTAGTTGTTTAGTCATGTCCGACTCTTTGTGACCCCATGGACCAGAGCACGCCAGGCACTCCTGTCTTCCACTGCCTCCCGCAGTTTGGTCAAACTCATGCTGGTAGCTTCGAGAACACTGTCCAACCATCTCGTTCTCTGTCGTCCCCTTCTCCTTGTGCCCTCAATCTTTCCCAACATCAGGGTCTTTTCCAGGGAGTCTTCTCTTCTCATGAGGTGGCCAAAGTATTGTAGCCTCAGCTTCACAATCTGTCCTTCCAGTGAGCACTCAGGGCTGATTTCGTTAAGAATGGATAGGTTTGATCTTCTTGCAGTCCATGGGACTCTCCAGAGTCTCCTCCAGCACCATAATTCAAAAGCATCAATTCTTCGGCGATCAGCCTTCTTTATGGTCCAGCTCTCACTTCCATACATCACTACTGGGAAAACCATAGCTTTAACTATACGGACCTTTGTTGTCAAGGTGATGTCTCTGCTTTTTAAGATGCTGTCTAGGTTTATCATTGCTTTTCTCCCAAGAAGCAGGCGTCTTTTAATTTCGTGGCTGCTGTCACCATCTGCAGTGATCACGAAGCCCAAGAAAGTAAAATCTCTCACTGCCAGTACTAACTTCCCAGTACTAACACGCAAATATTGGCCAGGTCCAGTCTCCAATAGCAATGAAGAGGCAGAAAGTTTCTGGAGCAGACAGGGAGGATCACCTAACCAACTAACGAGTGGGTCATTGAGCACATTCTTTCTAATGATTTAGAAGCCTGGAGAACACTTGTTCTTTGGGCTACAGAAATGTAATTGTCCCCAGTGGACTATTGACAGTTCAATAACTATAGCAATTGGCAGACTGTGGAATGGTAGGCTGTGAACCACTTGGGAAAGAGCCCATAATACAATGGTAGAGCATCTCCTTTGCAAGCAAAAGCTCTCGGGTTCAAGCCCTGACAGCTCCATGTAGGGCTGGTAAAATAACCTCCACCTGAAAGCCTGGAGAGCCACTCTTTCAGTGTAGACCAGTGTAAACTTGTTCACACTTTACATAGTTAAACAGGAGGAAGGGCTGCCCACCAACTTGGAGGAATTTAGAAGAGGGTTGGCCAAATCCATGGAACCACTCACCTGGATAGCTATGTTCTTGCTCCACCGATGGAGGCACTATGCTTCTGAATGCCAGTTGCTGGAAACCACAGGAGCGGAGAGTGTTGTGCTCAGGTTCTGCTTTGGGACTTCCCAGAGGCATCTGATTGGCGGCTGAACTGGTCCAGGAAGCTCTTCTGATGTCCTTATATGAAACCCTAATTGTTTCCAGTACTGCCAAGGCCCTCTCTGGCTCCTAATTGTGCCTTCCAGATGCCAGCAAAGGAGTCGTATCCCATCCTTACTCCACACAGCCATGGAGGAGCCAGCCAAAAGGCAAAGGATACATTTCTTAAGTAGACAACTAACTGGAGTCAAACTGCAGGGGGTGCGGAGGGGAGTTCAGCCTGTGATTTGCCAGAAAAATGTTGAGTTATTAATATAAACAGCCATCTCTGATGAAAGCCCATATGGAATTATTTATACTGTTTCCAATGACGGGCTCTTTCCCTCCACCTTGTAGAACACACACAAAGGCAAACAAACTGATCAGGAGAACACATAACCCAAATGCTCACACGCGCAGATAAAAGAGCCAACACGCCTTATCATCACAGCGCAACTCGGTTTCAGTGAAGTTTCTGGCGAACAAAGCATTTAGAGCTAAGCTTGTAGCTCTTGGTAATTAGCGTCAAGAGTCAACTGGATCGTTCCTTCTTATCTTAATAACCTTAATGGAGCCTTCTGAACAACTCTGCAGGACCCTCCACACATTACCCGCCCCCCTCAAGTGTGGACCAGTGATGTTTTAAGTTTATGCTCAAAAGTGTGAAGTGCAATTATGAAACTTGCCTGCTTTCATATCCATGTATGCTTAGCAGGAGCGTCCGTGATTGGCTGCAGCCGGTTGTAGGGCGTGAGCTCACTGGCCAAACTGGGTTTGCCTGTCTGTAATGTGGGGAATATATTCCCTGGCTGCAAAATGACCCACTCTAGTAAGGTTGCAGAAAGGCATATGACCACCCCAAGCAGCAGCTGAACCACAGGATTGCTGCACAGGTTGGTGCCCTACAATATCAAAGAATGAGAGCTGTCCAGCCATGGGGTAGGGTGGTGATGTCTGAAGATTACTAAAGCTCTGGAGGAAGTCTCTGGGTGCTCCAAAAAGAAAAAGAAAAAACATTTCCCAAAGCAGCAAAAATGGCAGGATTCCACCAAGAATCCACTGCCTCTTCTGCTTTATTGCAGTGCAACTTGTGGGTCCCTCTTCTTGGCCTCTGCTGAAAGGGGCCTCCTTGCTATTTTTCCCTTCTCCTAATTAGCCAAAGGGTTTAATAAGTAACATGAATGGTACATCGAGTCATTTAGCACTTCGCTAGTGATGGATTCCTTTTATAGTCTGCAGAGTGGAAAACCAACCCTCGCTTGAAACAACGAGTCTGCTGTCCCTACCGAAGATAATGGCCTCTTATTTTTGTTGCGTGGGCCACTTGTTAGCCAGTGAGTGGGTTTCTTTTCCGGGTTTGCATTTCACGACAGCCTAGCACTTTGTCTACAGCGTTCCCAGGAAGGAAGCTCTCAAATATCAATTATAAAAGGAGGAGAAAAAATAAAAATGTTGCCACAATTTATACCAGGGAGAGGAAGGGAAACTTGTTTAGTCCAAGGGCAACATCCTGATGCCAGCAGTGGATGGAGCCAGATGCAAAAATGGGTGGAGAAACAGGTGTCACGCATACCTTTATATTGTAGGCTACGTATCATCAGCACCATTATTTTCTATGAACCTCCACCCCAACATACATTTCTCCAGCCAGCCAAGCAAGAGGCACTTTGAGGGCACCTTCTAACCCAGGGTTTCCCAAATGTGGGTATCCAGCTGTTGTTGGACTATAACTCCCATCATCCCTAGCTAGCAGGACCAGTGGTCATGGACAGGGCTGGATTTAGGTTTGATGAGGCCCTAAGCTACTGAAGGTAAAGGGGCCCTTTATATGTCCAGCTGCCTTTGTCAACAACAAATTGTCACTGTTTTTTTGTGTTGAATATATGCTATATGGTAATTTATGGACCTAACAGGTATCTAAAGCCATTTGCCACTGTTGCTGTCTGTAGGTTTTATTTTATTTGTTTTTTATCTTATATTTTGGAAATGTACATCCAGGTGTTTTTTTCTTTAATTTTTTTGGGGGGCCCAAGAGAGTGGGGCCCTAAGCTATAGCATGTTTAGCTTATACGTAAATCCATGACTCATGGATGACGGGAATTGTAGTCCAAAAGCAGTTGGAGACCCAAGTTTGGGAAACCCTGTCCTAACCAAACAATGGCACTTAAAGAGGGCACAGAGTGTAGCCAGTGAAGGATGGTGGCCTGGGGAGAGTCCAAAGGGTGTTCTGCTTCCTCTGTCGGAAGCGCCATGCTCTGGAGCACCACTTGCTAAGCAATGCTCCAGACAGGCCCAGAGGAGGAGCCCACTCCTCTGACTCAGCCTTCGTCTGCTTGGGAGAGGCTAGAGGGGAAGGGCAGGGCCAGTGGTCAGTTTCAGCAGTCCCAAGCTGATTGCATTGCATGCCTCACATTCTTCCTGCCCTGTGGATGACCTGCGTTTTCCTGACAGCTCTTTGACAGTTGGCCACTGTGAGAACAGGATTGTGGGCTCTTTGGCTTGGTTCAGAGGCAATTTAACATCATATTCCAGTTGCTGGGAGGCCTGTTGTCTTCATGCTTTCCTTTTTTATATAAATTAATCATTTTTTCAATACAAACAATAACCACAAAAAAACACATACAAGAAAAACCACAATAACACTAATAACACAAATTAGCAATTCAGATTTGAGTACTGATATACCTATAACTAGGGACGTGGGTGGCGCTGTGGGTTAAACCACAGAGCCTAGGACTTGCCGGTCAGAAGTTCGGCGGTTCGAATCCCCGCGATGGGGTGAGCTCCTGTTGCTCGGTCCCTGCTCCTGCCAACCTAGCAGTTCGAAAGCACCTCAAAGTGCAAGTAGATAAATAGGTACCGCTCTGGCGGGAAGGTAAACGGTGTTTCCGTGTGCTGCTCTGGTTCACCAGAAGCGGCTTAGACATGCTGGCCACATGCCCTGGAAGCTGTACGCCGGCTCCCTCGGCCAATAAAGCAAGATGAGCGCCGCAACCCCAGAGTTGGTCACGACTGGACCTAATGGTCAGGGGTCCCTTTACCTTTATACCTATAACTACACCTTTTTAACAATATTTCCCCACCTCTCCTCCCCCTACTTCCCATCACTGTCCACCTTATTGCTTAAGTATTCCTTCCAGATTTCTTCATATTTATCTATTCTTAATTTGCGTCGACATGCAATTTGTTCGTATGTAGCTAGTCTGTCCATATTGTCAATCCATGTGCTCAATGGAATCTTTTTGCGGCTCTTCCAATTCATCAGAACAAGTTTTTTTGCTTCTAATATGGCACAGTACATCCATTTTTTTCATATTTTTTTTGCTTAACCTTTTCCCAGAAGCACCTGGGTGGCCAGTGCGAGAAAGAGGATGCTGGGCTGGCTAGGTGGACCCACTTTGTCCTAATTGATCAGGGCTCTTCTGATATTCAGTGCTGCCTCTAGGAATGGTGGCTGGACCGGGGCCCCCATCTGCACAATACATTTAAAACACTAACACACCACATTAACAGCCATGGCTTCCCCCCCAAAGACTCCTGGGTAGTTTGTTACAGGTGATAAGAGTTGTTGGGAGACCTTTATTCCCTCCACAGAGCTATAGTTCCCAGGGTGGTTTAACAGGGAATTGTAGCTCTGTGAGGAGAACAGAGATAAACAACTGTGAGCACCCTGAACAAACTTACAGATCGGTCAGGTTGGATTTTTAGTTCAAGGCTCTCCTCTTGATATCGGTCCAAAGAAATAAAGAAAGCTACTTCTCTCACTGGAGAGAGAAATAGAAGCTTTGTGTTGGAGGGGGCTTTTCAAATGGAAAAGTTTAAGTGATATCATTTTAATATATATATATATTTAAAAAATGATTGCTTTTAAGCAAGAAAGGATAAGAGGTTCCAACATGTTATTGGTTCAGAGATAAAAATCAGAACTTCTCATTCATCTGTTACAAGAAGGAGAAAAGAGCTTTTGCAAGTTTCTGCAGCTGCTTTGTGCCTCTGTCTTATGCTGCATTGTGATGTTGAATGTACCTCTCTGAAAAGAACAATCAACGGGGGAAGGCTTAGTGTGCGGCTCATGCTCCTTCCTGCACTGGAATGATGGAGAATGCCCCCTCCCATCAAGAAAAAAGTCCCACTTCTCTCGCCTGTTATGCTAGAGATGTTGTTGGCTGAAACCAGGGTGAGGTGAAGGAGGGACCCCCAACTTAGCAGTACAGCTTATATGCTGTATGTAGAAGGTCCAGGTTGAATCCCCAGGCTCTCCAGTAAAAGGAAGCAGATGATTGTTGTTGTTTAGTCGTTTAGTCGTGTCGGACTCTTCGTGACCCCATGGACCAGAGGACGCCAGGCACTCCTGTCTTCCACTGCCTCCCACAGTTTGGTCAACTTCATGCTGGTAGCTTCGAGAACACTATCCAACCATCTCGTCCTCTGTCGTCCCCTTCTCCTCGTGCCTCAATCTTTCCCAACATCAGGGTCTTTTCCAGGGAGTCTTCTCTTCTCATGAGGTGGCCAAAATATTGGAGCCTCAGCTTCACGATCTGTCCTTCCAGTAAGCACTCAGGGCTGATTTCCTTAAGAATGGATAAGTTTGATCTTCTTGCAGTCCATGGGACTCTCAAGAGTCTCTTCCAGCACCATAATTCACAAGCATCAATTCTTCGGCGATCAGCCTTCTTTATGGTCCAGCTCTCACTTCCATACATCACTGCTGGGAAAACCATAGCTTTGACTATACGGACCTTTGTTGACAAGGTGATGTCTCTATTTTTTTAAGATGCTGTCTAGGTTTGTCATTGCTTTTCTCCCAAGAAGCAGGCGTCTTTAAATTTCGTGGCTGCTGTCACCATCTGCAGTGATCATGGAGCCCAAGAAAGTAAAATCTCTCACTGCCTCCATTTCTTCCCCTTCTATTTGCCAGGAGGTGATGGGACCAGTGGCCATGATCTTCATTTTTTTGATGTTGAGCTTCAGACCATATTTTGCCCTCTCCTCTTTCACCCTCAATAAAAGGTTCTTTAATAGGAAACACCTTTCTCAGCCTGGGAGCCTGGCAAGCTATTGCCAGTCACAGAAGACAATACCAAGCTTGATGGATCTGACTCAGTATAAGGCATACAATGCTTCCGTTCAGCCAGCAGCACACAGCACTTCACATCCCTAGTAAACCAAGGGATGTAATTTGTGCAAGGCTGAGTGTCACAGCCTGAGAGCCAAAACGGCAGAGAGAATTTCTTTCCAATAGGACAACTTGTTTCCCTTGGAGAGAGACAGTTGTTCAATAACCTCCCCCATTCAGCATCTGCTTGTCAGGCCTTGGCCAGTGTCAGCATCCAGGCAGCTGGGATTTGGGACTGTCAATCTAAGAGGGGCTAAAAGAGGTATCTCACCAAAGCTAGGCAGAGGTCAAATCCAGAGCAGCTTAAGCAGAGACTCACAGGAGGCAAGCAGGGAATTGACTGTTCCGTCAATTTCAGTTTCTCATTCTGCCCAAGGTCTCAGGTTCAATCCTCAGCATCTCCAGGTAAGCCTGGGAATGTCCCCTGCCTGGAAACCTGGGAGAGCCACAGCCAATCATTGTAGACCACTATTTCCCAAACTTGGGGCTCCAGCTGTTTATGGACTACAAATCCCATCATCCCTAGCTAGCAAGACCAGTGGTCAGGGGTGATGGGACTTGTAGTCCCCAGTTGGGAAAACACAGGTGTAGACATTACTGAGCTAGATGGACCACTGTGTCTGACTCAAAAAAGCTTCAGTGCCACAGCATCCCTGCTGGATGGGGATGCATCTTCTCCCTTGTGCTGCAAGTCCAGTGAGTATTTTTTCTTACTATTTTTGCAAAAGATGGTGACGGTAACATCCTAGATGTGCATCTGGATAGGTTGCATGCATCATGCTCTCCCTTGCCAGCAGACTAGGCAAAAGGAGGATAAATCTCATCTTTGGAGCTCAGCTGTAAATCAGGGAAGCAGCACAGCCCAAATGCTTCATAGGTTGGTGGTAACCACCACCACCCACACCCACCCACCACACCCCGCTTCGCTCTGCTACCTGCGTTCAAAACACCGCCTGGCTGGTCAAGACAGCCCAGTCTCTGATGGGTGAAGACGATGCAGCCAGAGGTTTGGGCTATCGGGTTGCAAACTAGCAAAAACAGTAAGATAAGATATGCAAAGCAAGAGTTATTGCAAACATACTTTGTTATTATAAGCTTCCCTCCAAAGAAACACACCCAAAGGGCTTCTACCCCTGTGACCAATTTTTTGAAAAATCTTTTCCCTCCCTCTTTCGAAGGACACACATTCATCCACTCACTTTGTGCCACAATACAGGGTTGGGAGAACCTCCCCCCCCCCTGAGGCCCACATTTCCGGGGGGGGGGGGGGATATGTCCATGTCATGTCAATGGTGGGCGTGGCTGGAGATAACAGTGTTCATGACCACCAGTCCTAAAAGTCAGCATGCAGCACTCTTTCTCTTTCAAGTATGCGCACACACACACACACACACACACACACACACACAGCAATCTCTATCCATTTACTTACACCCAGAACACCCCATTCATCCGCCATCCATTAATTCTCTTTCTCACACGCATCACACCACTCAGAAGCCTCACTTTCGATTTTTATTGGGGACAAACCTCCCTTCCCTCCATTCATCCCAATGGGAAATTTCTTCCAAATGCAAATAGGGAACTCACTCACTGGGGGGACTAATCCAGATCAGGACTCTGGAGTAAAAAGTCAGGGTGGCTTGTTTCTTTGTTTGTTTGTTTTTATTTAAAAAAAAAACTTTTAACACTCCCCTCCCCAAACTGTGCCTTCACCTGAACTGGATTGGGGCCTCTGCACCTGAAAATTGCACCGCTGAAAAAGGATCCAATTTTTTTATTGTACATGTCGAAGCCCCAGTCTGGATTGGGACTGCAGTGGGTGGCCATAGTTAAACACCTACCCACACCCATGAAAAGGTTCAGATTTGGACCAGTCCCCCCTGGTCTGAATTTTGCTGGAGGGCTTGTGTGTGTGTGCGCACTAAGGAAACAGATAAGGCAGGAATTGGAAAAGAGATGAGAGAACTGAGGAGGAGAGGCCCCAAAGTCCAGTTGGTGTAGCAGGAACCCCCCCCCCCAATCATTCAGTTTGTACAAACTTCACACACACACACACACACTACATTCTCTACGCTTCTGTTATAAATTCATAGAAAATCAACCATACATCGGATTTGCACTGTTCCACTTTTATTTTACTCCATGAAGGAAGGACTACAAAATGGGGAAGGTTTGATACAGGGCAGCAGGGACGCGGACTTAGAAAAAATATTGGGGGGGCCCGGGAAAGCTCATGAATAATAAATAAGCTCATGAATATGCAAATAAAGTGGCTCCGGCCCTAAATAGGGCAAGCCACGCCCCCAGCCAGCCGATTGGCTGGCTGGGAGGTGTGGCCAGTCGGGATTCCCCTGTTCTCGCGGGATTTCCGGCCGGGGCTCTCCGATTAGGGCGCGCGGCTGGCTGGCTGGCGAAGGAGGAGGCGGGGGACGGCGGCGGCGCTCTGCTGGAAGGGCGCCCGCCTGAGATTATTGAGGGGGCTGAGCCCCCCCAAAAATTTTTTTGAGGGGGCTCGAGCCCCCTCAAGCCCCATGGAGTCGGCGCCTATGCAGGGCAGCCATAATCCTTGAGCATACCAGTACATACACAGGAGCCCTGCCCAGTTGCTATGCCAACCCTGATGGTCTCAGACAGAAGACCATCAACAACACAACGGACTGCATACACGAGTGGATTCAACACAGACTATAACAAAAGAACAGTGATTGGATTCCCCCTCAGGGGGCAGGAAACTGCGACTACCTTTTGTCTTCTGAAAATGACTCATGGGGAGGGGGAGAAGGGAACCAGCCAGGTGACAGGACACTCAGGTTACCACCACAACTCCTCCCTCAACCCCTGCTTTCTGTTATGTATGTATGATGTTTCTGGGGGTGGTCTGGATCTACAGGGTGGGAATTTCAAAAGTTTTTATAAGGCCTTGCACACCATTTTTCTGTGTCTTTCCTCTCTCCTGCAAGTGAGGGGAGCACCCTGTTGCAACAGTTCAATAAAGGCCAAGCCTACAGGCTGCTGTTTTGCTCCAAGTTATCCTGGTTGGTGTCTTTGTTTTTGTCCAAGGGAGCCCTCGGATTTTTCCGTTAACAATGGGAAGACTTGGAGATCTGCATCTAATCCACAGGCCACAGTTTCCCGATCCCTGCCACAGTGCATGTTGTATTTTGAATTTCACCTTAATTTAATGCCACCCTCGGGGGAGGCAGCCATTTGGGAAATCCAAGCCTAAAGCTCCCTCGGGAAGAACACTGAACTAGGAAGGCACAATATCCGTTCCATAGATCTGGCACAAGATTGTAGAACTAAGCTCTGCACAGGGCTGGGGTTTCCTTGGAGCAGAACTCGGGGCTCTCTCTGTGGGGTCAGTTGAGACCTCATTGGACTCACATGACAGCCACTGAGTCTATGAATTGAATCGCCTCCTTCTGGCCACCCACACTACTAGCATCAATGTGCTGTGGACAACAGGTCAGCATCTCCTTCTTCTAAGAAGCTGCTGTTGCAGTGTGAGGAACAAGGCAGTTGATCTACCTGCCAGCATCTCTAGCACATTGTGCTACCTAGTCTTTCAAGGTGGCATGGCCTTTCGGTCACAGCAAGTGAATTGTACAATACGTGTTGCACTCCAAGACCAGTGCCATGCAGGCAACTTTTCCCCAGGACGCAAGGTGAGCTTAGTGTTGATACAGTGCCCACTTTGGGAAACACCAATCTAGTCCAGCCCCCCACAATGTAGGAATGCGCAGCTGTCCTTTATGGGGATTGAACCTGCAGCCTTGGTGATTATAAAATGGGTAGGTGGGAACTGAAAGAAGTTGGAATATAAATGCAATAATAAATAAAAGTGGAACGCCAAGATTCTGTGTGTCCTGAACTCTGCTACTGTCACTGCAGAACTCTGTTGGCTGATGATCAGCTTCTGCCTGTGAAGGGTTAAAAAAATCCTCTGATGGAGAGGACAAAAAAAAAAGCCCCAGGCAGATTAACTAGAGAGAGTAAGCAATAGTCGGAACACAGTTCAAAGTCAGCTGCACCCCGCAAGTGGGGTCTGTGGTGCTGCTCAGCTTGCAGAAATGCTCTTGCAAGGGACCCACTAACAGCAGGCTGCCATGTGTCTTTCTTCAGGCAAACGAGATGTAATCTCCCCCACAATCTCAGAGTGCAAAAAAGGGATTAGCTGTTATAATGCCATGGATGGCGCTGGCCCAAGAGATGATTAGAAACTGAGGGTTAGAGCCAGACGAGGGTTTACTCCTCTTATTACTTCTGTTTAATCTTAGACTTGGTGGTTCTCAGCATTTTGGCTTCCCTCCTGCTGCATGTACTCAAATATTTTGCCTGATTTCAAGCATCTTGTTTTACCGCCCAGCCCAATGATGGCATCTCCTGGCTCCAGGACAGCAACCACCAGTGCGAAACGGTCTCTTGAGTTATGATTAAGGGAAAGGACTGTAATCTCAGAGGGAAAGTCAGCTTTCCTTGCAGCCCCAGGGACAACCCCTGCACTGTAAGACAATACAGCTGGATAGACTGATGAGGTGGCCTCAGGGAAGGGCAGTAGCTTCCACTTTCCATGGCAAAGGTCCCAAGTTCAACCCAGCATCTTCAGGTAGGGCTGAGAAAGACCCCTGTACGACAATCTGGAGAGGCATTGCCAGTCAGTGTAGACCAGTGTTTCCCAAACTTGGGTCTCCAGCTGTTTTGAGACTACAACTCCCTTCATCCTTAGCTAGCAGGACCAGTAGTCAGGGATGGTGAAGAAGAAGAAGAAGAGTTTGGATCTGATATCCCGCTTTATCACTACCCGAAGGAGTCTCAAAGCGGCTAACATTCTCCTTTTCCTTCCTCCCCCACAACAAACACTCTCTGAGGTGAGTGGGGCTGAGAGACTTCAAAGAAGTGTGACTGGCCCAAGGTCACCCAGCAGCTAAACGTGGAGGAGCAGAGACGCGAACCAGGTTCCCCAGATTATGAGTCTACCACTCTTAACCACTACACCACACTGTAGTCCAAGTTGGGAAGCAAGGGTGTAGACAACACTGAGCTGGATGGACCAAGATATAGGGCAGTACCCTATGTTTCCTGAGGCAGCTTCCAATTATTGCTACCCTACTTTCCTACAACTTTAGATTGTGGTTATGAACCCATCACAGGTTGGGTTTAGTGCTGTCAACGGAAAGACCAGCAAAGGGAGGAGTTGATATCTTTCCTGGTGCAGACATGTAATGTTGCAAAAGAGTCACACCTGATGGATTTCTGCTTGTTGTTAAAGACACAGCAGAAAGGTTCACACAGATACTGCAGTCAGGGCCAGGAGAGTGGGGCAGGGGAGCTCCCTTGTCTATGGGCCATATAAGGACTTGAGGGATCAACCTTCCCCCATCCAACCCCAGCCATGATACTCTCTGGGTGACTTTGGGCCACTTACAACCTTTAAGCCAAAACTACTTCACAGGGTTGTAAGAATAAAGTGAGAGAGGGGAAGACTAGGCATGCTGCCTTCAGTTCCTTAAAAAAGAGGCATGATAAACATGTGGGGGTGTGTGTGTGTGTGTGTGTGTGTGTGTGTGTGTGTGTGTAAGTTTATTATTGAGCAGCCTATAAAAAAGCCAAATATATCGTTCTTTAATTGATCTGTCATGAAAAAGAAATAAGAAGCCAGTCCATTAACAAGAGTGGCCGAGGGCGAGTCTTTGATAATAAACAACCCAAATAAAATGTTGTCACTTACCACTGTGGCCTCTCTGTGGCCTCTGGGATGCTTAGCATGCAGTCTATGAAGGATATGGGGAAAGGAAGGGAAGGATCTCTCTAAAGAATCCAACATCATCTGGTGGTCACTAGAATGTTGAACTTCAGCTGGTTTCAAATCCCCACTCAGCCAGCAAGTCCACTGGCTAGAAATAACAAGTCGAAGCTTGTTCTACGGGGGAGAGGAACAATATTTCTGGTTTATTATTTGTTATATTTCAGTTGCGATTGCATGGTTATGTCCTTCAAGCTGCTAAGTTTGCCAAATGCTGTGGTCATTCTGTTGCTTTGGGGCTAAAGCTGTTTGCAAAGAAGTGTCCAGCATATTGGTGGATTAGAAGCACCTTAGGACCAGCTGACTGCAAAGCTCACTGGCAAAAATGGCCTAATCTTCTCTTTGGACTCAGAGGGACGATTTCATTGTTTATGCGTTAAACAAAATTGCCTCTGCGTTTAGGGTCTCTGTGGACAATTACTGTATCGTTTTGTATAATTATGGTTCCTACTAAAGAAAATTATTCGCCTTAAATATTTGCCTTTTAAAAACATTTTCCCACCTAAGCTCTATTGGACCCAGTTAGGAGGAAGTTGTGCATGCAAGCCTAGCTTTGTGGGCTTCAGCAAGCAATTGGCTGACCTCTGTTGGACTAAATGCAACTCTGGCCTCATCCAGCAGGACACTTCTTGCCCTATGTATTATTGGTGAATTGTGAGCTTATTTTCTGCGTGCCAATTCTGATATAGTTAAAACAGCACCATTCACACAAAGGGAGGGAGCAGTAGGTTCAGGCAGACCTCAATGTTTGCAGATGCACCAAAAAAAACCTTTTAGAACAAGACACAAGAAGATGGAACCCACCACACAACAGCTGAATGAGGTGTGAGCATGCTCAGTGAGCATGGAATTCTGACTGACTGCCCTGTGAGAAAACAGAAAATTGAGTGGGTGGGAAGAAGGGGCAGAAGAGTCTATCTATTTCACTTTTTCATTTTCCCAATCTTAAATTCAGTTCTCCACATTTCCACATTATTGGTGGCACCCACACGATGGAACGCCTTCCCATCTGATGTCAAAGAGATGAGTAACTATATAATCTTCAGAAGATGTATGAAGGGATGCCTTTGAATGTGTTAGGTTTTTATATAAGCTGTCCAGAGTGGCTGGGGCAACCCAGTCAGATGGGCGGGGTGCAAATAATAAAATTATTATTACTATAGAATTCCCCCCCCAAAAAAAAAAATCCTCATGAAAATTCATATGCACTTCGGTGCAATTTTTTTCTAATATACAAATGTTTGTGTACAATACTGCCTAAGACACACACTTCTGCAAGAACGTTTTGCCTAATACATGGATAGGCAAACTAAGGCCCAGGGGCCACATCTGGCCCAATCACTTTCTAAATCCGGCCCGTAGACGGTCCGGGAATCAGCGTGTTTTTACATGAATAGAATGTGTCCTTTTATTTAAAATGCATCTCTGGATTATTTGTGGGGCCTGCCTGGTGTTTTTACATGAGTAGAATGTGTGCTTTTATTTAAAATGCATCTCTGGGTTATTTGTGGGGCATAGGAATTCGTTCATTTTTTAAAAAAAATATAGTCTGGCCCCACACAAGGTCTGAGGGACAGTGGACCGGCCCCCGGCTGGAAAGGTTTGCTGACCCCTGATATAATGCATTCATGGTTGTTATTTTCACTTATGTGCAATTTTATGCACACTTTAGCCCAGTATATGTCAGGAAACTGCCATCAGTACTGGAGGGGGAGCGCAAAAGCCAGAGGGATTCCAGAGAGCGTCCAGGGATCGGGAGGAGCAGCCCATCTTCTGGGGAAGAGAATCAGCGTAGCACCAGTGGAGAAGGGGGGCAGGTGGGGGAAGTGGCGAGGCAGTCCCATGACTCCTTGCCTGGGACCAGCAGAGAGAGTAGGGGTCCTCCGTTGCCCACGCCCTCCCTGCGCAGAAGGCTTTCGTGCAGAGAGGGTAGGCGGAGACTAGGCGTCAAAGAGCTTCTTTGCTGGAAGAAGTTTAAGAAACGCACACTCACAGATTCCGCCAGCGACTGAGTCAGTCACGGGTGAGTGGCTGTCCGGACAGAGGAGGTTCACTTTGGCAGCCCAGCCAGGTGTTTGCGCCCAGCCAGGGAGATAGGCACCTGCTTACACACGAGCAACCCCTTAGAACCATTACAGTATATGTAGTTCATGACACCTGGCTGGACAACTGCATTGCTAAAATTTGGAGAAGGGTAACTGTGTTTTGGTTCAAGCATTATTTTGGAAAGGGTGAAGTAAGTCAGTCCACCTTTAAATGCAAACTGAATTGAATTTCTCCCCCTATACCTATTGGGAGAGAGAATAAAAGTGGAGAAACACAGAAGAAGGCATGGCTAGCCGGCTGCCTGGAGCCCTGAACAGAGGCACACTGCAACATTTTGCTGCAGCCCCTACATCTGAGCTTACATTTTCCAAACCTGGCTGAGGAACTACATTCAGAGGCTGCCGAAGTTTTGTCCAGTGGCCTGCATTGCCCCACCCATTATACTTTTCCTCTTACAGACTTGAATATGAACAAATCCTGCAAAAGAACGCGCCTTGAGACATCTGCGGACAAAAGCACCTGAGGTTTCCCTGCCCATCTCTAGCTGAACTAGAAACACGGAACAGGGATGGCATTCTGCCTTCATACATGATGTTGCTTAGCAACACCAGCCCTATGAGCATAAGAGCTGGTACAAAAAAAAAATAAATCAGAATATTTAGCAGAAAAGCCAGAGATATTTCATTTATTGCATTCTGCACATTCGGCTATGTCAAGCGGGGGTGGGGAGAGTCTCATGAAATGAACCTGGCCTTTGGCTCACTTGTGACATCATAGGACGCTGCCCACGGGTGGGGGGAGGGGGAGGAAAAAGAGCATTTGGCATTTTGGGACAAACAAGCCAGCACACCCTGGCAACGGAAAGGGACAGCTGGAAACAAAAGCCAGGATGGAATTGTGCAGACAAACATCACTTTGTGGAGGTGCGTTTGTTCCTTAAATTTAGAAATGCGCCAGCTGGAACAGGATGAGATCAGACGCTAAACCCAAACTCCTTTCCCCCAACATTCACTAGTAGCCAAGTGACAAGGAAGGCACGGAGGCAACTGCCTTCCACGGTTGTTTGTCCATAGCATTTGGCCTTCAGAGAAATGCCGTCTCTGAACATGGAGGCTACATTTCGCCATCATAGTAATTGTTAGTTAGATCCTCAACAAACTTTTTAACATGAGTCATTGCAGTGCCATATAGCTCTGTGGTTGGGGGTGCTTTTCTTGGGGTGTGCACTGTACACCGCAGCCCTGCCTTTGGCCTCCAGTGTGGTGTAGTGGTTAAGAGCGGTAGACTCGTAATCTGGTGAACTGGGTTCGCTTCCCCGCTCCTCCACATGCAGCTGCTGGGTGACTTGGGCCAGTCACACTTCTCTGAAGTCTCTCAGCCCCACTCACCTCACAGAGTGTTTGTTGTGGGGGAGGAAGGGAAAGGAGAATGTTAGCTGCTTTGAGACTCCTTCAGGTAGTGATAAAGCAGGATATCAAATCCAAACTCCTCCTCCTACTACTACTCTTCTTCTTCTTCTTCTTCTTCTTCTTCTTCTTCTTCTTCTTCTTCTTCCATATGTTTTGGGTGACAATGCCCACCATCTCCAGTCGGCCCAATGGGAGTTGGTTCCTCAGATTAGCAGATGCTGCCAAAGTCCGTTTCATACATTTCACGGCATCCGTTCCAAATGTTTGCCCTCTGCAAGAAGCCATATCCAATTGCAGCTCTCTGAAGAGTTGTATCTATTGTGTGATCCACACGTTTAATTAAATTTACAATTTGAGGTATATATGCATAAAAAAGAAATGGATTGGCAGGTATGTTGTAGGTCAAATGCATGTCTCACTCACAGTCTCCCACAGTTTTTTAAAATAAAAATGATGGCCATATAGGGGAGGCTACAAGTCTCAGCAGACAGCAGACAAACTGAGCTGAATGCACTTCTTAAGCTTTTCCCTTCTGGCCACCTTCTCGCTCATTCAGTGTATAACTTAAGGGTTAATTCCATTCTCAATAGGAATGGAAGGATATGTCAATTTTGATCCTCTCCACTTCTGAGTTCTCCAGTTTGCAGCAATTTGTGGTTGTTATTTTTTAAAAAAAACAACAACACACACCTCATGGAAATCCATCAGCATTTTAGCACAGATGTCCCCTAACAAACAGAATTTTACATGCAGTATTGAATCATGTACACATTTCTGCAAGCAGTTTTGCCTAATATGATGCATTTTTGTACGTTCTCTTCACGAATATCTTCATTTTTACGCTCACTTCCCCCTAATATATGCATTTCTGTCAACATTGCTTGGTTGGATAGCTGCATTGCAAAATGCAGACAAGTGAGAATTTTGAAGGATAGCTGTGTTTCAGTTTCCATACGGATTTGGAACGTGAAAACTTGATAGATTTGGCTTTCAATGCATACTGAATAGAATTTCACCTCCATCCCCAGTTCTCAATGTTAAGCAGCTACCAGGAGGAGAGGGGATGGGAGCTGTTTCTTAGCAACCAGGCAAAGTGGTGTGATCTTTGGTGAGGTATCACTTGGCCTGATTGGCTGTGTTGTTCTGAGGGAGTTTTCCTCTGTACATTTGGTTTAATGCACCCCTGCTATATACCAGGCCTTGACCAAGAGTGAGAAAACCTCTCTGTTCCTTTCTTCGCAAATTATACAATTTTTGTTCATTTTGTTCAGTAAAGTGTTATCAGGACTTTTTTCTCTGGACTCCATCTGCATTAAGTGTCTTGCTAAGACTGGCTACTCAGAATCTACCCCCTGTGTCTGTGTTTCCCACTCACAGAGTAGAAGATGTATGTGTAACCCCTACAGGGTTTTAAAAGTTGAGAATCTATTACAGTGGTACCTCGGGTTAAGAACTTAATTCGTTCCGGAGGTCCACTCTTAACCTGAAACTGTTCTTAACCTGAGGTACCACTTTAGCTAATGGGGCCTCCCGTTGCCCCCGCTTGATTTCTGTTTTCATCCTGAAGCAAAGTTCTTAACCCGAGGAACTATTTCTGGGTTAGCAGAGTCTGTAGCCTGAAGCGTCTGTAACCTAAGGTACCACTGTATCCTTTGCAACTTTAAATTTGCCCCTCACAAACAGCAGATGAAGCTACAAACCTGTGTCCCAACTTTCCCACGTCAAAGGAGGGATAGGATTGCATGTCTTAATGCTCTTCCATATACCTGCACAGAGAAAAGCAGTGCTTTATGGAGTAATGTTATAATTTTGCATTCTCCCTAATAGAATATGAAATTTCTGTCTGCGAGGTATCTGTACAGAGGAACGTTCAGTCGTGTGAGTCTCTCTCCGCCTACCCCATGCAAACTGAAGTGGTGCAGTCAAAACACAGGCTGACTGCCTCCTCTGCTGTTTGTGGGAATGAAGCCTTTGAAAAGATCATGTGTGAAGAAGCCTTAATTCTTGCCGTCAGCTTTGTTGGAAGAAACATTTGCCATCTGTCGGCACGAACCATGCAAAGTATAAGCCGTGGCAATGCCAGTATCGTGACGGATGCAGTCTTATTGCAAGGGTCAGGGTGAGCGTTGCAACATAACACTCCACAGAACAAATAAGTTGCCACAAAATCATGCAATCATCCTTGAAGATGCAACTGAAGAGTCTTGTTTCCAGGTCACAGCTCCTCATTCAAGTAAGCAACACAAAGGATCACTCAGTTTGCTTAGCAACTGAGTTTCTCTGTATGCAAGCCGATCTCTTCCGTCTCCTGCTGCTGCTGCTGCTGCTGCTGCTGCTGCTGCTGCTGCCACCGCCACAGGAATAGTTCCCTTCCCAGGCTTCTTGCAGGACTGACTCTCTTTCCAGATGCCCCTTTGCCCCACTGTATCCACACCACAAAGCAACGTTCAATTGGAGGCTGGAGTAACCCGTCCGGTAAAATGGAAACCGATAGCGTAGAAGTTCTCCCTTGGCTGCCTGAGCTGCAAATCTCTCAAGGATGAGCGCCGAATGATAAGGGGGACTTTTGCTTTGAGATAAGCTCTCTCGCTCTCTCTCTTCCTTGCCACCTGTGAGCAAATCCTTTCACAGTGCACAAGATGAATGTTTATTAAAACCTCAATAAATACTAATTCGTGGAAGATAAGAACTCGCTGCCTTCAGAGTTAATGTGCCCTCTATTTTTTAAAAAGTTATTTTTGGACAATGGATGGATCGCAATCTTTTGTTGTCAATGAAACTGATGGTTGTTAAGAGATGCGGTGGGGGGGGGGTTCTCTCCACTTCCTCTCCCCCTCTTGGCTTCTCTTTTTCTGAGAATATGAAACTCCATTAAGTAACATTAAAGGACTCTCGTGCCTTGACAGATGCACAGGCTCCCAGAGTCGATAGGGCAGCTGTTCCTTTGTCGTTTTCGCCTGTCTTGATGCTTCTTCAAACTGTTTTGCAGATACGTTTTGTAGTGGTTAGCAAGCCACCCTAGTCAAATGTGCTACACATCATTGAAAACAAAATGCAGGGGGGGCAGCAAGATGTACTGGTCTTAGCATTCAGCCAGGGGCTATCTGAAACGAGAGCACTCCACAACCATGGAATCCCTTGACCAAATCACCAAACCTGCCTCAAAGCCCTCCAGTCCATGTGATTAGACCCAACAGTGGTTCTGATTTAGCCCATGCAGATGTTTTCCCCCAAGCCACGCCCAGCCACCCCACTCCTCACCACATGTATGTGATGTCAGGGTTGCAGCATGACCTCATGTGGGGCAGTTAAGGACACAGCCACAAAGGAACAATCACTGGCTCTATGCCCAGTTTCTCCTGTTAACAGATTGAAAGGATCAGAGGTTTGTTTGTCTGGGATCTTGACGTGTGTCAGGCTAGATGGATAACTAGTAGGGTAGTCACTTCAGTCCAGGACCATGTGAACTCTGTGCATAAGAAGAGAGAGAATATGTCGCCAGGGATGAGGAAATGTGGCCCTCTCCTATCAGACCCATCTCCTGGGTCTGGACCATCTCCTATCAGACCCAGCCAGCATGGCCAATGGTCAGACATGATGGGAGCTGGAGTCCAGCAAGAGCCACAGCTTTCTCCATTCCTGTTCAACAAGCCTTCAAAAGATGTCACAAGGCATTCCTTTCCTGGAACAGCTTTTCTGAATTTATTAGAACTGGCGACTGTAGCACTGTACAGCATGTGACTGCTTTTTGACTGTGGTTTTAATTACAGGTTGCTGTTGTTGTGCCTTTTTACTGCAGCATTCGAATGCTATGGGCTGTCTCCATTCTTTGAAGGACTTGTGAGTGGGGGGTGGGAATCGGCATCCAAACACCTTCAAATAGATGATCGCCGTTAAAGCAAACAGAGCAGTATTGACTACTGATGATAGCCTTACAATGCAAGTTGAATCAGAAATGCAGGGCATAGTAGAGGCAGCCTCAGACAATATGCCATGCCTATGTAATGCTACCTTATTTCCAAAATATCAACAGGATACCTTGAAAGATGTCAGCAGAAGAGCATGTCCTACGTTAGTATGTGTTGACCACTCCAGAAAGAAACAGGTGCATTCCAGTAATTCACTTAAGCATCCTTCCTTATTTCCCTGCCTTAAATCGTATCGAATGAATGTCACCTTTAGTTATGCATTCCATGTTTGCCTTAACAACACTTCAATATATATAGTTACAGTTTTCAGTTCTTGCTATAATTAACAGATTATTCACCAATTATTTATTTTCCTGTCTTATCAACATTTCTATTGTAGCCCAACAGAATATTCAAAGGTACTTTTAAACAAATATGTGTGGTCAGTGGGAGGTGGGGATGTGGTAGAAAATAACAGCGCTTACTAGAAATGGGAGAGAAATTAGATTCAGACTGTGTGCACATTGCTGGCTTAAAACGCAGCTACCTGTGCATCATTATTTTTCTCAATTCAGATCAATGCTGGTTTGCAGGGAAATGCCTCAAAACACAGGACAAGAAACAGCAGCGTAGATACAAGGCAAGTATGGGTTGCGGCTAATGGCCCCATGTTCTGTGAACTGTGAACCGCTTCCCAAACCAGCAGTGGGAGCACACTGGGTGCAGATTAAATGTGAGTGTGTACATAGCTTCAGTTCACAGTTAAAGGTGAACCCACCTAATTTGCCCTTTCTGAAACAATATTCACACCAGAACACAGCCATCCTTTAAAGTCTGCCCTTCTTTGAATTTTGCTATGCAGTTCTCCAGTCAAGCAAAGTCTGCACAAACATGCATCTCCTAGTAAAAATACCATGCAAAATGCATTCACTTAGGTGAAACTGCTTTGCAAAAAAAAGTGCATATTAGACAAAATTGCATGCGAGCATGTATATTAGGAGAAATTCATATCGAAATGCTGGTGGATTTCCATGAGAACTTTAAAATATATATATCACAAACTGATGGGGAAACATGGAAAACTGAATTTAAGAGAAACTGAGGAAAAACAAACCCGTCAGATTCACCCATCCCTAGTTGGGAAAACGAAGTTTTTTTATCCAAGGGTAAGTGGTAGAGACAGTAAATAGTAATACTGTGGTACCTTGGGATGCGAACAGGATCCATTCCGGAGCCCTGGTCGCATTCCTGAACGGAACGTAAGACATCTGCGCATGCCGTGTTTTGCCGTTTCCGCGCATGCACGTGATGTCATTTTGAGCATCTGCGCATGCACGAGCAGCGAAACCCGGAAGTAATGCACTCCGTTACTTCCGGGTTGCCGCGGAGCGCAACTCAAACACACTCAACCCAAAGCACATTCAGCTCGAGGTATGACTGTACTCCAAAGAAAAACAAACAAAAATACTCTGAGAGGTAGCATGCTCAGAAGCATAAGTGAAAAGAGCCCTGTTGAACTCAGGTCCCTATGGGGGCATCTGTTCGCCACTGTGAGAACAGGATACTACACTAGATGGGCCTGATTCAACTGCAGGGCTACACTTCTGCTCCTACTGGTAAATACAGGGGAAAGCTTTTGCTGAGTATACATAATACTCTGTGTGTTGCCCTTTTGGAGTGAGCATTAAATGGGAACGTGAGGCTCTTATTTTCTCGACTCCTTCCTTACTCAACTAGGAAGGTCACAGGGTAGCCTTGGGCAAGTATCAATCTCTCTTAATTGAGCGGTGGCCAAGCTTTCTGGCAAACGTACTGTGAGTCAGGTCCAAAGTATGAAAGAGCGTCACTCCTCTTCAGTTTCAATCATTTCTGGGTTTTGTAATTATTAACACTTACAAAGTGCCAGAAAAATTGAGAGCTACAGCTATATTAAAAGATAAGGTGAGCCCTGTATAAATTGCTCACCATTTAATAGGCATTGGCCATGGGATCCTCCTGGGCAGGGGCACCAACTCATGGGGGCCAAGCCCTCCCCCCCTATATTTTTGGGAGGGGGCCTCCCCAATGTCTAAAAAAGTTGGGGCGGAGGAAGCTGAGCGCAGAGCTGAACACTGCATTGCTTGAGTGGCTGCCCCCCCCCCTCTGCAAGGAGGAGAAGGAGCATCAAAGCAGCTCCCCAGAGGTGGTGGTGACAGGAAGAGGAGGAGCTACTAGCCATTGAAGCAGTGCTGCCTCCAGGTTTGTCTCCCCCCACCCCAGTTCCTCCCAATGTCCTGGTATCATGCACGTATGTCAGTGGCTGGGCAGAGGAGGAGGAATGCTGGAGACCATCTCCCCATCCTGACCCTTCCAGGGAGGAGGAAGAGGAAGACAGTATAGATTGACAACAGGGGTTTGCGGAAGGTCACAGCTCAGAGGCAAATGAGGGGGAAAGTGGGGAAATAATGGGAGAGGAGGAGCAGGCGGAGCTGGAACAGCTGCTGGCTGACACATTGTCACTAGAAAGCATTCCAGACCCACCATCTCTCAGAACACGGCGAGCCTTAAAAGTAGGAGAGCAAAAGGCTCAAAGACAGAGGACACATAGCAGCACCCTCAGAGGTGGTAATGATGATGACGAATGAGGACGTGGGAGAGAAGGGGGTGGAGATTCACTCAGGACAATGCCATTATTCAAGAGGCTGGGTTTTATAGCCTCTCTCTGTAAAGTTTGAAATAATAAAGGACTGTAAGAAACTTTTCCTTGTCTTTATACTATCCTTGGCAGCCAGCCAGGAGCCGATGTCAGCATCTTGACAGTGTGTGACGCCATGCGAGATGTCAGTGCCCCCATCACCCTCGCAAGCTGGTACTAGATACCCAGTGGTATCTCCATGGTACAGCTAGACCTCTTTTAAGGGGTTGACCCTAGCTGCAGGAGCACCATTTTGGCTCCACTTCAGGCAGCCAAATGCCCTGGGCCAGCAAACCCTGTGTGTTTGGAGCATAGCTGTCAACGTTTCCCTTTTTTTAAGGGAAATTCCCTTACTCCGAATAGGATTCCTCTCAAGAAAAGGAAAAAGTTGACAGCTATGGTTTGGAGACACCCTCCCAAAGCCATTCCCTGCCTGAAGACAAAGGTCAAGATTCATGACAAGAGCACCCTCTCTGAAATTCTAGCCACCCAGGTAGCCCAACATAGGGAGAGAGGGTGAAGGATGAATGGCAAACCATCTGCAGACCGAAGGCATTACTGAAACAATTAAGAGCATCTTCTCTTGCCTTGTCTTCAGCCTCCATCCTTTTGCCTGCCGCCAGTTCTGTGCCATCCTTATCTCCCTGGAAAATTAAGTGTCTAATCAATACCTTTGGTGTGTTTTTCTTTTTGCAGAATTATGAAGAGTCAGAAATGTCCATGCAATCAGGCCATTAAGTATGGTTATTTGTGCAATAGATTTAATGTCGCTACATGCATCAACTTAACAAAAAGGAGAGTGGGTGGAGGGAAAGGAACTTAACTAGTATTTGTGCATCTTACAAAGTAAGAATTATTCATCAAATGCTATTGCATCCCTTTCCTTCACCAGCAGATTGCTGGAGGTGAAAAGACAGATTGATCCACAATAACAGTTTCACATGTTTGATCACATTATAAATGTTACATATCGGCTTGCGTTGGGGAATTATGTGTGATATTGCCACCCTCTCTGCTGTCTGTGACTGACCTGCTTATGAGTATGAGCTCCATGGCAGTAATGCTGATGGTGAAATCCCACCATTATGTTCTACTTCCACTTTTGGAGGGCCATATGCCTCTGAATGCCACTTGCTGGGGAACACAAGAGAAGAGAGTGCTGTTATGCTCAGTCCAGTTTTCAGACTTCCCAAAGGCAACTGATTTGCTTTTCTTCCATTCAAAAAAGTGAAGTCCCTGCCCATAGTTTGGTGTATGTGTTTGAGGAAAGTGCCTGGGGGTCATTGAAAACCATATTCAAATACAGACATGCCGAAGTGAGGGTCTTCCAACGCTGGACCCACACCCTGGTATTGGTAACCCAGAGATCGAGTTTGCGTTCAAGCCCAATGTAGAATTCCTTGAAGTACAGTGGGCAGGTGCTCCTCTATTCCATTGGGCTGGGAAAATCAGATAACAGGAACTGAAAAAAACTTAAGAAAATGGACTCAACTTGTCCAGTATCCTGTTTTCATAGACGTCAACGGAAACTGGCCAATCCAGAGGGATCATGTCACTTGCCAGTCACAAGGGGTGGTCTTGCACTTCCCTCTTACTTTCTGTTCTGTTGATAGGCATGTAGGAAGCTGCCTTACAAATCAATGGTCCTCCTAGCTTAGTATTGTCTACATTGAACTGCAGTGGCTCTCTGGGGTTTCAAGAGAGGACATTCCCAGCCCTAAACTGGAGATGCCAAGGACTGGACCTGGAACCTTCTGAATGCAGACCAGATGCTCTACCGCTAAGATATGGCCCTTTCCCACATGCCATGGTAGATGATCAGGTTGTGTGCATGCATATGTAAATTGGGGGTGACCAATCCTGGAGCTTCATATTGTCAGTCAATTGCAGGATCTGATATTACACTGCCTTGTTCCCTTCAGGTCCCAAAGAGGGTGCTGAGAGCTTCTCTTACACAAGATCCCTTGTGGTTTATGAGGCTGGATGCCAATGTCAGACACTGCAGTTCCTAGCTATACAGATGATTATGCTATTCGTTATTTTCTACTGCTACATTCTGGGCATAGCATCTGTCTTACATGGTAAATAAATCTCATCTCCCAAGCTGATACAAAAGTCAATTTCTTGCTCACCTCTGCAAAGACGGATCTTTCTTCTTCTTCTTCTTCTTCACACACACACACACACACACACACACACACACACACACAATGAGATACTGCAATGCAAAAGCTTTTCTTCAAAAAACAAGCAAACCACCCACTACCACTCAGGGTGGCAATAACAAATGCTGCTTTATATTTTAACTCTGCAATGAAGCCTTCTATTTAGTAGTTTTTAATAGGGTTTGACCTAGTACTGTCAAAAGGGAAACTACATTTTGTGCTTGTTGCACACTTAAGTCCTTGATTTCTGCAGATAAATAATATGTAATGTAGTTCCTATTACTCACACAGTGTTTCACACATCTGTTTTATGTTTCATTAATGGCTCAGCAAATGAAACTATCAACCATGTTGTCGTGTGTGTGTGTGTGTGTGTGTGTGTGTGTGTGTGTGTGTGTGTTTTCATTCAATGTGAGGAGCAAACGCAGGCCAGCTGAAGGCAGCCTCGCCGATTATGGTCTTGGAGAGGCTTTGCGATGCAGTTCAAGAAGAAGCGCCAAAGTCGCAAATCATGTTCACTGCAAATGGTAATTCAATACACTACTTAAATTAAGAGCAAATAATGCTTTTTAATCTACAGAAGGGTAGTTCAGAACGCATTAAGCTGAAGATGAATCCTCCTTTTTAGAAGTCAAGAGAGGAAGCCAAGAGGAACAGCAAAAATGGGGTGAAGGGTAGATGCCATGCCAGGAAGTCCATCTTCATCCACAGAATCTTCAAATCATAGAATTGTAGAGTTGAACAGGTCATCTAGTCCAACCCCCCATGAGGCATGAATCACAGCTAAAGAATTCCTGACAGAAGGCCAGCTAACCTCTACTTTAAAACCTTCAGCCTACCACCTTCTGAAGTAGTCCATTTCACTGTAGAACAGGTTATACTGTGAGAAAGTTCTTAAAGATTCCTGCATAGGACTAGATGACCCTTGTGGTCCCTTCCAACTCTACAATTCTATGTTTACATGTTTATGTGGAATCTCCTTTCTTGCAATTTCAATCCATTGGTTTGGGTCCTACCATCTGGAGCAGCAGAGAACAAGCTTGCTCCATCTTCCCTGTTGACAGCCCTTCAGATATTTGAAGATGGGTCTCAGCCTTCTCCAGGCTAAACGTACACAACCCCCTTCCTCATAAAGCTTGGTTTCCAGACCAAGAATGTCAGGTCCTAGGAGGCCCCTTAATTATCTCCCACCTGCACAGCCGGCCTCTTAATTACTTTTCAAAGGACCAAGCTGAGGATTCGTTTCATTAATTTTCTCCCTCAAAAACTAACCTTCCCTTAATGTAATTTTATTTGTTTGGGGAGGTCAAGAGTTTGGGGGCGTTGACAGGGGATTATACCCTTGGATGCCATCATAGAAGCAGTGTAGTATCCTTTGTGGATGGGCAAAACATTATTGAGGCTTGTCAGGACCACTGCACCTTTAAGCTTCCTGTTTGTAGGTTCAGTCTATTCTAAGTCTTCCTGCTCAGTGTTGTGGCGGGATTAGTGGTTAACTGCCCATTTATTTATTTATTTCACACATCCTCAGCACACAGTTGCTCACTGAGCAACTCACAAATAAAAGCAAAAGCACTACAATCAAACATAAAAAACATAAAACAGAATAAAACAGTAGCCATGAGCAAAGCCAGATAAAACAATATCCATCTCAATGTATAAAAGCATATTTAGCCAGCTTTTGTTCCCTGCGGAGGTGTGTGTGTGTGTGCATGCATTAAATTATTGGTTTCTTTCAGTTTTCCTCTTTTCTTTCTTTTTTTAAATCAAAACAGAAAAATAGTGAAAAGAAAACAAATCAAAGCATGCATGCACACACACATGTAACAAAAGCTGACTAAATACAGGGCAGTAATCATTAATCCTGCAGCTATGCTGAGCAAGGAACAATAAAATGGACGGAACCAACAAACAGGAAATTAAAATTGGAAAGGGAATTTGCTGAATAGAAGTTGATTGTGAGTAGATGTTGTAGAAGGATCTTGACTATTGAGGCGGCGGAAGGATAATATAGCGCTATATCAGAGGCCTGCTCCGTAGTAAATTAGATCATGGCTTTTAGCATGGCTTCAACAAGTGCCCACTCTCTGCACTTTCCCAAAACAATTAAAGATGTTTCTGTTCTGACAAGCTCTTCCACCTGGACGAATAGGTCACTGGCAAGGGTGTCTAATTTGTATAGGTTTTAAATTTATTGCATGTTGTTTTTTGTATTGTTTAGATGCTTTTACGAACGCGGGTGGCGCTGTGGGTTAAACCACAGAGCCTAGGGCTTGCCGATCAGAAGGTCAGCGGTTCGAATCCCCGCCACGGGGTGAGCTCCCGTTGCTCGGTCCCTGCTCCTGCCAACCTAGCAGTTCGAAAGCACGTCAAAGTGCAAGTAGATAAATAGGTATCGCTCCGGCGGGAAGGTAAACGGCATTTCCATGCGCTGCTCTGGTTCGCCAGAAGCGGTTTAGTCATGCTGGCCACATGATCCGGAAGCTGTACTCTGGCTCCCTCAGCCAGTAAAGTGGTCAGAGTGCCGCAACCCCAGAGTCAATCACGACTGGACCTAATGGTCAGGACTTCCTTTACCTTTACCTAGATGCTTTTACAGTGGTACCTCGGGTTACATACACTTCAGGTTACAGATTCCGCTAACCCATAAATAGTGCCTCGGGTTAAGAACTTTGCTTCAGGATGAGAACAGGATGAGAACAGAAATTGTGCTCCAGTGGTGCGGCAGCAGCAGGAGGCCCCATTAGCTGAAGTGTTCAGGTTGAGAACAGTTTCAGGTTAAGAACGGACCTCCAGAACAAATTAACCTGAGGTACCACTGTATTGAATTTTGTTTGTTGCCTTGAGGTGTGGGTGTGGATGTGTATGTAAGCAATGACCACTCACTTTTGCAACCCTACACAGGCTTCCCAGCCGCCAAGGCTGCAGGTCTCCCACCTGGCCCTGGTTTAAATCAGCCAATCAGTGGTGGCCTGGGGGCGGAGCAAAGGCCAGGTAACGAGGCTCCTGCCTATGCTGGCCATTCAGTTGGCTCAGAGCATCACCCACCCAACCCTCCCTCTAATTGTTAATGTTGTTGCCGGCTTACCATTTCCTTTTATGTTCGTGGGCATTGCTATGGTCGCATGATGGTTGCTGTTTTCCTGAGCCAGGAAGGAATTCCCCTGCTCTGCAGGTTTGTCTTCCCCGTAGCAATTGTCACAACTTTGGGGGGTTTAGGCCTTGGGTGGAATCCTTTAGTCCTTCAACAGAATAGAAGGGGTAGCATGCTAACGCTCCCTTATGTGGTGGTGTTAGCAGGGCCCCGTCAGAGGGGTTTGTGAAGGGAGTCACTGACCTTGAGCACTCGGGGTATGGTCAAATTCCCAGAGCAAGAGGAAGGGGGCCAGCTGCATAACACACATTTTCCAGTGTGCCCCATATTCCTGTATGACCCTGTTTATCCTCAGACCCCAATTGGGGACTGAGAGGGATACAGCCCAATGGCTAAGCCAAGGTTTTCCTACATCTGAAATTAATAAAGTTGTGGCCTATTTATTCCCATACGTATGTTGTGTTGTGTCTTAATTATCTAGGCCTGGCTCCCAGGGAGGAGGGTCTGTGCCTGGGCACGTAATAATAATAGTAACGATAATATTCTTTGTGGAGTGTCTCTGCTATTTAATTTTTAATTTAGTAACAACAACAACAACCAGACTCCTAAACTGCCTAAGATTTTGTAAGCAGTGTACGTTTCTTAAAAGCTACAGCAGTCCCACTCCTCCCACCCCAGGTCCCAATCAACCAAAGATGATATAAAAGGAAAGGGAAAGTGGAAGGGAGATAAAAGCAAGATGTGACCAGGTTGGCCTCCTCCTTCCCATGATAATTTTAATTCCACGTCCGGCTAATTGCAGAACACTAATAACTCAGCAGTGCTAAAAGGCTCTAATGTGGAGGCAATCTATCCTAGGGTAGGGAAAGGCACCTGAGCCACATTCTTGCCTCTGACCTTTGAAACTTTCAAACCCCCAATGAGGCTGTATATGTATTTAAAGTCAATGCTTTCAAAAATTCAGTGGTGGTAAACTAAGATAGACTGTCAGATCTGCATGGAAATGGTTGGCTCATTTTCCTTCTCATTGTCCAGTTCACAAACCCACCTTGGCTTCTGCCGCAGTCTATTCATTATTCTCTTAGCAAGGGGTGAGGGAGAATTTCCATTCACTTCACAATTTAATGCAAAAATGTTTAGTCCCTGAAAGAATATGAGAACTGAAATGCAGCTATTCTTTGACATCCACATGTCTCTGAATTTTGCAGTGAAGCTCTCTGACCAAGTCGTATGTACCAAAATCAGTATTTATATTTGGGGGGAGGGGATATGCATATAAATGTACATATTAATGAAAATAAAATAAAAATGCATCAGGGAATTTTTTGACAAAATATATGACAAAATTGCTTTAAAATTTCCATATTGAAAGAAAAGTGCTGGTGAATTTTCCGGAGGACTTTTTAAAGAAATAGCAAACTAGTTTTAAAATGGGGTAAACTGAACTGAAGACAGGAAAAATGTGAAGCGGAGAAAAAACCAAAATGTACCAATTCTCCCTCCCCAAAGCTCTTTCTTTCTTTCTTTCTTTCTTTCTTTCTTTCTTTCTTTCTTTCTTTCTTTCTTCTTTACAATATACTAACACACAAAGCTACCTTTTCTGGAATTTGTTCACTTAACACAACACAGATGTGTCTATTTATCTTTCCTGCTCTTGACTCTTTGGAGGTTGTGCGTCTCTGAGGGCTCTGGGGGAGTGTGAAATCCATCTTGTGTGTTCCTCCAGTGTCAATAAGAAGTTCCTTGGATTCCCAAGGGTCTCGGGAGGCATCCATGGGGCATTGCAAACAGAAGGGAGGGGAGAATTAGCTGTTGGACGGAGATGGAAGCAGACTCTCACCTTGGCCCACTATCCAGCTCACAGAAGTGAAGCTTCTTAGCCACACTAAGTCTTTGAAGGGAAAATCCCCTCTAAGCAGTGTGTGTGTGTGTTTCAGGTAATACACAAGATGGTTGGGGGAAGGGACTCTTCTAAGTTCAAAACTCTGAGCTAGTCCTATAGCAAGGTAAGAATGACCTTCAGAGCTAACCAATTTGCTGCTATCTACTAGTCCTGAGACTTTTGCTTTCCTTTTTTCTTCCTGTTCTTACATTACAAAGGCAGATTCATCCTCCCCCTCCAGATCTTTATTAGCTAGCTTCTGCTTCCACTCTTGTATTGTCCTCCTTTTTTACTTTGGGGTGTTTTTTCCCCTGCAGAGCATCTGGACAGTTGTGTTTTTTTTTAAATCCAATGTAAATAATATGATGGTTGACCTTTGCCACCTTCAGCAGACAGAAAAGATGCAAGACCCTGTTATCTAGTTGAGGGCTTAGCGGTCTGCATGTGGGAGTCTAATTGGAAGACTCCTGGAATTGGTGATAAGGGTCACCTGCTTTCTTCCACAAGCACTGCAAACTCCTTGGGAGGCCTCAAAGTTTGCTTTAGCCACTGAGCACTTCACAGGCCTCCTCTACTCCTGACTTTGTTTTGCTATTGTTGCAGCTTTTTTTGAATGGCGGCTCAATTGAGCTGAACTGGAGTGATTGTGTAGGGTACCGGTGTTTTTCAGCACTCTGACTTGAGTTGCTTTATGAATCTGGGGTATGTGCTCTGAGGGCCTCTACCATTTTGTGAGGGCTCTATGGCATGCTCTGAGCTCTTGTTCAACAAGCCAGGGCAATAACCCCGGTGACGACACAATCCCAAATCCCTGTTCATCAAAACTGTCCTTTCCGAATTGCTTGCTTGTTTCTGGAAAGGCACTGGGTAGCAGCAGCAGCAGTCCATTGGGTGGGTGACTGGGATCCTGAGGACTGACATGAGGCCTAGTTCTCTCAACCCTCTGGTAAGGTCTCCAGTTGGTGATTGGCAGAAATGCACTGCTCTGTCCCACAGTTTCATGGTGGTGACACTCTGGTCTAGGGGCCCAGGATTCTCTGCCACACACCTCTCACAGGTCCTGCTCTGCTCTCTCCTTCAGTGCTTTTGCCTGGCTGGAATGTGTCCTGAAACTGTGATAATGCCTCTTTCCTTGCCCGGATGGACAGGTGTTTGTTCAGGGATGTAGAAACCTCTGACGTTTGAGTGGCTGGATTGTAATCCACTGCCCAAAGGTAAGAGTGACATTTGTTGCTCCGTCCACTTTTTGCTTTTGATGCCTTGAATCTAGCAATGATCTATACCTGGAGTTGGAGTCTCCAGGGGCACCAGATTGGGAGCTGGGTCACGTTCAGGGCTCAGATTGAACTGCAGAGCATAGGGAGATCATCATTGTGCATGAGGCTGTTGGACAGGAGCTCCCAAAAGAAGCTCCTAGACCACCAGAGCCTATAAGACCTACATAGGTGCCTTCCCCTGAGCCTGAAGAACCAGATACCACACAGTACAGGGAGTCTGGCAGTACAGGGAGCACATCAGGAGAGAGGCTATAAAAGGGAGGAGAAGTGCCCATCTTCAATCCAGAAGATTGGTCCTTCATGGCTCTGAGGTTCCTTCTAATGGGGTGGAGCCTGGAGGAAAGAGTCTGGAGAGAAAGGGTTAAAAGGCCTCAGTCTGCTCCTGACCTTTGTTGGAGCAAGTTGCTCTCTTGGAGCTGTCCGTGGTCTGGCAAGATTCAACCAGCATTGCCTCCTTCTCTGTGGGACTCACCATTCGACCAGAACATTACACCACCCCTCCTGGAAGGTTGCCAACAAAGAAATAGGGCTCTCTGGCTGTTCATCATGCATCTATATATAATCCAGAAAGAAAAGTTTCCTCTGCAGATGACCCTTCCTGTTGCTTGTTTTCTCTTTTGTGTAGCAACTATTTCGAGTCACCACTTTCTACCTACTGCCTTCATACAACACACAGTCAAGAGGCTCTCAGTTGGTTCCCTGTCATGCCGAGAAAATGGAAGTCAAGTGCGTTTAGGGTTGGTTGGGTCCTGAAAACAGTTTTGAGAATCTGGCTGAGTAGCAGAGCAGCTGATGAGAGAGTGGAAACAAGTGACTGTCTCTTGTATCTAGGGCACATTTTTCCATCACAACAAACTTGAGATCTTCCTACTATGGGAGAAATGGCAATGCTTTTTTTACAAAGGGTATTCAGAAGGTATTTTCAAGAGCTCAAGGCTCTGAACTGAAGAATGTAGCACTGGACAAAGAGTTATCTAAGCCAATTTCTCTCCTGCTACATCAGTTGACTTCCATGTCAACTGGCTGCTGAGAAACTCCATTAATTGACCTCATACCAATTTCTGAGTTGGGCCCACCTTGTGGAGAGACTCCTTTTCCCTCATGCCATCTGTCAACTCTGGGAGGCCTGGACTCCAGAGTGGCCAGGTGTCCTGCTTTGCAGAGCACAGTTCTCTGTTTGAAGATGTCTTCTGTTTGAGAGCTGTCCAGTCCAAGTCTGGTTTAAAGATAAGGGACCATGAAAACCAGGAGCTCTGAAGCTGCCCATCAACATTCAGAAGCATCTGGTCAGCAGATTGAGCAGAGACACAAGTCATCTGGTATCTTCCCCACTATGGAGAGATATATTTCCATTTAAATTCTAGTCATTATTTCTAAATTTGCACCTATGCATATAAGTTACCATATGCAAATTTGTGCTCTCTTTTTTGACAATGCATAACTAGTCACCCTTCTGTAATCTCCTCCCACTGAACACTGTTTCAACCTCTGTTGATGTATGCTGTTGGTCAATGTTGATGTGCTCACCTACATTATTGAATGGCCTGTGGAAAACAAACATGTCCAGCACACAGATTTCTCCAGCCCAATGCAAACCATTTTCAGGGATATTTGTGCAAGTGGGTACACAAAGAGCCAGGACTGGATTTTGGGATGGGGCATTCCATTTAGCTGCCTAGGGCTTTGGGTTTGGAGATTGGGTGCCAAGCTTGGTTGTGCCTGACCTGCGACTCAAATGTCTAGGATTATATCCAACTAAGTCATCTTGGAGCAGGCAGATTGAAATTAATGGGTCTAACTTAGAAATGTCCATTCATGTCAATGGGTCAACTCTAAGTTGGACCAACACTGGAGACAACATCCATTCAATGACAGGAGCAAATATTATATATAATTCACCTGCACTTTTAAACCCGGCAATACTGACCTTCATTGCCAGCTTTGCATTAATATTCTCTCTCTCTCTCTCTCTCTCTCTCTCTCTCTCTCTCTCTCTTTCTCTCTCTCTGTTAACAGGGAAATTTGCAACATCCAGTCAACAGAGTACATGTGAGTGATTGTAGCCAGATCCACCCATGCAAATTTATTCTCTTATGTGACAATGACAAATCATTCATACAAATTGTGCACCAAAGTTAGGAAATGGACCATGGGAACTGTTATTTTTAAAGGGGTGTTCAAAAGTTGAAGCTGGTTGAAAAAGGTGGCAACCTTGCCTGTTATTGGCAGGCATTATGAACACTCTGGATGAGCCAATCCAGGCATTGTAAAACAAGGAACCTGACCTTCTTGGTCAGTGTTCGGCTACACTCAAGGCTATAGCTTAAGCTTTTGACTGCACAAACCTTGCATTGCAGCTTCTGGAATGCAGATGTGGTCCCTGCTATGACTGCCTACAGTGCAAGACATCCTTTTGTTGGTCTTAGAACAAAAGTCTCATAAAATACAATGGAGGCGTGCAGATCAAGAAAGATTAAACCAGAAGGTGCCCTCAGTGAGAATAGCAGCAAGCATTGGCATAGACATTCCCCTTTTGACAATCACCACACACACACACACACACATACAGGTTATTCAAGTATTGAGCAGCTGAACATCAAAATGTTCCTTTATCTGACTTAACTTTAAAAGGTTTGATTCTCCTTTCTAGGGCTCATTAGTCATAAAAGAAGCATCTCTCTCAAACTTTAAAGGGGGGTTCTCGCTTGGATCTTGGGGTTGTTAGATCTTTAACATTTGCGGTTTTATTATGTTAGCTCTTTTGCAACCTTTAGCTTTAGTTCAAATATGCAAAGTTATTTTTTTCCCCTGGATAGGTTTGGGAACAGCCGCTTCCAGACAGGCTGCCTATATGAATGTAAAGTGTGCATTCAGTTAGGCACTTGTAAACGATGTGACCAGGGGTTAGTTTTAGTCACAAACTTAGTGCACGGTCCATCAGGAAGTTCTGCTGTGCAAGCCCCCACAGAAGTGATTGGGATGTTTGTGCGTCTCCACGTGCTGCAGCAAAATGGCCCAAATGGACTAGTGCAAAATAATGTCCCAACTGAATGTCACTTTAGCAAGCAGATTATTTTATTTATGAGTTTGTTTGTTTCATTTAAAGCAAGTCAATGCTGCCTTTCATTTAAACAAAAATCCCAGCATGGCTCTCTCTCTCTCTCTCTCTCTCTCTCTATCTATCTATCTATCTATGTAAATATTTATTTATTTAAATATTTATTTATTTATATACTGCTATTTCATAGAAAATATATCAAAGCACTAAAACCATACAATAAAAATATATATAAAAAGATAAAATCAGGCATCAGTTAACTATTTTGGAAATGTGCATTGTCTTCTTAAGTGCCTATGTAGGCCTGGCAGAATAGGTGAGTTTTCAGCAGGTGTTTAAAAGTCGAAACAGAAGGTGCCTGCTAAGTGCTGGGCTGGTGATACTAACGGCTTGGTTTCTTGCTGCAAATGAGCCTTGCTGCTTGAGACAATCTCAGTGAACAAGCTAGGATATAAGGCTTCAAGTGATCTCTAAGGTACTCTGGACCTAAGATGTAGATATTGGGGTGGGGTGGGCGATGATTACTCCATTAGATAACTACAGTTCCCATGATTCTTCGGAGTAAGCTGTGACTGTTTAAATCACAGTCTGCAGTGCCTCCTTGTTTGTGGAATGCTCTCCCCAGGGAGATCTGCCTGGTACCTTCACTGTATACCTTTAGGCGCCAGGCAAAAACATTCCTCTTTAACCAGGCCTTTGGCTGATTCACATCCAATGCCCTGTGTATGCATAACCATTAACCACAATCCATATCCATCCTGTAGTTTCTTGGGAAAAACTGCTGTTTGATGAGTTTTCCATCAAACCATCTCCCTTCCAGTTTGAAAACATAAGCTAAAGAGTTAAGGTGAGGTTTGTGCATTTGAGAAAGATGTTGCACATGCTCAGATGACAGCTTCACAAACAGGAGTCTGGGGGTGGGGGAATTGCAGATGTGGCAAAACCAAACAGGTAATGCACATCGGATGAAGATAACCCTGTCCCCATTCTGGTGCACCACCTGAGAAATTTTGACCAGCTCTGCTTCTTGCATTTCACTGTCGGCTTTTAGAAAATGAAAGGTGGCTTTTATTTAGCTGTGCATCTGAACATTAGATTTGAGCTAGCGTTAAGTCTGCTTCTTCTTCTGCATGCTCTGCTTAATCTACAATGCCATGAAGACTGTGTGAGTAAAGAGCAATTGCTTCTTGCCTTCAAAACATGAAAACAAGGAGGTCATCCATTTAGATTAGCTGGCAAACGAAAGGATGCGCTGCTTCACGTTCCCTGCTCATGTTCCACCATCCAGGTTGTGGGGATGGCAAGTAATAATGTCTTTAAAGGGGGTTTGGGTGATTTATGGTGGATGAACATCTCAGGGAACACTAGCAATCCAGATTCAGAAACAGTACACCAGATACTGGAGGCAAACAACAAAGAATAGCTGTCTTCAACATGCACTGCTTATAAGCATCTTTGGATGATCTGACAGGCCACTAAAGCAGCCAGCATAAAGGTTCTAGACTGATTCAGCAAAGCCAAATCTTACATTCAAACAGTTACTAGATGTTTTCCTTGTATATTTATTATCCATTGGGCAGCACCAACCAATACTACAATGTGTTGAATAGTTATCTAAGTAGAGCAGACCCAAGATTTCAAAATCCAAAGGCAAGCCACTCTATATCTATTTAAAATTGAAAGCAGGCACATTTTTTAGATGTATGGATTTGTGATTTGATCACTGGAAGTCTGGTGATTTCATCTTTACCCCTGTGGTTTATGACCTCATCAGTACACCATTACTACTATTTTTCCCCTTAGCAGATCACAAGTGCCTGTTCCTGATTACTTCTTTTTTAAAAAAGATAGTGGGGGAAGGTTGAAGGTTGGCATCTTAACTTTCTTGCAACATCGTGTTGTATTAAATAAGACTTCCAGGAGACTTAATAGCTGCCTTCTGAGGCACTCTGGCTTGTTCCTTTTAAAGCATGCAGGTTAGATTTACTTTTACTCTGATCTCACAGTACTTCTTATGTACTTACTTGGAAAAGCAAGGTTGCACAACACTGCTGCAGAAAGGATTGCAGTATTTAAAAGAGCACTTTTGATCAACATGACATACCTTTATTTTGGGCCACAATTCTCTGGCACTGTTTAAAACCTTTTGCCACTGACTTTGGTTTTCAACATACCATCAGCAGTCCAAACTCAACTTTCCTCAAAGTAATGGAGAAGAAGAACAGGTGTTATGTCCACTCATTTTGACATACAGTTAAACCTCTTTGGAGGATGGGTAAAGACCAGCAGACTTGCTCATGATTCTGTACCAGCTTTGCAGCTGACTTGATGCCAAAGATGCAATTGTAAATGAATTTTGTTGGCGAGATAATCTGATAAAAGATCATTGGGGGACACACCCAATGGTGCTTATTATACTACATTAATTAGGACGTCCATCAGTTCTTACAAAGAAATTAGATTTGTAAAAGAGCCAATTCTAAGAGAGAAAGCTGAACTAATGATAAATCTGAACACTGTTCTGGGTTTGAATCCTTCCAGAGAAGGGGGTGTCATAGAATAGGCTAGGGTCCTTTGTGGAAGTAGAAATGGAAGGTGTCATCAGCAAGGGAGAATCTTGCTAGGAATGTTAGTTGAATTAAGGCAGTCAGAAAACCAGCCCTGCCTCAGCTCTTAATATAGTCCCTCAAGGTAAGAAGGTAAATAATAATAATAATAATAATAATAATAATAATAATAATAATAATAATAATTTATTATTTATACCCTGCCAATCTGGCTGGGCTTCCCCAGCCACTCTGGGCGGCTTCCAAAAAAAATTAAAATACTGTAATACATCAAACATTAAAAGCTTCCCTAAACAGAGCTGACAAATGGGATATGATTTCTGCTTCTCTTTCGTGCTGATCAGATGTATATCACTCCTGTCAACCACCAAGTCTTATTTCTGTCTTTTTGCATCATGTTTGCTGTGATGGGATCTGTTAGCTTTCATATCAGTTTGATATGAATATGAAGTTCTCTTCCCAACCATGGAGGAAAAAGTTATGCCATCTGTCCTTTTCATCTCTTCCTGGTTTTTGACAACTGATTCCCTTGTGGCCTTTCCTGACTCTCTATTGCCATTGTTAGAAAGAGAAACTGCAGTGTAACTTGCAAGGATTTCCCATTACCGGACAGCCATCCTTAAAACATGTGGTACAAAAATCAAGAGTCTTATTCTCTGTGTCTCCTAGGAACTTATAAAACTGGCTTTCATTGAGTCAAACTCTTGGTCTATCTAGCTCATTATTGTTTGCATTGATTGGTAGCAGTTCTGGGCTCTCTGAGTTTTTCAGACTGGAGTATTTTCCAGTCTTAACTGGAGATTCTAGGAAGTGATCTTAGGGATACCCATCATGTAATGAGCTCTACCACTGAGCAATGGCAAGTCTCCAGACTGCTGAATTGCAAAAGATAATTGTAAACTTAGGTTGTGAGGCTATCTAGTTCAGAAAAAAGCTTTCTCGGATTGTGTTTCGCTTTAAATGTCTTAGACCCAGTGCCTATGAAATGAAAATATTTTGCCTGCTTCTGCTGCTAATTATACCCAAGGAGAGCTGGATTGAGAGACATCTGCAGTCACTGAATTGGGGAAAATTGAGCTGAATCAGGGAGGATTAAGTTGTCTGAAGTCTCCCAACATTCATCCATGCCTGTAGCCAATATGTTTTGGAGAAGTGGTCAAAAACAAACAAAACCTGCTTACTAAGACTGATTGAGAAAGACATCCCACCCCGCAAATACTTACAAAGTGAATACAAGTTGTGGGGATCACATTATGGCACTCGCATGCTGCTTGTGGCCTTCTCACAGGCATCCTGCTGGGAGTAAAGCAACAATCCTTACAGTAAGCTACCTGAACCAGTGAGGGGCAACAAACAGAAAGGGAACCTTCTCTCCAGGTTTAATCAGGATGAGTTAGCATGTGCTAGTGTTAACTCCTTGGCTCCATCTTGACCACATACATATAATGGCTTTGTTTGCCATGAGTAATGAATCTTCAGTTTTCTTTATCCTTTCTGTTGCTGCAAATATACAGTGGTACCTCGGTTTAAGAACAGTCCTGTTTACGAACTATTTGGTATAAAAACGCTGCAAAAATGGAATTAGTGCTCCAGTTAGCGAACTTAACCTTGGTCTATGAACGGAAGTCAAACGGTGGAAGGGCACTGGCGGCGGGAGGCCTCATTAGGGAAAGTGTGCCTCAGTTTAAAAATGGCTTTGGTTTAAGAACAGATTTCCGGAATGGATTAAGTTCATAAACCGAGATACCACTGTATATTTATATAGAAAGGAGAATTCCTGGATGCCAAGATTCAAGTTTGAGGCAAGTACTCTTTGGTGAGAGAACCCCAGGAGGGATTTAAAATGACAAAATATGCAGCAAAGCAAAGCACTGGAATATAGGTTGTAAAACCTAAAGATATGCCCTTGCAAGTGAGTTCCAAACTTTTCCCTCTTCTCTCAGCATAGGAAAAGACCACCCATTTAGAAAGTTTAAAAAATGGTTTACTTACAAACTCTCCAAAGTTCAGATTCATGTGCTTTTCCATGTATCTGTCCAAAAAGTTGCACAGGCAGCAAAACTTAGTTTAGTTACAAAGTGGTTGGTTTAGAAACACAAGACTGGCTGGCAAGAGCCATGTGGTTGAGTTTCTCCTAGCCCTCAAAAAAGCTCAACAACTCCTGGCAATGACAATGGGTAGGTCACAGCCAGTCTTTTTATACTGTGAGTAGATCGCAGTCTCTGGGGAGTTGGACGTGCCTCCTTTATCACATGTGGTTTGTGCTGCAGAAGCTTCCTCACTAAACTGCAGACTGAAAAAGGAAGGTGCAATCTGATGGAACCTACTTGCCCTGCAACCAGACGTGAAAGCAACAAATTCAAGCTCTGGCGGTTGGAGGCTCTGAGTTTTCTTCCCAAGGCAAATGTTCTGAGGGCTGGAGGAGATCAAGGAGAAGCAGATGGCTCGACTCTCCCTTTCCCTTTCTCACTTGTCAGTTGGTGGCTGGAAAGATGCAGGAAAGAAGGTGAAAAGCATCTGGAGATATTCTGTTCCGAGGGATTATGATGGATAGTGAGCTCTTCAGCAAATCCTGCCAGAAAGTCAAAGTGAATCCAAATGGCTCGTGTCTTCATGTCCTAGCTCACTCATTCTGGGCAGATGAGCTTTGAATCAATATTTTTCTTTCCACCTCACCTTTGCAAATGTAAAATGAGATACGTATTGTAGGTGGGAATGAGTGAGAAGACTGAAAGGCTGGTCCTTTACTTTTGTCTGTCTACTCTATAGGAAGAGGAAAGAGGTTTGGGGAAATGGCACCTTGCAAGATGGCAAAGGGCCGGTTCACACAACTATGTGTGAATGATCCATCCTAGGTCTAAACACCACAGACAGAACTTTAATCTTGCCTCATATCTCCTGACGTGCAGTGTCTTTCAGAAAGTCAGTTCACACATTCAACCAAGTGAAGAGGCATGCATGTGTGCGCAGGCGAATTCCATGCAAGGCATTATTAGGAAATGGATTGAAAATGAGTCTCATTATCACAATGTCATTATACAAATACCATGGAGCACCATTACAGTTCTGGCCTTTACACCTCAAAAAGGATACTGTAAGGCTAGAAACAGTGCAGAAAATGACGTCCAAAATAATGATAGGGGTGGAACAGCTCCCTTATGAGGGCTTTTTAGTGTGGATAAAATGCATATTGAGGGAGTGGGGACCTGATAGAGATGTATAAAATTCTTCATGGTGAGGATAAAGTGGACAGAGCAACATTTTTCTCCCTCTCTCATAATACTGGAACCTAATGGGGTCATTCCAATGAATCTGAATGGTGCCAGATTCAGGACAGGCTGGAGAAAGGACATTTCCACACAGCACATAGTTTAAACTGTGGCATTTGCTGGCACAAGATGGAATTATGGTCACCAAAAGGGGATCAGACAAATTTGTGAAGGATATCAATGGATATTAGTCCCTAGGCCAGGACACTATTACAGTGGTACCTTGGGTTACATACGCTTCATCTTAAAGACACTTCAGGTTACAAAAGTCTTTGGGCTTGTCCAAGAGATCAAGGGCAGCTCCAGTGACCCATACAGAAGGTCAACAGTGCCCCCATCCTTTGCCCCTGCCCATTAAATGCCATGCTTAGCCCAGTTCTGCCACTGAGAAGCTTGAGGCGAGAGCAACAGATATTGGGATTGGGTCCTAGTTATACAATAGGACTGATTAGCTGCTCCTGCTACTTAGCTCTGAATCATCTCCTCCTCTTCTGGCTCAGCCACAGGTATAATTATCTCCCTTGCCCCCACCCCACGCCACCCTCCCAACGACACATACTTCATTTTACTGCTGTGGCGACTGAGTAAGCAAGAGTCCTTCAGCCCTTCTCATCCTTTCAATTGAAGGGCAATGTTTGAATGGCAACCTTATTTGCACTTGGATTGCTCTGGGAATGAGCAGAGACCTGGCCAGGAAAGCGAGGGGTGGGCTGTAATATTTGGGAGCCCCCAGCCTGATAAAAAAACCCACTCAAGGAAAGATCATCAACATGGCAACGATCTTTAAAAATAAAGTAAAGATGGAGAACTAAGGCTGCAAACACTCACCTGTCTGCCTTGGAGGTAGACCTCTTGAACTCAATGGGATGTACTTCTGAGTAGATGCGAGCAGGACGGTCTTCAGTGTTGCACATCTGCTCAGGGAGTGGCTCACATCCACCGTTTGCAGTTCTCACCCAGACCCCCTTTTCTGTGGGTTATCAATTCTGTCTCCCTTCATTAGTTTCTTGAAGGGAAGGGATGCAGCTCAGGGCTAACACTCACACTTTCCCCCAAAGGGGGTCCCAGGTCTAATCCCTGGCTGCATTTCCAATTCCAAGAAGATGGCGATGGGAAAGGCTCTCGCACTCTTCTGAGACCCCTGAGAGCTGCTGCCTTCCGGGTTTTTTTTGTTTTTGTTTTTTAAAAACAAAAGAGAGCCAGTATGGTGTAGTGGTTAAGAGCGGTAGTCTCGTAATCTGGGGAACCGGGTTCGCGTCTCCGCTCCTCCACATGCAGCTGCTGGGTGACCTTGGCCTAGTCACACTTCTTTGAAGTCTCTCAGCCCCACTCACCTCACAGAGTGTTTGTTGTGGGGGAGGAAGGGAAAGGAGAATGTTAGCCGCTTTGAGACTCCTTAAAGGGAGTGAAAGGCGGGATATCAAATCCAAAATAAAAAATAAAAAAATAACTTCAGATGTTCTCTCTCAGCAGAATTTAGGCTGTAGACTGCCTAGGCCAGAGGGCTTACACTACAGAGCACTGTGAGACTTATTCTTGGTTATGATTGCAATATTGATACTATGACAAATGAAAAAAAAATATTTGGCTAAGCAAATAAAATTTGCCCTAGGGGAGACAGAAAAGACCTATCACTGCTGTTCTGCGGAATGTTCCCATCAAAAGGCGGAGCCTATGTCATACTAAGCAGAACTCTATTCCCCTGCTGAATTGACCAATCTTCCCTAAGCCAGTTCCTCCAGGGCAGGTGTCGGGAACCTTTGGCTCTTCAGAGACTGCTGAACTACAACGGCCACCAGCCCCAGCAAACATGGCCAATGACCAGGGGTGATGGGAGTTGTAGTGCAGAAACATCTGGAAGGCCAAAGGTTCCTCACACCTGCTCTGAGGAAACTGGCAAATCAGTCCATTTCAGCAAGGCAATACAGTGGTACCTCAGGTTAAGTACTTAATTCGTTCCGGAGGCCCGTTCTTAACCTGAAACTGTTCTTAACCTGGAAGTCCTCCATTTATCATTTATATCTTAAATCTCTGTTAACTCACAAGCGCTACTTAAGCCCTGTTAAAGAGCTCAGTTGTTTACAGTGGTCTTCTAAGTACAGTGGTACCTCGGGTTAAGAACTTAATTTGTTCTGGAGGTCTGTTCTTAACCTGAAACTGTTCTTAACCCAAGGTACCACTTTAACTAATGGGGCTTCCTGCTGCCGCCACGCCGCCGGAGCACTATTTCTGTTCTCATCCTGAAGCAAAGTTCTTAACCTGAGGCAATATTTCTGGGTTAGCGGAGTCTGTAACCTGAAGTGCATGTAACCTAAAGCATATGTAACCCGAGGTACCACTGTATAGAGAAACAGAGTAATTTGCCCAAGTTGGTGGCTAATGCAGAATTTGAACCTGGGGCTTCTGTGTGGACAGCTCATACCCTCAGCCATGCACCCTTAAACGCTCCCCCTCCCCAAGGCGATATTGCTTTGGAATTTGCCTGCACTTCCTGCTTCATGGAGGAAACTGGGATCCAGTTATAGGGAGGAAGAAGAACACATGGTGTAACCTTGTAGGGAAAACTGCTTGCATCATCCTTCCCTCCCATTTCCCTGCTAAAAATCCTCCCTGCCCCATTGTCCAAATGGGGCTTTCCTCCCTCCAGGAATACAAAATAAACAGAACTGGTATCTTTTCCCTCAGCAAGAGAGAAAGCAGCCGATAAGATGGTTTCTAAGGGCTGAACTAGGTGAGATTGATTATTATTATTTTGTTATTTCTTTTAATGCAAGTATGGGAGGGGGCACGAAACAGGATCAAAGCAATGGTTATGGGAGGAGGTGCTTAACCTGTTCCCTACTGGCTGACTTGCTGCTTAGATAAAAATTTGGCAAGCGTATACAGTGGTACCTCGGGTTACATACACCTCAGGTTACATACGCTTCAGGTTACAGACTCCACTAACCCAGAAATAGTACCTTGGGTTAAGAACTTTGCTTCAGGATGAGAACAGAAATTGTGCTGCAGTGGTGTGGTGGCAGTGGGAGGCCCCATTAGCTAAAGTGGTGCTTCAGGTTAAGAACAGTTTCAGGTTAAGAACGGACCTCCGGAATGAATTAAGTACTTAACCCGAGGTACCACTGTACTTCTAGGATCAGAGCAGGATGCCTCTACGTATAAGGTCCTGGGGGGACGTAACAGGGTCATTGTTGTTGTGTTCAAGTCCTGCTTTTGGGTTCCCCAAGGGAGGCATCTGATGGGCTATTGGGTCTGATTCAACTCCTCTCTTCTTATGGTGTGATGTACCTATCAGCTCATGCGTAAGTGGATGGTCCAAAAGGCACAGCCAGAAACCAGTGTTAGGCTCTCCTTTCACATGCAGCAGAAAGGAAAGAGCAGAGAATGTGCACCACTTAAAAAAAGCTTCCTGCAGGGCATCTGCTGTCTGGGTGGCAAGTCTGCCACTGCTAATGTATCTGCATCTTCTATGTTCCAGCCACTAAGCAAGCACCAGGCTTCAGCCCTTGTGGCATGCATGACTAATAGGGAGGGGTATCATGTACAATTCTCCTGTGCCGCTACAGGAATGCACATGTGTCAAAGCATTATAGGCCAATGTAGTAATAACAATTTGTGCTTCCTCCCCCCCCCCAAAAAAAAAAGTTTGCAGGAGAAGCTTGTAATTAGTAGTCCAAATACGGCTCAATCAGAGTGGACTTTTACACTTCACTATAAAACATACTTGTTTGCTTTTTGTTCTCTTGCCTGTGGATCTCACCCCATGATCTTTTCCAAAAGTGTTTTAGAACAGAATGAGCAGAGCAGGATTCTGAAATTCAGAATTCACATCCACACTCTTTAAATCTTTCTGGAGAGGGAAAGAAGATAAGTGTTCATTCAAAATGCAAGAATCTTATGCTGTGCCTAACTATGCAATTCCCTTTCCATTTTTTTTTTAAAAAATAATAAGATGTGTAAATTGGTTTACACTTGTTAGTTCCCTTTCTCACACATGCCATATTGCAGTTCCAGCGATTCCTTTGGCAGTCAGAGAGCAAACAATTACTTGCTTTTTAAGTCTCCTTTTAAACAGAAGGAAGAGTTAATCATCTCAGTCAAATTATGTTGCAAGTTGCAACAAATAGTGTTTTTAATCTGAAGTACTTTCTAGTAATTTAAACAAAATGAGGTTAGAGTGAGGCATTTACCTGTGGAAAACAATTGCTTTTTTTCTTCCAATTAATTCAGCTTCAAATGCCTTTCCTTCCCTTCTTTATATAAAAAAAGTTTCCTATTATGAAGGAGCTTCCACAACAAATCTCACAGATCTTCTCTCTGGGTGGCTCTCCAAATAAGGAAAAGATTTTCAAGACTAGATGAGAAAGACTTTTTAGGACTAGGATTTCTGCAATGGTTCCTGCAGTATTTGTAAGTAAAATATTGTTGCTCTTGCAAATATACAGTATTTACTCGAGTCTAATGCGCCATCAAATCTAATGCACACATCAATTTTCAGAACCTTGAAACCAAAAAAATTATTTGCAGGGAAATGTAAATGTGCCATTGAATCAAATGCGCACCTTAATTTTCACAATGTAATTTGGTCAAAAAAGGTGAGCGTTAGATTTGAATAAATATGGTAGATCATGCAGACTCTCCTTTTGTTGTTACATATTCTCCACCCCAAAGGACACCTTTCCTTGGCCAATAGAATACGCCATCAGAGAGAGCTGCATCATACATTACCAAACACCAGAAATTGCTTCTCTGGGTGCTGCTTCACATAGAAGCTGTAGCATTTTGGAAAAAAAAATTCCGTGTGATTAGTTGAACCATGTGGGAGTTGGGTTTCAAAGGACCGGATTATATGCCACAGGGAGTGAAGTGTAGAAGTGGGAACTAGGGTGTGCTGATTTCCCATTATTCTGTTGTTGGAGGACTGATGTCATCATGGAAATTACTGTCAGCTGCAACCATGTACATGCTTTTGTTTCATGGGTACAGACATGGTTGCGAATAGTCATTTTGCCTACTCATGTGAAAAAGGAAGTAACTTCCAACGGACCCTTTTTTAAAAAAATGAAGGGTGGATTTCCTAGTGTATAACAGCATTGACCACTATTTAAAATATTTCAGTTCCATTTCTGTTTCTGGCATTTTGGAACACAAGCATCTTGCTAGCTCATAATTTCCATGCCCTAGATGGTTCTGTGGTTGGTTCTGTGCTGCCAGGCTAGCCATTGGCTCTCTTCAACAGGAAGTGGCTTCTTCGTCAGGCTGGAACTTTGTCATTGGTAACCTAGAATGGATGCAAAGTGGCAGAGTGGTTTTCCATGCGATGCATAGGTTTTAAGTAGAATGCAGTTCTTGTTGCCTGCGTGTGTGCGCGCGCAGATATTTTATCTTGCTGCTGCTTTTTTACATTGAATTACTTTTTTATTATGACATTTGCATTTTGTTTGTGCTTGTTTTATGATGTTGTATTTTATTTCTATATTGTATTTTATACTGTACGTTGCCTCTAGACTATTTTATAGCTAGGTGCCCCATAAATTGAATGAATGAATAATACACGCAATGACATCCAATGAAGCTGAATTTTGGAAGACATTCAGGAAAGATAAAAGAGAGTACCTCTTCATGCGGTGCATAGTTAGACTATGGAACTCTCTGCCACAGTCTGTCACCAACTTGGATGGCTTTAAAAGGGGATTAGACAAATTAATGGAGAACAAGGGTATCAATGGTTTGTAGCCACAATGGCAGTGAGGTGATCATGGGTGGTCAGAGGAATCTGACCACGGTGGGAAGAGGATGCTGGACTACATAGACCATTGGCCTGATCCAGCAGGCTCGTTTTATGTTCTTACATTCTTACCTTTGCTGATGAATGTGGCTAATCTTTACCTTAAAATTCAGCATTATTGTTGGCCACCACAAACCTCCTGTGACTGTGAGTTCCAAATGTCAATTTGTGCACTGTATATGGCGGGAAACCCCTGTTTTCTAAAGCACCATTACCAAAACAATTATTTTAATGTCATTGTGTCCCCTCTAGTATATGCCAAATGGCAAACAAACACACTTCTATTAATCTCCCAACATACATTATTTCTACTAAATCAGCAAGGCTTAGTTCCTATCACTGAGTCATCTCTCTCTTAACTGGAAGTCTTTTGCTTTTATTCCCCATATTTTGTGTGGGAGACATTGCATCTCGCTTAATTGCTTCCCTCCCGTCATTATGTTTTCCTAAAGACTGGAACAGGGGTTGCACACATTTGTCATATAATAGGAGATAAAGAGCCCCTGTTTATCCATGGGCTATTTCGCTTGCATTTACTTCGTTCCTACCTTGAGGAATATACCTGAACAGATTAATGGGGTTGTGTTTTCTGCCTTACTCAGACTTGGAACTTGGGGTCTCCTTGGAAAAGTAGGAGTTTGCCAGGCTCCAGCATATCCAGCAACCTCAGTATTTTGAGGAATTTTGAGGAAAGTCACAGGGACTCACTTCTTTCTTCCCACGCTTGTAAAGGTAAAGGACCCCTGACAGTTAAGTCCAGTCACAGATGACTCTGAGGTTGCGGTGCTCATCTCACGTTTGTCCACAGTTTTTCCGGGTCATGTGGCCAGCATGACTAAGCTGCTTCTGGCACAACGGAATACCGAAACCAAGCAGTGCACGGAAACGCCGTTTACCTTCCTGACAGAGCGGTATCTATTTATCTACTTGTGCTGATGTGCTTTTGAACTGCTAGGTTGGCAGGAGCTGGGACCGAGTAATGGGAGCTCACCCCGTCGCGGGGATTCGAACCAACAACCTTCTGATCAGCAAACCCAAGAGGCTCAGTGGTTTAGATCACAGCGCCACCTGTGTGTACCTCCTAGCTAGTCTCCCCACTGCCCTCACCACCTTAATAGGTAGCATGGCATTGGTAGCATGCTGTGGAGCAAATCTCAATAGAGTTGGGCCTGCCATCTTCATTTCTAGAGTCTCATATTGATTGATTGATTGATTGATTGATTGATTACAACTTTATCTCACCTTGTCCTCCAAGTAGCTCAAGCTGGCATATCTCCCTTCACAATAACTCTGTGAGGTATGTTAGGTTGAGAGACAGTGACTGGCCCAAAGTCACCCAGTGAGCTTCATGACTGAGTGGGGATTAAAAGCTCCTGTCTTGCAGGTCTCTGTCCCCCACTCCAGCCGTTAACACCATGTTGGTGTAGAGGCACAGCATACTGGGAGGCAAAAGTGGTAGACGCAACTTTTGCCAATGGATGATGTTGTTTGGTGTCTCCTCAGACTGTGGGCTCCCAAAACTGTGCCCTGCCCAGCACCATCAACGCCACTGCTTCCTGACCCAGGGGGAAACAGAGAGGCTCTTGTCTCAGGATGACTGAGGATTTGCACCCAAAATTTGGAGAGCCTCATTTGGGCAGGAGAGTGCCCAAAACACAACACAGCGGCCTTCATTACATTTTGAAGTCATACACATTATCATCTAAAGAGGTGTTCCTCCCCCGAAGAGCATTAAGCCTGGAGTCTAAAATCACCTAGCTGCATCACTGCACACACTCAAACCTGAGTCCGCAGTTTTTTCTCAGACACATGGAGGTGCTTTGAAAAGTGTAGCTAAGGCTTTAGTTAGTCGGGGTATTTCATCTTCTGGGTGTTTAATGAATGCCAGAGATTGTAATAGATCAACAGTAAGTGGTTCCCAGGTCCAAGAATTAGGGGTTCTGCCAGTTCTAGATGGAGTTGCACTCTGTCTGAAAGAAGAGGTTAGGAAGTTCAGGGGTACTCTCAGAACCATCTTTGTTCATGGAGGACCAGGTGGCCTGTGATGAACAGTGCCTATCATCAGCTTCAGATGGTATACCAACTGGATTGCTGGTGCACCTGGGCAGTAATATCGTGGTCCCTGTGGCATTGGTAATCTCAGGTCTGGACTACCGTATGTGGGGATTCCTTTGCAGTTAGTCTGGAAGCTGCATCTAGTGCAGAACACCACAGCTTGGGTGATGAGTGGTGCTCCTCACTGGGCACGTATCATGCCATTGCTGGAGGGGTGGGGTCTGACTGGCCGCCTATTAGCCACTGAGCCACTCTTAAGGTTCCACCCGAAATACCCTGGACCAGGTTGCCTGAAAAACTGTCTTCCCCTCCACTGTCCATTAAGGGCACTAGGGTCAGCTAATGGAACCCAGTTAGTTTTGCAACAGCCTGAAGATGATCAACTTGTGGTAACATGGAGACAGGCTTTTTAAATGGTGGCACTAGTGCTTAGATATGAGAGACCCCATCAATACTGGCATTCCGCCGACTCTTGAAGACACACCTATTTAGGTAAGCCTTCCTCTGAGCAGAATTTTATTGTTTTATTTATGAAAAAGCTCTTGTTATGCTTTTTAATTGCTTTTTATGTTGTATACTTTAATGTTTTAGTTTCCAATGGAATTGTTATTGAATATTTTACTTACGCATTGATTTCATAGTTGTAAACAGCTTAGAAGACATTTTGGCATATAATTGGCTTTTTTATTTCATAACTTTTATATACCACCTGATTGTAAAAAAAAGTAAAAGTAAAAGCAGATCCAGTTTCACTTTCCATGTCATAACCATGTCATATTCAGGATTACATTTCACCACAGAGTTCCTGGGAGACCTCCTGAGCAAGTTTAGTGATCAGATCAAACCTTTCCACTGCTGAGAGCTGAAAGCTGGATTCTGGTACAATTGTCCCTCCCTGTTATTCAAAACATAGTAGCACTTTGAAAAATAAAGAGGACAAACACTTGATTTTCCAGACACAACTGAAGCTGTGCCTTGGTTTAAGTAGGAAAGCTTTTGTTTATTATTGCGTTTATTTATTATGTTAGTGGGCTGATTTATTTGATTTCTGCTTTGGCTTCATGGCTGTAATAAGTTTAAACAAATATAAAGGATCGATTTCATGGCTAGCCTCCAGCAGATATTGGAGACTAATCTGTCAGATCAGAAGAAAAAAGCATCCCGGGTTTTTGCAGGAAGAACTCACTGAAGGACTCCCCCTATTATTTAAAGAAATAATACCAGTGTTCCCCTAAGCACTGTAAAACCACACGTCTGAATTGCCGTCACGTTCTTCTGCAAGTGGCAATTTTAGAGAGAGAAAAGAAGAGGCAAAAATGCCACTAGTCCTTCTTGGAAAGGAATCCTGATCCCCGAAGACCCAGTCCATCTTTTCTAGGCGGTTGCATCTGCTTCTCCTCTCCAGTACTCCTTGATGCTTATTGCACTGTACTATTTCGGTGGCCAGTCTGGGTGGAAGAACACGGTGAGGTGCCACGCCCCTCCTCCCTTCCCAACAATCCCACCAAAGCAAATCCAGGACGGCGCAGGGATCTCTTGTTGTGCCTGTGTGCTGAGGCTGGGACTGTCACTCATTCTCTGATCAGCTCATGAAAGCAGCTAGATAGCAGCTGGACAAAAATAATAGATATATATATATATTAAAATATTACACCGTTCCGGGGGGATTTTTTTCCCACGTCTCCCCCCACCCTTCTTCGCTTTGCACCAGAATCTCTCGTCTTAACCGGCCCAGGTTCCTATTTGAAAGAGGAAAATATATATGCAAGAAAACTTCGTCTCCATTCAGCAGATGACAATGCTTCAAAGCAAGGATCTCATCTGGACTTTGCTATTCATCGGGACTGCAGGTACACCTTTTTGCATTTTTTAAAAAAGCAAACCTTAAAGTGATGATTATTTGCATGTAATTTCCTCTGGATTGGATGCTGGGGTCTTACACTCCCCACCCCGCGTCCCCGGCTTCAGTTTGCAGCAAGGGATGGAATCCGGTTTGTTTGCTCGGATGGCAGACCGGGGGGCTTTGCAATTTGCCTTCGCGGCTGGCTTCTTCCTCCAAATGTTTGTCGCGTGGAATTTGTACGCGTGAGGTTTTTCTTATTTTTTTGTGACCGTTGCTTTTGCTCTCCCCCTTCCCAAATCCTCCATCCTTGTTGCATGCTTACATTTTTTTTTTGAAGGAAACATTTTTTTGGTGACTCTTGATGGTGCTAGGAGACATTTGGTTTATATGGGAGGTGCTGCTCCAACAAACCGGAATACTAAACATGAGCCCCCCCTCCTATTCCCCACCCCAAGATCCAACTCGAGCATCTTCAGAATAAACCAGGCGCGGGGCGGGGGGTGTCCTCTCAATTTTTATTTGTCTTTAAAAAATAGAATAAAATAAAAATGGCAGGGACCACCTTCTGCTTCGGAGGATTGTCAGACTCTGCTATATTCTGTTAACGGTTTGCAAATTTGAGATCTAGAGGGGGGCACGAAGGAAAGAAAATCCGGGAGTGGAATTGGTCCGGGGGTTGCGGCGGGGGGAGAGAGGGAGTTAAGGAACCCTGTGGAGCTGGCTGGGGGGGGGGGACGAGAGAGAGCGTCTCGTTTTTGGAATTGGTTCGGAGTCCTTTCTCGCCCCCCCTCCCCAGGGCTGAGTGCATGGTGTCTTTGCTTCTCGAGCAACATTGTTCTCATTCAAAAGAGCATACAGAATTGAGGGATTGGCTGGAACCGGGGGCGGGCGAGGCGGAGTGTTGGGGGGGGGGGTTGGCAAGAGAAGGGAAGATCCAGGGACCGAGCGGTTTGACAGCAGAAAGTGGAAAGGCAGAATAGAAAGCGGGGGGGGGGGTTGGATGGCGAGGGCGTGAACCAAGGGCATGGGGGGGGAGAGCTCGGGCACGTTTGATGACTCTATTTTTTGGGGGGGGAGATGGGGAGGAGATGGAAATAGTGGCGAGATCAGCCCTCCTGTCTCTCCCCCCCCCCTTGTGTGATCCTCAGGCTTGTGTCTATTGCCAATTGCAGACAATGGAGGGAGGAGAGAAGGGGGGGGTGAGGATGCTGCGTGCGATGTGTTAATGGTGCCGCCGTGTGAGCAGCTGAAGCGCGTGGGGGGGGGGGTAGCGAGGCGGCGATTGGGGCTGTTTATTTCTTCAGCGCACCAGCGAAAGGCTGCTGCAAATTCCCCACAGGCAATTTCTTCTTATTATTATTTGCAGCCGGGAGTGGTGGTGGTGGAGGGAAATCGACGCTTTGCATTTTTGCAAATAAAATCCCTGAGTTGCGGGGGGTGGGGGAAGGGGGAGAAGAGAGAGGGGGGGGAGAACAGGATCGCTCGCTAAATAAATAAATAAATGAATAGATAAACAAACGGATAAGGGAGGCGACGTCGTCGTTGCAAAGGGGCCAGGTGGGGCTGCGTGTGAATTTATGGCGGCGCAAATGGGGAAATTGCTTTTTTAATTTCTTTAAAAATCAAATCAAATCTGGGTACGGGGGGGGGAAGCTCCCCACAGTGCAAACGCGCCCCCCCCATCCCCGCTTTCCATCCCCAGCGGCTTGTGCGCGCCGGGTGTGTGTCTGTGCGCGCGCGCGTATTGCCGCGTGCATTGCAATAGATGGAGAGCGCGCGCGCGCTGCTGCTGCTGCTTCTGCTTGCGATGGAAGCGACGGGCGAGCGCGAGCCACACTGCCCGGGCTGAGGTGTGTGCGCGTGAGGGGGGGTGGTTGTTGATTGAGGCCTCGGCCAATCAGAACCTAGCAGAGGCCGAGCGGGAAATGCCGTTAGGGTCTCTCTTTTTTTTGGATAGCCCAACGTTCGTTGCAACCCCGCCCCTCGGGAGCGCCCCCTCCCCTCCAGTTCCTAACGGGCATCATTACCTCAGAGGGGCAGCCCGCCAATGTCGCCAAATGTCTCTTCTTCTCCTCTCTTCCCCGCAAAAAATAAAATAAAAATCCTCGACGCTTCACAGCTTCCGACAGTTAGGCTTATTATAAAGCAGATTCTTACTCCACCTCCTCACCAATTATTTTATTACACTGAAAACCTCTTCCACACGTACCAAGAATGCCACATTTGTGGGGTTCACACAGTGGTAGTTGTTTCTCAAAGGCTTACTCCTCTCAGTACACACTGCGAAATTGTTTTTTCCCCTCCAAAGACCCCACATGGAGATACAGCCGAAGAGGAGGCAGACTAGAATCCCACAGCCCCACCTGGCACCGCGCTTGCCTGGTGCCAGGCGTCTCTCGCTTGTTGTTGACGGAAATCCCCACAGAACTGCGACAAATGATAAAAATACCTCATCCGTGCCACCCCCGTGAAACGCAGCCTCACCTGAAGAAGCTTCCCACTTTCATGGCTGCTAGGAGCTTGTGTTATTGTCATGGGGCCAGCCAGATCCCTCACAAATGCCATCCTCGCATTCTGGGCTTGATGCTGTGGAACGGGGGTCGTTGGGGAGGAGCTGTTGGAACAGGATATTTTTAACTTATCAGATCCGCTTCTTCCCCAGTAAATATTAAATGGGCGGGAATGCAGGCTGGCATTTTGCTTACAGTGACGTTATTTGGTTGGTGCGGGGGAAAAAACTTGCGTGCGTGAAGAGCACCGATTCCAAATAAGCATCCGATGCCTAGAAGAAGCACCTTCTGTCACTGCTCTCCATCATTACAAAAGCCTCACAAAAGCCCTCGTCCCATCAAGGCAAAGGGCCAGCCTTCCTTATTGAAAATGGAAGTTCCTAAGTCTTTTATCAAGTACTGTAGTACTACAGCCACTGTCACGGTAAGCACCCCTTTTCAGTACCCTTTTTGGGCTTAAGGTTGGAGACTTTGCTTTGATTCCCTCCTCCGTGAATGATGTTCTGTGCTATTGAAACTCTGCACCAGGATAGGGAATGTCAGGGGCCAGATGTTGCCCTCCAGCTTCTCTGTCTGGCCCTTGGGACTTTCCCCAGGCCACACCCTTCACTGGCCTTTATTCACACCTTCCATGAATGCTTTTGCCTGGCTGGAATGTGTCCTTGAACTCTGATAATGCTTATTGCTTGCCTGGGTGGAGGCAATGTATGTATGTGGAAACTTGCTTGCTGTACAAAGGTAAAAAATTGCATTTGTTGCTCCACCCCATTTTGTCTCTAACCCCACCCACCACTGATATATGGCCCTTGGAAGGTTGTCTAGAAGGGAATGTGGCCCTAGGACTGACAAGGTTCCTCACCCCGCTCTGAAAAAGATAGTATTGCCTCACCTGATTTCATTAAGAGGCCTCACAGGTTTGTACCCATTGTTGCGATAGCTCAGCCTGCGTTGTACACCAATCCTATGCCATGTACACCAAATTATATACTCTTTATGCTCTGTGTGAGTAGGTCTGGCATAAGCTACCACCTCTAGTTCTGTATGCATTTAAGTGGGTTAAAAATACCCACTTCACCCATAAGTATGTAGTGAACGTGTGAAGCTCCAGGAAAGGTGAGTCTATAGTTTGTGTGGACAATCTACAATTTATTTATTTATTTATTAAATTAATATACTGCTTGATTGTAAAACAAAAACAAAAACCCAAAACGTTTTACAAAAGGAATACTGTAAACAATAAACACTACTGCTTGCAAGTTGTATCCATTGCTTCTTGTCCAACCTGCAACAGCTCTTTGCTGAGGTTTACTGCTACCTTGCCCAATATTGCTGAGATACCACATCCGGTCAGTGCAAATAACAGTTGCTGTCACATCAGAGGTGGATTTAGGGAAGTGCAACTGGTTCTCCCACATTGGGCACCAAGCCAAGAGAGGGTGCTGCAAAAATGACAGGCAATGGAAGATGGGGGTGGGGTGGGATTTTGGCTTTGCACAATTTTCTTGTGAAAACTCAAAGTCTGCCACTGGTCACATAGTCTGCAAACAAGCACTGTTGGGATTCCATGCATCTTCTCAAGATACTGACATGTCAAAGCCCAGTGATCACTCATACACTTGATATTTCACCATTGCCATAACAAAAATTGCAAACGTAACTCAAACAAATTACCATTACTGTATACATATGCAACTGAAACCTCAACTGGATTACTCCTCCTCCCCTCATCTTTGCTACAACACAACACAACACAACACAACACAACACAACACAACACACCTCATACAGTTCCGTTCCTCACCTCTGTGTAGTGGACTCATGCAGGCAATACCAGGAGCTTTCCATGAAAAATTCCAGACACTGCCACATTCTTAATGCATGCTCAAAACCATTTAATACAGATTATTATCTATTGGCATACTTTAACTAGCATGCATTGCATAGCACCATTGTGGTTGAAAGTGGGACTTTGAACACTTTCATTTATTGTTTAATTAACAAGAAATAATTTAATTTAATTAAATTATTTAATTAACAATAAATGAACTAATTGTGTAAAATTGTACCTCTATATTTTGTATTTGAGTGGAAGAAAGATGTAGAAGTTACAGTCTTTGTTGCAGATCATAGACTCTAGAGAAACCTGTTGTCCTCCAGATGTTCCATTCCCATCAGCCCCAGCCAATATGCCCAATGATCAGGAATGTTGGGAGTTGTAGTCCAGTGCCACAGGTTGCCCCTCCCTGATCTAGTGCAAGAGATTATTTTGAATACATATTCTTCCTACCTATTTAGTTCCATCTTCTCTTCTCACTGTTAACAGTCTATACCACTAATGCTAATAGAATTGATCCAGAATTGGCCTCCACAGTCACTTACGGACCCACTGTTAAGACCGTGTTCATAGAAGACAATCTTACTCGGCTACGAGTGATCACCAATGAAAAGAAAGAAGTCTGTACCACTTCTCTGAGCAGAGTAATAAGGATCAGGTTTGGTTTCCTTTGGAATGAGGCAAATGAAAGCTTATTTGTATTTTGTGTAATATTTGCCTTTATTTACAAACATATGGGTGATGGCACAGGTTAAAGACTCCACAGGACAAAGTCAGCTGCTGTCCTATCAGCTCTCTGGGAAAAGCCCAGCACCCTAAGATACATACAGAGCCAAACCCCAGCTCCCTGTGTCCCTCTCAATTCAAACTGCTGCCTGTTGTTATTTTTGACACACAACCTTGCTTTGCCCCCTCTTCCTGACTAGAGGTGGTGCTGGGGAATTCAGATGAGTCTTGGCAAACTGCACCACTTGGTTTGTTGTTTAGTCGTGTCTGACTCTTCGTTATCCCATGGCTCAGAGCACACCAGGCACGCCTGTCTTCCACCCCCTCCTGCAGCTTGGTCAAACTCATGTTCATAGCTTCGAGAACACTGTTCAACCATCTCGTCTTCTGTCGTCCCCTTCTTGTGCCCTCATTTTTTCCCAACATCAGGGTCTGTTACAGGGAGTCTTCTAATCTCATGAGGTGGCCAAAGTATTGGAGCCTCAGCTTCAGGATCTGAAGCTGTTAAGGTGCTACACTCAATATGGCAGCAAGTTTGGAAAACTCAGCAGTGGCCAGAGGATTGGAGAAGATCAGTCTACATCCCAACCCCAAAGAAGGGCAGTGCCAAAGAATGCTCCAACTACCGCAAACCACTTGGTATTCTCACTTAAATCTGATGGGATACCCACAACACCTCATATAAAATTAGTTCTTCTACATCCATTGTAGCTTCAAAGATATTTCTTTTTTAAAATGTATACAATACACAGCTTTTCACATGTGTTTCAAAATGGCTTACAAAGAAAAAAACAATACAATATAAAAAATTTGAATCTAGATTAAAACATCAGAAAACAAGAGTATTGGAGCGGCATTCATGGTACATTGGCCATTGATCTTGGAGAAACTAATGCATCCAGTAGATTGTCACCTGCCACCATTAGCATAGTTACTGTTTGGTTCTCATCTGTGCTGGACAGAACATTTAAAACTCTGGTGCTAATGTTGTTATGGTTTTTTTCCAAGTCTTCCAAGTAAAATCACATCCCAACCAACTTTATTTCTGTCAGTTGGCACATTCTAAGGGGATGTGTCTTGTCTTAGAACATACATTCCAACCACACAACACCTGTTGTGTAGGAATGATGGATACAACCTCCTTTTAACTGCTCCTTGTTCTTAAGATTTCTCTTAACAAACTGCGATAGGGTGTTGTTGCCTCTTACATAACTGTGGTTAGCAATTGTTTTTATGAAAACCACTAAACTAGCCTTCCATGTCAAATGTGTGGTTTTCACCTATTCTTGCTCTGTCCTTGCCCTTTCTGCTCAACCTTCAGTTTATCAAATTTTTATGCATTTCATCTCATACATTTCCCCAGCTGTCATATACATACTAACATACCATCTACTATTGAAAGTGACTTCATTATCCTACCACAATACACTGCTATCACCAAATACTGGCCTTGTTTTTGGATACATGGTATGAATTGTACTTCAGATGACAAGGAAATAGGGTAGGGTTGGGGAACCATTTTCAGCTTGAGGGCTGCACTCCCTTCTAGACAAGCTTCTGGGGGCAAATTGCTAATGGGCTGGTCCAGAGGCAAAAGTGAACAGAGCAACAAATATGAATTTTACCTTTGTGTGGTAGGCTATATTATTTACCACTCCACCCAGGCAAGCAAGAAGCATTAGCAGAGTTCAAGGACATTTTCTAGATAGGCAAAAAGACTTTAAAATGGCATGAAGAACGGCTACTGAGGGGCATCGCCAGTCTGGAGGGCCACATAGAAACCTGGAGACTGCATTTAGCCCATAGGCTTGAGGCTCTCTATCCCTGAAATGGGGGAGGCAATTTATTTTCCCCAGAAGTGAGCACCCAAATGTTCATTTGTCACTTCTTTGCTTTAAAGGATGTTTTATGCAGTAGCGTTATGTGAGGGTTTGATTAGCTGCTTGTGCGTGAAAACGCGCTCCCTCAGAGTTTGTGCGGCCCCACAAACCTCCGTGTGTGACGGAGCTCCTCAGACATGTCTGCTCTAGTCACTAGTAGAGTCCGACAGTGGCTGCCTGCGGAAGCGTTTCCAGCAAAGAAGTTCCTTAACGGAAACGCGTCTCCTGGACTCACGGCGTGACAGTTTCCTGCGAGGTATGGGTCTCCCTATGGGAGACTCCGATACCTCCCCACTGTTCTCGCTGGAAGCCTCCCTGAGCCCTCCCTCCTGCTCGCATTCCCTCAGAGACCCACTCCTCCCCCTGCTGGTCCCTGCTTCAGCAGTTGAGTCTCTTTCATCCTGCCTGAGTCCCTCCACCACCTGATGCTCTGATGGCAGTTCCCTGACATCCACTTCCCCTCCAGGGCCCCCCTCACCCCCTCCCAATTCCTCCCCCCTGGGAGGTGAAGGGCTAAAACCCCGAAACGAATCTTCCTCATCTTCTGACGTCTCGAACAATTCTCTCCATCGATCGTCGTCCTGGCCAGCTGAATCCTTCTCCTCTTCAGAATCTGGGAACCCCTCCAACTCCTCTTCCTCGTCGGTGGTGGCAAAGTATTCCCTTCGGAACCTCGCTACAGGCTGAGGTTTACGTGGGAACCTCTGATGAAAAGTCTCTATTAAAACCTCGTCATTGACATCCTCTGCCCTAACCCAGGTGTTTTCCGACTCCGGTTCCCCTTCCCACATTACCAAATACTCTACTTGATCTCCCTTCCACCTGGAATCGAGGATCTCCGCTACATGGTAGCTGTGTTCCTTCTCCTCCATTGCTGGTCCCCTAGTGACCCTCCCCTCACTGTCTCCTCTATACGGTGACAGCAACGACCTGTGAAAAACTGGGTGCAGCTTCATGTGGTTCGGTAACCGGAGCCTGAAAGCCACTGGATTGACCTGCTGTATGACTTCAAACGGACCCAGCCTTTTGGGTCTTAATTTCTTACAACCTCCTTTGAATGGCAACCCTTGGGTTGACAGCCACACCTGGTCCCCCACCCTGATGCTTTCACCTTCCCTTCTGTTTTTGTCTGCTTGCCTCTTATATTCCTCCTTAGCCCTGTTTAAGTTGAGTTGGAGCTGGCGATGGATCGCTTCCATTTCTTCCACGAACTGCTCTGCAGCTGGAACGCTCCAGTTCTCCCCCTCCCCCCCTGGGAAGGCTCTGGGATGGCACCCGTGATTAGCCAAAAAGGGGCTCATCCCCGTGGACACGTTCTCTGCATTGTTGTAGGCAAATTCTGCCAACGCCAGCTTCTCCACCCAATCATTCTCTCTGTCATTAACATAACACCTCAAATATTGTTGGAGAACCCCATTTGCTCTTTCCGCCTGCCCGTTGGTTTCAGGATGACGGGCCGTCGAGAAATTAACCTCTACATGCAGTAAGCTCATGAGCTTCCTCCAGAACCTGGAAGTAAATTGTTTCCCTCGGTCTGAAACCACCCTCAAGGGGGCGCCATGCAACCTAAACACATTCTCTACAAACAATTTGGCGGTTTCTTCTGCTGTAACCGCATGTGAGCAGGCTATGAAGTGGGCCATTTTAGTTAACAGGTCTACTACAACCATGATGGCTGTTTTCCCTCTAGACCTTGGCAGATCAGTCATGAAATCTATTGCCACTGCTTCCCACGGTCTCTCAGGTGTGGGCAGTGGTTCTAATAAACCAGCCGGCGCCTGCCTCTCCCCCTTGGCTCTTTGGCATTGTTCACACCCTCTCACATACTCCCGCACATCTTCCCTGACCTTGGGCCACCAAAATTCCCTGGTAACCAGCCACATGGTTTTGTGTTGCCCAAAGTGCCCTGCTGTGGGGCTATCGTGCAGCTGCTTGAGTACTTTCTCCCTCAATTCCCCTTCAGGTATATATAACGCTCCCTTATAATACAATGCCCCATTTCTCTCCTCAAAACCACCGGGTTTGTCTTCCTCCCCTCTGAGATCCCTGAGTTTCCCCTGGGCGTATGCATCCTGCACCGTACCCTCTACCAATTCCCTTTGCCCCACCAAAGTCGCCCCACACACCCAGCGGTCCTCTGGAATGATATGGGTTTCTTCGGGTGCTCCCTCCCCCTCCAAATATTCAGGTTTGCGTGAGAGAGCGTCCGCCCTAACATTCTCTGGGCCTGGCACATAACAAATCTCAAAGTTAAATTTGGAGAACTCTTGGGCCCATCTCAACTGCCTTTGGTTGAGCACTCGCGCCGTTCTCCAGTACTCTAGATTTTTATGGTCCGTGCACACTTGCACTTTATGTTGTGCACCAACTAGCAGATGCCTCCATCTCCGGAACGCCTCATGAATAGCAAGCAGTTCTCGGTCGTACACCGTGTAGTTCCTCTCGGATTTGTTCAGCTTCCGCGAGAAGAAGGCACACGGACGCCACTCCGACTCCTCCTTCCCCGGCTGCAGAAGAAGCACCGCCCCTATGGCTCTGTCAGATGCGTCTGTTTCAACCCTTAGCTTCTTTCGTAAATCCACATGCAGAAGTTGTTCTTCAGAGGCGAAGGCCCTTTTCAGTTCCTCAAACGCTCGCTCCGCCTCCGCCGTCCATACAAACTTCTTCTTACTGCTGAGACAGTCAGTGATGGGCGCCGTCAGATGGGCGAAGTTGCGGATGAACTTACGATAAAAGTTTCCAAACCCTAGGAACCTCTGCACATCCTTCTTGGTTTTGGGTGTTTTCCATTCCAGCACTGCCTGTACCTTGCCGGGATCCATGGCCAATCCCTTGTCTGACAGGCGGTACCCCAGGAATTCCACCTCCTTGGTATGGAACCGACACTTCTCCAGTTTGACCCACAGCCTGTTGGCTTGCAGTCTGCTCAACACTTCTCTGACGTCTCTCACATGTTGCTCCTCATTCTCAGAATACACCAACACATCATCTAGAAAGGCAACGCAATTCTTGTAGAGCAAAGGGCCCAGCACGTGGTTCATAAAAGATTGAAAACACGCGGAGCCTGCTTGTAATCCAAATGGCATAACGAGGTATTCAAACGCCCCCAAAGGGGTAAACATGGTGGTTTTCCATTCATCCCCTTTCCTTATGCGTATCAGGTTGTACGCCCCCCTTAGATCCAGCTTTGTGAAAATCTTTCCCTTCCTCACCATGGTCAAAATATCATCAATTCTGGGCATAGGGAACGCCACCGGTTCAGTCACTGCATTCAGCCGCCTAAAATCACATACAAGTCTCGGCTTGTCCGCATTTTTTTTGTCCACAAAGAACACTGGGCTCCCCCCTGCTGCTTTGGACTCTCTGATGAAGCCTCTCTTCAGGTTCTTGTCAATGAACCCTCGCAACTCCTGCATTTCCCTGTCTGACATGGCATACAACTTGCCCACGGGAAGCTGTGCTCCAGGGAGTAAATTGATCTGACAATCAAAGGGTCTATGAGGTGGTAGTTGGTCAGCTTCCTTCTCACTGAACACGTCGCTGAGATCTGCATACTGTGGTGGTACCTTCACCTTCCCCATTACTTCAGTCCCTGCTAGGGTGGCTTGGGCCCCTACTGAACCCTTCTCCCCTTTGCAGTGTTCTAGGCAATGTGCTGAACCAAAGGACACCACTCTTTGATGCCAGCCAACCAGCGGATCATGTAGAGCTAGCCAGCTCATTCCCAAAATAATGGGAGCGCCCCCCAGGGTGGCCACATTAAACGCTATCAGTTCTGTGTGCCTTGCCACCCTCATTATCATTGGGACAGTCTGCAAGCGGACTCCTCCTCCCAACAACTCCCTGCCATCAATCGTGGTCACCTGCAGGGGGTTGCTTAAAGGGATGGTCTGTATCTGGTGTTCAGCAGCAAACTCCTTGCTCATAAAATTGCAGGAGCTGCCTGAGTCCAATAGCGCCTTTATTTTTAGGGGGTGCCCATTCTGCAGCTCTAGCGACACTTCAATCACTAGAGCAGGTCGAGGAGCTTCTGGCACGGGCACTTTCACTGCTCTTTGGCCTGGCTGCAGTGCCCCAATTGTGGCAACCAGGCGTTGGCTTTTACCTGCTCCGCTCCCCCTTCTTCGCCCCCCTCAACAGCTCCCACCATCCCTTGCCATTCCTTCCTCTGGGGGCAGACTCTGGCAAAGTGGCCTGGCTGTTGGCAGAGATAGCATTTCCGGGGGCCCTTTCCCTCCTTCTTAGCTCCCTCGCTGGTTTTTGAAAATGCGCGCGCGCGCGCTGTTCCGATTTCCATCGGCTCTGCCGGCGGGAAAGCTGGCTCAGGAATGTCTGGAATGCGGAACTCCTTCCAACGTTCCCCTCTCCCTTCCCGCCTCTCCAAGGCTCTTGCCTCCTGCCGCGCTCCTATGGTCAGCGCAGATTTGGTCAGCTGATCCATAGACTCCGCCCTGGGGCTCCGTGCCAGCTCGTCTTTCACCCCCGAAGAAAGACCTTCTTCAAATAGCATTTGAACGGGTGCCGCCGATAAATCCCAACTCAGTCTGTGAATCAGCATGGTAAACTCAGTCCAATATTCACGGACAGATCGACTCCCCTGCTTACAAGCCATTAGCTGTCTGCGCACCACCCCTTCCTCAATATCGCTGGAAAACATGATATCCATTGCACGAAAGAACTTCATTGTGTCCTTTAGTATGTCATTGTGCGTTGCCATTAGGGGTCGAACCCAGTCTCTAGCCCCTTTCTCAAGATGCCCAATTACAAAAGCAACTCGCGATTCCTCATCAGGGAACTCATCGAACTGCACATTAAGGGCATATTGCATCTCTGTCCTAAAAGCATGGTAGTCCTTGGGGTCCCCCCCAAATTTCTGCACCAATCCTGGTACCTTTCTGGGGAATTGAGTGGCTCTCCCCTTCTTGTCTGCATCCTGAGCCCTTCTCTCCTCCAGCCTCGCCGTCTGCAGGGCCAGTTGAACCTCCAACGCTCGGTATCTATCTTCCAAGCTTGGACCAGCTCCAGCCCCTGCTCCTCCGGTTCCGGTTGGTTCGCTCATGATGCCTTCTCTTGCACAGGCAGCGTACAAAGACTGTCGGACTGCTGTGAGGGTTTGATTAGCTGCTTGTGCGTGAAAACGCGCTCCCTCAGAGTTTGTGCGGCCCCACAAACCTCCGTGTGTGACGGAGCTCCTCAGACATGTCTGCTCTAGTCACTAGTAGAGTCCGACAGTGGCTGCCTGCGGAAGCGTTTCCAGCAAAGAAGTTCCTTAACGGAAACGCGTCTCCTGGACTCACGGCGTGACAGTTTCCTGCGAGGTATGGGTCTCCCTATGGGAGACTCCGATACCTCCCCACTGTTCTCGCTGGAAGCCTCCCTGAGCCCTCCTTCCTGCTCGCATTCCCTCAGAGACCCACTCCTCCCCCTGCTGGTCCCTGCTTCAGCAGTTGAGTCTCTTTCATCCTGCCTGAGTCCCTCCACCACCTGATGCTCTGATGGCAGTTCCCTGACACGTTACAAAAGATTACAATAATGGTCCAGGGTTCTTGATGAGCTGCATGAGCTGCATGCAGGAATCGTTTCAACAAACATAAAATGGAGAAGCCAATTACAAATAGAAAAAAGCAAAATCCAAATTTTGGTGTCACGAGCAACATTTTCCTTTAGAACAACGGAACTGTTTTAATGTATTAAGCCTTTCCTCTTGGGGGAAACATGGCTGCAAACAAAAGACAGACAAAATGGTGGCTAGAGGGTTCTATCAACCATATTATACCAATTAAAAACAAAACTGTCTCCTATTTACAGTAGCTTAAATGAAAGCAGAAAAAGGAGATAGCTGCAGGGGTGTAGTGAAGAAGCCTTCAATAAACTCTCAGCTGTGATCACCCGGTGGGGTAGGAATAAAGGCTTATTTTCTGCCCACCCCAACACATCTTTCAAAATCACCTTCCCTTTTGTTTACATTTTCTGTGTCCAGGGATAGCGACACCCTAATTTACTTTTCAGATTAAAACAATATTCCTTTTATAATGCAGGCCTTCATTTATAGATACAGCAGATGGCTCCTCTTCTTGTGTGCTCATGCTGAGTACTATACGATTTCTTAAATAATAGAGAGTTTTCTATATATAATCCTTCCACATATTGACATGCAGACTTGAGGATCTTGGTCTTGACCAGTTGATTTTTTTAAAGGGACAGTTAATTTTAATTTAATGAATTTCAATATTTAAATTCTTTCAAGGATTATGGCTGTGTTCCAGGTTGCAAAGTGCCTTGATGTTTTCCTGGCTGAGCTCCAGATATATATTTTACAGATACTGTATCATGTATTTTGCTATAAGGAGAAAATAAAAATTGGCACTTTACTCTTAAAAGAAGATATAGACTACAATGGGTCGGGTGGCACGAGACCAGAAACAATTGATGTGGGGGAGGAGGAGCAAATGCACCTGCTACCATCAAGTCTGGAGGGAACAACAAACAGCAGCCAAATGAGACAAAAAGCACACTTTCTGTTTCTTGATGTAAAAAGAACACCACCCCTCATTTTATTGATCCCTGAAGGAGTTTGAGGTATATGCAGGTTTCCTGCCCCCTGGTTTTATTAGTGTGTGTGCAGTTTTTGAAGTATTATAACATTTTTATAGGGAGTTCAAATGTGAGCAGCAAATTTCTGGTCTACCTTGTGCTCCTTTGGGGTAGATGTTACAGGATGACTGGGATGTATACATACATGAAGTCAGAGCCCAAGGAACCCCAGGAGTCTGTTCACCTCAACACTTTTTGTTTTTACATTTAAAAAAAATGTTCTTGCCTAAAAATTCATTACTGGCTCCTAAGAATTCAAAATACTTTCCCAATCTTGAACAGCACATTTTTGGGAAAGCAGATTTTGGTATGTATACTACACATACCAGCTATTACCTGGGAGAATTAATGGGGCCGTATAGCTTTGCATGCAATACCAGGAGTTGTCAAAGTTTGCCACAATGAGGGGTCTCTTCTGAGTGCAATGATACTGGCATTTTTTTTTTTTTTTTTTGGCAGCACTTATTGTTTATTGGAGGAGAGAATAAAGTGGGTATCTGGAGTCATTCCTTCCCCTCCAAGGAAAAGTGATCATTGTTGATCAAGAACAATGGAAGCAGCCTCAGATGTGGCTTTGGTAGGCATGAACTGCTAGGGTCAGAAGGATGATCTGTGTACAGAATCTTTTTTACATGTGTGAATCACCCCTGATGGATTATGTTTAAATGAGTAGATTATAGAATTTAGGTTTGGTTCATATTCTATAGTAGATATGGATTTCCTGAGTGGCCTCAGCTAAAATGTATATTCTCTTTCTTGATTTCCAACTGGGAAATCAAGGGTCTGTCAGAATAAATGAGGTAATGAATATAAAGCACTTTTTATATCTATACTTTTCTGTATACATTTATTGTTACAGTATTATCATGACTTGTCTTGGCCTCCTGCAGTTTGATGTTTGCACTTTTACAAAGCAGAGAATAAGACTGGAGCTACCTCCCTCCAAATTGAGATTCATGCCTAGGCATTTGAAATGTATTTTGATCATTGCTTATTAATAAAAATAATATATGAAGACCAGTTTAGTTGAGAGAGGTGCATTTTCACAGTGTATTGATTTGAACATGGTGGACACAAGTGAACACAGATTAGTAATTTTTATTAGGCCACTTGCAAGGTGTTCTTCTGTTAAACATGTCATTTTCTCTTTATTGGTGTCAGGAAAAGATGGAAACTGAGGGAAAAGTAAAATAATTATGCTTTGAAGATTAGTGCTTTGTATGTGTGTGGCGGAAAAGAAGTAACACAAAATATTGAATGTCTTTGGATCATCCTGGATGTGGTTTAGAAAGTAACCACATCTCCCAGGCATCTCTTCAATCTCCCTTGAGACTTTTCAGTGTGGGGAGCAGCATCTTCATTTTTGGGAGTAAGGTTTGTTGTCTAGAAGTTTCCATTGGATCGTGCCTGACATCTTGGAAAGAGAGAAATCCTTGCCCAGATAGGCATGATGGTATAGGTGGGTGGGTGGGGCAAGACTTCCCAAACCCATAGAGTCAGTAAGGGGTTAGAATCTGAGCAAACTAATAAAATCCTGAATTGAGCAAGGGCTGGGAATGTTGGCATCCGTCTGTCTTGAAAAACAATGGAGTACATCTCTAGGACCCCAAAGACCCTGATGCTGGGAAAGATTGAGGGCACAAGGAGAAGGGGATGACAGAGGACGAGATGCTTGGACAGTGTTCTCGAAGCCACAAACATGAGTCTGACCAAACTGCGGGAGGCAGTGGAAGACAGGAATGCCTGGTGTGCTCTGGTCCATGGGGTCACGAAGAATCGGACACGACTAAACGACTAAACAACAACAACAACACATCTCTAGGGGTGAAGTCAAAAGCTGCATTAGCAGCACCGAAGTGACTTCCCTGGGGTGCAAGCCTGGACAGTGTGTATGGAGGTCCTACACTCCGCAGACAAGATTCCTCTCTCAGCCTTGCTGATGTGGCCCAAAGGAAAACCAGGCAATACAGTTAGCATCAGGAGTTACCGGAAGGAGGCATACAAGGAGCCATTCAACCGTCCTAGGAATTCCACTTTGGATTTCTGTAGGGTTTACTTAGCCTTTTCTTCTCCCAAAAAAATCCCGCAAGGCAGTGGAGGTTTAGGATCAGACTTTTCCTTCTCCTAGATAGGCTTTCTTCCCAGGTTGATGAGCCCCTTCTACCCCTCACTTCTGTCTACAGCACATGCAGAAACTGCCTTCTTGACTGTTGGACCTACTGTTAGTTTTGTCCGCTCAATTTGCCAGAGCTCGTCTTTGCATGCAGGACACGTCCCTAACTCACTGAGGATTTGAGACCCATTGGCTACCCTCTCCTGGTTTAGCTAGCCAGTCAAAGCCATTTCCCAGGGTGTGGCTGCTGTCACATGCTGACAGCTTCTAGGAACCACAGGTGAGAGCTGAGTGCAGGGCGGTGACCAAAGTTGGATAAATTACCCCAGAAGAGGCACATGTCCCCTACAAGAGGTACCACCCCTCCCCTAATACCCCTTACACCCAAGTGATGAAAATAACACCAGTTAATTTCCTCATGAGGCCAACCTGGTGATGGCTCATTGTGGGTGGGTTGTTGAAGAAACAATGGTGCTGATGGCCAGTCATTAGCCCCTCAATGGAAACCATCAACCAGGCAGGAGTCTCTGCCAGGCACAGAGGGAGAAGTTGCCAGGGTTATGGTGGGTGTTGATGTAACAGGAAGGGGGAGTTGTGTTTTGTAAGGCTTTGGGGGAAGAAGGGAGGGGCCAGAACTCCATGCGGGGCTGGCTGGGATAGGCTTTACACAAAGATTGGTTTCTGCTCTAGACCCAAGCTTGCTGAAGCTATGATGAGAGCAACAAGAGACAGCCTTGGGGTGTAATGTCCTGCATTCCCTCCATCAACACTCAAGTGTAAATATGTGTAAATAAGCCATATTTCTTAAAGACACTGCTGACTCTGTCATGCCTCATTCCAAAGAAAACAAACCCTGGTGCCAAGACCCCTGGAATCTCTTGCACCACTTGGCAGAGATAGGGGTGGCTGGTAACAATATCTTTTGTTAGGCATTAAATTCATAGCAGTAAATTTTGAAGGTCAGATTTGCACTGTTTGTGGTCCCTTTGTTTGGAAAAGCACAGTGCCAAACCTTAAAGCTATTGCTGATGCAAAGTGATGTAAATGAGTTGGGGTTGGTGGTGCTGCTATTATGCCCTTTCCTGTTTGTAGTGTTGAAACACTGCTTCTCTCTTGCAGCTGCTCATTAGTAGCTTTGCCTTTTGATGTTACCCTGAATGCCAAATGGCAGGTTTTCAAACGCTTTTAATACACTGTATTTATAACTGTCTTACAGAACCACTGCTAAGTGCGGGAATATCTATCTGTTACTGCCTTCCTCAACTTGGTGTATTCCAGGTGTTCTGGACTATAACATCAACTATGTTAGCTGGTAGAAGTTGTAGTTCAAAACATCTGGAGGGCATCCCTTTGGGGAAAGCTGATCTATAAGTATTTGTTTTTCAGTTTACAGTACAGCAACCGAATTGTGCACCCAAATAAAGAATATATAAGAAATCAGAGGATGATATTTCAGACTGAAATAATGCTCTTGGTTTTATGGCTCAGACTGTGAGTGTAGCAATTCAAAGATTAGAAGGGAGAGATTAAGGTTGGGGTCAAAGCTAATGATTCTTGTGTTATGGTTGCAGTCAGACAGCAGTTGTCTCTCCCCCACTCCCCCAAATAATTTAGGAAGTAGTAGAAAATTGAAAAGATAGAGCCAAGAGCCAAGAGTTGGCAGGATCGTACCTGCTTCCCATACACCACATATTTTTGTCAGCATGCTCTGCTGTTCCATGATGTATTTACATGTATTTACATTTTGCAACAGTACTGGAAGAATTATAATGGGTGCACCATGACACAGATTAAGTTGTAGTCTAGCCTTTCCCAACCTGGTTCCCTCTAGAAGTTTTGGATTAGGAATCCCATCAGCCCCAGTTAGCAGGGCCAATGGTTGGAATGATGGAAGTTGTCATCTAAAACATTTGGAGGGTTAGAGAAACCTGCTGTATACTTTCCTACACCCTTAATGTACCCTTAAACCCCTGATTCTACTTGCAGAAGGGAAAGGTCTCCTCAACAAGAGAAACCTCTGCTTTTGGGTTTTTAATTTTAAATGCCACCTGTGCAATGCCTCTGGGCTAGAGTTGATTAAAAGGAAAAAAAAATGCAGATTACTGTACTAAAGGATTAGCTATGAAAGTATTCCCTTTTAACTTACCTACTAGCATTGCAGCTAGCACATGGCTGATAAGCTACTCACATATAAACCTAATTCTCACTCCATGTTGGATTTGTCATACTTTTTATTCCTGAATATATTATAGAGACAGAGAAGGGATCAGGTTTCCCATGAGGAATTTTGGAGATCTACTGCTACATCTATAGATAAATTTAAAAGACTTGTTGATGGTCTTTCTTGCATCTTTCTCCATGGTGCTGGATTTATTCTGTGAAATGGGAGGTGATATCTGTGGAGAGTTATTAAGATAATAGTGGCTTGAGAAGGTTGGACTCACACAGAATACTATTGAGAATGGCACAGCTTTACCTCAGTGGTCTTCAGTGCCATTCCTGTCTGCTGAATTCCATTTCCCCCTCTTAACCAGCAACTGAAAAAACTGCTTGTTTTTCTTGAGTGAGTTTTGCTACTGGTTGTTTGAGTGCTGAGACCAAAAAGGAAAAGGCAGGGATACATCAAGCCAGGCCAGCCCTTGTTGCTAGCCCTTCTCATATTCCCACCCACACGGGCACATGTCAGTGAAATTAATAAGAAGTGAGTGAAAGTGCAGCAAACATGCATTATGAATTTGTGGGGGGGGGGGCAGACTCCCCATAATCTATACATTCAGTGAAGGGTTAGAACAGGGGTCAGCAAACTTACCGCGCCTCGGGCTGGTGTCTCCAGTGCTGATTGCGTGGTGTGCCAGAGGGCGGGGGAGCGCATGCCTACACGTGTTTCTGGTGCACTTCTAGGTTGGAGGAGCACCAGAAATAGCTTGTGCGCATGTGCATGGGGCTCCTCCGACCTGGATGTACAAGGGAAATCATGCTTGCGCATTCGCAAATAACGCTTGTGCATGCACACAAGCTATTTCTGGTGCTCCTCCGACCTGGGAGTGGGCAGTTGCACAGCGCAGTGCCGATAAGAGCGGGCAGCGGGGGTTGTTGCGGGCTGGATAAACGAGTTCCTCGGGCCTTATGCGGCCCGCGGGCCTTAGTTTAGGGACCCCTGGGTTAGAACCAAGGTTTCCAAACTTATTTGGCCTACTTCCCCCTTTTCAGAAAAAACAACAACTCAGTGCCCCCTGGAAATCTACCTTCTTTAAGTGAAGGGATGGAGCTGGCGCAGCCTGCCTGCCCTTGGCGAAATAGGCAGGCAAGCTGTGATCCACTTCCCAAGCTTTGGTGAAGCTGAAAAGGGCTCACCCAAGCCTGGAAAAATCCCTCACCTCCAGCACAACCACCAGATGCAGGAGAGGGGTTGTCACCATCCTGCATCAGTGGCTGACCTGGTGGTAAGCAACATTACACAACAGATGAAACGTGTACGAATGTGTCCCCCCTCCCTAATTTTCTTCTTTATGTTTCCACCCCCCGCTTATTGTTATTCAATGCCCCCAAACTTCACCTGAGGCTACTACTGCCCCCTGGATTGTTCCAGCGCCCCCAGGGGTGTTATTTCAAGAGTTGGAAATACCAGGGAAGATAAAAACTTGGAGAAGGATGGAAATGGTAGGCCCGCTATGGAAAAAGGAGAAAAGCTGGAGTTAGAGGTTCATGTGAGTGTAGGAGGGGAGCACCTGTGGCCTACTGAATCAGTGCCGTAGGAAAAGGCAGCAGTTCCTTGTGTGCCTCCTGAATGTACTGAGCTTTCTGAATTGGTGCCTGCAGAGGTACCAGAAAAATGGGTGGAGTAGAAGGGAAAGCACAAGGCTTGTGTGCCTGTTGAATTTGGTGACGTTAAAATGTCACTGATCTTATTCCTGGGGTGCCAGTTCTTAAGTGGACCCAACAGCCAGGATCACCCAGAGTTCCATAGGTTTGGGGGAACAAAAATCACTGTGGAGGTTGCATGCTTTTGTTTAGCTCCATGAACCACTCCAGAGGTGCTGGGAGGAAGCAAAGAGGATGATTTTTGGCTACCGGTGTGAGGGTGTGGTCCAGGGGATTTTTCAGAAAGTGCCCCAAGATAAAGCCTGGTGGCAAGATTTTGGTTTGGAGTATGGGGTAGTGGATGACACAGATTTGCTGATGGGTAGTACAAGGAAGAGAAGTGGAGGATATTCCCCGTGTGCCAGATAGGAAGCAGCTGGAATCCTGAAATTGTGTCCTGGAATGGCTGCAGAAGCTGATTTGGAGCTGGGGGGTTGGTTTGGAGGTTCACAACCAGAGGGAAGACCAAGATGGAATAGGAGAGCTCCAGAAACACTGAGCCTTTGGTTTTGAGCCACAGAGTGATTATTTGATGTACTGGAAGTGAGAACTGTGCAAAAGTCAAAATCCCAGTAGCTAAACCTCTGAAGTTGCTGCGAACCAGGAATCTTGTGTAGCTACACAACCTTTTAAGTTGCTGCGAACCAGGAATCTTGTGTAAGCTACTGGAACTCTGTGATGACCCCAGGAGTTCTGTGATTACCCCGGTGGACTACTGCAAGGGGTGGAAGTTTTTGCTCTTGGGATTGTGAACTGATTTGGGCTTGAGAAACAGAGGTTGCCAGGGTGACCTGGCTGCAGTGGGGGAAGCTGGAAGCAGAAGTAGAGAAATGGTTTTCAGCAAGTGCTGCTAGGAAGGAGAAGCGGCCATGCTGGCTGGCTGGTGGAGGCTGTTCCAGAGAGACATGGGGATGGTGCTTAGGATGCCTCTGAATCCAATGCTGCGCTGCTGGGAAGGACAAGCCCCCCTTGAGATGCAAAGCTGTGAACTCTCTCTCCATAAAACTCAAGTGTACAGTATGTGTGATTGAACCATGTTTCATAAAGACACTAGTCTCTGCCGTGCCTCATTCCAAAGGAACACAAACCTTGGTTAAGTGCCAAGACTCCTGGAATCTTGCTACTGCTTTCCAGAGATTGGGGTGGCCTGTAACACATGTATGGCCCTTTCATGTGAACCCCAAACAATGAACAACATATTAAAATATATGCAGTAAAAGTTCAACAAATACAATGAAAACAATATAAAATAGCAAGTTCATTAAACAAATTTTATATTAGGAACACCGGTTAACCCTGAAACAAAGAAATAAACCAAAATATAACAAACCATTCTGCAAGTCTTTCACAGTTCCAACCTGAAAGGTGACTGTGCATTTATTGAGTAAATTAAAGAAAGAAAGGGCATGACAACATGGCAGAGTGGATGGGGATTATATCCATGATGACACTATGCCATATTCTGCCTGACTCCCCGCCCCCCCAGTAAAAAAAACAAAAACCCTCTCTCTTCTATTTTAAGTGAGTTAAGCTATTCATGATGGCCTTTTCTAGGGGTTGCTATGCTTGTGTGTTTCTTAAACCTGCCTTAGGGAACTAAAAACTTTACAGGTACAAGTGTATTCTGCTTTCAGATTGCTCATATTAACAGGAAACTGCAAACTAGAAACTATTTAATTCATCAGCTTCCTTCTTTTAGATATTGTGCGAAAGTTTTTTACTTCACTGCTGGTGCAATCTAAGAGATAGCTCATAGAGCTATGTCTACCCTGCAGTTAAATTTGCTAATTAATTACTGCTTCAGCCTTTATCTGTTTACTGTCTTGCATAACAGTGCTAACGATTAGGGCTGTGCATCAGATTTGGCCAATACCCCAGCCAAATTGGGCATATTTGGAGGGCCTCCGGTCTTGGATGACTCAGGTACATATGCAGTCACAGGTCACAGCATGTTAAACTGGATTGGCACAGAGTAGGGCATTAGGCAGGAAGGGTGGGAAAACTGAAAAGGTTGAGACCTACCTGACCGGTGGCTGCATCTACCCAGGAGAAGGTAGGCCCCATGCCACAGTTCTCTTTCCTGCCTGACACTCTACAGGATCAGTACTGTTGAACGGAGGCATCAGTCCTTTGGGATATGGGGAATTGGATCCTCCTACTTAACAGCTGTTAAACGGGAAGATCTGATCCTGCACAGTGCAATCAATGTTCCTTTGAGAATTGCTTGCTTCTCTTGGGTGCAGGGAAACGGCTCACAAAGGAGCAGCAACCAGCATAATGTAGGATCAGATTTTCTAGATCCTGCACTTTGCTGGTGTACCCCTCAAACTTTAAAAACCCTGTTTAAACTGTATGTTAACATGGAGTTTAAAAATCATAGGCCAACCTCCTAATGGTTTGGGGGATAGATCTGGGGCAGTGTGACTGGCTTCCATGGCGGAGCAGGGTAAATCCAGGAGTCAGGGCCCCACGGCAGATCAGGGGTGTGTGTCAGTGCACAGCCCTGCTAACAATAAGAAGAGCCTACTGGACCAGGCAAATGGCCCATCTAGTCCAGCACCCTATTATCACAGTGGCCAACCAGATGCCTGTGGGAAAGCTGCAAGCAGGACCTGAGCACAAGATCACTCTCCCTTTGGTTTCCAGCAACTCCTAATAGATCTTGTGCCAGAAGATAGTGGTAGCTACTCCTCTTCAAAAGGAAACAACATGTCCCACACTTCTTTCCCATGATGCTACGATGATTAAGGTTGGATGAAGCTTTGTATAGTTACTAGTAGGCTTGTGTTCTGTTAGCACCTCAGGCTGTAGTCTTAGAACAGTAATTATTTAAGAAAGAGGTGGATCTTCCTTGGGAGAGTGATGAAGGCACATACTTTCCCTTGGCTCTGCCCAGTTTTTTGTTTTGCTTCAGTGGTAACTTGCTACTCTCCATCCAGTGATTAAAATAATGAGTGCCCCATTGCAATAAATGCGGAGTACGGTATATCATGGAGAGGATTGATCAAATTATTTCTTCACATAGTTAGGCCCAGCTGTGACACTTAACAACTTCTGGTTTAAAATAACCTCTGATCTTGGATTTAGTTTGAAAGAGCAAGAATTCCAGCCTAGCCAGAAGCCTAAAAAGAAAGAAAGAAAGTGCTAGCTTGAAAGAGCAATCCAGCTGGCTTTTACTTTTCAGCCCCAGTCAGAGGTTTAGCTGTTGTGTTTTGCCCATGCTCTGGGCTTTCAGTAACAGAGTATCAAGGATATACAGTGAACTCATTCCAAACTCATGGGAATAAATTCAGAGTTTAAATATTAAAACTTCAGTAGAAGATAGTTCCAGTTTATCCTCTTCCACCACATAAATTGATCCATTAAAAATTGATCCATCCCATTGTTTACACCTGCGGTGGAGATCTGGAGGATGGTGTAATAATCTGATACAAAAAGAGACTTGAAAATATCAGGGGCTGTTTGTAATGGAGCACCTGGCAGAGCTTGGATTTCCTGCTGGTTCCACTCTGGACCTCATGAAGAAATGAAGCAGCTGGAGAAATCTGTAAAAATGTAATGTGAGAAGAAGTGTATGGGGGTGGTGTCCTGGCTCTGTTAGTCACCAACTTGAGCAGTCTGAGCAGCAGTCCATAGCAGTAGCCCCTCCCCAAATTCTGCATGTAGTTATTTTCGTAGATCATTGAATGAACTATGTGAAAGGCCAATTGCTCCTCTGCTACTCATTCCACAGGGCTGTTTGATTTTTAAAGGCCTTTGGGATGAGAGCCAGTTTGCTGACACATGAGCTTTCAAAACACAATTGAAATAAAATCTTTGGAAGACAGAGCAACTGGCAAGCAGTGATTCTCTTATTAAGTAGTGGTTTGAAAATAGATAGTGTCTTCAGTAGTGGTGTTCTATTGAAAAGGATTGGATAAGAATATTTTTACACAGTGCTTAAGAAAAAGAAGAGAAAAGAATTACATCTTGCAGTTGTGGGTTTTAATTCTTCATAAAAGAATGAGCCAAGAAAAGTCTCATTGGGATTTCACTGCTATTAATCTGGGTGAATACAATGTGTTTGTTTTATATTGTTGTGCTAAAATGTGCTGATGTTAAAGGTTTTGTGTATATTTTTGCATTTTTATTTTGCTGGCATGGGGAAAAATGAAAATTGACAGTGCAGCGAGTTTTATTAGCACATGAGCAATTTACATCCCCTTGGATAAGATAAACAGAACAAAAGCATTACATATATGTAGAAAATGGTGCTCTCAAACTGTGGTGAGGGTCCTTAACAGTTGCCAAGAGAGACTGAAGAACATCCATTGATATCTTCCTAGAATGTATCTTCATTGGCCAGGAGGCAGAGAGCCAAATCTTTTAATGTTGATTTTCAGTGCAAGTGATCAGTGGAGTCACCCCCCTCTGTGAAGCCTTTTGATCCGGTACATTAAAGCATTTGAACCTACTTGTATATTCCCTGGGCAGAGAGGTTAGACTGGTGGGCAAGAGGGATAGAGCCAGCCATTTCTGTGGTTGCACCATGGTTGGGTGAATCACTTTACCGATAAATACAATCAACCCCCATCTTGCTGTTATTTAGGTGTGCTCTAAAAATGTTTTTATTCATGATTGCTTTTAGTGAGGGTGTAGAAGAGCTAAAGGGATTTTATTTTTATTGAGATAAGTGGCTGATAGAACTGGAGTAGAAGATGTGAAATGTTCTACTTCTGCTATTATTGCTTGACATTTTATATGGTTTTGAATTGTTTTATATACTGTAAGCAGCCATGGGAAGATAGTCTATTTTGAACAGTGACATACAGTATAAATTCATACATGTGGTATCTATCTATCTATCTATCTATCTATCTATCTGTCTATCTATCTATATCACACACACACACACACACACACACACACCTTCCCACAAAAGGCATGAGAGTCGTAAGCTGAACCTCTTGCGTACTTCTGTCTTGAATTTAAAGAGACGTGAACAATTACCATATTTTTCGCCCTATAGGACGCACTTTTCCCCCTCCAAAAATGAAGGGGAAATGTGTGTGCGTCCTATGGGGCGAATGCAGGCTTTCGCTGAAGCCTGGAGAGCGAGAGGGGTCGGTGCGCACCTAGCCCTCTCGCTCTCCAGGCTTCAGGAAGCTATCTGCAAGCCTTGCGATCCTGGCGGGATCCTGAGCTTCCCCCAACCCCAGCCCCCAGAACAGGCTGCTATCTGCAAGGCTTGAGAGCCCGGCGGGAGTTCCCTCCGGGCTCACAAGGCTTGCAGATAGCAGCCTGTTCTGGGGGCTGGGGTCAGGGGAAGCTCGGGCTTCCCCCGCCCCATGGCTGGGGGGGGAAATAAATTTTTATTTATTTATTCCCCCCCCCCAAAAAAAAACCTAGGTGCGCCCTATGGGCCAGTGCACCCTATAGGGTGAAAAATACAGTACTTCCTCGACCTGGAGAGGCTCTCCATGGCTAGTGGATGTTCATACTTCTTTTTGATATCCCTTTGCTAATTTCACAGACAACAGGTTTCTTTGCAATTTTTTGTGATAATGGTGAGGCTAAAAACCTCTGCTAAAAGATGATCAAACTTTTTCATGGCAAGGGACAGTACAGTGGTACCTTGGTAGCTTGGCTTGGCTCCCGAACAAATCGACTCCCGAATGCTGTAAACCCGGAAGTGAGTGTTCCGGTTTGTGAACATTTTTTGGAAGCCGAATGTCCGACGCGGCTTCCGTGGCTTCTGATTGAGTGGAGGAAGCTCCTGCAGCCAATTGGAAGCCGCACCTTGGTTTTCAAACCGTTTTGGGAGTCAAATGGGCTCCCGGAATGGATTAAGTTTGAGAACCAAGGTACCATTGTAGTGTGAACCAGTGCAACACAGGCCAGTGGGAGATACATGACAAGGTGAATTATCTCCCCTATCCAAATGGACTGGCATAAGGTGATAAAACCCGTGCTTTTTGCAGACCACAAACTCTTGTAAAATTTATCTTCAGGTTCTTAACAGTTTTTCAGGGCTTCATGGTCTTCATGGGGCTTGGGTTGATCTGGGATTATAGTTCTCATATGTTTACTATGCCACTGGAAGACTGTTTGCTTTTTGTAGATGGTGCACAACCAGTTTCATATTTACTGGCTTTTGCTTTTCAGGTAAAGATAAAATTCTGACACATACAGGTATCTGGATTCCCCCCCCCTTTCAGAGTTTGAGCAATTTAAGTAGTTATTATTTACCTGAAATGTAAGTTGCTTCTCAAATTGTCAGGAGTGTTGGATGTTGTATTGTCCATCCTTAAAATGCCACTGAAAATTTCACACGAATCCTTTGACATCTGGGATTAGATGATTGACATACAGCTTTGAGTTCTCACCTCTAAAAGTGGTACATTTTAGAAAATGGGTACAAATTTTCAGAAGGGTTTACAATCGGCATGCAACGAACAGATTCAGACTCCAATATAGGGTTGCCATGAGCAAAGTTTGAGTTCCTGAAATACAAAGTTCATGACATTAAGATGCTGGGCTTGTATGCCAAGATGATACTATCGTGAGAAGGTGACGAGAGAAAAAACCAAGAAGACAGAAATGGAAATTTATTCATGAAATAATAAAAAAGCCCTTGATTCTGAATAGGTTTTCTCATCTTTCACATCTGTTGTTGAAAGCTTACGCTATCATTCTAAACAATCATTTTCTGAAATTCCATCACTTGTGTGGTGTGTGGTATTAAAATCACTCCTATTGTCCTGCTTTTTGCAACCATAAAACACTTTGAGGAAAACATCAGACTTTTTAATGAACAACCCCCATTAACATTTTGTTTTTTAAATGTGTTTTCTTCCACTTCGCAAATATTACGGATTGCATTTGGGTGGATTATTTATGACACCGTTTCTGTTGTAGGATGGAAAAAAAAGACTAAATTTAAACATAATAAGCTAATTTGGATTTGTTTACAAATATTGGCAAATTGTCTCAGATGTTTGGCATTATTGAATGGTCTTCTGCTTGAAAAGAAAGAGTGGGAATAATTGATGAAACCTTTGATTTTTTTAAAAAAAAGAAATGCTTGTTGATGGTTCTTCACATGCTACTAAAAAGCAGTCTGTCTTTGCATATTAATCATCCCTTGAAAGGCTTTTGCATGCATGGAGAAATCCCATGGTGTGCCGAAAGAGGGTGTGGGGAACAGGGAGGGGGGCGGATTGTAATTGTTTTCTGAAAAGGGTTTTTATTTCATTCAAGTGAAAAAAGCTGAAAGCGAGAGAATTACTTCAGTGTTTTGTGGATGGAAGAGCCCTCAATTGGTCACTGTGTTTTTTACGTGGAGCTTGTATGCACCCTGAATGCTGGGGGTGTAGGGTTAAGAGGGGAGTGGCAATGATGTAATGTAGAGCACTAAGGAGACTCTAGCAGGCATGTGGAGGCCTCTACCTTAGCACATCTTCTCTGGCACAGAAATGTTAAAAGTGAAGACCTGCAGCAAGATGTAAATTGAAAGACGTTGACAATACAAATCTTTAGAGATAAAATGGATAATCAGTTTTAATATTTAACCTTTGTATGTTTTAAAGTATGGTTGTGAAATTCTCTTGATCTTATTTTTTATCATTTTGTAAGGCTTCAAAAGTTGTGTTTGTTTTTTTTAACAATCAAGTGGTGTATAAATTTTGTTAAATAAATAAACAATCTGCCTACATTACATGTTAAGCATATGGTGGTGGTTCCCAACACCAGCATTCAGTCACTCTTTTGTTATTTGTAAGATGTGTACCTTGATTTTTTATCAGATGATCCTCAAGTAGCTTATGACACATTAAAATGGGGGAGGGGAACACACAAGACTTTGGCCCTGCATTTGTGGTTGGACTACCATCAGTGTCAACCAGCATGGCCACTGGTCAGTGTTGATGGGTTCTTGTCCAACAACATCTAGAAATCCAAAGGTTCTCAACTCCTCCATTAAGACAACAATAAAACTAACCAGTGTCCTCTTTCTTCTCGTGTCTGCTGTCCCAGGGCCAGTGGAGCATATATATATATTTATATACCATATTTTCCTGTCTATAGGATGGCCCTGTGTATAAGGACCCCCCCCCCCATTTTAGGGGATTCAATTTTAGGAAAATGAGGGGGGTGCCCCAAAGTTGTTGAGCCTTTCCCCCCATGCAGCTGGGGGCAGGAAACACTTCCTAGATTATTTCCTGTGTGCAGCAGCATTGGGGGAGTTTGCGCCCGCCCAGCCATTGCGCTCTGATGCCGCTGTGCGTGGGAAGCAATTCAGGGAGCTCCCGCTGCGCGCAGCGGCATTGGGGGGAAGTTGTGCTCCTGCCAACGAGCTGGCTGGTGGTGCGCCGCTTCTCCCCCCCCCCCCACCATGCCACTATCCGTGTATTGGACGACCCCAGTTTTTTGACGGGATTTTTGAGTCAAAAAACTTCGTCCAATACACGGAAAAATATGACATATATTTTGGTAACGATATATAAGCTTCCTGTAGCTGTTTGGGGCCAGTACTGGTCTGCCCCTTACCATGGTAGTGTGATTGGTAGGGAGAAGTTGCAACCTACTGTCAGTGATCCTTGTTCCAGTGGCCTCACTTGGACTTAGTATTGATTTATATGGTCGCCTGGAGGCTGCTAACATAGATTTTTTGAATGTTCAAAAGGTTGATCAGGTTCAGTAGAATGTTTTCACAGTCCAGCCCCTACCCCATTTTCACTTGCACTGAATGAGTGCACTGCTGCCCTTTGGTGAGTGTGACAGGCTCCAACCTCTCCTTCTCAACCTTAGAGCTGTAGAGAAATAGGAGGGGATCATCATAGCAGTTGCAAAAAAATGGCTCCAAAATGGGAAGAAGGTTAGGTTTTTTTTTTTTTTTAGAGCTGAGATGTTTGCAGCACCTCTGCTCTTCAGGGCCAAATTGGCAAGCTGCTTACTACCCTTTCCTGTTTTGGGGATCTCTGGCAACTGTGTGGTTGAGGTGCCTGGAGTACCTTGGCTGTGCAGTGGCCAAACAAATGATGCCCACACCTCCCTTTTTTGTAGAAAAGGGTAGCAGAGGGTAAGGTTCTTTGGTTGCTTTGCAGCCATGCAACAAGGGGAAGAGATAGGGTTCTGGAGATCAGAATTTTGGCTTGGTTACCAAGGCCACCCCAAATTTATGGCTCACCTTCCCCCCTCCACCGCCCAGCAAACTTATTTCTGAGAGTTCTCTCTGTTTCAAAAGCAGTGCACCATGGATTTCAATGCCCTGTACACATTTTAACATTTTTCCTTTTAGTAAAACTTAATTGGTTTGGCCAAGCTCCAAGTTATTAAACAGCTCTGACTTGTGTGGATTTTGCAAGGTTGCAGATGAAATAATGTAAAGATGTTAGAGTTTTTTAAAAAGTAATTATCTGTTTTTGAATAATTATAGACTGCAGAGAGGAAAAAAGAGAGAGCTTTGATATTCTGATTCTGGGTGAAGCTGCTTGAACTCTTGAAAAATCTTTGCAGAAATTAGTCAAAGGAACTGAACCACTGATGCTTTTGTTGTCTTTGATTATGAGGCTGGTACATTTGGCTTGTTTTTCAGCTGAGCTGTTACTATGAGTGCTGGGGATCTCATTTTAACGTTGCTGTTGGTCTCTAAGAAAAGGAAAGAAAAAAACAACACTTACTTTATTGACTTTCTATTTCTGTGCTTGATACTGTGTAGTGTTACACTATTCTTGTGGCTTCTTGAATGAACTAATGTATCTTCCCAAGGTGGGCTTGTTCTCAATTTGGATTTGTCTGATGAAATATATTTTGAAGTATGCTGCAAGTGAAGTTTAATATACCTTGTATAAAAGCAATTATTATTTTGGGGGCAAAGATTTATAATTCGTTGTGGCATAGCACTGGTGAACTAGGGTTCAGTCATGAATGCGACTGGTCTTGTTTTGAGGCCTCACCTTTTTCAGCAATTTGGGTGAACCTTAAAACAAACTGAGAGTGAGCAAAATGATTGGGGGAAATCTACTACCCCCACCATTATAGTTTTTAAAGCTACTGGCTTTGCAGTGGCTTCAGCAGCCTAGGAATAGCAGTAGAGCTCTGCTGCAAGTTTTCCTTCCCAGGGCACCTCAGGAAGGACACTGTCAGTGGTGGACTTCAGACTTTCAAATTTCAGCGGCACCCTGTTCAACAACAAAATTTGTCACACACATACCTGCCTCTCATCTTCCATTCTAAGTCACTGTTGTGCCACCCCCTGCGGTGCCCTCTTGGCTTGGCACCCAGTATGAGTAAACTGGTCGCACTCCCCTAAATCCACTTCTGAAAGTGTAGTCCTTTCCAGAGGTGGTTTGGAAAGGAAGACAATGTTAATCAGCTGACCTCTGTTGTGCTGCTGAGATTTCTTTGTTGATGATAATAAAAATGGGGTTGGAGAGAAACAATAAACCAACACCATCAAACCCAGAAATAGTTGCCCCCAATTCTGCAAATAGGATGATGAATTAGTGGCTACTGTTTTCAGATCATTGTACAGTGGTACCTCGGGTTAAGTACTTAATTCGTTCCAGAGGTCCGTTCTTAACCTGAAACTGTTCTTAACCTGAAGCACCACTTTAGCTAATGGAACCTCCTCCTGCTGCTGCCGCGCCGCCGGAGCACGATTTCTGTTCTCATCCTGAAGCAAAGTTCTTAACGTGAAGCACTATTTCTGGGTTAGCGGAGTCTGTAACCTGAAGAGTATGTTAACCTGAAGCGTATGTAACCCGAGGTACCACTGTATGTGCAAAGGAAAGGAAAGAGAAAGCCAGTTTGCGAAATTCGGTTGCATTATACAGTGAACCAAAGCAACCCACAAAATAGCTATGCAGAGGAAGGTTGCTATGCAAATAGGAACAATCTTGATTTTCACTGTCTGCTATTTAGTTCAGTGGAAGAAATTCAGCTGATTGCAGTCTGGGACACTGCTGAGAGAGAGCTAAATTTGCCTCTTACCTCAGATCCTGAGGTCATAGTGGTGGATCTTGATGTCCCAAATTTCAGCGGTGCCCTGTGCAATGCCAAAATCCACCCCCATCCCCCTGTTGTCTTCCATTGGATGTCATAGTTGTGGCACCTGCTAGGGTGGCCTAGAAACACTGCGCCTGCGGTGCAATCGAACTGGTCGTGTTCACCTAGATCCACTTTTTATAGAATAATAGAATTGTAGAGTTGGAAGGGACTCCGGGGATTATCTAGTTCAACCTCCTGCAACACAGGAATCTTAGCTAGGTTATACAAGACAGGTGACCATCCATCCTCTACTTAAAAACCTCCAAGGAAGGAGAGTCCACCACCTTATGGGAGACTGTTTCACTGTTGAACAGCTCTTACTGTCAGAGAGTTCTTGCTGATGTTTAGTTGGAATCTCCTTTCCCGAAACTAGAATCTATTGGTTCATGTTCTAACCTCCAAAGCATGAGAAAACAAGCTTGCTCCTTCCTCCATGTGACAGCTCTTTTGATATTTGAAGATGGCTATCACATCCCCTCTTTACCAGGCTATACATACCCAATTCCCTCAACCGTTCCTCATAATCCTTGGTTTCCAGACCTTTTATCATCTTGGTCGCCCTCCTCTGCACACATTCCAGCTTGTCAATATCCTTCTTAAATTGTGGTGCACAGACCTGGACACAATATTCCAAGTGTGGTCTGACCAAGGCAGAATAGAGTGGTACTATTACCTCCTTTAATTGGGAAACTATACTTCTGTTGATGCAGCCTAGAATAGCATTAGCATTTTTTTGCTGCTGCATCACACTGTCGACTCATGTTAAGCTTGTGGCTTCTCCATTTTATATTTGTTGAGATGACTCCTTCATGCAGCTCCTGTAGCTCCTCAAGAACCCTGGACCACCATCATCTTTTATGATTCTGCTGCATAAAACATCATTAAAACAAGGAAGTGACAAATGAACATTTGGTGCTTAATGCAGCCTCCAGGTTATCACCAGGAACTGGTTGCCATTCACTCCTTTGGAAGAAGTTGTTTTATTTATTAAATTTGTATACCGCTCTTCATCCATAGCTAAAGGAAGATATCTAGGAACTAGAAAGGGTTTTAGGCTTAGATGGGAGAGCTATATTGAATATGTTCAAGAAACAATCTTTCCAATCATATGCTGGAGTTGTGTTTAAAAATCTTTTGCTGCATCCTTAAATGTGAATCTGGATCCTAGGAATTTGAAAGAATGGTTTTTATTGTCATTCAATATACTTTTAGGATGTGGGAGTCTGAAATGGGGAAGATACCGTAGGTATATGATAATGATGGTACTTTTAAACTTCTACATAGCTCAAATCTTTTAAGCATGGCAATAGAACACACAATCATTTAGTCCATTTGAGGTCATTCTGTGTTACTTTGCTTTGATTCTTCCGTTAAGGTCCCTGGTATATCTACTTAAGTGAACCCTTCAGTGCTTTGGGGCACCATTCACCCATGTGCTTGAGCCACTGGGATGGAGTTGTGGCAGTGAATAATCAGGGGGGGGGGGTTGGCAGTGTCTAATTGTTTCTGGTGGCATGCCTGTCTTGACTACTATGTTTAATGTTGATAGTGTGTGTATGTGTGTATTCGTGCACACATGTGCAGTTTGTAAGTTAAAGATGGTGGACAGGATGGATATATCAGCAGCCATGGCAAGCTGCAGAAAAAAGAGTGGGTTAAGTGGATGAATTGGAGAGGAGGGGATAAAGCAGAAACTTTATGGAATAGGTATGTCCTGTGGGCATTTAAGGAAATGCTCATACCTTTCTTCGAACCATGGTTCAGCATTCCAAGAATGGGCTGCAGTGAACTTCACCCTCAGAACTCTAGCTCTTCTTTTCCCTATGCACATAGTGGGAGGAGATTAGCAGCTTTCATTGCTACTTAGCAGCTAGCCATCCTCTGCTGTTTCACCTTAAAGCTGGGGACATTGTTTGTTTCATTTGAAAAAAATGGCAAATGATGGTTTGCTACAGATTAGGTCTGAAAATGTTTAATCTCCTCTCCTCACAGAGCGGGAGGAGGGAATGCACGAGTCTGAGACGTACTGCTGTTTATTGTTATAATGACAATCTGTCAGTTCTCCCTTCTACTTCTTTCTTGCACTATGTCTTTCGTCAGTCATTAATGTTGGCTTTTGTAGTGCAGGGAAAGAAACAAAGATCCTGACCCGTTCCTTGTTGTTATTGTGGGATGCTTCCCTTTTTTCATTCTCAGAGTCACACCCACCTGTTCTCCTTGTCAACCAATTTACTATGATATGTGAAGAGTATCTGTAAAGGAGAGCAAAGGGGCACATAAATCTGCACATAGTTCACAGGCTTTGTTGCTCATATGGATAACCATACTTGTGAATTGTAACTAGATCTCACCTCCCAAAGGAAGACTGCAGGAAATAGTGCTATCAATAGGATGGGGGCAAATGGAGGATGGGTGGGAAGCCTGCTTTCTGATAGTTGACAGTGCTTTTTCACTTACTGTTAGCATTCATTAAAATGATTATCATGCCCATTATATTGTTGTTCTTATAATTTGGAATGGAGCTATAACAAGAATTACTTAGAGCTGTCCACATTGCAAAAGGATTTCCGTCATTAACTGCGTTGTACTGAGTAGATGCATCAATTAATTAGCAAATGAAAGAAAACATTCATTTCTCAATGCAGCTGGTACTTTGAAGATATTTAATCCAGATAATAGTTCAGATTACCAAACAAATAAGAAATGTGGTGTTCTATAAAGCTATCTTAAATAGCAGGCTTGAACCATGAGCATGTGACTGGAGAGTGAGTCTCCATCTGGATAGTCTTTATCCTGAGGTGCCCTCATGGTGTAATAGGGGAGCAAGTCTACTTTGAGCAAATGCTTATGTTGGTAGAAAACTGGTCAGTAAAGGACGCTTGCTTTTTAGTTGGACTGTTTGAAGAGGCACATATACCATAGACTGCTCTGTTGCTAAACATAACTCGTTATCAGGCTGGCAGTTAGTTCTCTTTCATGAAGCTTTTGCACATGGCACTGTTGACACGGCATCATGATTCCGGATGGGGGTGGTCATTTTTCACTATCTGGTTGGTCAGATACCATCCAGCAAGGTGCCAGTTTGGCCTTCCCCCTTGCCATTGGATAGGTCTCTCTTTGGGCCTGCTCTCAGGACTTTCCACTCCCTGCTTGCCAGCTCTGACATCTATGTAGATGAGCAGAATCAATCTGTAAGCTGCGCAAGTTCACTGCATCCCTTCATCACTATGGATACGTGTTGTGGTGGTGTTATTGTGGGTGATGCAAAAGAAAAGAATAAGGGAAAATCTGATAAAACCAAGGGGTAGGATTTGCTGAAACAAATTTGGAAATTGGGATGCAGAAAGGGGAGGTATGGGGAAGTCGGTGAAGTAAGGTTTAAGAAAAAAGGATTTGAAATTATACATGTTTGTTTGTGTGTTTGTTTGTATTGTGTAATGTTTGTGTGTATAAAAATTGTGAAAAACTAATAAAAATTTTATTTTAAAAAAAATATTGTGGGTGATGCACCTCTCACAGTAGCAAAGGCTTCAGTGGGTCTGCCAGTGCAGCAGGTGACATTGCAGCCAATGGGCACGGGGCTGCTGGAATTTTTCTAGGTTGGATAGGTCTTTGTAGAGGAGTAAGTGCATTTTGGAAATCCAGCTGAATGCACCTTTCTATGTAAATGTGCATAGAATACTATTCATCAATTTGTCTCTAAGGATGGAAATCTTTGTTTTCTTCCAGAAATGAGTAGCCTGCCATTTTGTCCATTTGTCCATTATCGGACATGGAAGATAAAAGAAAATTGCCTTGCTTTCTGTCTGCTTGTATCCTGCTTTTTGACAGGAGTCTCCAAACTGGCTCATGACATTCATAGAATACAACAGTTCCATTTAAAAATCCTACACTTTAATGCCATGAATACCATGGAAGAAATAGATTCACCAGGAAAGGCATTTTGAAAGTGGGTGGTGGTGGAGGGAAGAGGACATCAGGTTGAAAAAAGTGATTTTTAATACACTGAGGTCAAAAGCAAAACACTGTGCCACAAATTCGCCAAACAATGAGTTCATTTGAACATGGGCAAGGGAAGTAGCAAAAGAAATTACTCTGAATTGATTTGGGAGCAAGTGTAAAGGGTGTCTTCACCTTCTTCTTTTAGTTCTCTCAAAGGGAAGTTGATCTTTAATGGTTGCCTAAGTGTGGTGGGGCAGACCAACTGAACTAGGACAAAGTCCATGATTGTGTCTTTACCTGCCATCATTTTTCTCCTCTATTGGAAATGCTAGATTACTAGTTGGTACAAGCATCTGTCTGGATTAGATAGGTACATATCAGTATAGTTAGAGCCACCCTTGGAAATCATTAATAGTGCTTCTGAGAGGTTTAAACCATCTTCTATACTCTTTTGTCCACAAATGGTATGGTATTTGTTAATTCTACCCGAGCCATGCTGTGACATCACATTACCCCATGTGAGCAGAGCTTGTGGCTGAATTTAGACTGATCAATCGCAGAAATTATCTACACGAAGTTCTTCTTGTGCTTGTTGTGCAGTGATAATGGCCTCAAATGTTGTAGAGAGCAGACTACATGCAGTCTGCTATAGCCTCCCGATCCAGTGTGAGTAGCAAAAGTCATTTTTTGAGTTTGGCAGGAATGCCCTGATTATTGTAGTGTTCTTAACACATTAAAATGATAATGTCAAAGCCTGTCATTTGACCTGCAAGCATTATAAGGTTCCCAGTGGAAGTTACCTTTATATTACTTAGAATTACTTGTGGTTCAAATGAATTATGCATGGTATGAATAAAGTGGATAGAAGTAAGTTTTTCTACCTTTCTCATAAAACTAGAACAGAATGGGGCTATTGAGTCAAGAATCAAGACAGGCAAACAGAAATACTTCTTCGCATAACATGTAGTGACATTGTGGAATTCGCTACAGCAAATAGAGGGAAAACATGGAACAGAAAATAGGAACTTTTATGAAAGGTTGATAGCACTCATTTATGTGCAAAGTACTGTAGGAGTAATGTTAGGAACACAATTGCATGAGTGAAGTTGATCAACTAGACTGAACTGTAAGCCAGTTGGTTGGGAAACTGGTATTATAGGAAAGTTCATTTGTAAGTGCCCATTTCTAAGTGGCCAGTGACAACAACAGCTTCAGAGCCATTACTTGATCAGACACACAGTATGATTAATGTCACCCATAGCAGCCTATGTGGATGCATGATAGTTGCGTCCAGGGGCCATAATCAAATTAGTAAATGGAAACAAGTCTTGAGATTAAAGTGGTATATCTCATCGCAAGCAGACATGTTGTGTGTTTGCATAATGCAGTACTGTATTTGTTTATCTTTGTGATGCCCACACTATGCAAATGTTGTTGTGATTTATTGTGTATATAAGGAGAAACAATTGGGGTGCTGGAATATGGGAAGAGTAAACATACTGGAACAAGAAGGCTTCCTTATATGAAAAAAAAAAGTTTTATCTTATCCTCTGACTGTTCAAGCTTGGAGCTGAGTGCAGGGGCCATACGGATACTGCTGGAGTGATGAGTGAAGTGCCACAGTTGATTCCCTGGGAATTTAGCACTTTAAATGGATTAGGACTAAAAATACCTCTTGCCTGGCATTGCCTGACATTGCTGGTGTTGTTTTGTGTGTGCACATAATAGCAATATATTAACAGTATGATTGAATTTTTTAAAGGTATAAAATAGCATAATAGATTTTTTAAAAAGTATACTTGCTTTTAACTTCTGACTTGTATTGACAAATTTTATTTTTTATTTTATGTAAATTACTTAGAGGTATTTGCAGTTAAGGGGTACACAAATTCTGTGAAATAAAAATAAAATAGAGTTCTTATTTGAGCTTGTCATAGGAATTTATATAATTGAGAATTTTGAAGGGGTTCAAGTGGGGAAGGAGGACTGAACAAAATCTCAGGTGTCTAAAGTTTTGGTGCTTGCTCTAGGAGTTCAAATCTGCTCAAGACAGGAGTTCCATATCTGGTTTTTGGGTGCTATAAATATGCTAGCAGCCATCTAGGACCTAGTTTGCATAGGTATTGACTAAATAAAGGGTACAAACCAGCCATGATTAAGCATTTTTAATTCCTGTTGATTTAAGTATAATAGCTAATACAAGGAGGATAACAGATTATTTTAATACTGCTTTGGCATTTTAAAACTTTAAGTGGAAGTGTCAGAGCCCTGGTGTAAAGCTTGATGGAGTGAAAGGATAGGATTCTATTAATTTCTGTTCTTTTATTGGTTTGGTTATGGTGGATTGTTCTTACATATTGGATTTAAAAACGTTTGTTAAATTTGCAGGCCTGACCTGTTTCCTCCTTTTGGAGTATTGGAATTTGATAAAGATCTGGAGCCCTTTTTTATTACTATGTAGGGGACCCTTAAGGTCACCAAACTGAGGGCTCATTTACACTTCTGCTTTCCCCTGGGAAAACCCACTTCTTATAGCTGAATTGAAACAAGTGTCAATCAGTTTTTCTGTGCATTAACGTTTGTTCTGATTTAGAAGTAAACAGAGGGGTTTCCTGGAGAAAGTGGGAGAAAGCAACCAAAAACGGCTTGGACTTGTGTTTAAAAAGTACATGACAAGTGGCAAACCTCTCAGACTCATCCTTTCTAGGCTTGGGACAAACAGAAGTGTGAACGAGCCCTCAGCTGAAAATTGTAATAGTGTTTAGGCCGTACATTGTGGAAATGTGTGCTTGAAAGATTACTTGGATCTTCTGGCATTTTTAAACATGCAGAGATGTCAGGCTCCCTGTGCAAAACACAACAGAGACCCTTGAAAATAAGGAAGAGATCTTTACTCTCAGGCTTGTAGTGGCACAGGCTCAGCAGCAATCACAATGCCCGGAAGTCCAGATGCCAAGGTACGTGAGCAAGGCAAGAGGTTCATAAATCAGTGGAAGCTGTGAAGATATTCCAACAATTGACACACCTCTCCCACCAAGCTTTAAAAGATGAGGCGGAGTGAGCTTACAAGTCTTTCTCTCCCAATAGTTCTGTGTGTGTACATGCAAGTTCCTTCTGGGCGGGTGCATCTGATCACATCTATGAAGCTGGTACCTGGTTCTCTGTGACAAGACTGTGTACTGCCTCTCTTCTGCCACCTCCTCTTGTTCAACCTATCCATCTGGCTGGTTGAAGTCCTCCCTGAACCAGCTCTGTTCTCTGTAGGAGTGATGGAAGAGAGAACTGGCAGATCTGCTTCCTTCTCTGTGACATCTAGGATCACAAGGGGAGTGTGACTAGTGTGTGGCTTTCTGTTGGCCTCAATCCCAGGGTGCCCTCCTTTAATCCCCATCTCCTCTTCCTCCTCCTTGGTGCTGCCAAGCCATGCCAGATCCTAATGAAGCTCATGCTCCCATGACAAAAGGAGTACGTGACTAGTTAGTTAGTCACTTTTTACCTTTACAACTTGGGTTTGTAACAGGCTTCATCCATTATTTTCAGGTAGCTTCTCTAATGTTTTGCCTTAATCAGAGCTAGATATTAGATTTCAGAAACATCAGACAGTCTTCAAAGCCTTGTTGGAAAGATCCCAGTGATTTTCTCCCCCTTCTGTCCAGTGATTGATATATTGCATTGGAACTCTTTACAGAGACATTTCCTTACATCCAATTACTTTTCTGCCGGCCTCATCATTCTCTTGCATTACCTTTCCTTGTTAAGGATCACTAGTCTTCAGAGACCACAATAGGTCTGTTCAGCTGCCTGTTTCACAAGTTGCAGTTAATACTATGAAGTTTTTTTGCCCTTGTAGTTGAAAAGATCTTGTCTCCTGTTCATTTCTTGTCGGAATTGGCTCACTGCCATTTCAAATGGTGGAATGGAAATAAAATAGGGTCAAAACCCTGACTTTTTTCCAGTGTAACCTGTAGTTATCAAAGTCAAATATTTATTTTTTATTAAAAGAAAAGGTTCTGAATTTCATATATTGATTCTAAGAATGGTGTCCAAACTAAATATATGTATCTATAGAAGGAATTCAGAGTTTACCTTTATATCCTGCTGCACACTGAGATGAACCACAGATTGATATCTAAACTTCCAGTTCCCCAAATACTGGAAGACTCTTGTATTTTTAAAGACCTCCTCTGAATGCAGGAGAATTTGCCCCATGTAGTGATATTTCCTTCTTGAATCTTCAAGCGTAGGATATTAACCAGCACCTCAGGCCCTGTGAAAATATGGTTTGCTTTTATAAGACATGAGAAAAGACCATCTCTTTCTATATCATGTCTTTTATAGTCAGAAACAGATCCAAAACCTCACTTCTTATAAAGAGCAAATATTTAGTTTAGTTCTTATTGCAGTTGAGTCCTTCTTAGCAAATAACTTTGAAGTTCTAAGAGACTATACTTGTAGCCCATTGGATTCTGTAATAAGTGCTACATGTTGACCAATAGGGATTTCTTGGATATGGTTTCTGTGGGGAAATTGTTTGAAAGGATTTTCCTCTGTGTTTCCCTCTCATAACATTTAAGATGCTATATCATAAATATTAATATATACATAAATATTCACGGATTGTTAGGGAGGTGAAAATGCACCTGATAATAACAGCAGTGCAAGAATGTTGCTGTCTTCAAGAACTGGGAGATAGGTCACCAGTCACTGAATCAGAAACTGGAAATCATGAACCGGGGGAGGTAAGTTAAAGCCAGTTTCCCAGCCTGAACAGGAAGCCTTCATAGTTATACCTGGTGCATGGAGTCACTTAGAAACTTATGAGCCCTTAGCTGCCAGAGAATGTTCTTGTGTGTGTGTTTGATGGCAGATTATGGCTATGGGTTCTTAGTTCTAGCCCATCTGATGCTTCCATTAATAAGGTGGGATCATGTTAACCCACTAGGGTAAGAGGCAAAGGCAGTCTTTACTACTTCCTGGATTCTTAAGTGTTTCTCATCAGAGAATAGGTATTGTCTACATTGTGACCCTGAGACACAAACCTTTCATGGAAGTTTTCAGGTACAATCTAGTGAGGGTGTTTTTTGTTTTGCAAGCACATTGAACTAAGCTATGCTGTCATGTCTATTCTGGGTTGTGGATGGTCATATTTGAATCTAGGCTGGGAGGGTATGTTCCTGAACACAGGCTCTGTGAAGTCAGCTGCTGAACCTAGGAGCTAGAAAAGCAAAATAGCTTTAGATTTCCTTGTGCTTTAAAGGAATGTGAAATTTTCTAAATTTTTAGAAGGGGGGTGGATTTTGGAAATGACGCATCTTTTTTGTGACAGTTCTGTTGTTTCTGACACCCACAATTCTGGGGCATTTCCGAAGTCTTCTACAGGAACACTTCCTCTGATTTTGGTTTATTTTTAAACTGAAACTCCCCCGTTGTTATATTTGCTGCTTGCTGTCCTCCACTGTCTTCTCGCCTCCACGGGAAAGATGTCAAGTTTTCCTTTTCTGAACTTCTTGAAAATGGGTTTGAGTCTTATATTTGGGGATGCAGTCTTTTTCTTTCCAGAGCTGGGAGACTGGAAGTACCTTAATCATGGAAATTCCAAACTCATCAACCAAACCCATTCTTAGGCATAGTTGTCACAAGCAGTATCTTATCAACATATCAAAAATTTGATGGTAGCAGGCATTGTGTTTTGTCTGTGGGCATGAGGGCTCCTACTCACATGGAGCTTTCATGCTTGCAACAGCTTATCCTGTATTCTAGATCTGGGGTCCTCAGCATGGTACCCATGAGTACTGCAAAACCCACAGACCTCTTTCTTGGTGCCTGCCAAGGCTGCTCCTAATGCTAGTTAGATGTCAGCATTTTGGAAGGCTTTTTTTGGTAAAGGTTTGCCTGGTTTTGGGGCGGGGGACGGGGTTTGCTTGCTATTTAGTCTGTCTTATTTGTTTTCAGGCATGTTTTGCCGTTGCAGGGGACAACACCAGTTTTTCTTATGTGAAATTGGTATTTTGTAGTGCTCATCACAGTTACTTGGATTTTCAGATGTGCACCCAGGGCTACAACAGTAGAGGGTACCTGTAGGGAGATATTGCATTGGCGAGATTGGTCGCAATTCAGAATTCTCCTGTACTTGCATGTGTGGTCTTCCTTTACCTTTACGAGTCTTGAGTGCCTTGCAGTGAGTAGGGAGAAGCATCTAAGTTGTTGTTTCTGCTTCTTTGAGCACATCTGAGACACTTGTAACTCCAAGGAGTGGTTCCCTGTTTGGAGAAGTCTGGTGGGGTTTGCCTCTAAGGAGCCAGGAGAGGAAAGGGGCATTTCTTGAATTTCTGGATAGGCTGTGCTGGGAACTGTGTCATAGAAGTCACATACATTGCACTAGCATATTCAGTAATGAGATTAACTTGTTACCCAGAATTCCTTTATGAAAAGGGGTATCATCACCCTTCTCATTTCCACACAAATAGTGAACAGTCAATCCGTGTTCTTGAAGCTTTTTGCTTATTTTCATGTCTTTATGCTTTTCAGTTACATCCATTAGGACTAGAAACATGTTTTGATTTATTAAAACCAAGGACTATGGGAATCAGATGGCATAAACAGAATGCTTGAAGACAGGTCCCCAAGCAGTGCCTGGTTACTCTTGGAGCCATGGCTGACAACAAGCATTTGCTTCATTCGTATGGCAGTTCTCCTTTAAGTCTATCAATTGATACTTTTTTGTTGTTTTAGGGGTCTTGAAACAGCACATTTACATCAGGTTCACAATAGTTCCTCTGCCTCTGTGTGCAAATGCAGTTTCTCCTCTAGCTACCTGGAACAACATGAAGTCCCTCCAGGAAGCACAGCCAAGTCTGTTGTCTCTCTTTTGTTTTGATCTTTAATGCTGTTAAATTTTTTTATATAAGTGCTTGAAGAATGTGATTATTTAAAGGACTGACAATTGCCAGTATCACTGCTTTGAATTATCATGGTTGCTAGAAAAAGGCTACAGGAACTGCCTGCAGTGTGCATGTTGTTTTCTTCCTCTTAAAAATAACAATCACAAACCCAATGTTGTTCTACAGCAGTGTAATAAGTGAGAAATAGGAAAGGGTTTGGTGAATAAAAAACTTCTGCGTTAGTGAAGTAATCTGCATCTCCTGAACTTGGCTTAACCGTGTGCTCCCAAGAAACAGATTCTAAGGGATGTGTAAATATTCCAGTATATATCTGGAGAAAGCCTCATATTTCCTAAAGCTTGCATTCCTATTAAGTTTGCACAATCCTTTTTGTTTGGCAGCTCTTTTCCTTGGTGATACACTCTTTAACCAAAAGTCCAGTGCCTCGATACATTTGGGCTAGATGTTTGGCCCATCTTCAATTGCGACTGCGGTTTCAGAATAGCATAATACTCTGGGGATGTTTGGAGACCAAATGACTACTGCTTTAAATTTCTGGGCCTCTCACACACCCAAATGTATATGGGTCTCAAGAGGAAAAATTTAGTGGAGCGTATCTGGGTCTATTTGGTTTGTTGTATTGAGATCATCAATCAGGATTGATGGCTCCAGTAGGCGGAGACATGCTGGGGGCAAATGGATGGCTTGTTTTCTAGAAGGTAGATGGGGGGAGGATGGTGAATGAACCAGATGGAAATCCCTTTCTTCTTGAATACTTTTATCTATAACCTGAACTTTCTTTCTCTCTCCCTCTCCATTCCCCCTCCCTTCCCTGCCCCACATTTCTAATTTAAAAACAAAAAGAATGTTCTGTTTTTAAAACTTGTTTCAAGCCTGACTTTAAAAACATTTTAGTGGCATCTGAAACAGCTGCATGTGCTGAATAGAAGACAAAAACAGAGCGAGAGTACAGAATGCATGGGTTAAAAAAAAAATCCCCATCATTGCCAACTGAAATGAACATTTGAGTTAATGGCGTCTGACTCAGTAGGAACCACCATTAATTGTTTAATGCATGCAGCCATTTACAATAAAGAGAGATTTGTGCACAGCATTCCAACTTGATGTGTTATGTCTTCAGAGGGAGGGGGTTGTTGGGAGTGATTGTTTTTTTTTAAAGAAGTTTAGTTATGAATTAAAAGATTTATATGTGGAGATTTGTATGGTCCTTGTTCTTGTATTTCCCAGGGTGCCATATTCAACTTGACTAAACCATGCTCGGTTGGGGTAATCTCTTGTTTACGTATTCCATTAATGTATTTTATTTATTAAGTACTGCATAATAGACCTTGAGGCTAAATGTCTCTAAGCCCCCCTTCACACCACCTTGGAAGTCTAATGGTGCTTCACAGTGAGTTTTAGAATAATATTTACACACAGTTTACTAAAAGTAACGGAGAGGCTACAGAGAAGTGTGTGAATGATCGATGCTTTGATTTCCTTTATGCTGTGCATATTACAACTGGCCTCCTATTCCTGTTTCAGTTCTTTTAAAGTTGGCACAGGGGCTCCAGTTTTCTAGGAGTGGTTATCCTATTGTGTGGCTCAGGGCTCCATGCTCCCTAAAAATGTGTTCAACCAGCAACTGGAAACTCAAATAAGGACCAGATTCAGAGTTGTTGCTTGCGTTCCATTACAAAGGACTGTTCCTATTTGGGTATTACAAAAATATTTTGTTTAGAGCCCCATCACCAGCTTGTCATTCATTCCTGATTTGTTGAATTGGTCCTTGTCCTCCAGTTGAGGAAGTTGGTGCTACACATTTCCAAGTCTGAAAGATGAGGGTCATAGCTGAATATTTCCAAGGCTTCCCCAATTGAAGCCTTTCCCCAGGAAACTGAGCATGGTGATGAAATGAGAGGCAAGTTACAGGTTTGGAGCTTATCAGCATTTGTTGGATGTTAAGTACATTATATCTATGCTATTTCCTTTAGGCTTCCTACCTTTTGCTGAATTCATGACTAGTAAGGTTCATTCATACTGTTGTTAGCTAAAGTTAGAATTTGATCATTGAGAATTGCTGCACAAACTTTCTGCAGAAGTTCTCATTTAAAAAATTGAGTACATCGATTAGAAAAGGAAGTAGAGCGGGGAACAAGGGATTTGACCAAGGTCAGCCAACAAATCTGTGACAAAGTCAGGCATAATATCCAAATAGTATATACTTTTCTGTCTGTATCCTCCCTTTCACTTCACCAGTGGAGGAAGATCAAAGTGCAGAGATTGTAGTCTTCAATTTTCAGTCCTTTTGGCATTGGTGCTTTTGGTGTTATTCTGATTTGCATGAAAAGTGCAGAATCTACATGTTAACAATGGACTAAAGGGAAATATTCCTGTCCTCTCCTGTTTATAATAAATACCTGCTGTGTGCGCACACACATACATATTGTGTGAGGGAGTTGGCTAAGTATTCTTCATCGTTCTTTATATTACATATTTTTCCTTGTCTGATAGCTATTAATTTTTAATTTCCACCATTATGATTTACTTTTCTCATTTTACTGTGGGATGGAGAAACCACATTCTTCTTCAGCCCCCTTCCCTTTCTCCTGTCTTCCTTTTGTTTTCTTGTTTTTTTTCAACAAAAAATTGAAGAGGAGTAAAGGGGGGGGGTGAAGACCCAACAAGATAATGCAGTTATTTCCAGTTCAAAGCTAAGCAGGTCCTGTATGAGCCTTGTCTAATTCATTATAGATTACTGCTTTAGAATTAGAAAACTGTGTTATAAATCATGATGTCATTTCCAGCTAATCAAATTCAGGCAAAGAGCTTTCAAATTCCCGTGAGAGCTGATCCATCGCAAGCAGCTGTGTCTTCTGCATCCAAGCCTGGAAGGGAGGTGCAGTTAGCCTTGTAACCTGAAGAAAGGTCTCCCTTGCAGCCTGCCTTATTTTTCACAGAAGGGCAACAGAAAAATAAGAGGAACTAATAACAATAATGTTAAAAACCTTGTAACTTGAGAGGAAGCAGAAGGCACAATACCTTGAAGGTATAAATCCCTAAAAAGTGGTTCTCGCTTGTCAGTGATTCACCGCAGGGGGTACCATGTCTCTTGCAGTGGAATATTAACCCCACCAACCCACCCCCAAAAGATAAAGGGAATTAAGGAAAAGAACAAAGTGTTTTCCTCTTAATGAAAGAATGGCCGGTTCAACCTGATAGGAGATGGTGTTTTAAAGGGGGTATTTTGTTATGTGCTAGAACAGGACCCCCCCTCCCAGAAAAAAGGGAAAACGCTAACAATATAATTCAGAATGTACCAGTAGGGTGGTGTAGAATTTGTTGGAGCGCTGAATTACATCTCTGGTGTACAATTAAAGAAAAAGAGGAAACAGAATAGACAATGGGTCTGTTGAGATGGCCAATTGTAAGATGTCCTTTGCAATAAACATGTAGATTATAAAAGCTCTCTCTCTTTCTTTGTAGAGTATTTGTTACCTTGAAAATATGAAAAATATTTTACAAAGTATTCTCTTTCTCTGGACGACAGTTATCTATTTGTTCCTTTTGTACAGCATGCATCCGCTCGTGTATTTCACAAATTGTATGATTAAAAAATAAAATAAGATAAAATGGATGTCTCCAAGGAATTTATTATTTAAATTAAGGTGATGCAATGTAGAGGAAACAAGATGGCAGGTTTAAGCTTGGTGGAGAGAAGATGGCAAACAGCATGAATAATAATGCTGAGCTCTCCCTGTAGAATTAGAGCGTTGCTGGTTGATGTAATAAAAACATTGGGTTGTCTGATTTAAAGTGGCTCTGTATGCCTAATTCCCTGACAAAATGTTGGAATGGCTGACTTGGTTTTCAGCAAGGAACTGAAAGGGTTGGCTTATTGTGTTTCCAAAAGGCAGAAAATAGAAGATAATTTTTTTAACTGGCTACCTTATCTTTTAAAACGGTTTGCATGGACAGTTGTCCTTTTTCTGTGCTGTTTGCATGGCTTATTTTCCTCCCCATCTCTTGCTAATTAAGGGGAGGAGAGACAACGTTATTAAACATCACTGCTATTGTTGCGCTGTTTCCACAGCTGAGTATTGCGACTCCTGCCAGTATAAGCTTGTTTGCTCTCTCTCACTCTTTCTGCCCCCACCCTTACAGCCTGTGTTGCTCTATGCTTCTTTAGCAGAGCAAATTCAGAACAGCGCTATGGCAGATGTTGGTTGTGTTTTCAGAGTGCTGCAGTGGCTAGTGTTGTTTCCAACAGTCAATGACCTGTGCCCGTTGAGCATTCTCTTTCATCATTGAGTTGTCTTGGGATCTCCCCTCCCCCTTTGAGTTTTTTTGGGGGGGCAGGGGGAGGTCCTTAAGGATTTATTGTACATCTGCACACTTCAGGGCTTCCCCAAGTCTTCTGATGCTTTCCTCTCACTTGTGGCCGTTTTGGTGAAATCTACCACCCATCCATGTATCTCATCGGACCACCTCGGACTAGCGTCACTCAGCCTAACCTTCCTCACAGGGTTGTTGTGAGGCTAAAGTGGAGAGGACAGACGTATACACTTTGAGCTCTTGGGTGGTAAAACAATATACAAATACAATTAATTACAAAAAAACAATAACTATTTATTTGCTGCTATAACTGCGCCAGTTATTTTGGATGCTTGGCCCTTTCTAAGATGATTGTCTAAGTGAGTATCAGGAGGATGTGAAGCCGCTTCTAAAATAGAATGTGTGTGAGGACTATTCCAGTCTACGCTTCTTGAAATCTGAGAGAAAAAAAACCTTGTGTACTAGACAGTGTTTTTTCTTGTCAAGGCAGGACAAAATCCCAAGTACTCCCAAGTCCACTCTTCCAAGAATTTCAGTGTGTACTTTTAAAAAGTCTTATTCAGGCAAGGCTCCTAAAAATGTTAACCTGTCACTTCAGTATTTGAAAAATTTTCTGGCTCCATGTAGGAATTTGATACTGCCTCCTGCAAACTCTTTTGTGGAGCTGCTGTTTAAGTAAAATATTTGCAACTTTAGTTCCCCTCCCTGAAGGACATTAAGCAATCTCATGGTCCTGATTTATTGCCTTCCATGGCTCCAAATGCTGAATGGACGTCAGTGACCAAATCACCTCTCTGTCTTTTGGCCTTAGTTTTGTCTTACAAGGCTCAAATTACAGTTCATTTCCTTTGCTCCCTTCTATTTCTTGGCCTTTGACTGCCTCTGACTTTTAGATCCAGGAAACATTAGGGCAGAGGTTTTCAACCTTTTTGAGTCCACGGATCCTTTGACCAACTGCATTCTTTGTATGGCACCCCTGTGGGGATCAGGAGCCCAGTTATGTCACCCCTTTCCAGCAGAGCAGGCAGCCTCTCACCCTTTTTTGAACACCCTTCCTTGTGGAATGTTCCCTCAGCCACCTCTCCTCTCCCCGCTCCTTGGAAGTCCCCTGGGCAGCCGCTGCTGCCGCCCCTGGTCTCTGAGCTGCCCCCACTACCCCAAAGAGAGGTGCTTTCCCACATGGTCCCACAAGCACCTGGGAAGAGGATGCCCCCAGCCTTAGTGGCCCAACTGAAACTGACGAAAGGTGAATGTGAGATCAGCACCTTACCTTGGGAGACAGCAGTGGCAGCAGCTGGCGCTGCCGGGGCAGCATGGCGGAAAGGCCCCCCTTCAGCACCAGGCACTCTGCTCCCAAGCAGGCCTTGCACACAGCAAGCACAAGAAAGGCCAGTGCAACACCATTCCCATGTTTGTCCATTCCCAAGAACAAGTGCTGGTGGTCTGACTGGCTGGGCTCCCTTGCCCACTTGCTTGCTTACTCCAAGGCCGCCTCAGCTCCTGGCAACCAGCACCCCCTGGCCAACTCCAGAGGCACCATTCACCTATAGAGCTTGTAGCTGGGGCTGCTGCTTACAACTAACACCTGTGCAAGCCTTTGGGAGGCAAAGAAGTGAGAGAGCATCAGAGGCGGGAGGGAAGGAAAGAGGAACAGAGGCCGCTGCTGCCTGTGGCAGTAGCCCTGACCATCCTTCAAGGCACCCCAGGGCGACATGTCACCCTGGTTGAAAACCACTGCGTTAGGGCCTATCTTCTCTCATATTAGCCACGCAGCACCCTAAGATCTGGGGAAGAGGCCTTTCTTTGTGTCCCACATATGGAGGCAGCTTGGCTTATGGAAAGGACCTTCTATGTGGCTGTGTCTAAATTGTGCTTGGTCTCTTCCCTTATGGTGTGTTACTGTATGACTTTTGTCTTCAATCCACTGCACGCTTTTTATTTTTATTGTTGGTTACCCTCAGTGATGAATCCGCACCAGAAGGGCACACTATAATTTTTTTAATACTTCTAAAGCTGAGCTGAGTATTCTTACTTGGACTTCTCAGAGAGTTGGGGAGGTGGCTGCAGGGAGAGAAGGGGGAAGGTTCCCCAAAATTGGCTCCCCAGCTTACATTTGTTTGCTGCTGCCACTTGATTTTTTAAAGCCCTGGCGGTGATTGCAACAGTTGGGGTCTCTACAGTGAATTTTCACCATGCTCCCCCTTTCCTAGGATTCCTTAATGTGAGGTAGGAAGCCTCACCTTTTACTCAGATTGACTTCATGAAGATTCAAGTGCCATTGCCACTGGCAGTAAGTTTGCCCCTGCATTCACTTCTTTTTGCAACCTCTTCCCAAATTTGCTGAAATTCTACCCCCAAATATTTGCACTATGATACAGGGGCAGCAAAAATGAAGAAGGTGTTTTGGCTCTGCTTGATGATAATATTCCTCTAAAAGCCTGCTCCATTTCACTAAGTGCCATGAAGCATTTAATAATAATAATAATTTTTTTTTATTTATATCCCGCCCTCCCCAGCTGAAGCTGGGCTCAGGGCGGCTAACAACAATTTACTCCACAATAAGCCTCCTCACAGCTTAAAACAGGGATCAGGAACCTGTGGACCTCCAGATGTTGTTGGACCACAGCTCCCATCATCCCCTGCATGCTGGTTGGAGAATGTGCATGCTGCATGAGAATTAGATTCCAATAACAGCTGGAGGGCAGCAAGTTCCCCATCTATGCCCTGATATGAGCGAAGAAGACCCTGCTGCAGATATCACAGCGTTTAGGAGTCAGGTTGGTCTCTGCAAGAAGCAGAGTATTCTTGAGACCTGTGGATCTCTATCCATGAGCTGTACATTTGGCTGTATTTCTGCTGGGGATCTGTAAGTATCATTTGGTTGCCCATCATCTCTATGTTAGGAATGCTGCTGCTATTTGGTGTGTGTGTGTGTGTGTGTGTGTGTGTGTGTGATTTTTTTTTTTTTTGGTTCTCTGTGGATTTATACTTACCTATTTTTGAAATGTGTTGTTTTATTATCAATCTGATTTTTATTTTAGTACATATCCCTTTTTTGCTGTGGAAAGTGTTATATAAGTTAGTAAATAAACACAATGTCTTTCCTTCAACAACCATCCTTATTTGAGACCTCCCTGACTTTTCTCCACTGGGCTCCTCCCTCCCAATCACCATCCTCTTCATCTCCTTAAGCATGACAGGCACCTGGCCTTTGTTAGTCTCTTGCCTGCAGCCAAGGTTCATTTCTAGGATATTCTAACAGTTCTGTTGTCATTTGTTTATTCAGTTATCTGATGATTAAACAAATAGACTTAATATACAAAGCCCACTGATAGTATATTATTGAATGTTATTCTGTCATTAGTGAGAACTTATTTTTTTTTTTTGTAGGGAAAAAAGATTTATTGTCCTAATTGCAGTTCATTATCTCCATGCTGATGAGGTAAAGATTTAAGATTGTCCCAGGAGATGGTGGCTGATAACAAAAATCACCCGCATGTTATTTTGAAGTCTGTGGCTTCTCTCCTGGGTCTATCCTATTTAATGAACTTACGTAAGCCATACTCTCTCTCTCTCTCTCTCTCTCTCTCTCTCTCTCTCTCTCTCTCTCTCCCCCTCTCTTTCTCTTTCTCCGTTCTATCTATCATCTATCTATCTATCTATCTATCTATCTATCTATCTATCTGTCTATCATCTCTGTATATCTCTGGGTGAACAAACTACTGTTCTTAAAGCAACATAATTGCTGGGTTGTATCATCTTAGAGAAGTTACCCCTTTTTTCATCTTGGAAAAATCTTCATTTTCAGTTTCTTTTGTCCTTTGGCTGTTTTTATTTTTAATGTAGAGAAGGAAGAGTGAAAAATGGGGGAAGGGCACTAGCTAAATTATTCAAATTTTAATGATGCTCGCTTGGGACTGAAGATGAAAGGTACAGTTATGTATGCCCTCAATTTGCTGCCTGAGACCAACTAAGAGACCAGCTTTTGCATCTTGCAGTACATTGAACTTAAAGCTAATGTATAAATAAATAGTGCTGTTGGGAATGAAATTAAATCAAAATGAAGTAGAAAACATATCCCCTCCAGGAGTAAAAAAGCAAATTGAAGTTATTGCTGGTTCTTAATATGTTGAGGGTACATCTTAAATCTCAATAAAATTGTATAGTAGATTGAAGAAGGTGTGTGGATGGGTCATTACAGATAAACCACTGTAGCACATCACCTCATGCACAGTGCATTTCAGTTTGTACCATAAAAGATGGTGCAAGGCATGTGTGCAAGGTGGATCTACATGAGTATGCCAAGTGCTAACTCTGGCCCTGGTTGGGGCTAAGCTATCTGGCAATTTCTGTTCAGTTTTAGTAGTTTTTAATGGCTACTTGCAGTGCTTTATTTTCCTTTTGGGGGGATGCAGTGGTACGCATACCCCTAAACATTTTGTGAATCTAAGTTTGGCCTCATTGAGGGGCAGTGTTTCAATATGAGTAGGAAAATGAGAGTACCCCTAAAATTTTTTTTTAAAGAAAAAAAGCACTGGCTACTTGGCATAATGGGTATGTGCTATCTTCAGATAAAGACACCATGCCTCTCACTACCAGTAAATCTAGACATTTTGTCTCCCACACAGAAAGGATTGCATTGGTGAAACCAGTTTGTGTAACATCTGAGGATAAGTAATATAATACAGTGTACTTGAGCAGATGACAGACAGGATGGCGAGATAAACTTGTCCCTCTGCAGCACATTGAATATTGCTTTTGCATTGGGACTGCAAGCCACTGTACATTTACATATGAATTTATTTTATCCCCTGCCTTTCATGCATTAATTCAAGGTGGTGTCTATTGAGTTCCCAGATGATGTGCCATCCAGGTATTGCTTAAATTCTGTAAAGGTGTTGCATCAGGTGCAGAGATGTGCATCTTTTATCATATCAAGGTGTAACAACTTTCTTGGGGTGGCTACCTTTTAGAATCTTCCCACAGTCTCAGCCACGTTAAGAGCCGCTGGAGGTGCTCCTGGTTTGTATGCGTCTGGAGTGGAATAGCAAGTCACTGGGGAGAGGGAGTTGATTGGTTAGGGCCGGAGCCATTCAGGCGAGAGAGAATAATCTACTGCCATGAGAATTGGCTCATGTTTCATATTGTGCCTTGTGGGAACAAGGGATTTAGTTTTGAGGGCAGAGCTGGAGTCGAAAGGCAGCTCTGCCAGACGGCATCCATGCCTTCATTCGCTTGCTTCTGTGACAAGTAGGCTGGCAGAACTCGGATGCTTGTATATGAAGAGCCGTAAATTCAAGAGCTCTGTAATATCTGAAATGCAGTTCTCCCTCTCTGTCTCTGAAACATGTTCATTCTGTTTCCATGGTTATACTCCTCGCCATCTTGTTTTTGCAAATCTCTTTGAGCTGTAATTTTTGGAATTGCAATACATACATATGAAACACAGAAGCACAGAAATCTTCTCTTTGTGTCTTGGGGCCCTTTCCACTAGACATTCAGTACAAGTTGTATGGTTAAATGTGTGACCTGCAAGGAGCGAGGGGAGGGGGAAGTCTTGCACATAGAGAATGAACATAGATGAAGCTACATTAGAATTTCCATTATGTCTAGTTTTCTATGTAGAGGAAGAAATGATGCCTTCAAGGGTTAGTGGGTGGGTGCTCCCCAATAACATTTCCTATCAATTTTTTGGTTACAGTTTACTTGTATTTAATGTGTGTGGCAAAATCACTGTTTCCATAATAGTCTTTGCCTCCCTTTGCTTCCTCACTCTGTTTTTCTGGAGTCGCTCCTGGCAGGGAGAGGGTTGGGTTTTTTTTGTAGGTAAGAACATTTAAACAAATGATCACACCTGGCCTGAAATGTACCTCCTGGTACAGTCCATGAAGAGTCACACACAGACTGTTTGGACTCCTCGGTCACAATTGGGCCTTGCTTCCCATGTTAAAGCAGTGCCCAACTATTAAACTTCTTTCTTCAGTGTCTGACCCCATTTTCATAATGCGTTTGCATGGGAAGCATTTTTTTGACCAAGCCAATATGACAAGAGCTGATATTTATCATGGGGTGTAAATGAAGACTACATTTGAATTGAAGGTTTTTTTGCATTCATTGGTGACTAGCTTTCCTCTCTCCAGTTTATGCAGGGTTGGGATTCATTATATTGTTCTGCTGTTTTTAAAGTTGCCATAAAAAGCACATCTGCTTTTGTCTATAAAGCTCTCAAAGGTTTCATATCATAGATGATAAACAACTCCAACCACCCGTTGCTTTTAAGGTAAAATATCTCCAAACGATTTTAAAGGCACTTGGAGATTGCACCTGATTTACTACTCAATGGGAAAAAAGGGGGAGGGAAGCTTCTAACACCAATTCCCAAAGTTTCAGTGCTTTTTATTGACTGAGCTGTTGTAAAATGAGATGTATCTTTCTTAAATTATTCTGTCTTAAGATAGTCTACTATGATAGATGTGGTTTCATAGCAAACTGAAAGTTTGATGAACAAATCTGAGTTCTGGTTGCATCGTGAATATATCAGGAAGTTAAACTGAATAGAGAATCCAACCAATTGGTGTTCAACTTTCATTCTGCATCCCGGTAGACTATTCCTGCAAAGCAGAATCCTAATATTCTGTCATTCTGCATAGGACAAACAGGTAGTCTCTTGTGCAAAAGAATAAGTGGACATAAATCTGATGCTGAAAATGGATATATATAGAGAGAGAAAGAGAGAGAGAGAGAGAGAGAGAGAGAGAGAGAGAGAGAGAGAGAAAGAAACATTTCAACCTCACAGGATACTCCGTAGCCGAATGTAAGGTGGCCATCTTCAGATAAAGGAAGTTCAAAGGGAGACTGCAATGTGAAACCGCTGAATGACAATTCATCAAGGGGTTTAATGCTATCACTTACGGATTGAATCCACACAATGAATTTTTATCATGCTATGTGTATTAATTGTCTTACCAGTGTCAGAATGTCTGTGTTATCAGCCCGACTTTTCTGTATTTTCTTTCCTTCTGATCTCACTCTTTACAACGTCCCCCTTCCTCAGTTGTGTGTGTCTCAGGATAACACTTATTGCATCAGATGAAGTGGACTGTTGTCCATGAAAGCCTATGCCACAATAAACATATTAGTCTTTAAGGTGCCATGGGACTCATAGTTTTTGCTACCAGACACTAGCATGGCTACCCCTCCGGAAAAAGAGATAAGAGTTTTTTTAATTCCCAGCTGGATATAAGATTGTCCGTTTGAGTAGAAATCCCACCACAGGTAAATTTCTTAATCTCAGCCCCACTTGCCTGAACGGAGCCCTACATTTGTTCCTAAAACGCATGAGCCAACTCACTTCACATCTCTCTTTTTTGAAGCTATAGCAAAACAAATGTGGCTTGCTTTATAAAATGCCGGTGCAATGTGCTGAGGGATTCAAGGCTGTGCATCCTGCTCCCAGGAACTTGCAGTTCTGGTCTGCTGCCAATCTTTTGGTGATTGTCTTCCCTGGCTGAGAGGATGTCTACCCTACATTGGGGGGCAAAAAGAGCTTAGCTGATGAATTGTGAGCTGTGAAGAAAATAGCATGAGCTAGAAGAATACAGACAAGGGTGAATCCAGGACAGCGTTGTGTTTCTAGGCCTGAAGCTCCTTGCCTTTGGTGTCATTACTCGAAACCTTTCAGAGTACATTTATTCCTCAGAATATTTGTGTGTGTGTGCCTTTCGCTGACACAGTTTTGAAAGACAAGGAAGCATCACTTTGAGCTGAGAGAATATACAGAAATAAATCGTCTTGCTACTACTGGAGCTGTAGCTCACCCTGCAAAAGATAAATTGGGCTTCACTGCCATCCTCATTGGAGAAGAGGGGACGTGACCTAGCTGAGTCTCGGAAGCACACATCTATTATCTTAAGCACTTCATGCACTAACTATCCCTATGTTTGCTAGCTGTATTTGACTGCAATCTGCCACAGAGATGTTGTGTGTTCCCCACAAATGGGGCTGACAGTGATGAAAGGAGGGAAAGAGGACATAGCAGTTGATGGGTCCTTCACCAGCAACAGGGGTACAATGGGTACTCATCATTTTGGAACACTCAGGTGCGATGTGTGGACTAGAATAGTACAGTGGTACCTCAGGTTACATACGCTTCAGGTTACAGACTCCACTAACCCAGAAATAGTACCTCGGGTTAAGAACTTTGCTTCAGGATGAGAACAGAAATCGTGCTCTGGTGGCACAGCGGCAGCAGGAGGCCCCATTATCTAAAGTGGTGCTTCAGGTTAAGAACAGTTTCAAGTTAAGAACGGACCTCCGGAACGAATTAAGTACTTAACCTGAGGTACCACCGTAATAAAAAAAATCAATACCTAGCCTGCCTTTCCACCAATATATTCAAGACAACTCACTACAGAAATTAAAAAGAACAAAATACAAATATATAGCCCATTTCACATCAAGTAGATGTGACCCACTGAGGTGCGAAGCACTTCATTCAGACTAAGTTTAAAGTCTGATTCTGAGGAACACTTGAACCTGGGAATAGTTGTGATTATGCATTCTGTCTCCCTCTGCTCAGGTGCTTTGGTGAAGAAACAGTTCAGTGCAAACTTAAAGCACAGTCTTGTACAGTGGTACCTCGGTTCTCAAACGGAATCTGTTCTGGAAGCCTGTTCAGCTTCTGAAACGTTCGAAAACCAAGGCGTGGCTTCCCATTGGTTGCAGGAGCTTCTTGCACTCAGCAGAAGCCGCGTCGCACATTTGGGTTCCGAAAAACATTTGAAAACGGAAGCATTTACTTCCGGGTTTTCGGCGTTCGAGAACCGAAACGTATGACAACGGAGGCGTTTGGGAACCGAGGTACCACTGTACTTGTTTCCTGAGACTCATTGCAACCCACCAACAGCCATGTGTGATAACTTTCCAAGAGCTTGGGAAACTTCCTGGTTTTGCTCTCTGCCTGCATAGGGAAGAACACAGCACATCAAGCAAATGTGAGGCCACAATTTGTATCCACTGAACTCAGTGGATTGAACATGGATTGGTGATGGTTTCCTTTCAGTGCTGTGTTTAGTTGCACAGTATAATAATTCATCCCTTGCTTGGAATCTAATGGCTAACTGCAGTTACATCTTGTAGTAATACAGTCCATAGCCTTCAGAGTGGAGTGGTTAGAAAACCTTCCCTAAACTGGTGCCTTCCAAATGCCTTTGATTCCCAACTCACACCAGCCCCAGCCACTATGGCCCAATGGGGAGGGATGATGGGAGTTGTAGTTCAAAACAGAAAGGAAAAAGAGAGAGAGAAAATATATGAAGTCTGAGAATCAAAACAAATTCAATGAGACAATAACTAAAACAGCAGCAATATCTCAAATCCAAAATGCACAGCAGGATGATGCTGATAGTATACCATATAAAACCCCATAACAGCATTAGGTTCAGATCCACTCCAAAGGCTTCCATCCAAATGTTCTCTCATTGGTCAAACGTATGGGGTTTCCTGTCCCCCCCCCCATTTCTGGAAGCCTAACTAGAGTTGAAGGAGTCTTTTTGTCTGCTCAAAGGGTCTAGTTGAGTGGTAGACCATCTACTGGTTGTGTTTTGCTAAAGACTTATCAGCTACCCGTGTGTTAGTGGAATGATGCCTGTAACTCCTAAATCAACTGCCACTTCAAAAATGCATCCCTGAGGGATGGAGCCAGAAACATATTTCAGCTTTGCCTGGGCTTCTTCATAGCTAGAAGTCAACCACGTTAAGATAGAACTGTCAGAGGTATGGCTAAGAAGAACTGTGAGGAGGTCCTGAAAAGTTGGTATCTGACGGGGAAAATTTCCTGAGGAAATTGGAAAGAATGTTGATGAAGAGGGTAGTTGAGTTCAGAGCCCACTATTTTTTTGGTCTCAGTTATTCCCTTGAGTTGGCTATCTTAGCCTCCTGATTGATTTAAAAATGTGGTGGGCCGAAGTTGCATCTCTGAAAGAAGCTCCAGTTAATGCTTTTGCACAGATAAAAGCGATTGCCTCTCTATCCCACAAATCTCACCTTCTTCAGATGATAAATTCTTTGTGCCTGTGACCTTAAAAACCAAGAAACCCTCTAAATCGCTAAGTACTTGTCTGAGCCTCAAGTCGTGTGTCTGACCAAGGTTGGGGAGATGAATTATTGTCACCTTTATTCTTTTGCTTTCAGATTACACTTCACCTGCTAGATCATTCAGTGTAAGCAAAAGAACATCCCACAGTCAGTTCTTCAAATTTTTGACAGAAGATGGCAGTTTCTTTTTATACAAACTGGAATTATTGTGGTACAAGCTTAAAACCATCAGTGACATTGGACTCATGTCTACTAGGACTGGGCTGTTGTGTTCTGTAACCAGTTTCCCTGTAAAGCCTGTTTCCTGGTTCTGCACATACTAGACCATTCCTGCTGTTCTTAGACATTCTTGACAAATGAGGGTCTCATCCTTTTCTGAGTCATCTTTGCACCATTTTCAAGTTTTCCTGGTCTTGTCAGCCAAACAGACTGGTCCATGTTGGCAAGACAATGTTTGTAACCTCTGTAATGGTGTAGAAAAACTATAGTTTCTGTCATCTCTAAGGTGAACTGGAATTTGATCAACAGGGTTTGAAAAGCCTTTTGTATGTAGCCAAAAGTTCCATGGAAGCGCTTTGGAAAATGGGTGAGCCACTTTGGACTTAATGGCCAAACCAAAGTACAGCTGTTAAGTTGGAACTTCAGATTCTAGCACACCTCTTCCTCCAATTTCTTATTCCTTCCTTAAATTTCTGGTTTGTAAACTAAGTATACATTGAAAGGCGAATCTACCAAATTTGCACGTTCCCAAATAATATGCAAACTGAAACACAGGCATCTTTCAGAATTTGCGTTCTCCAAATTTTGTAGTGTGGTTTTCCAGCAAAGTAATATGTACAAAAATGTACCGTATTTTTCGCTCTATAACACGCACCTGACCATAACACGCACATCGTTTTTAGAGGAGGAAAACAAGGGAAAAAATATTCTGAATGAAACAGTGGACGTATCATTTTTGTGCTTCATGCTGTGGCCACAGACATGTGATCTGATGGTGAATTTGGGGTGACCCAATGCAAAAATCCTGAGAATCCCTGTGGATCCATGCTTTGTAACCACGTTTTTGCACCATTGCAGCCCCAGGCAACAGTGGGTGCGTGATTTTTTTTGGGGGGGGGGGACAGGCTGTAGCCATGGACATGCTATGTGCTCTGATGGTGAATTTTGGCTGACCCAATGCAAAGATCCTGAGGATCCATGTGGATCCATGCTTTGTAACCACGTTTTTGCACCATTGCAGCCCCAGGCAACAATGGGTGTGTGATTTTGGGGGGGCAGGCTGTAGCCATGGACATGCTGTGTGCTCTGATGGTGAATTTGGGGTGACCCAATGCAAAGATCCTGAGGATCCATGCTTTGTAACCACATTTTAAGTGGGGAGGGAAGGAAAAACACAGAAGGCTAAGAATGCAGGAGAGGGCTATAACGTGAGGAAAGGAAGGCAAAAGTTTCCCCCCATCCACCCACCCAAGCCAGCCAGCGTGCGCTCTCTCTCTCTCTCTCTCCCTCCCACCAGCATGACAGAAGAAAGCATTTTAACTGCATTAAGAACTATTTAGCAGCGAAACCTAAGCTTTGCCATCCCTTAAGAGGTACAGACACTGTAATCTTCCAGATCGCATGAATTTACAGGCAAAACACTGTTTAAGGATTTCATCCTTTTAAATGGAAGAAAGCATATTTGAATGCTGTGTGTCTCCAAAAACAAAAAGCAGGAAGTCAAATCAGAATTTTAAGCCGAACCTGTAATCTCTCTTCCCTTCACAAACATTGTTCCCTCCGGAGCAGGGAGAGGATAGAGCGACGCTCTGCTCTCCTCTCTACTTGCCTGGAGGGGAGGGGCTTTCCCTGCTCTTTGTTTGGACGCTCTGCTCTCCTCTCTACTTGCCTGGAGGGGAGGGGCTTTCCCTGCTCTTTGTTCCGTTTGAGCAAACACAGCAACGAAACAGAGCAGGGTGGGCAGTAAGACCCTGAGGCAGAATGAAGGAAAGCAGCTTCCTGTCTCACGGAGCTCCCTTCTCCCTGAAGCGCGGTTTGATTTTTGCCTCATTTTTCGGCTCCAGGGACACACATTCGCTCCATAACACGCACAGACATTTCCCCTTCCTTTTTAGGAGCAAAAATCTGCGTGTTATAGAGCGAAAAATACGGTATATACGGTACTAGGGTGAAATATGTATAGAAATGCATACACACACACACACACACACACACACACACACACACATTTTTAAAATTAAATCTTTATTATTTTAAAAAATGTACATTTGTACAACATTTATACAACACTGTTTTTGTTTGTAACAAAAAAGAAAATGATGGCAACTGAAGCAAAGATACTTTGTATACCTCACAATACACATAACACTACAATTTATGAAAAAAGAAAAAGAATAAATAAATAAAATAAAATAAAATAAAGAAGAAGAAAAAGTAGTTGAGGTTTTAAAAAAGACTTCCAAACATTCTCATTGTACGTTATCTGTTAAATACACTTTTACCACACAGAAATGCATATATTAGTGAAAAATAGCATAGAAAAATGCAAGAGTTTCTTTAGTCTGCTTGTAATTCTGTTTTCTTAAGAAATTTTTGTATTTACTACTTGGGACAGACTTGGAAACACATCCTGGTTTGGTGTGGCACAAAGCTATTTTCAGTCCTTATTTCCCCAAGCTATTGCAAGATGAACTTGGGTGTTTTGTCGAGCAGGGAACCTTTCTTGCCATCTTCCATTTTTTTACATCCCCCCGCCCCCTGTAACAAGTTTGAATGTTTTATGAAATGGAGAGTCATAGACACACATTGAAGTGGATGAGATAAAAGAATAAAAGCCAAACAGTTCCTTTTATTGAACTTTTTTTGGTGTGTGCCAGGAGAACTGTAATACACAGCCAAAGAATAGAAGGGAAGGAGGGAAAAAAATCCGGAAATAATTAAATGCCAGGGCTGCTGGTTGTATAGTGCTCTATTCAGCTGTCTGCCCACAAAGTACTTCCAGAGAAATTTGGAGCCAGTTCCTTACTTGGCAAACATTGTTTGCCTTTTTTACATTTTTCATTAAAATCATTTTCAGTGACCATCTCCAGCTGAAAATACCCTCTTCAGACAAGGAAGTCTATTTAAGGCCCTGTCAATCATAGAACGATCACTTGTGATAATAACCTACATTGTTAAGTCACATTAAAAATAAGAGCTGTGAAATAAGCAGCACATCTTTTGTACTTGTGGGCCAGTGTCCTGAGTGCCCAGCTCCTCCTGGAAGAAAGGAAGAGTTTTTGGCCTTTGGGTGTGAGTGTAAACCACACTACTTGCTCACACAGTGGCTGCACTACGTATTGTCTATGAGTTTGGGAGTTAAATAGTTGAAGAAGCAACTTACATGTTTGTTAACACAGTCAGATTCTTACAGAGTTGCCCGTCATTGGTAGCATTAATGCAGGCTCAGTGCACATTCTTATGCTTCCACTTTATGTCGCTGTAATTAGTTCCATCCCTTTCTCTAGTATCCATTTTGGAACAAAAGGTGGGGTTTGAGAATGGGGGCAATTCTGAGTGATTCTGAGATGTTTACATCTGAATGACAAGCAAGTCTCTATGAGCTAGGAGTCTCAGTTGTTGTTGTTGATGATTTATTTTAAAGGAACACTTTATTTCTATATACATTTTCCCCCCACTGTGAGGCTTTTTGAACCATGTGGTATTTCTATTCTGTCAATTCCATGTTTTTGTGGAAGAAGGGAAACTACTCTTTGTATTTTGGTTGGCATATGGTGAAGGTGAAATTGACTGCTTTTAACAGGCTGGATGGTGCTTTTCAGTTCAGTGACTGGGACTTTCTTTCTTTTAAAGATGCCATAAGATAGGGATACTTAGGGAAATCGGATCTTTGCAAACCCTGAGTCCCCCGGTAACATTTTCCCCAATTTATCTAACACCCCCACCCCCATTGTGCAGCTTGGAACTTAGTGATCCACTGGGTATTACACTTCCCAAATATTTTGATGTAAGTCTCATCCCAAAATGTATTAAAATGTGTGTATGTGTATTTACTTTTTCTTTTTCTTTTTTCTTTTCCTTCTCCTGCAATGAGGCTCCATTTTAATATTTTAATGTTCCATTATTTTAATGTTGTATTTTATTTTTGTTTTTAAGTTGTAATCACTCATCTTGTTTTTATTATTGCTTGTAAGCCGCTCTGAGCCCGGCCTTGGCTGGGGAGGGCGGGGTATAAATAAAAAATTATTATTATTATTATTATTATTATTATTACTTATTTATATGTGTATTCAAATGCACATTTTTTGTGGATTAAAAGAATGATTGGTGGAGTAATGTGGAAATGAGACAGAAAAGAATTTTGAATTGAGAAATATGAAATCACATGAAATCAAATTAGCACACTAATTTGTGAATTTCTACCCTCATGTTTACTAGAAATGGACTGATTTGTTAATCCTTACCATGAAGGCAAGAACCACGAACTAACTACATAAAGCTAGAACCACATCATCTGTTATTTTGTGTGAGGTGTCATTTGCTCATATTACCCAAAGGTAGTTAGGGTGAGAGAGAGGACTTGCCCAAGTCTACCTATTGAGTTTCTTGTCTTGGGTGGAAATTGAAGCCAAGTTCTACTGATAAAGCCCAACATTAGGCAGCATATTACACTGTCTCCAATAACTGTAACTCTAAACCAAAATGGAAAGGAAAATGCCTTACTTTTAGCAGCGGTGGTTTTGTTAAAACCAGCCTCTTACCACCCACCTACCTGATTGTTTCCAAAGGGGAAAAGATCTACAGCTGGTACTTATTCATAATTAATTAATTAATAGAGTTTGTTGCCACACGAAGCAGTGAAGGCCACTAGGTTAGAAGATTTTAAAAGTGGACTGGAGAAATCCATGGAAGAGGAATATCAATATCTATTAGCAATTGTTGAAACTAAGGGCTCTTCCACATTTCTACTTCTCCCATGCCTAGAAAACATGGGTCTGAGTTGTTTTGGACTTGTCCCATGCTTCCTAGGCACGGGTCTGAGCAGTTTTGCCTTTGCCCCACTGCTTTCCCCAGAAAACCTGGTCTTTAGCACTAAATTGGAACAAACAACAATCCACTTGATTGCCATGTGTTTCAATTCAGCACTAGGGTTTTCCTAGGGGAAAGCAGAGGGGCAAATGGACGTGTGGATGAGCCCTAAGTGGAGTGCCCATGTTCAAAAGCTGTATGCTAGAGGGTCTAGATGCAGTGAAACCCAGGGTGGAAGAGGGCAGAATACATATGGTAATGATAAGGGCTTATCCACACTTACCTTCACATTTCTAGGTATAGGTCTGGGCTTTCCAGGTCTGTGTCTGAGAGGGTTCCACCCCCCTCCCCCGACACTTTCTGCTCAAAAACTCACATTTTAACTCTGGATCAAAGCAAACAGCAATTCATGGGAAACCTGAATTGCTGTTTGCTCCAGTTCAGTAGTAAAGATTGAGTATTCCTGGGAAAGTGGCGTGGCAAAAAAAAAAAAAAAAAGTGCAGATACATGGACTGCGAAAGTGTGGACCTGTGTCTAGAAAGCGCAGGACAAAAGGTAAGAATGGATGAGCCCTAAGATGTAGTAGTATGGGATTACAGGCCACAGTTTTATTGATTACAGATGTCAGTGGTTATGGTGTAGGCACTGGGCATGTATAATGTAACCAAGCAGCCTGCCTGCTTGTTGATGATTGGCAGGATTGACCACGGTTAAGGATCGCCCTATGATGTGCATCAGTTCTGGGCAACCCCCATGATCACCATTCAGGAAGGCTATGGTCTGTCAACCCCAAGCTCCTCCCCCAGGCTCCCTTTAAGGGGATAGCTTGCTACTGCAGTGTGTCCCACCCCCACCCCCACTTAGAACTAAGGAGCCACCACAATGCCTTATCCACCAAATGGCCTGAAAGGAAAATTCCTCACTGACCCCTAAAACTGTGACTTAAGCACTTTGATAGCAAGGCACACAGAAGCTAACCCTCTTGCACCTGGGCAGCTGCCAGACATCAAATAAAGGGGAGAACTGAGGCTATGGCTCGCGTCCAGCTGGTTTTTATCTATGGGGAGCAGATGAGAGAGAAGACCATGAGACCAAAGTCTCCTCTCTAGCCCACTCCCCAAGTCACACCCCTGGATTCCACCACAGTTGGGAGAGTCCCAGCAATCAGTATAACCAGTGGCGGAGGAAGGGAATCTCCTCCCTGCCCTGCTACTGGCGCATATTGCAGGAGGGAGGCCTATCTGCCATGGCTGAGCTGCAACCGCTGCTCCCCCAAATTCAGGTAAGTGGGATAGGGAACAACAGCTAGTGAAGGCAGTTGTCTTCGTGTCCTACCTGTGGGCCTTTACATTCTTACACATTTGACTTCTTAGTCCTCAAGTTCCTACATCTACATCCCATGTTGGTCCCTTGTGATGCTTGTCTAATGAAGCCTGTGCAACTCACTATATTGTGTATTGCTACAATAAAATTTGGCCCACTGAATCATCTGGAAATACTTGATACTGTTGAATTTTTACAACTAACCAGCTATGGACTTTGTGACTAGAGGGAAGATTTCTGGGAGTCCCACATCAACCACCCTGGATTTTCTCGGAACAAATACAACGCAATAAATGGACACAGATAAAACCAGGTCTGAAATAAGGGATCAGTCCCCCCCCCCCCTTCTATCCCTTCCTGTCGTATGTTGTGCAATCTGAAATCCTACGTGGTTTTTGCGTATCTGTTTTTGGCCAGCAAAATGGCTGCTTGTTTTCTTTGTTTTAAAAATGTGCCCTTACACAGTCTGGCGTGTCTCAGCAGGCTGCGTTGTTCTGTGTAGGAGTGGAGATTGCAGTACAGTATACACTTTAGACAACAGTCATCACTTGGACAGCTCCAAGAACATCCTATGAAACTTTGTAACAAACAGCAGTGCAAGGCTGGTGTATAGAGGGACTTGTTTCTCCACCCTCCTCCCATCAACATTTTTTGCCTGAACTCTCTCCTTTGCATATCGACCCTGAACAGAAGGAATCCTTGATTTTTCTTTTGATGGAGTTCATAAACTTGCAATTAAGGACAGTGCTGTTAAATGCTGATTGTGGCAGAGGGGGCTATGGAGCACAAAGGCAGGCCTTGTTTGGGCCATTGTTTCTGTCCTCAATGTCAGTTTCCTTAGCTTTGTGGAGGACTTGGCTTACAGCTTGTGCTTCGTGATGTACCGAACACACAAGAGGCCCATTCTTTCCACCCAAACATTAATTACGGGGGCAAAATATGGAGGAGAGAGACATACTGATATCACGGCCTTGGAACATTGCAGGCTCAATTTTGTTCCACCCCCTTTTTCTTCTGGTGACACAGAAAGCAAATTTCCACATTTTCTGGGTCATGTTCTGGGATGCATATAGATTCAGTGTGATGTAAAATCATGATATACACATTGGTAACAAGCAGAGGTCTACATCCCTAGCATAGTTGAGGCCCTTGTTTGACCTAACCAGGTTTCTGTGGGAAGCTGTGCTTCCTGTAGAGGAATTTGCTATGGAACAGATAATGAGACACTCAATATAGAAATAGGAATCGAGCAACAAAGACACTTGGGGGTTGCACTGGTTATGAGGCATAGTGAGGCTCCATGGCTCAGTGTTAGGAATTACTGGAAAAAGAAAGCAGCATGTTATATTTTGGTATCATTCATAAGTGTATCATACAGGCTAAAATATAATGTGCAGGACTTAAATATATATGAATTGCTGATTGCTCTAGCTCCACCTCCTCTCCTACTACCTCAGAGCTGTATTCTTTTGAGCATTCCAGAAGTACAGCCTAGTGATACAAACAGCTCATTCCCAGCTCTTGCATTTCTGCACATGTGAACATGTGCAATTGAGTAATGATATGTAGCATGTTTGAAGCATTCAGAACACATTTACATTATCTCAGTGATCTTTATAACAGAAGGCATGACAGTGTTATTATCACTACCACATTGTAGACTGAAAGAAAACTGGTGTGGAGGAGGGCTGGGAAAACTCACTTATGACTACTTACAACAACATAATGCCAGATGTTTTGGACTGAATCTCCCTTCAGCCCCAGTTAGCATGGCCAGTGAACAGAGATGATGGAAGGTCGAGTCTAGAGAGAACCCTATTGGCTACTCAAACCTAAAAAAGTATATAGTTCTGTTATCTATCTAGCCCAATATAACTTGTTTTGACTGGCAACAGCTCTCCAGGAGCTCAGATGTCTTTGTGACCATGGTAAAATTTGAACTAGGGATTCCCTAGCTAGCCCATTCTCCTAGCTAGTATTCTGCCATACCAGCAAACCAGCGCAAGAAGGGAACATGGAGGTTAGGGTGTCATTGACTACCTAAAACAGCAGATAATGTGTATGTATGTGTCATTGGTGGGGGAAGGTGAAAGAGCAGTGCAGTGGTTGATAGATTTAGGTCTATGCAATGGTAAGACCTTCTCAAAAAGTTGCATCCATGGAGAGGGAGCCATAGCTGGTAGAACCCTGCAGCAAAAGGTTCCAAGTTCTTTCCCCAGGATTTCAGGCAATAGGGCAGAGAAAGGCTCTAGGATGCCACCAGCAGCCAGAAAAGACCACATGAGACCATGTGTACCAGTGGTCTGCATTGACATAAGACAACGTTACATTTACTTACTTACTTTTTTAAAAAATACACCCCACTGTTCACTACATCCTTGTATTTAGGCTCCAACCTAGTAGTCATTGGTGAGAGGGACGTACAGGTAGGTGTATGAGTGGACTGGCCGAAGAGGGACAGTAGTAACTTTGGTGGCCTTATTTACATGGCTGCATCTGTATTCTGTTCTCTGTTGAAGCCACTCAAGGCTTCTTGCCTTATCTAGGGATGATGCACCATAGCTGAAAAGGCCTTCATGGATCATGATCTGCCTCTTCAGAGGTGGGAAGCTTGGAGAAGGGCCTCTGACAATGACTTGGGGACACAGGCAGGTTAATATCTGTGTTCAGAGAAGAATATGTTTATGCCTTACGTGGTGATCAAGTTGCCATCTAAGACCTCTTTCCTCAACCATAAAACACCAGGAGTCTCAAGCGACCACCTTGCTTGTTTTACCTACTGGGAATCTTCTCACAGCGCCAAGCCCTGCATCTCATAGCATCCATGCTCTGCAGCACCTATTGGGGCTGTCACTTCTGCCACAAAAAACAACAAAGCAACAAAAACAACACATTGTGGCTTGTGGGTGCCATGGGTTGGTGAATAGCAGCCTTGTACTGCAGGGGAAACAAGCCCTTTGTCTGGCATTGTTGAGATCATTCAGGCCTCTGCGGCTTGATTTGTGTGTTTTATATTCAGCATAAGTGACAGGGAGCTTGTGACAGTTGCACGGTGTCTAGGGCTGTCTGTTGAATATCAAATTGTTTGACATCAGCTGGAGCACCGCTGTGAAAATTGTCTGATACATATAGGCCCTTTTGACCATGAAGGGTTTGGAGAGGGGTCATAGGTTAAAGGCATAAAGCAGTAAGAGACCTCCATTAAGGAATATGTCTGACCCGGCATTCAGAAATCAGCCAGTGTTCGCCAATTATATCACTTCTTTAATAGAAGAAGGGATGAAAACCAGAGCATCTTCTTCGCCCTTTTTAAATTTTAAAATGTTCATCATGCTAAACCGAAAATCTGCTTTCCATGGTTTGGCTTCCAGGATGCATCTAGACTGAACACCAAATCCTGAGATGTACCTGGGAAGCTGTCTTATACAGAGTCAAACCATTGATTCATCTATCTCTGCATTTTCATCACCAGACTGGATTTGTCTCTCCAGGATTTCAGACCAGAGTCTTTTTCAGCTTTTCCTGGGGATGCCGAAGGTTAAATCTGGGAGCTTCAGTATGCAAAGCATCAGCTCTGGCTTTCCCACTCAGTTGTGTCTTGAGGGTTGTTTTTTCTTCTTTGGGGGCCTCTTTAAGTTTGCGAGACAGTGCTGTACTGGTATAGTACACAACAAATTTCCACCCACAGAGCACATTGTACGTACATATCCCTTGCTTATAACACCATTCCGTGCTACATGCCGCTGGAATAGAATAAAAATCTTAAGTAATTGTTTCTCTTTTTTCATACAGTTCTGCAGTTAATGAAAGTGAATTGAAACCACCATTGCTCATTAACTTGCACAGGAGGGAAGCAGAGTTGGGATCCAGAAATGAGGAATAGTTGAAAGGTGTATTTCAACAAAGAAAAATGTGCATTTAAAATACGTACAGCAAGCTTCAAATCTCTTTATGTGGTGGGTCTGCTTGGGTTGCCCAGCTTGTAGAGAGCTTTTTTTTGTTTTGTTTAAAGAACAGCTGATGCCCTATCACTTTTCTTTGTTGTTTCTCCTAGTACCCAAGTAGTTTGTTTGCTTTTGTTTTGTTTTTCATAGAAATTGAATCTAATGTGTTCATTTAATAAAAACCGCAGTCTATAGTTTTTAAAAATAGCAATAATAATCTACATCAAAGATTCGCCTGGTGTTTCTTGAACTTTGGGGAATAAGACAGTAACTTTCTGCTTTTCAAAAATAAATATGTATGTCTCATTCCATATATTGTCAAAACAGAATCCTCTTTCCTCTCTGATTGAAAATTACAGGAATGATAGCAGCCTGTGTTTGATTTCATAGATGTTTGCTTCTGCTACTATATGTTATGTAAAACAGCAGTGTGCTAAGGTGCAAATTCAGCGAATACAACATGAAATAAGAGTTACCATTGTCCAGTGCAAAGCAAATGCACTTTGGTAAGTCTTTATTCCCTTTCCTTCCATCCCAGCCTCCCTGGTCAAATGTAGCAGCAAGTAGACTTCTTCATGCTCTCAGATTTGGAGAGCTGCTAGTAGGTAGAGTAGGTACCATTGGCCTAGATGGAGCAATGGTCTGATTTGTTATGGTAGCATTATGTGCATAAAAGGAAAAGTAGAAAGTATGGAAAGGGTGTCTTGAATGGATTATAAATGTGGAAGGGAGCCAAGTCCTCACCAGTCATTGTAGTGCAGCATTTACTGTATGTGTGTCCCACAGTCAGTTCCTAGAGACTGTCTTGTGTTAAGGGACTATCAAAGCAAATAAGTAATGATGAGTTCTGGAGAACACGGAAGTGTGTTGCCCTTTTGTGACATTTTGGTTGGTCCCAATCAGGGTATAGCCTAGTTGTGGATTTTGAAGGTCCCCACCCCCCTTTTTAACATTAAAGTAGTGTTGAGAGGGCTCACATTGAGAGTAGTGGAATGGTATGATTAAAAACAAGTGACTTGTGCTTCTTCCATTGTAACAATAACCATAACCATAACCATAACAATATTTATATCCCACCCATCTGGCTGGGTTTCCCCAGCCACTCTGCACAGCAGTTTAATAATAATGTGCCTGTTAATGGTAAGAAATTGGAATAGTTGCCTCAAAAAGTATTGGGCTGCGTATTTCACCTGTGAACATACCATGCCCTTACTCAAAGTAACTTTTGGTTCTCCTTCTGGTGATATTCTAGAAAGAGGTTGCAGCGTTTTGAGAACTCTCATGGGAAATTTTTCTTCTGCTTCCAACAAGTGCCTCTGGTGGATTAGTTGCTGAAACAGTTTAAAGAGCTAAAAATGGAATGCTGCTTAAGATAACCCATTTTCTTTTGCATTGTTATTGCAAGGAACAGAGGATGTTTATTTTGAAGTGGCAAAATTTAACTGACGATGAATGGCAAACTTTGTTCAATGCTTTCATCCTGTGGAAATGTGTATCATGTTGGATGTGCTGATATGGTTGAATTATTGTGACCGTTTATTCCATTTACAGTATCTTTGCATCAGCACCAGCTTATATCTTCTCTCCCTTACCCCCCCCCCCCCGGAAATACTTAGCCAGATGGAAACAATATTACTTGGTGTGATGCCATGTTCCTATCCCCAGAGTGAATTTTTAATACTAATAATTTCCATTTGTTCAAATTCTAATGCACAGTTTTGACCTTCATAGGTTAAATAAAAATGGCTCTTTCAGTTGTTGCCAATGCTCAGACATATATCTGTCCTGTCCTATTTTGTGCAGAGTTTTTGAAAAAACGTGAAAATTCTGCATTTACAGTGGTGCCCCGCAAGACGAATGCCTCGCAAGACGAAAAACTCGCTAGACGAAAGGGTTTTTTGGTTTTGCGTTGCTTTGCTAGACGAATTTCCCTATGGGCTTGCTTCGCAAGACGAAAACGTCTTGCGGTTTGTTTTTTTTTAAAGCCGCTTGAAGAGGCGCAGTTGCGACGGACCATGCTTCGCAAGACAAAAAACATTGCAAGACGAAAAGACTTGCGGAACGAATTCTTTTCGTCTTGCGAGGCACCACTGTAAATTTTTGCAGATTTTGTACAGTTTTTATATTAATTACACAAAATTTTAATGCAGTTTTTTACATGAAATAAATATTTTTGTGTGAAAGCTTCGTGCACTAAAACATGGATTACAAAATCTAGAGAAGTGTGTGATCTGACTAGGAGTTGAATTCTGGTCCACAAACAATTTTGGGAGCAGTGGGTTGTGTTGGTTTGCTGCAAAAAGTGACTGAATGAGTTACTTTTTGAACCCTCCCTTGAGTAGTGTCACTACTTTCACCCAAGCTTCTCTTTGTATTCCGTTGATGCATCATTGTGTATTTTTTTATTTATGTTTTGCCCAAGCCCAAAGCTCTCGATTTCTGTTGAAAATTCATTGTAGGCATTATTCAGTTCCCATACTAGGTGGTTCTGATGTGCTTGCATATGCCTTCCTGTTGAGGATCCAAGCTAAGAAGTTTGCCTTGGACTTCCTACTGCTCAGAGAAATAAAGCAGCATAATTCCCTGCTTGCTGCTGTATGGTTAGACCCACAAAGAAGCTGCTAATGTGCTTGAAGGAAGGCTGCAACAAGTTTCTGCCATCAGAAACTGCTTATGAATAAGGAGAAAGAGAGCCTCATTGTGTGAGGGGAGTCCCCCTGTTTCATTACAGGAGGCAGTGATCACTGATCTTGCAAACGACACAGAGCAGTCTTTAATTGGCCATTGTTGGTAATTGTTCGAGAAGTTTCAATGGTAGCCCAACTCGAGGCAAACTTGGGGCAGCCCCCACCTGCCTCCAGTAATTTCCAGGCTGGGCTCCTTCAGTGCATTCTGCACGGGCTGCTCTTGAAGACCATTTGCACATTTCAAAATGGTTCAAAATGAGTACTGAAACAGCTGCACCAGCTGCCACATTGTTTCTAGACTCTACTCAAGGTACTGGTGTTGACAATGAATGTCTTAGGTTGCTTTTGCTAAGATTTCTTAGGTAAAGTCTTGTTCCAAATGAACAAACCTCTTTGGGCATTGAATAGGGCATCACAGGGCTCTGTAGATGCCCCTCTTGCCTCAGCACATGGGCAAAGCCTTTTCAGCATTGGCACCTCACTAGTAAATGCTTTTTCTTTCTTTTGAGAATTGCACTGCTGACACCCTTCTAAGATTCAGAAAACACATGGAAAAGTTATTTGAAGCCTTCAACATAGAGTTGTGAGGGTGGTTTTTTTAAAATAATAATCACACACACACACAAAATCCTAAAGAGCCTGCTGTGTTTTAGAGTGTCATATTACTTTAAGTGTCTTGTTATTTTAATGTGATTGTTTATTATATTTCATGGCTGTTAGCTGCCTTGCAAGTGTAGAAGTGGGTGGAAAAGCAGGTTGTGAAAGTATTAAATAAATCAAAATAATATCTAGCTCATGATGGAATGCTTGAGGAATTTGATTGTGACAAATTATGTTATGAACTGACTTGACCCTATATCTCCCATGCTTATGTGTGGATTCATTTTCATAGTTTCTGAATGTTCCAGCACAAGTTCTCAGCTCAAAAAAAAACCTTACCAAAACATGTTTAGAAATTTAAATACTTAGGTTAGTGTGAATTTTTGAACAGATTAAAAATATTTAGAATCACAGATGAATGTGGAAATGGGATGGAATGGATTGTGAACAAACAGAAAGTGACATAGACAGCAAATTGACTGGTTTACTCATTCCTAAATTCATGCAGGTCTCCTGCTCTGCTGGTACTTACAGGAAAATTGGTAGTGATTACCAGAGCCTCTTATAAATCAACCTTAGCCCTGCAGGTCGAACTATGGAATATCTTGTCTCATTCAAAGACCAGAGTCCTCTGAAGGATGACAGGACCTTCTCAGGTTCTCCCCCCCCCCAGTTGCTGTCCATAGTCCTGAAAGGGTTCCCTAGATGATCCCACAGTTGCATGTTGAGCAGGAAAGCATACAGGGGAATAATCCCCCAAGTCTGGCTGATCGGAGGGCGATGTCCTCAGCTGTAATGGTAAAGAACAGGGTACTAAAGACTCCCACCGCACTGAGTGAGGTGATCTGTGAGTCTACCTAATCTGAGTCCTTGGAATGGCATGGGAACCCTGGTGTAAGGGATATGACAGCAGGTGAAGCTGATAAACCCATTAACTGTCTGTGTTCCTTGTGGTATGGAGAGGAGAGGTGCCTTATGTAATGTTATTCTGTTAGTTTCAGAATAAAGAATTCTGGGGAGCCTTGACCTTAACCTGAGGAAGGGTTTTGACTCTGTGGTGGAGCTTCTGCCATACACCCCTGGTTCCATTTCCTGGCATCTCTAGATAGGGCTGCAAATGACTCCTGCCTGAAACCCTGGAGAGCTGTGGCCACTCCATGTAGTCAAGACTGAGCTAGATGGACCATTTAGCTCTGTATACGGAGTTCGAAAGCACGTCAAAGTGCAAGTAGATAAATAGGTACCGTTCCGGCAGGAAGGTAAACGGCGTTTCCGTGTGCTGCTCTGGTTCGCCAGAAGCGGCTTAGTCATGCTGGCCACATGACCCAGAAGCTGTACGCCGGCTCCCTCGGCCAGTAAAGCGAGATGAGCGCCGCAACCCCAGAGTCGGTCATGACTGGACCTAATGGTCAGGGGTCCCTTTACCTTTAGCTAAGGCAGCTTCTTATGTTCCATCTTGGATATGTTCCTGAACATTGTAGGAAGTCCAGAACAAATCTGAAGCATCAAAATTGGGATGGATTTAAATGTGCAAATACTTTCTTTTTGAAGGTTCTGCAGACCTCTCAATCTTTCCTTCCTTTCAAGATTATTGCATCTTATTTTCCTTGTTTCTGTGCCATGCAGATGCTTATTATGGTAGCTTGTTGTTGTTCACTGTTGTAAATGAATACAAAATTAGGAAGCATATGGCACACGGTTACATTTCCTTAAAAAACGAAAAAGAAAACCCAATGCAGCAATATTTTCCCAAAATTATTTATGAAGTGCCTGTGGGCATTTCTGTAAAATGGTAAGTAAATACCACTGAATTCGCTGGTTTGACAGTTGTTATGATGCTCCATACCTTTGACAGTAAAATGAACGATATGGCAGAGTTAACAAAAGACTAATCAGATTTCTGTTTTCTTTCCCCTCCCTGCCCTTTTCCTGCTGCAATCTTTGGTGGACAATGTATCTTGGGATGGTTTCCACAATGACATTTCGTTGTACGATTTTTCTGTTTCATCAGGTAAAGTGTCTTATTTCTTCTTCTTTTTACTTGTAAATTCACTTTTTTGAATAATGCTGGTGTACTTGTGAACATAAAACATCTGGCCTGGCTGGCTGTTACCTTAAAATGATAGAAGCTTTGCTACACCATGGTTGTTTGTATGTGAGTGTGCATATTCATTTTCAGCACCCTATAAGGTAGTGTTAAAATATGTATAAGAAAGGCAATATACATTGGGCGTAAGAGTAATGAATAAGAAAAATAAATTGTAAGGGGGAAAACAGAACAGTAATCTATCATTCTGTTGCATAGAGTTGTTAATTCTTTATGCACATTGTGTGTATGTGTGTGTAAAACAACAAACAGTGGGTCTAAAACCCAGCACACTGATTTTAGTAGGCTTAAGCGTGTTTTAAAACTCTTGGCTTGTGGCCAGAGAATGCATTCAAAGCAGACTACATTTGCTTTAGGAAAACATGGAATCACCTTACATAGTAATAGTGAAGCCATTTTGCTTGTGTAGAACTTTACGTAGCAAAATGGGGATTTATTAGGAATGTCAGAGGTTTGCAGAAGTACACAAATTATTTTGGGGGGAATAGCCCAATGAGGACTTAGAGTGCTGGCTCACTTGAGGTACTCTTGATTTAGTAAAGCTGTTCTTGAGATGTTATGGGGCATTGTGTGTGTGTTCATGTGTACCCAAACATCTGTATTTTAGTGAATATGTTTGTAGGACAGCTTTTTTGGATGAAGAGCCAGCATTCCAAAAGCTCCTCTTCAATCTCTTTCCAGAAACCACTGCAAATGAGATGCAGCCCTACAGTGCATTCTGTAAGCAGGGAATCCATGGCTATTGTGCACTGCTTGAAATGAAAATAATTGTGTGTCTTTGGAAGCAACATAAATCTACATAAACTGTCTTAATTGCCTTCCTAGACCTCCTAATCAAAGAGACTAGATGAATGTGAACTGACATCTAAAAATCCATCAATTTATTATTTGTTCTTCTTGCAGTGTCCAGGTTTAAATGTCTTGAAATGTATCACTTTCTCTGCCATAGGTACCTTTTTTCACTAACCCCTGCTATACAGTGGAACGTCAGTTGTCGAATGCTTCGGAAGTCGAATGTTTCGGCTTTCGAACGCTGACAACCTGGAAGTGAATGTTTTCGGTTTTGAATGCGCCTCGGAAGTCAAATGGATTTTGCCGACTGGCAATTGCACCTCGGTTGTCGAACATTTCAGAAGTTGAACAGTCCTCTGGAACGGATTACGTTCGACAACCAAGGTTCCATTGTACTTCTTCCCTATCCCAGTTAGCTGCCCCTGCTACTGCTCTTCAGATTAAATCCAGTCTCCTCTTCATGACTGGGATCACTCTTCCCCAGACAGGTTTTCCTGGCACCTACTGTACATGGATGCCTTTTAGGTGCCAAGTGAATACTCTCTTCCCTTCTCCCAACCATTTCTGGATTTCTTTTCGTATCTTGCATTACAGTTGCTTCTGTAGGCTTTGTGCTGGTGAAAATAGCTTAGCTGATGTTCCATAGCTGGTTTAAGTGTTGTGTATTATTAGGATTTTATTGATTCACATTGGGCTTTTTGGGTAGGATTCTGTGATTTTTGTTGTTGTGGGGGTGGGGTTAACATGCTGTGAAATGCAAAGTTGGATAGGTGGTATAACACAAACAAACAAACAAACAAATATTCCCACCCCCCACCCTGCTAGAGCTACAGCTCTGTGTCACATAGGGTCTGGATTATAAAAGCTCCAATTTCAAAGTAGATACGAAGTGAACGTTGGAAGGAAGGAGCTTGCTCAAATAGGCCAACTCCATTTTGAATCTCAAGCTGACCACTAGCCCCTCTGGCAAGTGGGTTTATCTCACGCAAATGTTCTCTCATATTTGGGAAGAGTGACCAGAGGTCAGTCATACGAGTACAAGCTCGGCATGCCAAATGTCCCAGGATCAATCTCCAGCATGTCAAGTGATGTTAAAGTATCTTCTTGTCTTGTAGAGCAAGAAAAAACACAGATCAGAGGCTGCTCTCAGACAGAGTCAATATTGTTTGATTTTATAGATGGTTGAGCTATCTTAGGCTGTTGTTACTATTTTTCCCCCAGTGTGGGGCTCCCACTATGGGTGCATTTCTTCCTTCCCCTGCAATCAGGCAAATATTGAATTTTTTTGGGGGGTGGGGTGAGGAGCGAAGAATTGTTTTTGCCAGAACTCTGGTTCTCTAAAAGCTTCAGATGAAAAGATATGATAGCAGAAGGCAAGAGGGAGTTGGCCAGCTAGCATTGTTCTCACCAGCTCTGCCTCATCTGCCATTCTGAAACAGCCGTTCTTTAAATAAAGGTCTGCCCAGGGACAATCAGTTTAATTCTTTGCTTTTGGCTGGCAATGTTAGTTTTGAGGTGATGCTCTGAGCAAGATACGTTGCTTGTCTGCATATGGGAGTTTGCTGTTGGCTTTAATGAGGGAAGGCACTGCCTGCAAGCTGCATTGCTTGTCGTTCTGACTCTTGGGAATGAAGTTTTTGCTACATGGAAGGCTTTGTATGCTGTATTATTTGTCTCCACCTGGTGGGAGAGAAACAACATTTGGATTTTCCAGTTTGCACAAATTTCAGATAATCATTTCTGCAGGTAAGGAACTCATTGGGATAACGTAACACACATTTCAGTGCAAAGTATCATTGCTAGAAATCTTTAACACATTCATTAGCAGTTTTGAAAACTCTGCCTTGCATTATTTATAGCACTCAATTAATTTTCTTTCTTTTAAATCCATCTATTTCTGAGGAATAGAAATGTCAGAGAAAAATATCCCCCCCCCCCGCCTCTGGTGGCAGAAGCTAGTTGCTGGCTTGTTCCTCCCCTCCCTCCCCTTTGGGCTTTCTTTCTGATACTTGCATTTAAGTTTTGTGAAACACATTTCTTTTTGGTGTAGCTTGGGGCTTATCCACATTTAACTTTCCAACATGCTTTCCAGGCACAGTCCGATCACTATTTTTTTTTTTTTTTTGAGCCCTCCCTGCAACAACCTGCTCTTTACTGCTGATTTGGAGCTAATGGCAATCCACAGGAAACCTGAATTGCTGTTTGTTGCATTTCAGCTTTAAACAGCAAGTTTTCATGGGGAAAGCTCTGGGGTGAAAGAAGAGCACTCAGGCTCAGAGCTTTAAAGTGTGGACCTGTGTCTGGAAAGTGGGCCAAAAGGTAAATTTGAGTAAGCCCTTGGTGTCAAGGTGACCTCTTTAAAGAGAACCTGTTGCCTAGTGAAAGAAACCTAAGTCAATTAATTGTATGAGCTTTTATCAGTTAATAATAAATAGTAAGGAGCACACACCTTTTATCTTTAGATGATGCTCCAACAGGTGCCATTTTAGAAGTTGCTTTCCTTCCTTATGTGAGAGAAGGGAGGGGAATGCCTCTTCCAAGAGGGTTCACTCTTAATTGACTATTCCGATTAATCGGTGAAATACTGCAGCACTAGAAACGAGACAAAGGGGGGTTAGGAGAGTCTCAATGGGCTTTCTCAGCATATCTGCTAATCTGGCCTTCCAAATAACTGAACAAAGATCACTAGTCCACTCACACAGAAGGAACATGAACATTTCATATGTGGCATATTGATTGTGCGATTGAAGCCAAGTCCAGCATTACCACTTTGCAAAAGCAAAAATTTGTTCCTGGTTTTTACTTTTCACCAATGGCCACGCCTAACCTCTGTTTTCTTCAGTGGTATACTCTGCCTACATGCTTCCCTCCATTTTCCATATGAGAGGCATTGTCTGTATATCAGTGGTGCAATTTCTAGGGCCATGTATGAATTCTCTCCCCCTCCCCAATAAATGTTTGCTAGTTTGTTTTTGCTTCCCACCACAATTTCTCATATGTATTTGCTATAAAATAATATTTATTTATTCATTTATACATACATACATACATGCATGCATGCATGCATGCATGCATACCCCACTGATCTTGCTGGGTTTCCCCAGTCATCAGTCATTTAAAACTTCCCTAAACAGGGAAAATGTGCTCAATATCAAGGGATGGGAAAGGTGGAGAAAAAAGGGAAATCCAGGCACTAGTACGCAAAGTTACAGTTCTTATAATGACCAGATGGTGTATTCTGCTCTATAACCTCATTCTGCTACATGTAGAGACCTGGCCCAAATATTGCATAATTGGGGCCTATTTTGCTGTTTGCCCCTTAACTTTAGCAAAAGATTTTTAACAAAGGATATATTTTCAGCTGAGCAAATGGCCAGTGGCATTATACCTTCTCACTGGTCCAGCTCTCAGACAAGCTCTTAACTCTTTCTGCCCCAAAGTGAACCACACCGACACCCTTCCATAAATGATTGCTAGCTTTTCCCTGAGAAGGCCTTTTATGGCAAAGAGCTCACAATGATGGGGCAGAGCACTCATGTCACAGCCTAGGAAAAGGTGGCTGAGTTGGACAGTAGGGCAGAGACTGTTACTGTACTTATGCATTTTACTTAACACTGTGAGAGAGAAGGCATTTATCTGTGTCTCAGCTAAGGTTGTGGTAATAACGTATATATGTGTGGGTGGCTTTCTTTAGGATCAGGGGCTATTTGGGGCAGCAGATGGGAAGCCTTTGGGATTGGATAGCCCCCTAGATCCTAGCTGCTTTTCTTTACCTTACTGTCTTTCCCTAGAGGTGGTTTTTTTTTTGGAGGGGTGTGTGGTGGTGTCTCAGCTTGCAAGATGAAATGAGGTTTTGTCATCTGGCAGCTAGACCTGCTCCCCTTCAGTGTATTGTGTGTCCTTGTCGGAATAATAAAAAATCAAGTCTTATTTTGGTCCGAATTTGATGCAGTATTGATTTCCCCTTGTTAGGCAAGCTGTAAATCAGGACATTGAATTCCTTAATCTCTTTTCACAGAATGAATCTCCAGTCAAAAGGTTATTCTCTTTTTTTGACATTTATTATCATTAACATGGTTAAGGTGCTGGCGATTCGGTTCTTGTGATGCTGCCTTCTCCTTGTTATTTTGTGGTTTTAAAAATTCAACTCCTAAACCAAGAAGCCATGAAATGCAACCTTATTAGCACAGAAAGCTGCCTTTCACTGAGTCATACCATTGGCGCATCTAGCTTAGTATCAGCTACACCAGGGTGGGGAAACTGCTGTGGGACATTGATTTTTGGGGTCGCCTTCCACTCCTTGGTTGTTCAGCAGGCAGCAGTTAAGAGGAACAAGTGCTTTGATGTAGTGCAAAGTTTGCAATTACAGCACCTGCCTGTGTACAGAGATCTGCTCTAAGACAATCAAAGCAGAATGTAAAATGTCCCAGCAAAGAGGTGGACTTGCATTCTTTGCAAATATTCAGAAAGTGTCCATGCATTTTGCAATTGTATGCATGCATTTTTCAGGATGCAATTGCATGTTAAAGTTTGAGGCTTTGAATAGCGGTAAGGCAGGGCTTACACAGTTTAGCTGTACATTGACCTTACCTGCAATCTTCTGGGATTATTTATTTATTTATTTATTTATTTATTTATTTATTTATTTATTGCACTTAGAACACATAAAAGGAGGTGAAGAACTTATTTTTACAATTTTGTAAAAAAATGTATGGATAAAATGGAAGGTGAAAATTATACTAAGAATTAAATATATGTCTCTGTCTCCATAAGAAGTAGCATGATGTGGGTCTGACTCTGCCCACTGGAATGTAGTCCCTGACAGCTTTCTACTTGAGTAATGTGGCCCTCACTGCAGTGGACCTTTAGTATCTCAGACATGAGACATTTCCAGCTCTGCCTGAAGACAACAGGAATTGAACTCTGGATGTTGGAAGCAAAGCATGTGTGTTATCATTATGACCTTGACATTTAAAGAATTATGGTCTGGAATTCCATTAAATGTTGGCCAAATTGCTTTGCACTATATATGCTGATTTTTAGTTACTGCCGTACTTGGAAACCAGTTTACCTCCATTTTGAAAATAAATCTGCTTGAGTTCCAATCCTTGAAAGGCAAAAGCCAAAGCAAGCCATGTTTATTTTCAAAAAGCACCATAAAAAGAAGTCATGCTGGATTGGACTAAAGGTTCCTCTAGTTTGGCATTTTGTTGTGAATTCTGAATAGATTTTAATGAGGGGGGTAAGCAATAGCTAGGAAGGGGCTGCTGCCTTCATGCTCTGTTCATAGGCTTTCCAGAGGCATCTTTTTGGCCACTATAGGAAGCCTGTTGATGGAATAGTAGGTACTATGGACATTACGTTATGCTAGAACCTCCAATCCTAGCAGCAGTAGAGAATAATTGTCCTTTGAGCTTGCCAAAATGTCACCTATTTTTCAAGGACCTGCTTTCCATGCACTTCTGATTTTAGGGTTAAAATGTAAATATTGTGTTGGTAGTTTTCTTTTGAACTGACAATTTGGAATATTCATAGATGTTCCAAAGTGCTTCAATGACTATTCCAATGATTATCATACATCTCATCTAGGTTATACTGAAGTTAGAGATCTGGTAGACAGTAGCTTTGGATGTTACAAAGCGCATTCAACTCGGTTGTCAAATTCAACTTATTTTAGGGTAAAATTGGTGAAACCATTATTTATCTACAAATCTACATGGTCTGTCCTATAATGTTATATATCGTTTGCCTCTGACATAGTAAGACTCAGAAAAACATTCAAAATTGGATTTCACATTGCAAATAGATTGACAGTTATAACAAATGAGAAGAATCTAAATAAAACAGCTCCTTTTACTTCTGCTGATGCCATAATTTCCATAGATGTCCCAGATAATAAAAGAAATACATTTTCAAGGAATACTGCTAATAAGAATGAAGATTTGTCAAGCCCAAAATTCACCAGTATGGTGCCCTCTGGGTCATTTGGACCACAACTCATAGTCCAAAACATCTGGAGGGCACCAGGTTGGTGAAGGCTGATTGGATTGAAAGTCAATTCTTACTTCCACAGAAAACCCAACCCAACTCTTTGGGACATCATTGCTTCTTCCTCTTAGTGTGTAGTGTGGTACTTTTAAAACTGATATGCCACACTCAGCCAGCATTTGTAAGGTGAATTGTGCATATGTAACCTGGCAGACATCTGGATTGTATTACCTCATGTGTCCTATCTCTGCCTGCACAGGCGATTGTAGCCTTAATCCCTTCTGGTGCTTCAACATTACAGTGCATTTTCAAAACATCAAATAGTGTGGAATTCATAATCTACTTCCCCTTATCTCAATTTGTAAACCTTTAAAGTCATTGCACAGTATTTAAACTGTGCAATGATTTTTGATTTTCAGTAGTTCAAACGCCAACTAAACCCAAAGTGAATATCAAAATAAATCCTGCACAGGATTTCAGCCGACAGAAATGGAAAGCTGAAGAAGAGAGCATGGACCTTGGTCTGACCAGCAAGACTATTCCTATGTTCTTAAACCCCACGGCAGACAAATATATTTCAGGGCAGTGGTTCCCAAATAGCTAAGTACTGCGGACCCCCCATTTTCCATAAGTCAAGCCATGGGCCCCCTACTTTTGAAAATGTTGCTCCCTCTGTGGTACTTTCTGTTTTGGGAATGGTGCCACCATACCCTCCAACATGTTCCAGCACAAAAACAGGATGCATGTTTTCTGGGCTCTGCTCCTACACATGGTACCCAAAAACGGGGTATCCTGGACAGTTGACAGGTATGTGCTGTGGACCACCTGGGTTTCATGGACCACCAACTGGGCACCACTGCTCTAGGGTAAACCACATGTTTCTCTTATGCATTGGAGGATTGTGTGAAGCAGGGAAGGCAGGGCTATGCTGACCAACCCCATCCTGGTACCACATGCCGCAGCTAGTCCCTCCCCATGGTGTGCATTCATTTTTTTTTCTTTTTTAAGAATTTTTTTATTTTCAATGCAGAATCATAACAAAAATTACAAACATTGAGTCCAAAATAATACTGTACAAACAAAAATCCCCGGAACATATAGAAAAAAAAACAGAAAAGGGAAAGGGAAAAAAAAAACAAAGGAAACAAAACTAAACTAAACTAAACAAAAACGAAAAAGCACACATCTACAGAAAAAAAAAACCCATATCATTATGTACATAAACACAAATTGACTTCCTTCCTTTGTTCTAAGACCTCAAAAAATTTACTCTTACTGTATTGTTGTGTCTAATTAGATTACTTCCACCTTGGTACTTTTTATTTTTTTTACACCATTTTTCTTTTTCTTTAATCCTGTAAAGCATCATTCATTACATACCAATATACTAACTCCAGAACAATGTTTTTTCATATACTCTTTAGCACAACCCCATTCTTTTAATAATTTCTGGTCCGATTGTCCCCTTATGTAAGCTGTGAGTCTTGCCAGATTTATGTATTCACATAATTTAACTTGCCAATCTTTCACTGATGGAATTTTTCTGCCTTTCCAGTTTTTAGCTATAAGCATCCTGGCAGCTGTTGTTGCATAAAGGAATACTTTCCTTTGATTTTCAGGGATATCATTTGTAATTAAACCTAAAAGGAATGCCTCCGGTTTTTTACTGAAAGATAATTTAAACATCTTTTTGAGTTCTTTATAGATTTCATTCCAGAATTGTTTAATAGGTCGGCATTCCCACCACATGTGAAACATTGTTCCTATTTCTTTTTTACATCTCCAACAGGTATTCGATTTTAATTTGTAAATTTTTGCCAATTTTACCGGAGTTAAGTACCATTGGTACACCATTTTCATAAAATTTTCTCTTATTGTATATACTATAGGAAGAATGGCAACATACCAGCAGCTCCTAAAGGAAGAACAGGGCCAATTAAAACTAAGATCATACGATGAGGTGACCCAATACTGTACCACATGGTTACAATATCACCAAATTGCACAAATATTCAACCAGGATAAAGTAATAGGATTTGAAAAAGAAGAATCAAAATTACAAAAAGTATTACTACAAAACTCAAAAAAATTATATCCAAAATGTATAATTTACTATTAGAATGAGAATTAAAGGATGAAGAAGTAAAAGAAGTTATGATTAAATGGGCATGCGATATAGGATATGTAATTCGGCTGGACCAATGGGAGAAATTATGGAAATATGATATTAAATTCACTCCATGGTGTGCATTCATATGGGGGTTCCAGGGTGCACACAAGCCTTCATGCATATACCTGTAAGTTTTAAGTCTGCCCTCCTACAGCTGCTTTGCCTGACAGATGCTACAATCTCTTTTTTCTGCTGTAGTGCGGAAATCTGTAGTGGAACAGATGAGGAGATCAATGTGTTCTGGTCCCTCTTAACGTATCCAGGGTGACTACATTCACTTCATTATTCATACACATGCATAACAGTTTGACAGCACAGAAGGTCCCAGGTTCAACCCCTTCCATTCTCAGTTTAAAAACAAACATACAGTTCAGGTGGAAAGGATGAGAGCTTGGAGCTGGTGCCCGTGTTAGTTGGCAGCACTGCCATAAATGGCCCAGTGGTCTGACTCTGTATAAGACAGTTTCATAAAGCTTCTTATACTTTTTCTAGCAGTTTTCAGTAGATCTGAAGATATCTCAAGCAGCAACCATCAGTTGCTTCATGTGTCTCTTAAAGACACATCTTTCTGCCCAGGCCTTACCTGACTCATATAAATCAAACCTTGTTTTCAGTTTGCTTTAATTTACTGAATTTCTATTTTTATTTGCTTTTATAATATTGTTTTACTGGTTTTATATTGCATTTTTGTTTTAATCATATTGTTAGTTTTTTCTATGTTGCAGGTTTAAAAATACTAAGCCATTTATAAATGCTTTAAAACCAACCAACCAACCAACCAACCATTAAGGGTGATAGCTGTTCCTTTTGTTATGCCCTGGAGGTACCAGTATACTGCCTCTGAACAGGGAGGTTCCATTTTTCTCTCATTCTAATAGTTGTCATGTAGAACTTGCTGCCTCACCCCCCCAAGCCCTCTCTGCTTTCTAAGTTGCAGCGCTCTCAATTTCTTTATTATGTAATGCGCATTCCCATGCCTTTTAATTGGTAGCCATCTGCAAGCACTGTGTAGCAAAATCTATTTTTGCATCTGGGTGGATTTCTCTTCCCTGCCAGAATGCAGCTCACTGAGCAGCTGGTTCCACATGTTCATAAATGCTGTGTGACTTTAATACAGGCACATTTGATTTTTATTGACAGCCCGTCAGGCTTGCGCCAGTGCATTGAGGCTCTTTGCTGACACGAGGCAAGCAGCAGCCAGCCAGAGAGGGGCTCTATTAGCGTGGCGAGTGCAGAAATCTCCAGGCAGGCTGCGTTCCTTCAGAGGCCGGCTGTTCTCATCCTCCTCTCTGCCATTGCCCCAAAGAATGTTGCTGTCTTCCTAAACCAGTATCAAATGACATAGCAAAGACTTTCTAAAGCTAAGGATTAAAACAGTTGCATCCTCCTTGGAACCTTTCCTTCTGCTGGCTCTCTTCCTCCAGTCATTGCGGAATTATAATGCCAAATATTGTGTTTCTTTGCCATTGCTGTAGTCTCTTCCTTGTTGAAGTCTGTGTTAGATATCTGGCATTCAGTTCTGTCCTTTACTTTAAAGTTTAGAGAATGCATTGTTCCACCTCTGATATGGGTCTGTTTGCTTGGCCATTTCTGCTGGTCCATTTGTCCCACCCCCTAAAAATAAAACTCAGCTTCTTCCATGTAGCTGTATGTAAAGCTAAAGGGACCCCTGACCATTAGGTCCAGTTGTGGCTGACTCTGGGGTTGCGGCGCTCATCTCGCTCTATTGGCCGAGGTAGCCAGCATACAGCTTCTAGGTCATGTGGCCAGCATGACTAAGCCGCTGGCGAACCAGAGCAGCACACGGAAACGCCGTTTACCTTCCCACCGGAGCAGTATCTATTTATCTACTTGCACTGATGTGCTTTCAAACTGCTAGGTTGGCAGGAGCAGGGACCGAGCAACGGGAACTCACCCTGTCACTGGGATTCGAACCGCCGACCTTCTGATCGGCAAATCCTAGGCTCTGTGGTTTAACCCACAGCACCATCTGCGTCCCTGTAGCTATATGTAGAATGTTGTAAATTCAGTCCTCATTATCTCCAGGTAGGGTTAGGAAAATCCCTTTACTGAGATCCTGGGAATCCACTGCTAGTCAGTGCAGACAGTGTTATGATTACGACTTTTTAATTTATATACCACTTCATATATTAAAAATATATATCCAAGCAGCGTACACAAAACTGAAGCAACAACAGACAACTTAAACAAAATATTGCAAAAATACACAATTACATATAAAAATGTTGCATTAATACAACATACCTCTCAGCCTTTGGGTTCTCACTTAGCGTCCAAGCAAACTCTCAGCTCCCCCATGAAAGTCTCACAGCAAGAAGAGATCCTGGAAACAGTGGACATCAATCACCCTAGACTCTCACTCTAGACTTGCTTTTCATGGGCCTCCCCAAGGTGGATGGGACATCCTTAGGCTGCCCACAGCTGTGTCCCATTCAGCCACACTCTTTATACTCGGTTCCAGGTGCAGCAGGTTTTTTGAGTTTCCCAGGGGGGTCAAGAGGAGGGGAAAGCTCTCCCCCCCACTCACAGCTCTTTCTTCACCCTCTGTTCTCTCCTCCTCCAGTTGAATTAGTCAACAAATAGTCTGACTTGCTATCCAGCTGTGTGTGCCAGTTCTGTTCTTTGGCATCCTACCCATTAAAGTGTGCAATGAAGTGCATGCTTGCCCATCAGAATAATCTCTGCCTTTGTTCATGGAATATATTGCTCTGTTGCTGTGCTCACCACCACTCTCCCTCCACTCGTCCTCTCGCCATCTGTACTGATTCCTTTGACATATCCTCCTGACTCCTTTTCTCTGTTGGTGAATAAAAAATGTGTGTGTAAGGGGGTGGGCGGGCATTGGTGTGTGTTACTAGCAGGGATGGAGGAGAATTTGATTTGGTCCATATTTTTACACGAGCTGCCCTAATTTGCAGCTCCTGGGTTAATTATACGGATTGGAACATAATTAACCTTCAGCTCTGGCAATGCTCCACATGTTTTTGGCTCAAGAAACATACCAAAAGTGCAGAACAGTGTATTTTAGAATGAAGTACATTCAGAAATGTGCACGTTGGGATAAAATAAATAATTAACTTTGTATTTAAATAAGAATTTTAGTACAATATTTTTTAGACAATAACCTGCAGATTAATGTGGAAGGACAGAAATGATTTATAAATAAACATATGTGATAGTGACACGGGCGCAAAATAGATGGAACTGTTCATCCTTAGTTGCTGGTTCTCTTTCGCTAATGTATTCCATTGTTACAAAGGCAAGCTTTCATTGGAAGTATCTCTCTCAAGAGCGCCTGTGCTTGCCTCACTATTTATGCACTTAAAGTCACTTAGCAGCAACAACTTTCCTTGCCTGAGGCACTAATAGTATTACATTGTCAACTGTTGCCAGTTACCCAGGAAAATGAATGAGTAATAAAGAGAGCTGGGTGAGTGCGGTTTGGGTAGGACTGATAATGTGTGAATTGTAAGTTGCAGTATGTCAAAAAGTAAAAAAACCAGGACACCCTGGGTTTTTTTTGTGGGGGGGACTACTGAAACTGTTGAGCTGGAAAATCAGGACACATGGCAGCCTTCCTCTCCTCACTTTCTGGTTTGTTTCTGTATTATGTATTAATTAAAAAATTGATATCCCACATCAGGCCAGCATATTGAAACTCTTATCAGAAATCTATGAATAGTGGAAAAAAGCCAGACTGAAACAGAGCAGCAATATCATTAAGAAATCAACCAAACATCAAGCTAGAAAAGAGCTACAGTGCATGACTAAACAGTATGTTGTTACCTGACACCTAATATTACAAAGAGAAGAGGAAGTCAGGCAAATCTTCTAGCTGGGAGCCACTACCAAGAAGGTCATAAACGAGGGGTGAGCAGTGAAGTCGCCAAGTTGATTGATGGTTCTGACTTCTTTGGGGTGATTAAAATGAAAAAAAAGCATTGTGAAGATCTCCAAAAGTATACCTCCAAACTTTGGGAATATGTAGGCAAGTGGAAAACGAAATTCAGTGTACATAAGTATAAATATATGTATGTCAGTGTATACATGCATCTGCCATGCAAGTTCTGTTTTGGCTCGTGAGAAAATGTATGTGAAAATTAACCTAAATTATATATGTCATATAGGGACGCAGGTGGCGCTGTGGTTTAAACCACAGAGCCTAGGGCTGATAAGAAGGTTGGCGGTTTGAATCCCTGCAATGGGGTGAGCTCCCATTGCTCGGTCCCAGCTCCTGCCAACCTAGCAGTTCAAAAGCACATCAAAGTGCAAGTAGATAAATAGGTACCGCTCTGGTGGAAAGGTAAACGGCATTTCCGTGTGCTGCTCTGGTTCGCCAGAAGCGGCTTAGTCATGCTGGCCACGTGACCCGGAAGCTGTACGCCGGCTCCCTCGGACAGTAAAGCGAGATGAGCGCCGCAACGCTAGAGTCGGCCACTACTAGACCTAATGGTCAGGGGTCCTTTATGTCATATAAATGCCAAAAATTACATAAGTTGATGGTCATGACATTCCCCCCCCCCCCGCAAGTGTGCTCTTCCTTCTCATATCTATTTATTGTAGGCCTGCGGACTTCTGCCTATAAATGCATAACTGCACATAAATAAGATTAGTGACAGGTGCTAATGGGTTTCCTGGAGTTTGTGATTCATGTCCGTTTGGGAAATTGCATTGTGCTCTTCTTGTGGAGGGTGGAAGGATATCTTGGATGGGCAATTTACTGCCCCAATACTGGAATATATCCTGCTGCTGATGTGACATTCTATTGATGTCCCCGAATTAATTTCCCCCTCTACCAACACGATGACTCTTTGATTCTGCTTTGCATGGCTAATCCAATAATGAAGCTCTTATTTGCAGTTCTACTGCAAAATTCACCTGTTCTTAATTCCACACCTATCTCATGATTCATACTATTTATTGCACTTTATGCTCCCTTGCTTTGATTAATTTGGTACTTAGCTTATCATAAGAAAGCTAAAGAATGAAATGCTGATCGTTACTCAGGGATGAAAAGGACATCACAGTATGCTTTAGACTTTCATCAGTGAAATACGCTCTCCTAACACATCAAAAATTGGGACAATGAAAGATATGAAATTACTGAGCTTGTATGTTTGTTAACAACATGTATAAATTAAAGAGCCCAGAAAGAACGAGATGGTGCATGGTGTCCTTTTTCACATCCGGAGGACAACCACCTAATTATGCAGATAAGAGCGCTGAATGTGCATGCTGCTGATGGATTCTGCAATGGGGGCATCTCACTTTAGCTCACTGGCTTATCTGATGAAAAGGGAGACTCAAGACAGATTGGAAGACACCCGTAATTAATTTATTTCTCTCTGTCAGGGGTGTTTTATCTTCCAAACAGAATTAGCATATTGATTTTGATTCATTGCTCTACACGAATCCTTTTGTAAATAAACAAAACATTGTGCATCACTTTCATCTGCAGTAGGGCTGGGCAGTATCAGCTTTTCAACACTGTGGTATACCACCAGCCAAATATCACGGTCTGGTGATATACTGTGATGTTGAAAAAACAAGCTGCATTGGCCTCAGCCTGCAAGGCGCCGGGTGAAATTGCCACAGTTCTCAGCGCTGGAGCTGAGGCGGTTTCACCCCAGCACCTAGCGGGCTGGGACAAGGCAGCTTGTTGGTAAGGACAAGCGAGGAGGCCGGGGGGAATCCTTGACGCGGCTCTGCCAGGGATGTGGAGGGCTCCCGATCCCCTGCAATCACTGCCACCATATGTAGTGAGGCCCACTAGCGTTGGCTGCCAGGGAATTAGAAGGATTCATGAGATGTGATGGCTAATGGAACCTACATACAGTGGTACCTCGGGTTATATACGCTTCAGGTTACAGACGCTTCAGGTTACAGACTCCGCTAACCCAGAAATAATACCTCGGGTTAAGAATTTTGTTTCAGGAAGAGAACAGAAATCGTGCTCTGGTGGCGCAGCAGCAGCAGCAGCAGGAGGCCCCATTAGCTAAAATGGTGCTTCAGGTTAAGAACAGTTCCAGGTTAAGAACTGACCTCCAGAACGAATTAAGTTCTTAACCCGAGGTACCACTGTATTCAGAGTCTGTTACAATGCTGTTTTTGGACAAAACAGTTGAAGAGGCCTGGTGTCTTCACACTCAGCTTGTGGGCTTCCTGGAAATAGGATGCCAAGGTAGATGGACCTTTGACCTGAAACGAGAGCTGTTCTTTTGTTCTTAGGGCAAAGAGGGATTCTCCAACTCAGGTAGGTTTTTTTCACTTGGACTAGTGTTTTTTTCAATACAGACTGAAAACTGCCAGTTGCCTACTTGTATATGAGCCTTCGTATACCCATGGGCTGATACTCTTATGTTGTGAAATGCAGTCAACAGTGCTGCTTCTGTTCGGGAAATGAGTGATCACTTTGATCAAAGCCTCATACTAGGACAGGAGGATGATTGTGCTGCTTTCAGGGAAACAGGGCAGAACTATTTTAGGAGTTAGGGAGTTGTTGGCTAAGGAGTCTATGAGATAGCAAGATACACAAGGTCTTGGTAGCAGTGGATGCTCTGAATGTCCAATGTTTATTATTATTATTTATTAAATTTGTAAGCTGCCCTTTGTGCGGTTCACAGCATAAAAAGCAAAATAAGAAGACAAAACACATAATAAAACAAAACCCAGAACAAACCAATTAACCCCCCCCAACACACACACACATTTAAAAGGCTGTAGAATGTAAATCAGCCAAAGGCATGGTTATAAAGAAATGTTTTTGCCTGGTGCCTAAAGATATGTAATGAAGGCCCACCTGGGGAGAACATTTCACAAACAGAGAGTCATCTTAGAAAAGGCCTCATCTTGTAATTCAAATTACACAGCCAGATGTTTGCCTAAAGAAGTTTGGTTATAATTTTGAATCTTCAGGCTCCAGGAAGAATGCTTGGGGCTCTGAAAGAACCTCTGACAATAGCACAGAACTTGACAGGAGCTTGGAAAAACTTTCCACTCTTCCAGATTCTCATCCCAGCAACTGATTTGCTGGTCAGCTGTCTGACCAAAATAATTCGTTTAATGCTAATGCAATGCTGTTGGAAGAGGTGCTCAGAATCATCCCTACAGTTTGCTTATTGGGGCGGGGTGGGGGTAGGGGGAGAGAACTACCACACAACCCATCAAATCATGCAGTAGATTAGATTCAGCAGTGGAAGGATTCTCTGCTTGAGTAAATCTAACATGAGAAATTATTCCATTGTGGTTTTTTGCCATTTGGCTAGGCAATTTCTTTCATTTCTGCACAATTTTTTAGGGTCTGCAAGACCTTTCTTGTTTTTATCCTAGAACAAATTTACATTCGGGTTAATGTAACACAGTGGTTTTAGGATGACTGCTTCACTGGGGAAAATTGGCACTTACTTCTTCTTTTTAGGGGGTGTCAGTTGTGTCCTTTGGATTTTAGCCATAAGAAACTATTGGTGAAGTGTGCCACAAGTTTTAGTAGCTGAATGGGAAGACATCAAGATATGGATTGTAAAACAAGTTTTTTGTTTTTTTAAATCTTCTAAACTAAGCACCATTTATTTTTAGCTTCTGCCACTTTGTGCCTTCCTCAGCAGGAGCAGAAAGCAATTTAATCACAGTTATTAACCCTAATAAATGCTTTGCAGAGCAATCGGAGAGAGGAACTATTCTCATCATCAACTTTTCCTCCTCCCTCTTTGAAAAATGAGGCCATTAACTTGCTGTTGTATATATTGGGAGCAGCATCAGAAAAGTATCCTTTCCTGGCCATTCCCGGCTAGATAGTTGTTGAAATTTATCGAGTTTCTGAAATCTACCTGTAGATTTCAATCACTCTGGTGATTGGCATGGGAATGTGTGTGGCTGAGACCTTGGAACCCTCTTCAGATGGAGAAGGGAAAAGGGTGGTGTGTGTGATATTGGCCCCCATGATTGTGTATGAGACCCTAGGCTTGATACAGAGATGCTAAGGATGCCCGGCCTTCTGGCCTTCCTTGGTTAACACAGCAGAGTCTCCTGGATTGACTGGGGAAACCCAGCCAGATGGGCGGAGTATAAATAATAAAAAATTATTATTATTATTATTATCCTGGATTCCAATCTCTGCCGCAAGCCAGGTTTTCCTGCTTCAATTTCAGCATTGGGCAGTTAGGGAGTTAGAGACTTGCAGTCCATCTTGCTGAAACCTTTAAGGGGTGCAGTGGATATTTGTAATGAATAGGAATACTTTTGTGTTGCTGTTCCCCACTCGAGGAAGTAGTACATACTTTCCAACCACTTAAGGATGTGGCCCTCCAGATGTTGTTGGACTACAATTCCCACCCATCAACTCTGACCATTGGCCACTATGGCAGACGCTGGTGCAAACTGCAGTCTAGCAGCATCTTGGCGGCCACCTCTGAGTTAGATCTTTGCAGCCAGACCATTCTGAAGTCTAAACAATAGAATAATCATATTCTTAAGTGCTTGATTTCTTCCAGCTGGAAGTTGGCAGGTGCTAGTGTGGAAAATGACATCATTCAGGAGAACTGAGCTATAGCCCCATTCAAACTTTCTCCATGTTTACACTGAATGCGTGGAGAAGTTGGGACAGGCAGTGTTCGTGCTGGCTTTGCCCCAATCTCAATGCATTGAGCCAAATTTATGAAAAGGAGCTGCATGCAACTGAAAAGTTGTAGTCCTGCTTCCTCTTCTAAATGTTGGCTTTTCTAAGTACCCTTTATTGCTGTGCATGGTTCTATACACTTACACCTTCATGGAGAATAAATCTCTGATAGTCAGAAACAGAGTGGCACAATTACAGATGTTGGGTTGGGTGGAGGTTAAAATAGGCTGTTGCCTACATGTCTTGCTTTGCGGCTTCCTGGAAGCGTACGTCTGGACACTGGGAACTGGGATACTGGATTAGATGAACCTTTGATGTGATCCAGCATGATCCCTCCAACGTTTCTGAGGTAGCATAAGCACAAGTCATTCTGAACTAAGGCACAGGTGTGCCCATAGCTTCAGCTTGGCCCTGGCAGAATCCCTACTAGCCTCTGCTATTCTCTCTATAGCTGTGATTGTGCCATATTGAGATGAACTGGCCTGTGATGCAAGGTAATGAAAGAAAGAAAAACAGGCAGGTGGGATTTGAGGTAACTCATCTTCAGTGTCAGGCACACAACACAGTGATCACTTTGTGCCTTGTACACCTGCATGGGTGTTCCTGGCATGTAACCTGAGGAGGTGGATTGCATTCTGCATATGGAATATATAATGGACCACCATATAAGCCAGGGAGGGGGGCAAATTCCAGGCCTCTATACACGTGCCCTCCCCAAACTATAGCCTGCACCGCCACTTTGGCACTATCCTTAAATTCTTCTGTCTGGATACAGTGCAGCCTTGAACTGGGATAATATCTCCTGCATGCCTGGATGGAGGTATGTAAATATAAAAACCACTCACTTTTCTGTGGCTGGAATGCAGTCTTCTGTACAAAGATAAGAGTCACATCTGTTGCTATACTCACTTTTTCCTCTGGTCCCACACACCAGCAGTCCCCAGCAAGCTTTTTAGGAGGTAATGCAGCTGCCAGGCTGAAAAAAAATCTCCACCTATCATACAAGCAACCTGTTTGATGTCTGAAAGTTCTTGGACAATTACATTATAATTTTTTTTGGGGGGGTGATCAAGGACAATAAATTATTTCATCAACAGTTACTATTTCAATGGTGATGTTTTGAGCAATTAAGGCTCAGAAGAAAATACTTTGAAAAATGAAAAACGCTTTATGTAACAGAATTTCAGTCCAAAGGATAGGGCTTATGTTGATGATAAGCCAAAACCTACAAAATGCATAATGAAAGAATATTGATGATTATGAGATCCAGTTAATTTAAGCAGACCAATAAGATTTCCTGTCACATTGTAGACTTTCTTGGAATTGTTTGTGCCTGAGGTTCATTGGTGTGATGCCAGCTTAAGTATTTCTTGATTTCACTCCAACTACAGACAGTGAAACTATCCTAAGTCATATTTTTTCAGTTGGAAGGGTGGGAAGTGGCCTTCATTGCAACTTGTGGTGGATGCCAGATCAGGAAATCTACACAGGTGGTTACCCATGTGGGAGGGCATTGGGCTGAAAATGGTGGAGCCTTAAGGGGGCTGGTACCCCCTTTCCTGGTTTAGAGCTGGGGAGGTAGGTAGGTTTGGAGTCTCAAACTTGTTGGCTATTCTCCACCCCCACATCAACTCCACCGAAGAATAATAATCAGTTGCAGTAAAATTCATCTGTCATCTTTTATGGATGGGCTCCTCGTAACCTGCTATCAGCTTGGTATTTTTCATCAGCGGGCGGCAAGGTTGCTGATTGATCTGGTTGCGAGCCAGAGAATGCTTTGAAAGAGAACATTTTTATATAAAAGCATTTAAATAAACCATTTTGGGGGAGTGAAGTAGTGATATTACGTGAGGGTGTCATGGGTGGAAAATAGCACATTGTTGAACTAAACATTGAATAAAGTGAGATCATGTTCTCTGGAATGTACATTGCCAAGGTCAAGTAAAAACAGTTTCAACGTATTCTGCTGTTGGGCGAGCTGCTGTTGTGCTCAGCGGTCCTGTAGAAAGCATCCCTGTCTCCTGTACGCAGCTTGCAAGACTCAAAATGGGGCGAGGCTTGAAACACCATTGTCCTTCCTGTTTCTAGATGGTCTGCAGGCCACTGAGGCATCAGCCGACTTGGGGGCTAGATTGCAGGGGATCCTTTACTGGACAGTTCATACTTAAAGTACTCAATACTTCTATGCTCTTTCACTTTCTGTGTCGGAGTGAAGTCAGCGCTAGCTGCTGACAGAGTAAATAGGCCTTACCTGTGCTGAGGTTGAAGTTATTAAAGTTGCAAGCTTCATCAACATGTTTGGTGAAACCACAAAGAGCTGAAGAGATGTTTGCAAGGTCATCATTATACAAGTGCAGCTTAGAGAATAGAAGACATGTTCTGTTTGAGATTAGTCCCTACTGGATTCCTGGCATTCCACCTCTCCTGCCACAGGGCCATATGGCTGATGCGAGCCAGGTAGATTGATGAAGATGAAGATGCAGGGCGAGTTTGAATTTTTGCACAGATGTTGCTAGGCCCCAGTAGGATTGTGGGTATTGCAGTTGGTAAGGCTTACAGAGTCCTCTTTGGCCAAACCTGCTCCACCATAGTTAAGTGAAATTCTAAGAGGGAGTCTAAGTAGCTTTTTCAGGGTTCCACCAGAAAGATAAGGCAGAGCCATTTTTCTTCATTCATGCATATGCCACACTCGCCCATTAAGCAGGTCTTTCCTTCTAATTTTTGCAACATGATCAGATTATCTGAAACATAACCCCCTCCTCCAGCATATCTCTATTCTGCATCTCCCCAGTATGGCTTTCCAATATCTCAGAGTGTGGGTCATGAGTAGGAATGGACAGATTAGATTGTTTCCATTTCTTGTTACTTTTACGTATGCTCAGTCATAAGTTCCTTCTGTCCCATTTTCTGCAGATTTTTTTTTAAGTTTGGAGGAGTGAAAATCACATTTAAACGGTACTCATTTATAGACATTGTCCCCACAAAATTTGCATTTTTGTGTAAAATTCTCATTTTTGTATGCATTTTTGAATCAAAAGTGCATCACAAAATCCACAGAAGTGGGAAGTTCAGTTTGTTAAATATGTTTACATCTGTGTATAAATCTGGAAACTGCAAATTAAAATGCTTTGCCTTAAAACATAGTCCAAGGAAAATTTATTTCATCCCTAGTCATGTTAGTACTTGAGATCTCTTCAGCTGGAAGGAGAGGATGGAGATTTAATTTCTGCATTCAGAACATATGCTTTATCCAGTGAGCTGTTGGCCCTCACTGAAGTCTTTGCTTTTTGACTCAGGGGATAGAAGCAGCAGCAGACTGCTTCTAAACAGAGCCGGTTGTTACCCCTTAGAGAAAAAAAAGTTTTCCAATTCTCATCTTCCCATGCTTTTACCATAAAAATGGTGTAGTCTTGAGATTCTGGGACCTTTTCAATGTCTGTTTAAAATTCTGTGCCAAGCAATTTCCTCAAACCACTCTTCATTTTGTAGCCTCTCTGCTGAAAGAGCAGTTCCCTCTTGATTTTAATAATCTGTAAGTGGGCTTTTCCTTGGTAGCTTTTGAGATACAGAAAAGCTTAAACATTTTCTTTCCCCGTCTCTCTCTTTTCCTTTCATTTGGTACTTGATTCTTAAGCTTTGAATTTTGGATAAACAGCTCATGTAGTGATAGCGAGAAGAATTTCTTCCACCTGTCTCCACTGCAGCCCCTTGTGTTATTTATGCCACTTCCCTTGCAATAATAATATCAATTTACTATTGTAATTAATAGCATTTTTAAAAAAAGGATTTAAATGCCCTTTCTTGCCTAGTTGAAGAATTAGGCTAATTCTGCTTTGATACCACCCAGTGCTCCAGTAATGGCATTAAGATCTCAGAAGTACATCAACATTTTGCACCCATATCTAAGATATTTTGGTGAAATGGATGAAGGAGATGTATTGATTCAGGACTGAGATGAACTGGTGGGAATGTGTGGCATCACCTGTAAATTAAGCAGGTCTAACAGCTAACCTTAGGGCTTGTAACTTGTGAGTGAGGCTCTTTACAGTATATCAGAGTGAATCAAGAGAGCTCAACATTGATGAGCATATTGTATTGTACTATTCTTGAGGATCCTCGGAAGTGTGAAAGCACTGTGCATTTGGGCTATGGAATGTGAATTTACAGGCATGTTACAAACATCTATACATAATAACTTAGCCAGTAGAGTGTGAGACTCTTAATCTCAGGGTTGTGGGTTTGAGCCCCATGTTGGACAAGAATATTCCTGCATTGCAGGGGATTGGACTAAATGACCCTTGTGGAGCCTTCCAACTCTACAATTCTGTGATTCTAATAAGTCAATGCATCACATTTATTGCATGCATTTTTCTTCTTTGATGCAGCCTTGTAGTCTTTAAGCACACTGAAATCATCAGCACCTGCCACTTTTCCAAAAAAAATGTTTCCAAAGTTGCTCACAACATATAAAATGTGGGGCTGCCCTTGAAGACAGCTCAGAAACTTCAACTGGTTCAAAATAATGCAGCCTGATTCCTAGCTGAAGTGCCATTTGCAACTGAAACAAACCCTGTTCTATAATAGCTGCACTGATTGCCACGTTTTATTTTTACATCATTTAAACAACTCAGGTCCCAAATATGTGAGAGCCGCTTCCTTTCCTATAGACGTTCATGAGTGTTAAGATCAGCAGAGGAGACCCTCTTGCTAATTTCACCATCCTCAGAGGTGTGGGGAATTAAAAAAAAACAACGACTTTCTGATTTTTTTCTAATAGGTTTTTTTTTTTATAATTGTATATCATATTGTCATAATCTGTTTATGGTAAAGGGTGCCTAAGAAAACTTCTAACTCAGTTAAGTGAATAATAAGTATAACAATTCAATTACCAAATCATGGACATTTGCCTGATATATCTTCTCACATCAAGTGCAAGAGTGATAAGGCTAAGAAGATGTTAGAGTTCTTAAGAGTCCCACAAGACTAGAGACATTTTTCATTGACTGAATTGGAATCTGGTGTTTTATCAGTCCTCGTAGGTCACTTAATCATCAATTTCTTTAATTTTTTAAAAAATCCAACCCATAATTATTCTATCAAAATAATGTTGAACCTCTTTCTCTGACCCATTAACATTATAGATTGCATACGGACTATTACTTTATGAAACTGAGTGCCCGGGAATTGAAGATATATGATGTTGGTTATTGGCAGTAAGTTAGAGTTAACATTCACAGTGACTTTGCAGTGCATAGATTATTACTTATGCTATTACTGACCCATAATAATGGGATGGGGAGCAATACATCTTCTCCAGAGGAGCAGCTATGCATTCTGGGCCAATAATGTAAGGCAATGTGGTCTGGCAGGAGAAACATTTTATTGGTTTACTGTCGTCTGGTGCAAGGATCCTCTACTGTTTCATTGGTATACTATAGAGTTTTCACAGCTGGATCAAAGCAGAATTTGTGAAGGAATGAAGCCCAGAAATGAGAGAGGGTTCTGCCTGTTGGAGTTACTTTAAAATCAGATTCTGGGTTTTATTTTTGCCTGACTCTCTGCCACTATGTAATCTTCCCCAAATTTAATTGGGTGTGATGGAGGAAGGAAGGGTTAATAGCAGGTGTATCGGGGCCTCAGTTAGGCCCCTGATGCTGTTGTGAGTGTGTGCACCAACATCTAGGTCACCGGGAACAATGGGAAATGTAGTACCCTTGTCTCCCAGTGCCCCACTTAAACAATGCGGTGTGTTCTTATAGTAGTGTCTAGGAGCCAATGGACGCACTGCCATGAATGTCCCCTGCTGCCATATCTAGGTAAGCTTGGGAAAGTGTAAAGGGGGTGTGAAGGGTGTGGAGGATTCTTGAGGGAGGAGGGCCCCCAATCTGTATTGAACCCAATTTGGGATTTGGATTATGTTGCTGCTGAACATCTAAGGGTTATACAAAAAAAGCTGTCGACAACCCAAATTATTTGTGGTGCAGACCACAGAGGTCTGCCCATCTTACTCAACGTTCCATTGGAAGATTCTATCTGTGACAGTGTTTATAAAACTGCAACATAAGTAATAATAGTTAAAGGAGAGTTATTGAAAACTGATTCTTAACAGTTATAGAGATCCCAGCATGTAACTGCTGTGAAAAAGCAGTGTTGTCTGTTGTTTCTGAAGTTGGTGACAAAGACTAACTTGGGGACCTTTTCATGGTGGGCTTGTTCTGATGCAGTTGTGGCCTCTGACCCTAGATGTATTGGAGCTCTTATCTCACAGCCCACAGTCATAGGTGCTGGAAGATGTATTCCCCCACCATTGGGAGGCCAGGTTCCCCTTCTTAAACTTTAAAAAAGGGATATTAGTCATGTAGGATTCTCCATTATTGTGCTGTGCTGTAACATCCTAAACAATGTACCTGTTTTTCAAAGCTACCAGGCAGGAAATTATGGGAATGTTCCTCTCAGGTTGTTTATCCTCAGCATCTGGACAAAATACCTCTGAAAATTGACTTCCCATCCAGCTGTTAGTTCCTCTGTTTCTGACTCAAGCTGTGGGTTCTGTTGCTTGTGTAGTCAAAATGCCATTGCCCACGGACAAGAGGGTGGCTTTGGCAGGCTGCTGTGCAGAAGTACAAGGTTTTTTTTGGGGGGGGATCTTCAAAGGGGGAACCACACAAAACAGCCCACCAAGGACTGAGTGTACACAGTGAACATTAAAAGGTGACCTTCTCTGGGTGGGAGGAGAAACTGAAGACTGGAGGGAGGAGGGGGACTGTAGTAGAGTGGCTGATCTTCTGAGCAGGGAGCACCCTCCAAACATGGCCAGCATCTTGTTTCCAGCTCTGCTTGTCCCGGCCAAACGGCATTAATGTACCCATGCACTGTGAATTTGTCTGATCCTCTTTTAAAACCATCTAAGCCTGTACTCATCAGCACATTTGCGGCAGTGAATTCCATCCGTTAATTTCACTCTGTGTCGTTCTTGTTTTGAGAATAGCTCCTTGCAATGATCAGCGGCTTCCCTGCTTACCCAAGTGGCGTGAATGCGCCAGGGATTTTTACAGTCTCCAGTGTCTTTTCACGGTTCCTTTCCAACTTATTTATGTGCTGGCCTCTCTCCCCACCCCCACCCCCACCCCGGCAACAACAACAAAAACCCCTTTGAGGCCTGCCCTGCTTTGGCATTCTCTCCTTTCAGAAGAAACCGAAGACTGTGATTTACTGCCATGGCCCTGGTTGGCGCTGCCTTCGCCTCGCCCCTTATCAGGGTGTTCTCTCCTTTCTGCTAACATGCCACTGTGTCTACATGACTGATGGGGAGAGAAGTTCAGTTGGGTCAGCAAGGTGGCCGATGGCGTGCATGAGAGGAGGGAGTCAGGAAGGAGATTTCTTTGTCAGTAATTGAAGTGTTTCAGTTTTCAGTGTGAGGAGGCAGCTCTCTTTGGGCGGGGGGTGGGGTGGGGGGCAGCTCAGAGACCAGGGGTGGCAACAACAGCTGCCCGGAGGACTCCCAAGGAGAGAGGAGGGTGTTTGAAAAAGGGAGAGAGGCTGCCAGCTCTGCAAGCAAGGGGTGACATAACTGGGCTCCTGAGCCCCAGAGGGGTGCTGCAGAAAGAACTCAGCTGGTCAAGGGAGCTGTGGACTCAAAAAGGTTGAAAACCTCTGAATTACTAAATTGGCTTCCCTTGACTTTCGCTATTTAAAAATCAGCGTAGTTCTGATTCTAGCTGACAGTCTTGCAGGGGAAAGTTTTTCAAACTTATTTGTAGAATGAAAAGTTGCTAAAACAAGAAAAGGCCATTAAAATGAGAAAGTACTGTAGAAATTCAGAAGAGGCAGATTTTGCAAATCTCTCCAGTGAAGGTAGCACCGCAAGATTTCTGCCATAGCAATTTACATGTGGAATGGAGAGAAAGGGATTCATGTCCCTTCCCCCACACTTCTTTTTTTCACTACTGCCATCTGTTTTGTTGCTTAAGTGCTCCTCCTTTGAATCCACCATGGAACAGCACTGTGTGATGGTGTTCCAAGTGGGTTTCTATATGTGTATGGGGGGAAGCTGCCAGTTGATGGCTGCTAAGAAGATCGGTATTCTTTTTACTACCATTCTCCCCCCCCCCCGAAATGGCCCTTCCCAGTTTCACTACTTGCAAATATTTGTGTGCATGTGGTGGATTTCAGATCAATTTTTTACAGTCTTGCAAGTAGTGTAACATTCATTCTGAGCAAATAATAATAATAATTTTATAATTTATACCCCGCCCATCTGACTGGGTTTCCCCAGCCACTCTGGGTGGCTCCCAACAGAACACTAAAACAGAATAAAACTTCAAACATAATAATAATTTTATCATTTTTAAATAATAAATAATCTCAGGATGCTTCCAGACAGATGCTTATTTTGGGATTGGGATTCCTTACATACGCAGCTTTTTTTTGCCGCATTAGCACAAAGCTGTTCACGTAAAAATGTCCTTCGCTCCTTTCAATCTGGGTTTTCCTTTCTCGGTAAAATCTGCTACATATAAAAACCACTGCCCTGTTTGTGATACCTCAATGACCTGCTTGCAAATTAAGCCCCATTAGGAAGCTTCCCAGGTTGGGACTGGGGTTGACACAGCCTTCACTGTATGCTAAAAGAAAAACAAATAATTCGCTTTAAAAAGAAAAGCAACTTCAGCTTGAAAACTTTTTTCTTTCCCATATATATTTTGGGAATTGTTCTCATTTCTGCCACTCAGAAAGGCAACTCCTTCAGTCATAAAAATGCTTTATGTTAATTGCACACATACGAAATAGAGAATTGATTTGTTTTTTGTTGTTGTTCTGCAGGGCATGGCTATGAATCAAAATGCACCACTGCAAGGCAGAAGGGACTGTTTGAATGTCTGTTTCTTGACTTTTTTTTAAAAAAAGTAATCAGTGGTAATGAGTTATCTTGCCATTGTGTGCACTGATTGCTATGGTGTTGCTGCTGCTATGGAGTTAAAACTTTATTTGGCATGAACACTGTGACCTTTGAATCACAATTGTGGCAGCCCAACACCACAGGTGTTTGTGGTATGTAAGGACCCATTTGCCGAACTTAGGTGACTCTTATAATCAACGTGTTTTCACAGGTGTTGCATAGATACACCTGTGCATATTTGAAGTGATGTGATGTTTGCCAGCATGTCTGTTTTGAGTTCTGTCAATTAACTGGGAGGGAGGCAGTGGAAGCGCAGAGAAGAAGGCACTGGACTAGATACTCTGGCTGGGCTCTTGCCTTTGTTTTTGCTTTTACAAAGTGGGAGAAGTGGAAACTTGCAAGAGTTATAGGTTATGCTTTAACATAGCCTTTTGTTCCATTCCTCCCGTTCTTTGCTTCCACTCAGATTTCTTTCTTAGCTCATCTGCCTTGGGTAGCTAAGCTTCCAGATGGTAACTTATCCCCAACTGTCATAGTGGCATGATGGGTGATTGACAGCACATTGCCCTGATCTGCTCCTGAGATGGAACCCATGGGGCTCAGAGAGCTCCTAGTCAGCAACACGCTCTGACAACTTCTGGGACCAGACTGAAGCCTTTCACGCCTTGACGTCCAGTACCCCCTCTCATGCTTTGCCCTCTCCTTGCAAACTGGAAAGCCAGCAGGATATAACTTGGAAAAGGAATACAGGGAAGTGAAATGTACCGAAAAATGGTGGTGTTTTCGTGCAGTAACACCTGCAAAAATCTGCAGTGTGGTGGCTGGGAAATTGAAGAAGCTGCTGACCTTCTTGTCTCGAATCATTATGTTAAGCATCTCTGGCTTGGTTCAACTATGCTGATAGGCTCTGCTTAATTCACAGCTGGCAATTTAGTGTTAATGGTGCTATATCAATCAGCATCCTCAAATCATTAGGGACTAATGGAACCTGTATTTTTTTTTTATGCCTTTCCTCCTGCTACGACTCATCTGGTTACCAATTTCCAAAATGTGGCTGTCTTCCATAATTGGCTCTCCCCTTATCTCTTGATGGTTATACTGTCTTTGCTTTGCATCTTAAAGGTAAGACCCTTTCCCAGAAATGTTTTAAATAATTTAGTTTTGCAACACAATAATGAGAGCTGCACTTGACTTGCTGATTTAATCAGCTGATTAGTCAACTATATAGCTTCACTTGATAAATTGACCAGGAGACCATTTTAATCTGCAAGAACGAAATGTGAGGCCTTTCTTTTTCTCACTTAGTGCCATAATAAGGAATGGTTTAAAGAGTATAGTAAAGATGACTTCAAGTATAATGACCCCCCTGTTAATATGAGAAACATCTATCTCAAAAAGGCCTTGTCCAGCTTTCCTCTGGGGGAAACCTCTCTTTAGTGCTCAATCAGAGCAAACAGAAATTTGGGTTGATGTTTGCTCCGATTTAGAGCTAAAGAGCAAGCTTTCTTTGGGAAAGGAGCCACACAAGTGAAAAACTGCCTAGACCTGTGCTTTCTAGGCACAGGACAAGTAGAAATGTGCATGAGCCTTAAGCAACCTGGGCTTCTTCCCCCACTATTCCCTTTGTGATAAGCTGGGAGCTGACTATGCGTGGCAGACAGTGCTCTGATGCATTGTGGTTTGTCAAGTTGTGTTAATGAAGAGGATGTGTTGGGACACGAGGATCTTCTCTGTAATTCATCAGCAGTGGTGGTAGCCTTGTAAATTCAAATGAAGTAGGGTATACAGGGAATAAGCTGTTGGGCAAGTGGGTCTGTTGGGATCTCTGATTTGCCTGTGTGTTCCACCAAGGGAGATGAGATGAGCCTCCTTGATTGCCAGTATTGCCATCTAGGTTGACAGCAACTTGCAAATGCAGCCTGCATAGCAGCTCTTGAAACTGTTTAATGTGCAATAAATCTATCTTCAAAGACAGTAACTATTCACATGTAAAGGTCTCATTTAACCAGAGGGTACAATAAGGAACTGAGGTCTCCAAGCCATAGACAAGATTGTCTGAGATTGTCCAGAAACATTTTCCTATTCTCCCATGCAATGAGGAATTGTATGTGAAAAGGAAGTGGTGCTTCATTAATGCAGAGGCACAAAGGAAGCGGACGGATAATTTGCTGGGGAAATTCTCTCTTCTAGTTTGCTTTATGCCTCTCTGCTCTCCCTAAGCTAGCTGTGGTGGGCAATGTTTTTGCCCCTGTGGACCAAATGCTGGCAGTGGGGAGAACCTGTGCTCATTCTCTTCCTGCCCTCTCTCCTCTGACACACAGAGCCTTCTCCCCCCATTATCTCTCACACATAGCCACCTTCTCCACTTTCACTCTCACCCTAAGCTCTTCCCCATCTCAGGATGTAGGGGAGTAGCATGTTGAGATCCCATCATGCCTCCCCACCTCATGTCGTCTACACTTTTGTGGTGCAGTGTTCACATTTCTTGATTTTTTACTGCTTCCAGTGGCAGAGACTTAATGGATAGTTGGAATTTTTTGGTGCTGCTGGAGTTTCCTTTTTTTACCCCAATATTTTTTGCTGAATTCCTGTCACATTAGATTGTCTCCAGATAAAACTGATAACCTTAGTCTTTTTCACACTTTCACACTTTCCCTTCACCAGAGGCAGAGCTAGCTGCTCCGGCACCTGGAGTGGCTCACATGCTGTGCAACTGGGTGAGTGTCCCAGGCCGGCGGCGCAGCGATGTCACCCCCCATGGATGACACCTGGGGTGGACCACAGCTACTGCACCCCCTTCCTCCGCCAGTGCTTTCACACATTCAGTGAAAGCATGAGATTGCACAGTCTGCCCCCAGTTGCTCAGCCTCAGTGTGTTCAGCAAGGCATCTGAAAGAGACTGCTCTGTACATAGAAGCCCCTTTCAGACCTTTGGTTGGTGGAGCCAGTATATGTGCAGAGGTCAAGGTTCAGGGTGCCACCCTGCTCTCCCGCTTCATGTAGTCACAGTGGAAGATGGAATGAGCAAAAGGCATTGCTGAGTTTGCTGGCAAGAAACATTTATTTGCAGTTAGATATGGTAGAAGGAGACACAGATTTCCCCCTTATATCTTTGATGGGGCATGTGACATCTGGCTGGCCATTTAGGATAGTTGCCCACTGCCTAATACTATTGATGCATTCATAGATCTGCTACAACATCCTATTGCTAGGCCAGCAACTGGTCATCTGTTTGGCGCATATGGCAAGCTGATACTTCATGGTTTTTGGGTTTTGTGCTTGCAACATTGTCATTTTGCATCTTTGCTGAGGTGCAGAGGGTGGCACTTGGGACTGACCTACCATGCCCTCATCCCCTACCTCACCCCCTACCTACCATGCCCTCACCCCCAACTTCTATCTACATACAAGCAGTTCAAAGCCTTGTACAGTGTGACTTCAATGCGGCTTTCTTCAGCACTTTTCAGAGCACCTAAATCAGCATCACAACTTGTTTGCCTGACTTGAGGGCTTTGCACTTAACCATTTTCTACCTCAGAAGGGAAAGCATAAAATTGGGGCCTGAGACACCTCTCTCTCTGTCTGTTTATATGCATCTTGAGATATAAGGGGCAGAGAGTGCTGGGAGAAAAACGATCCGCTAGCAGTAATCACAGTGAACCCTGGAAGCTAACAAAGGGTCCAGAGAGTTCTCCTTGAAATTTCCCAATCAGTCATCTAGAAATGATATTCTGCCCAGTGCATCTCCCAGCAGGCTGCCAGGAGTCACCTCTGTCTAGCTGATACTTGTAAGATGGTCGTGTTACATCTGTATGTAGAATTCTACCCATTTAGGAAATGAAATAGACTTTCAGCTTTTCCTTGGCCAAGGAAGATGAGGACTGAACCATCATTAGCTAAATTAAACATGGTGAAGAAGCTTGAATCTCAGGCAGCCCTACATACTCTCAAAAGTTGCTTTAGGAATAAAAAGTACAAGGAGAGAGGAATTTCTTCCAGCTACGCTTGAAGAATATACTTGCAATGAGAGTGAGAGAAAGAGATTAGAAAAAAGTTTATTCTTCATCCATTATGTCCAGGATTCACTCTGGCACTTCTTCCCAATATTGCACAGGGTCAGGGCTTGTGATCTGGAGATGCTGCCAAAATGAAATTGGGCAAGGAGAAGGCTAATCAGACTAGATGAAGCATGGCAAGGATGTTCAAGCTACCAGAAGCTTCATCTGCTCCCTAGAGACAAGTCTCTGAGACTACAGTAGAAAGTCAAGCCAGAGTCTGTTTGAGGCTTTATAGGGCAGGTAAAATCCCACTGGCCATTTGTATCACCGGACAGCTGATGAGTAAGGTGCGGCAGCACCTTTTTCCTGCCAGCTGCACTGACAACACACAACTACATAATATGCCAGGAGAACAACTCCCTCTTCTGGAAAGTGCAGTGGCTAAAGGTGTTAAGAATCTCAGTTCAAGACATCTGGGCACCATTCATGCAACTTTTCTAAATTGTCTTTTTTAAAAAAAAAATACAAATGGTTATGTATTAACCTTTATGAGCCACTGTAGGGGCCTTTTTTTGCTGAAAGTTAGCACCGAAGTGAACATAATCCCCTTCTCTCCCTGCCCCCCTTTGTAGTGACAGTTCTATCCTTGAGAAGTCAGAATTGTAAGTCCTTGCTCTGTAGATTATTTCCATCTCTGCGCCATTGAACAGTAGAAGGTTGATACTTGTTTCTTGTAGCTAAGTTGAGCAGCGGTGATGAACAGATTAGATGCCCAAGATTGCAGAATGGAGATCAAAGCACAGCATGCAGTTAATAAGCCCACATCACTCACAAATATGAGCGTTAGCATATATGATTATATGTTATGAGTGTTTTGCTGCCCATTTTCATTCCCCCTGCAAAAAAACCCCAAGATATCTAATTGTTGCAGTTAGCGTATTATATTCTCCAAGTGCCCTGCCAAACAGATTGCAATTCCATCTGATAGGACTTGTGCTGTCGCTTCTGTAACACTTTAAAATGCTCCATCACAGGCTTGTTCTGTACACTCCCGTACACACCGTATGTGCATGGCATCTTTTACCAGAACACAATCCAGGGAAGTCTTGCCCAACTCCTATTAGCTGGGAGAACACAGCAAATGATTGCATGCAACAGATGGATCCTCTGTAGGAAAATGACCACGCTGAATCTGAAAATAAACAAGCAGTGGTACTCAGTGGCACTAAGTCACATTGTGATTCACTCACTTGCCCTTGAGGAATATCTGTCCAAGGTTATCCTCACAGGTATTTAGGAGGCAAGTGAAACATTTACTGTTTATGCCATCTCTTTCCTTTGCTGTGTGAATTGAAACTGAACCCCTTAGGGTTTTGTGGGTTGCTCTTTGTGTTTTATCCCTTGCCATGTTTTCCTGGAGCCAAAGTTTGATCTGGAAAGGTGGATGATGAATTTAACAATAATGATGATATGTCCACAAGGCACAAGTATCAGCTGCTATGTCTTGGTGCTGGGAGACAGCCTGCACATGGAGCAAGGCTATGCTGCTGCTTCGGTTGGTGGATTTTCAGGTACTATTAAGGGCATTAGAGCAGGAGATGGGCAGATCTGCTTCATGCAATGCATCCACACAGAGAGCTCATCCATACTTTTTCCCCTGCCACGTTTCTAGAAACAGGTCCGTACTTTAAAGTGCCATGTCTGATCCTCCCCCCCTTTGCCCAGTTGCTTTCCTTGTGATAACCTGCTCTTTACCGCTGAATCAGTCTGCAGAAAACCTGAATTGCCATTTGTTCTGATTTAGCGGCGAAGGGTGGGTTTTCTCAGGGAAAGCTTTGGGGTCTGTACCTAGAAAGCATGGGGCAAAATGCAGATGTGGATGAGCCATTACTTCTCCTGCACATGCCTCATTTAAATGAATAGGAGCTGTGCTAGAATAGAGAACTGTAGGGAAAAGCCTTATTCCAATATGCACAATCATAAAACCATAGCCCCAACTAGCTCAGTGTTGTCTACAAGAACTAGCGGTGGGTTCTCCAAGGTTTCAGGTGGGGTGGGGTTTTTCCAGCCCTACCTGGAGATGTTGGGGATTAAATTTGTGCCTTTCCACTTGCAAAATGTATGCCTTGCCACTGAGCTACATGCTGCACCTCCTAAATGCCTGTTGAAATGAAACTTGTCCAGGAGGACTTCCTGATGGATTGCGCCCCATGCCAGTTAAGGGTAGGAACCTTTTAGATTTTCTGTCTCATTTTCCAAAACGTTGGCCAACTCCAAACCTGACACCAGTTCTGTAAGCATTGGGTAAATGTTTGTGGCAGTAAATTGCGGGAAGAGTGGGTGAGGATTGACAGTTTATCCTGTTGTCTCGTTGCTTGCCACAAAAGAAGATCAGCTCCTCAGCAACTCTCACATTGATTTTCTTTCTAAAATAAAAACAGAAGCAGTTCTTTGAGGATGTGTGATGAGGTCCAGGAGCTTCAGAATAACTGTTCTTTGGGGAATGAGTTCTTGGAATCAGGTTGGGTTCTCTGAGTTATTGTCTGGTTGAAAAAAAGCTTCTGAATTCCACAAAGGAATTATGTCGTCGCCTCTCCATTTCACAGAATCTGATTGATGAATAGTTAAAAATCCATGCAGAACAGAGACTAGTCAGTGGATTTAGTCTTGTTGTATCTACTAACCCTGCTGGGAAATGCTTTGCAGCCGTCTCATGTGACCACTTTATTGCAGTGTTGCACCTTGCATTTCCCCTTATTTCTTATTTCTGAAGATGTACATTTTCAGTACTCAGCAGCTACCGTTCAGGGAGTCTGAAATGTGTTTCCATGTCAATGAAAACAAGCTTAGGAATTGCTTGTGGAAATGTTGGGTTAAGCAGGGGCAGTCAGCTAAACTGGTGGATGTATCATCACCACCGACACTTGATTATTTGCCCCTGGAAAGTTTCCTCATCTTTATCCCTGGCTGTCCAGTCTGAACCTGTGTATTTTCCCTTTACACTACCACACATGCAGTTCCTGACAGTAAGTCCTCTGGTATTGGTGTTTCTGATATTCTACAAGGGCAGAATATCTAGGAGGTCTGCCTCTGATACCACTTTGGACAAACGTATGCTTGAGACTGTGACCATTCAGATGCTGGCACTATTACTCCTGTGTCACTAGTCTCTCAGTCCAGTAGACTTGGTTGGGTGCTTTTAACAACTGCAGTACCAGTTGGCCTGAACCCTCAACAGCCAGCCTGGGCCAATTAGTCCCTATATAAAGCCCTAGTTCAAGAGCTTCTTCAGGCCAAGCGAGTTGCAGGTGGATACTGCCTGAGCTTTTTCTCTTATTCCCTGAATGCCTTTCGTTGTGAATTTGCTTGTATTCATGTTTACTCCCATGGAACTCGGCCTCTGCCTGCATTGGACCACCACCTTGTTTCTGACAAAGCCGTGTGCAGTTGGCCTACTTACGTAGTTATGGATCTTTAACCAGTGCCATGTGCAGAATCTACAGAAAAAATGGCTTCTGTGGCACTTCTGTATAAAGGAAGGACACTCTAGAAGCAGCTGCTACCCTCATGTTGCTGGAACAGGGACAATATTGACCCACCTGGACAAATTGGTTATCCATCATGTAGTTTTCTCACAGTATAATGAACGCATTGCAGGCAGCAGTTTTGTGTCTCTCATTCCCCATCCCCACTGAGTGCTCTCTCTTTGTCTGTCTGCCTCTGCCCCTCAGCCTTCCTTCATCTGAAGAGAATGCAAATATTGGATTTAGTAAGATTGACTAGTGTCAACCTGTGATTAATCTCTGGATGAATTATTTGTATAGCTGTGGATCCAGGCAGCAAGGGGAGATGGTGTGCTAGAGAAGGAGCCCCTCCCCTAACCAAAAGAAGAAGCAAATATTGGTTCATTGGTGCTGGAGCTGAAAAGCAAGAAATTGTGGAAGAGGAATCTGAGCTTGTTGCATGTACTCATAGTAGCATCCCCCAGGGAGTGTTTAGAGTAAAGAGTGATTAATAACAATAACAGGGAATCTAAAAGGCTTTTTAGTGGTACATTATGTGCTGTGTTTTTCAATTGTGGTGGTAAAATAATACAGTGACTATGATATTAGACATTGATTATCATATCATATATATGTGCATTTTTCAGCTTGAATACTGCTTCACTGTTCTTCCATTCTCAGAGGATGTTCCTGTTCAAACTTTTATCATTAAAGTAAAATCCAATGATTTCTTTTTTATAAATTGTTCTGTATTATGACCTGGAGGATTCTATAGTGGAACAACACCGTAGTGCTTGTGAGTAACCCAGTCTTTCTTCTTACTAACAGGACATAATGTAGGGCTGTAAGGGACAATGGATGGAAGTTTCTTCCAAATATAGGTTAGGATGCATAACATGGCATAACCCAACCCATCTGAGCTCCCTTTATTGTGCACACATGCTGGGGTGGGGCAGGACAGGGGGCTATGCATATGGAAGGCTTTCACACAGACTTTCCCAGGACCTACTGCAGTGTGTACATTTATTATTTTTTTGTATTTCTCTTGGTCCACCTCAGCAATTCAGATAGTGGTCATGGTCACATGTCTTGGTAACCTATTAACCATGGTCTACTGTGCACAAACCAGTTCAGCCCTTTTCATTCATCTGCTCATCCCAGTTGTTTGTTTCACTACCAACATACCACAGTCTGTAGCCAAGGTTTGTTTTTAGCTAACTGATTGTGCTGAAGTCAAGTGAAACAAACCATGACCTTGGTTCACATGTAACACTGGTGGAGAGGAAACCAATGACCCAGATAGGCATATTCATGGTAAAGCTTCAGCTGTGGCTTACTGTGGCATGTGAATTGCTTCTGTGTCATCAACGCATATGGATGATTTTTCTGCCTGAGCTGTATTCTGAAAATGAGTATGAAACCATATTAGGACAAATACCAGGGAACCTGGGTTGGAGGTGAAATATTTAATATCATATAAATCAGAATAGATCCATTGCTGGAGACCCATCAGGCTTGGCATTTTCTTCACATTTTGTGTTAAGTCCAATTTTCCTACATAATTTACCCCCCTTCCCTTTGCCTCCCCTCTCACGTAACTAGGAATGGGTCCACAAAGTGGTGGCCCTAGTTGTTAGGGCTAGATCTACAGTTTCAACTACTGCAAGAACTACCCTGCCATGTATGGAAGGTCTCTTGGGTAATACTTCCCAGAAGCCAATTCTTCTTTGGCAGCCACTACTGAAGGTCTCCCGTTCGGCTTCCTTTTTAGTGGATGCTTCCCTCGATATGGTTCCGTTCTAGACTCATTCCTTGGTGACTAGTGTATTTGTATGATGGTCTCTGTGGTTGAAGCATCATGCTCTACAGGTTCAGTTTGGCTATGGAACCATCAGTTGGCAGTCAGCTTTTTGGAGAGGCCACCTTGAAGGATGTCCTTGTAGAGTCTAATGACAAGAAGAAAGCTATGCTGAAGAAAGAAGAGAAGACATGCACTTTTAGAAGACCTTTCCACCCCCTGTCACTCAGCTCAGTCCTTTCGTTCTTCCAAGAGTTCTGGCAGAGGCAGAGATTTTTCAGACCTCCAATCTCCCCTGGTCTTGGCAGTGCAGAGGAACAAGGCCCCAGTATCAATGAATTTTTACAGACTTTTACCATATCAAAGGTCTTGATGGATCTTAAACTAAGACTTATACAACAGCAAATAATATTTATAATCTATTGGACTCCACTATGTTTGTCATATCCACATTCAGCTGACAGAAGAGGTTTGCCATTCGTTTCTTTCCTGGGCAGAGAGTCACCTGGATTTGATTTCAGTGAAGTACTGGTACATGTAGGTCCCGCCATATGAACTTAATCCGTTTCTGAGAAATGGTTTGTAAAGTGAGTATTTGCATTGCAAGACAATGATTTCCATTGTTTCCCATGGGGAAAATTCCAAAGTGTTCTCAACTAAGAAGGAATTAAGGGAACAGATTGCCTTCTTTCAACATCAGTCTTCTATGAATTAGTTTTGTTTGAAGCAGTTACTTGGAGGGCCTGGTCTTGCTCACAGATTCAGAGGCATCAGCATTATTAGTTCATTATTCTAAAAGTGTAGATGATTGAACATGGCGAGAACAGACCCCTGCCCCTTCCATCTGTGCATTTGCACCTGCATAATTTGACCTCCAGTGCAGTAGCTCTTCAGCCAATTTGTATCCCCCAACCTTATATTTTTTGGTAAAGAATGGTAGAGTTCCAGGACGCTTCTGTAGACAGAAATAGATTTATTGCAGCTTCAACTGCGTTGATGGTTTTGCTCTCAGAAACACCCTGTCAACTGCAGCTGTGCCAAAGTCTCGTTTAGATGGTTTAAATGGAATTTGTCTTTTCGTTCTCTCTCACTCTCTCTTGGGGACCCATTTTGGAGCCGTTGAGACAGAAAGCAGCTTCTCAAAATGATTCATCTTGCACTGACCCTTCTTTTGAAATCTCTGTAGCCTGCATAGTCTGAGCTAGGAGAAAGCAGCCATTTATTGGTGTAGATTTAACAATTTTCTGCCCCGCCCCCCAATGACATCCTGCTGCAACAGGCAAGGATGGTGAGCAGGGAGGATGCACCAGAGTGAAGGAAGTGGTAAACAAACATTTTATTTCTGCCTTGTTTCTCTCTGCAGTCTCAGCGTTGTTAAGCAAAGAGGCCACCACATTAGCATATTATTTTATTCAGGCTAACATCCCTCTCTTCACATTATATCATTGCCTTGCCTTTTGTTCAAACTAAGACTTGTGGTTTGTTGTTGTTATAGTGCTGAATTTTGCAGAATTAAAGCTGTGGCAATAAATAATGTTCCTCTAGATAATAAATGACTGAATCAGAATCTTATTGCTGGAGGGGTCTTTGTAGGCCAGCTAATCCAATCTATGTTTGATACAGCTAATCGGGAGCTAGTACACCTCAAAAAGGATGTTACTTAAAATGGGAAGACCTCTCCCACTCTGTGGGCCCAGTTCACTTCTGCATTGTGCTGTGAAGGGGCACCACTCTCCTAGTACAGACTTGACACTGATGCTTGAACAAGATTCATTTGAATACTTGGATAGCAATGCCAACAGACCTGCAAAAGGTTTGGACAATATAGATTTTTGTAACAGTAACATGTATTGCTCTTCTGAACTGCAGGGATGGGAGTCAGATTTGGCTTGGAAACAGTTGCACTGTCATATATCTCTTTCTTTCTTTCTTTCTTTCTTTCTTTCTTTCTTTCTTTCTTTCTTTTGTAGTATGCCTTTGCAAAACCATAGACTGAAGTCAGGCCTAACTGATGTCCCAGAACCATCCCCCTTAATTATGCAAAGGATAGCTTCAGCCAAAACCCTTATAACTCTATGGTCTTCTTTCCATGTAATAAAACATTATGAATGATCTCTGGGTACATGTAGTCTAATATGAGTAATAATTAGATATTTGACCTGCTAACCTAAGATGAGCAGGAACCACACCCTGTTGCGATGATTATGGCAAAATGTACTTACACTTCATTAACCCACTAGCTAATGAGCGCCACTGCGCTACCCAAGGAGCCTTCCCAAAACATTTAGAGCCAGTACTGAGAATATGCATGCTTCTTCCTTCAGACACACCCCACCCCACTCCCATTTCCAAGCCCTAAATGAAACACAAAGTTCATGCTGGCTTGCCTTTTTTCTTTAAATTAACGATTAAAAGCTGGATTTTTTTAAAAAAAACCCTAACTTTATCAAATTCTTGTTTCTTCACAAAAGCAAAGTTGCATGGCTTGTGTACTGTGATAGTAGCTGGCCCTGACATTTTGCCTGCGATAAGTGCCAAATACCAGAATTACAACTTGATGTTTTGAGGAGAGAGACAAGTGCCAAAATCTAGAACCAATGATTAAATGAGAGGGTCATTGTTCATGCGACATGACATCGTCTTCGCTCTTCATGAACCACTCCAGTATACACATTTCATCCTCCGTAATGAGAACTTCAAAACTAATCACAGTAGGGAGATTAAATAACTATTTTTAAACAAAATAGAACAAAATGATTCCTTCATCTGAAAAGCTCTTCAGATGAAAGTTGGTTTTACACTTGAAAAATAAATATAATCAAATTAATGGACTAGAGCCAAGCTGTTTGTGAATTGTGCCATTCACGAGTTCTGCAGATGTTATAAGAGAAAGTGAGGTGAAACAGCAGTAGAAGATTCCCCACATCCATTGTACTCATTAGCTGAAAGAGTATATTTACAGAGCCAATTATTGGGGGTGGGGGTGGGGAATAGAATAAGCCCAGAGCTTAAACAGCCCCCAGTTGTGCAGGGGCTCTGTTCCTTGCTGTTAGCTTGCTTGCTTCTCTGCTTTATTCATGCTATCTCTCTTGTTGAGGCCCAGAGTTGAAGAAAGCCAAATAATTCATTCATGATTACTGATGGCATAAACAAGCAAATCACCCTTCTTGCAGATGGCTTTTGATTTATGGATTTGCATCATGATTCAAACTAGAAGTGATGGAGGCAGCCCCATCTACATGTATTAAGTCAGACCACTTAACTGTCTACTGAGCTTTCAGGGTTTCAGGCAGAGGTCTTCTAAATCTCAGCTCAGGTGGAGATGCCAGGGATTAAATCTGGGACCTTCTACATGCAAAGCATGTTCTCTGTTATTGAGTTCTGGGTGTGTGAGTAGGAGGTGTTAAGCCCTCTGTCACCCACCTTATCCTCCTATCACACTCTAACTCATGTTCCCCTCCAGCCTGGAATAGACAGGAAAAATGAGCCGAGCTTGTACAAGTGTCTGGAACAATAGTCATTGAGAAGTGACCACTAGACACCATTTGTAGTGAAAACTGGACCTTGTAAATTCCCCTGCTTTGTATACGAATGGAGCAGACTTGTGAATAGCAGAAATGGCTGCCCACGTCATGTTAATCATTTCCCCATTTGCTTCATATAGATATTGATGTAAGGTAACCTTTTCCATCCTGATGCTTTCCAGATAGTTTGGCCTACAACTCAGCCCCAACCAGTATGGGCTGAGTGAGAATCTCTAAGGGGAAATTCTCTCCAAACAGCCAATGTATGTGTGAGCATGCGCCAGCTGAATAATAGGTAATGGAAAACCTGTGTGTGTGTGTGCAGACACATATTGCAAGATACTTCTTGAGCCTGTAACAGCTTATAGAATCCTGGGGGAGGTAATGACTGGATTACAGGAACCCTGAACAGGGACAGTTCTGTTATAGGTGGTACAATTCAACATTTCATTGTAGGTCCTAACTCAAAGGCATCCCATTTGAATGAGATATTTTGAAATTCTTGCTGAAGTTTTTTCTTCTTAACGCACCTTGAGTTTTCATCACTCCTGTTGCTGCTGCTGCTGCTGCTGTCATATGAAGGCTTACATGCCACTAAATATGAAAGATTAATTTGAAACTTAAATAGAATATTGATTATTGGGCCCTTTGGCTGTTGGCAGGAAGCAGCCCTGGTTACGAAGTGAGTCTATTAAAAGCTATAAAACTCAGTGCAAATGAGTGCGCTGCGAATCTCAGCATGTGGGAGGTGTTGGAATATCCACAAAATACCTAAGTCCTCTTGACACCGGAGGTGCAGAAAATTCTTCTAAAGACCAACAATAACGTGTTTTGGAAGAGTGCAGAAACTGAAGTGATATGAAATATGATCAATGATCTGGGAGGGCAGTTGCTGCTAAGTAAGTAATTGATTCCTATGCATAGTTAAATGCAGCAGGCTGGGTTGTTCTGTCAGAGTCAGGCTTCTAATATGCTGCATGGGGTTTTTTTGGTGTGTTTTTTTTTGCATGCCCCACCACACATCCTGTTAATTAAGGATGCCTATAAAAAGGAGTTGCAAGTGAAGGAGGAAATGTTATTCGTGGACATTTTTTTTTAAAAAAATGTTAATGGTGGCATTTTAACAGAACAGCCCTTCCACAAGAAGGATAACAAAGCCAGTTGCCAGGGACTTGGAATGTCAGTTTGAGATAGGACTGTTTTGGTTATCCGTTTCAGAGGATTGATTATTTGGTCTGGAGAAATGTATTTGCACCCAGTAGACTTCCTTGGATGAGGCTGATTTTCCTGAGTCCATTTCATTTGGGATGTATGTCCAGTTCTGACACTGAAACAACATCGGTTGCCCTGTGAAATAAGCTCTGTCAGGAGAATGACAGAGTGCAATTCTATCAACTCTCTTTTACCTCTCAGTGGCTTTCAATATCGATAGCCAGTAGGGCTGGGCGATAACTATTTTCCAACATCATAACATACTGCCAGCTCTATACCGCGATATATCAGTGTCGGAAAGGAGTCCATGTCAAAGCAGTGGCGGATGAGGCCGGTGTGCCAACACTGTTTGTATGCTGCTTCGCCCACTGCCTTGGCATGGGCAGGGTGGGGGAGTGCGCAGGCAGTCTCACCCTCCATGGATGAAGAAGCAGACTGTTGGCACCTCCCACCCACCTGTCCCAAGGCGTCGGAGACAGCTGAGGCAGCATCGGCAGCTTTCTCCACCGCCTTGGGATGGGCAAGAGGTGTGGGTGGACTTCTTCTCCATCAGAGAGTGCTTCTTTTCACACAGAGACACCCTCCTGGCTGAGCAAGCCTCATGTCCCTCCAGCGTGCTCAAGCCGGAGGGACACAGGGCTTGTTGAAACAGAGGGAGGAACAAGCTGTATTGCGCCTTGGTGGGCGAGATGTGCGGACAGGCTGTTTCTCCCTCTGCAGCAGTATGAGGGCATACCACAATGGCGAATTCACTCAGTGGTATATCGCTGGTGAAACCGCCACTGCTCCTGAGTCCCTCTGCCTCCAGTGCCTGGCTGCAGCTTGTTTCTCCATCAGCGTGCTGGGCGCTGGTAGTAGGGGGACTCAGGAGGCGGTGGTTTCACCAGCAGTATACCGCTGAATGAAGCTGTCATCATGGTCCACCTCTAATACAGGTCCTGGGCGATATATGGGTATATCGCTCAGGCCTAATAGCCAGGATATACTTCTGGAGAGCATGTCTGAGTTGGGTATGGGTAGGCCTGTCTTGTAGTGGTTCTACTCTTACCCGTATGCTGTTTCCAGAAGGCAGTGCTGAGAGATTTTTGCTTGACCCTGTGGTACATATCTCCTCTTTGAGGGCTCATAAGATTTCATTACCCTACCTCCAAAGATAATTCAGTTTGATTGGATGACACAGCACATCTGCCCCCTGCTCAGAGGTTTAACTTCGAGAAGAAGGAGCTGAACTATGAAGAACAATAACTCCCACTCAAAGGAGATATATCTCTTTTGTCATGTGTGGACAGGTTGATAACTGAATGGTGAAGAATTACACAGAATTTACAGCATTTGTTCTAGGAAAAACCACTCTCCCCTGTAATCAATGTTGAGCTCTAAATAGCCATGAAGGATAACAACAGACTGATTATGGATCTGCGTTGCCATTTTGATACCCTTAAAGGGGCTGCTCCTCACACTGACAAAATTTCAACTAGCATCCTTCCAGTGTGAGTGATTTAACAGGGCCAGGGACCAGGAAAATAGGAACTAAATGGGCAAATAATGGGAGCAGAAGAGTGGTGGATGTCAAGGCTGAAGTGCTACTTGAGGAAGTGTCACTTCCAGAGGTACCTTCTGGTCTTGTAAAGCAGCTGTGTGGGTTGTTGAGAGGAGGGAATATTAGTAGCAAATAACATTAAAAAACAACACCTTAGCAAACAGATGACTGATGATCAAAAGGAACTGAATGCAATCATGTCTGGTCAGCTCTGCAAGAAGGCCCGGTCCTTGCTTCTAAATTGAGGGCAAACAAATCACACAGGTTTTTGTCATGCAGAGGACCTCATTCTCTCAGAAGCTGATCAAATGTCAGAGCATATGGGGAAGGGCAGCTGTTTGGTTATTTTTTGTAGATGGAGTTAGTGAACAAGATAAGAATTGTCTCACTGGATCAGATGAAAAGTATATCAAGTTCAGCATTCTCTGTCCATTCATGGCTATCCAGATACCTCCAGCACTGTTTGAAAGTACTTCCAGGAGAGGAGCAGTCTCAGTCACAGAGAATAACTGTAGTGATGGCTGCCGACGTACATGGCTATAAATGAGGAACAACAATAGCAACAACAACAAATGTATTCTTCCCACCTGACTGGGTTGTCCCAGCCACTCTGGACGGTGATTAGACAAATTCATGGAAGAGGATCAGGTTATCAATGGCTACTATTCACGATGGCCGTGTACTACTGTACTTCCATTATCAGAACGTATATGCCTCAGAATGCCAATTGCTGAGAAACGCAAGTGAGAAGCTGCTGTTGCGCTCAAGTCCTGCTTATATAGGCATCTCCTTGGCCACCATGAAAACAAGATGCTGGACTAAATGGGTGACTGGCCTGATTTGGTTTACTACACCTGGCTCTTCTTACAATCTTAATATAGGTAAATAAAGAATGAAAACTGAAAACTGGGGGAACTTGAATAGGATATCTGTATCGATATAAAATCTTTCCAGAAATCTGGAGTTTCTTTTATCAGCAGGAGACTATACTTGATGACATGAGTTCCCTTTCAATTCTGATTATGTAGCTATGCAGTTGTGAACTTTTGGTTTTCTTTTTATCAAGATAAATACCATACCTTTTTTAAAAAAATCCCTTCATTAAAGGCATCTGGAATATTTATCATCATCATCATCATCATCATCATCATCATCATCAATAAAGATTTATTCCCTTTTTAAAATGGCAAAAACTAAGAGCGTGTGTTAAAAACACACAAGGAAGTACACTTGTGCCCTTATATAACAGACTTCAATATTTTTACAATTTTATTATCTCTCCCCACCCCCACCCTGGGAAACTAGAGATTTTTACTTTTTTTAGTATTTTTTTTTATATGTAAGAGGAATACACGCAAAATCTTTGATTATGTATTGAAGGCAAATGAAGTGGAATCCAAGGGGTATTTCAATGGTGAACGAATCATGGAGCTGAACTAGGGCTCCTCCCTCATTATAAGCTGTCACAAGTTTGACAGAATGGCATATGGATGGAAGAAAATGAACTAAAATCCATGTGCGTGTGGGTGCATGTTGGCAGTTCCTAACTGTCTTGGAAGATTCTGACATTGTGGATGCTTGTGGTCAGTTGCAGAAAATGAAGAGTGATCTTTAGGTGAGTGTTTCAGAGTAGGCGTTTCATATTTCTTTAACAACATTTGCCTTTTCATCAGCTTCCACCAGCCACATGGACCTCCCCACCCATACATCTCCTCTTTGTCGGGAAATGTAGGTTTCTTAATATATTTTTTTAAAGTTTTAAATTAATTTTGCCTACGCTCTGATTTTAATGGCTTCATAAAGTGTCTTGGCTTAGTCCACTGTGGGTGAATGAAAATATTTGCTATGAAAAATAGCAAGGCTATTAGTTTTATGATCCCCCACACTCCACCCCCAAGCTTTAAAGAGCTTCTATCAAGAACATAATCAGGACAGCCATAAAACAGTGTCTCTTGCAAATTTATTGATACCTTTCCACAACATTTTAACTACAGTTGCTGCAATGATTCTGCTGGCCAGAATGCTTTCTAGCCACAATGAGACATCCTTCATTCTTATTAGCAGTGCAAGCCATGCTTATGAATGTTTATACTCCAGTGTAGCCCCATTGAATTCAGTGGGACCTAGTCACTGGTTACTTACAGATTATGGAATTGCATCTTTTTTATTAGTGGTGGTGTTATTTCAGCTGAACTAAGTATAAAAGTGAATTTGCTAAAAACGTTTAGGAAGACTTAGGGGAAAGTGGCAGCCCATGCCAACCATTTGCAATGTTCCTGTTTAGAAGAGTGGACTTCATGCCTTCTCGCTGAGTTCTATTTTGGCCACCACAGTGACAGCATTAAGAATAATGTTTTCTTGTTTCTTAATCTAGGCTATCAGGCCTGTGCTCTTTCTTTTTAGCTCTCTTCTTTCTGCTTTTCATATGCTATTCTCTCTATTTCTCATCTTCACCCCTTTTCTATTGTGATATTTGGTCCTGTGTTTGTTACTGAGCACAGTGGAGACTTGAACCCAGAACTCTCCAATACTCTTGCAACAGGCACTTGCTTGAGGTATCTGTTCCATCTCCATCCTATTAAGAATGCTCTTCGGGTCAGTCAGCAACTTCTGTTTCCAAATACTAAAATACCCAATTTTTGGACCTGGTGAGTGTGCCCCTTCTTAGTTTCCCCAGCCTCTTCCTTCTTTCAGAACTGACACCACATTTACCTTCCTTGCATCTTCTTCCTCTGATATCTCCAGAGCCATCAAAGCACACTCCTCCTTTCCAATCCAATTCCTGGGGAATTACTGGATAGGTTGCCATGGCAACTGGCTCTGCAGACTAGCTGAGATCAATTCCTTTTTCCTTTCCCGCAGAAAGAGTCATCCCTTAAAAAAAGGGGGGGGAGGGGTAAGGGTGTGATCAGGCTTCTTCCTGTATGGTTGATCTCATTTGCAAATGTTTTTCAATGATATGAGGAGCTGCTGCTTTAAGAGTATCTAAATGGCAATGCAAACCCATTATTGGCCTCTTGTTACATTTTAAAGCTGTTTAGATCTCGCACTGACTATGGGGGCATAGTTGTTTTTCTGAGAACAAAATACTGTAAATCCTGTGTAGTTCACCACCATTTCCTTATCAACATGTCCACACACGATGAGAGTCATAACCGCTTTGGAATGGGATCACTCCCATTGTAACTTTTTCTGGTGCTTGCATCTTTGCTTGACCACGTAGGTTACAGAAAGGGGTGTTTTTATAGGAGCAAGTATCAGTGCAGAATTAACACTGATATCTCACTTTGTGGTGACATTTTCCTGCATATTTGCTTAAAGCATTAAGATGGGCTGCCAGTTCTGAAGTTAGCAGTGCCAAAATATGGTCCAAGCCACTTTTTCCATGCTCAGGAAATCACCTGGGAGAAGAGCCATCATTGGTCACTGTCTTGTAAATGCTTTCACAAGCATTGCCATCATAATAAACATTACGGTGATTAGAGTTCTTGATCTATGACTGAATATATATGATACATGACAGGACCAGTTCAGCATGCCCAGTTTGCCAGATGCTGCTAGAGGACATTCCTGATATGGTTGATGCTTCCTACTAGAAGGACCAGGCAGGATCTTCTGAAGCCATGTTGGAGTCATTAGGAAAGGCATTGGAAGTAATGCAGCTTATATCGTAACGCCTTTCTACAAATCTATGGTACAACCACACTTGGAAAACTGTGTGGAGTTCTGGTTACTTTACCCTATACAGAAAGGCTGTAATATTTGGAGCTTTTCAGATTAGGGGAAAGGTTAGTAATGGAGAAAAGATAGAGCTGTTTGCAATTATACAAGCTGTGGAGAAAGTGGTTAGACCCCCTCTCATTAAACTAGAGCCCAGAGTCATCCAGCAAACTGGCTGGTGGGAGATTCTGGGCGGACAAAAGGAAGTACTTATTTACATAGCACATAGTTAAACTATAGAATTCTCTACCACAAGATGTAGTGATGACCACCAACTTTAAAGGGGAATTAGACAAATTCATGGAGGTTAAGGCATCAGTGGCTACTAGTCATCATGCCCGTATACTATGTTCAGGATAAGGGGCCATATATGAAGCTAAGAAGAACTCACTGGATCAAGCCAATGAACCCTGTAATGCAGCATACTGTTTTCAAGGAGGCTAACTAGATGTCTGATGGAAAACTGACAAGCAGGACCTAATCACAAGAGCACCCTCCCCTCCTTTAGTTTCCAGTAACTGCTATTCAGAAGCATTTCTGCCTCCAACCCTCAAGACAGATCATAGATATCATGGCTAGGAGCCATTGGTAGACAATTGGTCTAATCCTCTTTTAAAGCCCTCCAAGTTGATCACAATCCATGCTTCATTTCATGTCTGATATTTTGTGATGATACCTACTTTCTCTATGCCATGCAAAATATGTTTCTGAATGCTAGCTGCTGAGGATCGCAAGTGCAAGGGAACCACCGTGCTCATACTGGTGGTCTTCACATAAGCATTGTGAGAACAGAATGCTGGACTAGACAAGCCCTTGGTGTGATACAGCAGCCAGGCTCTTTTCTTGCATTTTCATGTAGACGTGTGCATTGCAAGGTTCACCTCCAGCTGTTATGTCATGTTTGAGTCTAAATGTGGTCTCGAGTAGAAGGATTAGGTAGGGTTAATAGGTTAACTCAAATCCAGCAAGTTTAAAAAAAAGAAAAAGACTTTTAGACTCAAGTTGCACATTACATCACAAGCTGGTTGCAGGGAATCACTCTGGAGTGAAAAACACCTGAGGACACTTTAGATGTGTGCAGGGCTTTTTTTCAGCCAGAATTCACCAGAACTGAGTTCCATCACCTCTTAGGTGTGTTTGGGCATCTCTTTAGGTTGGGGTTGTGCGCCGGTGGGCGGCAGTCGCAATCGCATTGGCATGGCCATTGTTGCTGTACAATGGAGCTCAACAACTTTGTCCCCCCCCCAAAAAAAAAGCCCTGGGTGTCTGTATCTGAGCCTGAAGTTATGTACCAGCCACACTTCTCATTTTCTTTTCTTTTTCTAAAGGAAAATCAAACTTGAGCTTTTGAGTCTTCTTCTTTTGCTCCTCTCTCATTAAGCTTCTCCTTCCACAGGGCATTTGTAAGGTGTGAAGCTCAGCCCAACTGACAGTTATTCTTGGCTGACAGCTCTATTTCCTGAGCAGGTGGAATGTTTGTGGACATTCCATGCCATGGCGCCAGCTCAATCAACCAGCGTCAGAGGCTTCACTGTGACAAGAGCAAAACTTTGTAGATGTAATTAGACACTTCTACATGAATGAGCAGCCATCTTGCCTGGGATCTACCCACTGAAAGGCAAGGATAGTGCCTAAATCTGCCTGCTTTTTCGTGGGTGTCACATCTCTATATTTAGGTTACGATGGCAACTTTAGTAATCATAAGAAACTGTGTCTTCTAGCTCAGAGCTAATTTTGCAGCGTGGGGATTCTGTGAGACTAGGAGGAGAATTACAGTGTGGAGTGAATTTTTATTGCCGGGGCTGCAGAGGTGTAACATGAAAGTCGTCACCTGGCAGGCGGTTCTCTCTTTCAGGGAGAATGTGGCTAAGAAAGAGACATCTCATGAATATTCACAAGCTTTCCCATAGAGCTGTTCTTTGTCTTTCAAGAAAAGAGAAAGCCAAGAACAATGCAGAGAAAGAGAGAGCTGCAATCTGTGCTCCTTGACTCTCTGAAGGAAACTGTAAAAATTCCAGGGCTCTGAGCAGCTCCTCAGGCAATTATGCGCAGGCTACTTAACCTGCTTAGGGTGCTGTTGGGAATGTGTGCAGAGTTCTTTGGGGCTGGATCCAGTTCCCTTGTTAACTCATTTCCTTCTGGAGTAGAGGAATGATGGTTTGCCAAAGAGATGAAGGCTGATGTTCCTTTTCTTTTTTACAAGCCTTAGATGCTCTCTGTTGATTGAAGAGCGACGTGCTACTCTAAGAAATCCGCTACTCATAGTAGGATACCCACCCCAAATAAAAACTATTTAGGGCTGATTCCCAGCCTAAAGCTACTTTGGTTGACTGCCTTGTTACGGCGGTGACGGCGGCTTGCTGTGATGTATTGTTGTTTCTATAAAATGTGCTGCGTCTGCCTTGTTTGGAGAGCTGTGGCGAACACATTAAATGACAGACGAGGGAAATGATAGCTTTCTCTCTTCCTTACTCGCCCCAGGCTAGAAGAAGGAAAAAGAGTGGGTAGGATTCACTGAGCACTTTCCCTTATTCAAATCCCATTTGAAATAGTTGTGTGTTGCACATGGAAATGTGCAGCTTGTGCTAATTGCAAATGAGCAAATTCAGTGCAAATTCCCGGTGGATCAGGCCTAGCATTGTCTCAGTGTGCTGTGAGTCTTCTGAAAACTAATCCCAGACTTCTGTACGTAGGATTAGCTGGTACTGCCAGTGGTAGACCACTGGAATTTTAATGGGTTGAAATGACCCGGCAGGGTGCTTTGCTGTCTTTCATTCTGCGCCTGGCTAAAAATGTATTTCTGGAGTCAGCAAACCTCGAAAAGAAAAGTTGATGCCACATTCTCTTGAGATGGGACTAAATTAGCTTTCTTATTAAAGAATCTGTTCTTAGAGGGCAGCGTGCCCAGGGGTAATTGGGCCGTTGTCATCAGCAGGATGTCGCTGTGGGATAAATGATGCTTCCATAGCAGAAATTTGCTATTTTTCTCTGAGGCCAGTTGCTCTTGTGCATCAGGAATGTACTGGAGCATTTCTTCCATGTCATTCACATAAATAAATGGATTGTGCCAGCATACCCAGCATTTTGGGTGGAGTCGTGATGCTGATGTCATCTTGCACCAAGTACAGTGATACTTGAACAGCTTGAAAAAGAGAATAACCAATGTCTGTGTTTAATGCGTAGGAAAGGCATCTCCCTCATTAGACCTCACAGTAGCTTATGAGAACTGGAGTCAAACCCAAGAAACAGAGACTTCTGTAGCTTTCGTATCCTGGGGTTTTCTTCTCTGAGAAGGCAGGCTAACTGGAGAGAAAACAGACTGAGGTTTTTGAGTGGCTGGCACTGCTTCCCCCTGTACTGAGTCATCATCATTAAGATGTCTTAGACCAGGTCATACTCTTTTGCCTTGTGCCACCCTGGCTAACCAATATTGTTTGACCACGGCTCCCATCATCCCTGGCAATTGGCTGTGGTTGATGGGAGATAGAGGTCAACAACACCTGGAAGGATTAAAGATGGCTGGTTTGGTCAGAATGGCTTCAACTGGCAGCAGCTCTCCAAGGTTCCAGGCACCCCTTTAATTGGAGACACTGCCAGGGGTCAAACCTGAGGCCGTAGTTTTATTTAAGCCAGTTTTATGCACATCCTGTCTTTTCTCCACTGAGTTCAACACAGTGTACAAGGGCCTCATCCCATCTACTTTTCTCCTCACAACAAGCCTGTGATGAGGAAAGGCTGAGAGGTAGTGGCTGGCCCCATGGTCAACAGCGAGGATCTGAAGAGGGACTCCACAGTTGCACTAACCTTAGTACATGAAGCATACAAACTGCCACTGAGCTGTATGCATACCCAATGTACATTAACCTCGGAGGACTGTAGTATGGCTTCTCCCCCCAGAAGGCATTAGCAAACGGCCCCTCAGTCATGTGGCACTACTTTTGCTATTCACTGGAGACCATCTGGCATACCTCTCCAAAACCGTTCTTTCTGGGCAGGCAGGTAGAGGTGTCAAGGATACCAAGTCTAAAATAAATGGGTAATAGTAGAAGTTGGCTTTTAGTGCTTTCTCCATTATGTTTTAGTTGCTTTTTATGGGGCCAGCAATAAAGGCTCCTCCCTACCTTTTTCTCCATATTTAAAATGCCTTAAAGCACAGGGTTGAGGAACCTGATCTTCCAGGTGTTTTTAGACTTTAGATTCCATTATCTCCAGCCAGCAGGGCTCATGGCCAGAGATGATGGGAGTTGTAGTCTAGCAGCATTTGGAGGGCCATCTGGTCCCCAACTCAGCCATAAAGCAAACCTGTGTTATAGTAGTAAATCCTCAATTTTCAAGGCATCTGGAATGTAGGAGAAAATGTTCCTTCCTATGACAATATGTGAGGCAGTTGCCAATTTGAACTTTTATTTCCTAGCTGGCAGACTTGCATTGCCTTCTATCGTGATGCCAGGCAGCATGAAATGACGCACAGGTGGGGAACATAAGCAGCTTAGACTGGTTTAGGAATTCAAAGTTTTGTTTCCTGTTGATCCAAAGACTTCAGTGAGATCTGAGCAGGAGTTTACAGAGAACCTGTATATAAAGCTGTATCCTTGGTGCCTTTCTTGGTCATGTTACAGTGTGACAAAAAGATGGGGGACCTGGGATCTTGCTTGTATTGTATATGATGCCCTGAGGAGGCTGGGAGCCCGTTGAGGGGTTAGCAAAAAACTAAAAACATGCACTCTCGTTTTATTAAGGCTGCAAGAGTAAACCCCCCCCTTGCCACCCCCCAATATTTACCTCAGCTTCCTTGTATAGCCCTTCCTCACTGCTGATCTTTAAACTTTTCACAGGCTACCACAACCTTGGAACTAGCACATTCCGCACCGCCAGCACAAGGAGGGGAGAAGCCTGCTGCTATCTGTACAGCCTGTTCTAGTGGTGACAGGGTCAGCTCTGATAGATAATAACACATCACATGTCTGCTTTTGGCCTTCCCTCTCACTTTAAATAAGTAAAAGCAAGCAGTTGAGAGGAGCATCTTCTATTTGGGAGGGGTGGTGATGAGGGGGTATCAGCCTCGTTCCATGTAATATATGGAAGAGAGAGAACATTTGTCCAGCCTAATTAGGACAAGAAGTAATTGGTTGATGTTGAATAGGAAAGTAGGTGAGTGAACCACAGATCCCAAGGAAGTATCAGCCTTTACAAGCCTAGAGGGGATAACATCTGAGCCTCCTGCCCTTGAATTTCTGTTTGCATGCTTAGAAATTATGACTGAATCATTTGTTGAGCTGTTGCTTTGGTTGGTTTGTCCAAAGGGGCCCACGCATGCACCCACAGCCCTTTCAAGCCTCATGGGCAAATGATGCCATGCCTTGGTCTCTCTGTGCCCTCTAGTGTCTGACCCGGGATTGGCATGGCTCAGCCTTCATTCCAAATAATGGTGACACCCCTGCAATTTTTTTGTGTCGCCCCATTTTGGGTATTAGTGCTCACAGCCAAGGTTTCCCTCTTTCTCTATCACACTGCATTTGCATTCAGTATTCCTATGTACCAAATCTGTTATTCAGCCTGTTTTAAACATGCTTTTCTTCTGGTATGCTGTTGGCTGTTACTAACCAAGCATTGTAGAGCCTGTCTTAGCAGGGGAGGGAGAGTAAACATTCTCCAAATCCCAGAGTAGCTTTAGTGGGTGAAGTGGTTGAGATGCTAACCTAAATATGTTTTAACCACCGGTCAGGAAAGGCTGGATTGGAAGCGCTCTTCATTTTTTGTCTTCTGAATTGGTGGGAATTGTCCAAGGAGGTGCTTTAGTTCAAAAGAAGAACATCAGTTTAGAATAGCCCTGTTGGATCAAGTCCAACAATCTGCTTCCAACAGAAGCCTAGAACCAGCGCATAAATTCAATAGCCTTTTCCTATTGTTGCTTCCCCATGACTTTGAACCTGAATTTGGAGGGTGCATATAGCTATCATAACCAGGAGTAATTAATAGACAAATCCATGGAGACAGAGGCCTAATCCCCCTTTAAAGTCCTCTAAGATAGAGACCCCATCCAGAACTAGTGGCAGAAGGTTCCGCCAGTTTATTGTTTGCTTTGTGAAGAGCCCTTCCTTTTGCCTTTTCTCAATATCCAGCCAACCAGGGAACCCCAGTAGGTTTCTAGTAGTATGAGAAAGCAAGAAAACTCTCAATTTTTTCCACACCACGGATAATTTTAGAAACCTCTATTGTGTCCTTCCTTTGGTGAGGGGGTATTGAAGTAGGAACATGCATAATGTTGTGTCCAATCTGTTGCATTCTCCCCCCTTAAGAAAAGAAACCGCAACCCCACATAGAAATTTATGGGAGCTGTTCCAGGATACTCTTGTGCAAATCCTGTTGGGCTTGCATTGGAAAGGAGCATTTGTGTGCAGTGAAGAAATAGCCTTTCTAAATCATTGCCATTTGTTGCTAAAAGGGGCTTTTGCATCATGTGGACATGGAAGCTTTCCTCGCTGAAGCAAGAGAGAGGGCCTCTCTTGAAAAACATACAGATAGGAGAGGGGGAATTAATAATAATTAGCTGATGATTGAAATCCAAGGTAGGGGTATTTTAATGAGAACTCTCATGCCAAACAGCATTTCAGCAGTGGGGGAGATTGTTTATAGACCGCCAGGCACCTCTCAGGCAAACCTGTTTACCCAGGACGCCGTACCGGTAGACCGTTTCAACCTGGCTTTATTGGTATAACAATTAAGGCTGAGCTCTCTCTGGTGGAAAATTGCTGGCGTAGGTTAGCATTAATAATTCAAGGTAAAGCGGCTGCCTTGCAAATGAATGGCTGACTTTCCCCACCCAGGTTTGGCTCACGTGCTGCAGAGGGGCTCAGCTTTTAGAGTGGGGGAGGTTGCAAGGGGGTTCTTTCAGGTGGAAGCTTCCTGCAAATGAAAAATGACAGTATTGCGTGTGTGTGTGATGTGAACATCTAACAACACATGCTTTTTCAATGGGATGGTCATTTCTAGTGGATTGAAGGTTGAATGGGCCAGGAGTGGCTGTGGGCTGAATGTCTTCCCACCCTTATACATTCAGCAAAAATGAATAGTCGCAGATATGTTTTCAAGTTGTAAGAGAGAGAATGAATCCACACTGAATTATTGCTTGAGTCTGTGGTGTTATATGATGGGAGTATATGTTTGTGCTCCAGAACTGTGGGATTCTGTGAAACTGCTGGATGTTGCTGACTTTATGCATTGCATGGCGAGTTCCTGCCTCCCCCCAGTAGAAATAAAGACACATGACACCATTGTTTTAGGTTAATGGGCTAAAATTGGTCACAACTTTATTGGTTACAGGTAAAGAGCGGTATTGGCTTAGGCATTGGTCCTATCCGACTATCCGGCTTCAGCCTGTTTGCTTGAAGACCGGGAAGGGTTAACACCAGCAGGGGGAGCCCTGCTGATGCACATCAACTAGGGACTCCCCCGGGGTTTCCACTCGGGGGCGCGCTTTAGGCCATGACCTCCATAGGCTTCGGATGAGGCCATGCCCCCTGGAATCCTTTACCGGACTACCCTTCAATATTTGGGGGAGATGATGGTGCTCCCCCCCAACACATCTACATAACAATACCCCTACCAATGCCTAACCGCCAAAACCAAAGGAGTTGTGACGATTTGCTATGAGGTAGGCGAAAAACCAAATGGCCGGTGCCGATTTGCCAAGTGGAAAAAAATCCTACCAGGCCCCTCTTAACGGTGACCAACCGAGGTCCATAGCAAGGTCAGAAGGGGAACCTCAAAGGGCGGGCGGGAAACAACAGCAGCTGCGCAGACCAAAGAGGGAGATCCCGGGGCCCGGCTTGCCTTAAATGAGGGAAGCCACACACCCTTCGCCAGCCGATTGGCTGGCTCAGGGGATGACACGGCCCTAGGATTCCCCTGATCGCGCGGGGGCTGGAAACCAGCCTCTGTGCGTGTGTTGGGGGCGTGAAGCCACCTCCTCCTGATGTTGGAAGTGGCTTTACGACACTGACCACTCCTTGGTCTCCGCAGGTGGGAATTGGCACTGTGCCAACAATGGGCCCCCAACACACACACACATCTCCCCCTGCCCCTGCTATTAACATCATACTGGTGGTGAAAGCAGCACCTCCTTGCCATGGTTTCAGGCATGGGGTGTTCCCAGCCCTGCCTGGAGATGCTGGGGTTTCACCTGGGACACAAGAAAAAGCCCCTATCATTTTTCTGTGTGGGTGGTATTGGTTACCAGTTGGGTTGGGTACTTGGAATGTGGAAAAGCCACCCCAGCTCATGAGTTGCAACCCTATGGAAGAAAAGCACACAGTGCATATCAACATGTCTCGTCAAATATTTCACTCGTTCAAAATGAACCAGTTTGTATTCTTTTTATGCCAAATGTAGCGTGGGCCATCCTCACACGTTTCTCTCCTACACTGACAAGCTTCAAATCAATCTATAGACTCTACTGATCCTTCCACATTATAAAAGCATAATGAGATACAGCTTGCTCAAAGGGTCACATCCGTGACCTAATACTATAGTACTAATCCATTCCTTTTACTAACCTTTTATGGAGAAAGCTAAAGTTTTCTAAGCAAAACAGAGAAGACTATGTCATGGAAATATATATTCCTCTCCAAAAAAAAGAAAAAAGAAAAGAAAAGAAAGAAAAGAAAAGAAAGAAATTTGGAGAGGGAGACACACGTATGGGAGAGAAAATGTTCAGAGTGGTTTAATGTTAGAATTCATGGACCACTGCACTATGCAATAGAAAAGTGAGTGCCTTGATAGTAGAAGTATGAATCAAAAGGAGAAATAAATTATGACATTTGCTGTTTGGGAAAGGTTATTGTGTTGAAATGGTAGCAGGCTGATTTTTCTGAGTAAGAATTATGTGACTTTTGAAATGGACAGTAGGGTCTTCAAAGGACATTTCCACTTTCCCCTTACTTTCCAACAGTTGTTTTATTTCTGGTCATCAGGTACAAGACATTATCAGTTGGTGTTTCATATTTGACTTCCAACAGAATAAAGGTTTCACTCTTAGGTAGATTTAGCAAAGCTGAGCAGGTATTATTTCTGGAGGAAGAAAAGATAACATGAAGCTCTTTCTTAGTAAGAAATGGGCTTACTGAGTTCACCCTTTTGATTCGTTGAGCCTGGTCCACAATTAAAGTAGCTTCTCTAAGCACGTTTTCTATCGAAATAAGCATTTCTAAATTTATTTTTCTGCTTGAAAACGCATCGAAACATTTGAGAAAAAGAGAACCAGTAGATTTGAGAAACATTTGAGAAAAAGAGAACCAAAACTAAGTTTTGATCTATAATTTATTAGGTTCAAGATGGGTCAGTTTGTGTAAGAATTCACAAAGTTCAAATTCCTTAGTCATCTCTGTTTCCTAGCCTAGTTTTCTGATATGCTTTTACCTGGAGATGCTGGGAACTGAACCTGGGATCTTCCGTGAGTAAAATGGAAGTATAGATTTTACTTTAGATCTTTCAGTCTGTTATATAACACCTTAAATGTACACTGTGTTTTGCTAAGTATAAGAGGATCAGTTGCTACCCCAAGGAGCTTGTAATGGATAAAGACAACAAAGGAAGAGGAGGGAGATGGAGGCAGGTGCAGTCAGTAAAACAATATGCCTCTATTTGAGTTGGAAGTACTTGGGCTTTGGTAGGGTATGGTAAACAAGGGATGGGGAATAATGCTAGCTGCTGCCCAACTAAGGTCCTCTCCACCACCTTCCCCCCAAAGGGTGTATGCGCAAATGGCTGATAGTTGTTTCAGTCCAGAGGGTCCAGAGATGGTTTCTTTGGGAGTGGTCTCACTACTGCCTGTTTCAATGTAGCAGGGACCACCTCCTTGCACAGTGAAGGGTTAGCTACACTCTGGACCCAAACATTCAGCCCTCCTCTGTTAGATTTAATAACCAGGAAGGACAGGGGTTGGGGGTGCTGATTATATAAGGTAATCAAAATCCCACAAAACATCTTAAATAATGACACTGAGTCCTTCAGATAGAGCTGCAAAAAATAAAAAAAATATAATAAAATTGCAGAATCAAGATCACACCAGAGTCATGCAACTTCATTCCCACAATGTGTAGCCAGTTGGTTGCAGCAGATATTTGAGTGCTCCAGAAGTTCCTTTCCCCACATTAGGAGTCAGTAACCTCTGGACTATCAGGAATAACTCTGCTGGCCAGCTATTAGAGGACCTGGCCTGTTTCATAGCCCGGAGCACCCCAAATTGCTCCTTGAGCTCCAAAACGGCAGAGAGGACTATCAAGAACGATTGTGTCAACCACCTGTTTCACCACTCCATAGCTTTAGCACCCCCAATGCCCCCCCCCAACCCTGTAGAATCACTGAGTCCTGGAAGTAGGATACAGTGGTACCTCTGGTTACATACTTAATTCGTTCCGGAGGTCCGTTCTTAACCTGAAAGTGTTCTTAACCTGAAGCAACACTTTAGCTAGTGGGGTCTTCTGCTGCTGCTGCGCCGCCGGATTTCTGTTCTCATCCTGAAGCAAAGTTCTTAACCCGAGGTAATATTTCTGGGTTAGCGGAGTCTGTAACCTGAAGCGTCTGTAACCTGAAGCGCCTGTAACCCGAGGTACCACTGTATTATTAGAGTTCTGCTTGTAGAATTCAATTTCATGTTTAAAAAGTCACTGCAGCTCAACCTTGAGCTTTCAAAATGGGTCTGAATGTGGACCCCACTAAGTGAGGCTTGGTTCTCACTGAAATCTGGTTTGCACCGCTACATGCATAGCTAGGTTTCCCTGCTCCAAGAACCTGGTATGCCAATGAGAGGGCTAAGACAAAATCCTTTTCTTTGCTATCTAGTTGTCTTGGTGTTCACCAGATCCCCCCCCCACAGCCTGACATGGTACAGCCCAGAAACAGGTCGACTCACCTTGGCAAGAACTAGGTTGAAGGCTATGGGGGGGGGCGCTCCTGTCTTTAGCTGGGTCACTGGGTCATTTGGCAGCATCTCCAGTGCCCTGTTGCATTTTGTCGAAGGATTACCTTTTGGAGTGATCATTTTTTAAATGGCTTGAGAGTTTAAGCCTCTTGTATGGAGGCAGCCGGGCCCCGCTAAGCCCGGAGACCTGATGCTGTTAATGAGGAAATGGAAATGAACAAGGCTCCGTGGTTCCCTGGTTTAGCTCTGATTTTGTTTTGATACAAACCCATTAATTCGTCCTCCTTGCCCTTTCACGTCCGGGATGGGGGTGGGGATTAGATGGATTAGGAAGCTTGGGCAGAGGAGGTTATTTAATATGCAAAATGCTTTCTTCCAATTCTTACGCGGGGGGAGATAGAAGTATTCTTTTATCCTTCTTTACATATCTGGGACACTGCATGATTAAATCGCTCTCTGGGACCCAAGATAAGGGATGCAGGAAGATCTGCATCACTTAACGATCTCCAGTTCTTAAATAAGGACACACACCCGTGCATTTGTCTAGACACTAGACTGCCGCAGCATACAGGGTCGGCTAAGGTAGCTGTCATACCGAGAGCCGAATTGTGTCTCTTTATGACAAAGGCAATTGTGTGTCCCTGGACAAGGAGAGCGCCTTGAAAATTGCCTCTGCTTCGTTTGGCTTGCTGTTTTCCTAGGCGAGGAAAGGGCTGCTCTTGCTGCAATTGTGTCCACCAGCGGGGGATAAAATTTTGCCCACTGATTACTGTCTCTGGCTTTGTGCAGAAAACAGTCAAGCAGATGGCAAGTGCCCAGCCCAGTGTTCCGGTCTAATAATTGCCTAGAGATGATGAAGAGTTTTAGCCATGTCAAAACTGCCCGCCTGCCCCCCTCAACATAATGACTTTGACTTTTTTGGGATCTTGTTTTTGTGATGTGTGCAAGGGGCCACAGTAAATGCTGAGCTGATGGCACAATGCTGGCTGTGGGTGATTTTCCTCCTGGTTTTGTTTGATTGAAAGTTATGCTGTTTTTCAGTTGGCAAGCAACTTTCATGGCTTGTAACTTGGAGGATATGTCTGCCCTAGAAATGTAAGATGGTTTATGCCTGCTTCTTTTTTCTCCAGTTGATCATTTCCCCCTGACAAATTTTGGCGAGGGTTCCAGAAAATACCTGTGACTTTTACGTCTCTAAAGGGAAAATGAGTGGCTCTATAGCCACTTAATCTAGGCACCTTTCTATCTATATTCAAGAGTTTGGTAAAACAAACACAGGGAGCTACCCTGATCCTCATCTCTATGACACATATCAGCCACATTCCCCATGTTTCGCTTAGTGTAAGGGCTTATCCACACTTTCTCCTGTCCTTAACCACCACACTGAGAGTTGCCCGCAACAGTTTAAATTTCACAATTGCGTTGTATTAAAAACAATTGTTTTTACAATTCTTTTACAGTGTTTATATGTTCCCTCCCCCCAATGCAAGTAAAATAATGTGTCAGAAATAATGACAACAATTAAACCTGAGCTAGTTGAAGCAGATAAAGATCATTTTGAAGTGGGCCTAACAATCTCCTGAGATGTAAGGAATTCTGCAAGATAGGCACAGCTACAGAAAAGGCCTTCCCCATGTCCTAGTGTCAAATATTTCCAGGCTGTTTACAATCTATTTATTAATGTCTCTGCATATGAGTCACTGGAAGAGAGCAAACATTCCTTGTAAGCTTTCTACAGTGGTACCTTGGTTCTTGAAGTTATTCCGTTCCACGAGTCCGTTCGACTCCCAAAACCGTTTGAAAACTAAGGCGTGGCTTGCGATTGGCTTCAGGAGCTTCCTTCGCTCAAGCAGACGCCATACCAGATGTTTGGCTTCTGAAAAATATTTGCAAACAAAACACTTCTGGGTTTGCAGCATTCGGGAGCCAATTTGTTCGGGAGCGAAGCCATTCAAGAACCAAGGTACCAATCTGGTTGGCCACTATGGGAAATTTGATGGCCTTTGTGTCTGATCCAGCAGGGCTCTTCTTATACAGTGGAACCTCGGTTGTCGAACATAATCCGTTCCAGAAGACTGTTCAACTTCCAAAACATTCAATAACTGAGGCGCAATTGCCAGTTGGCAATTGCAATGGAGAAAATGGAGAAACATGCCTCAGAAGCTGTTTGACTTCCAAGGCACGTTCGAAAATGGAAGCATTCACTTCCAGGTTGTCGGCATTCGAAAGCCGAAACAATTGACTTTTGAAGTGTTCGACAACCGAGGTTTCACTGTATTCTTGTGCACGTTTAGTCAGAAGTAAGCTCCACAGTGTATTCTGTGGTTCTTGAACTGTGGGGCAAGTATGCAAGTATTGCAGCCTTAAGCTGCAGTGCAGATATAGCCATTCATGAGCAATGCATTACCCTCTACCTCACCTAGCTTCCCTTCTCTGCAACTTTTATAGGACTGCTATAGCACTTTTTTTAATAGGAACAAATATATGCCAATAACTCCTGGTGGTCAAGGTTGTATCAAAAATAGTTCAGCAGCTCCAGCAAGGTGCATAAATCTGATTTATCCTGAAAATAGTTTTGTTGCTTGCTATAGAGTCCTTGTTGATTTACATGTATGTGATTGCCAGTCTGAGGTGTTAGAAATATGTGATGATTGGGGGGGGGGGAGATCCTGGTGGATCACTTCCAGAATATCTTTCTTCCCAGAACTTGTAAGACTGTATCAAAATTGGATTAAAAATAGATTCCTCCCCTGCAAATTAAAGATCAGAAACATAACACAATTTGGAGGTTATCTGCAGAGAAGCTGAGAAAAGTAACAGCAGAATTTCAGCCAAAAGCATCCTGAAACACCTAGTAATATTTCCCTATGAAAAGCTTGGTGGGTTTTTTGTTTAGTTTTTACAGCTTAACTGGCAAATATAGTAAATGTGATTTCTAATGCAGGAAGCTGCCATTTTGAATTCCAACCAATGGTCCCTGGAAATGCAGTTATTCAACTGGAATGATCCAGTGGGTGTGCTTTTTTCCATACCGATGAACCAATGTCATCTGCAAGATTCACAGAATCTGCCACAAGCTTCTGCACTTTTGTTTCAAATGCAGTGCTTTGTTTCCTTATGCTTTGACTTCTGTGGGCGATCTTTTCTTCCCCATGTACGCGTGTGCTAAGAGGCTGCATTAGCAAATATTTAAAAGGAAACAGAAGAACTGCACTTAGCCGTTCTCCCCTGGGAAGAGGATGAGACACAGAATTAGCTTTGAGCAAGAGATTAATGGTTGCTATTTAAACAAGCAGGGATGGGAGCGGGTGGCATTCTGTAGAGAGCAGGGTTTCTGGAATTTCTGGTCCAGGACTCTGCATTGAGAGGAGTCTTCATTCTGCATGTTGGAACTTCTGCTGGAAATCAGACAGTTTTTGCAAATATTTACTTTTTCTGATTTCCCATTTTCTGAAATGTTTTTGTTGGGTTTGTCTTGACAATAGTTAATTTTGTCGCAGGCCAGCAGGTGCGACCATGGTTGGGATCCATGTTGTTATTTGATGCAGTGTGACTGCTTCTTCCATTTCCTTATGGAAGGAGCACTCAGTCTGCGTCCCATGGATATCTATTAAGAACAACTCCATATCTTCCAAGTGCCCTGGAAAAAAATGGGACATCTTGTGTTTTTGGCGGGATCTTGGCAGCCATTTTGGGTGCTGCACTTTTGCATGCTCTCATGCTGTGCTCTCACCCTGAGAGCTCTCACCATGCTGTGCTTTGGGGGGGAATCTTCCACAGCACCCAAAAAGCACATTGAGGAGAGCAGGAGTGAGGTGCAAGTCACATGACTCACCCAGGAGTGTGTCCCAGAAGACACATCCCGGTTTAGGGCTTGAAAAAGTTGGACAGCATGCAGCTCCTGCCCTGCCACTTCTTCTGTGCAGCCAACTTGGCTTTCCATTCCTACTTACAAGGCAGTTGGATTCCTAGATTGCAGCCCGGGGTTCCTCTTTAGCTTTAAATTTGCTGCTGAGAGATGAGACAGCCCACAGTTTCATCTACTTGCTTTCCCCAACCACCTCTCTTTTGAGATCCTTTTAACTAAAGATGGCAAGGACTGAAACTTGAACCTTCTGCATGCAAAGCGTGTGCTTTGTCACTGAACTCAAGTGCCTGCAGAGGAGGAGCTCCAGAGAACTGATCCAACTGCACACAAGAGGGTCCCCATTCTCATTAGCCAATCTCACCTGAAAAGGGACTGGGGAGGAATCTTCCTTTCTATCCATCCATGTGATGTAGTGACCATCATGAGAGTGAAATGTACCCACCAGGTTGTCGCAATGGGAGATGTTACTGGATGCAGCACCATTCAGTCAAACAGCAGGAGAAAACATTAAAAGAAGGAAAGAAGGCAGGTCATTTGGAAGTGAATAATGGTTTCGCAGCTACTCAAACGGTGCTGGGGAATTCTGCTTAGTTTGTGACAGTGAATGCTTGGGGACTGCAAACATACTTGCTGACTCAAAGTATTTTGGCGCTTGAGGCAGAAAGTCCAGGTGACACAGGCTGATTAATGCAGGGTGCTTATATTCGTGTGCGGCTTATATTCAGGCCAATACGGTAAATGGGGGAGGGGTGGAAGATTCCTGGTTTGAAGCCAGCAGCCTGTGTCCAGGTGATGTTACTTGCCACACCAGTAGCCTTGGACTAGTGCTGATGAGTTTCCTTGCCCTCTGAATTGCCCTCTGCAATACTAGGCTGCTGCGAGTCCTTGCCTCCGGTTCCCATCCACATTATTTATTTATTTTTTGCCTCGCAATGTAGACTGTGAGATTGGGCCAGGCAATGAATTTGAGCAATGGATTGCCTTTGACTGCTGCTATGCTGTCAGGAGACGGCGCAAGGCCCTTTCCGTGGCACGCCACAGCTGAGTCACTTCAGATAGCAAAAGCCATCCATTTCCCCAGGAGACGCTTTCCAAATGTAAGGCTGATTTTATGAATTGGGAAATTGAATCTCTAATGAATTAATATGGGTAGCAAAGCTTGGACAAATGTGATTGGAAGAAGAATGGGGAAGGCCTGCCAAGTGGCCTTATGGGAGCTTAATGCCTTAAATGACAGGGAGTTTATCGCAAATGGATGGGTTCAGTGGACAGATCAGACGGGGCTTGCTTCCAGGCTGTTGTTTCTGATGTGCTGTGCATGCTGCTCCCAGTTAGAGAATGCTTCCTATCCTCGTATATTACCCATTCCCCCCAGACCTGGAACTGAGGCTGAAGGATCATCTTTTGTATTCTGTAAGCCAGCCATGCCTGACATAGTGCCCGCCAGCTGCTTTGGACTACAACTTGCATCAGCCCACCACCAGCCCCCATAGGGGGCATTAGGTTAGGAAAGACTGCTATAAGCTTAGCATGTACAGTGTCTCCTGTATAACTGCTATTATGATAAGCAGCAGTGAGGAGGATTATACAATTTTATAGCCAGGGTTGGGGAGAAAACTAAATAACATTTCCTGAGAGTGCTGGCTCTTTTTGTCAGGATTTAAATTCCCGACTCTCTAGGTTTCAAACTATCCTGGCATCAGCTTGCCACTGACACCTTCGAAATGGGTCCTGGCAAGTCTAGGAACAAGAAGTACCTGTCTGCCATAGAATTTGGTTGTTCGCTGCCCTATAACCCTAAATGGTGCGAGGGTTGGCATGCAAAGGTTCTAATTAAGGAAATAAAATAAATACACACATATTCACAGTTTCAGTCTGCAGCGTCTCCGGTTAAAAGGATTCTACAGCTAACCTTGGGAAAGACCCCTGTTTAGAACCCTGAAGAGTTGGTGCCAGTCAGAATATACAAAATTGGACTACATAGACCAGTGGACTGACTTGGACCTCATCCATACTTCCCCTTGTCCTTGCCTAGAAAACACAGGGTCTGTGTGGTCTCCCCCTTGCTCTGCTCCTTTCCCAGGGAACACCCACTTAGCTTTAAACTAGAACAAACAGCAGCCTACAGAAAACCCCATGCTGCTTGTTCTGATTGAGCAATAAAGACCGGTTTTCCCTTTGGGGTGGAGGGAAGCAGCAGGACAAGGTGAAGTATGGATAAGCCTTTGCTATAAGCTACTTTTATATTATCACTCCTTAGGCCCAGTTTGTTTAGACTTGCCTTCCTTCACCCCCTAAATGGCTTCATCATTGAAGATATTTAACATGCCCTTTCCTTCTAACTGGAGATTATGATAAGCTCGTGGCTTCTGTCAAAAACAGATAAGGTGTGTCTACCTCCTCCTTCCATAGTGCTTGACTTCCCTTACACCACAATATTCTGTATTCATTCCACTCGCTGCTGCCACCAGCCGATGCAGGGGAAAGCAGAACAAAACACGGGAATGTTCTAGCCAGTATTACCACACAAGGGAAAAACCGTATGCGTGGCAGCTGTTTGTGGCAAATTACATTTACCTCAATATTTATCCCTGTGGGTGGTAGCTTTTGATTATGAAGCCATCTAGGGTGCCACACTTCAAAAAAGACTATCTCCTTTTGTTAGTAGTAGTAGTATTTGTTGTTGTTGTTGTTGTTAATCTATATTAAATCCATTGACAGTTCTTGTAACAACTAAATTCCAGTATTTTGGAGGCCCCAAGATTTGAAAACTCAGAATTTGCCCATCTGAACAGCTGATACCCAGCATTTTCCCATCCTGCTGGTATCCAAGTCTCGCTACTTCCTTTCTCTCCAGAAACATGGGCCAAAGCCCCACCAAATCACACCCCTTGTTCTCTCCCCTCCCCTCAGTTGATCCAGCTGTGCAATCAGTCCCATTGTCAACCTGTTGTCCTTTAGCAGCATCTTTCAAACAAGACATTGAAAATTTTAAAGGCTGGCTCAGTGACTGTCAGCAGAGGCTTATTTATAGGAGCAAACAATGTCCGTCTTGATGTGGGAGAAAGTAAATCAAGTGTAAAGGAAACAGGTTTCCTCTTGTCAGCACTTTGAAGAAAAACCATTTGAATTTTAGGTGGCGCATCCCAACTCTGTCCCCACACCTCCCCCTTTTTTTTAGCAGAAGAAACCCAAAAAGGATTAGGAAAGGCAAAAGAAAGTAGCTATAGTTACCTTATTGAACTCCTTGCCAAAATAACTTACATGGCTTTGGGAAAATATTAGACAAATTTGTGGAGGATAGCTGGGCTATCAGCAGGTGAATAGAACCTCCAGATTCAGAGACTTGGGGTAAGGGACAGGTGCTACTCTCATATCCTGCTTGGAAGCATCTGATTGGCCTCTGGGAAGGTAGGCTACAATCTATGGACAGTTGTCAAGGATATTTGGAGTAGTAGTCCAACAAAAACTTGCAGGTTCCAGTTTGGAGAAGGTTGATCTAGACTGGGACCATTGGGCTGATACGTACCTTTCAAAATCAAGAGTGGCATAATGTAGACTCGTGCAATGAATACCAACCCTGCAACAACATTGGATGTTGAAGCAGCAATTACATCTCTGAATGAGACAATCTTCAGCCCTGGCGCAATGTTGGTTTTGGAGAGAACTAAGCTACTGGAGACCTTCTTTAAGTAGAGATGCCAGGAATTGAACCTGGGACCTTTCAAAGTTATTTTAGCTTTTTTTTTGGGGGGGGGAGGGAAGCCATGGTGGCTTACAGCCTAAAAGCTTAGAAAACGTAAGCTGACAATCAATAAGACACATCAAAGATTCATCAGCCTAAAAAGAAAGCAGGAAGGCAAAGTCTTAAATTTTATGCATTAAAAAAAAAAGGCAGGCAAGGTATGGCCCTTTTGCAAGGGTAATGTTCCGGATGCGGTTTGCACACCTTAACCTCTGTGTGACCTCCGTCAGCGGGGCTCTGGTTGTTTGCTGGTTTGGAATATTTATATATCTCACAGTTGCAAGTTCTCTGGACACAAATAAAAGAGCCTTGAAGCTAACAAAAGTTAGTAGTCTGCCTTTCCCCATAGTAGCCTGCTGGGGCTAGAAGAAGCAGGGGGCAGAGAAGTCCTGTTTTTCCCCCTATAGCAGCCTGCTACATTTCTGCACTGGGTACAATGGAATGTGGAAGGCACTCTGGCCTTTATCCACCAGCCAACTCCCTTGCCTGCACTCAGTTCCTTCTTGCCTGTGGCTACGAGGCCTAGTATAAGACTGAAGTTAAAATTTAAAGCCATTAAGTTGTAAAAGTCGGATGTAAAACATAAATGTAGAACAAAATAAAAGCAATAGTGGAATAAAATGAAAACCAGTGACAGTACAAAAGATCACTGAAACACCAAAAAGAAAAACCTGAAAAGCCTGAGGAAAGGAAGATGTCTTCACTTAGTTCTGAAAGAACCACCACATAGACAACAGGCAAAATTCAAGCAGGTTTCCATTTTTAAAATGCCAGTGTATGCATTTTTGCACACTTTTGTTCTGATGACATATTTTTGTATGCAATTTTGCCTACTATAAAGTAGGCAATTTTGTAGCAATTTTGCCTACTATGCATTTTTGTGCATTCCTTTTCCCCCCTTTCAAATATCCACATTTCGGTCCACACTTTTCCCTGATATGTGCACTTTTTGACTGGAGAAGTGCAGGGAAGAGTGAGTTTCACATGGCAGCTGCATTTCAGCTCACACATTCTCTAACCTGGGCTTGGGAAATGCAAATTAGATGGGCTCACATTAAAATATTTAGTAACAGAGGGTTCATCCACACTTCTGATTGTCCAGTGCCAGGAAAGCACAGTGTTCTTTCTCTTGCCCTGCTCCTTTCCCAGGGGAAACCCACTCTTTAATGCTAAATCAGAGCAAATGTCAATCTTGAGAAAATCTAAATGGCTGTTTGCTCTGATTGAGCTCTGACAGTTTTCTTGGGTTTGGGTGGGGAGACAACAGTGGGACAACAGGATGTGTGAACAAGTCTCCACTGTCCTTGTGTGCTGCCAAGGAAGAATACTGCTGCTGCTATCTTAAGGAGACTGATTCCTTTCCGCAGGATCATTGTGGTTTTAAAATTCTCTATGTGGGGGCAGATAGGCACATGCATCAAACAGCTTTGTGGTCCAGCCACCCCTGAAAGGAAGCCAGTTTTGTAGTGCTGGACCACTAAAGAGTTTTAACAAATTAAGCATTTGCAGGAGTAGAGGTATGGAGGAATGTTTTGGCTATGCTGGACTGAGCAGTTGTTCTATTATGGTGATTGTTTTCTCTCCAACTAATGGCTGCAATTTGGAAATTGCACACATTAGGTCAAACCTCTTGAAATCCTTCTCTGACCTGGACTTGTTAGGCCAGGAAGCTCCGGCAAGCTTGTCCGTGGAAGTGAGCCAGCATCCAATTATGCCTTCCCTAATGGCTCATTACTTATCACGAAAGACCACAATGCTCACAGATTCTGGAGTCCAAGAGAGAATGTGTAGTTGTGATGGAGAGGCATTTATAGTACGGAGCAAAAAGATCCCCAGCTAGCAAGGCACAGAGGAAGGTGTGCTCTGATGAATCCCAGCATTACAGGGCAGACGTCTGAGACAAATCCAAGGGCCAACTTGAGTTTGGCATAGAACCAGCTGATGTCTCCTCCAGTTGTTCTGGGATCTTTCAGCTTTAAATTTCACTCACAAGTGGTTTGAGGGCCAGGGAACCCCCATACAATGGAAGGGAAGAATTGGGTCAGAAGATGAACCCCTGAAACAGCTCTTTCCATTCTGGTTGCATTCCAAATCACATCATCCCTGACCATTGGCCATGACAGCTGTTGTGGCTGATGAGAGTTGGAGCCACACAACATCTGGAGGGAAGCATGTTTGAGAAGGCTGGCCAAAAGCTCCGTCCATGTAAGCCTGAGTAGACCTTTCAAAGTTAATAGACATGACTTGGGCTTGTCCACACTTCTGCTTATCCTGTACCTAGGCACAGGTCTGAGTGGTTTTGCCTTTGCCCCACTTCTTCTCTCTCCCCCCTCCCGCGGGTAAAGCCTGCCCTTTAGTGCTAAATCAGACCAAACGGCGATCTGCTGAAATCCAGATGGCTGTTTGGTCCGATTCAGCACTAAACTGTGGGTTTTCTCAGGGGGAAGCAATAGGGCAAACAGAAGTGGGAATGAGCCCTAACTCAGTAGGTCCATTGTGGGTCCATTTCAGTGGTCCATTGTGATTATAACCTAGTTGGTTACTGCAGAATCAAAAGCCCTACAGTGTAACAGACCTGTGAGCAAAACCTCTTGAAGTCGATTTTCCTTCTAGATATGTGTTTTGTTTTGGGATGACTGCTTCTGAATATCAGCTTCAAGACTACAGCTATGTGCATTCAAATTGCTCATGTGTGCCTGGGCTCTTGTGCCCCATAGCTGAAACCCCACCCTTGGTGATGGGCACTGCCCAGTATACAAGAGTGGATGACAGGGCAATAAATTGAAGGAAGACACCACATCTCTTTGGTCCTGGGCTATTTAGGTCTCACCACACTGAATCTAATAAACGTTTCACATTCTATTACTGCGTGTGGCTCTTCCATTCTGTCTGGGAGTGAATTATGTTAAAGTAATATGGATGAGCAAAATTAGATTACATAGAAATAAAGTAGAGTAAAAGGGCAACCAGCATATTGGAAAAGAGAGATAGTCACCTCCAGTGCCGTCACAAGAGCGTACAAAGACTTTCAAGGGGGAAGTGTACTGGAGAGAGGGGAGTTCAAAAGGCAGTTTGCTCATGGACTAATGTTAAGGGACTAACTGACCATCCAATGTAATTCTCCTTTCCTATGTAGAGCCCAATTCAGAATAGCTGGCGTGACTCTCAGTTATTTTCTCATAGCGCACACACACACACACACACACACACACGCGGGGGGGGGAGGGGAGGGGAGAGACCGACCCCTACTCATGGAGCTGCTAACAAGCCCCAGATGCTATCAGACTGTTCCTGTTGCTCCAAACCAGGTTATAAGCTGGTTATACCGTATTTATTTGAGTTTAATGCACTATTGAATCTAATGTACACCTCAATTTTCAGAACCTTGAAACAAAAAAAAAGTATTTGCTGTCGGATGTAAATGTGCCATCAAATCTAATGTGCACCTAATTGTTGCACTGTAATTTGGCCAAAAAAGGTGAGCATTAGATTCGAGTAAATACAGTAACTAATTTTACAAAGTAGTGGCATCCCTGCAGAAGGACAATTGCTCCTTAATTTCTGTGACAGGACATATTCTAACCTTCCTCTTAACTATAGGTCTACTGGAGACAAAAATAGTTTCTCAGTAAATCCATATTAATGACCCCTTAAAATACAGGTATAGGCATGAACAGCTAACCTTCACCGTGGAACAATTTTAGCATAACCAAACATCCTACAGTTTTACATGACAAAAGAGGTACAACTAGTTTGATAAGGCTCTTGAAATCTACAATAGATTTGTATTTTGTTAAGTACAGACGCTGTCACATCTTAGCATTTCTCTCTGATTTGCTTCTTCTTGTTTTTTGCAGTCTCTCTCCAGGTGAACATTGCTCCAAATAAAGTGGAGGTGCCTGTTGGAGAGTCCAAATTCTTCTTGTGTCAAGGTGAGTAATGACTTCCCACTTTGGCTGTTCATAGCTGCTTGGGGTAAAACATTATTGGTTAGTCAGCATATTGCTTGTGGAAAGGCAGAATCCCTTGTCTTAAGATCCCATTACGAGGTCCCTTTACGCTGTTCCACCAACAAATTTGGAGACCATCTTGAATGTGCTCTCATTCTCCCAGCTTTGCACAAAGATTACTGATCCAAAGATGATGTAAGCATTTACCACAGAATGGTGGAATCACCCTTTCCTCTAACATAAGCCAGCAATTCCATGCATATCCAAGTCCCACTGAAGACAGTGGGGACTGTTTCCTTTAAACGTGCATACAATTGCGTCAAATGAAGGAGAATCTTCAGGAAGTTGTCTTGAGACATGATTTTGGCCGCTGGGTGTAAAAGCGTACTGAGAGTACGCAGAGACTTCCGTTTTGGTGGGACATGTTCAGAAAGTTTCTGTTGCTTGTCTAGATTCTAGAGTTTCTTTTTTGTGTGTGCTTGGATTCCAATGTATTGTAATCTGTGTCTAGACCTTTGGTTATAAATTGAAACTAACTGTAAAGAGTCTGGCACCTTCTATATTGCGGGTGACAGAGACCCAAAGGGTTTAGGAAACATCTTTGGTGCCGTCTTTTTAATATATTTCAAGCCCTTTCTTGGGGAATTCTAGAACTGCTGTGAGAAAGCTAACTCGCCCCACCACCACTTTAAGCCTTGTGAATGCTTTTTTAATTTTCCCTGGGACCTGAGCTGCAAGCGGTCAGTGTGTGAAAACAAATGAATGCATAGCAAATCCTTAGAATCACAGTGCCTATCATCCGCAGTGCAAGGGCTCCCATGAACAGCAGGGTGTTAACACATCACAAATTTGAATCTTCACCCACCCATGACTTTATTCCTTGGTGTTCAGTAAAGCTTTATCACCTGTATGGTGGGCCCCAAGAGCAGTGGTTCTAAGAGGCCGCCCCACACCTGCCCAGATTCTAGGGGGTTGTCTGAATGATTCCTAAGGAAGAGGGAACATCCAATGGTTTTTATCCTTGAACATCTTACCCTTTTTGATTTAGTGACTGGGGATGCCAAATCCAAAGACATCTCCTGGTTTGCCCCCAACGGTGAGAAGCTGACGACAAACCAACAGCACATCTCAGTGGTGCGGACGGAGGATTCATCTACTCTCACCATCTACAATGTCAACATAGACGATGCTGGCATTTACAAATGTGTTGTCTCCAGTGAGGAAGGCGATGTGGAGGCCACACTCAACGTGAAGATTTTCCGTAAGATACCTGACCTATTTGCTTTCAAAGGGTGGGAGAGCTAGGTGGGACAGCAATTTTACAATGTCTGTCAGGAACATTGTATGCTTACATTTGTATATCCCAATGTCTTCCAGTTTTGGGAAGAATGTTGATGAGTTTCAGCCCTTCAGACTAGGTGTCATTTCAGCTACCAGGGCTTTCTACTGAGGACACCCCAGTAATGGTGCCCCACCCCAAAACCTTTATTGTCCCATCTCTCATAGTTTAAGAAGTGGGCCTCACTGGGTTCTATGTCAAAGGGACCCCAGATGCTGTTCTTGTCTTAGGTTTCTTTGTGTTCTAAATATTTTTGGCTCACGTTTTATTGTTCTTCTGTTAAGCATTATGTATTTTCCTTGTGACTGGTCACTTTGTGGGTAAAGGGAGGATATAAATATTTTCAGCCAACTGATGAACTAATTAAAATCCTAGAGTCAGCATGGCTCACTGCAGTCTGGTGATCAGAGCCTATTGAACCCTGCAAAACAAGCAAATGATCCCTGTGTGGTTTTGTTTTCCCTTGTCTCGCTTGAGTTTCCTAGAGCCACCTGCACTGTCAGAGCCTCTTGTAGTCAGAGGTGTACATAGGGGTTGGCGAAACCAGCCCCCTCCAGGGGTGCAGCCCCCTGCAAAAATCTATTGAGCGTATGATGTATATGTGTGAGGAGACACAACACTGCTGTCATGGTGAGAGCGAAGGAGAAGCTTCCCGTCCTTCTCACACTGCGACACGAAGGCATGTGAACTTTTTCTTCCTTCCTCCTCGCCTCGCTCTCACTCCAGACACTGAGTACTTGGGTCACATAAAATGTGGCTACTGCTGTACAGTGCTTTTTTCCAGTCAGGGGGTGCCAGTACTGCTCCTTGCTGTGGGTGCTGAAACAGCTCCTTGCCAAGGGCACAAGGGACCCTAGGCACACCTCTGCTTGCAATGCTAGTGGCTTCAGAACACTCAGAAGAGCCAAGATGGTGACATGAGCAGCAGCTTCTGCCTTCGCTTTGCTGTTCTTTACATTTTAACTTTTGCTGCTGACTTTATTTTTCTGGATTGCATAGGCTGATAAGTGCAGTGGGGTACTGTGCCTCTGTTGGGACTTCAGGCAGACTGTTGGGTGGATACTCCAGCTTTGGCTTTCCTGCACGAAGCAGGGGTTGGACCGGATGGCCTTACAAGGACCCCTCCAACTCTATGCTTCTGTACTTAGTATGTGTCGCGCTGCCTCTTGGGTGTATGAGGTCAGACGTGGTTAACTCTCTCTGCTTGCTTTCCAGAGAAGCTGACTTTCAGGAATGCTCCCAGTCCACAAGAGTTCAAAGAAGGAGAGGATGCGGTCATTGTGTGTGATGTTGTCTCCTCGCTTCCTCCCGCAGTCATATGGAAGCACACGGGCAGAGATGTTGTTCTTAAAAAAGATGGTAAGATGGTGGTGAGGAAAGAACTTTGAACATCTGTATTGCAGGGCCAGAATCTAGTTGTTGTGAAATATGAAAGGGAGCACCAGGCATCAGGAAGCAGAATGAAGCACTGAGGCTGCCAAACAGACCCTGTGGGGCTTAGTGCAGGTGCATAAGAGGTGGGGAGCTTGAAAGCCCAGGACTAAATTTAGGATACATTTTTATGTCACCAACTAAACCTCCTTGCTGCAGCAACTGGGCTTCCTGTGTTTATCAGCTCTTATTGCTGGTTTGGTTGGACCCAACTTCTTCCAGGCCCTGGTGAGCTTGATTATGGAAACTAGGAGAGAGAGAGAAATGCTGTTCAGATTAAGCTTATTGTCCAAGATGAACATATGAGGGATAGCTGTACAAAAGAATCCTAGGTGGCCTAGCTTTCTGTTCCATTTTTCTCTTGCAGTTCGGTTTGTTGTGCTGCCCAACAACTACCTACAGATCAGAGGAATAAAGAAAACAGATGAGGGGATGTACCGGTGTGAAGGAAGGATCCTGGCTCGTGGAGAGGTTGATTTCAGAGACATTCATGTCATTGTCAATGGTGAGTTAGGAACATAGAAAGCTGCCTGCCTTATACTCGCCAAGCTACTCGCCCAACCTTCCCAGTATTCTCTACAACAGGAGAGGGGAGCCTCAGGGCCACAGTGGGAGTCTCCAAGCCTCTCTTTCTGACCCTCAGGGCTCTTCTCAGGCCACACTCTAAGGGTCGAGCACTTTCACCTGGCTACAATGTCTCATTGAACTATGATCGTCCCTCTTCCTTACCAGCTTTGGGTGTGTAGAAATCTCTGACTTATGTGTGGCTGCTGGAATGTAGCCCAAAGGCAAGAGTTATATCAGTTGCTCTGTCCACTTTGCCTCTGGTCCCTTGCACCTTTGGTACACAACCTCCAGAAGGTCACCCATGAAGGAATAGGTTCTTGGACTGACCAAGGTTTTGACTCCATATTGACTTGGCAGTGGCTTTTGGGGGCCGTATTGAAGTGTGTGTGTGTGTGTGTGTGTGTGTGTGTGTGTGTGTGTGTGTTGTGGGGTTGAGACAGAATAAGGTGGGGGATTGGATGTGGGACCTTTGGATACAAAGCATTTACCATTGAGCTATAGTCCTTCCCAAAGATATTATCAATATTGGAAGCTGTCTTCCATTGAGTCAGACATTTGATCCAATATTGTTTGTTCTGTAAGGTAATGGCCCTACAGGGTCTCATGTAGAGAAGCTTCTTTCCCATCACCTGCTGCTTGATCCTTTTAACTACAGAGTGAACCTGGGACCTTGTCCATTTTAAACATGTGCTGCTCCTTTGCCCTCCCTTGCTCCTAAACATGTGCTTTAGAAGAGAGGCTTTGTTGGCATGGGGTGGGGGAAGGAAGAAGTGCAATAACCTTCTCCCAAGTTGATACTTCTCACAACCAAGGAATTCAGAGGCATTTCATGGCCAAAATTCTCATGCAGAAATGACAAGTGATGGCACATGAAGGTTTTTCTTTGGACTGGGACTGCTAACATGAACAATTCAAACTAAAAACCTTTAACAGCCAACCTTTTCAGGGAATATAAGTTGAAGGGTAAAAGTTTTGTTTCTATCATTGCACGTTGCATTAACTGAACAGAACAATATTTGAAGTGCCCCAAAGTCACAGGTTGGCTGCATTTGAGCAGTGAAATGGCTTGTAGGTGCTAAATAAACAGCACCGATATGTCACTTTCTGGACATGTTTTCTGCATTTGTGTTTGTTTTTATTTGTCATATTGCAGAGTTTTGATCGATTGAGAATTTGGCATTTTGGAGACAATTAGAGTCCTCCTTGCCCATAAACTCTGTTAGAATATTGCAAGAAGACTTCTTTTTAGTAATTATGCAACTAAATCAAACACCAAATAGTGGAGAGGCAAAGAGTGTGGAGGACACCCAAGAACAGGACTCTTCTCTGGAGTCAATTTGGCCTCTTTAACTGCTCTGCCTCTCTATCTGCTGCTCATCAAAAGTGTATCTCTTGCTCTTTGTTTCTCTTTCTTTCAGTGCCTCCTACTGTTCGCTCCAAGCAGAGCACTGTGAATGCCACGGCAAATCTCAGCCAGTCAGTCAAACTCGTGTGTGATGCAGACGGCTTTCCAGAGCCAACCATCAGTTGGACCAAGTAAGATGTGCAGAATCTCAGGTCATGTTCATTAGCACTGTGCAAGCAGGTTTTAGTTGAGAGGGCACCGTTGCTATGGAACACCGGGGTGCCCCAAAAGGCTTAGTGTTGTTGTCTTGCTTTGACCCAAATTAACTCCCTCCAAGAGCATGGGTTGAGTAATAACATCATGCTTTCCTTTAACCTCCTTCAGTTCCATTCATTTTACTTTTGAAAGCCAGCCCCAACTGATAAACCAGCCCCAACTGATAAATAACTACATCTGTCCGTGTGCTTTGCATCCTTCAGGGATGGGGAATCAATAGAAAGAGGTGAGGATGATGAAAAGTACGGCTTCAGTTATGACGGCTCAGAGCTGACTATTCGCAAGGTGGAGAAGAACGACGAGGCAGAGTATCTCTGCATTGCTGAGAATAAAGCTGGCGAGCATGATGCCACCATACACCTCAAAGTCTTCGGTAAGTTGGGCTTTTATTGCTTCTAGTTCATTCTTTCTCCTCTTTGACCCAAAAATAAACAGACAAAAGTCGGTCTTAGGTATCTGTTGGAAGATTTAGTTAAATTTCTTAAACACCTGTTTCTAAAAAAGGCTCAAGGGATCTTAAAGATTTAAAACATACGAAAACTAAAACAAGATAGTGATATAAAAATATAAGAAGAAGAGGAGTTTGGATTTGATATCCAGCTTTATCACTACCCGAAGGAGTCTCCTTTCCCTTCCTCCCCCACAACAAACACTCTGTGAGGTGGGTGGGGCTGAGAGACTTCAAAGAAGTGTGTCTAGCCCAAGGTCACCCAGCAGCTGCATGTGGAGGAGCGGAGACGCGAACCCGGTTCCCCAGATATGAATCTATCGCTCCTAACCACTACACCTCCTGATTTAAATAACCCGTTCCACTAGTGGAAGTCAGTACACGACTACAGCTACCTCAATGGAGCTTCACCTCCTCTTCCCCCTGCACGCACCCTGTGCCTCCTCCAAATCCGCTCTGGAGATCATGAGAACTTCCACAGCAGTGAGCATGAAGAGGAAAGGGGAGATCATTCCATCAGACAGGCAGAAATGGAAATGGAACCATCTCCTTAGTGCTATGTCGAATTCCACCCATAATATCATTACCACACCACCCCAGTAGACAGAGCCTCAGGAATAATGAACTTAAAAAGTTGTAAAAGTAACCATCCCATCAAATGCTTGGAAGTTAATTATTTATTTTGTTTCATTTCGTTTCATCTGAATTGCTTCCCATGAGGCATCTTGAAGTTATTTTTAAATAAGAAGTTTAAATAGTTCCTTGTGTGTGTGTGCAGATAGATAGATAATAGATTGTTGTTGTTTGTTGTTTAGTCACTTAGTCATGTCCGACTCTTTGTGACCCCATGGACCAGAGCACGCCAGGCACTCCTGTCTTCCACTGCCTCCCGCAGTTTGGTCAAACTCATGCTGGTAGCTTCGAGAACACTGTCCAACCATCTCGTCCTCTGTCATCCCCTTCTCCTTCTGTCCTCAGTCTTTCCCAGCATCAGGGTCTTTTCCAGGGAGTCTTCTCTTCTCATGAGGTGGCCAAAGTATTGGAGCCTCAGCTTCAGGATCTGTCCTTCCAGTGAGCACTCAGGGCTGATTTCCTTCAGAATGGAGAGGTTTGATCTTCTTGCAGTCCATGGGGCTCTCAAGAGTCTCCTCCAGCACCATAATTCAAAAGCATCAATTCTTCGGCGATCAGCCTTCTTTATGGTCTAGCTTTCACTTCCATACATCACTACTGGGAAAACCATAGCTTTAACTAGATAGATATAGATACACACACATACAATCTAAAACAACAGCAGCACATGAATAAATACAGTGGTGCCTCGCAAGACGAAATTAATTCGTTCCGCAATTCTCTTCGTCTTGCGGTTTTTTCGTCTTGCGATGCACGGTTTCCCATAGGAATGCATTGAAAATCAATTAATGCGTTCCTAGGGAAACCGCCTTCAGACCAGGTCCGGGGACAGTCTGTCCCCGGACCTCTTCTGAAGGCTGGGGGGGGGGCAAGGGCTTTTCTTCCCACCCCCAGCATTTTAAAAAACCCCGGGACAGCGGAGGACTTCTCCGCTGTCCGGGGCGATTTAAAAGCCCCTGGGAAGGCAGGCAGGGGGGACAAAGACTTTTGCCCCCCGCCAGCCTTCCTCTTCTGAAGGCTGGCGGGGGCGAAAGTCTTTGCTCCCCCCCCCCGCCTGCCTTCAAAAGCTGTCCGGCCAAGGCTTCGCGGACCTCTCCGCCAGCAGCGGCAGCGCTGCCGCTGCTGGCAGAGGGTTGCCGGCATGCCGAAGCCTGCGCGCGCTGACATCAGCGCTCCCAGGCTTCGCGGACCTCTCCGCCAGCAGCGGCAGCGCTGCCGCTGCTGGCGGAGGGTTGCCGGCATGCCGAAGCCTGCGCGCGCTGACATCAGCGCTCCCAGGCTTCGCGGACCTCTCCGCCAGCAGCGGCAGCGCTGCCGCTGCTGGCGGAGGGTTGCCGGCATGCCGAAGCCTGCGCGCGCTGACATCAGCGCTCCCAGGCTTCGCGGACCTCTCCTGCTGGCGGAGAGGTCCGCGAAGCCTGGGAACGCTGATGTCAGCGCGCGCAGGCTTCGGCATGCCGGCAACCCTGCAAAAGACATCCGGGGGAAGCGGCTTCTTCCCCGCTTCCCCCGGACGTCTTTTGCAGCAAGGGGCTGCAGGGAGATAGCGATCTCCCTGCAGCCCCTTGCTGCAAAAGACGTCGGGGGGCAGCAGGGAAGAAGCGCTTAGCTTCCCGCTGCCCCTGGACCTCTTTTGAAGCAAGGGGCTGCGGGGAGATAGCGATCTCCCTGCAGCCCCTTGCTGCAAAAGACGTCGGGGGGCAGCAGGGAAGAAGCGCTTAGCTTCCCGCTGCCCCTGGACCTCTTTTGAAGCAAGGGGCTGCGGGGAGATAGCGATCTCCCTGCAGCCCCTTGCTGCAAAAGACGTTGGGGGGCAGCGGGAAAGAAGCGCTTAGCTTCCCGCTGCCCCCGGACCTCTTTTGAAGCAAGGGGCTGCGGGGAGATAGTGATCTCCCTGTCCCCGGGAGCAAGCTTCGTCCCCGGGGCAAGCTTCGTCTTGCGAAGCAAGCCCATAGGGAAATTCGTCTTGCGAGGCAACTCGAAAACGAAAAAACCTTTCGTTTTGCGAGTTTTTCGTCTCGCGAGGCGTTCGTCTTGCGGGGTACCACTGTATGTCTATACCTGGTACATAGATAAAAATGAGTTTGCTAGTCCCCAGCTTAGCTTCCCAGATTTCATGTAATATTTGGCAAGTTTCTAATTCTTGAGAGAGCAATCCAAAAGGGTCAGGAGAGAGAATCAAGCCACCCTTGTCTTCTGGACTCAACAGCAGAGTAGAAGGTAGGTGTGTGGGATCAGGGCCGTGGCTAGGGGGTGGTGAGGTGGGCCCCTGCCAGGGGTGCAGGCGATGGGGAGGGCCCCAAAAGTAGTTTAAAACTATGTCCATAACTATAAATATTGATTATTGCCTCATAAGAAATGGTTTTAAATAGAGGGTGAATTGAATGGGGTTGGGGGATTGGAGGAGAGGCAGAAAGAAGAGCTAATTTGTCTGTGGCTAGGGGGCGCAATCTAGGCGGTTCTGTTAGGGGTGCAAGATCACCTATCTATGGTTCTGTGTGAGATACACATTTTCTTCTTATGTTCTGGCTTTGTGTGGTGTCTACCATTGTTATTATTATTATTGCTACTAGTTGCTTTCCTCACAAAAATGACCCAAAGTGACTTACAAAAGTAAACATTAAAACCAATCATAATAACCACAACCACTAAAATACACATTTTTGAGAGAAAGTTTCCCGCCCATTGACTTTGGTTGTGGGTAATAAAGCTCCTGCGCTGACATGGTTTTTCTCATGTTCCAGGAGCTTATCAGGGTGCCCTTCCTATCAGGATCCTGACCCACATGCACACACTTGGGGTGCTTCCTCTTGTGTGTGATGTCGGTGCCTTGATGTCTGAGAGGAACTAGCTGCAGACCTTCCCACAGCCTCCTGAAGGAGGCATCCGATGTTAAATGCCTCACGAGGTTGGACCTTTCCCTCTGTCATTAGATAGTGAGAATCAATCGACTCTATGGCCCCTGAGATGCCCTGGGTAAAAACAATGCCTAGTGAATATTCAGCTGCTCCTTAAAATCTCTTTCTGCAGTGTGCAGGAGCAAAAATATGCAAAATGAACAAGATTATTATGCAAATTAACTTTCATTATGGGATTATAGTATACTTTAATATGATCCATCAAAAGCTAATGTTGCATTGTATATTTTTTTCTGACTGTGTTTGATTTGTATTGTTTTGTTAAGTACCCTGGAATAAATGTTTATGAATGGCTGTACACAAATGCCTTAAAAATAAAGAAACAAAGAAGTTAATTACATTTCAATTGTATGGATTTTAGTGAGAGAATTTGAGCACAATCCTATGTATGCCTCCTTAGAAGGATACTTATATTGATCTTATTTCTAGGTTGTTAATGGAGTGCAGCCAATATTTGCTTGGATTGTAGCCTTAATATTACTATCTAGCATTATTGTTCTTAAAAATAATAAATTGATTATTAAGATTCATGTATACAGTTGCAAAGCCTTGATAGGTTTTGGTTCCCTTATGCCTGCAACTAGTAATGGTCAGACTCTTGGCAATTCCCAATGAAATAAATGGGAATGGAATTTATTTTGATGAGCCTTGCTCAGTTGTGACTCCTCGGAGGATGGTGCCCTGTGTTTTCAGACAACATAAACCAACAACCAAATAAACCTTCTTTTGTGTGCTTTTGTACCCTTTCTTTAGCAAAACCCAAAATCACCTATGTGGAGAACAAAACTGCTATGGAACTGGAAGACCAGATCACTCTGACCTGTGAAGCTTCTGGAGACCCCATCCCCTCCATCACGTGGAGGACCTCTACACGGAACATCAGTAATGAAGAGAAGGTATTGCTTCACCTTAGGTCCAGTCCTCCTGCAGCAGGGCAATAAAATCAGGGGAAGTAGAAGGCCTAGGAGCTTCCTCTACTCCCTCTCAACTGGCAGTATAATGTTGCACACTGGAACCGCTGTTCCTCTAAGCTTGGTTCACATGCAGATAGTAATATTTAATAGTTATATTATTTCAGTATCCCATGCAACAGCTCTCTAGGGTTCACCAAGATTAGATTTCCCACACTAGGGACGGGAGTGGGAACATGGCTTGGATTTCATTTTAATAAGGACTTACCTAACTTTCCATTTTTGAGGCAATATGTGAACCAAAACGCACCTATCTTTTGAAATTCATATATTTTGCAATGCAGTTCCTCTGCCCCAAAAAATTGTATATTAGGAGAAAATGTGCCTTAAAATGCATTATACTAAAGACGATTGCTTGCAAAAATGTGTACATTAGGTAAAATTGGATTCTGAAAGGTATATACATAGTAGGAAAAAATGGCAATAAAATTCAGAGTCATGAGACTTTTTTCAAACAGAATTGCACACTGATGCTGAAATGTCATGAACTGAACTTAAAACTGCAGAAATGGGAAACTAATGAAATTCAAAATTGGCAGATTCCTCGTTCCCTTTCCCACACTGCTAATGGAGGATTCAAGACGAAGGAAAGCGTAACATAGCTATAGCTACCAAGAGAGTCAACAGATGAGGTGGAATTTGAATTGGGGACTCCCTGGCTTACACCGTTGGCTGCTATTCTACCAAGGCATGTTCCCAAAATGTCATACAAATCCCTTGGAGGATAAACGGCTGCTGACAACTAACCTGATTCCACTGTAGTAAGCCAATGGATCTCACTGTAGCCCTTACCTCTGGGTCCCCCATGTCCAATTAGCATAGATCAGAATATCTGTCATTGACATGGAGTCATTGTGATTGTAAGAATCCAAATGATATTATGCATTGCAAAAAACACATGATAGATAGTTGGGGGCTGGGTTCAGCAGTCTCCTGTGATGTGTGCAATACGTATATTGGCCTGTTGAGAGGTAGCAGAACAGGGTGAAACTAGCCTCATACAATTTCATTGCTCTTGTTGTATGTTAAGGTAGGATTCATATTTATGTCAGCTTAGCAAAAAACAAACAAATCCCCGCCTTAGTAATTTGCAAACCTGCAATGGCTTCACATAAGAATGGAACTTCCCTGAGCTAAGCCATCAAGAGAGAGCCAGGAGCCAAAGGGTATGTGCTAGGGCCCAAGTCTAGAGCCAGGAAAGGCTTTTATTTCTGAGGCCAAGTCCTAGCACTAATAGGGAGGTTTTGTAGCCCTTTTTGTTGACTACAACCAAAAACCAGCCTGGGTGGGTGGAGTCATTCTAGTATCTGGTGACCTTCCACTGTCGATGGTACACCATGTGGAGCTATGTGTTATTGATTCTAGCCCCAGGTAACAGAACCAATTCTCCATCTACTTCTCCTTGCATGGTTGCCCAGAGGCGATTTCTTAACCACACACGAAGAAATGATTATTTATTTGCAGACCTAAATAATCTATTCCATTGCTTCCCAGGAGCTTGCTGGATCTGTAGCCTCTTGGGAGGTGCATGTTTTTGTTCCTTTCTGACTGCCAAACATGCAAGGAATGTTGTACCCATCCTTTTGCTCTTAGGTGATGGGCCGGGTATTGGTGCTGCGATTCCAGTGTGCAACAGCCATTACAGCAACTACCAAAAGCAGAAGTTGCTTGGGAGAAATTGGGGGGGGGGGTGAGGGAAGGGAGAGATGCATATGTAGCCTAAAAACATTCTGTGGACCCAAATGAGCTTGTTCATTCTTTTTTCTCTTGATATCCTGCACTTTTACTCTTTCACGCTGCACGTAACTCCAGGCACAAAAGCCCTGGCTGCCTTTGTGCTCGCTTGTTAACTGTCGTCGACCACATATCGAAATCATTTTTTTGTTCTTGATGGCAAAAATAATTAGCAGTTTTGAAATAAAGATGATGTCTTCGGATTGGATGTGGCCAGAAGCTGCACAGGGCTGGCCGCTCGTCATAATAGTCCCATGTGAACAGCAAGTGAATAAAGAAAGAAAGGGAGAGCATTGCTCAGTTCTTATGCAGCTACAAATTCAAGCAGTGCTTATTAGTTAATTGCGTTTAAGGTCAAAGAAAAGTGTTGAACCTTTTTCATTAGTTATGACAGTGTAGAAAAGTAGGGAATTCAGATCCAAACACATACTGTACATAGAGAGCAGAATGGTTTGGAGGCATTGGACTGCTTTGTATGTCATGATAAGCTACAGTTTGTCCTGAGCCATGTTTTCATTGTGAACAGGCTTCTCTCCTGCCACGCAAGTTCCTATCTGACTTCTTGGTTTATTTTTGGCTTGCTGTTTAATGTTTGGTTAAGGCAAACAAATCACAGTCCAGGTTCAAATGACACAAGAAGCCATACTATAGATTGTTTGAGCCACATGGGAAGGCATGTTTTATTTAGAAAAATGGATAGACCAAATCAAGTACAACAGTATATTTTTAAAGCATATTTTAGGATTAAATATGTTCAGAAGTGTGCATATTGAGCTAAAATGCTGATCTAAATGTATGTTTTATGGTAAAAATACATATTAAAATATGAATACATCCTTAAATGTGAATTATTATCTGGATTAGTTTAAAAAATGGGAAAGTAGATTAATGTGGAAATGAGACAGAATAAACTTATGAATGAACACATGGAAAACAGGCACAAACCAGAAATAGACCGATCCACTATCTATAGTTCCCTATGTTCAGCTACTAATGGCAGCATTTTCTGTGTTCAAATATAGCATGAGAATTCATTGTAAATCAGCCAAACAATGCAAAAAGCTGGGAGAGGTGGCTAGGTTATTTTTCCCTGAGGAATTTCCCCTTCAAGAAGCTCAGAGTAAAACTGCTAAATATTTTTGAAACGTTCACTTCTGCCGTTGAACACTCTATGCTAAGGAACCATAAAGGTTCATCCTCCTTTGGATAGTTTCTAATGGAGACTGGAATGGGCAGGGGGAGGAGAAACATGAAGAATTTAGACCTGCTGCTGCTGCTGCTGTTGTTGTTGCTACTGCTGCTGCTGTTTTGTCTGGTGTGTGGGCTGGATGCCTTGCTGATGAGTTTCCTTGTTCTTTGTATATTGCCATTACGTTCCAGTTAATTTTCAGGCATTTATGCTTTGGTTTTGTCATTAGTTCAAACAAGAGATCTGTGCTATGGGAGCAGACTAAGCAAGTGTGGGGTGAAGCAAAATGGCAACAAATGGGCCTCCTAAACCATCAGTGCTCAATATTGTTAGCACACCATAATAAAAGGAGGAGTGGAGTTGATTTAGCAGATCCTTCCCCAACTGGGTACCCTCCAGATGCTTGCAATTACAAATTTTATCTTCATTTTTGAGCATTCATAATTCTGGCTGCAGTTGATGAGAGTTGGAGTCCAACAACATCTGAAGGGCACCAGTTGGGGAAGTCTAGTTCAGTTCAGCAGCCAAAATTGTAATCCCCATCTTCCAGCAGTGGTACATTTCAGACTAACAGATGATGGGGACTGAACAGTAAGAATAAATTATCACTTCCTTTGCTGGCTCATGAATTTCCATGAAACATCTCTCGGTTCCTGTTGACCACAGGAAGCTGGGTTAAATGGGTCTTTTGATCTGATTCCACATGGCAGCTTAGTTCTTATCACAGTAACTCTCAAATGTCACAGCTAAATACCAGTGCATGGTATGCATTTGTATTAATCAGCAGATGGCAGGACATAGTTCCAGTTGTCCAAACCAGTGAAGCCTGGGGTTAGTCCAGTTTCTCTTGCATGAGAATTAAACTGGACTAGATCCTTGCGAGGTTTACCAGGTTGTCAAATGGATGATCAGGTGTTTGTTATTCAAAACTGTTGATTATGTGAATGAATGGGATTTGTGCAAAAGCTTAGAGGTGCCCATTGACTGTGCAAACGGTATAATTTAGTTGCAGTCAAGTCAAGGCGTTATCTAGATACAGGAACAGTGCTGTCTATGGATCAATTGTGCTGCCAGGAATGGTGCCTTGTGTGATGGTGGGAATCTTCATTTGCAACACCATGTCTGCTATCAATTATGCAGCTTCTCTTGGTGAAACAGAAGAAATACACACAACCTTAGGGCTGGTTTCTTGCCAACGTTCTTAGGCCCACTGTCCCATTGGGCCCATTGTGCAAAGCCTCCAGCTCGGTGCACAGTGGTAATGTTAGAGTTACACCTGGTAGACAGTTCCTTAAACAGTGGAGGTAGCCAAGTAACTTTCTCTCTGATTCCCACAAAGTAGACTGCCACCCAGTGCAGCCCCCCTGCCATCTACCTTCCCCTCATGCACATAAACTTATTTGCCTTTGTTTTGGAAACTTAGGCCGAGGACCTGGAACTCCTCAAGAAGGTTTGGCCCAGCAGCCTTTAAAAAATAAAATGAGTATTTCAACAAGTTGTATACCAGTTAGTCACAGTCAGCTCTAAGCAGTGTTGCCCCAACCTCTTGGCCTAAGTTGTCAGACCAAACTATATATGTATGATTAATAAAGATAAGGTACACTTTTAGGCACCAGGCAAAAACGTTCAACATTAATCAGGCCTTTGACTGATAGACATCCAGTGCCTTTTAAAAATGCATTGTGGGAGGGTGGGCGGTTATTGGGTTGTCTTTGTTCTTGTTTTTATTACGTGTTTTCTGTTTTTTATATGTTGTGAACCACCCTGAGATCTACAGGTATAGGGCAGAGTACAAATTTAATAAATAAAATAAAATAAAATAAAAACTAAATAGATGGAAAAGACACATTGATCCCATTTTTCATATTAGCTGCCTTCCCAACACACTTGGCAAAGGGTTTATAGAGGTTCTGCTTATTGGAGAATTAGCTAAATTAACTAAATTATATACCGTATTTTTCGCCCTATAAGACACACTTTTTCCCCTCCAAAAATGAAGGGGAAATGTGTGTGCGTCTTATGGGGCGAATGCAGGCTTTCGCTGAAGCCTGGAGAGCGAGGGGGGTCGGTACGCACCGACCCCTCTTGCTCTCCAGGCTTCAGGAAGCTATCCGCTAGCTGTGGGAGACCCAGCTCTCCCAGGGCTAGCGGAGAGCTTGCCGGCACCCAGAAGCTTGGGGCGCGCTGAGCTCCGCACGCCCCAAGCTTCGGGATTAGCGCAGCGGTCCGCTAGCCCTGGGAGAGCCGCGCGGCTCTCCCACGGCTAGCGGAGACCTTGCCGGCACCCAGAAGCTTGGGGCGCGCTGAGCTCCGCACGCCCCAAGCTTCGGGATTAGCGCAGCAGTCCGCTAGCCCTGGGAGAGCCGCGCGGCTCTCCCAAGGCTAGCGGAGACCTTGCCGGCACCCAGAAGCTTGGGGCGTGCTGAGCTCCACACGCCCCAAGCTTCGGGATTAGCGCAGCGCACCTGGGGGGGGGAAATAAAAATTTTTTCCCTTTATTCCCCCCCCAAAAAACTAGGTGCGTCTTATGGGCCGGTGCGTCTTGTGGGGCGAAAAATACGGTACCTCTGGCCCCTCCCTATCATTGTGATAGATTTTACCATTGTGAGTTGGTATCATAGTAAAACAAGAACCCATACACTTAGGAGTGGCTAACCTGTGAGCCTCTGGCTGCTCTTAGACTCTTAAGACCCATCAGCCCCAGCTAGCATGGCCAATAGCTAGAGAAATTGGGTTAGAGCCCAATCAGGTTGGTCATCCATGCCATAAAGTCAGGACGGGAATTGGAGTACAGGGGGTAATCTTTTTCTTCTCCAGAAAACCTCCAGTCAGTTTCCCCCACCTGACTGCCTCTTAGCTCATGATTTATAATTCAAGTTTGTCAAGGTTAGTTGTAATACTATATGCATCATTGTCAAGGCAATCAGTCAATCGTCTCTTTTGTGCCAAATTCCTTAGCTTCAATTAGTAGTGCCTCCACCAAAATAAATGGCTTGTACATACTTTTGAATATGATCTTCAAAAGGATTGATTTTGTTAGAAATGCCTGGAGTTTTGCCCACTTCAATGCAGCTTTAATGATGATAATGGCAAATAATAATTAGCATTTATATAGTGTTTTAAATAACTAAAAGTACTTCTTATCTATTATTTTAGTATTCCTTAACATGCCTTGTAAGTTGGGGTCAGTACTATTCTCCCCATGTTGCAGATGGGGTAAACTGAGACTGAGAGTTGACTTAACTAAATCCTTATAGGGAGTTTATTGAACTTGGGGCTTATGGATTTGTAGTGCATATGTTTGTTGCAAGAAGGAAATGTCCTTACTCCTGCTGTTTTGGTTCTCCCGGTTGTGTTTGGGAAGAACATCCAGTGGGGCTCAGCACAAGGCCAAAGTTCCTTTAGATTAACGTCAGCAGTGTCAATGATTTCAGGTTGCTGCTTAGGAGGAGTCAGGGCAATATTGCTAACGTATGATGGGTAACTAGGCTTGTTTGTAATGTAGTCTTACACATGTACAAGCAGTCGTATTTGCATGCAAGTCTCTTATGTGAGTAGCTGTCACCTGAAGCTGCAGATTGGGTCCCCCCACTGTATTGAATGGGGACGTTTCTACAGAGGGAAGAATCCTCAGGGCAGCTGTGGGATCTCTAGGTCAATTGTGGTAGCTGGAGCTGATGTGAGTTGTTGTCCAGAACATCTGGAGGGCACCAGGTTGGTGAAGGCTCTAAGCACTTCCTGAGTCAGAGCAGAGACAGAAATTGTTGGGGCAGGGTTTGTGTGCACGCAGTATGTCGGAAACTGTGGTCATTGTCAGAGCTGGTGGCGCTGATCTTGCTGGGAATGATTTGGGAAACAGGTGCCTCATTGCTCATCCTCACTCCCTAAACATGCCATTTGTGTTTGGTGTCCATTGGCCTTTGTGTCTGTTGCTGCCATCCAAACATCCGCAGTGTTCACTGCACCCAAAGTCTTGCGTCTTCCTGGTCGTGTGATTCTATTACCAGGTGATTATGGACTCCTTTTACTGCAGCAGATTAAACCAGGAAAATGGGCATAGGTGGAAAACGTCCTTGGGTTTCAGGTAGTAGAGAAATTGACCCCGAGGTTTAAATTGGATTCTATTTTTCTTGTTTTCAATAGATTTAAAATTGTGCTTCTTTTTTCTGATATGAGCATTCTTGCCACTTTAACAGCATGCATCATAATAATATGATATAACATAAAAAGAAAATATGCTTGTATGCATGCATGAGAAAGCATTTAAAATGTGTCGCTTTAATAGCTGTTCTCTGCTTGTGGACACAGAGTAATATGCTTATGCCGTGCCAGGAAAACATTTCTGTCCATATCTTTGCATTGCAAAGCTGCTGCAGTGGGGCAGGGGTTGGGGGTGTCGCTGGGATTGCTGCCATTGGGGGCTGCTTGCGGCAAAATGGTGTGACAGAGCCAAATGTGCAGATTAAGTTGCCTTGCTGCTGAGCAGAAGCAGAGTCTGCAAATGATAATTTAGCCCTTGATCAATCAAACTTGGGGTTGTTGTTGTTGCTTTAATTACTGATTTGGAACAAATACCAGGGAATGGAGGTCCCACCGTAATCCCCCTTGCCCTTCATTGTCCCACCCACCTCACCTCCCTTCTTAAATTTGGTTTCGCATGTGCACGGAATGCAGTGTGATGCATACAACGTATTAACTGAAGTGGGGGAAGCAACAACATTTGTAAACATTTACTGCTCTTTTTTTGTGTGTGTTGTGTTTTATCTATCTGTTCTCTCCAGGCTTCATGGACCCGGCCCGAGAAACAAGAGGTATAAGATTACCATACAAATAGCCAATCTTCTCTAGCTTTGTGTATATATGTGTATAAATATGTATTTAAATGTTGTGGATTAACAAATTTCTTGTAGCAGTAAGAAACCCAACTAAATCTAGTATTAATAATGTAACTGCATTGGTGTTGATTATCTATATATCTACTATAATAAGTTCAAGCTATCTGCTGGTAGCTCTAGAAACCTCTTTCTGTCCTACTGCATCTTTGGATGAGCAAGCACAGTGTCTTTGGAATGGGACAAACATCACCAAGGACCTCCACCGTGGGGCTTTGGTGGGATTAAAGTGGACCTGTGATGTTCAATAACAATGAACAATATTCTCCGTTTTGGACCTAGAAGGCTGAAAGCTCTTTTAGGCACAAATTCCCAAAGCAAAGTTCTTAAAAGCATTGTTCATCCATGACATCCATGGGCTCATGGAGTAAGGTGAGGGTGAGTTGGTAAGTCCCCTCATCTCAGGATTTGTGCTCACAGCCCACTTAGCCCAGCTCAAATTCACTTGTTTGCTCATTCTCCTTCAGTTAGGCACGTTCTGCTCTACTTTAAAATGTTTGCATCACATTCCATCTCAGAAGCAGTGCAGTTACCTATCTCAAAGTCTATGTGTTCTCCAGAAGATGGTCCTATAGACTACATTTAGAGATGGGTAATTGACTGACCTAGATGTCGAACTGGAGCTCCTATCTGTATTGTATGGATCACCAACTTCAGCCACAATGCAACAGAGAGGGATTGATCGCGTGCATTCATCCCACATCCATCAAGTTTGGACTTCATGCTCAATTTTGTGATTGGGAAATTGGGAGCAGGAAGGGAAGGGGATAATTTAAATCGTAACCCTACTTTAGGAAAGATGATTTTGACCAACAGCTTCCATTAAACTGGGATTGTGTACCGAGCAAATGAAACGTGTATTGCATAAATTGGATGGGGTAGACTTCTTGAAATGCGTCAGAACCGCGTACTAGTAAACATGACCCGGCTTATAGCAAAATCAGTCTGAGAAGTCTGGTGCAAGAAACTGTGGGTTCTGCTGTGGTTCTCATTATTTCTTTAGCTGCTGCTTAGAGTTTCAAACTCTTAGGAGCCAAAACACAACAACATGCTGGAGATCCTATCTGAATCATCCTCTCTTCCATTTCTTCATTGTGTATGCATCTATGGCAGGAGATGAGAAGGGTTATTCTTACTCTGATGGGAACTCTGTAGGATGAGCTTCTGTCATTTCTTGGTCATTTCTGTGATCTGCTTCTGAACCCAGGCAGAAGGTAGATCTTCCTTTGCTGCTGGACCAATTTCTAGATGAACCACCTTCACTTGCCAGGTGCTGGGTCTGTTGGAAAGAATACTGAATTAGGTGGAATCTCAGCCTGATAAGAACCTCTTAAGTAAGAATGCATTAAGATGATCACAGATCGTCAAGGGCTTGAGCTAGGTGTGATGCTGGAAATGCATGAGGACATAGTCAATGTCTTTCTGTTTTGCCAGAAAAAGTCTTGGGGGAGCCTGATACGAATTTGAGCTGAACAGAGAGGCTTTAACCATTTCCCCATTGCATGGTTAGCCATCGACTGATGGTTAGCCATAGGAAGAAGAAATTTGCATGACGGCAAAGCACCATAGCCCCATGCAGTGACTTCCTTTTGGAAAATAAGATGCATTCATGCCCAGATTGGCCATAATCCTTAAGTCTTATGAGAAACTGAGTCTAGACAGTTTTGTTTTTATAAAATGTGAAACATGTTGGTGGATTGCAGGGTTCCTAGTAAACAGAAAAAGATGGTAAGAACTCAAGTCAGCCCACCATCTTTCTACATCCATTTGTATATAATTTAATATCCTCCGTGCTGCATGTGCTGTTTTACTACTGAGAGGTGGTGCTCATAAACTCCAGTTCTCTAAGAATGTATTCATTTGCTTATTCCACAAGGTGAATCCAGCTTGTTTTTCCTCAGAGTATTTTGTGGGGGGAAATTGAGCTGGTAAAACTGTCATCGTGTATTTGTATGGGGGGGGGGTGCTATTGCTTGTAACCTTTTAAAGTCCTTTAGCCCCATACTTCCTAGCATAATTCTATATATCTGTTAGGATACAATATTTATTTGTTTGTCAAAAGAATTGAAGGTACAGCAAAATCACTTTTTGGGGAGAGAGATGAAATACCTTGAAAATGCATTCCTTTCCCCAACCCAAGACCTGTTTTGTGTTTTGGGGTGTTTGGACCCAATCCAGAATTTGTTTTCAAGGGAAGAGAGGCAGTATGTCAGAAGCAAAGAGGGTGGCATTTGGGAGTGGGTAAAACACTGAAGTGAGGGAGGAGGTGTTTGCAAAATGCAAGAATTTCTTCTTCAACATGTATGCATATGGAAAACTATTGTCAAATGAAGAATTCCAGTACATGTGCATTGGACAGAAATGTGCAGATTTTATATATATAAGTGATAAATTGTCATGTGTGAATTAATCCTGTTAGATCTGCCCCTCCTGGACATTAATATGCTTTGTTAACCAAAGTGGTTCTTTGATGTGACACCTTTAGCAATGTTGGCTGATTTTCATGGGATGTAAAGTTGTTCACTGCTGCAAGGGCATAGAAACATATACCCAAATAGGACTTCCTGGATCATCTTCCTTGTGCCTCTGTTGCCATGACAACTGATGATAAAACTGGGCATTCAGTTGAGTGTGTGTTCCCTTTGTAGCCGGCTGGAGCCTAATCAGGCCACAAGTGCCACTTTTGATGTGCATATTATGGAATGTTGATTCGGCTGCAGATGAAAGAACAGGGACCAGCTGACAGCCTCTTGATGCATTTTCACCCTGAATGGAGTATATTAATAATCTCACTGCCCCAATTTGGAAGAATCGCTTTTTCATTGATAGGCAGCTTTCTAGTAGACACCACCTTTGTTTTCCTTTTGTAGAAACATCTTGCTATTCCTTTGTTAATCTACAGGAATTTTTCTCTTGGGAGTATTTGGTTAGGTGGGGATGTTTTTGGGGTGTGGGTTGTGTGCTTGTTTTATTTCTTTTTGTGCATTTGCATTAAGGGGAATGGGTGGGGAGGGGTGGGAAAAACCCCTCTCTTTATCCAAGCTTCACCAGCCACGATGCAATAGCCGCCTTTCCCAGATGTGAAAAAGAAAAGAGCAACTGCATCAAAACAGTTTTGAGGACAAATATTATCAATTGCCATTATCTGTGATATTTATATTTAGCCTCCACGTTCAGGGCGGTCTACCTCTGTGAACCGATTGCAAGGTCAAACCACAGTCTTCGCCCGTTTCTTTCATGTCCTCCCCAGGGACCTCTAGCAGGCTGATACCAGAAACAAGATTCTAGCCTAGAGAATTGGATCTAGGAAGGAACTCCTTCAAAATGGCATCAGCCTCATTGGGAGAGGAATCTGACATGTCACCACTGGAATTTCAAAACCTGTCTGGAGCTGCAGTTAAGCCAGGCTCAGCTGCAGCAACCAGGGCAGTGTGAAAGTCTGGAGTACAGATACTATGTTGCTGGCTGCATAGCACAGAGTCCAGTCCAATTGCTCTCCGAAATGACCTCATTCCCCTTCATTGCTAATATTTTTGTCATTGCTAAGACTGAACCAAAGCATCATGACATTTGTAGGGTTGTCTGAAAGCCAAGATTACAGCTATTTTTCTTGGTGGAGCATAAGTCTGTTGGTTGCAGCTATGATGAGTGCTGCCATTTTCCGGACATTTCCCTGGGCAACACAGGAGCATTTCCCTGTCTTCCTGCACTCTACTTCAGCTCAGTGCTGGAAATACAAGACAGTGGTATCCATCCTGCCTGTGAACAGCCGTAGAAGAAATTAATTAGAAATTAAATTGGACCAGGATGTCAGCACAGTGGGTTTATTTTGCTCCTACCTTCACATGGCAGGAGTGCAACTTTGCACCCTGAAAACAAAGCAATGTTGTTAAGCAGGTTTTTGTTGGCTCAGTTCAGCTTCATAGGGCAGACAGCAAGGAAAGCATCATGACCTCCGGAAAGCAGAATGCAGGTGGCAGCCTCTTAGTGTCTCAGCCAGGAGTGAGGAACATGTGGTCCTCAAGATGTTTGTGGGCTACATCTCCCATCAGCCCAAGCAAGAATGACCAGTGGTCAAGGATAATGTGAGTTGGAGTCCATCAACTTTTGGAGGGCCACTGCTTCCCCCATTCCATGTCTGAACGATGGACATAGGGTAAATGATGCCCAGCAAAGCCCAGCCTGATTTCCAAGCATTCCCTGCTCTCTGAATGCACCGTCATCTGCTCATATCTTCCATATCTTCTGAACTCTTCTCTCTTTTTCCTGCCAGACCCTGGATGGGCGCATTGTGGTGCGCAGCCATGCGCGGGTATCTTCACTGACGCTGAAAGACATTCAGTACACGGATGCTGGGGAGTACATCTGCATAGCCAGCAACACCATAGGGCAAGATTCCCAAGCCATGCACCTGGAAGTCCAGTGTAAGTGGGCACATTTCACCATCACTCCCGCTCCCATTGTACAGGTTCTGCCTTTTTCCACTGCCCTCTCTTCTCCCCAGGAGTCCAAACCCACAGAATGTTTATGTGTGGAGGGAAGGAGGGAAGAATTTTAGGGAGGTGGTGGTGGGCATGGCTTTCTGGGTATAGCAAGCAGGAGTTATAATGATGGAAGAGGGGCACGGTGGTGGAGTGAGAAGTTACTGTAGCTGCATGAGAACGTCACATTCAGATGCAGTATAGCTCTGAATAACATGACTGGTCACAAACAGTAAAGGGGAGCTTAACCCCTCTGAGCTTTAAGAAGCTTCTAGCTGGCTACCATTGGACACAGAATTCTAGGCCAGAAGGGCCTCTGCTCTTATGTTCTCAGTCTTTAGCAGCAAAGGACTTCTGGCTTTTAGATCCCTTTAGGATTTCTAAACCCGTAGGATTCCCCTCAACAGCAAGCTGCAGAAAGCAACACTTGCTGGACAAAGACTCAGTTGTCTGCAGCCACCCATAGTCAGGGCCACAAAGTTTATATTATCTGCCAGAGTTTATATTATCTATCCAAGGAGAAGTGGCTGCACCAAATCTGTTCCAAGGCATCACAAGGAGCAGACTCTTGAAGCTAGAATTGTAAACTGGTTATCTTTCCATGGTGTTGAGCAGAAGGTTAGCTATTAGCACTTGGGAAGGTATGAGAAGGAAATGTTGCAGCACCTCTAGAGAGGGGCTCTTTACTCTCACTTGCTAATGACTTTTCCAAATACTGCTTTCTCCTTTTTTCAGATGCCCCGAAGCTACAGGGCCCTGTTGCCGTTTACACTTGGGAAGGCAACCAGGTGAACATCACCTGTGAGGTGTTTGCATACCCAAGTGCTGTCATCTCCTGGTTCCGAGATGGGCAGCTGCTGCCAAGCTCCAACTATAGCAACATTAGGATCTACAACACTCCAACTGCCAGTTACCTAGAGGTGAGACATACAGTTCCTTGCTAAGAAGAAACCTGGGGCACATACATATTCATAGGGATGTAGAATCTCCTCTTCATCACGGAGGGTGGGTGTTTGGTTTGACCACACTTGTTTCTCCTTAAGGGTGAAAGGAGTTGAGCATACAACCAGTGGGTGAGGGCCTGTGGCTGCAGCTCCTATCCCATCCAGCATGGCCAGTAGTCAGGTTATTTCTAATACACTTTTTAATCTCCTATATTTTCCAAATTTCATTATACTTGTCCATGCAAAGTCTACGTCTTTAAGCAATCCACTCGTAAGTGGCAAGAGTAGTCAGGTCCTCAATCCTGGTCTTCAAGCCGTACATTTGTCTTTCCAATGCAGCAATATCAGTCTTTTGGCAACACATAGGAAGGGCACAATGAATTGATTTATGTTGCCCTGTTGTCAAATTTCATATAGTACGTATGTAGTTCAAAACACTATTATCTTCTGGAAAAAATAGCTTTCCCTCCCGCACATATTTATATAATTCACTACTTTCTCCCAAAACTTGGTCAGTTTAGGCCGTTATAAAACCATGTGCTTTAAAGTAGTATTCCCCTTATTACATCTCCATATTATTTTCCATTGTATGTCATAATTTAAGGTCCATTGATACCTTTGTTATAGAGGTTATAACACTCTCCCATTGTCTTGGCAATACAGGATCCTCAATTCTATATTCTCTTCATTTCTTAACATCTGCATATCAAACTGATTTATTGAGAAATAGCTATAAAAAGTCATCACATATTTTTTTTTGTTTTAAAAGATTTAAGCAATTGTTCTAGTACCAGAAAAGTATCAGAAAATAAATCAGAAAATAAATCAGAAAATTAACACCAATTGTTGGCTTCCAGTATTTAATGCTTGACAATAAGTAAGCATGATGATACAGCTCTGGATTCTCAATACCAAATCCTCCCTCATTAATTTGTAATTGTAATTTGTAATAGTCGTCTTTTTTATTAGAAATAAAAAACTCCAAATTCTTTATTCTTTCCTAGTAGGGAAGGTATTCTAACCCTCCTGATCAATTTCCCCTTTGCAGGTGACACCAGACTCGGAAAATGATTTTGGAAACTACAATTGCACAGCAGTCAACCGGATTGGTCAGGAGTCCTCAGAGTTCATCCTTGTACAAGCAGGTGAGTCATCCAAGTGCCCCTCAGAGGTGCACATGAGGTCTAGAAACTTTCCTCTCCCCCATTTTTTCTGAATGAAACTGTGCTGCCTTATAAGCTTGCTCAGTGGTTTCCTATTGACCACACACAAATTTCTTGGTAGAGCATCCAGAACTCTCAAAGGTGCTATCCTGAGCAGTTTGAAAGACCTTAACCCTAAGCTATGGCTACTACAGTGATTTCCACGTAGAGTTTCTTCTAGGACTGCACAAAACTTTTGGAGGTTCAGCCCAAACTTTGGGGTAGGAGGTGTTAGAGATGAGTAAGGCGCAAAACAGTGTTCAAGGGGTGAAAGTTGCTACTATTTTATTTTCCCAATAATGCTCAGTTCAAAGAGGCATTTTGAGTGGGGGGAGGGAGGAATGGGGTCGCCACCACACAAAATATACTGTGCATATACTGCAAAGTTTTTTATGCGTGCAAGTTTGCCCTGCCCTTTCTGGCCTCATTAGTCTGTTCTGCCTCCCTCCCTGTCTCAGATACTCCATCTGCACCTTCCATTGAGAGAGTGGAACCCTATTCAAGCACAGCCCAAGTGGAATTTGATGAACCTGAGGCTACTGGCGGAGTTCCCATCCTCCGGTACAAGGCAGAGTGGCGAGCGCGGGGAGAGGAAGACTGGCACTCCAGGATGTACGATGCTAAGGAAGGTAGGGTGTTGAGTACTGCCAACCAGCAGAGACTGTGATGTCTTTGTGATACATGGTTTATTTACACATATGTAAAACCTGAGTTTAGATGGAGAGCATTCACATTCCAAGAGGGTCTCTTGCTTTCTCCCATGGATGCAGAAGACGTGGGTTTAAGAACAGAAAACAACAGCCATGTTCTCTTTCTCTTTGTTAAAGCCTGTTCCAGTCAGCCCACATAGTGTTCTTCACCTTCCTTCTTCCTTATCACCGCTAACCTGGTGAAACTAGTCCCTTCTGGCCTACAGCATCCAAACTAAAATCCTAAACCCATTTTTTTTCTCTGCCCACTGACACACAGCTGGAGTCTTCGCCCTCCTGGTGGTTTTCTTGATTGGGTCATCACTGGTCTTTCTCCCTCTTAACAATTCACATTCAGCTAGCAGCCACCAGGCTGGCCTGACTTGTTAACACAATCCAGGGGTTCAGTGTTTGTCACAGCCTAACTCGCAAACATGGATTAAGTCCAACTTTTACTGGACCCAGGAATTTAGTGTGTCTTGCAGCCCACAAATTCACAGCAATACCCTTGCTTGATCCATATTTTAATCCACTTGTGCACAGATTGATTTCCCCATGCCCAAGAACTTTTAATGCTGTTCTGCAGCTGTGCCATAGGTTTCTTGCAAAAATCTTACCTTAACTGATGCATGGAAATTTTGAAGGGAGATTTGGCCCACTTGAAAAACTGATTTTGCAATGGCTCGTGAATAAGTTTCTTCGAAATTTCCACAAATTTGCAGGCAGAGGCAGCCTTCTTTCACCTCCTCCCTTTCTTTCCATGCCCCCTCCCTCAATCTGGTCAGTTTTTCATTAGGAGTTTTCTCACTGTTGAACTGCATGCTTCTGGTTATTGCCTGACTGCGACCCAGGATTTCCCCCTCATTTTCCAAATGACCCTGTTACGCAAAAAACCAAAAACCACTCATACTTCTGTTCTGATCATATAAAAGGTGTCTGCATAGAAGGGAGGGGGACAAAGAAGGACTAATGAGTCTGGAAGCACAGAGCACCCTTAGCAACCACTCTTAACAACAAGGAAGGAGGAAGGAGCATTGAGTCCCAAAAGCCTAGTGTGTCCTGCTGCTCTGAGCCCTGATAAGCACAGTGGGCAGAGCAAGGCGGATAAACTCAGAAAAATCTGACTAAGTGCAACAAATAAAAAGTGGACAAATAAACATGGGGTTTTGGGAAAGAGTTCCAGGGCAAAAATAGGAAGAGCACAGTGGACCCACTGAACATGAAAGTCAGGATTTTGCCATCGAGTGTGGATTGGCCCTTTATCTATTGACTAACCATGAAGAAACTGTTAGTTTTGGACTCTGTGGGAGCATGACATGGAGAAAGAGCAGGGCCACAACAGGATCTATCTTTGATAGAGTAGAATTTCATCTCTCTGTGTTTTTGTATAGAGGAAGCTTAACATCAGGTAACAACTCTTGAGTTTTCCAACTTCTGAATTGTAAATTTATTAAGAAGCCCTATCTAGGGGTAAAAAATTAGCAACCCTTCCATGGGTGATCAGAGAGATCTTTGTTAGTCTAAAGCTTGCGTATTAATTGTATCATCAAAAAAGCAATGGATGCCCTACTTTGTTGAGGTGAGGATGGCAGGTCCCCTCTCCGTCCGCTATTCCTCCCATGCTCTTCTCTCTCCAGGTCCTGCACACCCAAGGTTGTTGATTGTGAAATGAACCGTTTTCTGTTATAGATTAAAACGTTCCTCCGCTTGTTTCCTCTCTTTTCTGGAATAGCCAACATGGAGGGTGTGTTCACTGTGATGGGCTTGAAGCCAGAGACAAGGTATGCCATCCGACTGACTGCCATCAATGGCAAAGGCGCAGGCGAAATCAGTTCTCCCTCTGAGTTCAAGACACAGCCAGTTCGTAAGTAACTCCCTGCTTTTCTATTCTTCCTTGCTTTTTGCAAACGTCCTTCATTTTCTCTCCCTGCCTCTTTGCAGCTTCCCTTCCATGCATGGATGGCTCCTGTTCCTCTTGCAGGTCTCATTCTGATCTTTCCCAAAACATCTGCCCAGATTTCTCTGATTTCACCAGGTTGTAACATCGACCCACTTCTGTTATTTTCTGTCTTCCAATGGTCTTTTTTGTTTTTGTTCTTCCTCCCACCAAGCTGCACTCCCAGAGACTGGTTATGGAAATAAGGGGTTTGATTGTTTAGGGGGATAGTGTGGCTTTTCTTTTTTTAACTAGCCCTCACTCCTTTATTGTAGCTTGGCACATGTCATAACAATATTGTGGGTAAGGAACAGAGAAATGAACCAGCTTTTTTCTGGCACAGCTGGTAGAAGGGGGGAGAAAGAGTAGAAGGGTGATTTTTTTAAAATCTGAACTTCCTCTGTTATGAAGCATTGGTTGAGTTTTGAGCCAAACTGACAATCCTTTTACTTTGCCTGGGCCAACAAGTTGTCGTCATCACCCACCCACCCATGCCTCAATCCATTTCAGTAGACAAACAACTGCCCCAATGAGAAGCCAGCGAACAGGGCTAGAAGGATAGCAGTTGCCTGCTTCTGTTGTCCATTGGTAACTGCTACTGAGAGGCACACTGTTTCCAACCCTGGTGTTAGTATCATGGCTAGTAACCATTAAAAGACTTACCAACTTTCTTGGATTTGTCTTAATTCCATTTTGAAGCCAACCAATAGAGCAGGCATCACTGCTGCTTGTAGCAGCATGATCTGTAAATTAACCCTGTGCTCTATGAACAACTATATCTTTTGGCCAGTCTTGACTCTTATTATATACTCTGCCTCACTGAATTGTCAGAGACAGAGAAATATTGTTGGAGCACACCTTAAAACTTCCATCTAACTGGCAGAAGAGTTAAGCTCAAGAATCAGGTTGCCACAGAGCTGTGTGCTTTTGAGCATGCATGTGCTTTTGAGCATGCATGTTCCACTGTGGCTCCTATTTTACAGTTCCACATCATTTGTGCACCATATGCTTTGTGGGATGTGGGCAGGATTCAGAGTGAACAAGCGAGAGCTAACTGCAAGTTAATGCTCTGGATTTTGCCGCTCCTCAGAGTGAGGATGGACCTGTATGTCTGTCATACTGAGTTTTCCCATTTTCCAATTCCTTCCTTCTTTGGAGGGGCAAGTGGAGGAAGCTGAACTGTTTTCAGACTTGTAATAAAAATTAAACCAAGATTGAATGTAACATGATATGGAACAAAATGGGCTTTATATATATGTGGTTGCCCCAGATCTAAGCCCTTTTCCGCTCCCGGTTTCACTCAAGCCTTTACGTAGCCAGCTTGCTCATGTTTGGATGGGCTTCCTTACATCCCTTTCCCAATTTTCTCCAACCAATGTTCTTCGCGTGTGCCTCGGAATCAGCAACAAACCCACACCTCCTTTCCTATGCCTGTTCAGCTCAGTGCTCCTTCTGCTACATCCAGGGCCTTGCAGCAAAGACCAGAGGTTACAGCAACTCTCCCACTCCACTAGTTCCTCCCTCTCTACCTTGGAAGCTAGTTGTGCTCCTTGTCCCCACAAACTATCCAGTGCACAGATAAATGAACACGATTCCCCTCTTGTGCTTCTGTAGCTGCCCAGTTTTTACTCTTCTCTGATAATCTTAACCTGCCTACCTGGAAAATGTGACCCTAATGCAAGGAACGCTTGCTTGTTTTAAATTTCCAGTGCCTTGTTCTATCGCCTCCTTTATTTTCATCTCTGTTACATCTTTTCTTTTTTTGGGGTCTGTGTCTGTCTTTTCTTTTCATCTGTGTTCCAACCATGGGGAAACCGCAGGCACTCCACCGCCACGTAAGTGCTTCTGAATTCCTTCTCCTGGAGTGCTCTTACCCTAACATTGGATGTAGAACTAGCCCTTTTTAACTTAGCATTTCTCTCTTCTTTTCTTTTCTAGTTTTTTTTAACCTTCCTTCTTGTGCTTAGAAACAAAGTAGCTGATAAAACTCTTGCATCTCCTAATAACACTGATGCTAGAGTAGCTGTTGTATTTTTCCAGTTAACACTGCCGTTTGTAGAAGTTGGTCAAGGGGTTGACACCTCCTTCTTTCCCATCTCCAAAGCATGCAGTGTTGTTCGTATCTGCATGTATGCCTATTTCACTTGCAATGTTGTTGTTTCACACACACACCTGGGGTAGGCAATGTTGAAGTTTCCAGGCTGTCTCCAATAGTTTGCTTGCTTTGATATCAGGTGACAAACTCACTTGTAGGAGGTCGATATTCCCAAAGAGAAAGCTTTTAAAAAATTCTTAGCATACAGGTGAAACTCGGAAAATTAGAATATTGTAGAAAAGTTCATTTATTTCAGTAATTCAACTTAAAAGGTGAAACTAATATATGAGATAGACTCATGACACGCAAAGCGAGATATGTCAAGCCTTTATTTGTTATAATTGTGATGATTATGGCGTACAGCTGATGAAAACCCCAAATTAACAGAATATTCAGAAAACTAGAATATTAAATGAAATCAGCAAAACAAGGACTGCAAATAGAGCAATATTGGACCTCTGAGAAGTAGAAGCATGTATCTGTACTCAGTACTTGGTTTGGGCCCCTTTTGCATCAATTACTGCCTCAATGTGGCACGACATGGATCCTATCAGTCTGTGGCACTGCTGAGGTGTTATGGAAGACCAGGATGCTTCAATAGCAGCCTTCAGCTCTTCTTCATTGCTCGGTCTCATGTCTCTCATCTTTCTCTTGGCAATCAAGCACAGTAATCCCATGGGCACTGAACCAGGTTTTGGTACTTTTGGCAGTGTGGGCAGGTGCCAAAGTCCTACTGGAAAACGAACTCAGCATCCCCATAAAGCTCGTCTGCAGAAGGAAGCATGAAGTGCTCCAAAATCTCCTGGTAGACGGCTACGTTGACCCTAAACATAATGAAGCACAAATAAAGGCTTGACATATCTCGCTTTGCATGTCATGAGTCTATCTCATATATTAGTTTCACCTTTTAAGTTGATTTACTGAAATAAATGAACTTTTCCACGATGTTCTAATTTTCTGAGTTTCACCTGTACGCAGTACAGTTAGGGAGTGAGGGATCTTGCACTTCACCAGCCTCTGTTTTATAATTAAAGGGGCTTTAGAGTCCAGAAGAAGGAGATTGAACAGCAGAAGTAGCTCATGGGTAAACAGGGAAGGTTAGCCGAGCCAGACTCTCCTTAATTGTTCCTTTCACGTTAGTTTAGATTTGTGGATAAATGTTGGAAATGAAAATTGGAAAAGAGCAAACAGCCCTGGCTTGGACTCTGATGAGTCTAAAATATCTAGAGGGCACCAAGCTGCCCTAAAATGAAATTGTACTGTTGCTGTCACTCCACTGTTAGGTTTAGTCCCAAAAGAATTCACCCTCCCCCCCTTCAAAATCCGAAGAAACATGGACACCCATACATTGGGGTCAGTTCCCTTTCCCAAACGGACCAGCCAGATGCTTACAAATCGGGCAACGTCCTTTTCCCATTGTGTGTTCAGTACATTGCCCTTGTATATATGGAAGTTCCATTTAGCTTTCATGGATAATAGCCACATATTGTACCTCTGGTGGTGGCCAATCTTACGTGGCTGGTTTATGGACATCCAATTCATGTGGGGTTCAAGCTGTATCCCTCCCAAAGGGTGATCAGATAAATAACTGAGGGTTAAAGGGGGGAGTGTTAAAGGCACTTTGCTCTCAGGCTGGTGGTGAGCAATAAAGTTGCTGTCCAGTGCAGCCATGTCTGAAAATAATGGATCGATAGCAACTCCCTTGCAGCTGACTGAGCATTGCAAAGAAGTTACAGCCAATAATTGGAAGTCAGCATTAGCACAAGAGCTGGGACTGGAGGGCAGTATTTCATGAAGGCTCCGGGGCATTTGTGCAAGTTGTGATGTCAAGGGATGCGGTTGTGAGAAAACGAGAGTGTTTTCGTAGCTGGCTCACAGAATCACAAGGCTGCAGTTGCAACAATTTTGGCTTCAATATTAATTATACACACATACATACACACACACACACCCCTACCTGGGCTTAAAAGGGGAAAGGGGGGAGGCTTGCTGTCAAAACAATTCCAGATGGAAACTGTGAAGCAGCCTGCTTCATTACAGAGCGGCTGATTGCGGTTGAGAAAGAGCATAAGGAATGGTGGAGAGATGATGGCATGGATATTTCTTTACTAAATTGTGATTGAGCTGATAACCTTTTGAATTTAATTGCAGGAATGTTGTTTCTTAAATGTTGCTGAGGATTTTATTAAGATAGAGTGAGAAAAAAAATACGTTCCGTCACTGCAAGGTCCCCAGATAGCAACACACTACATCAGCGTGAATGATGAACTGTTCTACTCCATGACTGGCGAACCCTTTTGTCTGCTTGGGCCATACCCATAGAAGTTGTGTCTCACAGGCCAGATTTGACAGGAGGAGGGGCTGCTCCACCTGCCAAAATCACTTGCACTTTGCAAGTCTCCACACACTTTTAAGCCTTTGAGATTGGGGACTTAAAGGGAGAGGGAGGAGTTTGCTAAAGGCTTTGTGAGTTTCCTCCTTCCCTCTTTAAGTCCCCTATCTTGGAGGCTTAAATGGGGAGTGGGGAGAATGCTCACAGAGTCTTTTACACCTCTGTCTGCGCTTCCCTCTTAAGCCTTGAGGATTGGAGACTTAAAGGGGGAGGGGTACACTTGTAAAAGGCTTTAAGACAGACCTTTATTCCCATTTGAGCATCCAGAGGCTCAAACAGGGGTGCAGGAGCTATCTTAAATCCCTTGCAAAAGCCTTTTTGAAGCAGCACACATGCAGAAGCTGCTTCAAAGGGTGCTTCTGCACAGGGTTTTAATCTCTGTTTAGCTGATGAATGGCGATTAAATCATTCTGCCTGGGAACTGGATCACACAACCAATTAAACCCCGTCCTACTACACATCAGCTGACGTAATCAGTAACTTCAGTTGATGGGCAGGTGGGTGGGGTTTGTAGGAAAAAGCCTTGCGGGCCAAATTGGATCCCTTGGTGGGCTAATATTGGCCTGTGAACCATGCCCACTCCTTCAAAAATTAAATGGGGGGTTGGACATGGTAGGTTTAGGAGCATCTTGAGTTGCACTCCTTTTGCATATATTAGCACTCCTTACACGCACCCTGTGAAGTAGACTGGCATTGCCATTGCATACTACTGGCAGGCAGTGAGCATTTGCCAATGACAACTTTGCTGAGTCGCAGATGAGCCTTGCATCAGGAGCCTTCCAACTCAGTCTCGTAACCACTCTGCTCACCCATTTCTCCCCTGTCGGCAAGTCCAGCTGTAACAAAAACCCACAGTTCTTGCTCTTCAGCTTGCCTGGTGCTCTTCTGTTTGTCAGAGGACAGAGCAACCCTGGGATGGGACAGACAAAGCTCTGCAATGGGAATCTACACAATCAGGTAGTTCTGATATTATAGAGGTGACTGATTTCTGTGGAATGAGAGCCTCTTTTTTTACCATTCCACAGCTCTCTTCAGTTCTATAAATGTTCTCAGTAAGTGAGGCGTTAAAAAGTACTTATGGGTTTCTTAACCTGCAGTAATGTTATGCAGTGATGGCCATAAATGAGCAGGTGTTGTGTTTGGAAGAGAGTATTGGGCAATGGCCAAAATGGACACCACCACAACACACACACACACACACACAAAACACACACACACGTAAAAAAGAATATTGAAGGGGAAACCCTCAGGAACCCACCCACTCCGTACAAAACACAGAGACAACTGAGTATACTTTGTGGGCACAAAATACTGACCTGACTGTTAGAGTGGGGCAGCAGAGAGATGAAATGGAGTTACTGGAAGTCCAAACTGGAGCTTTCCTCTCTACACCACAGTATTTTGTTGCAGACACACCCATGCTAAATTTCTGTAGGCTTGCCACAGTCTTTGCATATTTGTTTTCTGAAGGCTTCATACTACAGCCAAATTTGGGTTGTCCTAAGGAGTTTCCTCCAACAACTGGAATGGAGCTGATGTGACTCCTGCTTTTCCAAAGGGGCAGACGAGGGATTCCCACCTCTGAAGAGTGCAAAACTATTGGAGTATTCAATCAACATTTCCCCAATATTCTGTTTATTTATTACATTTTTTTTCCTTCCATGGAGTTCAGGACCTTGTTCGCTTCTCCCCCAACTTTCCTTTGTATTTTATCCTCACAGCTATCCTCTGAGGGAACTCTAGACATACTTCTGAACTATGCAATTAAAGAAATGTCTAGTGTGACCCTGAGATAGGTTCGTCTGAAGGAGAGGAACTGCCCCAAGATCACCCAGGGAACTTCCGGGATCTCCTCAGCCCAATGGCTCTCCTTATTTTATAAATCCTTGGCGTAAATGTTCTTCAGCCCTTGCCTTTTTGTCATCAGGCTCTCTTTCCCCCCTTCCCCGCCTTTTTATTTTCCTTCATAATTTATTTTCACACTAGGCTTCACCTTTACATGTCCGATCTATCCTTCGTGTTTCCATAGCAACCCAGCATCCTACTGAATCTGAAAACACAGAGCCAGCCCGTGAGTAGCAGAAAGGCTTTCCTCCCTTCTTTCCTTTCTCTCGCCCACACCCCTCAGACACGTTTACAAAACAGTATGGTGTGCGATAGAGTGCACGGCCAGGAGCCATTAATATGCCCCGCCCTGGGCACACTCCAGCATGAATGGGTGTGAGTAAGAAAAGACCTGGCACCCTCATCCCTGCACAGTTCCCTTCCCCCAGATTGTGTTGCAGAGTGGAGATACGCTGGTGTTTTGCCATCTGTGTGTTTAACGTTGTCGGGAATTAACACCTATTTCATCTGACTATTTAGACGGGCTTCCCCTTTAACTCCCTCTTTCTTAACATCCTGTTGATCTTGCTCCCTCATTTTAGAGGTGAAAAACTAAATTAGGCTTAATTAAAATGGAGCAGGGTAAATTTGAGAAGCCTTCAAAAAGAAATAAAATGCCCAACAAGATCTGATGCTTCTCCGAGCCCCTGAAGCCTACAGCTGTGATCTTGTGTGTGATTATCCAAAATTTCTCTCTATTTGATGACATGGAACCCTCAATTAAAAACTGCCCCAGTCTACTGGCAGGTCCCAGTGTAAGAGCATCCAATATTGACATTGGATATAGCCTGGCTATTATCTATTCTTTATTAATATAGGATAACTTCTTAACAGTTGCTTGGAAACAGCAAGTTCTTTTCTTGGATTTTGCCCTTCTCATATCCTATTAAGCCTCAAAACACATCATGACCAATATATGAAAATGGCCACTGAAGGAGATTCAAATAAAATTCCAGTTTCTTTCTGGAAGTTGCATTCCGTGGTTTGTAAATTAGCATTCCTCAGAGGGAGTTGCGGGAAAACAGGACGTGGCATGAAATGTGGTTCCTCTAAATTATTTAAACATCTACAGCAAATACATCCTTTGGACTCAAAGGGATGAAGTGGTTGCATTTGATAAAATGTACACCTGTTAAAAACCTCTGCCTTGTGACATCTTTGAGGTGAGCATGACTAACTGCATAATAATTCTGAGCTTGATTTCAGTTCCAGTTAACACACAATTTGCCACTGGGTGTCTTTGCAGACCCAGTGGGTTTGCTTGCAGTTTATCCACGTGTCCCAAAATTAGAATGTTTAACATCTGTGCAGTTTTGTTTTTTTCATGGCTTGAAGAGGGGGTGGGGCATATTGATCTCACCAGAGTTTTACGTCATGGTGCCATATTACTGTGTGGAATACCTTGTCATCTCCCACAGAACAGATTTAGTAATAGCCTATTCTTTCAGGGAACTGTGCACAGAACCCCAGTTGCCCCACTGCCTTCAAAGCAGGTGAGGCTTCATATTGTAAAGAAGCCTTGGCCTTCTATAGAGCTTTTTGCTTTGTATTTTTCCCAGAGTAGCTTAAATACTTGAGTCTTGTGAATATAGGTTTGTCCTTCCCAGTGGGAAGCAGGGAAAGTTCCAGTTCTGCAGCTGTAAGGAGGTGGTCTTCATATATTAGGAAAAAACAGGTGGGAGGGAGGCCGCTTCACCAATCTTTAAGATGCATTGATTTGGGGTTTGGATCAGGACATGTGTGCCTATCCACAAATGAGCACCATCTCAAAGCTTTACTGAACTAAAATCAGTGTTGCTCAGACATCACTGAACTCCAGGTTCCAGCATTCTTGGACCAGTGGCCATGCTGGCTGGACTGATGGGAGCTGAAGTCCAACAACTTCTGGAGGGCCATACTGTATGTCCCACAACCCTGGTTTAAGATTTGTTGATTTCATTTTCCCTCAGGTTCTCATTTTTTAGTCTTAAGTACAACTTTCCACATTGGTTGGTTGGTTAGAAATCCCAATGAAAATTCATCAGCATTTTAGTGCATATTTCTACCAATATACATATTTTTGCAAGCAATTTCTTCTCATATGCATTTCTGCGCATTATTTTCACCAACATATGTATTTCTATGTGCACTTTCCCCTTGCATACAAATTTTGGGATTGGTAACTGCATCCCAAAAATCAGAGAAGGGCAAATTTTGCCGGATAGCTACGTTTCTGTTTGCATATAGCTTGGGGATGTGTGAATTGGGTACAGGTATCCATTAAAATGGACATGAAACTGAATTACTCCCCCATATTATGATATATTTCATTAGGCACGCACTGGACAAACATGTATTCACAAGACTTAGTTTTCTTACTGCCCTCATTTCAAAAGGGACTTAGGACAATTTTCAACACCAATAATTTTTTTTAAGGCGCTAAAAAACTTACTTTTTGCCATTCCTGTCCAAACAAAATGGTGTTGGACTAAAGACAAAGACGGTCTTCTTCCAGGAATGATTTCTTTATTTGGAGTGGAGTGGAGAGGGGTAATAAGTCCTCAAACTCAAGGCTTGTCCACACGTCTGCTTGACCCGCTAATGTTTACTGCTGAATCGGAACAAACGTAAATCAGTTTTTCTGCCCAATGACGTTTGTTCCAATTCAGTGATAAACAGCAGGTTTTCCTGTTGAAAGTGGTGGGACAAACAAAAAACTGCTTGGATTCATACCTGGAAAGCAAAGGGCAAGCAGAATACCTCTCAGACCCAAGCTTTCTAGGGACAAGAGGAAGTGCGGAAGATCCCTTCATCTTTGTTCAGTCAGTGATCTTATCTCTTCACGTTTACCACTGTGTGAGCCCAAAGGTATGAAAAAGGGTATTTAGATCCACAATTAAACTTTTTCAAAAAAGCTAATTTGGAATCTATTAGTAACTGCTTGCATGCTCGTTGAACAAATTTCTGGGTGAAAGTCACCACCAACAGTGAAAGAATGGTTAACAAAAACGTGGAAGGGTAACAACAATGTATAGACTTCTGGAATTGATTAGAGTGAAAGAAGTCAAAGAAGAAAGAAAAGAACTTTAAGATAAATTGAACCTGCTTATTGAATTTCTGTAGTACAAATTTAACTTACTTATGGAGTTACAATAGTTTTTCCATGTGGTAAAATATTAAGTGTCATATATATTTATTATATGTAGGTATCTGCAATTTATGTCATTATTGTGAATATATATATGAGATTTAACAAAGTTTGGGCTGGAAGGCAAGAATGCAGATCCCTAAAAGGAAAAAGGGGGGAAAGAAAAGGAAATGGATTCATTTATTGCTGGGGCATTGTAATGGATGAGTGAGGTGCTTGTATTTACAGTATAAAGCTTTTGACTGGACTTAACTGTCCAAGGGTCCTTTACCTTTTTACCTTATAAAGCCACTGCAGAGCTTCTGTGCTTGAGTGGCTCAGGTATAAAGAATTTAAAAATAAAACAATAGTTTAGTAAACTTCTTTTGTTAAAGGGTGTCTTATCTCAACTGTCACCCTACAGGAGATGCTGGTTGGTTGAAACTTGAGAACTATGTCAGCAAGCTCCCTACTGGCTCCCCAGATCGCCTGATCTGCCTGGGTTAACAATCTCAACATTCTTGACATTATCAAGCTCGGATTTTGGAACATTCTTTCCATGCTGGTGTCATGTGTTGATGGTAGTTCATCACTATCATCACCATTCTGTGCCAGCTGAGTCTTCCTGTCTAGACCCAGGGGCAGCCCCAAATAGAGGGCCTTGCAGTAATCCAGTCCTGACATTACCAGTGCATGGACTACTGTGGTCAGGTTGTCCTTATCTAGGAAAAGCTGCAGTTGGCATACCAGTTGAAACTGATAAAAAGCACTCAAGGCCATCCAGACCACCTGTTCCTCAAGTTGAGGAGGGTTCCAGGAGTCCCTCCAAATGACATACCTGCTTATTCAAAGAAAGTTAAATGATGATCAGGGCAAGCAGCTTGCTCGTCTTCCAGATCAAGGAATGATCAACTCACAAAGCCTCTGTCTTCCTAGGATTCAGGTGATGTTCATTGGCCCACATCCAGACATTGGATCACTGAAGGTAGCTTGCCCCAGAACTCCCAGTGACCATTCAAGATGGCTTGTTATAGATGTTGAGTAGCACTAATAGTGCCCTGCAGGATCCCATAACATACTTGCCATGAGCCTGAAGAGGACTCTCCTAATGATCCCTGGTTGTGATCCTGCAAGTAGGAATGGAATTACTGTAGCACAGTGTCCCTGGTGCCCTTCCCACAGAGCCAGATACTATGGTCAATGATATTGAAAGCCACAGAGAAGTCTCTGTCCTGGTAAGGGTCATCCATCAGAGTGGCCTGAATCCATATAGAAATTCCCATTTGACCTTCATCTAAGATGTAATCAAAGCACATTGGATACTCATCATTCTGCCGGGTGCCATTTTCAATACTAGCCCAAGATATTTTGGCACCTCAGATTTAAAACTCGTATGTCTAAAGCCTGAGGAGTTGAAGCCCCTTGAAATATAAGGACCCCATGAGCTGCCAGCTGAAGGGGCCACCCCCTTGCAGTAGAAGCAGCCTTGACAGGTTCAAAAAGTATTGCTAGGTGTGTGTGTGTGTGTGTGTGTGTGTGAGAGAGAGAGAGAGAGAGAGAGAGAGAGAGAGAGAGAGAGAGAGGAAAGAGTGGGGGCCTTTTCCAAGGTAATCCTTGTGGACCTTCCACAACTTGCTTGAACTTGTGTGATTTTTTCCCCCTTTAACGATTCATTGCTCTGTCCCAGCTTCTGCCAACCAAGCAGTTTGAAAGCATACCAGTTCAAGTAGATAAATAGGTACTGCTGTGGTGAGAAGGTAAACAGCGTTTCCATGTGCTCTGGCACTCGTCACAGTCCTCCATGCGCCAGAAGCGGTTTAGTCATGCTAGCCACATGACCTGGAGATCTGTCTGAGGACTAACAGCGGCTCCCTCGGCCTGAAAGTGAGATGAGCGCCACAACCCCATAGTCGCCTTTGACTGGACTTAACCATCCAGGGGCCCTTTACCTTTTTACCTTTACCTTTTTACCTTTACTATTTCACAGAGAACGTAATGCAAAGAGGTGATGGATTATAGATAATACCAAATCTCTATGAAGGCACATGGTATCTCATCTTGAGTAGCAATGTGTAATGTCCCGTTGAGTGAGAAGATATCAAACAGCTTCTCTGTTTTCTACATTTCCATTTTCATCAAACCTGTTTAAACACAGTGCTTGTGATACAAAAGCTCCATTAAAATGGAGCACAAGAAGGATTGGTGTTTGTTTTTAAACATCTGCCCTATGAACATCACCCTTTTGAATGCCTGCAGAATGTGGCAGCCCTTTAGATATTTGAATATGGCTATCATATCTCCTCTCATTTCTCCCTTATCCAGGCTAAACATACTAATTCCCTCATCCATTCTTCATAATTCTTTGTTTCCAGATCCCTGATCATCTTGGTTGTCCTTCTTTTGCATATGTTCCTGCTTCTCAATATCCTTCTTAAATTGTGTCCGGAACTGGACACAGTACTCCAGGTGTGGTCTGATCAAAGCAGAATAGAGCAGTACTATTATTTCCTTTGACCTGCACGCTATACTTCTGTTGATGCAGCTTAGAATAGCATTAACTTTTTTGCTGCTGCACCACGCTGTTGACTCATGTTAAGCTTGTGGTCTACTAAGACCCCTAGATCCTTTTTACATGTACTGATGGTAAGCCAGGTGTCCCCCACCTTATATTTATGCAGCTGGTTACTGCTGCCTAAGTGTCGAACCTTACATTTGTCCCAATTGAAATTCATTTTGTTAGTTTGGGCCCAGTTCTCCAATCAGTTAAGGTCATATTGAACCCCAATTCTGTCTTCTGTGGAATCAGCTACCCCTCCCAGTTTGGTGTCATCTGCAATTTGAATGAGAATCCCTCAATTTCTTCATCGAAGTTGTTTATAAAGATGTTGAATTACAACGGGCCCAGGACAGAACCCCATGGCTCCCCACACATCACAAGGAACCATTAGTGAGTACATTGGAGAGCTTCTGCTACTCAGTGTTGATTGGCAATACTGACCTAGGTGGACCTATGATCTCACAGCATTAATTCAGTGTATTACTTTCTGTTGCCTGCCCCAATCCTTCAGAAAGAGGCATGCTATACATCTGAATCAATAAGCATTAACATGATAGAGAGAGGGGCATGGACGTTGCCAGGATTTTTGTTGGGGGGGGGCAGGACTTTTGTTAGGGGGATAAGAACCAACATGATAGGTCAGTAAGTTAAGCATTTCTATTTTTTTACTTGATGGGGCAGCTGCCCCCCCTGCCCCCCTTTGCTACGCCCATGGAGAGAGGGAATATAAGCCAAATTCATCACAGTGCCCAAGAACTCAGACAGCTGTTTCACTAAGCAGCTGGCTTGCAAATCAGCCAGGATGTTCAGCTTGCACAACAAATGCATTCCAGATCTTTTGGTTGCCATGTGATCTGAACTGACTAGTGAGCTTGCTCATGCGGTGAAATGGTTATGTGACACACACGCACACCCTTCAGGATTTTGTTCAACCCCCTCAGACTCCTCCTGTGTTAATTTGGCTGTTTCAGCTGGCCCTCGGCCAGCTTGTGCTGCAGACATGGACCTCATCTGAGCGTGTTGTGTTTCTAAGCAACCTGTATTTATCTTACTCTCCTTACCTGGCTGTATCCACGGCAGCGCTCCTCAGACAAAGACTAATTTAATTGTGTTTTCTCTCTTTCCTTACCAAGAGATGTGTAGGTGGGTTTGTTTGTTTGCTTGTTTTGCTTTTCTGTCCCTACAGGGAGGAGATTTCATCAATAGGAGACAGCAAGTTCCATTTGCAATAAATCCAAGAAGCTAACTTTTCTTTCCACAGTCTTCTTTCATGTGGGCGAGCTGTTTCTAAATAACACTACTTTTCCCTCCTTTCTGTTTTGTGTTCCTCCTTAGTGGTGTTATGGATGCCAGTTTGATTTCTATGAGAAAGGTTTCTCTTGTCTCAATATATATATTTTGTTTCTCTTCTTGACCTTAGTATTAATTAATATGCAACCCCCAGTGTTGCCTAACCAACCAGATCTCTTGCTGTAGTAACTCAGTGTTTTCTCCTGTTTAATAATAATCTTGTGTTTGCAGGTTGGTGGGTGTTTTTTTTTGTTTTTGTTTTTTTGTTTTACTGTCTCCCCCAGTGTTTCAGTGGAGTGGCTAATTTAATTTTGTTTAGACTTTAATTTAATCTATGAATGTTGTTGATTCTTTTTGCCCATTGTTTACATCAGTTTTTAAATTTTTTTTGTATTTTTCATGTGACCTCCTCCACTTTCCTTTCAACCAAATCATGTGCGTGCGTATCATGTGACTTTGTCATGTGGCTTGCATGGTGCTGCTGATGTCGTCCACGCTGGTGAACAGAAGGTAAAAATTAAAACAACAACAAAACACAGCTTTGTTCTGATTGGTTGACAAGTTCTGCACAGGACAATATATATACATATATATATATATTTATATATCCAAAAATACACTTTCCGCTCAGGAACTTCTAAATTTCCATTACTCAGAAATTTTCTTCTATAACCTTTTATTATTTTTACAGTTTTGTTCAACACCTTCTCTCTGCATGCAAAACCAACTAAAGTCCATCATGCCATCCTTTTACTGAGCTGGCAAGATAGCACAGCAGTCAGAAAGCTGGACTGAATCATTTGCTTCCATTGATGCAGAGAGCCTCTTTTGCATGTGACCTTTTTAGTGCACTGCTAAGCTTATTTCTATTTTATTAATTCAATTTATATACTGCCCTTTACTCTAAGATCCCAGAGTAGTGCACAACATTAAGAACATAATTTACACAGCAAAATAATAAAAACAGAAAACACAAAATACAGCGTAAGAATAGAATAGAATAATCATAATAGTCCACCCATTTAACAGGCCATAGATTATTTAATGGCCAAAGGCCTGAGTAAAGAGGAATGTTTTTGTCTGGTGCCTCTACTGGGAGACCAAGGAACATAGCTTTGATGTAGATATGATTGTACTTAATGCTGACACTTACTAAATTGCCCCTACCACATCAATCTCTCATGTGGGAGACCTTGGACACGCAGTTACACTCCCCTGAGTTGCTGCATTGATTCAAAGCCTCCGGTCAGTTCCACAGAGTAGATCTAGGCATTGTGCTTCAAAACTGCAGCCCAGGGTCATTTTCACCTCCTTCCTCCATTATGCTTAAGCAGAGTGTGACATAATATGGAGAGAAGGGAGTCCTCAGACCGACATGTCTGGCAGTCCGGTCAGCTTCCCTGTGTTGAGTAAGCATCATCTCTAGTGCTGGCCACGCATCCAAGGAGTCTTGGATGTGGCCATAGGATTCAGTTGTTCATAATTTTCCTCCTAAGAGCACCTTAATCAATTAGCATAAATAAGAAGACGGAGGGGGGAAACTGCTTAGAAATTCATTCCCATTGTGGAAAGAATTCAGAGGATGGTTGTGTATGTGTATGTATTGTTTATCTGTGCGCACACACACACACACATGCATATAGGCATAACCAAGCAGCAAGCTTCTTGCCTGGCACGTAATAATCCATGCAGTAGGAATAACACCACGACGTCTGGTATCTTGTGGACTCCACTTGCTTCTCTACTAATTGAGCATATTTTGCAAGCCAGGAAGGGACTTTCACACCAGTACTAAAGCCATATTGAAGATACACCTAGTGGTTTTCTCCATAATCTGGAAGCAAATGATTTGGCCCTTGCGACATAAGGAAATATGTTTACTTTCCTTCCACTGTAAGAGCTGATGGCAGCAACAAAGGAATGGATTTCCTAGAGCGATTCTTGCAATCTCACTTTTAACACTCCATGTGCACCATTCAAGGAGAGAGGAACAACCCCTGCATTTGTGCTTCCCAGGAGATAGATCATTTGGAAAACCCACCAAAGAGTTGAGCATTTCACCTTGTTTGACTCTCATGTCTTGGATTTTTCCTCCCCTTTACTGTGGGAAGCATTTAGGCAGGGGTAAGCCAGGAAAACTAACCCCAGTAACCCATCAGATGTTGCATGCATGGAGACAAGCCACTGGCCCTTTCTCCCTCTCCTTCCACAGATGTTTGGGCGACATCCACATGGAACTAACATCTAGCCATCTTGATTTTGCACAACCTTTCACCCCCCCCCCCTACACACCTGTGTCATTTATTTGTGAATTAACTTTAACCCACTCCCCCTTTCTTTTTCTTTTCCCACCTCATGTATCTCTCCACTTGTGATGGGCACCAGTAATGGTTAGAAACTGTGGCAAACATTTTTGTCACAATTTTTCACCCATTTTACACAGTGGCCAAGGGAAAGAATTGGTGAAGTTGGGTGGCAAGAGATGAGAAGGGGAAAGGATATTCTTGTTCAGTGGAGATGGCCAAGGCTGTATGAAATATGTAGCAGGTTGGAGGAGGCTTATTTTATGGAGGAGTCCTTCCACTTTTACTTAACTGAAGTAAGGAGGCAATTGATTTTACTGCCAAAACCTCACCACCACCCTTTTTGGGGTATGTTTCGTCTGAAGAAGAGAAGGTCAAGGAAGACATGGAAATTGAAGCAGACTTATTTTCTGTTGCTCCAGAAGACATGACTAGAATCAGTGTGTGGAGATTGCAAGGAGGCAGATTTCAGCTATATGTTAGAAGGTAGTTCCTACTTGACAATGACAAACTGCCTCTGGAGGTTTGCTGGAGATACTCAGTTAAGCACAGGCTGGATGACCGCTTCTCATGAGCACTTTTAAGTTGCATCCTGTCTTGCAGATCCTGCCCTGAGCGTTGAGGTTGGACTCACCAAGGTTCAAAGTCCCAAATTTAATGATTCTGATTATCCGTTTTTACCACTCTCCCTCCAAAGATCTTGGGTTGGAGTCCATTCTCCCCCTTTTTTATTCTCGTAACAACCCTGTGAATTAGATTGGACTTAGAAATAGTGACTGGCCCAAAGAGGGCACTGGAACCCAGATATCCCCGATTTAAGTCCAACACTCTAATCACTACACCACTTAAAGTCCTTACTCTAAAAATGATTTGTCTTTTCCTGCAGTCTTTTAGGATTTGTTTTGAAGTCTAAAGTCAGTATCCACCTCTGCCAGTTTTGACAAGGCAGCCATGTAGGCAGAGGGAATCTGGATCACCTGGGCCACATTTTATGCAGCTGCTGCTGTATTCATTGAGGTCACAGCTACAAATGTATTTGTTGAGGTCACAGCTACAAATGGTCTCCTATCCAGTTTCAGATAAAAGCAAATGATTAATCACCTGTCCTAATGTACCTAGCTGACTGCATGCCATTGCACAAAAGGAAGCCTTTTGACTTCAACCCTGAATATTCACTTAATTTTATTATCCTAAAGCATAAGAGGCCCACAGCAATTTGTTTATTTATAAGATTGTCTATATACCACTTTTTGGTTCCCAGAAGAGGGTCCCCAAAGCAATTTACAATAAAAAACTGAAATATAATACTACCAGTTTTAAAAATATTAAATCCAAGAGCAGTATAGAACAACCACAGTTTGATTCATAGGGGGGATAAAAGCTTCAAACCTAAAAGCTAGGTGGGAAAAATAACTTTAAAAATCTTGACAGCTCACCTAAAGTTGGAGGAAGAGGCCAACCACATCTCTTTGGGGTAGAATGCCACAGCCTGTCTGAAATTATGAACAGAAGTACCTCACACCTCAAGAGTCTACTGCAGGATCCATTTGTGTTCCTAGAAGTTAACAGCCAACAGAATAAACTCTGAAGTCACTGTGTAAATGGGCTTCCCTTTGCTCTCCCAGCTGTCATCTTGGCTTCCCAGCTCCTTTCTCTTTTCAGTTTCATGCGCATGTTCTGAGCATGATCTTTTGTATGAACTTTTTAATAACCAGACTTCTTTTTCTCTTCAGCTAGTGGCACTTGAGAGTTATGCTAAGATTATCGGTTGGTTCGGACAGAATATTCTTACTAAGGCTCAGCCGAACTTTTGAACTATTTAAAGCTTGACCTAAATTGTGGGGGGGGGGGCTTTTTGGCCAAGCCCCTGTACTAATGTACTAAACATGTGAACTGTTATTTGTTTTTGCTGAAGCATCATAGTACTAATCTACATGAGTTTATGCCTGGATAATTATCATTTTTTTCCCCCTTTTTACAGCTTGGTGATGTGATTAAGCCAAAAATTCTGGCCAAATTTTGTGCTTTGGGTTAAAAACACCAAACACAATATGGATGTGCCATATTGATGCCTAAACATTTCCTGCCACGAATCCACCCTCACTCACATTTATTCCTACTCTGAAATGAGTGCAGCTCAGTTTTTCACACTATTCGCTTATAAGTGCTAGCTATATTGAGAGCATGTTCCAGCTGGGGACCGTAACGTCCCTTCAGGGTAACAAATGGGCATGCATATATGACTAACAAAAAACATTTTCTCATTCACAATGTAAAATGGAATTATCCAAACTCATTTCATGCATTTATGCAGAAGTAAGTTCCACTGAGCTCTAGGACATGGATGGGGAACCTATCCACACACACCCAATGCTGTTGGACTTCCATTCTCATCAGCCCTAGCCAACATGCCCAGTAGTAAGGGATGATGGGAGTTGCAGTCCTACAACATCTGAACTATAACTTCTGGGAGGCTGCAGCCAAAGGGTTGTGCCAGTGTAGCAGGTGTGACTGAAGAATGTGAGATGTCCAAGCCAGCAAGCACTACCCACTACTCCCCAACAGAACCACCTATAGCCTGAGAGAACTGTTGAGTCAGGGGCCACTAGAGACCTCTGTGTCTTAAGACAGAGGCAAGGAAGGCCATGAAGCCATGGGTGCCCTCAGTCAGCGTGAGAGAGGATCTCTGCTGCTCTATATTGATGCCATTTCTTCATTTTAGTATTTTAAAATTGTGAACCACTTTGGGTTCCTTGGCAGAAAGGCAGTATTTAAGGCAGTAAATAAAAAAATAAGCCAGAATGAGCCACAGGTTCCCCATCCCTGCTGTAGATGGTAGCTGTGTCTGCATCCCTTGTTCGGAGCATGGGTATTGTGCCGGTGTTTGGGGTGCAACTAGCTGGTGAAACCCTGCTCACATATTTACTGAACGCTTGAGTGCTCTTGTTTGAAGAAGATGGTTAATACACACCTGTTCCAGATTTGAATGGGTCTACTCCAAGCATAGCCAAGCCCGGGTTAAGCTTCGTGTTTCTAACCCCAAATGCACAATTTTAGGCTTTTAACAGCCCACTGTGGTTTGTGAAACACAATTCCATAGAGAATAGGAGAGACCTACATTGTGTTTCTTTTGCAATATGATGATTCTGAGTTCGAGTGATGCTAATTTCAGTTCATTACAGTTTCTTTAAAACTCCTTTGGAGGCACTAGGTCTGCCTGGGGGAAGGGCCCATATGCTTTGCATGCAGAGAAGGGTCCGTCCCAGGTTCTGTCCCTGGAATGGATGGACTAATCTTCTAACTCATTCTAAGGCAGCTTCATCTGCTACTAAGCTTTGAGCAGTTTTCTAGAAGGAAGGGGCTTGCGATATGTTGTACAGAGCCCTTGTGGAATTAAAACAGCATCACAGAAGATAATTTCATAGCCAGAATCACTGAGAGTGTATCCAGGCTTTTGAGAACTCTCCCGTAGAATTTATCAAAAAATCCTATTTGAAATAAATAGTCTACAGGGAAATGACACCACAAGGTAGATTACATTCTGGCAAATGTGCTATGTGGTGACATAAAGGAGAAACTGGGTTGAGGGAGAAGGAACAGACATGCTTGAGCTCTTCTTTTGTAGTAGAAACCTCACAAAGATGTGTTGCTGCTGGTGGTGGTGTTGGTGATATAAAGCAAAGAGCTCTGAATCCCAGAACTCATGAGCATCGCTTGGAGACGACAGAAGCACATGACAAGTAATGCAAGTTTGGCCTCACCTCCAAGTGGTGAGCAAGCAATGCTACTACTGAGCTTGCATCAGTGCCCAGATGGTTTCACATCAGCTGCCACAGGTCAGCTGTGTACAAAACCAGTTTGGCACTAGCCTGTGCCACATTCATAATATGGGCAAATATTTACCCAGCTCCACAACAGGAAATCCCTCCTCGTTTATGGCCTTTAGGGGACAGGAGAGTCATAATCTGCAAGGGCTGTGGGGGAAAGGTAATTATTTCACTATCATCTCAATGCTTTTACGACACCCGGGAGAGGTAACCTGGTACACTGCCTCCCCCCCCTCCCCCCAGCCTGTCAGAACTCATTTGTCCCCATTTAATTTGCGCTGCAATGTAACTTCGTCTTCAAGCACTGTAACTGCTGAATTGCTTTGTGCTGTAATGGGATTTGCAAAACCTACAGCCTTCATTAGCAGCAGCAGCAGTCAGAATAGTGTCTGGCCTAATTGACTATGGGGTTGGTGGCCAGCAAGGTAGGCAACACACTTTGTTCCTTTCAGTTAGAAAATTTTTTTTTGAGGCAGAAATCTAAGGACACTTCAAGGGCCAGAAAACCCCAGTTCTTGATCGACAGATTTCAGAAAACACCTGCTCCACTTGATGATAGCTAGAATATTAGCCATACACTGTGTATTAGGAAACCTCCGTGAAGTACAATTAGCACTCACAACTTGAGCAAGCTAGGCGTGTCTTCAGGCCACTACTAGAAACAGGATGAAATCTAGATGAAATCTTTTGATGAAGGCTACCATAGCTCTTCTTAATGTTCCTATGCAACAAGAGGTTTCTAGATGATGCACTAATGTATTGTGAGCTCTATTTTAATTTTATGGATGTATTTTTGTACCACCCACCCACATGAAATATCAATGCCTCATGACCATGGATTCTGCCCTCTTCCACACATTTAATGTAATTTGTGAAAGAGCCTTGAGTGGTCTCTTTGTGTCAGTAGATCTTGCAGGGCAAAAAGACAAGCTGGCAGATATGGCTCCGCCCACATGTAAAGTCCTTAAGCTAGTGGCTACCAGTGCATCCTGTGGCAGTGAGTTCAAGAAGTGTGCTGGATGTTTTGGCAAGCTGTCTGTAGGCGTGGCCTCTGTAAAAAAGCCAAAGGGGACCTCAAAGCCTTCCTGCACAGCCTCCTTTGAAATGAAGGGCTCTCCAGTCAGATTATTCCCAAAGACTGGCATGGCATCATCTGTGCCGAGAAAGCCCAACCTATGAGTTTGGACGTGACCCAGTACAGATTACACTTGGGGCCATGAATACTAAGAGGAACTAGGGGGAATGCATCACATAGTAATTTTTTGTTCATTTATTTTGACAGCGGCAATTTATTTCCCATTATTCCTGATAAGGCACCCTAATGGAATTGGAAATATATACAAGGCACACTTCACTAAAAGCACCAGAGCTTTAATCATACAAGACCTCACTGCTGCTTCTGCTCGCCAATCATTATTGGAATGAGGGGTGGGGAGAGCATGGTGTTTTGTTTTTTTACCTTTCTTTTTTTTGAAGAATGCACACATGCACCCTGAGGGATGAATTAGGACACTTCCTAATCAAACCATTTTTGCTAGGTTATGCTCCAGAATGCATTAATGCTGGAGGAAATTCTCTCTCTCTCTGAACACTTCAGCTGTCTCTACAGAGTTAGGACTGATTTGGTGTTTGGCTAGTGAGAAATTAAACACGACAAAAGTTAATAATAATAATAATAATAATAATAATAATAATAATAATAATAATAATAATGGTGCAGTTATAACCAGCAAAGGTGTTCCACCTCTCTGCTATAGATAGTCCTAAGGCATTTTGCATTTATTAAAAACGAAAGAAAAAGTCTCCACACTTGCCCTAAACAAACAGCATCAGGGCTGCTGTGAAACTGATTTGTCAAATTTCTTTGTCAGGTGAAAGCCCATTAATTGACCCGCTGGATCAGACCAAACTTCAGTCTTCTCCAGTACTCACCAGTCAGATCTTGGTTCCTAGTATCTACCCCTAAATATGTTGCTAGGCCCTCACCTTGTGAATTTTTCTTAATCCTTTTTAAAGATCCTGCACTATTGGCCACCACAGCATTCTGTCTCACTGAGTTTCATAGGTAGATTATAGTTTTATAGATTAAGTTCCTCCACATACTGACTGCTTCGTTGGCTGAGTGCTAGTATGCTGTTAGGGTGGGGGCGGGTAGAGAGAAACATTTATTGGGCCACTTTCCCTTTCTTTATTTCTTTTGGTTCTGCAGTGTAGTAGAAATGAAGTACTTATTATTGTCGATGGTTCCCCAGAATTTCCTGAGTGTCCTTGTTTACTTTTTCCGCCATCAGCAAACCTGCATCTGAAGATGAAGCAGTCTATCCAAGGAGCCTTATTCTTTCTGTGTTGCACTTGAGCAACAGCTTTGTTACATCAGTTGAGCCCCTCTTTGCTCAGCCAGTAGAATTTTCTTCAGATTGCGGACAAGGGAAGTTCTGTTTCCACATTCTGAATAGAATCAAAATGCTTCTTTTCCCTGAAAATACCACTGAAAATACCATGTCAAAAGCCATGTCTCAGTGGTATTCATCATCATCAAACCTTTTATTGGCATCCCATACAAACATCCATAGCAAATCAGTACAGAATTCCCGCCTTCCCAGTGAATACTATGCCAAACTGGTCTCAATAGGATTATCCTTCATGAATTTGTCTTAAGCTTTCAAAGAAGGACTATACAAATTAGCGGAGGATGTATCTGTTCTCAGCGGTTGGACCTTATTGTGGCATTGACTTAAATACGAGACTCTTGGAACTAAGAGTAGGGTGTTGGCCATTGGGGTCATATGCTTGGCAAGATGTCCTGCAGTTGACCAAAGGCAAAAGACATGATCCACCTGAAAGGTTTTTATGTGCAAGCCATGTCAAAAGTAACTTCAAACCGGCCTGGATTTACACCCTAGTACTGTACCAGTTTGTTAACTAGTCTCTGGACCCTAATCTATAAAGAGTCTCTAGGTGAATTCTGAGATCCCAAGAAAGGTTATTGAAAGGTTATTGAGGGCAAAGCCTTTGATCCTGTTAAGCAGGTAAAGGATTAATTGTTCATCACCTCCTGGGAAACAGATCAATAACCACTACCCAAAGAAAGCAGCCTATTCACTCACCCTTCTGTTACTGTCATTTGCTCCCTCAGTGGCTGTCAAAGGACCAAAATCCATGTCAGAGCAAGTTGCCTTCCAAAGAAGGGGGAGCACAAATCAGTTCCCACAGAAAAGATGGATTGCGGGAGCCTCTTAGTCAATTATGGATTTCACCTACCTCCCCCTCCTCCCCCATGGCACAGTCAGCATGACAGGTGGCAAGAATGGCACTAAGGGGAAATGAGGGAGAAAGGGCACTGGAAGTAACCAGGGGAGGGGGGAGGGTGCCTGTCATTTGCTCAGGCCGTTTGCCTCTTAATGGAAGCATGATTGATTTGTTGCTGCTGTAGCGCCCGTGCTCCCCAGAACATGGATATTTAAGTTAGGAAGGAAGGGCAAGGACATTTTAAAGGCAAAAGATGATATAAGGCAATACATGCTTTGTTATTGGCTTCCTTCTGTGCAAAACCTGCAAGTATTGGCATCACATTTGTTTAGTACCGGGAGAGAAATGATCACCTTCCACTTTGCACCTTTAGGTACATGGTACTTTGAGGGCCCAAGCCATCTGCTTATTTGTTTTCAGAGGCAGTGAATGTTAGGGATGTGCTGAGCGCTCAGGAAATTCCCAGGCTTTAATCAAAACCCTGTTGCCTTGACAATCTTCTGACATCCAAATCCCCTAATCCACCTTAAGCTGGGGAAGGCATTTAGCAGCAACTCTAGAATAGAGAGGTCCATAGTCTCCTTCATTCTTTGACTTGGCCACACCCATGATGTAAGGGAAACGTTTTTGTATCATGGAGACCTTTCTCTTAATCGAAATGACCCTCCATAACTATAACCAGATTGAAGCTACCTTTTGATAATTTACTGTGTTTTGCCTTCTTATATTAACCTGAGAACAACCCTGCAGAATCAGGCCAAAGGTCCATGTAGCCTAGCATCTTGTTGCCTACGGTGTCAGTCCAACTGCCCTAGTGGGAAATTGCAAGCCGGAAGATGACAGCAATAGCTTTTTGTCTGCCCTGAGTCTGTTGCTCATTGGCTTCATTGAAAGATCCTGAATTCTAGTGTAATGTGAGAGGGAGAAAACAGCAGCAGCAGCAACAACAACAGAGGGCAGGATGGAACCCTTGGCCCTTTTTTCTGACATTCTTTAAATATTTGGAGATGTCAGAATCTCATTGCCTGTGTACTCACTTTTGTAGCCTTCATATAAGCAAACTTATGGAATGTATCCTTTCCCCCACATGTTATGATCAAGTCTAGTTTTATTATTTGTTGGTTGTGTAGATGAGCCCATATTGTAAAGCCAAAAGAAGACAACAGGCTGAAGGCTTTTGTGTGTGTGTGTGTGTGTGTGTGTGTGTGTGTGTGTGTGTGTGTTAAGGCTCATCCACAGTTCCATGGCTTCTAGGCATGGATCCAAGAGGTGTTTTTTTCTTTTGTTCCATCACTTTCCCTGGGAAAGCAGACTGTTCACAGCTGAATTGGAGCAAACATCAATCAGCTTTTCTGTGGATTGGTGTTTGCTCTGATTTAGCAGTAAATAGTAAGTTTTCCTGGGGAAAGTGTCAGGTCAAAAACCCCCAGCCCTCTTGAACCTGTGCCTAGAAGTCACAGACCAAATGGAAGAAATTGTGGGATGAAAGGGGTTCAGGTAGGTAGCCGTGTTGGTCTGACTCAGTAGAAAAAAAATTAAAAATTGTCCAGTAGCACCTTGGAGACCAACTAAGTTTGTTCTGGGTATAAGCTTTGGTGTGCGTGCACACTTCTTCAGATGAGAGGGAGAGAGAGCACGACTGTTAAGAACATGGCAGATAACAAGTCTTGGTTGGGTCAAATACCTCTGTTCCTTTTTGTTAGTTCTAATGAGTAAGCAGCTGTGGGCAAGAAGCAATCCAGGAGAGTCAGTCAAGGAGAGAGAATTTGCAGTAGGAATGGGGAGACTTTGGTTCATTCACATTTAAAAGCAAACCTACCTAATATGACCTTCCCAAAACAACATGAAAAGCAATGCACGGGCATCCTTCAAAATTTTCACATCTTCAGATTTTGCAATGCACTTCTTCGGCCAAGTAATGTGTACAGAATGTATATACTAGGGTAAAGGGTTCATAGTAATGCATATATTAGTGAAAATAGCATTTATAATTCATTATATTAGGGGGAACTGTTGTAAAATGTATATTAAGCAAAATTGCATCCAGAAATGTGTATATTAGAAATTTGCACTAAAATGCTGATGAACATTCATGAGGCCTTTGTTGTTGTTTTTTAAAAAGTTACAAACTGATGTGAACGGAAGACTAGAAAAATGAGAAACAACAAAACTGACATTAACAGATAGGACCTTCTCTGTTTTGCAGAGTACAATGTTATCCTAGCAAAGGATGGCTACAATCTGGGGTACAAGATAGGATTTTCATACATCACTTCATGTAGTAGCTAAGCTGAAAAAAAATCCAGGATGGTTAAGTAGGCCAATTGGAGTGCTAAATGATCTGCCCATTATGGCGACTAGGTAAGAGGGACAGTTCTGCAGCTACCTAACTGCTTGTGACTGCCTTCCAAAAGAGTCAAAGAATCTGGGATAAGTTCCCCATAGGTTCCAAATCTATATAGAATCCTCGATGAAAGCATTTAAGCATGTTAGTACTTAGACGTTTGGCATTCTGCACTCTGAATCTGCAAGTCCTCCCAGAAGGAACACAAGAAATGTGTGCCGTACAGCTGCAACCATTTTGAATTTCATGCTTGTGGGATTTCATTTATGCTTTCAGTAGTTAGTTGAGCCAATCATTTATCCTTGACAGGATGTTAAATGTGAAATGTACCATTTTTTGCAGGTGAGCCCAGCGCACCCAAGCTGGAAGGCCAGATGGGAGAAGATGGAAACTCCTTTAAAGTGAATCTCATCAAGCAAGATGATGGAGGCTCCCCCATTCGGCACTATCTCATCAAATACAGAGTTGTAAGTAAGACACTGTCATCTGGGCAAGCCCTGCGTAGTGTTTTATGAATTGTTTCCTGGGCTGTCAAGTGATTAAAAACATTTTTCATTTACTATGACTTCAGTCAATCTAAATTTATGTAAGTTTGCATATCATTCTGAAGCAGCCTTTTGCTTTTAGGTGACACAGACATGTGTCTTAGCAGGCACTTGCTACCTGCAGTCTTTAGAAATACTTGTGTTAAAAACAGCATTGTTTCAGAACAAAAATCTTGCTTCTAAGCTAATCCAGGACACATCTTTATTCAATTAAAAGTTATTTCCTTGGTTCTTCTGACCCAAGGCCTAGCCAACATGGTGCCTTCCAGATGTTGTGGACTACAAATCCCATCAGCCCCAGCAAATGTGGCCAATCTTCTGGGATGATGGGAGTTGTAGCTCTCTCCATTTTGGGGGCCCAGGCACCAATTTGGCTACCTCTAACAGCTTGGGACCATGTTATTTGAAGGGTTACTTTACCCCATATGTGCCTAATCGGCTGCTTTGATCTGGGGAACTACTTGCACTTCTACGAGGACCATATAATGTCCATTCGGATTCTTTGGAGAGTTGACCTTTCAGTGTAGCAGCACCTTTGCTTTAGAATTCCCTGCCTATTAACTTTAGGCAGGCATCCTTACTATACCATTGCATATGACTGCTAAAAACTGTTTCATTTCAGCATGCCTGCCAGGCATATAATTCAGTTACATGCACCTGTTTTTAACATTTTGCTAATGGTATCTGTATGTTATTCATCATTTTATGTTGTTTTATATTTTAGAGGGGTTTTTATTAGGTGTTTTATAAGAGGAAGTAGCCAAAACTTTCTGTTGCTGTTATGGCATCACAGGAGTGACAGTAATCACACAGCTCAAAGCTGGGGTTAACACTTTATTAGCAGAAACACGATCTCTGAAGACTTGGTTGAGTGTCAGGCCTAATGAGCACAGCAGCTTATTCCCAGTGGTCTTACTCTGTGAAACTCAGTTGCCCAGACTGAACGTCCCTACCTCCTCACAGCTGTCTGTCTCCTCCTCTCCAGGGCTTTTCCCAAGCACTCAGAGATTGCACCTGCATGCAGCCAACCTCTCCTTCGCCCTTTTCATGCCTCTTCTGGTTCTGGGAGACAAGCAGGGAAGGGAGCTTGTTGCAGCAGCAGGAGGAGACACCCATGGCTCTGCACCAGCCCTGACTCGTCTCTATCTCTTAGCCCAGGAATAGGCAAACTTGGCCCTCCAGATATTTTTGGAACTACAAATCCCATCATCCCTAGCTAACAGGACCAGTGGTCAGGGATGATGGAAATTGTAGTCTTAAAACATCTGGAGGGCTGAGTTTGTCTATGCCTATCTTAGCCTCTCTCCTACCACCCTCCTGCTTCATTTTCTGCCTCTGATTCTGGACTTCCCTCTGCCACCAGCTCTCAGCTCACTAAGTCCTGTTACCTCTTCCCAGTCTTCTCCCTCTGACCACCCACTGTTGTCTCACCCCAGGCTCTGAGCCTTCTTCCCTTGGTGGTTCCCCAGCTGGTTCCTCCCATTATACCTTTATGTCCAACCAGCCCATGACATAAGCGGGTTGTTGGTATGTGTTGTACAGTCTGTTTACAGTCGAATGTATTTATGTTTATATTTTTCTGTGTGGTGGAGAAGAGGCAGGGTGACCAGGCCTGATCCCTGCACCAGCTGCAATATGACACAGCAATCAGGTCCAGGTCAAGCCTGATACAGTCGCCTGCCAGCAGTGAGACTGGCTTTGGATCCAGCAGAACCTCAGCCGGGCTCAACCCCACCTCCTCCCCAGCTTTGGATCATTTTGGATCTTTCTGCTGGCAAGCATCCCACCATTGCACTTCATTGAGTGCAGCAGGCTTTCCATGAGTGCAGGGTTGAGCTTACCTTGTCTTTTCAAAGTGGCTTAAGGTGGTGTTTCTTCTTCTTCTTCTTCCAATTAAACATTTCTCCAGTGTTCTGTAGCCTCCTTGACTGCCAGTGGTTCATGATATGTGGAATGGGGAGATGTCTCCCCATTTTCCTGTGCTTACAGGAGAACCCTGCCAAGAACGTTGTGGGTTTTCAAAAAGTATAGGTACCCGAGGGGGCTGCAGAATTCAGACCCCCAGAGCAGTGACTTATACACTGAAAGAAAGGGACCCACAAAACTCCTCTGCCACCTCAAAAGGGAGGTAAGCACAAGACAAACCCAGCACACCACCTGTGAAAATTTCAGCACAATTTTATTTCCCCTTTTGTTACTTTTAGACATATTTTCTTTTCTCGTTATTTGATGGCAAGTGGTAAAAAGACCCTCTCCCCGCTAAAAAAGACAATCGTTTTTCGGCCAGTCAGAAGCTATAAGGCATCTTCCTAGGCTCCCTAAATTCCTACCACTTGTGTGCCAAAGGCATTACTTTAGGGCAGAGAGGAGAGGAGGAGAGAAACCGTTTGTCTGGATCTAGATGTCTTGCATGTTCAGAAATCATAGCCTTGTCTAAACAGCAGCTCACTGCTAAAGTGCCCTCCCTGCCTTTTCTATCCATTCCCACAACCCACGCTGCATTTCCGCAGAAGCATTCCGCTGAATGGAAACCTGAGATGCGTCTTCCTTCAAGCAGTGACCATGTCATACTCAAGGCTCTGGACTGGAACGCTGAATACGAGGTCTATGTGATTGCGGAGAACCAGCAAGGGAAATCCAAGCCTGCGCATTATGCCTTCAGGACTTCAGCGCAGCCAACCATCATCCCAGGTATGGCAGCAACCAGCTTCCCGCCATTGTTTTCTGCTTGGAATTAATGCAACAGCGCCACATCCTTTAATGTGCTTGAGTTTTTTAAAAACCAAAAAACACCAAAATCCTCAGCAACTTGCTTGCTTACAGCCATTCTCATAACCGGTTACCCATCTAAAGCTTTATTACTCAGCCTTGGACATACCAAACACGATAGGTTGATCCATAGTACAGTCCAACTGGTTTAACCATTTCCCCTGCCACCAAGTCCATTCAGTGGTGGTTCCTTGTAACTCATGGCACTCAGGTGAGAATCTTCAAACCCATCGTCAAGGCAAAGGGCAAAATCCAGGTCCCGTGCCATTGTTTCTGGCGATGTACTTCTCCTTTCCTCCAATGGCCAGTGCTGTGAAGCAGGCCTGTGGGACTTGTAAACCTTCAGATGTTGCTGGGCTACAACACCCATTATCCATGCCCACTGGTCATGCTGGCTAAGTCTGATGGAAGCTGGAGTTGCAGCAACATGGGGAGGACCAACATCAGCAGGGACTGTCGTTCAAATGTACCTGTGGATTTTTTACCCCTTCATACCACAGGAGCATCTCTGGCATTGAAGCTTAAGCAGATGAGATGCTCAAGAAGTGTGAGCTTTTCTCCTTCTTAGTTTTCACATGCGATTTTTTGCTTTCTTTCATATTGGCTATTTTCCAAAATATATCCAAAGGAGATGCCAGCTTAATATTCAAAGAAAGCGTTCTAGCTTGATTTTTTACCACACAGAGGTGTGTTTACACAAATGAGAAACCACAGAAGATATGTAGTAAATAAGGCACTTTATGGTATTATTAAAAATCAAAAGCTTAACTCAGTCTTTCTAATGCATACCATATATCAAGCCAGTAATGCCTGGAGGAAAAGTTAGCAGCTTTGGAGCAGCTGAAGAAGGCATTGGCAGGAGTGGTTAACCTGTGCCCCCCCCCCCCGATGTTACTGGATTATAACTCCATACTTTCCTATTGGCCACACTAGCTGGGGCTGATGGAATCTTAACATTTCTAGAGTCTCAGGTTAACCACCCCTTCTTAAAATGTCAACCACAGGCAAAACCAAACTTAGGGATTAGCAAATACACTGGTGACACTTGATATTAAGTACCATTGTGACCATGAAATTGTTCACCTCTACAGAACTCTTGCTATTTTAGACCTTGAACAAATAGTGTCTCAAAAATAACTGTTTTGGCACATTGAGATATTGATTGCACAGCAAATGCAGAACACCGAGTCCAGGGGCAGAGCAGCTGCCTGAATGTTGGGCTATGAAATCACGTTGCAACATGCTGCTGTTATTTGGAAAGTAATGTAGTGAGCCGTGGACTCAGAGCAAAAGGAGGAAAATCACTCATTCACTTGCCACACACCTCTTAGCCTAAGCTTTCTATACTTGGTAATAAGAAAAAAATTAAAATTCAACATTTCTTGCCAAGGCAGCTTAATCACACATTGTGCCAAGAAGAACTGAACCTCATGACGCAAATTAAGGCCATGTTTATATTTGGCTTCGTTTGCTTAATCCATTTTGTGTTGGCTCATGAAGGTAACGGGCAAAAGAGGAAAACATTTTAGGAGCTAGAAATAGATTTATACTAGGCCTGACATATTTGGGGGGCGCAGAATCCTTCTGGAGGGGCACATGTCTGCAGCAGGCAAGTGCAAGGGATACTAGAATCACTGCAGTATCCCTTGAATTTAACAACTGCTGCTAGAAGCATGTCCCCAAGGAGGATTCCCCACCCACAAATAAATCCCATTGTGCCTGGAATACATCTATATTTACTCTTTTTTGCCTATCAGTGATGTTTCCCCCATTTTTGTGGTGTATTTTATTCATCAACTTGATGAGCAACAGAGAGAAGGCTAAAGACTTCACCCCCTGTTCATGGCAAGCCCTGTGCCTCCATGCGTATAGCTCCATTTTTGGGTAAGGGTGATGGAGACACCTTGGAGAAGAAGGCTTTACTTGGGCTTTGTGGTAATCTTTGCATTTTGCCTCTTCTCCTCTTACTTTCGGAAGGGTTGAGGTGGACACAGTGTCATTTGCCACCTAAAGATTACGCCTAACTAAGCAGAGACACTCAGTAACATACTAAACTGACTGATATTCTCGTTTGCCACACCAGCATCTCTAATGTTCCACACCATCAACTCTTTGAAGGACAAATTTCATGGCCAGAGCTGTAACAAATTCTGGGGTAGGGCAGTGGTGGTGTTTGGTTCTCAAGCGCGTTTTCCAATTCAAATTTGTTTCCAAGAATTTGAATTTATATCTTCCTGGTTTGACTTCCCCTTCCCCACCCCAGCCCCCAAACATTCCAAATTATTGTTGGATCCAGATCACTAAAAGAAAAAGGGAAAAGGTATTTAAAAGGGAATTGAATTGGCTGGTTGAAATTTGGCATTAACGCCATAAAACTGAGTCACAGAACTGGCAGCGAAATTTCAAAGTTCAAGTCTGAAATTTAAGCATTTGGCTTTCTGGCTGGAAAATTCTTTCAAAATTTTGAAAAAACTAAAAAATCCATTTCAGCTCCATTTTATAACCTGCTTTAAGTTCAAATGGAAAGTGTGACAGTTTACAAAACAGGGGTGAAAAGCAGTTGGAAGCCCTTAGGGTTAGCAGAGGTGCACAAGAAATTATCAGCTGGGAGGGACCAGAGAAGACTGGCCTCTTCTTCCCTTTAATGGAGTGTGAGGCACTGCTGCCGTTGTGTGGTTTATTTAGCTCTGGTGTGGTGTAGAAGGTGCTATACAGAATGTGGCAAGACCATTCTCTGCCCAGAGGATTTGTAGTCAACATTATGCCGACACAATTGGCACATGGGGAAGGAAGTCCAGGGCTGGCAGTGAGGTGAGGGGTTGGGGAAAGCATGGCAATTCTGGCTGGGACTAATGGGAGTTATACCCTAAAACTCCTGGAGGCACCAAATTGGCAAAGGCTGCTTTGATTCAACTCCCTCCTTGTTCAGTGGTGCCCATCCTCCAGCTTGGTAAACCCCTAGGTCCCAATCTCTATGCCAACAGCACGTACTGTCGGCCACATTCTGTATTCTTAAATGGGAGCAGCTGACTTGTTAGAAGTTTGTAGTCCAGTTAAGGTCTGAGACGTGCCTCTCTTGGGAGACCCAAGTGGTTATTAGGAGACAAGCTGCAATCTCTTCCCCAGTATTTCTGGATGTTGTGGGTGTTTTTATTGCCAGCAAGGATTCCCTGGGGCAGCTGCTTATGGAGTTCTACCCAAGGACGATTAGGAAGGCAGAGGCAATTCCCAAAGTTGAGGCGAGTTTCTTGGCCAGGCTGGGCATTAGGTAGAAGTGGGCTTGTTTATTCTTGCATTGAAAATCCCCATTGGAAAGTGTTCCTTTGCCAAATACTGCCAGCTCATTCCCTTGTCCTCCAAGCACCCTCTGTCACAGTGTTGATTTCCGTCTCATTTGCTCGCTAACCCTCCATCCTCTCCAAATTCCTCTTCTCGCTGCCAGCTTCCATATAAACCTTTACCATTACCATTGCTGCTGCCGCTGCTGCTCTGTTTTTCTAACCTTTTGGACATTTTTTTTTAAAATTATACTAAGTTAAATAAGCCTTTTAAATTCTTATTGTTTTTTCTATATTTATGATGTTTTTTTTTCTTTTACCTATTTTTCTCTCTTTCTCTCTTTCTTTTCCCCCTGTATCCCTTCCCCGCCCTTGTTCCTTTCCTGTGTCTGTCATCATACATGTCACTTTGGACCCCAATGGAAACATCCACTTCACATACACCCAATCTTTTGTTTTAATAATGGTGGTGATGATGATGATGATGATGATGATGATTTAAAAAAACAACAACGCCCAACCATTTTCTGACCCCATCTTGGGAATCATTTGTGGCGGCTGCAGCAACCCTGGGATGTCCAGCGGCCTCGTCCCCCTTTGTCTTGTGGCTCATCTCTGCAGCAGCTCTGCTTCTGCTCTGTTAGAAACTTTTGCAAACAACAACAACATCAAACAGATATTTGCTTTTGAAGACCCTGGTTTTCTCGCTGAGGCCTGAAAGCAAGATTAAATTCCTTATTTCCAAGGATTGCTTCTGAGGGTCGGGAAATAAAATGCAGAACACAAGAGATCCATTATTTTTGGGGAGAGATGTGCTATTTTGTAATGAGGGAGGGAGATAAAAGGTTCAAATTGGGCATTTTTACTGTTTTGTGTGTGCATCCTGTACCATGATTCCCTCCCTCTCCTGTTTTCAACTACTGGATGTAAAAACAACTTTTCAAATTACAAGGGGGGAAAGAATGAAGAGTGTTTCTGATACTGGTCTTTGTTGCCATTTTCACACATCACTGTTTGTTCATCCTTGCCAATAGTTCAACAGAATCTTTTTAACAAATTAAGAAGAATAAGAATAAAATAATGAGAAGCAACATCCAAAATTTATGGTTGCACACTTCCCATCTTGATGTGACTGGAGTTACTTGGGGTAGATTGTCCATGAGGCTTTTGTCATGTGTTAAAAGGGTTCCTAGGAACTAGTTTGCCTGAACATGTCTAACTCAGGATGGTACATTGCAGCTTACATTCATTAGAAAACCTGTGAAAATCTAGTTGGTTCAGTAAGCTGTTGCATGTGGGTTCGTGGAGCATTTTGGCTGAGCCCTGCAAACTCCGTCCATAGCATTCTGAGTATATTGCAGTGGCAATAACAAATCTACCTATGCAGCCATGTGAGTTGATAAGAGTTCTGAGCTTGTTTTTAACTTGCAGAACAGTTTTTTAAAAAATGAGGAGGGGGCATTCAAAACATGGCTTCTCTATCTTTCAATCTGAAGTGGCACAGGCCACTCTGCTACTATCAAGGCTCTACCACACTTATTCACACACACATGGTTTCAGAAAGTTCATGGTGCCATATAGAATGACAGCCTCAGGTAAGGTATTCAGACAACCAGTTTGCCCTGGGTGCCATTCAGTACAGAAGGAATACATCTCTGTATTAGGACCTTAGGACATTCACTGTGATGCCACAGCCATTTGTTCAGAACTGTTAGGAGTTTTACATGTTTCCATTCTTTCTTTTTTTTTAATGAATATCTGGCTGTGTGGTGGCCATTTCAAACGGTTAGCTCATGCCCACCCCCGGTGCTTGCCAACATGCTCACCATGAGTTGGGTCCCTTAGCATCAAATGGCAGGCAGACAAAGTCATTTGAGTACCAGCTGGTTCAGCTTTGTACAGTGCAAGTTTGTATGACCATTTTGGTCTAGGTTTCCACTGCTGTGCTGAGAAGTTCATAAGAAGCTGCTCTCTGCCCTTTCAACAGTCAAAGGTTAGCTGGCAATACCTAACCTGCCAAACTGATACTATTTTTCCTTTGTCACCACATTCTTTGTCATATGAGTGCTAGCTAATAGGAGATAATATAGCACATCTAGCACATCTCCCATTTAGAGTCCAGCTCATTGGTATTTGTGCTTTATTATAACCTTTTAGAAACTTCTCTCATATGTCAGTACAAAACAAAATGGATGCATGCCCACCAGATTTTCCCCCACACAGCATTACTTGGAAATTCCATCACCCCTAGAAAGTGGAATTAATTAACAGAAGGTTAGGAAGGCTCACCTTTGGGGAAAAGAGAGAGAGAAACCCTGTCGTTCCACTCTGGTTTGTTTTAGAAGTTTGCCAAAAGGTCTGGATTGGAATTGGAAATAATTTAGCACAGCCTTGGGGATTGTTCAAGATGTGGAGAGAGACCTACTGCAGCCTGGGGGCATCTCTTCCCTCCAGATTTGATCTAGAATTGGTCCATTCCAATGAGGACCCAAGAATCCAGCTCAAATTCTGATAAAGGTGGCATTTCTTACCATTCCTATTCAGGAATGCTTTTGGTATGAGATAATTCTGTCTGAGAGCAAGGGTTTAATTTAGATGATACACAAGATTGTTCATCATGATACCCATGACTTTGCAAAGCTATACATGAAACACACATTTTATTTGCACCTGCTGTGCTTGGTGATTGCGAAATGCTGCTTGAAAAGTTCAAGTGAAAAGATGAACTATGAATGTTCAGTGCCCAGCTAAGAGTTGGGGTACTGATAGAGTGAGGTCTGTGTCATATTTTGAGCAAAATTCAGAGATTCAGAATCCATAGCGAGTCAGTTGAGATGGAGTTTGCAGTTGAATTTGTGCAATGGAAATCCGCATTCGGAATTAGCTCACAAGTCAGAATAATTCACAGTTACAGATAGTGGAGTGTTGATTCTGGATTCACAGGCAATTCAGTCTCAGCTTGCTAATGGAGAGGAGAACTTTCAAGCTGCCAGCACAGTAGAATGTTGTGAAATCATCTCAGTCAATGTTGCTCAATACAGGTTCCAGGCTGATCCCTTCTGAATGACCCCTGGCAAAGTATGCCAGGACATCCCTGGCGCTGCATTGAGCTGATGAGCTTTCCTGACAGCACAGTACCCTGGCCTGCATTTCTGAGCAAAGGTTGCATGTGTGAACAACCCTAAGTCCTAATAGAAGCCACTTTTCCATAGTGGGGCTTGGCAGGCTGCTCCATTCCATATACTCAGAGCTGTCAACATATGTATCAACTCTTAACACAGCAATGATGCTTATGCATAGGAAATGTTTTAAATGTTTACACATTTTATTTTGTTATCTGCTTACATGTGTGTCTGTTAGCATTTTAGTGGACATTTCAAGCCCCTCAAGCCAAATGGACGAAAAAGAGCTGCTGGATTTATTCAGGAAGGTTTTTTGTTTTTTGATTTTTGATTTTTGGTTTTGTTTTTTGCAGAGGGGTGTCTTTTTCTGCAGTCTACTTCCATCCCCAAGAAAACAAACTACAGTGGTACCTCAGGTTACATACGCTTCAGGTTACATACACTTCAGGTTACACACTCCGCTAACCCAGAAATAGTGCTTCAGGTTAAGAACTTTGCTTCAGGATAAGAACAGAAATCGGGCTCCAGCGGTGCGGCGGCAGCAGGAGGCCCATTAGCTAAAGTGGTGCTTCAGGTTAAGAACAGTTTCAGGTTAAGAACAGACCTCCAGGACGAATTAAGTACTTAACCTGAGGTACCACTGTATGTTGTTGTCTTCACTGCAACAATTTGTGTGACTTCTCGTACCTATGTTTCTTGGAGAGGTGAGGAGGTGGGACACCCAAGAGGAAAGGTTCCTTATCACTTTCTGAATTTCTGCATGCACAGATGTGCAGCTACAAACTGCATGTGACCTGCAGTGTCCTTGCTATTTTACACCCACTACACCTCCCCGCCCCCTGCACACAATCTATTTGAGGACAGGTGTGGTACGACAGCATATTATTCCATCTTGGGTGCTGCGGAAGCCATAGTGTTGTCACAACAACATTACGTCCCTCTGCATCACCACCATGGCACTCCAGGGATCATGAACTCACAGCGATTACCTGCCTCACCCAGTTCTGACACACGCTTGGGGATGTGGGATACATTGTTCATTCATTTTGCATTTTAAGGCAAATACCTAGCCATACTTCTCAGTCCAATGAATGAACTGAAACACAAATACACTTCTCCAAATGTTGCGATGCAGTTTTCTAACCAAAAGGTGTGCACAAACATGCAAATATTAATGAAAATAACATACAAAGCTACATCCTGTTAGGGGAAATTGCTTGCAAAAATCTGTATATTAGGGGAAATTGTGTACAAAAATGCGTATGTTAGAAGAAATGCTCACAAAAAATGCATCTGAATTTTCATGTGATGGTCCTGTAGGAAAAAAATCCAAATTGATGTGGACATTCGGTAAACTGAGAATGCTGGAAAAATGAGAGACTGGGAGAAAGCTAAATTGGAATATTTCCCCATTCTTGCAGCCTCGGCTCCACATTACAACTGTGGTTGAATTGCCTTCATGGTTCAAAGGTAGCTTAGTACTATCAGCTCACTATGACTGATGGGTCCAAAAAGGCTTGTGGAGGTGGGGAACCCTCTTGTACCCACAGATTTGGCATACATCAATCTTTGGAGGGCGGACCATAGACCACTTGCCACATAAGGGAAGTAGTGAGATTTCTGTGTCTCATTTCATATTGATGGATATAAAATCAGAGAGAAGTGTTGGATAAATACTTCAGCCTTCCTTTTGCAGATTCAGGCATGGGCAGAATGGGCCTTTAAAAAAGTATTACATAGACCTTTTCAAGAGCTGTTCAACAGTGGAATGGACTCCCTTGATGCGTGGTGAACTCTCCTTAACTGGAGATTTTTAAGCAGAGGTTGGATGGCCATCTGTCATGAATGCTTTAGTTGAGATTCCTGCATTGCAGGGAGTTGAACTAGATGACCCACAGAGTCCCTTTCAACTCTACAATTCGACAATAAGTAAATCTTCTCATCTCCCAACAGTCCAGTGACATGATTGGCCACAGCTACACTGAACAGGAAAATGAATGGCAGTTGGGCTCTGCCAGAAATATTTGTGGTGGATTGTGCCCTGTGATCTATTAGACCCACATGCCAGTGGGGGATGGGTCAGAGCAATGGATGTGGTTCTTTGTCCAGTAGAATACATTCCAGCCATGCATAAGTCAATGGTTTCTGCATACCCACAAACACCTTACATACCTCTCCATCTGCCATCCAGGCAAACAACAGGTGTTTTAACATTTCAAGAGCACAGTTCTGCCAGGCATAAGCATTCAAAGAGGGTGCAGGGCAGGGCCTGTGGAGGAGGCACGGCCTAAACAGAGTCTTGAAGGCTGAATATAGAGGTGTTTGGAGGGCTGCATTTGGCACCTGGGACAGAGGTTCCCCACTTCTGTAGAATTACTGCATGGCATATACTGGCATATTTAAAAAGGAGATGGGTCATCTATTTTTGCCCGCTCACTGCTCATGGAGCAAGCCCAGCTTCTACTTTGCAATGACAGACATACTTAATGATGATTCAAAGGCTGATTATGTATATGTAATTTGTCCCTCTATCGCCATGATTCAGGCAAGCTTTCTGACTATTTTTTAACACAGCAGTTATTTATCTGGATTCTGCCTTATGTCAAGTCACATCATTGGTCTGTCCAGTTCAGTGTACTCTTGGCAGCAGATCTTTGGGGTTCAGGACTTTCCAGTCCACCCCTGGAGATGTCAAAGACCAAACCTGGAGGTTTCAGCTGTGGCCCATCATGTGATTTTAAGATCAATTGCTTAAAAATATGAGAAGATGCCCCTGCAATATGAGGAGTGGGCAGTGACCTTGTGGCATCTCACAAGCACACCAATTAGTGCTGTCTAGAGCTGGCTCCTCCTTCTAAAGGGACAAACACAATTTCCCTTGAGCTGAAGTGAAGATAGTATATATGTGCAAAATGCAACTAGTGTGCTTCTGTGGGGGTTCACTGCTCATTACATACACCTATACACTCCTGATATTCAATGGTGAAATGTGTTCGTTTCAAACTTTGCATACATAATCCAATCTCAAATTTCAACCTTCTGCATTTCGTTGTGGTTGTTTTGCTGATCTTAAAAAGTAACAGTTTGGACATTTGGAAGTTGTGTGGCATTGTGTTACAGCACTAAAAGTTACTTGCAAAGGAATCATAAAGAAGTGGCTATCCTTGGAAATGATATCCCAGTAACCTGTTAAAGGACTGGGTACTTGCAGAACTGCTTGCAATGGTTGTGATTTGAAAGAAACCACTTCAGGTTGAGGTGCAGATCATTCTGGAAACATTTAGATAGCTTCCTTATGCTGAGTAAGAAGATTGGCCCATCTAGCTCTGTATTGTCTACATTGACTGAGCATGGCTCTCTGTGGTTTCAGAAAATGGGTCTTTCCCAGCCCTGTCAGATACTTTCTGCTGGAACCCTTGGTGGTCTCCTGGCAGAGCTTCTGCTGTTGGCAGATCAGTACTTTTGCACTACAGAGGAGAAAGACACTTAACATTGAAGGTCTCTATAATCTTGCACTGGAGAGTACTTGAACATGGTTTTGTGTGGCCCATAATTTGTCCAGTGTTTACTACACCCTTGTAGGAACAGGGCCTGTATTCAGAAATCTCAGCCAACTAAGATGGTTTAAGAAATAGTACATATTCCCCTATTTCTTTGGGGGATTTCGGGGTCCCAATTGGCTCCTAGCCTTCCAATTCATCAGAAGCCAATCTAAATCTTCTAGCGTGGTGGGGTCCACTCTAATCCAAGACATGTGCTAGCAGCCTGCTGATCCTGCCTCCTGTCCTCTTTTCCCATGCTTGTTCCTTCCACCCTGTTGCAGATTTCTTTGTTTGCTCCAGCTGCTGGTTAAAACGTCCTACATATTTGAGGTGGAGAGAGCTGCACAATTGTCTCATCTCAAAGGTGGATGCTGAACCAGTGATGCCCCTGTCCAGCTTTCACCTTCATATCCAACTCCAGATGTGCTTCTGTGGTTCCTCAACCACCTAACACCCAAGGGAGCCGGAAAGGAACATGAGGCACAAAGTGGGACAGGGAGAGAGACCCTACCAAAATACAGAATGACAATGGGTCAAGCATTCTTTGAAGCTCTGAATTAATGCCCCAAACCAGTTTGTCACAGCACAGAATAACTGTATTTGATGGATCTGGCTCACAGTCTGTGTAGTCTGGGATTGTGTTGCCGGGATAGAGTCAAAAACCTCCAAGAATCTGACCAACAGAGTATAATAGTGCTTAGTCAATCCCTGCTGTTTCACCCCCACCATCATAAGTACAGCCTGGATGCTGGAACAAGCCAAAGCTCCATATAGTCCAGTATCCTGTTTTCCCAGTGGCCATCCAGATGCCCCATTATGGGAAGTCTGCAATCTTGCTCATGTTTCCCAGGGTCTAGCATTATTATTATATATACATCCCCAACAGTGGAAGCAGAACATGGCCATTGTGGCTAGTAGCTATTAATAGCGTTATCCTCCACGGATCTGTCTAAACCTCTTTTAAATTCGCCCAAGTTGGAGGCCATCACTACAACTTGTGGGTGCAAATCCCATAGTTTAACTATGTGCGGTGTGAAAAAGCACTTCCTTTTGTCTGCTTTCAATCTCCCAATGTTCAGCTTCGTTGGATGACTGAAGAATACAAGAAGAATTGGGTATGCAAAGGGTATATATACTACTGGACATTGAGGTTTAGTTTAGCATTCATGGTTAATGGCCTTTCCTAAATGTAGCCTTCACGGTTCCAACTAGCAGGATGTTACTTGTTTCAGAGATCTTCCCCTAAGGCAGGGACCCCTCTGGCATTCACTAAATGCCTCTTCTGTCCCCGTCCCTAGGCCAGAATTAAAGTGCCATATAAGAGTGAATGTGTACCACAGGCATTCAGAACTGCTTCTTTTGGATTTCCCAGATGGGAATTTGAGACGAGGAGAAGGAAAGATTTGACGTCTCTGCTAAAGTTTCTCCTCCAATAGCTGGCAAGAGAGAGAAGACTGTTAACAGCTGAATAATCCATGCGTGAATTTAGAATACATTACAAGAGGGAATGCGTATGGCGCCCCCTCCCTCTCCTTGCAAGAACCAAGGGTGATGAATTTGTTTAATTATGTATCTTGGCAGAGAGCTGATCTGGCTGGCGCAGGCATTCTGCAAAGCGCTTAATGGACTTCTGATGCAAACGTCAGACTTCACCAGCCAAAGCAAAAAAGAGAAGCACAGTGCTTTGACTTTGCTGGGGAGAGATTGTGGTTAATATGGGACTTCTTAGTGGAACTTCATATTGACAGGGCAGCAGAGGCTCGGGCTGAGGTGGGGTGATCAGAGCTCTGTACAATGCACATGTGCACTGGGTGTGTTTTTTTAAGCAGATGGTATGCTTGAGCATATGATTCTAGCAAAATTCTTACTGTGAGAAAGAACTGAGATGCAGTCAGACAATCACATCTAATTTGGCTTTTTTGCACTGCTTCATCAGTGCATGTGTATACCTTGATAACATAGAAGGCCAGAGAGAGAAAGAGAGAGAGAGATGAGTGGGATATTGCGGCAAACTGCACATGCTTCAGGCCCAAAATTAATTTTAGACTCTTCAAGCGGTGAGATGCATTTCAGAATAAAAACAGGAAAAAGAACAGAACCATGGGGTTAGGAAAGTGGATAGATTTGTAGGGCTTTGGTTGTCTCCTCTTGAACCTCATCTGTAAAACATGATAATAACTGCAAGACACATTAATAAGGGCTGACAAAGGCCAATAAAAGCAAGAGCAATCTTACCGCAAAGAGACTCTGTCCTGGTTGGCTGATGTGCAGTGAAAGATGTTATCACCTGTGAAAACTTTGCCTCCATCAGAGCTTTCCAAGGTGACATGTTAAGCCCTGGACCAAAGGATAGAGTTTGCAATTCACCATTCCCTAAGCCTTCATTCCAGTCTTGGGTCATAAAAATGTATGTATTGCTATGGTGGGTTAGACCAGCAGTCTATCTTAGGTTGATACCGTGTTCCCCAGTAGTGGTCCCCTGAGTGCCACAAGCAAGGAATGATGGCTTCTCTCCCAATCACCTCCCTTGCTTGATAGATCCCAGCATTTGGTAGTGTACGATTTTGGAGAGACATGTGATGTGCCTCACCAAGGGGCAGACTGCTAAGGTGACTTGCTGCACATCTAGCAAAATGGTCACTTGCTTATCAACTATCTCCATTCTGGAGACAGGATGGAGCAAAGAAACAAAAAAAGATTCCAAATACAATCGTACCTTGGTTTTCAAACAGCTTAGTTCTTGAACATTTTGACTTCCGAATGCCACAAACCCAGAAGTGACTGTTGCAGTTTGCGAACTAGTTTTGGAGGCTGAACGTCTGATGGGGCTTCTTCAGTTTCCAATTGGCTGCAGGAGCTTCCTGCAGCCAATCAGAAGCCGCGCTTTGGTTTCTGAACATTTTGGAAGTCAATTGGAATTCTGGAATGGATTCCGTTCGACTTCCAAGATACTGTATAGTTTCCTTTGCAGATTAGGAGCCAATCTGCATGAACAGATTCAGACCCATTGAAGTTAAAGGACATGACTAACTTAGGTTCATTAATTTCAGTGTGTCTACCCTGAGCAGAACTTAGTTGACTACAATCCTTCACTTGAATCATTACGTTAGTATGGATTGCATATGTTAGCATTAGTTACCGGTACTATTCAGATGCATATTTAACTGATAGTTTAATTAAATAATTCAGAGGGCTAGTTCTGTGCCAGTTGGTTCAACACTGCTGTTACAATTTTGTCTGGGGGCTCATAGTGTTTGTGTACTACACACATGACTCTTAAAAGCTTACCCCTCCCTGGTCAGTTACAAGTTTAGGGGTTAAGATTACTAAAATTATGCCTTATGCATGGTGCTTTTACATGCTTAGGCCTGGTTTCCCAGGATTAGGGTGTTTCTGGAAAACGAAGGTACAGTGGTACCTCGGGTTACATACGCTTCAGATTACACACTCCATTAAGCCAGAAATAGTGCTTCAGGTTAAGAACTTTGTTTCAGGATAAGAACAGAAATCGGGCTCCGGCGGCGCGGCGGCGGCAGCAGAAGGCCCCATTAGCTAAAGTGGTGCTTCAGGTTAAGAAGAGTTTCAGGTTAAGTATGGACCTCCGGAATGAATTAAGTACTTAACCCGAGGTACCACTGTATTCTGATTTTCCCAAGGAGGGGTTTGATTGCATTGTAGGTAATTCCATCTTTGGCAAGAGGAAATCCCACTTCCTGAGGGGTTAATTGAATTTACCTGCTGAGAAATTTGACCAGGTCAACCTTCAGTTTACCCTTTTTTATTATTATTTTCTTCTGGTCAATTTCTGCCCTGTTGCAACATAGCAAAGTTAAGAGAAAAGCCGCCTGGCATTTAAACTATTACCAATACATAGGTGGTCTCCACACTTTCCTAGTCCAGTGTTCAGAAACTTAAAGGTGGGTTGCTGTGTTACAATGTCCTGTTGTTATTTAGTATTTTGCCCCACTGGTTTGAAAACTACCAAGCTGCATACATAATGAAACAGCAATCAAGGAGAAAGCATTAGTAAATGCAAAGCAGCAAGAAATTAAAAGGCACCGCTAAACTACCAATTTTGAAAAGAATAATGTAATAATCATTTAAAGCAGCAGACCCTAATGTCACCACATGTCAAAAGCAGTGGTGGAGGAAGGGGTATGTGGTAGGTGCTGGCCGCCCCAGGTGTTATCACGGGGTGGGGGGGGGGTGACAAAATGACAAAAAATATGCGTTTTTTAAAAATTAAAATTAAAAAATTGAGCTCACAAAACTTTTTCATTCAGTCAACAAACGTGGCTGGCACCACTTACCACAGGGCCTGCAGCATGCCCGAGCCACAGGTCTCTCCTGGGAGTGACGTGGTGGCTTAAGCGCCTGCAGGCTTGGTGCTGCCTGAAACGGCAGCGTGGAGCTTGCGTCTGTCCACCACCTCTTCCTCAGCCGTCCTACAGCTGAGGGGGAGGCTCCATGCAGAGAGGCTCCATGCAGTATGCCCCGCCCCCATGAGCAGCTCCCCCCCCCCCAGCTGTGAGACGCATGCTACACCGGGGCACCCAAGCAACTAGCTACGCCACTAGTCAAAAGGCAGCTAGTTGAAATAAAAATGTTTCCAACAGCCAGCTAAGTTCTCTTGAGCAGTGTTATCTGCAATCTTGGAACATGTAAAATTGTTCTTAGCAAGGGATGATAAACTTAGGGCCTGCTAGACATGGTTGGACTCCAGCGCCCAGCATTTCTGAACTTGAGCATACTAACTGCGGCTGATGGGAGTTGGAGTACAACAATTTTGGGAGGGTCCCCACAGGCTCTGCAACCCTGTCCTTTGTTATAGGGCGTTTTTTTGTATATACACAAGGTAAAGGATGCCTGGGCTAACTAAGGACACCACTTTGCACACTGACGACTATATGCCCAGGATAGGTTATTTCTAGAAAGTGTTTGGTTGCATTATATGTCAAGAACAGCAGTGAGGAACCTGTGGTCCTCCAGATGATGCTGAACTACAACTCCCATGTTCCTTGTCCATTGGTCTTGCTCGCTGGTGCTGATGGGAGTTGTAGCTCAGCAACATTTGGAAGGCCAAAGGTTCCCCACACCTGGTCAAGAGAAAACCTTATATTGAGAACCAAAGTCCAGCTAAACTCCTATAATTCACTCCACTTGTGAGATGCATGATAGGAGTAAGTTGCCAGCTTCCAACGTTGCATTTGAAAATGGAGGATGGGTTTCAGACTTCATTGGCTAATAGCCACTAGGTGGCCTCTTAATTGTTCTGAATTCAACTTGATAAGAGTATTACAGGATTCTTAGCTTCTGCATTGCTGGTGCATGTTTTAGGCTATGTCCAAAGAGTGAAATTGAGTGAAGTGCCATTTCTTTTGGATAAATAGAATCTGTTTTATTGGGGTGGGGGGTGGAGGTTGCAAAAAAATAATAATTCTATAAATAGCATCTTTCTCACACACAAACACACATTGGATTTATTAATGGAGGTGAGGAGGGCAACTGTTTTGCTTTCTAGTGACGACATTTCTTTGTTGGTGAAAAGGGGTGTTCTGGAAGGAGATGAAGTATTCCTTACACCGGTGATGCTTCACCTGCTCAAACAGGAAATTAGATAGAAGCATGTCTGTGCTAAAAGAAAAATGTTAATCCCGACTTGCAAACTTCTATGTTTTCTCCCTTTTCTCTCTTGGCCTCTAAAGCTAGCACAAGCCCTACTGCAGGACTGGGCACTGCTGCCATTGTGGGCATCCTCATTGTGGTCTTTGTCCTCCTGCTGGTGGCTGTGGACGTCACCTGCTACTTCTTGAACAAGTGTGGCCTCCTGATGTGCATCGCAGTCAACCTGTGTGGCAAATCTGGTCCTGGAGCAAAAGGCAAGGACATGGAAGAGGGCAAGGCTGCCTTCTCGTGAGTAATTTTGTTTTCATTATACATACATATATATATAGTTGTATTTACATTGCATATTGCTCCAAGAAAGAAATGGAATGGAAAATTGTCTGCACTTCCCATGATTAGAAAGACCATCCTTTCTCCCATCTACCCCTCCCATAGTTAGATGGTAAAAGCTGCAGGGGATCTTTCGCAGTCCTGCTAGCTGATATTTTTTACACTGGGAGGTGCTGGGGAATGAACTAACCCTGCTTCCTTTCCTCCCTTACAGGAAAGATGAATCAAAAGAGCCCATTGTGGAAGTGCGGACAGAGGAGGAACGGACCCCGAACCACGACGGAGGGAAACACACGGAACCTAACGAAACCACGCCGCTAACGGAGCCAGAGTATGTTGTGAATGTAGAAGCCCCCTGGGTGTGTCCTTGAAGAGGAGAGGGGAGCAGAGCCCCTCTTTAGGCTCCATTGTGTGAAAGACAACTCTGTGTGTTTACAAGAGAGAGAGAGAGAGAGAGAGAGAGAGAGAGAGAGAGAGAGAGAGAGAGAACAGCTCATTCACATGGAGTGAGAACTAGGGGGAAGGAAGGCTGAGCAATCCTGAGGAAGTGGTGGGCAGGAGTAATAATAATATGTTTCCAAAGAGAAGAAAAGCTCTCATGGCACCTTAAAAACTTTATTGTGGCAAAGCATTTGTGGACTATCGAATTTCTGAAGCATTATTCTCAGTTGGCAGTTTTATACTGGGCTGTGGCGGTGGTGGAGGAATGGAATGTGAAAGTTGGGATTGAATGGCAATGAAATGCATGAAGTACAGCTGCTGACCATTCCCAAAGGAGGAGTCAAAAATTTTGTTCAGGCAGATTTGCATCTTTGGAGGATGTGCTGCGAATCTCATTGTGACCCAGAAAGGGTCAAGCAGGGTTTTTTTTCCACCCGGAACTCACCGGAACTAAGTTCCGGTACCTCTTTAGGTTGAGACTGTTTGCCAGCAGGTGACATGGCACCTGGGGCTGTGTGTCGTGACCATCGGCTTGCTGCAGCAATCATATTGGCGCTTCGATTGTGGCTGTGCGCCGGAGGTGGAGGTTGGCAGCAGTGTCGCCAAAAGTGGCAGTTGGGGCGAAGAAGGGAAGGTGGGTGCTCCCCATACTTGCTCAGCAAGTTCCACCACCTCTTTTTCTAGGAAAAAAATGGCCCTGGGGTCAAGGCAGGTACTCTCTTCAAACAGCCTCCTCTGATACCAAGGATGTGCCCCCTTATTCTTCAGGGTCTCCCTAATACGGTTAGCCTCACGTCCAAAGGCTCGGTGTTCTTCTTGCCTCCATGTCTTCCTTCTTCCTTCTCTCTCTTTGTTAAATAACCGCATGTTGTTTCTGCAGTTACATTGACTCACCCAGCCGCCTGCTGCTTTCATGGCTTTCATTGTCTTGTTTCTCTTTTCTTTCCCCTCCTCTCCCCGCCTTTTACTTCCTTTCACCCCCACAGGCACCCTGCCGACACCACGGCAGCCACCGAGGATATGATGCCGTCTGTCACCACAGTCACCACTAACTCTGACACTATCACTGAAACCTTTGCCACCGCTCAGAATAGCCCCACCAGTGAGACTACCACCCTCACCTCCAGCATCACTCTGCCGGCCACGCCCATGCCCGACTCCAATTCCGTGGCTCCCAATCAGGGGACGCCTTCAAAAGCGGCCTCGGCATCTTCGCCCCCACCCACCTCCACGCCTAAAGTGGCTCCCCTGGTTGACCTCAGCGACACTCCTACTTCCGCCCCGGCCACTGGCAACTTGTCCTCCGGCGTCCTGACCAACCAAGGGGCAGTGCTGAGCCCTAGCTCCACCACAAAAGCGCCCGAGGCTCCCAAGGGCTCTGCTGCTGCCAGCAAATCCCCTGCCCCACAGCCCCCAAACCCCACTAGCTCTCCAGCCTCTTCAGAGCCAAAGCAGGAGGCCTCCAGCGCCAAAAGTCCAGAAAAGGAAGCCACGCAGCCCAGCGCGGCGAAGACTCCGACAGAGGCGGCCAAGAATGCCGTGAACCAGAAAGGCGAGGCTGCCACGGGGGGCACCACAAATGCTACTCAGAATGAGGACTTTAAAATGGACGAAGGGACCTTCAAGACCCCAGACATTGATCTTGCCAAGGATGTTTTTGCCGCCTTGGGCACGGCGGCTCCTGCCACTGCACCTGCAGGCCAAGCAGCTTCCTCCGGCCCGGAGAGTTCTGCATCGGCAGCGCCTGCAAAGACAGAGTATGCCTCCCCGCTTTAAACCCTGCTTGTTCGTGTGCTGTGTCTCTTGTCCGTGCTGTGCCGTGCTTTTTGCTCCACTTCTGTGTGTGTGTGTTACAAATTAACCTGGCTCTTTCTCTAAGCAAGCTAACCTGTCTATTTAACCAACCAACCATAACAGAAAGTTTAGAATCCGGGTGTCTTTGGACCTGTGATCAAGCAGTAGTCTCCAGATTCTGCTGTTATAGGCTCCCTTCCTCATCTCCTAAGTTATCTCAACAGCTCCATCGGATTCCAGCTTAGGGGATTCAGTTGGAAGGCACCCAGGATAATAATAATAATATCTTTATTGTCATTGCCCCCTCTCGGGGACAACGAAATTACTTGGCTGCTCCATCCACCCAGGTAGGGCACTCCACACAAAATCAAAACAACTATACAAACACTAATTAATACAATACAGTATAATACAGCAAGGAAGATTAGATGACTTTCAAAGTCCAGGCTTCCCATTCAGGGCCGAGATCGCTCTGGAGAAGAAGCTGTTCTTAAGACGACTTGTTCTTGTCTTCATCGTCCTGTATCTCCGTCCCGATGGCAAGAGCTCGAAGAGACAGTGACCAGGATGCGATGGATCTTTTACTATGTCCAGTGCCTTCCTATGGCACCTTGTGGCATAAATCTGCTCTAAGGTGGAGAGTGGGCAGCCAACAATGCTCTCTGCTGCCTTAACAACTCTGCACAACCCCAACCTGTCCTGGGTAGTACAGCTTCCGTACCACACACATAAGCCATAAGTGAGCACGCTCTCAATGGCACAGTGATAGAAGGCAAGCAGCAGTTTCTGCGGAAGATGGTTTTTCCTTAGAATTCTCAAAAAGTACAGTCTCTGCTGTGCCTTCTTCACAAGCCCCCTTATGGATGGAGTCACCTTTAGCTTCTAAGAAGCAAATTGTTTGCTACAACTTGTCACAGGATAATAATTTTGCATCTACAAATAAGGGATGGACGTGAGGGTAGTCCTTTTTTTTTTTTGCAAGGTTACAGCTGGAAGGCCTTAACATTTGGATATTTAGAAGAGATGACTTTCCTCTAAGTGGGAGATTCTGTCACAGGGGTGGGTAACCTGTGGCCCTCCAGATGTTGTTGGTCTCTTTAACTCCCATCAGCTGCACCTAGTATAGCCAATGGAGCTGTACCCTAACAAAATCTGGAGAGCCATGGGTTCCCACATCTCTGTCAACCGGGTATGTGTTAAGCTTTCTTCCACCTTTTCCCTGGAGCAAAGTAGCCAGCATGATTGAACCAGGTAACGCTAGAGGACAATACCGATAATGGAGAGGATTGCTTGGGCCCCGGTTTTAAGGTGGAGAAGTTCCTGTACAACATGCCAATGTGGCTGAAGTCCTCACTTGGTTCTAGTTGCAGCAGAGGGGTAAAACACGGTTCACATGGAGGAGTGAAAAAGGACCAGTGGTGGGTAGGGATGAACTGGTCTTCAGAACCCTTCCAGTTTCATTTTGAGGCCTTAGGAAACCTTAAATCACATATTCAATTAACCATGAGAAGCACAGTTCCCAAAATTTCAGAAACTGAAATAGCAGCCTTAGTTGTATCAAAAACCCATTTTTAGGACGAAACGCGGGCCATGAGTAGGAGTCACCCAAGGGCTTGCCATGTGTCTCTGAAGGTATCTCTGCTGTTGGGGATTGTGTTGAGAACATTCTAATTTTATTGTTAATCATATTTTAGTATTGTTGGACATTTATACATTTCTTAAATGGTTAAGAATATTATTTTTTGTCAGCACACAAATAGTAAAGGGGGTAAGAAGTTTAAAACTTCCAAATGAAGCAATTTGTGACATTTCAATCCATGTATTAGTATATATAGTTAGCTTAAAAATGCAAACGAAGGGACGTTTCTCCTGCAACCCAAGACTTCCTAGGTGGTTGTGTTTTGCAGTCAACTGGCTGAGGCAAAGAAATTGGGGGGGAGGGGAGAGCGCTTGCATCCTGCTTTTTTGTCGCAGTCTTGAGAAGCATAAACTCTAGCATGGAGGGCTTCTCCTTTCTCAGGCACCAAGTTTTGTTGAAAGGGCAGCTACCAGCCTTCGTTTAATCCACAATATTTGGTGACTTTCCCAACAGGAAAACCCCCGTAGATGAAAAGTCTGCAATTCAAGCCACAGAAGCCAAGACAGCCCCCGCAGCAGAAGTCAAGACGGTACCCAATGAAGCCACACAAACAAATGAAAACGAGAGCAAAGCATGATGGGCAACTGAGCCGAAACAAAACAAAACAAAAAAATTAAAAAAATTGACAGAACAAACAACTTCACCTGAGCATTTAAAACACACAACACACATCTCATCCCTCTAATGTCTTTGCCTTTTTTAAAAAGAAAACAGACAAAAAAAATGCATACAATGGGGGAATTGTGGTGGGTTTTTTTTTTTTTTAGGTTTGTAGGAAGAATTTTATTTTATGTGCACTTGCTTTTAAGAAACGAAATGTTTTACTTCTTCGTCTTCTACAAGGATAAGCCCATAACCCCACTAGGATACCAGGGCCCTTGCGAAATATCCATGCAGAGTTAACAAAACAAAAAACCCAACTGCAGCATGTTTAGGAGATTCAGAACAGAATTAGGAAGCCAGACTTGGCTCTGCCAGGCTGAGCAGACTGGGGTGGCCAGTCGCAGATCGTTTATTTTTATACTTTTCAGCCGAGTTGAGAAAAACCTGTAAACTCTTTGAAGTAAGTTATCTCCTCCCCATTTTATTTTTATTTGGTTCACTTTGAATTCGTCCTGTACGCAAAGTGTGTTTGCCCTTCCTGACTGAATTCTGTTCTCCTTTCTAAAGGGGCAATCCCCCATCAGTGTCTGTTGCGCAGAGCCCTCTGGAACGAACGGGAAGTGTGCAGGGTACCCGTGGATGTTCATTTAAATGGGGCTTGCGTGGAAGACTTTTTGGCCGATTGCGCCCCCTTTTGGTACAGGTGATAATTCCATCATGTTTCATTTTAGGAAGAATGCCTTTGGGCAGTTTTGGAGTTGATATTTCAAAGTGCAGTATTCCTTGTTTTGTTTTTTTAATTTGGTTTTGCCAACTTTATTTTCTTCCACTGTTTACAGTCGACAAAACGTTTTTTAAAACTTTTGTTGTGTTTAAATGTCTATGTAAAATAGCTGCCTTTTTTTAAAGAGAGATTGCGAGAGAGAGAGAGAGAGACTGAGAGAGAGAGAAAGTAAAAACAGGCTATATAGATAGTAGGTTGATCAGCATGCTTGCTTTGCAAAGGGAGACATTTTGAAATAATGGATGTTTACAGTAGGTGTTTCCCCTTTTGTCTTTTCTTTCTTTTTTAATTATTATCATTTTTTATTTCTTACCGGAGTAAGAAAAATAAGCAAACCCTTACCCTTTTCCTCCATTTTATACAAATGGGCCACGTAAAGTCCAATCAGTGTCTTGCTTCAGGGCACCCTACTGATGAGCATGAGTTTAACTTTAAGTGTGTGAATAGGGGAGTGAAGTTCTGAAAAGCATCAGCACAATATCTGCAATTTAGGACACTGGAAAAGGTGGCTTTGTTGGTGCACGGTCCAAGTATAGCTGGTTAGGGTGTAAGAAGTGTAAGTCATTCCATCTTCAAGAATGAATATCTTGTGCTGCAAACCTGAGTCTCAAAAATGCTTCCTCTCAAACGAATAGGTTAGAATTTGCTTTTGATGGAAATCATATTTCCAAGGTGTTTTTCGGACCAGGCTGCTGGGCCACGATGGTTCAGCTCCAGGCAGCTCCAAATCTCTCACTAGGATCAAATCAGGTCAGAATGCCCCCCCCCCCTCTGCTTTGATTGGCTTAGTCCAATTTGACAGGGTCCACCCCAATTCCTGTCCATGGAATATGAGACCTTTAGTGTCCAAAGCTTCATTGCATTACACATGTGTCCAAAGGCTTAAATGTGTAGCGCAAGATTGGAGGATCTATTATGCGCAAAGCTGTTCGCTTTTGAACACATTACCTCTTTGAGAGAAAAGTCACTGGCTTGAACTTAAGCACTTGCTCAGTGGTGGTGCGGAGTCAGGGTCAAAACAATACAGGAAGTAAGTTATTTTTCTTTTTCTTATTCTAAGGCGTTATCTCCCCTTTCCTCTCCAGGAATCCCCCCCTAAGGTTAGTTAAGCCAAAGGGGAGGTTGTATAGTTAAGGGCGGGTCTCAGAAGGTAAGTTTTAAAAATTACCCACTCTCCCTCCTTATTTAAGATATATTGCTGCAGATATGGCTTCCTTTCAGCCTACACAATGTTTAAAATGTAGTGAAGCTCACCACTTATGGGAGTTTGGTATAATTTTGGAGAGGAGGCAAGGTGGAGGTAATCTACTAAGTACCATTCCTGTGCAATCCTGATTCAAAAAGCCCATTGAAAGGAATTCAGTTTCCATAATCACACCCTGATGCAAAGCTTCATATGGCTCTGATGCACTCAAAAAACTCCATAAAAGTGGAGGGTATCCCATTCAGTTCAGCTGAATGCAACAGAGGGTGTACCCTCAAGAGCTTTCAAAGATAATGAAATGATCAGGATCCTGGTCTCTACACATGCAACAAAATATATGGATGGAGGCAGTCTTTTATCCATTTCTGGCAAAAGTCACCAATGGTCTGCTGGAAAAGTAGGACCGCCCCCCCCCCCATCCTCAAGTTTCTGATTCTACAAAGTTGTTAGGAAATATCCAAGGGTTTTTGTTGTTGTTTTTAAGAGAGAGAGAAAAAATGCATCAAATAATCTGATCTGGGAGGTTTGATCTAATATTTAAGTTGATTTCTGAAGCACTTAATGATCTTCTTAACTTTTCTTGCCTGAATATTCATGTTCAGCATTATTGCTAAATCTTGGGTCCCCCCTGTTCTATTCAGGATCACACCCAGAATTTACAGAGTTCATGCAGTGGTCTTGTGCTTAAAGTTGTGACTTCGCTGCTTTTTAAAATAAATAAATGTACAAACAGGGATGTGGGTAAAAAGGATGTAGAGGTGAAGGAGACCAGCCCTTTGTATAGAACCATCTTTTTTCCATTTTTTAAAAAAGAATTTCATTAGATCTGCAAGCTTGTGCACTGTGAGTGCGTGAATATCTTAGTGTGAAATGTGTTTTTTGTCATAGTATCAAAAAATTTAAAATCGGAAAGAAAGAAAACCTTCCACATCGTTTGGGTGTGGAAGGTGTAGCGGGAATAGTTCGGGGTGATCGAGAAAAATTCCAAATGTTGAAACCCCAATTTCAGGATACATAAAACGAAGAGAATACAACTGTTTTGGACTGAAGAAAAGTAGCCTTGAAATCAAGATTTCCACGACCTAGTTCCCTCCAGATATTTTTGGGCTACAATTCCCATCATCCTTGTATGGGGTTGATGGGAATAAAGAGCCCAAACCTTTCGGAGGCCGCCAGGCTGGGAAAGGTTGCTTTAAATATATATATATATATCTATAACCTGCAAAATTGAATGTGATCTATAGCATTCCTTTGCGCTAAGGTCAATGGGGGGGCAAAGGAAGGGAGGGAGGAGGTGGCAGTGGGGGGAGACTGCAGTCCGGCCTAAGCAAAATGAAGCCACGCCTTTTGATATAATAATCTCATGTGCGCAGTCCGTCAATGTGGCATCTCTCAGTTATCATTCCCAACTGTGAAAAACCAAGAGTCTTTGTCATTTTGCTAAATGTGGGGGCAGGGTGGGGGCTGCTTTCTTGTTGTTTTTGTTTTTTCTCTTCAGCTCATGGGGGTGGAAATGGAGGCTGCCTTTATATCGATGCGCGCGCACCCAGCGCCTGTGGCGTCTGAGCCTCTACTGTGTGCCTGGGTGGGGGACTTGTTTAAGAAGGTATAAAGTGGGGAGGGGAACTCTAGCCCTTCGAGGAATTTATTTTGTTAAAGGGTGTAAATATACCCCCCCCCCCCCGGTAACGTTCTCACATGGACTTTTTTTCCTCCCCAGAGGGAAATGAATAGGCAGGGATTTATTGTTCGGAAGATAGCAAGAATGGCGTCCCTTGGTCCCTGAAGGTCGGCCGTTGTGAGGGCCTGCAAAATACTGTCGCCAACCAACTCTTGCCTCATAACTCATATGTTATATTTCCCACTAAGCGACGAGTAGCTAACGGGAGGCTTATGCAACCATAATCTGCCAACAGCCTCTCCCAGTGGGGCCCACACAGGCAAAGTGGGCCGTGAGTCTCCTGTGGGAACGTAAATCTTTCAAAGCTTGGCTAGGGTAGCCTTGCTGTGGGCGAGCATTTTTCAAGCCTGGCTGTCATCTTGAGGCCTGAGCTGAAGCCCACTCGACATCCCTGGAAAGATTCCTGTGGCTTTCAAAGGGCTTTGATGTCAGCTGAGCCTTCCTGAGCAAGAGCAAAGCCTCACAAATTCCCTCACGAACCGACCAAGATGGCCGCCATTTTTGCCCTCTTTCCCCTCACCAGGCAGGCATTTCTCAGCATGGTTGCCATGGCGGCAAGAGGCCGTGGCTGCTTCATTAAGAGCTCTTTGGCAGGCGAGCGTTTCCACTTTGCATCGGCAGCCCTCCTTCCTGTCCCAGAGCTCTCGGTGAAGCAGACTTTTATGTCTTGGTGAGGGGAATGGCGTTCAGTATCTCTCTGCCTATTCCCTCTTGCCAATATGTTGTTCGTTCCTCCTTTGGCAGCGAAAGAGTTTTGTTTTAAATTTAGAAGCAACATTCTCTCTTATGAATTTTTAAAGGTGTCTTCACATTAATTTTATTTTTATACCTGTTTATTTTATTTTTCGAGCAGACACAGACCTTTGAATAGGGACCAACAATACACTGTTTACGATGTGCATATTTATATATGTATGCGTCATACATATATATCTATATAACCACCCAGCTTCTCGTAGTACGGTAAACATGTATTTCATGCAATGTATTAGGGAAAAATAGCACATTTTCTTGCTTGAGTTTTACCATGGAGTCTTTTTTTAAAACAACAACAACAACTGTGTGGGTTTTATTTTATTTCTCCCCCTTTTTCTGTGGATGTCTTCAGACCCCTGGGGGTTCACTTAGGCAATGGTGATAGTGGTTCTCAGTCCTCCATTCACATCCCTACCCAGCATTCCCTGTTTTAGGGGCCTTCTCTCTTGTTATAAAAAACAAAACAAAAGACAAAAAACTTTTTACCGAGTGAAACATGGAATACCACCTTTATTTCCATTCTCACCAATGTAAATACTGATACTAACGGAGAATTTTGACTTTGCATTCTGTCAGAATACTTGTGTTCAAATAAAAATTACCAAAAAAAAAAAAAAAGTTTTTACATTGTCTTAGCCCTCTGTTGTGTTTATATCGGCGGCGGCTTTGTGAAGCTCGTAAGCAGGATTTTTGCATTTTACAGGCAAATGATAGCTGGAAATATTGTAGGTATGCAGATAGTCTCAGGTTCGATCCCTAGCAATCTCTCCACCCGCCTCCCATAGCCAGAATAGAGTTAAGATATTGCTGGATTACACCTCCAATCCTTCCACATCTCTAGTATAGGTTCCATGGCGCTTTGATGCTTTCCAAAGTATGTTTTCCAACTGATGGCCCAGGTGGTGCAGAAGCAGGATTTCTTTTCTGACAGGCTCCTTTTCCTTATTAAGAGAGTCATCTTGATTTTCTTGACAGTGGTTTTTGATGGTCTAGACACATAGGCTGAGATGGGAAGGAAAAGCACCGGTGATTCACACATTCATTTTCCTCACATCACTTAATAATTACAGCTGAACGTTGGAAACCAACAATGTTGGGGGGGGTTACGTTTGGACTGGGATAAGGAAGTCCTGTTGGTGATTGCTTGCTAACACGGACAGTCTGTGAGGGAAATCATCATTTAGATTGTGAAAGCTATAGGAAGAAGAATCCTCATGAAGTTGCCTTATAGAATCAGCCCATTGAGAGTAGTGAGAACTCTCCTTTTCTCCAACAAATTTCTGTTGCCCATTAGTTTTAAGGCAAACCGAACAATGGTTTAATCGTGTGTTTGCAGGATCACTTCCAGCTACATCTCAGCACTCATGGGATGTTTGGTTAGACAGAAATCATTGGGGAGGGGCAGCATCAAACTTTCCTGAAGCAAAACATTCACATCAAGTGGCTCCTCTGAATTCCTTGCATTTAAGCCTAACCTGAGTTCAATCAGATCATGGGTCTGTAGCATTGCAAGGCTTGTTTGTTTTTAATCAGAACTTAACATCCTCACATGGAAAGACACACACTCTCTGGGGATATTAAGTTTCTAATCTAAGTTGGCTTCATCGAGCACATTAATCAAAGCCCTTTTTGACAAGCTCAATTATGGTGCACTTTTCATAAGCAAATCCTGGAGGTGAGAGACTCCCCCAGCTGCTGTTCATTTTCAGCTCTTCAGAGGGGAGGTGAAGACGACCCACCAGAAAGCAAATTGAATGCTTAAAAATTGACAAAAGGATGCCTTTGGTTCATCAGGTGTCACTATCGACAGCTGTACTTACACCAGCCCTTGATAGTCCATTACTGAGGTGTAACCTGGCAGCTCTGAAAAAAACGTTTACAGCAATGTGTATTGTATGGGCCTGCAGAAATGGCATGTGTCCTATGCTACCAACTCTTCAGAACTGCAATAATAGCCATGGTGAGTCAGACTTAAGGTCATTCTGACCAGGCTTCTGCTTTGGAGATGAATCTTGTAAACATGGCCTATTTATTTGTCCTTTGGATTCAGACCTATGAATCTGGCAGTTCCGTCTTGGAACTAATAGACCCATGGAGTGGAGCCAGTCTAAATTGCAGATGTCATCAGTAAGCACTGGCGACCAAATTATGAAGAGAGGAGAGTGGTCTCACCAACTTTTCACTGAAGAACTAACTTTTGGGCTGTCCCAGATTATACATGCATATGTCTAGAAGGCTCCCTATAAACTGCTAGTCTAATTAAGCAATAAGCCACCATGACTGATGAATTCTAAAACCTGGCCCATGGACCACTGCCTCTGGTTTTTCTGTTATGTTCTACTCCATAAATAACATGCTCTCCCTCTTCAGTCCAGGCATAGCAAAATATGTCAAGAGTGGGCAAAACTTCAGGATCTCTTAAGTTGACTATTAACTACATTTGAGGCAAACCAATTGATATATAGAAGTTGCTGCCTCTCAGGATTTCCCAGCTCCACCCAGATGTGGCAAGATAGGATTATTGGGTGTTTATATTTGCAAGATTTCACACAGTCTCCTGGGCTGTGTACATGTGTAGCCTCTGAATTGTCTTTCCAGTGTCCTTTTGTACATAGTGGTGTGCAGTTGTACACATCTTTGTGCAAGAGCATCTAAAGCAGCAGCTATCTGTTTTGCCTGCACCCACTGGTGGGCATGTTTTCAAACAAGTATGCAACAGTGCTCTATATTCCCCCCATCCCCAGTTAGTACATCCTCAGACTTTTTTAAAAAGGCAGTCTCAAAAAGAGAGGTTTTTTTCTGGGTTGGCCCTTATCTTGAGGGTGGTTCCTTTGCACTTCTCAAAGTGTGGTTTTTGCTGTCCTCCAGTAGGAAGGCTGCAGAAGCTCTCCAGAGAACTCAAATTTCTTTACAGAAGCCAGTACAGAAATAATTTTAACAAAGCCACACAAGCACCATAAATAATCTTTCCTATGCACTCCTCTGACATCCCGTGTTGTTCTAGGCAACTGCACCCGACCTGCTGCTCTTCAGTGAGCATCAAAATGAACTGTGAGAGTGACTCCCGCCTCCTCCTAAAGATTAATGCAAGCGCCTGGAAGATGTTGACCTAAATTTATGGTGTTGTAGATCAAATTCTAGTGTACCGACATAGGTTTGGCATCTCTAGAACTGGGCTGATCTCTGTGACAAAACAGGCTGAAAAACACCATATTGGATTTGAGTGTTTTTCTTTAGATACTCATCAATCTCCAGTTCCCTTTTCGGATGTTCAGGCTTCTAAAGCCATCACTCAGTGCCAAGAATTTCTCTTTATGCTGCAGAATTGCTTGGAGAGTATGTAGGTAGACAACTGGTACGCTGCTGGAATCGACTAGCATGCTCTGCTCAATGTTTTCCACCAAAGACACATTCTGCAAACAAGCAAACAAACTTCTGTAGGTGATAGCAGCAGGGTGTGACATGGTGGCAAGCTCATGAAAGCGCTGGGATGTGAGGACCCTAGAAATTCAGTATCTGCTCATAGATTGTGAGAACACTACTGCTGTGGCCCTTGACAATTTGCTGTTTTTAAATGTGTGCTAAGACTTCTGTACACAAGCGAAAGCTGTGGATTAGTTTCCCTGACTGCTTCTCCCATGTTTAATCTGCTCTTTCCCTGGCGATTCTGCATGGGAGCCTGCTTCACGATTAGAAATGGAGATGAGATCAGTTGCTCAGCGCTACCCTGCGCTCCACAGCTCATCCAGCAACCTGTCAGGCTCTTATCTTCCACAGCTGGATGAGCTCTTAATAAGTTTCAGAGGTGATTGGCAGCCCTAATTAGAAACAAAAAGTTGTGATTGTAGCCAGGAACTGGGAGGCCTGTTGAAATGGCAGGTGATGGGCTGGATAGATGAGAAAGAGGCGCTCTCTGTTTTTAAGGACTCCACAGAAGGATAGTTTTGAGGTTCTGCCATCTCCTTAAAACCATCTTTGATAGAGAGGGTTGCAAGGCAGCCCAGCAAGCCTAAGGCTGCCCTGTTCCAGTTGCAAGACTGCAGTGGCGATCAAAACTTGGAGGGAGCTGACTTTCAGCAGGAGCTGGCCAGCAAAGAAGTGGGTACAAGTGGCAGCATCACAGTTCGCAGGATCAGGGAGAGGCCCCAAGGTGGCTGCTTGAGCAAGGATCAGAGACCAGTTTGAATTCTTAAGTGGCAGTACTCACCCTCTGAATGTCCAAAGCCTGTCACTCAACTGAAAGAAAGTTAAATAGGCAGTGCTGCCCTGGCTAAGAGATGTGCATTTGAGCATCATTGGGTAGCATCAAAGTGCAGCTTTTGACTTGGGGAGAACTCAAGCTCACCCACACCTACAGAAGGCCCCTTCTGCCTTGCAGCTGCTCTCCATAAAGTACCCAGGCACCCCTTCTTGCACCCTTGCCTATAGGTGCCCATGTCCCTAGCTAGCTGAGACATGAATTTTCAGCTCAGAGTTGCAGCACACCTCCGGGAGAATTAAACACATATAAGACACTTGGCAATCAGGCAACAGCCCAGAGCTTGGAATCCGAAGATTTTTGACAAAAATAGAGACACTTTAAAGCAGGTTGTTAAAAAATAAAAAGATTTACAATATAGGCATTGGCCTTGCATGCCCCTTCTGGCAACTCCTGCAGCAAAGCTGGTGCTAGACATATTGCTCTGCTTTCCTTTGGACCATGTCAGCAAGACCAAGAGGGGGGTATTGACATCTGGCCATCCCAGGACCTCCATACACACTGCCTGGGACTGTGCCCCAGGGAGGTCACTTTGGTGCTGGCAAAACAGTGGTTTGACTTTACTCCTGGAGGTGCACTCCATTGTCTTTTGAGACATTACGGATAACAACAACAATAACAACAAAATGTAACCTTGGAGTTAAATATAAGAAGTGTAGAAGCAGGAAGATCCTCATGAGAGCCAGTGTGGTGTAGTGGTTAAGAGCGGTAGACTCGTAATCTGGGGAACCGGGTTCGTGTCCCCGCTCCTCCACATGCAGCTGCTGGGTGACCTTGGGCTAGTCACACTTCTCTGAAGTCTCTCAGCCCCACTCACCTCACAGAGTGTTTGTTGTGGGGGAGGAAGGGAAAGGAGAATGTTAGCCGCTTTGAGACTCCTTCGGGTAGTGATAAAGCGGGATATCAAATCCAAACTCTTCTCTTCTCTCCATTCCAAATATGGCAGGGGAAAATGGTAGGTGCTAGGCATGTATGAGGCTACGTCAGATGAGAGAGGAATGTTGAAAAAAACAAGCAATACAAGCAAGGAGCAGTGTAGCTAAGGTCTAGAGAGACAGGAGGATAGAAACAGTAAAAAGAAAAACCTGGGTTGAGCTATTACTTCTCCTACTGTAAAGTAGTGGGGGAGAGAGACTTTTTCACAGGGAAATGTTTTTGAATTGTGCTTTGGCAGTTTGTGATGGGAAGTGGAGAGGACCACACAGCTCCTTGAAACCTCTGTTGATTGGAAGCTTCCTAAGACAGAGGCTCTGGAGGAGAAACACAAGGCTGTGCGTTCCCTTAGCTCTGCAGTGGGTGAACAACAACAGGGGCCACTGTGGGTCAGGAAGGGGAACCAAGCAACTGGGGAGGAAGCACAAGGGCTGAATCCTAAAGCTTATGGACACCTGAGGGGAGGCAGTTGCCTTGAGCACAGCGAGAGAAAGATCTAGAGTACTGGTGGGAGTTCTAAGCTGCTGAGCCTTGGATCTAAATTTCCAACCCCCGGTGATGAATCCAAAGGAATCTGCAAACAGTTCCACATGCACATATACCTGCTAGAGCAGGCTTCCTCAACCTCGGCTCTCCAGATGTTTTTGCCCTACAACTCCCATGATCCCTAGCTAGCAGGACCAGTGGTCAGGAATGCTGGGAATTGTAGTCTTAAAACATCTGGAGGGCCGAGGTTGAGGAAGCCTGCGCTAGAGGGATCTAACCTCAAGTAATGCTAATGAGTGCTAATGAGTCTATCTAGCTGTGGTGGCACAGCCTCATGCATTTTGCTTTCCTCTGCTGGGGCTCTAACTGGATCAAATCAGGATGTGCTGTGGATGACTTAATTAGGTTAGAGGCCAGGTAAAGAGAGACAGAGGCATTTGCATGGGCTGGAGATCTCACATTGGAATGCATAGCCAAAGTTTGCCTCCATGATCATTCCAGACTCAGGTCAGCAAATGCAAAGCACAGCTTGCTCTGCACATCTAAGATTTTCCTTTGCACACTTTCCCAAGCAATATGGAGCTTTCTGGAGTCCAGGTGCTAGGAGGCATTCGTGAAATCCTGAGACTAAGCCAAAGACTAGGACCTGATCCCTACTGATGTCTCCTTTTTGGGTGACTGGAATATGCATTTTCCCCAAAAGTGGCTGAGCCACATTTTTACATCACTGATATATAGGAGTACAGTGGTACCTTGGGTTACATACGCTTCAGGTTACAGGCGCTTCAGGTTACAGACTCTGCTAACCCAGAAATAGTACCTCGGGTTAAGATCTTTGCTTCAGGATGAGAACACAAATTGTGCTCCGGCGGCACGGCAGCAGCAGGAGGCCCCATTAGCTAAAGTGGTACCTCAGGTTAAGAACAGTTTCAGGTTAAGAACGGACCTCCAGAAGGAATTAAGTACTTAACCCGAGGTACCACTGTACACTATCTATCTAAAATAAAATGTCCACAAAGTGAAAAAACCTGTAACGTTACTTCATCTACTAAACACTTAGAAAATTATACAAAATCATTGTCCAACCTGATCGGACTGTTAATTATGAGATAATGAAGCAGAAATATGCATTAATTTCCACATTATAATTTGTCCTTCAATAATCAATAAAAGCACCCTGCTCTTACAAATTTAGGATTCTGCAACTGTCTTTTAATTTTATGATTTTTAACAATCATGCTAATTGCCAAACCTTGTTTATTCATTTTCTACACATATTTTTGGCATCCCCACCACCACCCTCAATTCTTTGCAATGATCAGCTTTGCTGTTGTTACTAAGTTAAAGATGTGGCAGAAGTGATAGCACAGGGAAATGCTGTTTACCTTCTGGTCGCAGTGGTGCCTATTTATCTTCTTGCATTGTCATGCTTTCGAATTCCTAGGTTGGCAGGAGCTGGGACAGAGCAATGGCAGCTCACCCCATCGCACAGATTCAAACTGCCAACCTTATGATCAGCAAGCTCAAGAGGCTTGGTGGTTTAGACCACAGCACCACCCATGTTCCTTTCCCTCTCATATACTCCCACACATGAAGGAACTTCAATGCTATAAGGTTTGGGCCAGCAAAAGCGAAAAATTTTATATAATTGTACAGTGGTACCTTGGGTTAAGACCTTAATTTGTTCTGGAGGTCTGTTCTTAACCTGAAACTGTTCTTAACCTGAAGCACCACATTAGCTAATGGGGCCTCCCGCTGCTGCTGCGCAATTTCTGTTCTCATCCTGAAGCAAAGTTCTTAACCCGAGGTACTATTTCTGGGTTAGCGGAGTCTGTAACCTGAAGCGTCTGTAACCTGAAGCATCTGTAATCCGAGGTACCGCCGTTTTGAGATATGGTGGGAAGCGAATGAACCTCTTTCAGCAGAGCACAGCAAAATAATAGCAGGGGGTTGTGAAGTAAGAGCTTCCGAAGGGACTCTCTTCAGATTGTGTTTTTAAAAAAAGAAAAACGGGAGGAGTTGGCCACCAGAAACCAATCTGAGACTCGTATGAATGCTAGACTCTAAACCCAATCACAGTTAACCAGTTGTGAACTTCTAGTGATGGCTTCTAGACTCAGAACCCAATCACAGTTATCCAGTTGTGAACGTCTCGTGATGGCCAGACTCTGGTGGGAAAGGTGGAAGCTCACCAGCTCATTCCAGCAAGCAAGAACATATGAGCAAGCTTCAGAAAACCATGATAATGAAGTCTGGGGGGTGGAGGTAGAGAAGATGAACTGGAGGGATGCTATGTTTTGCAGGTGGAGTTGTTGAGGAGCCTTACCTTGGCCATGGCTGCCATCTAGTGGACAGTCCTCCATTTGATCTCGCTTTTGCTCCACAACTACTCTCTTTCAGACATAAAATACTTTCCTGACTCAGTTGTGGCATACCCCAGGTGCTAATATGCTTGGTTAACCTACATCCCAGCCATTGTAAATCAAGCCTGGTGACTGAAGAGGACTGGGACAGAGGCTCAGAAGAAGCAACGGTGCTTTCTTTGGCCTCCGTTGGATTTGATCTGGGATCAGGGCGCAATTCCTCTGGTTTTGTTTTATCAGTCTAACAAGATTCCACGAAGAAGGGCAACACTTGGATTTAATCTGCACTGTGCAATGACAATCCTGGGGACGGGACTCCATTGCATGCCTGCTCCCCTGCACTGCAAATAGGTGTGCAGGAAGTTTCTCTGACTTGGATAACATTTGGAAGTTGACCAGCAGCCAAGGCTGGCCCAAGACACTTTGTCACCTGAGGTGAACCACAAAATGGTGGCTCCCTCCCTGCTGGGGACGGAGGGGTAAGTGAAGATCTACAGCAGGGTCAAGGGGAGAATAGAGATCTGCATTGGGTTCTGCTGCCCCCATGAATCCTGCCGCCTGAGGTCACCTCACCTTGCCTCATGGGTGAGCTAACCGTGCACATTGCCGACTTGGATGGAGAAGGGGAGGTGGAGGGTATATATGGATAAAATGGTGTGTGAGAGAGAGGCTGGATGATGTTTGGACATTTCCGAATTTTGAACTTCAAACAGAATGCAGTATTTAGGAGGGAAGATCATATTTAGATGTGTGCTCAGTGCTCAGCAAGCATGGGTGTAGGGAGGAGATTAAAGAACAGTGTGTGTTGTGGACACGTATGTATAGCCAGTAAGTACTTAGTAGTAGGGATGGGAGAGAGATTTGCTTTGTATTTCAATGCAAACTTACTAGTTCACACTGCCCAAAACAAGACATGAACAGAAACACACTACCCTTTGAAATGCACACGTCTCTGAATTTTCACAATGCAGCTCTCCGACCAAAGAGTGGGTACCAAAATTCACACATTAGGAGAAAGAGTGTGTGTAAATGGGCATGTGTCGGGGGGGGGGGGAATATAGCATATAGAAATGGCTTGCCTCAAAGATTGCAAATACGTGTACATTAGACAAAGCTGCATGCAAAATTGAGTTTATCAAAAGGAACACCCAGGAAAATGCTGGGGAATTTTCATGAGGACCTGTAAAAATAAATGATCCTGAACTGATTTATTCCTGCATTTCAGAGGGCTGGACTACATGGCCCCTGGGTACCTTCTAATTCTATGATGCTGAGAACAGGAGAGGTGGGCAGGATGGAGAGAGGAACTGAAATTAACAGATTAGCCCTTCCCTGCCTCCAAGGTTGGGGTCCTAAAAGGAGCACAAAGTGCTTAAGTTCTTTGTGATGTTTGAATAGAGAACTGGAAGCAGCGAGTGTTTAGTGCCTGGTGATCCTGCCAGCTTTCTTGATTTCTCTAGCAGACCTTCCCAGGTTAGAGGATACTGGCCTGCCATTGGGTGTTCATAATTCTCATTATCCCCTCACCCTCCATTAATATTTATTTGCTAGGAGGAACATGGTAGACTCTGCAATCTCAACTAATGACTTGCTTGGCATTCTGGCTTTGAAGGCATCCATTTAGCGGTACATACAAGCGGAGGTGTGAAGGGAGAGAAGAATGATTTACCGCAGGAAAGGCAGTTAAAATAAATGTCTGCAAGGCCAGGCACGATCCTGCTAATGGACGAGAGCTGCAAAGAAATCACTTTGGCAAATTTCTCTCCCCGGCTCCTTTGCACTAATAATGTTGTGGAGAATCGGGAAAGCCAACGATTTGGGGCCTGCAGGGGTGGTGGTGGTGGTGGAGGAAGAAGCCCCCAGCGTGATCCATGCAGAGAATTAATGGTGCAGAATATTCTGGAAGGAGATGGCGAGAAATGGAGGAGAGTGAGAGGCAGAAAAGTGCCCTAGTGTTTGGTGGGTGGCCTCGGGGAAGCCAGCAAAGTATGACATACCCTCCAACATTTCTCCAGTGAAAATGGGGACGTCCTAAGGAAAAGCAGGACATTCTGGGCTCAAATCAGAAACCGGGATGACTTCTGTAAATCCGGGACTGTCCCTGGAAAATAGGGACACTTGGAGGGTCTGGTGTGATGCTGTGGTTAGACCAACGGCGGCTCATGTGTTGCCTTCCAGATGTTGGAGCCCCAACCAGCGAGACTGATGCTCAGGGAGGATGGGAGCTCTATTCAAAACAACTTCCAGGATAAGCTGCTCCGCCTACATGAAAAGAGCAAGCAAGTGGGAGCCCAGCTCACAGGGGATCCCCTGTTAGAATTCCTGCTCCATGATTGCAGTCATGGGATTGTTGTCTATCACATGACGGTATATGTTTTGACTCCACAGAGTAGGAAGTGATGGAGACAGGATGTTTGTGTTACTGTGTTCCATGAAGTGGGACTATTGTCCTTTGTTCTTTTTCTCTTTGCTGTCTGATGCTAGAGAGAGAGGGAGCCCTGTTGCAGTGCTCCATGTGTGTTTATATGTAAATAAAGTAGATTAGCCAAAATGCTGAGTTGCTGAGGTCTGTTACGCAAAGCTGCAAAGACTCTGCGGATCCCTAAGTGTGCCGGTGTCGGTAGGCATCGGTCGCTGTGATGTTCGGGCAGAAGAAAGCTTTTGAAGCTCCCTAATGATCAACCAGGAGGGAGAGAACATGCCAGTCGGGCATGTGTCTCTGCCAGGGTCCTACTCGAGTGTAGGCCGAGCTCCTGACACCCCCCCTTCAATAAGAAGGACCACCAGTGGCTCAGCACAGACTTTGTCTACAGGAGGGCTGCACCTAGACACATCAAAGAAGCAATTCACTTAAACGCATTGTAAACTCATACAGGGAAATCCAGTAGGGACAGATGGGACTCCACAGCGCCCTCTGGTGTCACAGTGTTATACTGCATATACAACACATTTATGTAAAACACTTTTTCTAGCTGAGTCCCAAAGTCTCAGGTGGATTCCTGGTGTCCCCAAGGAAAAGCTTGCCAGGCCTTGTCCACACTGGGTATTACTGTGAGCCAAAGACTTCTGGGCACCGTTCTGGGACATTGTCCTCAAATGGAGCCAATCCCTCAATCCTGGGAAAACCTGAAAAGCAACATGCAAAACCAGCCTGCTTCAACCTGGCTGGGAGAGATACCCTCCTGGCTGAAACGCTCCCAGAGCTGCTGCCAATCAGTGTAGACAATACTGAGCTAAATGGTCCCCAAGGATCTGAGTTGGTTTAAGGCTAGTCCCAGTGTTTCTATGTATTATTTTACTGTTAGTTCTAGATTTTATTCTATTTTATTATTAGTATTTTATTTCGTAAAAAACAACAACCCCAAAAACCTCAAAACTGTTTAGTTTTTAATTTTATGCACTGGCAGTGCACATGCCTTCTTAAACTAACGAGTTCTGATTGATCCCAATCGGGGGAAATAAGTAGCCATTCCACGTGGGAAATGCTAACAGTTTGGGGTGGGGTTTTTTAAAGAGATACGTAGCTAATGCTGGGTGTTTGGTTAATGCTTAAAAACGATCAGATGCTGCCATCTAGCGGCACACTTCTCAAATTGCAGTTGTCCCTTTCCTTTGAAGACCCTGCGTGCTGAGTTCTTCCCATGGCCTTAGAGCAGTATGCAATGTGTGGGGAGTGGGAAGAGACTTCCGAGTGCAAGTGTGCTTGCACCACAGAATTATATAAAAGCATGACTAGTGCATGGGCATCTTTACATTCAATCCCTTTCCTTATTGTACCCCCTCAGAGTAGATACGGGTAACATAACTAAATCAGAATGCACTGCCATCATAACCCTGTCCATATAACTTGGCGGGGGGGGGGGGGCAAGGCAGAATGAGGGTGCCACCACCAATTCCTTTCCTTTTAGCTTTCTACCTTTCCTCACGGTTATCATAGGAGCCAACTCCTATGGCAGGCGTAGGCAAACTCGGCCCTCCAGATGTTTTGGGACTACAACTCCCATCATCCCTGACCACTAGTCTTGTTAGCTACGGATGATGGGAATTGTAGTCCCAAAACATCTGGAGGGCCGAGTTTGCCTATGCCTGTCCTAGGGGCTGCAGGGGCTTTGGTCCTCACAATAACTTTTTTGAGAGGGCTGGGCCCCCACAGCGTTGATGGGCATTCCCATTCAAATGGTGTGTGTGCACTGCATCCTGTGCTCAGTTATGTGGGGTGGGGCTTACCTGGGCCCCCACACTATTTTATTCAAGTTGGCAGTCTTGGCTGTTGTTCCTTAACATAAATTGCATGCGCTAAGCTGACTCGGAGAAAATGAAACCCTTTCCTACTTGCTGCTTTGGCTGCAGTGCCGCCTCCTCCTACAAACTGTGGAGGGTGTCCAACCAAGTTTCACCCAAGATTAGACCTAATGAAATCAATGGGCCTGTCTTAGTCATGTCCATTAATTTCTTTGAGCCTATCCTGAGTAATATAGAGACGTGGGTGGCGCTATGGGCTAAACCACAGAGCCTAGGACTTGCCGGTCAGAAGGTTGGTGGTTCGAATCCCCGTGATGGGGTGAGCTCCCGTTGCTCAGTCCCTGCTCCTGCCAACCTAGCAGTTCAAAAGCACGTCAAAGTGCAAGTAGATAAATAGGTACCACTCCAGCAGGAAGGTAAACGGCATTTCCGTGCGCTGCTCTGGTTCGCCAGAAGCGGCTTAGTCATGCTGGCCACATGACCCGGAAGCTGTACGCCAGCTCCCTCGGCCAATAAAGCGAGATGAGTGCCGCAACCCCAGAGTCGGTCACGACTGGACCTAATGGTCAGGGGTCCCTTTACCTTTACCTTTTATCCTGAATAATACTTAGGTCTTGTCATGCTGGGTGCCATCCTACTATATGTTGAACATCCAGTGGAGCTATGCAGCTGGTGCTATTTTTCTAGAAAAAGAGGCACTGGGATTTATCGTGAACGCCTCCCTTGTTTTCTTAGAATGGCACTGGCGCCCACCTGAGAGGTGCCAGAACTGAGTTCTAATGAGTTCTAGCTGAAAAAAGCTGTCACTCGCTGTTACTAGTGTGAGCTCTAGGTGGCGATAGCACATTGTTATTGCCTTTTGCATCACATTGAAAAGAGAAGAGCTTACCTTTGCTTTTTAAAATAAACATGCTTCTTTGCTTTGTTCGGGGGCTACCTGTTGCAGGTGACTTCCAAGGCCCCTGCTCTCCCTTCTTAGGGTTTCTTATTCTTAAACCAGATTTGGACTGGGTACCTCTTCAAAAGGGATGTGAGTGGCACTGTGGGTCAGAAGGTTGGCAGTTCGAATCCCCGTGAAAGGGTGAGCTCCCATTGCTCGCTCCCTGCTCCTGCCAACCTAGCAGTTCAAAAGCATGTCAAAGTGCAAGTAGATAAATAGATACTGCTCCGATGGGAAGGTAAACAGCGTTTCCATGCGCTGCTCTGGTTCACTAGAAGCTGCTTAGTCATGCTGGCCACATGACCCGGAAGCTGTACGCCAGCTCCCTCGGCCAATTAAGCGAGAGTAACGCCGCAACCCCAGAGTCAGCCACGACTGTACCTAATGGTCAGGGGTCCCTTTACCTTTACTTACCTATTCAAAAAAGTTAAGGTGTTATGAATGCTCATAAATGTGTCTCATTGCTTTTAAATGTTATAGATAGATAATATTGATTTTTATCACTTTGGTGTTTGCCTCCTTGAACTACTTTGGGAGGAAGGATAGGATAGAAAATTTAATCATCATCATATTAATAGAGGGCTATCCTGTGCAAAGTAGGATGCATTATAGTGGGGGGTTAACTTGTCCCCCCTGTGCCATTTTCCTTACAAAGAAAGGTAAATGAATTGCTATTCACCTCCAGTGGATATTCAGAAGTGATCCTATTATCTCCAGCAGTTGCCTTCTGAACCTTTCTACAGGTATATGAAAGCCATATCCATCTCATCTCATGCAAAGGTGATCTGCATCTTCTCAGATGTTGCAAAATGGGCATGGTCTGGACATGTCTCATCCTGTCAGGGCTTAGCAGATCAGAGACACAGAGAGAGAGATGCTCCCAATTTTGCACTGATGAGCAACAGACTGCACAATATTCCCTTCATGTGGAATTTGTTGTCTTTTATCTGACAGTGGCTTCAAACAGCAGAGAGAAGAGGCTTGAGTTCTTGACCCCAGTCAGTAATCCAGGTTCCCTTTGTGACTTTGAGCAATCCGCTGTGCCTCAGCTTTCATTTCCCCCTCTGCAGAATGGGGGACTATTGCAATGATGCCTCACAAATTAAAAGTATAACTCTGTCCAAACAAACTGTAAGAGGTACAGGTGGCAGAGGAAATGAAGAGCTTCAGAAAGCATTTGGTCCATAGACTTTCCTGTCTTGGTCCTTAACAACTAATCCATAGCATGCAAGTGTGTTTAGTCATTTCCCCCCCCCCTTTTTTTTTTTTTGCAAAATCTCAGATCTATACATCTCCTTCCATGCAATGATGACACCAGGCTGGCAAACCACCTTATGCTCTGGAAAATGCATCTGCTGTGACAGCAGCAGGGGCCTTTAGGAGGAGAGACGGGACTCATAGGGAAAGGCAAATGACTAAGACTTTGTTTATTTGAAGAGGCGAAATCATGTCTGTGTACCACTTCATTCAACTGTATTATATACTTTCCTGGAATAATTGCAGAGTTTCAGAAAGGGTTCCTTCTGTCTCCTCCCCCCCCCCCTTTATAGCTGAGTGGAGGATCTTTTGTTTGTTTTCTGAGAAGGCAGAGCACTGTCAGTATTTCCACAAAGCCAAAGCTCCCTGAGTAAAGCTGCAGGAGCCAGGACTGATTTTCAAAACCTGCTGTTTTGGTTTTAATTAGTAAGATCCAAGGACGCGGGTGGCGCTGTGGGTTAAACCACAGAGCCTAGGACTTGCCGATCAGAAGGTCGGCGGTTCGAATCCCCGCGACGGGGTGAGCTCCTGTTGCTCGGTCCCTGCTCCTGCCAACCTAGCAGTTCGAAAGCACGTCAAAGTGCAAGTAGATAAATAGGTACCGCTCCAGCGGGAAGGTAAACAGCGTTTTCGTGTGCTGCTCTGGTTCGCCAGAAGCGGCTTATTCATGCTGGCCACAGCAGTCTGTGGACAAACGCCAGCTCTCTCGCCAATAAAGCAAGATGAGTGCTGCAACCCCAGAGTCGGTCATGACTGGACCTAATGGTCAGGGGTCCCTTTACCTAGTAAGATCCAGTATTGGTTCCAGGTTTCGGAGGAGCTTTGGGCAAGACACCTTTCTTCAGTGAGTCTCTTTCCTCACTGCAGCAAGCCCAGGGGGCTCTTGTCAGTGGGGCCGTTTCGTGAGCACAGGTGCTTGGTGGATGCCTCACTATGCCGACCCTTGGTGGTATGGTCTTAGGGTGCAAAAACACCTTAAGCTGCAAGATTCCTGCTCTGATGTTATTGGCAAATGGCTACAGAGGATTTCATGTTGGACTGAGGGCTGGGTCTCCTGCACCAGTTATTGACTTTAGTGCAGGAAATGAGAGACTGTGCACCACCTTCACAAGAGCGGGAGGTCGCTGGGCCTGGCAAAGGCAGCAATTCTTCTGGCTGCCTGTTGCTGGATGACCAGTCTGCTTGCAGTAGCCTGGAATATGACTCTCAATACAGTGGTACCTCGGGTTACAGATGCTTCAGGTTACAGACGCTTCAGGTTACAGACTCCGCTAACCCAGAAATAGTACCTCGGGTTAAGAACTTTGCTTCAGGATGAGAATAGAAATCGTGCGGCGGCAGCAGGAGGCCCCATTAGCTAAAGTGGTACCTCAGGTTAAGAACGGACCTCCGGAATGAATTAAGTTCTTAACCCAAGGTACCACTGTATATAGAAATGGTCTCATCTGATGGACAGAGACTCTCCGGGGTCTTGGACCAAGAGCGGCTCTTTCCATCACTTGCTACCTGAAGTTTGGGGATAGAGATTCCAGAGATTAAATCTGGGACCTTCTGTTTTGTTTTTTTTTTTTTTTAATACAGTGGTACCTTGGTTCTCAAACTTAATCCGTTCCGGAAGTCCTTTCCAAAACCAAAGCGTTCCAAAACCAAGGCACGCTTTCCCATAGAAAGTAATGCAAAATGGATTAATCTGTTCCAGACTTTTAAAAACAACCCCTAAAACAGCAACTTAACATGAATTTTACTATCTTTTAGAAGACATCTGAAGGCTCCCTGTTTAGGGAGGCTTTTAATGTTTGATGTAGTACAGTATTTTAATATATTTTTTTGGAAGCTGCCCAGAGTGGCTGGGGAAGCCCAACCAGATGGACGGGGTATAAATAAATTATTATTATTATTATTATTATTATTATTATTATTATTATTATTATTATTATTTTATCTAACGATACCATTGATCCATAAAATGAAAGCAATAACAATGTACTGCAGTCACACAATCAATCAATCAATCAATCAATCAATCAATCAATCAGTAGCTGAACTGGCTTCCACACAGTCACAAAAACAAAACAAAAAGCTGCAAAAACAAAAATGCAAAATAAATAGCAAAAACAGAAAGACCTCAGCATAACACTCAAAATGGAAGTGTGGCACTCAAATCGGAAGTGAAACACTCAAAACAGAGCACATTTGGCTTCCGAAAAATGTTCGCAAACCAGAACACTTACTTCCGGGTTTGCAGCGTACTGGTTCCAAGTTGCTTAAGTACCAAGGCGTTGAGAACCGAGGTACCACTGTAAAAACATTTGCAGTCGGTTGATCTAACCAATTACCGTATTTTTCGCCCTATAGGACGCACTTTGCCCCCTCCAAAAATGAAGGGGAAATGTGTGTGCGTCCTATGGGGCGAAAGCAGGCTTTCGCTGAAGCCTGGAGAGTGAGGGGGGTCGGTGTGCACTTCCAGGCTTCAGGAAGCTGTCCGCTAGCCGTGGGAGAGCTGCGCGAAGTCGTGCAGCTCTCCTACGGCTAGTGGAGAGCTTGCCTGCACCCAGAAGCTTGGGGCGCGCTGAGCTCAGCTCGCCCCAAGCTTTGGGCTTTGCGCAGCTCTCCCACGGCTTGTGAATAGCAGCCTGTTCTGGGGGCTGGGGTCGGGGGAAGCTCGGGCTTCCCCCGCCCCAGCCCCGCATCTGGGGGGGGGGAATAATTTTTTTTCTTTATTTCCCCCCCAAAAAAAACTAGGTGCGTCCTATGGGGCGAAAAATACGGTAATTGGCTAGTGCATCATAGAGTGGCACTCCCAGATGGTTTGATTTCAGTTACTTCCAGGCTGAAGCCTGATTACTATTCATCTATAGTAGATTTCACCAACCTGGTCTATTCCAGATGTTTTGGACTAAAACCTCTGCCAGCTTTAGCCAGGATGAGAGTTGCAATCCAAAACATCTTGCAATACTGGCGAGCAATACCAATAAACCAAGTGTTTTATCAGCTGTGCAGGGAAGACAAGATGGCTATCTCTTCACACCAGCAATAAACAGCTGTGAAGAGATCATCTTCTCTCGAGAAGCCTATGGGGACTTTCTGCTCTTGTGACAGACACACATTTAAAACAAATATTTACCTGTTGAGAAGATCCTATGCAAAGCAGCTGCTACACAGCATAACACTGTATGCACTGACTTCCTGGATTGGACAATCTAGCCCAGCATTCTGTTTCCGTTGTGGTCAGCCCCATGCCCCATGGAAGGCTTCTAGCAGGTTGTGAAGCAAGTGCCATTGCCATTTGTCTCTTTTGTTGGAAGGGCAACAGCAGAGCTCATTCCATGTGTCAACTCAAGGATGAATTCTGTTAGTGTTAAAGTCATCTAGTTGGGGGGGGGTGAGGGTGGGGGGAGGTGTTGCTTCACAACCAGGCAGAGTAGCATGAAGTTTGCTGAAGTAGTGTGTTGTTCTGAGCGAAATTCGTTGACTGTCTCCCTGCTGTGTACAGGACCTGAAGTAAGAAAGACAAAAAATCTCTCTGTTTCCTTTTCCCTCAAATCATACGCTGTTTTTGTTCAGTATTCTCAGTAAAGTGCCATCAGGATTTCTCTCTCACTCTCTGAACTCTAGCTGTGCTATTTATATGACTTTTCTAACTTATAGACACATATGCATCTGCCGCTTGGAGGACGACTGGCAAAAGAAAGGGCAGCTGCAATTTCAGCACCGGATCAAGAGACAGCACCTCTCTTTTATCTAAGTCCAACCCAATCGTGAATGGCTCATCCCATTACAAATAGCCAGCATGAGAGCCTCAGTGCCTGGTCATGACCATGGTAGGGTTTAAACTCCACCTTCCTTCCATTCCTCTGTAGCTTCCATCTATGCTGGTTGTTGTTGTTTAGTTGTTTAGTCGTGTCCGACTCTTCGTGACCCCATGGACCAGAGCACGCTAGGCACTCCTGTCTTCCACTGCCTCCTGCAGTTTGGTCAAACTCGTCCTCTGTCGTCCCCTTCTCCTTGTGCCCTCCATCTTTCCCAACATCTGGGTCTTTTCCAGGGAGTCTTCTCTTCTCATGAGGTGGCCAAAGTATTGGAGCCTCAGCTTCAGGATCTGTCCTTCCAGTGACCACTCAGGGCTGATTTCCTTAAGAATGGAGAGGTTTGATCTTCTTGCAGTCCATGGGACTCTCAAGAGGTTATTTATTTTATGCTGGTTATTTATTTTAATTTTAAAATATACCTTGCACCCCAAGACAACAAATGGTGCCTCTAGCCAAACAGAGCCTTAAATGCTTGTTGAGTGTCTAATTCAGAGGAGAGTGAGGAATGACAACCAAAGGAGTCAGAAGTTTAGTTTCCCTCTGTTCATTTGCCTGGAAGGAATCTAGGTGGCCTGACAACCAGATCCAGCTCACTGAGTTGGCCAAGATCGCATAGATTGGCATAGACCTCTGTCTAGTGAAACTAATCAATGGCTAGGAGGAACTTCAACGAAGGCAAAACTGAACAAAAGAAAAATGAAATGTAGAAGATAAAATTCAAAGTCAGAGGAGTACGAACCGGGTTGTAAAACTTCAACTAAATTGTTAAAATCTGGGGTTGTTGGCAGGTCAAGCAAGCTCAACAATTACTCTGCATTTTATGTGCTGCAGTGGTAGCCAATTTGGAAAGCCTCATGCCAGCATCACTTTTTCTAATACCAAACTCAGTGCTGTCGGGCATTGAGGATTGGCACACAAAAAGGGCCACTGGGAATGCCCACTAAGGGAATGGGGGGGGGGTTGTCTAACTTCGCAGCTGGTCTGCTTTAAGACCCTGGTAAAACCTCTCTGTTCTGCCAAAGATGCAGATGTTCTGCCAGACAACGGAGCTGGAAACATTTTTGCTGCTGAGTAGAGCAGTATGAAAACAAACCAAAGGACCATTTTTCTCCCTCCTTGTTTAAACCACAAGGAAAGGAGTGGATTTTGAGGGAAAGGGTTTCAGTGCATGTTGGGTTTTTGCTTTCAGGACAGGGCTTTGGGTATTGACATGGGCCACCAAGTTTCAGAAAAGGCACATACTATAGAGCAGGCATAGGCAAACTCCAGCCCTCCAGATGTTTGGGACTACAATTCCCATCATCCCTAGCTAACAGGACCAGTGGTCAGGGATGATGGGAATTGTAGTCTCAAAACATCTGGAGGGCCGAGTTTGCCTATGCCTGCTATAGAGGCTTTCCTTGTTTTCTATTGATAAGAGGGAAGGTCTGTATTCTTGTGAAAGGGTATTTTCACTGGGCAACTGCCTTGCAGACGTGTTTTCAGACTGGATACCAGTATCAGTGGTTATAGTTAGGAGCTTTGAAGGTAAACTCCTTCTCGGTCATGGAGCTCAGCAATTTAACTGAGATCCGGAAAATAAACTTTGTGAAACCGGAGGTCTTAAAGCCAAAGCAGAGCTCTATGCAAATTGCTGGCTGTTTTGTAAGTTGGTTTAATTTAAATGAGGGGGGATTGTGGACTTGAACACAGCCTGTATTCTGCACCCACCTCAGACCCAGACCTCCTGACCCAGCACCTTCCTCTGAAGTCTAATCTCATAAGGCTTTTCAACGAACAAATGAAACATTTTGCAGCTCATTAAAGCTCCAAATGAGATTCTAGTTGCAATCCATCTGGTGAGGGGGAAAGTCCAAGCAAAGGTCACTAAGGAGTGAGGAGAAAAGCTCCAATTTAGTTAGAATACAAAAAAGAAGTGGGGGGGGGAGAGAACCAAAAGAAAATTCAGCTTGTACATTAGTGGTTGTCTTTGTCCATGGAGTTTTCTTGGCAGGGATACTGGAGTGGCTTTCCGGTTTCTGCTCCAGGTGGATCACGTTTGGTCAAAATTCTCTCCAATACTTTGGCCACCTCATGAGAAGAGAAGACTCCCTGTAAAAGGCCCTGATGTTGGGAAAGATGGAGGGCACAAGAAGAAGGGGACGACAGAGGATGAGATGGTTGGATAGTGTTCTCGAAGCTACCAGCATGAGTTTGACCAAACTGCGGGAGGCAGTGGAAGACAGGAGTGCCTGGCGTGCTCTGGTCCATGGGGTCACGAAGAGTCGGACATGACTAAACAACAACACCTTGGTGGTGATCTATATGGGCTTGCTGAGAAGAGCCCCTGCTAGGCTAAAAGACAGTGATGACAAATGCAGGACACCTTGTCTTCGAAGAAACTGGGGCTAAGTTTGTGGCACCTCAGGAGCCTACTTTTTTTACAGTAATGCCGAGTAAATTTCAGCTGATAGCCCTGGCTAGGGAAGCTTGTGGCACTGAAATATGCGCCTCTTCCAACAGAGGAAATTTCAATAGCTTTGGAAAGGAAGAAAGGGGGAATTTGTGAGCGGTGAGCATACTTAAGAAATGTTGTTACACTTCTTTCCTTTCCTTGTTGCTCGTAACTAAAGGCCCAGTGAGATGACATATTAGCTGCATTCTTCTGCCCACAAGTAAAGGGTTTTTTAAAATTAAAAAACCCCCACAAACTGTCAGCACGGCAGGGTGCCTGCTCTAGGTTTGGACCCTAGTATTGGGGTGCAAGGTAGATTTTTAAGCCTTTGCCTCTCTCCTAGAGTATTGATTTGATGCCACCAGTTTGCACAGAAAAACAACAGCTCTCATTCACTTCAGTAGGAACTTTCCACCTTATACAAATTGATTTTTTTTGGGGGGGGGATAGAATGGAATGGCTAACAGCTCTTGATACTGCAACATTCTGTTACAGAGCCCCAGAGAAGGTCACACATGACGTTTGGGTTTTATTGGAATCTGAGGCTGCAGTAATAAGACCATCCTGGGATGTGAATGATCTGAACTTGTATATACAGTGGTACCTCGGGTTACATATGCTTCAGGTTACATACACTTCAGGTTACAGACTGCTAACCCAGAACTAGTACCTCAGGTTCAGAAATTTGCTTCAGGATGAGAACATAAATTGTGCTCCAGTGGCACGGCGTCAGCTGGAGGCCCCATTAGCTAAAGTGGTTCTTCAGGTTAAGAACAGTTTCAGGTTAAGAACGGACCTCCAGAACGAATTAAGTACTTAACCCGAGGTACCACTGTATGTTTAAATAAACCCTATAGCATAAAAACAACACAGAACCCCACCCCCTCCCAAAAAAACCTTTTTCAGGTGAGCTGGCCAAATATGGTGACACCATAGATTTGTATAATGGCATTGTGATATTGTTATCTTCCTGCTTTGAGCCATCGCTGTGCTCACTGTGGGAAGCCAAACCTTTAGTTATGCGTAGTTTGGGGTGATGCCATGTGAGAGAGACCCTTTTGGCCATGCGGCCGCACAGTCCTGAATGTCAGGGAGCAGAATGGCAGATGGAAGACCCATAATTGGCTCATAATCGTCAAGAACATGAGCCAGGGAAGACCAATGGGGACACGTTGTGGGCAGGATAAGATGTTGATCCTGGTTGGCATTTCAGTCAGAAGAGAGCTACAAAGCAAAACAGACCCTTGGAATATGGAAATTTACCAGGCTGCCCCTCCAACCTTTTAGCACAAATGTGCATTTAAGTGACTATGCATCCAGACCCCCTGGAGAGAAGCCTTTACAATCCCTGAAATGGGAGAAGGCATTCTGCATTTATGAGAAAAACAAGAGTGCAGGCTGGGTGATTTTTAATTTTTTTTTAATACTGCACAAATAAACTATCCAGTCTTTGGCTGTCAATGGGAGATTTCCAACACATCGCCTCTTGTCTTCTGGGGCCCATTTTAATTCCACCATATGAACTAGCAGTTGGTTCAGTGTTCCCTCCAGCAGGAAATAAAGCTAGATGAATGGATAGGAATGACTCTGTGGATTTCCGCATGGGGGCCAATATGCATGATGGTTCCATTACCTAAAATGTGAGCTGTCTGGAAGATGAGGATTTCACATTCATCTTTCCTGAAGGAAGGAAGGGTGATCAAATTGCTAATTCGTCAACTTGGAAAGAAGGACCTTTTAAAAATATGCTTTTCTCCTAAAGGTAAAGGGACCCCTGACGATTAGGTCTAGTCATGACTGACTCTGGGGTTGCGGCGCTCATCTCACTTTATTGGCCAAGGGAGCCGGTGTACAGCATCCAGGTCATGTGGCCAGCATGACTAAGCCGCTTCTGGCGAACCAGAGCAGCGCACAGAAATGCCATTTACCTTCCCGCTGGAGCGGTACCTATTTATCTACTTGCACTTTGACGTGCTTTCGAACTGCTAGGTTGGCAGGAGCTGGGACTGAGCAACGGGAGCTCACCCCGTCGCGGGGATTCAAACCGCCGACCTTCTGATCGGCAAGTCCTAGGCTCTGTGGTTTAACCCACAGCGCCACCCGCATCAGTACACCTCAGTAAAATTGGCTGTATCAGGCCAGTGGCCCATCTAGTCCAGCATCCTGTTCTTAGCCAGCAAGCAACAGCATTTCCCTCAATTAGGTTTCTCAGGAACATGCATCCAGAAGTTTACACCCTCTGTTAATAGAAACAGTACATAGCCATCATGAGTAGTAGCTATTGATACCCCCATTCTCCCTGAATTTGTCTAATCCCCTTCTAAACCTATCCAGAGGGTTTAATGGATGGTACCCAGCTCTTCCTCACTGTCTCACCTGAGTGGTACATGCCCTGGTTATCTCCCGCTTGGACTACTGCAATGCGCTCTACGTGGGGCTCCCTTTGAAGGTGACTCAGAAACTACAACTACTCCAGAATGCGGCTGCTAGACTGGTGACTGGGAGTGGCCGCCAGGACCATATAACACCATTCCTAAAGGATCTACAGTACATTGGCTCCCAGTACATTTCCAAGCACAATTCAAAGTGTTGGAACTGGCCTTTAAAGCCCTAAATGGCCTTGGCCTGTGTACTTGAAGGAGCATCTTTGGCCCCCATCATTCAGCCCGGACACTGAGGTCCAGCTCCGAGGGTCTTCTGGTGGTTCCCTCAATGCAAGAAGTGAAGTAACAGGAAACCAGGCAGAGGGCCTTCTCAGTAGTAGCACCTGCCCTACTATTAGATATCAAGGAAATAAGGAACTATACAACCTTCAGAAGACATTTGAAGGCAGCCCTGCATGGGGACGTTTTTAATATTTAATGTTTAATGTTTTATTATGTTTTTGTATATGCTGGAAGACACCCAGAGTGGCTGGGGCAACCCAGGCAGATGGGTGGAGTATAAATAATAAAATTGTTATTGTTTTTAATAGAGTCCCATTTCTTTTGCACCACTTTTATATTCCTGAATTGCACAAAAAAACTAATTGCTAACAACAACATTTCACACTTCAACACCTTTTCTCTAAAGGGACTTTGGTGGAATGCCCATTTTGCTGATGGGCAAACCAAGGCCATGTTGAATTATTAAACTGGAAAATTAGCAGTGACCCATACGCTTCTAGCCAAGGCAAATGGAGAGGAATCAGAGCTCATTATTGCTTCTTCATGCAAGGAAAGGTTACCGATGCTGAAAAATCTCTCTTCCAGTTTTCTGGGCGAATGTGTGAATTACATTATTGAATGTGATATAATTTTGAGTTTAGGTTCCAGTTCAGTGCACGAAGAAAGTACAAAAGGGTGCACTATAGTGCCGATACGCCTGCTTGATTTTCTAGATTTAATACACAGCAAACTGGAAGTAAATGTGAATCATTATCTTTTGACAGAGAATGATGGTTTTGCTTTGCAATATCAATTGAATGCTCGTGGGCAAAGATTCTGCCCTAGTTGCTGTTGAAAATTCTTGATTAGATGTTCGGTGGTGACGGTTTCCCATCTTCGCTGTAGATCTTTGCCTCTTTCCTAATCTCCCTTGTCATATATATTTTCCTAATCTCCCTTGTCATATATATTTTCCTATTTGAGAATGCCATTAAAAAGCCTGGCTCTTTAAGAGGCAGAAACTGTTGCCTCTCCCTCTACAGTATAAGTGAGCGCAAAATGGAGATGAAGTAATTTTACTGGAGGTTTATGAAACAGACCAATATTATAACGATGATGACAACGACCTGAAAGAATCTACAGCAGAGATTTAATGACTGGCCCTGGGAATACCAGAGGCAGCCCATTGCCATGATATTGCTTTGGTGGTTGATACAGATAACTGTCATTATATATTAATCTCATCTGGGAAGAAAACTATGCACTCTTCTGCAAATATTGAGGAAAATTCTGCAGGCAGTCTTTTTTTTTTTTTTTGCTGCTAAAGAGGGGATAAGGTCCGTATAGTTAAAGCTATGGTTTTCCCAGTAGTGATGTTATGGAGCTGGAGGAGACTCTTGAGAGTCCCATGGACTGCAAGAAGATCAAACCTATCCATTCTGAAGGAAATCAGCCCTGAGTGCTCACTGGAAGGACAGATCCTGAAGCTGAGGCTCCAATACTTTGGCCACCTCATGAGAAGAGAAAACAGCAGAATCACAACCTACACTGAAACAGCAGGAAAAGTGCAGAGCAGTTGCCCGGCTGGCTTCCCAAGGGAGGCCTCTTCACAGTTTTCCTGCTGTTTTGGTGTAGGTTGTGCTTCTGCTGTCTGCTCTCAAATGGTAGCATTTTAATGCTTTCTGGTGGTTTTTTTGTTTTACTTGGTTTCATCAAAATTGCAACTGCCCCCGGGGTCCTGTTGAAGAATGGTAAAAATCACATATATAAATAAAACCTACTAAGATGAGCATATTTAAAACAACAAACATATCTAATGTAACACATTTGGGGGGCTACAATAAATCCACCAGGACTTGGTGAGAATGGAGTGTTTCTAGACCAGTGTTTTTTTCCTGGTTTTTTGTGTGTGTATAAATTTTTATTAAATTTTCTGTTTTACAATTTAAAATACTCATTTTTACACCCTTAAGATATCAGTGACTTCCCTTCTTCTTTACCCATGGTTCATTTTACATATAATAAATCCTGGCATATTTTACAAAAAAAGAATTCCATTCAGTATTCCATTATTGCATCCAGCAAAACATAGCTGTCAACGTTTCCCCTTTTTAAGGGAAATTCCCTTATTCCGAATAGGATTCCTCGCAAGAAAAGGGAAAAGTTGACAGCTATGCAGCAAAACTTATTTACACTGTTGACTTTATCTTAATGCTGCCTGCGTTTTCAGCTGTACATAATTATTTCCCATATATTCAATAAACGTTTTCCAATCTTTCTATGTCAGTGTTTCGTATTACAGGGACTACACGGAAGCTTAAAACCTCCTTGCTTGGCTATAAACCTCTATAGGTGAAATGCCGTCGGACGTTGTGCTTTTACTAGCAGTCTCAGCTGCAAGAGCGTGAGCCTTAGAAGGAGAACGTGAGAATCCCTTTCGAGCAACCCGTGTTTAGACATCACAGCGCTTAGGTACAAACAGGCGGGAGAGACATGTCTCCGCCCACAGGCGCGCGGCTCTTCCCTCGCCTCCTCTGTGGCGCCAATGACTTCTCCTTTCCCCTTGGGCTCTTTTGCATAGCCACGCCCCTCCGCTCTCGGGGCTGCGCGCTGGGCAGCCATCTTGGACTCCTCGGCGGGGGCAGCGCGGTTACCATGGAGACCGCCGGGACGCGGCGCGGCCTGTGAAGGAACCCAAAGCCCGACTCAAGTCCGTCCCTGGTATTTGTTCCTAATTTCGAGCCTTTCAGCACTTTTCCTAACCGAAAATAAGAATTCCCGAGTCCTCCCCAGGTATTCTGGGGAAATAGGGACTTGACTTTGGTCCATCTAGCTCAGTATGGTCCGTACTGGCTGGCAGCGGCTCTCCAGGACTTCAAGGCAGCTCTAAGAGGAGATGTCGGAGCCTGTCCTCAGATCTGTGTACAGGATTTTTGGCGGGGGGGGGGGGTTGTTGGGCAAAAAGTTGTTGAGATTTTTGTGGGGGGGGGGGTCGCACCAAAAGTTGAGTTGTTGAGTTTTTGGGGAGATCCCAGATCATGAACATTTTCTTTTAAATGTAAATAAAAATAAAAAATAAACCCAGGCTTCAGGTATCTGTTTGAAGGGCAGGCTTTGTTAGGGGGGGCAGAACCTCAGTTTCAAGATTTATATGCAATTTATACACTGTGTGTGTATATAGTCAGTGCTTTTTTTCTGGGGGGGATTCAGGGGTACGCATACCCCTCAACATTTTGTGAATCTTTGTACTTTTGACCATTAACTGTATTTATTTTTCCCGATTTGAACTATAAAATGGTGATTTTCTTGAGTCAAAATGAGAGTACCCCTAAACATTTTTTAAGGAAAAAAAGCACTGTATTGTAATTTATACACTATGGAGTGTGTAGCCAGAATCCAACTGGTGCAGCTTAAGCTCCCACCACCCTAGTGGAAGTATGGATATATATATATATAAAACTTCCCCTGTTGCTCTTCTGCTTGCCATGCAATCTGTAAAAGCAACAGATGCCAACAACAGAGAGAGGGGGGGGGGTCCCACCTGTTCTGCCCCCAGAAGGGTCAGTTTATTTAGTGATAGCAAATCTGTGTATTAGTATTAGGTAGAAGGAATAACCATTCTAACCCCTTTAAGAAAAAATAGTGCCCCTCCCTTTTAGGTCTCTCCCACCCCCCAGTTTTTCTGCAGCAATGGGAAAGGCAAGGCCCTAGAAAGTGCCTTCCTCTTTCTCATCCTTGGCTCTGTCCTGTAAATAGCATCTCCCCCCCCCCTTCCCTGAAACTTCACCCCTTATTGGATGCTCTCAGCATCTTCTTTGTCTTCTTCCCTCCAGCTGCTCCTACAGTTCCAGCTTTGCCCTGGATTGGCTTTGGAACACCAGAAATTAGACTCCCCCATCCACCCCTTTTTTGCAATGCTAAAAGTGTTTCTTCTACAAGGGCCTTTAGTAGAAGGTTTTACACTATTGGGACATATATAGTTTTGTTAGATAGTAATACTGAGGATTAGTGAACTCTAGCCCTGCCTCAGAAGTGTCCCGAGTAAAAGCCATGGTAGTAAATCTGCTTTGTATGTCTGCAGCATAGGCAGAACTCAAAATTAGCATAACGTAAAATTACTGTTAGCCATTTCTAATGAACCCATGAAACAACCACAAGGTGGCAAGCTTTAGACATTATGAAATAGTTTGAGATGTTTTATAATTTTTCCTCTTCTTCCTTTCATACAGATTGTTTCAGTATTTGGGGTCAAGATGTCCAAAGAGCAGGAAGAACAGGATTTGCAAAAATTCCTTAGAGATGTGGATGAAGTTAGTAAGTCAGCCATAAGTTTGTTTGAACAGTACCTTGCATGAGCTGAGCATGTCCCAGCCAGTCAGCAGCACCTGATTTTTCACTACAGCATCCTTTGGTGCAATTATAGGGAGGTTCTTCTTCTTTGCTAGAGAAGTACCCCGCTCAGCTAAAGCGGGAGAAATTGAAATTACTGCTGAGCCAGTTTTTCTTGAGCTCCACTGTAAACATACTTACACTGCCTTTTTAAACAACCCCCAAGTGTTTGAGTGTGGTTTGACCCTCTTAACTTTGCCTTTCAGTTTCCTTTTTACCAATCTCCTCATTTTGGGGAAGTTGCCTCTTTTGAAATCAAATGTGATTGTGTTTGATTTTCTTGGCAATTGGCCCTGTGCATGTGGTTGCTTTACCTTTCTTTCTGTGAAACAATAATAAATGACCCATTAGTGTTCTACACCTGAGGCAGCTGACGCAAGAAGAAATGACTTTCACTACACAGGGATTTCAACCTGGATTTTATAAGAGGAAAATAGGAAGCTGCCTTGTATCAGGTCTGACTGCCCATCTAAGTCCAACATTCTCTACTCTGACTCTCCAGTGCCTCAGAAAGAAAGAATTCCCATTAACTAACTGATTATTTAGATCGGAGTTGCCAGAGATTGAGCCTGGGTCATTGTGCAGGCAATTCGTGTTCTCTAGCATTCTGCTGTGATCCTTTCTTAAACTCAGTATTTTATCCTCTTTGCTGTACTGACTGATTTGCTGAATTACACCTATGATGAAATGAAGCGTTTATATCACACCTTTCATCTGTGGTACAGCACACAGAGTTCTCAGTGGGTTTCTATGCAGGGACTGACCAGCCCCAGAATTGCTTAACTTTGATGAGGTTGCTGCTACATGTGCCTTCAGATCATGCCCTGAGTAATGAATCCAGTGCCACCTTTTAGAATAACATCTGTCAGGAAATGAAAATTCTGTGTCACTTAACGGGCTATTGTTGGTCCCTTTGAAATTAGTCACCTGTGATGAAGCTGCAGCTCCCCTTGACCACCGGATAGCACCAGAACCATCAGCTTGCATGGATTTTAAAATCGAGAGTTGTAAAACACTTTCTTTAGACAACACATTTCTAGCCATTATCTGACCATTCAAGTAGTATGTTGCAGCTTACCCTGAACACCTTCCTAAAAGAATTAAGAAGCATAGGAAAGACATCTTGAAAGCACCAAGATAGTGAAAGAAGCAGATGATTTATTAGAACAACTCTTTCTAGTAATAGTGTTCAGAGATGGAAAGATTTGATCACCAGACTACACAGCATTACAGCTATATCTGACAAGTTCTGCTGTCGGTAATCCTTTGATTTACTTGTTCTCTGTGTTGCAAAAATTGCCTTAAAAATTGATGCTAGCAACTGCTCTCATGACAATCAATAATTTAAAAGCCTCCTAGTTTGGCTTTTTTTTTAAATTCTTATGAGACTATGAACTTGACAGCTTATTCCATACAATAATTTTGGTAACTCTTTGTAAACATTGTTTTATTTACACAGTTTCAAAATCTTTTTGAGGTAGATAATCTGAACCCTGAGATTTGGAAAAAGAGCACAGAGCTTTATAGAAATATGCATAGCGAATAGTATTTGGTGACAAGCAATGCGGTACAACAATAAATAGCCCACCTTCCCGCATAGAAGGGGAAGGATGACTAATGCAAAACACTCCTACCCTCATTTGAAAAACTGTGTATCAGTATTATAAAAATGAGATTCTTTGAATGTTATTTATATCCTGTCTCGGTTGCTAAAATGCTGTTCACTTTGGCTAGCCTTTGGTTTATTGTACCTAGCACACTATCACATAAAATCTCTAGCTCTGTGATATAAAAACTGCCCTATTCTGCTGCTTCTTTTCTTCCTCTTCTCCTTGTCTTGTCCTAAGGGAACTACTACTTAATACAGGTTTTATATTTCTAAAAGAAGTGTTTTTCTCCCCAGTTTTTCCCCATGGTGGCATCAGTATAGAAAAATCTGAAGCCTTATCAAAGTGACACATCTGTAATCTAAGTAATTTTCTGCTCCAGCTTCTCCCCACACACTTTTAAACAAAATGAGGGAGAAGATAAAGGTACAAATACAGTGATTATGCCACCATTTTGTAATGAAAAGATTACTGAAAGCTGTTCAAGGATATAATGTGGAAATAAAAAACCTATATTCATCATTTATGTAGCCCACTAGTATATAGTGATTCTCACATAACTTTCCACTCCAAACATCCGACTGAAATATATTTACAATTTCATAAACTACTTCACATGGATGGTTCACTGGGTGACTTTGTTAAGATTCAAATACGTATTAAGAAATCCCCTTGTAAAAGCAGAAAGGAATTGTCAGTCATTGTGATGTATTTATTGTTCTAATATTGTCTGACCCGTATCTAATCAGCTTCAAATTTTGTCTGAATGTTTCTTTGCTGTTTCATGCAGCATAAGCTAATTTGTTCAAAATTGCCAGTCCCATAATTTGCTGTACAATTCTCTATAAGTCCTAGGTATTTGGTTTATTTCCCAGTGTTTTGGAGAAACAATTCTAGTTGTCAGAATCATATAAAAGAGGAGAGTTGCCTTATCCTTTGTCATCTGTCCTTTACTGTATGACTGCATCCTGTGCACTCCCATGACTGGTTTGTAAAGCTGTGTACACACCATGTTAGCCCCACTCCACATCTATCCTGTACTTTTTTGAGGCACTATGCATTTTCATCCTTTTCTCCCCAAATCAACTCCAATGTTTCAATTTGAAACATAAGCCTCGTGAAGACATCCATACCCCATCTCTGCCCACTGGTGTGGACAGACAGCAGGTGACATGGAATCACATGTACACATTGTACTGATGTGTACAATGATGTGTAAATGTGATTTACACAGCAGGGAATAAATGGCCTTGCTGCATTTTAAGCCAGTAATGTTTGCACAGCCTGTGCTGGAAAGAAAACTTTAGGGAAGCCTTTTCCAACCAGGTGTCCTTCAGATGTTTTGAATGACAACTCCCATCAGCCCCAGCATCATAAAGTAATGCTGGGCGAGGGCTGGTGGCAACTGTAGTCTAAAACATCTGAAAGGCAGCAGGCTGAGGAAGACTGCCTTAGTATCAGCATAGAGTTTATAATTTATTGCTTCTTTCTTTGAGTGTGGTCCTCTGCATCCGTAGTGCGGCATCTTTTGATTTCCTCTGCTGTCTGCTTTACTTGCAACGTACAGACGGGTTGTACAGGTCATCTGAGAAGACGGGAAGATGATGGTTGTTCTTTGTTTTCGTTTTGCTTTCTGCAGTATCCCCAACTCATCTCGCCTCTACCCCCTCAGTGAATTAGAACTGGCTTTCCAATTCATGACTTGGAGAAATCTCAATTATTGCTTGGGTCATCCATTTTCATATAAACACGAGTGCAACAAAGCCAGAACTTCAAGGAGAGCAGGCGTCTAGAACAGCCAATCTGTTCTGCAGAGATAAAATGCTGACTTCAGAATTAAATCTTGGCCTAGTTGCACTGCTTTGCAAAAACATTTCTCTTTTTATATCTTTCTCAATGTTTTGAAAGTGGTGTACATCATGCCAGCTTCTGAGAAAGCCCCCAAATTAAATCTGAGCTGAGCAATTTGTTCAGCATTGAATCTACATCAAAATGTTACTTTGCCAGAGGGCAGCACCTGGTTTGCATATTTACAGTATTTATTTATTTATTTTTAAAAAAATGTTTGCATATTTGAGTCGTAGGAAGTTAACATAAAATATTCCTTTCTTGAGCATGTTGACTACCACTCTATGCAAGTCATAGGTGAGTATCACTTGAATTCTAAGTTCTTGAAAGTTAAAAATAAATGACAGAGAAATAAATATTTCTAAGGGTCTTTTTAAAACAAACCAAAAACCCAGTATTACAGTTTTCCTTTTGCCATTCCAATTTAAAACACATCTGTGCAACCATGAGGGATAGAAGATTTGTTTTCCTACAAATATCAGATTTGTAGGATTCTAGCTAGAACATCACATTTAAAACAAAAATCATATTATATGATTAACAAATCAGCGTGGCATTTATGATCTATAAAACAATATTAATAACACTAACAAAATAGCAACTAAAAGCTAAGCACTGTTAAGTTCATCCACACGTTCTCCATATCCCCAAAAACTATGGTCTTTGTTCATTAAAATACACATAAAATACACATAATGCCCACTGTTAAGCCAGGTCAGCCAGATACTGCACCGGCTGGGGTCCTTGGGTAGTGGGCCATGGTGGAGATGATGGGGTTCTTGGGCCTACCACTAGTGGTAAGGTGGATGTTGATTCTGGGTAGCCTGCCCCGTGGCACCTTTGATGAGGAAGTTTGATAGATTAGTTATTATTAATCTCAGGGTTGTGGGCTTGAGCACCATTTGGGCACAATATTCCTACATTGCAGAGGGTTGGACTCAATGACCCACATGGCCCCTTCCAGCTCTATGATTCTATATGTTGCTCTTGATAATCAGGAGGTCCCTCCCCCCTTGAAGAAGTCAGAGACAAGCCTGTCCCTCTAGAGTACTGAGTTGTGGCTGCCCTTGGTGTAGAAGCCGACCAAGAGGTCCAGCAGTGCCTGCATGCTCATGATGCTCTTGCTGTGTGGCATCCCATCCACCAGCAGGTGCTCCAGCTACTGCCACACCTTGGTGGCAGCAGAGGAGGCTGCTGCTGAGGGCAGGCGAATTTCTATTTGGCTTAGCTTTTCTCTGGTTGGTGTGGTTTGTTATGCTCTTATACTTTGTATTACCCTGTGGCTTTTATTGATTTGTTTGTTGTCCTTATTTGTCCTTTACTTGCTCGTTGCCCTGGAAGCCGTGTGCAGAAGCAGTGGGATGTAAATTTCTGAAACCTATTACTCAGGGCAGGAGTGAACTCCTTATTTGTCTGACAACTTTTCTATTCCATGCTTAATTGTTTCGTTTTTCTTCCCGTTTCCAGCCAACCTGATTCAAGGCCTAAATTCCACAGACCCTTCTATCCAGGAGAAAGCCATTGCAGACACAGAGAAAAGATTAAACTCCACTGCTGTCAAATGTGAGGATAAACACAAGCCCACAGTGGACAGAACATGCATCAATACACGAGCCCCGGTAAAGCTACGCTAATCCCCGTACCCTGATGGTACAGGGGACTTTGAACAATTACATATTGTACTTTTAAGCTATTATATAGCAAACCAGGTGAGACTTCTGTTTACAGGATGCCACTTTTGCCTTTTGTCAAGTTTCTTTTCTTGGAAGAACTATTTAAGGTTTCTCTGTATGCTGCTAATTGCTATATCATTTCCCAACGTTGCTTAAATGCACATAATATTAAAACGAAATGCCACTGTTATTTGAGAACAGTGTGTGTCAATATTAGGAGAAATAATCTCCTTTTTATAGCCCTTTCCTGCTGTTTTCTTGCTTTGATTGTTTGTCTCTGATTATTCTGTTTGCTCATTCTCATTGACAGTTCAGATTGTACTTGAGTATAGCTGACTGAGGCCTGCATCCACGTTGGTATCACAGTTAGATGGTAGTAGATTGGCCTATGCCACTTCTGACTGCAATTGAGGGCTGCCATTTTTTGCCTTAAAAAAACCTGCATGTTGAAAATAGCATTGTAGCCCAGCCTTCTTCTTGTGCTAATTTTCTAAGTTTTTTTTTGTTTTTTTTAACGGCATCCCCTAATCTGTAACCTGTAATCTGTAAGTGCAACAGACCATTCTACCATTTTTGGGACCCTGTAATCTCACCCTATTTTGTAATCTAAAGACAGTCTGACCATTCTATCACTATGGGACTCCATCATCTCATTCCACCCCATTGTTCTGCATGTTTAGATACAGACGGACTAACTTCCTCAATCAGCTGTAGCAAAATTAAACTGGCTCCAGTTATGAAACTCTCACACTTTTTTATTATGGGCTAGTAGAAGCTTGATACCCCCCCCCCTGCAAAAAATAAATAAAACACTGAAAGCAGGAGTTTTCGTCGAATTGGGACGTTAATTATGAAATGTACAACAGCATGCCATTATTGCTGTTTTAAAGTGTCAGTCCACAATGGCAATTTACCCTGTTGAAGTGTCTGCAAAATCCTTCTCCAAATTGATTTTAGTTTCCTAAGCCCCAAATTACTGGGTGGGAGGGAGTTTGTTTTGTTTCCTTCCCGTGGCTTTTAATGCTCCTGACGGAATTAATTTTGACAGCTGTTGAAAATGTTCTTCTTTTTGAGGTTAATATAGGTTATTATTATTTTTTAAGTGGCTTTGAAAAATGAGCCTCATTTTCTTTTCATGCAGCAGGTACCATTAAAAAAACCCCACAGCCAAGCAGTATGTTGCAGCACGCTCTTTCTTCCTCCGAACTTGCAACTAACTTTTTGCTTTGATGCACCTCTTTTAGGATTTGCCAGATCAGCAGGAAACAATGGATCCAGGTAAGCGGCTCAGTACGTTGCTCCAGTGTATTTTGAACTGGGAGTACTACAGGAATCTCTGTGATATGCAGGTTGAACAAAGGATGCATACATGTATTGTAAGCAAACTCTAGCCCAGGTTCTACATTTGCCCATGTATGGGTGGGTCTTGAAAGAAAGCCATATCCCAAGAGACTCCTCTGCTGTTTTTGTTTGTGGGGATGCATGGAATGAAAAGGAACAGATCCTGTTTCACAGATTGGCTGTCCGTCTACTGTCAACCTATAGACCGGCTACCCCATCAGATACATACACCTCTGTGAGGACGGAGTGTCATGGTAGTAGTAATTCTGCTGTTCTTTGTCAGAGCCCTACGATTAATTGCACGTGAGTTAAGGGGTGGGCAGTGTTGACATGTCCTCAGACTCTTTCCCCTTTGCCTTGATTGGCTCCTTGAGTTCCCTGTATCTAGTTGAGGGACTGGAATGCCAGTTATCTCTACTAATCCTGAGACATCTTACACCATTAAAGCCACTTTTTCTTTTAAATTCCCAAGTCAGAACTGGTTTCATTCATCTACATAACAAGCCCAGATGGCTTGCATCTTCAGTGTGTGAAGTGCTTTTCAGTATCTTTTAATCACTTCATTATCCAGAAACTAGAAAGACCCTGTCGCCTAGAAATGTGGGTTTTTTTCAAATGTAGGGATTAAAATCACTATCAGCGCTATGGGTCTCTGTTTAAATGGAAGCTTATTACCCCTGTTCTGATTTGATGTCACATTAATGAAACAGCCCTTTTCAATTTCCATTTCACATCTCAGATATGGCTTTGCTCTTCAATTTTACCTTCATCTTTCCCCTTTCCAAAGCGATCAAGCTCTTTTTGTTTGATTGAACTTGCATCTCCGCTTTCTTGGCTTTTAGAGAGTTTCATGGCCGTTTTAGAAAAGGATGCCAAAGAGCGAGCAAGGAAAAGGAAGCACAATGAAGCCTTAGCAAACGGTAACAGTTTGGTTTTGACATGTCCTAGTTGTTTATTGTTAATCAGGATGTTGGTTCATACCCCCCACCCCACCCACTTTCCACCTAACATTCTGGGTCTAACCTAACAAAGGCTTTTTATGAATCTGGTTACCATTTCCACAGCACTGAAAGAAAAAGGGAACGATGCTTTCAGCAAAGGGGACTATGCACTGGCTATTCAGAAGTACACTGAAGGCCTCAAGAAGCAAAAGGATATGCAGGTGCTGTACACCAACAGAGCACAGGTCAGTGTGGGGCAAGAACAACAAATGATGGCCACTTTATCCCCACAGCAGGTAGTTGATTTGGTGCTCTAATCTTGAGTCTGAATATAAGCAGTGCTAAAGATAAAGCCATAGATTCATGGTTGCAATTGAAACAGACCACCTGGTTTATTGGCAAACAATGCTTTACCTGGAAAATAATATTTTCACATTGGAAGATAATATTATTAACTTGGAAGGAAAACATGGCAATGTTATTCTAGTCATTTGTAACATTGGGTCACCAACTCCTTCCAGATATCCTGCATTAGAAATGCATTCATTTTTTTAAATGCATTGCATGATTCCCAGGACTGTATGGCCTTGGCTTAGTATTGCCCTCCTAGTACCCACCTATCCGCCAACGCATTGCCTGCTTCTCTCATGAGAATTGCACAGCTGAGCTTCAGTGATGCATGTTTTCAGGCAAATTTTGACTTTGGGAATTAGCATAGGGACATTTTCCATTTCCATCACAACATTTTCTGGTGCGCCACAGAGTTGTCTAAATTAGCATGTTTATTTAGCAAACTGTACTAACCACTGGTAGTATACCGGTAGTATAGCACAGTGGGTTTTAAAAAGGGGTGGTATTCAGCTAAGTTTTGAATACACTGTTGTTTGCATTAGTCTGTCTCGAGAGATAATGGAGCGCACCTCTGGGGGTGAAGTCAAACCACTGTGTTAGCAACACCAACATGACCTCCCTGGAGTGCAAGCCTAGGCAGTGTGTCGTCTTCTTCTTCTTCTTCTTCTTCTTCGGCAATCACTTGTAGTCGAGTAAGATTGTTTTCCAAAAACACGATTTTAACAATGAGTCCGTAAGTGACTGTGGAGGGCAGTTGTGTGTATGGAGGTCCTGGTCTATCCAGACGACAAGGCCCTCATCTTGGCCTCGCTGATGAAAAAAGAGCAATACGTTTGGCACCAGCTTGACTGCAGGAATTGACAGAAGGAGGCGTACAAGGCGCCATGCATCCGTCTTGGAGACTCCACTCCAGATTTGTGTAGGGTTTAATCCTTAGCCTTTTCTTCTCCCGAAGATATCCTGTAGTGTAGCGGTGGTTTAGGATCAGTGTTTCCTTCTCCTACCTTCCCAGGTTGATGAGCCCCATCTGCCCCTTTCTTCCCTCTGCACACAGCAGGTGTAGTAGCTGCCTTTTTAACAGTTTGACCCACTATTAGTTTCATCTGCTCAATCTGCCAGAGTCTGTCTTCACATGCAGGGGAAGTCCCTAACTAACCAAGGGTTACCCTCACCTGGTTGACCAATCGAAGTCGTATCTCAGGGTGTGGCTTCTGTCACATGCTGACAGCTTCTAGGTGCTACAGGTGATAGCTGAGTGCAGGGCAGGATGAAGACCAAAGGTAAAACTCAAAGTGTTTGCCAACCAATTTCCAACCAATACCCTTTTGGAGGCACAAGTAATTCAGCTAAATGTGCATTACAGTTGCTCCTTTGAAATGTAGCCAGACCTTCAGCACCTTCTAATGGGAACATAGACATCGTCTTTGTGGGCCTTTCTAGAGTCTAAGCATGTTCGAAATGAGCTACAAGCAGCTCTGTGCAATTCTTGCGTCACCTTTCACATTCCTTATAATAGGATTTGATGTGCTTCATTTCGTGCCATGTTCTCAACAATGAATATTAATAGGATATCTAGGAGAAAATATGGTTGAAAGTTACTGGCAGAATATTGCAGACTCTGCTCTTTGACAAAACTCATTCAATTCTACTTATCCTGCATTCTGCTCTGTTAAAGGAGATGCAACTCAAGCATGCTACATGGCTACTGCTGACATCCTGAAAGATGCTAAAAAATGAAGCCAAATTCTCTGGTACAAAAGTGGTGTAAGACAGTGTGCATCTGTGGCTCCTTGGGGGCTCTTAAAATATCAGAGTCCTTAGATATTTTGTGTGTGTGTGTGTGTGTGTGTTCCAGAGTATCCAATAGCAGGTGAACCAAGCTTTCCTGGTCCCAACATGTCATAGGGTTGGGGAGCTGACAGGCTTTACACACTGGAAAGCATGGGGTGTGTCGGGGCAAGTTCCTTCCCTTCCCTTCCCTTCCCTTGGGGTATATCTTGGTCACCAGGTTGTCCACTACAATGCCTAACTGGCAGCATAAAAACTCCAGGACACATTATTTGAAAGCTCACAAAGTGCCACTGCTCATCCTTCATAAAGAACTTTATGCACTTCACATCATGAGTGGAACTCTCCAGATCTGTACTGTCATTTTGTCAAGCATTTTAAGAGGCTATTACATCATGTGGTTGGTCACGAACTCTTAGATTCATCTCTCACAGGACAGCCAACTGATGCAAAACACATCTGTAATATTGTAGTTTTGACCTTCAGCTTTTTGAAGAGTCAGATTTCTCTGATTTAGGACCTTAACTCTTAAATGCCTTTGTAAGAGGAACAGCTTCTGTTCTAATTAATGGTGCTTTTGACAATAATTGAAACAGGGCTGGAATTCATTGCCTTAAACCCAGAGGCATAGAGGTCCCTTTCTGATCATGGGTTCGATGCTTTTTGACCTCTCCCTGTTTACTCTGGTTTAATTTAATTGAAGACTCTGTGAAGGTGTGCCTGGGAGAGTAAGGAGCATCTGTCAAGGGTTACTTTTTGTAGCCTTTCCAGAGTGTGTGCAGGTTTTATCACTTTAATTGAGTTTAATTAATTAGCTGAGATCAGTTGAATACTTTGAACAAGGAAAGACTCACAGAAATGACCTGTCTTTTAATTAGCAACTGTACTTCAACTTATAGTCCTCTGTTGATCCATTTTGTTTCAGGCCTACATCAAGTTGCAAGACTATGAAAAAGCTATCAGTGACTGTGACTGGGCTTTAAGGGTAAGAGACCCCCTACATTTCTCAGCCGGCCAGTGTTGAAGAGGGAAAGTGTTGGGTACATTCAACCTAGTGGTGTGTGAATGAGACAATACAGGTGATGGAGGGACTCGGTAGATCCATCTTCCAAGCTATTAAATACAAACCAACCATTAAAAGAAAAAAGTACCCCAAGGAAAGTTTAGGCAGCTAGATGAGCCACTTTTCATGGCACAGGGAGGTAGTAGCTATTCTAGAGCATCATGAGAAAACTCTCATGCTTTTCCAAACCTCTATGCTTCACGACCCTTTGTTGCCATGAACCTCTCTCTTGCTTTGTGATGGCACTTGCAGATGACAGTCAGGCCACGTAGATGAAGATCTGCACTTGGATCAAAGGGTCCTTGCTGTTAGGCAACCCAATCACTCTCTCAAACCATATTTCTGGTGGTAAAATGGCTATCATGACTAGGCTACTAGTCTTGAATATATTACCTCCCTTACTGGTTGCTGGCTATCACAAATGGGGAGAGTGCCATTACTCTTATATCTTACTGGTGGGCTTCCCAGAGGTATTTGGATGACCTCTGAGAACAGGATTCTAGACTAGGTGCACCATCTAGTCCAGTAGAGTTCTTATGTTCACGAGCCTGTTCCATATAATGGAAATTCTCAGGAGGTCAAAATGTGTTAAAGATTCCAAAATTATTCACAATTAAAGAAAGGTGTTGCATTGGTTATGATTACTGGATTAAAATTAAGTCCTATGCTTCCTTAAGAGACACTGAGTTGTCTTCCTGGACACAGTTTCTGGCTTTCCATTAAAAACCTAAACGAGATGCTGAGCAGAGAAGTTTTAACATTTATATCTCTCCTTTATGGAACAAATCTCCCAATTTCTCATTTGTTTCAATTCAAATATTTAATTAAAGATTGATGTAATTAATGATAAATTAATTATCTTATGACACCTTCTAAGATACGTGTAAAACTTGAAGATTAATATTCTTGTTCAGTTCCCCGAGCATATGTGACATTGACATATTCACTTGACAAGGAAAAGCTGAACGATGATGCATTTTAAGTGGTTTTTTTTAAAATCCTGATTTCCATTAAGCAGTGCATTGCTGACAAAGCTCAATTGTGTCACCTCAGATATATTAAGATATTCATGAGTTTGTGGTATTCACTTAAGGCAGAAGAGACCAGCTGATCCGCTGCCATTTGAAATCTGATTTTCTTGGTTTGTTCTTTAAAAAGCCCACAAAATTTACACAGGAGTACAGGAAGTCAGAATGCTGTTCCAGCTAGTTCAGTATTGTCTACACTGTCTGTCACTTGCTTTCAGGGTTTCAGGCAGCAGGTGTTCCCAGCCCTCCCTGGAGATGCTGGGGATGAAACCGCAGACCTTCTGCATGCAAAACAGATGCTGTTCTGTGAGCTGGGGCTCTTTCCTCTAATCAGCAAGAGCTTCTTTCCACTGTCATCAGTATTTATGCAGTCACCTTGTGAAATTCACTCAACCATAGGCTCCCGTATGACCACCTGGAGTGATTCCTCGGGCATTTGTCTCCTCGGCCTGCCTGGAGGATCCCTATGCTAGGGTTCCGTAGAATGTCTTACAGCTTGTCCCTCCACAGAGCTGGAAGAGGAGTTATGCTGGGGTGACTTTTTCCTGGATTGCCTGGGAAATGCACTCCAGCTGCTACTTCCCATGTAGTCAGCTTGCTTATTAGTTGCAGATTAAAGTGCTCTTCCAAGAGGTCCTCTATGTTGTATGTGGGTGGGAGTGATGTTGCTTTTTTTCGCTGAGAATCTGCAGTTTCACAGCCGTAGGGTTAATCTGGTTGTGCATTTCCCCAACTCAGTTCCTTTCTCTTTGTCCTTTCTCGATGAATAATTTCTCCTTATTTTGTCAGGGTTCCAAGGGTATAGCCCTATATCCTGATCTGACTAGGATTTTTCATCTCCCGCCAGTCTTTACTGGCTTTTGACATTCTGTGTTTGGGGCTGTTCACTCCCCAAAGCCAGAAGGCACATTAACGTCACTTCTTGCAGCCCTGCCTGTCAGTGGATGTTGAGTGAATGTTGTCCTTGGCTGTGATCCTGTAAGTACCTGCAGCCAAAAGCTCCTTTGTCTTCCAATGTTGGTGTTGCTGTCCCAGTCATTTGCCTTTAAGATGAGAAGAAAGACTAATGTCCACTTAGGATTTGAAGCCTTGAAAGCTTTCTGAAAGATTGTTTTTCCTGCCACTTGTAATATCATAAGTGATGTTGATTTAGCGGGGTGAGGGTGGAAGCACTAGACAGCACGCCAGCAAAGGTGCAGCAAAACAGCTGCTTTCGCCAAAAGTCTGGTGAGTATCTGTCAGTATAAGCGATGACCACATTTCAGTATAATTTCCTGCCAGGGTGGCTGAACAGTGTTTTAGATGTCCTGATAGCAGACACCTTTAAGAATTAGATCAATCTATTTGATTTTACTTCTTGGGCCCCAAGAGAAGCATCACTGCCTTCTAATTACCTGCTGTACAGGTTCACCGTTCTGTTCTCAGGGCTTGAAAAAGAAACACGACAACAGACCATTACCAGTTCTTCAACTGTCAGTCCATGGTTTCCCAAACTTGGGTCTTCTGCTCTCTTTGGACTACAACTCCCATCATCCCTAGTTAGCAGGACCAGTGGTCAGAGATGATGGGAACTGTAGTTCAAAAACTGTTGGAGACCCACGTTTGGGAAACCCTGTTTCAGTCAATCTGGAGACATTTTCAAGCGGCTAGAATGTGGTTTCTTAAAAACTTTGTTGGCTGCCTTGTGTTTTGAATCATGGCCAAAGTCCAGGCTCCTTAGCATCCTGCAGTGGCATTCCATCTAAGGGTGGTAGGCAGTTGGTTAGCATGGCATTTCCCTATGAGTCTGGGAAAAGCTGGAACTCAAGGGCAGAGCACATACCTTGCATAGATGAGGTCCGAGGTTCAATCCCCAACAGCATCACAAGGTAGGGCTAAGAATGTCCCTTGCCTGAAACCCTACTAGTCAGTGTGGCTGGGTGGGCCAATAGTCTGACATGGTATAAGGCAGCTTCCTGTGTACCTGGACTTTGTCCTGGCTCGGTGGGACACTTTGTTATAAGATAGTACTCTAAAGGTACGGAACAACTGTCAGTTTGTAGTAATTGACTGTTGCCGTTATTGTGTAGTGCCAGGTCAATAGTGGAGACCGATAGCTGAAGGCTTGACTGAATAATTCTGTTCAATACAGTGTGATGAAAAATGCATCAAAGCTCTCTTCCACATGGGGAAAGCATATTTGGCCCAGAAGCAGTACAGTAAGGTAAGACCTGTTGACTTTTAGGTATTCATATCTGTTCTATGCCAGTTTATCCATTCATTTAGACAGTTATCCAGAATTCTCTCGGTTTTCACACTGCTGACTTCTGTTTGTTCTTACGTGCTTTTTAGAAAGAAAGGCGAGTGCCAAAAAGAAGGTATGCTAAGCAGCCTGGTCCTGATGAAATCATGTTCAGAATGTGTAGGTTTGCTGCTTTTGCAGTTAACTTGCTGACGAAAATGTTGCAAAGCTTTTTTATGGGTTTTATTTTAAATCACTGGCTGTCTCTATTCTAAGGGAGGAAAAGCAAAGGAGTTGAGCCATGTCTGGGTTAGAGATACCCAGGAGAAAAAGTAGAATTTCCTTTCTAGTGCCTGTCTACAGGAATGTTTGATAATGAATAGTTTCAGAGCAGGCATGGAGGGGAAAATGTAGCCCTTTCTTGCCCTTCTTTAAATTTAACCTATTTCCTCTGAAGTCAGTATTTGCATTGGGAGGAAATCCCCCATTGATGGATCTCCTGTAATTGTCCCTCCTGTAAAATCTTGCCCTTTTTCTTTCAGTCCAGAGAATGCTACCTGAAGATTTTAGACATTGATCCTGGAAAAGAGAAGCTGTGCAAAGGTAAGGAGTATAAAGAGCCTTTCACTTTCCTGCTGCTGCCATCCTGCTGTCGACTTTAAACTAGCTTCCTGTATTTTGAAACACGATGTTTGTACTTCTGGCTTGCTGCTACTTAAACACCAGGACCCGACACTTAATTGGAACACCATGCTTTATGTTCACTGAATTCCGTTCCATTAGTTTTTGCTATAGGTTATGTGTCCTGTTTAGGTCTACATCCTCCCCCCCCCCTTTGGACTTTCAGACTACATACACCAAGTAGACTTGGAGGAGAAAAGGCAGCACGAGGAGGAGAGGGCCATGGAGGAGCTTGAATCTGGAAAACACACAGCTGTGTCAGTGAAGGAATTGCTCCAGAAGCTCCGCATCCCTGATGAGAACATTCTGTACTATGCGGATGGGATTAGGCTTCTGACTGCGTTGATGCAAGACTGTGAGTACCCCCAGGGTGTGCATATAAGTAGCAGGCCTCATGTTTGAGAGGTGCTCAGCACTTGTGACCTGAAATGCTGCTTACTGAAAGCCTCGAAGAACACTGTTTTGAGTGGTTTGTGCTATGCTGCTTGCTGCTCCCTCTGTCAGCCCTGACTTTAGTGATCTTGCTTCTTATCTCTGGGTATTGGGTGAGCATGTCATGATACTTCTCTGACATGATTATCTTTGAATTTGTTGCAGGCACTGAGCAAGCCTTATTTAGGACAAACAATGGCTTCAGTATCATCAATGACAACACAGTCGTACAACGGTAAGGTCTCTCGGGTGAAGAGAACAGAAGGGTGTTACAGGCCAGAGCAATAGCAAGTCTATTTCCAAGAAACACAATCGCCCGTATGAAATTCAGATGGGCTGATCAGCCGATAATGTGGCAGCCAGTTGCAAAGTTTTACTGACTTCTAGGTAACCCTTTGCACACACAAAAAATCTGCTCTTTTGGATGTGTAAAGGAAAATTGACTTTGGTGCATCCTCCATGCTCCTTCCGAAGGCTTAGTCTTTTTAATTTGTCAAGCCTGAAGGTAAGTGTAGGTTAGGAAAGCATAACATAAAAGGGTATCAGATCTAGGAGTTCTAAAGCACCACATTCACCCAGGGCGGAAGACCTCCACTAGTTTCAGCCAAAGGCAGTGTACACTGTGCTGATTTTCACCAGGAAGGGAGTTCAGGCCTCCTTTGCTCTAACTGCTGGAACTTTTTCTCAGTATCTCTTTAATGTTTTTAGAATCAAAGCAGAGGATCTTCCTGCAGGATTTATGAGCTCCTTGCTTCATATTGTTTCATTTTTGCAATGTGCTAAGTTGTACTTCTTGAAAAGCAATAACTCTGGTGACTTTAAGTGCTACTCTCAGCTGCCTAAATCTGATGCCTGGAGGAGATCAAAGACATTTGTTCACTGCTGATTTCTTTTTAATTCTTTCGGAAAACAGAACAAAGAGAGATCCAGGGGAGCTGTAAGTGCAATGAGTGAATGCGAGCAAAAGCCGTCTGTGCAAAATGTAATAGTAACTTGAATGGTATCTTGAGGTCCACAGTGATTCAATCCATTAGGATGGGAATAATCTTTTAATGGCCTTCTGGGAGAAAACAGGAGGCCTCTTGTAAGGCACCTGGAGAAATGTTAAAGCTTAGAACTGAGGTATAAGAACATAGGGAGCTGCCTTATATTGAGTCAGACCATCAGTTTTTGCTTTCTAAGTAGACAGATAAAACCCTGCACTCTCTGCTAGTGTTGCCCTGAGTTGCATTTTGGGGGGACCATTTTTTTTGCCAGCATAACATTGCTGTGTAAAAAAATACATGGCCTGGCTGGGCAACATCCAGCCTGAGAAAGCACCTTTCATGATTCAAAAGCCTGCACCAATGTTTTAACCCCCAGTTTGTCCAAACAAAAGGCTGTGCCTCACTTGCTTCATGTTTCCTTATTCTGTGGGACCAACACATCTCCTAGGGCCTGCCCCTCTCCTTGATGCTTAATGAACCTGTTTATTTTCCAGGGTTTTCCACACCAAGACAAAATCTCCTGATGAAGTGGAGCTGTTTATTTCCATTCTCCTTCTGTGGCAAGCAGCCTGCAAAGACAATGGTAAGCAACATCAATTATTGTTAATGTATTATGAATACGGCTTTGACTCTGCTTGGAAGCATTGTTTTCAGTGATTCACTCCTGTGAGTGCTCATCTTTCCAAGATCCTGCAACAAAGATTTGCAGGTCAAATGTAATTACGGCAAATACAGCATTTGCAGTGAGCCTCTGGACTTCCCACTAACAATTCCCTGAGGCCCTTCACAAAGCTTCTGCCCATTAAACTTTTTATATTCAACCTACTTCTCGGAACTCCTACCTTGGCCTCCTCTTTGCTTGCGCTTGGACCTCAGGAGCACTTTCTTAGCTGTTAATAACTAATAGTCCTTTGCAGTTAATAATGGCAGTGGTGTAGCAAGATTACCACAGGGGAGAGGTTTTGCATCATCTTATTGTCTTTTGTGTCCATGTGGCTCTGAAAATCCTTGACTTAAGTTATGTGTCAGTGCCAGATTGAAATGGTTAGACATGGCTCAGTCTCACATTTGTGTTAGACAAAGGAGTCCGGCTAGCGTCAAGCTTTCTCTGAAGGCATGTTCTCAGAAATTAGATGGCTGCAGGATACAGCCAGAGGGACCAGAGGTTTCTTTTTGGGGGGGAATGGACTTTCAAAAAGATGGTGGAGAGAAATAAGCTAGACAAGTTTCTGGAGCATGAAGTTGTTCAAATTAAGCCTTAAGCTGCACTTCTTGTGTCCTCCAGTGATGCTTGAAAGATAGGACTAAAAGAGACATGTGAATTGCTTCTCATGTATGAATGAGATATATAATTTGCCCTTTAGAAATGGCACGAGGGAGGAGAGAGGGAGGGAAAGGAGTAATGGAGAGTGCAGACAGAACACTCTTCCTTTTACATTACTCCTACAGACATATCCCTCAAGCAGATGACAGAGCAGTGCTCACATAGCTGAGTGATTTTGGAACAGAGACAAAATTGCTGACAAAAGACTTTTAGAGTACCTGGTGGAGCAAGCTGAATTTTTTTGTGTTTTTCTTTCTTGTTTTCTTTTCCAGAGGAGAACCAGCGCCTGCTTCTCACTCATCCTGATGTCAACCTGCAACTTCCTTCTCTGTTGCTCTCTGAAGTGCCCGAAATCCAAGAAGAGTGCTTAGCCCTGCTTTCTCTCTATGCAGAAACAGAGAATGGGAGGATCCTTTTGGTCCGACACCTGGACACAACTAGGTATTGTATTTTAATCTGGCTTGCTTAAGCAGTCCCAGTCCTTCTGCAGAAACAAGGAAGAGCAGGAAAAATTGTCGGGGCTGAAACAGTCATGTTGGGGCTCAGTCTCTGAAGCTGAGATTACGAGCAGTACAAGCATCCTACGTATTTTCAGTCCCAGTGTTAGCTTTTCAGACTGCTTGGAATGGGACCTTGGTTTTTAAAGTTCGAGGAGCATTCCTTCAGCATCTTTTGCTTTTGGATTGGGAATTGGGCTTGTCTTCATTGAGTCTGACTTGACTTCCTTTTTCCCGGTTTCTGCAGAATCTTGCATTTGGCCTTGGGGCTTGCACTTCACTTTCCAGTGTTATGTCAAGCAGCCACTTACTGAGGGGTGGGGAACAATTTTCAGATTGAGGGCTACATTCCTTCATGGGCAGCCTTCAGGGGCCACATGTTAGGGGTGCTTGAGGCAAAAGTGGGCAGAATAATAGGTGCGACAGAAGGGTACATTCTAGCCAGACAAGCACCAGAATTGTCTGCCTGCCTGCCTGTTTGTATCTCTCTCACCCCTCTCTCCATCCAGGCAAGCAAGAGACATAGTCACAGTTAAGCACTTGAAGAGGGGGACATATTCTGTAAGAGTTCCAAGGGCCAAACAGATAGGCCCGGAGGGCTGGATTTGGCCCCTGGGCGGCTCCCCACCCCTGTGCTCATCCAATCCTACACACCAAGGCTGTCCCTTTGGGTGGAAAGCAGGAAAAGGAATGGGGGTAGGGAGATTCTGCTTCCTCCTCCTTCAGCAATAGCTCCTTCTTACTGGGCACCAGAGTTCTGAAGTGGCAAAGCACTTATAGACAAGCTGAAGCAAAATGGCTGCTCCTTAATTTCTTTGGGGAAACTCACGTCGATCTCCCTGGGTCCCCCCACCCACAGTAATAAGTTTGCTGGTAATAAAGAAAATTCCCTCCAAGAAAAACACAGTCTCTGGGGTAAATGACATCTCAGTGGTGTAATTAAAAGCAAAATACTTCACTGTTTTGCATTGTTTGTAAGCCTAGCCAGGAATTAAAAGGCATCTCAGTGTGTTGAAGAAGTCCCATCTGGTATCATGGTAAAAGGCTGTGCTCTTGCCTGCTTGGAAAGTGTGGATTAAGCTTGTCTAGTTTTGCCTTAGCCCTACATGCCGGATGGAGCAGCAGTGTGCAAAGGTTTAGCAGAAGGTGAGGTGTAGATGAATTTGCAGCCATTCGGGACTCAAAGCTATTCTCCTGGCATTGAGGGTGATGGAGCCACCAAGACAGCAGCAGACTATGGCAGATGTCAAGACCAGGGAGTGAATGAGCTGCAGCTGCTTTCTCCCTTGCTGCTTCTTCAAGAGATTTAAAGGTCTATCCAGTGTGTCTGAGAGCATCACCCTCGTTAGGGCTATAATACACAGGACAGAGATGACATTTTGTGCTAACAACCTGATTGTTAAGCTAGTGCATGAAATGCTAGGAGTGAAGGAAAACACTTTTTTTTAATCTAACTGATGCTACTCAGATAGTCAAGTGCAAAGGACATAAAATTCTTACTTTTGCAAAATGTGGTAAACCTCATATTGAAGCACCTTTTTGCAGTTAAGATACCAGGCATATCACTACAATTGCTTATATAAGCATGTGTTTCCAACTGCAATCAGGACAGATTTTAGTTATTGACTTGATCTTGGAGAAAAAGATCCATTTGCATTCTTCTTGTGCTTCATTTGGACCTTGCATCAATATTTTTTTAGTTTTAAGTTTGGGCTTGTCGATTTGGAAATTGTAATCAATAACTTCTAGGATTATAGTGCCACTGTGCAGCATTACAAATGTGTGCAAAAGGGATAATCTGCTTCGATTTGCTGTTTTTAACTTGGACAATCCCCCCAATTGAAGAATGACATAAGTTTAAATACATCATTTTGAAATCACAGAGGAACAAAAGACATTTCTAACACCTGTACCAACATTTTATAACATGAAGTTCCAACACTGAGGCAAATACATTTTTTAAAAAATAGAATTTCTATTCATAATGCAGCTATATTTTGGTGAGTCAGACTCCTTTGTCCACTTCTGTAGAAAAGACCCAACACTTCACTGACCGCTTACTGTTCCAGATGACATAATTTGCCTGTCTACGCCAATGAATTGCTTGTCTCACCCACCCACTCTAGCTATTTCATGTGATTTTCTTAGCATGAAAGAAGGTGCATCAGAGATACTTGGATGGATCGTTTTCATTGGGAGAGTGATTGCTTTGAGTATAGCTTGGGTTTGTTTCCTTTCAGTGATAAGAACTCACTAAAACTTAGTCCTGTTCTCCCTCCTTCCCTCCTCACCTGTCTGTCTGTCTGTCTCCCCCCCCCCCCCCGTTAGGTGCCTAGTACAAATAAAAATTCAACGTGACTTGGAATGCAAATCCAAGGTTTAAGCAGCCCAATTGGGATTCTACCCTGCTTGCTTACCTCTGCTATCTCGGTGACCCAAGACATATTTGGCTTTGTTTTTCAGGTGGCTACACATCTTTATGTCCTTCATCAAGGTTTTTGACAGCAGAGCTAGATGTGCCTTGAAATTGCTGACCAGCTTAGTCCCAGAGGAGAAGTAAGCTGCCCTTCTTAGATTCCTTCCTTATCCAGAACTAGCTTTGGGAGTTTACTGAATCCTGACATTCATATCTAAACTGTAGACTGCTTTAACAGGACAGGGCTTGCACCCTATGTCTGAGAAGACCTAGGTGGCAACCACTAAGATGCAAATCTCTAAAGAGTCATCTTGATTGGAATAGTTTTATGGAGGTTTGCTTGTAAAGGGAGGCAATGTATTGCTGCCTGCCAATTGCTGGGGAGCAACAATGAGGGAAGGCCCTGGACTTCAAGCCCTGCTTGTGGCCTTCCTGGAGGTATCTGGCTGGTTGTTGGGAGAAGCAGAATGTTGGAATACATGAGCCCATCTGGATCTGGCATTGGTATGCCGTCTCTGACAATGGAGATTCCATAGGGCTATCATGACTAGCATCCATTGAAGGCCTTGTTCTCCATGAGTTTGTCTGTTCCTCTTTCAAGGCCATCTGAGTTAGTGTTCATCACCATATCTTGTCTTAGTGAATTATGACACTGAGTCAGAGGTTTGGGCATCTGTTTGGAAAGGCTTGGCGGGCTTAATATGTCCCTCCAGTCATCTGTGGAAGAACAGGAGCCCAGGCGTCTGGTCTGGTTGGCCACTGTAAGAACAGGAATGAGTCATTGGCCTGATCCAGCAGGCTCTAGTGTTCTTAAGGTCTAAAGATCAGTCTCACTTTGTTACCAGGTTCAAAATTCAGTGCCGTATCAAACTCTCCACAGAGGTTTTGCCACTATTCATAGAATTACTGGTAAGAAAACCTCTCTGTTCCTGAATTTTGCTTCAAAGCATTGTTTTTGTCCATTTTGTATGCTGCAGCTTGGTTTCATTTCAAATTTCTGCAAGGATTATTTACAGCTAAAACTGAATTGCATAACATAGATCTGGAAGATGATAGGCAGGATGAAAAGTTGGAAACAATTGGAGGCAGAATAAGGAAAAAGAAAAAAAAAACAAATGGGTAGCTTGGATGTTTCCTGAAGCCCTTTTTGAATTCCCAGTTTTGTCAGAGGGATTGTGAAGGTGGCAGGTGGGCATGATGAGTTTGGGTCTTGAGTAAGCTAGGCAGTTGCTTTTCTTTTGCCATACCCTTGTGCCTAACTCTGGTGCACTGAGACAGGAATCACCATGGAGTCTGACTCTCTGGATCCGTGAAAAGGGATCCAGAATCTGTTTTTAAGTACTTTTACAAATACTAAATCATGGTAAGACAATTCAGATAGAACTTTAGGTTCCCAAGGTGCTTCTGTCCCTCATCAGTGTTTCACCCATTTTTGTCCTCAGCAGTGGGGAAAGAGTTTGTTCATGGCTAGTGTTGCACACTGGGATTCAGCTGGTTTAAGCAGCAGCCCTGGAAATCCCTCCATTGCTTCTGGAATTGAGTGACAAGGACATGGCATGAGGTCCTCATAGCAGCTTGATGAAGCCATTTCCATTAAAAAGAAAATTACATTGTTGGATTGTTTTCTGCTCATCTCAGGGCTGCCCCCACAGAGATTTGGCATTTCCTTGGGGATGTTCATTTCCAAATACTGTAATGAAGGAATGAAGGATTATTTTTCAGTAGAGATGGAATCTTCTAAAATTTCTAGTCTGGTTGTGGAGTATTATGGGTGGATATACAACAAAATTCACATTGTGCCAACCTGTTTTCACTCGTTTCAAAAGAGTTCTGCTGAGACACTGAACGAGCTGGGCCTCGCCCATTGCATTGCCATCATGGGAGACATGTGCTCAGACGTGGTCATCCGAATGCAGATGACTGAAAGCCCAGATTGCTGGCAGGCCTGTTTGAGTTTTCTGGTGAGTAGGTGTGACCTGGCAGCATGCTCTCCATTGCATTGGCTGAGTTTGTCCCCTCCCATCTTGTATGGGCTGTGGTTGCTTCCTTCTCTTATTCCTACCTTTGCTTCTCTGTGCTACCCTTTTTTCAATATTTAATTCTTGCTTCTTAAATAAAACACAAAAGTTAATACTGAATGCAAAACTGAGCTGCTAAGACATATGCCACCCAATAATATCAAACCCAAATGTTGATGCAATCACGGATACAAAGCTTCAGAGTCATTTTTTAAAATGTGGCTTTTTGAAATGACCCTATAGAGCAGGGGTCAGCAAACATTTTCATCAGGGGGCCGGTCCACTGTCCCACAGACCTTGTGGGGATTTATATTTTTCAAATATTTATATTTGAAAAATTTAAATACCCTGCAAGCCGGTCCCTCAGCTGCCTCTGGACCTGGAGGAAGAACGCACTCTGCACACGCTCATGAGCACATCTTGGCGGCACCCGCTCACCGGTGTTGTTGACAAGCAGCAGCTGCTCCGTCGGCCCATCCCCCTGGAGATCCCAGGCGGCGTGCACCATGCGCTGTGGCCCATCATCCGAGGCCAGGTCAGCAGGCAGGCCGCGCACAGCTCACCCTCCAGCTGCTCCAGCGCGGCCACTGAGTGTGCCACCACCAGCAGCGCCGAGCCAGGTGCCAGGTGCGGGGCCAGCAGGTGTGCCAAGCTCTGGCTGAAGCCCCGCAGTACGCCCATCACGATGCCCACGGCACAGCCCAGTCCCGCCGCCCCCCCGGCCTCTCCATCCATGGCCGTGCTGGGTTTACCTCAGTGCAGGGGCGGCGAGGCTTCGGATTGGCTGCAGGAACTTCCTGCAGCCAATCCAAAGCTACGCCAGCATCACTGCCTGCCCAGAAGCCGTGCCAGCGTCACGGAACTCAGTCCCCACGTGGTGAGGTGTCTGCAGCACCCGGGGACTGACTAAGCGGGTGGCAGGGTCCATGGACCGGATTTACGGGGGGGGGGCGCATCTGGCCCCCGGGCCTTAGTTTGCCGACGCCTGCTATAGAGCATTAACTTAAGTCACTTTTGCTTTAGCCATACTCTTCCAAAGCATTAACTGTTTCAGAAAATAAACTTCATTCCTCACAAGTAGAAGTTTGTAATCTCACCTTTGGAATGGGGTGGGGGGTGGGGAGACAGTCAACTTGAAAGGGAAGCCCAACCAGAAACCTTCCTTTCCTGTTGCAATGGAAAGATGACCTCCTTTAACAACCTGTCACTGTTTTAATAGCATCATACCCTCTGATCTGGAACTACTATGGTGTTATGGTCTCATGTAACTAACTACCTGAAGTTGCCTCATACTGAGTCAGACCATTGATGCAAATAGTCCATTAATGCTTGTGTAGTAATTGGCAAGGGCTCTCCAGGGTCTCGGGGAGAGCAAATTCCTTTTCATCCTTTCATCTGGAGATGCCAGGAACTGAACCCAGGACCTCTTAAGTAAAAAAACATGTGCTTTGCCTGCCCCAAGGAGTGGTCAGATTCAATGAGTGACCAAAAGGGGAGTGCATAGTCCCTGGAGCAGGAAATATGAGGAAGCTATGAGCCCCAGACACTGAGATTTCCACATACCTCAACAGTTTTTGTGAAATCCTAGTGTGCTTATTTTGTCTTCTCCCTGTGAAGGATGAGTGCTGGAACAAAGGCAAGGCCACCAGATACCCAGAGTGTCTCTATGCACTGCTTGGCCTGATGATGAACCTCTCTTTGGAACCCAATTTGCTCCTTCAGGTAAAGTGTTGGGCTCTCTCACCTATCCTTTAGTTGATTTGTTGGTTTCCCAAAGTGGAATTGAATTTAATACCTTTTGTGAGCCTTCCCACCTCTACTACTGTGGCTGTGAAGCTGTGTGTAGTCTTTTACGTTCCCAGAATGTGCCCCTATACCCACCCACCTCCAATTCCTAAGGACAGGTGCACCAGCCAGTGACCTCTTTTTTTTGTCACGGATACACCCAGGAACTTCATCTAAATTCTGGAGAGGCTGCACCTCTATAACTTGCCAAAATCAGGCTTTTAGCTCTTGCAATTACACATGAGTCCACTGTAATTGTTATTTAAAATTATACAACTGCATCATCCATGTACATGACACTTGAGAAAAAAGGAGAGGGCAGCATAAGTTGGGATGAGACATAGGGTTGTATCTAAAGTAGTATAGTACGGAGTTAAAAGTCACTGAGCTGTTTGCTTGTTTCACTGTTCAGTGTTTTGGGCCAGTGGAACGCTGTTGCCAAGAGAATATATGAGCAGGTTGCTGGTAATTTGGTTACACAATAGGTGGCATATTATGCTGTTCATTGAATTTCCTCCGGTGCAGCTGTTGCATTCTTCTCTTGTGCTCCATGAAAACTCACCGGTCTGCTAGTACACAAGTCCTTGCACTTAGCTGACGGAGAATGTTAGATGCAGTCCATTATGACAAGCATTGTCACCGAGAAGGGATCTGAATGAAAAACTGTCCAGTCCAAGTATAAATTTACTGCCCTGTGACTTAGAGCACTGTTATATGTCATACCTCAGAGGAGCCTTCCTGCTAATCCAGTAATTAGGAGCAGTAATTAAGCTGCTGTTCTCAGCTGACATTCTCACCTTATTGGTTCTTTTCAGGATCTTGCCATAGAGATTTCTGGGAAATGCATGTCCCTCTTTGACTGTAAAGAGGGAAGAATTGTGACAGTAAGTGGTACTTGAGTTGAAGGAAAGTGGTAGGATTAATATTAAATGAATGTGTTTTGTTGCTCTCACAGTGCTGTGATGTAAATTTGTTTTCTTACTGAGGTTTAATTATATATATGTATATTATTATGTATTATATAATGTTGTACTGGCTTTGGTTTTAACAAAGAGAGGGCTATAAATTGCCTACATAATGCTGTTATGTCTATTCTTATCGTATCTTGAGGAAGCATGCAGATTGGGACTGGGATGTTGCCAGAAGCAGAAAAAGGTTTGGGGGCAAAGGCAGTGGGAAGGAAAGAAGCAGCGGCTAGCTTGGAATGCCCACAGGCTGCCTGCAGAGGATTATGGCTCAGAAATGAAGTAGCAGTATGTACTGTACTCCTCCTCCTTCTTGGGAGTCACTTCTCTTTGCTCCCAACCATGATGCCTTTGCCATTCCACTTTGGCTTTAAACTAAGGATTTTAGCTTGGAAACTGAGGCACAAATAAACATAGGAGTTGTCCTTCTGTAGCCTGAGCTATGCTTTGTCTCAGATTAATACCAAAACGAAGAGCCACAGTTTGTCAGGCATGATGAGCTTCCTTTCCAGATAATAAATGTTGAGTATTGGCTTGCTGTTTTATTTTCTGCCTTGACGGTGTCTATCCAGCAATATATAAAAGTAAAAGTATATATATATAAAAGTCAGCTCTAGCAAAGGACCATGACATGAACAAATATGATAGCTTGTGGTTTTTTTTTGAAAGAAGACAAATCAACTTCTCTCTCTTACCGCCACCTTCAAATTTCTTCTCCTTAAGCGAGCAGTTGGGCTTTTAAGTCACATCCTGCCAATAAGTCCAGAGGCACGGGAAGAGGCGATAAAAGATGGTGTGGTGAGGAAAATGATCAGATTTCTCAAGGTAATTCGCCAGTTTCAGGTTTCTATAACGTCTAGAAAGTCAGTGTTTTCATGACAGTGCCCTGTACAATGAAGGTATAGTTGAACCTGGGCTAGAGGAGCATAGGAAGCTGCCTTTATACAGAGTCATATGATAGCTACACTGACTGACAGTGGCTGCCCAGGATTTCAGCCAGAGCTCTCTCCCATCCTTACCTAGAGATGCTGGGGATTGAATCTAGGACCAGGGGTGAAACTCTGCTTTATTTCACCTGGGTCAGACCCAGTTTGGCACTCCCCCATGTGTATTTGTGGACACACACACACAAAAACACAGGCTGGGAGCCTCAATGGCACCCCTCTGGAGGCTTCACCCAGGGCAAAAAATTGGCTACCCCCCCCCCACCGCCCCCTAGTTATGGTTCTGCCTGGGACCTTCTGCATGCAAAGGAGCTGTAGCCCTTCCCCTGCCTTATACTAAATCCGAAGCAAAAAGCACTGGGTGCAAAATGGACCCTCTGGTTATACAGAAACTAGGGTTGCTTATTATAGGCATTTCTCTTCTTTCTTTCCTGAAAATGTTCACACTTTAAGTTATATGGAATCAGAACATTGATGCATCTAGCCTGGTACTCATTGCCATAGCTGTCAACTTTTCCCTTTTCTTGCGAGGAATCCTATTCGGAATAAGGGAATTTCCCTTAAAAAAAGGGAAACATTGGCGGCTATGCTCATTGCTGTTTTTGCTGTAATGGAGCAGATTAATAATAATAATAATAATAATAATAATAATAATAATTTATTATTTATACCCAGCATTAGCCCAGCATCTGCCAGTTCTGAATTGGCAGTGTTTTCCCAAAGTCTATCTTGCCACCTGCTGCATGAGATGCAAAGCATGTGCTCTACCACTGAGCTATAGGCCCAACCTTGCCTTAGTATATATACACCTTAGAAATAATTTATGGGATTGCCCAACTACCTGCACTACTATTAAGGTCCTCCCCCTGCTGCCCCTTCCTCCAGTGTGGCAATGTTCTTTCCAATAATGTTTATAGTATTTTTGCCACCCTGTTCTGCTGAAAAAGAAGAACATAAGATAGCTGCTGTCCTCAGCCTTATAATCTAAAAGAAGGAGTTAATAGAAGGAAGGTGCCCTGAATACATCTTAGTCCTTTAAAACTAGGGGAGAGGCAGCAGTGCACCCACCTACAGTGATACTCTCACTGCTTTCCGCTTCCTCCCCCAGGAATCCCAGAAGTTGTAGTTTAGTGAGGAGGTTGAGATACCTCACCTCTTAATGTAACTATTATGCCTGGATGGAGTCACAGCAGATAAAGGATGCTTGGAAACTGCATGAGATTCATAGCATTGCTGTGCCTCACTCCCAGCATATCCAGTCTGCAACCATTTGAAGAATTCTAGGCATTCCTTTGGCATCTTAGCATGGCAGCAATGAGGTCAGTGCTCACTTTTGCCACCATTCCATCTTCACCCATGCAGGCTACTGCATGCATAATATAATGAATAGAATGTAATGAATAAGTATAAGATAATGAAAAGCAAAATTTAGCAGGAGCAGAGAGGAAGGAAAATAATTTACAGAGTGTTGGATGACTCCGTGGCCTTAGCTCTTCACCTCTAAATAATGTTTCGGCCCAGAGAAAATGGTCCGGGTACCTATGAAAGCTGAAAGAAGAGACCTTTTATACGTTCTGTTTAATGTGCAGTGAAGCCATCCCTTGGATGGATTTATTCCCTTATCAGCAATTCATGTATGGAAATGAACCATAAGAAGCATCATTAGAACTGCATATTCTTGGGAGTGCCCATATTCCTGTCAGAGGTCACAGACTGTTGTAGTGTTAGAGCTTGAATCTGATTATGAGGCATTGTCTGAGCATAATTAGGAGCTAATATATTTAAAGATGGAAGAAAATTATTACTCTCAGAATGCCTAAATACCCCATGATTTGCTGCCTTGTCATAAAGCACCCATAAACTTTCTGGAACTGAGGGCCTTGTCGTATATTTCCGAGCCCCAGAGTGCATAACTAGACATTTAATGGATGCCTCTTTTTTTTACTCCAATCTAGGCAGATGGGCAGATCACACATGGCTATGCAATGAAAATCCTGGCTGTTTGTGCCAAAAGTAGCCAAGAGGCACAGGAAGAGATTGTGAAGCTGGATAAAAGTAAGTCTGGCTGCAAAGAGTTGATCTGGGGCAAGGACCACAGACAGGAATCTCTGCTGTCTGCAGGATGAAGCAGGACCGTTAATCCTATCTTACGTCCTGCAGAATCCAAATACATTTTACAAACAGGGTAGCCTTCACTGCTGCATAATACGGCCTCCAGTCATTCTTAAAGTGCAGCCTGTTGTGCCTATTTTCTATGGAGAAAATAGGTTTGTATGCAGAACGGTAAACCGCCATCTTGGAAGAGGAAACAGTATCTTGCACTCATTTAAAGGGAACAGTTTAAGGAGCAGAAAAGAGGGACTCTGTACTGTAAGCAGAGTTGTTGGTTTTGGGGGGAGGAGGGGAAATCTGTATTACAAGGCAAACACAAGCTTCCTTGTGAGCTTCACTCTTAATCCAAATGTGGAGACCAGCTGGGGGGGCACATTTGTAGAGTAGAGATTAACTGTTCTCCACCAGCAGATTCTCCCTTAAAAATTCTCCCTTCCCCCTGCATCAATTTTGACATAGTTCCCCCCTCCCCAAAGCTGGAAACAATTGAGCTGGGGGAAGAAGGGTGGGGAGAGAAATGGCTCAGAAGAGGGGAGATTGCTTTGGAAAACGCGCGACTTTGGAAGGGTTATGCAACCTCTCTTCTTTGGGTGCTCCCTTTTCATCACCTTGGCAAATGTGAGTTGTTGCAAACACTTTGCTGAGGGGACACATAGCAAATAAAGTAACTAGTTCTGCCCTTAGGAGGATTTTATTGACCCCGATAGGGTCAAGGAGAGGAGCCCACCCACCTCCCCAGTTCTAGCCTGCCTAGGGCTTGTAATGCATTTGGGCCTCTAATGAGAAGCTGAGTTTTGGAGATTTTTTAAAGAATAGACGAGTGACAGTTTGATGCAGATACAGAGACATCACCTTGCCAACAAAGGTCCGTATAGTTAAAGCGATGGTTTTCCCAGTAGTGATGTATGGAAGTGAGAGCTGGACCATAAAGAAGGCTGGTCGCCAAAGAATTGATGCTTTTGAATTATGGTGCTGGAGGAGACTCTTGAGAGTCCAATGGACTGCAAAAAGAACAAACCTATCCATTCTGAAGGAAATCCGCCCTGAGTGCTCACTGGAAGGACAGATCGCAAAGCAGAGGCTCCAATACTTTGGCCACCTCATGAGAAGAGAAGACTCCCTGGAAAAGACCCTGATGTTGGGAAAGATTGAGGGCACAAGGAGAAGGGGACGACAGAGGACGAGGTGGTTGGATGGTGTTCTCGAAGCTACCAGCATGAATTTGACCAAACTGCGGGAGACAGTGGAAGACAGGAGTGCCTGGCGTGCTCTGGTCCATGGGGTCACGAAGAGTCGGACACGACTAAACAACAACAACAACACCTTAGTGCAGGACACCCTTTCTTAGGGCCACTTCTGAAAGGACAGTTCTGAGATTATTCCTGAGCAACAACTTTGAGCTTTTGATCTTAGAGCTCATTTCAGTTCTTTTCCCCACCCCCAAATCAAGTTGTTGCATACCTTGGAAGCCTGCTCTGGGAAAGCACTGATGCCTACAGGTGACTGCTCAGACAGTCATTAGATGTCTGCATAATAATCTCCATCTAATTGCAAGGTAATATTGGGACCCTGCCTTGGAACAGGTTGACTTTTAGATCATTAACATGTAACTCCTGCAAGCCAGCTTCCATGTGCATGGTGTTTCTTGAAAGAGGAGAGCAGTGTCTCTGTTACAATGGGATGAAGATGTCTCTCAAAGAAGTGTGAAATCCTTGGATCTAGCTGGTTCTTTCCCCACCCATATGCAGGCACCTTGAAGGAAGCTCTCCCACCCTCCTAGCTTGTGGAAAGTCACACCAGACCCCTCTCGGTACAGAACCGCCCTTTGCTGCTTCAAAACCTTTTCAGCCCACCTCTCTGGTACCCTGACACTAAATTGCTTTCTGTCCAGGCCCTGTAGGTCAGCTTGCAAAATGGCTCCCCTGGAATGTGGGTGGAGCAGCAAGTAGCAGGTTGGCTCTTTTCAATTTATTCAAAGACTTGACATGAGTTTAATCTGCATTTTCTCCCTACTCCCTGTCCACAGGGCAGCCGTGTTGCTGCTAGATCTTCTTTTCCAAAGAACCATGAGGGTGTTTGGCATTGAGGGGACAGAGTCTTTGGTTACATCCCTTACTCTTTTGCTGATGTTTGACACCGTTTCTCTTTGGCTCCACACAACCTTGCAGAATGTAAGATACTGCTGAAGTTTCTGCGCTCAGAGAATGAGGTGTTGGCAGGAAATGCTGCTTTCTGCCTTGGGAGATGCTTTGAGGTGCCCGGAGCAGCCACTAATTTGCTCGACGTGGATATTGTGCGGATTTTATTGAAAGTCGCTGGCAGGGATGCTCAGAGGACGTCTGCGCAAGAGAACGCAGCCATTGCTTTAGGAAAGCTCTGCACAGCTGATGCCAGGCAAGTATCCACAGATGTGGGCTCACTGAGGATTGTCCTTGTTCTGTTGGTTTTATTTATTTGTTTATTTGGCATATTTATGTCCTGCTGAACTACCAAGTGAAGTTCTCAAGGCAGCTTCCAATATATTTAAAATACAGAAAGATGCTAAACGTTACTATGCATGTAATCACAAAAGGTGAATATTAGTTTCCCCTTGCCCTAGAAATGGCTGCCAAGCCCCTGACAGGTAAGTCTCTCCTTCCCTCCCTCATTGCCTCCCACAATCCCTGGCTTTGGAGACAGATGCAAGGCATGCTGGGGGAATAAAGGCTAGACTTCTGAAAAGCTCATTTTTTATGGCTTTCTGGTCTCGTTCTGCATTTGTTCGTGCTAATATTTATTGGCAGCCACCCTTGGAACTGATGTTATTTGGCAGATAATGAACAAATATTGTAAATCAGTACACATTCAGCCACTTTGGTGGGCTTTATACAAACAGCTGTAGTGGTCAAGGCATCAAGCGGTGAATGATTTTTGTGTGAGAGAGATAATTGCTTGACTGTTCTGACACATCACAGCCAAGTAGTGAGATCAGGGTTTTCCAGTCAGTCAGGTTTTTACCATTTTTCAGACAGTGTCCATTATAATATCATCTTTTGTTACCTTCTGGAATCCCTTTTGACACGTGGAGTGGGCCAGGAAGTGCTGAGTTCTGAATGCACATCATGTGGCTTTCTGAAGCAGGACAGGTTTTGCCAGTTGCAGATGGGATGTTTGTATGTATGTGTCTCGTGCATACAGTTTGTGCAAGAGGAAAGCAACGATCTGCGGTGAAAGCGGGAATGTGCTGCAATGTGAACACACCCTCGTGCAATAGTTCTCAAGAGTGTGGAGTGCTTTGATTCAGAACACATTAAAGTACTTCTTCATTCAGTGGAATGGAACTTGCTCCCACAGGAGGCAGTGATGCACCCTACTTACTTGGGTGACTTTAAAAGAGGATTAGACAAATTCATGGTTCCTACCCAAATTTCTGTGCTTTGCCTCCATGGTCAGAGGCAAAATCCTTGGGAATTGCAATTGCAGAATACCACAGGAGGGGAGAATGCTCTTGTGCATTGGTCCCGCTTGCATGTTTTCCATAGGCATCTGGGTGGCTACTGTGAGAACAGGATGCTGGACTAGATGGGTCCTCTTTGGCCTGATCCACCAGACTCTTCTTAAGTTATTAGGGCATTGTGTGTGAGAGATCTGGTGTCAGCCAATCCAGCTCCCCTGCTCTCCAGTATGCCAACAACAACTAAACTCTGTTGTGTCAGGAGGAGGAGGAATTTACAAATAATAAGCTTTTTTTATCTGCTGGGAAATCCATTGAAGAAGGCATGCAGGTTCCCTTTCAAGTTGCTTTCTACCCATTTGAAACCATTGGCAGCATGGAGATAAATTCAAGAGTGTAAATAAGTTTTGATGGCTCTAATAATGGAATGCTCAATGGTTTAGTTTATGTAAAATATGCAGGGATTTATGTTACACAAAATGAACCATGGAAAGGAAAGAGAGGAAGTCATTGATATTTTAAGGTTGTTAAAATGAATACTCTAAATTGTAAAACAGAAAATTTAATAAAAATTAGAGAGAGAGAGAGCTGCTGTCTACGACTCTGATAAGTGAGAGACACATAACTTCATCTTTTGCCCTAACAATTGCATTTGACTTAATCTTCCTCTTTTGCTTTGCAACTTCTAGGCACATTAGTCGGCTGCGGGAGTTGAACGGAATGGCAGTCCTCAACACCTCTTTGAAGCACATGCAGGGATTTTAAAGGCTTCTGTAAATGTTCCAGAACATGTTTACAAAGTCTGCCATAGCTCTGGTCAGGGCTGCACTTTGTTTTTGTAATAAAGAGGATTAATTGGAACAAGGCTACTGTTTGGTGATTCATGGAGGGGGAGATAAAAGTATTGGAAGGATGACTGAGTTAATACAAAGCCTGAGGCCATGCCTGGATGATAGAGGCTTTTTCCTCCTTTCCAAAAAGAGGTAACCTTTCCATGAGCAAAATTCTTGGTATGATAGAAGTTGCACCATTTCAAGAGGGTTCTAAAATAGCCACTGGTTTCCTTGTTGCAGAAGCCACTTGTCAAGTGTTAATCAGCTATCTTAGGTGTCGATTTTCATGCCCAGATAGGTAGAGAGCATGAAAAAGAAAATGAGTAAATGTGTTCCTTTTTAAGGTGAGGGTGATGCAAATGTCCTAGACAGACATTGACAATAGAAGGTTATTAACAAAAATGGGCAGTTGTCAGTCTTAAAGAATCAAAGAGGACATTTGAGGCGGAGCTGTGTGGAGGGTAAATTGGATCCTTTGCAGCAGCAGCAGCAGCAGCAGCAGCAGCAGCAGCTTAGCATGTACCTCCTGTTTGTGAAAGACCAAGCAACACACTGAATGCACACAAAAATCTATTGCAAGGTCAGAGGTGGACCTGGCCCCCAGACTGGCATATTTAGCTTCAGTACTTTTTTGCTGCTTAATCAGGTTGCAGTAATATAATCAAAATGGGCAGCCAGCCTATGAAGAGGAGAAAAGAAACAGAAAAGTAAAGGGCAATCTTATTTGATTTCAGATTGGCTCTTCTCTTTTCCCTCCTTGACACTTTTAGATGGCTATTATGCCAAAAGCAGCAGATGTAAAATTAGATATCATTATGTCCTCTTGGGAGCAGCTGATGAGTGTATTAATCTTCCCCACTTCAGAGGAAGGTGCTGTTTGGAGTGAGTTGGGCTTTCTTCCAAGCCAGATATGATGGCTGGCTGGAAGGGGCTGCTTCTCATTTGACACTGAACACCAGCACAACAGTGTTGGTCTCTTTGGGTTGTGGGCCCTGGTGGATACTGGTTTAATCACCTTCACTTGGTGGTCACTCTATTCTGCACATTTTAATTTAATAGGTCTCAGGTTGTACTTTTGTATTTTGTTGCTATTCTTTACAACATTTTCCTGTCTGTTCATGTGTATCAAAACCTTTCTTCTGAAGATAACCCTTCATGCATCTGATGGAGCAGACTCTAGTCCATGAAACTATAAGCCAAAACAAACTTTTTTTCATCTTTAATGTATCACAAGACTGGATGATTATCATTGTTATTATTAGTGTCATTATTTTGATTTAAAAATGCACACAAACATCTCTGATCCTGCCGATGTGCGCAAACCCACCCCATATAGGCTGCCCATGCCAGCAGTGCTGTTCTAAACTGAAAAAAACTTTGCTCCTCACCCCCCAAAGTTCAACAATTCTGCTAAAAAAAAATGCAACAACTTTTCTGTCTGGATTTTCACTTTCTGAAATATAGCAACCCTAACCACATATGAATCAGAAGACTCTTCTCTCCATTGACTCAATCTCTTCACGTGATAGCTAAAACATGCTTATATGTTTTTATAGTGTCACAGGATGGCTTTGTTATAGTTAATCTGTTGAAGAGAGTCAGGAGCTTCTGAGGAAGGAGCCCCATAACATGTTATCTTCAGTATCTTTGAGGTCTTCTTTGATTCCTTTTCCCCCCTTCCAGGCATTGACCAGACCTCCCTGACTTCTTTGCTTCAGCAGAGCTGCTGTTTCAGACTATGCCTTGGCCCTCTTGATCAGCAAAGTTGGCCCTTTCCCCCTCAAAGTCACATTTTACCTTCTCCTGTAGAAGATTACAACATTGATTCTGGAGCTGTGACACATTCTTTATACAATACAGGTATTATTTCATGTTTGCAAAGCTCCATACTGGATCCTTCTGCACCCATGTCAAGTGATGGATCCAGAGTTCTCCTGTTCTTTTTTCTGCCCCTTTGATTGTGAACAGGGTCTTCTGTAACCACTAGATGGCAAACTGGTTACTCATTAAATTCTTCCGCTAAGACACATATGCAAACTATTTCAAGAGTTGCTTGGACAATATCCATTGCAGTTGCTGATCACAGCAGATGGCTGACATCCATTGTGCTGTTAGGATTATGTTTAGATGTACTAAATCAGAAGTGTGCATTGGTGTTACTGTGAGCGCTGAGGTCTAAGCTTGACACTAACTCCCTGGGATTGGCTTCCTAGAATTAAAGAAATCCAGCACGACTTAAACGGAAAAGATGTAAAATCGCTTTCCAACTTTTTACTGGGCAGTTGCAGATTCTAAATGCGGAGCTGCTTAATCAAGAAGGTGCTAAGCATTCACAGCCTCCTTTTGGAATCATGCAAAAGTCTTTAATGAGGCTAAGTTTGGAGCCAGCCTCCTTTGAATTTAGTGCAGAAACTGATTTTTTCAGCGCTAGGATTCAGGCTTAAAGCTTGTGATATAATAGTAAGAACAGAGACTATTTTTCTGTCGCCTGAGGTGACCATGGCTGGTATGAAGAGAAAGCTTTCGAAAAGAGTGTTTCTTGTTGCTTTGTAGCCTCACACAACCGGCCTATAAGAACGTAATAAATAATAACAGTAGTAGTAGTAGTAATAATAATAATTTTACAGGTTAAGAAATAGTCCTTGGGCTCGTTGTTCATCCCATAGATACTATTTACTCCAGAAAGCAAAAGCCACAGTAATGGTAGCAGGGAGATCTGTGGGACTAGAAAAAGGATTCTGAAGAACACCACCACCACCAGCCCCGCCAGCAATAACAAGATCCCAGGGGAGAAGACTTTTTATAAATGCCTGCAGTCTCCCCAGTACTTTCAACAGCTGCTGGCTCTGAAAGTTCCAGGCACTGGAGGCTGTTGATGGCAACTTCCCAAAGCTACAGAAAGTTCTGCTGAACTGGGGGAGGCACCATCTTTCAGGAGAGCAGATCGAGAAGCTATGTGATAGCCTAGTTTGGCACCATCAGCAGCACCTTGCTGTTCGCAAGGACAGTTCTTTCATTGTGAGGGCAAATAACATCTGTTAATATATCTGATTTTGCTGTTATGATATGGACACAGGAAAAGAGAGAGAAGCTCTGTCTCTCGCACAGTGGCAGAGTTTTGTTTTTTTCTAAAACATCCCCCCCGCCTCGTTTTCTTGTTGCCTTTATTTTATTTTTGAAATAAGTTTTATTAGATTTTACAAGTGTAAAATACCGAATACATATTCATATTTAGAGATCCCTCTGAATCTCCAGATTTTCCCACCCCTCACATCCTATTGTCAACATTTTCAACTGCATATTATTTCATCCATATTTTATATCTCTCCATAGTATTTGTTTCATTACAAGTATTATTAGAATCCTGCTAATGTTTTCATTTGCTTACAGTGGTCTCTTAAATAAATTATAAATCTTTCCAATTTTTTCTTGAAGTTTTTGTCTTCTTGGTTCCTGAGCCTTCCTGTCAGTTTTGCCATTTTGACGTACTCCAACAGCTTAATTTGCCATTCTTCTCTGGTAAGGACTTTATCTTCTTTACATCTCTGAGCTAGTAGCATCCGTGCGGCAGTCGTAGCATACATGAAAAGTCTTTTCTGCTCCTTTGGGATCTTGGTACCTACAATTCCTAATAAGAAAGCTTCTGGTTTCTTTATAAAAGTTATTTTAAGCACATTTTTTTCTCAAATATTTTCATACTGCCTTTCTGAAAACCATCAAAGGGGGGGGGGTCCATCATGTAAGAATAAAAATAAATAACAAAACAACTACAGTTTGCACGCTCTCCTAACATTGTATTTACAGCTCCTACAAAGTATCCCATCCCCACTTTTTCCATGTTGTTTGTTGACTGCTTTTAGAAACAGAGTATTGCATGGATTGAGCTGGTTCTGGTCCATCAAGGTAATTCTGAGGTCCTAGCATTTACCATATTTTTTGCTCTATAAGATTCATTTTTTCCCTCCTAAAAAGTAAGGGGAAATGTTTGTGCGTCTTATGAAGCGAATGCAGGCTGCACAGCTATCCAAGAAGCCAGAACAGCAAGAGGGATCGCTGCTTTCACTGCGCAGCGATCCCTCTTGCTGTTCTGGCTTCTGAGATTCAGAATTATTTTTTTCTTGTTTTCCTCCTCCAAAAACTAGGTGCGTCTTGTGGTCTGGTGCGTCTTATAGAACGAAAAATACGGTAATTTTTTCACAATCTACGCTTGACTCTCCTTCTGCCCTGCACACCTCTTGTTTGACTTGTTCACACATTACAGTGAACATAGGTACAAGCTGTCTACACATGCGTGTATGAGTGTACACGTGTTAATTTGTAAGCTCCTCTACACAGACTGTACACCTGTTGCACATTACATGTGGGTAACTACAAGTGTGCAGCTCACCCATGAGTGTACGCAGATTGTACACTCATTGAATGTAGCCTATCTCAGAGAGACCATACAATTTAGTGTTTTAACTGGATGGGCACTTGGGATTTTTTAACTGCAGTGGTTCCACTCCAAATGATTTGTCTAATATTTACAGAAATATAACCACAGTTGAGCTCCTTGTGACAGAGACCAGCTTGTGAAGAGAATGCTATGGCAGCTATTCCTGTGGCCCTCCAAATGTTGCCGCACTAAAACTCCCATAATCCCCCTGCCCATTCGCCATGCTGATGGGAGTGGCAGGCCAGCAAATTTGGAAGGGTCTCAACCTAAAGTGTCAACTCCATGTAAAAGGTTAAGGGCCACTGGACGGTTAAGCCAGTCAAAAGCAACTATGGGGTTGCGGCGCTCATCTCGCTTTCAGGCTGAGGAGCCAGCGTTTGTCCACGGACAGCTTTCTGGGTCATGTGGCCAGCATGACTAAACCGCTTCTGGAGCCACAGAACACCATGACAGAAGCCAGAGAGCCTGGAAATGCCATTTATTTTCCTGTCGCAGTGGCATCTATTTATCTACTTGCACTGGCGTGCTTTCAAACTGCTAGGTTGGCAGGAGCTGGGACACAGCAACGGGAGCTCACCCCTTCGCTGGGATTCGAACCACCAACCTTCTGATCAGAAAGCCCAAGAGGCTCAGTGGTTTAGACCACAGTGTCTTTTTTTAAAAAAATTAATTTTTATTAACCGACCAATCAAATCAAATCAAATCAAATCAAATCACATAAATTCTGAATTACAAAGCCGAATTATTTTTGTTGAGGGGACCCATATTTCAAGATCCGAAGGGGGATTCCGATCATCTTCTTGCTACTGCGCTCATATCCAAATCAGTCCAAATAAAGTTCACAATTCTATCCAGTCTTATCTTGCTGTTGATGTCAGCATCGCCCTAGAGCCAGTGCGCCAACTGGACTCTTGCACCTCAACCCCGACTGGGCTAGGCAAGCTGGGTAGCACCGCCAGAGACCTCCTTTCTCACAGGAACAGGTCACAGTGCTGTGGACTCACAGCTTAGAGCTGAGAGCACCGGATTCACTGTCTCAATACTACAGTCATTGCGCAGCAGAGTTTTGCAGAGTCTTGCAGAGTATAAACCACTTGGAGAGCAGCTCTGTAGAATATCTTCCTTTTATTCTGTAACTACAACTATGATACAAAGCTATATACAGAGCTGAATATTCTGAGCATAAATCAATGCTACACTGAGAGTCTGCAGCTGCTCTTAGCAGCAATCTTATCTCTAGGATCTCTAACACTCTCACTCTCTCCGATACACTGACTGACTGACTCTCTCTCACACACAGTGATATGTTGCTGGGCAGAATAAGTATATAGGCAGGACACGCCTCCTTCTCTCTGTGGAGAGTCAGCAGAGACCATCAGGAGATGGTCAGGAGATTCTTGGGTATGGGAGGGGTGAAATCTCCTCAGTTTCCACATCTCATCTTGTTCGTATATTTTTTCTTTTTTCTTTAAGATCTCTTCTGATAGTCTCCTTAAGCAGAAAAACACCAATTATATTCTGTGTGGATTTTTCCGTTTGTCCAATCCTCATATCGAGATGGTTTCCATATATCATCACTTTCATAAATAACATCGCTCTTTCCATCATTAATCTCAGGATCTGTCATTCTTAAGTCCCACTGAGGAGTCTCACCCATAATATAAAAACAGCTCTTTTCCTCCTCCCAGACTCAAGTCCTCCGACAGAGCTTGCCAATATGGCGACGGTATTTTTAACTGCGTCATTCCAGAGCTCTTAAACTTTCCACGCTCTTCTTAAAACATGCTTTGGTTAGAAAATTTATCTCCACACAGTCGTAAATCCACAGCTTAAGTCATTAAAATGGCATTTCTGACTTGTGAGGGGGGGATTCTTGTTTAATCGCATAGAGGAAAGAAAGGAAAGTTTCCCCCCTCCCCCATCCAGTCCCTTTGCCATACCGAGTCTTGGCATATCTTCTCATGATTGATTCTTGTTCCTCCGACTCGTCTTGTTTATCAGAGAACTCTTCAGTTAGCAGTCTTTACTCTCCCTCCTTCCTTGAAAGGTTTAGACCACAGTGTCACCCATGTCCATGTACCAACTCCATGTAGGCTGTCCTGCTTGGTAATAAATACTGACACATCCTTCTTTTAAATGATGCTTCTTCCTTTCCACCCAGTATGGGATTTGAATAGGCTTTTCTACATAATACAGAAGCTGTAGGTCGCAGGGCTAAATGCATTTGTTTCCATCCACCCTTGTCTTTGGTGGCAATGAGGTTATGATGACTTCATTCAACGAGATCTGTTTCATGTCTTTATAAGAAAGGCAGGCACAGCTGGCTTAGCCATAGATCTTTCAAAATTATGTGCGCGGTTCACAGCCAAGGTTAACTGTAATGCTTCTAATTGAGTCTTAGACTGCTCAGAGAACTGAATACAGCCTTGCCACTGCCTGTTTATGAGTAAGAAAACATAGAAGAAATATTTCTTCCGAGAAATTGCTTGTGGGTACCAGGACAGGCACCAAAAAATGCTATCCTGGTATGAATTCACAACAAAGGACCTGAATCTTGCCCAGACCAATGAAAACTGACAGACCTGTGCTGTTTTAGACTACTGTTGGTTACAAATCTCTGCCTTTTAAGTTCCAGAGTCCCTCCTGCCCATATTTAATTGGGTCTCAAAGACCTGAAAGTTTCAACTCACTTTACACTGGTCTACATTGCATGAACTGTAGTTTTAACTGTCCCTGGGATTTTTTGGTTTGAACTGAAGTGGGGCATGGTATGCTACTGATTTCATTAATTGCATTTTGTATTTGTTGCTGCTTTATGGCTTATTACTAGAAAGGTTTAAAAAAAGTAAATATTTCAAGTTAATCAATTTTACACCTGCCTGGTGTAAGGCAAGGCCTTTTCATGAACATCAAAAAGTTACACTTTCTTTGCCCTGTGTGGAGAACCAGTTTTCTGATGCAGCACAAACAATCTGACAGCCTGCACAAACAATCTGATAGCCTGGCTTCAAAATGTTGTAAAGTAGGGTTGCCATAGTCCAAGAGGTAAAAATCCGAAAAGTCATTAAGGGTTTTTTTGGAGCCCAGATCGCCCAAGCCAGAGCTGAACCAGATGGGGTCATGAAGAGTCAGACATGACTAAATGACTAAACAACAACAACAACAACAACAACAACAACAACAACAACAACAACCCTTTCAAAAGGTGTCCTTGCCAAAGTAGCACACAAAATATAATAAAAACATATAATAAAAACCAGTTAGAGCAATGAAAACAAAATAGCAGTGTAATCACTTCATTTTAAGCTATCCCTCCAACTAAGAGATCTAAATCTACCAATAAAAAACTGGGGGGGAAATAATTTCACAATTCACAAGTACTGAAAAACATGCTGCAATATTATTATTATTATTATTATTATTATTATTATTATTATTATTATTCAATGTGTCATTTGACCACTCCAGGCCAATGTAGTAACAGAAGAGCTTGGCCTGTCCAGCAACCACAGATCAACATAATCTTTGCCCAGACTGGAAAGTCAATTACATGGTGGGTGGGAGTTGCTGCACTGACATTGTGCTTTGGAGAGCACCCAACCACCCTATAAGCAAGGTCATTAAAAAAAAAAGTTTATTCAGGGAGGGAGGGGCAGGAGGCCTGACCCACCCCCTAACAATGCCCCTGTTTGTAAACCAGGCTTTGCCAAAGAGAACTGCATTTCATAAAGCCGTCCTCTTAGCCAACTCTCTCTGTCATCTAAGCCAACCAAAATCTCAAAGCAGAGAGGAATAAATCGAGCACACACAGCCTTGGTTTGTGTCACCACTTCCACCTCTTTTCTTAATCAGTACCTTCCAATTGGCTGGACTTCTCTCCCTCGCCCTTTTGCAATTGGCTGCTGTCTGGCCTAAAGACTTTTTTATAAAGTATGTAATTCAAGACTGCTCACCTGTAAAGCGAGGTTTGCAAATGCTTCATTGCAAATGTGTCGCAGCATCTTCTGCCCATGGTGTGAGCAAGGTCCCTTCCAGTGCTTCAAGGGCTCTTGTGTTCAGTTTGAAGCAGAAAGATGGACAGCAGCTTCCCCACTTCCTTGCTGGTGGTGGCAGGGCTACTGAGACTGGCTGGTGAGTAAGAGTGGTGGAGAAATTTGTTTTAATAAGAACCTTCAAAATTTGCAACATCTCAAAATTTGCCAATGCACTTCCGCAACCAAGGAATGCATACGGAAATGTGTAGGTTAGCAAAAGATGCACATGAAATTAGAAGAAATTACAAAAATGTTTCTCATTAGGGGAAGCATTGCTTGCAAAGCATATACTAGGTAAAAATACATACTGAAATGTGCATGTTAGTGGACATGCAGAAAAACACATGCAGATTTTAATGCAGTTTTCTCGTTAAAAGTTACAAACAGGTGCAGAAATGGGGAGAACTGTACTCAAGATTGGAAAAAAGAAACCGAGAAACTGAAATGAACATACTTGTCCATGCCTCACTTCTTGTTTCTCTGTAGGCTTATTTCAGCTACATAACTGTCACAACTCAGCGCTTGAATTTGCTATTATTATATACAATATGATATTCATCCATTCAGCCATCTGTGGAGCGTTCATTTGCCTTGTGTGTTTGCAATTAGCAGATGCAGTGCTAATTTTCTCCAACAGTTTTCTGCCCTCTTGACTTGAACTCCTGATCTTGATCTCCGCTGTAGCATGTTCTCTGTGTCCCGCAGGGTGAGACAGCTAGCAGATTTGCTGATCTCAGAAGTCACCGCTTGAACACTGTTTACATTTTTGCAAAGTGCACATATTCCACTTGTCCCTGCTAATGGCATACACCTGGATTTCTGGGAGCACAAATATGAAGCCTTGGCAAAATGCACTGATGCGCTTTTTCGCGCAGCAGAGTTTAACCTTCTAATCATGAGGCTCAATGAAGACCTTGGGGATGTCATCAGCTGCTACAGTAGCAGATGTGTGATATGGGGGGGGGGGAAAGAGAGGTGGTTAAAAAGATGGTCCAGAAATTAAAAATAATGCTTGATTTTGATTTGGAGATCTCAGGGGGATAGGTATCACTTTATGTGTGGTTTGTTTTGGACTTGGCTGATGAAACAAAGCAGCTGTAAGCCAACTTTATGTTCCTACTTAAACCAGACTTACAGCCACTTTGGGCCTCTGACATTGTGCAGAGAAATCTCTTCAACAGGAGCATTGACATTTTTGAGGATTTACTGGGGTAGTTTTTATCAAGATCAATTTTGAGTGGATGAACCTGTCATTCAGTTGTGTGCTACTACTGGGGAAATATTACTGGGATTGTTGTGATGATCGTTTGGGGCCCTGCCAATTGGAGAGTTTTATTAACAAGACTCAGTTTGGCACCAGTTGCTTACATAAGAATATGTTAAATTCATTGGGTGTGGGTAGGTTCATCAATGACTGTTTTTACATAGCCATTCATTCCAGCTGCCTCTATTTACCCGCAATCTGTTTTCTGGTCCCTGCCTCTGGTGAACCACAGCCTAAGTTTTCTCCCCAGTTTTTCCTTTAGGGGATGCCTTGTTAAAAATGTGAGCTACATTTACTAGGTTTGGCAATCTTCAGAGGTTACCTGCCACACACACTTACACACCAGGATCTCTAAACATATAATCTTAGAGTGAGTGACAAATGGATGCATCATTTTTATTTATTTAAAGTATTTCAGCTTTAATTTATAATATTGCATAATTCAACAACACAACACAATACAATACAATACAATACAATACAATACAATACAATACAATACAATACAATACAATGAAGTCACACAATTCATATAAAATATCAGTTGTATGTTCCATTGGTCCAATCATGCGAAGAATAAAAAGAATGCACCTATTGTGATATACATATGTATAGGTGCGTAAGAGACAAAATGGATAACAACAAAGACAATGATGGATGCATCTTCTCTCATGCACATCCATGCACAGGAATGTGCATGAACACTAAAGCCTTTGTGGGTTGCCAGGTATTTGTTCTCCAGCCGATCAGGTTCTGGGTCCTGGAGGGAAGAGGGGAGGGTGCTGATGGTCTGTCCAAGTGGGTCAGGAGCAGTTGGGTGATCCGAAAGAGGGCAGGGGAGCAGAGCCATTATTGCAGATGATAGAGGTTTAAAAGTTGCTTTTCCTTTTCCCCAGACTGATTATAGCAAACAAATGCAACAAACTGCTTTAACACACTGCACTTCTTCTTTTAAACAAATTTAGTTGGTGGGATTGCAGCTTGCACCTTCTCCTGGAGTTTCTTTGAAATGTAAAGGCAAGCAGGGAGGGCTAGAGATAAATTGCTTGGACTCAGGAGCAAGTCTGAGTCTGGTGGCCTGGGATTGGCCCTCAATAGTCAGGTGATCGGATGCCCGGGCAGGCTGATGCTGCAGCCTAGATGGCACTCTCCAAGCACAGGGTTTGGTGTTTCCTGGTTTGCAGAGAAGGAACAAAGCAGTGGTGTCACTGGAGCCCAGCCGCAGACGGCATTGGCTCTGATGCTCCTCTGGGTGCCTTACAAGAAGTGCAAATTCAGCCTGGAAGTCAGAGACTGTGTTGGTTTGCTGGTTTGTTTAGAACATGTATAAACAGCTTGGTCAAAAAGTTATCCAAGCAGAATTGGGGGTGGGGGGAAACACAGCTAAAATCCACTGTCCGTTTGCATCCACCATGTGTATGGATACTCTGATCTACACACCAGCAAATTAAAAAAAAGTAGAATATAAATATTCATTACTAAAACTGCGCTGCAATAAAGGAAACTAAATCATCCTGAAATTGCAGCCCTCCCTAGTTGCCTTTACATTTCAAAGAAACTCCAGGAGAAGCTGCAAGCTGCAATCCCACCAGTTTAATTTGTTTTGAAGAAGAAGTGCAGCAGACTCATCCCTACAGAGGACAGAGGTTTAAAAACTGCTTTTTCTTTTCCCCAGACTGATTATAGCAAACAAATGCAACAAACTGCTTTAACACACTGCCTTTTTCTTCCTCTTTTGGTATGATTTTTAAAGGGTTTTTAGGTGCCTCCAAGAGTGAACTTTGGTCCAGTCCCTCTGCAGACAGAAGCTTTCTTGGTGACGGCCTGGTGACAGCCAAGATTTCAAGGACTGAAGATGACACAGAAAAAGTGACACTTCGGTTTGACAGCTTGACATCAGACCTTGCTAATCAGGATGTTTCTCATTTTCATGAAGTCAGTGGAACAGAGGTGGAAGCAACCTCAGAAGATGGAGACCAGACACTTCCTGTTCTTGTTAGAAAGCCTGCAAGCCTGAAACAGTTCTTGGATGGAGCTGTTTTGGATCCCCAAAACAAAGCTCCCATCACCAGCCAGTCCTTGTTTACCACAGGCATGCCAAAGTCAAAAGCAACATCCTTCAGTCCCCTGCTGGAACGGCTGGTAACACCCCTGTCTAGGGAAGAAGGAAAAGCGGAGTCGACATCTCAGGAGCTCAGCATGACTCTGAAGCAGCCTGCCTCCAACTCCAGCAAGGTAGTAGCAATGGGTGTGATTGCAACTGTGCTGCCTGATTCAGAGCCCTCAGGAAGTGCTGGGCAGAGGGTAGAGTTGTCTATCAACCCTTCTGTAGTGGCAGCCACTACCTTTGCTTTCACTGAGAACAGAACAGACACTGAAGGATACCCTGCAGAAACCATGCAGACCCCTGCCAAGAAAGGGATGGATAAATTGTTAACATTGATCCCCAAAGCTAGCCAATGGACCCAAGCTGAGCATCAACAAACCCAGTTGGATATGAGAACTTCAGTTGTTGGCAGCACTCCAGATCTCCTGGAGCAGACACAGAGTCCATCCCTTAAGGGGAGCTCCACAGTTCTCTTCCATCAGTCTTTTTCAGAAGAGAAAATGACAACCATTCCCAGGACAGAGTTGATGCAGCCTTCCTCCTCGGCTTCCTCTCCATATAAAGAGATGGTGTTGGAAGATGAAACCATTGAGTTTAGAATGGCTGAAAACCCTGCACGTCTAACTGCTTCTCCAAGTAACACCCTCTCTTCCTCATTGTTGTTGACTCCAAACACCCTCTCTTCAGAATCCCCACCACACTCTGCCAGGCCAAGGAACACCAGCCAAAGTGTTCTGCCCAAACTTCTCTTTGTGCCCCAGTTTTCCTTATTCAGTAAATCAGGAACATCTGATGAATCAGAGGAGCATCTTCAAGACGGCTTAATTTTGCACCATGAGACTGATCATCAGACAGCCACCCAGACTTCCCATGTCAGGCTTTCTCAAACTGTTGGTGAGCCAAGAAGAACGCAGGCTGCCCCTAGTCTGCAAGAAACCACTCTTGAGGGCTGGCCAAAGTCATCTCTCCCACTCCACTCCACTGCACAACCACTGGACATTCCTTTCCTGGTTGATGACAAGCCACAGGTAAGCATGCATGACATGCCTCAGCTAGCCCACCCAACAGCAGCTCGTTCTGGACCTACAATGTCATACATGGGTATCTCTTCCACTGTTGCATCACCATCAGACACTGTGTCTGCCTCTGTTGGTTACATTATGCAAGGCACATCCAAATCTCAACTGCCCAACATGTTTTCGACAGCCCATGGAGAGCGACCATCTCCCAGTGCTCTTGTTCCATCTCTTAGTGAGCCAGAATCATTGGATACATCTGCTCTCACCAAGCCAGAGACTCATGGCACCCATGATGGGCAAAAGAGACCTGTTTCACTTGTTTCTCCTTCTTCTGCTGAACATGAGTCAGAACCATCAACTGTGGCTTCGGCTTCTGTCTTTCCACATGCTGGATTTAGCACATCAGTTGTGGCAGATTCTTCCCAATCTGAGCCCAGGCAGTCAGTGTTGCCAACTCTTGTACCCAGTGAATCACAGAGAACAGCGTCAGGCGCATCTGTGCCGTTCCAAGCTCAGCAGCGACTGCTAGGCAACTTTGCTTCTACTCATACTAGAGCAACAGCTTCAGGGTCACTTGTTCCTTTTGGTGTTGAACCAAATATGTCAGGTACATCTGCTGCTGCCCTGAATGTCCCAGGCACCACTTTCCTTGGCCATAGCTCTCAAAAACTGTCACCAGACACGTCTGTCTCTTTTTACACTAAGGCACCCTCCCTGCCTGCCCAATCATTGCAACCACAGAGCATCCATCCTCATGCTAGTGGTGAGCTGCAAATGGGTATCTCAGGCACGAATGTGCCATCACATGCCAAGCCGCAAATGCCTGCCTCTTTTATTGATGAGTCCCATCTTTCGGTCACATCTGCCCGTGTTGAGCCAGTGACAAATGAGGCATCATTGGAACAAGGATTGCCAGTCTCTGTTGATGCCAAACCACAGATAGCAGAGTCTTCTGCCTCTTCTCCCACTGAGTCGCAATTGCTAGTGGTGTCTGCCCATGCCCCAATAGAACATGAGTTCTTGGATGCCTTGGGAAAATTGCGGGGCCTACCCCAAAATGAGAGTTACCCACCAAAAACACGTTCCTCTACCCCAGCCCAGCACCCTTCACTTGAAATGACCTTCCTTGGCCATCTCAAGTCAAGACTATCCAATGCCTCTGCCTTTGGCCATGCTTTATCCCTGTTAACAGAAGCACCAGCCTCTACAGGTGCTGAAACCCAGATGCCAAGTGGACTCACATTTGTCCATCCTGGTTTGCAACTTCAAGCTGCACCTGGTCTTCCCATGACTCCTCACACTGCTGAGAAAGTGAGTGAAGGAAAACACTCTCCACAAACCAGCCTTCCAACACCTCAGTCTGGCACTCAAGGGACAACTGTACAGGATGTTTCTATCCCTGTCTCCTCAAGAAGTCCTCCTAGTTCAGATGGTCCACCTTCCCCTATCAGCCACCAAACCAAAACAAACATTCCCGTTCCACTGGCACACAAGGTGGAAGAAAACATCACCAGCCTGAGGACAACACCAATGCTGGTGGTGGCTGGTGCTCAAGATCTCATGCAAAGCTCCTTGGGGTTCTTTCAACACCTCAGTCGGCCAGATATTGGAAGTCTTGACTCTTTTGCCTCTAGTGGCATCCTGGGAATGTCTCCCTCCCTTCAGTATTTGTCCCACTTGGTCCAGAATGCTGAAAACATGGTGTGCCTACAGCCTATGCGAAACACCACCCCAACTTTGGGAGAATCAATTGCTAGTGGGCAGGAAATGCTGGTTCTGACTTCTGCCCTTGGCTTCTCTTATCTAGGGGTTTCGAGTCTGATAAAAATGAGTCCATCCAGTGTCATTCTGGTTAAACCTGTGTTTGTCTTCTTACCACCAGAGGCACCTAAAGGTCATGTGCTACTTCCTACTGAGGAAGAAGTGGGCCATGATGCTAGTCTTTCATTCACCAGCAAGGCTGCTCTAGCTTTGGTTACTCCTGGTAGTATCCAGGAGCGATTGGTGGGAATTGGTCCTCTTGTGTCCACCCTTAGACACTCCTCAAGGGCAAACACTCATTCTCCTAATTTGATGGATCATCTAGTCATTTCTGGGCCAGCCTCCAGTGCTTCCCCAAAGCATATAGGAGTCAGTCTGGTGAGATCCAACACTTCAACAGCCAATCCATTCCTCTATGGGTTGAGGGATCGTAGCACTAGGACAAAGCATGGACTGACCACAGACCACAATGAAGACTTTCAGTTGTCTGCTGGAAGGCTGGAAGAGGACAATCCAGTTTCGTTATCTGCTGGAGTGCTTGTGAAGAACCATATCGCAGCTGCTCCACCAGTAATGGTGCCTATGCAGCAACAACCCAAAGCATTATCACTCACAACTGAACTGTTGAGCACCCTTGACAAGGCTTCCTCTCGGTCCTCCTTGACAGAACCCTCTGCCTCTCAGATACCAATAAGCTCCCTTCAGGCTGCAAGTAACCCCCCACTGCTGAGCTCAACAGTAATGCTTCACACTGAAGAGCATCCATATGGTTCAGTGAGCCCCATTACCCATATCAGTAAGAACTCTGAAGAGTCCTTGAGTGCATCTTCAGCTAGGAACACGAAACTGCCATTAGAAGTGGGCCAACATCTTGCACCTTCAAGCTCAGCATCACGCGGCTCCTTAATCAATGAACACTTTGGAAAGACTCCTTCTAAAGTTCATTATGTACCCAACGCGGTGTCAACTTTTCCAATGTCCTCAACTGGAAAAGAGCACAAAGAAGCTGCAGCCTTAAATAACCCCTATGCAGAAGCATTTCTTGTGGCAAATGAAACATCTTCCTATCATACGAACACTACCTTCCACAAGCCTTCTGATTCCCATCACATCCCATCCAAGGCCCCCAGGACAGATGAGAGCCTGGAGACACCATCTTTGTCTTCTCTGTTCTCAGCAGATGCTCTGATGCAAATGACTCTGCCTGGAAAACATCCTGAGGACATCCTGAATCATCAGACACATTCTAGACCATCTGCCGATGTTCCTTCCCAGGTAACAACACATTCCTATTCTGCCAAATTGGTTACGGAATACAATCCAACCACTGTAACGCTCAGGGGAAGGGCCTCTCTTGCAAGTGCAGCAGAACAGCTGGAACCAATGCTGAGTGCTGTAGAAACCAAGACTTTGACAGATATTGAAACTTACAAGCAAACCAAAGCAACTAGCTTGATATCAACCATGCGTGGCACAGATTCTGGGCATTCATCTGCTTCACTGGTTGCCACAGATTTCAGATTAACCTCCTCCTCCCCAGCATCATCATCATCATCATCCTCATCATACTATGCTGCAGGATCTGCAGATCATCAAAAGGAGGTCCATAAGTCACCTCTGCACCCTGTCCATTCATTTGCACCAAATTCTACTCTTAAAGATGTGACTCCGTCACTTGTGGGTGAAGAAGCACTGATTTTGGAAACACTGCAGACCGACTCCTACAGGCTACAGCCTAGTGTAGGTGGAACAACTGAAATGGTAGTTTCCTCACCATCAGCAAGCAAGGGCAGGTTTCTTAAACACAGGAGAAACAAGAATGCTGGGACTGGAGATCAGTTCCTGGTTGCATCTCACTTGCAACCTCAGCCAGCAAGTTTAGAAGCTGGCTACCCCGAAAGGCCCAGGTTGGCAGGTGATGAACAGGGACAGGAGGAGGAGGCTGCTTCTTCCTTGCCAATCTCCTCAGTGTTTTCTACAGCTCTTAATGCACCAGCATTTCTAATGACCACCTTATTTCCCAGCATTGCTGCTGATGGACTTGTTGGTAGTCTTCTAAACCAGGCACCCCATTTGCAAAGTCTTCCACCGGGCATCTCTGAGATATTCCTAAGTTCTGCAGCTCAAGTCCAACCGACCCCGGGGAGCCTTTCAGAGGCACCTGGTATGAAGGCTGGTGGAGACTTTTCTGCAGATGCTACCAGCACCAGTAGAGGATTTAATTCACACACCTCTGAAGAGCAAGTTCCCATCACAAGTGATTCTACTGGAGGAGGAGGAAGAGAAGACTCAGTAGCTGATTTGCCACCATGGGACCCCAATTCGACTCTGTCAGATTGGACAGCACACCACCAGAGAGTGATGCGCTCAGATGATGTTTTCATGGATGGGTAACTATTTGGAGCTGGGGCTATTGGAAGCCTTCCCCTTCCTCCAAATATTTATGGACTGCAGCCATTGTAGTCCAGCACATTTAGTAGTCCATGGGAGTTGTAGTCTAGAACATTTAGAGGGCACCAAGGTGGGTAAGGATAGCCTCAAATGAGAGGCAGTCATTTCAATGCTGTAGGACATGCAAAATTAAGATTATTTATGAATCGGGACAGCTTTCTGTTAAATGAGCTGTTCGGTGCTTAAGATCAGGAACTGAGGCCTTGCTTTGGATGGCCTCACTTGTGGAAGCAAGGTGAGTGGTGACTGGGCAGGGGGCCTTGCTGCCTCTGGACAAGGCATCTACAAGCTCCCTTCAGATATCATAAACTGCAAAGAACCCCCCCACTGCTCCAGTGAGGGTTTAAAACCATTCTACACAGGGATGTGGGTGGCGCTGTGGTCTAAACCACTGAGCCTCTTGGGCTTGCCGGTCAGAAGGTCAGCGGTTCGAATCCCCGCGACAGAGTGAGCTCCCGTTGCTCTGTCCCAGCTCCTGCCAACCTAGAAGTTCGAAAGCACACCAGTGCAAGTAGATAAATAGGTATGGCTGTGGCAGGAAGGTAAACAGCATTTCCGTGTGCTCTGGTTTCTGTCATGGTGTTCCATTGCGCCAGAAGCGGTTTAGTCTTGCTGGCCACATGACCCAGAAAGCTGTCTGTGAACAAATGCTGGCTCCCTCGGCCTGAAAGCGAGATGAGCGTCACAACCCCATAGTCGCCTTTGACTGGATGTAACCATCCAGGGGTCCTTTACCTTTTTTTACCTTACTTTTTATAACTGTTCAAATGATGGAACTTCAACTGCCAGGACTGCAGTTTATTTCATTTTCACAATATACTGATAGCTTTTCTGTTTCATTCCTGAGACCTCCCCACACCCCAAATGGCCGTAATAGCAGAATTTTACAAGTGGCAACTGCAACAAAATGTGGCAGTGTGTCCTCCTCACCCATTAACAGGATGCCTCTGTTCAAAGTGCCAGACAACCATGTCCTCGGGGTTATTTCATTCCATCCTCACTCGATTTTCTATTTTCTTTTCCATGTCCAACATTCCTCGGCGATTGAGCATATTCGCTTCTCATTAGCCCCCACCCACCCGCCGTGCTTCCTTAGATTATTTTTTATTTAAGATTATTGTTTTTGCTCTTTTTATTTATTTATTCATTTTGCAAAGTGGATGTTGTAATACTGAGCTATGCTCTTTCCCCAGATATTTCCTCCTCCCCCTTCATATGCAAAAAACCTGATTTTTTATTATTATTAACAGCCTAACCAAGGAGTGGTAACTAACAATGTTCTGCCGCCGTTTTCAGTTTACAAAAGCAGAGTGTTGATGCAGTTGGGCTGTGGAGGCGTATTCCCTTTTGCAATTCTTTTTGGTGGTTTTTTTTTTTTTGTCCTTTTGAAATTCAGCAGGGAGATTGAATATCTGTGGTTGCTCATAATAAATTAGGGCACCTTTCAGAGCCTCATGGAAAGACCAGCAGATTTATTGTTCCATCAACTTTCATGGACTCACATCCCCTTTATCAGATGCAGGAAGGATTGTTGTTACTTCGGAGGCATATATGTATTATATAGTGAGATGTTAAAGGAAAACAATTGGGCTTTGGAAGGGATATTTGTAGTTTAGCCTCCATTTGGGGGGGATAATCCCCACCTCCTTCCCCACTCGCACTCCCTCTCTCTTTCTCTCCACTCAGCTTTGCGGTTGTGTCTGACGATGCCTGTGGCTCTGGCAACTACACTGTGGAGATGAGCCTACAGACTGTAGCCATGGGCAAGACTCCATTTCTCCCTAACAATTTCCTGGCCCAGATCGTTCTGCAGGACAACAGAAGCCACCCGACTCTGAGCGTCAAGTCATGCTGCGTTACTCCCACTGCCAGGCTTGTGGGTCCAGAGGCTGCCTGCTGTCTTTTCCCCAGGTCAGGTGGGAAAGCAACTTGAGGCTGAAGGATGCTTGGTGTGAGGTGGGAAATGGATGCTCCAGAACCTACCTTTGTCTGGGGCATCAGGGACTGTAGAAAGGGATGCTGTCTGTTGTCTTGGTGGTGGTGGGGAGTGCATGGATTTGGCTTTAGATATTCAGGATGTAATTGACAGCCATATAGGGATGCGGGTGGCGCTGTGGTCTAAACCACTGAGCCTCTTGGGCTTGCTGGTCAGAAGGTCGGCGGTTCGAATCCCCGCGATGGGTGAGCTCTGTCCCAGCTTCTGCCAACTTAGCAGTTCGAAAGCTCGCCAGTGCAAGTAGATAAATAGGTACCACTGCAGTGGGAAGGTAAACAATGTTTCCATGTGCTCTGGTTTCTGTCATGGTGTTCCGTTGTCCCAGAAGTGGTTTAGTCATGCTGGCCACATGACCCGGAAAGCTGTCTGTGGACAAACATCGGATTTCTTGGCCTGAAAGTAAGATGAGCACGGCAACCCGATAGTTGCCTTTGACTGGACTTTACTGTCCAGGGGCCCTTTACCTTTACCTGGACATCCATATCTGAGTTCAGGAGGGCATTGTTCCCATGTCAAATTGGTTAGAGGCCCAGGGGGAGGACTTTTCACTTTTCCCTGTTTATGCTTGGCCTGGCCTGATTGTTGCACCAACACCACCACAAACACATTAGAAAAGCTCTGCAGGATCAGAAAAAAAATGAAAAGACTCCTCAAACCCAGTTTCATGTTTCTGACAGTGGCCAGACAGATGCTTCTGGGAAAAGGGAACAAGATGGACTTTCATTTATTTATTACATTTATGAGACGCCGTATAAAATTAAATCCTGTGAGAGTTGTACAAGATTAAATAAATGAATGAATGAAACATCAACATGATTATTGGTTGCACCAAAAACAAAAGGTCTCCCCTGTCTACCTGTACAGTGGTACCTCGGGTTAAGTACTTAATTCATTCCGGAGGTCCGTTCTTAACCTGAAACTGTTCTTAACCTGAAGCACTACTTTAGCTAATGGGGCCTCCTGCTGCTGCCACGCCGCTGGAGCACAATTTCTGTTCTTATCCTGAAGCAAAGTTCTTAACCTGAAGCACTATTTCTATGTTAGTGGAGTCTGTAACCTGAAGTGTATGTAACCTGAAGCGTATGTAACCTGAAGCGTATGTAACCTGAGGTACCACTGTACTGTTCTGAAGGTTCCCCAGGCACACATATCCCTAGCCAATTCAGGGGACACACAGGACACGCTGGGAACGCCCTATTACGCTAATGGAAGTCCTTGCATGGGTTTCCGCTAGGATGACTTGTTACTGTAGTTGAATCTGGTCCAGGGATATTATGGTGAACAGCAAGAGTGGGAAAATTGGGGGTGGGGTCAAAAGTTGCAGAATGGATCGACCGTGCAATCCAGAAGTAAGTCCTATTGAAATTAGTGGGTCTTACTCCCAGGTAAGAGGGGTTGGGCTTGCAACATTAGGCTGTTATCTACATCCTTTAGTGCAATAGCCGTGAAATTCCCAGCCTCTTCCAACAGCTGATTTGTCTGCTGCAACCCCAACAGCTTATTCAGAACCTGTGCCAACTGTTAGCAAGAACCTCCCCGCCCCCCAATCCATAGGTGGCAAATGGTCATTTTGGCTGGTCGCCTGTATCTTTGTGCCAGATGCAAATCCATTTGCCCTTGGCCTCGACTACATGAGGACAAATTCATTAATTCATGGTGACTTTCCTTCACTGTCATTATCTGTATGTGAAGGCTTAGGAGTGGCTTGCCAGCAGGAAGGATCGCTTCTGCCATGTTGTCAGCCGAAAGAGGATCAAGGGAATCATAGAGAACCCACACAACATCTGGATGAGTCGGCTTAGCAAAATCACCTTGACTTTTTTTTTTAAAGGAGGGATTTCTCCAGCCCTGGGCAAACACTCTATTCCATAATGCAATAAGACCCCATTGGCAGTGACCCCACTGACTGCTGAAAGAGCATGGCTGTTCAGATCCGGCCAGGTGCCACATCAGCAAATTGTAGGAATATCACAAGTTACAAACTCAGAACCAACCATCTATGTAATCCAGACAGCTGTCAAAGGTATAAGGTAAAGGGACCCCTGACCATTAGGTCCCATTGTGGCCGACTCTGGGGTTGCTCGCTTTATCGGCCGAGGGAGCCGGCGTACAGCTTTCGGGTCATGTGGCCAGCATGACTAAGCCGCTTCTGGTGAACCAGAGCAGCACACAGAAACGCCGTTTGCCTTCCCGCCGGAGTGGTACCTATTTATCTACTTGCACTTTGAGGTGCTTTCGAACTGCTAGGTTGGCAGGAGCAGGGACCAAGGAATGGGAGCTGACCCTGTCGCGGGGATTCGAACCACTGACCTTCTGATCAGCAAGTCCTAGGCTCTGTGGTTTAACCCACAGCGCCACCCACGAATATGGGGTTTTCATTCCTCAGCTAATAACAGATATTGAGAGGTTTGTCATCCGAAAATATATCTCATTCTCCCACCACCACCTTTAAATTCAGCAGCATCTGTGCCCATCACAGCATGTCCATCATTTGAATTCCTTGTTCAGTTAAGGATTCTCAACACTTTGTGAATTTCCAATCTGCTGATTTGGTACATATTGAGCCGCTATGCAGGTGATTCTCTCTCTCTCTCTCTCTCTCTCTCTCTCTCTCTCTCTCTCTCTCTCTCTCTCTCTCTCTCTCTCTCAACTAGATCACTGAGGGAATGTGCACATATTCAAGTGCTCCAGAACAGCAAATCCCAAACAGCCAACTTCACCATCCAACTTTTTCAGATGGTGAGCCACACTGTGGCTTATCTGCACTGTGAACTCAGTGTCTGCCTGAGTGACGACGCTGGATGTGAACAGGTGAGCTCCATTAGAAGACAGAGGACCAAAGGGTCCCGCTAGAGTCTTTCAAGAGGTGTAAGGGTAGAAAATAGAAGCACTGTGTAATTTACTCCTCTTTTAGTTTATTGGCAAGGGTGCAAGCTAAGGCATCTATCTGAGCTGAGCTGAGCTGCCTTAGTAGCAGCTCAGGTTTAGCAAATATTCTCTAAGCAGCTGATGTCTACGCAGTTGTTATGCTACCTAGCAGCCGAGTTTTAGCAATGATCGTTTTAAACAATTAAGAAAAAAGAAGGTGCTGAGATTCTGTAAGCAGGCGTGTGAGTGTGTGTGTGAAGAAGCTAGCCTACTGTACAAAGGTAACATTTGCATTTTCTGCTTCACTCACTTCCGGCCCTCACCTCACACACCCCCATTGACATGTGACCCTGGGGAGGTTGCCCAGAAAAGAACAGAGTACCTCTGAGCATATCCAGAATGCCTCTCCTTCCAAAAGTGTCTGCGGGATTTGGGGAACAAAGGGAAGACACTTTTAGACATGACATCCAAACCAAATTATCAGGCGGTAATTACCCCCCTGACTTATTTTCTTGCTTTATTTAATGTGTTATGTTTCTCCCCTTCCTCTCTTCTCCAATTGCTGTTCTGTAACCAACTCCTGCCACAGACTGCCATTCTAGAAACCAAAAAAGCTGTGGATAAAAATAAAGTCTTTTGCTGAACCTTGCATCTCTGCAGAGAAGAATTTAGGGTAGCATGACCAGTTTGGTCACCCAGGGTGTGGACTCTTGGGGGCATAGGAGCCAATTCTTAGGAGTTGTGGGGGCTTCAGCCCCCCACAATAAAATATTTGAGGGGGCTGGGTCCCCACAAAGATAATGGACATTCCCATTCAAATAGTGTGTCTGTGCACTACGTCATGTGATCAACTATGTGCGGCAGGGCTTACCTGGACCCCTACAATATTTTATTCAGGGCTGCAGGGGAAGCCACAACTATTACGGTATTTAGAATGTTGCTTGAGAGGCGGGGTGCTGCTGAATTATGGCATTGCACAGGGCACTGCTGAAATATGAGGCCCCAAGGTCCCCTACTGCACTCTGAGCCTTAATGGTGGTTCTTTCCCCTTCCCAATTTGTGTGGGTGTTTTAATGTTGTGCTTTCAAGGGATAAATAATGTGATAATAATAAACTGAGCTGCAGCCTCCACATTGAATAATCCTTCCATTTCCTTCCCAGAGCTGCTTAAGTACCCTCTCCAAGTCAAGCAGCAGGGACAGTTACCAAACCCGCCACAACATAATCTCCTTCGGACCGGTTCCAAAGACCCAGGTAGAGTTTACACCTGGACCAGTTACAGGTGTGTGTGTGTGTGTGTGTATGTGTGTGACCTGTGTTCTTCATTCTTCCTCTTGCCTCAAGGTTTCCAGGTAGCAACTAGAGAATTGCACAAGTCTAGCCGCTAGAGCCTTCTTCTGCCAAGGTGTTTTGGACCACAACTTCCATCACAGCCCTAGTCAGCACATCCCTTTGCTGCTGGGACATATCATAGAATTACAGAGTTGGAAGGGACATGAGGATCATTTAGTCCAGCCCTCTGCAATGCAGGAATCTTTAGCCCAATGTGGGGCTTGAACCCACAACCCTGAGATTGTGAGTCTTATGCTCTACTGGCTGAGCTATCCAACTGGTGGTCTGATGGGAGTTGCAGTCCAACATACCTGGTGAGCATCAAGTTGAGGAAGGCTGAATATGCTCCTGCCAACCTAGCAGTTCAAAAGCACGTCAAAGTGCAAGTAGATAAATAGGTACCACTCCAGTGGAAAGGTAAACGGCGTTTCCGTGCGCTGCTCTGGTTCACCAGAAGTGGCTTAGTCATGCTGGCCACATGACCTGGAAGCTGTACACCGGCTTCCTCGGCCAATAAAGCGAGATGAGCTCTGCAACCCCAGAGTCGGTCATGACTGGACCTAATGGTCAGGGGTCCCTTTACCTTTACCTTATACCTGGTGATCACCAAGTTGAGGAAGGCTGAATTTGCTCCTTGGATCTGGGTAACGGATTTAAGTCTAACTTCTGCCATCAGTTTGGTGGATAACTTTGGGCAAATAATTCTCCCACAGTTGCCTACCTGTGAAACTCTTGCAGGATTGCTGGGATGTGCAGAGAGATGTGCAATGCATTCTTGAAGCAGGAGAGAGAAAAGACATTCCCTATAAATGATAAATATGAGCAGTATACTAGCTGCTGGCTTTTCCTAGGGTTGCAACAAGGTCATCAGAAAAGGAGTGCTTGAAGGGACATCATCACAGGTTGAGAAGCGGGGATTAGAATTGGTTTGCTTATCCAGCTAATCCCCTCACCTTTGCACCCCTGCTGTGGGCGAAAGCAAAGGACAGACAGCCTTAGGCTGAGTTCTTTTGTTCCAGCTCCACATTTCTTATGGCTTGATCCCATGCATATTTCAACAAAAGTGAGCCCTGCAGGATTTGAGTTCTACTATCTTGGGGATGATGGGTCTGATTTCTAAGCATGGCCTTCTCTTCTGCCAGCATTCAAGGATTGACACGCACACAAATGAGTGAACGTTGGGGGGGGGGGAAGGACATTCATTCACAAACACATGCACACTAACCCCACACACTCAGGGGTGGCTGGTGCCCATTAGGAGTGGTGGGGTAGAGAGCAATGTTCTTGATCCCTCTTGATCCTTTTCTGCTGCAGAATATTTTTTACATGCCGCCACAATTTCTGAGTGGCAAGCTCAGGGTTTGGTTTCCTTGGAATGAAGGTCAGCAGAGAATATGGTGTCTTTGGGATACAGTCGTACCTCGGAAGTTGAACAGAATCCGTTCCAGAAGTCCGTTCGACTTCCAAAATGTTTGGAAACTTCTGCAGGAAGCTCCTGCAGCCAATTGGAAGCTGTGGAAGCCCCATCGGATGTTCGGCTTCCAAAAGAACGTTTGCAAACTGAAGCACTCAATTCTGGATTTGTGGAGTTTGGGAGCCAAAACATTCGAGGTGCAAGGCATTCGTCAGCCAAGGTACGACTGTACAGTGGTACCTCGGGTTAAGAACTTAATTCGTTCTGGAGGTCCGTTCTTAACCTGAAACAGTTCTTAACCTGAAGCACCACTTTAGCTAATGGGGCCTCCCACTGCTGCCACACTATTGGTGTGCGATTTCTTTTCTCATCCTGAAACAAAGTTCTTAACCCAAGGCACTATTTCTGGGTTAGCGGAGTCTGTAACCTGAAGTGTCTGTAACCTGAAGCATCTGTAACCTGAGGTACCACTGTATAGGGTTATATTTACACATGTATGTCATCTGAGCATAGGTTGGAGGTGCTCACAGCAACAACACCCCAACAGATCTTGCTTGCCCCCAGGTTCCCAGGGGAGCCGCTGCACAGAGCAAAACATGCCTCAGTGTCTCCATCTTACACTCACCAACTCTATTGTTTTCCTATGTTGCAGCTCAGGGCGGTGGGGGAAAGCCAGCACATTAGGCTGGAGAGCACCACTGCTGTTGTTGCAGCTCTTGCAACATCTTTGAGATGCTGATGAAGGCAAAATGGCCATTACCTTAACATAGGGACTGATTGGGCAGGTTCTGCAGCCTCTTCAACTAGATTCTAACTCTTACTGGATTGTAGGCCTGGTAGGGATTCAAGGATATCATCCAGGCTGACCTCACAAAACCCATAAATATCTCCTCGTGCTGGCCAAGTGTCCAGGATTTCAGCTTCTCCATCACATGGACTCCTGGATTACCACTGCCAGTCCTGCATCTTGGGTTGGACATTTGCACAGTGCCGGTGGCACTTTGTTCTCACCTGTGGGGAATTTTAAATTTACATGTCTGCAATACTAGGGACATCTAGGAAAGAATTACTACCACGTTGCAACATTGGCCAATCCCACCCAACTCTCGTTCCATTTATCTTTCCAGGATCTGACATGACCATGATGCTCCCTGCTCTTCTAGGCTTATCGACTGGAATTATTGTCTTAACGTCTGTCGTCGTACTTCTCTGGTTGTATCGGAAGCGCCAAATCAAAATGGCAGCAGCCTTGGAGCCCCAAAGAATGGAAGCTCCTTGAAGCCCTCAGTGCTAGCTGCTGCCAGTAGCTATGCCATGATTCGATGCTACTGCCGCTGCCGCCAGTGTAAATTGGGAACACACTGCTGCTTGCTTTTTAAGTCTCTGCTTCTCTCTCTCCCTTCCTTCTTCATGAGAGAACCTAAGAACTGCAGACGTGTCACTGGAGTGGGCGGCACATTCTGAAAGAGAGAAAAGGCTTGGCTTGAAAAGGTTTTGATAGGCTAATGGACCCCATGTGAGTTGTATCTCCACCTTGGAGACTGGAAGTTCAGAAGCCAAGGTTGCGAAGAAAGAGGGGCCCTTCTTTAGAGCCTAGTTGGCAGCGTTAATCCTAAATAATTTGGGAGTAGAAATTCCCAAGAGTTGACATGGGTCAGGAATCTTCCTCCTGAAAGGAGATTGTTGGGTTTCACGGTTATTATCTCCTGGGATTTAACTGCTGTATCCCTGTTTTTCCCATGCTCTACTGTGTTAGCAATATTTGCTGCAGCATTACAACTACTGGTTTAACGTTCAGACTATACTGGCCAGGCACCTTGGCTTGCATTCATGTGGAAGGAATTTGTCCAAGTCAAGAAAGAGGTCACAGATCTGAAGGGAGGGGGAGGAAAATGAAAGGATAAGCAAACAGGTCCTTTGCGATCCGTGGAAGTTAGAAGAGCTGAACCGAGACTTCTCCCTGGATAGTTCCCTGTTTATCAGCAGCGGTGCTGTCTAGACAGGACTAGGGGGGCAGCCGTAGTCCAGGGCTGGTGGGTCCCCCAACTGCAGCTGGGCTGACGTGCCTAATTTTAAAGGAAGTAAAGTATTGCATATTGACCAGGGGTGGGCATATGACCACTCAAGTTCAGAGTTTAAAGTTTCTTAACTGCACCTCTGCTGTTGATTCTTTAGAAATCCTTTAGCTGCTGTAAAAATGACTAGTGGGTTCCTTGCATCTCTCCCACTACCCTGCCTTCCCAGTCATTTGCTTTCTGAATGTGATTAATCATAGTGCCTTGATAGCTTCTGCATCAGTTTTTAGGGTTCCTTTGTCCTTCACCTCATCCACCTAGCCAGGCTGCTTAATATGTTGACATAGAGAAAACTATGATTCCCAACTGATTTGGAGATTAGTTCTCCTTTGGCACTGACATCACAATGCCTGTTGATTCATTTTTCAGTTTGGTATTCTGCGCTCTAACATCATTTTGGGCTTTTTCTCTGCCTCGAAGGAAAAGGAGTATGATATTGTGAAGTGGGATTTGGGGCCAAGTTTGGGCAGATGGTTACTTCAAGCTGAAGTTCTAGTCACTAAACTTGACTGACTTGATTCATAGAACCTACTTTCTGTACTAGACCCTGAAAGCATGTGAAATAATAAAGTATTCCTCTGAGCTTGTGCACAGTTCTCTTCCTTGCCGACAAAAAACTTTTTTTAACTTACCTACAACTGGGGGTGGGGAGGAATTTTCAGGACAAAGAACATCCAGATGTTGGAATTTGGCAGCTCTCAGTTCTGTAATTAAGCTCTGTGTCTGATAGATCAGAGAGAGAGAGAGAGAGAGAGAGAGAGGGAGAGAGGGAGGGAGGGAGAGAGAAAGTGTGCAATTAAGTGAAATTAATTCCCTTTCTCACTGCTGGTCAGATTATGAAGCAACTTGAGCCACTGACCAGCAGGACTCATAAAAGTTTAATTACTTGTTGGGATGTTTCTTCAGGGTTGAGCTGTTTGGGATGGGTTGGGGATTTTCCCTTCTTATGTAACTTCATAAACCACACCATTCCATTCCCGAGTGAAGGAGTTAAGCAGGAGACATTTGAGAATCAGGTGTGCCATGTGATCACCCTGGGACTTCCCAGACATAGTGGTGACATAGGTTTCTATGTGTTTGTGGAGTTTCTGCCTAACATCCCTACCAATGCTCCCTCAGGCAAGGTTTCCTTCTGAGAAAATGTGCACCGGGTGATCATACCCTTTTGTAGTTATTTGTATATATGTAACACATTACCACCCTACTCTTCTACAAAGCAGGCAAACACAAGGCATCAAAATCAGTAACATCACTATTGAAGCACACATAACAACACATACAGTGATTCATTCATTTATTAAAAAACTTACAGTGTCAATGGAATGAAACAGTCAGAGACTGACTGAAATAGGATAAATGCAGAAAGAGCAGCCCCCTGCCCCACCCTTGACATTTTATATTTATATTTATCCATCTCTATCAGGTTACACTCAGATATATTCCTCATTAGGAGAGACAACCTCTTAGACTCCTCATGCCCTGAAACTAGAATAAACTTGTTTCAGGATTTGATTTTACTTCTTCAACCCTATTTGACCCCGAAAAAGGCAACACGGTGGCCATTATACTCCAACAAATCTAAACCATGGTTCGATCAGGAATGCCTTGCTATGAAGCGCTCTTTGTTGGGAATTACATCTCCATCAAAGCACAGTACAGGAATAAATAAATGGGAACAGATCTCTGCCCCAAGAAACATACAATTTAATTTTTGACTGTGAGGAGTAGAACAGACAGGGTGAGAGAAGGATGGGTCAGAGCTTCTTTCAACGGCCTTGAGCACTTGTGGGTCTTCAGATGGGCCAAAATAGCTCACTTGAAGGCAGAAAAACCTCCCCACCCAGACAGGATTATCACACTGGAGAGGCCTCTGTGTGTGTACTGTACAGTGGTACCTCGGGTTAAGAACTTAATTTGTTCCAGAGGTCTGTACTTACTGTAACCTGAAACTGTTCTTAACCTGAAGCACCATTTTAGCTAATGGGGCCTCCTGCTGCTGCTGCACCGCTGGAGCATGATTTCTGTTCTCATCCTGAAGCAAAGTTCTTAACCTGAAGCACTATTTCTGGGTTAGCGGAGTCTGTAACCTGAAGCGTATGTAACCTGAAGCGTATGTAACCCGAGGTACCACTGTATCTCTCTCTCTCCTCCTTGCTGTCTTACTTGTATAAGAGCTGGTCTGTTTCGGAGGGCACTGCTGCCTGCTGCAAACTGTGGATCTTGTGACTTCATTAAGAGTCATGCCAAACAAATGCAATCCACACACACAGCTTTCTCTGCCCGCCCTTGGCAAGCCAGAACCAGGAAGTCAGTCCTCCCTGGGCTTTCCTTGTCTCATCAGATGCAGAGGAACAAGAGGCGGAGGCAGCTCTCCAGAGGAAGGGTCCTCCTGGCTTGTTCTTCTGGAAATGGACCGGCATTCGGGCAGCTTAACCATGTTCACCAAGGAAGATTTTGAGGACGATTGGCTCAAGGTGGCCAGTGGGGTTTTTGGCGAGGTCTTCCGAGTGAGGCACAAGCGATGGAGAACCACCTTTGCAGTGAAGTGCTCCTCTCACCTTCCCCAGGATTCCAGACCTGACAGGTAATCTGCTTGGCTGTGCTAGGTGCTTTCTTTGGAGAGGGTTCCCTTGGCAGATTTCTGTTTGAAAGGCTCTTTGGATGTGCTTAGCTCACACCTTGGCCAAAGCAACAAAAACAGCATTCAGTGGGAGGCGAGTTGAGACTGGCCTGGTTTGCTTCAGGCCCACCTTGTCAAGTGCCTGAAGCTAATTCTCTTGGCAGCCTTTAGCGTGTGTTGAGCTGCACCAACTGGTCAGGCAAGTTATTGAGCAGAATGTGAAGCCAGCTGAGAAGCAATATAAAAAAAACTGTTGCATTGCACCCAGGCAAAACAAGACTAGATACTGCAATGGTTGCCTGTTCTGGTATGGAACTTCCAAACCAACCAACTGTCTTTAAAATATCCATTATGTAGATGGGCTCTGTCATTCACTGCTAAATTTACCCCAAAGTTTCCCTGTAATCCTTATAATTAAGATTTCTTTTCTTCATTTTTTTTTTGGGGGGGGGGGACACCAGTCATGAAGCGCATGAACTTTTAAAAGGCATTTGAACACCCCTCACTCTTTGTGACCCTTTGCACTTTTGAAACCATTATTCAGTCGTACCTTAGCCAGAGATTTCCTGCCCTCTCCTTTCTCCCCTCTTGATCCATGGTATACTCTATAGCAGGGTTTCGCATACTTGGTTCTCCAATGGCTTTTGGACTACAATTCCCATCATCCCTGACCACTGGTTCTTCTGGCTAGGGATGATAGGAGTTGTAGTCCAAAAACAGCTGGAGACCCAAGTTTGGGAAACTCTGCCCTATAGGAAAACAAACCTTAAAGGCTAAAAAAATTAATGACACAGGTTTTGTGAACAATGGTCCACTCCAACAAGTGCATGGAGTGTTATTCTGAGGCAGGCATCCCCAAACTTGTCCCTCCAGATGTTTTGGGACTACAACTCCCATCATACAGGACCGCCTCTCCTCTTATGTCCCATGGAGGACCTTATGGTGTTCAAACAAAAACACCTTGGAGGTCCCGGGCCACAGAGAGATTAGGCTGGCCTCAACCAGAACCAGAGCTTTTTCGGCTGTGGATCCGATCTGGTGGAACACTCTGTCACAAGAGACTAGGGCCCTGTGGGACTTGACATCTTTCTGCAGGGCCTTTGGCCAAGGCACAGTCTGACCCCCTCCTTTGGTACTCCTCACAGAACTCTAGCCCAATGGTTGCCATTAATTTAATTTAATTTTGAATTGACTTTAAAGTGAATTGATTTTAGAATGCTGTGTTACTTTATCGTTGTTAGCCGCTCTGAGCCTGGCTTTGGCTGGGGAGGGCGGGATATAAATATATTATTATTATTATTATTATTATTATTATTATTATTATTATTATTATTATTATTATTAGCTAACAGGACCAGTGGTCAGGGATGATGGGAACTGTAGTCACAAAACATCTGGGGGCCGAGTTTGGGAGTGCCTGTTCTGAGGGCTCATTGTACTTCCATTTGGTCTGTGACTTCTAGGTGGTCCAAGAGGTTTTTCTTTATTCCTGCTGCTTTCCTTGGGAAAACCCACTATTTGCTGATGAATTGGAACAAACGTCAGCCTTGTTTTCTGTGGATTTTTCTGATTCAGAAGCAAACAGTGGGTTTTCCCAGGGAAAGCAGCGGGAAACCAGAGCCCATGCTTTGAAATCACAGAACAAGCGGAAGTGTGGTTGAGCCCTGAGTTGCAGCCATGTATATACAGTGGTACCTCGGGTTACATACGCTTCAGGTTACAGACTCCGCTAACCCAGAAATAGTGCTTCAGGTTAAGAACTTTGCTTCAGCATGAGAACAGAAATCGTGCTCCGGTGGCGTGACGGCAGCACCCATCAGCTAAAGTGGTGCTTTAGGTTAAGAACAGTTTCAGGTTAAGTACGGCCCTCTGGAACGAATTAAGTACTTAATCTGAGGTACCACTGTATGATTGGAGGAACTATAAGCACTGAGGTCAGAAGGAAAGGAAATGCAGCTGAACCAAGCACAGCAGAGGTGCAGTACTGCCTCAGACTGCCTCAAGGCTCTCTGATGTCACAGAGGGGCTTGCAAGCCCATGGGCAAGCAGGTAGTGAACTTGCTTGTAGGAGTACCACTGCTATTGATGTGGTGAACACAATGCATATCGGTCAGGTTCTTAGTGCAGTCCAGGTGTTCTCTCTGTGATAATGACTAAGCTGTGATGCGCTGTTCACACGCTTCTAAGTCATCCTGATGCTACCCTCAAGAAGGGCTGGACATTGATTGCATGTGTAATTCCAAACTGGGAATGGAGTTTCCCCAGAATTTCAACGTTGGGTTTATCTGCACAGAATTTCAGTCATTTCCATGATGCCAGTTATTTTTTTATTGGTCTTTAAATACCTTGGCCTTATTTTCCAGTCAACAGGGTCATGGGGAGCCCATCATATGCATGCAAAGCAAAAAGCCTCCCAAAGTGCCAAAATTCTGATGTGCCTTTTCCATACCAAAGGTGGCAATCACATACCCTCAGCTCTTGAAGTGTTTAAAGCTAAACCCCTAGCACAGTTATATATGGGTCTCAGATTTGGAGAGGCACTCATCTTGGATCTACAGAAGCTGTTCAAAGTTCCTAAGGCATTTTTTTTTCTTGTTCCATCCTGTGTTCGAAAAGCTTCATTGCACTTAGAGGTTAACCTCCCCTCTGTTGAATTACAGATTTGGTGCAGGACATTTAATTATTGGCTTCGCCTAAATTTAAACCCCACTGGTCTCCTACCCTTAGTATCGCAAGATTGTCATGAGAGCGCTTGGACCAAAATTGTCAACCAAAAGCTTTACTTTTCTGGTTTATCTTATCTATAGAATTTCAATCATTTCCATCTCACTCATTGAGCTAGATGAGATGCCAGTTATTTTTTTATTGGTTCTTCTAAAAATATGAACAATTCTCATATACTCGTTTTTTACATATACTATTTTGCTCCAGGTTTCCAGGTTACCAGTGCATAAGCATATACAGTGGTGCCTCGCAAGACAAAATTAATTAGTTCCGCGAGTTTTTTCGTCTAGTGAATTTTTCGTCTTGCGAAGCACGGTGTGGGAAAAGTTTTGGAAAAGCTTCAAAAATCACCAAAAACCTCAAAAAAGGCTACCACACCGCGTTCTATGAGTTGCTCCTCGAAGTCAAGTCGCAACTGTATTAACGGTGTTAAGAAAAAGGAAACAAACTTGCAAAAAACGCAAGACGTTTTCGTCTTGCGAAGCAAGCCCATAGGGAAATTCGTCTTGCGAAGCAGCTCAAAAACCGCAAAACCCTTTTGTCTAGCGAGTTTTTTGTCTTGCGAGGCATTCGTCTTGTGGGGCACCACTGTACATGCAACAATGCATATAACTGTATAAAATTATAAAATAATGCTGCAAAACTGTAGTATAGCAAGGGACCTGACTATCTATCTATCTATATAAATTATATATATAAATTATATATAAATTACACACACACACACACACACACACACACACACACACACACATATATATATATGCATATATATGCATATATATATATGCATATATGTATGTATAATATATGACTTTTGTGTGAATAGTTTTGTATATAATTAGGATTTTGTATATAATCAGGCCAATGGCCAATGGCCCATCTCACCCAACACCCTATTCTTCCCAACACCACCTCTTGTGGGAGCGATTTCTAACTGTGTGCCGGAGTCCTTTCTTTTGTCTGTCCTGAGCCTTCCAATGTTCAGTTTCATTGGATGTCTCCAAGTCCTAATATTATGAGAGAGGAAGAAAAATGTTCCACTCATGAGTGGCTTGGGCATAAGTAGGCATTTGATGCCAAAGGTGATCCAATGAAGGCAAAGGCACAAAATTTAATGTATGCATCTATTTAAACTGGATTCTTCCTCAGTTTCTAATCCAGACTACACAAATCATTCATTGAAATGCTCACCATGGCACCATCACCATCCTGTCTAAGCTTCATCACTTGGTACCATCTCAGCCAATCTTTTGCACTGACCTGCATCTACCACTGAAGTTAAAGTACACTAATGTGTTGTGCTGTTGTTGTAAAACTGAAACAACAGAGCTTGACAACATTGATCCGACCCAGCAGGCTCGCCTTGTGTTCTTATTTGTGTCTTTCACTGTTTTGAGACCAAAACTTAGCAGTAATGCTCCACATTACCCCCCTGTAGAACCAGCACAAAGCATCTCTTTGAAGAGGCAGCCAAGATAGAGAAAATCAAGTTCCAGCACATTGTGTCCATCTATGGTATCTGTTACAGCCCTTTGGGGATTGTGATGGAATATATGGCCAATGGGTCCCTGGAGAAGATTCTCCCCACCCACCAAATGTCTTGGCAACTCAAGTTCCGGATCATCCATGAGACAAGCTTGGCTGTGAACTTCTTGCACAGTCTGAAGCCTCCTTTGCTTCACCTGGACCTAAAGCCAGGAAACATCCTACTGGATGCCAACATGCATGTGAAGGTGAGGTCAAACTGGGGAGCAGGATTCAGGTAAAGGTAAAAGGTAAAAAACCGCTGGATGGTTAAGTCCAGTCAAAGGTGACTATGGAGTGCGGCGCTCATCTCGCTTCAGGCCTAGAGAGCCGGCAATTGTCCACAGCATGGCCAACATGACTAAACTGCTTCTGGTGCAACGGTACACAATGACAAGTGCCACAGTGCACAGAAATGCCATTTACTTTCCCACCGCAGCGGTACCTATTTATCTACTTGCAGTGGCGTGCTTTTGAACTGCTAGGTTGGCAGCAGCTGGGACAAAGCAATGGGAGCTCACCCCGTTGCAGGGATTCGAACTGCCAACCTTTTGATTGGCAAGCCCAAGACGCTCAGTGGTTTAGACCACAGTGCCACCTGTGTCTCTGGGGAGCAGGATTAGTGTGTGTGTGTGTGTGTATGTGATAGCTCAGTCCTGCATGTATGATGCAGCTTTGCTTGTAGAAAGTCCCAGGTTCTGTCTCTAACATATCCAGTTACAAGTTTCAAGGATGGGAAAGATCAGGGCTGATGCCAACGGTTGGCGTGATTGGGCACCTACTGAGGGCCCAGATCCTGGAACGCAGTCCAATGACAAGAGCCCCCAGGACCTGCTCCTCCTCTTACTCACTGCAGCACTGCTTATTTATCTGCCTCTTGTTCTGGCCAGAGGATGTTGAAAAATTAAAACATTTGTGAATTTGTGGTTTTTGGCTCCAGTTATAATTAAAGTAAATTTTATATAACATCCATCTACCCACACAAACAAACTCTCACACAAATACAAAAAGGAGCCCATGCCCAGAAATAAGGAGACAAATGAAGTTACATCAGTGGTAGGCATGGAAGTGAAAAATGTACTTTTATTTCACCTTGACTTCAGATTTCAGATTTTGGACTCTGCAAGTGGATGGAGGAATCAAGTCTAATGGAATATATTGAGAGGTCAGCCCAGAGGGGTAGTTTGAGCTATATCCCTCCTGAGATACTTCTGCAGAGCTCCAGTCCACCAGGAACTAAATTTGATGTCTACAGGTGAGGACCAACCTGCTGTCCCTTTGAGTTGCTGGCTATCCATTCTCTGGTGGAGTTGACTTACCTTCTGACCACTCTTGAGTCTTGTTTGCCACTTCTCAGCTTGCAGTCTGCGCCCAACCCAATCATTAGGCAGAATGAGGAGGATGCTTAAGGTAACAGATGCTGAGGCACTTGGAGCAGGAAAAGTTCAGGTATACCATTGAGTATACTCATTACCTGTGTTAAAGTAACAACATCCAACTGCAGTTTGGTTGGTTTCCATACATGGAAAGGGGGAAGGAGCCATTTTGTCTTTTCTTTCAGGCTGCAAACTATATTTGGGCCCACCCTGTTGCTCCACATGACCATATTTCATAGCTTTCAAATCCCTGTTTTGTTTAAGCTCCCTGTGTAACTATTTCCTCCTAATAATGCTTTGTGTTTTTGTTTGCATTTGTTTCATCTTCATTTCTTTCATTCTTTTTCAAGCTTTGGGATTGTCATCTGGGAGATTCTTACCCAGAAGAAGCCGTATTCAGGTAATTCTGATGGGGTGAGGAGATGGAAATCACCTATTCTCCCAGGGTTCTCGTTTGCAGAATGCAGGTGAGGGATTGGAACAGAAATTTCAGTACAGGCTTCCAATAACTCCTTCTAGGACAGGGATGGTAAACCTGTGACTACTTCAATATGTTATTGTCTAGCCATGATGGACAACGGTCAAGGATGATGGGAGCTGGAGTCCCAACAGCATCATGATGGCCACAGGTTTCTCACCCATGCAAGAACAGTTACATATCCAGAGTTCACTTCTTCATAACCCTATGAGTGAATGGTGAATGTGTTGTTAATGGAGGAAATGCCTTTATTTTTATTTATTTAGAGCAAGTGGGATAGGCCCCAATGTTGCTCAATATTTCTAAGAACCACCCTCCCCCCCCCCCAAATCAGTGCAGTTTAGAAAGCTTCAGTCTGCCATCTTGATTCAAAATGGCATCTAATTTTATCCAAGCATAGGTGAAAACCTGTTCTTTGATCTCAGGAACCCAAAATTTGATTATATCTTAAGAGCTGTTGAAATGCATAGAGAACAAACAACTTTCCACAACATCTAGTAAATGCCTGGCTTTTTTTATATCTGCTGAAATTTATATTGCTCTTGGTTTATTTATTTTAAGCAGTCTATGTTTTTAAAATAACATTTGCGCTGCTTCCATATAAACCATCTAGCTGCTTCTTTCAAAATCTATTGTGTTTTTATGACAGGGAAGCCGCCCCATGTGAGCTATGCCTAAAAAGGCAGTCTTTCTATACATTAACAAAAATTAAAAACAACTAACTATCTGTTCCAACCCACCCACCCCCAACCCCAGATTTAAAGCCTCCTTTTCAGCTTGGGAAAAGCAAACTCCCAAAGTGAGTAACAACCAAATAAAGAGAATTTGCACAAAGGGAAATTAAAATGAAAGCCATAAAAACAGCAGGAAGAAAACCGCAGCAAAGAAGCAGATGTAAAATGAAGTTAACACTTATAAACAGTGGGATAAAATCCTTTTGAATCAACCCAGCTTAAGCACCACTCTGTAAAGCCGGTTCAGATGTCCTGGTGGGAGGGCAGGGGGTATCTTGACTGGCTCAAGCTGAGGGATTCAACTTGATCTTTCTGGAGAGGATGTTTCTGAAGTGGACTACCACCAGAGAGGAGGCCCTTTTTGCCACTCACCACAAGAGATGGACATATCTGCCCGTTTGGGTTTCTCTCAGTTTCTCATTTTTGCCAGTATTAAATCTAGTGTGTCACAATGTCACATCAGCTGGTGATTTTTTATTTTTATTTTTAAAGTCCTCACAAAACCTGTCAGCAATTTAGTGCTCATTTCTCCTAACATACATCCACAGTTTTCCCATGGAGGAAAAATATGTGACAGAAGGTGGTCCTTTTTCGTTTTCAATAGGGGTCAAGACAATGGCTGTCATCGTCACCGTGGCAACAGGCCAGCGCCCCTCCATGGAGCCCATCCGTGATGACTGGCCAGCGGAATGCCAGCAGATGGTTGACTTGATGAAGAGATGTTGGGACCAAGAGCCCCAAAGGAGACCAAGCTTCATAGGTCTGGTAGTTGAAAGGATTCCTCCTGAGAGCTATTCCACATATGGGATCCCAGCTGGGCTTTTGACCTCATCCAGAGATCGCAGACCTTTGATCCATACAGCCCAAGGATAGGCAACCTGTGGGGATCGATCAGATGATACTGGGCTACTACAACTCCCATCATTCCTTGCCACTTGTCATGCTGGCTGTTGGGGCTGCTGGGAATTGGAGTCCAAAACTATCTAGAGGACCACAGGGATTCCAATCCTTGAAGTGAGAAGAGGTGTTCTATGGTTGCAGGATGGAATGCCTCTTGCAGTAGAGAATGCTACTTCTTAGATCAGTGATGGGGAACCTGTGGACCTCCAGATGTTGCTGGACTTCAACTTTCATCATCCCCAGTCATTGGCTTTGCTGGCTTCTGGGGCTGCTAAGAGTTGGAGTCCAACAATATACAAAGGGCTACATGCTCCTCATCCCTGATCTAGTCAGATGATGCCCAATCTGAGAGGCAGCTCCTCCTCAGGGTCCCCGGCAAGCGTCTTTCCCATTACATCCTACCTGAGATCCTTTACCTCTTGATGCCAGAGCTTGAACCTGAGACTTCCTGCATGAAAAGCAGGTTTTCTGCCATGACTGACATCCTATAAGTGCTGCTGCCACAGAGAAGGCCCCATCTACTATATCTCTGGAACATGGACCACAGCCTCCCCAGAACATGTAGGATCTGGTCTCCACAACTAACTGGCATTTCAGCATTCTTAAGCTGCATGGGAAATGGAAGTGCAAGTCCTTGAAACGAGCTCATTCCCAATCTTTTCCACTTCCTTAGATGTGGTGGTGGAGACAGACATGCTATTGTCCCTAACCCAATGCCCCGTGGTGGACCTGGAGAATGAGCGCTTCTCCAGGAAGATGTCGGTGAAGCCTCCTTTCTCTAGAAGAGAACCGGTAAGGGGAAAGCTGTCCTGCTACCTTGGTCATTTTAGGCAGAGCATTTGCCCTAAATAGGAAGGGAATTCTCCATGTGTTGCATCTTAAGAAGGGTACAGAAGTAGGATCTGAAATGATGCAAAACATCTCAAGGTCAGTTGTGGGACTTGCTGTTCTGATGGGCTCTGCATATTTGTAGTTCTCCAGTAGAAACGATTCCTAGATAGATATAGATAGATTTTTCTTTATTTTCAAAAAGGCCATACAAGGTGAACAAAGAAATGAATGCCTTTGTGTAACAAGTGTGTAGCACACAAAGTGAAAATGAATATAAAACACAGCACAATCCAGTAAAGAGGCCTTTTAAAAGAGATATCATGACAGAATAGCACATGGCTCATGTTATTACATTGCTAACTGTCTCCATGCTCTTTTCCATGTCTTCAATACAAAGAGAAAGGGTACAAATGGATCCGGTCCCTTTCAGGAAGCACACAACAGTGGTGAGTATCCGCTTTTGTAGGATCTGAAACACATTTTGGAGTTCTGCAAAGTCCTACTGCTCAACATGTTCTGTTCCAAGCGGGATAAGGGAATCTGACCTTAGTGCATTGCACTGAATCTTGAGGCAGCCTTTTCCCATCATTCCCCACTGCCCTGTTCCGGGTCTTGAGAGGTGTGGTGGCTAGCAGCAACTTTCAAATCATTTTGAGAGTTCTCGGTCTGAATAGAGGTTGGAAGTTAGGCTTACAAACAGGAATTAATTGGATCAGTTAAAGAAATTATCTCAATGACCTGTTAGTAACTAGAATGTAAGTAGCTGGAAACCTATTGAAACGCAGTGAAACAATGATATAAGAACCAGTTGGGACTTGAGTAAATCAAATCCTAATCGATGGGTGTTTGTGTGTAATTCTAGCATCAATTTGGGGTCAGGCAGAAAACCACAGTTCACAAACCTATTCAGGGGTGAAAGTTCAGACTAGTGACCCATATGGAAAGGGGATAGAAGTGGTGACAGGGGGTAAGCTCAAACTGAGCAGCAGAATGCATTGCTTCTTGTTGCAACCTGCAGTATAACTCTGGTGGGAAAAAGAAATAAGCTTGGTGTCAGATATGAAAGTAAATATTACCATCAGTTGTACTGGAGATGTGGGTCACAATGCACAGTTTGGACGACTTCACAGACTGTGGGGGCAGCTGTGTTTCTAATGAAAATGACCAAGGGGAGGACTTCTTATTGCTGACCAATCCAGTAGGAGAGCCCTGTCTGCTTGAGAATGCAGAGAATGGCGCAAGAAAATATTTATAGATCCTAGAATGCAAAATTAGCACCATATATGACAGAGAAGGATCATGCTGTATATCAGAGCCAGTGTGGTACATTAATTAAATAGACTGTTGAAGCTTTGAGACCAGGATTCAAATCCCCACTTTCCCATGAAACTCAAACTTGGGTGAACTTGGGCCAGTCACCATCTTTTCAGCCTATCTCACTGGGTTGTTGTGAGGATAAAATGGGGAGAGCAAGAACCATCCATGAAATTTTGAGCTCCTTGGAGGAAAGGTGGGATATAAATGATTAAAATTAATAAATAGCTTGGCCACAGCAGTTGACAGTAGTACTTCACAGACGGCATTGGGCCACATTTCAGCAGAACCAAAGTGCCTGATATCACCAGTTCTCATTGGTTATGTTCTCAGCCCCTTTTAATTTTGTTTCAGCTGAGAATGAGAAGGATCAATCCCACTGTTTACCTCAGAATGAGGTTGAAAGCTTGGAAGCTCTGGTAATGTCAGAAGAAGTTAGCAAGAGCCACGAAGACACCCTTCACCTCATGGTTGCTTCAGGAAACCTGGAGAAGGTGAAATTCCTGTTGAGGCAGGGAGCTGATGTCAACAAGAGGATAGCCTGTGGCTACACACCCCTCATCCTGGCTGTCCAAAAGAGGTCTCTGGAGACCATCTTGCTCCTTATCCAACATGGTGCAGATGTCAACATGGCTGATGAGGACAACTGGTCACCACTCCATTTTGTGGCTCAGAACGGAGACGACAGGATTGCACGTCTCCTACTCGATCACAAGGCCAACGTCAATACCCGAGAACTTGATGGGTGGACACCCCTTCACTTGGCCTCTCAGAACAACTTTGAGAACGTGGTGCGGGTTCTCCTCTCACGCCAGGCTGATACCAATGCTCAGGAGAATGAGGGACGGACTGCCTTGCACCTGGCAGCTTGTTATGGGCACATCAAGCTCGTTAAAATGCTGGCCAGCCAAGGCGCAGACCTGGAAAGGAAGCAGAGAAACCTCCGGACCCCTCTTCACCTCGCTGTGGAGAAAGGCAAATTCAGGGTGGTCCAGTACCTTCTGAAGAACGGCGTTGAAGTCAACAGCCTGGACCAGAATCACTACAGTGCTCTGCATATGGCTGTAGCAAAAGGGAAATACCTTATCTGTGAGAAGCTGATAAAATATGGAGCCATTGTGGACCTGAGGACAGACAAAGGATGGACGCCTTTGCACCTGGCTTCCATCGAAGGCTACGTGGACATCATCCACCTCCTGGTGGACAACCATGGTAAAGTGAATGCCAGAGGAAGCCTAGACTGGACTCCCCTTCACTTGGCAGCACGTTACAGTGAGGCGGCTGCAATTTCCGAGTTGCTAAGAAGCGGAGCGGACCCCAATGCAGCTGAGAATTTGGGCTGGACTCCACTCCACCTGTCAGTACAGCGGGGGGCTTTTCTCAGCATCCTCAACCTCCTTGAGCACAAGGCAGATGTCAACATCAGGAACAAGGTGGGTTGGACGCCCACACACCTTGCGGTGCTCAAAGACAATGTGGCCATCGTAAAGACTTTGCTGGATGCTGGGGCACTGCTGGATCTGGAGGACAATGCTGGGTGCACGCCGCTCCAACTTGCCATCAGGAATGAAAAGCAAAGCATTGTGGATTTGTTGCAAGACATGGAGTCCTCAAAAGCCAGCCCAAGGAGCCAGGAGGGATGAAGGGAAGGCTCCAAGAAAACATCCAAACAAATCCAAGGTGGAACTGGATTGACCTCAGAGTTTGGGAGAGGGTCAGTACCAGCATGAGGAATTGAAGTGGGCAATAATTTCTCTGCTTCTGTGGATGTTCCCTCATAAGACACGCTTGAGTTTGTGCCATTGTCCTATTAGGCACTTTCAGAAAAGTTGGTTTGAGATGTGGCAAAAAAATGAGTCCATTTCATGGGAAAGATATAAGTGGTATCTAACTCCTCTTAAATGTTCACATCTGTCAGGCAGCTCAAAGTGCTGAAGAAGATGGATCATATTCAGTCAATTTCTACTAAGGGTAGACTTGCTGAAATTAATGAACCTAAATTAAACAGACCTATAACTTTCAGTGGGTCTGCTCAGAGTAAGGCTAGAATTGGTAGAAGCTAATATAAAGAGTTGGAAATGAAAGGTTCACCTAGACTTCCACTTGCTCACTGCTTTCTCCCAGGAAAACCTGATCTCTACAGCTGAAAGGAGCAAACATCAACTGGGGTTTCTGTGGATAGGTGTTTGTTCCGATTCAGCAGCAAAGAGGGAGTTTTCCTGAGGAAAGCAGTGGGACAAATGAAAAACTGCTCGGATCCGTGTTTTCTAGGCACAGGGGAAGCATAAGCGTGGATGACCCCTGACAGTGAAATCTTGGAAATGGAGTCACCCAACTGTAATTCTGTTTACGATCTTGAACAGAGTCTCCTGCCAGATGTGTGGGTGCTACAGATGATAAAAATAATGTACTACTTTTGAAAATGCTCTCTTCACACGCATTATTTCAGGGATCCGCATAATGACAGTAAGTCATTGTTATCCCCATCTTGCAGAGGAACAGACGTCTCTGCTTTACCCGGAGTCAGTTCATTGCTCCCACTAGCCCAGCACTGTACAGACTGAAGATCAATGGCTCTCCAAAGTGGGATTTAATTGGCTCCGGTATGCAGCCAGGAAGATTATGTGCGATGGAAATTTAATTGTAGGTGGGTTTTTTTTGGTGAAGTTAGGCAATATGAAGTTTAATAGGGAGTTTGCTTGCTAACTTAAATAAAATAGAAGATGAAGACAAATAGTTTCCTTTCAGTCTAACTAACTTTATTAACGTGACCTTGTTCAGCCCAAGGACCAAAGCTGGGGAGGGGGGAACGTGCCAGTGGTGGGAGGGGCAAGAAGTGGGCGGAGAGACAGAGGGAAAAGTGGGCGGAGTAATGGAAAGGATTTTTACCTTCGCACAGCAGGCTGTAGTCCAGCCACACAAAATTCAGAGGTACTCGCTTGAAGCTGTTCAGACAAGCAGGAGGCATCACCGCAGTACCAGGAAACATTTCTACCAAGCGTGCCAATAAGGTGCCAAGCGTGATCAATAAGAGGGGTGGCTTGGAAAGCAGGGGTATGGCCTAGGGGGAATTCCAAAGGCCAGACAGAAATCTAGAGGGCCGAATTCCACACACCCCACACTCTTGAGGCCTAGGGTTACCCTCTTCAGATTGATACAAATAGTATACAGTGGAACCTTGGTTGTCAAATGCAATCTGTTCCAGAAGACGTTTGACTTCCAAAACATTCAACAATCAAGGTGCAATTGCCAGTTGGCAAAATCCATTGAAAAAATGGAGAAATATGCCTCAGAAGCCATTCGACTTCTGAGGGGCGTTCAAAAATGGAAGCATTCACTTCTGGGTTGTCAGCGTTCAAAAGCTGAAACGTTTGATTTTCGAAACATTCGACAAATGAGATTCCACTGTACAGTTTGTGAATGTTCTTTGGAAGCCAAATATCCAATGTTGAGTGCAGGAAGCTCCTGCAGCCAATTGGAAGTCATGCCTTGGTTGTCAAATGTTTTTGGAAGTTGAATGGAATGGAATGGATTCTGTTTGACAACCATGGTATAACTGTATTACATTTTTACTCTGAAATTATTTGCAAAGACCTCCCCCATTTCTTTTATGATTGCTTTCTCATTTCCTTTCCTTCTTTGCCACCTTTCTTTCTTTATTGTGATTCCTATTTCCATTTCCCTCTTCTTCTTTTCTGTCATTTCCTCCCCCTTCCCCTCCTGTTTTCTTCCTTTTCTCAGTTAAAAGAAATTCTGGGGAGGGATGTATTTTTTTTGGTGGGGGGAAGGTTAGGCCAGCTGCTTGGGCAGTAAGCTGGAGGATGTGAAACTTAGAGTAAGCTCTGCTCCGATGCCTCACAACCGTTACTGGCTCTGCTATCTGAAATCCTTTTAATTCGGGACACCTCAGATTGAGTCTGGGACCATCTACATGTGAAGTAAGTTATTCACCACAGGGTATAGCTTGGAGATGTCTGAAACTGAGAGGCAATGGAATGTTCCTTGCTTTCCCCTCTTCTCCTCTAGCATGGACATGAGAAGGCAGTCAGAAGTTTTCACATCCATTGTCGAATAATCATAGTTTCTAGTGTTTACCAAGGTTTATTGGTGCAAGGCAGGGTCATTATATATTTGATTAGTCAATAAGCTGCTTTTCAAGAGAAAACCCTTCAGAAAGTGGCATAAAAATATCAAAAGTAAACAATCGTTAAAGCAATGCAAAACAAAAAACTAAAACTTTTTATACACCTCAAATTCACAGGAAAAAGCAGGCTGGGGAAACAACAACCAGCCTAGCATAAAACTAAACATAATATAAACAGTTCAAATAATTGCACCATCGTTGCTTAAATAATCAATAAATAAATGGAACATGACAGGCAGCAAAATTAAGACAAGTTTTCAAAGTCTGTTGAAAAATACCAGTAGAAAAAGTTTGCCCAATATAATTGGAATTGAATTTATCAAATGTGAAGAGCTACCCTGTTCTGTTTGCTCAGCAGTCTGAGCACCTAAGCAGAGGCTCTGCTGAAGATCATTAAAGTCTTCTTTGGCAATCACTCATAGCCGAGTAAGATTGTCTTCCATAAACACGGTCTTAACAGTGAGTCCGTAAGTGACTGTGGAGGCCAATTCTGGATCCACATGTTCTTCCACAGTGGGGATATTGGTTTCTGGGCGGGAGTTGATTACGGTGTGGATTTGCCAAGCGTGCCTTCCTCTTAGCACGTTTCTCCCTTGTGTCCAGGGTTCGAGTGTCTTCAAAGCCCATGACATCTTTGGTAAAAGCTGTTCTCCAACCGGAGCACTCGCAGGCCAGTGTTTCCCAGTTGTTGGTGCTTATACTACATTTTTATAGATTTGCCTTGAGACAGTCTTTAAACCTCTTTTTTTAAAGTTTGGAATAGAGTATTTGCTTTGTATTGTATTAAACACAGCTGAAAATTGGTTTGCTTCAGTAAACCATAGGTAGTATGCTAGCCACAAGCTATCCAGGTTTGGACACAAGAAACTGTGGTTAGTTGAAAACAGATACGAGCCCTTCCAGTCTGCAATTCAGGGAGATGGGAGGGGAAAACACATGAAGCTCATGCATGGAAGGCTAAACTATGTTACAGCTCAACGTTACAGGAGAACACAGCCAGCAGTTTGTCAAGGGCTAACTACAACTTTATGGCAGAGACAAGTTTTGAACCAGTCAAGGACTTCCTGATTCAGGGTTTGTTCACAACATCTAGAGAGTACCACACTGGGAACCCTGATGCAGACATTATTGAGATAGATGAGCCAACCTTCAGATTGGTTGTACAAATGCAAGGCAGCATTTTTTTCAGTGCTCTACTGTATGCACAACTACTTGGCAAATTGGTTGTACAAATTGCCCTGCCAAGTGGTGTGTGTAGAATTCCCATTTCCCCCGAAGAGTGATACAATCCTTTTGGCCCCCTGGTGATGATATGGATCACTGTCTTGCCCAGCATGACATGACTGTGATTCACAGCTTCTACATCCCAATTTCAACTGGGGAGGAAAGAGTGAGCCTTTCCTCTAATTGTCTTAATTTTCAAACCCAAACTGCTCCAACATTCCTGCTAGGCCTTAAGCTATTTTGATGATGGTTAAGCTGTCAAAATCAAAATATTAAGCGGTGATTTAATTGCTGATACATAGCCCACTCCCGGTGTGACTTGTGTGTGTGTATCTGCTGGGGATATGAATTTTAAGAGTATTACTCTCGAACCTTCCCCTTCCTTGTTAAGCTTCTGCAAGCAAGCAGATGTACATTTTTTAAAACCTGCAAGCTGTGCCTCAGATTTAGCCCACAGCTCCATCTGCTGCGATCAGTCCTCTTTCCTTGAGGGGTCTGCATTTCCCACTGGGTGGGGAAATTTGCAGTACTTTTCTTCCTCTTTAATCTCATTGGAACAGAAGTCAGAAACTCAGAAAAGTGGATTAGGATAATTTTCATGTTTTGGCTACAATGGAGGGCTCCAGCACTGATCCATCAGAGTTCCCTAAGGCATGCTTAGTTGGGAACAAGCACCGTTGAACCTAGCAAATGTGTGTAGAATTAAGCAGCTTGGATGAAGTTTGTTGTGCGGAAATGCTACAGCTGCTTTTTGAAATGGGGAGGGAGTAGCTGGGCAAGAGGGATAAGCTAGGCAAGGCATTCATGAAGGAGAAGTCTTTTGCTGGCTATTAGTCAAGATGGCTCTATGGGACCTCCACTAGCAGAAGAAGTCTACCATTAAATACCAATTGCTGGGCTGGGGGCAACACCAGGAGACAGCTCTCATCTACGTGCCCCTCTTGTGGGCCTCTCAGAATCATTTGCTGAGCTCCTCTGATGTTCTTAAATATCATATGACTTAAGTCTACCTTTGCCTTGACAGACTCTTTGAGCCGCTTTGAGACTCCTTAGGGTAGTGATAAAGTGGGATATAAAATCCAAACTCTTCTTCTATATACCTAGGGTTGCCTGAAGCAGTGGCGTAGCGTGGGGGGTGCAAGGGGGGCAGGCCGCACTGGGCGCAACATCTGGGGGGGGGCGCACTCGCTGCCTCCGGAGTCGCCAAAGAGCCTCGGGCGCAGGCTGTAGCAGAGCCGCATGTCTCGCGGAACCGACGAGCTGTGCGCACGTCCGGGCTGAAGGCGCCCGGCAGGCAGCGGCTCTCAGCGCTCGCCGCGGAGGACGCGCCAGGCAGCCCCTCCTCACAGCCCCGCCTCCGCTGCTGCTGCTGCAGCTGCGGGGCCGTTGCATTTTCCTCGCCTCTCTGCTCCCCTCCTCCTCCGGGCAAGCGGCGTCGTTTGGGCAGCAGTGCCAGCGGCAACTCGCAGGTTAGGGGTTAAGGGGGGCGCAAATTACGTGCCTTGCCCCGGGTTAGGGGGCGCAAATTACTTGCGTTGCCCCGGGTGCTGACAACTGACGCTACGCCGCTGGCCTGAAGATTACTACTAAAAAACAACAACAACCCAGTTATTTTCACAGTTGTTCTTAGCCAAAAGGCTTAGAAGCTATTGAGAATCATTAGTACTTTTTATTAGGAAAAGACACATGGGTGGCAACGTCTGTGCAGCTGAGCTAAACCAATGCGGTGGACACTTCTGCATTCTAGTCCCCAGCAGAGCAGTTCTGGATGAAGTCTAGAAAGCCAGAGAAACAGACTTGAAAGTGAACAGAGGGTCCCTGCTCCATAGAGAGCTCTATCATCTTTCTTGAGAGAGAGAGAAAAGGCTCCTGCCTTTCTCCAGCCACTCATGGAAACTGAAGGAATGAGTGTGCCATCAGAAGAATGTGTTTTTGCCCAGAGAAACTGTATTCAACTGTATTCTTTGGTTTGGTGAGCACCCAGCAAGTTGTTCAGGTACCAACCTTGTCGGTAGGAACTACTGCATCTTTGGAGACTCCCATTGCCTTATGGGTTCTTAGGGGTTCTGGGGGAAAAACAGGCAAACGTTTCATGTTCTCATTTTTGCCAAGAGCCTTGTCAAGTTCTGGAAGTATTAACCCAGCTGCTGAGGAGTTTGGCTCTAATCCGCTTCTTACATTCCTTAATTCTCCGATTTGCTGGAATTACCAGCCTTTAATACGGCGCGCGATCGTGACTGCATTGTAAGCAGAGCGCAGGTAAAGTCTTGCCTCTTTACTGACTGGGAGATTGGATATATACCATAGCGTTAACATACTTTTCAAATATAAGTCGTCGTCCCCAGCCCCGGGGTGGGGGAGAGACCTCCCTCTTTGTAATCCCAGATTTTCATCGGCCTGGATTTTGGTTCCAGTGGTATAAGTTAGAATTTCATATCACTCTTTGTTGCGCAGGCTTCAGAGGCAACATTTGTCTTGTAGAAAATGCAGATTTGACCAATGGTGCTTTTTTTATATATAGTATTTCTTTCTGTTAAAGTTCAGCACAATGGCTCCATGAGACATTTAAAGCAGCAGCATATCATTTTGAATGGTCATGGCTCCCCCCAAAGAACCATGGGAACTGTAGTTTATGAAGGGTGGTGACATGTGAGAGCTGCTAGGAGACCCCTATTCCACTCGGAGAGCCGCAGTTCCCAGAGTGGTTTAACAATCAATCCCTCTTCCTGGGAAACTCTAGGAATTGTAGCTCTGTGAGGAGAAAGTTGGTTTCCTAACAGCTCTCAGCACACTAAACACTAAAGTCCATCTCTGGCAGAATTATAGAATTGGAGGGTGCCACGAGGTCATCTAGTCCAACCCCTGCAATGCAGGGATCTTTTGCCCAACATGAGGCTCGAAGCCACGACTTTAAGAGTCTCATGCTCTACCGACTCAGCTGGCTATGTGAAAATCCTTTAGTTATCCTAGTCCCAAGCTACACACCAGAACCAGCACTTTGAATTTTGCCTGGTAGTTAAATGACAGCCATCGCTCCCTGTTAAAATTCCTGCTCCATGGTTGCAGTCATGGGATTTTTGTCTACCACATGACGGTGGATGTTTTGACTCCACAGAGTGGGAAGTGACAGAGACAGGATGTTTGTGTTACTATGTTCCGTGAAGTGGGACTATTGTCCTTTGTTCTTTTTCTCTTTGCTGTCTGATGCTAGAGAGAGAGAGGGAGCCATGTTGCAGTGCTCTGTGGGCGTTTTTATGTAAATAAAGTAGATTAGCCAAAATGCTGAGTTGCTGATGTCTGTTATGCAAGCTGCGATGCCCACCTGTTTTCAAACTTAGCCTGCGCATGTTCTCCCCCCCCCCTTCCTTTTCTCTCTCCAAAGTAAATCTTGCTAACAAGGCTTATTGCTGGTATGAGATGGCAGCCTTCACATGCAATTCTAGCTTTGTTTGCTTGGAAGGAAGTACCACTCCATTCATGTACTTGCTCCCGTGTGAGCGTCTATCAGATGGTAACCTTGGTCACAAATAACATTTTTTCCAATTTTGTGTTCTCGAGGGCTGCTGAGCATTAAAGCCCTGCTAAGTCACACTGAAATCCTTCTGCAGCCAGGGCGTATCCAGGATTATACGGAACCACGTTTAATGAAAGTCACACAGCATTTTGTTAGATCATGGCCTCCAAAGCTATGACCAGAGGTTGGAGAAGGGGTTGGGGTCACTGCAAAGCAACTGCGCTGGGTGGTGAAAAAAACTTTTAGATTTCAATCCAGGAGTCAAGTCATGCTGCAAGTTGTCCTTCAGTGCTGGAAGCAGGGATAAATATTGCACTTCAAGAAGTAATGGAGGTCTTTAATTAACAGGGAGATGAAATGCCGGGTCAAAGTGACTTTTGCTGCTACTTAACATCTGAGCGCTGGCAGCAGATTCATTTGATGGGTGATGCTCAGGAAGATGTGATGGTCTGAGTGGATCAAAGAGAGAGACGGAGGCCACTTGTCCAAACTGGAAAAAGGGCAAAGTGCTTTCTGCTTTTTTAGATAGTGGTTAGAAATTAAGCTCGTCAAAAGGGCTGCATTCCCCTTAAAAGCACAATTACATTCTCAGTGATTTGCCTGCTTATGTCTTGCCAAGCTCAAAGGGGGCACAGTCTCCTCTGGAGCTTTTTCACACAGCTTTCTGTGGGGAAATATGGGGAGACCTTGAAAGCTTTTGGTTTCACACGGCTGAGTGCAGTTCCTATCCTCAAACACCTGAAATGCTACAAGCTTGTTGAAAACAAGAGAAAAGAAGACAAAAGCTTCAACCTCCCCCAAACCACCCCCCCCAATCCTTTGGAAATCTTTGATTAAAAAAAAATCTTAAGAAAACAGAAGTTACTGTTAAGAGCATATTCTTCTTCTTCTTCTTTTTTTTTACAATGCTCTTTGTTGGTTTCATTAGATATTACAAGTATTCCATTCATCTTCAAAACATCATAGAATACAGAAAGTAAAGAGAAAAAAATCATGAAAAGTCACTCATACTTAATAAAGATGTTCAACACCTTATATCATCGGAGCCTTAAATCATGGTTAAATAATCTTCTATATTTTGAAAGTGACTACCATCTACCTCACTTGCAGGCCCCCCTTTTTTACTGCGTCCTTTATCGCCTTCACAATCATCAATATTGTATAAAATACATTATCCATCACTCATGTAATTTGTAAAAATCAGTCAAATCCCAAGATTTTAATTGGGAACATTGTTTTCTTTAAATACCCTCTGTAACACTCCCATTCCTTTATAAACTTTTGGTTTGTTTGATTCCTGCTTTTTTTTGTCATTTTTGCAAGTTCCAAACAGTCAAACAGTTTAATCTGCCATTCCTCTTTCGTTGGAATTTTCTCTCCCTTCTGTTAAGAGCAGATTCTTTCTTCCTCTTGGCTGGACTTTGCTTAGGTTGAGTATGGAATTTTGATTAGATTCAACTAATCCCAGGATTTACAGCACACCAAGAGTCTGAGGCCTCCAACTTATGGCATGCTACAACTGCATCACCATCCTAGGTCTGCTGCAAAGCTGCAGATTTAATTTTCTGGATGCCTTGGAAATTCGTCTGTTTATTCTATAATTTTTGGGTGCTCCACTCAATGTTTTGTTGTTGTTTAGTCATTTAGTCGTGTCCGACTCTTTGTGACTCCATGGAACAGAGCACACCAGGCACTCCTGTCTTCCACTGCCTTCCACAGTTTGGTCAAACTCATGCTGGTAGCTTCGAGGACACTGTCCAACCATCTCATCCTCTGTCGTCCCCTTCTCCTTGTGCCCTCAATCTTTCCCAACATCAGGAAGACTCCAGGGAGTCTTCTCTTCTCATGTGGTGGCCAATGTATTGGAGCCTCAGCTTCACGATCTGTCCTTACAGTGAGCACTCAGGGCTGATTTCCTTAAGGATGGATAGGTTTGATCTTCTTGCAGTCCATGGGCCTCTCAAGAGTCTCCTCCAGCACCATAATTCAAAAGCATCAATTCTTCCTCAATGTTATACTAAACCGAATCAGGTGATTGGGACATCGTCCCTATGAGGAAAAGCTGAAGCCTTTGAAACTTAGGGCAAAAGGTGACTGCATCACAGAGGGTTATAAAATGGAACATCATGTGGAGAAAGGAGAGAGAGACTCATAACTGCCTCTCCCATTCTCATAGTGCTATAACCTGGGGGGTTCACTCAACAAGGCCAACCAGCAGCAGATTCATGAAAGACAAAGTGAAGTACTCCTCACACAGCCCATTGTTATGGAATTCCTTGCATTGGTAGTCTTTAGCTAAGGTGGCTACAAAAGGGGATTAGTCAAATTCATGGAGATTGCTGAAGAGGTCTATCAATAGCACCCTCATGATGTCTAAATTGTCAGTGTGGTGTAGTGGTTAAGAGCGGTAGTCTTGTAATCTGGGGAACCGGGTTCGCGTCTCCGCTCCTCCACATGCAGCTGCTGGGTGACCTTGGGCTAGTCACACTTCTCTCACCCCCACTCACCTCACAGAGTGTTTGTTGTGGGGGAGGAAGGGAAAGGAGAATGTTAGCCGCTTTGAGACTCCTTAAAGGGAGTGAAAGGCGGGATATCAAATCCAAACTCTTCTTCTTCTTCTTCACTCTCCCTACAGAGGAAATCTGTCTCTGAAGGGCCAGTTGCTGGGGATCAACACCAGGGTGGGCCAATTGCCTATGAGTCCTGTTTGTGGACTTTGCAGAGGATAGCCACTGTGAGAAACAATATTCTGATCCATCTTGGCTCTTTTTATGTTCTTGTACAGTGGTACCTCAGGTTACAGACGCTTCAGGTTAAAGACTCCGCTAACCCAGAAATAGTACCTCGGGTTAAGAACTTTGCTTCAGGATGAGAACAGAAATTGTGTGGCGGCAGCATGGCGGCAGCGGGAGGCCCCATTAGTTAAAGTGGTACCTCAGGTTAAGAACAGTTTCAGGTTAAGAATGGACCTCCAGAATGAATTAAGTTCTTAACCCGAGGTACCACTGTATTCTGAAGGAAATTTGCTTTATCCAGCCAGTCTTTCGTTTCCACCAAGAGCACACCCACCACACAGCTTTGCTGGTGGGAAGCTTTGTCCTCCAGCCAAACTGACAGGTCGCTTCCTTCACAACAGCAACACTTGTTTGACCACGTTCAAAGCCCGAACACTTTACTCCTCAGCAATGAAAATGTTCCCTGACAGCAGAACAAGTCAGCAAAAGATTAGTTACAGTTTATTGATGTTGTTTACCAACTAACACCAGCTTTCTGGAATGCTGGTGGAAGAAGAACTCTGAGGCAGATTTGAACATGAATATGAATCGCTAAGAAAGAAGATAAAGACAGAAAATGGTTGCATTAGCAACCTCTGCCTCCCACCCCACTCTCCTCTTTACAAAAAGTGATAGATCGTTCCCCAGTTTTTCTTTGTCCTTCATGACCCTCCAGCCAACCATAATCAGGCAACCTCCTGCAGTTCTACAATTTATCACACACTTTCCTCTTTCACACACGACTGTGACTGTCCCAGAGATAAAAAGAGAGCGAGGACTGCAGAGAACTGTAAAACAATGACTTCTTTATTGAGGAAGATTTTCCGGAGCAGCCCATTTAATCAGGCATCAAGAGCTGTTTGCTTTTCTGTCAGCTTCTGTATTTTCTTTTATTTCCGTGGTTCCTGCTTTTGCAAAAGCTTATTCTTAGCAAGAGCACAGACTGGCCTGGCTGACGTAAAAAGGGATATGGCTCCTATCTGTGCAGACTCTGCTTCCAAAAAACATTTCTCTGTGTGATGGGGAGGGGGACAAGGAAGCTGAAAAGAAGTCAGCAGCAAGGAGACACTCCCATCTGTGTTCAAATTCCAACATTGCAAAAAGTGCTATTCTTTCCAGTGCTTTGTCCTGAAGATAAGGATGGATGAATGTGCCCATTTGTGGTTCCACCCCATTTCTCATTTTTTCCAATCTTCTATTCAGTTCTCCACATTTCCACATCAGTTTGCAAAGTCACCCCCCCCCCAAAGAAATTTGTGGAAATTCACCGGCATTTTAGTGCACTCCTAACTTAAACACATACTGTATGTATGCCTTTTTGCCAAATAGAATGCACTTTTTCTTGTTAGGTTCACTAATCACTAATGCACATGTCTTTAAATGTAGACTTTCCCCTAAAATGTGCACTTTTCTGCACAGTATTTGGTTTGCAGAACCACATCACCACATTCAGAGCAGTGCGAGTTTCAGAGGTTAGTTTCATTTCGGTTGATATATTGCTTCAGGAAGGGCCAGTTAGATAGGACGCACACCTTTACCCTGACCTTTGGCACCTGAGATACATATTCTTTTTTTTTTTTTTGATGACCCTTTTAAATTTTATTTATAATTTTCATTATTACCATTTCCAAAGTCACATTCACGTTCAAATATACATTTCCACCATTGACATATTTCTTTTAATAAAAAACATTCAATGACTTCCCTTCTTCCCCTTTCCTGGTTCCTTGAATTTTCCCACCAGTGTTTTCAGCTGTACACAGTTATTTCCCATATATTCATGTCAACATTTTCCAATCTTTTCTAAACGTATGTGCTTCTTGTCTCTTATTCTATATGTTAAGTCTGCAAGCTGTGCATATTCTGTCAACTTAAGTTGCCAATCTTCTTTGGTTGGAACGTCACCCATTTTCCATTTTGGGGCTATCAGAACACGGGCTGCAGCAGTGGCATAGATAAATAACCTTTTTTAACACCTGGAAGGACTCTTGGGTTAAGTACTTTAAAACATTTTTTTCAATTCATTATGGATCATTTCCCAATACTGTACTCTTTTACCCTTTTACAAGTCCCCCACATGTGAATTCATTGTAAGCTTTTAAACTTTTCAAACTCTTGTGCTTGACTCCTGCCTGTAGGTTTCTCCCTGCCATCGGTTTGGGCTTTGTGACCAGCAGGCTGCTCTTAAAATTAATTAATTAATTTTATAATGAATGATTTTAGAGTGTTGTTTGTGCTGTACTTTTGTACTGTTTTACTATTGTTAGCCGCCCCGAGCCCGGCTTCGGCTGGGGAGGGCAGGATATAAATAAAATTTTTTTTTATTATTATTATTATTATTATTATTATTATTATTATTATTATTATTATTATTATTATTATTCAACCTATCCTGGAGCCTTAAGGTGAAAGGCAGGTAATAAATTAAGACAACAACAACAGTAAGAAGAATATGTGAACTGAACTGAACTTCTTCCCCAATCTCTGCTTGTAGAGTCCAGTAAGAAAAATTCAGTGGTTTCCCAGCCAAGATGGTTGCAAACTCCTGCAAAATTCATGAGAAACTAAATCGCTGAAAGGGATTCTCTGTGCAGGCCAGGAACAGAGAGCAACCTTTTGGCTGCCTGCTGTTGTTGTTATAATTATTATATTAAATTTAAAACTTCTAAAACACATTACAGTCACAGGAATAGGGTGGGTCTGGAAAGCACACAAGTGTCAAAAACCAGAGTAAAAATTGAGGGTCTCTCTCTGTTTCTCCCCCTTTCCCTTTAGGGGCAGATTACTCTTGCCAGGTTTCAAGATATTATTAGCCCAGGTGCTGCCTGTTGCTTGCAGACTGCTTGCACAGGAGGTTCAACTGCATTCATTTTAATCTATTTATTTAGTAATGAACTGCTTAATTGCACAAATATCCCTAAGCAGTTTACATGAAATGGCACGAAATATCCATTTGAAAACTGCAATTGAAAACAGACTTTAAAAACAAGTAGGGATAATAAGACCACCACAATATAGATAAAACCAACATGTTTGTTTTTTCAAAATGCACATAATAAATTTACATGCTTATTTAGACATGCCTAAATTGGGGAGGGGGGTGTTTAGGGAGCATTGAAAACTGTATAATGAATATGACCATCTAATAATAATAGGCAGGGAGCTCCAGTGTAGTAAGAGATCTATTTCTTCACAAGTGTGGTTAGAGAACGGTGCTGATAACGTCAAGGTTGCAGGTTCGATCCCTGTATGGGACAGCTGCATAGTCCTCATTGCAGGGGGTTGGACTATGTATTTATGTATTTATGTATTTATGTTTTTATTGCATTTATACCCCATCTTATTTCCAAGAAGCTCAGTGTTGTGTACATGGTTTTCTCCACTCCTCATTTAATTCCCACAACAACCCTGGGAGGAAGGTTAGGCTGAGAGGCAGTCACTGGCCCAAGGTCACCCAGGCCAAGTATCCACCCAGTATCATGGCCAAGGGATTTTGACCCTGGTATACCCATGTCCTGGCCCAACACTTTAACTACACTGGATCTGTTCAGTGTATCCAAATAGCATGATGGGTTCTTTATGCTATTTCCCCTTCACTTCCATTCCTATCACTTTCAAGGGAGCGCAGTGTGCATTCCTCAGGTCCCAGAGCAGCTTTGAAGCTCCTTAATTTACCATTTACGGATTTAGGAAAGGCAAGTACAAAGAACTAGAGGCTCCGGTCAGCATCCCTTCTCTTCTGTGTTCTAGCACGAAGGGCAGCCTCCTAAGTACTTTCCCTCTCTCCCATTTTGCCTTCTCTTTTCATCTCTTCCCTCTGATGTAAAATATTCATGATTAGCTTGAAACAGCTGAGATGTGTGGTGGAGAATAACAAGCACAAGGAGGCTTCAAAACAGATTTCCGTGGTTATAGAATCATAGAGCGGGAAGGGACCGCAAGGGCCATCAAGTCCAACCCCCTGCAATGCAGAAATCTCAACTAAAGCATCTATAACAGATGGCCATCGAACCTCTGCTTTAAAGCCTCCAATGAAGAAGAGCCCATAACCTCCTGTGGGAGACCATTCCACTGTTGAACAGTTTTTACAGTCAGAAAGTTCTTCCTGATGTTTAGTCAGAATCTCTGACAATTCTTCTTGAGATAGATGAACCAAACAGGCAACCAGTTTCCCCAACCACATTTGCCTGAACACGATGGTGGCAGAGGGCCACCTCAGCCCAGTATACCTGAAGGAGCATCTCCACCCCCATCATTCTGCCTGGACACTGAGGTCCAGCTCCGAGGGCCTTCTGGCAGTTCCTTCACTGTGAGAAGGGGGGTTACAGGCAGAGGGCCTTCTCGGTGGTGGCGCCTGCCCTGTGGGATGCCCTCCCATCCAATGTCAAGGAAATAAACAACTATCTGAATTTTAGAAAGCATCTGAAGGCAACCCTGTTTAGGGAAGATTTTAATGTTTGATGTTTTATCGTGTTTTAATACTCTGTTGGGAGTCACCCAGAGTGGTTGGGGAGGCCTGGCCAGATTGGGGGGGTATAAATAATAAATTGTTGTTGTTGTTGTTACTGCTAAGGTCTCCTAGAGACCTTAGGGAATTCCAGATAAAGGGGAGTCCAGATAAAAAACACTGGAAGAACCCAACTGACTGGTCAGATTAAAGGCCAGTTTAGTCCATCATCCTGTTCTCACAGTGACCAACCAGATGCCTCTTCTGGGAAGCCCACAAGCAGGACTCAAGGGCAGCAGCATTATCCCCACCTGTGATTCCTAGCAAATGGTGCTCAGATGCATACAGCCTTAACAGTTGAGGTAGAACATAGTCATTGTGGCTGGTAGCCATTGATAGCTTTCTCCTCCACGAATTTGTGTGATGCCTTTTTAAAGCCATTCAAGTTGGTGGCCATCACTGCTTCTTGTGGGAGCAGATTCCATAGTCCAACTATGCACTGTGCGAAGTACTTCATTTTTATTTGTCTTGAACCTTCCCATATTCGGTATTATTGGGTTGTCCCAGGGAGTTCTGGTACCATCCCTGAGTCTATCAAGGCTTTGGGTAGGGTGGCTGAACTGTTTTTGGTCCCCACACCAGTTGGCATTGCAGGTGTGTGCATGTGTGTGTCTAAAATTATCATTACTGGGGTGGGGGAATTTGTAAAGGGCTGGCAGAAAATAGAGCAAGCTTTTAGAACCCCAGCTCTTTCCCTTGATGTGAATCGACATGACACCCTGACATGTATCTGTGCACTTGCATGGTGTCTGTTTCGTCCCAGGATAGGTGCAAAGCCATCACCTCACACTTCTCTGTCTGACCTTCAAGGGTAAAGAAGGCCATATGCTTCCATTCAGCACAACGGCCCCAAATCACACCCCTCAAACTGGAGATTAGGCACTCCTGGGTTAAATGATCTAAGGCACAAACTCTCCCTTGAGGAGCCACTGCCAATCAGGGTAGACAATATTGGTATCAATGGGCTGATTTGGTTTCTCGGTGATTTAAAGCTGTTTCCCTGCCCTTGTTGCTTGCCTTGCTTCAAAGCTGGCTCTCCACACCTCACCCATTTCTTACAGCGGCAGGAGAGAGCAACTCTTTCCATTTCTCTAGCTAGCAAAGTTTTTCTTAATTGAAAAATAAGCACTTAATTATCATCATATTTTCCTGATTAAAGAGCAAATCTGTGCTGTTGGTGAGCGAATTTTAATCTCTCTCTGCTTTTGATTCATTTTCCCCCCTTCTCCCTCTCCCGATGCACTTTCTGAGGTTGAAAAATGAAGGGTATTCATTAAATGAATGGTAGTTCATTAGAGCTGCTCGTTAATTACATGATTCATAAAATTGCCTGTGTTAACTAAGATGCATGCCTTGCAGCCTAGTGGAGCGGCATCAAACATCTGTGTCTCAGGTTTGAAATGGGGAAAGTGACACCCGTCCAGAGACCAAAACTGCCTTGAACAATCTCCCCCGCCTTCAATTCAAGAAGGCTGATCACAGAAGAATTGATGCTTTTGAATTATGGTGCTTGAGGAGACTCTTGAGAGTCCCATGGATTGCAAGAAGAGCAAACCTATCCATTATGAAGGAAACCAGCCGTGAGTGCTCACTGGAAGGACAGATTGTGAAGCTGAGGCTCCAGTACTTTGGCCACCTCATGAGAAGAGAAGACTCCCTGGAAAAGACCCTGATGTTGGGAAAGATTGAGGGCACAAGAAGAAGGGGACGACAGAGGACAAGATGGTTGGACAGTGTTCTCAAAACTACAAACATGAGTCTGACCAAACTGCAGGAGGCAGTGGAAGACAGGAGTGCCTGGCGTGCTCTGGTCCATGGGGTCATGAAGAGTCGGACACGACTAAACGACTAAACAACAACAGGTGGCAGTCAAGTGGGAAAGGCTAGTGATGGGGCTGGCAATGTGGGGAAGGCTGGCAATGGTGGCAGTCAAGTGGGAAAGGCTGGCAATGGGGGACTCCAGGTGTTGTTGGACTCCAACTCCCATCAGCTCCAGCCAGCCTGGCTAATATTTAGGGATAATGGAAACTGTAGTCTAGTAACGTTTAGAGGACCGCAGGTTCCTCACCGCTGCTTCATGTCTTCTTTGTGCACTTCCCAGTGGCTTTGGGTGTGTTTTTTTTAAAATAATATTTATTATTTTTCCAAAAACACTAAAAAAAAGAAAAAAGGGAAAAAAACAATACAACACAACACATCAAATTAACAAAACAAGACTAATACAATAAAATAAATCAACCAATTTCATTATCCCATCCTTCATTTACTTATTTCCATGACCTCCTCACACCTCCCTTTTTGTATTCCACTTCTGTTAATTATTTCAGCAATTCCTTTCCATCCTCCTCTGTTTTCTATCCTATAATTATCTTAACTCATTCTAACCTTATTTTTCCCCTTTATTAACCTATCTGTACTTAATTCTTTATAATATTTCCACTAAAGCCATGTAACTTCATTTCAACATTTTTCTAACATTCATTAATTTTACAATATTTCTGTAGATAGCCTTTAAACTTTTTCCAGTCTTCTTCCACCAACTCCTCTCCCTGGTCTCGGATTCTGCCAGTCATTTCCGGCAGTTCCATATAGTCCATCAACTTCATCTGCCATTCTTCCCGGGTGGGTAAATCTTGTGTCTTCCAATACTTCGCGATGAGTATTCTTGCTGCTGTTGTTGCGTACATAAAAAAAGTTCTATCCTTCTTTGGCACCGATTGGCCAACCATGCCCAGGAGAAAGGCCTCTGGTTTCTTCAGGAAGGTATATTTAAATACCTTTTTCATTTCATTATAAATCATCTCCCAGAATGTCTTAATCCTTGGGCACGTCCACCAAAGGTGAAAGAATGTACCTTCAGTCTCATTACATTTGGGTTTTCTGCTCTTGGATGTAGGAAGGTGTAGGACAGGGATGGGAAACCTCTGTCTCTCTAGGTGTTGCTGGACCTCAGCTCCCATCAGGCCTGATCACTGGCCATGCTCGCTGGGGCTGATGGAAGGTGGAGTTCAAAAACACCTGGAGGACCACAGAGGTCCCCACCTCTGCTCTTAGAGGAGACATTCCATGCTCTACGGAGGGAATGGCTTTTCTAAGTAGAGACACTATTCTTGCATGCAGTGGAGAATGCTACTTCTTAGATCAGGGACAGAAAAACATGTGGTCCTCCAGATGTTGCTAGACTCCAAGTCTCATCATACCTGGCTATTTGCCATGCTGGCTGGGGCTGAAGGGAGTTGGAGTCCAATAGCACCTGTAGTCTTTGCTGTAGAAGATGGTTCATGGAGTGGGCAAAGTGAACAGAGATCAGTTTTAATCCCTCTCTCCTAAAGCTAGAAGCCAATGAGGAGCATCCAATGAATGTTGGAAGATTCCACATATACAAAAGAAAGGCTTTATTCCCACAGCACATAGTTAAACCGTAGGATGCACTATCACATGTTGTAGTGATGGCCATAAACTTGGAGGGCTTTAAAATGCTGGGGGGGGGGGCACCAGTATGGAGAAGAGATGTCCTTCTGGTGGCCTTCTAAGAGGCATCTGGTCAGCCACTGTGGAAGCAGGATGCTGGCTTCGCTAGGTATTTGGCCTGATTCACCAGGGTTCTTCTGATGTTCTTAGGACCATGACAAAAATGCCATTTCCCCATGGTTTGAAATGTGCTTCCAATCTCCTGTCTGCTGCATTTGGAAATGGTCCTGGCTATGTGATGCAGGGTTGCATTTGGCATTTCAGCTGATGAGGATGTTTGCCTCACACCGAGAAGCTTAGGACACAGAGAACTCATTGAAGCTTCATGGTGCATTGCAGTAGCTGGGCCCAGCTGCCTTGCAGATGGTGCTCGCCACTCAGGGGCTGGATGTTCTTTCTGCAACTTGGTTAATAAGTCTGTTTTGTTCCCCCTGCGGGCACTGATTTACAGGGAATCTCTTTGATGGGGCTTGGGGTTTCTTAATTTCCCCCAACCCCCTTTTTAGCAACTTGAATTTGGACACCTTCTGCTTTAAGAAACATTCCAAGTCACTAACACAGTTTTAAAGTATTGATTAATTGGAAATTCGACGAGTGGAACCTCGAGGTTTACAAATTTTTTATCTCCAGTTTCCATATGTTTGGGACTAATTATAGAAAATAAATCTCTCTACTATGTGCTGTTTGCAAGCTTTCTAAAGGCATCTGTTGGAAACCGCTGGAGATAGATCCCTAGGTTGGACCATCTATGTATTTCTGAGAACTTTGCACTGTAACTAAAACAACAACAACAACCCCTTTTTTAAAGTGTGCGGTTCAAAATAAGTGTGGATGAGACAAACATTTGTTTGAATAGACCTGTGTGCTGGACAGGAGAACTCACTGAGGTCTTCCGCTGCCAGCAAAAATGTGGCAAAATTGCCTTTTCATGGTGTTAAAGTGCTTTTTCACAGAGTAGCATCTTCGAGCCTTGACAATGGACAGCAATAATACACAGCTAGAATCTGGACTATTGAACAACTTGCAGTCTGTTTTCAAATGCTCTTAAGGCTTAACAATACCTTATGTAAGCAACACAGTTACACAGAATAAACATTTTGGAGGCTTGGGGGTTGGGGAGGGAATCAAACCTGCCAGATTTGCCCTGCCTTGGCTGTGTTACGATGGAAAGGTGGAGGTCATTGTCAAGGCCATGGCAATAGTACTGCCAAGGCTCACATTTCTTGGCTCTGAAGAAGGGAGAGTGAAGACAAACCTAGCCAATGGGTAAGCTTATACTTCCTGTCTTTTTGAGAAGTGTCATCTCCTCCTGGCTGTGTTGCAGAGAGAACTTTAAAGTATAATGAAAATAAAACAATAATTGGTTTGTTTGTTTGTTTGTTTGTTTAAAAAAATGGCATAGAAACATAGAATCATAGAACTGCCGATTTGGAAATGACCCCAAAGTTCATCTAGTCCATCCTTCTGCAATGCAGATAAAGAAGCTATGACACATAGCTATCTAACCTCTGCTTTAAAAACCTCAAATGAAGGAGTGCCCACAACTTTCCAAAGGAGACCATTCCAGTGTTCTTCCTAATGTTTGACCAGAAGATACTTTCTTGCAGCTTCATGGAATCATGGAAGGAGTTGGCAGGGACCACAGTGATCATCTTGTCCAGCCCCCTGAAAATGCAGGAATCTTTTGCCCCACGTGGGGCTCAAATCCAAGATCCTGAGATTGAAAGTCTCATGCTCTACCAAACGAGCTATCCGTTGTCCTACCCTCTGGAGCAGCAGAAAACAAGCTTGCTCCATCTTCCATGCGACAGCCCTCCAGGTATTTCAAGATGCCTCTCATTTCCCTCTCTCAGTCTTCTCTTCTCCAGGCTAAACATACCCAACTCCCTGAACCCTTCCTTGTAAGGCTTGGTTTTCAGACCCTTGATAGTCTTGGTCACCCTTTTCTGAACATGTTCCAACTTGTCAATATTGTGCCCAATATTCAACTGTTGTGCCCAGAAGTGGACACAGTACTCCAGGTGGTGCCTGACAAAGTAGGACCCTTACTTCCCTTGATCCCTTGATACGGCACCCATGGAGAAACTTGCCTATAAAATTAGATCTATACAGTACATAAAACCACAGAAACTGACAACGCTTTTGCTACTTGTCACTGTTTTGCACCATGTGCAAATACATCGGTATGCGCTGTAACTCAATTAGGGTCAATTTTAGAAGGATGATCTCAGATGAATTTGGCATCTTCTGGTAAAAATATGTATAATGGGAATTTGTCGAACTTATCTCATCTTATGCTTTGAAAATCTTTAATCCTTTTATCATTGCCATTATACACTTAATGTTATTGTGTTTATAAACTGCATGATAAAGAATAATTAAAAATAAATGATCCTCATAACAAACACACCAGGTTTGTTTGGTTTTTTTTTGCCATCTCTGCACTCAGCGCTACAAAATTGAGACATAGAGGCAATTAGCTTCTTTTCCAATTTGAATGAAATTTATTTAGAATAAATTGAATTAAATGGAAGTTCTTCTCAGTTTACTCAGCTCGAACTGAACAGACCTCCAGCACAAATCAATTCTCCCAACACCCCCTTCTTGGGAGCTTTGAATGCAAGCCTTATGCAGACAAATAGTGAGGTGCTACCCCTTGATTTGTTGCAATAATTAAAAAGCTGTTTCTATTGCGGTAGACTCTGCAGTTCTGCATTAAAACAAACAAAACCCAGACTGTTCCCACAAACGAAAACACCCCCAAAACAAGTCCACTAGACTGTTCCATCTTCTGGTGGGTTGGATAAATTAATTAATTACAGTGTTGTCAGAAATATTTATCATTTGCATTGGGGGAAAAAATTCTTGCAAATAAATAATTAAAAAAACCCAACCCGAAGCTATAAAATGTTTGTAGTATTATTTGTGAGCAGAGCTTTTTGCTTGGCAAAGGATTCTGTGGCTGAAATATGAGACAGACATCATTCAGAAGGCTGGCCCAGGTAGGATTTGTCAGCGGTGAAATGTTTGCTTTGCTGACCTTGGAGATTTGCCGAGTAGCAAAACAACAATTTCTTAATGTTCACTGGGTGCACAATGCTTTCAGCACAGTGGCAAGCCCGCCTCTTCTCTGCTTCCCCATTTGTGATGGGGGCAATTGTCAGCTATGTTGCAATTTGGAGCATGAAACGGAATTGAAAAAGGATTCAGTGTAGTCTTTCCCAACATGGTGCCCTCCAGTTGAAATCCTGGAGAGTCCAAATGCCTGTGTGGTGTAGTGGTTAAGAGTGGTAGACTCATAATCTGGTGAACCGGGTTCACGTCTCCGCTCCTCCACATGCAGCTGCTGGGTGACCTTGGGCTAGTCACACTTCTCTGAAGTCTCTCAGCCCCACTCACCTCAGAGAGTGTTTGTTGTGGGGGAGGAAGGGAAAGGAGGATGTTAGCCACTTTGAGACTCCTTTGGGTAGTGATAAAGCGGGATATCAAATCCAAACTCCTCCTCCTCCTCCTATTGGTGTAGAGAGTATAAAGCTAGGTGGACCAATGGTCTGGCTCAGGATAAGGCAAACTTCCTTTAACACTTCTCCAGCCAGGGGAGGGAAAAACCAAATGTCCCATGGAGAGGCATTTCCATAACAACAGCAGGGGGCTTGCACATGCTGCCATTTGTTATATTTTGGAAAAATTGTGCAACAATTCCTTTTTAAAGTATTGTTGACACTGACCGGCTGTGGCTTTCCAAGACTACAGGTGCAGGACATTCCCAGTCCTACTTGAAAATGCAAGAGACTGAAGCTCTGAACGTCTACCTGCAAAACAGGTTTTAAACCATACTGAGCTGTGGTCCTTTTCAGACCAGATCCTTCCTCTTTCTCCAATTTGAGAAATCCTGTCACTGAAATGCTGGCCCTAGAGGTTCAGAAGATGCTGGCTAAATCCCTTCAGTGACAGAATCTGTCAGTTGTACAATAAGAGGTGGGGTTTTTATGTCTACCATTTCCCCATCTTTTTGCATGGGGGTCTCATACTCCTTCAGTGTTTGGTTGATGGGAATCCATCCTCTGTTCTGTAAAAGGTTCTTATGCGAATATCTGCAAGAAAAGGAAGGAAGGAAGGAAGGAAGGAAGGAAGGAAGGCATTGCCCTCCCTTGTCTGTCAAATTTCAATGGATGATGCTTTTTCTGCACAGCAGTTAGTGTTTGTGAACATTCCATGACATCACAAAAATGCAACAAATAGCAATGAGTGGGGTCTAAGCTTAGGCAATATGGGAGCCATTTTTTTTTTTAAAAAAGCTAGCAGTCCATATATTTAAATTATGAGCCAGAGCTGAAAATTCTTTTCCCAACAGGAGATTTCTTTCATTCATTCCAGGGTTGAACTTATTCCCTTCCTTTGCTTTTCTTTTTTTAAGAGTTTTTTTTTAAATTTACTTATTTATTTGGCCTTTCATTTACAGCCTTCATTTTCCTGTGTTTAATATTAATATTTAATATTAGGATAGCTTCAAGCTGAGAAATATTGAGTCTATGCTTTTTCAATAATGCATTGCTTTATTACCAAATCCCTATTTTTTCTAGCGGACCACGAATATGATTTTTATAATGATTGCATTGTACACCACTATGATATTTACCATTATAAATACATTTTTTTTTAAAAAAAAACCCACCACACAGTCTGGCCATCAATCACATCCTTAGGAACAGAACTGGCCGATTACGCACATCTGGCCAGACAAACTGTTTTGCAAGCATTCTGTGCCAAGGAGCTTTGTCAGTTGAGATGGAAGGATCTGCTGGTATCGTTTCTCTGATTTTTTCATTCTTCCAGTCTTACAATTTAGTTTCCCACATTTTGCAGCTTCTCTCTTCTTCTTTTGCTTCATGCTCATGAAAATTCACCAGCTTTTTAGGGCAAATTTCTCCCAGTCAAAACATTTTATGTGGATTTTTGACAAACATACATTTTTGCAAGTAATTTCCATTGACATACTGTACTTCATTTTTTGTATGCATTTTCACTACTATCTTTATTTTTGTGAACACTTTCCCTTAATATATGCATTTTTGGAAACATTGGTTAGAGAACCATATTGCAAAATTTTGGATAAATGTGAATTTTGAAGGATGGATGTATTTTAGTTCTACTCTGAGTAGAATTTAGCTGGCAACAACCCCAAAAGACCTTTACTTTTCTGAAGTTGATTTGTTGTATGAGGGCAACACAGCCCTCTAACTTTATTTGTGCAAAGCTACATTGATAATATCTGCTTGAATTCCACCTCCCACCCACCTAAAGAAATGTTTTGTGATATGGCCAGTTCCCCATAACTGTCAGAAGTTGCAGAAAGCAGCTTTTCCCACTTTCCACATGAGATGAGTTTACTATTTTCAGATAGGTTAGCAGATATTTCATTAGTTTGTGTTTATGTCTTTTAAATTTGCAAGTGTTTTGCTTAATTGGAGCTCCATTCAGAACTGCCTAACTGCTTCCCTTGAATCTGAGTCAAGGCAGTGGTGAACCTTGGCGTCTCAAATTTCAGTGGCACCTTGTGGGGTGCAAAAATTCAGCACCCCTTTGCATCTTGCACTCCATTCTAAACAATAATCACAGCATCTCCTATGGAGCCCCTGAGGCTCCTTGCCCAGTGTGACCGAACCGGTCATGCTCCCCTAAATCCGCCTCTGGTCAAGGGGATCGGCAGCTGGTAGCTAGCAGCCATCCCTGCTCCCCAAGCAATCATCCCCAGCAAGCAAAATGCTACAGAATCCTTGAGAGAGAACATCATTTTGCAGAGCCAAAGTGTCTGCTTGCCTTTGAAAAGACTCAGGGCAGAGTTGAGAATCTTATTGCTTAATAATTAAACATCACTTAGCAGTCAGGTCGCTTTGCTAACAGCAGTGCTGTGAAAGGGTGCACAGCTTTCCCCATGAACTTTAGAAGGTTTTATTGCCTCTGGAACTCCCCTGAGGTCAATTCTGATTTTCTTCCATCACACTTTTGAGAGCATTGATTCCCTCCCCAACACCCCTTTTTGTAATCCAGCCACAGAGGAGAACACTCGTTTTATCAGGTAGGCAGCAATGTATGTGATACTCAACAATTGTTTTCTTGCCTCTCCAGAGGGTTACACACTCCCTCCCCGGTACAATTAAAAGAAGCTGCTTGCAATCAAAGGAATAAAAACAAAAAGCAATTGATTTTAATTCAATGAACGGACATGTTTTGTTCTACGCCTCAGCTCCTTTTTTCCCCAGGTCCAGCGGTTTTCAAAATTGATTTTGAAGAAGTGCAATGAGCTCACCCAATAGAGAGACATGTATGAATTGTCTTTTGTTTTCTTTCATGCAGAATTATATTGAACAACTGCTTCTGGAGTGGTGGAGGATAGTTTGATACACCCATACATTACTTGTTTTCTTTTCCCTGTCTTGTTTAGTTTTTAAATAATCATGGCTCCCTACCAAGGAAGGATATATCTGTTTTGGTTCTGTCAGTTTCTCATTTTTCCAATCTTAAATTCGCAAGCATTTTTGCGCAAATTGCCCTTGTTATAAGAATTTTAAGGTCTCAAATATAGAATAAATATTCATAAGTGCACACATACTTAAATATATGACCCATGTGTCTGAAATAGTATGGGAGAGCAATCCTGAAGCCATTTTGACTCTCCCAATGACCTCAAATATTCCTCTGCAGTAAGGGAGGCAAATGGGGAAAGCCTCCCCATTGTCTTTTTGTTTGCAAATCCTGTCTTAAAGGCATATTTGTGTATGAATAGGGTGAGCCTGTGACCAGGATTCAGGAACTAAAGTATTAACCATCACGAAAGTATGGCCAGGCTGCCCAGGTAATGCAATCAGTGACCATTATCAGGTATCCTGACAGGCAAGATTTCTGCTGTAGACCGCCTCCTTCTGTGATGTATGTATGATGTTTTAGGGGTGTGTTCTTGGGCTACAGGGTGAGCAGTTTCAAAAGTCTATATAAGGGCTTGCACACCATTGTTCAGGGCTCTCCTCCCTCCTGCATGTGGTGAGTGGGGACACCGTTGCAATAATTTATTTCCTTTAATAAAGATCAGACTTACTAGCTGCTTTGCTTTGGTTGGCCTCTGTTTTCTCCTACTGATAGGGAATCCATTTAAGGACTCTATACTAGCTCCAGAATACGCCATAAGAGAAAGGGAGCAGTTTTTCTTATAACATCCCCTGCATTTTTGTACGCAGCTCTGACTAACGTACACATTTTTGCAAGTAGTTAGGAGACCCCTGCAGTTCCCAGAGTTCCATGTGAAGAGGGACTGCATGTTAAACCACTCTGAGAATTGTGAAGTGAACAGGGGTCTCCTAACAATTCTCACCCTTAACAAACTACAGTATCCAGGATTCTTTGCAGGGGAATCCATGACTGTTTTAAGTGGTATGGTGCTACTTTAAATGTATGCTGTTGAGGTGGCCTTAGATCTTAGCCAGTGAACAACTTCAGTTTTGGACACTCCATTTCCACATGGTGTCTTAAATCTTGGATCAATGCCTGAACTCCCAGGTGGAGTTGGCCATCAGTTTTGAAGGTACCCATTGGATTTGGCCTGGCTGCATAGAGTTTGGTGCTGAAAGGCAGGAAGCAAAGTGTCCGAATGCCAACTGTGTTGTTCATGTATAGTTCCTACTCTCATTCTCTACCCCTGTTTCTTGCTCATGTTTTTGAAATAGACAATGCCTGCCTCTTGAGAAGGTTAGGGCATAATGATCTCTCACTGTGGGCTGCCCTTTCTCCTTTTAGATAAATCTCTTTGTCTGCTGAATTCAACATCAAGGATAAACTAGACCTCTGCAAGTGGTACACAGGCTTCAGCAAATGGTTTCTTTTTGTTCCCTTTTGGCTCTGTGATTAGATGAACAATCAACAAGAAGCTCAGAGCATCCCAGCGGCTCAACTGCTGACACAATCTTGCATTAAATTTTGGGCTATCCACTGATTGGTTTGAGTATTTATCTGAGAAGCACTGATCTCCTTGGAGTCAATATCTGAGAGACAGCAGGAGCTGCTGGGCTTGTCCTTTCAGTTAAACAGTGAGAGATTTCAAAATGTGCTTTATGTTAGGTGTTACCATGAAAACCCCAGCATTTGCAGCTATCAGCTGCATATTACAGATGTAGGTTGTGTCATGGAAGTGCAAATCACTTGCAAGACATTATCTCATCCAGTTATCCTTTCTGTTGTATGGATGTCTCCAAATCCAAGTTATGTGGGGAAACAGAGAGCAAGGAAAAATGAGCGTGTGCATTAAAGCTCAGTAAAGGTAATGGTAAAGGTAAAGGTAAAGGGACCCCTGACCATTAGGTCCAGTCGTGGCTGACTCTGGGGTTGCAGTGCTCATCTCGCTTTACTGGCCGAGGAAGCCAGCGTACAGCTTCTGGGTCATGTGGCCAGCATGACTAAGCTGCTTCTGGAGAACCAGAGCAGCGCACGGAAACCTCATTTACCCTCCTGCCAGAGCGGTACCTATTTATCTACTTGCACTTTGACATGCTTTCGAACTGCTAGGTTGGCAGGAGCAGGGACTGAGCAACGGGAACTCACCCCATCGTGGGGATTCGAACCGCTGACCTTCTGATCAGCAAGTCCTAGGCTCTGTGGTTTAACCCACAGCAGTATTGGCCTACATATATATGCACATACATGCTTGATTCATTCAAGGGCTGGGAAAAGGAACCCCTTTCAGTCCAAGGGCCATGTTCCCATCTGAGAGAAAAGTGAGTGAAACAATGAATGGAAAATTTACCTTTGAACGGTAGGATGTGAAGTAAGGCTGTGTGTGTGTGTGTTGCAGACAGGGAAGCCTGAAGGACTGCGTTTGACTCCCAGGTCCAAGGTGAAGCAGATGAAGTCACAGACCCTCCAAGTGTCCCTATATTCCAGGGACGTCCCTGATTTAGAGAAGGTGTCCCGGTTTCCGATTTGAACCTGGAATGTCCCACTTTTCCTTAGGATGTCCCTGTTTTCATTGGAGAAATGTTGGAGGGTATGGAGCTATCTGAACCCTCCTGCTGTCACAAGGAAATCCTGTATAGGGAAGGAGTTTTTTTTTAAAAAAAATATTCATGTTTTATTATGTTTTTATATGTTGGAACCTGCTCAGAGTGGCTGGGGCAACCCAGCAAGATGTATGGGGTATAAATAGTAAAAATATCATTATGGAATGGGACGTCCCCATTTTCATCGGAGAAATGTTGGAGGGTATGAGTCATAGAAAAGGCGAGCAAAAACACTGCTATTGGTGATGGTCAAGCCTGTGCCCCATTTTCCCCCTGGAATGACACATTTGATGGATGTCCAACATTTGATGAGCAGTTTATTATAATGCAAAATGCTATTGAATGCGATTGTGTTGGTGCCGGTTGCAGTTTGGACTTAGTGTTGCTGTTTTTATAATGGCTGTTTTGTTTTATTCTGCTTTGTTTTATCTTTTGTACTGCTGCTTATACTGTATGCTGTGTTGTAAGCCACCCTCTGCTCTGATCTGGAGGCAACTGATAAAACGTGTGAACCAAATTTTAAAAGGTGCAACCATACAAATGGATTCATCATTTAGGCTGTAATTCTAACCCATAGGATTTACTTCTACGTAGGCATGGTTAGGATTTGACTGTTGCTCACTACCCTCTGTGAGTCTTACTTTTGCAAGCTTCCATGTGAATGTAACTTACACTTTCAATGAGCATCATTTTGCATCTTAAGTGTGTATAGACCATGGGTAGGCAACTAAGGACTGGGGGCCGGATCTGGCCCAACTGCCTTCTAAATCCAGCCCACGGATGGGCCAGGAATCAGTGTGTTTTTACATGAGTAGAATGTGTCCTTTTATTTAAAATGCATCTCTGAGTTATTTGTGGGGCCTGCCTGGTATTTTTACATGAGTAGAATGTGTGCTTCTATTTAAAATGCACCTCTGGGTTATTTGTGGGGCACAGGAATTCTTTCATTATTTCCCCCCAAAATATAGTCCGGCCCCCCACAAGATCAGAGGGACAGTGGACCGGCCCCCTGCTGAAAAAGTTTGCTGATCCCTGGTTTAGACACTACACGGCATCGCTGTAATTCCTGGATTAATGTTGAATGTTGCAAGGGCTGATCTACAACATTTTTTGCACAGAATCCAAATGGGGAGCCCAGGATTTCTTGTGATATTCTGTCAGAGAAATTTACACTTTTAAATGGTCACAATAAAAGATTGTGCCGATTTTAAGCTCTAAATATCTGTTCTAAAACAGGCTCCATCTTTTCCACTGATAGTTTTGCTGTAGAATTAAGGGTTTATTATTTTTTATATTAAAAAAACCAACCCTGGGTGAGAAGTGAGTGTGGCAGGAGGGAAATGAGCACGCATTTGATAGTCTTTTGTATCTTCTGCTGCTTTGAGTCAAGTAGCTTCGGCTAAGAACTGATGAAGGCTCAGTAGCACACCCACGAATTTAGATCCCCCATTCTGTGAAGGAGGAAAATTCAAGCTGTCAGGGCACTCTGACACTGGAGACAATTTGCATGCTAAACATACTGTATTTTTAGCAGCAGCTAGATTTCTCAGAGTTTAACAAACCTGAAGACTTAATTATGGACTTTGGGCTTCTCAGGGCATCTGAAGCATACTTCTCGCATTGTTGCAACTCTTTCTTCTGTCTACATTTTGCTCACTATATTTAAAAAGCGCTCTGGAGCTGGCAAGAAGATTGTTTTGTTCACTGCAGAACAACACAGGAAGCACAAAGACCTTGACTTGTAGCTACAGAACTTGTGTTATATGAGACTGGCTTTATCCCGCATTATTAAACTCAATGCTGTTCTGCTCATGCAAGGAAAGTGCAGGCCTTGTATTGACGCACCTCTGTAAGGGTATTGTAGAGCTGGAAAAGGGCAACCAAAACCAAAATGATCTAGAGCTGCAGCCCAAAATAGGAAAAGAGGTAGTAAGGGAACACCTAAGGTAAAGATAAAGGGACCCCTGACCATTAGGTCCAGTCATGACTGACTCTGTGGTTGCAGGGCTCATCTCGCTTTATTGGCCGAGGGAGCTGGCGTACGGCTTCCGGGTCATGTGGCCAGCATGACTAAGCGATTTCTTGTGAAACAGAGCAGCGCACGGAAAAGCCGTTTACCTTCCCGCCAGAGTGGTACCTATTTATCTACTTGCACTTTGACACGCTTTCCACCTGCTAGGTTGGCAGGAGCAGGGAGCTCACCCCGTCGCGGGGATTCGAGCAGCCGACCTTCTGATCAGCAAGTCCTAGGCTCTGTAGTTTAACCCACAGCACCACCCGCATCCCTAAGGGAACACCTAGCTACTTTAAATGAATTCAGATCTCCAAGACCTGATGATCTGCAGCCAAGGGTAGTAAAGGAGCTTGCAGATGTATTTTCAGAGCCTTTGCCTATTATCTTTGAGAGTTCTTGGAAAACAGGAGAGGTCCCTAGAGACTGGAGGCAGGCAAATGTTTTTCCCATCTTCAAAAAAGGGGGAAAGCAAGACCCAGGTAACTAACGACCAGTGAGCTTGACATCAATACCAGGAAAGTTCCTAGAACAGATACTTCATCAGTCAATCATTTTGGAGCATGTGAAGAAAGGACATTAGGTTAAAGAAGAGGTGAGACAGAGGTGGGGAAAACAATGCATTATGTTGAGAAAGGGAAGAAAGTTTTTCTGTCTCTCTTGTAAAACCACTACAATTCTGGGACATCCAATAAAGAAGAAAGTTGGGAGAGTCAGGACAAAAGAAAATACATTTTCACATAGCAGAGAGTTAAATAGTGGAATTTGCTCCTACAAGAGAAAGTGATGAGCACTGACTTGGAGGTCTTCCAATATATATTTGAATTTCTCCACCACGCAGGCTATATTTGCTCTATAGTCAGTTGGGGAGGGTGTTGTGGGGAGCAAGGACACCAAGTTGGAACCCCAGGCAAGAAGAAATTCCAGAAACTGCCTCAATCACATTTGCGATTCTTGTCAGATCAGGACAACTAAAATTACCAACAAGCACTCGAAACACAGGCAGATAAAGGCAGACTGATGAGTCTATATTCGTGCGCATAGAGAGAACAGGGCATGCTTGCCTTTGCTCAGTTCTTTAATAAAGCAAGAAGTCTGGGTTGAGATGCTGATCCATAAAACGGGCATCTAAATTGAGGCAGGAACTTCAGAAAGACAGCAGTTAATTTCCTCTTGAAGTTTCCTAGACCAAGGTGGAGAAACTAGCTTTTTGTAGTCCTCTTGCGGGTATTATTAACTTTGGGAAAAGGGTCAAGGAGGACAGTGGAGATGAATACTCTAGCCCAGGCATCCCCAAGCTGTTTTGAGACTACAGCTCCCATCATCCCTAGCTAACAGGACCAGTGGTCAGGGATGATGGGAACTGTAGTCCCAAAACAGCTGGAGGGCCAAGTTTGGGGACGCCAGCTCTAGCCCCATATCCCTACTCCAACACCTTGCCATTCTCATCACCCTTCAGGAATTGAGGGTGAATTTGTTTTGGGGGGGTATCTCCCCACATTTTAGTACCCTGGTTACTCAGTTACAATTATGCATGCATACTAATAAGTTACCCTGAAAGCCAACTTACTCACACAGGAAGTTGCCTTATATCATTGGTCTGCCATTGTCTCCACTGACGGGCAGTGCCTCACTGGGTTTATGGACAACATCCTAGACTTGGGTGAGGAGAGGTGGGAGAGAAAGTCATTCCATTTGCATTTGAATGGGAACCTATCCTAGTTCCACTTCCTGAATCAATATGTGGACCAAAACACAACTAGCTTTGGAAATGCTCCCCATTTTTTTAGGTGCAGTTCTCCAACAACAACAAAATGCATATGTTTGGGAAGATCATGCACAAAATTGCATATAACGGTGAAAATACTGTACAAATATGCATTGTATTATGGATGAGTAGCCACATGCTTTGTGCCACCTGGGCTTTTGATTATTTCTTCGGAGCTAAACTGTTTGCACAATGGGCACAAGGCTAATCATTCCACGGTAAAGAAAAGGGCCACGGCAATTAGACTAGCTTTTGTAGAGTGTGAGCTTAACAGGATTACATGTAAGCACAAGATTAATTTCCTCTGTAAACACAGGAAGGCAGCAAATCCCTTCCTGATCAGGAAACTGGAAATACCAAACTTCTCAAGAGCACGCGTGTTTCCAACTGGACGACTGTTTGTGTCTTAATCCAACTGAATCGACTCAATCCTGCAAATCAATTCTCCACCCTCTTAATTAAAAGGCTCAAACACCTTAAATGTCAACCTACTTTGCACCATTAAAATTAAAAAGCAAGCGGCGATTTCCCCAGCTTCACTTGAGTGAGATCAAAACAGAGAAATGTCATTCAAGTGGATAAAATTCAGGTCATGGCACCAAATCTGTAAGGAAGAAGCCGGGAAATCTCAGTCACGGGGTTGTGGTAAGGTTGTCAGGTCAGGAGCATCCCATTCCCTGAGATTTCAAGGCCCAAATCTGAGACCTGGAGAGGCCTCTGGTGAAGTCATGGGTTTGGAGACGGAAGCTAATTGGGAGAGGGGAACAGAAGAAGGCAAATCCCCTTCCCAAGGGTCTATGCTATAATTTGCAGCAAGTTCCAGCCTGCCTGAAGCTTGCAAGCTGCATGCACAGTCTTCTTAAGATATTGTTGCATGCCACCCTAATCTTTCAGCGGGTTCCAGCTGCTTACCCAGGGTTTGGTTTCCTCAGAATGAAGGACAGCGGAGACTATGATGTCTTCAGGATACATAGTTTATTTACACATATATACAACCTGAGCCTGAGATAGAGGGGCTTGCAGCATCAGAACCTCAGGAAGGGCTTGCTTCTCCCATGGCCACAATCTTGGATCCAACCAGAAATCAGGCATGGCTCTGTCTCTCAGCTGTCCAGCCTGCTTCTTGCTTCTAGCTCACACACCTGTCCTTTGTATTTCCAACTAACAAGCTGTGGAGGGAGGTGGTCCCACTCATTTGTCTTATGGCACAGAGCCACTTGCTTTGTTCCCTTAATGTTCCATATTTAGGGAGCCATATTTAGGAAGAAACTTTGGTTATCCCAGCAATCAGATCCTTTTTGGATTCAGGAATTAGAAGGGACTTGGGCATACAGTCTGCCCCATCCCAAAATTCTCAACAGTATATTTTTGTAAAGGCAGTCTCACCCACCTGGAGAGTCAAGTGCTTTACCTGTCACCTGGCCCTAGAGGTTCAAAGACTGTCTCAAGGCAAATCTTAAAAAATGTAGCATAAGCACCAACAACTGGGACACAGTGGCCTGCAAGCGCTCCAATTGGAGAACACCCTTTACCAAAGGTGTCATGGGTTTTGAAGACGCTCAAGTTTAGGATGAAAGGAAGAAATGTGCTAAGAGGAAGGCACGCTTGGCAGACCCTCACAATGATCAACTCCCACCCGGAAACCTATGTCCCCACTGTGGAAGGACGTGTGGATCCAGAATTGGCCTCCACAGTCACTTACGGACTCACTTTTAAAACTGTGTTTATGGAAGACAATCTTACTCGGCCACGAGTGATCGCCAAAGAAGAAGAAGGATCCCTTCACTGAGGAGAGGGACTCAACTTGAGTCTAGCTAGTTTCAGTCCTGCTGTGAATTCTGTGTGTGAGAAAGCGTGTTCTCCATAGGAGAGAGCACGTGTTGCGGTTGGGGATACAGGCCACCCCATTGTTGCTGGGCAGATTTTGGGAAGAACCCAGGCAGCGAAATGGTTAAATTGGTCGCTGGGGAGAATTGAATGTTGCCAAGATTGGAGGTGGGGTCAGAGCTTTTAAATGCTGGACGCCCAACTCTGGGCGTCCTCTTGGCTGTTTGCACCGGATCACCCGCCCACCCTCCCTGTAATGGGGGGGGGGGTTGTTTACTTGATCTTGCTATGCCTGTCATGGGGTCGTCTGCCTTAGTGCGGGGGCCTGGTAGGAATTTTGCCATCTGGCTGATTGGCTGGTGCCATTTGTTTTTTTCCTACTGCGTAGCAACTTGTAAGGTTGGCGGTTAGGCATTGGTTAAAATTGTTTGGTGGAGGGGTAAGTGCCTACCCCTCCAATGGTGGTGCGGAAAGGGAATTCCGTTAAAGGAATCCAGGGGCTTGCCATTCTTTTCGTCCTTGTCCCCGGAGTCGGACTTGGGCCGTGCAAGCCCCACAGGAACATGCGGGTGAGAAGTGAGGGACTGATGCCCAGCTTCATTTCTCACCCAATACTTGTTTCCCATGCTGGCTTCCGCTGGAATCCGGAAGTCAGTTCTGTCCCTGGGGCAAGGGCAGATAGTCATAACCACTCACATTTTTTGTATTTGAATAAAGTTGTGGCCAAAATTATGCCAAAAGCCTTAAACAAAAATTGATGTGTGAATTTATTTTGGGGGGTGGCATGGGAACCTCAACACACAAAAGTGTGTTCCCCCTAAAGCTCCAGAGCGTTAACAGTGGACTTTGTATAAAGCACACTGAGGTAATGAGAGCTCAATGTTCCCAAAACATGATCATCAACAATTGTTAGGCTTAAACCTCAAATGTGCTGCCTTATTCACCAGATGCATTAGTGAATTAAATTCCAGAGAGATCCATTTCCACGCCATTTTATTATTAACCGACTGTATAACATCGGCAAAGGTCTTACAAAAGGTACTGTGAACTGGGTACAGCTAGCAGTTACAGGGGTGGCAAAGGTGTCAATTCAATGTGATGGCTGTGGGCGACAGTGACAGCTTTCTGATGGTGAACCACAAATACCTTGATGGTGACGTGGAAACATTTAGTCAGAAAAATGCCCCCCTCCCTGCATCTTACCAGAGACCAACTACACATCCCCAGTGATCCCCAACAATTTTTTTATAGCGAACACAAGTTAGAAATCTAATTAAACCTTTATTGGCAATATCTGTTTAATTAGATTTCTAACATTTAAATGTTACTGCATGTAATGTTATATTCCCCCCCTTTAAAAATTTATAGGGGAGAGTACTGAAGAGGTCACAGCAAGATGTCAAAGCATGAGGTGCGACGGGAGACCTAGAAACAAATGATCTCAATCCCAGAACTAAATCTGGATATTGAGGGTGGTGTTTTTGTCTCTTCTCAGTTAGACTGTTTCATGCCTTTTTTTTTTGTCTGAGCTGTGTTCTTACTTGATAACACAAAGGCCCTGGTCTGTGTCCAGGAAAGAATGCCATCTGGCACAGCCCTTGGGAAGGGGATCCTCAATCCACTCTTGCCCAATCACTGCATTGCAAACAGAAATGGGCAAATCCATCCATTTTAATATCTCCCCCTTTCTCATTTTTCTATTCTTCAGTTCTCCACATTCCTACATCAGTTTGCATTTTTTTTTTAAAAAAAACCCTCATCAAAATTCATCAGTGATTTTAGCACAAATTTCTCGCAATGCACATTTTTGTTCAAAGCATTTCCCTAACAAATATAATGCATTTTTGTATGCTATTTTACCAATACACACATTTTAATGCACATTTTGCCTGAGTATATGCTTCTTCTTCTTTTCTTATACCTTACTTGGCCAGATGACTCCATTCCTAAATTCAGAGAAATATTTCAAAGGACGGCTGTGTTTCTGTTTGTGCATTGTTTCAGTGAGTATGAATTAGGCAGGCCCACTTTCAGATGTGAACTAAATCAAATTTCTTCCCCACCCCAATTTGCAAGTGCTTAGGGGAGCACTGCCCTGAGTCCCTAATGAGCAGTCCTGTATGGAACTTCATAGAAAGAACAATTCAGGTTCCTGCCCTAATGTGTTAGCTTTTATTTAAAAGCTGCCGTAGATTGGGACTCAAGCAGAACCAATCTGCCTGAAGTGCTTCATTGTAAGATGGGCTTTCCATGCAACACGCTCTCCACAGATATGGGGCATGCTAGATTTTCGCAGCTTGGCTAAAGTTCCCATCATGTCAGAATAATGGTGTCTCAGATAAAACCTTCTTGAAAATAAACCCTGTTCATATGCCATACTGGCTATTGTTCTAACTCCACTGATGGAGGCAGCATGAACCTGAATTGCAGTTGCTGGAAATTACAGGTGGGCATGATGTTGAAGGGTTAAACCACAGAGCCTAGGACTTGCTGATCAGAAGGCCAGCGGTTCGAATCCCTGTGACGGGGTGAGTTCCCGTTGCTCGTTCCCTGCTCCTGCCAACCTAGCAGCTCGAAAGCATGTCAAAGTGCCAGTAGATAAATAGGTACAGCTCTGTCGGGAAGGTAAACGGCGTTTCCGTGCGCTGCTCTGGTTCGCCAGAAGCGGCTTAGTCATGTGGCCGCATGACCCGTAAGCTGTACGCCGGCTCCCTCGGCCAATAAAGCGAGATGAGCGCTGCAACCCCAGAGTCGGCCACGACTGGACCTAATGGTCATGGGTCCTTTACCTTTATGATGTTGGCAACAGCTAATCTAAACAAGCACAGCAATCTCTGACTGTGGCTCCATCAGAGATTCTTTCAACACTACCTGTTTGATCCTTTGAAAAATTTACTGGAGATACCAGGAATTAATTCTGGGGCCCACCGTGAACAATGCAGGGCATCCGGGTATAGGGCAGTATATAAATAGTAGTTGTAGTAGTAGTAATGCATATGCTTAGGGCCCTCGTATTTATGGGACCGCCTCTCCTGGTCTGCCCCACAGAGGACTTTAAGGTCCATGAATAATCATAGTTTAGAGGTCCCGGGCCCTAAGGAAGTCAGACTATCCTCCACGAGGGCCAGGGCCTTCTCAGTGATGGCTCCGACCTGGTGGAATGCTCTGTCCCATGAGACCAGGGCCCTGCAGGATTTAACTTCCTTCCACAGGGCCAGTAAGACAGAGCTATTCCGCCTGGCTTTCAATTTGAACTTAGCCTGATCTTTTATTCCCCTTCCTTCCCTCCCCTCCCCTTTTTATGAAGATTACCCGCTCTGGATCCCACAGCTAATTCTCCCCATGTCTCCTCGCTGGCCCAAATAGGACTAATTTAGCCAGCTCGCCCTGGTGATCATCAAATGTTTATTGGATGGACTTCCCCCCTACATTGATTTTTGAATTCTGAATTTATTGTTATTCACGTTTTATACTGTATTTTGTTGCATCAATTAAGTGTTTTAAATTTGTTGTTAGCCGACCTGAGCCCGGTTTTCTGAACCGGGAAGGGCGGGGTATAAATAAAAAAATATTTATTATTATTATTATTGAGCGGTCTTTTCCTAACAATTTATGCTTCATTGAGCATTTCTTGGAGGTTTCTTCAGATTGAATACTTGATTTAGGAACCTAGGAAACTGCCTTAAACCAGACCATTAATCTGTCTGTCTTGACTGATTGACTGATTGACATGAGCGCTGCAGGATTTGGGGCAGGGTTCTCTCCCAGCCCGGCCATCAGAGATTTAACCTGGGGCCTCCTGTATACAAAGCAAAAACTCTGCCACCGAGCTACAGCCCTTCCTTGTCTTCCACCTATCCCTCCTTGCCTGTTAGTTCTCTTTCATCCCCACCTCCATTGGATTCCCTTCTGGACAATGGCATGTAATCAGAGAAGATGCTGGAGAAGGCAAGGAAAGCCGGTGGATGCTGGTGGAGATGGCTATTGTTTTTGAGCATCATGGGCAGACACTAATTACAATGCATACCATGCAAGACAAGATTTTGTATATTTTCATTTATTATTCTTATTTTTTTGGCTTGGGCTTCTGCTCAGTTCATTCAATTATATATATATATATACACACACAAACATCATTGTTATACAGTGTCCTCCGCACTGAGGTTCCATTTTCTTACATTCTCCTCCTGGCAACAGTGTTTTGAGGCTACTGAACGCCTTTATGCAGCCTGCCCAACCAGACCTTGAAGTCTGAAGGCAAGGCCAATGGACACAATCCTAAGAAGTCCTGGCTGGTTTGGGGAGCAGTGGCAGAGAGAGGTTCTCCTATTGCAAAGCAGACAGGATGGTGGTGTCTTTGGTGAGAAATGTATCCATCAGAGCTACACACGAGCAAGTCAATGCACTCGACTGTTAGGCTCGGCTAATCACTGTGATGAATGCACTGAAGACCACAAGTGTTACTTGGGGCATTTTCCCTAACTGCTGTTGTTTCTAGCACAGTGCAAAGGTTGCAGTTGAAACGAACACTTCTTCATCAGTCTCCCAGAGTCTGAATGCCACCTTGGTCATGAATGAGACAACCTTCAACCGATACAGTGGTTTCAACCCAGCTGACAAATGTATGTAGGCATGACACCCATAACACGGCGTGCTTCGATGTCCAGGCAGAACACATGGTGTCTTCATGGTCCCCATTAGGACCATGCTAATCATGCACCTGGTCCTCAGGAGAGTTAGCAGTGAAGGATCTTCATAAAGGCCTTCCGGAACTCAATATTGAAGGTGGTGTAGATAATGGGGTTGACAGCACTGTTGACATAGCCAAGCCATGTGAAGGCATTGTACAGGGCCGGGGGGATGCCACAGTTGCAGTGCATGTTCAGGATGTGGGTGATGAAGAATGGGAGCCAACAGATGATGAAGACGCCTGCAGGAGGACAAATGAAAGGAGCCAGGTTAGCATTGCAGCGACCAGCCAGTACTTTTTCACAACAGAATGCAGTTAACTTATGCAATGTGCTACCACCAGATGTGGGGAATGTCAGAGAAGCAAATGATATTCCTTGCCACTTGCAGCACGATATGCGGGTGGCGCTGTGGGTTAAACCACAGAGCCTAGGACTTGCCAATCAGAAGGACAGTGGTTCGAATCCCCGCGACTGGGTGAGCTCCCATTGCTCGGTCTCTGCTCCTGCCAACCTAGGAGTTCGAAAGCATGTCAAAGTGCAAGTAGATAAATAGGTACCGCACTGGTGGGAAGGTAAACGGCGTTTCCGTGCACTGCTCTGGTTCGCCAGAAGCGGCTTAGTCATGCTGGCTACATGACGCCGTACGCCGGCTCCCTTGGCCAATAAAGCGAGATGAGCGCCACAACCCCAGAGTTGGTCACGCCTGGACCTAATGGTCAGGGGTCCCTTTACCTTTACCTTTATGCAGTCGTACCTTGGTTTTCAAACAGCTTACTTCTCCAATGTTTTAGCTCCCGAATGTCGCAAACCCTGGAAGTGACTGTTCCGGTTTGCAAACTATTTTTGGAAGCCAAACTTCTGACAGGGCTTCTATGGCTTCTGATTGGCTGCAGGAACTTTCTGCAGCCAATCAGAAGCCGCGCTTTGGATTTTGAATGTTTTGGAAGTCAAATGGACTTCTGGAATAGATTCCGTTCGACTTCCAAGGTAAAACAGTATGGTTGTTTTTCCCTGCATAAAGTGTGTTTTGAGCCCCACAATCAAGAGGCTACTTTTGTCAAAGACCTTTCCAAAGTACCTCTGCCCTCTTTCATTTTCTACTGCATCTTTGGTGTTAGATTTCCCTCTTTATTTTGGCAGCTGCAGTTGTTATAATTTAATTCCTCACATGGTAATGCAGGGATGGGTAACCTGTGGCCCTTCAGATATGGTTGGACTCTATAACTCCTATCATCTCTGATGATTGACCATGTTGGCTGCAGCTGATGGGAACTGTCATCCAACAACATGTATTATGTTGGTATCAGCCTTGGCCAACCTGGTGCTCTCTGGATGTTGTTGGTGAAACTTTCATCAGCTCTAGCTGGATTTGATGGGAATTGTTGTTCAGCAAATTTCAACAAGAAATTCCTGCATCATTTGCCCTTCTCTTTTATGATTCCGAGTAAGCAACTGCCTCAGACAGTGAAGTAACCATTGATCGCCTTATAATCAATGGAGGGTATCAGGTTGACAGAGGCTGCTGCAGAAATAATAATTATTATTTTAATTATATCTGCTTTATTACTTTAATGATTTTTTTTAAAAATACCCACATTAGGAACTTTAAGAATGCAAACAGTGGTTTATAAAGATTGATATAAATACATAGAACAAAGGCATCAGAAGCCTCCAATTTACTATCAAACTCAGTGGAAGGTGGTTCTTGGATGGATGGAGAAGTTCTGTAAACTAGAGGTGGAAATGACATGGAACCCTTACCAAGCACTATGGCCAGCATCTGTGTGGCTTTCTTTTCCTTCTGCTGCGAAAACTTCCTCCTGCTCATCGTCTTGAGGGAGGTCCTCGTCTTGCCATTGGGCATTGTTTGGATCTCAAATATCTTGGCTGCTTTGGGGTTATCCACCGTATGCCCATTCTTCTCTACTTTTGGTGGGCCGTCCGTGGGAGACCGCAGAGTGGCATTGGCACAGAGGTTGGAAGCAGCTGGCATGGCCACTTCGTCGTTACTTGGCACAGGTGGCTTGTGTTTGGTTTTCTCTGCAGGGCTGGTGCTGGTTGCCATCTCCATCTCTTCCATGTGATTTACTGCATCCTGGACAAAGATCAGATTCGCCCCCATTTTTAATTATTTTTTACAAAAAGGATTTAAGGAAACCTACCTAAATTACTTCGTTCAAAGAGTGACTCAAGGGGGGGGTTAGGGTTATGGTGTAGGATGCAATTCTAAGCTCTGGTTGGCAGCAGCAGGGCTTGACGGAGCCAGGATTGTACCTGTAACTCTGGTGCTCATGCCATCCAAGGCAAAATATTGGGGAGGGGGGAAGTGCATTTTGACCCCATTCAGCACATTCAACTTTTTAATACCAGATTTTAACAATTGCATTTGTAACCCAATTTATGGCTTGCATATACTATTGATATGTTATTATTATTATTATTATTATTATTATTATTATTATTATTATTATTTTCACTACATTTATATATCACCTTTCTTCCAGGATACAGGGTTCTCTACCCCCCCTCACAACAACCCTGTGTGGTAGGTTAGACACAGAGACAATGACAGGCCCAAAGACACTCAGTGATCTTTGTGGCTGAGCGGGGATTTGAATCCTGTTCTCCCAGACACTCAACACCCAAGTGGCTCCGATTTAATGCACAATCTGTCTCTCAGATGATACATTTTCATTCTGGAATATGAAAAGATGTTATCTGTTCATGCCAAATGAACTGATGTCTTAATTGTTCAAACTGTTATGTGGATAGATAGCCTCCTTTAAAAGAGGTTGGGGCGAGCTGTGAAGGGATGGGCAAAAGGATGGGTGAGGTGTAAAGGGAAGGGAGTTTGGTCAGGTGTAGAGGGAGGAGGAGCTGGCCAGGTGTGTGGGGAGAGGGTTGGTAAAGGGGCAGGTGAGCGGATTGAGTAGGAGCTGTAGCCTCATGTCATTTATATTTGTTACTTGCTTTTCTTAGAAAGTAACACACATTAAGGCCGAGTCAGAAAAGCCAATAAAAATCCACGTAAATATATGGCAGGACTTACAGATCCTACCCCACTGAAAGATGCCACAGTGCTAGCCCAAATTAAGGGCCAAAATGCTGGTAAAGAAAAAAGTATTTGCCTGGCACCTAAAAGGAGATAAAGATGGTGCCAGGCATGGCTCCTCGGAGAGAGCATTCCACAAGTTGGGGGCCACCACTGAAAAGACATGAACTCTTCTTGCCACACTCAGAACAGGGACAGGGCACACAAAGAAGTGCCTCAGATGATGGTTGTGGGGTTCAGGTCACTTCATGTGAGCAATGCTGGTCCTTGAGATACTGGGGTCCTGAGCTGTATAATGCTATACAGGTAACCAGTAGCATTTCTCCATTTTAAATCAGGTTCAGGGCTGGCACCAAAGGATGGCATAGTTGGGCATCTGCCAGGGACAAACATTACACCAGTGAGCCCCACTGACAAGAGCGCTCCCTGAACTTGCTCCTCCTCTTCAGCACTGCAGCCCACTAACTTGTTCATCCAACAGTTACTTTGGCTCAGGCTCTGGTGGTGATGAGGGACGCGGGTGGCGCTGTGGGTTAAACCACAGAGCCTAGGACTTGCCGGTCAAAAGGTCGGCGGTTCGAATCCCCGCGACTGGGTGAGCTCCCGTTGCTCGGTCCCTGCTCCTGCCAACCTAGCAGTTCGAAAGCACGTCAAAGTGCAAGTAGATAAATAGGTACCACTCTGGCGGGAAGGTAAATGGCGTTTCCGTGCACTGCTCTGGTTCGCCAGAAGCGGCTTAGTCATGCTGGCCACATGACCCGGAAGCTGTCTGCGGACAAACGCCGGCTCCCTCGGCCAGTAAAGTGAGATGAGCGCCGCAACCCCAGAGTTGATCACGACTGGACCTAATGGTCAGGGGTACCTTTACCTTTACTATGGTGGCGATGAGGAGGAGCAGGAGACGTCCTTGCCTACATTTTCAGAAGTACATGTGATGAGGAAGAGGAGCACAGCAGCAGTTTATGGTGGTGCGGAGGCAGACTCACCAGGGAGCTGGACACTGGGAGAGTGTCTTGCCCTCTGTACAAAACCTGGAGCTTGCATGGAGTGGACTTGCTGAAATGGAGAAAGCTTGGGAGAAATCCCGGGGTGGACTTTCTCTGGGGAGGGGGGAGACTGAATCCTCCCTAAGTGTATGTCTGTTTCCCTGGAGCTGAGTTCCTGGCTCCAGATGGAGGGACTCTAAGAACTGAAAGAGATCCTGCAAGCCTGAAGCCTGCTATTGCTTGTAGTACAACTCACCACTCTCCGTTTGTGAAGCTGGAAGCTCCCATTGGTCTTCATGATGAGTGTGCAGAGCCTGACGTCTTCTAGATGAGTGCATTTGCTCTATGGGTGGGGAGGGAGGGAGGGAGTGCAAGGAAGGGAGGGGAAGCAAGGAAGGACAAACAGGGAGTGTAAGAAGAGATAAGTCTGGCCTGTGAGCTAGAGAGATGGATTTGAAATTCAGAAGACGGGGGATGGAGGATATAGATGTGAGGGCCCTGACTGTGTGTGTCTCCCTGAATAAACAGGGATCAGCTTGGCAAAGTCTGTAGCTTATCCTGGGTGAAGCAGGTGGGTGAAAAACTAAGTAAGAGATGTATTTCAAAAAGTTTTCTATATTACCTCTATAGCCTTTCCTTACAGGGGAATCACTCCAATCAAAACTATCAAGGGAGCAACTCCTGTTTAGAGAAAGGGTAAGGGGTGGTGGTGGGTGGGGCTGGCCCACCCTTGAGGCAAGGTGAGGTAACTGCCTCAGGTGGGCAGCAGATTCCAATCTCTTTATTCCACCTTGTTGCTGATGAAGATCTTCATTTTCACCTCTTCTTCCCTGGAGGGGAGGAGGATGCCATTTTGTGGTTCACCTCAGGTGCCAAAATGTCTTGGGCCAGTTCTGGTGGTGGGAAATGATAGAGTTGTATACAATTATGCGTGGTGTGGGGAAAGTGGACAGAGAGATGTTTTTTTCTCCCTTTCTCATAATACTAGAACTCAGAGCCATCCAGTGAAGCTGAATGTTGAAAAATTCAGGATTGAACAAAGCAAAGTACTTGGGTGCATTGTGGAATTTGCTTCCACAAGAGTCAGGGATGGCCACCAATTTGGAGGGCTTTAAAAGAGGATCTGGCAAATTCACAGAGGAGAAGGCTACTAGCCAAGATGGTCCTGCCTTCATGCCAGAGGCAATATGGCTCTGAATATGAACTGTTGCAAATCACAAGTAGGGAGAAGGCTCTTCTGCTTTCCAGAGCCATCTGATTGGCCACTGTGAGAGAACAGGGTGCTGGACAAGATGGGGCTCCTTGGGCCTGATCTAGCAAGGTTATTCCTACATTGTTACGCCTGCAATTCTTGTGAATACCCCTCTTAAAAAAAATAAACACAGATAGGCCAACAGATATACTGTGGCTTCCCAGGTGCTTGATAAACTCTATACTTTCCATCCTTTGGACAGGCAGCAAAACTAGAACATTTATTGAGAGCCTGAATGCATGGGTCGAGAAGCTTTGAGGGCCACAATCTGTATAGCCCCTGGTCGTATTTTCCACTATGATCTCTAGCTTGCACCTGTTCAGCTATTGCTATGGAAGTTGTCACTAAATGGTACAGGATGGGATGCCTCCAGGTTTTGTTTTGTTTTGTTTTGTTTTGGAGGTATGTAGGGTGAACTGCTCTCCCCAGTGTCATTACCAACATGCTTTTAACTGTTGCCCCAACTCCTGGTGTGCCTATTAAGGGCCAGGACAGTCAACCATGGTAGGAAGATGAACTCCCCCTATATTGGGGGTGCAATAATATAAGAAGAGCCTGCTGGATCAGGCCAATGACCCATCTCGTCCAGCATTCTCTTCTTGCAGTGGCCAAACTGATGCTTGTGGGAAACTCTCAAGCAGGACCCAAGCCCAAGCGCACTCTCGCCTCCTGTGGTTTCCAGCAACTGGTATTGAGGAACATTACTGCCTCTGACCATGGCAGTACATCCTGGCCACCATGACTAGCGGCCGTGGATAGCCTGCTCCTCCATGAATTTGTCCAATCCTCCTTTAAAGCCATCCAAGTTGGTAGCCATTGCCATCTCCTATGGAAAGTGAGCTCCATAGCTTAACCATGCAATGGGATAGCGATGTCAGAAACCAGGACGGCAGCTGAGGACTGATGCCTCTTCTGCTTTTGCCTAGGAGCCCTACCTGAGTCAGAGAACCAAACAGCCATCTCAGGTTCACTCACGCCGAACAGCAAAGATTGGGGAAGGAAAAGGAGGAGATGGGAAATCCTTGGGGATAAATCAGGAACAGGGAGGAAAGAGGAGATGGAGATTGGTGTGTGGGTGTTGCTTGGGTTCTGATTACCTTCAGTGGGGCCTCGGTGTCAGGGTCCAGGCCCACGTTGGTGGCGGTGACGCGCTTGGTGTTGACCCGCTTCCTGCGTTTCCGCAGCACTATGTATATCTGCACGTACACCAGCAGGGTGACAATGAAGGGGACGTAGAAGGAGACGATAGAGGAATACACAACAAAGGCAGGATTGGCAATGAAACACTCATTCTTCTCTGGAAGACACAAGAGATTGCAGGAGCGTTGTCCCAGCCATTAGGAGCTACTGCCAGCTTGCATGTGAGTTTGTGCTACTACAAGAAGGTGCAAAAGATGTTGTTTCTGGGGGAGAACCTCATCACACTTGGTCCCAATGCAATAAACTCCAATGCAAGCTTGAGATCTTCAGCAGTGGAGACTGCATGACTGTTATGGAATCTATCCAGCCTCACATACATGACACTGTTCCTTGGGAGAGCAGCCCCATCCCAAGACACTGCTAATTTCAAGGGGGCGGCATGCTGTCTCCCTGCCTTGCTAGTCTTTCTGACTTGCAGTTCCATAAAGTTATTTAAGAGACAAGGGGAGGAAGAGGAGAGTGAATGTCAAGGCTGGAGCCGGGAGCCAGTCAGCCATAACTCCCCAAGTGTCAGTGAAGTTAACTCTTTATTCAAAGAAACAAAATAGCTCAGGCCTAGTGAGCACAGCAACTCTTCCCAGTATGTCTTGCCCCAGTGAGGCAGTTGTGAGGACTGAAGGCCCCCACCTTCTCATAGCTCTCTAAGTCTCCTCCTCCCTTGGTTACTTCCCAAACAGTCTGAGGCTCCTTTGTTTTGCCTGTTTCTGCTTTACTCATGTCATACTGCTGCAGGTTCTGGGTGACCAGCAGGGAGGGGAGCTGGTCGCAGCACGAAGGGGAAAAAACCCAGGCTTCTTCAGCAGCCTGCTTTATATCTTTCTCTGGGGTCCTCCTCCACTCCAGTCTCTGCTTCTGCCTCTGATTCTGGACTGCTCTCTGCCATAGCCTCTTCCTGCTCACTAAACCCTGTTACCTCTGCAATTTTCAACACCTCCTCCAGTCCTCTTCCACTGACCACTCATTATCATCTCCCCAACTCTGGGCCTTCTTCCCTCAGTGTTACCCAGCTGCTGCCTCCCACCACACCTCTGTATCCAGCCAGTCCATGACAGTGAGTGGTGGAAGTTTGCACCCCTTCAGGAGATCAGATGTTGCTGTGGCAGAAATACAGCGTGACCAAGAGACACACACTGGGCTATTTTCTAGATGGGCCTTTGCCAGTCTTTCTGAATGAGCCATTGCGGATTCATAAAAATAACATTGAATTATAATTGGGGCAGGAGAATAAAGAGTATCTACACCAGCTTTTGACACAATGATGCACTCCAGTTGTTATTGGACTACAACTCCCATCAGCCTCTGCCAGCACTGTTCGTAAAGGCTGTTCTTCCCAATTGCTGTGCTGAAAGTAGGCCAATTTTACTCTTTCTTGTGTGTGCACATACATGTGTGCATTTCAGTGGCGTAGCGTGGAGGGTGCAGGGGGGGCCGGCCGCACCGGGCACAACATCTGGGGGGGGGTCTCGCACTTGCAGCTCTCTGCCCCCACTAAAATCCACGGGTTAGGGGGTGCAAATTACTTGCCTTGCCCCGGGTGCTGACAACCCACGCTACGCCACTGGTACATTTGCTTGCTTTCTGCACAAACTACCCTTTGGGGTTACAAGAGGAGGAAGGCTGTGTTGTGACCAGGACACACAGAGAGAATGCTGGCTCATTTATAGCCTACCCCCCCAGACTTGAACCCAGCACAGAATGCACCCCCTATTTTTTTTATCATGCTTACTTGTGTTGTTCAGCCCAAAAAGCAGTGGGCAGGAGACAGCAAAGGAGAGGACCCAGACCACGGCGATCATGACAGTGACTCTGCGCTTGGAGCTGTAGCGTGTGTTGTAAAGCATCGGCATGGCCACAGCAGTATACCTGTTTGGAAGGGAGACACAAGAGTGGGAACTCAGTGTGGCATTGGAGCTCACCTGCACTGCTGAAAAACAAACAAGGAGGGGAAGGATGGCAGAGGAAAGTTCAGGTCCAGAGATAGCAAGGATTCGTGATGCTGTGCTGGAAGGAGCACGCAATCCCTTGCAAGCTGGGAAGCAACTCAGAGATGGATTCTCTACCTGTCGATGCTGATGGCACAAAGGTTCAGGATGCTAGCTGTGCACATCATAACGTCCAGGGTGACGAAGATGTCACAGTGGATGCGGCTGAAACGCCACTCACCAACCACCTGAGAAGAAAACAGCATCGGTGTCAGGGGTGGGGAAGTCCAAGACTCTGTACAACAATAATAAAGACTTGGGTGGAATCTACACACATATAAAAACACTGTGAAAATGTGTGTTTTTTTTAAAAAAAACATTTTGAAAAATATATTGAATTAGCCATAGCTCACCATCGCCATCTAGTGTCACATTAGTATATTGCACTTTACAACACACTTGAAATGTTCTGTTTTCAGCTGTATAGCTGATTCCCTGGAGACACTTGTTTATCCAGGTATACCTATTCCATTTTCCAGCCAGATGGCCTTTACAACAGCCTCCCCTAGCCTCACACTCTCCTTATGTTTTGGGCTATGATTCCCATCAACTCCAGTCAACCTGATCATCCTGGGTGGTGATGATGAGAATTGTAATCCAAACACCAGGAAGGCACCAGGTTGGGAGCCGGCTGCCCTAGAGGAACTTAGAGACAGTTTTGATATGGAATAATTCAAGAAGCGCAGAAACAATGCTGGCATGGGCTGCATCTGAGCTTCTTTGGTGCAATCTCTTCAATCAATCAATTTATTTCTCAAATGCCCAGAGCAAGACAGTTCCAGCATAACCACATAAGCGCTCTCTCCTTCCCTTTCTCTCTCCTGCACAAATCACACCTTTGATCAGGTTTCCAGATGTTCATCGCTTGCTTGCCGCTTTTGGCTGTTGCAGTCTAGCTTGTCTGGAATGTAAAAATCTAGACCTGCCTGTCCGGAGAGATCAGCACTGATCCTATCAGCGGGGGGGGGGGGGGGATTTGGAAACAGACAACATGCTCCTGAATATACATCCAGCAAGCTGCCAACAGACTCCCCCCACCTGCCCCCCAGCTCTCCCTGGCCTCTGTAATTCTTGGAATCTACATCAATGTCTCTCAGCATCATTCACTTTAAGGGAGAGGATGTGAGACTTCAGAAGGAATTAGAAGACAAACTAATGAAGTGTTACACACAATGCTGGTGGGGAGTGCACTCTTTGTGGTGGTTGTGGAACGCAGCTTAAGAAGAGATCTGTCACATCAGGCCAGTAGACTCCCTGCCCCTGGCATCTGACACCTAGAATGACACTGTCTCTGGGATGTTTTATTTATTAATTAAATCACTTCATAGCGAAACTTTATGAGTGGTTCATAGCAAAATAGAAACGGTTGCATTCCCCCCCCCCCATTATGACTTATAGCTGCATGGCAGAGAGGCCTTCTGGGGACAATGTGTATTTGCAACAGCATCCTTTTTAGCAGCAAAGCATTTTGGGTGCAGGTGATAGACAAGGCACCAAAAAAACCGTTCTGACTCTCATGTGGAGCACTCAACAACAGGGATGTTTTTGATTTGGAGATGTAGGAAATGCAAAAACCAAACACCATGTGTCCAAAATGGTTTTAGAATTGTGGTGTTTTTTAAAATGTATTTAAACATCTAACCCCCCCCCATCACATACACTCCAAAGGGGAAAGAACACACCCATGCAAATATTGTTTGGTAAACACAGTTTTAGAAATGGGCAAAAGTTGTATGTTTCAGTGGAATTTGATTTCTTGGCAGTCAAAAACTTGCTGGGAATGCATTTCTTGCAGTGCATTCATACAAATGAGTTTCATGCGTCACATTAAAAATAGGCACACAATATTTCAACCAGAACAAGGCAAAACCATCAAAATCCAAATGACACTGTCTATTGTCTGATAAACAAACAGTCATTATTTATTTTTATTCTCTTGGAAGGGATAAACTGATATTCCACTTGAAAGCAGGTTGAGGATCATACAGAAGGAGTCCGGGTCTGTTGTTGCCTGTACTTGCTCTTGAAAAGTGTGGCAAGCATTGCCACAGAGATATATATATATGTCCAGCTAGTAGGTGATAGTTAAGCACTGTTTAACTATTTAGATAGTTAAGCACTGTTTAACTATTGATGACTGTTTGTTTATCAGACAATAGACAGTGTCATTTGGATTTTGATGGTTTTGCCTTGTTCTGGTTGAAATATTGTGTGCCTATTTTTAATGTGACGCATGAAACTCATTTGTATGAATGCACTGCAAGAAATGCATTCCCAGCAAGTTTTTGACTGCCAAGAAATCAAATTCCACTGAAACATACAACTTTTGCCCATTTCTAAAACTGTGTTTACCAAACAATATTTGCATGGGTGTGTTCTTTCCCCTTTGGAGTGTATGTGATGGGGGGGGGGGTTAGATGTTTAAATACATTTTAAAAAACACCACAATTCTAAAACCATTTTGGACACATGGTGTTTGGTTTTTGCATTTCCTACATCTCCAAATCAAAAACATCCCTGTTGTTGAGTGCTCCACATGAGAGTCAGAACGGTTTTTTTGGTGCCTTGTCTATCACCTACTAGCTGGACATATTCACCTACTAGCTGGACATACATTTAAGTGTCATTACAGCACAAGAATGCCTCTCCTGCTCTTACTTCTGTGCTCCATTCAAAAGTAAACAAAAAAAAATCAATGGGGCTTGATTTTTGAAATGAATGAAACAAGCCCCATTGATTTTTTTTTTTGTTTACTTTTGAATGGAGCACAGAAGTAAGAGCAGGAGAGGCATTCTTGTGCTGTAATGACACTTAAATGTATGTCCAGCTAGTAGGTGAATAGCATCCATTGGGGTATCCATAAGATTCTCCATTATTATGGGATTAATGTGGACTCCCTACCAAATTTTGCCTCTAACAGAGTCAAACAACTCATCAAAGAAAAAAATTATTTGGACTGTAAATGGAGGGACATTCATTCACTTTCCCAGATGGCATACTCATCCTGGTATCCAATATATAAAACATCTTTTGAGCTGGAGCAATACTTAATTAATCTCACGCTGGCACCCCTTAGAAAAGCATTTACAGCTTTGTGTCTTCAGTGTATGCCCTCCGCATATCGAATGGGAAGATTCAATAACATCTCTGTGTACCTAAGACTGCACCTGTGAGTCGGGAGACATGGAGGACATTCAACGCTATTCTTTACGATGCCCCTTATATACATCCCCTAGACAAAAATTCCTCGATTACATCCTTTGTTCTCTTTCCAACTGACCTCCCCTTGAGCAATTCTCTATTTAGCTGGCTGATAATAACGTATTTATTATTGCACTGGTTGCAAAACTTGCCTTGGCTGCAAGTAAGTTGAGAGCTAGGTGCCAAGACAAGTAGCATAAGGGGGAGTGTGAGATGTGGAGTGCTTAACTTATGCAGGTGTTATTTTTTGCATTTTTGTATGTTTGCTTTGCTGCTGTTGTTGTTCAGTTTCAAATCAATTATTTGCATGCTACGCATTGTGACCAATTGTGATGGTTTATAGCAGGCACCATCCACCTGCGGCCCTCCAGATGTTTTGGCCTACAACTCCCATGATCCCTAGCTAACAGGACCAGTGGTCAGGGATTATGGGAATTGTAGTCCAAAACATCTGGAGGGCCGAAGGATGGGGATGCCTGGCTTATAGCTTTTGGCAATAAAGATTTCATTCATCCGTTCATCCATTGGGGAAATGAGTGTGCAAAATAACAGCTACTAAGGTAGATTTCCTGGAAGACTTGATGGTGCTTTCTAGAATATTGGGCCCCCTGATTCTTGAGCCAACCAGAATTTAACTAACTCAAGGGCTTGCCTAGTTCCTCCTCACAGAAACCCCACAGACAGATCAACACCCTAATGAGTGGAAGAGTGTCATTACAGCCCAGGAGCCAAATACAACCTTCTAGGCCTCACTGTGTGGTCTCTATTTCCAATTATTTTCAATGCATTTGCCTACAGAATACACATTTTGCATGCATCTTTTACATAAGATACATACATTTTCTGCACTGAAACAGCATCACAAAAGTAAGAAAAGTGCATAATCTGATTGGGTTCTGATTTTCAGTCAAGTTTGGGAGTGTCAGGTTGGAACGGTCCACTGTGAAAAGCAGGTGGAAAAAGTTCCTATCCCCTCCCTTTCTTAGGCCGCATTGGCACAGTAGTTAATTCAGTTTCGCTCTGTTAATTTTCTTATTAAAGTATATTTGAGCTTTTGCATGACATAAAACCCACTTCTAGCGGAATCTAATGGAAGTTTAGTGCTCCTTTCTGTGATAATTGGTTCCAAAACAATCTGTTTGTAACCCTATTGACCCAGAATATTATGGAAGTAAAATTACAAAATTTAGGGTGTTATAACGGCATACAGTCATTTCCTGCCATTTTTACGGGGAAACATAGTGAAATAGAAGCATGCATGTGTGGAAAGGGTGGGGGAGTACCGTGCCCACTGGTGTGAATGGAATTTATTGTGGGATGTCAGTATATTGATCAAAAAACCATAGTTCCATAATGCAACAGGTACTGCTGTGTGAAAGGAACGTCTGAAAATGGGACAGAAGCAGTAGCATTATAATCAGAAAAATGAACACAATATTCCCCACATCTGAACACCTCCCAAGTGTTTGGGTCACCTCTTCCTGACTCTAAAGAAGCTTCAAGGATTCTTAACCAGGACAAGTTGCAATAGACTATTCCTAGAGTCTCCCTACCTCCAAGTAGACCCCCCATGGCATCACCAGAGTAGCCACGAGCAGGTCTGCCACAGCGAGGCTGACAATCAGGTAGTTGGTGGTCGTCTGAAGAGCCTTCTCCCTCGACACAGCCATGCACACCAGCACATTACCAAAGACGATGACGAAGATGAGGAGAGTGAGGAGCATGGCATAGAAATTATACTGAGGGGGCTCCTGTCCTGGGCTGGACCCATTGAGGGTTTGGTTATCGTAGCTGTCATCATACGAGGACATGTTCTGGAAATCCATGAGGAAGCAGCAGCTGGTTTGGGGATCTGCCTCACCACAAAAGGGGAAGACAAAAGAGTTGGTCATTAGCGGGTAACCAGCAGTGAGGAACATTTAGTCACAGATCTTAAGGCCACCATATTTGAACAACAATGTTTCAGAGAGAGGCTCCAGCGTGAAACTGATGCTGAAATGAAATTTAATGAGATGCAGGCAGAAGCCAACATAAACTGGGGGGTGGTTGTCTCACTGCAAACAAACAATTGCCCTATTTTAGGTGTTTATCATTTTCAATCATGCTATGCTAATTTATCACCAATGGCTGGCTGGGAATGGGCTGCCCATTCTAACTGGATCTTATATTCATTTCTGCTCTGCAAAGCAACGGGAGTTTCCTGCTACTGTCTGTACACTGCGCGGTCTTTTGATCTCACATTGCCATGCCTCCCTTCCCTTTGTACATAAGTATGTATCTGCCTAGGACACCTAATATGATTTTATCCATTCATTCTCAGGATTTTTAGAACCTTACTGTCTGACGATATGTTGACAACTTGCAATAAGTCTGCATAGAAAGCTTAAAACAGCAACACTGCGACAGAAAATTAAAAAACAACAACTGTATTTAACAAAGTAGAATAGGGCTTGCAAAAATTGCCCTCCTTGAAAAGCTCTCTTATAAACTGAGTGTATTTTAAAGGCTAAGCTCAAATGACCCATTTTCTTTATATATTTTTTGCTATACAGGGTGATTTTTATTTATTGGGTGGATATTGTGGCACACAGTTGCTCAGCATTTCAAGTCTGTGCAAATGCCTGGCTCATCTAAGACTTTATAGAGCTTTTATTGTCAATAACAATGGAGCTTACAGGTGGAGACTACTTTCATTTTTACCTATCTTTGATATTTGTAAAGGGAATCCTTGTATGAGTCAATACTTTATTATTCCTTTGGAGATGTGCTGTACCTCCTGTACTTCCAGACTGCGAGGCTTTGCGGTTTACATTTTGATTCTTTGCTCTCTCTCATTTTGTTATATTTGCACTTCTTATCAAATCAATAAAAATATTTTTTAAAAATAAAAATAAATTCCAGGAATTTAAGAGCAGCCTTCTGGATCAGCTCAATGGCACATCCAGTCCTGTTCTCACAGTGCCCAACCAAATGCCCCAATGGGAACAACAACCCTTTGCACTTGTGTTCTCTAGCAACTGGGTATATTGGGGGTGTGCTGGGGGAGGAACAGTGGAAAACTTAGATCTAGAGGGAACAACTCCTTCCCCAGCTCCCTGACACACACACAGACCCAGGAGAAATTTGTCAACTCAGGAGCTGGTGCAAATCAATACCTTTGCGATATCCATTCCACTATTCCTAATGACAGTAGTAGATCTTGTCGTCTCAAATTTCAACAGCTCAATGGATATAAAATTTACATCATGTTATGGTTTAAGAGAAAATGATATGAAAATGATATATCGTTGATATCTAACACCAAGTAAACTGACAAAAATGTATAAATGTAAATCAAACCAGTGTTGGAAATGTAAAGAGAAAGAAGGTTCCTTTTATCATATGTGGTGGTGTTCGGGTCAGGTTAAAACTTACTGGGAAATGATACACAATGTATTGAAAAGAATGTTAAAAATAACTTTTGTAAAAACAACAGAAGCTTTTCTTTTGGGAATTCTAGGGATCGGACTACCTACATTGTATAGAAATTTATTCATGTATGCTACTACAGCAGCAAGAATGCTACTCGTCCAAAAATAGAAAGAAGCAGAAGTCCCAGCAAAGGAAGAATGGATACAAAAACCTACGGAATATGCAGAAATGGCGAAACTTACCAGAAGAGTAAGAAATCAAGATAATATTTTATTATTATTAAATAATAGATATTGTTTATTGAATATTTACAGATAAATTGCAAACAGGTAAGAACATTGGCAGGATTATTGTAATAACCCACAGTTTCATAAGAGTTTATATTTAAAGCAGACAATTAAACAAGCAAATTAAATGAATTTGGATATGCAGAAGATATTTAAAAATAAATTTAAGGAACCTCAGAAAGAGGGGGAAGGAAGTCAAACTTTGGAATGTTAAAATGATAGTAAAGTTAATGGAATGTATACATTTGAAAAGTATAAATAAAAACTTTTTATTAAAAAATTTCAACGTCCATTCTACATCCTAGTTGCTGTGCCCTCTGCAGCACCCCTGAGGCTTCATGCCCAGTACAACCAAACTAGTTGTGCTCCCCTAAATCTGTCTCTGAGGTTAGTTTGACACCTGAGATAAAGGGACTTGTAGAACTTTAAACTTTGCATATCGCTCAGTATGCACGGGGGGGGGGGAACGCCCCTCAAAATGATCCATCTAGAGCTTATTCAAGTTTCACTTCTTGAACTGAAAGGCTGGCTGGTCTGAGATGTTTAGTATTCCTTCCTAGCGGCCTCCCCTTGACTCAGTGGCCTCCCCTTGACTTATCTCGGCGGGAGATAAAACAAGAAGGTTAACCATATTAATTGAAGAGGAAGTTGGATACAAGACTATAATCCCCGATATATTGCACTTGATGAGCTAAGCAATCTTCTTGGCCAAGTACACAACTCTTTAGAGCTCCTTCCTCGCTGTTCCTTCTCCCTCCCCTCTGAGATGTTCTTTCGGCAAATTATAGTCTACTTTGGGTGGAATTCCCTTCCACCTGTGGGCAGGAGAGAAAAGCAGTTAAGTAGCACTTTCAAGAGCAAGGTAGGGCATCCCCTTGGGAGGCAAGATCACTAACACACTTCTCCCAGTTTTGTGAACTTCTGTCAGATAACTTCACACAGAGAGTTAAAAAAACTACTGGAGTATTGGGTGGAGAACCTGTGGCCTCTCTTTCTGACCCACATGAGTCTCCCAGACCCAATTCCACACCCTCTGCGCATGCTCTTGCATGGCTGAAGCATGTCCTTGAATTATTTTTATTTTGCCTGGATGGAAAGATGGCGAGGGAGTTGTAGAAACCTCTGGCTTTGTAAGCCTGGAATGTAGCCCACTGAACAAATCCATTGCTTCCCCAACTTTTGCCTCTGGCCTCCTCACTTTCACCTCTGGTCTCACTCGCTATCAGGGGCATGCACTTCTCACAAGGGAGTGCTGCTCTTGGGCTAAAGAAAACTATGGGGAGGGGAAGAGCTACATAAAAAGGGACATGTCTTGAGTGTTAGGGTTTATCCATACTTCCTCTTGTCCTGCTGCTTCCCCCTAGGAAAAAACTCTCTTTAGTGCTCAATCAGAGCAAACAGCAATTTGGGTTTTCGTCGGGTTGACGTTTGCTCTGATTTAGAGCTAAAGAGCAGGTTTTCCCTGGGAAAGGAATGGGGACCTGGAATTTCTGAGTATGGGATGCTCTTGACTGAGGAACCACAGTGGTCACAGAATGAATCTTCATGCTCAGCAGCTTGAGGGTGGGATTTGTCTACCAGCCTCTGCCTAGCATTCAAGAAGAAGAAGAAGAGGAGGAGGAGTTTGGATTTGATGTCCTGCTTTATCACTACCCTAAGGAGTCTCAAAGCGGCTAACAATCTCCTTTCCCTCCCCCCCCCCACAACAAACACTCTGTGAGGTGAGTGAGGCTGAGAGACTTCAGAGAAGTCTGACTAGCCCAAAGTCACCCATCAGCTGCATGTGGAGGAGCGGAGATGCAAACCCGGTTCACCAGATCACGAGTCTACCACTACACCACACTGGTCCTCATACAGGGGTAGGAAATTGGATCTGGTTGGTGGGACAGATCATGGACCTCCCCCATGGGCCACTCACATCTCAACTCAGACCCACAAATGCACAGCCCACAAAGTGCCTTTCAAAGAGCTCTGCAAGACCTGACAAGCAGCTAATGGATGGAGCTTGTGAAGCAAGCCTCTTTTGGTTGAGCCAGGTCATATATGGTGTCAGGTGGGAGAGGGTTGGCCCAAATGGCCCCATAGGCCAAATGAGGGAGGCCTGGTGGTTTCCCCATAAAACTAGTTGTTGACTAGGGTTTGAAGATGGAGGTAACAAAAATCTTAATTGATTTCTCAAAAGCCTTGAGTGTACCTTCTTGGCTCCTGCATTAGAAAGGCACACTTCTTGAGAGGAGAATTGCCAACAGGCATGCCTCTTAGGAAGAGCCTAAGAATGTCAAACATGCTTGTCATAGGTGAAGCCTGTCACTACCTTTCAGCCTCGGTTTTCCACCTGTAAAATTGGAAGAATAGCAACATGCATTCATGCCTGGATTAAAGCAACTGGAAACCCTGAGCTAGGAGAACTTAGGAGGCCCAAACCTAATAGTATCTGATAATGAGAAGCAAAACTTTATTGTGTTCTTTATATACTCAATGAAAGTAGAACATTGCTGAAATTTTAGCGCTGATAAAAAGATTATAAATTTCTAAACAATCTTTTATAAGTTTACAAAAGTTTGAAATTAATGAAGATATTCACATGGAATATATGTAGGAGAATCATAGCACACAGGGGAAATTTACACTGTATACAAAGTCAGAACAGATTCTTTTGAGCTCTTTTCAATGCAAACTTATCAATTATATTAATATAAACAGTAAGAGAATGCTTAGATCAGACAACCAATCTTGGAGCATTATTGACCGTAGATCATTCTTTATCCTTTTTAGTCTAGAAAATGATATTTTGCCAGTACAGTTTGTATCCATTAAACGCAGGAACAATCTGAACATCATTTCCCCATTTGAAAAAGTTGTCTGAATTTTCTCCTGGAATATTATTTGATTCATATATTGATGGCTGAATTTGTCTTTTTCAGGGTGAGCTTGTTTTATGTACAGATGGAAGTGTAAGAGTTCATTGATTAAACTAAGGTTTACATCCTTTGGATACTCAAGAACTCAATGCCATTGTGAATCTGTTCCTTGGTTGCTCGCAGATTCACCAAAAATGAAAAAAATCCCAGCGATACTCCTATACACTGTTGCTCTTCTGTGTAAGTTGGTTTTGAGAACATCCATTATAGTTAATTGACCAACATGGGAAACATCAGGGGTTGAATTCACTGATAAACTAAAATAACCTGCCTGTTGGATGTGCTCAATATGGCTGCCATTCTGATAGACCTTTCTTAATGCAGAATATTTCCTTGTTATTCAGTGTGGTCCATAAGTCTACATCATTATTGTCTCTGAAATCACTAGTAGCAAGAACAGCTGGTATTTTTGTGTGTGCAATGCTGAGTTTTCGCTCGATAATTTGCTTTGTTTTCCAATTCTTTAAGGCAGCAATGAGCTGGAATTGCTTCTTTTGGTGCAACCATCTCCTAGCATGTTCCTTCAGTGCCTTTTGTTAATTCTTTGGTCATGCCATTTCATTGTCACTTTCTTCAGAAATCTCTGTACTTGTAGTGGTATTTACTCACAAAAGTTCTCCTTGAAGTTCTTGGGAGGCTGTGTTCTGTATATTAACTGGTTCTTCATTCTGTTCAGACTGCTCAGTGTAGTCTACTTGATTGTCTTATGCTTGTAAACAAGAACAGTCTGCATCTTAGGGGTTATGTAAGGCAGTTTCTGTCTGCTGTACAAAGCCATATGACATGGTTGACTTTAAAGGTTTGAGTATTTCCTTCTGCTCTTTTTGTCTCTTGTTTACTAGCACCGCTTTCATATTGCTTACTCATTATCATTTCCACAACAAGTCAAAATTAAATATGGTTGTGATTCCCAATGATATAAAAGACTCCTCACTTGTTCTCAAAATGTACACTGTAATGATAAGACAGTGATATTGCTGCAAGTATATAAGGAATACCTGTTGCCCACTCAAAATGTGTCCAAGAATCGACAGATGCAGCAGTGGAGAAAAAGAAGGCAAAGTTTATTGCTGAGCAATAAAGACCCAGTGGAATATTTTCCAAAGCCTGGGCTCCGAAGGCCCTGTGCATTGGGTTTTTATACCTGATTACAAACAGCATAAAACATGACATATTCGTATGTTGCAGCAAAATCAAACCAATGAGCGGGTACAAGCTCTTCCTCTGCCCATGTAAAGAATACTTCTGCTTTTCTCAGATGGTGCATCAGTTTGCCCTTTACCCTAATTTTCAGCAATAAAGAGGAAAAGAAACCTATTTGACCGTTGAAACCTGAATAACCCCCACCATCTGCTATCGGCTTAGAACATTGCATTGTGGCTGACTGCTTTTTCCCGTTCCCCAACTCAGCCCCATCTCGTGAGCCTGAGAAGCCCTATGGAGATGGTTCCCTATAGAAAAATGCCAACACATCAGATTTATTGTTTCCTTCAAGCACAATAGCAGGGCAGAGAGAGAAATAGGGCAGAGGGCAACTTTTGGATCTTTAAGATTCAAACATCATTAGGATACATGGATATATAAAAATCATCATTAGGGTATATGGTTATATATAGATATATGATTATATAGAAATCATAAAGGTAAAATTCTTCCAGGTGGTCTTGCCACAATATGAACACTTGCATTGCTTCATAGCTGACTTTATAATTTGATTCTGAATAAAACCTCCATGCATTTTGCTAAACTGCTAGTATGCACTTGGGTGACTGTTAAACAGTCATAGATTCATATGCCACATGTTTATTGTTAATAAGCAACTGGGTCTAGATCGGTGATGCCATCTCCCAGGGGCCAAGTCCATTTTTGGGGGGGACCCAATATTGTGGAAGGAGTCAGCCCCCCCCCATGTTCTGGTGGTAGTGGCAACAGGAGGAGGAGAAGCTGCCGCCATGTTTGGCTCCACCCCGGCTCCTCTGACATCCTGACATCACACAACGTGCAACACTGACACCCTCATTCTCCTTCAGAAGTTGGCGCCTGTGGACTAGATAGTAAAATCTGCCTGGTGTTTAAAAAAGAAAAATTGGCAAGATGCCGAGGCCCCCTTAGATTATGAGGCCCTTAGATTATATGTAAAAGCAACATGCCTTGTTGAGCAGTCATGAAGGGGGGGGGGAGCAAGAGGGGCAGAATGCACATTAAAATTTGAAGTGCTGCTCCATAAGTTTAAATTGCTCTGTAAATGGTGGTATTTATGGTACAGTTTATGGTTTGCTGTTTAATTAAAATATGGCTCCCGACAGTTCCGAACACACTTTGGCAGGGGTGGAAGAGTATTAATTATTTTCCCCCAGAGATCTGTTTTAGTTATGCAAGGAAAATTCTGCCAAAGTGGTTGTCTCCCCCCCCCCCCCCGTCCCCGGCAGCTTCAAAAGCTTCTGTAACTGCATCACTTTTTTTGCCATTTCTGTTTGATTATGCCTTTATCTAGGTTAGCTCAAGGAAAGATTAAACACTGATTAGAACACTTCAGTAAACAAAATGATTTTGCAAAGGTTTATGCTAATTGGATATGGCTATGGTGCTCATTGTCGAAGGCTGCATATAATTGTACAACATAATTGAAAAAGGCACGTTTTTCAAAACACTGCGCTGCAGAAAAGCACATAATGACAAGAGACTGGAGATTTACAATTCCACGGCTTTTGATGGAGGATTTTGAGAAACATTTGAGAAACGTTATCCTGACTTTGATTGAGTGTGCAGCCGTGGCGAAAAAGGCAAATTCCATGCTAAGGGTTATTAGGGGAGTGATGGGAAATCTAAGTGCCAATATCGTAATGCCCTTTTGCAAATCTCTGGTTCAGCCACACTTGGAATACTTTCAAAGAGGATATTGTAGAACTGGGAAAAGGTGCAGAAAAGGTCAACTGAAATAATCAGGAGGGAGCGCTGTGCCTTTTATAGAGGGGAAAGCAGACTAAACCCCAATAATGTCGCATTAGTAAGGGAGGCTCAGTAAAAAATATGGCTGTTTGTACTTTCAGCCTGCAGTTTCTGTTTGCGATAAGAAAGAGAGCCACTTCAAAAAGAGTCCCAAAATTGTAGTTAAATGGAAAAGCAAGAATCTGCCTTCACATATGGGCAGTGGTTTAGTGGTCCAGGCTCATGGGAGTGGGATTGGGGTAAAGACCCATTGCTATTTCTGCAGCAGGGTGCCTGCAAGGTCGCTGTCTCCAGCATCCTGGAGTTACCTAATCGCCATGAAAGAGGAACTTTTTAGCCACTGTATGTTCTGAAGCTAAGCGTTTGGGAACATGGAAAAGAAATGGGGCTTCAGTTTCAAGGGAACGGTGCACAAATTTTGCTACCTACAATGGAGCTTCAAGGTAAACACACCTTAAGTCATCCAGAAAGATGACTTTTCCAAATCATTTGCTCATGTACATGTACAGAAAATATTAGATATAGGTGAACAGCAACACATGGAGATCTGCATTGATGGCTGCAATGCATCCCTGAATATTATCCCTGAATACTATTGTATAATTTTAAGATTATTGTGTAAATTTGTTGTTGTTGTTAAAATTCGTATACCTCCATGTAAGATAAAGGACCCCTGGATGGTTAAGTCCAGTCAAAGGAGACTTTGGGGTTGCGGCACTCATCTCGCTTTCAGGTAGAGGGAGCCGGCATTTGTCCACAGACAACTTTCCGGGTCATGTGGCCAGCATGACTAAACTGCTTCTGGCACAACGGAATACCGTGATGGAAGGCAGAGTGCACAGAAATACTGTTTATCTTCCTGCCACAGCAGTACCTATTTATCTACTTGCACTGGTGTGCTTTCAAACTGGTAGGTTGGCAGGAGCTGGGACAGAGCAATGGGAGCTCACCCCGTCTCGGGGATTCAAACTGCTGACCTTCTGATCAGCAAGCTCAAGAGGCTCAGTGGTTTAGACCACAGCACCACCCATGCCCCACTGCATGTACCCGCAGGTCTCAGGGTGGTTAACAGGAAGGTTGTTTAGAAGGTTGTATAATCTAAGAAAGGGTGAGGCTATGACATATATGAAGGGACCTTTCACGTCTGAATTTGCCACCACATTTACTGGGTGAAATGAAGTATGGTAAGTATTTACCATGAACAAGATATGCTACTCAGTTTTGAGTTTGTTATTTTTTAATAAGGTGATTTTTCCGGAATAATTGGATTTGTGAAGGATAATGCACTAAAAGACAAGTTGTGCCAACCACATCTGCTTTAGATGCACAGTTTAAGATTATTGATGAATGACAGCACTCTGGGAATACCAGACACAATATTGACTGATTAGCTATTTTATGCAATTTGCACCCATCACTATTTACGGTGAAGTGGCGGCAGGTGGGGGAAAGGAGAGGGAACCCTGCAAATAAAGAGGCAACAATGGAACAAGGCTGGAAGTGAAAGTGGGGAAAGGAAGAAGATAACTCAAGTGACATAAAAGGTGTCAACAGTCTGGCCGAGCTGGATCAGCACAGGGTTAAGGCATGTGTGCTGAAATAGTCATATGGTTCTTCTAGTAAGCCAGTAGGCTCAGGCAACAGAAGCTGGGGAGAAAGGAACATTGTCCTCTAAACTAGCATGCTATCCTCTGTTGCAGTGGAGGAACACCACCAATGTTCAGGGAAGATCCAGCAGCCAGTCTGGTTGGCTTCTGTACATGGAGCCAGGGGCACTGTAATTTGGACATGTGGCAGAACTATCACAAAAACCCTTCATTAGGCACAGACTTATTCATCCTTGGATCTCCTCGACTCATTTTCCGAAGACACCATTTTGGCTGTGCTTGCTAGCCCAGTTTTCCACCCCAGTTCTGCTGCATCTGCACCCAGGAATCAGATCTCTGTTCAGTATAATTAATTTAATTGACACAGAAATGGGAAATGTATGTGTTTTTCATGAAGGTTTAAAATGGAAAAATGGCTGGATGCATATTGCTAATGTTGGGGTTTTTCCACAGTAGTTTTCTAAGTGAGCTCTGATAATCAACTCTTGTTTTCTGCTAGCTAACATGTGAGTGTTGTAACCTTAGATCAGGTGCCCAAGGTCTTGAGTTGCAAATTCGCCATCTTGAAAGGCTGGTGGCTGAAAGCCTTTCTCTGAATGCAACAAACAGAAGTGATAAATGGCTCTCTCAAAGCTGCATAGCCTTAAAGCTGGCTAAGGCAGGCTGGAATGGGGGAGAGAAACACCGTTTTTGATTTTTGGAGTTACCTTTTATTTCTAAGATGCTGAGCCTGTGCTGGACAACACAAGACGTTGCATAACTGTTTTGGATGTATCATTTGAGGTTTCTGTTTTGTTTTGAAGAGTTCTGCCAGTAAAACTTCAAATAATACTTTTTTGGATCTGGGCAACAATTCCTTTCAAAAGGACTCAGTTCTTATGCTTCTAGTACACAATATTAACATCTGCAATAATCTCCACCCAGTTTAAAGTGCTCTCCCCACTTCTGATTCAAACTGTGGTGCATGAAGTGGCTAATTAGACAGCTTAATTGACCAACAACTTCATGTGTACCTTTAAAAGAAGGTTTTAAAAAGAAGAAGAAAAACATTTTCCCCTAATTGTGATTTCCTCCAACTGATTACTGTTGACACAGTTTGATTGATCTGAGCTGCCCTTCTCAACCTGATGCAGAGTGTGTGTGGGATCTGGGGTTCTTCAGCAAGGCAAATCCAGAAGAAACCAGTTCTGAAAGCCTCTCCAAGCTGAGCCCCCGGAGCTGCCAAGTCTCACCCTGTGATTTTCTGTTTCCCAGTAACGAATGACTTCTTGGCTCTGGTGGCTCTACAGCTGAGTACTCAGCAGGCAAACATGAAAAAGATGTATTTCATTTGAACTAGCCACCCTCTCCCCATCCCACCATGGATTTACTCTGAGCACTTTTCAGTTTTTGGAATATAACAGCAGCCCTGCAGGATAAAATCAAAGTCTCATCTTCTCAACAGCACCCTCTCCTTTCCACTGTGACCAACCAGATGTCTCTACAAGGGGGTGGGTCTCAATGTAGTAGCCCCCTCCCATTTGTGGTACCCAGCAACTAGTATCCAGAGGCACGTTGGGTGGATGTCTTGGACATTTACTGGTGGAAGAAGGCTACTGTTGTGCTGAGAAATGACTGAGACCTTTCCACACCTTTTCTCCTTTTGCCCTCTTCAAGAGAGTTTGAAAATGAGCTCACTCTGAAATATAGATGGATGGATGGGAAGATAATCTTGCATTTCACGCAGTGGTAGGAAGTTTAAGTGGCATCCTTTTTACAAAGCAAGTTCTCTCCTGAATAGTTGGTGTTTTTCAAACATACAAGTTCAGGAGAGTGGCAACCTGGTGGCCACTGGTAGCCTACAGAGTATTGACATCTCCCCATAATTACAGCTTAGCATACTGTCGCACCCCCCCCCCTCACCACCAACTGCCCCCACCCCACAAGGCTCCTTCTGTGACTGCCAGTGTGGTGTAAGGGTTAGAGTACTGGACTAGGACCTGGGAGATCAGGGCTTGTTTGAATCCCCACTTAGCCATGAAGCTCACTGGGTGACCATGGGCCAGTTACTGCCTCTCAGCTTAACCTACCTCACAGGGTTGTTGTGGGGAGAAAATGGGGAGGGGAGAACCATGTACACTAGTTGCAGCTCCTTGAGGGGGGGAGGTGGTAAGGGGAGGTAATAAATAAACAGAGAGAGAGTGTGTGTGTGAGAGAGAGAGTGCCAGTGACCTGCAAAAACACCAGACTTCTTTCTCATTTGCTTGGCTGCATTGTAGCTCTTTTTCTCCCCTAAGCAGGTAAGAAGTGTTAAATAGGTAGTTCCAACCAACCATCAATGTTCATGGAATGAAGCATCTTTCAGCAGCCATTAAATTCTGGAGAAGAGGCACTTTGTATGACTATAATCGTTCTATTTCCCAGCAACCCTTTCAACTGGAACCAATAAGAAATGGCTATGCTTTGTGGTTTGCTGTGAAATCCTGCACTGCGCATGACGCAAAGCGCACAGTGGCGCCTTCTGATGGATTGTTATGGATAGTTTTAAACTACAAATGTTTCAGAGCAGCTTTAGGCAGCTGAAAATCTCTGCCACACAATGTGCAATAAATTATTCCCTGTTTAACAAGTTTCACGCTGGGGAGAAGAAAACATATTTGATGACAAAGCGAGCAACAGGAACCATAAAATGACAAAAGAGTGGAAAGCAAAAGGGAACCTGCCGCTCGTGGTGTGAGATTTGTTTGTCCAAATACTTCAGCTGAATCACTCCAAATGACAAATTCGCTTAGAGGGAAGAATGAATTTACCAGTGAATCAGGGAGACGGCCAACTGGTGCTCACGAATGCAGAGTAATCATTCCACGAGAACAAACCAGATTATAAATGCTTTGTAAACATGTTTTATTTTTTGGGTCACGCACATTCCCTTTCTAGAGGATTCCTGTCCTGAGAAGACCACCACATTCCGTTCCTCCAAAACAACTGTGCCATTAATATGTGCAGTACAACTGCCTCACCTCCATGGGAGATGGACACAATTTTGAATGGTAGAGGAAATGTTCAAAGCATTTCAACCCCCAAATGAAGAACTATAATCTCTCAAGAAGTGCTAAATGGTACGAGGGGTTGTTTGGCCCTTACTCAAAGGTTTTTTAAAGCGGGAAATGAAACACAGCCTTTCTGGAGAGGTAGGGTTGGGAATTGTGTTAGGAGTGACGGGAATAGCAAGGGAAAGGGGCTGATAATTAACTCATTCTCCATAGATTGTCTGCCCACTCAGGGCTTTGCCACACCTCAGTTTGCTGCACTGCTTCCCCTCCAGAAAATCCTTGGTTTACTGCTGAATGGTTGTCTTGATAATTGAGAGTACCTCAGTTGGTAATTGTGTTTTCCATGGAACGGATCTCTGTTTGTTCTGATTTTGAGGAAGATGTTGAGAGGCTCCAGAGGTCTCTCCATCAATGAAACTGACCACAAAGGATGGGAGGACAGGACATTTTCCCTGTGCTCAAAATCCTTGTTAGAAACAGTTTCCAACATGCCTGCGTTAGTGTTAAGTCATTCCATTGGCCTTTTCAAAATACTGCATAAGTAATAGATGGTGACACACAACCAGCTCCTTGAGGTTCTCTCACTTATCAAGATAACCACTGACCTCTCCTTGAATTAATAAATTGTTCTGCTTTGCACATCTCGTTGGCAATTTAATCCCAGTTTGCAGAGGATTTTTTTTTTATTGTCCAGGAATCATTTTTGTGATGACACTTCTCTGCAGCTCTCTCCATTTTCAGAAGCAGTATGCTAACAATCATAGCAGGTCTGAGAGATATTACAGCATTCGGATATTAGACTCCCACAAGGAAGATACTCAGAAGGGTTTCTAAGGATCGACCAGGAAACTGCCTTTTAAGGTAGTAAATTATGCATTCTCTAAATTGCTTTATATAACCTACAGTTAAAACACACACGCACAAACAAACAAACACTCAAAGGCAAGTAAGAATACACACCACTCTGCCATCTCTTAGTTACTTGAAGGTAAGAACAAGCAAGGGACAACCCCCCCCCCATAAGACCCTAATATTGTGTTCAGAGTTTTAGGTGGCATAATAAATATATCATCCTTATATGGGTTATAGAGGAAAGTAAATTAATTTTACTTTCCCCCCAAAAGCCCCTGGATCGAGTTTTCTGCAATTTGGCAGTCTTCATCCATTCTGGCTGGGCTCCTGTGGCTGCAAAGTTTATCCACTTCTGCCAAATGTCAAAAAAGTGATAGCTGTTTTTGTATTTTGAGAAAGTTCATTTTACACAGAGCAGGTCAGAACAGAACAACAGATGAAAGCAGGCAGGGGGGCTTGGAATCAAATCAGAATTTTTAAAAAATGTGCAGTTATAAAGTGGCTCTTGGAGCTGGCACACACCTCTAGAAGTAAATATTTATCTACAAAACTTTATATTCAGTGTCATGTAAAATTTGACCATCAACAGTTTATGAGAGTTCATATTTGATGCCCGTGAAAAATCAAAGTAAACATAAAGACTCCAAGTAGAATTTCCTAGTTAATGGACAAAGAAATCTGAAATTTTGACCACAGTGTCAACTAATGATTTAAGGAACAATATAAACCTACAACTAGCTACACTTTGCCTACTCTGGCCTCAAAACCCTACCTTTTTCTTTTGAGGAATGTTGGTGTGAGTTTTAGGATATGCCCTTACCTAGGATGGCCATGTGGCCTGTGTTACAGAGGGCAGTCCTCTATTGAAGTGCCATGTGAAGGGTTTAAGTTGCTCATCAACCTGGACATCAGAATATACAGGGCATCTGGTCACCACATCTGGTTACTATAGTAACTCTTTCTAAATTTGCCTTTATCAATCTGTATTTGCTTATTCACATTTTAAGCCAATGTTTCTCCTCTTTTTTGGGTGCTGTGCAAGTAGACTCCCTACCTTGACCAGACCTTAAAAGCAGCAAAACTCCAAGAACAGGACTCAGCAATCCCTCACAGACATTGGGGACTTTAAGTTTGCAAAACAACCGTAAGTCTTCTGCAAGGCCGGAGGGAATCTCTTATGCGTTCTTAAAATCCAGTAGCAGCACAAAAAGAAAGTGGACTTGTGATCATTTGAGGAGAATAGCTAGGGTTGCTGAATAATTTAGTTCTGAGCAGGTTTTCTCAGCAATTTCATCCCCTTTACACTAATGTGGGTTGTTTATAAAGAATGAAGCAAACACCGATAATTTCCTGCTAGGCTTAAAAGCTGGGGAAATGTTTCCTTTGGAAGAACATAACAACAGCTTTGCTGAGTCAGGCCAAAGACTCATCTAGTCCAGCATATTGTTTTCACCGTGACCAACCAGATACTCATAAGCAGGGCATGACTGCAACAACATACTCCACACTTTTGCCCCCTGGCAGCTGGCATTCAGAGTTTACCCATCTCTATTACCTTCCCTGCCCTGAATTTTAGATTCTAATCATCTTGGGACAGCGACCTGTTCTCTCGTACTTTGCAAAGTGCCATGCATGTTGATATAGCACAGGTAATTCTCACAATATCATTTTTAGTACAACACTTTGCAATCAAGTTGGCTCACACATCCAACTGGGTTATCAAGTAGTGAGAAGAAACTGAGCTATGTGTGAACGTGTGCATGTGTGAACCGGAATATGTATACCCAGATTGAGAGTGGAAGCTTAAGATAGACATCCCTGCAGACACAACTAGGTGCAAGACAGAATCAGCCCTGTTTAATGCATCGGCAAGTGATTAAGGAAAGAGGACATCTAATTTCATTTCTCTTTCTAAAAGACAAAGGGGGGGGGTGAGGCTGAGGTGTGCACGCTTTTTTACCTTTTAAGGGTGGTGATGGGGAGAGAATTACTAAGATAGCAAAACATTTGCAAATATCAAACTCTCCCGTGAATAATGAGAGGCCTTTGGAGTGCTTTTGTGTGGTACTTGATTCTGTCAAAGAACAAAATGTGTGGCACACCTTGGCAATGTGTGGCATATAAGTTTAAGAGCTGATAACTCCCAAAGGGCCCTGCTTGACAGTATTATCAATTCAGATTGACAGAACTACTAATGTCGCCTTGCAAACTGTCAAAGTGTCACAAATTAATTAAATGTTAGCTCCGATGATTCACTTTGCAGGGGGCGGGAAAGGGGAGAAGAGGGGGATCAGGATGCTAAGCGAAGCAGCAGCACTTAAGACTGTTCACTTGTTGCCCTCGGAGAAGGCACTCGCGAAAGGACCACACAACATCCTGTGCTGACCCCGGAAAGATCTGAAGTTGCACGAAATTGTGAGCAGGAGGCAGTGATGGCCACCAGCTTGGAAGGGCTTTAAAAGAGGGTTTGGACACATTCATGGAGGACAGTATCAATGGCTACTAGCCACAGCGGCTATGCTCTGCTTCTATGGCTGGAGGCAGTAATGCTTCTGAATACCAGTTGCTGGAAGCCATGGGAAGGAGAGAGGACTCTTCTGCTTCATGTCAGGGACTGGGCAGAGGAGGAATGGTGGAGACCGCCTCCCCAGCCTGAACCTTCCAGAGAAGAGAAAGACAGTATAGATGAGGGGTCAGCAACCTGTGGCCCAGGGGCTGCAAGTGGCCCATTGGGGCAGTTTAACCAGTCCCTGAACCACCCCTGAACCAAGCTGCCCACTTGGCAAGTCCCTGTGCACTGCGCTAAACCGGCGCAGCGCAGGGACTCACTTCTGCGGTGCCGGAAATCGTGTCTGTGCATCCCCAGAAGCCAGAAATCGTGCGCGTGTGTGCAATCCGGCCCACGGAGAGCTCTCCGCAGGACTTGACCAGCCCAGGCAGGTAAAACCTTGCTGATCCCTGCTATAGATTTACAACAGTGGTTTACAGGAGGTCACAACTCAGAGGCTGATGAGGGGGAAAGTTGGGAAATAATGGGAGAGGAGGAGGAGGCAGAGCCGGAGCGGCTGGCTGACACCTTATCACTAGAAAGCATTCCAGACCCGCCCCCCTTCTCCCAGAACCTGGCAAGCATTGAAAGTAGGAGAGCAAAGGGCTCAGAGACAGATGGCCCTAAGCCGCAGCCATTAGGTAGATGGTGCCATTGACGAATGAGGACGTAGGAAAGAAGAGGGGTGGAAATTTACTTGGAGTAAAACCATTACTACAAGAGGTTTCATTTCTGCGCCTCTCTCTGTGAATATTGAATAAACAACATTGGTAAGAACTTTCCTTGTCTTATCCATTCCCGGCAATCTACTATGGCGGGTTGGATCCTCTGATGCCTGACACTTAGGTTCTGCTTGAGAGTTTCCCACAGGCATCTGGTTGGCCACGCAGTGTAGGATGCTGAACTAAATGGGTCACTGGCCTGATCCAACATGCTCTCCTTGTGTTCTTATCTTCTTAACACAATCAATAGTCAGGAAGGATGGGAGTGGGAGTCCAACAGAATGGCTACAGGTTCCCTCCTATGTAGGGATGATTGCTGGGTGCGGAGCACACTCCCCACCTGCAGGCAGCCTCAGCTGCCTGCACGCGTGACCTTGGGGTGCAGGGCACACTCCCCCTCACAGTTAAAGCCACAGCTGTCTGAACATCTTGCCCTCTGTCTAACCTTTTGTGGTCTCAGTAGTCTGTGGTGTCCTGTCTGTGACCTTTGTCTCTGAGACCTTTGTCTCCTTTGTCATACACTGGGCAAGGGGGAAATGACGTGGTGGAAACAGGTGTCAAAATAACTTTGTACCACCCCACAATTTCAGGACTGGAAGATGTGTAAAGGTCACCGCCCAAAATATATCTGCCCGGGTTTGCATACTGTGTCAATAAAAGGAGCCTTCACAGAGCTGGCCGGCAGCTTGCTTGCAAGTCACCTGTGCGCAGCTCACCTGCATTATCAACTCCTGCCTCATGTCCTTCACTTCACTCCTACCCATGCCAAACAACCAATGCTGACCAGTGTAGAATTATAGAACTTTCTGCCACCAAGTCCCACTTGAGAGGGCAGCAGATGTGAGAGGTATAGTGACATAGCTTTCCCAGTTTAGGTAGAATTTGTGGTACTGAAAAGTAGAGATCCACTGGGGAACATGCTGCAAAGGGGCAACCTATTTGCAGGAATGAAAGGAAGAAAAAGGGGGAAATCACAGATTCCCCCCCCCCCCAGAATTCTGTCCTCCAAGAAATTTCAGCTCTAGCTAAATTCCACTTTGTCCTCCTTAGCATGATGAGAAGGATCCTCTGTGACCTGGAGCACTACACCTCTGTATAAAGGAATATTTAGAAATAGCCACTTTACAAAATAGATCACATCTCACTTTAGTGGGGACAGCTGTAGCCGGGTGACCTGTGTTCCTGCTGCGAACTGTTATGGGCAACTTAAAGGATCTTGCATCTCTACCTTCTTATGGTACTTCTTCTTTAAACCAGATTTGGACCAGACAGCCTTTCAAATGGTGTGTGTGTGTGTGTGTGTGTGTGTGTGTGTGAGAGAGAGAGAGAGAGAGAGAGAGAGAGAGAGAGAGAGGGGGAGGGAGGGAGGGAGGGAGAACTGGCTATCTATCCCAGGCCCTCAGCTAAGTTCTGCAAGTCAAATGCCAACCTTGCTAGAGTGTTCTAAATTGCAGGACAGACCCAATCGCAATTCTGCACTATCCAGACTTAGATGAAGAAAAGAAAAGGGAGAAGGAGAAGTTAACATGCAACCATTCCCACAACACCTCCTGCTGAGGCAGACCTCACATCACATTTATTCTTCATTGCCGACACTAAGATAGATGCCGAAAGTGTTTAATTACTGTTGGTCTTTTGGAGATGGGGGTGGTGAGAGCTCTTTCAAAGTGGTTATACCTTGAAGGCTTTTTGGCAGCACATAGAATCAATTTTCTACTAGTGGCAGGACGTAAGTTACAAAAACTACTCCCTCCCTTTCTGAAATAGCAACACCCGCAAAACCCAGGGGCTGCGTGTCTCTCCCCGGGGAGACAGGCTTTCTCTACAAATGCCCATGACTGTGCTTTTAGGGAAAGGACATTCTTTGGGGAGTATAAATTGCCTTTCGTAAAACACAAAACTAATCTCTCACCCCCCTCCCCACGATTTTCCCTGAAGATTTGGGTGAAACATAAAACAGTACAGTGGTACTTCTGTTTAAGAAAAGTTCTGTTTACGAACAATTTGGTTTACGAACTCTGCAAAACTGGAAGTAGTGTCCCGGTGTGTGAACTTTACCTTGGTCTACGAACAGAATCCGAATGGTGGAAGGGCACCAGCAGCAGGAAGCCTCATTAGGGAAAGTGCACCTCGGTTTAAGAATGGCTTTGGTTTAAGAATGGACTTCCAGAATGGATTAAGTTTGTAAACCGAGGTACCACTGTACAGTGGTACCTCGGGTTACAGGCTCTTAAGGTTACAGACACTTCAGGTTACAGACTCCGCTAACCCAGAAATAGTACCTCGGGTTAAGAACTTTGCTTCAGGATGAGAACAGAAATCGTGCGGCAGCGGTGGTGGGGCGGTGGTGGGAGGCCCCATTAGCTGAAGTGGTACCTCAGGTTAAGAACAGTTTCAGGTTAAGAACGGACCTCCAGAACCAATTAAGTTCTTAACCTGAGGTACCAATGTATAAGATATGAGTGGTGGGGACACAAGTATTTCCCCTCTCCTGTTCTTTTAAATGGCCGCAGAGAATTTGCAGGAGAGGTCCAAGCTCTCCTCTGCTAATGCGTCACACACATCCATATGTTGCTGACCACAGTTATGAAACTTCCTTCCTTACTATAAGCCATTTGAATCAAGGCCCCTTTTAATTAGATTGAACCAGAGGCAATCCTTGGCAGGATCTTGACATTTATACATTCTCGGCACATAAATAATAAAACATTTGCCATCAAATGCCAGCTGTATCCCTCCTGCTTTCTTACTACCACCAGTGCAGGCCAACTCCAGCTCAGTTCTTCATGGCACAGTGAGCCAGACTGGGTCTCAAGGTATGGGGAAATGCCACCTTAGGCTGTGGGGAAAGGGGCATGCATGCATGCCACAGGAAAAGAGGACTCCCAAGGTACAGGGCTGGTCCCATCATGTCAGAGACCAGGCTGATGAGTACTGCTCTGATGAAGAATGGCGGGAGCATCCCCCTTCCCCTGCTCCTGGCCAGGATCCTGAAACTACACAGGAGCAGGAGAGCAGTATTGATTTGGAACAATGGTTTGTGGAGGGACACAGTTGACAAGGGGGGTGGGGAACAGTCAGAAGAAGACAACAACAAACTGGCAGAGAGAGAACAAACAGGCTCTCCCTCTCTGGAAAGCATCCAGTCCAAGGTCACGGAGATTAGATAAGGTAGTTGAACAAAAAGCTAGGTGGTGGAGAGATCATGTTTCCAGGGCTGGAAATGACGGGAGTAGCTAGGAGGGAAGTGGGTGTAACCTTTAATTGGGAACACCGCCATTTCAAGATGGTTGCTTTGTTCTTTTGTTGTCAGCATTAAAAGCTCTTTCACCAGTAAGAAACTCATTTTGCTTTGTCTTTCTTATCTCCTGGCCAAGGGGGGGGGGGGGAGCCACATCCCCTAAGCCTGATACATCTTTGGGTACAGTGAGACAAGCACCTCAAGTGACAAGTGCTGTTGGGCAGCAACAGCAGATGCCCAGCTCTTCCTCCTTAGTCACTCAACCATCTCTCACATGGCCTCCCTTGGGTACCCTTAACTGGTGAGCTGGTTCAGGGGCGACAGGTGTGTGTGTGTGTGTGCTTTCCCATCACTAGGGTTGGAGTCAATTCCTGATGCAGAATGAGAAGGGAACACCATCATGTATTGTAGCCAGTGCTTTTTTTCTGGGGGTACGCAGGGGTACGCATACCCCTAAACATTTTGTGAATCTAACAGGAGAAGAAACTTAAAATTTTAGTTTCTTCTCTAGCACAGTGAATCGTCAGTTCCGTTGCTACCCCCGATGGCAGCCTCATTTCTTGTCACGGTGTTTCTCAAGTCTCAGACAGAAGCGAGCATTTAATGTGTGAAGTAGGAGTTGGAATCTAGCATGGGGATTGGTCAGTTTCGTTGTCGCCACCTCCGACAGACACCAACAGCAAGCAGAGAAATTGGGAAGATGTTAGGGCGCACAACCTCATGCCAATGTGGAAGTTACTGTGAGCTGCATAATATGAGGTAATGCATGTTCTTTGTACTTTTGTCCATTTACTGCATTTATTTTCCCTGATTTGAACTATAAAATGGTGATTTGCTTGAAAAATTCACTGATTGTACCAGTGCATTAAGGCAGGCCCATCTTCTTTTCCATGAACATCAATGATCTGTTATGGTAAAAAGTCATGCCTACAAGAAAGAAAAAGGACCAATCTGCCATGGGGGAAGAGGGAAGGGGGAACCACTGCCTTTGTGCTTTTGAGACTATCATGCCATGGCTGTGGCCTATATCAAACGTGGGAAACCTCCAACCTGTGAGTCTAATTCAGCATGCCAGGCCTCCCCATTTGACCCATCAGGCCATTTTGAGCAAATGGCCCAGCTGCCTTATACATAACATCACGTGTGGGGCAGGTAACATCCTGATTCAGCCCCAAGGGGGTTTGCAAGCACTAGAAATCAGCTGATCAGTGGCACCTGCAAACCCCCTGTGCAAATCACTCTGCAAGCTCCAACTACCAGCTGATTATCAGAGCTCACGGAGAGCTTTGAAAGAGACATCTGGCTGGTCCCTGTTGGAAGTAGACGTTGATAAGCCTTTGGCACGATCCGGCAGGGTTGCTCTAATGTTCTACTAACCACAGATAGACATATCATCTTTTAAAATGTCTGGTTCCCTTTTGCTTTTCTTTTAAAAGGCATCTAAGCTGGTGGCCATCACCATATCTGGACCGCTTATGGGAATGCAGAAAGCTCCCCACTCTTTGCCCACAGCATTTGGTCCTGAAGTGACCTCAGGCAGGAGATGCGGGTCTTTTTGGGTGGTGGCTCTATCCCTGCAGAACTTCCTCATGTGCGGTGTGCAGTTTGTGGCTTCCTCCTTTTTTTTAAAAAAAAGTATTCTAATTTGCTTCTAATTAAAATAGGTTGTTCTGGGACGCGGGTGGCGCTGTGGGTAAAACCTCAGCGCCTAGGACTTGCCAATCACATGGTCGGCGGTTCGAATCCCTGCGGCGGGGTGTGCTCCCGTCGTTCGGTCCCAGCGCCTGCCAACCTAGCAGTTCGAAAGCACCTCCGGGTGCAAGTAGATAAATAGGGACCGCTTACTAGCGGGAAGGTAAACGGCGTTCTGTGTGCTGCGCTGGCTCACCAGATGCAGCTTGTCACGCTGGCCACGTGACCCGGAAGTGTCTGCGGACAGCTCTGGCTCCCGGCCTATAGAGTGAGATGAGCGCACAACCCTAGAGTCTGGCAAGACTGGCCCGTACAGGCAGGGGTACCTTTAAAATAGGTTGTTAGTGGACTTTGTAAACTGTTGCTGTCTTTTATGGACTTCATTTTATTGGTTCATTCGCGTTTCATGAATTTTATTTACGGCATTGGATTGCTTGTCATGATTTTAAGGGTGTTTCGCCTACAGCCCTGAAAAACAGTCCCAAAAATACTTAAATAAAAGGAATGAAGAAATAAATAATAGCTGTTCTAACAAAAAATACTCGTTTGCCATTTTGCTTTGGCACTTTCCGCCCACCAGGTGGGGTTCTGGCCGCAGTGCACGTCTCCAGACTCGCTGATCGGTTCATTTGCCCTGGTTAAGTGCAAAGACATGCTGTTAAGTCAGGCTCCTAGTAGGAAATGCTCTAAAGGAAAGGAAAATAAAACCCCATTTTACCTCTCCACTTCTGGCTGCCACAATATTTAACCAGCGCTCGCGGTTCATTTCTGGATAATTGCATCATTTGCAGCACTTGGCTCTTATTCCATAACATGAAACAGATCCCTTGAACTGAAGTATTAAAAGGGTTATAGGAAAGAGGGAAGTGAAGAGAAAGGGAGCTTGATCAAATCCTCTCCTGTCCCATCTTGGGGCTTCCTGGTATATGTGGGATTGGGAGAGACGGGGGCTGCGTTGGCCATCCATGGTAGGGTGGACTGCTTCCACCTGCCATGACCCAGCCTCTTGTCCTACGAGTGGCCGATAGGGTTGCCATGTGTCCTCTTTTTCCAGGATACATCTTCTTTTTCAGGGGTAAAATTTCTGTCTGGGTGGATTTTTTAAATTTCTCTGGCTATACTTTCTGGATGAGACATAGACATAACTGGTGGTTGAAGACTTGCTTTCCTCTTCTCTTCTCCTGCCCCCCTCAGCAATATATCACAGCTTCTATAGCTTACATATAGTAGGGGGTATTTAAAATGAAAGTCTTCATTTTGCTCTTCAAAATATGGCAACCCTAGCAGGGGGATTCTGAGCCTAGGTATAAAAATGTGGAATGGGTCTGCTAGATACTTATGCCATGAGTTGGGGGGGGGGGCAATTCACCTCTTGGTTAAGCGTTAAGCTTGCTTAAGTTTTCTTATGATCAAAAATGGAGACTGTCAGATCCAGAGGTTAATTGTGGCCCTCCAGGCCTCTTTACCTGGCCCTGGGGACTCTCCCCATGTTTCACCCAGCCATGCCATTCCCTGGCTCTACTTTACTTACTCGTTTGCCTGGTTAGAAGGTATCCTTAAACTAAATTCTGTCAGTTTGCATTTCTTAGTACAGAAAGTATTGATCTGATGTGTAGAGATCTTTCCTTTTCTACTTAATTCAAGAGGGTTCTGGAAGCTTCTGGAAGCTTCTCTGTGTGAAAGAAATTTCATGATGTTTGGGTTATTCCTTCATAGAAGCTGAGTACAGCTGGCTTAAACTGGTTCTCTTATCTTTTTCTGTCAAGGTCATGTGGATTATAGAAGTAGGGCCGGAAGGAGCCTGGGTTTCACTTTTTCTATCTTTTTTCTTTCTGGTGTGCTGTTCTGTACATAGTATGCTTAGTGTTAAGGTTTAGACTTATCATAAATTATTGTAAATTTAAGTTAAGTCTGCTGCAACTGGATTTCTTACGGACTGTGCCAATCCCGAACGTATTGGATTTGTGACCATTATGCTCATTTGCCTTCAGTAATAGTAACTCTCTGCTGGATGAAATACAATTGCCTCTGGTCTATTTTTTGGGGAACTCTGCAATGTGTTTAAGTTTTTCCTCCACATGACTCATTCTTCTGTAGAAACAAACTTACTCCGCAAAGATAAATTAACATGACTTGCTCCACTCATTCTTGCTTCCAGCCCCACCCACCACTGGGCTGAAAAGAGGTTTTCAGCTCCTGGCCTGAAAAGAGGTGACTTCCCTTTACCCCTATGTCTGTTTTGAATCAGTTATTGGTGACTGAATTGTTAGTGTAGCGATACAATTTTTATTACCTGTCACTGTTATTCAGATTTTACTATTGGAGCTTTACCCTTCAATTTGTGTAAGGCGTTTTGAGCGTTTTGACCACTGTGGAACATGTGGTATATTAATAACCTGCCTCTGACTGAATGTATTCGGCTGGAATCCAAAGAGCCTCATCAAGGCACATATACAAGTACTTCTGTGCAGAGTTTCTGCACTCCCTGGGACCACTGGGATGCCAGCAGCACAGCATCTTTTAATAGACCATTTTAGGACCAATGAAGGCCTGGCATTCATTTCAGACCCTGGAGATCTGAGTGACAGATTCTTCTCTTTTGCACACAAAAAGCCTGCCTTGTGTGCAGTGGTTTGGGATGAGCATAAATATTAGCCAGCCCAGAGGAGACTGAGCATTCATCAGATCAATGCGGACCACAAGGCAAAAGCAAGGTTTTGTCACAGATTGTCTAAGAGAAGTTCTTCCATGCCCAAGCTAAGCCATGTGTTGGAGGGCTACACTTTTTTTTTTACAAGGAGGAGGCAGAGAAGGAGGAAAGAGTGAAACTGTTCTAGTGAGGGCTGAGCCAAAATTTCTCTTGTCTGTGTTTTTTTAAAAACACTCTCCATCAATAAATGGGGAAAGAAATTGCCATTGGAAATCGTCAAAGGAGACAGAAGACTTTAGAAAAATTTTTCATGAATTGGGTGCTTGCTGAGTTTTTGTAATGTTCATCATATGTTAAGGCAGCCAAGGGGAATCTGCAAGTTCCTTTTCCTTTGTTCTGCAACACATTTATCTGGTTCTGCATCAAACAATGCCCAAAGGAAGACATCACGAGGTTCACTCCTTTTTCCGATCAGGAAGCGTGGGAAGCCAAAGTGGTGGAGAATTGTTTACTGGGAAGAAACACACACAGTCCTTGGCCACCACACAGCAATAGGGTAATCTCCAAAACTCCACACCCACTGAAATTCTAAAGGAATTCTCAAGTTCTCTGAGAATGAGGTGGGAAAATGGAAGCTTTTTTTTTTTTTTGCAAGCAGAAAACTTTTGAGAAACTAGGGACAAGATTTTGGTATAGCACTAGCTCTATCATCAAATTCTATCATCCCAACATTGTGTGTGTGTGTGTGTGTGGTGTCTATCTGGGGCTTACACTTAACAAACTGCATTACGCTGAATCACACCATTGCTCTATGTAACCTAGTACTGTTTTCTCTAAGAGACAGTGGCTCTCTGAAGTTCTCCTATTGGAGATTCTTGCAATAGCAATGCCAAGGATTGAAACTGGAACTTTTTGCATCCAAGCAGCGGTTCTACCACTAAGCTATGGCTCTTCCTAAAGTCTGAATATGCCTCTGGAAGCTAGCCCAGCTTTCACAAGCCTGGATCAGGGCCATTACAGCCTCCTCAGCCGATGCTGTGGAAGGTTGGAAGACCATGGAAGAGCCCAGAGATGGAAAGAAGACAGAGAAGAACTTCCCTACCAGAGAAGAATGGCAAACTAAGCTGTTGGACAATGCTGAAATGACAAAACATACCGGGAAGCTCAGAATTCAAGAAACCAAGGAGTCCAAAACTTTAACAAAGAATGGGATAATTTTATAATATATCTGGGATACCATTGTGATCAGATGAAAACATTAGCCGGATTGCAATAACACTTGTAATGTAGCAGATACTATGGACAAAATGGAGTGACATAAAGTATGGATTATGAAATAATATGCAGTTGAAAAAGTTGAGAATTGGACCCATGGAGGGGGAGGTGGGATGTCCAGAGATTCGGAGAAATCTCTAAATATGGATATGTATTTTGTATTGTTACAATCTTACACTTGTAAAATCAAATAACAATTATTTCAAGGAAGACTATGGAAGTAATGAAATCTTGGGCAATGGGGGGGAAATACCATAAAATAAAAGTGATGGTTGTACTGGGGAGAAAGCTTGTTTTATTATAGTAGTGGGGAAGCATATAAAATATGCTGGTGCTTTAAGAAAATGGGGTAGCTGTAACTCTGCACAAGATAGTGTCCTTCCCCCTTTGCATTTATATACCGCCTCTCTTCCACGAAGGAACCCAGGACAGCATCCATGTGATTCCTGGGTGGTCTCCCATCCAAGTGTTGACCAGAGCCAGACCCACTTAGCTTCAGCAAGGTGGTAGGCTCATGTGCCTTCAGACCATACCCTGTGATAGATTGGGTTTTATAAACAGGAATAATATTATACAAATAAGTATACCAAGTTTCCTCATGTCATTTGTATATCACAAAAGCAGCATAATAAATGTGGAAAAATATCTACAACATATGGTTTAAACAATTAGGAAGAAGAAGAAGAAGTGAGAGAGGTTGGGTGTGGCTTAGGGTGTGGTTGGTTGTCTTTGGTTGGCTGTAGTGAGAATTGTTTTTGTGTGTGAGCGGGGTATGAGTGTGTATTTTTGAATCAGGTTAGCCAGATTGATTCGTATGCTGTTGTGCTGTTGGGGGATTCTTGTTGTTGTCTTGTTGGGCTGTGTATGTGATAAAGGGGACCCAAACCGGGGTGAAGATGTCTTCTTCTATTTGTTCCCGTGTCCGTGTCAGTTTATTGGTTAGTTTTTCTAATAAGGCTTTTCCCCATACTATTTGACGCCATTGGTCCATGCTTACTCCTGACAGGTCTCTTCAGTGTCTGACTATGATGCTTCTGGCTGCTGAGAGTAGGTGGGTTATGAGCTCTTTATGATGTGAGTGGGCATTATTATCTTGGAAGTTGTTTAGTAGGGCCAGTTCTGGGGTGACTTCTAATACTTGCTTAGTTATTTTGCACATTTCTTGTATGACTGATGTCCAGAAGAGTTGGATTTGGGGACATTCCCACCACACGTGGAGGTATGTGCCTGTGGAGGTGCATCCTCTTCAGCATTTTGGTGAGGTTCCTGTGCATATTAGCGCTAGTTTCTGTGGTGTTAGGTACCATCTGTAAGTGAGTTTCAAAGTGAGTTCTGTATACCCTTTGATAGATGTAGGTAACGCCATCCTTCATTTGGAGAAGGCTGTTTTTTTGAGAAAGTCACAACACAAAAGTTCAGCACTATCCTCATTCTCAAGGAGGCAATCTGTTTGCTACAAAGGATTACATTCATGCCACTGAAAAGGAAGCCCATTCGCCTGCAATCTGCTTTATTCTTAGAGACACAAAAATATATGTATTTATAATTTCTCCCCAGAATATAAAATCAATGTTGGGTATCCAGGGAGAGACTTCATGTCCCCTGAGTAGTATTATGCAATTTCTGAAGAGTAACCATAAATGTATGGATGGCGGTGGGGGTGGGGAGAGAAATTCAGCTCAGTTTACAAACCTGCCTGATTTTCACTTTACAAAACAATACAAAATCTGAAACACAGCCGGCATTAGAATTTTGCATTTCTCTGAATTTTGCAGTGCAGTTTTCAAGCCAAGTAATATGCACAAAAAATGCATCATAGCAGAGAAAATTGCTTTGATTAGGCACACAAAAACCTGCATATTAGGAAAAAATGTCCTAAGATGCTGATGGATTTACTGATGCAGAAGTATGGAGAACCTGAACTTAAGACTGGGGAAAGGAGAAAATGAGAGAAACTGAGGTTAGATTTGCCTTCACCTATTCCCATGGACTGCAAGAAAATCAAACCTATCCATTCTTAAGGAAATCAGCCCTGAGTGCTCACTGGAAGGACAGATCCTGAAGTTTAGGCTCCAGTATGTTTGGCTACGTCATAAGAGGAGAAGACTCCCTGGAAAAGACCTTGATGTTGGGAAAGATTGAGAGCACAAGGAGAAGGGGATGAGATGGTTGGACAGTGTTCTTGAAGCTACCAACATGAGTTTCACCAAACTGCGGGTGGCAGTGGAAGACAGGAGTGCCTGGTGTGCTCTGGTCCATAGGGTCACAAAGAGTCAGACATGACTAAACGACTAAACGACTAAACAACAACAACAACAACAACAACAACAACAACAACAACAACAACACTTTGATAGCTAAATCCATAGCCAGAATTCAAATGAGAGGTGGGATTAAGAATAGCTGCAACTTTCCCATTATTTCATTTGGTGATGTTTCTTTCTGTTGCATTAAGATCTGATGAAAGGGACAGTTTTCCCCACATTCGTTCTTAGCGCAGGTATTTTGGTACCTTGGATATTTTTCAAAAGAGTTATCTGTGGAAGAATCTAACAGGCTATGTGTTAAGGCCTCTTAGATTCAGCTTCTTCCAAAAATAAAGGTGTGCATTGGGGAGAGGGAGCAATCCATTTGTTCCCAATCCTATGATCCAGTAATGTTCCCAGCTGAAGCAATGTCTCAGCTGTCACTGTAATCAATAACATCCATGAGGATTTGCGGGCGGTGGGAGAAGGAGCTCAGATTATACTTCTTTGATCTTTAAATAGAAAAGAAGAAAGTCTTGGCAGTTGAGAGGAGAAAGTTTATTTCAAGGCAAGCTCACAGACTGCAGAGGCAGAGGTCTCTTGAATCAAGACATCAGAGTTCTCTTATCGGGATGCTTTCCAAAAGAGGAAAAAAGATCAACAGTGAGCGGGGAGAGGTGATGAAGGAAAGGCTCCCATAGCCTTTAACTATATGCCTTTCCTCCCAAGGCTATTTGTTGGAAGCATAGCGTAGATGAAAGGTCTTGATTATGATTTCTGCATTCACAGCTAGCCTTTTAAAAAAACAACACAGCCACTTTAAAGGTGATGATCACCTTTAATGTAACATGTTACCCTGGTATAGCTCATCCCCACCCACTTGATTGCATTCCCATTGTCACACAACTCTCAATAGTACAAGAGCTCTTTGCCCCAGACCACCTGAAGTGCCTATAATCTTATATTCATTCTCCAGCAACGGACAGGCAAGAAGCTTCCAGGGAAAGTGCCAGGGGTCAAGACTGCTTGTTCTCATTGACTAGTAATTCACTGGATGGAAAACTCTTTCTTTCTAGATGTCTGTCCATCTCCTAATTCCCTGCAACCCAGGTGCCTCATTAAGAATTGAAGGAGGCAGGATGTCAACTTTCATTGTTTCACCTTCCAAATATACCCATCAGTGGGATTCACAGCTATACCCTAATGGGCCGATAATTGTAACAGAGCTCTGTAGGAAGGATGTGGTGTGTACAGTATCCCCCACCAGCAAACAGACAATCAACCAGCATCCTGCCTTGCTTCTTGATGTAAATCTTCAGACTCCTCTCTCTCTCTCTCTCTCTCTCTCTCTCTCTCTCTTTCCTGGTTGTATTCCCATTTCAAGCAGCTTCTCTGCAGCCTCTACCCAAGCAAGTAAAGAAATGTGAAGTAGATATCACCAACTATCAGAAGTCATCAGAGAACCCTCTCTATGCAAGAAGCTAGAGTTGGTTCTCTCTTTGACACAGTGACGTTCTTTTTGCCATGGTATGCAATGGATCATCATCACATACAAGGTAGTTTCTGGAGGATATTATACCACCAGAAAGTATGCATTTGTAAGCCACTAAGCCAGTTTTATATAGATATATTTTTACCCACTGAATAGCTTTAGGCACAAAGAACTTCACAGTTGGGGGATCTAAGCTACTGCCATCATCTCAAATGAGACATGAATATTGTAGAGAATCCCAGCAGGCTTTCCTCCACAGTAATGATGATCAGAATCACAAATTCAATGTGTGAATGCAATGCCCTATGGAGCGCAGACCTTAGAAGAGGTTCTCTTTGGTATAACCTTCCATTGACCTGCTAGTGCTACCTCAATATTTTGCATTTCTATTAGCAGAAAGTGGTCGTATCTAGGGATAGGGAGGTGAAAAATCAGTTCGATTAACATTTTAATATGCACCTATTTAATCTGCATTTCATGAACCAATATGTAAATCCTAATACAGCTATCATTTGAGATTTTCACTTCTCTGAATTTTGCAAAGCAGTTCTCCATCCAGTATCTATATCTGTCTGTCTTTCTGACTGTCTGCCTACCTACCTATCTATCTATCTATCTATCTATCTATCTATCTAGGGGTTTGCATAAAGATGCATATATTCATGGAAATAACAAAACAGCAACAACCCCATAATGTATTATTCAAGAGAAAATCCATTGCAAAAGAATGTTATTTTAGGAAAAATTGCATAAAAAGTTGTATTTATTATGAGGAATGCACATTAAAATTCAAGTGACTTTTCTTGAGGATTGAACCCTCAAACTGATGCAGAAATGTGGGGGATCTAATTTAAGACAGGGGGAAATGAAAAACTGAAATAGACACATTTGTTCACTCCCAGTTGTATCCAACCAAGTTCTACCAGTAGGCTCACTGAAATAATGAAACTACACTGGTCAAGTTCATTCATTCAACTTTCTAGTGGATCTGGAGGAGGAGGACTAATGAGAACCACAACCAGCCTGGCCTTCTCTTGTGCCTTGAACAGGAGCTGAAAGTGTAGGAACCAGTAGCTGAAGCTTCTCACGACACAGAGATGAATGCAGTCCTCCTGCTAAATGGCTGCTGATCAGAGGGCCGTTAATGACCAGCTATAGAGACTAATGCAAAAGTTGGCAATCTGATTTCAAAAAGCAAATTCAGTATCTTCGCAAATATTTTATAAATGTGGAGGGTCAAATTTCATTAGAGGAGGGAAGGGGAGCCTTAGAGCCTCCAGATATAAATGGACTCCATCAGCTCCAACCAACATGGCCACATACTGATGGCCACCATTGCAGAGAAGCTTTTTAATGGGATTAGACAAATTTGTGGAGAATAAGACCACCAGTGCCTTGGCTACTAGTCACAATGTCTGAGTACTACCTCTAGGATCAGGCACTGGGTGCTGCTGGACATCAGTCGCTGGAAAGCATGAGCTGAGTTGCTGCATTTCTTGTAGGCATCTGGTTGGTTACCGAGAGAAGTGGAGGCTGAACTAGATTGGACTGTGACCTGATCTGGCAAGACTCTGCCTATGGACTACCTACAATATATTCTATGTAGGGCTGTTTTGGAGGTTGGCCAAGAAGCTGCTGGCACTATAAAATGCAGCAGCTTAACTGCACCTTCTCCTATGCCACTTCCGAAAGAATGGCACTGCCTGAATTAGTTCAAGGGGCTGATTTTGGTGTACAAAGCTCTATACAGCGGGTTGATAGGAGACCGAAAAGCATAATCTTATATACCCAAGTGATCATTGCGGTCTCATGAGGTCCATTGCATATGATGTCAGAATTAGACTTTTATGGTGGTGGCATCTACCTTTGGATCTCCCACGTATTACACACCAGACAGGTACAAGTTGTATTGCCTTCAGTGCCTACTGGTAACCTGACTTTTCCACTAAGCCATTTAAGAGCATAAGAAAAGCCTGCTGGATCAGGTCAATATCCCATCTAGTCCAGGATTCTGTTCTCACAGTGACCACCCAGAAAGCAGGGCATGCACAGAAGAGCTTCCATCATCCTGTGACTTCCAACAACTGATATTCAGAAGCATTACTGCCTCCCAACTGTGGAGGTGGAGCGTAGCCATTGCAGCCAGCAGTCTTTGATAGCCTTGTCCTCCATGAATTTGCCCATCCCAGTTGGTGGCCATCACTGCCTCCTGTGGCAGTGAGTTCCACAGTTTAGCTTTACGCTGCATGAAGAAGTCCTTTCTTTTATCTGACCTGAATCTTCTGACACTCAGCTTTACAGTGGTACCTCAGGTTAGAGATGCTTCAGGTTACAGACTCCGCTAACACAGAAATAGTACCTCGGGTTAAGAACTTTGCTTCAGGATGAGAACAGAAATCACATGGCGGCAGAGGGAGGCCCCATTAGCTAAAGTGGAACCTCAGGTTAAGAACGATTTCAGGTTAAGAACGGACCTCCGGAACAAATTAAGTTCTTAACCAGAGGTACCACTGTATTGGGTCTTCACAAGTTCTAGTTTTATGACAGAGGGAGAAGAACTTTTCTCTAGCCACTGTAGAGAATGCCTGTAATGGGTATGAGGTTGCTCGTGCGTAAGTTGCCGCCTTTCCTGGTTATGTTGCCTTGTTAAACCTTTCTGTCTGGACAGCCCTTCAATTCGTGGCTGCCTCAGTCGCTAGCAGAATCCGTCAGTGGGCGTTTCTTAAATCTTTTCCAACATAAAAGTTGTTTGACACCCAGTCTCCTCCTACTCTCTCTGCGTGGACGTCTTCTGCGCAGGGTGGGCGTGGGTAGCGGAGGACCCGTGCTCTCCCCGCTGGTGTCCGGTGAAGAGTCCTGGAGCCCTCTCGGCGATTCCCCCATCAGCCCCTCTATATCCCTGGTGTTGCGCTGATTTGCTTCCCCATCTGCGGAGCTGCCTCTCTCCCTGCTGGGCCCTTCTCCAGCATCATTTGAGAGCCTTCCCTCCGCCTCTGGCTCCGATGTCAGTTCCCTGACAATGCTGCACATAATGTGATAAACTTCTGTCATGCCACCTATTTTAAGGAGAGATTTGTTTTGGTTTCCCCCCCGTTCTGTATCTGCATTTGGATTTGAAATTGTTTTTATGCATGAAATTGGTTTTGTTTTTATATATGAAATTGTTTCAAAGATATTTTTTATTGCTGGTGTGTTTATTGTTCTATTGTTTCAAGAGGCCTCATAGGAAGCAATCTGTAAATAAATGGAAATAGAGAAATAGAGAAATGCCCTTATCCTATGACCCTCCAGGTGTTGCTGGACTACAGCTCACAGACCCTCCAAGTGTCCCTATTTTCCAGGGACAGTACCAGATTTACAAAAGCTGTCCTGGTTTCTGATTTTATCCTGGAATGTCCTGCTTTTCCTTAGGACATCCCTATTATCATTAGAGAAGTGTTGGAGGGAATGGATTTATGTGACCCCTAAGCCAAGGTGGTAACTAACTATATAGTTGTACCTTGGTTCTCGAACATAATCCATCCTGGAAGTCCATTCCACTTCTGAAAGTGTTTGAAAACCATTGTGTGGCTTCTGATTGGCTGCAGGAGCTTCCTCCACTTATTCGGAAGCCGAGGAAGCTACGTCAGACATCTGGCTTCCAAAAAATGTTTGCTAACCAGAACACTCACTTCCAGGTTTGCAATATTCGGGAGCCAAAACTTTCGAGTAACAAGTTGTTCGAGAACCAAGGTGTGACTGTACAATCTTTAGAAGACATCTGAAGGCCGCCCTGTATACGGGAGGTTTTTAAAGTAACATTTTACATTTTATTATGTTTCCATGTATGTTGGAAGCCACCCAGAGTGGCTGGGGCAACCCAGTCAGATGGGCGGGGTATACATAATTATTATTATTATTATTATGGAATGGGAATGTCCCTATTTTCATCAGAGAATTGTTGGAAGGGTTGCAGCCCCTGATGGAATCTAACAGCAGCTGGAGGGGGCCTACAAGTTTTCCATCTCTTCATTAAGCCACCATTTCTAAGTGCTGGGCATTTAGCAGCAACTCCATAGAATTAAATGTGCCCATCTCAAGATACTCAGTTTCAAATCCAACATAAATGTTAAAAAAGCAAAACATTGCATTCACTCGCATCTCAGTTATCTTAAACACCAACTTCTTTCCTCTCTCTCTCTTTCTCTCCCCATCCTGCCTGCTATCATTTCCATTCCGTAGATACATCTTGGCTTGGTGTGAACCCTAGGGAATATGGATCTTGGCTCAATTTTTGTATTTGTTCACCTCATTAGGACTAGGAAGTGCAATTAAGATTCATGGGCTGGTTGTATCCTAACAACCATTTCCCAGGCCTCCAATATGATGGCATAATTCAACCATTAAAATGATGTAAACAGGACTAGAACTACTCATTCATAACACTGACAAAGACCTTTTCATTCTTTCACAGCAATTGCTTCCGTGACCTGTCTCATAAAGGAGAGGTCATCAAGGGAGCATACCACCAATCTAGGACAAAGAACATTTTCAGCAACTTTCACTTAAAATAAATTGGGACCAATTTTTTTTAACAGCATCATAGGTGACATTGGGCAAAAGTTGCCAACATCTCCTCTGACAGATGATTTTCCGTGTTGCAGAGTAGGGTTTTTTTCACCATGCTGAAGACAGACATGGCTCTATACTATAAACTGAATCTTTTACCGCATCTGGATACAAAAGAAGAAGGAAGGAAGGAAGGAAGGAAGGAAGGAAGGAAGGAAGGAAGGAAGGAAGGAAGGAAGGAAGGAAAAAAGAAAGAAAGAAAGAAAGAAAGAAAGAAGAGAGAGAGAGAGAGAGAGAGAGAGAGAGAGAGAGAGAGAGAGAGAGAGAGAAAGAAAGAAAGAAAGAAAGAAAGAAAGAAAGAAAGAAAGAAAGAAACTGCACAGGCAATTTAGGAAAGCCACAAAGCTTTCTCTTCCTAGGTACATTAACAATTTGGTTTTTCTCTCAGCACATTGGGATTAATTAAAGGTTGTTGCTTCTTCCAACACCTCTTTCAATCTCAGCAAATTAATTACCCGGCTAGGCTCATTTTACTTAATAGTTTACAATGATGCTGACCTGATAAAGGTTTTGTTAGACCATCTGCTATCATACCTTTTGTAGGACAATACTGCAGTGCTATAACCCCATCAATCTCTTAACAAATGATATTTCACACCTGTATGTGTGATTCCGGGGTTGATTTTCTCCATTTGTGAAAGTGAAATACATCCTTGGCTGCCTTTCAGAATTTGTGTAGGTCCATTCAGTTCTTGATCCAAACCATCGAGTCACCCTATTTGCATGCCAGCAAACCTACCCTAGTTCCATTACAGGAAGCGGCAATCAGTTCCCTCTCCACCCACATTTCACCAGCAAAAATGGGGATATTTGCAACATCCTGTTGTGGCACATCAGGGCACATTGCTTTGAGCTGCCACCCACCAACCCTTGAATTATTCCACGTGTCTGATGCCTTACTTCCACACATTCCATATTCTGCAATCGCCTGACACCACAGGCTTCAGACACCAGAGGTGTTCCAAGTGACTAAAGCAGTACAGAACGCTTAATCCTACAAAGTAACTGGTTGTGCTTAATGCAGAATAGTGTTTTATAAAGGAAAATTTCATGAGCATCAAAAGAATTGGATAGCCTCCTTCCCTCATCCCTCAAGCCTGTGTCTGCCTCCTTTCCAAAGTTAAAACCATACTCAAGGTGGCTGACAACATATAAAAAATTACATACTACAAAACATAACAAAAGCCATCATAAACAATGAACAAAACATAAAAGGTACCCAACTAAATTGAACAATTTCCACATAAACGCGCTGGTGTTGTCCCCAACTAATTCCTAAAAGTCATTAATGGGTCACCATGTATTCATTAAACGTTTCCATCTCATTATTTGAAGAGTCTACTATTTCAGATACGGACGTCAGATGGAACACTAATGTTTTTAATTATGGAAGGGCGAAGCTGTGGGTAATTGTGGAACTGAGGGCTTGCGGGGGGAAGGCTGGGCCGTTACGGCTCAAGTGAAACTCAATGGATTGAACATGTCAACTTCATTATTGGCGTAGCATTAATGTGTGCAGGAAAAGGAGAACTTAGGCAAAGGAAAGCAATTGGGAAATTGGTAACAGAGTTTATAACCTGTGTGGAGAGAAAACCTCACATAATCTACACAGTGAATTCCATTGCAGGATGGAAATAACTCTACTGTTTCCCTGAAATTTATTATATTTGTTGTTTCAGCCCCACTTTTCTGTTGCGCGTCGAGGTCCCCAAGCCACCCCAGTAACTCACACCACACACATCAATTTTTTGTTTAAGGTTTTTGGCATGAATTTGGCCACAACTTTAATTAAATACACACACATGAGTGGTTGCTTAGGCATTGGTTACGACTATCTGTCCTTGCCCCAGGGACAGAACTGACTTCCGGATTCCAGCGGAAGCCAGTCAGGGAAAACAATATTGGGGAGAAAAGAAGCTGGGCATCAGTCCCTCATTTCTCACCCTCATGCCCCTGGGGGCTTGCACGGGGGCCAAGTCCGATGCCAGGGACTAGGGCGAAAGGATGGCAAGCCCCTGGATTCCTTTAATGGAATTCCCTATGCAGCACCACCATTGGAGGGGTAGGCACTTACCCCTCCACCAACCAATTTTAACCAGTGCCTAACTGTCAACCTTACAAGTTGTGACGATTTGCTACGCAGTAGGCAAAAAACCAAATGGCAACAGCCAATCAGCCAAATGGACAAAATTCCTACCAGGCCCCTGCCTCAAAAGCAGATGACCCCATGACAGGCATAACAAAGTCAGAGAGCAATGAACCCCCCCCCCTTTTCAGGGAGGGTGGGCGGGTTATCCGATGCACCCAGCCCCTAGCTGTGTGCCCTGTATTTAAGCCCTCTGACCCCTCCCACCAATTTGCAACATAACAAACTTCCCAGCAACACACTTTTGCCCAATCACACCTCGTGGCCTTTAAGCAAACAACAGTGGGGTGGCTGCAGGCCCCCACCACAACACGTGCTCTCTGTTATGGAGAACACGCTTTGCAAAATGCACACAAAGTGGCTCACATAAATTAAAGGAGCTCATTTCACTATATTGTAGAGGGGGGGAACATCCCCATGGAACTCTCCCCAGGCCACACACCCTCTCTAGAGGCCACACCCCTTCACTGGCCTGCTTTGCACCCTGAGTGTTTTTGCCTCTTTGGAATCTCTGTGAATTCTTATAAGGCTTCCTGCTTCTTTAGATGAATGGGCGTGAGTGGGTGTAGAAACTAGCCCACTGTGCAAAGGCAAAAATCCACAATAGTTGCTCCACCCCCTTTTGTCTTTGGTCTCACCCACTACAAGCACACCCAGTGCTATGGAGGTCTTGTACACTTGATGGAAATTGCTGTACAAAACATATCCACAAAGAAGGATTATTCTGAAATGAGTCGGGCACAGAATAAATCTTACTTCAAGCATCTGCCATATCTTCCTTCTCTCCCCGCCCCCCATACCCAATCAGTAGTACTTTGCCCAGTTTTCTGGTGATTTTTCTGCAAATATTAAAGACCATAAAACAGTAAATAAAAGAAAGAACCTAAAATGCCAAGCATTTTTCTGAAAAGACCAGCGGGTAACAAACTGCACAGTAAGTAGGCAGAGTGGAATCCCAAACTAAATGCACACTAAAACCCAAAATGCATTCAACAAATGTCAAAAAGCACGGTGGCTTGGCTGATTTCCAGAGAGAAGGTGTTTGACAAACTGGGTGCCACCACCGAAAATGCTTAGTCTGTTATTGTCCCATATGAGGATCACTTGTGATCCTGTGGAAGACGAAGTAGCCAAAACTTTGGGTTGGGTCATGCCTTTTTTTGAACGCAATCTTCACATAGAGGAACATAATAGATTACTTTGCTCCCTTATAATGAAACACCTTAGAAGGACACTGGAATGGTATCTTGAAATTTTTTTGGCTGATGCAAACAAATTAATAACAGAGATAGTGGTGAAGTTCCTATTCTCTACTCAAAGGCCTCCTAAGAGGATAAAGGTAAAGGTAAAGGGACCCCTGACCATTAGGTCCAGTCGTGGCCGACTCTGGGGTTGTGGCGCTCATCTCGTTTTATTGGCCAAGGGAGCTGGCAGATCATGTGGCCAGCATGACAAAGCCGCTTCTGGCGAACCAGAGCAGCGCATGGAAACGCCGTTTACCTTCCCACCAGAGTGGTACTTATTTATCTACTTGCACTTTGACGTGCTTTCGAACTGCTAGATTGGCAGGAGCAGGGACCGAGCAATGGGAGCTCACCCCGTCACGGGGATTCGAACCGCCGACCTTCTGATCGGCAAGTCTTAGGCTCTGTGGTTTAACCCACAGCGCCACCCGCGTCCCTCTCAAGAGGATACTTTCACTTTAAACATGAGGTACACACTGCAGTTAAAGTGAAAGTATCTTCCTTTATCATATTGCATATCTCATATTGCATTTAAGTGTATTTTAATGATAACGTTTTTATTCTTTGTTCTATTTTAATGGCTCTGAAACTGTATAATAAATGGATTGATTGATTGATTGATTGATTGCTCGCTCCATCTGTCTTGGAATACAACTCCCATCAGCCCCCGCTAGATGACTGGAGGGCATCAGCTTGGGGATCACTGGACAAATCTTACAGAAAGGCAGAGCTGGCAGAAAAAGTAATACATTAGCTCTATATCTGTGTCCTTAAGTGCTGGGTTGGTGGTTTGTTTGTTTGTTTTTTAACACAAAGTGACAGCAGCTGGAGTCCATTCCAGATTGGGACTGGTGCATAGGGATCTTTAACGGTGGCCTTGTTCTGAATCTGATTTGGGGTAGCTTTTCCCACATCAATCTCAGCAATTTAAATGGGCGAGCTGCAGTGGGGGTGGGGCGGGGAATTGCCTTTCATTTGCTTAAATGGCATTTCCTTTAACCTCCACCCTGCATACAGATTTCTGGCATGGAATGAGGCATGCCACCTTACTTGGAACCAGAGTGGGGGGGCAAAGGGTTAGATTTTCCCCTACCCCACACTATGGGCCCAATCAGAATCAGGCTCCCATCCCGTGTAAAAACACTTTACACTTAGGGGCACACAGTGCTTTTTTCTTTAAAAAAAGTTTAGCGGTACTGTCAGGGGTTCAGGAGCAGAGGCACAGGGAAGGGAGGAAACAGAGAGCGAGGGGGAGGAATCCGAAGGAAATATGAGCGATGACAGCGGCCCGAGATCTCTGAGTCTTTCCAGTGAATCGGAAGATTCACAGAAAGGGGCGCCAGTGGTCAGAGCAAGGGGGGCGCCTAGGGGGACACCCCAGGAAGAAGGGACCAGAGAGGACTCAGAGAGCAGCAGTTGGAAATCGGGACCAGCTTCCCCGCCAGAGTGCAGTAGAGGGGAGGGGTCCCAGGTATCGGGATCTGGCGGCTCGCCGCAAGCGGGAGGGCATGAGTCAGGAGTGGCCACACCTCCATCGGGGAGCGAGGAAACGGTCAAGAGGAAGGTTGAAGGCTGGGCGCGCGCGCCAAGTTCAAATGCACAGGAAGGCGGCACAGTAAGCAGCCCGGATAGGGAGCCAGGTCCTAAAGCCCGCCGCAAGGAGGGAGAAGAGTCCGGGGGGTCCGCGTCAGAAGAGTCCAGGAAGGAAGAGACCACGGGGGGTAGAGGGACCCAGAGGAGGAAGGAAAGACGGAAGAGGTGGAGTAAGACTAGAGTATTAAGTTGGTGTACAGGAGGCGGAGACTCAGACGGAGCTTCGCCGGTCTAGCTTCTAAGACGTAGAGCTGCGCGCTGCGGCTTGAAAATGGAAACTGTAACTCAATAAAGACTTTTGTACAGTATTGCCGGCTAGCGTGGTCCTATGTGAGCTGGGACCTGGAGGCGGCTCTGACAGTAAGCTCCGTCCCCCTTTTGCACCAAAAGCCTTGCAGAGTGAGTGGGCGCAGCGAGGGGTGAAGATTGGTGCTTCGCGAGCTCACGAATTTCGGACGAGATGAATACTAAACAGCAGATAGCAGCCCTGCAAAATGCAGTGACACAACTAAACGCCGAGATACTCGCATCCAGGAAGAGGGAGGAGGAAGCAGCTGCCGCCTACAAGGATCTCCAAGTCAGGTTGGAAGTGCTTACAAAGCAGGGGCAACCGGGACCCAAATCGGAGGGAATTGGGCTGGGGAGAAGAGGAGGCAGCCTGGTATCTCATTTCGATGGGAATTTACAGCAGTACCCCAACTTCCGAGCAGATGTGCAGTTTGCTCTGCAACTGCTGGACAAAGACTTTAGAGATGAGCAAGATAAGGTGGGGTTTATTTTATTCCATTTGCATGGAGACGCTAAAGCGTGGCTGCGCAATCTGTGGAGAGATAAGGATCCGGCGCTCCGAAGTGCGGATGCCTTCATTAAAGCGATGGATTCGTGTTTTTTATCAAATATAGACGTTGATATCGCCAGAAAAGAGATACATGGGCTGAAACAAGGGAGGGCCAGTGTGAGGCAGTATCATTCCCGCTTTTTTGCACTGGTCAGTGCCCTGGAATGGGACAAAGATTCAGCTCCAGTCAGAGACCTTTTCTGGGAAGGATTGAACAGTGCGGTAAAAGACGAAATTGCGAGGGGGGAGAGACCCCGGAGCACTCAGGAGATCGTTCAGAGGGCGCTGACGATTGGGGTGCGTCTAGAAGAACGTCCATGGAGCAGAGACGAAGGGCGTGGAGGACGCGAGTCGGCAAGGGCGCCTTCCTTCTTTCCCAGGGATGCAGCGCGTGCGCACTCCACGCCTCCGCCAGGAGGAGGAGGGGAACCTATGGAGGTTGGAGGTGCCAGGGCTCAGTCAGCAACCAGAGCCCTAGCACCGGCAGCAGTCAAAGCGAAGCCTCCTAGAGGGAACAGGAAGTGCTACCTCTGTGACAGTCCTCAGCACATGGCGAAAGAGTGTCCCCAGAGGCTCCACAAGCACACTGCAGCCTCCGCGACGGTAACAGAAGCAACTCAGCAGAGAGAACCACAGCAGGGAAACGACGGAGTCTGGCTGGAAACAGAGGCACTGGGGCCCAGCCAGACGAGTCAGTGAAGCAGTCCCCAGAGATTTTGCAGCCCACAGACCCCCTCCCGCCCAAACCAGTGGTGCAGCTCACCGCATCGCTCCAGCTACCCAATGGACTTACAATGGAAGTGCCGATTACCATTGACTCTGGTAGCAACGCAGACTTTATAGGACAGGATTTCATCGAGCAGCACAATATAACGCTGCTGCCAGCCACGCTGCCCCTGAAGGTTGTCACGGTGGATGGCAGGGAATTGCTAGGGGGGCAGGTGGTGAAGCAAACGCCACCGATGGTGATGCAAATTGGAAATCACAGGGAAGTCATCAGCTTTAATGTCACCCAACTGTCGGACACGCCTGTAGTATTGGGCATGAGTTGGCTGGACAGGCACAGTCCAACGTTGGCTTGGTACCAGCGGCAACTAACTTTCGGCTCCTCTTACTGTGCAGAACACTGCATCCTGCCCAGACCGGAGGGGGAAGAAGAGGACACACAGCTGCGATTGGGCACGCTGCAAGCAGTGCCCCACAAGTACGCAGAATTTTTGGAGGTTTTCTGCGAGAAGGAGGCGGACAAGCTACCTCCCCACAGGCCCTATGACTGAAAGATTGACCTCCTGCCAGGGGCGACGCTGCCGACGGGGAAACTGTATTCCATGTCTGAAGATGAGCTACAGGAACTCAGGGAGTTCATAGATCACAATTTGGAGCGCGGGTTCATCCGGGAGTCCAAGGCAGTGGGGGGCAGTCCCGTATTCTTTGTGAAGAAAAAGGACACGCCCCAAAAAAGACTTGTGGTGGACTATAGAATTTTGAACTCGAAAACCAAGCCCACGGCGTTCCCCATGCCCAAGATCGGCGACCTCCTCGCGACGGTGCGCAAGGGACGCGTGTTCACCAAGTTGGATCTGCGAGGAGCGTACAACCTTATTCGCATACGGGAGGGCGACGAGTGGAAGATGGCCATGTTCACGCCCCTGGGCACCTACGAATACAGAGTTATGCCATTTGGATTACAGAATGGCTCCCACTGTTTTCAAGCTTTCATGCATCACGTGTTAGCGGGGCTCCTCTACAAGAAGTGTGTCTGCTTCCTGGACGACATCCTGATATTTTCAGAATCGCAGGAGGTTCATGACAGAGACGTCAAGGAAGTTCTGCAACGGCTACAGGAGCATAGACTGTACGCCAAGCTGGAGAAGTGCCAGTTCGACATGACGGAGGTGGATTTCCTGGGCTACAAATTGTCGGACAAGGGGCTCACCATGGACAGCGCCAAGGTTCGTGCAGTGTTGGACTGGAAGAGCCCGCGCAACCGGAAGGAGGTCCAGCGGTTTGTCGGCTTTGCTAACTTCTATCGCAAGTTCATCAAGGGGTTCGCGATGCAGACGGCGGCCATTACCGACACGCTCAGCTCCAAGAAGAAGAAGTTCATCTGGACGGAGCAGGCGGAGCAGTCCTTTCAGAAACTCAAGCGTCTCTTCTCGTCCGAAGAGCAGCTACTGCATGTAAATCCCGGCAAACCGATGAGGGTTGAAACAGACGCCTCAGACAGGGCCGTGGGAGCAGTCCTGTTGCAGCAAGACCCGCAGGGGGATTGGAGGCCGTGCGCCTTCTACTCCAGGAAGCTCAGCAAGTCGGAGCAGAATTACACCATCTGGGACAGGGAGTTGCTTGCCATTCATGCAGCATTCAAGGCGTGGAGGCACTTCCTGATCGGAGCCAAACACACAGTGCAGGTCCGCACGGACCATAAGAATCTGGAGTACTGGCGCACGGCGAGGTTCCTGAACCAGAGGCACATACGTTGGGCAGAGTTCTTTGCGGACTTCAACTTCAGGATAGAGTACGTCCCAGGTGACAACAACGTCATGGCGGATGCACTGTCCAGGAAGCCGCAATACCTCGAGGAGGCGACGCCAGCGGCGGCCAAGCACATTTTCGCACCAGAAGCGTGGGCGTGCTCTTCGGCAACCGTAGACCTGGATGCTGTACGTCGCGCGCTGCAGGACGACTCCTTCGCATGAGCGAAGATGGAGGAGGTGCACAGGGGCACGGCGAAGGGCGACGAGTTCCAGATACGCGAAGGGTTGCTCATCTGCAAAGGGGCCCTCTACGTGCCGGGAGATGAACTCCGCGCTAAGGTACTGCAGCAGTTGCACGACGCACCCACCGCCGGGCACTTTGGCACAGAGAAGACGATAGAATTAGTCGCCAGAGACTTCTGGTGGCCCAAGATGCGGGGGGAAGTCACGGATTACGTCGCGAGGTGCGACACCTGCCAGAGGGCTAAGCCAGTGCATAAACCGCCGGCGGGACTGCTCGAACCGCTGCAAACTCCGCTCGAACCGTGGGAGAGGGTGGCCCTGGACTTTGTCACGGATCTGCTCAGCTCGAGGGGCAAGACAGCAATGCTAGTGGTGGTGGACTTGTTAACCAAAATGGCACATTTCATTCCGTGTGCGAAGGTGGCCACGGCGGAACAGACCGCCAAACTGTTCATTGATCACGTGTTCAAGGTTCACGGTCTGCCACGGTCTATACTGTCTGACCGGGGGCGACAGTTCATCTCGAACTTCTGGCAGAAGCTGATGGGCATCCTGAACGTCAAGATCAACCTAGTGTCGGCGAGACACCCGCAGACCAACGGACAAGTGGAGCGGGTCAATGCCATCATGCAGCAGTACCTGAGATGTTACGCGAATCAGCAGCCTGCAACGTGGGTGGACTACCTGCCACTCGCCGAGTTCGCCTACAACAACACGAAGCACGTGTCCACGGGGATGACGCCGTTCTTCGCCAACAATGGGAGGCATCCCAGAACCTTCCCGGGATTAGAGAGAGTGGGGGAGGGGGAGCCACAGGCAGCGGACGCCTTCGCGTCAGAGTTGCAGGAGATCCACGAACAGCTTCGAAGGCAGTTAGAGCTAGCTAAGCACGCATACAAACTGCAGGCTGACAGACACAGGAGGGTTGGGGAAGACATACAGGTGGGAGACTGGGTTTGGTTGGCAGCCCAGGCAGTGCCGGCCAGATCATTAGCGAAAAAGAAGCTCGGACATAAGCAGCTAGGGCCCTACCAAGTCGAGGCACAGGTCAATCCGGTGGCTTTCCGGGTGACACTTCCAGAGGGATCCAGGATGCATCCGGTATTCCATAGATCAGTGCTCACTCCCTACAAGGCACCTCACAGATTTCAGGAGCCAGGGACGGCACCGAGCCCGCTCAGGGAAAGGACCACGCAGGGGGGGTTGCCAGAGGGGGAGCCCATCAACGAGGTTACAGAGATTTTAGACTCAAGATGGGGGGAAGAGGGAGTGGAATACCTTCTCGCCAGAGAGGGCACCCCAGCCAGTGCCAACAGCTGGGTGCCGGGCTACGCTTTGGAGGAACCTCTGCTCAAAGACGAGTTTCATGCCCTCTTCCCACACAGGCCCATGCCAGCCGAGTTTTTCGACGACTGGCTTTTCACACCCACGCTTTCAGCCAGCACGTTCCAAGGGTTCGACTCGGACGAGGAACCGACACTGGACGCACGTTCCCCGGAGGGGTCACCCTCGGGATCTGCCTCAGAACCCTCGTATTGGTGGGATGATCGACCAGAGGAGCAGTGGCGCAGGAAGTGGCTGGAGGGGCCCGGGCGAGCAACGTACCCAGAAGAGACCGAGGGAGAGACGGACATGGACGTGTTCGGGGAGGACCTTGGGTTCGAGCACGGTGGCACAGAGATGGAAGCAGAGGAGATCGACGTCGGCGAGTGCAAGGAGGAAGAGCCGGACTTATCCAGTTGGATGTACGCCACGAGAAACGAACTGTATCTGGCACTCACCCCCATAACAACGGAGCACCCAGCACCCACACCTGAAGGAGGGGAGGGGGGAAGGGGGGGCTTCGAGGGGGGGATGGATGTCAGGGGTTCAGGAGCAGAGGCACAGGGAAGGGAGGAAACAGAGAGCAAGGGGGAGGAATCCGAAGGAAATATGAGCGATGACAGCGGCCCGAGATCTCTGAGTCTTTCCAGTGAATCGGAAGATTCACAGAAAGGGGCGCCAGTGGTCAGAGCAAGGGGGCGCCTAGGGGGACACCCCAGGAAGAAGGGACCAGAGGGGACTCAGAGAGCAGCAGTTGGAAATCGGGACCAGCTTCCCCGCCAGAGTGCAGTAGGGGGGAGGGGTCCCAGGTATCGGGATCTGGCGGCTCACCGCAAGCGGGAGGGCATGAGTCAGGAGTGGCCACACCTCCATCGGGGAGCGAGGAAACGGTCAAGAGGAAGGTTGAAGGCTGGGCGCGCGCGCCAAGTTCAAATGCACAGGAAGGCGGCACAGTAAGCAGCCCGGATAGGGAGCCAGGTCCTAAAGCCCGCCGCAAGGAGGGAGAAGAGTCCGGGGGGTCCACGTCAGAAGAGTCCAGGAAGGAAGAGACGGGGGGTAGAGGGACCCAGAGGAGGAAGGAAAGACGGAAGAGGTGGAGTAAGACTAGAGTATTAAGTTGGTGTACAGGAGGCGGAGACTCAGACGGAGCTTCGCCGGTCTAGCTTCTAAGACGTAGAGCTGCGTGCTGCGGCTTGAAAATGGAAACTGTAACTCAATAAAGACTTTTGTACAGTATTGCCGGCTAGCGTGGTCCTCTGTGAGCTGGGACCTGGAGGCGGCTCTGACAGGTACTCTCATTTTGACTCAAGAAAATCACCATTTTATAGTTCAAATCGGGAAAAATAAAGACATGTCAATGGACAAAAGTACAAAGATTCACAAAAATGTTTAAGGGTGTGCATACCCCTGCGTCCCCCCAGAAAAAAAGAACTGGGGGCACATATACAGAGCTAACATAAGCCTCAGGTGCCAGTAAGCAGGCTTGTCTTCATCAATATCCTGTTATTATCAGGGTTATTATTTCATTTATGATGTCACAGTTGTGACACTCAGCTTGTTGTTTATTTTGCTAAAGCTGGTTTTTTTAAAAATAAATGAATGAATACTGCCCTTCAATTGAAACTTTCCAGAGGAGTTTACGTCAGCTCATAAAACAGCAATAAAACAACAATGATCAATAAAAACAACAGTTGAAAACAATAAAAAGGCAGATCTGAAAACAAATCCCAGCAGAAATAAAAACCAAACGAGCCAGAGCTTAAATGCCTGAGTCAGTTAAAAAGAAGAGGAAGAAAGGTATTTGCCTGAGGTGACTGCTACAGTCTCTGTGCTGGAGACGGTTGCAGTTCCCCCTGTGCTATCGAGGAAGTGAATTAAACTGGGTGTCCTTGCACTGATACCTCGTTTGATTTTGCACTGCAACAGACCTGGTTCCTTTGAATCTTCCTAATTCACAGTTGTCTCGCTGTGGAAATGTCAGGTGAAAATCCCCAGAGAAATGTATTGGATTGGCAGTTGCCATAGAAACTACACTCTCTGACCCCTCTCCAAACATCTGTATATCCCATGGAGTTGAGGAAAAGAGCAGAGGTTGGTGACGTCGGTCCCCTTCCTTGATAACCTGAGAGCTGCCATTTCCAATGATGCTTTGTAGGCGAAGGCAATGGTGTCACTCTGCCTGCCCTGTGGGGGCTCTCAGTGGTAGAAAAGCCCCCTCAAATCAAGGGTGGCATGTTTCATCGCTATTGTAAACTCGCCATGACATACAACGCCTTGTTTTACATGGCCATAGTGAAAGGCAGTTCCTTCATTTTTACCACTGATGGGATTAATTAGCACCAAACTTGGCCCAGTCTGCATGATCCTGGTCTTTCCTTTGCATCCTCCAGCCCCTCCACTTGCACAGCTCCTTCTTGGGTCTGTCTCTTAATGGCATCTTGAGAAGTGGTTCTTATCACTGTACATAAATCTCTGCCAAGATGCTATTTGTAAATTGCTTGCATGTCTCAAATATTCCTCCATTCTGAAGTGAAGTCCTTGATGTTCAGTCTTATGAATATACATGACATACTATTTTTTATTTTATTTTTTTGGATGGGTAAATAGAACAGCGTGCCACGAATTGTAAGTAATCTCCGTGTACATCAAGAACACAAAAGTTCACTCCGTACAGCTCCTGCCTGTCTATCACACCTAGCTCAAACTGAATAATATACCGTACTTCAGCCGCTCCACATTGTCTTGGGCTATTCATTGGCTTTGTTACCTTACTTTCCAGATCTACACCAGCTGAACAGCAAGTTTGTTCCATATTATCAAATCTCCATGAAACTTAAAATCCACAGGGCCTGAATGGTATGTTAATGGAGAATTTGATACTAGCATACTTGCATGCTTTGAATTTTCAATGCCTCTTTTATGTAGGTTTATATAAATAAGAACCTGGCAAAGAAATTCGCAGAAGTAAACAACAGTTTGTATAGATTGTGCAGCTAAGGACCTATCCGAACATCCTTTTTATCATGCATTCATGGTGATTTGTGTACACCATGGGTGGTTATACACTACACCTTTTAAAATATATTTTGCACCTGCAAAAGTTGCATGGCAGAAATATGCCGCTTCATTTCCAGTTGGTGAATGTCCTATAACTTCACACAGAAGAAATGCTTTCACCTTTTGTACTATGAATGTTCTAGGGTGCTTTTTAATCCTTCTTTTGCTGCATCAGAACACGAGTGCCTCTTCAGTGCAGAAACATAGGTGAAGCAGCACAGAATATCTAACAAAGCCGAATGCCATGTGGACAATCCAGAATAAATCTACCATTCATGCGCTAATATTGTATCAATGACGTGGTTCGGAATACACCAACCCTCCCACAAAAAGAAACATTGGTCTGAAAGGGCCATGAGGCTGTGGAAAGAAGAATTGGAGAGGTCAGGTTCTAGCCCAAAGCCTCCCAGTTCATAAGACTGTAATCACACAGTCATTCCCCTTTGAGCACATGTTCTGAGTAAACAGGTATAAAAGAGCTAAGCACGAATAAGCGATGCTACAAAGAAGAGGTGAGAGGTAAAGTTCAAGGAGAGACCAGCTAAGACGCAACAGAGATGCTTTAAAGTGCTTTCAGCAGTGAAGAATGGAGAAACAGTTACTGGAAGGGAGAGATCAAGAGAACCATAAAGAGAGACAAGAACCAGAAAAATAAATATCAAACATGCAAACTACGTAAGCACAGGAGGAAGCAGATGATGGCGTGTACACAGAAGAGGAAAGTACTGTGTGTGCAAGAGGCTGCAAATGCTTGCAGACCAAAAAGACAGGGACAGAAAAGAGAGGCAGGTAGGAGTCACACAGTCCAGGGAGCCAGGGGGTAGGATGTGCCCCCTTCAAGGAAATATCAGGCCAGCCCCTTCATTATTTTTTCAGCTTTCATCTAAAAGAAGGGGGAAAGGAACCCCTGTGGAATAGCCCTGTGGAACTATTAGAAGCCTGGAAGCAGGACACAACCCAACAGCTTCATTGAGAACTGGACCTGAGTACAGGTGCCTCAATGACTGCCAAGCATAAGAGGTAAAAATACAATCAAAGAAGAAATAGAGACTCCAGTTTAAGAAGCAGTCTATGCCTGCTAAACAGATTATTGTGCCACACAAATTCTTGAGGTTACATGATTGCACTTTTTCACACCAGCAGGAGTCATGGGCCAAAATCAGCTGTGTCAATCTGCCTATCGGTCTTTTCCATCCTTACCATTCAAGTTCTGTGTCTCTTGTCAAAGTTCCATGTCACTGTCGAGCTTTTCTGAAACTATGTACTGAGAGAGCATTTCCATTCCATTTCCCTGCAGCCTCTGTACTGTTTTGGCCCAAAGCTGGGAGTGGGGCGGAGAGATGTTTGGAGAGTTTTATCTAGACAGAGCCCTACCCATTGTGTGTGTTATGTGTATTGGGGAGGGGCAGGGCTTTGTAAGAATAAAGCTGCTCTCATCCATTTAGTGCTGGTCACAAAGGCATATAGTGATTATATTCTGGGTAGAACTGAACAGCTTTGTCTGAAGCCAGTGCAACCATCAGGGCCACAGAAAACCACTGTGACAGTGTTGGCAGTTTGCATATCCTGATTCTCCAGAAGTATAGGATTTTGGTTGCCAACAGAATCGCTGAGTTGTAAGGGAACCAAAGTGAATTTGTTCCAGCTGTCAAACAATTAAAAGCAACAATGAGCTAACAACCAGATTAAAACACATGCCAGCATTTTACATATTTGGGTAGGCTTGCCGAAACAAAAATCTTTTCAGCAGGCACCAAAAAGAGCACAATGAGGGCCTAATGTTACTAGAGTACTGGAATATGAAATATTAGTTGTACAATTGTAGAAATGATCTTACTGATTTTAGAGTCTGTATTGTATTTTATGTCCTGTTATCTTATTTGAAATCACTTTTATAGCCCAGCTATGGTTTATGGTTTAATAACAATAACAACAACAACAACAATAACAATAATAATAATTCTGCCTTGGGCAGTTTGAGAGCCATACTCCAGAGTTCCTGCTTCTATGCATGTTATTTTGAATTTATTTCATCCTTTCATTGTATGTTCCTTCCCCATCACTGCAAATAGCAAGAATCCCAGGGTAGCCAAATTCATTCCCAGAGAAATTATCACTGCTTTTCTCCTCTGTTCAGAATGGAAGGGATAGTGGGTGCTCAGTCCTGGCATCCAGGGAAATCTTTGATTAAATGTGAGTTTAAGGAGGGCATGTTCAGTGTGGGAAAGAGTGAGTCAGACACAATCTGAACAGCAACAGCGAACAGTTGCTCACACATTGTGGATTTGCGTGTGTGTGTGTGTGTTTACTGAGAGCTTTTGTGGGTGCTCTGGGGAAACCCAGCCAGATGGGAAGGGTATAAAAAATAAATTATTATTAATATTATTGTTATTATATTATCTATGAAATATTGACAGGCACCCTAGCACCTATGGGTGCTGAGCTGGTGACCTCTCAGAGTTTATTGTTTCACTTGGATTGCACTTCTCCAGATAGAAGCTCATGGCTTGTCTTTAAATTGCATGGAATTGCTGCAGGCAGTTAAAGAATTATCATAACATGAAGAGGCCAGAGCAGGTCATTCAACGCTTCTTGAGCTCTAGGGAAAGTATCCTGGGTGCCACTGGTCTGACTCTGCTGCTGTGCTTAACCTCTTCACCAGACTACCTTCGAATGTGGTGGACTCTCCATCAGAGGTTTGTTAACAGAGTTTGGATGGCCATCTGGTGTTTTTAGCTGTGATTGCTGCGTTGCAGAGCATTGATGACCTTTGGGGTCCCTTCCAACTCTGCAGTTCTATGATTCTCCTTCGCCTTTCCAGAAGGAGCTGAGTCCAGCAATACTTCACATTCTCTGCAACATACCAGGGGCTGCACCACTCTCTGTGTGCCACACCTCCTTGGTGTCAATAGAATTATACTACCCTAAACCCTCTCCATGCCTTCACATGTGGGCGTGCCAGCTCTGGAGGAGAATATGATGTGTCAGGGAAAAAAACCACCAAACTTTTAGGAAGCTTCTCTTTATCATTCAATCCACAGCTACCACCATCAATTCCACACCATCAGAGGTGCTCGTAATCTTTTAATGGAGTCTCTTTATCCTCCCAGCACTTTTGTGAGGCAGGGAAGTGATGCTATCTGTGTTTTATAGACAGGAAAACAGAATACAGGTTTAATTTTTTTAAGAGTCCCTTTGGCTTAGCATTCAGGTTTCTTAATCAGATACTGGTTGATCCTTACTGCCTATCAACATATCTTGTGCTGGTTCACTCATGTATACACAGCAATGTGTTTTACTGGACCACTGATGGCTATCAGCAGAATCTGTGACTATAGACGCCAACAGAGCTTTGCAATGGGTTGGCTCATAATGACATGCTCATAAAGCTTATCAGTATTCTGAACTGAGCTATCATTCCTTATCATTTTTTGGGGGCTCAGATCGTAATCTAGGCCCCCATGTATGATGGTATAGATGGTGATAGGAAGTTGTGAAGTATCTTTCTCTTCCTCTCTGGTATTTAAAATACTGTTATAAGCTTACAAACACCAGGGGTTCTAGGATATGCCATTTTTCCAACTTCTTGAACTGTTCCCCATAAGGCATGTCTGAATGCATCGCAGCAGCACATCCAGAAAACATGTTATCCCCATCTTTTTATAGCCATATACCAAAGCAATGGTGTCTGTATAACCTAGTAATTCCAAAATATAGACGCACTTTTACCCTCACAAGACTGAATGTATTGTATACCAGTATACCTGAAGGAGTGTCTCCACCCCCATTGTTCTGCCCGGATGCTGAGGTCCAGTGCCGAGGGCCTTCTGGCGGTTCCCTCACTGCGAGAAGCAAACCTACAGGGAACCAGGCAGAGGGCCTTCTCGGTAGTGGCGCCTGCCCTGTGGAATGCCCTCCCATCAGATGTCAAAGAGATAAACAACTACCTGACATTTAGAAGACATCTGAAGGCAGCCCTGTTCAGGGAAGTTTTTAATGTGTGACATTTTAATGTATTTTTAATCTTTATTGGAAGCTGCCCAGAGTAGCTGGGGAAACTAATAATAATAATAATAATAATAATAATAATAATAATAATAATAGTAGTAGTAGTAGTAGTTATCACCCTTGGCTGTACTTGAGGGATGATTCCAACAGATTCCACAAGAAAAACGCTTATGTCCCTGCGGGGATGGCAGCACCGAATCAGTGGCGCATGCCCTTCTGGCTTGTACTCTTTATAAAGACCTGAGAAATGAGATTATCAGCCCTCTTTTATTGTCCATTCCAGGTCGCCCAACCACTGCCACAGTGTCTTTCCTCCTGGCATATCAAGAGGAGCAGATGACAGCAAAGGTTGCAAGGTTTTTAGCTGGGGCAATCAGAATAAGGTCCACTATTTGATTGCTGATTCAGGACCCTAAACTGTGTTTTATATAATCAATTTTTATTTTGTTCTGTGTATATTGCAATGTTCTTTTGTTGCTATGGCCAATGCCTCACGCAAATAAAGTTTTATTCATTCAAAGCAATGGTGTCACACAAAGCCAGACCAAATGTTGTGTGATGCCCCTGCCCAGTGAACCCAGCTGTGCGATGTGCATGACAGATGTATGCCCTATGAAAGCTAAATGCTAGGTTAGCTTCCAGTCTTGCTGCTTTTCTAGTGCTTGAAGGAGGAAACCTTTGGTAGGTGGTTCTTTAAGAATCCTGTGCACAACTCAGCCCTCCCTACATCTTAATGCAAGCATTTGAAAAATGATTGCAGATTTACTTCAGATATTGGAAACGGGCATGCCATGGTCATTGGCCAATCAGCACTGTTCACAGAACTGTCCATTGCTTAGCTTATGTCAAAGATGATTTTACAAAATATTCAGTCCTGGAGAGGAATATATACATTTGATCAGGACACTTCAAAACTGGCTTCCCAGCTCTACAAATATCTCACATTTCTTTACCCAGAAGAATTTTAGAAAAGTTTACTTTTCAGTTGTGCTCATTAAATCGTTTGCACAGTGGAACTACTGAGTTACCATCTTCCAGAAAGAACCAGATTTTGTGCTGCTTTTAGTGCTTTGTATGGTATTGTTAATATTATATTTTGTTCCTTAATTTTTTGTGAGCTGCCCAGAAAACATATGTGATTGGGAAGCCAATCAAATGTAGTAACTAAGTGAATGAATAAATATAAATTGTTATTCCTTTTTGGTATGGCAAACCCAGCAGAATGGAAGACATAAAGTTGCTACAGGCTGCAGCTGTAAATCATCACCATCATATTCATTTGCAGAACTCTTCATTTGCATAGAAAAGAACATGTTGACTTTTGGTTTGCCCCCATGAGAACCAAGTTAATTGAAAAAGCTTTAATTGTTATTACAAGCTGCATGGAGTTCACAGGAAAAAAATGAAGCAGCTTTAAGCAGTCAATTTGATTTTATTGTGAGCTAAAGAGCTCCAGCCAACTGCAAAGGCATTTCCTGCATCTTCCCTAACCGTAGGGAGAGGAGAAATGTATCCGCTCCTTACTTGCAGGGTGAAAAATGAGAAATATCCCTCTGATTGCCAGATGCTGGGACAAAAAACAGCAGGGAGCTGACTAAGTGAGGCCCTGCTTAGAAATTAGAAATATTTGGGGCTGTTTGGAAAGAACAGCTAGCGCAGAATGTGGCAGCTAGATTGTTAAGTGGAACATGAAGACATGGACATGTAACACCAGTTCAGGCCTGACTGTACTGGCTACTGGTTTGTCCTTGAGCCCAATTCAAAGTGCTTTTTTGACCTTCAAAGCCCCTTCGCTTCCTCCCCAGCCCCTTTTCCATGCTGGGCTTTGGCTCAAATCAAGGTCCCATCAAGCCCTCTCCACTCCACCCATTCCCTTCCTCCTCCCTCAATTACACTCTGGAGTCTCACTGTCAACACCTGAGTCTCTCCTCAGATGTTCCTTATCTAGCTTATCTCCCACCATTCTCCAGCAGGGACTTGATCCTGCATCCAGGGGCTGTAGGTCCAGGCCCTGGTGGTCCTTCACACCTTGTATGGCTTAGGACCCCCATACAATAATACAATGTGAACCTCTTTGGACCCTGAGATCACAAGCTGAAGCCCTTCCCTGCAGATGACCTCCAAGGGTGACAATGAGAGAATGGGACTTCTCTGTAGTAGCCCCTTATTTATGGAATGATCTCCATAGGGAGGTCCACCTCCTGCCAACTTGGTCATTGTTTCAGCACCAGGCAAAGACATTATCGCTTTCAAGATGTTTGGGTAGTGCCAATGATATGGTTGCACAGTTAAATCTATTTTTTAAAAAATAATGATGCTTAGGTGATTTTATTATTGCATTTTTAATAAAAAAAATCTGGTTTTAAATTGCTTTGAGGATTTCTTAATGGAAAGTGATGTACAAATATAATAAACCTAAACTGAAAAGCATCTGGAGGACCACTGTTAACACCAGATTGAGAATCCAGCAAGCAGCATTTGAGCATGCGGAACAGCACCTATTCCAAGCCAGTTTCAGCAAATCACATCAATAATACCAGCACAGATTAAAGACCTTTCTAGGATTAAATCTTAGATAACATGTATTAGCAGCATTTTGAATGCTCTTGCCCTGTCCTGAACTGTTCTGATTGCAGGATATGGTGGATGCCTGCAGCACCTGGTTGGATTTTCAGGACCTTGGATAGCTCCAAGGAAGAAGCTTCCTCAACCAGGGCCCCCATTCAGGTTTTCCAAGTGCAAAAAGATTCCTGGGTAGGGAACGTGGAGTTCCTTTTCAGATGTCCATACCCAGCGTATGGACTTGATCAAGAATTTTGTACCCAAACAGAGATTTAATATCTAGCTCTGCTGCTGCTTTTAAGGATTTGAATGACTATTGCTTTTAATAACTGTTCAAAAGCGGTGCCTTTAAATACTGTTGTCATTTATTGTTATTTCATTATGTTTGCCAATCTTTGAGTCAAAGAGTGGGATAATAGATTTTAGAAATACTACAACAATAGCAAACAAACAACAAAACAAGTGAGGGCTATTCACAGATGCAACAGATTTCACTTTCGCTGCAATAATTTTTAGTGGAGTCAGTATGCACCTTCAGATGAAACCTAAGAAGATACCCACTCTGTCAAGAAATATAGAGTAGAGTACCTGTGGCAGCAGCTTGCTCCCCACAGTGGCCAATCAGATGCTTCCAGGAAACACCAACAGAATGAGAAAGTGACAGCCCTCTATGACAGTGTCTCGTCAGCAAATGATATTCAGAGGTAGACTGCCTCTGAATTTGGATGTTCCATGTTGCCATCTTCACTCCATTTCCTCCTGCTGCTTCATGAATCCCTCTAATCCTCTTTTAAAGTGACCAAAACAAGAGGCTGAGTTGGACAGCACTGAGTTCTAGCCTTATGAGAGATGGAGTAATACCTCTCTCTAGCCGCTTTCTGCAGACTGGTTATAGTTATATACTTCCACTATGTCCCATCCTCCCCCAGTTCTCTTATTTTCTAACCCCAAAGATGCTTCAGCCTTTCCTCAGAGAAAAAGGTATCCTACTCTCTGACGATTTCAGCTGTCTATTTCTGCAGCTGTATCCTGCCATTCAGAGTCATGAGGTTTCTCCAGATCAAGTGGTGTGACCTGCCTGTGCAGATTGCTCCAAAGAGTCAAGAGAAATGCCAAAATACTTCCTTCACGAGATGTTGGTTCCCCACCTTATAGGCTAGGGACAGCCAATGTGGTATCCTCCAGTTGTTGCAAGGGATCCCACCACTCACCAGTCCCAGTCAGCATGGTCAATGGTCAGGGATAATGGGAGTTGTAGTCCACAACGTCTAGAAGCCCTTAGGCTATCCAGCCCTGTTTTAGATCAACACAAGAGCAACCCCAAGCAGAAAGTGCAACTCTTTGAAACTCCCTTTCACTAATGAGGTTCCTCACCCAGAGATTCAGCACTTCCATCATTCCAGCCAATGTTCTACAAACAACTGGGTCTGCATATGCAACCAGACTTTGAACCAATTAGGCTATCTGAAATAACCACTCACAGTTCTACTATACAAAAAAAAAAAAGCAACCTGATGTTCCCAACAGATTCTTTCAAGAGGTGAAGTGTCTCAATGGCTGGCCTGGGAGTGGATTCAAGATAAATGGAGGAACGCACACAGAGGCAGATAAGGCTGGCAAGACACAAAATTCATATTGACTACACACACACACACACACACACACACACACACACACACACAATGGGAGACAACATATTGCTCCAGTGGCCTCAGTCCTGGCCTTCAAGCTGATAAGCTGCTACCAATGACTTCTCCACGCAGGCAGTATGCTAATTTTGCTTGTTTGGTGCTTGAAAAACATGGTAACCGAACCAATGTTTGCTCCAGACAATGCACAGCATTTAAATGTGGCATCCTGATGTTGCTTTGGCTTTGCAAGCTTGTTCTCTCTCACACACACCTTCCCTTCCCCACCTCCACCATGTGTGCTGCACAGCATAGAAGATGAGGATGGCAACATTTACATTTTCTGAATGGGCTAATCACAGATTTGTACTTTCCACATGCTTGCCTCCTCCAGAGCTGCGTGGAAGGTGCAGGAGGAGCGGGCTCAAGCCAAAAAAACACATGTCTCTTTATGGGGAGAGGAGGAGGAGGAGGAGGAGATAATTAGGAAGATGTACAAGGGGATAAGCAACAGCACATATGCAGTTGTGATGCTTTCTTTATTGAACAAGAATCACAAGGTTAAAAATAGACACTTGAGGGACAGCTGAAGGAAATGTGATGGGAGAAGGAACAATTCGGAAAGGAGGTGGTACTTATTATTAAGAATAGTTTAAGGCAGACAATATGCTGCTTTTAGAATGTTTCGAGGAGTGATTTTGCTTTGACAGCAAAGCCTTCCTGCTTTTCAGAGCACTGTGGAAGGACCAGTTTGCTTACTCAGTGTGGCCAAGTTGCAAAACTTCCCCTGAATGCAAGTTCCACTTCAGGCTTTAAGTGGAAGATCACAAGTTTAATTCTCTGTCTTATACACATGTGCCCCCAAACCTCCCCTTGACAAAGAAATACAACATGTCAGGGGGAAACCTAGTCTAAACCCCTCTGTAAACCCCAGTATAACTGAAGGGGCATCTCCACCTCCATCATTCTGCCCAGACAAGGAGGTCCAGCGCAGAGGGCCTTCTGGTGGTTCCCTCACTGCAAGAAGCCAAGTTACAGGGAACTAGGCAGAGGGCCTTCTTGGTAGTGGCACCCACCCTGTGGAACACCCTCCCACCAGATGTCAAAGAGAAAAACAACTACCAGACTTTTAGAAGACATCTGAAGGCAGCCCTGTTTAGGGAAGCTTTTAATGTTTAATAGATTGTATTTAATAATATTGTATTTTAATATTCTGTTGGAACCCAGCCAGATGGGCGGGGTATAATTTATTTATTTATTTATTTATTTATTTATTTATTTATTTATTTATTTAATTTTATTATTATTATTATCATCATCATCTCCCTGACATGCTAGGTTTATAAATGCAGAGAGGATTTTAAAAGCATATATATGGGAACAAAGAAACATTTGTTCTTTGCCATCTGCAACCTGAAGTACCACAGCTTTCCCACTTGATTGTGCTAAATGCATGAATTGGATCTTAAACCCCCCCCCCACGGGTGTCAAAAATGACAGGTAGATGAATTGCATACAGCCAGTTAAACATATGGTTGCTACTTTTTAGTGGCTCAAACCACACGGGCAGCTGATCAGCAGCAGCCTCCACCAATCTGTGAGCCGCGTGCTGCCACTTCATGCCTCCTCCCCCACAATTGTGAGAGCGCTGTCATATTTACTTGCTGCGATGCCAATGTTAACACAAATAAAAACAAAAACGCCGGGCGGAAAAAGCTCCCGTGTCACACCTTGTTTGAGAAAATTACCACTAGAGATTGAGTAAAAATGAATGGGCACCCAGCGTGACTGGGATGGTGTGGAACTGTTGCAAGATACAAGTGTGTTTAGCCTGGTGAAGAGGAAATTTGAAGGGGAGGCGCAGCAGTAGTTTGCAAAGACTTGCCCAAGAAGAATCTAAAATTAGAGGTGCATAACATTACTCATGGTGTGTAGAAAGTGAACAAGGAAAAGCTTCTCTCCCTCTCTTTCTCAACACTAGAACTTGGAGACATCCCATGAAATGAAACATTGAAAGATTCGGGACCAACGAAGCATAGTTAAACGATGGGATTTACTCCCCCCAGGAAACTGTGATGGCCCCCAGTTTGGAGGCCTTCAAAAGGATTAGGCAAATTCATGGAGGAGAAAGCTATCAAAGACTGCTGATGAAGTGTTGGATGTTGGATATTGCAGAGTTGGGAAAAGGTCCAGAAAAGGTCAACCAAGTGGATGGAGCAATGACCCTATGAAGTGGTTGCAGTGCCTGGAGCTTTTTAGAGAAAAGATGAGTAAGAGGTGATATGACAGAAGTTTATAAAATTATGCATGGTATTACACATGGTGTGGAGAAGTGAACAGAGAAAAGCTTTTCTTCCTCTCGCACGATACTAGAGCTTGGGGACTATCAATGAAACTGAACATTGAAAGAATGTAAGACAGACATTTTTCGAAAATGTCTAAAAATGAAAAAAGTTTATGTTGGAAGTGCAATGAAACTGAGGGATCTTTTGTTTGCATGCGGTGGTCCTGTAAAATAATTAAGGAATATTAGGGAACTATATATAATGAATTTAAAAAACTTCCCCCCAAACACCTGAGATTTTCTTCTTGGGAATGGTAACAATGGAGGTCCCCCCAAAACAAAAAAGTTTACTACTATACACTACCACTGCAACTAGAACCTTATTGGTACAAAGGTGAAGAACAAGTATAGTACACACTAAGGAAGAATGGCAGTGTAAAATGTTTGAATATGCTGAACTGGCTGGTCAGGATAAGAGAAAACAAATATAAGGAATATAAGGAGGAATGGTTAATTGATTATTTCAAGAACCAGTATAGACAAATACATAGCTTAGCAGGTCTCGTGTAAATCCAGCAGAGTTGAAATGGAGTATTTAATAGATAACGAATTGAATGATTAAAAAGTTGTGGATTACACAGAGCAGTAGAAAAGCAAAAGGAATCAGGAAATGTGTGGAAGGGAAGTCATATGGTATATGTATACATGCTGTATTTGGTATGAAGTTGTAAGTGGGACAGGGGGAGGGGAGGGGGGTTAAGCATGCTCTCTGTTCATGTTATTGAAAATGCAATTATATATATATATATATATATATATATATATATATATATATATATATATATATACACATAGAATCAATAAGAAGAGAAGAGTTTGGATTTGATATCCCGCTTTATCAAAGCGGCCAACATTCTTCTTTCCCTTCCTCCCCCACAACAAACACTCTGTGAGGCGAGTGAGGCTGAGAGGCTTCAGAGAAGTGTGACTAGCCCAAGGTAACCCAGCAGCTGCATGTGAAGGAGCAGGGACGTGAACCCGGTTCACCAGATTACAAGTCTACCGCTCTTAACCACTGCACCACACTGGCTCAAGACAGACAATGCACAGCGAAGCTATAGAATCCATTCCCACAGGAGGCAGCGATGGCCACCAATTTGGATGGCTTCTTTTAAAAAAAAGCATTAGACAAATTTACAGAGGTGAAAGCTATCTGTGGCTACAACCATGATGGATGCTGTGCTCTGCTTCCATGGTTGGAGTCAGTAATGCTTCCGAATACCACTTGCTGGAAACTGCAGGAAGGGAGAATGCTCTTATGCCTGGGTCTTTGCTTGTGGGCTTCCCCTTGGGGTAGCTGGCTGTGAAAGCAGAGTCCTGGACTTGGTGGGCCACTGGGGTGTGATCCAAAAGGCTCTTCTTGTGTTCCTATCTCATGCCTCAGTTGCTGGGAATTGTAGAGGAGAGAGTTGCTGTTGCACTCGGGTCCTACTTGCAGGTTTCCCACAGCCTGTGAGAACAGGTCGTCTGCCTGATCCTGCAGGTTCTTTTTGTGTTATCCCCTCTGATGTGCCAGAGGGAAGGACTAGAACCAACAGGTGGAAATGGCAAGGAAATGGGAAGACTCTGTAGCACTAAGAGCCATACAACCATGGAAGAGGCTGCCTCTGCCAGCCGTGAGCTAGCCTTCACTGGAAGAATGCAGAGGCTGGTTGGACATCTGCCAGGGATGCTGTAGGATGCTGCTGTTTCATCCCGCATTGCAGATCCTGGTTAAGCAATGGGTTGGACTAGATGACCTACAAGCTACCTTCTGATTTCATGATTCTAGCTGCACTCAGTACACAAGATGGTATGAATAGCCCTTCTGCATCAGTACAAGTCAGGTCTCTCTAGCCTGGCATTCTATTCCCAGCAAGGATATACTAGAAGGAAGGGCAATCATGCCTATTGCAAGCAATGCTAATCCTACTCAGAGCAGACTGCCTGAAGTGAATGGGAATGACTAACTTGGTCCATTCACTTCAATGGATCTACTCAGAGAGGGACTAGCCTTGGAGACAAGCCAGTGAAAGCTACCCGGAGGTCCATAAGACTCAAAGAGAGGAGCAAATGCCATTTGATGCAACCAGGCTCCATTGAAACAAATGCAAGCGGCAAAATAATATTAATAATAAAAATACAGCATAGAACGTAACTGAGCAGGAAATTGAATGGGTCATGGGGAAAGACCACATGAAACCGCATGGATTGCACAAAATGATATGGGAGAGATGTGACACAATCCTGAAGAGCAGTCAGCCCCAGAAAGCTCACAAGCAAAGGGGGAAGGTGATAGACTCTCTCGACTATTTGTCCTCAGCATCTTGCCGTCAAAGATATACTGCCGCAAAACATGGAGGCTTCATTCAGTTTAAATTGCTACTTGGCTTAAGCATCTTCAATTTGCAGCACCCTTTACCCACAAGCTGTTTAAAAAGCCAATGGCATCTTCTACCCAGAGGCAAGTTGCAGCTGGGGGGAAGACTTTGGTCGGAATTGTAGCCCAGGAACAGAATAGATCGAAACCCTTTCTGTGCAACATGAGCCCCATCCTGTAACCCACCCATTGCTGCTGTTTAAAAAACAACAACACACAGAGGTAAAGAAGCACATTGTGCCTTTAATATAACACATTGTTTGGCCACAAATATGTGACTTTTGACTGTGACTGCACAGGGCACAGAGAAGCTCCATTCATGTTGATTAACACACTATTAAGTAGTCACAAAGCCGTATTAAATCCCTGCTTTTTTTAACGGTGCTGTGTGATCCCTGTTGACCAGCAGGACTCTCCAGCATGCAGTATAATAGTTCACTGTGGAAGTTTTAAGGCTGTTTTGGGAAAGAATACATGGTGTCATACAGAATTTGCACTTGAGTCTTATAGCTTAGTGGCTCCGACTTTGAATTCCTAGTAGCAGATGATGGATCAGGCAGCAAGGTAAGAGGAATGAAAGACCTCTCCCCTCTGAGACTCTGGAGGTCTGCTACTCATCGGAGGGCTGTATATGCACAAGTGATCTAATTTCAGGTAGCTTCCTAGGTTCACCTCTTTCAAAGCATTGAGCTGTACTCAGAGGAGACTCGGGAAATCATTGAATTTAATGCACTTGACTAACTTGAGTCCATTAATTTCTATTCTGAGTAGAACTTAGGTCACATCTACACCTTATATTGAAAGCACTTTAACAGTCATGCCCCCCCAAGAATCCTGGGAAACTGTAGTTTACCCTCCACAGAGTTACAGTTCACCACACCCCAAACAAACACAGTTCCCATTATTTGTTTGGGTTAGCCATGTGTTTTATACATGCTTTAGGTAGGTGTCTGGTGTGATTGTGACCCATTGTCTTGGAGAGGCTGTGATAAATTTCTGTCTTCAGTGTTAGATCTGTCATGTGGCCCATTCATTTTTATTGTGTGTTGTATTTATTTTGCTGTTTTCAATGTTCTGTAAGTTGCTCAGAGACCTGCAGGTTGCAAGCAAGTCTAATAAGAATAATAATGATGATTCACACATCCATGTTGACACCCAATGGCGCTATGGTAAAGTGAAGAGCATGCACACAGAAACCCTTCCTTTAATCAACCTCTTTTCCTTGATGCCAAGATTGTCCATAAAATATCTCTCAGAAAAACAACCACCAGGAATAAAAGAGAGAGTGGGAGAGAGAACTTTTTCCCATTCTGTTAGTACATGATCTATGAGGACTACATAGTCTAAATCTTTACCAAATGCTAACTGGAGTCCCTTTGCTTTGATGGCTGCTCATTTGGCTGCCCTAAGAACTCCACAACAGCATTATTTGCAGTTATTAGAGGAGGTAATCAGTTGGCAAATGGAAATCATTGTAATATCCTGCAAGGTCTTGAACCAACTGCTGTTGCATGCAGAAAACTTGCTGCGTACAGCAACCCCTGTGTTCTGTGTTTAATTAGTAACATATTAGGATTATTGCTGAGCAATAGGCAGGCTATTGAAATAATTATTATGGTAATATGGGGTTTGCTGATGCTAAGTGCACGAGCGTGGCATTTGGATAACATGGCATTCAAAGTCCTGTAGCGCATACAAAGAACAAACGCCTGTGTGTGAAAAGGAAGCAGCTCCAGGCATCAGAGGCATTCCTCAAACATATTAATAGGAGCAGGGCATCCTGGCATGTCCAATACATGTTTTGTTTTTCAGTTAGCATGGAGTGAAGGTGCTCATGCAATGCATTACATGGGGTTTAGAGGACATATTAATTCTTATGTGTAGTCAGGCAGTGGCCAATATAGGATTTTCTGGTTCCCACCCAGGGTGGCCAGTCAGAAGCAGCATGTCTAGTATATATATATATATATATATATATATATATATATATATATATATGTGTGTGTGTGTGTGTGTGTGTGTGTGTGTGTGTGTGTGTGTGTATTGTGAGAAGGGAGGATGAAAAAGAGGGTTCGGGGAGAGGAGTATCCAACTCTGTCTTGCATGCACAAGTGCAATGGAAGTGGTGGGGAGAGGGGAACAATTTGGCAGGGTGAAACGCTGGTCACCTGTTGTGGTACTTATATGGGAACCAGCATGGTATAGTGTCGGACTATGATCTGGGAAAGGGATGCGGGTGGCACTGTGGGTTAAACCACAGAGCCTAGGACTTGCTGATCAGAAGGTCGGTGGTTCGAATCCCAGCAATGGGGTGAGCTCCCGTTGCTCGGTCCCTGCTCCTGCCCACCTAGCAGTTTGAAAGCACATCAAAGTGCAAGTAGATAAATAGGTACCGCTCTGGTGGGAAGGTAAACAGTGTTTCTGTGTGCTGCTCAGGTTCACCAGAAGCAGCTTAGTCATGCTGGCCACATGACCTGGAAGCTGTACGCCAACTCCCTCGGCCAATAAAGCGAGATGAGCACCGCAACCCCAGAGTCGGTCACGACTGGACCTAATAATCAGGGGTCCCTTTACCTTTACCTGTATGATCTGGGAGACCAGGATTCAAATCCCCACTTGGCCATGAAACTCATTGGGTGACCTTGGGGCAATCACTGTCTCTCTCAGCTTAGTCTACCTCATAGGGTTGCTGTGGGGAGTGGAGAACCATACATGCCATATTGAGATCCTTGGAAGAAAAAGTGGGATGTAAATGCAGTTAATAGAAGTGCATGGTGCATCATTTTTACTTGATTGGTAACTGACGGGTAATCAGAGATATGCCATGTCTCATGCTTTTATGGCTATCAAAAAATGGCCAGGACAGCAGCCAAAAAGTTTAGCCTTTGGACCTTCATTCTTTTTCAGCGTCTGTGCCATAAAGGTACCATAAATTCCATCCACTACTATAGATGCATCTTCACTTAAAGGCTTCCCCAACGCAGAAACACCTTATGCCAGCTGATCCTCCTTTTTAGTGTGTTACCCAAAATTTTGGTATTTTGAGTGAAGGTATAACTTTCATCCTCCTTTTCAACCTCCTTACACCATTTATGTGCTTATCAAGATTTGTAACTGGCTGACTGACCGAACCCAAAGGGTGCTCATCAATGGTTCCTCTTCATCCTGGAGAAGAGTGACTAGTGGGGTGCCACAGGGTTCTGTCTTGGGCCCGGTCTTATTTAACATCTTTATCAACGACTTGGATGATGGACTCAAGGGCATCCTGATCAAATTTGCAGATGACACCAAACTGGGAGGGGTGGCTAACACCCCAGAGGACAGGATCACACTTCAAAACGACCTTGACAGATTAGAGAACTGGGCAAAAACAAACAAAATGAATTTTAACAGGGAGAAATGTAAAGTATTGCACTTGGGCAAAAAAAATGAGAGGCACAAATACAAGATGGGTGACACCTGGCTTGAGAGCAGTACATGTGAAAAGGATCTAGGAGTCTTGGTTGACCACAAACTTGACATGAGCCAACAGTGTGACGCGGCAGCTAAAAAAGCCAATGCAATTCTGGGCTGCATCAATAGGAGTATAACATCTAGATCAAGGGAAGTAATAGTGCCACTGTATTCTGCTCTGGTCAGACCACACCTGGAGTACTGTGTCCAGTTCTGGGCACCACAATTCAAGAAGGACACTGACAAACTGGAACGTGTCCAGAGGAGGGCAACCAAAATGGTCAAAGGCCTGGAAACGATGCCTTATGAGGAACGGCTAAGGGAGCTGGGCATGTTTAGCCTGGAGAAGAGGAGGTTAAGGGGTGATATGATAGCCATGTTCAAATATATAAAAGGATGTCACATAGAGGAGGGAGAAAGGTTGTTTTCTGCTGCTCCAGAGAAGCGGACACGGAGCAATGGATCCAAACTACAAGAAAGAAGATTCCACCTAAACATTAGGAAGAACTTCCTGACAGTAAGAGCTGTTCGACAGTGGAATTTGCTGCCAAGGAGTGTGGTGGAGTCTCCTACTTTGGAGGTCTTTAAGCAGAGGCTTGACAACCATATGTCAGGAGTGCTCTGATGGTGTTTCCTGCTTGGCAGGGGGTTGGACTCGATGGCCCTTGTGGTCTCTTCCAACTCTATGATTCTATGATTCTATGATTCTAAGAGGACTGTGTCTGGTTCTCTCTCTCTTTTCCCTTAATATGCTTACTAATATGCTTACTTTATATCTTTCCTCAAATGGATGGGGGCAACAGTCAAATCACACTGACATTCTCAGCATGTGCCAAGAGAACTGTGCATCTATCTGTTACACAAGGAGCTGTTAATTTATATGGTCAGCACATTCTACATCAGTGGTTCTCACATATTTTTCTCCCCTGTGGACCACTAGATAAACCTTTTTTTAAAAAAAAAAATCTTTGAATCAAAGTGCATACATAACATTATTTTCATTACTGTAGCCCTTTCTTTAACTGGTAGTTTTTAAATGGAGAATTAGTAGACTGCGCCAGCTTCGTATTCTGAAAATCATGGGCACTAAGCTCAGATCTTATTAGCGTGTTCAGTAACCAGGCCTTGGTTAAAATTAGCCTCTATGTCAACTGTTAGAGAAGGCAAATGAAATACGTACGAGGTCATTACAGATATTCTGGATTATTCCAAAAGCCTTTTGCAGACTCTGCAGAAAGAAGTCAGGGACAACCAGTCTGTGAACCTCTGCACTACAGGAATATTTTAATGACACCCCTGTCCAAATGGAATATTCTGAGTGAGACCATCACTTTTTCCATCAGCACCTCTGCCTGTAGACTGACTGACACAGTTTTTCTGTTTTACTTTTCCAGCTCAACACTGTTGATTCACCAACTTGCTTCTTGTTGCTCTCTTCCTTCAACATTTTCACTCCAAGATCATTTTGGATCTTCACTGCCCAAAACGAAAAAGCAATCAAGGTTTCTTGTTATTTAAGGGGGGGGGGGGTCCCTTGCTGTCCCATTAGTAATTAATTAATTAGTAATTAATGTTAGATGATTTTTCCTATGAACCAAAACTGCACACACTGTGCGTATGTATGTATGTATGTATGTATGTATGTATGTATGTCTTTTTTTCAGCCAGAACCTCTCTTTTTTACCAGCACCTCTCAGGTGGGTACCATTTCAATTCTAAGACTACAAGGGAGGTGTTCAGAGTGAGTTCTGGCACCTCTTTTTCTATATATAAAAAAAAGCACTATATGTATGTATAGGAAACTCACATTCCTCTGAGGAAATAATGGAACCAGACCGTGTGTGTGTGTGTGTGTGTGTGTGTGTGTGTGTGTAAAACAACTCCTTCTTTTATGGACAAAGGGAAAAAAGCAGCCAACTCCTTCAGGGTTGCCAGTAGCAACCCACAGAGAGTTGTTCGGAAAGACAAAAAAATACATAAACAGGAGATTGCACCATGTCAGGGCCCTTGAGTGATTAATCATATTTGCACAAAATAAATGAGCAATGTTCTTTAAGTGTACCCAGATCTTTTCAGCATGGAGAGTGCAGCTCTTCTGAAATGAGAACTGCAGTGTCTTTCAGCTCCTTTGTATCACTAACTTTTTCTTGCCCTTGCTGGTGATCACAAACTTTGAGTTAGCCAGTGCGATTCCTGAACTGCAGCCCTTCGCTCTGTTAAGAATTTGTTGGTCAACATCTTATATTGGACTAGGAAAGAGCTAATTTAACACAAAACTTTATTCTCTCTGCTTCCTAAATATGACACCCATGCAATCTTGACCACACATTTGTGTGGATCATGGAATGTGAGGTGGAATACAGAGGTGATGGCAGTTCCCCCCCAAGTGTGGGTCTGGAGCCCTTCCGCTACCCAGTGCACCCTCAAATTTTCCATGGGCTGTATCCATGGCCACCTAAATCACAGCAGAGGCAGAGGTGCTCCAAATTTTGATGCCACTAAAGAAGCCGCTGAAATTTGAGACCCCCAAGATCCGCCACGGATCACAAGTTACAATATCTATGCAAATAGGTGCCTGAAGATGGATGAGGTCACTAGTGTAGAAAAAATAACAATTGTGTAAAGTAACGCTCAAAAGGGATTTTTTAAAAGATGGTTCAAAGTAACTTCTTCATTTAAATGATGGATCTATGCATGCAATGGATGAAGAGGAATCCAGAACCAACTCCCATCTAACATTTGCCACTGATTTCTTGAAAAGATGAGATAGATTTAAAACTGAGAAACAGTAGAGGGTAGGATTGCCATAGTCTCAGTCCCACACCTGCAAAATGGGAATAGAAGTGATTGACTTCACGGCGTTGTGAGAGCAAGAAATATCAACAAGAAACACTCTTTGCACATTCAACAATGCTGTGTGAATGGTTGCTTTGGCATAAAAGAATCAATGCCAAAAAGCATACATCTATAATAAAACTGCAGTGATTATGGGGTGAGTTTGCATGCTGATGTGCAGAAGAGAAGAGGAAGAACGGTAGTAGAAACAGTACTATAACCAGATGTCTGTCTACATTATTGCATTGGGAGCCGGAGCTCATAAAAAGCTCTGTCTAGGCAGATGCTGTTTCCTCCTCTCCACCCACCTTTCTAAACTTTGCCTTTCATCTTGGGGCAATGTAAAAGGCCTCTGCAAATGCTTCTTGCTCCACAATCACTTCTCATTTGTTTATTCATTTCTTGCAGTCTGGACTTGTTCTGCCTACAGACCTCTAGAGTTGCTCTGATTATTTTGTTATCTGATTAATGGGAGTAAAACAGATTCACTATGACAGATTGTAAAATTTCTTTTTTATATATATATATATATATATATATATATATATATATATATATACACACACACAAATATTTAATAAACATTACAAGCAACACACACACACACACACACACACAAGAGAGCATCTTCGCAGTTTTAACATCTGAAAATCTTTCATACTTGCAACTCTTCCAATCTTCATTCTGGATAAAATGTGTTTTCTAAGTGAAAAGTATTCAGTTGTTCTCTCAAGTCATGCTTATACAATACATATTTCTTTGTATTTTGATACCCCCCATCTTTTTGTGCCCCCTACAAATAGGTGAATATGTAATACATTACTATTTATTGAGCCATCGCTACCACTGAACCTTTTACAAAGACAGTTTCTGCTATCCTTGAAGAGAAAGTGAAATACTGATGATTTTGCCCTTACCTTCAAGCCATAAGATAAGACAGCGAGAACCACGAACCACAGCGCTGACTTCAGGTCTTGACCTGTATATCCAAAAGTTTCCACGTTTTTGCTCCTCTCTTCCTCCTCTTCTCACTTCTCCCTGCTTCCTGCCAGACTTCCCATCTCCATGGGATCTCTGGAGATACCCAGAGAGAAAGCAAGGCTAGTAGGGTCTTGCCAAACCAGCATGGATCCCCCCAGTGGAGAAGAGGCACTCTCTCTCGGAATCTCCCCCCACCAAGAAAGACTATTTCTGTTCTCAGACAGAACCTCCCGAGGCTAAGGAGGGTCAGCCTCTTGGAAAAAGGGACATTGACTGGGTAGGAGCTCCCACCCTATGGATTTAGCCTTTGCCTCCTCGGAGAGAATGTCCTCCAACTTCTCAGGAGAGCAGCTTGAGTTGGGCAAAGCTCTTATGTCGCTCCGTTTAAGGGAGACAGGGTTTCTTGAAGTGGGGTTCATGCGAACAGGGCGCTCCTCCCTTTCATTCTCTTGTGGAGTTTATAATAACAATAGGAGGAGGAGATAAGGGAAAGGGAATCTTGAAAGGTGAGCCAAAGCTTTGTGATGCTGTTCCGAGCAGCAAAAGCTCTGGAGATCCTTCCCCGCCTCCCACTCCCGTCGGCTTCCCAGGGGATAGCGGCCGCTGGCTGGCGAGGAACTTGCTGAGCGCACCTCAGCCGGAGTTGCCCTGCCTCTTCTCAGAACCAAAACGGAACACCAGGGAAACGCGGAGGTGGGAAGATAATTCAGCACCAAGAGGACGGACAGCTCCGACGGAGTCGGCGAAAGGGAAGGAAAAGAATAGGGAGGAGGCGGTGGCTCAGGTTGGGGCGGAGACTCGTGTGTGTGTGTGTGTGTGTGTGTGTTATAGTGTTGACGGGTAAGAAACAGACCGTGACCCGCCTGGCACTGCTACAAGCCCTAGGCAGCCAGTGGCACACGATTCCCTTACGTTGAAGGGAGCAGCTGCTTTGCACAAGCAGGCGCACCCCGTCGGCACGGACCTCCGATGCAGCTGAGTCTGGTGTCAGGCACACGAGGAGGGGGGTGGGGGGCGCTCTAAAGTCACAAGCAAAGATCGAGAGACAAAAGGATGTCGAACTAGAGGTGAGGAAGAGATTCAGAACAGATTGGAGAGCTGCGGGACAGATCGATAGACGAAGCTTTGATAGGACCTCGGAGAGCTCCCAAAGGGATACGCGGAAAGCTGCCATTCATCCTAATGGAGAGAAGTATCTGGCAATAGCAAAGTGTATTGATACACATGTAGAAATGGGTAGATTTCAGCTGAAATGGTGGGGGGTGTCAAAGCGCTGTTTGCGTGAATGGAAGAAGGGGTGTAGAGAGATGTTAGATGGATGCAACAGTTAGATGGATGCAGGGGGAAATCTCAACAAACACAAATGGGTCATGGTGGAGAGGGGCGACTGAATGGTGCTGAGGAGCTGAGGAGTTCAGACGCATACAGACGACCCTGGGTTGCTTTCAACACACAATGTCCTTAGACCAGGGGTCTGCAACCTTTAAGACAAAAAGAGCCACTTGGACCCGTTTCTGAGGGAAAAAAACTGGGAGCCGCAAAACCATTGCGACATTTAAAACAAATATATCTCCGGAGCCGCGATCTGACAGTGGGCGGGAAGGTGACGTTGGGACGGTGCGTGACTAACGCACGCACCACCCCATGTGACGTCACAGCCAGTACAGTGCCCACCACAGTGGGGAGTGTCGGGGCACACAATGCGCCTCCTCCCCTCGCTAGTATCCACCCCGGAGCCGCGGCAAAGGTGTAAAAGAGCCACATGCGGCTCCGAAGCCGCGGGTTGCAGACCCCTGCCTTAGACTGTTGCACTAAACACTATTGCGTCCATTTATCCTGGAACATGATGGAACGGCAGAGAGCCCTAAAAATGATGATGCATCTAGCCTAGCTTTATGTTCCCAACAGCTGGAAGCTCACAAAAGGTCACGGAGGTGACAGCCACCACAGCCTCATTGCCTTCCCTCAGCACCTGGGCCTTGGAGGTTGGTTGGCTTTAAATGTGGATTTTCATTATCATGAGGAAGTTGGGTATTAGCCTGGTAAATAGCAGACTGAGAGGAGATATGATAGCCACCTTCAAATACAGTGGTACCTCTGGTTACGTACTTAATTCGTTCTGGAAGTCTGTTCTTAACCTGAAACTGTTCTTAACCTAAAGCACCACTTTAGCTAATGGGTGCTGCCGCCACGCCACCGGAGCACGATTTCTGTTCTCATCCTGAAGCAAAGTTCTTAACCTGAGGAAATATTTCTGGGTTAGCGGAGTCTGTAACCTGAAGTGTATGTAACCTGAAACATCTGTAACCCGAGGTACCACTGTATCTAAAGGGCTGTCACATGGAAGATGGAGTAAGCTTGTTTTGTCCTGCTCTGGAGAGTAGGATTCAAACCAAGGGCTTCAAGTTACAAGAAAGGAGAGTCAGACTCAACATCAGGAAGAACTTTCTGACATTAAGAGCTGTTCAACAGTAGAACAGATTCTCTTGGAAGGTGGTGAACTCTCCTTCATTGAAAGTTTTTAAGCAGAGGTTGGGTTGCCATCTGCCATGGATGTTTTAGTTGAGACTTCTGCACTGCAGGGGGATGGACTAGATGAGCCTCAGGTTCCCTTCCAACTCTACAATTCTATGATTCTATGATCATGGCTAGAAGCCGCTCACAGGCATTTCCCTCTAGGAATCCTTAAAAATTAAATCCTTTAAAACCTGTCTGATCTAGTGACAATTGGAACAGTGAGCCCCACATGAATTATGTACAGAAATGTCTGTCCAGAATTGACCAATCAACTTTTGTTGATGACTCCTGAGGAAAATACCTCTTTAGCCACACTGATCATAATTGTATCCCTTTAGTCACTGCTTCCAAACTAACAAGTCCCAAGGGCTCCAGATGTTACTTGCAGGGAAGATGTGCCAACCCCTTGGAACCACAGAATTGTTCAGTAGGAAAGGGACTCGGAAGGTATCCAATCTTATGTGGTCTTCAACCTTGGATCCCCAGATGCTGCTGGACTACGGTCCCCATAATTCCCAGACAGTTTATCCAACTGTCAGGGTTGAAGGGAGTTGTAGTCTAACAGTATCTGGGGACCCAAGGTTGAAGAACACTGATCTAGCCCATAGTTCCTCCTCAATGTAGGAATCACTCAGTGACAGCATTTCTGACCACCATCTTCTGTAGCAAACAGTTCCACTGTTGAGCAGCTCTTCCCATTAGGAATGTTCTCCTAAAGTTTAGCAGAAATCTGCTTCCCAACCATTTTCTTCGGTGGGTTCTAGTCCTGCCCTCTGGGATCTTTTCTATATTCTCGCTTGGCAGCTGCTCAGAGATCTGAAAATGGCTATTGGGTTTCCCTTCATCCTCTCTCTTCCCCAGGGTAACCATCCCCATCCCCCATCCCCCATCCCCCTCACTTTCAACCATACTTAATCAGGCTTGCGCCATTGCAACGCTGCACCATTTCATTGTCCTACAGATTTCGCTGCCCTAGCTCACCTCCGTGAATCACAACATTGCACTAGTACAAAGTAGTTGATCATCTCCACTTTTTCCTTGCCCAGCAGACCAAGGCATGGAATTGTCAGTGTTTTGCCCGCACTACCCCTACTGTATACTTTACAATGACCTTTATTTCTTCATTTACTAGTAGTCTCATACCCAGTGTTGGTTGAGGATTCGAAGGAACCAAAAAGATGGGTGCAGATCCTCAGAGAACAGATGGGCAAACAAATTTCCAGAAGACATAATAGATTATGATATATTTATATCCCACCTGTCCTCTGAGGAGCTGAAGATGGCATGGCAGACATGGTTCTGCCGCTCTCCATTTTATTCTCACAGCAACCTTTTGAGGTAGGTTAGGCTGAGACAGTAACTGACCGAAGGCTGCCCAGTGAGCTTCATGTCTGAGTGGGGAGTTGAACCCTGGTCTCCCAGGTCCTAGTCCAGTGCTCCAAACACTACTACACCACACTGTCCCCAACCAGCACACCAGAGCTGATGGAAGCATCTGTAGGTCAGCAGGTTGTAAGGAAGGCTGCTTTACAATATCTGCACCTTTAGCAAAATCTTCTTATGCTGGGTAGCAATGTCTTTTTCTTACGCTTCCCAAGTAAACTGGGGAGCATTTCTGTGTTGCCCTTTCCATCTGTCTAATATAATCTGCTTTCTGCTCAAACTGCAGTAGTTATAGGTCACCTCTTATTATATATTTATCCCTGGGTCTTAATATCCTTTTGTGCTTCATCACAGAGTCAATGCATTCATTTCCCGACGAACAACAGGCAGTGCGAGGCACAAATTATTGCTTTCAGATATTTCAGTTTCTTCTAAGCTCAGAAAGCCACTTGTAATTATTTTAGACCACTGTGCCTTTTAGCAACCCCCCCACCCGCAATTCTCTTTTATATCCAGCCACTGGCAGGGAAAGGGGGGGGGGTGGCAGGGTTAGAACAGAAAAATAGCAGTGCTGTTAATATAAAATTGCAAGTGCCACAGCAGAGCTGGGAACAGGAGACACTACAGATTAGGACTTTGCTTTCCATTGATTCTTTATCACGTGTCAAGGCTGTATGTGCCAATCAATACAGCCATTTTTATTTACAGGCTTCAATAATGCAGTGGGGCTGTTGTGCAGCTGTCCCTAATAATCTTATTTATATTGGCTGTCACCTCGTTTTTCCTCTCTCATTAAGAACGGTTCCGTGCCTGCCTGCCCATGTGATGGAATGAATGACAAGAGAACAGGGAGCCTGTGTCCCTCCTGATGTTTCTGGACCACAACTACCACCATCCCTGGCCATTGGCTGTGCTGGCTGCTCAGAGCTGGAATCCAACAGCATCTCCCCAGGCTCCCCATCCCTGAATTAGAATACACAAAGTTGTCTGCTGGATCAAACTTGTGTGTGTGTGTTCCCATGTGACCCAGCATCCTCTTTTGAAGAGCTCCAAGCCATATGCCTCTGAGGCAACCACAGATAGTGTACAAAGGCAACAGACTTATTCTGCCATTCCCCCTGTATCCCTTGAGAAGTAGACTGCACCCAAGCCTGGAGGTTGCATCTTAGTCATCCTAAAATCACAGCAATCTCAAGAGAGTTACACTAGCTACATTATATCCAACCACCCTCAGTCCCTAGATCTCATGTTCCTCCTCCATTCTTACAATCAAGCTACTACTGCACATACTCAGTGTAGGAGACCAAGGCACCACACACACACACACACACACACACACACACACACACACACACACACCTCACCACATTAGCTTTTGTTCTAACTGCTGAATGAACATCTGTAGAATGTGAACCTTTTTTCCTGAAGCTCATATTCTTGATGCTAACAAGAGACAGAGAATGCATCAGATAGTGGACTTGGAAAAGGGTAAAAGAGTGTTAGGAAATGATCCATAATGAATTGGGAGGGGTGTTTAAAAGTACTTCCCCCCAAAAAAAACCCAGAGTAATTTCTGTTGGAGATAATTCAGACTGAAATCCCCATGTGTCAAAAAAGGTTATTTATGTATGCTACTACTGCAGCCCATGTTTTGTTAGCCCCCAAATGGAAAATGAGTGAGGTCCTAACCAAAAAAGAATGGCAACTTAAGTTGACAGAATACGCACGGCTCTCAGACTAATAATAATAATAATAATAATAATTTATTTATACCGCACCCATCTGGCTGGGCTTCCTCAGCCACTCTGGGCGGCTTTCAACAAAATATTAAAATACAGAATATCGAATATATAGAATAAAAGAACAAGAAGAACATATGTTTAGAGAAGATTGGAAAACGTTTATTGAATATATGGGAAATAATTGTGTACAGCTGAAAACGCTGTCAGCATTAAGATAAATTCAACAGTGTAAATAAGTTGTGATGGATGTAATAATGGAATACTGAATGGTATAGTTTCTGTAAAATATGCAGGGATTTATGATATGTAAAATGAACCGTGGAAAGAAAAGAAAGGAAATCATTGATACCTTAAGGATGTAAAATGAGTGCTTTAAATTGTAAAACAGAAAACATAATAAAATTATATGCAAAAAAAAGAGAGAATGCATCAGAAGGTGGGTGGGAAACCTGTCCCCAAGTTACAAACCCCGATAGTTGAGGATTTTCCAGGTAACAAGTAGTCAGACATTTAGAGAGAGAGATTGTGAATTAAATTATTATATAATTAAAATATACTTGGGGAAAGCAGTACTAAGTCTCATGCTTCAGGCATACAGCCTGTCATTACAAATTAGGGCAAGAACTGCAGGGAGTGGGGGATGGACCCAAAGCATTATCCTGAAACTGGGAGAAGCTAACCCCCAGTTCAGGGTTTCATCTCTCCACCAGCAGCCCCCCCCCCAGTTCACAAAGAACTCACAGATTTGGGTGGCAAATGCAAAACAACAACAACAACAACAATGTAGAGACAGTGCTGGAGAAGGTAAAGCCGAACATTCTGCTAGGATGCAAAGCACTTCTCCCTGGCCCTGCAGTGAGGGGGTGTTAATCCTTGACTGCAGTTGTGCACATATTAAATGAAGTGTGTGTGTCTACCTGTCTGCAGCCTGTGTGTACATGTGGGGGGGGGCACGGTAGCCACACCCACCTTTGCCCCTGCCCACCAGTGGCATGTGGTCTCTGAGGACTGTGCAAGGGTGAATGAGGCCCTCATACTTAAAAGGCGAGCCACTCCTTGTCTAAAACGTCTTGTTGGAGCAATGCTTCTTTAAATACCCCGTTGCTTATTTAAGCATCCTATTTGTTTGAAACTGCAGACATTGGTGAGCATGCAAAGGGCATCGGCAATGGAAGGCAATGGGCTTCCCAGAATCATTTTGCCAGCTTGTGTTCCCAAAATAGGCTGCTAGACCAGGAAGGCTTTAGACTAAGATAGCAGCAGTGGTGGAGACAGTGATCAGGGTTTCTAAAATTCTGCAGAAAACTGATGCAAAAACCAATGGAATTGGTGCTTTCCTCTGTGGTGGCCTACACTTATGGAAGCAATCTCTGCACTGAGGTGTGTTATGCACTTATATTACTGCCATTTCACTCACAGTTGAAGATGCACCTATTTGCTCAGGCCTTTGGGAGGAAATGAGGTTTAGTGCCTGATGCTTTGTTCTCTGAATTTTCCATTCACCAGCCTCTCTGAAGGATGATTATCAATGGTTTTAAGTACTGATTTGCTCTGTTTCACATGTGTGGGATTTTAGAAATGCTATTGTTTTAATGATGTGTGTACCTCCACTTGGCGAATGGTGTGCTATAAATAGATGAATGAATGAATGAGCGAGTGAGTGGGTGAATGAATGAAAAAATAAACAAGATTCAGGACAGAAGAGGGAAAGGACTTATTCACACCATGCCTTCATGGAACTCACTGCCACAAGGTGTAGCAATGGCCACAAGCTTAGAAAGTTTAGAAGGGAATGAGACAAACCTTTTCGTCAGTGGTTCAGATCAATTCTGCCACGAGGACTGTACAGAACATCCATGTTCAGTGGCAGTCTACCCTGAGTACCAGTAGCTAGAGAGCTGTTGCCTTTATGACCTGCTGTGACTTTCCTGGAAGTATTGAGCAAGATAGTGCTGTCCTGGATGGACCAATGGTCTGACTCATCCAAAGGGCAGCTTCACATATTCATATATTTGTCAGCTTCCTGGAAGCAATGGATTGACTGCAGTTGGAGGAAAAGGATACTGGATTAGATGGGCTTTTCTCCTCTGGTGAATGCATGTTGGGTAGGAAAGGGTGGTGGTATTTGGGAGACACAAATCTAATTCTGACAGTAATTCAGTTGGGAGGTGTGAAATTTGACTTATTAATGCTAAGTAAGTCAAATAGTGCTTCAGAATTAATTATACAATATGCTTTCTGGCTGGAAGGAATTCTCTGTAGTTTCAGAGCGGAAATTAAATCGTGGGTAGATTGCTCAGAAAGAAGCCTTCGTGGAAGGACCACGCTGGAATAACCCCAGCACCAGAGCCTGTTAACACTATCAGTGCAACATCTGACACAGAAAACTAAAGCAGTATGCGGTGGTGTAAGCTTTTGGGTCCTGAATGAAAGAGAGCAACCCACTGTAATGCTAAGAGCTATTTTACTCAGTCGGGTCATATATGTGGTATAGATGTCCAATTAGCATGTAATCAGAGGATTCAGAGAGACAATTTTCTCCCCGGGAAATGAGCAGAAGACTCTTCAGCTGCTATGTGCCATGTGCCAATGGCCTGGCCCATCCAAAGGCAGTTTAAAGAAAATGTGATGAAAATGATGTATAGGTGGTATATTACACCCGTAAAGTTAGCGAAAATGTATAAAGTTAGTAATAAATGTTGGAAATGTAAAGAAAAAGAAGGAACATTTTATCACATGTGGTGGGAATGTAAAAAGGTGAAAAGCTTCTGGGAGATGATATATAATGAGATGGAAAAAATGTTGAAATATACATTTATAAAGAAACCAGAAGCATTTTGACTTGGCATTGTTGGGAGGGATATAAATAGAAAGGAATGCAAGCTCTTTTTATATGCAATAACAGCAGCAAGAATATTATTGGCCCAAAAATGGAAACAAGAAGAATTACTGATGATTGAGGAATGGAGGATGAAGCTAATGGACTATGCAGAACTAGATAAACTAACAGGAAGGATTCGAAACCAGCGGGACCAAAAATTCACGGAAGACTGGAGTAAATTTACGGACTATCTGAAAAGTATTTGTGAAGAGCAGACGACGTTTGTAGGTTTGCAAGAAGTTTTGTGAGGAGTATTAATGGAAGTATTGCAAAAATGGAGAAGGGGAAGGATGATTTGCCTCACAGTGATGTAAAGGCAATACAAAGTTTAGAAATGCATAAGAAGTGGTTAAAACGGTGGATCATCAGAGGTGCTGATGGAAGTCTAAAAAGATTGTATAAGTGACAAGTTTTGTGGTACACTTTATAATTTATATGTTAAAATTAATAAAAATTATATTAAAAAACAAAAAAAAAACAAAAAAGGCAGTTTAAAGGCCAAGAAGTGGGTTGAACAAGAAAGTAGAAAGATGATGGCAGAAAGAGAATCTTGATGAGGAAGGAGGGAAAAGACAGAAGTTCCAGCTCTAGGAATTAGGAGGTTTCGAAACCTGAGAGGCAAAGGAATAATGCAGGGAACAAGGGCAGGGAAACTTGACAGCCCTCCAGGCCTCTCAATCTGGCCATTGGAAATCTCCCAGGCCACAGCCCTCCCCACCCCAGGCCCCACCTCCACTGTCCTGGCTTTCCAAATTCCTTGAGTGTTTTTGCCAATCCTTGAATTCTGATCTCTGCTGTTGCTTGCCCAGATGGGAGACAGAGAGGTGTGTGAGCATGTATAGAAACTAGTTTAAAACACAAAGGTGAAATTTACATGAATTGCTTTGCCTACTTTTCTCTCTGGCATCTAGAAGGTTTTCCAGAAGGGAATAATGCAACCCTTGGGATGAAAAAGGTCCTCCATTAATGACTTTGTCGGATGCTTCAGTCACCATGAAAGCTACAAGACCAGTAGAAAATTAGGACCATTGTCTTGAGGTCCCCTGGAGCTGGCCCAACAGCTGGATCCATCCAAAGGTTATCTGTTCCCACAGTGGCCAGATAGCCCACATGCTCCTATCAACCTGTATTCAGAGACATGTCGCTTTGGATACTGGAGGTAATGCAGCCATCATATTAGCTATTGATAACCTTATCCTTGGTGCATTTGCCATACCCTCTTTTAAAGATGTCCAAATTTACACAGAATTACCGTACGTGATAAAGTTCAGTGGGTCTTACTTTCATGAAAATGGGTACATAATTGCAGTTATAGCCACAACAATAAATAAATAAATAAATAAATAAATAAATAAATAAATAAATTTTATTTATACCCCGCCCTCCCCAGCCAAGACCAGGCTCAGGGCGGCTAACAACCAATAATAAAAACAAGTTGATTGAAATACAACTTAAAAAACAAGATTAAAATGCAACATTAAAACAATTAAAACATTAAAATGCAGCCTCATCACAGAAGGAGAAAGGGGAAAAGAAAGGGGGGGAGGAGGGAATCAAATTGATTCTAAACCAAAGGCCAGGCGGAACAACTCTGTCTAACAGGCCCTGCGGAAAGAAATCAGATCCCGCAGGGCCCTGGTCTCATGAGACAGAGCATTCCACCAGGCCGGAGCCAGTGTTGAGAAGGCCCTGGCTCTAGTTGAGGCTAATCTAACTTCTTTAGGGCCCGGGACCTCTAGGGTGTTGCTATTTATGGATTTACAATTATTTATTTACAATCCTAGTTTCAGAAGAAGTACATCCCTAAGGAATAGCTGCTGCAGAGCAACAGGAGAGAAAGGATGCTGGCTTTATGTCCTGCTCCTGGGAGGCTACTATGGGATGCAGGAGGCTGGAACAGGTGATGGTACTTTCAGCCTTCTTAATATTCAGAAGTTTCACTTTCTGTCTGGTACGCAATGCGTGAAAATTAGAATCTAGATTCTTACTGAGTACAAATCAGCAGTATATCCCACCGGTCTCTGGAGGTTCAACCAACAGGAGCCATGAGTGTTCCCCTCAAAAAGGGCACTGAAAATGTTAAAACATTTCTGATTAATAGTCACTTAAACACACTCACTCACAGCCCTCACGCGCTATAGCTTTAAACTGCTTGGATTTTCTGGAAGTGGATATTAACTCCCCTGCTCTCCCCTGAAGGGCTGTTTGAAGATAAACGAAGTTGACATTATTATATGCAGAGACTTGAATATGAAAATAAATCCTGTACATTATACCTGTAACTCTTCACTTTATCATAATCCGTTATTCCTCGTGACTCCCTCCAGTTCCTCAAAGACCTCTCTTTTTGTAGCCCTTGTCGGCGAACTCTGTTAATTTAAACAGAAATTGCTGCTGCTGTAGAAAACATTTTCTTTAGGATTTCTTCTTCAAATGCAAATGAGTGTAAGGAAATAAACAGTAGTTTGTTAAATAAGCATATTTGCCTCCCCTTCTTTTGAAAGGTGGGGAACGTCTCTTTGCGCCATGAGTGGCTGGCAGGCTGGGTGGGTGAAGTGGGGAGGGGGAGAATTAATTTCCTTCTTGTGGATGAAGCCTGGCCAGATGCTTCTAACAAGGGCTACAGATACCGGCATCGCCTTTTCTCCTTTTTGCCTTCATATCTGGATGATGGATGCTGGTCTTGCGGTACACAATATTTCCTAACAGAGATAAGAGCTGAGTTTTCAGCCTCAGGAGTAATGAAGATGGCCAGATACCCAAAAGAGAGCAATTATTTTGGATTATGGAGGGATAGGGGAGGCGATGCAAAAGATGCTTCCTGGGCAACAGGAAGGAGATACTTTTCTTGAGCAGAGCTGTCCTTCCTACATCCTTTCACTACCTGGAAGGTGCAATAATGAATAAGATATGGACAACAATGGCTGCGAGAGCTTGCAGTGGTCATTTGTGTGGGCAAACAGTTTGCTTGCTTGCAAATTATTTCGCGTTTGGCTGAGAAAAAGAGAGCCAAGGAAAGGAAAATGAGAACTGAGTGAGTGGAGCAAGTTGCTGGCAGAGGGTCACTTTAAGCAAGTGGTCTAGCTCCCTGGTAGACCACACAGAAGGTCCCAGGCTGAACCCCTGGCACCTCCAATTAGTGCTGGGAAGGCCTAGAGAACCACTGTGAGTCAGTGCAGAAAATACAGGATGTATCAATGGTTCAGCTCAGTATGACGGAGCTTCCTAGGTTCCTAGAAATAGTGTGAGGCTAGAAATAGTTGGCAAAGGAGTGTGTGCCAGAAGGGAACAGCATCTCCAAAGATACACAAGTGAACTGTAGCTCAGTGGCAAGTCTTACTTTGAACTGCAGGCCCCTAAGCTCCAGTATACCTGAAGGAGTGTCTCCACCACCATGGTTCAGCCCGGACACTGAGGTCCAGCTCCGAGGGCCTTCTGGCATTTCCCTCACTGTGATAAGTGAAGCTTCAGGGAACCAGACAGAGGGCCTTCTAGGTAGACGCTCCTGCCCTGTGGAACGCCCTCCCATCAGATGTGAAGGAAATAAACAACTACAGTGGTACCTCAGGTTAAGAACTTAATTCGTTTTGGAGGTCCGTTCTTAACCTGAAACTGTTCTTAACCTGAAGCACCACTTTAGCTAATAGGGCCTCCCGCTGCTGCCGGGTTAGTGGAGTCTGTAACCTGAAGCGTCTGTAACCTAAAGCCTCTGTAACCTGTGGTACCACTGTGTCTGACTTTTAGAAGACATCTGAAGGCAGCCCTGTTTAGGGAAGTTTTTAATGTTTGATGTTTTATCGTGTTTTTAATATTCTGTTGGGAGCTGCCCAGAGTGGCTGCGGAAACCCAGCCAGATGGGCTGGGTATAATTATTATTATTATTATTATTATTATTATTAGGCTTTCAATATTTCAAAAAGTAAAAACCAGGACACCCTGAAAATTGTTGAGCTTCTTTTTAGGAAAACACAAAAGTTTTTCAGTTTTTATTTTTTACTTTTTACAAAAACACCAAAAAAGAGCAATTTTTCAATTGACTCACCTAAGATCCAGGACAAAGCGCTGTTTGGAAATCCCACCCCCACCTCTGGACATCAATTCTGGTAATGTCTGGGAAAATCAGGATGTATGGCAGCCCTATATTAGTTTATATAGTGCTAGCAGTGCACACCATGTTGCATGGCTCCCGTGCTGGACTCTGCTTGCTGTCTCCCTGCAAATGGAGCCGGCCACAGCTTCCCAAAGACCATCTGCAGCCTCTGCAGCCAGCAACTCCTTCTGGTTTCTCTAGGCCTTTCTGCACTTGGGACCCTGCGATGATTTAAGTGGCAAGCCCACATATCCTGACGCATCAAGTCTAGGAATCTAAAACCAGCTGCTGAGTTGCAAGAAAGAGAAGCAAGAGGGGGGAAATAACAGAGGGAGAGTTCTACAAGGAATTGATCTCTCAACAGATGGTGACTGGAAAGGTTAGGAAGTAGAGAAAGGCATCTTCAGACTATTATTCACTCTCACTCTTAAAGACTGGCAAAGAAGTGAGAAATCGATCCCTAAAAAAGCACAAAAGCTGATATGGTGACAGCCATCCAGCTTTCGAAAAGCCCTCATTTTTCGTAGCTGGAGTTGGGTTAAGTAAGAGTTGATCTTATGGCCTATGAGTCTCAGCTTGGCAAAGGAGCTTTTGGTGGTTTCCCTTAAGCCACTGGTGCTTAGAGGAACAGCTACTTTAGTTGGTTTAGATGCTGATGCAATATATAATAGTTGGTTGGGGAGTTTGTGTTGGACTGAAGCAGCATCTCCAAAGATACAGATGCGGACTGTAGCTCAGTGGCAGGGCACACAGAATGGGGACAGTCTGCCCATTTCTTCCACTTCCACTGTGCAGCCTCCTCTTCCTCCACAGCCCTGACCACATGCTCCCCACCACCATCGCCACTCAGCCCACCCTGCCCCACCACTGTGCCAAGCTTCCTCAGGCTTCCTCTAGGCAGTGGTGGCACAAGCCACGGTGGTGGGATTTTTTTCCACCTCAAATAACAAAATGTCTTGGGGCAGACCTGATGTGGAAGATCCCAGGTTCAACCCCCAGCTTCTCCACATAGGGCTGAGGAGGTCTCCTGTTTGAAAGCATGGAGATCCATTGCTAGTCTGTACAGACAGTACTGAACTAAACGGACCAATGGTTTGTCTTGGTAGAAATGCCTGGTGGCCTGCCTTCTATTGCACGAATTCACTTCCTAACCCTTTGCTCTTCACTTCACACCTTCCTCCAGATCCCCTGCAGTTGAGTGGGAAGGGGGCTCTCTGGATTGTGGCACAGCAATGCTGGCTGGAGCTGATGAGAGTTGTAGTCAAACGCACCTTGAGGGTTCCAGGTAGAGGAAGACTGTTCTGTGGAATGCCCTCCCCAGACATTTCATCTCCTGGCACCACCAACTCTGATGTCCTTTTGGCAGACGGCAAGGATTTGTGTGCTTTGGTATGTTTAAACATTTTCCCAGGGCTTGCAGCATGCCTTATAGTTCATCAGTCATGATTCTTTTTTAATGGATTCTGCTGGAGTTTATGGATTTACTCATTTTGCTTGTTCTTGACTGATGCCTCTACAGCATGTACTGATTTTTATAGGCTGGTTTATTGCAGTGTTTATATTCTTTGCAGCCCTGGAAGGGTGGCTTATAAATGAATAATTGACTGAATGACACATCATTTGATGTTATATATACATAATGACTGACATAAGAACATTAAAAGAGCGTTGGTGGATCGGATGGAAAGTCCATGTAGTTCAGCATCATCCCACTTTCCCAAAGTGGCTAGACAGATGCCACCAGGAAAATCACAAGCAGGACATCAAGGCAATTGACTGGCCCTGTTGTTGCCCCCAGCAACTGGATTTTCAGTAGTGGCAGATTAACTCTGCACCCAGAGGTGTTTTTTTAAAATGCTGATATTGTGATTAGTGTCCATTCATAGAATTATGGAAGATACAAAAAGGGTTATCTAATCCCGAGTGATGCAGGAATCACAGCTCAAGAACCCTTGACAGATGGGCATCCAACCTGTGTTTAAAAACCTCCAATGAAGGAGAGTCCACCACCTTCCAAGGTGGTCTGTTCTACAGTTGAGCAGCTCTTACCATCAGAAAGTTCATCCTAATGTTCAATCAGAATCTTCTTTTGAAGATTTGAATCCATTTGATAGCCAACCCTCTGGAGCAGCTGAAGACAACCTTGCTCCATCTTCCATGTTGACAGCTCTTCGGATATCTGAAGATGCCTGTCACATCACATCTCAAACTTTTCTTCTCCAAGCAGAACGTACCAAACTCCCTCAACTGTTCCTTATAAAAGATTGATTTCCAGACAGATCCATCCTCCATATTTCTTATTTCCCACAGTAACAACAACAACAACAACAACAACAACACTGGCCCTACTCTCTTGTGATGGAAGATTAGCACAGGAAGCCTCTGATATGAACATTCAATTCAATGCATATGTTACAGTAGGGAGTCTGAGTGAGGTAAGGTGTTTCCCCTCAGAGGAGGTCCCATTGGTCCATTTCATTCGTCCATCCAAGAAACGGCTTATCTTACCACTCATTCTGCTCTTATTTTTTACTTCTGCAGCTAAAATTGCTTCTGTTAAGATGTTCTGAGTATAATCACTGTGCTATATCAAATCTTTCTATTCTGTTCTATATCAGAACTGTCATGCAATGACAAAACAAGCAGTGTTGAATCATCATAAAATTGCAGAGTTGGAAGAAATCCAGTGGGCCATCTAGTCTAGGGCTGCCATATTTTAAAAAGTGATAATCCAGACAGAAAAGTTGTTGAGCTTTCTTTGCCAAAGTTGTTGAGGAACGAAATTGGATGTTTTTGAGCTATTTCTGGGGAAGACCAGCAAAATCTACACTGCCGACATGGGCTGCCATACGTCCAGATTTTCCCGGCCATTTAACCAATTTCCACCTGGACACTGCTTGCATCTGTAGTATTCTGGGAAATTCCAAGCATATGACAATCCTAAATAGGAAACACTACTGTTCTGATCTGTAGCTCCTTGGGAACAATCAGGGAACACCCATCCCCAATAACTACAATCTGCCATGTAAATGTTGGTTGAAGAAAGCGTTTACAGAAACTGGTCAAATACAAATTTTGTCCTTCACAAGGAAACATATTCATCACACCCCTAATTGTGCCATTTCATGTAATCCTTTCCTGGAAGCTACCATTCAGACTCTTTCTGCAGACACCCAACCTGGATTTTTATTATTTTTTTGCTCCTGGGTAAATAATTACTCCAAGCATAACAATTTGCTTAAAACTGTGGCAGGTTTAATGATCATCTGGGGCTAAATGACAGCTCAGCGTGGCAGCTGGTGAAAAGCCAGCCTCTAAATGACAACAGAAGCCACCTAAACAATCCCAATCCACTGGGAGAGTTCAACTTCAAACAAACACCACTTCTCCACTTCACAAAGATGTGCAACATATGCCATGTTGGAGACCTCCTTTTCTTTCAGTAATTAATTGTGCCCAAATACCAGAGACTCTCCAGCAAAAGGCTGCCCTTTCTTCTTTGTGGGAAGATAAAAAATCTGTTTGTCTTATCAGAGCATTTCTCATCACTCTGTGTAATTAGTTGGAGCCAGAAAGCAGAGTTTAATTAAATTCTAGAGTGCTCACTAGATCTTTTCTCTGGAAGATGGTGGACAATGTGGTTAATAACAAAGCTTTTTGTCACATTTTCTGCTGTCCTTGGGCATGGGCAAGATCTGAGCGAGGAATTGCTCCAGAGGCAAGGATATAATGAAGTACCACAAATGAGCAGCTCTGAAAGTTATCTTGGCAATTATAAATGTACAACACAGCCCCCGAGTTGAGCTGTCAAGAGGCCAGGATTCTAGAAATGACAAGAGTTCAGCAAAAGAAGCCGATGGATCAAGCTTGGGGCGCTAAGATGGCAGAGGTGTTGTGAAAGCTGCAGCTAATGGGTCATGCAGACTGGATTGTTAGGAATATTAACAGGAGACATCAGACTGAACTGATGCAGAGTCCTGCGGAATCAAAATTTAAATAGGCATTTAAATAGGGATACAGAGGCCTCCACCAGTGAGAAGGTGTGGAGGAGCTAAGAAAGGTTAAGCTTTCCTGTCTGTTTCTGAAGCAGCATCAGACCCTAAATGGCTTTCCCACTTCTTTTTGGGAGACATATGTAATCTCTCCCTATTTCAAGGGTGCATTGATGCTGACAGTAGCCATCAAAGTACATCTTCTCCACCTTCTCCTTCCCTCAGGTACTCTTCTACATTCTCATCTTGATACAGTGCTGCTCCTTTGGCCAACAACCTCTCTCCAGCTCCCCTTCTCCAGGCTGCCATGATTCAAGCTTGGTGTCAGCCTTTAGCAGAGCTGTTCTTTCATCCCTTCCACTGAGGGAACATCCTGATGTGGATTTGTCTGGTAATAAAGATGTGTTACATGGGGGGGGGCAGAAGGTAGATTGGCATCTCTGGTAGGTTTCTGGCACACTGGGAGCAGAGTGGCAAGGGTTTCTGGCTCTCAGATGTTTAACAACTCCCCACCCCCAAATGTAGGGGGCTGAAATGAAAATTAACCAGAGGTTGCTGAAAACAAATCCCTAGGCTCAGAAAGTACTCAGAAGTTCCTGTTCGTTCATCCTAGGTAAAGGTAAAGGGACCCCTGACAATTAGGTCCAGTTGTGGCCGACTCTGGGGTTGTGGTGCTCATCTCGCTTTATTGGCCGAGGGAGCTGGCGTACAGCTTCTGGGTCATGTGGCCAGCATGACTAGGCCACTTCTGGCAAACCAGAGCAGTGCACAGAAACACCGTTTACCTTCCCACCGGAGTGGTACCTATTTATCTACTTGCACTGCATGCTTTCGAACTGCTAGGTTGGCAGGAGCAGGGACCGAGCAACAGGAGCTCACCCCGTCACTAGGATTCGAACCGCCGACCTTCTGATCAGCAAGTTCTAGGCTCTGTGGTTTCACCCATAGCGCCATTTGCGTCGTTCATCCTGGCTACACATTCTTTTTGTTTTCACATGGAAGGTGGAGGAGGCTTGTTTTCTCCTACTCTGGAGGGTGGGACTTGAACCAAGGTCTTCAAGTTACAAGAAAGGAGATTCTGACTAAACATCAGAAACCTTCTGACAGAAAGAGCTGTTTGACAGTGGAATGGACTCCTTGGTGGTTTTTAAACAGAGGTTGGATGGCCATCTGTCATGGATGCTTTAGTTGAGATTCCAGCATTGCAGGGGGTTGGATTAGATGGCCCTTGGAGTCCCTTCCGACTCTATGATTCTATGCTTTGGAGGCTAGCCCATTAGAGAGAGCTCCACCATCCTCAGTCTGCCCTCTGCCATGCCCCACCTGCATGTCTTCTTATAAATATAAATGTTCAGTCAAGGGAATGGCTCTGCCTGCCAGCTGCCTCCTCCTTAGTCTCAATGTTGCTCCCTGTGAAACTCAGAGAGGAGGGTGCTCAAAACTAGAATCAGTTGGCTTTGCTTGTCTTCTATGTTCTGCTTCCACCCATTAATGGCTCTGGCTCCACCTTCTGTTGGCCTCCCTGCCTTCCGTCAAAGGGCACTGGCTGCCAGTGGATTTGACTGGTATATCTTGGGGTGGGTAAACCAAAGTAGATCCAACCAGCCTGAAATCTTCCCGCCCTTCCACCCACCGCATTGCAGCATATGTTACATGGCGAGAAATGCAGAATAATTAAGACACCTAAATCTAATTAAAACAGTGAACAGGAAAAAAATGCCCAGAGCACTTTTAATACAATTGAGTTACAATTCAGTGCAACTCTTGGATAAGAATCCTCAGTCATCTGTCAAATTTCTAATGGGTATTCAACTGTTGCATCAACACCATGTTTTGTATCCGCAGTTGTCTAGTTAATTGTGGTGCCAAAAAGTACTTTCCTTGTATCCTAGTTATTATTTATGATGCCCAGACAGCAGCGTAGGGAAGAACACCCAGAAACTTTTCACTAGACTAGTATGCCTCCAGCTGCAGTAATGAACAGCATCTAAAATTCTACAGTTCCCTTTGCTGCAGAAATACCTCATAAGTAATATCATGATGCTTGTTCAAAGTCACTTGATAAAGAGACGCTGGCTTGTTATGCAAAAGCTGGCACTTATTAGCTGAGAGGGAAAAGAATGTTGCACAAATTTCAAAATTCCAGGCAAAGGATATTATTAAGAGGCGCGCGCGCACACACACACACATTTCAAAAAGTGTTATTGGTGAATCTTCAGTTGGGTTAACATTCCACACCCTGGGTGGGTGGGTGTGAGGAGAATAGAAGTATATTAATCCAAATTTTATGAGCAAATTGGAAAATGTCCCTGTCCAGGTTCATTTCAACTCTATAAGGAATCTATCCTTGAAATTAAAAACAGGTATTAATTTTCACTCAATCTGGATTTCCACCCTCTTAATCCCATATTAGTTAGAATTTCACAGAGACAGGAGTAAAGTGCTCTGCACATCTTTAGAGGCATTCAATGTATGATTGCATGATTATTCCAAGGCCAAGTCCTAGTGCCCAAAGCAAGCTCCAGGGATTGGCTCTTGTTACCCCAAATGAAACTTGCCCAGGGCCAGGACAAGGCATTTTGATTTCCAAGGGAAAACACATGATGAGGCACCTACCATTTCATGCACAGAAGACAACAGTACTGGCAGCTGAATCAGCACCTGGATAGTGTCCCTCACCACACCTGAGAGCAGCAGATCAGCTGGTAGGGTGCAGAGCACCGCACATGGCACACGCCCCTCAAACAGAGGCTTCATCAAAGGGGCTCAGAAGGGACAACCAGGATACCTCCCACTACCCTCCAGTATTTGCCACCTGAGGCGGTCACTTCAGCATACCTAATGGTAGGGTTGGGCTCATTTTCCTCCTCACTTGGTTGAAGCAAAGTTGTCATTCTGTTTAGACTACATCATACTGGCAAAGGCTGGGAAGGGGCTGATTTTGGAGCTGGAGAAGAGCAGTTTGGTCCTCCTTTTTGGAGAGGTTCTGCACTCGCCAAGCTTAGGAACAGAAGAGCATCAAACAAAGCCTGAAACTGACCTCTCTCATTTGTGTGATTGTTACATCTTCACTGTATATTCACACACAAAATTGCGCTCTCATGCTAGGGGACCACAACTCACATCGTTCTATTTAGGAAAGGTTACAGAAGGTAAGACACTTTCTCTGAAGCTCGCCTCTCATTTAGTGGCCCAGTTCTTTGGGGGAAATAGGAAAACATCCATCTTCGGAGTTATTAGCCCATCTTCTTTCTCCGTAACAAAATTCCCTTGTGGAAAAACTGACAGTGAAGAAGATAAATTCTGAACACAACATAATTTACTAGTGTGTATAACGATGGGCTTTTTTGCCTTCATAAAGCAGCCTTTTATACTGAAGGTGTAAAAAGAAAAAAGAAAATAAGTTGGGCTGTTACTCTCCTTAGTTGTTCCCTTGTTAAGGCTTTTGTCAAGGTCAATAAAACCATGCAAATAAGTAACCCAAAACAGAAGCTTCTCATCTTGATTGATTAAATGCAGGAGAGGTAGAAAGCTCTAAAGAAGGAATTCTGTACACCATGTATAAAAATGTGATCAAATGTGAATTTAGAGCTCACCAATTAGTTTTGCATTCTTGAGGAAACCAGAAAAATTGGACCGCTCCAGTGAGCTGCTGGAAGACTAGTCCGTCAATCAATCCATGCCAAACAATAACTAGCCCATAAATGTATTATATTATCTGTCTGATTTACAACATAGTGCACCAACTTAGTAGTTAGTCTTACTAATTAACCCCTCTCTCTTCTCGGTGTGTGAATTGAGGTTATTTCTATGCTGCCTTTCAGCCAAAAAGACTCTTAAGATGGCTCACAAAATTCAATAAAAGTACAGCTTACGTTTTGTAAGACAACAAAATCCTAGCAACATCTTTAAAAATAACCACACACCCACCTCCCTGCTTCAAGGCAAAGGCAGTAACACCCCCTACCCTATCAAAGAGATAGCGGGAGCAAACTCTGGGGGAGCAACTCTTCCTTGTCCTAGGCAGAGCAGGAGGGCAGAGCAGGGGAACAAGTCTGTCCCTTGACCCAACTTCCTTGCAATGCTCAGACACAACTTCCTCACAATGTTCACTCCAATAGTGTTAAGTGTTTCTCAGACTGAAACACAGCCCTTTGCATGATGTGTAATGTATGCACAGGAGAAAAGCATGATGTAGCATGATGATGGAGAGCAGCCTTCACCTTTCATACATTTTGGAACCAAGCTGTAGAAACAGGTAGCTTTTACCTTAAATCTCACAAAACCTCATTTGCTCCCCCCCCCTTTTTTTGCTCTTTCCTCATTTCAAAGTCCTTCAGTCTCATAAATGTCCTCTCTACAACATAAAACACTCTGGCAAGTTATAAATACTGCTCAAACTGAATAGGAAGTAAGTGAGCCTTGGGGTTTACCGGTATATGAAAGGAACTGGGAGCTGGTTGGTTTATTCTGGTCCCGTGACTTTCTGGCTTACCAAATTCCTTCCAGAAGTTTATCTCATAAACTTGCTGACTTGCACACAAAGCCTTGCTTCTGGGGTGACTTTGTGGTTTTTCCTTTTCTTTCCTCTGTGTCTGAAGTGAGAGCTGCCATAGAAATCCAGGATTTTTGCAAAAGAAATCCAGAGTAGAGGCTATTCATCAGCTTGCCCCTTCCTAGCAACAAAAAGACCAGCAAAGCTCTTTATAACTTCGATCTTACTGGTGGTGGGAAATGTTCCCCCCCCCTCAATTAATAAAAAATAGGTTTAAAATATTTAAAAGTGCAATGCAAGTAAATGGGTTCCAAGGTTTCTATGTGCAACTGACTGCCAGATTCAGAATGGGAAAGAGGCTGAGTTGAGACTTGAGATAGAATGAACTTTGCAGCAACCAGAGAGGCGTTTGCATAGGGAGACTCTTGGCTTTAAAGTTTAAAGCAACTCAGGTCAGGTTTCCAACCTGCAACATTAACAGTGAACTACACTGCAAGGCTGTCATATGCTACTCTCTTCTCAACTACACTACTTTTAATGTGGTCTAAACCAATGAGCCTCTTGGGCTTGCCGATTGGAAGGTTGGTGGTTCGAATCCGCACGACGGGGTGAGCTCCCGTTGCTCTGTCCCAGCTCCTGCCAACCTAGCAGTTCAAAAGCGCAACAGTGCAAGTAGATAAATAGGTACCACTGCAGCAGGAAGGTAAACAGCGTTTCTGTGCATTCTGCTTTCCCTCATGGTGTTCTGTTGCACCAGAAGCGGTTTAGTCATGCTGGCCACATGACCTGGAAAGCTGTCTGTGGACAAACGCCAGCTCCCTTGGCCTGAAAGCGAGATGACCATCGCAACCCCATAATCGCCTTTGACTGGACTTAACCGTCCAGGGGTCCTTTAGAAGAGTTTGGATTTGATATCCCGCTTGATCTCTACCCGAAGGAGTCTCAAAGTGGCTAACATTCTCCTTTCCCTTCCTCCCCCACAACAAACACTCTGTGAGGTGAGTGGGGCTGAGACACTTCAGAGACGTGTGACTATCCCAAGGTCACCCAGCAGCTGCATGTGGAGGAGCAGGGAAGCGAACCTGGTTCACCAGATTATGAATCTACCACTCTTAACCACTACACCACACTGGCTTTACCTTACCTTTTACCTTTTTACTTTTAATAAGTGGCAGAAGAAAGGTATGCCTCCAACATTCACTTAGAGCTTTGCAGCCGGCATGCTTCAGTACCTTCCTGTGCTGCTCACATGCAAAGCTTGTGTCATAATAATCAACCAGCACTTGAACCTGAGGCAGATAGGACCTCCTCACCAATGGGACAGGGAACCCCTGGGAATATAGGAAGCTTCCTTACACTGAGTCAGACCATTGGTCCATTTAGCTCAGTAGCATCTACAGTGATGGGCAGCAATGGCTCCCCAGGATTTCAAGCAGGAGTCTTCGCCACCCCTTCCAGGGATTGAAACTGGCACCTTGGGCATGGAAGGCATGCTCTATCCCTGCCTGAGCTATTACCCTGACTCCCAAGGCCCCACTACATGCTGATTAGGGTTGCCATATTTTGAAGAGAAAAAAAGAGGATGCTATGACGGCCATTCAAAGCAAATAAATGCAATTTGTCTCAATTTTTACCTCTGAGAAAGAGGTTGTGTCCTGGAAAAAGAGGACACATGGGAACCCTAACTGGCACCAGGAGGAGTTGGTTTTCTCCCCCTAGTGGAGACTCTGCAATGCACACAGAGTGTAGGAGCTCTGATATTTCAACAGACTGCGCCTTGCCTCCAGCCACTTCTGAACCAAGAGGAGACAGAAGGTTTGGCTTCTCCTCTTGGTCCCTCTCAGGATGTCAATGCAGAGTGTCAGCACTGTGCCCTATTTTAACAGAGCAGAATGCAGGGCAAGTGGAATTGAATGAGCTTTGCCAAGGAGCAGGGGTCTGCAATATTCCATCGGTAGCTTTAGACCATATTTTCTCCTAAACATCCTATTAATATTCATTGTTGAGAACAGGGCAAGAAACGAAGCCCATCAAATCCTATTATGCGGAAAGTGAAAGGTGAAGAAAGCATGGCACAGAACTGCGTGCTGCTCATTTTGAACGTGCCAGGACTCCATAAAAGCCCATGAAGAGTTATTGGGGGATTTAGGTGAGAAGGGGCTGACAGGGCATCCCCTGGTGTACTCAATGCTTAATCCCCATTGCCATCTGCTGGGTGCAGCCATCCTACCCAGCTCCTTGTTCATGGTAGAGAAAGTTAGCCATGAAACTGGCCATGATACCTATGCTCTGCTTCCATGGTTGCAGGCAGTAATGCTTCTGAACACTAGTGGCTGGAAACCACAGGGTGGTAGAGCGCTTTTGTGCCTGGATCCTGCTTGTGAGTTTCCTGGAGGCTTCTGGTTGGTCTCTATAAGAGCAGGATGCTGTCAGGGATTGGACTCAAGAGGGCGAGATGGAGGAGGAATGGTGGAGGTCACCCCATCTTGTCATGACACTGCAGGAGAAGGGGAATGCAGCACTGATTTACAGCAGGGGTTTGAGGGGTCTGAAGGACATCACAGCTCAGAGATAGGTGAACAGAAGAGTTGGGCAGTGTTAAAAGGGAGGGGGGACACAGAGGCAGGGTAGCCAGCTGGCACGTTGTCACTGGAGAGTATTTCTGATTTCCTCTGCATTCGTTAAGAGTTCAAGAACAATGGAATCAGAAACATTTGACCACAAGCAGCCAGCATAAAGGCAGATACTGTTGCTAGGAAGGAGGGAGGAGGAGTCACTTGGAGCAACGTCATTGTCAGGGCTGGCTGCGCTCTTTTGTTTCTCGCTATTATGATTGAATAAACTCATTAAAAAGGACTCTACCTTGTTTTCTCTACTCTTGCTGCAAACGGGGGGAGGAATAGTTTCCTGAAGCCTTGACAGATGCTGAAGTAGATGAGCCATTGGGCTGATCCAGCAAACTCTTACGTAGGACTAGACCAGGGGCCCCAAAACTAAGGCCCGTGGGCCGGATAAGGCCCAAGGGACTTGTTTATCCTGCCCACGATCCCCCCCGCCTGCTGCCGCCACCCGCTCTTACCAGCACTGTGCTGCACGGCTGCCCACTTCCAGGTTGGAGAAGCACCGGAAATAGCTCGTGCACATGCGCAAGCATTATTTGCGCATGCGCAAGCGTTATTTCTGGTGCACATCCAGCTCGGAGGAGGCCCGTGCACATGCGCACAAGCTATTTCTGGTGCTCCTCCGACCTGGAAGTGCGCCAGAAATAGCGTGTGCACACGGGTATGGGCACATGCTCCCCCGCCCTCCTGCCCGCCACGTGATCGGCGCTGGAGACACCAGCCCGAGGTGTGGTAAGCTTGCTGACCCCTGGACTAGACAGAGCAAACCTAATACAGACCAGTTATCTAGGAGGCAATGAGATATGCTGCTATTATGCTTGCAGAATAGCTGTTGGCATCCAGTTCCTGCTTAGCCCAGAAGGGGAGAGGAAAACACCAAAATGGTATAAAAATGAGAGATACATCCCAGCATCTTTGGAAACACCAGGAAAACCACCAGTCAGGGGCTGTGGTGGTGTCAACTTCCACACATGCTGTTCACAGATGGAGGGAGCGAATGAACCCTCAGCAGTAGCTATCGCTGTGAGCTGATTGGGGTTTGGGGTCCTTATTGCTCTGTGGTCTTTACGGCAGTGGGCTGAAAGGGCTAAGACATGGTGTGGCAGCAGCTTGTTTCAAGGAGCCCCCACCCAAAAAACCCTTTACCTGGTTACCATACTATCTCGTCCTATTTAGAGGAAGGTTCCTGAAGCAGATAAGAATAGACAGCAAGGAGACTGTGGCTGCAGTCCTATGCATGCCTACCTGAGATTAAGTCCTAGTGAACTCAATGGGCTTTTCTTCCAAGCAGACACACATAGGTGTGGGGCTACCTTTGAAGGTGACCCAGAAACTACAACTAATCCAGAATGTGGCAGCTAGACTGGTGACTGGGAGTGGCCACCGAGACCACATAACACTGGTCTTGAAAGACCTACATTGGCTCCCAGTACGTTTCCAAGCATCATTCAAAGTGTTTGTGCTGACCTTTAAAGCCCTAAATGGCCTCGGCCCAGTATACCTGAAGGAGCATCTCCATCCCCATCGTTCAGCACTGAGGTCCAGCTTCAAGGGCCTTCTGGTGGTTCCCTCACTGCGAGAAGTGAGGTTACAGGGAACCAGGCAGAGGGCCTTCTTGGTGGTGGCGCCCACCCCGTGGAACGCCCTCCAATCAGATGTCAAGGATATAAACCACTATCTGACTTTTAGAAGACATCTGAAGGCAGCCCTGTTTAGCGAAGTTTTTATTGTTTGATGTTTTATTGTATTTTTAATATTTTATTGGAAGCCCCCCACAGTCGCTGGGGAAATCCAACCAGATGGGCGGGGTATAAATAATAAATTGTTGTTGTTGTTGTTAGTTTGCATTGTACAATCTCTACCCTCCTCAGCAACCCCCCATTCCCACAACAATGACTGCATTTAACAGATCAAGAAAAGTTTTATGCTAAAATACAACTTCGTGCTAACACACGCTTTGTGTCTTGGGAGGCAACCCACCGCTGTTATCTGACTGTTACATTCTTCCATGGGAATAATGATTCTGCCTTTGCTCTCAGTGGATGCTTTGTTTGTGACAATTCCGTTCTGCTTTGCACATCAGGGGAGCCCGGTTCTTTTTTGTATAAATTAGCTGGGCAAATGTAGATAAACATCTGCTTTATCTCTCCTCATAAATTACCAACTTGACTGTAAATACAATGCAATGCAAATGTTCTCCATTATTGTTACTGTTAGGGGTCTAATCCGCCATGCTTACATGGAAAGCAAAGGGAAGAATCCATCACATTATTTTAGTGAAGGAAGCAAAGGACTGGTAAAATCTTCCAACAGCCAGCAAGTATACTTATCGCCTTAACATGGGCACCTGCAGAGGGATACTGAATCACGCACACTTGTGTGGGTACAGCCATAGTTTTTAATAGTATCTTGTGGTCTGTTTGAGAGTAGGATGTGATGGAAATTTACCCTTTAGGGGGCATTTCAGCAGTGCAGTATATTGCCCAAATCCCTTCTTCCACGCAGTTATTAAAAGCAGAGCCCCCTTCCCTTGCATCAAAGGGATGATATTATTTCTGGTCCTCAGAGTTGGGAAGGGGGGAATGACACAAATCCTAGCCTAAGGCTGTATTTTTCCCTCTATTCCCTTTTCTCTCCCTTATGCCAGTTTTTTTAAAAAAATAAAAAAGCTTTGTGAAATTTAAAGCCTAGAGACAAGGAATAAAATGGGTTCTATTTGCGAAACATGATTTCCTAATACTGTGGATTCATAAGTTTCTAAAACAAGCATGTGTCTCTCACTGAATGGAGCAATCACTCTCTGCATCTCTGCTGAGCAATGAATCCTACCATGTCCCACTGTGTTCAATGAGTCCTGGGTTACTGTGTGCAGAATTTCAGCCTTAGGCTGCAGTTCTAACCCTACTTATCTGGAAGTAAGTCCTATTAAATTCAGCAGGATCTCCTTCAGGTAGACATGGTTGGGGCTACACCGCTAATCAATTACTCAATTTAAACAGCACGGGAAGCCACTTGGCTCTGTTAGGAAAATTGCAAAAATTCGCAGTCAGGCAATACTGTTATAGGTATCTTTCCATTGGTTATTGTGTAACTAATGTTTATTAAGGTATTGCCCAGATCCAGAATCTGTTTCATAGCCTGGGTAGAAATAGAGGAGGCATAACAGGGAGCAGGTGGCACTGGTGTCTAAGCCACTGAGCCTCTTGGACTTGCTGATCGGAAGGTCGGCGGTTCGAATCCGCACGATGGGGTGAGCTCCCATTGCTCTGTCCCAGCTGCTGCCAACCTAGCAGTTTGAAAGCACACCAGTGCAAGTAGATAAATAGGTGCCACTGCCATGGGAAGGTAAATGCCATTTCCGTGCACTCTGGCTTCCGTCATGGTGTTCCATTGCATCAGAAGCGGTTTAGTCATGTTGGCCACATGACCTGGAAAGCTGTCTGTGGACAGACGCCTGTTCCCTCAGCCTGAAAAAACGAGATGAGCCCCACACCCCATAGTCACCTTTGGCTGGACTTAACCATCCAAGAGTCCTTTACCTTTACCTTTTAGAGGAGGCATTGCAGTTTTAGTAAGGAAAGAATGAAATATAAGAACTCAATTCCTCTCAAGATCCATACGCGATTTTGTTTGCCAAATTATGAATGAATGTGAGACAACTCAAATGGGACCATCCAGGGTGTTGATTTCTCTGAATCTCTAGACTTCCCACCATCCCCTCCATGGGTCTTTTTGTCAACATTTTCAATTTCAGATTATTTCATCATCCATATTTTGTATCTGTCCATATTGTCCATAGGGATTGTTACATTACAAGTGCTATTAAAATCCCGCTAATGTTTTCATCTGCTTACAGTGGTCTCCTAAATAACTTATAAATTCCCCCCATTCTTTCGTAAAGTTCTTGTCCTCTTGGTTCCTGAGTTTTCTGGTCAGTTTTGCCATTTCGGCATAGTCAGCTTGGTTTGCCATTCCTCTATCGTAGGGACTTCGCCTTCTTTCCATCTCTGGGCTAGTAGCATCCGTGTGGCTGTTGTCGCATACAGGTACATAAAGGGTCTGTTTTGCTCCTCTGGAATATCGCTACCTACAATTCCTAATAAGAAAGCTTCTGGGTTGTTGTTTTTTATACAAGTTATTTTAAACATTTTTTTCAATTCATTATATATCATTTCCCAGAATGCTTTTATTACTTTACACGACCACCACATATGATAAAAGGTACCTTCTTTTTCTTTACATTTCCAGCAAGTATTTTTACTTGTCTTATACATTTTTGCTAAATTATTTGAAATTCTTGGCATGCTGCACGCTGAAAGAAAACTATATGAAAATGATGTACAGGTGGCATTTGACTCCTAATAAGTTAGCAAGAATGTTGTGTTCCAATGTAAATAACAAATGTTTCAGGGGAATGAACACACAGCTCCTGGAATGGGCAGGCAGACAGAGCCTTTAATGTGCAAGTTGAAAGATTCTTGCAACCCTTTATGGCGGAGATCCAGGTAAGGAAGGGGAGAAATTTGATCCTGAAGAGGCTTTTTTCACAAAGTGGCATATAAATTTTGTTAAATAAAATAAATTACATTTGAAAAAAAGGTTTTTCAAAAAATTGTAAAATCACATAAAATGTGTATGTTTAGACGCGTATAATGAATTTTCACAAGGACTTCTTAAAAATAAATCACACACCAGTGCAGAAATGTGGAAAAGACTCATTTTCTTCAAGACAGGAAAAATTAGAAAAAGAAATTGATTTCTCCACCCCTAGATCCACTGCATCTTTACTTTGCTCCTTTAATAAGTCATTGATTGTCATCATAATTCCTCCGTTTTGTCACACATATTGTCCGTCAAGAGTTGCCCTTACGTAAACCTCACATCCCAGGACCTGTGGGGAGAGGAAAGGAGAAGGGATGAAGGATTCAATTGGAGTTCATCTGATAATAGTTCCCTCTGCCTAACTCCTTGAACAAAATGATTTATTTCTGTATTTGTTTTTGCCATTGGCCATAACAAACGAAAATCTGAAAACATAATGTGTATATATAGTAACAGGAAACTGAAAATAGTTAAAAATCATATTTCCAGCGCAGAGAACCCTGAACATATCCTCAAGGGGTTGACCCACATGACAGTCAAAGGCCTGGGTTTCATTACATTTTCTGTCTCGTTTGGCCAGAGCAAAAGTCAAGGAAGCTCTTGTTTATATAGACTGATTGTTTTTGAGTCTCTCTCTCTCTGTGTAAAACCGCAACTGACCTATGCAGAAGTTCTGAAACCACAAAGAGGCTCTTTTGACCAAAAATATGGAGCGCACTGTTGCTAATCTCTTTGATTCTGAGAAGCGCAGTCTGTCGGGCTTATCAATAATTGCTGCAGAGATGTTAACGACTCCAACAATGTGAACAGAATGGGTGAACTTCTGGATGTACATGTCAGACATATTAATACCACACGCCTCAACCTACAGCAACGCTCAGAGTCAGTGAGTGAAAACCTTCTGAGCATTCAATCCACAGATTGCTATATTGGAAACAGCATCATTTTTGTTAGAGCAACAGGTGAAGGTAGAAGTGGAAACTTTTTGACATACATATGCAACATTTTTCTCTCTTTTTTTGAAATATGGTTTATTCACATATTTACAACTTGATTTAGGAGGGAGTCCAGATCTTACAACATGGTCATCTGAAGAGGAGCTTGCTTACAGCAGTGCAGCGTTCTGACATTCATCAATGTCTTGGGTTTAGGTGGAGTCTCCCCCTCCAATTTAGAACAGCAGTATTGGATTAGGACCAGGTGGCTCCAGATTTAAATCCCCGTCAGCTTTGAAGCTCACTAGGTCAGTGTTTCCCAACAACTGTTCCGCGGCACACTAGTGTGCCGCGAGATGTTGCCTGGTGTGCCGCGAGATGTTGCCTGGAGGGAGGCGGGCGAGTCGGGCGGCGAGAGGCGGGGTGGCGGCGGCGAGGAGAGGCCGCCCAGTGCGGGGGTTTGCCGTCTGCCTGCCTGGCTGCCTGCGAGCTCGGCGGGCAGCGCCTCCGTCCGCAGCGCCCGCCTCGCGGCTCTCATTCCCTGCCCCTGCCAAAGCTCACCCAGCCAAGCCGCGCTCTCCTTCCTGCCTCGCTTTGCTGCCTCCTCCCCCCCACCCCCAAAGCTTGGAGGTTCCCCGGCAAGGGGGAGGGGAAAAAATTGAAACTTACACTTTCGTGCGTCCCTCCCAGCGTGACGCTGCACGCTGACGTCACGGGGCTGTAATGGTGGTGTGCCTCAATATTTTTTTCATCAAACAAGTGTGCCTTTGCCCAAAAAAGGTTGGGAAACACTGCACTAGGTGACCTTGGGCCTGTCATGATTTCTCAGTTGTTCTTGTCAGGAGCTCGTCCTACACTCAAGTAGGACCCTGGTAGAAACACATGCCCAACTGGCATGTTCCCTCCCTCCTGGTCGATTGTTCGGGAGCTTCAAAAGCTTTCTTATGCCCGAACATCACAGCGCCCAATGCCAATAGACATCGGCACACTTAGGGATCCTCAGAGTCTTTGCAGCTTGCGTGACAGACCTCAGCAACTCAGCATTTTGGCTAATCTACTTTATTTACATATAAACATACACGGAGCGCTGCAACATGGCTCCCTCTATCTCTAGCATCAGACAGCAAAGAGAAAAAGAACAAAGGAAAATAGTCCCACTTCACTAAACACAGTAACAAAAACATTCTGTTTCCGTCACTTCCCACTCAGTGGAGTCAAACATATACCGTCATGTGATAGACAAAAACCCAATGACTGCAATCATGGAGCAGTAATTCTAACAGTTCTATAAACTAGGTGGAGGGGAATGTTAGAATTGGGCCCACCATCTGTCGTTGATACTGCCCCACACTTTGACCAGCGTGATCGGAGAGTATGCACAGTTCCAGCAGAGTCCTCTAGCAGAACACCAGAGTTTTCCTACTATCCAGTAAGCCAGTCTTTTTCAGAGATCCCAGTTCAGAAAACTCCTTTTGCACTCAGTTCAGTTTAGAGTATAAAGTGTTTATCGTCTCATGGCACAAGCAGAGGTGGAAGAAGCCGCTCGGGCGCCTGGGGCTGTGCGCCCAGGGGTGTGGTGAGCTGCCCATAGGGGCAGGGCACACTGTGGGCCCTCCAGAGTCTGCCTGCCTCCTCCCACTCAGCCGCCCTACAGCTGGGAAGGGAGGCAGCGGGTGGACCATTTGGGCAGCACAGAGCATGCACGCGCCCAAGCCACAGCGCCTCTCCCTGGAGAGATGCATGGCTCGGGCATGCTGCAGGCCCCACGATGCGTGCCACCTGGCATTTTGTCACCTCCCTCAGTGGCGACACCCAGGGCAGTCCGCACCCACTGCACCCCCCTTCCTCTGCCCCTGGACACAAGACACGCATAAGCACACTAGCTACAAAAACTTTCAAGACATGCTGGTATATTGCAGACTAATCTACTATAATACAGTTTTCCTGGTCTTAAGAAGTAAACCTTGTAAAGATACAAGTACAGTGGTACCTCGGGTTACATACGCTTCAGGTTACAGACTTCGCTAACCCAGAAATAGTGCTTCAGATTAAGAACTTTGCTTCAGGATGAGAACAGAAATTGTGCTCCTGCGGTGCAGCGGCAGCAGGAGGCCCCATTAGCTAAAGTGGTGCTTCAGGTTAAGAACAGTTTCAGGTTAAGAACAGACCTCCAGAATGAATTAAGTTCTTAACCTGAGGTACCACTGTATACAGAGAAATCCTCTAGCACTTTACTATTCCAACTCATCATGAACCACATACCATGCAACTTTCAGCTTCGCCATGGATACTTTGCACTCAGTGAATACCTCACACTCCTGCCAACACTGCTGAATGCATCCTTGGCTTTTTAACCACCTCTGCATATTCCTTAGAGAAAGAGAGGGTAGCCGTGCTCCAAGAATTTAGGCTTGGACTGTTTCTAAGTCACCAAGCACAGCTGACATGCTAACTCTAAACAGAATCTAGACACAGAGGATGGGCTGCTCAAGACATGGCCTACTTAGTGCAATTTCACCCATTTATTTATTTTTCAAATTACACCAACAGGGATGAGCTATGAATTCTACCTTCAGTGGAAAGAATGTACTAAAAAGTCTCTCTGTCCCTGTCCCCCACTACTGTTCTGGATGTTTGTGAACCTGAGCAATAAAAGAGTGTGTGTTCAAAATCACTAATACAGAACCTTAAATGTATACATTCATTTTAGTGTCTTTTCTGACGGACTGTAAGATAAATAAGATTAATACGAGAAGGATAGAGGCATTTCTCAGGGGACAGGTAGAAACAACACTAGAAAAATAATATTTTTTAAAAAATGCTGAAATGTTAATATGGTATAACCAAAAGCAACCTTAGCATTGGCCAAAAGAATGATGTCATGCTGAATATGAACATCTCTTTCCCTTCTTGTAAGTTCATGTTGAGCAAAACAGAACCAAATAAAAGAAAGCTACCTCACAAATTCTCCTGCGGACCTTAACATGAGGTCAGCTTACAGATCACACAGAATGTCAGGTTACCTGGAAGAAATCCACAGACAAGCCCAACACTCAGAGTTACCAATTTATATCCCGAAGCTGCCTTTTCTCCATGAGTCAGAAGAAACCTTTTCAGGATTCATGCAAAGCGTCACTTTCATATATTATGCAACATAGGAAGAAGAAGCGAGAGAATAAAGGAATGGAAGATGCCGAAAACAAATGGAATGAATCTTCCGCTCCAGTTTCAGTTAAGAGAACGCTGATCCTTACGTCTTGCTTTCAACAAACCCTCTAAACTTGAGATTGAATACACAAACACTCACTGCCCACCATGAACCACCATTGACAGGCTTGGCAGCAACAGCAGCAGCAGCAGTGTCCTCTGTCTATGATAATATTTTTACTCTGTTGTTAAGTATGCCTCTCTGCCCTGAGCCTCTGCAGCTCAGGTGAGGCTGGAGGGTTACTGGACTCAGAGGCAACCTCACCTTTCCCTGACAGGGCTGGGAGAGGAGCACCTGCAGGCAATGGGTCCTCGATCACCTCCGGAGCCAGAGCAGATTCAGCTGATGTCTGCTCCTGAGGATCCGGCACAGGTGAGGGCCCTTCAGGCTCAAGCCCCAGCCCCAGCTCAGCCGGCCCTGGAGGCGGGGACTCCTGTGCAGGCTGGGATTCCTCAGGTTCAGCCTCTGAATCAGATTCCCAGGCCATCACAGGCAGACATTTACTGGCCACAGGTGACAGAGAGTGTCATGTGGTAGTTGGAGGGTACGATTGCGGGAGCCCCATGGCACGGCACTTTGCAATTCTTACCCTTGCATTCTCCACCAGATGTCTTCTGCTTAGGCGCATCGATTGTGGATGTGAAAAGTTTGGACTCCCCGCTGGACACACCACATTTGCAAACACGTCGCGCAATAAAACCATCATTTGCAAGGTGCCTGAAAATCTTTAGGAAGTTCTGGGATTTGAAGTCACAGGATTAAATGGCCAGCTTCCCGAGAGGTGGCAGCTCTCCATTTCCAGTAAATTGAGCAAAAACTTCCTCTCTCTTTTTTGCCTGTGGCATTTTTTTAGGCTGCTTTCTCCAGTGAACAAAGCCTGCCTGCCTCGGTAGGTTAAACTCTGCATATAAAAATGGTCTCCTTGCTTGTTTTTTCGACAGAATTGGAGGGAGGCAAAAGTCTGACCCCCCTGATATTTGGATGCTGAGGTAGAGACTTGGAAAAAAAATTAGTTGAGAGACTTAGGGAGTTAGTAAGTTTGCCTCCTTCAGCTTCAGCAGACAGACAGAGCCCAGCTGGTGCGAAGCAGACAGCACAAAGTGTGCTGCAGATGGTACTTTGGGGCAAGTATTTCAGAATTGGGTCAGACTGGTTCTTTTCTCTTTGGACGGCTTCAGGAGAGAAAAGTTATTTTCAGTTTATTTGTGCATTTATAAAAGTATTTCTGTACCTTATCGTAAAATAGCAGGGCAGTGAACAAAAGTAAAACTCAGAACACCACTAAAAGCAATGCAAATAACTGTTTAAGTGACGGCTAATAAAACTGTTAGCATAAAAGGACTGTTAGCATAAAAAGGTCATCAAGGGAAGCAGACTCTCCAATAGTCCCTATTTTCCAGGGACAGTCCCAGATTTACAGAAGCCATCCTGGTTTCTGATTTGATCCTGGAATGTACTGCTTTTCATTAGGACATCCCTATTTTCATGGGGATTCATAGGGGACGCGGGTGGCGCTGTGGGTAAAAGCCTCAGCGCCTAGGACTTGCCGATTGAAAGGTCGGCGGTTTGAATCCCCGCGGCGGGGTGAGTTCCCGTTGCTCGGTCCCAGCTCCTGCCAACCTAGCAGTTCGAAAGCACCCCTAAGTGCAAGTAGATAAATAGGTACTGCTTTATAGCGGGAAGGAAAACGGCGTTCCGTGTGCTGCGCTGGCTCGCCAGATGCAGCTTGTCAAGCTGGCCACGTGACCCGGAAGTGTCTGCTGACAGCGCTGGCCCCCAGCCTCTAGAGTGAGATGAGCGCACAACCCTAGAGTCTGTCAAGACTGGCCCGTACGGGCTGGGGTACCTTTACCTTTTTACCTATTTTCATTGGAGAAATATTGGAGGGGACGTCTCTATTTTCATCAGAGAAATGTTGGAGGTTATGGAGAAGCCTGCAAGTCAAAAGATGGGGGATGCCTGCCACATCTCTGCTGGAAGAGTGCTCTGTGGCATAGGACATTAAATGCCTGACTTCTAGATGAGGTCAGTTGGGCCTCTGTAACATGGGAGACAACTGGTAGACTTCCTCCAGAAGGTCTTAGTGATCAAGCTAGGCTATGAGGGCTCAGGAATTTCTCAATCCAAGTTGCTCAGGACTTTCAATAGCAACACAAGAGTCTTCAACCTTCAGGGCAGCCTATGGACAGTCATTGTAGTTGTTTGAGCAATGATGCCACATTCTGTTAGCCATCTGCCCCCATCTAGCAGCTCTGCTCTGAGTCAGCTGGTATCAGGGACCGTGCTGAGGAGGTCTGCACTGAGGAGGAATGCTGGGAGCAGCCCCCTCCCCCTGACCCTGAATCTTCCCAGGAGCAGGAGGACAGTATAGATTTGGAACAGTGGTTTGGAGAGGGGCCTAGTTCAGAAGGCAGAAGCTGGGAAATACTGGATGGGGAACACCTAGCAGAAGAAACACTGGAAGAGAAAGAGTTAACAGATTCACAGTCTCTGGACAGCATTCCTCCCCCCCCCATCCCCAAGGACAAGGAGAGCTCAGAGAGTGTTAGAACATAAAGCGCAGAGGGTACAAACTCAGATTGCAAAATATAGAAATGACATAGATTAATAGGGATGGAGGGGGTACATCTTAATTGGGAGCACCGCCATAACAGGGAAACGCTTTCTTTTGTCTCTTCACTGTGTTCATTAAAGAAGCTAACTGGTAAGACTTTCCTTACGTTTGATCTGCTCATTTACTGCCACTGGGGAGGAAGCAGATTTCCCAAAGCCTGACAGCTGGAGCCTCTGGCCTTAGCTGCTGAGGTTACTTGGGCGTCTAATGACAAAGACAAAATAAGGATAATGCAACTGAAAAGAATAGCTGATTGGATGTGAACATCAAATACACATAATCACTTGAAAACAAACAACCCACCAAGCTGAATTATTTAGCCAAATAAAATTCTGAATTACTCAGTTTTCTTCTCCTATGGAAAAGAAGGAACAATGATGAAGACATCTGACTTCTTGAGGTTAAATAATTGAAATTGCCCAACTCATTTAGTGTGATTGTTTTTGTGGGCATCTTACCGGATCCGGGAACTAGCTTGTCATCGTACATGCTATAGTCTAGGAAATATCATCATGCACTTTGCCACAAGCATACACTGAGCCCATCATTTTGCCTATTTTATAATCTCCAACTACCTGAGCTCGCTGCAATGTGTTTTTTCAAAGTATGAATATTTATGACCCAGCAAACCAAATAGTGTGGATATTTGTTTTCCAAATCTTGTGTAGAAACATTGTTTTTGTTCAGTAGCTGCCATCCTTTGTTTCTGGAAAGCTATTGACAGCCCAATCCAATGCATAGTTATCACTCAAAAATGTCCCACTTTGCTGGATGAAATCTACTTCCAAATAGGTGCAAGAGTACTGCAGACCTAGCCATTCCTTAAACTTACATCCATGTAAGTTTCAGGGAACATTCGGGGTGGTGTCTTAAAGGTGGTTCCCAAGGTGTTTCCTGTGGGGGGGGGGGAGAGCAGTGGTATTTTCTAGTGGGGCACTAAGAGGCAAGGGTGGGGGCTCTGGTGATGTAAATAACTATCAGACTTTGAAAATACGGTATCGCTGGGTCAAGTTCATCAATTTTGTTGAATTAATTGAACTAAATCATTTTCATTGGATTTTGAATTAATGTGAAATTAATCACTACTGTCTTTTTTTACATACTGTATTGAAAGATAAAAAGGAATCTTTGCACCCAGTATAAAACTATAAGTGCACAAGGTAAAATAAGCTGTGAAAAGAATAGTCACTGTAAGATACACCGGGGCGGGGGGGGGGAGAGAGAGAAAATCTTATAACGTAGTTATTCTACTTATCCTAAACTTAACCTAATACAGTGTTTATAAAAAAGTGATCTAGCAGCTAAATTGTTACTGATTGTTACTGTCTTGAATTGCATTGTGTTATTATCTCCCTTAATGGGTCATGCAAACCACTGTTCTGAATAATGCTTTTTATAGAGTAGGGTAGGGGGCACTGAAGATGAATTTATGGAATTAGAGGGGCGTGGCCTGAACATTTTTGGGAACCTCTGTTGGAGAGACAAGCAAAGATTAAATTAGCTCTGCGGAACACTTGCAGGCAAAGCCCTGGGACTTTCCTGGATTTAGATAAAGAGGAAAGCATCTCTCACCCTGTGGCCACTGTCTCTTTTGTGCAGAGCCGAATGTCTCTTGATAATAGGCAGACATCTAAAATTAAGGCTGCCTTTGAGTCCAGTTGTGCTCCTTCATGTGCTGCCTCCAGCTCTTAAGGCTACTTTTGCCTTATCTGCCGCCTAAACGAGAAACAGGACTGTGCAAAGTAGCTTCTTCATCATCTTGCTTCATGGCCTTCTGCAACCCACAGAATTACTTTGCTCTGCCCAAGAGGATAAATGAGCTATAATCTTATTGCTACACTAGGGGCTATTTTTTTTAAAGAAACTGCTAGTCAATTTGTATGGTGCCATTTTCCAGCCTCTTTTGCTGAGTGTGCTCAGGGCATGAGCTGAGATGGGGCTGACCTAGGCAGGTAGCTGGTTAATAGCCCAGAAGGGTTGGCTGAGTGGGAGCTAAGGCTTTTGAAGACAGCTGGGGATCTCTGTATGGGATTGAATGGGAGCTTGATAACACCTCTTCACTGGAGGAGAGGGGGTGGACTTTCTCTCCCCTTCCCTGTGTGTGTGTGTGTGTGTGTGTGTGTGTGTGTGTGTGTTTGTGTGCGTGTGAAAGAGAGAGTGAGAGAGAAGCTGCAGCAGCAATTTGTCACATTTTTGGAAGAGGGAGAGAAAGGTCACAACCATATCTTACATTTAAAGCACAGCTCCTCCCCCAAGACACCTGAGAACAGCAGTTGCACAGTAAAACGATCATGACGTTATAAGAATTTTAAGGTCTCAAACGTAGAATAAATATTCGTAAATGCACACACATCTAAATATATGAACCATGTGTCTGAAATAGCATGGGAGAGCAAACCTGAAGCCATTTTGGCTCTCCCAGTGACCTCAAATATTCCTCTACAGTAACGGAGGCAAATGGGGAACGCCTTCCCATTGTCATTTTGCTTGCAAATCCTGTCTCCAGGGCATATTTGTGTATGAATAGGGTGAGCCTGTGACATGGATTCAGGAACTAAAGTATTAACCATCACAAAGGAATGGCCAGGCTGCCCAGGTAATGCAATCAGTGACCATTATCAGGTATCCTGACAGGCAGGATTTCTGCTGTAGACTGCCTCCTTCTGTAATGTATGTATGATTTTTTTTTGGTGGGGGGTGTTCTTGGGCTACAGGGCGGGCAATTTCAAAAGTCTACATAAGGGCTTGTGCAACATTGTTCAGGGTTCTTCTCCCTCCTGCGTGTGATGAGTGGTGACCCTGTTGCAACAGTTCCCTTAATAAACATCTGGCTTACTAGCTCAATATACTCAATATTCTCTGGTTGGTCTCTGTTATTTTCTCCTACCAATAGGGAATCCACTTTAGGACTCTGGAATACGCCATAAGGGAAAGGGAACAGTTTTTCTCATAACAATGATCACAGCCACCCTGCAAGGAAGTCCAGCAATACTTCCATCATATTGCAGAAGAGGAACAGAAGTGAAGAGATCAGCATCTCATCTTAGACCACCTAAGCAAATTCTTGAGCTTAGGCTCCATTGCTTCACAATCATTTTGCAGCAGCTGCCATTAGAGGTGCCAGCATTTGGTACTGCCTAACCTCTATATAGGAGCAGGAGGTCTATGTGCAAAGTGGATCAGCCCCTTTGTTCCTGGAAGAGGACAGCCAACGCTTTTGGCAATTTGAATCAAACAAGATACCTTGCCACAGCTTTTCAGCTGGGAAAAGCACCAGCATTTGAGGGCAGAGGGAGGTGCCAGATAATGAGAGAACATGGGAACAATGCTGTTTAGGGAGGTGGAAAGAAGGAGCAGAGCGTCCAAATCAGTCATGAAAAGCAAAAGAAAAAATTATTAAGCTGGCCAACATCTCTTCCCATTCTAGTCTGGATCTTGGCAATAAATCAAGAGCTGACAATGTCCTAAGTAGCCCTTATCATAGAAGGCTATAAAGTCTGATTCCAAACCAGTTGCAGAGTGTCTGAGCACACTTTTGGGGAGTTCCAAGCTGCTCTGCTGTTGTCAGTTTTCCAAAAGGGGAAGAAAAGACATACATTGGGCGGGATGGTTGAAGATTCATTTAAGCTCTCCGTTCCTCTCTCTTTCTCTCAGCAAAAGGCATGAAGGAAATCAACCTGCTAATTAGCAATGGCTGCATGAGGCGCGAGGAGAACAAGCGGAGGGACGGTACTCTGGACACAAGTTATGCGAAACAAGCAATATTTGCATGAGCTGGTAAGTAATTACATTTACAGTTCATGCACTGTTGGGCTCACTTGAGCAGCAAAGTGCTGTCTTTGTTTTGCAGAAGCAGATTAGGCTAAATTAGAGAGCATAAGCCAGCCTTCTACAACCAGGTGCTATCTATGCTTTGAACTACAACTCTTACCAGCTCCAGCCAACAAACGCATACTAGAGGCCATCATCTCACTGGGTGTGTAAATGCTTCGCCTAAACATGTTTCTGGATGCTGGTTTCCAGGAGTGTGTGATCAGCTCTGTGAGCACCTCAAATAATGAACTAAACTAGGGTGATTTGAGGCAGATTCTCACATTCTTGGTTTGTGCATTACCAAGACATGCCAAGGTGCACTAGGAAGTGCCCAGTCTTCCAAGTAGCTCTATTGCCTCAGATTAATTTTTTTAATTTTTTTGGTAATAATTTTTATTAATTTTCCATACAAATATATATAATTTCCAATCAAAATTTCACAAATTATCTCTTTTTTGGACTTCCCCCAGCTTCTCTGACAATCATTCATATCCAGATTTTTAATTACACATTTCCACGGTTAGTATTGCTTTAAAATACATCCTTCTACTCCTATATTTTCTTTTTAACAATACTTCTCAAATTTTACAAAGCTTCTTGAAAACCAACTAGCGTTGTTTGTTTCTCACAAATGCTTTCCAGATACTCTTTAAATTTCCCCCAGTCTTCGATGAACTTTTGGTCTCATTGATATCTGATTTTCCCAGTCAGTTTATCCAACTCTGCGTAGTCCGTCAATTTCATTCTCCATTCTTCCAACGTCGGTAGTTCTTCCTGCTTCCACTTTTGGGCCATAAGTATTCTTGCTGCTGTCACTGCGTATTGGAAAAGTTTATAGTCCTTTCTTTTTATTTCATTACCTGTTATTCCTAAAAGAAAAGCCTCTGGTTTTTTTTACAAAAGTATATCTTAACATCTTTTTCAATTCATTATATATCATTTCCCAGAAACTTTTCACTTTCTTACATTCCCACCACATATGATAAAATGTCCCTTCCTTTTCTTTACATTTCCAACATTTATTACATGTCTTAAACATTTTTGCTAATTTTACCGGTGTGATGTACCATCTGTAAACCATTTTCATAACATTTTCCTTTAATGCTGTGCACGCTGTAAATTTTAAATTTTCATTCCATACTTTAAACCAATTGTCAAATTGAATATTACATCCAAAGTCTCTGGCCCAATGTATCATTACTGATTTGACTTCCTCATCCTTCGTAAACCATTCTAACAACATCTTACACATTTTTGACAAAAATTTTGAGTTATTATTAAGCATTTCTGTTTGAAATTTTGACTCCTTTTCTACATATCCACTCTCTTTTAAATCTTTTTTAAACATTTCATTAATTTGAAAATAATGCAATCAATCATACACATATTCCTTAACTTGTTCATACAGTTTTATTTTCCATTTTACTCCATCTTTTACTATCAATTCTCCATATGTAATCCAACCGCTTCTCATATTGATTTTCTTTACACTCATAGCCTCTAGCGGAGATAACCAGTGTGGTACTCTTGGTTCCAAAAGGCTTTTATATCCCATACTTCTATTAAAGATCTCCTGAAGATGTGGTTCTCAAATCCTCTGTGTTTTTCCTTTTTATCATACCATAAATACGCGTGCCATCCAAATCTGTTGTCAAATCCTTCCAAATCTAGCAACTCTGTATTTTCTAATTACATCCAATCTTTCAACCAACAGAGACATGATAATAATAATAATAATAATTTTTTATTTATACCCCGCCCTCCCCAGCCAAGGCCGGGCTCAGAGCGGCTTACAAGCAATAATAAAAACAAGATGAGTGATTACAACTTAAAAACAAAAATAAAATACAACATTAAAATAATGGAACATTAAAATATTAAAATGGAGCCTCATTGCAGGAGAAGGAAAAGAAAAAAGAAAAAGGGGGCGGAGGGAATCAAATTGGCTCCAATCCAAAGGCCAGGCGGAACAACTCTGTCTAGAAACAAGCTATTTTAATGTTTATTGAATTCTCGGCCTCTTACCCTGCCAGATATACCTTGAAATTACTCTTTGCCATTCCTTAAAAATCACTGTCCCTTTGATTATTGGGATAGTCTGAAATAAGAATAACATCTTTGGAAGCACATTCATTTTTATCTGACTGCCAGGAATGAGAAACAAGCTATTTTAATGTTTATAGAATTCTCGGCCTCTTACCCTGCCAGATATACCTTGAAATTACTCTTTGCCATTCCTTAAAAATCACTGTCCCTTTGATTATTGGGATAGTCTGAAATAAGAATAACATCTTTGGAACACTATATTCTTTCAGAAGGAGTAACAATGCCTACAATTTTCACAAGGCGAAGCCTCCTCTTTCTTTCGCATCTGTCAATAATTTAAATTGAATTCTCGGCCTCTTACCCTGCCAGATATACCTTGAAATTACTCTTTGCCATTCCTTAAAAATCACTGTCCCTTTGATTATTGGGATAGTCTGAAATAAGAATAACATCTTTGGAAGCACATTCATTTTTATCGTTGAAATTCTACCCCAAAGGGAGAACTTCATTTGCCCCCACACCTCCAGGTCTTTTTTTATCCCGTTCCACACCGGTATATAATTATTCTGAAACAAATCAATATTCTTTGAAGTTAACCATATTCCCAGATATTTCACTTTCTTCACCACCTCTATCCCTATTTGCTGTTGCATTATTTCTATCGTGTTTTGGTCCATATTTTTTGCAATTATCTTAGTCTTTTTCTTATTTAATATAAACTCTGCCACTTTTCCAAAACTTTCAATCTCCTCCAGAATTTCTTTTACACTTTCCCTTGGTTCTTCTATCGTTATTACCAGATCATCGCCAAAGGCTTTCACCTTATATTCATTCTGACCTACTGTCACCCCTTTCACTGACTGATTTTGTCTAATCACCTAAGAAAGACCTCCAATACCAGTATAAATAACAATGGTGAAAGGGGGCATCCTTGTCTGGTTCCTTTAGATATCTTTACCTCTTCTGTGGTCACATTATTTATAACCAGTTTTGCTCTCTGTTCTGTATATATTGCTCTTATTCCATTGAAAAATTCTTGCCCCACATCCATATATTCCAAATTTTTTAACATAAAGTCCCATGATATGTTGTCAAAGGCCTTCTCTGCATCTATAAACATTAAAATAGCTTGTTTCTCATTCCTGGCAGTCAGATATTCCAAGATATTAATTATATTCCTTATATTATCTTTCATTTGTCTGCCTGGAAGGAAACCTGCTTGATCCTTGTGAATTACTTCTTGTAATATCTTTTTCATTCTATTTGCTAAAATCCCTGCAAAGATTTTATAGTCTGTATTCAACAACGATATCGGCCTATAATTTTTAACTTGAGTTAAATCCGCGTCCTGTTTTGGAATAAATGTAATAAATGCTTCTTTCCACGTTTCTGGGATGTCTTTTTCTTTCAAAATATTGTTCATTACTTCTTTCAATGGTGCAATCAAAATATGTCTCAATTCTTTATAATAGCTTGATGTAAATCCATCTGGTCCAGGAGCCTTTCCTCTCTTCAATCCTTTTATGACCTCTTTTATTTCTTCGTTCTGTATTGAGGTGTTCAGCATGTCTTTCTTATCTGTCGGGATCTTCTGCACCTTTTTCTCTTTTAGAAATCTTTCTATTTTCCTCATGCTATTCTTTTCTTTACTTTTGTATAACTGTCTATAAAAGTCCAAGAATCCCTTTCTGATTCCTTTCGGATTGTCTATCTCTTCGTCATCCACGATGATTTTGTTTATTGTGTTCTGTTCTTTTTTTTTTCTTAATTTGCACGCAAGCCATTTACCTGATTTGTTCGCAAATTCAAAGTTTTTTTGTCTTAGTCTTTTGATATTCCATTCCACTTCTTTATTTATTATCATTGCGAATTGTGTTTGTAATACCTTAATTTTTTGTTTTATTTTAAAATTGTTTGGTTTTTTAATTAACTTTTGTTCATTGTCCATTATTTGTTTTAAAATTTCCTTTCCCCCCTTTTCTCTGTTTTTATTTCTAATTGAATTTTGTTGAATAAAAAAACCTCTCATCACTGCTTTGCTTGCGTCCCAAACTATACTCATTTTCGTTCCTTTATTGCAGTTTTCCATAAAATACTCCTTCAACTTCTTTTGAGCCTTCTCTATGATTTTTTGATCATCAAGAAGAGCATCTTCCATCTAAAAGTTCTTCCATCTAAAAGTTCTTTCCTTGTAATCTTTTATTTCTAAACTTATTGGGTTATGATCAGAAATCACTCTTGGTTGTATCTCAACTTTTGGAATTCTTGGAGTCAGTTTGTTAGAAACCCAAATTTGATCTATTCTTGACAACGATTGATTTGGATCAGAATAAAAAGTGAATTGTTTTTCTAATGGATGTCTAAGTCTCCAAATGTCCACTAAATTACAATTCTTTATCATTGAGAAGAAAGTCTTAGGTAGTTTCCCTTCTTTACTTATTCCTTTATCTCTTAATCTGTCCATTTCCAGGAAGACTACACCATTCATATCTCCCATTATTATGATCTTCTGATCCAAAGATTCAAACAATTTTTCTTCTAAACTTTTGTAAAATTCAGTCTTGTTACCATTTGGTGCATAGAGCCCGACAATTATTAATTTTTCCCCTTGCCATTTGATCTGTACCTTGATGATTCTTCCTTCTTCATCCTTAAATATCTGTTGAGATTCTATTTTGTTTCTTATATATAAAACTACTCCTCTTTTTTTAATCTTTGTCCAATGATGTAAATTCATTTCCCAGTCTTTTATTAGTCAGAATAATAATAATAATAATAATAATAATAATAATAATAATAATAAAATGTACAGCTTCCTTCTCACCCTGAGAAATGGAACCTACTTGGCCAGGGAAGTGCTCAAAATTTGTGGGGTGAGTGGGTTTACAAGAGAAGGGAGTGGTAGAGAGGTGGGATAATATTTTGTTGCCAGAGAACAATGGCAGATGAAGTTGATGGACTATGCTGAAATGGCAAAATTGACCAGAAAAATCAGGAACCAGGAAGACCAAATCTTTAATAAAGAGCGGGGAAGTTTTATAATTTACCTCGGAGACCACTGTAAACAGTTGAAATTGTTAGCAGGGTTGTAACAACAATTGTAATGTAACAAGAACTAGGAAAACAATGGAAATATAAAAAAATTGGATTATTATAAAAAAGATGCAGGAGAAAAGATTTAACAATGTGACCCATAGAGGGGGAGGAGGGAGGTCCAGAGATTTGTGGAAATCTTGTTGTGTTGGGGGTTTTTTGGAATGTGTTTTGGTATGATTGAAATTGTTAATATGTAAAATCAGATAAAAAAAATGAGGGGGGAAAATAAAATATTTTATTTTGATGGACAGGTCTACCATTTAATCAAAGGGTTATTTCTCCAGTGTACTCCAGAAACAGTGATTTCGGGGGTGAATCAGCTTATGTCTTTTCCTATGTCATCATTTTCCTCAGAGTTTTGACTGTGAGACCAGGACATAAGTGGTGGAGTTAGACTACTGGGGCGGCCTGCTTCTAGCACAGTCATTGTTTTTCCTAAAAAAAACCCTACAAATCTTCTTTCTCTCGGGTATTTCCAGGGAGTGGGGAGTGAGGAGAAAAAGACAACTTTTCCACTTTCTTACAACAAAGGTAAAATCACTGAACATAATAGTCTCTGAACCTAATTTTCTTAATCTCAACAGGTTACTTACCAGGGGCAACTCCCTCATGCTCCCCACACCCCAATTTTCAAACTGATTGCCAACAGAAAAACTAAGGAAGGTAAGGAAATTTGTATTTTCCCACCCAAAATGGTAACGTCAGTCATTGAAGAAGACTAGCTACACCTTCCTTTTTTAAATTTGGCACACTATATTCTTTCAGAAGGAGTAACAATGCCTACAATTTTCATTCAATTCCAGCAGAAAAATGACAAAGTTATATGCTTTTTAAATTTTTTAATACATTTTAAAGTTTCCCTGCTCAAACTCACCTAGATGGATCTGCCTGAAATTTGCCAGGTTTAACCCACTCTAGAGCAGTGTTTCCCAAACGTTTTTGGGCAACGGCACACCTGTTTACTGAAAAAAAATCTCGCGGCACACCACCATTAAAGCCCCGCCCCGTGACGTCAGCGCGCAGCGTCACGCCGGGAGGGACGCACAAAAGTGAAAGTTTTTCCCCTCCCCCTTGCCGGGGAACCTCCAAGCTTTGGGCAGGCAGGCAGAGCTGGGACGGGGGTTTCCAGGGGACACGGCAGCTCCTCGAAAGGCTTCTCTCGGCTGCGCTCAATCCTCCTCGGAGAGGATTTCCCCTCCGGTCCCATGCGCTCGTTTGGGGGAGCCCTCCGGCTGCTCCCTCTCCCGCCGCGCAGGAGCGATGCCTCTCTCTGGCTCTCCCTCCGCGCAGGCTGAGGGAGGGAGGGAGGGGCGCGTGTGACCCGTCTCTGCTGGGAGACCAAACCCAGCGAGGCAGAGTCGCGCGGAGGCGCCCAGGCAGCGCTGCCGGCTGCGAGGAGGAGCGCCAGGCAGCAGCAGGAGGCGCGGCCTCTCCTCGCCGCCGCCGCCCCGCCTCTCGCCGCCCGCCTCGCCCGCCTCCCTCCAGGCATCTCGCGGCACACCAGCCGATGTCTCACGGCACACTCGTGTGCCGCGGAACACCGGTTGGGAAACACTGCTCTAGAGGGACTTGATTTCCTGCAAATTTCACTCACTTATGCAAAAGGGGAACCAATGTTATACCTATTTTAGTTTTCCCATTATAGTTGATGGGGGTGAAACAAGGCTTTGGATTTAATAGATCAGATCCCTGAATAACAAATCAAACAGGAATGATACAGAGCAGGTCTGAAGCAGATCTGGCCGACTCCAAATGCTACAGATGCAAGGCAACTTTTGTGGTTGCTGCACATCTCTGATGATTACATAAAGATATCTGTGTTACATACAGATTAACAAACAGAAGAACCAGAAAAAGGACAAATTATGAGTCCCACATCCAGTTTCAATTCCTACAACAGTCAACCAGAAGCCCCAGAAAGCCCACAAGCAGGTCTTGAGGGTAATTGCTTTCTTCTATATCTTCTTAACAACTGGTATTCAGAGATAGACTGCTTCTGAGGATGCAGGTTCCATTTGGCCCTTTTGCCTAATAGCCATTGATAGACCTCTCCTCCTGCTGCAGGAGTTGCTTTATTTATTATATTAATATCCCACCCTACCTCCCCAATGAGCCCAGGGTGGCCAGTGCACAAGGAATAAAATAATTTAAGCATATAAAAACAATTCCAGTGAAGATGAAGACTGGGAAAGAGCTCAATATATCTGCTGCTTTGGGTTGTTGTGGTTTCTTTTATGGGCCATGACTAGGTCCTGCAGCAATTTCCCTCCATTCTTTGGCTAATAGGTATTTTTCTCGCCCTCTTTGTCCTCAGTTCCTGAAATTGCTTCCACTCCCCTGGTTATTTTTTTGTTTATGCCCCACATCTGCCAAATTATCACTTAGCGAATAGGTCCTTTCACAGAGAAATTGGTCTCCATAACAATATACATTTCCTGTGCACGGGTGCATAAAATTACTAAAAGAGAGAAAAGGATTGGAGATAATTAGGAATGGAGAGATAATCTATTTTCCAGAACAAAGCACATCTTCCAAATCAAATACCCTCATTTGGTTTTTAAAAAATTTGCATCTCTGTAGTGTATGATTAGCAAACATGTCTTAGTTAATGGTTACACTGCGGTCCCTTTTCACACGTCAGGTAATACTTACTCAGTGAGCTTGAGCCCATCAAACCCATCCCCACTGCACTGCAAATTTCACTTGTATAACATTTGCACAAAAGAGATGTGCAGAATATCTCACCCACCCAAAATACAGAAGCAATTTCAAGAAATTGTAAATAAAGTCATTTTGGAAAAGAAAGGATCTGAAAATAGGAAAAAGTGAGCAATTCACTGTAGACTCCAACTAACAAATACAAATATTTAATGTATTTGTGAAAGGTAAAATGCTAATTTCCCTGCTGACAGCACCCAGGAACAATTTGACAATAAACAAATCAGCAGTATAAAGATGTACAAAAACAATTTCAAATCCATTACAGATGCTGACAGCAATAAAAAAAAAATTGCACTTAAAAGGTTTTGGAAGAAAAGACGGTATTCAACAGGCATGGAAAAGACACTGGAGATGGTGTCTGTCTGATATGTAACAGGACTATTCTGCCTTTGTCTCAGACCATGCCTGGAGTACTGTGCAGAGCTGTCTTTCCCATAGGGCTTAGTGGTGCGTCGCGCCAGGGCGCCGGCCTCTCAGGGGTGCCCCAGAGAGTGGGGGAGCTGTGCGGCTTTGCAGGTGGCCTCCCCTTTCCCTGCATGCCTACCAGCTGCACCCCGCCAATCATATGGCTGGCAGACATGCAGTTTGCCTCCCAAGCCTCCGCGGGAGGAGAGCGATCCCCGCAGAGGCTTAGGATGGAAGCTGTGCCCCGCCAATTACTGTATATGGCTGGTGGGCATGTAGCTTCCTTCCTAAGCCTCTGCAGGAGGAGAGTGATCTCCAGAGAGGCTTAGGCTGTCCTCTCCTCTCACGGAGGCTTGGTCGGCGTGGTGCAGCTTCTTACGATATAGAAGCAATGCGGCTGTGAGCTGGTAGCTTGAAAGCAAAACATAATGGGAATGTTGGGACTGTTCCGTGGGAAACAGAGACAGTCTATTCACAGTGCGAAGCACCGGAATTAGCTCAGAGTGTAATATGAGCTGTACAGGAAGTACAGGAGGAGTTTGTCTCTCGGCTGCTGGAGTTTGAAGAGAGCAGTCATGATTTTTGTAACGCTGCAAAGATAGAAATAAAGGCATGTAAATACGTTTCTGTCTATCTCTTTCCCCTGCCTGGGGGGGCAGGAAAGAGTGGTGTGTTCTTCTCACGCTGAGAAGGATCGCCTATCGCGACCTAGCCTGTATCCTGCCGGGGAATGCAGACAGGGAGGTCAACAGGAGATCAAGCCGGGTGCCTGGAGAGTGGCCAGTTTCTCCTGATAAAGGCTTGATTCCCAACACAGCTTCCCTCCCAAGCCTCTGCGGAATATATTTTGAAAAAAGAAAAAAAATGAACGAATTCCTATGCCCCACAAATATCCCAGAGATGCATTTTAAATAAAAGCACACATTCTACTCATGTAAAAATACCAGGCAGGCCCTACAAATAACCCAGAAATGCATTTTAAATAAAAGCACACATTCTACTCATGTAACAACACGCTGATTCCCTGACCATCCGCAGACTGGATTGAGAAGGTGATTGAGCCACATCCGGCCCCCGGGCCTTAGGTTGTCTATGCCTGACAGAGATCATCCAATTGTGGTTTGCATTCAGGCAGTACTTGGCTTTGCCCTGGATTTATTTTTTTGTCTGTTGATGGAGAATACATCAGTCTATCATCTATCTATCTATCTATCTATCTATCTATCTATCTCTATCCAGTGCTTCTTTTCCAAAAAAAATGTTTAGGGGTACTCTCATTTTGACTCAAGAAAATCACCATTTTATAGTTAAAATTGGAAAAAAATAAATACAGTAAATGGACAAAATGCGAAGATTCACAAAATGTTTAGGGGAATGCGTACCCCATGTCCCCCCTAGAAAAAAGCTCTATCTATCTATCTATCTATCTATCTATCTATCCCAAAGAGTCGGACATGACTAAACAACAACAAATCTATCTATCTATCTAGCCGTGGTTTAAAAGTTGAATACATTTAGACCAGGGCCAGATAATGAAACTGATAATAAGATCCTGACAGTGGGTCCATGATACTGCAATGGTTTCCGTAATAATGCCGACATTGATGAAAAATGTTATGATTGAATGAGTTACATGCTTTGATTTGTGGAATGGAAAAGTTTATTGAATGACCCAGAGATACCCTTTAGCAATGTTTTGTTTTGTTTTTGTGGTTTTTTAGGAGGAGGGTATTGAGAACCATTGCAGTGGCAGAAGTAATTAGGCAAATGTGCATTCAATTTGCTGGAAGGTTAAAGGTACACAATAACACACAAGTCGTCTTGCAGCAGTGCAATTCCAATTTGAGGTTTTTCCAAAAATCATCTTTGCATGTCGCCTCTGTTAAACACTCCTTTTTGCACTATGCCAAAGATTCTTTGCAACGGAGCTCTGATAACATAGCGAAGGAGGAAGCATCCTGACTTGGTTCTGGTGGAAGGGAAATTCTCCCCCCTCCCCTTCATTTCTGCCTTGGGCCTGCCAGCAGCAACTCTAGCAGCAATGTAATCACACTGCTTTCATCATCTCCAAATACTTTTGGGATCCCTCCCAGTAATCTAAGATTTTACATCCCATTATTCCCATCGCCCCTAGTCTCCAGCTCATTTTAACAAAAAGTTAGACAATTCCCTACTTACCACAATTTTTTGGCTGACATTTTTGATTAGCATTTTGCTTACTTCTTGCCATTTCTGATTAGGGTTTGGGTTCTTTCTTTTTTCTTTTTTAGATTTCTTTTGCTAACTGTACCTTCAGGTACAAAAGAATAAAAAGGCTCATTAGAGTTTGAAATTGTGTGGTGATTTATTGTTTCCCCTTCATATTCTTATTAATAATGACTTGTCCCAAATGGGTTCTTTTGCTTTAAACACCCCCACCTCCGCCCTTCCCCAAAGGCTAATTTTCTGAGTTAATGAAATGCAGTGATAATTAAACAGCATCTATGGAATCTGTGTTTCATCCTGGGATATGAGTGTTTGCTTTTGGGTAATGATTGGTGGTTTTTCCCCCTTAGCTTATTTCTGCAAAGTGAAAAGCAAACTTCACTTTCTGGAACTGTAGTGTGAGTTCCATTAAAACAGCCTACACCTCAAGTGGGTTAATAGTGCTTTGTTGTTGTTTAGTCATTTAGTCATGTCCGACTCTTCGTGACCCCATGGACCAGAGCATGCCAGGCACTCCTGTCTTCCACAGCCTCCTGCAGTTTGGTCAAACTCATGCTGGTAGCTTCGAGAACACTGTCCAACCGTCTCGTCCTCTGTCGTCCCCTTCTCCTTGTGCCCTCCATCTTTCCCAACATCAGGGTCTTTTCCAGGGAGTCTTCTCTTCTCATGAGGTGGCCAAAGTCTTGGAGCCTCAGCTTCAGGATCTGTCCTTCCAGTGAGCACTCTGGGCTGATTTCCTTAAGAATGGGTAGGTTTGATCTTCTTGCAGTCCATGGGACTCTCAAGAGTCTCCTCCAGCACCATAATTCAAAAGCATCAATTCTTCGGCGATCAGCCTTCTTTATGGTCCAGCTCTCACTTCCTTATATCACTACTGGGAAAACCATAGCTTTAACTATACAGACCTTTGTTGGCAAGATGATGTCTCTGCTTTTTAATAGTGCTAGGGGTGCTCAAAAGCTCCGAGATGGCTATAGACCTGTTTGGTCATTTGCCCATGTATACCATAGACATGTAGAGAAGGTGTAATGAGGGCATAAGGACATAAGGAGAGCTCTGCTGGATCAGACCAATAGCCCATCTAGTCCAGCACCTGTTCTTGCAGAGGCCAAGCAATTGCCCGTGGAAAACCTGCAAGCAGGGCTTGAGCCTAAGCGCACTCTCCCCTTCTAACCTAGAAGAGGAGGGATGCGATTGCACCTCTGTCTTTGCTCCCCCAAAACAACACTCAACTTTCCATACCCACAGCATTTTGCACATAGAATCCAAAGGGTACCAGCCCGATTAAAAAATGTGCCTCTTTGAAACCTTTGGGCCAGCAATGATTGGGGTGAAGCTAGTCATGCAGTCCCACTCTCCCTGCTCCCCAGTCCTTCTCCATGCAAACATCCACTTCTGAAATTAAATGTTGGGTGATTCAGGATGTCAAGGAGCTGTCAGCCAAGCACAGGTCATCCACAGGGTAGGAAAGACCGCGAGGCAAGAAAGGTAATTAGCTTTTATTCACAGAATGTAACAACACAGCAGAGTTCCTCTGGTTCGTCTTGATCCAGCTGGGGATGTTGCTGGAACTGACCACTGGCTCTGCTTTCCATCCTCTAGCCTCTCACTCCAGATCCCTCCCAAGCAGACATAGACTGTGGAGAGGGGGTGGACTTTTCCTCTGGGCCTGTCTGGCCCATTGCTTAGCAACGTGCAGAACTCTCCTCAAGTGGGTTGTCAGGGGAGGAGGACAGCAAGCAGGAGTTGGGCAGCGGGGGGAACTTCTGACTCCTCTCTGCCTGACTCTGCGCTCACACTGTGACTTTCAGCCTCTAGCCCTGTCCTGGAAGGGCCTCCTTCTGCTGACCCCTCTTGGTCACTCGAACTTCCTGCTTCTAGCACCTCCCTTCCCCAGACTGCTCCCCAGTGTTACACCACCACAATCTAAGTCTTCTTCTCCCATGTCCTCTTGGCCAGTTGGCACCCACCAGTCTCCCTCATCCAGCCAGTCCCTCACACAGGGCAACCAAAATGAAGGACTTATTCATCCACACATAGTTAAACCATGTGATTTTATCCCACAGGAAGCAGTGATGGCCACCAATGTGGATGGCTTTAAAAGAGGATTAGACAAATTCATGGTGGACAAGGCTCTCAATGGCTGTTGGAGGAAGAATGCCTCTAAATACCAGTTGCTGTGAATGACAATGAGAAGAGCACTGTTGTTGGGCTCCGGTCTTGCTTTTGGCCTTCCTTTGGGCATCTGATTGGCCGCTGTGGGAACAGGATGCTGGAAAAGTTGGGTCTTTGGCCTCATCCAGCATAGCTATTTTTATGTTCTTAATGTACATGCAGGGATGAGGTTGAAGACATTTTTTTGTATATTGTGCAAAGGAAGGCCTCTAATGGATGCATGAGATGGAAAGAACTGGCTGATTTCTAAAAGCAAGGATGTGTGAGATTCTGTGAGTGGAGGAACTCATTAGTCTTTTTGAAATTTTTGTTTGCTTCCCTTGAAATTCCTCAGAGGTACCACTTAAGCAGAACCTTCAAAATTCACTTCTGCTCCCTCATGATTCAACCATGAAAATGTCCGAAAAGAAATCTGTGCTTGTATATTGCCCAAAATTTCATGACTCTACTCCTGGAATATTCTGGATTAATGGGGTAGTAAATGGATTTCTTTTTTTTCTTTTTTCTTCTCTTTTGAAGCAATTAACATGGAAATGAGTGCTAAACTTCCATCAGAGTCCACTAGGTTTCTGAAAGTAACTTTTAGATCACCTGAAAGTTCAAATATAATGCAGATATTAGCAGGAAGCGGTTGGGGGAGTGGAATAAGTTGACATGTGCATGGGGCCTATGTTTTATGTCTTAACCACACCTCAGTTTGGGAAACCCAGTCTTTAGCGCTGAATCAGAACAAATGGCAATCAGGTTTTATGTAGATTCCGATTTAGCACTAAAGAGTGGGTTTTCCGGCGAAAGCAAAGGCAAAACTTCTCTAACCCCTGCTTCCTAGGCACGGGGCAAGTGCAAGTGCGAACAAGGCAAGAGTTGATGCATTGAAATGAATGAACAGGGCTAAGTTAAGTTCATTAATTTCAATAGGTCAACTCTGAGTAATGCTTAGTTGAATACCACCCATTAGCCCCTGCCTGCTCTTGAATTAAATTCAACTCCTCTGTGGGAAAAAAATTCTTAGAAAGTAATCTAGTCATCATGATGGAAGAGGTCAAAGTCTGTGTCTCTTTCTGAGCCCACTTTGGTCCTTCCCAGCAGAGCTCAGATGGGCCTCCTGATTGATAGTGACTATTGTGGTAATTGCTACTGGGATGTTGGCTGAAGGCAGGGTTTCAACATGTACCGTGTCACTTCAGTGAGACCTCCAATTCTCTCTGGCAGAGATAAATGCAGCCCAGCTTAGAAGGCTGATGGGTTTACAGACAGGAAAATACAGAGGACAAGACGCGAATTCCCACCTCCCCATCATGTCCTCTGCCTGTGTTTTTGTTTTCTTTAAAGGCAGCAGCTGGTAGAACAGATGCGGATGCACACAACCTTGCCAGATGGAAAAAGAAGCCAAGGGGTTAGAGAGGCTTATCTTAAAAAGAATCTGAAAGTTTTGCGAAACAATTTGACTAGTGGATAGCTATATTTTGTAATGATGCTCCTGGGTTTTAGTTTTGGGAACAGTTGTTTAGTATCTCTTTTCAAGGGAGCTCCATGGGGTCTACATTTTTTTTTATTATTATTATTATTATTATTATTATTATTATTATTATTTTATTTAATTATTATTATTTAATTTACTACAATTAATTTATCAATCGCTTTCTAAACCACCATCTCAAGGCAATTTACACACAAAGTAATTAAAAACAATTAAAAATGTGAAACAACAAAAGCATCCCAAATCATAGCCATATCAATAAAACACTCACATTTTCTTCCTGCTTCAGCAAAACACCTGTGGGATGTAGTCCATTGGAGCAGTCAAGTACAACATTCCTTGTTTCCCTAGAATGGACACAGACACGGAGATGTTACTTCAGCCAAAGTAGAGTTTCCTGTTCCACCTGGTCTGGAGCATCCTCCCCCCTGCATGTGACCAGGTAGGTGGGCGTGACCCTTGCAGACCCCACAAAAGGTCCAGTCATGGAGCCATCTCTCTCTCTTTTGCTTCTCTCTTCCATTTTGGCCTCTGCTCCTGATGCATCTGATGCTGTCTGCTGGCTCTTTGCCAGCAGCACATGATGCAAGCCACACTGTATCTGTAACTACAAGCTAAAGCCTGCCTTCAGGGATCATACTGTGAACTGAATGTGAGTAAACTTTTCATTACAGTGGTACCTCGGGTTACATACGCTTCAGGTTACATACGCTTCAGATTACAGACTCCACTAACCCAGAAATAGTGCTTCAGGTTAAGAACTTTGCTTCAGAATGAGAACAGAAATCATGCTCCAGTGGCACGGCAGCAGCAGGAGGCCCCATTAGCTAAAGTGGTGCTTCAGGTTAAGAACAGTTTCAGGTTAAGGATGGACCTCCGGAACAAATTAAGTACTTAACCCGAGGTACCACTGTACTTATAAGAAAGACTCTTGTGTCTTTATTCTTTATTCTTTTAGGAGGGAATTATCTCTTTAGTCTTTATTCTTTTAGGAGGGAATCAAAGGGGTCTTCCCAGAAATATACTCCAATCTGAGATTGGATTGCTTAACTAAAGAGATCCAAATGAATCTGCAACTAGCTTATCGCTGTGTAAAGGGGAATAAGCTCTGCTTTATGTAACTCATTAGCGTGAGTAAGGAAGGATAATATTTAATCAATATATCCTCTCCACAACATTCCCACATCACCGCCCTGCAAGAGCCAAGCTTCCTAGCCACAATCTGTTGTACAGCCTGAATGGTTCAGTTGGTTAGAGTATGGTGCTGATAATGCCAAGATTGCAGGACTGATCCCTGTTGAACCAGATGATCCTCAAGGTCCCTTCCAACTCTATGATTCCTGCTGTCCCTGCTCCTGCCAGTTCTAAAATCTAAAACCACAAGACTGTCAATCACCTCTGTCTTCTGCTTTCCCACTGGAACCCATGTAAATTTTTGCCCTAAGCTCGTTCCTACAATTCACTATTCAAAGAAAAGAGAGCTGTATTTTACTTCCGCCATAAACATAATTACCTGCTATAGCCTGTGGAGCTCAGAAGGGACCTTGAGAAACTGGCTGAGACGTAGACAATTTGACAGTTGGCAGTGTGTTTTGCTCAAAGTTAATACAGCATTGATATGGAGCGGGGTTTTGTTGTTGTTGTTCATTCTGGAAACTTCCGCTAGAGCTTGCTTGTTATTTTAGGGCTTCCAACAACCTCCAAGGGCAAAGCCCACAAGCAATTTCATGTGGAGCTTTACATGTTTATATAAGCCAAATGGCCCACCCGTTCACCGAATCTTGCAGCCAGTGACATATTCTTTTGAGCAGAGTAGAAATCTGATCTGGATTTGATGGAACTCCCCCTTGCTCAGAGCAGATGTCAGAGTCCCAAATTTTCCACATAGGCTCTCACCTAATAAGAATGCAGAAGCACAGGTGCAAACTTGATACTTATTTTGCATATTTACTGAGGCGTTACCTGTAGCAGAAGTTTTCTTTTAGCTTTGTCTCTCATTTCCATTGGATGCAGGAAGTGACTTCCTATAAATTCTGATCATAAAAACATAACAGCATGAAAAGAGTCGGCTGGATCAGGTCAATGGGTCATCTAGCCCAACATTCTAGGTCTCCTTTCCATTGTGTGCCAAGGCACCCGAGCCACAAAGTTCCCAGGAGAACAGTAAAACACACAGACACAAAGTACTTTGGCTTATGGGTTCAAATAGGCCACAACTTTATTGGTTACAGATGTGAGTGGTTTGGCTTAGACACTGGGGAGAAACCAGGCTATATCTTGACTCCTGCCCATCTGCAGGGAGTCCATGGAAGGGTAAACCACCAATAGTGGCGCCCGATGACTTACCTCAAATAGGGGCACCCCAGAGGTCCCTGTAGGGGCTGTGACATGGCGCAAGCCCACATCCAGGCTTTGGACAGGATTCACATCCCGGATCCCTTTAGCAGGAAACCCTTACTGAGGAGGGGCAGGCGAAGGCTACAACCTCCCTTCCATCCAAACAAAGGCTTACCCAGTGCCTAACCTCGCAAAAGTTGTGATGATTGCTACAAGGTAGGCAAAACCAAATGGCCGGTGCCAATTTGCCAAGTGGGAAAATTCCTACCCAGCCCCAAGAATATGGCGGCTGAGAATTGTCCATTTCAAGGTCATAGCATGAAAAGAGGTTGGAATGGGTGATGAGCGAAAGAGAAGGTCCCAGTTGGCCTCGCCATGGTTAAATTGCTGTGGCCACACCTACCCTGATTGGCTAGGGCTGTCCCACAGGGGGAAGAACCCCAGCAACAATGTCGTGGCCGGCATGACACAGGGGAGAGGTGATGTCCCTCCACCCCTTAGGCTGTAAGCTGTTGTGACCTGGTTGCCCGGCCGCAACACCGCCCACCAGGAAAAGATGAGTGGACTTCAGAGAACTGTCCATTTATTCCGACTCTCTGCTTCTGGCTACTTTACCAATTACTGATACACAATACAACTTCTCCTTTTATTCCATGACTGCTAAGCTTACTCGGCAGCTTTTAGTGAGATACCTTGTTGAAAGCTTTTGGAAAGTTCAAGTGGACTTTGTCAACTTGATCACCTCTATCCATATCAGGACCACAATACCTCAAGGATTGTGTCTCGCCAGATGAACTGATCTGGACCCTGGAATCATCACATGAGGCCCTTCTTCATGTTCCTCCTCCATAAGAGGTCTGGAGAGTATCAACACGAGAATGGGTCTTTTCTGCAGTGGCTCCCCATATATATCTTTAGGTGTCAAGTAGTAACATTTCTCTTCAGCCAGGCCTTGGGCTGATTATGTTCTTTTAAATGTGCTTTTGGGAGGGGAGGTTATGGGTTTGCTTTCTTCCTGTTCTTGTTATGTATTATGCATTATTTTGTATTTTTACGCTGTGGGCCAACCTGAGATCTTCGGATGATGGACAGTATACAAATGAAATAAAAAAATGAAATAAAATTTATGCTTGTTGACACTCTAAAATAACTAATAGGTTCATGAGAAAATACTAGCCCTTGCAGAAGCCATGCTGGCTATGCTTCAGCAAGACTTGTTCTTCTATATGTTTGACTATTTTACATTTAACAATACTTTCCACCAGTTTTCTTGGTACAGATGACAAGCTAACTAGCCTGCACTTCCCAGGATCTCTTTTGAAAAATTGGTGTTACATTGGCTCCTTTCCAGCCCATAGGTATCGGAGGCTGATCTGAGGGACATGTTACTTATTTTTTGTTAGAAGTTCAGACATGGGTTGGTTGTTACTTTAATAATTGCTCCTCAGACTCTGCATCTTTCTGAAGTCTGAGTTCAACTTCTTCTTAAACTTCTTCCTTTGAACTCTGTCGGGGCTTCAGACTCAAGCTGAGATTAATTATACATCTGGACATGCATTGAAGGATACTCACTTCCTTCAGGTAGTAGTTCCCAACTGAAGTTGTTAGAGAAAGCTACCCATGGTGAAAAGGACCGTGGGGTGATGGCTGCTGTTCTTTGGCATGAAGCTGTATGCTGTGTACTTTGCAAAGAATTGCAACTTTTGAAAACGGTATGAACAGAAACTGTCAGGCTGATTGCAGGATTGTTCTAGTAAATGGGTGGAGAGCTCATCACCTCATGAATGTACAAGGATTCACCCCCCCAAAAAAAACCTACCCATGCCAGTGGCCTTTCTAGTCCAGCATCCTGTTCTCACCAGTGTCCAACCAGATCTTCTTGAGAAGCCTACAAAGCAGGACTTGAGTGCAACAGTGCTCTCCTCACTTCTGATTCCCAACAACTGCTCTTCAATGGTATGCAGCCTTTGATACTGTAAGCAGAACATAGTAATCATGATTAGTAGCCATGCATAGCCTTATCCTTCAGGAGTATCTCTAAGGCCCCTTTAAAGCCATCCAAGTCACTGCCCATCACCACATCTTGTAGTGGCAGATTCTATAGTGAACTATGATCTCAAGATCAGAACTGTAGTTGAGTGATCTTGCACCCCTGGCAGAACCGTCGAGATTGCGCCCCCTAGTCATGGACAAATTAGCTCTTCTTTCCGCCTCTCCTCCAACCCCTCCCCATTCAATTCCTCACGCACTTCACCTTGTATTTAAAACCTTTTCTTATGAGGCAATAATCCACATTTTTATTTATAGACATATTTATTGTTATGCCTACCGGCGTGGTTGCTCGAGAGCGAACAGGCAAGACCGCCACTGGTCTTTTCAAAGGCTTTATTATTGGGGCAAAAACATTTACAGTGCAGAACGTCTCAATTCCATGTCTTGCTCAGTCACTAGCAGAATCTGAGAGTGGGAGGTCCTTAAACTTTCCCCAGCAGAGTAGTCTCTTGACCCCCATCCGACGCCTCCCCTCTCTGCACGTAAACCTACTGCACAGAGAGGGCGTGGGCAAAGGGGGGTCTGCCTCCCCCCCCGCTTTGCTCATGCACGGTGCTTTGGCTCTCTCTTGCATCCTCCGAGCCCTGCATCTCTTCCCCACTAGAGGCGGAGCTTCCCTCCTCCGTGGAGGAAGTGCTGCTTCTCACAATCTTTGGAGGCTCCCTGTAACCCAACTGCCCTTCCACCTCTTGCCTCTGAGCTGATGGCAGTTCCCTGACATCCATGGACATATTTTAAAGCTGATTTTGCACACACCCCTTGTCTGCACCCCTGGCAGAGCCCTTCCTCACCACCCCCTAGCTACAGCCCTGCTCAAGATCCCTTATCTGGTCAGTTACCTCCAGTTCATCAGTGTATATGTATGAAATTAAGAAACTTCGCCCTGAGGTGCACAATTTTACACATACAGTGGTGCCTTGCAAGACGAAATTAATTCGTTCTGTGAGTTTTTTCGTCTTGCGAATTTTTCGTCTTGCGAAGCACGGTTTCCCATAGGAATGCATTGAAAATCAATTAATGCGTTCCTATGGTCAAAAAAAGTCCAAACAAAGCCAAATTTGGTACAAAAAGAGTTTATTAAGTGCTCTTTAAAGTCACACATACTGTAAAGAGCATTTCAAAAATTGAAGGAACAATAATTTAAGTTTCTAAACATGACAGAAAAGCATTTAAAAATCACCAAAGTGTACTGTACATACATTTTCTAAGACTCTGGGGGACAACTCAAAGAAGGTTCCTCTTCCACTCTTTGCTTTTTGCTGAAGAACCTGTCCATGGTCTGCTGCTTCATCCGCCTTTTCAGCACCTCCCTGAAAGACTACATGACCCTTGTATCAAAAGTGTTCGCAAGGTCACATGTCAGGTCCTTGTCAGGGTGGTGCTGCTGTGCAAAAGCCTGCACATCTTTCCACTTCTGGCAAATGTCCCTCAGTTCTTTGGAGGACAGCCGTTCCTCAGTTGCTTCCTCCTCTTCCAGCGAGGCCTGCTCCTGTGCAGCCTCTGCCTGCAGTTCGACCAGCTCCTGGGTGGTCAGCTCGTGGTCGTGCTCCTCCACCAGCTCGCCGACGTCCTCCTCTGTGACTTCCAGGCCCATGGTCCTCCCCAAGGAAACAATGTCATGCACCACTGTTGACTCTGGTGCATCAGAGTCACTTGGTGCCACACAATCCGGCCACAGGCTGCGCCAAGCGTAATTCAAATTTCTCTGGCTGATCCCGTCCCAGGCCGTGGTGATCATCTTCAAGCAGGTGACGATGTCAAAGTGGTCCTTCCAGAATTCCAGAATCTTTTTTTTTAACAACAGCAGAGTGCCCCAATGGTCACAAAAAATCATAAAAATGCAGGAAAAAACACACAAGCTTCCAGATTCTTGCAAACCCCTCCCCAGCACCAAGTCCTTGAATTCCAAACACCCCAACCCAAAATCCAACCCCCCCAAAAAAAGTTTTAAAAGTTTAACTTACCAAATGGCTGCAAAAGAAATTTTGGAAAAGCTTCAAAAATCACCAAAGTCTTTAAAAACCTCAAAAAAGGCTACCACACCGCGTGCTATGAGTTGCTCCTCAAAGTCAAGTCGCAACTGCACCTCTTCAAGCAATGCACCCTGGGTATTAACAGTTTTAAGAAAAAGGAAACAAACTTGCAAGACGTTTTCGTCTTGCGAAGCAAGCCCATAGGGAAATTCGTCTTGTGAAGCAACTCAAAAAACGAAAAACTCTTTCGTCTTGCGAGTTTTTCGTCTTGCGAGGCATTTGTCTTGTGAGGCACCACTGTACTCACATTGGGCCACAATTACCTTTTAAATGCCAGTCCCGCCAGTTCCAAGCATTGCCTTTGTGAACAAATTCCTCTGCCGTTCATGCAGCAGACCTTAAGCAGCTCTTAATTTGTCTTTAAACTCATCTTAGAAATCCCAGATGTTACCATGGGACACAGCACTAAATATTTAATTGCCTTTCCCTTTGCAAATTATGTACAAACAATGTACTACAGTGTCTAATTACCTCATTAAAGCTTGCAGGAGCATTATAAAAAAAACAAACCCAGATGGAATGACCTATTATAATATAACAAAGGCCTAGAAACTGCATGTTATAAGGGGAAAGGTCTACATTCCCCACATTGTATTGTGCGGCTTCAAGTCCATGGAAAGTAGTGACTGTGACACCTATTTCATGTCTGACACCTCATCTGCGCTCTTAGGGGAAAGGCTAAATCCACCTATCTTAGATCCGTAGTCCTAAACCAGACATCCCCAAATCAGGTGATTTTCCAGCATTCACATGCCTTTGTAGTCTTGTTTCCCCACTCCTCCTCCAGTTCAGAGGAGGAGGTGGCTAGCCAAATCTGGATCTGATGCACTACAAACTATTGCATTCATTTACAGATAGGTAGCTGTGTTGGTCTGCATGCACACTTCTTCAGATACACTGAAACAGAAGTTGCCAGATCCTTCTATATAGTGAGAAGGTGGGGAGGGGTATTACTCAGAAGGGTGGTGGGAATGGGTGATTGGCAGATAGCTGAGATGAGCCTGTTGACGACTCTTAACGACTGCAATAGGTCTTACAGGAAAAGGCAAGGGGTGAACAAAGACATTGGATTCTTATCTCATTATACATGACTAAGCCATTTTTCACCTTCTCACCCCTTGCCTTCAGTGTATCTGAAGAAGTGTGCATGCACACGAAAGCTCATACCAAGAACTAACTTAGTTGGTCTTTAAGGTGCTACTGGAAGGAATTTTTTTATTTTGACTATTGCATTCATGCCAAGCTTCTAGGCTTCCCAGAGGCATCTGGATGCTGGACTAGATGGGCCATTGGCCACTGAACCCCATGGCTTGCAGTTCTTCAGAGTCTGCAGAACCTAAGGGTGACAGTCCAGAACCAACAGAGTCTGAGCAAGGACACTGTCCCCTGAGTCTGACTCATCAGGGAAGCAAGGGCTTCCTGTGCTGCAACACCTGCCGACAGGTATGTGAATATGCCAAATGTGAGGCCATGGGAAAGGGAAGAAGTGCTCTTCTGAAGGCCAGGGGTTTGGCCCTTTAAGAGCCACAGGGGTGGCACTTCAGAACTGGAGACTTATAAAGGCTCAGTTCACCTCAGGCCTTTGTTGGAGCAAGTTGCTCATTGAGAGATCCGTGTGACGCTGCTACCACCAGTTGCCTTGCCCTGTGGGTACCTTGTGCACATAGCTCAGAGCACTTAGCCACTATTGTCTCATTCCTGTTGACTCAGGAATGGTCTGCGCCAATATCAAGCCTCTTTATATGTCCATATGGCAGCTGTTGGGCAATTAAAAATACATACAAATATCTACAGAAATGTGGGCATGGTTAATTAATTATGCAACCATCCAACAGGGTTCAGTTGAGAGGAACTCAAGGGAAGAACACAGAACACACTCCCTAACATCTCTGGATAACTTAAATATAGGGCTGGTGGGAAAAGTCTCTGTCTGAGATCTAGACAGCACTTGCCAGTTCACATAATCCTGGGCTGGGGAATCTGCAGCTCCCATTATCCCTGGCCATTGGTATTGGTCATGCTGGCAGGGGCTGATGGAACTGGAGTTCAAGAACACCTGAAGGGCCACAGGTTCCCTGTCTCTGAAGAAAACAGCAGTCTGAATGAATGAATCGATTACAAGCAGTTTGCTATGTCTATCCACTGGTGTTTTTTGGGGGGTGGGGTCGGGTGGCTTATATTCAGGCCAATATGGTATATGTTGGAATCTACTCTGGATCAATATTGAATAGAATTTCCAGGATGCCATCTAGGTTTGGGTTGTATATACGTATGAGTAAATAAAACATATATCATTAAAAACAGCACAGTCTCTGCTGCACCTCATTGTCCAAAAGGGAAAAGAAACAAATCCTAGCTAGTGCACCTGCAACCCCTGGACTCTCACCCCACACGTGGAGATCAGGGAGGCATGTAACAATAGGACTCATCTTTCACAGGAGCCACATTGCTGCCTAGCTTGCCTGCACAGCTAAGAGGCCAGGTGTGCATCAAAGCTTTGACTGGGGCTGTGTCTTCATAAAACAAAGGCCCTGGAGAAGCGCTTTGTGTTCTCAGCTTTGAAATCATACTCTTCCAGGTCCCACAATTGCCCCTTTGCACGTTTTACATTTCATGACGGAACAACAAAACCTTTTGAGGGGATGTCAGGATTCAGAGGGACTAATAGTACACACACCATATGCTCCATGCATGAAATCTATTTTTAATGGGGGAGAAGCTGACCCAGTGGCCCACTGGAGGGTTTTGTTTTGTTTTTAATTAGAAGTATAATTAAACTATATGTATTCATATTTTTTAAGAGTATAAAAGCTTTTTGAAGATCGGTTGAATGGGATGGGGTGGGGAGAGTACTGGAGCCCAGCTTCACAAAGCAACCTGGAAGCCGATGAGAGAAGGTATATCCCTGCTAATGCCATTGTGAACAACTGGAATACAGTGGTACCTCTGGTTAAGAACTTAATTCATTCTGGAGGTCCGTTCTTAACCTGAAATTGTTCTTAACCTGAGGTACCACTTTAGCTAGTGGGGCCTCCCGCTGCCACCGCCGCACAATTTCTGTTCTCATCCTGAAGTAAGGTTCTTAACCCGAGGTACTACTTCCGGGTTAGCGGAGTCTGTAACCTGAAGCGTTTGTAACCCAAAGCGTTTGTAACCTGAGGTACCACTGTAAATTGCTGCTTTAGAGTTAAAGTGTTTGCAGTTCACATCCTTAGAGGGAAGGAACCATTTCTTTGAGCTTCTTTTCAAGACTAACTGCAGACCTGCATGGCTGTACATGTGGGGATTCTCATTGCTTTTACACTGACCACCTGCTTATGTGCAGGTTGAAATATGTCACAGTATGTGTTGGCCATATATTGGTTGTGTATCACTGTACAACTGAATCCTACATGGCTCCTTCTAGGTTGTTGTTTTTGTTTTAGAAAAGCAATACTCTTAGTAGTCCAACCAAATGTAACGAAATATTCACTCCCGCTTTTCATCTCCAGCATTTATCTGATTCAGTCATACATTTTAGCAAGCCTACTCAGAGTTTAATACCATCTGTAAATCATTTTCAAGTAGTTCTCCTTCAAAGAATAACATGCTGTGAACTTCAAATCACTTTTCCAGAGTTTTTCCCAGAAGTTGAAATCAATATTGTGACCTATATCTACTGCCCAGTATGTCATTGAGGCTTTGACATGCTCATATTTTGTTTCCCACTCTAGTAACAAATGATACAGTCAGAATTCAGGCCTCAACATGGGACTGAAACTGCCTTGGTCGCACTGGTCAATGATCTCCGGTGGGCTAGGGACAAAGGTGAGAGCTGTTTCCTAGTTCTGCTGGATCTCTCAGCAGCCTTTGACACCATCGACCATAACATCCTTCTGGACCGTCTAGAGGGGCTGGGAGCTGAGGGCACTGTCATACAGTGGTTGCGTTCCTTCCTCCTGGGCCGTGTTCAGAAAGTGGGGAGGGGGTGAGTGTTCAGACCCCTGGGCTCTCACTTGTGGGGTGCCTCAGGGTTCTGTTCTCTCCCCCATGCTTTTCAACATTTACATGCAGCCGCTGGGAGAGATCATCAGGGGGTTTGGGCTGGGTGTTCTTCAGTATGTGGATGATACCCAGCTCTACCTCTCTTTCAAATCGGAACCAGTGAAGGCAGTGAAGGTCCTATGTGAGTGTCTGGAGGCGGTTGGAGGATGGATGGCAGCTAACAGATTGAGGTTGAATCCTGACAAGACAGATGTACTGTTTTTGGGGGACAGGAGGCGGGTGGGTGTGGAGGACTCCCTGGTCCTGAATGGGGTAACTGTGACCCTGAAGGGCCAGGTACGCAGCCTGGGAGTCATTCTGGACTCACAGCTGTCCATGGAGGCGCAGGTTAATTCTGTGTCCAGGGCAGCTGTTTATCAGCTCCATCTGGTACGCAGGCTGAGACCCTACCTGCCTGCAGACTGTCTTGCCAGAGTGGCGCATGCTCTAGTTATCTCCTGCTTGGACTACTGCGCTCTACGTGGGGCTACCTTTGAAGGTGACCGGGAAACTACAACTAATCCAGAATGCGGCAGCTAGACTGGTAACTGGGAGCGGCCGGCGAAACCATATAACACCGGTCTTGAAAGACCTACATTGGCTCCCAGTACGTTTCTGAGCACAATTCAAAGTGTTGGTGCTGACCTTTAAAGCCCTAAACGGCCTTGGTCCAGTATATCTGAAGGAGCGTCTCCACCCCCATCGTTCTACCCGGACACTGAGGTCCAGCACCGAGGGCCTTCTGGCAGTTCCCTCACTGCGAGAAGCCAAGTTACAGGGAACCAGGCAGAGGGCCTTCTTGGTAGTGGCGCCTTCCCTGTGGAACACCCTCCCACCAGATGTCAAAGAGAACAACAACTACCAGGCTTTTAGAAGACATCTGAAGGCAGCCCTGTTTCGGGAAGCTTTTAATGTTTGATGTATTATAGTATTTTAATATTCTTTTGGAAGCCTCCCAGAGTGGCTGGGGAAGCCCAGCCAGATGGGCGGGGTATAAATTATTATTATTATTATTATTATTATTATTATTATTATTATTATTATTATCTGAAGGCAGCCCTGTTTAGGAAAGCATTTAATGTTTGATAGGTTATTGTATTTTAGTGTTTTGTTGGGAGCTGCCTAGAGTTGCTGGGGAAACCCAGCCAGATGGGTGGGGTATAAATAATAAATAATAATAATAATAATAATAATAATAATAATAATAATAATAATAATAATAATTGAAGGTTGGCTGATAGCAGACTGTGGATGGTGGGGCAGTGCCTCACTTGCCCTAATGGACCAGTCTCTGGCACTCTCTCCATCAAACAAAGCCTAACTTGGCTACTCCTGCTCCTAGAACCTTTCACTGCTTGAGGAAATATGGAAAGTGGAGCACTTCGGTTCACATTCTCTTCTGCTTTCTGCATTTGTTTCTCGGCAACGAGGAGCAGGAGACAAGAGTGGTGGTGTTTGCTCCTGGAAAGGCTTTTAGTTACAAAGGCAAACCAAGTCTCTCCAATGTATGTATTTGTCTCCCCAGAGGGAGCCAAGGTAAAGTTCAGAGGGGAGCTTTTTGCTCACACACAGAAACACACACACGCACTGCTTGCTTGCTGTTGTGATGTTCTGCAGCTCCTGATGCAAAAAATAAATAAATTAAAAAATCTTCCCACAGCTGTTAAATGGAAAGCTTTTAAAGGTCAAAGACATACCTCAGGGTGGCTCTAGAAGGCTTGAGGATTGGATTTTGTTGGGGTCCATGTCAGTTCCCCCAGGCTCCAATGAGAACAACCATGGCTTCAAGGACTTGGACAGAAGAACCCTGTGTTCAAATTTTCATTCAGCCACGAAGCTCATTCTGGGGCCAGTCCCTATTGTTCACTTCAGGTGATGTGTGGATCATACAGTTTTTATGTATGTTTACGTATAATGTCTGCAGGCTACCTTTCAAGCAATGGTTCTCAAAGTGATTCATATTATGAATGAGAACTTCAACAACATGTGGCAACACGGAGTGCTCTTGTCCAGGGTCCTGGCCTACCAGCCATTCTCTTCTCCAAAATGCTCCACTCCTCCTCCCTGCTGTTATGCTGCCTCCTGCCAGTCAGCCAGCATTCTGTCCCCTCTGAGTCTGCTGAGTCCTCATTGGCTAGTTTGGGTGTTTGTCCTCCTAAAGGTTTGTTGTGCATTTGCAAATGTTGGCAGACACAGGGCATTTCTGAGTCTGCTGATCTCTCTCTGTCGTGTGTGTGTGTGTGTGTGTGTGTGTTGCCATATTAATAAATCAATGACTTAAATCACAGGAGTGGCAGCCAGCTATTTTCGGAAAGTCGATGACTCACTAGCCTAGGGCTTTAGACAGCCACATTCAATTGACTAGTTGGGCACCAGTATTTCCTTTAAGACATGAAAAGCTCTGGTAGATCAGACCAAAGACTTGTTTGGTCCAGCATTCTCTTTCCCAGAGTCCTGTTTGTGGGTATGCGCTCTCTCTCTCTCTCTCTCTCTCTCTCTCTCTCTCTCTCTCACACACACACACACACACACACACACAGAGAGAGAGACACACACACACACAGAGAGAGAGAGAGAGAGAGAGAGAGAAAGAGAGAGAGAGAGAGAGAGAGAGAGAGTCAGGAAGGCAATAGTATACTTCCCATGTTGTTTTCAGAGAGCCAACCATCTAAATCAGTCTTCCTCAACCAGATGCCCTCCATGTCATGTTCTGGTCCAGTGCTGGAACCCATGGGGAAAGCTGGAAAGATGGGGGCAAAAGCTTCTGGACCACAGATAGCTCCAAGCAAATAGCTTGCTCTAACAAATGCTGGGAGCAGACTGAAGCTTTTTATGCTCCCATCCCCAGACTGCCTCTTGCAGGCCCCACTCCTTTGAAAGAACTTCGAGTTATAAAGGGCCAACCTTCTGGACCGAAGATGGGCACTCTTCCTCTGTTCCATAGCCTCCCTCCTGGTCTGCTTCCTGTGCACCCAACTTGAGATGTGCATTGGGAGACATCTGGTTCTTCAGGCTCAGAGAAAGGTGTCTGTGAAGATCCAGGCCCTGGCAGTCTGGCGGGTTTCTCCAGGAGGTCTTGTCCAACCATCCCAGGTGCAGTGGTCTCCCTATCTTCCACACTCAGTTCGGAGCCATGACTCAGACCAGGCTGCCCATCTGGTGCCCCTGCAGCCTTCAACTCTGTGTCCAGATCACTCCTAGATTCAGGGGTCTTTTGCACTAAATATCCCAGCTGTTGTAGGCAGATGGGAGTTGGAGTTCCACATATTGAGGGTAGCAAGTTGGGGACAACTAACCTAAACTGTTCCTATCTGCCACTTTCTCGACCCCTTCACTGTAAACTGGTCACCTCACCCTATGGCATTTGTTGGTGACCATAATTTGCCCTGTATTAAACTGTATGATTCCATTTAGTTGAGATTCCTGCACTGTAGGGGGTTGGATTAAATTATTCTTGGGGGTCCCTCCCAACTCTACATTTCTATGAAAACAGCAACATATGTAGATTAAATGTTTGCCTGACAGGTGTTGCTGTCCAAGAACTTCCTTCTGGCCAGTGAAATGTTATTGTCCATTTATGTAGTCATGGTTGGTGGCCTTCACCTTCCTGGGTTTATGGAGCCAGATGGCAAATCTACATTGCCAATACATTGCATTACAGTCCTCTCTGGCCTCTCTCACAGTAAGCCAGGGATTTGCATATCCTTCTAGCGAGTTCCATTTTGGCTGCCGATTCTTCTGGTGGATGCTTCTGCCAGTGTCACCTACCATGTAGTGGGCATATTTCTGCTGGTTTTCCTCCAGGTAATGCAGAAAGCTTCAGAGCTGCCTTCATCAACCTGGTGCCCTTCAGATATTTTGGCCTACAGTTCCCACCAACCCCAGCTGTATGATTCCAGTGCTGATGGGAGCATGGCCCTCCTGGCTGAGATTGATGGGGGTTGTAGTCCAAACATCTGAGGACACCATGTTGGCAAAGGCTGCTACAGGCAATAAAAGGCTCCACCTCCAATAGACTTGACTTCATGTGCTTTACTCAAGGATAATGTCCAGAATAACCTGGCTCAATGACTAAACGGCAGATACAAGAAGAAGAAGTGTTTCAAGACTTCTGTGACTTCTCTCCATGTAGAAATGAAAAATCATGGGAGACGAGAGAGGCAGGTGTAACATGAGGCGTCTGTCAGGGCGGACCCTGAGAGCCTATTTTATTGAATATTGCAAGCATTGCCAAAAGTGTGCCTGTGGCTGATTGGTTGATACATACACACAGAAACTTGTAATTGGTTAACATAAGTACTAAGGCGGGAATTACATGTGAAAGGTGGGGATTACATGTGATCATTTATCATTGATGGAGAGAAGGCTGAGAATCGGAGCTGGAACTAGACAGGCATGAAGCCTCCTAATTGAATTGTAACTAGGGATTAATTGGCACAAACAATATAACAATCGGGTTTTATAGTTATGGTCAGCTAGGCATGGAGAGCAAGTACAGTTTGTTTTCCATGAGCTTGGGATGTCTGTTACTAATGATTGATCATATCATGTAACAATGTAACAATCAAGTTCTGTGGATGTGGTCAGCTAGGCGTGAAGAGCAGGTTCGTACAGTGTGTGCAAAAGCAGGGAAAAACCTACAAGCAAAATTTCTCAGAAAGCAAGAGAAAAGAGGAGCGAGGCTTCCCCAAAATGGAGCAGTTTTGTGCAGAAAGAAGACTTCCCTTTATCTCCAGGGTGAGCCTAAGACATTTTGCTGCCCGAACAGGAGCAGCTCTCTTGAAGTCAAAGTGCAGAATGCCCAAATCTGGTCAAGATACAGTATTTTGGGAAGTTAGGCAGAAAATCCCACAAGACCTTATTACTCACCCTGGCAGTACAAATAGAATAATAGACCACCAACCATTTAATTCCCTTTCATGAGGCTCAGTCAGCTTTCCTTACTTTTTCAGACAGTAGGACCGGCTATGCTTCTTTCAAAGAACTTTGGGATTTGTAGTTTACTGAGGATGCAGATAATCCTTTTATTTTCACGGATCCTTAACCCTCTCTCCCTCCAGAGTTCCCCTGCGAGGAGTAACCTCTGTTTCAACAGTTTCAGTATTTAGTGTACTTGGTGTCCTGAATAGTATTGTTACGAGTTTAAGGGAAGTTGAGGAAATGGCTCAGACAAATTTCTTTGAAGGCAAGGCCAGGTGGCCATTTTAGTGCTCTGATGAATACTTCAAAGGCAAGAGCCAGGTTGCAATTAGCTTCATCTAAGTGAAAAAGGACCGGTGGAGGGGGGCTGGGCTGGGCTAGGGAGTTGCTTGTGTAAGTGAGCTGTCAGCAGGCTGCAAAAGCTGGTGACAGAGATATGCCTTGCTCAGTGCTGGATCCCAAGCTGTGACTGATGGAGAAGCAAGATCTGATGGGGCATTATTGTCGTTAGTCCCTCCATTCTGTGTTCACGTTGTATAGATGTGTGAATAAAACCATATATCTTCGAAACACCGCAGTCTCCTCTGACCTTCATTCCAAGGAAATTTAACCCTGGTAAGCGCACAACCACTAAAGTCTCTCACTACTCAGAGATTGGGGTGGCATGCAACAATATCTTATGTCTGCTGTTTTGTTACCACCATAAATGACAACTCAGAATGAGAGTCACCATTAATAGAGATCCAATGTGGTGTAGTGACTAGAGTGTCGGGCTAGGCTCAAGGAGACTGGAATTTAAATCCCCATTCAGTCACAAATCTTGCTGCATGACCACCATGAATCCATCACTATCTCACAGCCTAAACAACCTCGCAGGCTTGTGGTTGTTGAAGATGAAATAGGAGGTGAAGTACAGTATATCAGCTTGAACTCCTTGGAGGAATGGCAAGATAAAAAAAGTTTTAATTCCAAAAACAAACATGAACTGTGAGCAAATACAGAACAAATCTGAAACCAGAGTCAAACACAGAATCCATGAAAGTGTTGTAAGAAAAACTGCCCCCTTTCCCTTAAGGGGTATTCCAGAGCCCGTACAGAGTCCTTAAGTGGGTTCCCTATCAGCAGGAGAAAACAACAGAGGCCAACCAGAGTATATTGAGAAGCAAAGCATCTAGTAAGCCTGATCTTTATTCAAAGAACTGTTGCAACAGGATCCTCACTCACCACACACAGGAGGGAAGGGAATACTGAACAATGGTGTGCAAGCCCTTATATTTGTTGTTTAGTCGTTTAGTCGTGTCCGACTCTTCGTGACCCCATGGACCAGAGCATGCCAGACACTCCTGTCTTCCACTGCCTCCCGCAGTTTGGTCAGACTCATGTTTGTAGCTTCGAGAACACTGTCCAACCATCTCGTCCTCTATTGCCCCCTTCTCCTTGTGCCCTCCATCTTTACCAACATCAGGGTCTTTTCCAGGGAGTCTTCTCTTCTCATAAGGTGGCCAAAGTATTGGAGCATCAGCTTCACGATCTGTCCTTCCAGCAAGCACTCAGGGCTGATTTCCTTAAGAATGGATACGTTTGATCTTCTTGCAGTCATGGAGTTTTCTTGGCAGGGATACTGGAGTGGCTTGCCGGTTCCTGCTCCAGGTGGATCACGTTTGGTCAAAACCCTCCACTATGACCTGTCCATCTTGGGTGGCCCTGCACGGCATAGCTCATAGCTTCTCTGAGTTATTCAAGCCCCTTCGCCACGGCAAGGCAGTGATCCATGAAGGGGTCCTTATATAGACTTTTGAAATTGTCCTCCCTGTAATCCATGACCACTGGCGGAGGAAGGGGGTGCGATGGGTGCGGCCAGCCCAGGGTGTCATCCCTGAGCCCCACCCCCGGGTGCACAGCTCTGGGTGCTGGAGCAGCTACCTCTGCATCTGCCCATGACAACCCTCCCAAACATCCCTGTACATCACAGAAGAGGGAGTCTACAGCAGAAATCCTGCCTGCCAGGATACCTGAAAATGGTCACTGGTTGCATTACCTGGGCAGTCTGGCCATTCTTTTGTGATGGTTAATACTTTAGTTCCTGAATCCTGGTCACAGGCTCACCCTATTCATACACAAATATGCCTTTAAGACAAGATTTGCAAGCAAAAAAGACAATGGGAAGGCTTTCCCCATTTGCCTCCCTTACTGCAGAGGAATATTTGAAGTCAATGGGAGAGTCAAAATGGCTTCAGGATTGCTCTCCTGTATTATTTCAGACACATGGTTCATATATTTAGATATGTGTGGGTTTATGAATATCTATTCTATGTTTGAGACCTTAAAATTCTTATAACAAATGATTTCAAACAGTTGAACTCATAACCCACCTACTTTCAGCAGCCAGAAACACCATAACCAGACACTGGGGAGACCTGTCAGGAGTAAGCATCAATGGTACCAAATAGTATGAGAAACAGCCCTACTAGAAAAATTAACTAATAAACTGAAACTGACATGGGGACAAACAGAAGAAGACATCTTTACCCCGGTATGGCTCACCTTTATCACATACACAGCCCAACAGGACAATGACAATAATCCACCAACAGCATACAAATCAATATGGCTAACCTGATCCAAAACACCCACCCACCTCACTCACACACAAAAACAAAGATCACCACAGCCAATCACAAACAAACAATCACACCCTAGGCCAACCCCAACCTCTCTCACCACCAAAGGAACACAAGTGAACAACACAAGCACACTGACACCAAACTCTACATACATTAAGCATAATAGAAACACGGCTACCCGACCCCACCCCCATCCATCTCCCCTCCCTCCACCCCCCTTTCTTTTCTTTCCTTCTCCCCCAATGCCTCAACAAATGAAACGGATTTGTAAAAATGTTACATGGGGAAAAAAATACGAGGCATTACACTGTAAAACAAGAAAACCCTTAATAAAATATTTTTTTTTTTAAAAAAAGATTTCAAACAGTTGTGTGGTTCCTCCACACATTCAGGAAGCCCATCTCTGTTTGCTGGCATCAAGTCCAGGGTGTAGGGGGTGAGAGGCAACCCATTGTGCAACAACATAATTAACTCTAATTATATATGTTGAAGTGTGACTCCATAATTGCATGGGGTCACGTTGTGCTGCTGAGATGATTCATTGATGTTTCAGCTCCAGCTGAACCCCTCCCCCAAGTTATGTCAAATAAAGAACTGAGATGAGAAATGGAGGGTGGTTGTCTCCAGAAATCTCTTAAGAAGGGCCCAGAGAGGAGCATTCTTCCCAGTAATTGTTGCTTTGCAGTCCCAGAGATGTTTATTTCCAGCAACAGCACACTGTTGGAGTTAAATAAATGGTACATGGCCCAGGCAGAAGTGTCTTAGAAGGCATTCAGGATCCAGACACCAGGTACCAATGGTGAAAATCTTCCCAAAGTCTTCGCTCTGAAATTAGGAGACCGTGGCTCCAGCTGAATCCAATGCTCTCTGTTCCCCCAGGCTCAAGACAGAGGTTACCTGCGAGCGGATTTTTGCAGCCTATGAACTGACACTCTCCCAAGCCAGTTTGCTTTTTCTGACAGCCAATTAGCAAGCCAACAGGGAGCTTGTTTGTTTAAATACAATAACAGGTAGATTTTCACACACATCCCCACCCCAACTCATAGAGGGGTAGACTGAGGATGCAAGCTGATCGCTTTACAAGACCTCATTAGTTGGGTGGTTCTGATAACAAGGAAGCTGTCCCTTGTGCAATTACCATTCATTAGCCACACTGAGTGCAGGAAGCATGTGCCATAAAGAAGACATTCAATCAAGCTCTTGCCAAATGCCATCAGCGCTTATGTACCCTGATTCCACTTGATCAAAGACCAGGGGAGAGACACTGTTCATGTTCATCGGTGCTCTCTAAGGAACTTCTTATCCAGATAATTAAGACATCTCCCCATAGATGTCAGCCTTCAAAAATAATTGAAGAGGGCCGGCCCAAACATTTGGCAAAGTGAGGCAACTGCCTCAGGCAACAGAAGACATGGGTGGTGGTGGTGGCAGCATCAACATCTCTTTGGCTGTTAATAATAATAATAATAATAATAATAATAATAATAATAATAATAATAAATTATTTATAGCCCACCACCTGGCTGGGTTTCTCCAGCCACTCTGGGTGGCTCCCAACAGAATGATAATGATAATAATGCAATAAAACACCAGTCATTAAAAACCTCCCTAAATAGGGCTGCCTTCAGATGTCTTCTAGGAAGGAGTTCCACAGGGCGGGCGCCACCACCGAGAAGGCCCTCTGTCCCCACCCTGGCCAGTCTCCTTTGTTGGAGTACAGAGTTGTGCATTTATTTATTTATTCATTCAGTCCATAATTTTTTTAGTGTAAAACCAAAACTTGAAAGCGGCTTACCAAAAGAATAAAGCAATGAAATCAACTGTAAAAAAGCAGTTTGAAATTGTTGTATTTAACTTTTTAATTTTTTTCCAATGAAATATCATTAAAACCAATGGCAAACTAAAAACTGGTTTAAAACACATGTCAACATACTACGTATCTAGACAGGCATGCCTAAACAAATATACTTTTAGCAGACACTGAAAAGAGTACAGTAAAGGTGCCCATCTGATGTCGATGGGCAGAGCGTTCCAAAGTTTGGGTGCTGCCACACTCAAAGACTGATTTCATACAAATGAGGAATGAGTATTATGGGGCACCTATAACAGCGCCACCTCACAGACCAAAGCAGTAGAGTGGGCATATATGGAGTAAGAAAATCTTGCAAGGAATTTGACAATCTCGCAATATATTTTACATAGTTGGGTTGCCCCTCCACTCCAACTAGGATACTACAGTATCTCAGATATCTTGGGACATGGGGGCCAATTGGATAACTTCAGATTTGCAAAGCAAATCCCTTTGCTCCACACAAAATGAATCGCTCCGTGGATTATTTGAAAGGAGACAACGCCATTAAAAACAAATAAAAAGCTGGCCTCAGAGTAATATTAGAGAAATTGATGTTGTTGTTCCTTTTCTGGAGAATATTAACATTTGGTTTATTGGAAATGATTTCACAAAGCTGACATTTCAAGGTTGGTAAGTCCCCATAAATTAAGGAATTCCAATAAGGGAGCGTACCATGCAGTGGCCTTTCCACTTGGAAGAAATTTCAGAAGAGATTAGCGGGGTTCTTGTGTATCCTCTCTCCCTCCTCTCTCTCTCCCCCCCCCCCCCGTTTACAATACACACTTCCTTAATCTGCTGACATCTTGATGAGATGCATGCAACAATTGATCTGCTTGAATCAGATGTCCAGTTGAATGCAGAAACAAAACTTCAAAGTGGTTTAGAAAAAGAATAAAGCAATGAAATCAACAGTAAAAAAAAAAGTTTGAAATTGTTGTATTTAACTTTTTTCATTCAAATATCATGAAAACCCATTGAGTTTTCTAGGACTAAGGATCAGAGTGGGACAGGGCTGTAGCGCAGGGAGGGCCAGGGGGCCCGTAGCCCCGAGTGCATGATTTTGAGGGGGTGCAAGCCACACAGGGATTCCCACCCTGCCTGCCACCTGGGCCCGGGAGCCCAGCCTGGCCTTGCCACCTCACCCACGGCCCCCATACTGAAAGGCCGCCTAGTCAGTGCTGGGGAGATGCACCTGCCAAGGGCCATGTTGGCTGGACAGGCTCTCCCCCCCAGTGGCGTAGCGTGGGTTGTCAGCACCCGGGGCAAGGCAAGTAATTTGCGCCCCCTAACCCGTGGATTTGCGCCCCCTAACCCTAACCCCCAGATGGTGCGCCCGGTGCGGCCGGCCCCCCTGCACCCCCCACGCTACGCCACTGCTCCCCCCCCCCATGTGGGCAGGCATAACAGTGCAGCCCCATGAACTCTCCATGCCCTGTGCTTGCCTGGCGGCAGCAGTGACAACAATTAAACTGGCATGGTGGGTTTCGTTCACCCTCTGCACCCAGCCCCTGGTACTGCCTGGTGTGCACACACATGCACCAGGCACAAACAAAGAATGTGATGCCACGGGGGGGGGGGCTTGCCTTGATTTATCAAGCAAGCAAAATAAAGTGATTGGGAGGGCAGGCTCCCAATTACAGTGGTACCTTGGGTTACATACGCTTCAGGTTAGAGACGCTTCAGGTTACAGACTCCGCTAACCCAGAAATAGTACCTTGGGTTAAGAACTTTGCTTCAGGGTGAGAACAGAAATCATGCTCTGGTGGCGCAATGGCAGCGGGAGGCCCCATTAGCTAAAGTGGTGCTTCAGGTTAAGAACAGTTTCAGATTAAGAACAGACCTCCGGAACGAATTAAGTACTTAACCAGAGGTACCACTGTATACACCTGCCAATATCTGTCTTCACACAGGTTGAAGGCAAGGGCTCTGAGATTAAATGCAAGAGGTAAAGGTGCTAGAGCAATAGCTAAAGGGTTAGAGCACCAACTCTTGCCCTTGGCTGAGCCCCCCGGAGGAGTGTCTGGTAAACTCAGACAAATTTGCTCAGGGTTGTTTCTCAGAATATGCCTGCTTCTCTGCAGCGAACCAGATCTGAAGCTGTTGCATAAAGGAACAGTTAGTACCAGTTACTGGAGAATAGAGGAGGAGAGAGTGTTCTGGTGCTCCAATCTTGTCTGCAGGTTTCCCAAAAGATGCATCTGGCCGGCCACAGTGAGAAGAGGCCTGATCCAGCCAACAGGCTCTTCTCATGTTCTTAACAGGCCTCTGGATTCCTCTTCCTCACCAAGAGTATGTCAGTGAAAGTTCTACTCAATATTGATCCAGAGTGGATTCCAATGTATAATAGGCAGGATAAAAACACGTTGCAGGATTCCCCCCCCCAAAAAAAATAGACCAGAGGCAATTGTACTTCATCTAGCAGAGTTTTACCGCTACTGAAGGCAAACGAGCATAATAGTCACAAATCCAATACATTCAAGATTGGCCATGTCCATAAGAAATCCCGTTGCAGCAGACTTAACCCAGACTTACAGCAACTTATAACAAGACTAAACCTTAACACTATCTATGTACAGAACACCACACCAGAAGGAAAAGAGATAGAAAGAGAAAGTGTGAAACCCAGGCTCCTTCTGTCCCTACTATTATAGTCAGCCTGACCTTGACAGAAAGAGATAACTGTACCAGTTTAAACCAGCTGTACTCAGCTTCTCTGAAGGAATAACCCAAACATCATGAAGTTTCATTCACACAGAGAAGCTTCCAGAATCCTCTTGAATTAAGTAGAATAGGAAAGATCTCTACACATCACATCAAGACTTTCTGCGCTGACAAAGTATTCAGTCATGATGGGTTGCTGTACCCTGCCCTGACTCCCATGCAGATGGAGAGCAGATTGTGTGTACACATTTTAATGAATATCTAAGCTCATTTCCCTGAATTGTATTAGGATAATTCAAGCTATTTCTAATCAGCAACAAAACTTGGATTGCTCAAGTCAATTCAGATCAAATAAAAGCCACTTATGGACCTGATGAGTTCCAACCCCCACCTCTCTATGAGCCTCAGGTCCTCCATGACCTGTGAACCTTCTTCCCCCACCTCTCATGATCCTCCAAGAATGCCAGTTCTACAGCAGGTGCATGGGGAAAGAGAGATAGAGCCACTCCCTTCTGTCCATCACTGGCACCAGCAGACAACTCATAGCATAAGGAACCCATAGTGGCTAAGGAAGCATTCGAATCAGTTCCCTGGCTTGAGGCTCCTAATTCCATTACCTGGTTGGATAGCTCTCCTTCTGTCTCCTGAACATTTCCATGTACCTTCATTTCTGACCCTGCTGGTCAGAGGGCCTATCTGAGATGGCTATCGGAGATGGGGCATCTGAGCATTACATAGAGTAGGGTGAGTTCTTACGGAGTTCAGAATAAAATTGGAGGAATACTCAGGTCATGCTTGAAATGAGCATTTCAAGTTGCCGAGTTCCATATGATGAGCCCTGTGGCTGATGAATAATTTCCAGTAGTATTTATGCTGGCTGCCACAGAAGGGAAATTGCCCTATTCAGAGAATCTTGCACTATGAAATTGCAAGCACCATCCCTACGTCCCCAAGCATTTATAATTCTGAGAAAGGGGACTTTATCTAGCAAATGTTTGGGACACTTTGCTGGATGCTGGCAAGCTTCCAGATTTCTGTTTCCTGTGTGGAATAGGGTTGACTCCGCAGGGACTTATTGCTAAAGCGAGAGAGAGGTTGGGTGCTGGGGCTTGTTCTTTCCTGGAAGACGCACTCTCTGGCCTAAGAACAGAGGGTCCATCTAATCAGAGGAATATGTCTTATTCTGAGAGCTTAGTCACGCATACCTTTCTTCTGCTCTTTCCAGGCATGGTCTGCAATTTATATATAGCTTTGTGTCCGAGTGCCCCCCTTTTTTTGCTCTGGAGCTTTCCCCAGGAAAACTCACTCTTTAAAGCTCAACCAGAGCAAACGTCAATCCATGGAAAACTTGATGTTTTATCTGATCCAGCTTTAAAGAGCTGGATTTCACAGGAAAAGCTTGGAGGAAAGAAAAAGAAAGGAAGGAAGGTACGAAGGAGCTCAGACATGTAGCATTACAGTGTGGACCTATGCCTGGAAAAAACAAGGAAAAGAGTAAGTGTGGATGAGCCACACTACTGGTCCATAAAGCTTAGCATTGCTTCTGCATTGAGTGGTGGTGGTTCTCTGGGGCTTGGAGATTGGGGTCTCTCCCAGCCCTACCAAGAGATGCTTCCAGGAATTGAATCTGCAACCTTCTGCATGCACGCACATTCCTCTCCCCTAGTCCGGCATCTCATTTCCCGCAGCCCTAATGCATACCATATGCGACACATCGTGATTTTTCATACCATATGAAATTATCCCCACTGCCATGTCATTTGGGCGAGAGAGTCCCCTGTTAGTATACGGGCTCAACTCATTTCCACCTGACAGCCAATGGAAAATGGTTTGCTGGCTCCAGGAGGTGCGTAAAAGAGGCTCGATATTTTCAGACCTTGATAAACCTTTCCTCCCAAGACTGTTTTTGGCTAATTAACTGCCTTGGGTAGCTTGGAACTGATCCTGCTTTTTGGATTCTGCCACTTCCTTTCCGTTGCACGCAAACTCTCAATTATTTCCCAGTGTCTAAACACTGTCCCTTTTCCAACAGGCTAAATTGCTTTGCCAGTGGCTCTTTGGATCTGTGTGGAAAGGGGGATGGAGACAGGCAGAGCCGGTCAGCATAATATACTACTCTACTCTGTCGCCACTGCGTCTGCGTAATTGTCTCCTACATTTATGATCTGGCTTGAACTGTGGCAATGTGAACACATTTTTTTCCTGTCCCAGACACTGTGTAATTGAATTGGATGTGAAGCTGAAGGGGGAAAAAAATAGTGGAGAGAGGAAGAGAGGGGATTTATAGTGAATTATAGCTGATGATTTTAAGGCTTCAACTGGGGGGGAAGCTGGTGCATTAACAACCAGCATGCCCCCATTGTTATAGTTTCACTGTCAAGCTAAGTTTAGCAACAAAAGACTTGGTTTTCCTGGTCTTGGCATTGTTATCCCTTTCTACAGGGGTTGACCATTACTTATTGATACCATGCCATCCACACGCGTGACACTTGGCAGAATAACAAATGCAAAAAGGAGCTTATCAGCTCCGTTTGGGCAGCAGGGAAGATGCCAGAAGAAATAAGAGGAGCCTGTCGGGTGGATCAGGTCAGGAGGGCCCATCTAAGCCCAGCACTTCTGCTTGTCTACTTGCTTGATCCATGCTTTCCAGGTGTCAGTCCGAGTGGTTTTCCCCTTGCCTTGCTCCTTTCCCAGAGAAAACCCACTCTTTAGTGCTAAATTGGAACAAACATCAATCCGGAGAAAATTCAAATTTCTCTTTGCTCCCATTGAGTGCTAAATAGTGTTTTTCCCGAGCTGTGCTTTCTGCTGCGCACGCGCGCGTGCCCGGCTTCCCGCCTTCCTCTTTCTCTCCGCCCGCGGCGCCATCAGCACATTCCTCCTGTGAAGATGTGTGTGTATACTGCATAAGAGCTGCTTGATTTGTGTGGTGCCTGGGTTTCAAAGGGCTTTTGTTGGGAAAACAGACTATGAATAACAACCCTTGCTACTATCCCAGAAGCTAGAGGATGCTCTCCTCTTTGCCACCACTGCATTATGACATCATCAACCATATATAGGAGCTGCTGCTTGCCTTCTTTGAAACATAGCTTCATCTTCCAGCATTCTGAAAGCATTAGGAGATAGATCAGGAACTTCTGGTTTGTGGTGTAGTGCTGTACAATGGCTAAGAGAGTAGCAGAAAAGGAGCTGACTGACAGGAACTGGGATCAAGAAGAAGAAGAAACTGAAGAGGTGGGAACATTCTCAGTGGCCAGTGAAGAGGTTGTAAAGAACAGAGCAATTAAGAAGGCAAAGTGTAGAAATGTGGGGTTTGAGGCTGAGAGTGGTGGAGCTTTTAAAGGTTTTAAAGGTTTCGTTTTGCTGTCTGGAGGTGGAGGATTTTCTGGCTTTGGCAATGGCACCGGAACAAAGCCTTTAGGGGGGCTATCCAATGGCGGCGGCGGCATTGCAAATAGCTCATCGTTCACCAATTTAAAGACTGCTGCTGAAACAACTACTACATTTAGTTCTGTGGTGTCCAGTGGTTCAGTGAATAATACTGTAACTGAGAAAAAGCCTGTAAGTGTGGAAGCAAATGGTGAGAGCCAGCAGCCCTTGTCCTCTGGATTCACTGAGAACAAAGCACGCAGCCCTGATGCTTATCATAAACAGTTAGCCGCTCTAAATTGTTCGGTGCGTGACTGGATAGTAAAACATATAAATGCCAATCCACTCTGCGACCTGTCGCCGATTTTCCGAGACTATGAGAAATATTTAGCTGAGATAGAGCAACGCGGAATGAGTAGTGAGAGCGGTTCTGAAAGTGACAGTAACAAGACAGTTGGAACTCAGCCTGGGTCTGCATTTGGGAGTCCAAATCTTCAGCAGAGTTCAACGTTTTTCTTCAATAGCAACATATCTGAGAATGCACCAGGAAAGAAAACAGAAATGGAAAAGAAAAAGGAACCAAAACTAGGGTCTATGTCAACTGTCTCCTTTACTTTTAGCAAGAGCGTAGACAACTCTGGTCTGAATTCTGGTGCATTACCTAGTTTCTCATTCTCTCCTGGAAGTGCAAGTTTATTTGGAAAAGATACAAGCCAAGGCAAGGTTGTTTCTTCATTTTCCAGCAAAGCACTAGATATTCAGACAGAAAGTGGTGGCAATGAAGATAAAGGGGGTGATGAAGAAGATGAGGAGCCACCAAAGGCAGTAGTGAATGAAATAAAGGAAGATGATGCCTTCTACTCAAAGAAGTGCAAAGTTTTTTACAAGAAAGATAATGAATTTAAAGAAAAAGGTATAGGAACGCTACACTTAAAACATGCAGGAAATCAGAAGATTCAGCTATTAGTACGGGCAGATACCAACTTAGGCAACATATTGCTGAACATTTTGGTGCCTCCTAAGATGCCATGCTCCAGAACAGGGAAGAACAACGTGCTCATTGTCTGTGTTCCAAATCCACCCATTGATGAGAAGAATGCTACCGTCCCTGTTCCTATATTGATAAGAGTGAAAACAAGTCAGGATGCAGATGAGTTGCACAAAATTTTACTGGAGAAGAAGGAGGTCTAAAAATCTGGGCTGTTGAAAATTACAGACGAAACTTGCCCAACTGCTGCTGCTCATTTCCCCTCTCTTGACTCTGCTAGTAACTTTTTAAACCACTTCTGACATTCTAAGGACTGTTTAGGAACTCTGAAGAGCTTTGGTGAGGGAAAGAAACTAAGATGGCCAATAAAAGCTTTTAAAAAAATAAAATAAAAAAATAAATAGTGTTTTTCCCTGGGGGAAAGCAGTGCGACAAGGGGAGATGTATTCAAGGGGATGCTGCCTTCAACAGTAGAGAGAAAAAATGGTGCTGAAATAGCTTTTCCTGTTCCTTATGGTCCTCCAGACCACCTCACTGCTAGAAGAGTTTCAGTCACCTCTTCCATTGGACTGTATACGGAGGCCCAAAGGAGTCAATCTCTGGAATGAACTAGCCATTTCAGCCCAACAGCTGGATGTTACTCCCTCTGTGGTTCTCTCACCAGATGTTTCTGGCAGGGCTGTGTGCTGAGTCCCTAATTCCCTCTGTGGCCCCAATCAGTCTACCACTAGATGGTTTTGTTTGAAAATGTTGAAACCAAGAAGACAAAAACTTCAGGAAAGAATGGGGAAAATGTATAACTAAGATGATGGATGATGATGCCGAAATGCCAAAGATGACCGTGAAGATCAGAGATCAAGATGAAAAAAAGTTTGAGCAGGAATGGAATAAATTTATAGACTATTTAAAAGTCCACTGTAAATATATTAAAATGTTAGCTGGTTTGATATAACATTTATGTAATTATACAATCAGAAATTAAGATAAATAAGAGGGAAAACAAAGAGTTTGGAGAAATAAAATGAGATGCAAGAAATTATGGGGGAGAAAATTGGAATCCAGGGAAGGGGTGGGGGGAAGTCTATATTGTATTTTTTGGGAAAGTATTGAATTATTGTGATTATAAAATTTGAAAATAAAATATATTTTTTTTTTAAAAAAGAGATTTTTAGAAACATCTTTCCATTGGAGTCTGAATCCCTAGTTCGTTGCCAATCATCCAGAGCCACTTTGAGACAGCATGAAGGGTTTTCCTCAGGTGCTTGGAGTTCCTTCCCCACCATCTACCCCATGGAAAGCATCAAATTCCTCTTGGAATCCAGTCCTCTCTTCAATCACACCACCTTGAGACTTTTCCACGCTTCCCAGCATGGAAGTAGGGCTTCATTTTTTCTTTGCTCTCTCCCTCCTAACATCATGAAACCTCTCCACTGGGTAGTGAACTTGCCAGGTTCTTCAATGCATCAAGTTTGCTACCAGAAGTATTTCAATAATTATCTTGCCGTGCAGGCAAAGACCGGCAGCTGGGAGCCCTGAATTACAGCCAACATGAGGCCCCTGATAATGCCCGGCAGCACTTTTCCTCTTCTGTGCAATACTGTGAATGGAGACAGGAGGGAAATTAGGTTCATTGTTGTATTGGTTCCCTGTGGCTCCTCTCTCTGGTGTTAGAAGTTAACATTAATTTTCAGGGAGCCCATTTTCTTCTTCTCTTCTGGCCTGTTGGTGTGTTAATGGGATTACAAGAACTGTCTTCAAAGAACCAGCTCATTCCTGAGAGCGCGGTACAACTGGTGGCAATTTTGTCCTCCAGATTCAAAGAGAAATTTGTATTCATATCTATGTTAGCATTTGACGATCTACAAAGGACCTCTCTTGCCATTGTCCTTCTAAGAAGGGAGAGCAGGGACCTTGAAGTTCCCAACAGCTGTTAATCAAGCAAGCATACAGGTCACCTTTGTCACAGTCAGGACGCCTATGTCCTGGCCAGGCCTGCACACAATCTTGTTTGTCCTCAGTAACCAAAATTATATTATCCCATTTTTTTCCAGCCAGAATGGCCAATGGTTAGGAATGATAGGAGCAGCAACATTGGGACGGCCACAGGTCCCCCTACCCCACCCCGTTTTAAATTCTCATTCCTATAATTTTGTCTATAGCACTGTGAACATTACAACTGTGTTGTAATTGGACAGTAAATAACGTGCCTTGAAATATCACTTCCATATACAAGCAGAAAAGTTGTTTTCCTTCATTTTCAAGGAATTGTAGAAAACAAAGTGGCACTAATAAAGAAAAGTTCCAGGGTGGCAACAGAAAGCAAACTAAAAATGCTTTTGCAGTTCATCAAAACTATCCAGCAATATCAAGTTATAGGGAAACTGGTGCTATTAAGAGTAATCCTTCTGGTTGGTTAATTGGTTGGGCAACTTCCATGCACATGATGTGTGATGCTAATTATTTCCCCCAAGAGTTAAATGATAACTAATCAGAGGCAGCTACAGGAGAGCTATGAGATTAAGTGAGGGTCAGATGCCTTGTCATATCAATATATAAGGTATATAAGAGGATGACCCGGCCTGCCCAGGCCTCACTCAATTTTGTTTATAACACTCTTCCATTCTCTTCTAGTTGTGAGGGTGTGGGATGGGGAGGAGCCTCACAAGTGGTGTAGCCTAGGGCCTCTCATCATCTAAATCCGGCCCTGATTGTACCCCTCCCCCCCCCCCGCCACCACCATTTTTATTGAAATGTGGCCACCCACAAACCTTGGAAAGAGGGCAGCTTCCTTTGGGGGGGGGAGCTAACTTAACAATGCAAAGGTCATCTCTCGCCCCAACCCCATGAAGTCCTTAATTTGCAGCTTTGCCTTTCAACACATGTAATGCACTCAGTCCACAAGCATTTCAAATGGGAGCCCGTGACATTTCAATGCCAAACCTTTAGAAATCTATTTCCTCACACTTTACAATCTAAACGTCTACTGGAATCAATAACCTCTGAATGGCAGGCAGCCCTTTGCCAGGCAATAATGTTGCAGTCTGAATTTTCTCTCTCCTTGTCAATTTCTCACTAAATAAACCTAATGGTCTCAGGACACAACACTGGCATCACAAATTAAGTTTTTGTTCAAGCATTAGCTTCTGAGATGCTGCCAGATGACTCCTTTAATGGCTGGCAAAGGTGAGACATTCTGGTGTGTGTGTGTGTGTGTGTGTGTGTGTGTGTGAATACACCTACTGTTGTTTTGTAAACAACAACAGACCCACTGTCATCTGGAATCCAGCCTGCATTGATAAACTTTAAAGGGGACAAATGTGTAAACTTTAAACTGTAAAGGTTTAATTTAATAACCTGGATATTGGATCAAGTCCCAGGAAATGTGTAAAAGAGCCTTGGAAACCATAAGGCTACTTTGGGACTCTATACAAAAGGATTTCGGAGATCCTAGCAACTGGCATCTATTAAAGAGCTCAGCAAAAATCAATAGAGGAGACTTCAGTGCCAACAATAATTTCATATTTCACAGAGCTGGGCAGCCAAGATTATAACCTTGGAATCTAACACTGCTTTTCCACTGGCACCATTTGTCATCGTTCTTTCTTTTCCCATTCTTTTCTCTTTCTTTTGTTCTTCTGTACTTTCACATGTTCCCCTCCTCACACACACATAACAAAAATAAAATAAAATACAAACAAGGAGGGCTAGTTGCGGGCATGAGAAAACATGTGAGTCAACCTTCCCCTCCGTACCTATGGAGTGAGGTGGCCTGAAATGAGTTTAGGGTGGTTTTAAAAGCTTGGACTCTCCCTCTCAGAACGCTTGAAAGGTCTGCTATTATCTCTATGTGGTAGCATTTATTGATAGCCAGCAGCAAGGTACAGTGGTACCTCAGTTTTCAAACAGCTTAGTTCATGAACAACTTGGAACCTGAACGCTGCGGAACCGGAAATAGGTGTTCCTGTTTTCGAAATTTTGGGGGGTACCTTCCAACCCTATGATTCCATGAGTTATTTTGTTGTGTGTTGCATTAGTTTCATAGGCTGAAAGATAAGGGGGGGGGTGTCTAAATTATGTGTATACCGTATTTTTCGCCCCATAAGACGCACTTTTTCCCCTCCAAAAATGAAGAGGAAATTGGGGTGCGTCTTATGGGGCGAATGCCTGCAAGCCTTGCGCGCCCGGCAGGAGGTCCCACCGGGTGCGCAAGGCTTGGGGCGGCAGCCTGTTGCCCGAAGCATGGGGAGCCCTGGGGAGGGCTCCCCCTGCTTCGGGCGAGTGTCTGCAAGCCTCGCGCACCCGGCAGGAGGTCCCACCGGGTGCGCGAGGCTTGGGGCGGCAGCCTGTCGCCCGAAGCACGGGGAGCCCTCGGGAGGGCTCCCCCTGCTTCAGGCAAGTGTCTGCAAGCCTCGCGCACCCGGCAGGAGGTCCCACCGGGTGCGCGAGGCTTGGGGCGGCAGCCTGTCGCCCGAAGCAGGGGGAGCCCCCGGGAGGGCTCCCCCTGCTTCGGGCGAGTGTCTGCAAGCCTCGCGCACCCGGCAGGAGGTCCCACCGGGTGCGCGAGGCTTGGGGCGGCAGCGGACTGCTTGCGCGCACCTAGAAGCTTGGGGCGCGCTGAGCTCAGCACGCCCCAAGCTCCTGGTATAGCGCAGCGATCCGCTAGCCCTGGGAGAGCCCCGCGGCTCTCCCAAGGCTAGCGGACTGCTTGCGCGCACCTAGAAGCTTGGGGCGCGCTGAGCTCAGCACGCCCCAAGCTTCTAGGTGCGCGCAAGCAGTCCGCTGCCGCCCCAAGCCTCGCGCACCCGGTGGGACCTCCTGCCAGGTGCGCGAGGCTTGGGGCGGCAGCGGACTGCTTGCGCGCACCTAGAAGCTTGGGGCGCGCTGAGCTCAGCACACCCCAAGCTCCTGGTATAGCGCAGCGATCCGCTAGCCCTGGGAGAGCCCCGCGGCTCTCCCAAGGCTAGCGGACTGCTTGCGCCCACCTAGAAGCTTGGGGCGCGCTGAGCTCAGCACACCCCAAGCTCCTGGTATAGCGCAGCGATCCGCTAGCCCTGGGAGAGCCCCGCGGCTCTCCCAAGGCTAGCGGACTGCTTGCGCGCACCTAGAAGCTTGTGGCGCGCTGAGCTCAGCACCCCCCAAGCTCCTGGTGTAGCGCAGCGATCCGCTAGCCCTGGGAGAGGCGCCCGGCTCTCCCAGGGCTAGCGGAGACCTTGCCGGCACGCAGAAGCTTGGGGCGCGCTGAGCTCCGCACGCCCCAAGCTCCTGGTGTAGCGCAGCGCACCTGGGGGGGGGGGAATAAAAATTTTTTCCTTTATTTCCCCCCAAAAAATCTAGGTGCGTCTTATGGGCCGGTGCGTCTTATGGGGCAAAAAATACGGTACTTTATCTCACACACCAGAGCCCGCCAACCCATGGGGCAGGCTAAGGCCGCTGCCTTGTACAGTGGAACCACAAAGGTGGCACTCTCATGGGTTCCCTGCCCACCTTGCTGCCTCTGCTGCTTGCAAAAGAAGCAGAGGAAGCAGTGGTTGGCTAGATTCCCGTGAGATCCCACTGGAACCTGCCATGGCCACTTCACAGACATAGCCACGCAACCCGGGGAAAGGAGCATTTAGGGTGGTGCCACAGCAGTAATGGGGTAGCAGCTTCCCATGTCGCCTTGACACACACACAAGGCTGCAATCCTATATTCACTTAACTGACAATAATCCCTTTGAACTAAATGGGGCTGTGTCAGGTGTCAGAGGCTCCAACCCCACACGGTAGGTTGCCAGGAATGGATAAGACAAGGAAAGTTCTTACCAAGGCTTTTATTCAATATTCACAGAGAGAGGCTTGGGAATGCAGCCTCTTGGAATAATGGCGTTGTCCCAAGTGAATCTCCACCCCATCCGTCTCTCCCATTATGCATCATCGCTACAGGTGTTGAGCTGTACCTGCCTTTGAGCTCTTTGCTCTCCTACTTTCAAGGTCAACCAGGTTCTGGGAGAGGGGGGTCTTGCATGCTTTCTAAAAACACTGAGTCCATCAGCTGTCTCCCCCTGCTGCTGCTGCTGCTGCTGCTGCTGCTGCTTCTTCTTCTTCTTCTTCTTCTTCTTCTTCTTCTTCTTCTTCTTCTTCTTCCTCCTCCTCCTCCTCCTCCTCCTCCTCCTCCTCCTCCTCTCCCATTATTTCCCAGCTTTGTCCCTCATCTGCCTCTGAGCTGTAACCTCCCTCAAACCCCTGTTGTAATTCTGAACTGTCTTCTTCTTCTCTGGAAGGGTCAGGCTGGGGAGGCAGTTGTGGTGATCACACAGGGTCCCCAGACGCTTCAATGTCTACTGATCCCTGTGCCACCACTTTATTTCTCGCTGCCACCACCCAGGCCCTACCTGGGACAATACTGAGTCCAGTCAGGGTTAAATTGAAATATAAACTTTTGTTTATTTATTGCAGTTTAACAAGTGTGTGGTTTCATAAACAGTATCAGTCAATTACATTCATGGGGTGCCTATCCAGTCCTAAAACTTTCGCTACCTGCTCTCACTCACTAAACCACCTCTCAGATATCTACTTGTCTGCCTAGTCCCTAACTGTTCCTGACTCAGCCTATTTCATTACACTAACTCAACCTACCCACAACTCTATCCCAATTCACTCCCACTCCAACCAACCACCCAACTCCCAACGAACTCCTCCCAGAGCTAGTTTTATAGTCCCTCTGACTCCACCCCCCTGGGTACTGACTGGGCAACCTGTTTAACTATTTCACCTCCAGCACTCTCTCATATGTTAACGTCACAGCAGCCTCCATCATTCCTCTTCTGCACAGTCCCTGACAGGCATGTAATATAGGACTGTGCAGCTTGTTCTTCAGCCCTGACCCCTGGCGCATCTTGAACTTTATCAATTCAAAGAATCCCCAGTTGGTCATTAGGCAAATCATGTTGGCTGTCATTGCTTGATTGTGTTTGCATACAGAATGACTTACTATGCACCTGTGCTTTTTCCAGTCATATGTTTACATGTGCGTTTTAATTAATTTCTGTCCAGAAGGGTGCTGATTAGTTTATGGATACAGTAGCACTTAATTGGCCCTTGCTAATAACATGGACCTGCTGCTTCCCTGAAAGGAATGTTTGGTCATCACAGCTTGGAGGAGTCACAGAAAGGAGGAAAAATAAACCACAGGCAGGTCTTCTTCTTTTCTGTTTCCATTTTAAAATAAGAATAAACTGCAAAGTGTGTTTGAATATTAATAAACACACCCTCTCCCCACACCTATCTTACATTCCTGACATCTGAACAGTTCAGCTGAATTAAACACACAAAAAAAGAAAGTTAATAATGCAGTAGTTTAGGTGGGAAAATAATAAGTCTGATGTCTAATTGCAAATGAGGAAAGACTGAATTAATTATTGCTATTAACATTCAAATTATTCGGCAATTTAAAAATGTGGGCTAACATGTGGAGAGCGAGGTACATGACACGACTGAACTTGAAAATAAGAAGGATAAATAAGCAAAAGCTCTCCAGCTCACCGCCACCTTCCTCACCTTTTATGCAATTCAGCCTGAGCCGAAAAGAAACACTCAACATTTTTTGTGTATGGGGAATAGATTTTCATCTGTGCAGGGAATAATTAAGTCTGGAACATGTTATCAAATTACTGTGTTACTCTTGCTACATCTCCCAAACAAGCAAAATATTATCGTTTTTGCCCCCAGAGACTTTATGGGCTTCCAATGGAGCTGAATGTTGGAAGATTAAGGGCAGATTAAAGAAAAGACTTAATCACAAAGTGCCAAGTTAAATTATGGAAGGCACTCTCACAAGAGGTAGTGATGGCCTCTAACTTGGATGACTCTAAAAGAGGAATGGAAAAATGCATGGCGCATAAGGCTATCAATGACTGCTAGCAATGGTGTCCATGTTCTACCTCTACTATTGGTGGGAACTATAAGTGCATAGGGTGCTGTTGTGCTCAGGTCCTGCTTTGGGGCATCCCATAATAGGCATCTGGTTGGCCACTATGAGGACAAGATGCTGGACAAGATGAGCCATTGGCTTGATCCAGGAGGGCTCTTCTTATGTGTGATTGCTTAATCAGCACTAGTGGTATTGCATGAACGCGGGTGGCGCTGTGGTCTAAACCACTGAACCTCTTGGGCTTGCCAGTCAGAAGGTTGGCGGTTCGAATCTCCATGACAGGGTGAGCTCCTGTTGCTCTGTCCCAGCTCCTGCCAACCTAGCAGTTCAAAAGCACACCAGTGCTGTGGCGGGAAGGTAAATGTTCTTTCAGTGTGCTCTATTGCATTTCCGTGTGCTCTGTTTTCCATCACGGTGTTCTGTTGCGCCCGAAGCAGTTTAGTCATGCTGGCAACATGACCCAGAAAGCTGTCTGTGAACAAACGCTGGCTCCCTCAGCCTGAAAGCGAGATGAGCATTTGACTGGACGTAACCGTCCAGGGGTTCTTTACCTGTTTATTCCATCCATAAGCAGTGTGTGAGAGAGAAAGAGGGGAAAGAGAGAGAGAGAGAGAGAGAGAGAGAGAGAGAGAGAGAGAGAGAGAGAGAGAAATCATGGTCACTTCTCCGCACTGTGTGTGCATGCACATGCAAAAGAGGAAGAAGGGAACAGCTTGGCAAAGGAGAAAGGAAAAACTGCACAGTTTTGCATGCAGCCTACAAGAAGCAGGATTGAGGGTCTATGGAGAGCAGGTTCCATCCTATTGCTTTGGGAACTGTTACTTCTCCAGACTGTAAATAAAGAAGTATTACGAACATGCCATGGAACTCCAATTCTTGCTCCTCACAAAGAAGATGATCAATGAAACAGTCTCCCATTTAGGAAACTGGCAAGTCTCCCATTTAGGAAACCAAGCATTATGTTCTGTTTTCCAAACCACCACACTCCTGGGTCATTGGCACTTGTTGTGTGAATTGGTGTCAACAATGTGCAGGGCTCTCCATATTGTCAACTAAGGAGTGTCTGATTGCACCTTCGCAGGGTGTAACAGGGCAGGAGTCATCTTTAGGCCATTCATATATCTCTCACACAAACAAACTCCCTGGCTACAATGCTTTTTATGGGTACTGTTTTGCAGATTAACCATGTAAAGCGAGAGTCTGCAAAAATCTATTTTGACCATAGACTGTGTTGCGTGTTCTGCATATTTCTGCACTGGAATAAAACACAGAGATGAGCTCCTAAGACCTCCCATCCCCAACCTTGAGGTGCTAAGCCGGTTTGGGCTTTATCAAACTTGTCATTTTCTGTTGCTCCTAAGCTGTTTAATCCATGCGCTCGATGCAAAAGCTCCCGCTAGGAGGAAGAAATGTTTCTGGCAGTGGAACCCAGCCTGTCAGCTTCCACTACAGCCTGTCTTCTGCATTATGCTGTGAAATAGGAAATTATCCTTAATACGGTAGGGAAATCAAACGACTTAGGATGCCTATCAAAGCGTCTAATAGAGAAGAACATCTGCTTTGCTGGCTCCTTTTCTTCTTTTCATGTTTCAAACTCTTTTACATTTAAGGGATGACAAAGACAAGAAGCTCCGCTTCCCAGGAAACAATGAGGTGTGTCCCATAGGCGATCGCACCAACTGTCGGGGGACCACAACCAAGATAACAGGAAACGGTGTTGGAAAACTGATTTAGTGAATACAACGTCATTTCACCTTATCTGTTCCCTCTGCCTTGCACTTCTCAGGGACAAGCAGATAGGAAAGTTTCTACGGGACAGCCTGAAAGCAGAAGCCATGCCCCATTCCGGAAATTCACTTGCTTTCTCGTATGCGCAATCTCCTCTTGAAGATTGAGCCGTGCCCCCAAAAGTGTATAAATCATTTCATTACAAATCTCATAGTCTTTATTGCTTTGCTAAGGGCCATCACCAAGTTTTGCAACAGAAGAAGAAAAGATAGTAAACCCCCAAACGGAAGACATTTCATTAACTGATTCAAACATGGAGAGAGGTGGGCAAATCTGCTCTCTCACTTGTACCATTAACTACTCGTGAGTCAGGTTGAAGGAAGAATCCAGAAAGTTTATTTACTGCAATGCAGTCGTACCTCATGTTGCGTCCACTTCATGTTGCATCTTTTTGCGTTACGTCCCGTGGCAACCCGGAAGTACGGGAACGGGTTACTTCTGGGATTCGCTGCTTGTGCATGCACAGAAGCGCCAAAGCACATCGTGTGCCTGCGCAGACGCAGCACTTCGAGTTGAAGGCATTTCACGTTATGGACGGGCCTCCGGAACAGATCCTGTCCATAACACGAGGTACCACTGTAAAGTGTTTCAGCGGGATCGCTCCACAAAGGCTGGAACCCCACCCAAATACCCGGGGTGTGTGTGTTACTTATAGGTTTCTTACACAAAGCATTGCAATTTCCTCCAATCATATGCATTCTTATTACCTCATTCAAAGAAGCATACAAGCTGTCGTTAGCCAGAACCTATTTTGTTACATTTCATTTTAGTGTGCCTGCGCTTCTAGAATAAGCATATTCGTTGACATAGCTTTAATTAACTGTGATTGCATGGCCTTCACATAAATACATTGTGTTGCAGAAGCTATTGTGCTTTGCATTGTGTGTGTGTGAACCTGCGTGTATAGCTACAGTACTTGTGTTCTTGTGATAAGAGTTTTAGCTTCTCTTGGGGGGGCGGGGGGGGGCTACTTGTAAAGGAAAGACTTTCTCAGCAGTTTCTTAAAGCGATAGGCTATAAGTTCCCTTTACCAGTCACACTCAGGAGTCCATATTACCACATTTTTGGGACCCTCGAGGCCCCTCCCACACCATCATCAAGTCTTGCAATAGAAGAAGAAAAGATAGTAAGGCCCCAAATGGAAGACATTTCATCAACTGATTCAAACGTGGAGGGGGGGCACACAGGGTAGAGTCCTCCAAGTGGTGCAGTCCTCTCCTAAATAAATAAATAGTGCCACTGCTCCAGAAAGGGCTGTGCAGAATATATATTTTGATGGCAGGAATAGGGTATGGCTGGCCCTACAGCTGTAGTGGAATCACAGCTCCCAGCATCCTTGACCATTAGCCACATTGGATAGGGCTGATGGGAGCTGGGGTCCAAGGACACCCCTGGAGGGCCAGTGACACACTTTGGGCTCTCAGATTTCAGCAGCACCCTGTGAGACAGTTAAAATTTGGCATGCCTCCCACCTCTCTAGCTCTGTTCTCCAATGTTGTTATGGCGCCCCCTGCAGCATGGCACCCAGTGCGGCCGAACTGATCACGCTCTACCCTAGAACCCCATCTGCAGGGGGCTGTATGTCCCCAAACCCTAATAGATAGGCTGGACGCACCTGTGAAATAATGAAGCATCCTCTGCCCCTCTCCCTGGAGAAGCGTTGTTAGCTTTAAAAGCAAACATTAATTTGCAGGATGAAAGCATCCAAAATCTAAGTAAAGGGCTGTAGAACTCTGTGATGCCGTACATCTGAGACAGTTAAGTCCGTTGGTACGGTTATGGCAGTTATTAGAAGTCTTAACAGTTAGAGCAGCAGGGATGTTCTGTTGTGCTGCTGTCTGCCTCACAGTAAGTCTGTACCCGGATTTATCGTAGAGAAAAATCTGTGTAAGATGTATTAATGGCATAAGTAATACCTACCTGCATTGCCTATTTAATCTGCAGCGGTTTAGACCACAGCGCCACCCACATCCCTCTTGGGCTTGCCAATCAGAAGGTCAGCGGTTTGAATCCCTACAATGGGGTGAGCTCTCATCACTCTGTCCCAGCTCCTGCCAACCAGAGTTTTGAAAGCACGCCAGTTGCAAGTAGATAAATAGGTACGGCTGCGGCGGGAAGGTAAATGACATTTCCGTGCGCTCTGGTTTCTGTCACGGTGTTCCGAAGCAGTTTAGTCATGCTGGCCACATGACCCGGAAAGCTGTCTGTAGACAAACCCCAGCTGCCTCAGCCTAAAAATGAGATGAGCGCCGCAACTCCATAGTCACCTTTGACTGGTCTTAACCGTACAGGGGTCCTTTAACTTTTTTACCTTAATCTGCAAGTGCAAGTACACTAAGTAAAAGTTATCCATTATTTGAACTTTAAAAGAGAGAGCCTTGCGTAGTTTTTATAGGAGGAAAGGGGAACTAATGGAGTTTGGCAGTTGCTGGTGCAACAACTCATCTGGCTGATTTCTTAGTTCTTTGAGATGCCACAAAGATTACCCTGATGGATGGACTTCTCTTGCAGCCTGATTCTTAATTTCTGCTGGCTCCCTTTAGCAAGACCAAGGTCCCACTGTTACCCTGAGCCAACCCTGCTGCCTTTGATCCTGTCCACAGGATCACAATCCACTGCCCACAGCACAGCTTCTTTGCAAAGTGTCAAGAGAGCAGGAGACACAGAGTTAGTGGGACAAGGGAAGACAGGAGGCTGCTTTGCAATCACATTCTCTCCCTGTCTCCCTTAAGCATTTTTCACACACTAAATGACTCAGAACCAAAACGTTGATTAATCAAGTCCTGAGCCCAACCACCCATGTCTGTACTAATAAGCTGCAATGCAAATTCTCACCCAGGCGCAACACCCAAATACGATTCTGTCTGTGTTTTGTCACACTGACACAACTGGGCTTGTTTTACGTTACTGATGTTCTGTTTTTTCTTCCCTAGTAAGCAATGTGAGGAAAGCAAGAGAGCGGAGTGATGGGAATAGCAAGTGGGGTGTTGGAGGCAGCAGAGAGAAGAAAACAAGGGCGCAGACTGCTGAAGTTAGTGGCAAAGTCACATTCCTACCTTACTGCAAATTGGGTAGTGTCAATTTCATGCCAGCTAAAAGGAGAACGGTTTTGCATTACCTTTCTCAGCCCTCCGAGACGGGATTTGTGAAAGCGTCAGCATCTCACAGTTCGAAGTATTGTAAGTTTAGGAGATTTGAATATATATAGAAGGCATGGAGTCCCATTGCTAAATCAGCTCACCCAACCCCAACTTGGAATTGATGGCACTTCCAAAATACCTTCTGCCAATGAAATGGGATGAAATGTTTTGTTCCTGATGCTGCTTATTGAATTACCTCTTTCCGCTGCACCCAAGATAACCAATCTGCATATGCATGCTTTCTTTGATGTCACCTGGGAATTCATTGTGCAAACACTTTTAAGATTAATGATTCAAAGCATGGGGGAAGAGAGAAAACAAAGATAAATCTCCCTTACTGGGGAAAAGATTTGGTTCTTCCAGAAATTAGCACATGAACAAAAATAGCTTTCTTTCTTTCTTTCTTTCTTTCTTTCTTTCTTTCTTTCTTTCTTTCTTAGGGGCTGCACTCTATCAAAAGTAGGGATGGGGAAAATATTCATTCTGTTCCCATTTTACTGCAAAACATACACACACACACACATACACACCAATACGCAAACCAAAATTCAGGTATCTTTTGAAATTAAAATAAACAGATGAACAGAATGTTAGATTGAGAAAATAAGAAACTAAGAGAAATTAAAATTGACAGGTTCATCCATCCTTAGGTAACAAAGACAGTCAAGAATCCCACTGCCAAGCTTTGGCTAGTACACAAACTGCGCCCGTTTCTGGAAAAGATGGGCCTTCAAGGCTCAGTGCCTGAATGCTCTTTTTCTTGCTCTGTAGCTTTCCCTGCACAAATCTGCTATTTAAAACTGAAGCGCAACAAATGACAATTTGGATTTTCCATGGATTGTCATTTGCTCCAATTCAGCTTTAAAGAGTGGGTTTTCATGGGGAAAGCTCCAGAGGAAAAGGACCTTCTGACACAAGTCTTTAAAGTGCAAACTGTCCCTGGAAAGCACAGAGGAAAGGTAAGTGTGGATGAGCCCCTTCTTGTCACTGTCAAACACAAAGAGCAAAAAGCCATTCATTTGGAAAATCCTTCTCCATGACCAAGTCAACTTCACTGACTCCAGGCATAGGCGCCGACTCCATGGGGCCTGAGGGGGCCCGAGCCCCCTCAAAAATTCGTTTGGGGGGGTTCCGCCCCCCCAATAATCTCGGGCGCCCCTCCAGCAGAGCGCCGCCGCTGAGGAAGCCTGAGAGGGGAGGGGAGGAGTTTCTGGGGGGAGGGAGGGGAGAGATCAGATCGCATGGGGAGGGTCGGGGGGAAGAGGTCACCGAGAGCCACCTGAGCATCAGCCCGAGGGCAAGAGCGCGGCGCTGAAATGGGATCCTCTGCTCACATGCCGAGGCACAATCGGGAAGGCGGAGCGTGGCTGGCTTTGCGCACCGAGAGAGGGGGAAGAGGGAAGAGGATCGTTCCAGCTGCGACTCCCATCGGAGGATACAGGCAACAGGATTGCAGCGCCCTGGGGACGGACGAGGCTGATGCAAACTTTCTAGGGCTGGGTTGCGCGCGCTTTTGGAGAGTTTGTGCTTTCCTCGTGAAATGGAGGAAATAACGTCAGGTCGTCCTTTTTTATTTTATTTTATTTTTTGCACAAAGAAAGCAAAATTTAGAAATACTTGCACAAAGATGCACAAACAAGCCACGATTCAGAGACGCTCGGTCAGATGTAAAATCGAGACAGCAACCTGGAAAAGAACTGCAGTTTGTGATCCAAGGGCTGAAGCGCAGGCAACTCTGGAGCTTTGCATCGCCCTGCTCGCAATAGTCCATATCGCGTGCCTTTCTTGTCCTTGTGACATCATCGCACCCTTGTGGAAATGCACTCCCGAGGGAGCTGTAACCCCCGCCTCCTCCCCACCTGCTCCCTCACCAGCCAGCCAGCCAGCCAGCCGCGCGCCCTAGCCGGAGAGCCCCGGCCGTCCCGGTCGCGCAATCGGCTGGATCTCCCTTCAGCAGGCCGTGCTCACAACTCGGCCCAGGGACCCTCCAGCAGCGGATCTCCGGCCCAGCTGAAGAATCCGGCAACAAGCCCCCTCCTCCCCAATCGCTCCGCCGAAATACGCTCCAAAACCCCCCAGATAGGCCGCCGGCCGCCAAGTCTCATGGCGCCCTGAGCAAGGGTCTCTCCCCAACACCGCCACCTCAAACTGCGTTCTCCCGGCTACCCGAGCGAACCAGCGGCAGGACCCCCCCAATTTTTTTTATAAGTCGGCGCCCCTGACTCCAGGTCCACGTCCATCTCTCTGGTCACATTCAGGGGGAGGACATTCCAGACCAGTGGAACAGGAAGTTATACTGACTGAAGTAACATCCTCCTGCTTGTGTCCACTCTAGGGAAACAAGGGATGTTGTATGTGACTGCTCCAGTGGATTATATCCCACACCTTAAAGTCCTAAATGACTTAAGACCAAGATCGTTAAAGGGTTATACCCCTGTGTATGATTCTGCCTGTCTCCTGTGGTCAGTGGAAGATTCCCTCTTGTTTGTCCCAGTCTGAAGTACAGTTAGTAGGAATACGGAAAATGGCTTGTTCTGCAATAGCACCTAGGACATCAAATCGCTGTGCTCCAAGAGATCTGCTTAATCCAGAAGTTGGTAACTTGCTTCCCACCAAATGATGTCAGATGATTTCCATCATACTTGACTATCAACCATGCTGGTTGGGGCTGATGGGAGCCAAAATTCAACAGCCTCCAGAGGGCCACCAGTTCTCTCCATCCCTGGCTTAACCCCCTTTTTGTTTCTTTTGGCAGCCACTTGGCCTGACTGTAACTTGGCATTTTCTTCATTCTTTCTCACTCCCCATGGTTTTGTTGATTGCCACTGTTCTGATGGTTAATAGGTGTTGGAAGCTGTTTCAAGGACCTTTCACTTCCTTCCTCCCACCATCCCATGTGTGGACAAACATGTAATTTGCCCGATGGTCAACAGAATCCTTTGGCAAGGTTTTGAAATCCCCAAATCTGTTTTCAAGAGGTCATCTTTCAATGACAGAATCCAAGGGAAGGTATCAATTGTAGGGTGTCAGGAAAATGAATAGCTAATTCAGAGATAGCCAACATGCTAAATATTGTTGGGACTATAGATCCCATTGTCTCTGACCATTGGCTATGCTGGGAGGAGTTCAATATCTGAAGGATGCTCTGTTGGCTACCTGTGATCTAATAGGAAGCTGGCATTTTCAGGAAAAATGACATTTTGTCAATTATGTTTATTGATTTCCCATTTACTTTTAACAGATTGTCACCAAATTAATACAAATTTAAAAGCTGACATTTTGAATGTGATTTGTTTGACAGTAGAACTAAGAATAATTTCAGGAGAAAATAGAAAGGAAGCAGTACTGTTGAAAGATAGAGTTTGATTTGAACCAAAGCTTCCTTTGGGCTTAGTCCCAGAATCAGATTTCAGGCTTAGCTCTTGGGCATGTGAACAAATAAGGGAAGAGTCCTTGTAGGATGTGCAGAGGCCCTTTGACCATGTTCCTGAGTTCTCTTGGGTAGCCCTTGAACATCTGCAGTTATAAACAAGGCCAGAAGTCCTCCAGATGTTGTTGGACTCCAGCTCCCATCAACCCCTTCCGGCAGCATGGCTAATGGTCAGGGATTTTGGGAGCTGGAATCCAAAACCATTTAGAGGGCTGCAGGTTACCCCAACCCTGATTTAAAGGCAGGCTTGAGACTCAGTGTGTCTCCCTTGAGAAATTTAGCACTGCCACAGACTGTTCTTGTTTAAGTCTTGATGTTTTGATCTGTGCAAAAAAGGGAAGAAGAAAAGAACACCTGGGAAGGTCATTCGGCAATTCTAGCCCCATGAAAAGCTGTCTGTTGAAAGCTGCCAACAACAGCTCATTTGCCCGGCCTGCAACTGAGCTGACATTTCCAGACCAGGTATTAAAATCTGACTTAACAAAAGCACAGATTGTTGGGTAATATTTCTCCCTTTTGGCAAAATGCTGAGCACCGAAGCAACGCTAGTTTGGCCACAGGTGGGGGATATGACTGATGAATGCTCCACTGTGTTCAAACAGCAACAGCAACCCTACAGCCTACAAGTGGAGAAGCTCCACATCAGGGAGAAAGGGTCTAATCCAGGGGTCAGCAACCTTTTTCAGCCGTGGGCCGGTCCACCGTCTCTCAGACCTTGTGGGGGGCTGGACTATATTGGGGGGGGGGTGAACGAATTCCTATGCCCCACAAATAACCCAGAGATGCATTTTAAATAAAAGGACACATTCTTCTCATGTAAAAACATGCTGATTCCCAGACCGTCCATGGGCCAGATTGAGAAGGCGATTGAGCCACATCCGGCCCCTGGGCCTTAGGTTGCCTACCCCTGGTCTAATCCAACCTTATTGCTGTTCCTCTAGTTTTATTCTTGGCCTGTTTGTCCAATATAGAGAGCTGAAGGACAAACAGGCCAAACCTTACGCCAAAGAATAAACGGACATAAATCTGACATCAAGAATCACAAAACAGAGAAACCAGTAGGAGAACACTTCAATCTCCCAGGACATTCTATACAAGATCTCAAAGTAGCTGTTTTACTACAAAGGAATTTCAGAAATAGACTGGAAAGAGAAGCTGCTGAATTGCAACTCATTACCAAACTTAAAACCATGGAGAGACCTGGTCTGAACAAAGACATTGGATTCTTATCTCATTATACATGACTAACCCATTTCTCACCTTCTCACCCCTTGCCTTTTCCTGTAAGACCTATTACAGTCGTTAAGAGTCGTCAACAGGCTCATCTCAGCTATCTGCCAATCTCCCATTCCCACCACCCTTCTGAGTAATACCCCTCCCCACCTTCTCACTATATAGAAGGATCTAGCAACTTCTGTTTCAGTGTATCTGAAGAAGTGTGCATGCACACAAAAGCTCATACCAAGAACTAACTTAGTTGGTCTTTAAGGTGCTACTGGAAGGATTTTTTTTATTTTGACTATGGCAGACCAACGGCTACCTATCTGTAACTGTTCTCATTTATGTATACAGGTAAGAATCATCCGCAGGAAACAAGGCAAGGGAGATTTCATCAGCTGGGGCCAAGCTGGATTCTATTTCATTATGTCTATCAGTGTGTTGCCAAAGGTTAACTAGTGCTAATAAAACATATTGAGGTCTAGTAACTTTTACAGTCTTTCTTACGTGGCTGAATTACAAAGCCAATTTTGTCCAGCTTCTCATTTTCTATCTGGTTAAATTTTTGCTGCTTGTTGATTGTCTCTTTGCCATTTCTCATATTGCCCAACGGATGACTCAAACTGGTATTTTGGTGGGTGGGTGGGGGGAGTTATTGCATAAGCCAGAGGCATGCTGATAGAAAGGAAGGCTTCATTAAACTCATAATAGTATGTCATTACTTCTGAGAAGTGATCGCTGTGGATTTGCTCAATAAACAATGCAGCATTAATTGCTTTAGGAACGAATTTGTATCAGCTGGCTGAGAGATCTTATCACACTGTGATGGGCAAGCCTCTTTTGAAAAATGCATTGAAGAGCTTAAGAGCATCTCTGAGCCACAAAGCTCCCATCAAAGTCAGTTCTTTAAACACCCACACTTATCAAACTTTGCAGCTCTCAGATAAGTTATTTTCCAGATAAAGTTAGAACTATTGAAGAAGGGCCTGTGAAATATCGTCTCAGCTTCCAGCATCCTTCATGCTCTTCTTCTTCTTTGGTGATCCCCCGTAGCCCAGTAAGAACACGGTTTTAACAGTGAGTCTATAAGTGACTGTGGAGGTCAATTCTGGATCCACACGTTCTTCCACTGTGGGGACATAGGCAGGAGTTGATCATGGTGAGGGTTTGCCAAGTGTGCCTTCCTCTTAGCACATTTCTCCCTTTCCTCCTGAGTTCGAGCATCTTCAAAGCCCATGACACCTTTGGTAAAGGCTGTTCTCCAGACTTGCAAGCCACTGTTTCCCAGTTGTCGGTGCTTATACTACATTTTTTTAGAATTGCCTTGAGAGAGTCTTTAAACGTCTTTTGATGACCACCAGCGTTACACTTTCCATTTTTATTTTCGGAATAGAGAAGTTGCTTTGGAAGATGATAATCAGGCATCCGCGCAACATTACCAGTCCAATGAAGTTGATGTTGAAGAATTATTGCTTTAACACTGGTGATCTTGGCTTCTTCCAGCACACTGCCATTAGTTCTCCTGTCTTCCCAAGTGATGTGTAAATGTTTTCGGAGACACTGTTGATGGAATCTTTAGAGGAGTTGGAGATAGTGGCATCACAACAGGGTGGGTGGGAGGGCGGTGCGCCCTGGGTGCCATGGCTGGGGGGGTGACAAGAAGGCACCCCACGGGGGCTCACAGTGTCGAGAGCAGCCATCGTGCCTCCGCAGCCGCATGTGGAGGATCAAGCTCTAGTTATCTCCCGCTTGTACTACTGCAATGTGCTCTACGTGGGGCTACCTTTGAAGGTGACTTGGAAACTACAGCTAATCCATAATGCGGCAGCTAGACTGGTGACTGGGGGCGGCCGCCGAGACCACATAACACCGGTCTTGAAAGACCTACATTGGCTTCCAGTACGTTTCCGAGCACAATTCAAAGTGCTGGTGTTGACCTTTAAAGCCCTAAACGGCCTCGGCCCAGTATACCTAGTATACCTGAAGGAGCGTCTCCACCCCATCGTTCTGCCCGGACGCTGAGGTCCAGCGCCGAGGGCCTTCTGGCGGTTCCCTCATTGCGAGAAGCAAAGCTACAGGGAACCAGGCAGAGGGCCTTTTCGGTAGTGGCGCCCACCCTGTGGAACGCCCTCCCATCAGATGTCAAAACGATAAACAACTACCTGACATTCAGAAGACATCTTAAGGCAGCCCTGTTCAGGGAAGTTTTTAATGTATGATATTTTAGTGTTTTTTGGTTTCTATGGAAGCCGCCCAGAGTGGCTGGGGAAACCCAGCCAGATGGGCGGGGTACAAATAAATTATTATTATTATTATTATTATTATTATTATTATTATTATTATTATTATTATTATCCTCCGTTCGTGGCTGCAGCCATGAGCAGAAGATCCCAGTGCCAGTGGCAAACCGCTATGTACAGCGCATGTGCTGTACATAATGACACCACACATGCGCTGTACATAGGGGCTATCCACCATCACCGCTCGAGCACCGTACAGACGGTGGTGGGATCCCTCCGTCGCCGCTACAGCCACATGTAGAGGATCCTTCGTTCACAGCTGTAGCAGCGATGGAGGGATCCTGGCACTGTCCATATGGTGCTGGAGTGGCGCTGCTGGCAAACTGCTATGTACAGCGCATGTGCGGCAGCGCTATGTATGGTGCATGCATCATACGTAGCAATGCCCTGCCCCGGGTGTCACAATGCCTTCATTCGCCCCTGGTTGGAGATGGCATTTATAAGTGGTCCACGTTTCACAAGTATAAAATGAGGTTGGTAGTACAATAGCTTTGTAAACAAGCATTTTGGTTTCCCCGTGAATGTCCTGGTCCTCAAACACTCTGCGCTTCAATGGGGAGAAAGCTGCACTCACAGAGCTCAGGCCCAGGCAGATGCTAGTCTAAACCTGAAGGGTATTGGTATGAGTTGGGGAGACCCTTCTAACCCCAGGTTTCAGCAACTGTGAAAATATAAGCCAGGCTAGTTTCCTGGTGAGGTGATTGCCTGGGTGATGGGCCATTAAGTGGAACAAAGGAAGTGGGTATGTGTGAGATGACAAATGGATGGGGCCCTCTCCCCCAACTTGTGCATAGTTAGAAGGATGAATTCAGTGTTGAGGGCATAGAGTTGGAGTGATTTGAGCTAAAAGCAAAGCAGCAAGCTGGAGAGAAGAAGAGAATCCTTGCTGCAGATTTATAGTGTACCCCCCACTACTCAGAGAGAATCACCGAATTCTTTGCTGATTTAAACATGTTGTCTTGCTTCTATCTTACTGAGGGAATTTGTCACAGCAGGGACAAGGAGAAAAACTCTTTATCTACCCGCTACAAATCAGTCAATGATGCAAAGCTAGGTTTGTTTTTGTTTCTTTAAGAATTCTTACTTGCTTTCATGTCTTTTGAGATTTTTCACTTTCTTCTCCTTTTATATTTCCTTTGCTTGTTCTTTTTGGATATGTGTATTTGTTTAGATTTGAGCATCTATGATTTGGTATAATAACCTTATTGTGAATCTTATGTAAATATTTTTATTTATTCTTTATAAATAAAATAAATTGGCAAACAGGTACTTCTAGAGCTAAGCCAACACAACACTTCACTAGGAAGTAAGTGGCCATAGTTAACAGCAGCAAGGACATCTTACACACTGCTGGGTGGAGCTGTTCCCCCAACAAACAACCTGATCAAAAGTGCAAAACTAAGGTTTGGTCTCCCCTAGCCATAGCTGTCAACTTTTCCCTTTTCTTGTGAGGAATCCTATTCAGAATAAGGGAATTTTCCTTTAAAAAAGGGAAAAGTTGGCAGCTATGCCCCTAGCACAGCAATCATCACTGCCAACCTTAGGGGGAAAGACTGGAGAGTATAGCATTAATTCAAAACATGATCATGTAAGCTATGGTTTGTGAGCGCTCCCTCCAAGAGCTGGTGTAGCTGCTAGGAAAATGTTAAATAAAACATTTAACCCCTGGTGATGTATGGAGGGCAGCCCCACACCTCGTGTCAGGTACACCTGCACTATCATTACCAGCTTCTCTTGAGCCCAGCCCTGCTCTTTTTCTTCCTCTGCACTCCCTTCCATCACCAATATCTGGAGATGGAAGTTAATTGGGAGAGGCAAAGCAGGAGCAGAGGTAGGCAGAATTTCCCAGAGAGAATGTGCTATAATTTGCAGCTGGTTCCTGCTGGGCTGAAGCTTGCAAGCTTTGTGCATGGTCTCCTTATTTTTATAGATTCAAGCTCTCTACCTGCTACCTGGAGGGGGCTAGGCATATCTTCAAATCAGCCCTGGAAGTCCAGCAGCCCTTGCAGAAGCAGTCAGGGTCCCAGGTACAAATCTGAGGCCTTATCTACACTATACAAACCACTTTAAAGAGTCATGGTTTCCACCCAAAAAATCCTGGGAATTATAGTTTGTTAAGGATGCTGAGAGCTGTGAGGAGACCCCTGCTCCTCTGACTTGGCCTGTTTTCGTTTTAGAGAAGCAGAAAGGAAATCAATTTTGTGGACAAGAAATACCATCCTTTTTGACAAATGCCTTATAATTTAGATACTTCTGTTTCATCCCCTGGTCTTTGAACCTCAGTCCTCCTTGCATGGGGGGGGGGGAGCAGGCTATTTTTCTGGTTTTCTTGAAGACATAATTGCTTCCTCTGTGACACAAAATCAGTACTTATCGAGTTGTCCTCAAAAAGCCAAGTATTAAATATTGGTTTAATAGCTGTGATAATGTTTTCATGGGAAACCTATCCTTAAAAAGCCACTTCTTTCCTTCCCCTCAACAACTGCAAAAACCAGGGGCCAAAAAAGTTCCCAAAATACACCTGACGTTTAGGCCTTCAGACAGCAAACATCGATTTCTGATTGGACTCAGCAGAGGGCCATGCGACAGAAGTGACAGAAAGGCTTCCAAAAATTCCATGTCAGAGCTAATCCATCAGAGCTGGTGCGTTGTTAAGAGGTTATTGTCTGCTTGGATCGATTGAGCCATTTTGCAAATGAAACTTTAATATTGATAGTAACTAGAATTTTAATACTGGCCCAGCATGACACTATTGATTGGGAGGCTGGGAGGAAAGTTTTTGGTTTTGCTGCAAAGTAAATCCTGCTACAAGAAATATCAACAACCTCAGATATGCAGATGACACAACCTTGATGGCAGAAAGTGAGGAGGAATTAAAGAACCTTTTATTGAGGGTGAAAGAGGAGAGTGCAAAATATGGTCTGAAGCTCAACATCAAAAAAACGAAGATCATGGCCACTGGTCCCATCACCTCCTGGCAAATAGAAGGGGAAGAAATGGAGGCAGTGAGAGATTTTACTTTTTTGGGCTCCATGATCACTGCAGATGGTGACAGCAGCCACGAAATTAAAAGATGCCTGCTTCTTTGGAGAAAAGCAATGACAAACCTAGACAGCGTCTTAAAAAGCAGAGACATCACCTTGCCAACAAAGGTCCGTATAGTTAAAGCTATGGTTTTCCCAGTAGTGATGTATGGAAGTGAGAGCTGGACCATAAAGAAGGCTGATCGCTGAAGAATTTATGCCTTTGAATTCTGGTGCTGGAGGAGACTCAATGGACTGCAAGAAGATCAAACCGAACCATTCTGAAGGAAATCAGCCCTAAGTTCTCACTGGAAGGACAGATCCTGAAGCTGATGCTCCAATACTTTGGCCACCTCATGAGAAGAGAAGACTCCCTGGAAAAGACCCTAATGTTGGGAAAGATGGAAGGCACAAGGAGAAGGGGATGACAGAGGACGAGATGGTTGGATGGTGTTCTCAAAGCTACCAGCATGAGTTTGACCAAACTGCGGGAGGCAGTGGAAGACAGTGCCTGGCGTGCTCTGGTCCATTGGGTCGCGAAGTGTCAGACACGACTAAACAACTAAACAACAACAACAAAATCCTGCTACTATCTCTGATGCCTTCCTCTTGGACAGGTAAATTACCTTCATCCCTGCAAAATGGGAAGAAGGCTGCAGTGATCTCCATCATCCGATCTTCCACATGCCTTGATTAACCTGGTTGAGTTTTCTGTAGCAGTTTATTGCAGTGTCCAGTCTAGATTAATTATTAGCTATATATCTCTCATGAGCTCCTTTTAAATGCTCCTTGTTTACAGAGGACATTTTGGATGAAGTGGATTCTAGTCCATGAAAGTTTATGTAACAATAAATTTGTTAGTCTTTATGGTGCCACAAGACTCTCTGGGCCCCTGCGGACTGGCGTTTTATCGCAGGTGTTTTCTGCAAAATATTCTTGGCTCAATAATAGTGCATTGGTGGTGTATTTATTCTGCTTTAGTTTGTTTTGTGATGCTTCCCCAGTGCTACCACATTATTAATGTCCAAAAGTCCTATAGCACAACAAAAATGTAACCAGAACATTTGTTGTATAGTTAAAAGATTTCCGTAGGACGTTATGGGGCGTGCACTGATTGGAAACAAAACAGTGCAACCACCCAATAAAATGGATGTCTGGAGAGGCTCTCAGTTGATTTTGCTACAACAGACTAAGGCCACATTTGCACCATATGGTCACAGCACTATCATGGCTCCCCCCAAAAAATTCTGGGGGCTGTAGGTTGTTAAGGATGCTGAACGTTATTAAGAGACCTTCCATTCTCCCCACAGAGCTATGATTCCCAGAGTTCCCTGTGAATAGGGAATGATAATAATAATAATAATAATAATAATAATAATAATAATAATAATTTTTATTATTTATACCCCGTCCATCTGGCTGGGTTTCCCCAGTCACTCTGGACAGCTCCCAACAGAAAATTAAAAGCACAATAAAATGTCAAACCTCCCTAAACAGGGCTGCCTTCAGATGTCTTCTATAAGTCAGATAGTTGTTTACAGTGGTACCTTCGGTTAAGTACTTAATTCGTTCCGGAGGTCCATTCTTAACCTGAAACTGTTCTTAACCTGAAGCACCACTTTAGCTAATGGGGCCTCCTGCTGCCACTGCGCTGCCAGAGCACAATTTCTGTTCTCAACCTGAAGCAAAGTTCTTAACCTGAGGTACTATTTCTGGGTTAGCAGAGTCTGTAACCTGAAGCGTATGTAACCCAAGGTACCACTGTATTTCCTTGACATCTGCTGGGAGGGCATTCCACAGGGTGGGTGCCACTACCGAGAAGGCACTCTGCCTGGTTCCCTGTAACCTAACTTCTCGCAGTGAGGGAACCACCAGAAGGCCCTCGGTGCTGGACCTCAGTGTCAGGGCTGAAAGATGGGGGTGGAGACGCTCCTTCGGGTATACTGGGCTGAGGCTTTTTAGTGCTTTAAAGATCAGCACCAACACTTTGATTTGTGCTCAGAAACGTACTTTGAGCCAATGTAGGTCTTTCAGGACCAGCATTATATGGTCTTGGTGGCCACTTCCAGTTACCAGTCTAGCTGCTGCATTCTGGATTAGTTGTTCTACTACTCTGAGAATTGTAGCTCTATGAGGGGAAATAGGGGTCCCCTAACAACTTTCAGCGGTACGCGGGTGGCGCTGTGGGTAAAACCACAGTGCCTAGGACTTGCCGATCGTATGGTTGGCGGTTCAAATCCCCATGGCGGGATGAGCTCCCATCTTTCGGTCCCACCTCCTGCCCACCTAGCAGTTCGAAAGCACCCTTAAAGTGCAAGTAGATAAATAGGTACTGCTTTATAGCGGGAAGGTAAACGGCGTTCCGTGTGCTGCACTGGTGCTGGCTCGCCAGAGCAGCTTCGTCATGCTGGCCATGTGACCCGGAAGTGTCTGCGGATGGCATCGGCTCCCGGCCTCTAGAGTGAGATGAGCGCACAACCCTAGAGTCTGTCAAGACTGGCCCGTACGGGCAGGGGTACCTTTACCTTTACCTAACAACTTTCAGCACCCTTAGCAAACCACAGTTCCCAGGATTCTTTGTGGAAACAGTTTAAAGTGGTTTCACAGTGCTTTAAATGTGTACTGTGAATGTGGCATAATACAGCTACAGAGCACAAAGAATAACCTCTGAAAATGGCTAGTTTTGTCTCTTAGGGATGCCTTGTTAAACACTTATTAGTTCAAGTTGCTAGAGTTGCCACCTCAACTGACCCTTGTGAAGAACACCTGCAAGTAGTTCTGACCCCAGCTGGAGAATAAGGATGCCCTCTGAATGTTTTGAACTACAACTCCCATCAGCCCAATGATATAACATCTTCTTGAGCCCACCAGCACAGGTGAAAAGTAATTAATCAGCAAAGTGCCTTGGTGTTGTGTTCCTTCTCTTGATATGTGTTGTGGCTGTGTGGGTGTGTGATTGTGCTTGCTTACCTTTGGATAAAAGAATAAACTTGTTGTGGCATTCATGAGCCCCCGGTCGTCTCATGGACTATCGACCCATACACCACTAATCCGCTGCCACCAAGCAGGTTCTCCCTGGTAAATCACTTAGTCTCAGTCGGGTTCTCAAGTTAACAACGAAGTTTGTAGTTTATTGCAAACATAAATAAACTTTAAATGCATTTGAAATGCTGTTACCCTTTACCCTCTTAGTCTTATTTTATCCTATCTCTAACTCTTCTACCTCCCCTCACACAAGAACCAACTGCACTAACTGTCTCTCTATTTCCATCTGTCTTCCAACTGCTCTTTCCCCCAACTGCTTTTTCCCAACTGTCTAAACCTCTGGCTAAGCCTTTTAAAAACAGGTAGGCTCCGCCTCTGGCTTTCTATTGGTCTACCTATTAACCCTTTCTCTCTCCCTGTACAGACATTTCCAAAAGAACGGGCAAACGCCACACTGTATGCATAGTGTTTGAGCAACACTGAGTTTGTTCCACAGAACCTTTGAGAATGAACCAGATATTACCATTACTAGCCAGCACAGCTGTGCTGCCTGGAGCGGTTGGGAGTTTTAGTCCAGAAAATAATGGAAGGCAGCTATGGGATTTACAAAACACAAGACGTTTTGCAGCCTTGGAGTGGGTGGTAAATGGCTTGCAGGGGTGGATATTGGGGGAGGTGGACAATAGGGATAAAATACAACACTTTTTTTCAGCCACAATTCGCCAGAACTCAGTTCTGGCACCTCTCAGAACATTTGGCGCCATTGCCATTCTAAGAGAATGAGGGAAGGGTTTTTGGTGAGTTCTGGCACCCCTTTTTCTAGAAAAACAGCACTGGAAAAAGAGAATTTGGTCTGATATGACTATTGAAATTGTAGTCTGCCTGTATTTTCCTTTCAGCCTGTCCATATTTGGGGTTGGTTTAGAAGGCATCTCTTATCACTGGAAAGGTAAGTGTTTGGCTTATTGCTTTGATCATACATAGCTTTGCCTTTCATTGCCAGAGTACACATCTCTTCAATTTAGGTGAGGGGCGTTTTCTCTGGGTAAGCAGCAACTGTTTTTTTGGTAACGTGCAGCATGTTTTAACCCAGTCTTTCCCAATCTGGCAGCCTCCAGATGTTTGGAAATACAATGGACATGCAGGTTGGCACTGATGGGGATTGTATTCCAAAACATCTGTAGGGCATGGAGAAAGCTGCCTTAAACCATGCCATATTACCTGTGTTGACAGGCCACACTTCAAGATTAAATAGTCTCAGTTCTAAACATACTTACACACACTTGTTTGCAGTCACTTTAAAATTAATGGGACTCACTTTCAAGCAAAGGTGGCTAGTCTCTCCATTTACATTCTGTGGGTGTTTGTTTGCTGCTTGTTTTTAAGTGGAAGGAGGTGGAACAAACCAAGTGTGACATTTAACCAGCACTTCTGGACTCATCACTTCTGCAGGCCTCAGTTTTAAATAGCCTTGCATCATGCTGTTAAATGTTTAATTTCTCGCGGATAGGCAATCATGTTTGTTTGCTGTTGACTTCATTTCCCTGAAGGTGCTTTGTTGTTCTTTAAAAGCCCGTCTCCAATATTAAAGATCTTTGTTTTCTTCATGTAGAACAGGCTTTGTGTACACTGAGAAGGATTTTAATGGCATCGGCTGAGCTGGTGTCCTCTGGGGGCAGCCTCAATGAAGGAAATGTCTTTTGATGCTGGCTACCATCTTGGAGTAGGTTTGGTTATGTCAATGCTACAAAAGCAAGCAGGTGTACTTGTAGAAGGTCACCTGTGTAGCATCTGGCCCCACAGACATGGAATCTGTTGTTACCATCTTGAAGAAGATGTACTGGGTCACTGTTGTCAAGACAAGCTGATAATATTGAACCAACTCAATGTATGATGATAAAAGAGTGTAAGAAGAGCCTTGCTAGCTATGAACAGGTTTCTTGGATCATACCAAAGGTCCATTTAGTGCAGCTCATAATGATCAACAAAATTCATCTGAGAAGCTCAAAAGCAGGGGATGGGGGTTTTTGTTAAAGAAATCCCAGAAGCCTTTTTATTAGGAATTGTAGGTACCAATATTCCAAAGGAGCAGAAAAGACTTTTTTTATGTATGCGACAACAGCCACAACAGATGCTACTAGCCCAGAGATGGAAAGAAGGCAAAGTCCCCACCAGAGAGGAATGGCAAACCAAGCTGATGGACTACGCCGAAATGGCAAAACTGACCAGAAAACTCAGGAACCAAGAAGACAAAAGCTTCAAGAAAGAATGGGGAAAAATTATAATTTATTTAGGAGACCATTGTAAGCAGATGAAAACTTTAGCAGGATTTTAATAACCCTTGTAATGTAACAAACAATATGGACAGATACAAAATATAGATCATAAAATAATATGCAGTTGAAAATGTTGACAGTAAGAGCCATGGAGGAGATGGTGGGAAGTCTCAAGAATCAGATAAATCTCTATATGGATATGTATTTGGTACTGTTATAACTTTGTAAAATGAAATAAAAATGATCTCTTCCCCACCCAAAAAAGCAGGGGACAGAGCTAACTATCCTCCTGCTGGTATTCAGAGACGTTCTGCTTCTGAGGTTCCATATAACTGTTGTGGCTATTAAGAGTCTGGATGAATCACTCTGTGGTTTGTTTGTTTTTTAATTATTCAAAATTAAAACAAAACATATTATCCAGAAACATATCATCCTTATTTCCCCCCATTTTTCCTTCCTCCCTCCCCCCACCCTCCCACATAAAACCCACCCACCCTCCAGCTTCCCTCAGTTCCAGTCTTTGATTTCTCTAAGAATGCTGTTTTCTGCATGATACACAGTTGTATAGATCCTCAAACTATTTAGCTGATTATTATCAATAAAAAGTTTGTGAATGTTTATTCAAAGCCAGCCAAGGAGTCCAGTTCGCTTTGTTGCATCCTCAAATACTTTGTAAAGGGTTCCCATTCATCTTTAAAGTCACAGTTATCCTTGTCCCGTGAATCACTCTGCTTTGAGCCCTTTTCCCATTTATATCTGTTCAGATATAAGTCCTTCTCCATATTAATCTGCTAAAAAGAAAATACGCACAACTACTTCCATTTAAATACATGTGTTTTAAAGCAGGATTGGGGATTTGACCTCCTTGAAGAATCATTGCCCTATCACTGGCCTCAGATGGAACTTATGGAGATGGAGTGGAACCTGGGAAATCCCCTGAGGAACACCATTCCAGGAGGTGCCCCATTCAAGAATGCAAAGATGTGGTGCACCCTGACTCATCTCACCTCATGCTGGGGAAGGGTACTTCTTCACACAGCACATAGTTAAACTTGGAACTCGCTCCCACAGGAGGCAGAAATGGCCTCCATTATTGAGCGGAAGGCTCTCAATAGCTGCTAGCCATGACGGGTATGCCTTGTGCTATGTATTCAGTGGTCTGGGTTTGCCCAAGGTTGAGTCTGGACTAATAATTCTGAGCTCCTCTGTTCTGATTCGATACATGATGTCCCATCACAGAACATTTCAGGATTTGGGCCTCTGCCATTGGCCCTTGACCTCGCAGCTTGGAAGTTTAGACACCCAATTATGTTGGGAGTGGGAGTGGCCCAGGCTTTCAGGAATGTATATAAGCAGTTGCTTTGCCCCTGTTGTCCAGTTCTGTAGTTCAATAAAGGTTATTGCTCTTATCTCTGTGTCTTGCCTCGTGGGAACCCACCTACACTTCACTTTGCCTCCATGATCAGAAGCAGTACGCCCAAGAGGCTCAGTGGTTTAGACCACAGCGCCACCTGCATCCTAGTTGCTGAAAACTACAAATAGGAAGGTTACTCTTGTGGTTAGATCCTGTTTGCGGGTTTCCCATGGGTATTTGGGTCATACTGTGAGAACAAGTTGCTTGACTAGAAGGACAATATTGACCGGATCCAGCAGGATCTTCTTATGCTCTTAATGAAGGGGACTCATCTTCTGCCGCATGATCTGACTCAGCAGAAGCAATTCCCGGAGGGTGCTGAGTGCCAGTTTGTTCCCCTGGTTGCCTTTGATGTTCTGACTTAAGAAGTTTGTGAAAGCCAATAAAACTGGTCCTAAGCCATGGCAACAACACTTACTAAAGTGGGCTTGATTCCAAGCTATTGTCCTCTAGCTAAGCAGCTTATCTTAACTTTAGTGCCGCAATTAATCATTTGTGTTGCTCTTGTTAAAGTCCCTATTTAGTTTGTTCTTACAATAAGAATAAGAATAAGAATATCTTTATTGTCATTGCCCCCTTCGGGGACAACGAAATTACTTGACTGTTCCATAAAAACACTAATTAAACAATACAATATAATACAGCAAGGGAGATTCGATGACTTTCAAAGTCCGGGCTTCCCATTCAGGGCCGAGATCGCTCTGGAGAAGAAGCTGTTCTTAAGACGACTCGTTCTTGTCTTCATCGACCTGTATCTCCGTCCCGATGGCAAGAGCTCGAAGAGACAGTGACCCGGGTGCGATGGATCTTTTACTATGTCCAGTGCCTTCCTATGGCACCTTGTGGCATAAATCTGCTCTAAGGTGGAGAGTGGGCAGCCAACAATGCTCTCTGCTGCCTTAACAACCCTGCACAACCCCATCCTCTGGTTAGCTCATTACCATCCTTCCCATTTTTTATTTTTGCAATGTAGAGTTCAAGTTCAGACTCAGCATTTGCTGCCAAAAACCACTTGAAAAACATTGGGCACTTGCTACTTTTGCTATCATGCCTAGTTCAGGGAACAAGTACATCAGAACATATGTATGTACATATGAACTACTACCCCTCCCATAACACCCCATACAACATGGCCATATCACTGGGTCGTATCCAACTAAGAAAAAAAAAAAGGGTATAGGACCCCTGGATGGTTAAGTCCAGTCAAAGGTGACTATGGGGTTGCAGCGCTCATCTCGCTTCAGGCCGAGGGAGCTGGCATTTGTCCACAGACAGCTTTCCAGGTCATGTGGCCAGCATGACTACACTGCTTCTAGCACAACAGAACACCATGGCGGGAACCAGAGTGCACAGAAACGGCATATACCTTCCTGCCACAGTGGTACCTATTTATCTACTTGCACTGGCGTGCTTTCAAACTGCTAGGTGGGCAGAAGCTGGGACAGAGCAATGGGAGCTCACTACTGTCGCATGGATTTGAACCGCCGACCTTCTGATTGGCAAGCCCAAGAGGCTCAGGGGTTTAGACTGCAGCACCACCCGCATCCCTTAACCTGTATCCAACTAAACTGTACTCAAGCAGACATACTGAAATGAATGCATCCAAGTGACACATGTTCATTCACTTCAATGGATTTACTCTGAGTAAGCAACATTGGCTACAACCCTCTTTTTTCCCCTAAGGATGGAGGACCTGTGGCTTTCTAGATGTTGTTGAACTCCAGCTTCCATCATCCACAGACAATACTGGCTGGGCCAATGGGAGATAGAATCCAAGAACGGTTCTCTCTCCCTGTTCTAGTGAATTTAAATCCATTCACTAGAGATAATAATATTGATATTGTTTACAAGTCAAGAACGTAAGAACGGCTCAGGACCCTCCCTGTGGAATGCCCTCCCTTCAGATGTCAAGGAGAAAAAGAATTACACAACTTTTAGAAGACATCTGAAGGCAGCCCTGTATTGGGAGCTTTTTAATGCTTGATGTTTTTATTATATTTTTTGATATGCTGTAAGCCACCCAGAGTGTCTGGGGAAACACAGCCAGATGGGCGGGGTATAATAATAAAATTATTATTATTATTATTATTATTATTATTATTATTATTAGCCTCAAGGACCGCCTCTCCCCACATGAACCAATGCAGACCCTGTAATCATCATCTGATGCTCTTCTGTGAGAGGTCCAGAGGGCGGCAGGATGAGAAAGGGCCTTTTCTGTGGTGGCTCCCTGCTTGTGGAATGCTCTCCCCAGGGAGCTTCACCTGGCCCCTTCATTATACATCTTTAGGCACCAGGCAAAAACATTCCTCTTCTTCCAGGCCTTTGGCTAATTATAAAATCTATGGCCTTTTAAACTGTGGGGGAGCATTGCTTTTGCTTGTTACTACGGTATGTATTTATGTGTTTTTATATTGTAAGTTGGTCGACATTGCCTCCTGTAGGAGTGTGTTCCATAGTTCTGACTGCACCATCAGAGGTGAGTTGGTGGCTCCTGATCTTGCAAAGGATTTGCCAATTCTCCTTTGCCTGCTTTAACCTCTAATTTGTCCCCGGAACAGGTCAACAAATAAGAAGACTAAAGTGGCTTTAGTTGGAGAGGGGATTATCCCAGGACCACTGGGATTGCATCAATAACTCTAGAATCCTGAAGATTCCTATTTATCATTACTAAGCATCCAGCTCTCCAACAGGGAGAAGAGAGGAACCTATGAAAATGCTTTGGCAAGCCGCACAAAGGAGCTACAATTCAATTTTGTTTCCCTTTATTTCTTTTGATTCTCATCTAATGAGATATTAGATTAGCTGCTTTTGCAATTAGGAGAAGAAAAGCGAAAAAAGAGAAATCTTATTACCAGGGGGGAAATTGTCCTTCTGTGGAGAGACAGCTCTGGTTTTTGGCAGCTGACCAACACATGTTACTGGGTCCTTCTCCCCCCCCCCCCTTTAGAAAGCTATCCTTTTGACATTTCATTGCAGCTGTTCTCCAAGTAGGCTTATGAAATTGCCCTAATATTGACACCTGTTCACGGGACAGCTGTGCTGCCAAGCCTTAGGGTCAGCAATGACCAACATTTCCCAAGTGGTAGCTAACAGCAGAGGGCATAGAAGAACCTGGTAAGCCGATGTTGACACATCGTTCCACATTTGTAAGAAATCAGTCTTTCAGTGAGGCAGCACCAACCCTTGGAAACTCCCTGCCTACTGACATTAGGTCAGCGATTTCACTGTACCCATTTTGACACCCGCTAAAAACATTTTTTTTTTTATTTGGCAGGCCTGTCCAGCCAAATAGGATATCAGCATGTGTTTTAATCCAGTTCACCACTGATATAGATTCATAGATAGATAGATCGATAGATAGATGACAGATATAATTGTTGATTTTAATTATTTTTGAACATCACTAGAGCATGAGACTCTTAATCACAGAGTCATAGGTTTGAGCCCCACCTTTGACAAAACAAAACAAAACCCTGCATTGCAGGAGGTTGGAAATAATAATAATAATAATAATAATAATAATAATAATAATAATAATATGACGTATGTGGTCCCTTCCGATTCTATGAAATAGTTGTTTTTGTTGCTTTTTTGACAACCATTTTTATTAGTTTTCAATTACAATACAGTGGTACCTCGAGTTACAAATACCTCGGGTTACAAACACTTCGGGTTACAGACTCCACTAACCCGGAAGTAGTACCTCAGGTTAAGAACTTCACCTCAGGATGAGAACAGAAATTGTGCGGCGGTGGCGTGGTGGCAGTGGGAGGCCCCATTAGCTAAAGTTGTACCTCAGGTTAAGAGCGGTTTCAGGTTAAGAACAGACCTCCAGAACGAATTAAGTTTGTAACCAGGGGTACCACTCTAATCCATTGGTAGCCTCATTATAACAGTGCCAAATTATATTACAATTACTAATTCCAATCATTCAAATGCCAAATTATATAATTTAGGTGGCCTCATGCATGCTAGAATTGATGGTTTACTTTGTTTCTGCATTTCAAAATCTTATTCATCCTCAATTACATTCTAGTCATAATAATAAACCCTTATACAACAACTGCAATATTAACGACATCCATTCATCTTGACATGTTGAATGATTTATAAACCCATAGCGGAGCATTCCTTCTTCCTCCTGTGTGTGACAATTATTCTGTCCATGGTGTTTCTTCCTGTCCTTGTAAAATGTTACATCTATCTATTCCCAGCCGTTGCTGCTCTCCATCATGCCTTGGGAGGAGCTAATATCCCATTGTTGTTCCAGAAGTTCTCCATTGCTCTTAAATAGTTGTTTTTAACTGATTATTTCATTGCTTTATTCTTTTTTGTATACCACTTGGAAGTTTTTATTGCTGTCAAGTGGTATATAAATCTTGAGAGATAAAGTGAAAAATAAATAAATATTAAGGTGGAAGAATCAGGGGTAGGAATCTTAACAACCTGGGCTCCACCCTTTCTGCCCACCTCTGTACCAGCAGCAGTCTGTTTCCACTGCAAGTCCAGCTTCTGTGCTTTGCGGATGCTGTCTAGGCTGCAATACCAACCCCATCACCTGACTGAGTCAGCTGACGAGAAGAGCCGATCCCTGATCCTCGGATGCTATAAAGTACCACCAAAGTGTTTGGTTTCTTTGGGATGGCAATGAGTTTGACACTTTTAACGAAATCTTTACGTTTGTCTCCAATGTTAATCTTTCCCAGAGTAGGCCTATTGATGTTAATGGAAGCAACTGGTTTAGATCCATTGATTTCCATGGGTCCACACTGCATATGTTAGTTGGATGCAACCTTTTGCAAGTTCGGGAGGAAATGCTTTTGCACTGTAGGGTAGAAATTCATAAAATGAAGCAAACAGGGGAAGCAGATGCATTGCTTTCAGTCGCATGCATCTCAGCCTGACTACAGTGGGTTATGCCAAGGGATTCGTGGAAAAAGTCGGCACATATGGGATGTCAAATGTGTAAATGCATTTAATATATCCATTTTTGCCTTTTGTACAAGGAGGAGTCTTAACACCCTTGCACTTCCACCCACCCCATCCCACAATACTGTGGTCCCAATGAAAACTGCCCTACCATGTTGAAGTTGGTATTAGGCCCAGGATGGAAACTTCCATTAGTGAGGGGGGGGTTGGGGGTGGAAGGATTTTCAGAGGTCTCCCTCCCATCCCTGTGTGCCATGGTCCTGAACGGCCAAGCCGTCCACCACCCTTGGGCTCTTATTTTGAGAAAGTCAGAAAACAGGCATACTAATTGAATTCCCACATACAGTTGTACCTTGGTTGTCAAAAGGAATCCATTCCGGAAGTCTGTTTGACTTCCGAAAACCTTCGACAATGAAGGCGTGTCTTCCAATTGGCTGCAGTAGTTTCCTGCATGCAATCGGGAGCCGCGGGAGCTGCATCAGATGTTCAGCTTCCAAAGAACGTTCGCAAACTGGAACACTCACTTCTGGGTTTGCGGCGTTCAGAAGCCAAAATGGAGCATGACTTCAATAAACAAAAACACCCACCGCAGATTTGTTTTCAGTGCATCCGTTCCCAGAGCTTGTTGCCCAACAAGTTCCCTGGATGTCAGAAATGAATTGGCCCTCGGCCTCCCCTAAGGTGATATTTTATCAAAGCTTGGGGGGTTTAAAGCGACCGCTTCGTTTCCTGTTAAAGAGGCATGCCTTTCTCAGCCTGCCATCCAAAAGTTGCAATTTCACAGCGTAACATTAAATATTGATTTGAGGTAGGAATAGTGCAGAGCTGTGCCATAAGTGCAGAAAAGGGTTTCTCAGGAACAGATGCCAAGAAAGGCAATGGAGCCGCGATGCATATCCGGTGTCAAGAGAGGCTTTTAATCACCTGGTGTTGTGGGTTTATGACAGACCCCTCCAGGCGTTTCTGAACCCTCCACCTTTCTGCGGTTTCCTTGTGGTTTTATGAGCCTTTCTTACCAGACTTAAATGTGTATGACAGTTGACTTTGGGGTATTGTGATCTGTCAGGTGTCAAGCGAATCTGCAAAAGGGTGAAGTTGACGTGCCAAGGGATTTCTACCGCTCTGAAGGAAAGGCTCCTTCTTGGGTTTCAAAGGCAAAGCCATCCCTTTTCCCCACCTGGAAGGTATATGACATCCACATATGGCATTAGCATCTCTTCCATTGTTTAAGCCAGGCATAGGCAACCTTGGCCCTCCAGATGCTTTGAGACTACAGTTTCCATCATCCATGACCACTGGTCCTGCTAACTAGGGATCATGGGAGTTGTAGTCCCAAAACATCTGGAGGGCCAAGGTTGCCTATGCCTGATTTAAGCCATCAGAATACAGTGGTACCTCGGGTTAAGTACTTAATTCGGGTTAATTGGTACCTCGGGTTAAGTACTGGAGGTCCGTTCTTAACCTGAAACTGTTCTTAACCTGAAGCACCACTTTAGCTAATGGGGTCTCCTGCTGCCACCACGCCACTGGAGCACAATTTCTGTTCTTATCCTGAAGCAAAGTTCTTAACCCAAGGTAATATTTCTGGGTTAGCAGAGTCTGTAACCTGAAGCGTATGTAACCTGAGGTACCACTGTAGCTCATATCCCCCCTCTACATAGTATTTTGCACTCATTCTTAGCCTAAATGTTAAAGCCCATTAACGAATAAAAGTTCTAATAAACATTGCAGCAAGGGAAGTAATTGCTCTTCCATTGTTTCAGCAGTATTTATGCTCGCTCTTTTCTTCCCAAATGACAGCCACGGAGGTTTTCTGACACTTTCTCATCAAGCCTTATTAGCATCTCATTATACCAGCCCCTGAGTGATGGAGATCACCTTAGCAATGAGAATGGCCTAATCCAGCAAAGATTGGCTTGAGAAGACTGGGATGCCAAGGAAAGGGGAGGGCCAGGTGTTTGTGGCATGGTGAGCATGCCAAACTTCCCCTGGATAATGATGACCATAGCTGTCAAATCATCCTGCTGATCTACCCTTCACACCAGCTCATTACATTCTCCTAGGAAAATCTGAGCAACAACTGGCAGGTGCTTAAAGGGAATCGATCAGAGGTTTGGCACTTGAGGTTCTCTTCTTGGATTGAGCAGAATTCACCCACCCCTCAAAGATCCGGAGGGTGGAGGGAAGGCAGAGAAGGTGCTGTTTCATTCATCAAGGGGAGGCAAGTTGCTCCCTTTGTGCAGGTTCAAAGTGGGTGCTCTCGGCCTCTTGTGCCGTCCTGTGCATTAGTTGACAGACAGCAGCCTTTCACTGTGAAATGTAAAAAGGCAATGGTAAATGACCCCTGGACAGTTAAGTCCAGTCAAAGGCGACTATGCGGTTTCAGCACTCATCTCACTTTCAGGCTGAGAGAGCCAGCGTTTGTCCACAGACAGCTTTCCGGGTCATGTGGCCAGCATGACTAAACTGCTTCTGGTGGAACAGAACACCGTGTTGGAAAGCAGAGCAAGCTGATCAGGCGCCTGGGGCAACGTGCGTTCCCTGCACCCAGCAGGATGCTCTGCGGGGCCTCCGAGGAGTATGCCTGCCTCTTCCCACTCAGCTGCCCTATGGCTGAAGGGGAGGCAGTTTGGGGCAGCACAGAGCGTGCAGGTGCCCAAGCATCACTCCCAGGAAAGACGTGTGGCTCAAGTGCGCTGCGGGCCCCGCGGTGAGTGTTGCCCAGCATTTTGTTACCCTCCTCAGTGGTGACACCTGGGGCAGCCCGCCCCCACTGCAACCCCCTTCCTCTGCCCCTGGAGAGTGCACGGAAATGCCATTTACCTTCCCGCCATAGCTGCACCTATTTATCTACTTACACTGGTGTGCTTTCGAACTGCTAGGTTGGCAGGAGCTGGGACTGAGCAACGGGAGCTCACCCTGTCGCGGGGATTTGAACCACCAACCTTCTGATCGGCAAACGCAAGAGGCTCAGTGGTTTAGATCACAGTGCCACCTGCATCCCAACTGAAATGTAATTGTCTCCATTTATTTGTTTCCACGCAATACCCACAATGTGCCTTCACAAAGTACAAGAGGACATAAGAGCCTGCTGCATCAGCCAAGGGGAAGTCATCTAGTCCAATATCGTTTTTCTTATAGTGACCAAGCAAATGTCTCTGGGAAGCCTGCAGCCAGGAACAGAGCACAACACTACTTTCTCCTCCTGCAATTTCCAGCAATTAGTATTCAGAAGCATGCTGCCTTCAATGGGGTGTATGGAGTGTTAGGGGAGGGGTAATATCTCTGGTGTGCGACATATCATGCTTCTTCTGAAGTAGTTGGCCCACCTTTGGTCCCCACCCTGCACTCACCTGTGGCTCCTAGAAGCTGTCACCTTGTGACAGTGGCCACACCTCAAAAACGGCTTCAACTGGCTGGCTAAACCAGGTGAGGTTTGCAGGAAGTACAATAAATAATTGGGGGGGGGATATAGGGGGAGGAAGAACTCTGAAACAGCCCAAAGGGGCTTGAACATGGTCTCATCCACCCCACACATTTCAAGCATTCTTAAACCACTCTAGCAGTCATGACTTCCCTAAAATAAATCTTGGGAAATGTAGTTTTTTAAGGGTGTCGAGAATTGCAGTTCTGTGGAGGGGTCTCCTAACAACAAATGATTTCTTGGGGAAAGCCATGAGTTTTAAAGTGGTAAAAGAATGCTTTAAATGTATTGGGGGGAGGCTGACTTTAGTGGCTACAAAATGCTGACTCTGGGCAAGGGGGAATGGAAATCTGCAGCAAAATGCAATGGAATATCCTGCCTGAAGGCATAGCTGGCTGGAGCATGGAGCAGAACAGAAGTCTTGCAAAGTGAAGCATTTTACTTCCAGTACCATTTGTCTTGACTATAACATGAATCGGGCTTCCAGTCTCAGTCCAGTTTCTCAATCCAATCCAATTCCAGTCTCGATCCAAAACAGTGCCTCTGTTTGGAAATACCTGGTTTCATTTTTGCAGGAACCTCACCTAAAGCTACCTGGTATTTTTCATGAGGTACTATCTATCCTACTGCAGAAAAGTACAACTCCTGTTTCTGGGTGCAAAAGTGTTTCACCGTGGAAACCATATCCCTTTCTGTGTGCACTTGTGTGTATGTCCAGCCATCAGACTTTTGATCCTGCTCTGCCATCAAATGGCAGTGGTACAACAATTCACCCTGGGGGCCAGGACATCTTTCACGACAGGAAGATATGGGGGTGTACTATTCCATCCTGAGGCTGAAAGCTTTTCTTGCACCCTAGTTAGTTTGCATTGCCTAATAGACCCGGGAGGATTCTTTGCATTTCAAGTGCCACTTTTCTGCATTGGCAAGGACTTTATAGCTGCATGAACAACAAAATGCATTGAAAAAACACCTCTGCAAATGAGGTGCAATTAATAGCAAAGCTATACCATCCAAAATAGGGATGTCCTATTCCATTATTGTTGTTGTTTACACCCCGTCCATCTGACTGGGTTTTCCCAGCCACTCTGGTCAGCTTCCAACATATATAAAAACATAATAAAACATTTAACAACTTCCCTAGACAGGGCTGCCTTCAAATGTCTTCTAAAGGTTGTATAGTTAGTTATTTCCTTGGCTTGGGGGTTGCACAACTCCATACCCTCTAACCTTTCTCCAATGAAAATAGGGATATTCTAAGCAAAAGCAGGACATTCCGGGATCAAATTAGAAACTGGGACAGCGACCATAAATCCAGGACTGTCCCTAGAAAATAGGACATGGAGTCATAGGGACACAGAGTCATGATGGCTTTCCTGTTATAGCTTCTGGGCTTGATGAGGCATGTGAGCCTCGCCTGAGCCTTCTCCAGCTGAGGAATCACACATCTCTTCCCCAAACTAGCGAGCCCCACCTGGGCTGTGGGTCCTTGCCTGCCTTCCCTTAGAACTGACAGCTGGAGGTTCTGGAATCCTGAGATCAGGGGTGGTACATCCTATTTCACCACTTAAGGCAAAACAGGAAGTGCCCCCCTGCTCTGACACACTACCACCACCAGTGGGGCACTCACCACCACTGAGCCACCTGCCAGTGATACTGCAGCTGTACCGCCAGCTGTGACACCTCTGCTGCTTGTGGAGAAGCAGTGGTGGCATTGGTCCCCGAAAGAGCTTGCAAGATCTCTCCCAAATCTCAAGAGATATTTTGCTCTCCTAGACATCTTGCAAGACTTTGATGAATACTCACAAGATCTTGAAGGAAATCACAGGAAATTTTTACCTGTCTGTTTACCTGTAAGCACACACCTTTATTTTATTCTTTTAATACAAGTTTTAAATACAAGTTTCTCAATCTACCAAAACTGTGTGTGTGTGTGTGTTGCTCCAAGCCAGGAAAGCTGAGATCCATGGGTATTTGTTTACATGTGTACATACGCCTTTTGTGATCTACCATGCTTGCACGAAAGAGCAGTCCAAGAATGAAAATAAGTGATTCCTCACTCCAGACAAGGTAAGGATTTGGAGTTGTTCACATGAACAGCCTGTTGCTTCATATCCTCACGCAGGCCTGGCCAGGACGCAGGCCATCTTGCAAGACTTTGATGAGATCTATCAAGATATTGCAGGAAATCAGCAGGAAATCAGCACCTATCCTGCCACCGCTTCTCGTCCAGGATGCAGGCCTGGTGTCAGGGTGCTGTCAGCGGCTCCCAGCTGTTTGCCTAGGAAAGTATAAAGACAAGGGAAAGTTTCTTAGTCCTTTTTTATTTCAAACTTTACACAGAGAGGCTATAAAACCCAGCCTCTTGGATAATGGCATTGTCCTGAGTGAATCTCCACCCTCTTCTCTCCCACTTCCTCATTCGTCGTCATCATTGCCACCTCTGAGGGTGCTGCTATGTGTCCTCTGTCTTTGAGCTCTTTGCTCTCCTACTCTTAAGGCTCGCCGTGTTCTGGGAGATGGTGGGTCTGGAATGCTTTCTATTGACAATGTGTCAGCCAGCTTCTGCTCCGGTTCTTCCTGCTCCCCCTCTCCCATTATTTCCCCACTTTCCCCCTCATCTGCCTCTGAGCTGTGACCTCCTGCAAACCACTGTTGTAAATCTATACTGTCGTCCTCTTCCTCCTCCCTGGAAGGGTCAGGATGGGGAGATGGTCTCCACAATTCCTCCTCCTCTGCCCAGCCCCCGACACACGGTTTCACCAAAAACCTGCCATCGACTGGTGAAAACGCTGCATTTCATTGCCTTTCCACAAAATGAGCTGAGCCCTCGGTGCCCTAAATCGCGGGGTCATGATTTCACCCAAAACCCGACATCAGCCAATTCACTCCCAAGTGGCACCAAACACTGGCAAAAGGATTCCTACAATGTTTGCTGGTGAAAATGCTGCGTTTCACAGTGCCCAACAAAATCAGCCTTTGGCATCCTAACTCAAAAGTGTCCTATACAAGGGTTGTTTTTGTCCACGTGGAGACAAAGTAGCTGAACTGTTGAGCCATGCCTTCTTTGAATGTGACCTTATCAGGAAACACCCTGGAAGGACACTGGAATGTTCCCTGGAATATTTATTGGCTGATACGAACAAGCTAATAGCAAACCTAGTGCCCATGTTCTCTGTTCATAGGTGTTGCAAGATGATGATCTCATTTTTACCTTTTGCAGCATGTGATATTCTAAAGACATGTGTTATATCCTTTGTATTACAGTGGTACCTTGGGTTACAGACACTTCAGGTTACAGACTCCGCTAACCCAGAAATAGTACCTCGGGTTAAGAACTTTGCTTCAGGATGAGGACAGAAATTGTGCTCCGGTGGCGTGGCAGCAGCGGGAGGCCCCATTAGCTAAAGTGGTACCTCAGGTTAAGAACAGTTTCAGGTTAAGAACAGACCTCCAGAATGAATTAAGTTCTTAACCCAAGGTACCGCTGTAAATTGGATTTTAACCAAGCATATATTTTAATGCTCATGCTTTTATTCTTTGTATGCTGTGTTTTCGTGGGTCTGTGACCTTATAATAAGAGATTTGATTGATGCTTCTCAAATTTAAATTATCAGGCATCGGGGACAAATAACAGCAGAGACCCATTGTGTTCATAGCTTGCTTCTGTTAAGCTGCTCAGCACTGCCTGGCTAATCACAAGGGTCCTTGGTGCAATCCAGCAGAACTGATCTTATGTTCTACCTACTCTGTAGTTAGCTCATCCAGGACTATGACAAAGGGCTGTAATTCAGGGGAAAGTACCTGCCTTGGGTGCAGAAAGACCCAGGTTCAATCCTTGAATGTCTCCTGTGTAAAATGCCTAAAGAGACATTGCAGGTCTGTGCAGACAACACTGAGTTAAATGATCTGGTGGTCTGACTTGATGTAAGCAGCTATGTATAATTGTTGCCTTGCATACTTAATGCACAAGCTGCTCACCCGAAACTTATGAGTGGAACCTGAACGCATCAAGCCCAGCTACAATTTCTACAGCTGTTGTAAGGGGGGGGGGGCTTTGCAATTGCAACCCACAATTGTTCTTAATTTTCCAACTAACTGAACCTGATCGAATGGAACTCTCGCCTTCTGCGAGTTCCTCCGCCTTGCAAAGGTTTGAAGGACTGTAAAGAGTATAACCGGTTCCCCCAATTTCATAGCACGACAGTTCACTTGCAGCTCTGGAGCTATAGAGGGCTTTCCACAATCCACGGCCACTTCTCTGTAAAACAGTTTGCTGGGAATGTGCCATAAACTTATTCCCAAAGGAATTACAGTGGGGTTCCTGAACAGTTCAGGTAAGACTTACAGGTGATTTTAGAAAGGTGGATCTTGGTGCTTTTCAGCACCATCTTTTAAAGTTTGTGGCTTATTATACTTTCTTTTTTTAAAATAAAAAAACATCCTGTCACCTTCCCTTCATGCTCCCCAAATGAGCTAAATTCTACTCCTTTACTAAACATTTTTTTTTGACAAAGTAATAATCATAAATAAATAAATAAAAATAAAAATGTGCACCCCACCACCAAGACCATTCCATTGTAACTATCCAACCTCCCAAAATTTCAACTCCTCTTGCAATGGTTTGACCCCTTTCCATTTTAACAGTGAAAATTCTACAAACACCCTCCATATCTCCTCAAAATCATTTCTCCTGCATATTCCCCGTCTTACCTTAATGACACATGTTAATTTATCATTAATAGCTATATCCCACACCTCTTTATACCATTCTTCCATTTTATGTTTTGCTTGCCCCTTCCACTTCCTAGCTATCATAATTGAGGCAGCGGTCAATAAATTTGTGAGCAAGTCCTTCAGCCAGTGTGGTGTAGTGGTTAAGAGCGGTAGATTCATAATCTGGGGAACAGGGTTCGTGTCTCCGCTCCTCCACATGCAGCTGCTGGGTAACCTTGGGCCAGTCACACTTCTTTGAAGTCTCTCAGCCCCACTCACCTCACAGAGTGTTTGTTGTGGGGGAGGAAGGGAAAGGAGAATGTTAGCCGCTTTGAGACTCCTTCGGGTAGTGATAAAGCGGGATATCAAATCCAAACTCCTCTTCTTCTTCTTCATAGCCTGTGAACCTTCCACCCCATTGTAAATTGATAATAATGCTACCTGTGGACTTTTGGTCAGCTTTAACCCTGTGATTTCTGCTATCTCCTTAAACACCCTTTGCAAAAATAATTGTACATATTTACACCCCCACCACATGTGAACATATACTAAACTTAAGATTTTTATGTGGAATCTTCCCCCTCCACAGTCTGTGTACACATCAGTGTATACGCTTTCACAGAACCAGTTGTGCATGGGTAGAAACAGCTTGTACCCATATTCAGTTAATGTGTGAACAAGCCTGTAGCTAACCATCCTCAGTTCTGCCTCAAGTAAATGTTTTTGTGAAGGTGCATAAATCAACAACATGAAAAATCCTTTGTCCCTGGATGCTGTGAGTTTAGTTCCTTAGCCTGCTCACTCAGTATTCCCTCCTCCTCTTTAACTCCCTCTCTTTACCTATAATTAATCATGATAAAGTTGCATTCAGTAGAGAAAACGTCCCTTGGAGAAATGGCAGTTCATAATCAGTATGATCGTAAATAATTAAAGGTACCTGTGGCGAAGCAAAGAAAGGATGGAGCAAAATTTTCCAGCTCTATATTAGTTTCCAAAATGAAGAAATACCTGCCCATTTGCATTCAAAACTATTATTTGTTAGCCTCCCAATTAAAATTGGTTAGTTTTGTTAAATCTGGGCCTAGCCAAAGTTTCCATTAGATTTCTATTTTTGTTGGACCGTCTGGTGTTTTCCCATCATCCTTCAATCTTCCCTGTTAGTGTTATTATATTTAAAATCCATTTGACATCTTCTTTAGCTCTCCCACATCCCAGCAATAAACGCAAAGGCTCCAGAGGGATATTGTATACAATCATTATTAATGCCTGAGCCCCACCACCAGCAATATATAAAACCAGAGTTTAAATGTACCATATTACCAATAAGACCAAATTAGAATGATAAATCTTATTCAAGTATCATCTGTAATAGACTTTCAAAGAAGCTTATTTTACATTAGATGCTAATATAAAGATTTTATATTAGCAGTTATTTTCCTTTATAATCCTAAACCTCATTCTGATTGCAATAAGAATAGAAACTGGGGAGCAGGAATTAACAGCATGTCATATATTTCTCTTAGAAGTTCTTTAGGTTGCTAGTTAGAACTACAACACAGTGCCTCTCTAGCTATGTGAGTAGTCCCTTAATATTTTATCTTTCTCATTGAACAAATCACTATGGTAGTGGTGGGGAACCTCAGTGCCAAGGCTGGATGACCCTACTTCTCCAGAAGCTTCACCACATGAGCAACTCATCACCTCCATGGCATGTGCTGCCATCTGGGGACTCCAGTCCAGAAACCACCAAGGAACCGCAGTCTCCTAAACAGCACAGGAACCAACATTTGCTAAATCAGCCAAGGTTCGTTTAACTGCAAGAGACACTTCCCAGCCTGAGTGGCTGCTTTATTTAAGTGTGGCTGCCTTATTTAAGTCTAGTGCTGTCTGCTGCTGAAACAACATCCAAGCCTACTTGGGTCAGTCGCCACCCTGAATGCCATTTGAAGCTGTCCAAGGGGCTGCCTTGAACTGGGACTCTTGCCTTGCCTCTATCCCTCAAAGCTGTATTGTATTTATTCAGGGCTTCCAGCTTTTGTGGGCTGTAATCCATGAAAAAGACGTGCTTAGAATTAAATAATTCTTATCCAATAAATAATTTTTGAGCACAAGAATTGGACACATCTCACAGTCTTTCCATATATCAAAAACACACAAATGGTTACCACGACGTTGCTGTTAAACAATTGGGAGCTTGTGTTGATCTACTGCAAGCCACCCAGAGATCCACTAGTACAATGTTCTTGTGGGATGTAATCCATCAGAGCAGTCAAATACAACATTCCTTGTTTCCCTAGACTGGGCACAAGCAGGGGGATGTTACTCCAGTCAGTATAACTTCCTGTTCCACTGGTCTGGAGTGTCCCCTCCCTGTATGTGACCAGGGAGATAGGTGTGACCCTGGCTGACTCCATAAAAGAGCCGAGTCACGCAACCATCTTTCTCTCTCTATTGATGCCGTGCTGCTATCCTGCAGCCATTTTGTTCTCTTGATGCTGTTTTCTTGATGTATTTTGCTGTCTGCTGGCTCTCAGCCAGCAGCACATGGGCTCAGTCCCCATAAGGGATGAACTCACACTATGTTCTGAAACTACAAGCTAAAGTCTGCCTACAGGGATCATACTGTGAACTGAATGTGAGTAAACTTCTCGTAACTTTTAAGGAAAGACTATTGTGTCTTGATTCTTTTAAGAAGGATCAAAGGGAATACCAGGAATAATCTTAACTAAAGAGATTCAAACAATAATAATATCTTTATTGTCTTTATTGTCTCTCGGGGACAACGAAACAAAATCTGCAAACTAGCTTCCTGCTGTATTGAGGGGGATCTGCTCTGCTACTGTACATGACTCAATAGAGTGAGTGAAGGAAGGATAATCTTTAATCAATATATCCTCTCCTGCTATCCTTAACATCCCCACAGCTTTTAGCAAATGCAAGCAGGGCAAGCAGGCAGGGATTTGCATCTGCTTTAATTGCAACCTGCCTTCATACTTGCAATTCTTAATTATCTACTTTTTTGTTTTGTTTTTTTGCAATTCATCTTTACTGATTTCTTTTAACAAACATTCATAAAATCACATTGTAACATTACAATTTTTCTTGTCATTAAACATGTGATTGTGAAACATAATAAAGAAAAAATATACTCTTAATCATTTAATTCATTTGTACTCCATTTGCGCTTGATGTCCCTCCCCTTCTTACTTGGGTCCTCTATTTTACTTAGTTGAATGTCCATCTATATATTTGGTAACCTACTTTTCCACTATATTTTAATTTATCTCCTTGCAAGATTTATTCTAAACTAGTCAAAAAAATTACTTCTCCATAATGGTTTTTCAGATACTGTTTAAATATATTCCAATCATTTCTAAATGTTTGTTTCGTTTGATCTCTTATCTGCCCTGTCAGCTTATCCATTTCAGTGTACTCCATCAATTTAATCAGCCACGCTTTCTTTGTTGGTAAGATCTCTGTTTTCCAATTCTGAGCGTATTATCTACTTTTAGTGTATTTGTTTACAAAAACATGTCCTGTGATTCCATTGACATTAAAAGGTATCATTACATCTTAAGACCTGTAAATGTACGGCACAATATTATTTTCCTTCACAAGTCTGTGTCGAATTCCCTGTAGTTGTTCCAGGTGGGTATACATTCTTGCTTCTACAGTTCTCACTGTGGGTGGTGCTGTGGTCTAAACCACTGAGCCTCCTAGGCTTGCTGATCGGAAGGTCAGCAGTTCGAATCCCTGTGACGGAGTGAGCTCCCATTGCTCTGTCCCAGCCCCTGCCAGCCTAGCAGTTCGAAAGCACACCAGTGCAAGTACATAAATAGGTACTGCTGTGGCAGGAAGGTAAACGTTGTTTCCGTGCACCCTGGCTTCCGTTGTGTTCTGTTGCACCAGAAATGGTTTAGTCATGCTGGCTACATGACCCGGAAAGTTGTCTGTGGACAAACATTGGTTCACTCAGCCTGAAAGTGAGATGAGCACTGCAGCCCCATAATTGCCTTTGACTGGACTTAACTGTTCAGGGGTCCTTTACCTTTACCTTACATCACTGTTTCTACAGTTCTCACTGCCCACCCGCCCCCAGTTTTGCACACCTTGGCAAAGCTAAGGAAGACCTATGAGCATCTTCTCTCTTCCAAGCAGTGGTCTCAGGTTAAGCAAAGTTCAAGTCCCAGCAAGGCAAGGTCATGGAAACCATAAGCTAAGTCCAGAAAAGCAAGGTCCACATCCCAAAGGCAAACAAGCAATGTGAGTAGCACCCTGGACAGTTCCAAGTAGAACAAACACAGACTGAGTCTTGAAAGGAACTGCAGCTTCCTTTGAACAGTTAGCCCCAGCCCTGATGAGTGGGTCTTTTATTTATTGACTCCAAATATGTTTCCGAGCACAATTCAAAGCATTGGTGCTGATCTTTAAAGCCCTACACAGCCTCGGCCCAGTATACCTGGGAAGGGGCGTCTCCACACCCATCGTTCAGCCCTGACACTGAGGTCCAGCTCCGAGGGCCTTCTGGCGGTTCCCTCCCTGAGAGAAGTGAGGCTTCAAGGAACCAGGCAGAGGGCCTTTTTGGTAGTGGCACCAGCCCTGTGGAACGCCCTCCCATCAGATGACAAGGAAATAAACAACTACCTGGCTTTTAGAAAACATCTGAAGGTAGCCCTGTTTAAGGAAGTTTTTAATGTTTGATGGTTTATCTCTTCCAATTATTATTATTATTATTATTATTATTATTATTATTAGTAGTAGTAGTAGTAGTAGTAGTAGTAGTAGTAGTAGTAGTATTTTCAAAGGGGCCCAACCTCTTTTATGAGCCTTGGACTCTGGTGGTGCAGTGAAGGCCATGGTTCTACTATGGACCCCAAAGCTAGAGCCACTGGAGTCTGAAGACAGCCATGTACCCTCTTCAAGCCATAAAGGCACTGGAACCACCACTTCTTCTATTGCTGAGATGTCTGAGGTAGTAGGTACGTCAAAGGCTGGTTCTGAGAGCAAATGCTTCTGGTCAGATATCAACACACACACAACACCCATATCATGTGATATTAAGGACAGAGGGAAAGTAAATGGTTTTGACATATAAAGTCTTAAATGGCTCAGGACCACAGTACCTGAACCTCTTTCCATATGAGCCTACCCAGACCCTGAGATCATCTTCTGAGGCCCTCCTTTGTGTGCCCCCTCCTCGAGAGGTCAGGAGGGTGGGAACACAAGACTGGGCCTTCTCTGCAGTGGCTTCCCATCTATGGGATGCTCTCCCCAGGGAAAATAAAAAAATTCCTTCCAGTAGCACCTTAAAGACCAACTAAGTTAGTTCTTGGTATGAGCTTTCGTGTGCATGCACACTTCTTCAGATACTTCAGATTTTGACTATGGCAGACCAACACGGCTACCTATCTACTACTCCCCAGGGAAGTTCACATGGCGCCTTCATTATACACCTTCAGGCGCTAGGCTGATCTGATTTACATCCTATGCCCTTTTAAAATGTGGTGGGGGGGGGCTATTGAGTTGTTGTTTTTATTTTTATTAGGTATATTGTGGTTTTATACCTTGATTTTATTCTGTGAACTGCCCTGAGACCCCCGGGTATAGGGCGGTATATAAATTCAATCAGTCAATCAATATTGAGTGTCAGTTCCTGTTCTTTTAAAAATATAACATTGCATACTCTACAAATTCAATGCAGAAATTAACAATCAGGCATAAGAGTACATCTTGGAAAGGGCCAGAAATTAAACACTCGTGTCTGAATGATGTTGAAGAGCATTCCTTTATATAAACTTTCCCAGCACTGTGCAGGAGTGCACGAGGCTTAATGGCAATTTCTATTCTCCTTTTGCCTGTTTTCAGAGAGGACCACAGAGGCAGCACCTGCAGCTGCCTTTCTCCCCCAGAAGGGAACAACCGAGCACAGCTAAAGTTTTCTGCTCAGAAGTTTCCTAAGGGATGCTTGAAATCCCCAAATGAGTCAGCAGCAGCATCTTGGCAGAAGCCCCAGGCGAGAGAGAGAAAGAGGGATAAGCAGGAAGTTGATCAAATTGTTCTCATTTCCCAAGATGGATGGCACACCATCAGCTTGTCAGGGAAACTGACGGGTTTTGACTTGCAGCAGTTGAAACACATGCTGTTGAGCAGATAAGAAGCGTTTAATGGAAACACATGTCTCAAAGAGTGAAATTCCCAGAAGATGCTATATAAATGAAGCCCTGTTTTCCTTGCACAGAAGCACACACACCTGGCAGGGGGAGTTCACAGGAAAAGTGGGGGAGCTACTCAGAAGATAAAGCACTTCTCTACCTTCTGATGGTGGCTTCTGGGCATGTGACCATCTTTAGGGACCCCCCAGGGTAACTAACATAGGGTCCCTTTGAATGAGGAAGCACAAATCTGTGACAAGGGATCCAAACTCCTGGAGTCAGCAGGATTCAAGCCTGAAATGGAACAAATAGGCAAATCTTAGTGGCTGCCCCAGAAACCCAACTAGGAAGAGTAAACAACTTCTGGTCTCAGCATATATTAAAGTCTAAAGGAGTGCTCTCTTCCTCTTCCAACGATGTGTCATATGGCTCAGGAGTTGAGAGTTGGTAAGTCCTGTTACCTATGCAGAGAACCCTCCACCACTTTCCCACTCAGTGCACTGGATGTTGTGAAGAGATGTTTGCTGAGATGACTCTCTCTCTCTCTCTCTCTCTCTCTCTCCCTCCGGAGGATGTAGAAAGTCCCAGAAGCCCTTCAAGCAACAAAATTCCTTTAAAAGCTAGTTAATGTTCCTCCACTAAAATGGTGATAACTGATGTCCCAAAGAGTGGCACAAATGGTTTTTAATTAGGAGACTGTTGCAGCACATTAGGCTCAATGAGGCTTTAAAAGTCGATCTCTTGGCCAGCTTCACTTCATCACAAAAACCTATTCCTTGCCATGAGCATTGAGGGAAGGATGATTCGGGTGTCGTTTGATGGGTCACATTTTCCTGGAGCAATCCTCCTCCCAACCGTAGACCCCATTAAGTATGCAAATACTTCATCCTCTGAATTGTCTGGAGCTCTAGTGTGGTTCTGCATGATAACACCTTTGTAGCAGATCCCAGGAAAGCACAAAAAGGAACAGGGCTCTGATCCAGCACTCTATTCTGGGTGGAGGAAAGCCCAGATCTTGCACTGTGCTCCCTGTCTCCACAATAGCACCCACGTGCATTTCAGTGATGAAGTTGCCAGCTGTCAATCTATCTCCCCTTGAGAAGCATTGGGTTGCCTGTTGAGAGCCCCTCTTGTGTCTTTACCACAGAAGCCTGGCAGGCTGCAAAGCATTCTGGGAAAGAGTTCAAGGATGCACACACAGTTCATTCAAGGTGCTGCTGACCAAGCCTGTGCTTTTGTTGGGGGGGGGGGGAGAGAGAATTTAAAATACTGTAAGTTGCTTCAAGTACAGTGGTACCTTGGTTCTCAAATGCCTTGGTACTCAAACAACTTGGAACCCAAACACTGCAAACCCGGAAGTAAGTGTTCCACTTTGCAAACTTTTTTTGGAAGCCAAACATGCTCCGTTTTTTATTAACTTTCTTTTCTGTCATTACAAACATCTCATATCACTAACATACATATTACACATCTTCACCCCTTCCCTCCCGGGCTTCCCTCAGCTTCCATTTCTGGTTTGTTACCCTCTTATTGCATACTGCTGTTCCTTACAATCCACTGTATCATTTCTGAGTGTTACACTTCCAATTTGAGTGCCACACTTCCATTGTGAGTACCATGCTGAGGTCTGTCTGGTTTTGCTATTTATTTTGCATTTTTGTTTTTTGCAGCTTTTTTGTTTTGTTTTTGTGACTGTGTGGAACCTAGTTCAGCTACTGATTGATTGATTGATTGATTGATTGATTGTGTGACTGCAGTACATTGACTATTGCTTTCATTTTATGGATCAGTGGTCTCGTTAGATAATAAAATTTATGTTAAATAGCTGTTTTAGGGGTTGTTTTTAAAAGTCTGGAACAGATTAACCCATTTTGCATTATTTTCTATGGGAAAGCACGCCTTGGTTTTGGAATGCTTTGATTTTGGAAAGGACTTCCGGAAGGGATTAATTTTGAGAACCAAGGTACCACTGTACTTCAGTTAGTAGCCATTATATAAATATGTCAAATAAATAAATACCTCTTCTACAGATGATTGATCTTCTCCCTGAGGAAACCTGAGGTAGAGAGATTGAGAGGTCTTGCATTGGAGCAATGGCACCCTGTCTGGTGCTCCTGGTGGTGGTGATGTACTGTCATTTAATGCTGATTTACACCATCTCCTATGTCAGAGGGAGGGAACCTTGCTTGGGCTCAGTGGACCAGAGCTTTATCTGCCTCTTCTCCACAGGCCAACACTGACAAGTAGGCGCGGCCACCAATTTGTCAGTCACCTGACATCATAATGCCATAGGACCCATGCTCTATCATAATGCCATGGGCGAGCAGCTTCTGAAACTCTTTCCCCTCTCATCTTAGTATATAAATCCATGAATAAAGTTACATTCCATACACACAAAGCTCTGGGTCGGGGCATATCTACTTTGTTAAAGCAACTTTGCTCTGTTGCTAGGCAGGGTTCGAAAATGACAAAATTGTCTGCCTGTTGGCATCACTGCCTTTTTCAATCAGATCTTTTTGGAACGGCTTACTAGGCAGAGGGAAAAGTGTAAACGTGGAACTTTTACATGTCCTTGGGATTTTCCCTTTCTGCCTTTTGCAATAATATGCCTCTTTGTGGAATGCTTGTTAAGGCAGGGACGAGGAGATTTGTTGTAGGGGTGGGGAATGTTGAAACAATATAAAGATCTCCCCCCACCAATGTGTCCTCAAGTTTGGTGACCTTTTGCTAGTAAATCAATAATAAATTGCATATTTTTTATATGAACATGGGAAGCTTAACTTTTCCCATCAGAAGAATGCTATCAAAAAGATAGCTTAGTTAGCTATTAATTTCTCAGCTACAAACCCATTGTTGCTTAACATTACCCACAAAAGGCAATTCAAAGCTCCCCCATAATCTATGAAAATGATACTGCAGTTAATTAATACATGCTTAAGTACTGCAAATGCAATTATGTGCACATCCTCAAACCTCCTAAATCCATATTGTGAAAATGTTGAAATATGAGAATTAAGATAAGTTTAAGTTTCCTGCAAATGAATTCAAGTCAAGAGAAGTTGCTTTGGAATGGTTGGTTGGTCCTAATCTGTTTAGCAAGCCTGGTACAATTTGTATTTTTTCCAGGATACTCTCTTCAAGGACAGGGTCCAAATTCTATTCTTGGCCTGCTCTCACCTTCATTCATTTCCCTTCTTCTGCCATTGTCACCCAGTTGACACTTCACAGGATGCCATTTTATGTCACCATTTCCACATCCATTTTCACAAAGGAGCTGTCACGGATGTGTGAAAAATGTACATACCAAGGCACTCCCCAGGGTGAAATAGTAGGAACTCAGGGATGGTGAGTGCTTCATCTTCTACAAAGGTCACCAAGATTTTGTGCCTGATATACTCCAGAGACCACCAACATTATTCCATCCATGTGATCGACTCAGATACTCTTAACACCATATTAGTGTTTGCTCAATAAACAATGGCGAAGTGACCTAAGACGGGTTAGAAGAGTTCACCATTCGGAACGTCTTCAAAAAAATAAATTCAGAAATTGTACTTGAAGGAACTCTTAGTGATGATTTGACAAGGAACCTTGAGAGCTGTTTTCTGGGAGTGTTGAAGATCATCTCACTGCCAAGGGGATACGGATCCGTCTCTGTCCTAAGGAAATATGAAAAATCCATTCTGGATCCCTGGCAGAGCATCATCAAAGCCAGTGACCATTCTGGTCTAGGTGATGGACACAATAGATGGAGGGATGAGGGAAGGCATTTGGGATGGACAGCTCCATGTGGTGTTCAACTTGGAACAAGTTTGGAATGTTGCTTCAGCAACAAATAACCCTAGCTCAGGGCTTATCAACATTAACCTTTTGTTCACTCTTTCCAGGCACAGCCTTTTCTTTAAAGCACCATGCCCAAGCACCCTTTTGGTGCTTGGCTCCAGAGCTTTCCCCATGAAAAAACTGCTCATTAAAGTTCAGTTGGAACAAACAGCAATCTGCAAGAAACCTGATGCTTGCTGTGATTGAGCATTAAAGAGCAGGCAAAAACAAACCCCAAAACACCACTTTGACATGGAGCTTTCCTGTGCCTGGAAAGAGCAGAGAGAAGTTGAGTGTGGACAAGTCTTCAGTCTGAGTGGTTAGCTCTGCTTTGCAGTGGAAGAAACACCTCTGGTACAAGGGGCCCTGGCTATTTCAGCACCCATACATCCCCACAGTGCATGAGAGACAGTAGTGCTGTTAGAGCTTCTGGGCTGGAATCTTCAAAGTCTGAATCAATGCAAGCTGAGACCAGAGAGGTGTTGGCAGAATGACTTCCTATTGTGCTGGAACTTCTGGGTGCAGTGGAGTCCATCATGGCCGATTGTCAGGGACTGGGCAGAGGAGGTATGGTGGAGACCGCCTGCCCAGTCTGTCCCTTCCAGAAAAGAAGAAGACAGTTCAGAATTACAACAGGGGTTTGAGGAAGGTCACAGCTCAGAGGAAGATGAGGGGGAAAGCTGGAAAATAATGGGAGAGGAGGAAGAGGAAGAGGAAGCACCAGGAGAGCAACAGCTGGTGGACACAGTGTCTTTAGAAAGCATACCAGATCACCCCTCTCCCAGAACCCGTCGAGCCTTGAAAGCAGTAGAGCAAAGGGTTCAAAGGCAGAGGGCCTTCAGTGCCACCTGTAGAAGAGATGATGAATGAGGAAGTGGGAGGAAAAGGGGGTGGGGAGTCAATCAGGGAAATGCCATTATTCCAAGAGACTGCATTCCCAAGCCTCTCTCTATGAATATTGAATAAAAGCAGATGGCAAGGACTTTTCCTTGTCTCATCCTTTCCTGGCAACCCACCAGGGGGGTTGGATCCTGTGCTGCCTGACACCGATGGTGTCAGACCCTGAGGTCTTTAGAGTGGCATGGAAAACTGAACATTGACTTTCAATGAGAAGCCAGCAGCTGAGACAGCAGGCACAAGCCCATGGCTCCTTCTTCCCATACATCTTTCACTCCATCTGACCTGGGCTGAGTTCATTGTCACAAAGTTCCATCTTTGCAGCCTTGTTTCACTCTGAATAAGGAAGAGTTAAGTGAAAACTTCTTCGGAAAGCATTCAGAGGGCATGCAACGACTCTTCTCCTCCCCCATACACCCTTCCTTTGCGTACAGTAATTATATAAGTCTGCCCAGAGATGAGATGAGCACTCTCCATTAGCCGAGAAGGACCTGATTGGGAATGACATTTTGCCAATAAATTCGTTTTCTTAAGAAAGCCAGAACTCCTGAGCACCCAGCCTTGCTCATCTGCTTCTGTTTGCCTGTTTAGTCAACTGTCTAATCTTTTTTATGAGAAATAGGATGAGCAGGGAAGATCAGGGGGAACTACTTTGGGAGTTGAAAACCAGATTTCTTGGGTAACTCCTCTGTTATTTGCTTTATTCTATAGAAAGCTGATAAAGGGTGCCCCTAGACTGTCACTGTTTTGCAGGAGGGACTCAAACACTGCAATTAAAGCGGGTTAAGGAGCTCTGATGCCTTTTTGCAAAAAAAAAAAATCTACTTTTTAATATAAAAGCTGACTTTTTGCAGTTTGGAAAGCAATGATGAAAAGCATTGGAAAGTGTGGAATGAACAAATGGGAAACTGTAGAAAAACATCCTGCAAACAGATCAGGAGGAATTCAAGATGAGAGCTCATTATTGTATCAGACTGAAGAGATTGTCTGGAGGGGCCCTGAGTGTGTGACCAGTATACTTTTACGTTCCTTTACCCAAAATGCTATTCTTGTTTCAGACAATTCCAGTGATCAGTGGGATAGGACAATTCAAAGAATGGCAGAAAGTATTGTCAAGATTTATCTGGCAAGGGAAGAAACCTAGAATAAAGTATAAATTTCTTACAGATAAGAAAGAAAGAGGAGGATTCTCGTTGCCAGATTTAAAGATATATCATGAGGCGTCCTGTCTGACCTGGCTAAGAGATTGGATGAAACTAGAAAACACAGATATATTGGATTTGGAAGGTTATGGAAACAGGTTTGGGTGGCATGCATATTTGTGGTACAATAAAGTCAAAGTAGATAGAAGTTTCATGAATCATGCTATAAGAAAGACATTATACGAGATATGGTCTAGATATAAGGATTTGCTAGAGCACAAAACACCATGGTGGATTTCACCAGCAGAAGCAATATCAGTAAAAAGGTTAAATATGAAAACTGATTGGCCTACGTATAGAGAGTTGCTAACAGAAAGTGACAAGGGGTTAAAATTGAAACCGTATGATCAAATCTGTGAAAGGTTAACAGGATGGCTTCAGTACCACCAGATAAATTATATATTTAATAAAGATAAAATCAAGAATGGCTTTGAGACTCCTAGAACGAAGCTGGAAACCGAATTGTTAGAAAGCAAAACAAAAACCTTATAAAAAATGTATGATGTACTTTTAGAATGGCATACAAAAGATGAGGAAATCAAAGAAGTAATGATAAAATGGGCAATAGACATCAGGCATAATATTCAATTTGATACATGGTCTCTAGGCTATGGAATGGTGGTATGAAATTCACTGCATGAATGACACTAAAAGAAAAACTGTTGAAAATGATGTATAGATGGTATTTGACTCCAACTAAATTAGCAAAAATGTACAGAATAAGAAATAAGAGTTAATGAAATGTAATGTCAAAGAAGGGGAAAGTGAAAGGTTTTTGGGACAGTATTTATAATGAATTTTTAAAAAATGTTTAGATATACTTTCCCAAAGAAACCAGAAGCATTTCTGTTGGGAATGGTAGGAGTGGAAATACCAAGAATAGACCATAAACTGTTTATGCATGCGACGACCACAGCCAGAATTTTATTAGCCCAAAAATGGAAACAGCAGGAGTTACCGACTATTGAAGAATGGCAGATGAAGATGATGGAGTATGCGGAAATGGCAAAGCTGACCAGGACAATCCGGAACCAGGCTGACCAAGTGTTCCAAAGAGAATGAAGTAAGTTTATAACATATCTGGAGAATCACTGTCTACATATAAAGTCACTAGCAGGACTGAGATAAGACTCACAACGTTTAAAATTAAGGAATGTTCTATTTGTGATTAAAGTGTGCAATAAGTAAAGCGAGATATAGGGTGAGGACGATATAAATGTGCGGAAATAAAATGGAGATTTAAGGAAATCAGAAGAGGGAGGGAGGGAAGTTGAAAGCTCAGCAGAGCAGAAAGATATTATGATGTTATATTATGATGTAATATAATTTTTAAAATTCGGGAAATCAATAATACTCTCTCTCTCTCTCTCTCTCTCTCTCTCTCTCTTAGGTTCCCTTGGAGGGATATGCATCAATCATGTTAGCAACCTTAGCAGATGACTCCTTCACTTACTGGGAGGTCAATCCATCATCTGCCTATTCCCCTAATTCCTTTCCAGTCCCTCACAACATCTAGCCTCCATCTTCCCTTCTCCAGAGTACGTACAACTCCTACCATCTTCGTCTTATGCTTTCCCAGTGCTTATGGAGAGCTGTCTTCTAAGTTACAAAGGAAATGGAACCAAAGTGGTTAGAACACACTTTTCTTAATTAAAAAAAAAAAGTCACACTGAATTCAAAATCATGTTAACAACTCTACAGAATGGGAAGGAAGTGTCTGTGGTTATTAAGCAGCTGAGTCTAGCACTTTGCATCCATAGGTGGAGTCTTTCTAATTCTGACTCACAGCCTGCAATGAATCAGTAATAGGCGTCAGCTTATAGTTCATGGAGGGACCTATAATTCATCTCATAACCATTCACTGAAAGGGTGGTATAAAACAGGGATGGGCAGAGCTGGATCTATTAGTACAATGTTTTTCTGCCATGGGTCCCCAGGTGTTGGATTACAATTCCCATAATTCATGGCAACTAAGATGGCAGGAAATGATGGGAGTTGTAGTCCAACAGCATTGGGGGACCCAAGGTTGAAGAACTGTGGGGACGTTAAGGATAGTAGGCGAGGATATATTGATTAAATGTTATCTTTCCTTCACTCATGCTAGTGAGTCCTGTAGCAGAGCAAATTCCCCTCAATACAGCAGGAAGCTTGTTTGCAGATTCGTTTGAATCTCTTTAGTTAATCAATCCAGTCTGGCTTGATCAGACTGGATTATTCCTGCTGTCCCCTTTAATCCCTCTTCAAAGAATCAAGACACAAGAGTCTTTCCTTAAAAGTAACAAGAGGTTTACTCACATTCAGTTCACAGTATGATCCCTGTAGGCAGACTTTAGCTTGTAGTTTCAGAACATAGTGTGAGTTCATCCCTTATGGGGACTGAGCCCATGTGCTGCTGGCTGAGAGCCAGCAGACAGCAAAATACATTCAGAAAACAGCATCAAGAGAACAAAATGGCTGCAGGAGCGCAGCATGGCATCAAGAGTGAGAGATGGTTGCATGACTTGGCTCTTTTATGGAGTCAGCCAGGGTCACACCCATCTCCCTGGTCACATACAGGGGGCAGACACTCCAGACCAGTGGAACAGGAAGTAATACTGACTGGAGTAACACCCCCCTGCTTGTGCCCACTCTAGGGAAACAAGGAATGTTGTATTTGACTGCTCCAACGGATTACATCCCACAAGAACATTGTACTAGTGGAACTCTGGGTGGCTTGCAGTAGATCAACACGAGCTCCCAATTGTTTAACAACAACATCGTGGTAACCATTTGTGAGTCACTGGACTGTGAGATGTGTCCAGTTCTGGTGCTCAAAAATTGTTTATTGGATAAGAATTCTTTAATTCTAAGCACGTTTTTTTCACCAGGCTCAGTTTGGTGGATCTTGGGGTTTTAGTAAAAAACACAAAGTAGACCCTACAAGACTAAAGCCTGATTACCACTGATCTAAAAAATAATAATCCATTCTTTTGGCAATCTTTAACTGTGAGCACAACAGGAGCTTTAAAAAGAGGGTAAGGATGGAGACAATCTACTAAAAAAAAAATATCTTTTTGGTTTCTCATTTTTTCTATTCTTAAGTTCAATTCTCCATGTTTCCAGATCAGTCTGTGATTTTTTTAAGTCCTCATGAAAAGCCATCAGTATTCTAATATGAATTTATCCTAATATACATATGTTTGTAAGTAAATTTGCTTAATATCCTTTTTTTTTTTTGCAAAGCCATTTCCCTTAAAATAATTTGTTTTTCTATGTTATTTACACCAATATGCAATATGCAAAAATGCATTTATAGGCATTTTTGTACAGATTGCTTGACATTGCACAGATTGATTGGCATTGCAAAAATCAGAGAAGTGCAAATTTTGAAGGATGGTTGTGTTTCAGTCTGGAAAGCATGAATTAGGTAGAGTTGTCTTTGCATTGCTGCTTTTTGACTATGGGAAGTCAATCAGATTTTTACACCCAGCCCCAGAAAAGAATCACTAATTTTCCCCAAGTACTTGCAGTTACATCCCCCCCCCCCTAGTATGGAACCAGCCTCAAGATCCCAGCAAGAATGCAGTGAAAGTCTTTGCTGGGCTGACAGAAGAGCCTCTCTGCATTTTTTGTTCTCCAGAATGAGCTGAGTTTTGAAATAAATGGCTGTGATGGGTTAGTATGACAGCTCCAGCTTGCTCTCCAGAAGAAACTAGCTCCCTTGAAATTGCTTCCATAACAACTGCTACATAAATTCCCTCAATAATGAATCCCCCCTCCCCAAATAACAACAAAGAGAGTCTTGGAGATGGTGGGAGAGAATTTGCTTGCCACAATCCATTTTGCTTTAATTAGAAGAGAAAGAAAAACAAGTGAGATGAAGGATGGACAGATCTATGTCTCTCCTGTTCCTGTCAATTTGATATGTGACAATTCTTAGGCCCCTTCTATCCTATTTCACATCAATGTATCATCCTGCCATTTCTAGAGGCATCTGATTGACCACTGTGGGGAACAGAATGTTGGACGGTGATTCTTCTGTCATTTGCTACAGGTGATGCTCAGCAAGACCTCAGAAGCCAGAAGTGGGTGGTGAATAATTCTCAGCGGTCAGAGGGTAGAACATGGTTGCCCTGTAAAGGTCCTTCCTTCCTTCCTTTCTCCAGTCACTGTCAGGCTTCACAGAATCCGATCCCTCCCATGGTGGCAGCTAAGAAGTTGATAAACAAGAAGAGTTCTTACCAAGTCTTTTATTCAATATTCACAGAGAAATGCCATCTCTCTTAGATAATGGCATTGCTCAGAGTAAAGTTCCACAACCTCCATCTCTCCTATTCTACATCATCCTGATGCACACAGAGACCTATAAACTCAGCTAACTAGCCAGGCTAGAGGCCTAGTGCCTTATCTTGTGCTTTGTTGTTGTTTAGTCATTTAGCCGTGTACGATTCTTCGTGACCCCATGGACCAGAGCACACCAGGCACTTCTGTCTTCCATTGCCTCCCGCAGTTTAGTCAAACTCATGCTGGTAGCTTCGAGAACACTGTCCAACCATCTCGTCCTCTGTCGTCCCCTTCTCCTTGTGCCCTCCATCTTTCCCAACATCAGGGTCTTTTCCAGGGAGTCTTCTCTTCTCATGAGGTGGCCAAAGTACTGGAGCCTCAGCTTCACGATCTGTCCTTCCAGTGAGCACTCAGGGCTGATTTCCTTCAGAATGGATAGGTTTGATCTTCTTGCAGTCCATGGGACTCTCAAGAGTCTCATCCAGCACCATGATTCAAAAGCATCAATTCTTCAGCGATCAGCCTTCTTTATGGTCCAGCTCTCACTTCTGTACATCACTACTGGGAAAACCATAGCTTTAACTATACAGACCTTTGTTGGCAAGGTGATGTCTCTGCTTTTTAAGATGCTGTCTAGGTTTGTCATTGCTTTTCTCCCAAGAAGCAGGCGTCTTTTAATTTCGCGGCTGCTGTCACCATCTGCAGTGATCATGGAGCCCAAGAAAGTAAAATCTCTCACTGCCTCCATTTCTTCCCCTTCTATTTGCCAGGAGGTGATGGGACCAGTGGCCGTGATCTTGTGCTAGGAGCAGCTTTAGTCCCAAGGTTGTAAACAACATTCATAAGTGTCTACATTTGACAATGAGACGTGCTGTGCTCAAATGTCCTAACCCCCTCAGGTAGAAAGGAATGCAAAGAGACCACATGCCATGGGGGCTGCTTAGAGAGAAAGTCCTTTGTTTCCTTACCTAATGAATAGGTAATGAAGGAAAGACCATACATGGTATAATTAGTATTGTGCTGTAACTTTAGATTGGAGGAAGTTTATGCATATGTATTGCTTTAACAGATAACAGCTATGTATATTAAACAGGCCCAGCCTTTTGGGCTCGCTCAGCTTTCAGAGAGTGATCCCACTGAGCCATTATTGCTAGCAATAAACACCCTTTGTTTTCTCACCGCTGCGTGGAGAGTTCCTTCAGCCTCAAACATTAATTTTGCTAGAATCCCTGCGTCGGCTGATCTGAGCTTTCTGCCTCTGAGCTTTCTGTTCTCCTACTCTCAATGCCTGCCGGGTCCTGGGAGAGGGGGGTGTCAGGAATGCTTTCTAAAGACACCGAGTCTGTCAACTGTCTCTCCCCTGGCGCTTCTTCTTCCTGCTGCTCCTCTCCCAATATTTCCCAGCTTCCCCCCTCTGCAGCCTCTGAACTATGACCTTCTGCAAGCCACTGTTCTAAATCTATACAGTCCTCCTCTTCTTAGGTAGGTTCAGGAGAAGGGGGAGCGTCCCCAGCATTCGTCCTCAGTCCAGTCCCTGACAGTGACTAGCAAAGGTTAGAGGAAACGTGCAAAATAAGACAGACCATTGAAATTAATTTGTGCAGGTTGCAGGTTCCAGCTTTTCTCGTTGCAGAATGTGGGTTGGCAAAGGATTCTGATGGGTGTGTTTAAAGCATATATTCTGATATGTGAGGTCTTTTATTCTGGCATTGATTCAAAACTATTTTGGAACTCTTCTGTCTAACAGCCAAATGATATCTGAACTGCCTGGGGGCACTTTTTCACTAGCTGACATTAATTATATTTAAAGAAACACTCCTTCCGAAGCTTCAGCCATTGTAATGTGTTAATTGCCCCCCAGGAACGGAACTCCTCAGCAAATGAGGCAAAAGGGGTTTCGATTCCCAAGACATTCCACTTCCATTTGGTTTGGGGAGGGCCTTTCCCACCCCGGAATGTTCTCAGAGCCCTCTCAATGGTGGAGATACATCAGAAAACACATGAGCCAAGCTTTCATTCCTCCCCAGCTTCATATTTATTCCTTTCCTCTTTTTGGATGCAGGGAAACTTCAGGTTAACAGCATAGCAAGACTCTCTCTCTCTCCCCCCCCCCCCAGCCCTGGTCGCTTCTTCTTCTAGGCAAATGTTGTAAAGAAAATGTGTATAAATAGAGCGGATTTGCACTTACGCAGTTGCCTATGAATAGCAGTTTTCTGCCAGATTAGACAGTGATATGAATAATGGGGATGAGCATCACATTGTTCTGAGGGAGGAGCACACACAGAAAGGAGTGACAACCCAATGCAGCCAAATTCTCACTGCCTGCAGTGAGAGAACATCCCTGGGGTTATATGGCAGCAGACTTTCTCCTTTTCTGAGATCCCTGGGGGTGGAATGTCTTAAAACCCGGAGGTCGATTTGGAAAAACCAGTCTTTGTCAAGTTGGAGTTCCAGGAAAGAATATAAAATTGAAAAATCATTATTTCTGATTCCTCTTGTGCTTAATCCAAAGTTTTGGAGTGAGTAATGAGAGCAGAAAAACCCACAAAGTGAAAAATGCATTACATGGAAACAGCCCCTGACTTCCCAGATGCTCCTGTGAATTGGGACTCACATTATTATTATTATTATTATTATTATTATTATTATTATTATTATTATTCTACCCCACCCATCTGGCTGAGTTTCCCCAGCCACCCTGGGCGGCTCCCAACAGAATATTAAAAACACGATTAAACATCAAACATTAAAAACTTCCCTAAACAGGGCTGCCTTCAGATGTCTTCTAAAAGTCAGATAGTTGTTTATTTCCTTGACATCTGATAGGAGGGCATTCCACAACGACCAAGAAGGCCCTCTGCCTGGTTCCTTAGTTGGAGACAAGTTCTGTTGTGTCAGTCTCATCCTGGATAATTCCAGGCTGCACAAAAATACATTAAAGCACTTTTTTTAAAAAAATCACACCAAGAGCTGGAGGAATCAGAGCGGGTTTTGCTGTTGGAGAGACTGAACAACTTCTCAGAACTGCAGCCTGGAAAGGCCGCTGAGCATTGCCAACAGACAGGTGAAACTCAGAAAATTAGAATATATTAGTTTCACCTTTTAAGTTGAATTACTGAAATAAATGAACTTTTCCACGATATTCTAATTTTCCGAGTTTCACCTGTATCTCCTAAAGACCAGGGGAGAAAGAAACCAGGCAGCAGCAGGAAGGACCCCATTGCTGGGCCAGCCTTCCTGCAACCTCACACCCTCCAGATGTTGGACTCCAGTTCCCATCAGTCCCATGGTCTTTGCATGCAGAAGGTCCCAAGTGCAAAGCCCAGGATCTCCAGGAAAGACTGGGAATGTCCTCTGCCTGAAATCCCGGAGAGCTTCTGCCAGGCAGGGTAAACAATACTGAGCTAGATGAACCAATGGCCTGGCTCAGTATAAGGCAGCTCCCTATGTTTGCTTGACAGAAGCTATAAAGCCAACAACATCTGGAAAGTACCAAATGGGAAGGGGTCTGCTCTGGATCCACACAAGGGTTGCTCTTTTTGGCATCTGGTTACAAGAGGGAAGGAGGGTTCTCAACTCTGCTTCATGGCTTCTTCTAAGGCTCTGGCTCTGTTCTGCCTCCCAGGAAGGGATTCTTCTGCAGCTGGGACAGGGCAAAAACCAACACCTGCCTGCCATGTTTACATTCGCATTGAGGAAGCACCAAGAAGCCACAATGGACAGAATGCCGTAAGGTGTCAGGGACTGGGCAGAGGAGGAGTGGTGGAGACCGCCTCCCCATCCTGACCCTTCCAGGGAGGAGGGAGAGGAAGACGGTATAGATTTATGACCATGGTTTGTGGGAGGTCACAGCTCAGAGGTAGATGAGGGGGAAAGTTGGGAAATCATGGGAGAGGAGGAGGAGGAGGCAGACATCTGAAGGCAGCCCTGTTTAGGGAAGCTTTTAATGTTTAATAGGTTGTTGTATTTTAGTGTTTTCTTGGAAGCCGCCCAGAGTGGCTGGGGAAACCCAGCCAGATGGCTGGGGTATAAATAATAAATTATTGTTATTATTGTTGTTGTTGTTGTTGTTATAACCAGAGTGGCAGCTGGCTGACATAGTGTCATTAGAAAGGATCCCGGTCCCTCCATCTCCCAGAATCTGGTGAGCCTTAAAAGTAGGAGAGCAAAGAGCTCAAAGACAGAGGGCGCATAGCAGCACCCATAGAAGTGATGAATGAGGATGTCAGAGAGACAGGGGATGGAGATTCACTTGGGACAATGCCAAGAGACTGGGTTCTATAGTCTCTGTTTGTAAAAAAGGATGGTAAAGAAACTTTCCCTTATCTTTATACTTTCCTAGAGCTGCTGACAGCATCCTGACATAAGGGGAGAGAGGTGAACTCCAGTTAAAACTTGTTTGAAATATGCACCTGCTGCACAGCGAGGAGAATCTTGTTAAGTATAGTAATTTAATTCACTGAAATTGTAAGTGCTTGCATGCTTTACTATGTGTTTAAATTTGATTGGTTGATAACTGAATTCTAGATAGTTCTCTAGTAGTTTGCATGTGAAGGAGAGACTTCACATTTTATTTGAAGTGAGATGACTGTGTTTTAGAATCCACTGTGAACACTGCTAAGTTAAATAGAGTGTTTGAGTGCTTCTTCTCTGCTTGAGGGAAAGGGAGCAAAGCTGAAGGAAAAGGTAAAAGTGGAAATCTCTCACAGCAGCTGCAAAACATGGCCTAATGGAGATACAGAAGGCTGAAATTGCTGAGCTCTGGAAAGGGAGGAAAATACAGTTGTTTAGAAGTTAGAAGAAGAGACTGTAAGCTCATGCTTTTATAAGAATGTGACTGTAAAGATTATGATTTAATTCATCTGTAAGTTTCTGCAAGTAAAGTTTTTGAATGTTGAAATATATTTATTTATTTGAAAACGTGTATTTAAATGTGTATCTAGATTTTCAAGCCGGCTTACAAAAGAGAACCATAAAACAGATCAAAAACATTAGAAATAAAAGCAATTATCATAGCAACAATAAAAATACAAAAATCAGTAGATATAAAATCAGTTAAAAACCTGGGCAATTTTTGGGGGGAAAATGTCTAAAACATGGCTCTCTGGGCAACCCAGTCAGGTAGGTGGTGGCATATAAATAATAATAATAATAATTAGGAAAGCCTTGACATTGACAAGTCTTGGCATTGGTTTAATTTCCAAAGCAGATTGTCAGTCATATATGATTAATTGTCAGGGAACTGACATCGGAGCTAGAGGCGGAGGGAAGGCTCTCAAATGATGCTGGAGAAGGGCCCAGCAGGGAGAGAGGCAGCTCCGCAGATAGGGAAGCAAATCAGCGCAACACCAGGGATATAGAGGGGCTGATGGGGGAATCGACGAGAGGGCTCCAGGACTCTTCACCGGACACCAGCGGGGAGAGCACGGGTCCTCCACTACCCACGCCCACCATGCGCAGAAGACTTCCGCGCAGAGAGAGTAGGAGGAGGTGTCAAACAACTTTTATGTTGGAAAAGATTTAAGAAACGCCAACTGACGGATTCTGCTAGCGACTGAGGCAGCCACGAAGTGAAGGGCTGCCCAGACTGAAAGGTTTAGCAAGGCAACAAAGCCTGGAGAGGTGGCAACTTACGCACGAGCAACCCATACACATTACATTAATAATAATAATAATAATAATAATAATAATAATAATAATAATAATAATAATTTATTTATACCCTGCCCATCTGGCTGGATTTCCCCAGCTACTCTGGGCAACACCCAACCGAATATTAAAAACACACTACAGCATCAAGCATTAAAAACTTCCCTAAATAGGGCTGCCTTTAGATGTCTTTTAAAAGTCGGATAGTTGCTTATTTCCTGGACATCTGATGGGAGGGCATTCCACAGGGCAGGTGCCACTACCAAAAAGGCCCTCTGCCTGGTCTGAGCTTCTTAGCTGTGTTTTTGCTACTCTTACTTCAACAAATGTGCCTGCGATCAGAGCACTAAGAGATTCTCAAAGGTATCTTTTTCAGCATCTCTGGGACTTAAATCCAGCCTGAGAATGGGACCCAGTAAAGCCCCGGTGTTTTCTTCAATTACAGAATGGAATGAAGCTGGGCGGCATCAGATCCTGTAACTGGTAAGGAGGGTGAAGCCTTTGGGTTAACAAGGTAAAGGGACCCCTGACCATTAGGTCCAGTCATGACCGACTCTGGGGTTGCGGCACTCATCTCGCTTTATTGGCCAAGGGAGCCGGCGTACAGCTTCTGGATCATGTGGCCAGCATGACTAAGCTGCTTCTGGCGAACCAGAGCAGTGAAAGGAAATGCCGTTTACCTTCCCGCTGGAGCGGTACCTATTTATCTACTTGCACTTTGATGTGCTTTCAAACTGCTAGGTTGGCAGGAGCAGGGACCGAGCAACGGGAGCTCAAGCCGTCGCGGGGATTCGCACTGCCAACCTTCTGATCAGCAAGTCCTAGGCTCTGTGGTTTAACACACAGTGCCAAAAATGTGACTTTCTGCTTCTCTCTGGTGGACAGAGCAGAACTGGCTGCTTTCTGCGTTTAAGCCCCAGCAACTCACCTGAAAAAATACTACAGGACCCCTGGCATGCTTAAGGGTTGCTGGTGACCACTGAGACTATTTGCTAACCTTCACTTCAAATTGGATCTCAGGTCAAGGTCCCACCCGGCATTATTTCAGGCCAAGCAAGTCACCCGCACCATTAGCTCTCTCCGTAATGGGAAGGCGATTCCTCAGTGGACCATTGAGCTGCAATGCATGTCAAGGTAATTGCCAATTAAGGAGACCTTGAAATGCTGGCACCATAATCTGCCAAGAAGACTCACTGGGATCAACTAAGCAGCGTGATCTCATCCCATTTCAGCTTCACTGGTGCTGTGCCCCCCTGTTTTGTGGGGATTTTTTTTTTTTTAAAAAAAAAAGCACACAAGTGCACATTTAACTTGCACACACACTTTTTACATAAAATATGCTTTTTTTTCTTCAATGCACTTTTCCACAAAACGCACATTTTAAAATGTAATTTCTCTGTATGTTTTACACACCAAAACTGTATCAAAAAAATCTTGGAGGAACGTGCAATCTGAGTGGGTGTTGTTGCATCTGAATCTGCAAGCAAGTGTTGGATCAGGTCAGTCTGCTGCAGAAAAACAAAAACAAAACAGAGAGATTAATTTCCTCTTCCACCTCTGCTGACAAGTAGGAATGACAGAGAATTCTGACGAAAATTGGAACAGGAGTGGAAATGGTGAGTGTTCACTTATTCATACCATGTCTGGTATAGAAATCAATCCAGTGAAATTTTTTGGTATTTACTGGTTGTTGTTGTGAGGATTGTGAGGATCACAATTACAATTGTTGCCTTCACCCCAAAGTCCCAGGGTAGGTTACAGCGATTAAACACAATATAGTGGTACCTCGGGTTAAGAACTTAATTTGTTCTGGAGGTCCATTCTTAACTTGAAACTGTTCTTAACCTGAGGTACCACTTTAGCTAATGGGGCTTCCCACTGCCGCCACGCAATTTCTGTTCTCATCCTGACGCAAAGTTCTTAACCCGAGGTACTATTTCTGGGTTAGTGGAGTCTGTAACCTGAAGCATCTGTAACCCGAGGTAAAGGTAAAGGGACCCCTGACCATTAGGTCCAGTCGTGACCGACTCTGGAGTTGCGGCGCTCATCTCGCTTTATTGGCCGAGGGAGCCAGTGTACAGCTTCTGGGTCATGTGGCCAGCATGACTAAGCCGCTTCTGGTGAACCAGAGCAGCGCACAGAAACACCGTTTACCTTCCCGCAGGAGTGGTACCTACTTATCTACTTGCACTTTGACATGCTTTCAAACTGCTAGGTTGGCAGGAGTAGGGACTGAGCAACGGGAGCTCACCCTGTCGTGGGGATTCGAACCGCCAACCTTCTGATCGTCAAGTCCTAGGCTCTGTGGTTTAACCCACAGCGCCACCCGTGTCCCCATAACCCGAGGTATCACTGTATTAAAAACATTTGAAAACAAAATTCCAGAAATAAGGTTGGTCCTGAAAATATACTTCTCAAGTGTCAAAAGTTAGGGTAAAGTAGTGTGTCTTCTGCTTTTGCTGGAAACAATACAATGAAGGTGTCAGACACACCTTTACAGGGAGGGAGTCCCACAACTTAGGCCTGCCACAGCGCAGGCTCTCTCCTGGGCTGCCACCCCACAAGCTTAGGAGGACAGAGGAACTACAAAGAAGGCCTCTGTTGCTGATCTTAGCATCTGAGAGAGTACATAGGGAAGGAAGTGGTCTATTAGGTATTTTGGGGCCTGAATCAAGGGTCTGGAAACTAAGTCTTACGAGAGCGCTTGAAGGAGCTGGGCACGTTTAACCTGGAAAAGAGGAGACTGTGAGGAGATATGATAGACGTCTGCAAATATTTCAAGGGCTGTCACATAGAAGAGGGAGTAAGCTTGTTTGCTCCTGCTCTGGAGAGTAGGACTCGAACCAATGGCTTCAGGTTACAAGAAAGGAAATTTCAACGAAACAGTCGAAAAAACTTTCTGACAGTAAGAGCTATTTGGCAGTGGAAGAGACTCCCACAAGAGATGTGGGCTCTCCTTCCTTGGAGGTTCCTTAAGCAGAGGTTGGATGGCCATCTGTCAGAGATACTTTAGCTGAGATTCCGGCATTGCAGGGGGTTGGACTAGATCAGTGTTTCCCAACCACTGTTCCGCGACACACTAGTGTGCCACGAGATGTTGCCTGGTGTGCCGCGAGATGTTGCCTGGTGTGCCGCGAGATGTTGCCTGGAGGGAGGCGGGCGAGTCGGGCGACGAGAGGCGGGGTGGCGGCGGCGAGGAGAGGCCGCCCAGCGCGGGGCTCTCGCCGTCTGCCTGCCTGGCTGCCTGCGAGCTCGGCGGGCAGCGCCTCCGTCCGCAGCGCCCGCCTCGCGGCTCTCATTCCCTGCCCCTGCCAAAGCTCACCCAGCCAAGCCGCGCTCTCCTTCCTGCCTCGCTTTGCTGCCTCCCCCCCCCACCCCCAAAGCTTGGAGGTTCCCCGGCAAGGGGGAGGGAAAAAAATTGAAACTTACACTTTCGTGCGTCCCTCCCGGCGTGACGCTGCGCGCTGACGTCACGGGGCTGTAATGGTGGTGTGCCTCGAGATTTTTTTCATCAAACAAGTGTGCCTTTGCCCAAAAAAGGTTGTGAAACACTGGACTAGATGACCCTTGGGACCCTTCCAACTCTAAGATTTTACAATTCTGTCAGACATTTGGTGCACCAGCAATATGCATTTGATTACATTTTTGCCCATTTGCGCTGTGCTTCCTTTGCACTGAGATGCATGGGATGGAATAATGTAATGACCAGGTAAGTTATGTAATTAGATAAGTTATGTAGTTTTGCCACAACAAGACATATACCGTATTGGCCTGAATATAAGCCTTGCTTTTTTTCCAAATTCTGACAGTGAAAAGTTAAAAGTGCTGCTTACAATTTGCGACCTTACAAAAATTGGCTTTTACGATATCGCTGCTAAAACAGACATACGGTAAAACGGAACCGGTGTGAGTACCTGCGGAATTTTATGAGCGCGGCTTATATTCGGGTATTGTCTTTTTTCTTTCCCCCCCTTGAATTTTAAAGGTGTGGCTTATATTCGGGCCAATACGGTAATATAGGTTTTGGTGGAAGGTGAACTGCAGCTGAATGGAAGCAGTGCTGCATGCAGTGAATATGGAGCAGATTATCCGATTCAGAGTCCAGACTGTAGATGGAAGACACAGAGAGTGGCCAGATGTTCTCTCCTGCTATGAACATGGTTTTTGGAGCTGCTGAGCTGTGTCTTTAGCTGCCCCTTTGACCACAGGAAAAGCTAGATCATCTCATAAGTGAGTGTTAAGGAAGGCAGGAAGGTAGGTTAAACAGAAATCTACAAGAGAAGGATCAAAGGAGTGGGGAAGTATTCTCTTTGAATTACCTGCTTCATTCTACCTCAGCTTTGAAGCTCACCACTAAGACTAGCAGCTGGGGTGGGTGTGTGGGTGTGTTTTCCAGGTCTTCTGCAAAATACAAACACAAACAGCTTTTCAGTTGTCATCTGTCAGCTTTCCAGTTGTAGCTGCAGAGACAGGGCAATTTATTCCTGTGGGCTCACATGCATTAGGTCTCTAAAGTAGAAGTTAATTTCAGCTGTTCACACACAAAAAAAGAAGATTCTGGGAGTTTGTGGAGAGATGGTGGTGTGGGCAGTTGATAGTCTCTGACATTAACCTGAATTTCTGATAGAGTAGCATTTGACCACATCAAGGGAGTCTCTCCTCGAGCTCAATAAATAAGAAACACGGAAGGAAGCAGCTTGATCTCCCTGTGTCCACAGAGTAACAACACAGTGCTCATGGTTGAAAGCTGAGTTTTCTCCTGAGAAGATCAATCAAAAATCGCAAGAGCCCTGCAGGTGGATCAGACCAAAGACCGTCTAGTTCTGTATTCCCATGGTGACCAACCAGATGACTTTGGGTAATGGCTCTGCTATGGAAATGTTTCAAGGCAGAAATCCAGTGCCCTGCTCAGCAGAGAGAGAAGGAGGGGGAGACTAGCTTTCCATATATATATATAAGTTTTTATTGGTTTCCATACATATATCATCATTATTCAACTTAACCACCAAACAATCGTTTCATAAATTCCCCTCTCCCCCTTGGCTTTCCTCCATTTCCATTTCTGGTTTGTTGCATTCTGTTGCTTATACAGTGGTACCTCGGGTTACATACGCTTCAGGTTACAGACTCCGCTAACCCAGAAATAGTGCTTCAGGTTAAGAATTTTGTTTCAGGATGAGAACATAAATCATGCTCCGGCGGCGTGGCAGCAGCAGGAGGCCCCATTAGCTAAAGTGGTGCTTCAGGTTAAGAACAGTTTCAGGTTAAGTACGGACCTCCGGAATGAATTAAGTTCTGAACCCGAGGTACCACTGTATATAGTAGTATATTATCACATTATTGTCTTTCTTGTTCTCTCTAATTGCATTATGCATGTTTGTTTAAACCCTGCCAAAGAGTCCATACTTTTACATTGTTTCTGCAAATAGGTTCTCATTCTTTTCCAAAGTCACTATTATCTTTTTCACGCAGTTTATCTGTCAATTTTGCTAATCCTGCATATTCCATCAACTTTTCATGCCATTGTTCTTTGGATGGTATTTCTCCCATCTTGCAGTTTTGTGCTATTAAAATTCTTGCTGCTGTAGCTTTCCATATTTTTGAATTAAGGCCATTAAGTCCAGAGTCTCTAAAATTGTCTGACTGCCCTCACTGCCTCTGGGAAACCCACAAGCGGAACAAGGGAACAGCTCAGTGACAGAGCATATTCTGTGCATGCAGAAAGTCCCAGGTTTGACACACACACCTCACATCTCCAGGTGAAGAAAAAAAAAAAAGGTAAAGGACCCTTGAATGGTTAAGTCCAGTCAAAGGAGACTAGGGAGTTGTGGCACTCATCTCGCTTTCAGGCTGAAGGAGCCGGCGTTTGTGCACAGACAGCTTTCCGGGTCATTTGGCCAGCATGACTAAACTGCTTCTGGGGCAACAGAACACCATGCCGGAAACCAGAGCACAGGGAAACACCGTTTACCTTCCCGCCACAGCAGTACCTATTTATCTACTTGCACTGGTGTGCTTTCCAACTGCTGGATTGGCAAGAGCTGGGACAGACAATGGGAGCTCACTCAGTCGTTGGGATTTGAACCACCAACCTTCTGATCAGCAAGCCCAAGAGGCTCAGTGGGTTAGACCACAGCACCACCCACATCTCCAGGTAGGCCCACTTAGCTCAGACCAATTCCAGTGACAGCAGGTAAAAAGATGAAAAACCAGCGGCACAGCTTTCCCCCATTAACTCACTTCTACAAAAAGAAACACGCTGCATGTGTACCATACATTTAAAGCACCCGGTTTTCCCCAGAGAATCCTGAGAAGTGTAAGGGGGCTGAGATCCCCCCCCCCAGCTACAATTCTCTGATTCCTTAAGCAAGGTATTCCCCTTCCCAGGGAACTCTGCAAATTATAGCTCTGAGAGGGGAGTAGTGGATCTCTTTAACAACTCTCAGGACCCAGAACAAATTCAACGTCCCAGGATTCTTTGGGATAATGAATGTCTGTTGAAAGTGGCATGATTTTGCTTTAAATGTGTAGTGCAGATGGGGCCCTTAACTCTTAATTTTTTAAAAAATTGTACCCCGCTCAGTTTTAATTTGCAATATGTCGCTGTGTTTTTAGGTAGTTTTTTTACAAACCATTACTGAATGTTGCTGGGGTTTTTTATTGTTTTCATGTAACTCAAGAGATTATTATTGTGTGAAGCGATTAGATATTTAAAATAAAGAAACGGCAACAGCTCTCTGGGTGACTGGGAGCTACAGCTCCCTACTGCCATCTGCTGACTACTTTAGATGAAACCAAGGAAAAATATCTCCCAAAGGGGCTGGGAGGCTGTGGGGAGAAATATTGGTGCTACTTGGGGATGGGAAGGAGAAGCAGAGCTACCTTGAAACTGGCAAAACAAAGCTGCTTGTTGTTTTCTAATAAAATAGCTGCTTCTTTTTCAAAGAAAATAATTCCTCTCTCTCAGGTCATATCTTCACAGTCCTCATGAAACCGAAGAACTCCACCAAAGTCCTGAGTCTTTATAGGGCCTGGATAAATCCTATTGGACCTTGAAAATCACCTGACAATTGCCCAATCCCTTAAGTGCAACTCCTCAAGAGGGAGCAAATCAGCCATCTCCTTGTTTCTAGGGTGATCTCCTTGTTGTCATGGGGATGCAGAGTGATGGGGGCTGCCAGAGACTCTGATTTTAGATCTCCAAGCCCACCCAGTAAAATTTGTGTGAAATTTGAGTTTTGAGGAATGGCTGTGTTTCCGTTCCTATCTTGTTCAGAAAGTGCAAATTAAGTAAGTTTGCCTTCAAATGAAACCTGAACTGAATTTCTGTCCCCATTCCTCTACACATCCCTGTGTCTTATGAAGGGGTCGAGCCCAGCACTTACTGCCTTCCCCTGTTCAAAACGACTCCAAGGCAAAACTGTACTTGACTAGCATAGAACCTGAGTCTGGGACCACATATCCACATGCCCTTGTATTTTAGTCTTAAAAGCAACTGGGAAGGGATGGGGGGTCACAGTGCTGGTCAAGGGGGTTAACCCTTTCCACTCATACCATTAACCTGCTTTAAATCTTTAAATACCTCTCCCAAGCCACTCACTATTCTCTGCATGCAAAATACAACTGCTTGTCCTTTCTTCTTTACTTTCCACAACTAATCACAACTTTGGAGGAGGAGTGATACAGTGGTACCCCGAGTTAACACCTCAGGTTACAGACGCTTCAGGTTACAGACTCCGCTAACCCAGAAATAGTACCTCGGGTTAAGAACTTTGCTTCAGGATGAGAACAGAAATCGTGCAGTGGCGGCGTGGCAGCAGCGGGAGGCCCCATTAGCTAAAGTGGTACCTCAGGTTAAGAACAGTTTCAGGTTAAGAACGGACCTCCGGAACGAATTAAGTTCTTAACCTGAGGTACCATTGTATTGTCTCCAGAGATATAGAGCTGGAGGAAATTCATAATCATCCCATGCAGAACTGCAGTCCTGATCCACTTCGCCCCTCCCTAAGAAACAAAACCCCACATACACTTGCTTTTCAGGCTAAAACAGGGGTCAGCAAACTTTTTCAGCAGGGGACCAGTCCACTGTCCCTCAGACTATGGGGGGGGCCAGAGTATATTTTGAAAAATATAAATACCCTGCAAGCCGGTCCCGCAGCTGCCTCCGGACCTGGAGGAGGAACGCTCTCTGCACGTGCTCAGGAGCACTTCTCGGCGTCGCCCACTCTCCAGTATTGTTGACAAGCAGCAGCCGCTCCATTGGCCCAGCCCCACAGAGTTCCCAGGTGGCATGCACTACACACTGCGGCCCGTTGTCCGAGGTCAGGTCCACGGGCAAGCTGCGCACACAGAGCACTGGGCAGGCGGCTCACAGCTCACCCTCCAACTGCTCCAGTGCAGCTGCCGAGGACACCAGCAGCAGCAGTGCCAAGCCGGGCACCAGGTACAGGGCCAGCAGGTGCACCAAGCTCTGGCTGAAGCCCCACAACGTGCCCGTCACAATGCCCATGGCGCGGCCCAGACCTGCCGCCCACCAGCGTCTCCGTCCATGACCATGCCGGGTTAACCTCAGCGCGTGGGCAATGAGGCTTCGGATTGGCTGCAGGAGCGTCAGCATCGCTGCCCACCCAGAGGCATCTACGGCTTCGGATAGGCTGCAGGAGCTTCCTGCAGCCAAGCCAAAGCCGTGCCAGTGTCACAGAAGTCAGTCCCTGTGAGGCGAGGCATCCACAGCACTGCCGGTTTGCCTCAGCTCGCTGGGACTGACTGAGCAGACGGCAGGGTCCGCGGGCCGGATCTATGAGCCTGGTGGGCCACATCCGGCCCCTGGGCCTTAGTTTGCCAACACCTGGGCTAAAAGGTATCTCAGGCGATCTGACCGTGGATGGTTCACATCACATTTAGTTTGGCCTTAAAATATTAGAATAATTGGCACCCACCCCAGTGACGGAGCTGGGTGCTCTGGCACCCGGAGAGGCACACATGCCATGCACCCGGGGGTTGGGGTGATCCGCCCACAGGTGTGGGGACCATAGCTGTCAACTTTTCCCTTTTCTTGCGAGGAATCCTATTCAGAATAAGGGAATTTCCCTTTAAAAAAGGAAAACAATGACAGCTATGGTGGGGGAGATCCACCAAAGGGGTGGGGCGATCCATCCACAGGGCCGATGGACGCGGCTGCGGAATCCTCCCCGGGGGGCAGTCTCGGCATTTGGGGGACTGAATGTCACCCCTCTTCAGGCTGAAGGGGGTTGACATTTGGCGCCCCCCCCCCCGTGACTCCCAAGCCTACAGCAAGCCGGGGAAAGGGGGAGAGCCGCAGCAGCTGCTTCGCCCCTTGCTGCTTTGCCGCATGCTGGGCTTGGGGGAGTCACGGGAGGTGGGGGCCACACCAAATGTCACCCCCCCTTCAGGATGACACCCACAAACACACCTTCCTACGTCCCTGACCCACCCACCAGAAGATGTGTCCCTGTCTCACTGTGTGTTTGAAGTTCTCTTTTTTAATCCATCAGAAGCCAGGGTACAAAAAGAAAGGCTTTGTTATTGGCAGCCGTTTGAGAGAATGAGAGCATTGAGTGGCAACCACAAAGGAGGGCTGTCTTTGTCCTGGTGAGAAAGTAATGAAGGTTGAGGAAAGTTGGCTTTGAAATGTCACAGCCAGCAGGCAGAGAACAATGAGGCTGGCTGAGATGGCAGCTGTCGAACAGGTATTCTGCGTTGCCTCTCTCTGCAGCCAGGACAAATCTGGGGTAAGGCATTGTTAAACAAGTTCTCTGAATGACAATGAGCTTGCCTTAATATACACTAGTGGCCAAACTTGTGGAAACCTTTTGGAAAAAGTGTATTTCCGAGGTCTGATGGCTCATAACACCACTCTCTCTTTTTTTTGGAGTAATACCATAGAATTATATATCAATGGAAAGATAATTTAATGAAGAATGTAATGCAATAACTTTTATGAAGGATTATTTATTACAACAGCAGTCATAAAGAAGAAACGTGTAACACATAGGAAAAATGAGATATATAGAAATTCTCACCATGTCAGTTAATACTTAGTTGGAATAAATACAATTTTTTTTTAAAAAAAATGTCTAGTAGCACCTTAGAGACCAACTAAGTTTGTTTATACTTAGTTGGGTAACCTTTAACTTTAATTACGGCCTTACAAAGCCTTCCCATGGAGTAAACCAAGTTTTTTTAGTTCTGCAGCTGTAATAATGTGAAACCAAGATTGAATTATTGCCTCTATTAATTGGGTTTTATTGCTGGGTTGCTTCTGACTAGCAAGTGTATTTAGTCAACTCCATAGATTTTTGATTGAGTTAAGGTCTGGGTTATTCCCAGGCCATTCCAGCAGTGGAAAATGATTCTCCGGAAACCACCTTTTGCACACAGCAGCAACATGATATGGAGCTGAATTCTGTTGACATAGAAGTGCTTCCTTATCTTGGAAAATATGTATTATATATATTAATATAACATTTTACTTTGAATTGTTCTCGATATTGCCCGTTTTGAGCACTCTTGCAATTAGGGAGTTTTTAAAAAAGAAATCTGACAAAGAATAATGCCCACTCCGAAATTAAGCATATGCAAGAAAACCCATTGATTTCATTCAAGGCTACCTCTTTGAAGGGCAGAAATTGTATTGCATTGGTACAGGATGAAACAACTTTGCTAGCAGGCACAGAGTTTTGAAATACAGAATTTTTAACATAAATTTTATAGGCGGAAGGCATGTTTTCTAGGTGGTACAGGGTATATCTTTGACAACAGAAATCAGGATGCTTGCCAGAGTTTGTTGGACTCCAACTCCCAGCAGCCAGCAAGGGCAATGGTCAGGGATGATGGGAGTCGTAGTCCATCTCTAGAAGGCCACAGATGTTCCACACTCCTCTCTTACAGTCTTTGACAGCTCTGGGGGATTTAAATTATTTTCCTGGGGCCTCTGGTTCCCACCAATCCCAGCCAGCAGGATGAACGGTCAGAGATGATGGGAGACCAACAATATCTGGAGGGTCACACACTTCCCACCCGTGTGCTAAATATATTAAACCCCTTTCAAATACAGTGGTACCTTCATTCTCAAACTTAATCCGTTCTGGAAGTCCGTTCCAAAACCAAAACGTTCCAAAACCAAGGTGTACTTTCCCATAGAAAGTAATGCAAAATGGACTAATCCGTTCCAGATTTTTTAAAACAACCCCTAAAACAGCAATTTAACATGAATTTTTCTATCTAACAAGACCTTTGATCCATAAAATGAAAGCAATAATCAATGTACTGCAGTCACACAATCAATCAATCAGTAGCTGAACTAGGTTCAGCACAATCACAAAAACAAAACAAAAAAGCTGCAAAAACAAAAATGCAAAATAAATAGCAAAAACAGACAGACCTCAGCATAACACTCAAAAGGGAAGTGTGGCACTCAAATCAGAAGCATAACACTCCAAACAGAGCATGTTCGGCTTCCGAATAAAGTTCGCAAACCAGAACACTTACTTCCAGGTTTGCAGTGTTTGGGTTCCAAGCTGTTTGATTACCAAGGCATTTCAGAACCAAGGTACCACTGTAGAATAAGCAACCTTCAGTGGGGTTCACCACCAGACACCATGAAAAGCAAGTTATTCTGGATCACTGTCATAGTCTTTCACTTAAAAACTGGTACCTCTTTTTCTCTCCATCAAATGTCGGTGACTATACGTCACACAAAGGAGCCATGTGTTGGAGGGACAGCTGTGGAGCTTTGGCGATGACGACATGGCTTGTGACCTTTAGAGAGATTGGAATAGGAGTTCATTTCCTTCAATAATTACAGTGATTTCTCACTTCCCCCAAAACGTTTTGACCCCAGCCAGAGAGAGCCCTTGTCCTGTGCTCCTGCTTTCGACACCGTTTCATCAACTGCAAACATCGCTCAGCCTTCTTGCTCTGAGCAAGCACCCGGGAAGGTTGTCCTGCACCATTCAGGTTGGGGCATCTTTCCCGGTTTGGGAGAGAGAGGAGGGGTTGCTAAGCAACCACATGCTTGTCTCTCTTTCCAGGTGTCCCATCAGCTGGTTGGGGAAATCAACCAACCAGCCACCTGACCTCCTGGCTAAAACAATGGCTCTATTCACTGTTGGGGTAGGAGGTGTGTGGATTGTGCATGCACAAGGAGAGGAATCTGAGCCAGTGGCCTATTTAATGATGGGTCACCAGCTTGGCCCTATTCAGCCCTCGTCTCCTGCACCTTGAAGGGATGAACTGAAGCTCCAGACATCATTTTGACCTACTGGCATTCCCTGCAATGGTAAGATAAAAAGGTAAAGGGACCCCTGACCATTTGGTCCAGTCATGACGGACTCTGGGGTTGCGGCGCTCATCTCGCTTTATTGGCCAAGGGAGCCGGCGTACAGCTTCTGGGTCATGTAGCCAGCAGGACTAAGCCGCTTCTGGCGAACCAGAGCAGCACACGGAAACGCCGTTTACCTTCCTGCCGGAGTGGTACCTGTTTATCTACTTGCACTTTGACCATGCTTTCAAACTGCTAGGTGGGCAGGAGGTGGGACCAAGCAACAGGAGTTCACCCCGTTGCGGGGATTCGAAGCGCTGACCTTCTGATCAGCAAGTCCTAGGCTCTGTGGTTTAACCCACAGCGCCACCCGCGTCCCATTTAATGGTAAGATGCCCCTGTTAAATTCTTCTCCGATGGCTACATGAGCTGCAGAATATCTCAAGCATCTCAAGCGTGACTCTGGCATCCTACAGTTGTGGAGATAAGAGAGCAAGGGGCAATCTGGAAATAAAATGACTGATGATGTATCTATCACTCATCCTCCAACATTCCCTGCCAATTCAAAGTCAGAAACATTGGTAAATCACTGCCTATTTTTTGTCTTTTGCAGGGGTGGTTTCTTCCAACATTCTTGGTGTGTGTCACTAGATTTGTCATGAAATATAATTAGATTTTTTTTACCAAATTTGATTCAGATTCCATTGTGGTCCAAGCCACACACACCCTTCAGGTAATGCCCCTTCTGCAGTGTACTAACAGGCTAGTCTCTATGCAAAAGAACAAATGGAAACAAAATTTCTGACATCAGAAATAGCGGTATTCAGAAACCAGAAGTGGGGTCATTTCAATCTCTCCAGACACTTCTGACTTAAGAGTTTCCTTTCTCAAACAGAGGGATTTCAGAGGGAGACTCCAGGATGAAACTATCTGGTTAGAACCAATCAAGAAGTCTGAAGCTATAAGCTTAGCCTTGAATTGAGACTATGGTTTCCTGTTCCCACTGCTGGGGGTAAATTTACACAGCAAAACCTGAATGATGGGGTAATCACCAGTTTTTGTTGCTGTGAATTGGCTGCTTTGCTTATCTACAATTGCTGTACTTTTTGAACTTTCATTCCCATACAGCCCCATTTTTCTCTCTCTCTCTCTTTCTAGCTAGGGGTGTGGGTTGTGTGTGTATTAACAGTGACTAACAAAGCAAAAATACTACCATATTGCATTTGCTGAAGCTAAGTGATGGCAGGTATTACTATGTCCCAAAGTGGGGCCATATGGTCTCAAGATTAAAAGTCTGTAAATCCAGACATTTTATCTTGTTTCCAGTGTTCCTGGAACAAGGTAGTTTCTCTCTTGCAGTACCTGATAAATCAGAGGGGCTGTGATTTTCCAGACCCAAGTGCTTTGCAAGTGGTTGTTCTGATAGATTTATTTTTGTCAAGTTTGCAGTGGATTTACAGTATGATTCCTAAAACATGTGCGTAGGTCAGTTGATGTTCTTACACACAAACTAACTGTGGCATCCTGGGCTCTCACACTCAGTATGATAAATGACACTGGAGACCTGCAGGGAATGTTTTGTTTCATTTAGTAAGTCCTGACAGTCCTTGTGTTCTTGAAGGGAGCTGTCTCCATAAGATAAATACTGATAAAAGTCCAGTGGTTGGTTTTGTCAGGATGTGATCCAGAATGACTGATGGGTGGCTTACATACAACTCTCGCTTTCATAAACTTGGAGGCTGGCAGAAAGGTATTTAACAGTATATAACGCGTTTGAAATGGACTTTAGACTTTGAAAGCTTATGCTGTAAGACCATTCTAGCCTTTAAGTTGCAACAAAATCGCTGTCTCCGCCCACCCTCCCAAATGGTGTTGGCCTTCAGCCGTCTCCCTCTGTGAATAAATGTCATGTGTGGTTTAACCCTCAGATTCAAAGCCACAATCCTGGTCCCTCCTCAGAGGCAAAGGGGGAAGAGAGATCACGGGCATCGAAAGGGAATGGTGAGCTGTTTGATGGGATTGGACCTGGCAGTTATAAAAGCTGGGTGGGCAGTAGACAGGGCCAGCCCAAGACATTTTGGCACCCCAAAATTTCATCCCCCTCCTCACCAGGGGAGAAGAGGTGAGGGACGATTTACATCAGGAACAAGTGGGGAAGGAAGACTGACATTGGGATCTGCTGCCTTGATGAATCCTGGTCACCTTACCTTGCCTCATGAATGGGCTGACCCTGAATACAGGTTTATACAGTGGCACCTCAGTTTAAGAACCGTCTGGTTTAAGAACTATTTGGTTTACAAACTCCTCAAAACCAGAAATAGTGTCCTGGTTTGAGAACTTTACCTTGGTCTAAGAACAGAATCCGAATGGTGGAAGGGCACCAGCAGTGGGAGGTCTCATTGGGGAAAGCGCACCTTGGTTTAAGAATGGTTTTGGTTTAAGAACAGACTTCCGGTTCGCTGCAGGGGCAATGGTGGCGCGCTCCGTGTCGTCCGCTTTAAAGGACAGCACAGTTCTGGCAGCTAGAGCTTTGGGGGTGAGCACCAGGGCTATGCACCCCCCCCCAAAAAAAAAAAAACCCACGGAGGAGTGGGGATCCTAGGGGAGGCCTCATTGGGGAAAGCGCACCTCAGTTTAAGAACAGTTTTGGTTTAAGAACGGACTTCCCCAACGGGTTAAGTTCATAAACCAAGGTACCACTGTATTGGGATCTGCTGCCCCTGTGGATCCTGTCACCTGAGGTGGTCATCTTCCTCCTCCTCCTCCTCCTGCTTTCCACCTCCTGCCATCAAAATTTTCTCAAGATGAAACCCAGAGCACTAACAGGATTATAGGAACAAGGAGGAAGCTTCCTTAGACCAAGGCAGATTCTTGGTCTGTCTAGCTCAGTACCGGCATCAACTCTCTGAGGTTTCAGGGAGTGGACATCCTCAGGCCTACCTGGTAATGCTACTGGGGACCTTCTGCATGCAAAAAGTTCTGCCACTGAGCTACAGCCCTTCTCTGATATTTCAGTTTCCCACCCCATAATCTAATTTCTCTCTCCTTTTGTATCAAGTGCCTTCAAAAACATTTCTTGTGAACTCCTGCACAGTCCAGAGGTGCCTCTTGTTCCTGGGATCCTTTGGCTTGCTGATTGGAACAACCATTGGGGTTTGGTTTCTGGGTAAGTACAGGCCGGCTAGGAGGTTGTGCATAGCCAGGCTTAAGTGGGCACATGGAGAGAAGTTGCTTCTTCGATAGCCCAGCTCTGGTGGTTGCTATGTGGGGCACAGTATCTAGGCTGCTGTTCCACCCTCCTTCTGCCATTGTCCTCTTAGTGAAACAACTGCAGAAGCCCCTTCCCCTTCAGGGGTTGCTCCCACTCCAGGACCCAGAGGCTGCTCTAACAAGGTGCAGGGAAACGATGGAAGAAGGGGAGAAGGACCAAGACACCCTCGCTGGAGATGCCGGGAGCAAAAAAGGTTTGGAATCTCCAGTGTAGCACTAAGTTAAAGGTACTAAAGAGGTGTACTCGTTTTGCCTGTGAAATGGGTGTTGTTGTACAAAAGAACGCATAACCTTGTTGTTGGTAGCTTTGTTGTGCAATGGGTTGCACAAGTTTCTGTTATTGCAGCTAGGGTTGCCGGACCTCCGGGGCGGCAGGGGGGGCCCTTGAATCTCCAGGTGGGCAAGAGTGCTTTTGATTGATTGATACTACAATTATGCATGCTGTTCCCAAGCTTCAGTTACCAGGAACCAGCTGCAAAATTGCATAGACTCTCCACTGTGAGCTGCTCATCCCTGTCCCCATGAACCTCTATCTCCAGGGCTCAGTGGATGGAAGATGTGCAGAGGAAGAATCATCAGGGTCCGCCTCTGTGACACCACCAGGGTCTCAGGTTTGGTCCCTGAAATCTCAGGGTCTGGGATGTTTCTGATCTGGCAACCCTAACTGCAACTGCTGCATTAGATTCCTCTGTTGCACAACATTAAAACTCACCTGTCTGCTACTGCAAAAGCCCTAGCGCTAGCAGACAGAGAATGTGGGATACAGCTGATATATATTACAGTGACTAACACAACATTTTTTAAATGAATTCTTTTTAAAAATGGCAAACTCTAACAAACCGAAGACTGGAAAAATGAGAAAGTGAGGGAACTCAAAACTGACAGGTTCATCCATATATGCTTAGAAGAAAGGTGGGGTGTGTTTTTGGGGTGCTGGCTGTATGGATAACGGATCTTTTGAGGAGCACAACTCATCTGTGCAACTCATCTAGCTATTGCCAACAACCAAGTAAAAGCTGAAAGAAGTAGACACAGCTGCAAACTCCTTACACCACTATGATGCCACTATGTATCTCCCCCTCCCCTTAAAAAACAATGCCTTCTGAAGGCCTGATTACTCCAAAATGATAGATAATACAGAATTCCTTCCCAGCAGGAGCAGATCAAGCCCACAGGATGAGGTTTTTAATCCACCCCGTTTTAGTATTTTTCAGAATAAACAGAAGCAACTTCTTATTGGAAGTGCAGGCTGAGGGTCAATCCAACTGGTTTCTGGTATGCCATGAAAACTGGGATGTCTCCCTGGGGATGCAAATCTGCAGGTGGTTGGGTCACGCCCGGTAAGTGCAGCAAGATGAGGTGTCAAATCTTCCCAATCCCACACGCTTTGTTGTCTTGTCTGTGAAAGGCAGTTGCATAAATCAGTCCATCAGCTCACAGGATATGGAACCTGTCCTGGATATCTACAGAACCCCTCCAGAGGTTTCATTATTTTGCATCACTGAAATTGTAGTCTTCCAGGTCTGGTTGTAGCACACTCTTACAAGCACACAAACACACACACACTTTGCTAGTTTTCTGAGTGAAATTTTTATTTTCGGTACCACGTCTGCCTCTCAAACTTTCCACTCAGAGACCCATACCACTTATCATTCATTCAAATGTATTTAAATCATTCCCATACCATTTCACATTTCCAAAGGAATCTGCACGTGGTTTACAACCTGTCTTTAAATGAAAAAATGTTGAACTGAATAACACAGTGCAAACTAGAATCTGATACAAATCACTTTCTCTTATCAGATCTTGCTGCTATCCAGGCTTCAGCCAGTCACAGATCAACATCTGCCAGGCTTTTAAAAAGGCAGATATAGATAGATAGATATGCAACTTTCAGATTTGATTATTAATATGTATTTTTAAAAATACTAACTTTGATTATTTTGAACATTTTTAAAAATTGATGTGGTCTTTATCATTTTATTTGCAAACTCACATGAAAATTCATGTTGAAGCGTGGTGTAGGCATCCCAACTAACTCCAGTTAAAATGAGCAGCCAATAGGCAGCCAATGTTCGGCCTTCCAGATGTGTTCTGGACTACAAGTCCCATCATCACTTGCCATTGGCCAGGCTGGCTGGGGCTGATGGGAGCTGCAGTCTGTCCTCATCTGGAGGGCATCCCTGGAGTACCGGTAGTCCATACCAATGCAGTGGCTCCATAGATTCATGAACACACACACACACAAACACACACACTGGTGTAATTGTTTCCACAGTGATAACTCTTGTCTGTCACTCCTGCAGGCTCACCCACCACAAAGGGGTAAACCTAACAGATGTGAAGCTAAACACCACCCAAGAGTTTGCTCAGATTTTGCCCAACTGGAAACGAAACATCAAGGATAAGTGGCAAATGAGGTGGGTCCCCTGCTTAAGCTGAACTCCCATTTTCTTTTCTTTTCTTTTCTTTTGTTTAATGTCAAAACATGATTTCAGACTTTTTGGGTGGCATCCAGTACACACACACACACACACACACACACACATATATATATATATATATATATATATATATATTTCTTCAAAAGTAAAAATCATCATAACAGAAACAATAGTAAAAAACGCACACAATTGTATGCCAAAACAATTTCAAATCCAAAAATAGGGATTCTCTGAATCCCGTGACTCCCCTCCCCTGGGTACTGTACATTTTAATTCACACACCCGTGCAACCACTTGTTAAATATTTTTGCTGCAGTAATATCTCCTGAGCAGGATGAATAAAATATTGGGGGGGGGGGCAGATAAGCCCCTCCCTGCATAACCGATCACAAAACATGGTGCACACACACCATTTGAATGGCACTGTCCATCAACTTGGGGGAGGGAGGCCCCCCACAAATATTTTATTGGGGGGGGGCAAAGGGACCTTGGCCCCTATGCTCCTGAGGCAGGCAGATGCCAGCCTATTATTGGCTCTTTGTAATTGCTTTAGGATATATTTGTCTGGAAAATGCCACAGAAATTTGATCAGTCAAGAGGATTCTATCAGCTTACCAATTTCCTCAGACTGTTGTGTCCAGAAATTATTGTGGCTGTGCATAACGGGTCTGTTTAACCACCGATTTGTTTTATTCAGGAGTAGATGCCCTTCGGGTCGGATTGTGGCCCTCAAATGTTCTGGTAAGTAACCCAAACTCACCTTATGGTACTTCAGAAACCATCATACATCGGCGCCCTGATTTGCCCTGAAAAAAGCACCTTTCCACCAATAGCCAAATCCGATGTTGTTCACATCCAGCCATCTTTCATAAACAGACAAACAAACATCTAAGGCAGGCATAGGCAACTTCTGGCCCTCCAGATGTTTTGGCCTACAACTCCCATGATCCCTAGCTAACAGGACCAGTGGTCAGGGATGATGGGAATTGTAGTCCAAAACATCTGGAGGGCCAAAGGTTGCTTATGCCTGATCTAAGGCAATGCAGACTCTGGGTGCAAAATGAAATGTGTGCAGCCATTTGCACGTTGAGAGCCTTTATCTGATTTAAATGCACATGCTTTATTTCCATCCTTTGCTGTGACTGAGGTCCAATCTGCACAAAACTGAGGTGTGCCTCAGGAACCTTCGCATTCTTAAAGGATGCTGGGCTGTGGCCCTTCACCCTAGGAACACCTCAACACTTCTTCCAAGCAAAGGTTGTTTATCTCCCAGATTCCTTGAGAGCTAATCTGAGGAGTAAGCCCCCCACCTTTCATCTTCCCCACAGAGTGTGGCTCCAAGGCTCCACAGACAATGGAGAGAAAGGACCCATCTCCAGGGCACTGGCCGTGGCAGGTCACCCTTTATCACGAGGCCAACCATTTCTGTGCAGGCTCTATGGTGTCGGAGGAGTGGATCGTCACAGCTGCTCACTGCATGCACAAGTAAGCATGGGAGAATCTGACTCCAACAGCAAGAAAGGAGGTGCAGATCTGGCCAAAGGTTTTTCATAGAATCATAGAATTGTAATGAACTCTTCAGGCAAGGTCTTAGTAAATAGGAGGCAGGGTATGCAAACAAGTTTTCTCTCCTCTCCCCACTGTTTCCAAACATGTTGGGTTTTTCCATGCAAAATGAGACAGGACTACTGCAATGCGCTCTACGTGGGGCTACCTTTGAAGGTGACCTGGAAACTACAACTAATCCAGAATATGGCAGCTAGACTGGTAATCTGAGACCATATAACACTGGTCCTGAAAGACCTACATTGGCTCCCAGTACATTTCCGAGCACCTTTAAAGCCCTAAAATGGCCTCGGCCCAATATATCTGAAGGAGCATCTCCACCCCCATCGTTCAACCCAGACACTGAGGTCCAGCTCCAAGGGCTTCCTGGCGGTTCCCTCACTACAAGGTTACATGGAACCAGGCAGAGGGCCTTCTCAGTAGTGGCACCCACCCTGTGGAATGCCCTCCCATCAGACGTCAAGGAAATAAACAACTGACTTTTAGAAGACAGCTGAAGGCAGCCCTGTTTAGGGAAGTTTTTTATATTTGATGTTTTATCACATTTTTAACATAGCCAGATAGGTGGGGTATAAATAAATTGTTGTTGCTGTTGTTGTTGTTGTTGTTGTTGTCGTCATTATTTGGTCTTGAAACCCTTCTGAATATCTGGCACATTCATCCTCTGGAGCTGGAAGCGAAAAAGCCCAGTGAGGCAGAACTGGAAGACCAAGCATGCTCAGGGTTTTTGTTTCATTCCAGGCTTTCCGGCTGGGTGGCCTTTGCTGGGCTTGAAGACCACACCAGTGTCAAAGGGCAGGTGGAAGCAGCAGTGGAGAAGGCGGTTCCCCACCCCAACTACAGCAGCAGGAGCCCAGACTATGACATCGCAATGCTGAAGCTGAAGGAGTCTCTGCGCTTCTCAGGTGAGCCGTGCCAGCAGCCGGCGATGTTGGGCCATTTGCCCATAACAAAGGATCCAGATTTGCAAAGGGAGCTTCATACATGTAAGTGTCCATTTATAAATAATTGCTATAATTCAAATGGAAATGCAATTAATTGCACCATGGTGTGCTTCCTCAGTCTGTTGTCCAGGTTTTGCTAACTGTTGATGGGCAACTTCGTATCGTGCTTAAACCAGACTTTTAAAGAAAGGAATGGCCACTGCAAAGCAGACACACAGCCACCTTCCATCCCACTTTGAGAAGGACTCTCACGTCATAAACTTTGGTCTTGGCACAAAGGCTAAAGGTGGGAACTGGAACTCTTACACCAGGGCTCGGCAAGGCTTACGGGGCATGGGCCAGATCACTCCCGCGGAGATCCTCTGTGGGCTGGACCGGTGCAGCGAGATGCTGGAAATCGTATCTGTGCACATCCAGTGCCAGAAATCGCTTCTGCGCATGCCCAGATGCCAAAAATTGTGCCTGCGCAAAAGCGATTTCCGGCATCTGGGCATGTGCAGAAGCAATTTCTGGAGCTGCGGAAGAGAGTCCTCACACCGCACTGCGCCGGCTCAGCGCAGCACGCAGGGACTCACCGAGCAAGCAGCTCAGTTTGGGGGCAGCTCGTGGGCCAGTTAAAAGGCCTCCATGGGCCGCAGGTTGGGTTGGGGACCCCTGTCCTACACCATCAGTTCAATGGCTATAAGATATATCCTTCCTTCCAAGATACTGTTGGAGCTGTGTGTTTGCCCCAGTACCATCAAGACATCCCTAGCGGAAGCACATGCTGGATTTCGGCTCAGGACACCACAAGATTAGAAAATGGTAAGTGACAAACCTAGGGAGATTTTATTTAAAAAATGTTTATGTATATAGAGACACCATTGTTGCAAGGAACAGGATGTTGCTGCTTGTTTTGCAGCCACAGGTGACCCTGCTGAGACACTGACGGAAGTGCCAGTGACCCTGATCAGCACCCAGAAGTGCAACAGCTCATGTAGGATGGCAGGGGAGCTCAGCCCTAGAATGCTCTGTGCCCATTACTTGGATGGAAACACTGAGGCCTGCAAGGTAATAGCTGGGAAGTGTGTGGCTTTGCAGTTGCAGTGGGATAGGGGACACGTGGGGTCAGAAATACCGGGGTGAGAGCAAATGCGGACTTCGGTCTTGCAAATTTAAGCGGCACACTGTGCGAGACCAAAATTTGGCACTCCCTCCACCTCTTGCCTTCCGTTCTGCTCAGTTCACAATGCCAAAATTGCAGCACCCCCTAGGTTCAGCGCCCATTGCAGAATCGTCTGCGCTGCCTAAATCCTTCTCTGGTGAGAGGAGTCCCTAAAGGGTGAGGGAATCCCTACAGAATGGCCAGAATCCAAGGAAAAGTAGTTTAAAATACTTGATTGTTTTCAAACTGTATTACATATTAGTGAAATAATCATTTGACAAAAATTAGTTTTATTAAAAAATAAAATCAGAACCGTGTTCTGATAGCTTTCCAAATTGCCTTTGCATTCAGGAAGGAGCAGGTTTTAATTTGAGCAACAGAATACAGTATTTCCTGCGTTACTTTTCCTTACATCAGCTCAAGTCAAAGGGCTCGGAGACTTCATTTTTGAAATTGCATACACATAGTCGCAGAGAGAGAAAATGGAACAGAGCTGATAGTGCCTCACTTTTAGCCAATGAGGTCTATAGAACCTTGTCTAAGTTGCTTTCCTGTACAAAATGGACATTTCCCAAGAAAAAAAAGCAAATGTTTATCAATCAGTCTCTACTCCATGGCTGGTAAATTCTTTCCCTTTCTGTTTAAACATGATAAAACAGCTCTCTCTTCTGGTGGTTTCATTTATGTCTTCTCTTCTTCTGCCTTTTTAATGCTAGAATTTGTTAACTGTTCCTCTACCCCTGGCTATTACTGGATTTTAATGTTTTATTGTTCATAAGCCACCCAGAGAACACTGTCATGGGAAGGAACGCTGTAGATGTTCTAAACAAGCAAACGTGGTGGAAATAAGTCTCCTCCCTCAATTAAGAATAGCTTGGTAAAAAGCTGCGTGACTAGGTTACAGGAGAAGGCCAGGTAAAAATAAAATAAAATCCTATTTCCCTCTGGATTGAGAGACCAGGACATCTACAAATATCAGAGACCATCTCCTTGCTTTTTGCAGGCCAAGTGGGGAGGACCTCTGGTTTGTCTGCTTGAGCACGTCTGGCGTCTGGTGGGGATTGGGAGCCAGAGGACCGGGTGCAAGGAGCCTGAACAACCTGGTGTTTATACAGAGGTGGCAGAGTTCCTGGACTGGATCCATCATGTCATGGAGGTGAGTGGGGGGGGGGTGAGGCTGGGAGAGCTGGAGCCAGTTCATGCAACCATCATTGCAGTGGAACACTTGGCTGCAATGATGTTCCTGCCACCTACCCAAATATTCACAATGTGAGAACACACATTTGGAGCATCCTGAGGACCACATAATCCACAGGGATGCTGCAGGAAAGAGGATGCTGGACTAGGACGTCTTTGGTCTGCTCCAACTGCAGGGCTCTTATGTTTACAGAGCCCTTTAACAGTGCAGGAGAGACTCACACATGTTCTTCCACTTCTGGGACAAAAGGGGTGTGAGGACACGAAACAAGGAATTATGTTCACATGTGGTGGGGGTGTAAATATGTACATTTTTTTTCCCAGCAAAGGGTGTTTAAGGAGATAGCAGAAATCACAGGGTTAAAGCTGACCAAAAGTCCAGAGGTAGCACTATTATCAATTTATGATGGGGTGGAAGGTTCACAGGCTATGAAGGACTTGCTCACAAATTTACTGACAGTCACACGAATTACGATTGCTAGAAAGTGCATGGGGCAAGCAGAATATAAAATGGAAGAATGATGCAAAGAGGTTTGGGATATAGCCATTAATGATAGAGTGTGCCACTAAGGCAGGGGTCACCAACCTAAGGCCCGTGGGCTGGAAGCGGCCTGTGGAGGTCGTTTGACCAGCTCACGAGCCGCCCCTGAACAGAGCTGCCTGCTCACGTGCTGCGCTAAACCAGCGCAACAGGGCACAGGGACTCACTTCTGTGGCACTGGAAATTGCATCTGCCCACGCGCAGACACTGGAAATCCAGCTCATGGAGGGATCTCTACGGGACTAATCCGGCCCAGGCAAGATAAAGCTTGCTGACCCCTGCACTAAGGTAAGACTAGGAATATGTAAAGTAAATGGTTTTGAAGAGATATGGAGGGTGTTTATAGAATTTGTATTGTTAAAACGGAAAGGGTTAAACCAGTGAAAGAGGTGTCAATATTTTGGGAGGTTGGAGAGTTATAATGGAATCATCTCGGTAATGGGGTGCACATTTTTATGATTACAGTCATACCTCGGGTTGAATACGCTTCAGATTGAGCGCTTTCAGGTTGCGCTCCGTGGTGACCTGGAAGTAACGGAACGCATTACTTCTGGGTTTCGCTGCTTGCGCATGTGCAGGCAGTCAAAATGACGTCACACGCATACGCGGAAGCAGCAAATCGCGACACGCACAGGGTTGCGTTCGATTCAGGATGCGAATGGTGCTCCAGAACAGATCCCATTCGCATCCAGAGGTACCACTGTAATGGAATCGTCTCGGTAGTGGGGTGCACATTTTTATGATTATTTATGTACGATTAATAATTCAATAAAATGCAAAAAAGGGAGTGAAGCAAAAAGGGAAGGCCCCTTACCCCTCCCCTCCCCATAAAAGTAAGATGCTACTATTTCTACTTCATGAAAAAATGCCCTCCAAGAGCCGTGCTGGTGCCAGGTTTTCCCAAGGCAGAACCAGCACAGAACTCTTAATAACCAAGAGCCTTTCAGAATGTTTTCTCTTCCTGCTTTGCCCCAGCCAACCCTGCACCCAGCTTTAGGAGCAGCCCAACCATTAGGCAGAAGGAAGCAGCTGCCTTGGGTGTGCTGCAGGGCAGGAAGCCAGTGTGGTGTAGTGGTTAAGAGCAGTAGACTTGTAATCTGGTGAACCAGGTTCACTTCCCAGCTCCTCCGCATGCAGCTGCTGGGTGCCTTGGGCTTGTCACACTTCTCTGAAGTCTCTCAGCCTCACAAAGTGTTTGTTGTGGGGGAGGAAGGGAAAGGAGATTGTTAGCCGCTTTGAGACTCCTTCGGGTAGTGATAAAGCAGGATATCAAATCCAAACTCTTCTTCGTCTTCAGAAGTCAGCCTGCCCTGTTACTCCCTAAGCTAGACTACTGAGTAGGTGAAGGACTTTCTCCTATCACTGAAGAGGCAACTGCCAGTCCAGTTGGCTTCAGTACACTGAAAAGGAGGGATGCCATCTTGCCCTTTCCCCAAAATGTGTTGAGCCACTATCGCTGGGGACAATGACTTGAAAGACATAGGATTAGCCTACTAGACAGACACAAACCCAGCAGCTTTCATTTTAGAAATTCAGGGTTCAGTTAAGCAATGGTTCAAAAGCTGTCCCTTTGCCTTCCAGAGCTACTAGTCGCCAGTGGGTGAGCACAGAAGAGCCTCTGCATACCCCACATCCAGAGTCCATTGTCCCACTTTGCAACAGGCACAGAATCCAGAACTCAAACAAGGAAGTTTCTCCTGCCCCTTCAACATTCCCACTTCTGAGCACATGGGGCTGAGAACCTGTCGTTGTAGAACGTTCTGTTCCAAGGATGAAATCTTACGCAATTGCTCAATAGCACATTCTGCTGGGTGAACAAGCACATATCTGCCTTGCCAAAAAAACCCAACACCTTCCTAAGCCCTCACCTGTGCTAATATCATTAGCTTTTAGCTGAAAGAGGGCGCAACGAGCACACCATCAGACAGCCACTGGATGAATGGGTAAATGTGGTTCCAAGTGAGTGTAAAGTGATGCACATTGAGGCAATACAGTAAAATCACAACTTCACATATACACAGGTGGCCTCGGAGCTGGCAATGAATGACTTGGAAAGGAATCTTAGGGGCTGTGACGGATTGCTCAAGGAAAATGTCAGCCCAGGGTGCAGCATCTGCAAAAAAAAAAGAAGTTAATTCTGTTCTAGAGATCAATAGGTAATGGACTGCAAAAAATCTAATGATGCCATTATATGAATCTATTGTGTTAACAAACTGGGAATATTGTGCAGTTCATATCACCCCATCTCAAAAAACTGGAAAGGGGCAACCAAAATGACCATATGGTACTGGCCATATTTCACAGTAAAGGAGACAATGACATTGAGGCTAGTTTTTTATATGCCTATTTAATGGCTACCAAAAAGAAATAAGCATGAGAATACAAAATAATTTGTAAGTAATGATTAATCCAGTAACATTTTTTTCCTCAGCCTTGGATTTTATCTTCTTAATGAATGCTAGACAAGACAGTGACAGCTTCTGTGAATGGAGGTTTAAATGCTTTGGGGGGGCACAAGAAAAAGGGAGTGTTCAACTAAAAGCCCCACCTCTCCCCCAAATAACCAGAAGACCGAGGTTTCCATATTAACAAATGCTCAATCTCAAATTCTGTAGATGGAGGTGGGGTATGTGGGAGAGAACATCTGCCTAACCTGATAAGCGAAAGAGGAGAAAGCTTATGAGCAGCCAGTTTTGATTAACTATGTAGTTATTAAGTCAAGGAAAGAATACTGCAGTTGTCAAAGAGACAAGTAGGCCTCTTCTGTTGTTCTCCATGAACGTCAGCAAGGAACAGCAGGACTAAGCCTCTGGCCCCACCCTCAATATCAAACATACCACTGGCTTGCCCCCTGAACATCTGTAGCAGTGGCACTAGTCCATACTCTGCTGTTTGTGCATAGTTCCCTGAACAAACACAGGCTTCCATGCTGTAGATGCCACAGGATGCATGTGATATACCTCCAAGGCAGGAGGGTGCGACTGGCAGCATGGTCGGCCTTCCCCACCCGTAGATCCTATATGGGAAGAACAAAAGAAGAGGACTCGGGGTAAAAAGACAACTTCTGAGGCGTGCTGCATGGGGTACGCTAAAGGCAGCAGCTGGTAAAATTACGACGTTTTGGCACTTTAAGGCCCTTCAAAGGGCACAGATTTTTCAAGTCTTGTGTGCTTCAGAAGCCATTTGCAAAACAGATGAGGTAAGATGCACAAAGGGGAGGTACCACCCCCCTCAAAAAACAAAAAAACGCTGCATAGATGCTCTGCCACAAGGAATCAGATTACCCCGGGCCATTGAGAGCCCCACATCTCCCAGTCAGATGTACTGCAGGGGCGCGTTTGCCATGAGTTCCACCGGACCCAAACTGGTTTTACCAAACACCCAAAGCAGAGGGAAAGGGTTGGCAAGACCTGCAGGTGTGCACATCAGGAGTTAACATCCGACAAGCCAGGATTCCCTCTGGACCACAGGTGCCAGGTCATGTCAGGCGATCATCTTCGGAGGCCTGGGAAGGCAACACAATCGCTGTGCTGGCTTGAATGCCTCAGGTGATGCTCCTCTGAGAAACTCAACCTGGTCTGCAGGAAGGTCCTGCTCACAAAAGCCAGGAAGTCATTTTCAAGAGACATGGTCAAAGTGGATGAGTGTGTGTGTGCAGGTGGGGGGGTGAGAAGACACCGGCTCTGCCAACTGCAGCGTGTCCAGGAAGACAACATTTTAGGAACAGCAGAGGCACTGATGCTACTTGATCCTTGCCAGGGCAGCTGCCCTACGCTCTGTGTTCTGGAACAAGGCTCTGATTAGGTTCTTCACCTCGCTTGCGGAGAATGTGGCTGCCAGGGGCCCTTTGCCATCTGCCCACCTGGGAGAGTCAAAGACAAAAGAAATGGAAAGAGCAAGAGTGGTTATTTAAACAGCTGAGGGAGGGAGGAGAGAAGGGTAGGGAGAGTGAGGGAGGCCTTTCTGTAAACCTCTCTGCCCATGGCTTTCTGTGGTCAGTGGGTTGGGCTTTGGGGTCCTTGTACCGAGGCCTGTTCTTTGCACATTGCTACAGGACCCTGATCCACCCCACTTCAATTCCTGCCCTTTCCTTCCTTCTCCAGCATCTTTTTAAGCAAAGATGTCACATTCTTTAAAGAAGCACACCTGGATCTTGGAAGATTAAATTATTATTATTATTATTATTATTATTATTATTATTATTATTATTATTATTATTAAATTTATACACGCCCTATACCTGGAGGTCTCAGGGTGGTTCACAACAATTTAACAACATATAAAATCAAACCAAAACCAGTAACCCAATACCCACCCCCCAAAAACCCCCACATTCTAAAGGGTGTTGGATGTCAATACAGTTGTACCTCGGTTACATAGGCTTCAGGTTACAGACTCTGCTAACCCAGAAATATTACCTCGGGTTAAGAACTTTGCTTCAGGATGAGAACAGAAATCGTGCTCCGGCGGCGTGGTAGCAGCAGGAGGCCCCATTAGCTAAAGTGGTGCTTCAGGTTAAGAACAGTTTCAGGTTAAGAACGGACCTCCAGAACGAATTAAGTTCTTAACCCGAGGTACCACTGTAAACTCAACCAAAGGCCTGGTTAAAAAGGAACACTTTTGCCTGGCACCTAAAGGTGTATAATGAAGGCGCCAGGCGAACTTCCCTGGGGAGAGCATTCTATAGAAGGGGAGCCAATGCAGAGAAGGCCTGTTCTCGTGTTGCCACCTTCCAGACCTCTCGAGGAGGGGGCACACAAAGAAGGGCCTCAGAAGATGATCTCAGGGACCGGGTAGGTTCATATGGAAAAAGGCATTCCTTGAGGTAGTGCGTTCCTGAGCCGTTATAGGTCAAAACCAGCACTTTGCATTGGGCCCGGAAACTTATTGGTAGCCAGTGCAGTTGGACCAGGATTGGTGTAATATGCTCAAACCATCCTGCTCCAGTGAGCAATATGACCACTGAATTCTGCACTAGCTGAAGTTTCTGAACAGTCTTCAGAGGCAGAACAACCAAAAATGTGTACTGCTGCAATAGTCAAAATGTGGGTTTCTCTGGTGAAAACCACCTCGAGTGGGGCAGGCACAGAACGAGCATCCAAGCCAGGCTATATCATGCCACTGTCTGGTGTTTTCAACTTCTCCCAGACAATCCTTACTGGTCTGGGAGGGCTAACAGGAATAGGGAGGATGCAGAGCAGACTGTATGGAACACCCACCGGTCCACAATTACTTGCAGGCTGGCCTGTAGCACCAACATGAGCTCCTTGAACGTCATCCATTTCGGCACGTAGACGGGGACCTCCTCCTGGAAGGGTCTGTTCTGTTTTTCTTCTGGCAGGGGCATGAACACCAGGGGCCCCTCGTCCACCATCGTTTGACAAAGCATGTGCAACCTGTCTGCATTCTCAGCAGAGATATCCTGCAATACGGCAGAGAGCAAGAGCAAATGGGACAGGGAGACTGGGTGGTGTCAAACAACAGGCTCTCTGTGATGCAATTCATTTTCCTCTAGATGAATCAGAAAGAATATACTTTTTTTGTTGTTACATGATTTATATACCACTTAATTGAAAAAAAACAACTCTAGAGTTTGCATAAAATATAAAATATTCATTTAAAAAACCAATAAAATTAAATGTTAAAAAGAAATTGGCATGAGATTTATCTGAACATTTGCACATCCCAGCCCACTTTCCAGATACCCACAAGGCTTTCTTCATCAGTCTATCATCAGATTAGCAAGAAAAGTGTTTCAAGTAGCACACTTAGATCACTTTTACAAGAGATGCAGAAACTGCATAAATTTTTCATGTCTCAGAAGACATCAACGCTTGATGTGGACAAACAGACTTATTTTTATAGTTTTAACTTCTGCTGCCACCTTATGTTGAGAATAGTGTGCCCCCCCCCCCCCGGAGAGCCCAAATATTTCCCTTGAAGTAACAGTCCAAGATGAGGTCTTCTCAACCAAGACGGAAAATACGTGCCCATCAGGACGTTCAAAATAATCTCCTGCATAGGAAGTGTGTAACACTTGACTTCTCCCTCTCTTTTAAAAGAAGCCAATTCCCATGCAAGCAGCATATTCACAAGTTCAAAAGCAGCCTTTATTAAACTTAAAGATGTAGATCCTGACAGAGATGAAATTGCCATTGTGGTTTTTTTGTTTTTTGTTTAGTGGAGTGATTCCATGCTATGGAAATGTCAGGCTTGCAGAGCCTGAGAAGCTGCTAGGGGAGGCTTTTCCATCATTGTAAGAATTGGCTCTAACTTTCTAAAACGTGAACCAGATCCACAGAAGGCTGCTCACACTAAGAGAAGCAACTGTGTTTGCGGGGAGGAGTGGACCTCAACTACATTGAGAAACCACCTGTGGCCCACACGGTTCTCACCTCCAAGGCAGCAATTCTGCTGATGATCTCAGTGAGAGCGGTGTTAAGCAGAGTCCCCATGGCCTTGCAGTAGATATTCACTGGAAGAACGTCCTGCCAGACCATGCCAAGCCTCTTCAGCTGGTGCAAGACCTTGAAAGAAACTGCACCTTCTTAATACATACAAACCCAAGACGACTCACAATGTGACTGGTAGGGGTGGGGAGGAACAGGCAGTGGCAGGATGCAGCTTAGAAAAGGGATTCTTGGTCCATTCGACTCCCGAAACCATTCGAAAACCAATGTGTGGCTTCCGATCGCCTGCAGGAGCTTCCTGCACTCAATCGGAAGCCACAGAAGCCACATCGGAAGTTTGACTTCCAAAAAATGTTTGCAAACCAAAACACTCACTTCCAGGTTTGCGGCGTTTGGGAGCCAAGCCATTCAACTACAAAGGTACTAGAATTTGGAGTCATTCCAGGAAAAGTGACAGGCAGCAAATTCAGAAAGTTTCAGAAATTGTTTCTTCACACAGTTCATAGCCAATTTATGGATGTCTCCGCGGCAAGATGTGTTGATGTTTAGCAGCAGAGATGGCTGTGAAAAGGGGAGCTTTGATGATTAAGTAGAACCTCCAGGTTCAGAAATAGTATACCACTCAATACCAGTTGCTGAGGGGGAGTATGGGGAGAAATGACAACAGGGGAAGGCTGTTGCTCTCATGCCTTGCTTAGATGTTTCCTGGTGGAATCTACATGGCCAGGGTTGGAAACAGGAGAATAGACTAAACAGCCCCAGTAGGGCTCTCCTGATCTTCCTTCATTGTACAGAACAGTACCTGCCTTTCAGTGTAATGTGCAGATTCCAAATGACGGGCGCTGTAAAAGCCTGCAGCCGATCCCTCAAAAGCTTCACCTCCACTCACCTGCCGCACAGCTTTGTTTGCCGCTGAATAGTTGTCGTCATCATCCACACTGGAGAGATCCCTGGCGCTTGAGAGTCTCTCCAGGAGTTCCTCCTTCTGCACTCGCATCTGGGCCAGGAAACACTCCGTCCCTGTGGGGAAGAGGGAGAAGTCTCAACTCTGGCCTCGAGTTCCAGGAACCATAACACCACCAGGCAAGTTTCTGACCTACCCAAAGATCTATCTCTTCATAAGCAGCAGGTCCCTGCAAAGTACACCAGGAGAATTTTCAAGGGGCCTCAGGGGAATGTTCCTCTGCACTTGTGAGGAGTCCCAGAGAAATACAATACAAAAGAAGATCGGGCAGAGGGATTGCTTCTGTGGGTTGGCAAATTTACTAGTTTTCAGGGTCACCTGTGGTTCCATCCCCCACCATGCGTCCTCCAGATGCTGTTGGACTACAACTCCCATCTTCCTTAAACATTGTCCATGCTGGCTGGGTTTGATGGGAGCTGGAGTCCAAATGTCTAGAGAGCATCAGGTTGGTACAACAAGAAGAAGAACCTGGAGTGTACCACAATGCCATACACACCAAACCACATATCCCTGTTATAATTGAATCTGTTTGCATTTGAAAGGTATGCTGCTTTGAGAATCCAGCTAGGTTGGAAAGCAGGGTGTAAATATCCATAAACATGAACAAGTAAGTTTCCTCCAGGCTCACCAAGTTTCCTGAAACCAGGCACCAGGTCAACAAATGTGGCTATTCCATCCATTAGGTGGCCCCGGAATTGGTGGCCCAGGGTCAGAAGGTGGTGTGCAATGTACATGCAGTTGTTGTGATGTATAGCAGCCAGCTGGGGAAGTTTCTGAAGGTTTTCTCTAGGGAGGAGAAAAGAAGGGGGAGAGCAGATATTCCCAGATGTTCATGAGACAGTTTTTGATCATTTTCCTCTGCAACCATCTAAAGAAAATAAAGCCACTAGGTTTCCCAGAGCAGGAATGTCGTTCTGTCTATATGCTTAGAACAGATATGCGGTCCCCTCAGATGCTTTTGGGGACCAACTCCCAACATTTTTGATCATTGGCCCTGCTAGCTGAGGATGATGGGTGTCGGAGCCCAACACTTTATGAAGGACTACATGTCTCCCATCCTTGGGGTAGAAAACCCCTAATGGAGGAAGGGCGAGAGGCGAAGGCAGAGGGAAGGCAGTCCCTTTGGGATCATGCAGTGCCCATTTGGAGTTGGCACAGCAATGAGATATGTTAGCTGCCAGTGGAGAAGCCTGCTGTTGCATCTTACTTCAGACTGCATGGGTAAAGGGAAGCTGTTCTCTGGCACCTGCATGGAATGTAAAGCTGTTGCTCAAACATTTCTGAAATTTCCAAAGGATAACTGTCCAAAGACATTAAGTCTAATCTTCATAAAGTTTTTTTTTTTAAAGAGAGAACAAAAGGAGGAAAGGGGGACTGAAGAAACAAAGATTTTTCACCTCCCTGGCGAGGTTTTTCATGTCACTCACTTGTGATACATCGGCACCACATCATAGAACAGATGAAAGATGTTCCGCACAGAATAGAAGAGCTGGATGCAGCTGGGAATGGGGGGGGGGCAGGGAGAAGAAAGGAAAAGCAGATATATTATCTGGGTTGTGTGGCTAAAAGCATCACAGCAACAGCACAAAATGCTTGGAGGACTTAAGAATTGGTTGGCTGCATGGCAGGCCTACATTCATACCCACTCAACACCCCCCAAACAATTCACTCAGAGTCCTCACCACTGATCTGTGCTGGCTGAGGCTTCTTGGAGCGTCTGATAAGCCAACACCATCAACTTCTGTACAGATTCACTGATGCGGCAGGCAGGAAACGAAAAGGTGTGGCGGCTCAGCCTTTTCTCATTCTCCAAATTTGTCGCCTGCTTGTCAAGAGCCTCAGATACTTTTTGCACCTTTAACTGATCACCTGCTCCGGGGTCAGGCATTTTGGGCAGAATTACAGAGGAGTCTGGGGTAACCTAGGAAGGGAAAATAAAGATATACACTGGAAGGGAGGGATGGGAGTGGAACTGCAGCGCAAGCAAAACACCAACTTAGGGCACAACGGAAGTAACTTAAGAAATTCCAGAGGTGTGACAAGTATTAGTATCTTGTAGCAAAAGCAAAGAGCAGTGTGGCAGCTTTAGCACTATAAAGGGTTATGCCACAATAAAATTGTTAGCTGTTAAGGTGCAACAAGACTGTTTTAGACTAGTCTGATTTTCATGGCTACTTCTGAGGAATTCTAATGATATTAGGAGGACTGAATAGCTCCTAACACTGTATTCAATTAATATCGATATACATATGGTTCTTTTCTCTCCTGCCTCTGTTTGATCTCTCAACAACCCTATGAGGTAGGCCTGAGCCAAAAAGTATGACTGGCCCAAAGTCAAGTGTTTGTGCTGGGACTGGAATGCAGGACTTTTAACGTGTCTGGAGGGAAGACCACTAAAAGTTAAATGATTTTCCGTTTTTCCAGAAAGAGCAGAATACAAGTCCAGTTAGGAAGAGGGGAAAAGCTTACTACAAGAGTGCCTAGGGAGACCAGGTTAGGTTTACCGCACAGCCCAGCAGGCCCCAAACATACCATACTGGCCTGAATACAAGCCTCACTTTCTCCCCAAATTCTGACCATGAAAAGTTAAAATGCAGCTAAAATTCGTGACGGTACAAAAATTGGCTTTTACAATATCACTGCTGGAACAGACATACAGTAAAACGGAACAGGCATGAATGGCTGTGGAATTTTATTCAGGTATTCTCATTTTTTCTTTTCCCCCCTTGAATGTTAAAGATGTGGCTTATATTCAGGTGCGGCTTATATTCAGGCCAATACAGTACTAAACTGATCTATGAAGAGCAGCACAACTCTGTATGGGGATCTTGCATTTCCTATTTCAAAAATTGGACTCTGCTCAAAATAAAGAGCTATCCCAGAGCACTGCTTGATTCACATACTTTGGCATAACTAAAAAAGACAAAAAAATGCATATTACTAAAATGTAAGCATGGTTAACAACACACAGGATTACGCAATCCACCTGGAAAAATACTCAAACACTGAGGAACTAAGCAGAGGTTCTATTGGCTCAGCTACCTTTATGGTGTTGTGTATTTCCGATGTCATCAGATTTCTGGCTGCCACTATCACATCCTGGCATTTCTTATTAGCAAAGTGGCAGTTGACGTTACGGGCATAGGTCAGCAAGTCGGTGGCATCCTCCTTTAGGAACCGCATGTCCTTTAAGGCTTTTTCAAACTCCTCAGTAGCTTTAATAACCTAAACCAGGGGATGGGGGAGAGAGGAGGAACAGTGAGCCCCGTAAATGCTACCTATGGGTGGAACAGAAGGCCCAGTATTGGGAATGAATGTGCCTGTCTCCAGCTTTCAGGCTTTGAATCCCCATAAAATAAGGAAATTATGGATCATTTGGTTTAGTAGCAGGCCATGGGAAGCTGACGCATTAGAATTTATCAGCCGCTATAGCGGCCTACTAACAACAGAGAAAAAAGGAAGACACTCAGGAAAAGACCAGTTATTTTAGTATGTGCATATTTTGAACTTTTGCCTTCATCCGCTAAGCAAACCTGTACAACTACAATTCAAGGGCTAACTTTGAAGGCAAAGGGAAGAGGGTTTAGGGAACTGTTCCACAGGCCTTTCCCATCCTTCACAGTCCCTCAGCTGCTGCAACGCTCACCTCAATATACTGCCCCAGTTTGCTGCTGTTGTTTGGGATCGAATGCACCAAGCAGTCGCGAATGAGACAGTCCGAAATGTCCTTCCAGATTGTGTCACCCAACACCTCTGCCAGGACAAGATTGGAGCTGTTCTCCTCCTCTGCACAGTGCTCAAGTGGAACACCTGGGAAAACAGATACAGAGTTCAGAATGTAAGAATAATCATGGCCCCCTCAATGCCCTGGCACAAAACAGCACCATGCACAATAGGGGCAGCTCCCCTTGGCAGATTTCCTCTGCATTTGGAAAACAGTGGCATAATTTTTAGAAGCCTCAATGGCTAGGCTGGTGAACCCTTGTCCCTCCAGATGTTGTTGAACTACAACTCTTGTCAGTCCTGACCACTGGCCATGCTGGATGAGGCTGATGGGAGTTGGAGTACAACATCTGGTAGGCCACAGGTTCCCTGGCCAAGTTCTGTGGCATCTTCTTCAGCAACACACAAGAAGTTCTCCTGACCTACTCTGACTGCCACCTCCCATGGTTCCGGCTAGCAAGGAGCTCCGTACCTAAATGATACTTGTGAAGGACCTCGAGTACCAGCTTGATCCTGGCAAACACTTCCACGGGGGACGGGTGGCCAAGATTGGAGCCCACAGACCTAAATCTCAGTGTGACGGCATCAGGGTGCTCCTCAGGCAAGGGCTGCAATGACGGGTGGGAGATGAGCGGCTTGAGGATGTACTTCAGCAGCAACTGTCCTGGCACAAGGAACAGGGAAGGAGAGAGCCATTAATAGCCGGGGTTGAAAGACAAAGTAGAAGCAGCATGTTGGGCAGCATTTCCACTTGGGCTGCTGCAACATTCCTTGAATTGGTCTAGCTTAACTTAAGAATGAAGATAGCACAAGGGGGTGGGCAAGGAAGAAGATGGTAGTAGATTCTTCTGGAGCAAGCAAGAGGAATTCGAAAATACTGCTCTTAACAAATAAAAGATAAAACTGTTGCAATTTGACTCTGTATATTTAATTAAACTCTTTCCCACATCTCCATGAATGTTTCAGCTACTGAGCTACAACCCTTCCACGCTTACAAGAGCATCACCCCTGTCCAATGCTACTCCTGACTGACTAGGCAAAATAATAATAATAATAATAATGATGAGGTGGAAAAGAAAATATTAACTGAGCTATACTGAAGATGGAAGAAGGATGCCTCCTCACTGTTTTAGGAGCTGATTAAGAGCAGACTGCTGTGAGGGAAGAGGGAAGCAGGTCTCTGATTTTAATCCAGAAAAACAGCTATGCTTCAGGTATCTAAAATTTGGAAACCTGATCCAATTCAAATGACATATGGTTTTAACTACAGCCAAATTTCGGTTGTCGCCAGTGAAAGTCACTTACCGAAGTGCCTGAACTTCAACCGCAGCTCATCCAGGATAGCAAATGCCTGCAGCACAGACGCTACTGTTGGGCCAGGGACCACATCCTCCTTGGACAGCACCTTGCACAAATGCAGTTCTGTCTCCATGGCTGACTCCAGGCTGCCCGCTTCTAAGCAAGAAGTACACAGGACAAGCCCCCGTTACAGCAAAACATTGGCTTCAAAGCCAAAGAAAAGAGCAAACACAGAGGATGGATTTTGCATGGCCTGCCTTTCCAGACTTCAATATCAATTCACAGGCAATTCCACAAATAGGGTTGCTTGCATGTGTTCAATAGCAGCCAATGAGATGCATGTCCCATGTTGGTATGGATATTTACAAATAGCAAGAGACCATTGCTCCATGGTAGAGCACATGCTTTGCATATAGAAGGTCTCAGGTTCAATGCATGACAGCGCAGCGGGGGGGGGGGGAGGTGGTCAGGTAGCATGCAATAGAAAAGACCTGCCCTTGCAAATCATTAGTACTAAACTAAATGGGCAAATAATCTGAGTCAGTATAAAGCAGCATTCCATATATCAACCATATAAACGTGATCATGGTTTTGTATTGATTAACAAACTGTAAATCTTAATAAACAGCAGCAGTAATAAGGCAGCTTCCCATGTTACTAGCTTTAACTTCTTGGGATAGATTTCTCTATAAAACAGGATGCATATAAAACACAAAACATTAGATAGGACAGAGAAAGCTCATCCTTCCTGAATACAAATTGCTTTCCTTCCCCTGTTACACTCTGCCACAATCCTGCCAGAGAGCTCAGAAACATGTAAAGTGCAGAGTGCCAGGAGACATAAAATCTTCAAGATGTAACCTGCAGAGCATGCTTGACCTGTTTCAAATCTGCAAACCCAAACAGTTCCTTGTCAGCATTCAGAAAAAGGCAGGCAGGATGGCAGGCTTTGGGAGGATTCAGCACAAGGTGGGGCGGGGCACAGAACGTCCATAATTTTTGAGCTGGTTCTCCACTTTGTGAACACCAAACTGAACACAGCCCACAAAAAATGCACTATGGTCTGTCAGGTCCTTGACAAGCCACACTCTTCCCACCCCCCAAGTCTGTTTCTGCAGTCACAGACAAGCAGAAAGAAAAGGAAGTTTATCAGCACCAACCACCAAATTTTTTTCCAGGCATGCTGAAATTCGATGCCGGTTCCTACAAGTTACAGCCAACACTTCCAAGTGCTCTTCAAAATTTCCCAACTCTTCCAAGTTTGTCAACACAGACAATAATATTACAATAGAAATTGCTAACCATAAAATTCGAGGCATTTCAATTACTTTGGTTGCACTACCCAAGGACAAAAGGAACCATTACTTTTTTATATAGAACTTCCAGCACTTGTGAATTTCTTTATATCTCTTTGCTTGCTTGTAGTTTTCAACAGTGCCATAAGGTACATTACTAATATTCCTATTGCCCCCACCAGATAGGGAACAGTGGTTGAGAAAGAGTAGCCTACGTATAGTCAAGAGTAAGTCCACAGGAAAGCAATTCTTGAACCAAGCCCAATAAGTGAACCACAATAACTCTGGAGGGGAAATTTGTCTATAAGCCCTTTTAGATTCTATAATGTGATCATACAGGACAATAAAGCCCAACGGAACCATATATACTCTCTGTACTAACATTTTAATTGTGCAAAGACTACCAACATCTTAACCTTATAAAGCCCTACACATATATAAATATGTATTTGCAGGGCCATTTTTCCAATTTGCAACAAGGCTGGGTGACAATAACTTAAGACACAACTTTTTACTAAGTGATACTATTTGTCCAACCAACTAAGTACCATTCACTCTGACTGGCAATGGCTCCAGCACCTGCTACCTCACTTTCTTAAAAATCTGGAGATGCCAGAGCTTAAATCTGGAACTTTCTGAATGCAGAACACATGCTCTACCACTGAGATATCCTCCCCTCCACCAGAGATCAGCCAAAGTCAAATTGTCTGCTGTTTCACCTCTGCCCTCCAAAAAGTACACATTCACAACCCCCAAACAATGCCCCCGCCAAACCTTTTGATTGAGGAACCTTCCACACAGCCATTTGCTGCCACTCCTGACCCAAGAGGTAGATAATGTTTTGGGTCTGCATTGTGAGCTCCCTGCGGAGCGCCTTCAGAATCTTCAGCTCAAAGCCTCGACGTGACTCCAGCGTTTTCAGAATCCTCTGGGCCTGACAGAAAGGAGGAGAGAGAGAAAAGGGTAAGAAACTGCACAAACAGGAGCCAAGCAAGTCCGGTCTTAGAGGGACACAAAAGTCCACAGCAGTCACAGAAGTCCACCAGTCCCCAAAACAATTGGAATTACCTTGTTCAGGTGGCATGCTGCTGACACATACTTCTTTTGTGGCAGCAAGGCATTGAACTGTTTGAGAGCAGTTTCGAACTTTAAAATAAAAAGAAGGAAAAATCACTGTTGACTATATTCAGAATGAGGTCTGAAAAAAACAAATAAATAGATTGGCATTGCAACTGGGGAAGAGAGACCCCCTCTCACCTCCTGCAGCTGTTTCAGCCCAGTCAGAACTAGCGTGTCTCTCTCCAGTTGCTGTTTCAGCTCAGAAAATTCTGCAATGGCCACATTCAGGTCATGCTGAACCTGGGAAGGAGCCACAAAACCAAAGCATTTGCACAATTCTGGGTTGCAAACATTTATTTAGCTGTTTTTTTATTACATGTCGTACCTCCTTTTTGTAGGGCTAGGCACAGAAGACATATTCCTTAGGCCCATGGAAGCTTCTTAGCATCTAGGGAGGTCTAGATACAGTATTATTTGAGAAAGAAAAGCCCTGTGCTGTGACGCTCAGGCATCAAGGTCACAAAATAAAAGTTACTCTCCAATTTGCAGTTATTTTATGATCATATAATTTTATGGGGCTTTTTTGTTAGACATTTGGATTGGAAATATCAAACTTCTTAGTCCTTCTAACTAGCTGAAGACTCAGTTCTGGCAAAGGCCCATTATTTTTCTTTGCATCACCTCCATCTCAATCCTGGACTTCAGCTGGTCAATGCTGCCAGAAAGTTCCTCCACTTGGGACTCCAAATCCTTGGCACTCTGCATACTGGGCAGAAACTCTATGTACCTCTTGTTGACCATGCTGCAGACGTCATCCTGGAAGAGTGGAAGGAAAAGTCACATCAAACTTACATAAAATCACAGAAGTGCAATAACTCATAGAACCCTATTAGTTGACCAAAAGCATGATTCTCCATTTGGCAGTTCCTCAGAGATTGCAAGCCATCCAATTTAACACAAGTAGATAAAAGGCATAACAAACAAGGTCCCTGCACAGCAAATTATCTTTAGAGGCCCCTAGTAAGCAACTCATGTTGTGTGCTGCAGCAGAAGGCAAATAACCCCCAAGGGCACAGTAGTCATATTGATCCAGAGAGAACTTCTCTTTGGTCCAACTGTCAGTAGTTGCAGTAAGCAGTGGATTTGTTATTATCTAACCCTGGGATGCCACATGTTGCTAGAATACTCCCATCACCCCTGCCAGCTCAGCCAACAGTTAAGAGATCCTAAGAGTGGCACTCCAACAACATCTGGTTGAAGAACATGGGAGGACTAGATGACCAACTCTATGGGAAAGGACCATAGCTCAGTGGCAGAGCATCAACTTTGGATGCTGAAGGTCTCAGGTTCAATTTCCAATGGCATCTCCAGGTGGACCTGTAGCTGTCCCCTGGAGAAGCTGCTGCCAATTTGTGTGTAGACAATACTGAGCTGGAAGGACCAAAGGTGTGACTCAGCATAAGGAAACATCTTACACTGCTATTCTACGGCAGGAGAAATCCTTTAACAAATAAAACAAAAAGCATTACACACACCAGTGTCGAACTCTAAAAAACCTACCTACCGGGTGAAAAAATTAACCTGCCATCTCATCACAGCATGGAATAGTGGTTAGTGTTGCACTAGGGCCTAGCACAGTCTTTCTCAAACTTGGGCTTCCAGCTTTTTTTTTGGACCACATCTCCCACCACCGCTAGCTAGCAAGACCAGCAGTCAGGGATGGTGGCAATTGTGGTCCCAGAACAGCTGGAGCCTTAAGTTTGGGAAACTTTACTGGCCTAGCAGATCAGGATTCAAATCTCTACCCGGCCATGAAGCTCAGCAGGTGGCCCTTGAGCCAGTCACTGTCTCTCCCAGCCTAGCCTACCTCTCAAGGTTGTTGTGGGGGTAAAATGGGGAGAATTGCAAAAGCCACCTTGAGGTGAAATATGTTGAATGGTCTCTTTAAATGTAAAGGTTCATTATTGTTCCACAATATGTGTATGTCTTTAAGAGCCAGAGCAAATAACATGACCTAGTTTTACAGCTGTGAAACAGTATAGCAGGTGCTGCTAAGTTGTGTTAATTAAGCTGTGTCAGCAATTGGGTATCGTATATAAAGAGCAGCACCTAACTCTCTCAGTACCCTGGGGGATGGGTTGGTGGTTGGGTCATGCTTGTTGATATATTTAGTGTAAAAGGAGTTATTGTTATTGTTATTAAAACCTAGCTAAAGTTATTTCGCAAGGGTGGTGCTGTGGGTTAAACCACAGAGCCTAGGACTTGCTGATCAGAAGGTCGGCGGTTCAAATCCCCATGACAGGGTGAGCCCCTGTTGCTCGGTCCCTGCTCCTGCTATTCAAGCAGTTCGAAAGCATATCAAAGTGCAAGTAGATAAATAGGTAAACGGCGTTTCCGTGCGCTGCTCTGGTTCGCCAGAAGCAGCTTGGTCATGCGGACAAACGCCAGCTCCCTCGGCCAATAAAGCGAGATGAGCGCCGCAACCCCAGAGTCGGTCACAACTGGACCTAATGGTCAGGGGTCCCTTTACCTTTACCTTAAAGCTATTTTGCATTCCTTGTAATGTGTGGTCTCCCCAGCACGCTTTCTGCAGCACAACTAATCTGCAAATAGCCAACACATGGTGATGAATAAATGAAAGAATACATAATTCCGCACGGGCTCAGAAACACTTTCGCTTAGATCACTCCATTAAAGGGTTTCAGGGGGTAAAAGGAAGGCTTCGAAAGGGGCGGCGCCCATGTAAGCCCCGCCCCTCTGCGGCCAAGGCCCGCCCACTGGGTGACAGGTCCCTCCTCTCGGAGGCCCCGCCCACCTCTCTCCCCCTTCCCCCCTCCCCTTCATCGCACCTTGAGCTCCTCCACCCGGCAAGAGAGGCGGGAGATGCGGCCGCTGAGGCCCTCCTTCTCCAGGCGGCCCGAACAGGCCAGCACGGCTTCCACTAGCGAGGCGCTCCTCGCTTCCGCCTCGGCCTTCTCCGCCATGAGGGAGCCGGCGTCTTCGTCAGCAGCCGCCGCCAGCACTTCTTCTCCTCAGCCGCGCGAAAGGCATCACGGGAAAGGGAACGCGCGTCAGCTTTTCCCGCCGGGAGAAGCCTTACATTCCCAGAGTGCCCTGCGCCCGCCCCGGGAGGACCGCCCGTGGAGTTGGGGCATTGGGGAAGGGTAGAGCGGCGCACGCAGGATACGGGCTTCCGGTCTCACGTGGAAAGTCGTTTCTCAGGCCGGAAATGCGGGCTTTGACATCTAAAAACAGAGACACCGGACAGGGGAGAAATGGCACCGAGGGGCCCCTCTCTAGAGTGAACGTGTGCGTTTATTAAGTAATAAAACGTGGCGTGCTTTCGCATTTACGTGCTTTCGCAAAGCTTACATCGGAAATGGGAGCGGGGAGCCATAGAGCTGCCGAAGGGTAGAGCGCCGCAGCTCCCGAACGAGGCCCAATGGTGGCTGCGCATCTGTGGCCATAGATATAGATAATAGAGCAGCTTCTGCTTTGGATTCCTTTTTGGGCCGCTTGGCGAGTCTCGCATGCCGGCATGGGGTGGAAAATGCGCCTTGCGGGGGACAGGATTTATTTTTAAATATAGAAATGCAAACCAGCCAGACAGGGAGGCGGTGCTGCATAGGGACTTTCCTCAAAGGAACATGTGTATGGGGTGTTCATCTGCTGCTGTAATTCAGCATAGTACTCTGTCTGAAAATTTCGTTGTTATAGTTGTGCGTTTTCTTAATTGTTGTTGATGAGCAGAAATAAGCACTTAACAAACACATCGGTCGGTTTTCTTTCGCCTCACGTCAAAAAGGATATCGTGTTTGTAACCTGCAGCGTTTGTAACTCGAGGTACCACTGTATTACGACTTTCCCCCCTACTTGGTCTCATTGGAAAACAAGCTCATTTAATCCTACATCAGCCTTCCCAGACCTGATGCCCTTGTGAAGTTTTGGGTGACATCTCTTTTAGGAATTGTAATTCAAAGCATCAGCAGGGCACCAGTTTGGGGCTGTCTTACATACTTGCTGAAGCAAGTTGCTTCGTTGGAGGCCAAGCCAACAAATCTTCTGCATAAAACTACTGAGCAGTTTTGTTTTAATTTAATAGTTCAGAGTAAATTCTGAAATGGAATGTTCAGGGTTGGTAATCTGCAACTCTAGCCTTGTCAGGTACGGCTTTGACACACCATGTTGAATTCACACATAATGTCGAGCCTACACAGGAACATAGGAAAGTTGTCAGTACTATACAAAGTCAGAGTATCCGCCATCTAGGTCAGTATTGCTGGCATAGACTTGAGATCATCTGCATTCAAGGCAGACGCTCTCCCACTGAGCTATGGCCCTTCCACGCACAAGAGTAGGCTAAATAAGACCACCATATGGAGGCTGCATGCAAGGTTCCTTTGATCTCCCTTTGAAGCTTAGAGCTACTTATGCATATTTGAAAAGAGGAACAGCACGGTATAGCATGCACACTTTCCATGGGGCAGCTGGTTTAACTATTTTAATTGTGTTTTTTATTTGTATTTATTATTAAGCACCATATTGGGTTAAGGTGTGCTTAACTACTATTTCCCCCCTTTTTGTAATGTACACAATCTTTTGTTGTTGTTCTGTTTTGTTTCCTACACGGGTACTGTTTCTTGTTCTTTTTTGTGTGTCTTATTTTACTCTGTGCACTTGAAATTTTGTACCTTTTTGTTTTTCAATAAAGAATAAAACTGAAATGCAAGCTCTGTAGTAGGTGGGAGAATCTGTGGCCCTTTAGATGTTGCTGGACTCTCTCTTTTTCCCAGAAATAATTTTTATTTGATTTTACAAGTATAAAATTATAAAGATGACACAGCACATATCCACACGAGAATCCATTACGAGATTCCAATGAATCTCTGGCCTTCCCACCTTCCCCTCCATGGATTCGATTATTAAATCTTTTCTACTGCATCCTTTTCAATACTCCCATTATTATTTTTATAAACAAAACCTTCATTATCTTCATAATACCCATTGCATTACAAGTGTTATTGCAATCCTGCTAATGTTTTCATCTGTTTACAGTGGTCTCCAAGATAAATTATAATCCCCCCCCCCATTCCTTATTAAAGTTTTGGTCTTCTTGGTTCCTGAGCTTTCCAGTCAATTTTGCCATTTCGGCACAGTCCAACAATTTAATTTGCCATTCTTCTCTGGTAAGATGTTGCTGGACTTTCACTCCCATCAGCCCCAGTAAGGCCAGTGGGGGCTACAGCTCAGCAACATCCGAATGTTAGCATAGGAATACCCACCACTGCTCTGTAGACAGGAGGGCATTCACAGTACAAGTTAATTTGAGATTGAGTAAAGAGATACAGACACAGCCCATGTAAACTTTATCATTATTGCAGGACAGGCTCTTTTCCCCAAATTATCTTCTTTTCCTCACCTCTCCCACCCCGTTTCACTCTAAATATCTAGAAGAAAGTCCCATTCATAGACACCCACAACACTTTCAACATTTCCAGATCATGTTTCCAGTTGATACTTGCCTCACAGCACTCATCTGCAAAGCATGAAGGCACACAATATATCCTTGTTCAAAGAATAAACTTTATTCGCTTTCCCATTTCCCCTCCCCGTGTCCTTGTTGGAAAAGGGTGTGTGGCTTTGTGTAAAAAATAATTCCATTTAGCAGCAGCCACAGCAAAAGAGGGACCGTAAGACTGGTGAGTCCAGGAGCTAAAGGCTTCCATTAGGCAAAGAAGGAGAGAAATGGGGCCAGCTAAATGCACATGGGCAATGAGGAAGGGAGGGATAGGACAACACATCCACCAAGAAAGAGTTCTGTATGGCACTGTGACAAGATGAGACACTTTCGCATTTGCGCCTGGAGGGAGCTGCAGTTGGGGGTGCTGCCTGCAGCCCAGGCACCTACTGCATGTGGCATAGAAAAGGGGGGAGCCAGAGAACTGGACAGACCCCAGGACACCCAACGCAAAGCTTTTTCCAAAGTGGTTAAACTCGAAGCAAAGAAAGATTCCGGTCAACCCTTGCGAGCTATCCAGCTTTGACGGCGATAGCTATGCCAATAAAAGTAGTCAAAGGGGTTTTGGGTTGTTTGGGACAGATTCAGCGTTGAACTTCTGCTTGCAGAAACCAGAACCCCCAATCGGACATTGATTCAGGAACACAAAAGTTGCTCTTTGTAAGGGATCCGGCCCCAAGAGCTGTCCTGTAGTGCAATTTTATTTCAGGGCATCATCTTAATTCGGCAAACCCAGAGAGAGCTAATGGGAAGAGTCCCCTGAAGTCAACAATGGCTGGGCAGGGGATGTGTTTGAGGACTTGCTGAAACAGAACAAGCCTTCTTTCCTTACAGCTCCACCCGGGAGTGCAACAACCACAACATGATGTGAAAAAAGGGCAGATATCCTCCTGCGAATCTGAAGGGCATCGCTTTATTCTTGGTTCCTGTTGGTTGAAAGAGAAGCCCTGAATGCCTGAGGTTGCTCAAACACTGGCCTCTGGGTTTTTGTATTCGCTGCTTCTCTCCTCTTCTGTGATGTTGGAGAAGCCCAGTTTGGAGAGACCTTCGTCACTGGGACCATCGTTGTTGAGGTCTGCCGACAGACAGGGGTGCAGCAGATGGTCCCAGTACAAGCTGAGAGTCGACTGGTCCTGGTTTTCCATCTCCCGCTGCTCATACATCTCTCGTGCGCTAATCACTGGCGTCTGGACTTCGAAGGTCTTCTCAAAGCGGGTGTAATCTACACGGAAGGCGCCTTTCTCCAACGTCATGCAGGGCTCAAAGCGGTGGCCCCACAGGATCTCGTCCTCTACATAGGAGGTCCGGGCTTGACACGTCATTCCTGGGGGGAAAGGTATGTCAGTGGGCGGTTGGAAATGTGGAAGACACCATACAGTCCTATTGGGTTCAATGGGACTTACTCCTGGGGAAGCATGTATAGCACCGCAGATTAAGTTATATATCTAAGTTATGTTGTTTGCAGGAAAAAAATGGAGGGCAAAGAGTGGAAATTGAAACATTGGCATTGTCTGAATTTGGCAACCCCCATATTTTTGTGTAGGGATTGCCATATGGGTCAAGAGTTGTTTTACTTTAAGGGGGGGTGCAAGAGGGAGAGTGGGGGGTTCAAGTAGAAAAAGGAGGGGAACAAAGACCCCCAGAATCCTGGAACTGGCTTTGTGACTTAAGAGTGTTGCATGAAATGAGGACTTTGGGGTTGTTTCTGTAAGACACATGTGCCCAACTACAGTCATACCTTGGTTCTCAAACTTAATCCATTCCGTTTGACTTCCGAAACCGTTCAAAAACCAAGGTGCAGCTTCCGATTGGCTGCAGGAGCTTCCTGCACTCAAGCGGAAGCTGCGTCGGATGTTCGGCTTTCAAAAAACGTTTGAAAACAGGAACACTTACTTCTGGGTTTTCTGCGTTCCAGAGCCGATTTCTTCATCAACTAAGCTGTTTGAGAACCAAGGTATGATTGTGTCTTGAACTTCCCACATTTAGGAATGTGGGATACAGCTCTTTTATTTCATCAGGTCATTGGTCTATCCAGCTCAATACTGTCCCCTGTGACTGACAAAGGGTCTCTGTAATTTCAAACAGGTCTCCCAGCCCTATCAAAGATTTTGGAGATTGAACATGAGACCTCCCTCTCTCTCCTGTACAACCATGAACTCAACCCACCAAAGTTAACAAACTTCCTCGTGTTGACAGGACAACTTATCCCAGGAAATAAGGAGCTGAGTCAAGACACCTGACCTTGCCAAGCATTGATGATACTGTTCCATCTATCGCTCTCCGGGTGATCAAGTGTTGTGCTGCAGCGAGCAAAACCCACCAGGAATTGACCTCAGTCATTTCTACATTTCTCTCTTTGAAGTTTGTGTTACAAGCAGTGCTTTTATTCTAGAAAAAAGGTGCCAGTATTGTGTACCCTTGAGTAGCGCCCCCGGGGGGGGGGAGTACTGGTTACAACTACAACTTTTAAAATGTTGATGCCCATTTTGTTTCACTCTGTGCTACTTTTACTTTTTATTGTATTGTTTTTACTCTGTTATGCCCATCTGTATGTGTTCAATGTGCATCTTATCTTGGGTTTTTTTATGATGCTCACTGACTGTGATAAATATTGGATTGGATTTGACTTGTCCACAGGAAGTGGCCTTATACCAGGTCAAACTCTGCTCATTTTGCCCATTCTGGTTTTCTGTGGTGGTCCAGAGTCTCGAGTGGTGGCAAAGGGGATTCTTTCCCATCACCTGACCCCCTTTAACCAGAGATACTGGGGATTGAACCCGGGACCCTCTGCATGCAAAGAGAGTGAGGCCCTAACAACATCTTCCACTGTGCCTTCGGTCTACCTAGATCAGTATTTTCTGACTGGTACCTGTCCTCCAGGATCCCTAGGAGAGGATCCTTCCTATCTATTATCTGATCCTTTTCACTGGCCACATCAGGAATTGAAACTGGGGCTTTTTGCAGGCAAAGCGTCTGCTCTGCCGCTCAGCTATGATCACTTCACTCACTTCTACTTGTTTTGACCTCCAATTTGCTTTTTGAACAGAGGCTAAGTGGTTGTCATATCAGGGTATCCAATTGCACAAACAAGCTGCTAGTCACCAGGAATATCGGCTTCATAGAATCAGAACTGGGAGGAATCTCATTCTGTGCTAGGGCAGTGATATCTGTCATTATTCCATGTTTATTCCAATCAACTCCACTACCGTATGGGCTTCTGCTAAAACCTACGTTGTTTGTCTCACTATCTGCTGTGACTAAGACCAATTTTGGTGCATTTCAGTGGAAGAGGAATGCCAAAAACAATTCAGAAAACAACAAATTTGTGTAACATTTGTAGATTTAAAAAATCACAATAGTGAATAGTGCTTATATTTACGTGCTTTCCCTTCCTCTTGTCGGTCAAATATGCAAATAATGGCAATTTCTGCTCCCATTTCTGTTACTGATTGAATTATCTGACCTTATTCTGTGCATGTATTATAGGGGGAGAAGGGTAGGGGACCCTCTTAAGGGGAAAACCAGCCCCACCTCAACTCTCCCCAATTTTAGCCTGTAACGTTCTACACACGGTAACCAGAATTCTCTGCGGGGCACAGCGTGCTTTAAATGCATGGTACGGAAGCCAGTGTACAAAATTCACAAAACTGTGACAGTTCATGTTCTGACTTCAAGGGACAGTATTTATACGTGAACAGAATTTGAGCACCCAAGCAAGGGATTCTGGGGCTCAGATGCTGGCCTGAGAAAGCAGTCCCATTTATCAGGCCGTGCTGCCCAAGTTGTGGCATTCCCTCCTCAGCAAGGAGACCTACTAGACTCCAAACTCTTAAATTCCACCAGGAAACAGGTGAAGACACTTCAGGCAGGCTTGAAGAGGGGATGATATGAAAAGAGCTTTTGCTGGAACATGGCCAGCTCTTTAATAAGCTCTTTTCAAGTTGTTATTTTTAACCCCCATTAGATGCTTTCAGTTGTTCATGTTGGTGGCTTATTGTTTTGTTTTTTAAGCAGGGAATTAAATAATACTTTTTTAAAAAAGGAATTGTCCAAGCTGCTGCTCCCTCTTCCAACAATTTTGCCGGTATGTGAGAAAGGGCACTTTTAGGATTTTGCTATTTTTAGGTGGGATTCAGTCACAGACCAGCAAATTCAGGCTTTGTAATTAAAGTATCGTTTCGCTCTATAGGATGCACCTTGTTTTAGAGGGGGAGAACAAGAAAAAAAAATTCTCCCCCTCTCTGCTCAGCGCCCCTTCAGCGAAGCGACAGGAGAAACGGAGCCCCTTCCATTTCTCCTCCCGCTTGGCTGAAGGGGCGCTGCGCAGCTCTCCCTCTCTGCTGAAGCCAGGAGAGTCTTGCTCTCCCGGCTTCAAAGAAAAGGAACCCGAACTCGCAGCACGAGTTCCCGCTGCGCTCCGGAGGCTTCAGGTTCCTTTCGCTGAAGCCAGGAGAGTTGGTGTGCACCGACCCCTCTCGCTCTCCAGGCTTCAACGAAAGCAACGCGTAGCCTCCGGAGTATGGAGGGATCACTCCCTCTGCGTTTCGGAGGCTTCGCATTGCTATCGCTGAAGCCAAGGAGCCTGCATTCGGTCCATAGGACGCACACACATTTCCCCTTAATTTTTGGAGGGGGAAAAGTGCGTCCTATAGAGTGAAAAATACGGTAGTTCTGAAGTTCTTGCACAACAAACTCACTTCCCCTGCCCCAGCAGACAGTTTGTGATCTTTGGGGATCATGCCTGGTTGATGCAGTACTTTATAACCTTCCCACGAACAAATCAGAATGAATGCTCAATAAGTGGTCGATGTCATCTAACCTCCCCACATACTTTGTGCAAACTAATCATGTTGAGTGCTTAATAAGCAGGCGCTCTGGAAATGACAAGACAGAGAGGAATGACCACCAGATGGCACAGGACACAGCCATCCTGCACTGCAAATAATTATGTTTTGATTTGATTTGTCTCTGTGATGTTTATTCTGTGTGCATTTAATTAGGGCTGCCATACATCCAGAATTTCCTGGATATGTCCATGATTCGGACACTGAAAATAGCTTCCAGAATTTTCAGAAATCAGTCAAAATGTCCAGGAAAATCCAGGCATATTGCAGTTCATATCGGAAGTGTTGATTTTTTTGGCCAGTGTCCTTAAACATACAGTGGTACCTTGGTTCCCGGGTGGTTTGGCTCCTGAATAAATCAGCTCCCAAACGCAGCAAACCCAGAAGTAAATGTTCTGGTTTGCGAATGTTTTTCGGAAGCCGAAAGTCTGATGCAGCTTCTGCTTGAGTTGAGGAAGCTCCTGCAGCCAATCAGAAGCCGCGCCTTGTTTTTCAAATAGTTTCAGGAGTCGAACGGACCCCCGGAACGGACTAAGTTCGAGAACCAAGGTACCACTGTAGGTGTACAACTTTTGTGTCCGGATTTTCACTTTTTGAAATATGGCAACCCTAATTTAATACATGTTCACATTTTTTTCACTTCATAGTGGGGATTCCACTTTAAAAACAAACGAACAAAAAATCCTAACCGATATGCTCAGAGACCGCGGTGCTTATACATGCATTTGCACACAGAAATTATTGGCTGAATTAAATATATTAGTGTGTTGTGTTGCATAATGCTCCCTCCCTCCACCCGCAAATAAATGTTACTTTTGTTTAACAGCAATTCCTTTCTTCTTGAATTGCTTATAAACTACTCTGATTATGTCTCTCAGCTTGGTTGCTTGAGCATAAAGTGATGGTGCTCACATTTAAATTCCTCCATGTTGTTGAACCCGGGGAAGGAGGAAGCACACCCGCATCAGCATGTCCAAAGACTGATTTTCTTCTGAGTTGCTTCTCTGGAAACTCCAGACATACGACTTAAATTGGCTGGAGACTGAGGAGAAGCCCTTTTCAGTTGTGGTCCTCCATTTATGGAATTCTCTTCCTGGGAATGTTTGCCTGGCACCAGTACTGATTGCCTAGAGGTGTCAGGTTAAATATCTTTTTTTAAAAAACTAACTACCAGATTTTTAACCTTTGATGAATTTTGACTGAGATGGTTTTGATTACAGTGGTACCTCGGGTTAAGAACTTAATTCGTTCTGGAGGTCGGTTCTTAACCTGAAACCATTCTTAACCTGAGGTACCACTTTAGCTAATGGGGCCTCCCGCTGTCTTTGCACGATTTCTGTTCTCATCCTGAAGCAAAGTTCTTAACCCGAGGTACTATTTTGGGGTTAGCGGAGTCTGTAACCTGAAGCGTCTGTTACCCGAGGTACCACTGTATCTATTGTAAATGACCCAGATTTTTTTTTTCCTAACTGAAAGATGACATATGAACCTACCCAGACCCTGAGATCATCTTCTGAGGCCCTCCTTCGCATGCCCCCTCCTTGAGAGGTCAGGAGGGTGGGAACACGAGAACGGGGCCTTCTCTGCAGTGGCTCCCCTTCCATAGAATGCTCTCCCCAGGGAAGTTAGCCTGGCGCCTTCATTATACACCTTTGGGTGCCAGGGAAAAACGTTCCTTTTCAACCAGGCCTTTGGTTGATCCGATTTATATCCTATGCCCTTTTAAAATGTGTTTTTTTTTGGGGGGGGTTATTGGGTTGCTATTTTTATTTTTACTAGGTATTTTGTGGTTTTAGATCATGATTTTGTTCTGTGAACTGCCCTGAGACCCCCGGGTATAGGGAGTTATATAAATTCAATAAATAATAATAAAAAAGAAAGAAAAAAGTATTTCTTCCAACTTGCTTGATTATCACCAGCCCATGCTGCTGGGGGATGATGGGACTTGGGAATCCAAAACATCTGAAGGGCATGAAGTTGCAGAAAGATTGGGACAGACATTTGAAGCATGCTATGTACAGAACAAGAGAACGAGGCGAGTGTAAATAACAAGAAAGGTGTGCGGAGACACATATATTCTGGCTCTCCTATAGATCCCAGGACCCTCTACTCTCCTGAGAAAGAAGAGGTGAGGTGGTTTCTGGCCACGCCAATGAGTTAATGGTGGATGTTTTTTGTAGCCCTCCGGCAGCTACAGAGAAATTCAGGCAAGGGAAAGAGAGGAGATGAGGCATAAACCATGGGTAGGCAAACTAAGGACCGGGGGCCGGATCCGGCCCAACTGCCTTCTAAATCTAGCCCATGGACAGTCCGGGAATCAGCATGTTTTTACATGAGAGAACTGTCAGAGAAACTAAACACACCAAATCAGTCCCTACTACAAAAGGTTTTTCTATCCTACCCCACCTCCCTACAAATATGCCAGACTCCACCGCCCTAAAGAATCAATGGCTGAAAATCTCCAAGGGTGCCCAAAATCCAAGAATCAGCCAATGCCCTAAATATCCTTTCCTGGAATGTAGCCGGTCGGTCTAGATGTTTATCTCAATCTACAGATATTCCATTCTATAGCCAAAACTTTAACGTCATTGCCCTTCAAGAGACATGGGCGGCAGAAACTCCCGTACATGAGTAGAATGTGTCCTTTGATTTAAAATGCATCTCTGGATTATTTGTGGGGCCTGCATGGTGTTTTTACATGAGTAGAATGTGTGCTTTTATTTAAAATGCATCTCTGGGTTATTTGTGGGGCATAGGAATTGGTTCATATCCCCCCAAAAAAAAATATAGCCCGGCCCCCCACAAGGTCTGAGGGATAGTGGACCAGCCCCTGCTGAAAAAGTTTGCTGACCCCTGGCATAAACCCGCTCAATGCCCCTCAGTGGGGAGTTCATTGCACCCCGCAGTGTCACGCAATCCTGTGTCTGCCAACTTGAAAGGCAGAACGGGACCGATCTGAGAGTGTGCCCCTTGCCATGGACGAGCCATCGTTACTGGCATGATTTGTGGAAGGTTCCTCCTCAATCTGGATAATTGGCGTTAATCAAGAGGTGCTCTCGAAGTATCATATGCTAATAAGCTGCAGTCAATCAGCCACCGAAAGAACTGGGACTGGTTTTCTGAAGGTATTTGAATGTTTTCTTAAGCTAGAGAATTCTTAAAACAGCCTGAAAGGAAAGGGGGGAGGGGAGAAGGAATTTTGTGCTTTCTTATGGTTTTTTAATGGTCTTTCTTTTCCTTGTCCTCTGCTACAACGAAGAGACGTGTGTGGTTGCTACTTTGTTTGACACTTCGAAAAAGAGGGAGGGAGGCTTTTGATTTATGTTCTACAAGGAATTTAATAAGGTTTTGCTATGCCCCGCCCTTGACTGAAGTTGAAAGGACTTTAGTTATGATACAGCTGTTATGATACAGGGCTGTTGCTGGAGAAATGCAGGGGGGGGGGGAGAGAGAAAAACGATCCACAGCTGGATAAATGCTGAAATGAGGTTGAATCTTAGGAAAGACGTTGCTGTGTACTGTGTGCTGAGAAAGAGCTCCATGGGGGAATTTAATGGTGGATGTCTGGAAAGTTCACTCTGTGAGATATCTATGGCTGCCGTTCGCATGTCAGCTAGATAACAGTGGAATGATATGGAATGTGACCTTGTGCTACTCAGATAAACACTGCAAAGGATTGAATGACGAGAGAAAGAACTGAACTCTTTCAGCACTCCAGGTCTGGAATAAAACTGTACATAAAGGGCTACACACATGAAATGGATTACAGTGGTACCTCGGGTTACATACGCTTCAGGTTACATACATACGCTTCAGGTTACAGACTCCGCTAACCCAGAAATAGTACCTCGGGTTAAGAACTTTGCTTCAGGATGAGAACAGAAATCTTGCTCTGGCGGCACGCGGCACGCGGCAGCGGGAGGCCCCATTAGCTAAAGTGGTGCTTCAGGTTAAGAACAGTTTCAGGTTAAGAATGGACCTTCGGAACGAATTAAGTACTTAACCTGAGGTATATATTTACAATATGAAACTGAGGTGCTGTTTTGTAAGGTGACAAATCAGGCAGCTGGAAGAATGTTTTGATGGCAAGTGAAGAATGTCAACTGGAGACTAAATAAGAAATGAAGCAGCTATGGGGGCAGGAAATATTGGACATATGATTGCAACGAGAGTGGGGAACTTGATTTTAAGAAATTGTATTAAAGTAATTTGGTTTGATCTGTAATAATTTGTAAAATCAATAAAAATATTTTTTTATAAAGAAAAGAAAAGAAAGAAGAGGTGAGGTAGGGCAGCAGCCAGAACTGCATTGCGGAGTGAAAACTGGACCATTTCTCCAAAGCTCACTCATGTTGAGTTTGTAGGGTCACCCAAACAGGTCTCCAGAATGTGTCCCCTTCTTTGATGTTCTACTCTACAGTGCACCCACCTGTGGCTTCCACAATGCCTTCAAGGATGATGATGATTTCAAACTGTTCCTTCTTCAATGTGTCTGCGGACATCTCCCAGAAGGGGCTGACCTCATTGATGACATGACAAATTATCTGTGGCTCCACCAGGAACAGTCGGTCCTCTCCCGTATCATAGCCCAGGTTCAGTTCTGACTGCTCCAGTGGGATGAACTCCCCCTCCTTTGTTTGCCTGGACTTGATTAGCTTGGCTCTTATTTTTGCATCTACCATGTGACTGTCCCGGAGATCTCCGATGCGGAACATGAGGCAGAGCTTCTCATCCCGGTGGGAGATGACACACTTCTTGCTGAATATTAAGGTCTGGGCACGCTTCTTGGGTCTGGAGATCTTGACAAACATGCAGCCCACCATGAGGGCATCAATCATAGAACCAATGATGGACTGGGCCATTAGCAAGATGACCCCCTCTGAGCAATTGGCCGTCACAATCCGAGATCCATAGCCAATTGTCCGCTGACTTTCTACAGAGAACAGTAAGGCAGAGATGAAGTTATCAATGTTCTCGATGCAAGCCTTCCACTCGGGGTCACCTATGTGGTTGACATCATCTCGGACCCAGGCATCAAAGTAATAGATGATGCCAAAGACCACCCAGGTGATGATGTAGCACATGCTGAAGACAAAGAGGAACCAGCGGTACTTGAGATCCACAATGGTGGTAAAGATATCTGAGAGGAACCTCTTCTTTTCCTGAATGTTGCCCAGGTTCACCTGGCACTTGCCCACCTTGGTGACGTAGCGCTGCCGCTGCTGCTTGTTCCCCCAGCCAAACTGCCGGTCGTCGTCTATGAGTTTACAGCGCCGGCTCTGCCCTTTGTCCGAGGAGGGCACGGAAATGATGCTACGGGTTGGGGTTTTGTTCCGCGACGAGTTGATGATGTTGGGCGCACTGAAAGCGTGCTGGGGATAAAGCCGGGCATTGAGGTCCCGCAACAGAGAAGGTGGCGGAGGGTCAGTCCTGGAGGACCGGTGGTATCTGGGCAACTCATCTGTATCGATTGAGACTCTGGGACGATGCTTGATAGGCACAACCTGCTCTGCGGTGCTGAGCCTCCGCTGGAGAAGGACTGTCCTGTCATTGGGGATGTTTGAGCTGCAGGGTACCGACACGTAGTTGCATGTCAGGGCACTTTTCTTGGTGGCTGCAGTTTCCGTTTGCTGGGGGCTCCTGTCTGAAGGACCCATCGAAACAGCTATCATTTCAGGCTGGAAAAGAAAACAAACTTAGTAAGCTCTCCATCGCTGTCTTCCAAAATAGTGAGTCGTTACTTAAGGCTAGATCATGGAACCTCTTCACTGAAGCACAACCCCATATTGCAAGCTGAAGGACAAAAAAAACCCTCCGCAAGATAAGGATCGAAACTTGGAAGCTGTCTTATAACACGTTTGTCTCTTGGTCCATCTAGCTCAACATTGCCAACAATGGCTGCCAGTGGCATTCTAGGGTTTCAGGCAGAGGACATTCCCAGTCCTACCTGAAGATCAAACTTGGGATGCTCTGCTGGCAAAGCACATGTTCTACCACTGAGCTGCAGCCCTCCCCCTAACAGTATTTTGTTTGGCAAGGATGTATTTCTCATATTGCTACTTTTCTAGAGAAAGAGGTGCTGGAACTCACCACGAACGCCTCCCTTGTTCTCTTATAATGGCAATGCCTACCAGAGACGTAGTGGAACTGAGTTTCCTACTGGAAATCCCCCCTGCAAGCATTCAGAAATCCCTTCTAGAAATTGCCAAACTGGTCACCAGGGCAACTGGATATGCCCCACCATTTATTTATTTATTCATTTATTAAATTTGTATTGCAGGATGGCAAACAACACGAGATAAAGCATCTTAAAAACAATTCCTGTACAGATTCAGACTGGGGGAAATATCTGAAAAAGCTTGTTGGAAGAGGGAGATATTCAGTAGGTGCCAAAAAGACATCAGAGACAGCACATGTTCAGATGGAATTGCTCTATCCAAGTTTTGTTCAAGGTAAGAAAATTCACTCAAACTTAAGAGAAGGAAGCAGTAGTCAAACATTTATTGTTGATCAGGGTGGCCCATCTTTTAAAGTCAGGGGCCTGTATTCTCCTGTTCCCAGCCAACCCTCCAGGGCCCACATGCCCACATCCTTAAAAAATTTTGTTTGACAAAGTAATAATCATAAATAAGAATAAAAATGTGCACCCCACCACCGAGACCATTCCATTGTAACTATCCAACCTCCCAAAATTTCAACACCTCTTGCGGTCATTTGACCCCTTTCTGTTTTAACAGTACAAGTTCTACAAACACCCTCCATATCTCCTCAAAATCATTTCTCCCGCATATTCCCCATCTTACCTTAATGACACATGTTTATTTATCATTAATAGCTATATCCCACACCTCTTTGTATCATTCTCCCATTTTGTATTCTGCTTGCCCCTTCCACTTCCTAGCTATCATAATTCGTGCAGCTGTCAATAAATTTGTGAGCACGTCCTTCATAGCGTGCAAACCTTCCACCCCATCATAAATTGATGCCCACGTCCTTGTATATACACAAGCAGGCTTCACCCTGAGGAATTCTGGAAACTGTAGTTTGTTAAGGGAGAGTTGTGAGGAGACCCTCTGCTCCCATCGGAGAGGTCCGATTCCCCAGAGTGTTTCAACCAGCCACGTACCTTCTGAGGAAAGGTCCCATATTGGCTTGTTTCTGTGGGGGGCCGAGGCAGGTAAGCCAACATGTGCTTGGCAATTGGAGCCTTTGCTGGGGGGATGGAGTTTCTGCGGCTTCGCGACTCTTCAGACTTCAGCCTCCAGTCGCCAGTGTTGTTGCGGACACAGAGCCCGTTGTCTGGCTGCAACTCCATGCTGCTGCTAGCTAGGGGCAAAACCATCATTTGTTTCAGGCCAAGGTGGGGGCCTAACCCAGGGCCTTACGCTTCCTCCGGTGAAGGATCCTTCCATAGGAAAAGAGAGAGAGAGAGCAAAGTCAGAAGGAAGAAAATAAAAAGAGAAATCTAGAGGAGAAAACAAGAGAAAGGGGAAAGAAAGAAAACCAAAGCAAGACAGAGTAAAATGAAAGAACTTCCTGCTCTCTACAGCTACATATGGTATTCTTTAAGGTCCAACTATTCTATCTTCTATAAACCAGTCTTTTTTCGATCGTCAAATCCAGATATTACAAGCTCATTTTCTCTTCCGCACCAAAAGTCCCTAAGAAATTTCCAATTTTAGATGAAGTAGCTGTTTTAGTATATTATAAAAAATATACTTTGTAATGGGTATGTAATTCTGTATATCATTGAATAAATATCAATAAATAAAATTTAAAAGAGGGCCATGAAAATCTGTGTCCTGGGCTTTTTAGACTCGATCTGCCCATGTACTATTTGAAACCAAAGGGGCGCATTGGTTGCCAGATGTGAATATATTGACATTCTTTTCAGCTCTCCTACCCCCTCCTATAGGGGAGGGGTTACAGCTCAGTGGAAGAGCACTGCTTTTGCATGCAAAAGGCACAACGTTCAATCGTCAGCATCAGCAGGCAGCGTTGGGAATGTCCCCCATCTGAATCCCTGGACAGCCACTGATACTGGACAGTACTGAGCTAGGTGGTGGACCCATGGTCTGACTCAGTAGAAAGCAGCTCCCTATGTTCATTCCTCTGGGTGGTCTAAACCACTAAGTCTCTTGGGCCCACCGATCAGAATGTCGGCAGTTCAAATCTGTGTGACAGCGGTGAGCTCTGTCCCAGCTCCTGCCAACTCAGCAGTTCAAAAGCACACCAGTGCAAGTAGATAAGTAGGTACCACTGCAGCAGGAAGGTAAACAGTGTTTCCGTGCTCTCTGGCTTCCATCACGGTGTCCCGTTGCACCAGAAGCAGTTTAGTTATGCTAGCCAGATGACTCAGAAAGCTGTCTGTTGACATATGCCAGCTCCCTTGGTCTGAAAGTGAGATGAGTGCCACAACCCCACAGTTGCCTTTGACTGGACTTAACCATCCAGGCGTCCTTTACCTTTTACCGTACCTGTGAGGGACAATCTATGCACCTGTGTCTTGTATCCCTTCAGGTTCTAAATGGCCTCAGCCCAATATACCTGAAGGAGCGTCTCCACCCCCACTGTTCCGCCCGGACACTGAGGTCCAGCTCCAAGGGTCTTCTGGTGGTTCCCTCACTGCGAGAAGTGAGGTTACAGGGAATCGGGTAGCAGGCCTTCTCGGTGGTGGCGCCTGCCCTGTGGAACGCCCTCCCACCAGATGTCAAGGATCAGCTATCTGACTTTTAGATGATATCCGAAGGCAGCCCTGTTTAGGGAAGTTTTTAATATTTGATGTTTTATTCTGTTTTTAATCTGTTGGGAGCCGCCCAGAGTGTCTGGGGAAACCCAGCCAGATGGGCGGGGTATAAATAAGAAATTATTATTATTATTAGCTCTCACGAGATTCTCTCGGACAACCTTCCATACCCAGACCCGTTCAAAACCTCATTCTTCAGAGTATTATGTAAGCTGCACAGAGGAGATTCCCAGTTACAACATGATTACGAGAGTTGAACTGGCTTCCTGGGTCAGGAAGGGGCTCCTCCCAAGCGAATCCGCAGGAGAAATATGCAAGCTTTCCATTTTTACCCGCCTTTGCTCAGAATACACCTGATTTAGGCTGCGGTCCTCTTAAGCACCAGATCCTATTAAAGTCTGGCAAAGGTCATTTCAAAAGGTTAGCTGGGCTGCCCTGTTTGTGAGCGAGCACCAGAGGCCTCTGTCCTCAAAGCGAGAGATATATCAGTCCCCAAAACGTCTATCCAAACAGACACTTTCTTAAAGATAGGGAAGGGGGGAATTAGATTCAGTTTGCATTAAAAAGTGAATTTCCTTAATTCACGCTTTCCAAAACAATTTGCAAACAACACAGCCATCTTTTGAAATCTATGCTTCCCTGAATTTTCCGATGCATACAATATTGTGTGCACTAAAGTCTGCCCAAAAGGGTATTTATGAGGGAAAATATTAGGGGAAATTACTTTACAAAAACGTGCATATTAGGAGAAATTTGCACTAAAAGGCTGATGAATTTTCAAGAGAATTAAAAAAACACCCACCCACAAATTGATGTTAAAATGAATTTGAGAAACGGAGAGTCACAGATTCACCCACCCATACCTCAATGCTCCGAGGTTTCATAATCCCAGATTGTTACGTTTGGATTATTAAAGCCTCCCATGTTTCACAGATGGAGGTAGCAGGATTGCAGCAGGACTTTGGGGAAAGAGAGGGCTACTCCACACTGTAATCCTGATGAAAATCCTGCTGCCACTGCTTCTAACTGCATTGGGAGAGAAGCCTTCATTAAAAGCATGGGAAGCTTCCTTGTGCTGAGTTAAGCCAATGGCATATCTTGCTTAGCATTGCCTTTGCCCTGAGTGGCAGCAGATCTCCAAGGTTTCAGATAGGAAAGGTTCCCAGTCCAACTTTACGCCTTGCCATTGGCTTTGCAGCCTCTGAGCACATACCACAGTACAACTAACACCCTCTTGCAATCAATGGCAGAGCAACTGGGGTTCTCCCGATGCTGGATTTATGCACAAGCTAAATAAACTACAATTTGGAACCTCAGGTTATGCTGGGCCTCTAAATGCAAACAAGTTACTAAATTTAAAGGTATTTCATATGCAAATTTGAACTGATTTTATAATGAACTGATTTTATAATGTTATATCATTTTACTGTTGTTAGCTGCTCTGAGCCCGGCTTCAGCTGAGGAGGGTGGGATATAATTTAAAATAATAATAATAATAATACAGATGTACCTTGGAAGTCGAACAGAATCCATTCCAGAAGTCCGTTCAACTTCCAAAACATTCAGGAACCAAGGCACGGCTTCTGATTGGCTGCAAGAAGCTCCTGCAGCCAATCGGAAGCTGCGGAAGTCACATCAGACGTTCGAAAACCAGAACAATCACTTCCAGCATTCGATTGTTCGGGAGCCAAAACGTTTGACTCCCAAGACGTTTGAAAACCAAGGTACGACTGTAGGCTTATTGCAAGATACATGTTTTAGTTTGATGGTTAGCTTTTAGTTGCATCCTTGCCTATGTACTGGCATACATGCAAATAGAAAAGTTTGTTGCTTCTTTTAGAATAAGACACCTTTCATTTTTATTTTGGCAATGCTCTAGGGCAGGCATAGGCAAACTCGGCCCTCCAGATGTTTTGAGGCTACAATTCCCATCACCTCTGCCCACTGGTTCTGTTAGCTAGAGATGATGGGAGTTGTAGTCCCAAAACATCTGGAAGGCCGAGTTTGCCTATGCCTGCTCTAGGGCCTTTTAAACTTGATGTAATTTAGGGGATCAGCACATCTTAAAGCAGCCTGGGGCAGGCCACCCATCCTTCTGGGAATCTTCTCTGCAATTATGGATCTTCTCATTAAAGAAAAACCTCTGACAAGCTACCAGGAAACCTTCAAGTTTCCATGGAAACAGTTTGAAACTTTATTTTTATAGTTTTTCATTAAGATATAATCAAGGCACACACATCAAAAAGAACAAAATGATAAATCTACAAGTGTTTTAAACTATAAAATGGGTCTGCTCCAACTCAGCTAAAATTGGATATATAAGAATCTGACACTGGCTGTATGGGTCAATTATTAAACATATATGCATTTCATAGAATTGTAGAGATAGAAGGGACCCCAAGGTTCAATGCCCTGCCATTGGCTCAGGTCCTATCCTCCAGAGCTGGAGAAAACAAGCATGCTCCCTCCTCCATGTGACAGCCCTTAAGATATTTGAAGATGGCTATCATATCTCCTCTCAACCGCCTCTTTTCCAGGCTAAACACACCCAGCTCTCTCAACCACCCCTTACAGGACTTGGTTTCCAGACCTTTCAGCATTCTCCATACATGATCCAGTTTGTCAGGGTCCTTTCTGAAAACTGGTGCCCACATTGGCCTGAGCAGTGCAGAATAGAGCAGAACTTCCTATTTTTATTCTTATTTATGCTATTCTAAAAGCAATATACAGTGGTACCTCGGGTTACAGACGCTTCAGGTTACAGACGCTTCAGGTTACAGACTCCGTTAACCCAGAAATAGTACCTCGGGTTAAGAACTTTGCTTCAGGATGAGAACAGAAATCGTGCAGCGGCACGGCGGCAGCAGGAAGCCCCATTAGCTAAAGTGGTGCTTCAGGTTAAGAACAGTTTCAGGTTAAGAACGGACCTCCAGAACGAATTAAGTTCTTAACCCGAGGTACCACTGTACAGCATATATGCTAAAGGGAGGATTCAGCTAAGTTGCTTCATGTGTGGAACAAGGTCCACTCATGCTACAATTTCCCCTTCTCATCCTGCACCTTCTAAATTTGAACTGGGGGATTGGGGGGAAACCCAGAACAGGTTTAGGGGGCACACACAGGGAGGAGAGGGAGGAATAACAGCACTGTGGTGTTGGAAGGAACACCAAGGATCATACGCCCAATGCAGGAATCGCAGCTATAGAATCCCTGACAGATACTAATTGGAAAAGCTTTCAAATACCAGATAGGCATAGGATTTAAATATGTAATGTGATAAATCAATAAGTTGAAATTTAGATTAGGAAAGTAAGAAAGATGTTAAGTGATTAAGTTATGAGAATATAGGTTTTGGAAAACCGTTAAAATGATATACACTGAAATTCAACCAGGGGGATACGAGGAAGTCACTTAACAATGTTAATAAGACTAGTCTTAATAAGGTTATGATTTATGTTTGTTTGTTGGTGTGTTCAAAAATTTGTGGAAAACCAATAAAAAAAATTTGATTAAAAAAAGAAAGAATCCCTGACAGATGACCATCCAAACGCTGTTTAAAAACCTCCAGTGAAGGAGAGTCCACCTGATTCTGAGGAAATCCATTCCACTGTCAAACAGCTTTTACCGTCAGAAAGTTATTCCTAATGTTTACTCAGAATCGCCTTTATTTCAATTTGAATCCTCTGGAGCAGCAGAAAACAAGCTTACTCTATCCTCTACATGACAGCCCTTCGGGTATTTGAAGATGGCCATCCTATCACCTCACAGTCTTCTCTCATTGCATGAGTGTACCTTATTTTGTGTGCACATGCCCCACTTAGCACAACATTGAATTCCATCCTAAGGGCAATGGTAATGATGATGATTATATATGGCAGGGATAACCAACGTGGTGCCCTCCAATTGTTGATGCACTCCAGCTCCCAGTAATAGGCCCTGATGGGGGGGGGACCCTTGACCATTAGGTTCAGTCGTGGCCGACTCTGGGGTTATCTCGCTTTATTGGCCGAAAGAGCCGGCATACAGTTTCTGGGTCATGTGGCCAGCATGACTAAGCAGCTTCTGGCAAGCCAGAGCAGCGCACGGAAATGCTGTTTACCTTCCCACCGGAGCGGTGCCTATTTATCTACTTGCACTTTGACGTGCTTTCGAACTGCTAGGTTGGCAGGAGCAGGGACCGAGCAACGGGAGCTCACCCCGTCGCGGGGATTCGAACCGCCAGCCTTCTGATTGGCAAATCCTAGGCTCTGTGGTTTAACCCACAGCGCCACCCACGTCCCCATAGACCCTGATAAATGAGGACAAATGTATTCCATAGTCTCTACTGATAGTGAGTGGACAGGGAAAACCAGGAATTCTAGGAACACAAGGCTGGAATTTGGGGGATATGCATGTTAATGGCACAATCCAAAATTACTTGTGTACACTGGGTGTGTCCAGCTATGTCTGAAACAGCTATGGTCGCTTTTCTCCATGCGTTCATGTGACAGCAGCTGGGAGCAGTCACAGTTCCTCATTCCAAGGTTTAGAAATTACATGGACCCTTCAAATATTAAGAAGTACAAAGCAAGCGCTATAGAGTGCATTTTGAGTCCAAATGAGCCAGAAGCAGCAAAGGCTGCCATTTGCATCTTGGTTTTCAGAAGACATCCATGAAGATTTGAAAAAGTGCAGGCTAAGAAAGACAGAGATGCAAGATCTTTGTTTGAAGTGACCTTCAAAACCAGGGATCTACCACTCGGGCTGGCAAGAGGGATGGATGATATGTAAATTCCATATTTCCAATCTTAAATTAGGTTCTTCACATTTCTGCAGCAATTTGAGATCCATTTAAAATCCCCATGAAAATTCATCAGCATTTTAGTGTGAATTTCTCCTAAGGAACACACCCTAGCATGCAATGGTGACTAATATACACCTATTTGCAAGCAATTTCCCCCTAAGGCAATGCATTTTTTGTATGTCACTTGCTCTAATATATGCATTTTTTTGTACACATTGCCTTGCGTCCAATACTCATTCTATTCAGAGTAAACCCATTAAAGTTAATGGGTGCATCTAACTTAGATCTCAATCGATCTGCTCTTAGGAGAACTTAGCTGATACAGCCTAATGTTTGGGTGGAAAATTGCATTGCAAAATGCAAAGGTTTGCTTTCTTTCAATTCAAGAAGTGCAAACTTGATAGTTTCTCGTTAAACATGCACAAAACCAAATTTCTCCCCCATTCCTATTGACTGCTCTGCAAGAAATGCTTGAACCCATAGCATTGCCAAAACTGCAAAAGAAAAAAAAGGGGGGACCCACCAGGGAATCTATACTGCAGATGGGCATTAGTGTTTTTTATCTTCTCTCCCAAGAACATTTGGTGAGGGTGCTAAGAATGATCCATTAGAAGAGCTCTTGCTACCCACAACATATATAATCCACAGAAGTAATCTGCATGCCTCTCTGTGGAAAGAGGATGCCTGTATTTGCACAGACCCCCACAGGGCAACCCTAATGCTCCCAGCTGGAACTAGCTGGGGCAAAAGAGGACGAAAGCTAAGCAGTCTAAAGTCTAGCGAAAAAAACAGCCTTTCCTTTAGCTGGTCATTTGCTGTGATTTGCCTTCCCCCTCCCCATCACACCCCGCCACCCATGCCAGATGGCAAGTGGTGGCAGGTTAGAGGTTGGGTTTGACCGCTCTGGTGAGGGATCTCCCGTCTCAGTCCCTGGTGTGTCAAAATAATGGGTTTACAGCCAAGTCCAGTTGCACATCCATGTTTGGTTAGGGTGTGGGGGCTGACAGTGTAATAGCAGATGGCTAAGCCAATTATGTGACATAATAGCATTGCCCAGGCTGAAGAGGCAGCAAGCATCTCTTAGCCCTTCCCTCCAGGTTCAAAGCAGTCTGAGCAGGTGCCAGGTGGGAGGAGGAGGAGGAGGAGGTTGGATGGGTGAAGCCTGAGAACCTTCTGCCCCGTGACCCTGGCAGCATTTCACAACACTTAGTCAGGGAACTGGTTTCATCCAGCATTCATGCATATAGATGCACACTTTCACGTACATATTTGCACAATTTCTTCAGCATGCTGGTCCTGTGCTTCACTCCCCCTCCTTTTCGGGTGAGAATTTTCTTGCTGGGAAATTTTTAAACCCTACGATTCTGCAAGTGTTCGCATTGTGCAAGAGTGGAAAACTGCGACAGAAAGCCAACTAGTTCGAATTAAGGGACAATATACACATTGATCCTTCATGAGAATTGGATGCTGGACTAGATGAGCCTGGACTAGATGAGGGTATGGTCCAAAACAGCATAAGCACTGCTGCCAGGCAAGAGATCCACTCCCCAACGTCACCAAAGTCCTCATCTCACTCTCACCTGTTTCTCTTGTCCCACAAAATGCACATTTTATTTGCCCTTCATACTTTACATCAGTCCGTTCCCTTAGCAGGTCACCTTCTCAAAGCTCTGGTGGCTAATTCTTGCAAGAGGTGACCTCTTCCAACTACTAGCTTCTGCTGAGAAAACATCAGCAACCCACTGTGGGGCATTATCAAGCAATTTCCCAATCAAAGCAATGACTGGCTAGCAACCATGACGGATTCCTTAGAGCAAATATGGGGAACCTGCAGCTCTCCATATCTTGCTGTACTACAACTCCCATCATCCCCGATGAACTGGCTATTCTGGGGGGGAGTTGGCCACACATTTCCTACCCTTTACAAGTGCCTTGTGACTGCAGTACTAAAGCTCCTGTGATGCTCTACTTCTAATACATCTCATCCTAGATGCTCAAAATACATGCCAGAGGTTCAGAGTACCCACAGGCACACCTGTCCAAGCCACCTTTCTGATCCTTCCTGATCAGGTGTATGTGAAAAGACATCTGGAGACATGGCAGCTGAGAAAGGGATATGAACACAGTGGTTCAGTGGCCCAGTTGTGAAACTGGAGAATTGGAATGGTCTGGGGAATTGGATGGGGGAATCGCTCAACTGAAGAACCAAGGAAGTCTTCCGGGTAGATCCCCCATGTCTCCACCTAAAAGGGTGTTGGACTCCAATGGACCAGTTGCCTGTCTCAGTCAGCATAAGGCAGCTGCCTATGTTCATATGAACATAGGCCTAAGAGTGTGGCATCACAGCTATTTGTATTGGTTCTCCCCTTCGCGCCCCGACATCAGTTGGAACATCAGTTTGGAACACTCAAACAACAGGACCTTAGGAATGTTGAGTCCTGTCAAGGAAGAAGTCAGAAGAAGAGGAGAAAGGCAATACATTTAGAGCAGCGGCTGGGAAACATCTGTAGATCTCCAGATGTTGGACCCCAACGTGACTGCCAATTAGCTACTGGGCTAAGTCCAAGGTGCTGGTTTTGGTTTATAGAGTCCTACACACTTTGGGACCAAGATACAGGTATATATAGGTTCTCTCCACCAGCAAGGATCTCGGTTCTGGCATCTTTCTGTATATGCATCCTGAGAACGAACTAAATGTGATCTTGGAATTAAACATGCAGGGGCATAGCTCTAAGAAGAATCAGGATGATAGCAGCTGGGGAGGGGGGATGTAACCCTTTCCTCCCCTGCTACCGTCCTGAGCAAAATCCTTCTTCTGAAGATGTTCTCTGCATGAGGGAGGGGGATTTTCCTCTTTGCACCTCCCAAAGCAAATGTCAACTTCAGAAGAGAGATTTTCATCAGAACTATGGCAGGGCAGGAAAGAATGACATATATTCTTCACGGCAGTTATGACGCCAAGAATTATCACACGCATATGCACAGCCAGCTAATACTATTTGCATTTAGAAAAAGAAAAGAAAAGAAATATGCATGTTAAATGCAAACACATTAATGTCAAGTTTAGACTCTGAAGGTGCCTATTGGAGTGAGGGTGGGTGGTATCATGGAATCGGGACAGACACCAAAAACATTGGGTGGCATCAGGCAAGCCCTTCCCTGTCAGCCTACCCTACCCTGCAGGGTTAGTGGGAGGGCCAAATGGAGCAAGCCCATTCATGCACTCCTTGACAAAGCCCTTGAAGGGACAGAAAATGCCAAGTGACATCGATGATCATACTGAGGTGTGGATTTTAAGGCAAGCATGTGTAAAAAGGTACATAGGCGCCGACTCCATGGGGCTTGAGGGGGCCCGAGCCCCCTCAAAAATTCGTTTGGGGGGCTCTGCCCCCCAATAATCTCCGGCGCCCCTCCAGCAGAGCGCCATCGCCGCCCCTCCCCCAGCCCAAAATACACAGGGGCGGGCTGCATGCCTCCTGCCCTCCCTCCCGAGCAAAAGCTCCACCCAATTTCCTTCGGAGCTGATTAATAGGCGCAGCACGCTCTCCCCTATTCGCTCACGAGGAGGCGGTGCCACTTTATTTGCATATTCATGAGCTTATTTATTATTCATGAGCTTTCCCGGGCCCCCACCAATATTTTTTATAAGTCCGCATCCCTGAAAAGGTAAGAAACCAAAGGTACCGGTAAGTCTGACAGTCCAACCAGACAAGGCAAGGGGCGCCTTGATTGAAACTGCAATGTCTTATATTTTAGGAAGTATGTCTGTGGAGACAGAGGGGGGATTCTCAAGCACCTTTTTGCCCCACTGCCATTTTCCTAATGAAAATCTCTACGCATACACACAGGTTCCATGGCCCCATAAGGATTAAAACTAGCAGAGGGTGGTCCATTAAGGAAAATGGAGCACTTTGCCACCAACCTCTGTCTGCCTCAGCGAGCCCCCACCTGCCTGCCTTCTTACTTTATTATGATTATTATTACACTTATATTCCACCTTTCATCCAAGGAGCTCAATGTGGCTTACATAATTCTCCCTGTTTTATTCCTATTATTATTATTATTATTACTACTGCTACGGTGTTATATCCCTAGCAGGACTCAAGGTGGCTTGCAGATAAAAATGGGAGCCACTAAAATAAAACATAGAATTCAAGCTATATATATATATATATAACATCTGTATAAAAGCATACAAATGATTGCAATGAAATCAGCATGTCCCCCAGTCTTTTCAATAAATCAGTCAATCCCCCCAAAGCCTGTTGGAACAAGAAAGTCTTCACCTGCCGGCAGAAGGACAACAAAGAGGGAGCCTGTCTAGATTCTCCAGGGAGAGACCATTCCAGAGTCTGGGAGCAGCCACTGAGAAGGCCCTCACCTGTGAGCCTGCAAGCATGGCAAAATTAAGAGACAGACCTTCCCTAAAAATCTCAAAGCCCAGGCAGGTGGTCTTTCAGATAGCTTGGGCCTAAGCCATGTAGGGCTTTAGAGGTAATATGCAACCACGGCTGCACAGATATTACTGGCCCAGAGATGGAAAGAAGATAAAGTTCCTATCAGAGAAGAATGGCAGATGAACTTGATGGAGTAGGCTTGAGGCATCAGGCATAAGCCTGCATTTTATTAATGTTTGATCAGGACTTGTATATTAAAGAGAGAGCTTAGATTTTCAAAAGTTTCATGCCAGGCAAGAAGGCTAGCTGCTTAAGAAAACACTGGCAATGTTTTTCCTCCTAGACAAGGGGCCCCTTTTGATTTATAGCAGAAAACAATTCTCAAAGTCGTAAAAGCTGAAATTACAGACTGAGTAAGGACACTGACCCTACATGTTACAGAAGATAACAAAGGCAGAGATAAATATAATTAGGAATGAGTAAATAGTAAAATAATGCCAATGTGCCTCCCAGTAAAATGAGCCAGATCTTCTTTCCAAGGTTAAAGGCCAAATGGAGAAGCATCTAGCTGGCAGAAATTTTGGGAAGTCTTTTAAAGCTGTTTCTTTCTTAAAGAGAGAGAGTTTAAGGGCAATAAATGTTGGGAAGAGCTAATGGAAACAAAGCAACTGGCTGGAGAAGGGGGGGGAAGATGTAAACTAAAGAGGTTTCTTCTGAAACTGTTTTATACTGAGTTCCCTTTTCTACTTTACAAAGACCTTATTCCTTTTAAGAGGCTACTTGTGTTGTGTATTAAATATATTGTCTTAAATATAATTATGCAAAGGATTTAGAAATGCTAGATTCTTATTTCATATAGTTGTAAAGAGTTGTATTTATCCTGGAATTAAGTCAGACACCAGCCCAGCCCTCTTGCTAGACAAAGAGACGCCATCCAAGCTGTCCTGATATATGGCTGTCAGGCATTTGTTTAGAAACCTTCAAATGAAGGAGATCTTTCAATGTTGATGTGAAACTCAAGATCCTTGACATATGTTTAAGATAAAAATTTAAGATTAACCATTTGTTTTAGAAGGCAATAGGGCAAGGAGGGCAAGAGGTGAGCTGGTAATTAAGATTCCTTGTTGAGACACATGTAAGATATATTACTACTTATTTGTCATTTATAGATGTAACAATATATAGCTCTTTGTGTTCCTTATAAGGACAGGAGGATATGGGTGTATCTTTTAGGATTGGTTATAGCAATCAGCCAATAGGAAATCCAACCAGGCTGATTGGACAGAGGCAGCCAAAGGAGGAGCAAAGGGGGCTGGATTAAGGGAATATAAGTGCTGGCCATAATGGCAGGAGGCCAGGCCAGAGCTTGGTAACCATATACCACTGTGCCTCTCATTTATTTGTCTGACAAATAAATAATTATTTTAATTTCTCTATTGCTGCGTTGAATATTTCATTCCAGCTAAGCGTTAACCACAAGCAGGGTGCTACAGGCTGAAATGGCTAAAATGACCGGAAGAGTAAGAAAACAGGAAAACCAAAATCTTAATAAGGAATGGGAAAAATGTATAACTTATCTTAAAGACCATTGTAAACAGTTAAAATCGTTAGCAGGATTGGAATATCACTTGTAGTTTAGGGGTGAATTCTGGACACAATGGAAATGTAAAAGATCATCATAAAAGATGTAGAAGGAAGTGATTAATAACAGGACCCACAAAAAGGAGGATGGAAGCCCAGGAGATTCCTTGGAATCGTGTTTTAATGATTTATGTTTGATATATCTCTGTAAAAATTTAATTTGAAAAACCAAATAAAGAATTTTTTAAAAGTGGTCATAACCTGCACTTTGAATTGTGCTGGGAAACAGCCAGTGGAGCTGTTGCAGCAAAGGAGTCGCATGCTCACTATAACAGTCTCTGGTTAACAATCTGGCTGCAGTTATTTGAGCCATTTGAAGTTTCTGAGCTATTTTCAAAGGCAGTCCCCATGCAGAGCATGCTACAGTAATCCAAATGGGATCTAACTAAGGCATGTGTCATTGTGGCCAAATCAGACGTCTCAAGGAACGGGCACAATTGGTGAACTAGCTTTAACTGGGCAAATGCAGTTCTGGCCACCGCAGAGACCTGGGCATTCATACACGGGGCTGAGCCCAAGAGCATGCCTAAACTGTGAACCTGTGTCTTCAGGAGGGGTATTAACCCATCCAGCACAGACTCAATCCCTCTTCCCTGCTCTAAAGGTAAAGTTAAAGGGACCCCTGGCAATTAAGTCCAGTCATGATTGACTCTGGGGTTGCGGCGCTCATCTTGCTTTACAGGCCGAGGGAGCCAGCGTTCGTCCACATCCGCAGACAGTTTTTCCAGGTCATGTGGCCAGCATGACTAAGCCGCTTCTGGCGAAACCAGAGCAGTGCATGGAAATGCCGTTTACCTTCCCACCCGAGCGGTCCCTATTTATCTACTTGCACTGTGTGCTTTAGAACTGCTAGGTTGGCAGGAGCTGGGACCGAGCAACGGGAGCTCATCCCGTTGTGGGGATTCGAACCACCGACCTTTTGATCGGCAAGCCCAAGCGGCACAGTGGTCTAACCCACAGCACCACCGCTGTCCCTTCCTCCATCTGACCAAGGGCATCCCTGCGTTGTCTTCTTTTGTCTGCCTGGATAATGATGCTGCTGCTGATGATTATTATACTACCCTTCACCCAGAGATCTCAGGGCAGTTGACAAAATAAAAACACAGCATATACCACAAAATAAATCGTTAAAAAAAGCAAAACAATACTCCCCATGCTCTCCAATAAACACATTTAAAAGAGTATAGGATGTTAGCCAAAGCCTGGTTGAAAAGGAACATTTTCACCTGGCACCTAAAGATGTACAGTGGTACCTCTGATTAAGTACTTAATTCGTTCCGGAGGCCTGTTCTTAACACGAAACTGTTCTTAACCTGAAGCACCACTTTAGCTAATGGGGCCTCCTGCTGCTGCCGCACCACCAGTGCACGATTTCTGTTCTCATCCTGAAGCAAAGTTCTTAACCTGAGGTACTATTTCTGGGTTAGTGGAGTCTGTAACCTGAAGTGTATGTAACCTGAGGTATCATTGTATAACGAAGGTGCCAGACAAAACTCCCTGGGGAGAGCACTCCACAAATGGGGAACTGCAGCAGAAAAGGCCCGTTCTCATGTTGCCACCCTCTGGACCTCTTGTGGAGGAGGCACAGACACTGACAGACAGAGACACCTTCCTTGGATTCAGGTGGAAAGGAGAAAGAAATCTGGGTGTCGTCAGAATACTGGAAACCTCAAAACTCCGGACAACTTCTCCCAGTGGTTTCATGAAAGTGTTAAATAGCATATGAGGTAGCTTAGGCTGAGGCAGACAGTGATTGATCTAAAGTCCCCCAATGTGAGCCTTGTGGCTAAGTGGGGATTTGAACTCCAGTCTCCCAGGTCCTAGTCCAGCACTCTAAACACACTGGCAACCGGTCAAGGGGTGGCTTTGCCAGTTATTAGCCCAGGCCCCAAAGACAGCTGGTCTCCCTGCCTTCTGCCCCATCAGTTCCACTGATCACCGGCTACCACTGATAAAAGCCTATCTGTGCACACAGGCTGTGTATGTCTGACTTAGCTTACCCCATCTGCCTTTTGCAGATCTCGGCGGCTCACAAGGAAATCCTCCTTGGTCCAGACAGAAGTCGATGGAGGAAGGATTCCCCCCCTCTCACCACTCACAAAATATACCATGTGCCTAGGCTGCTCGTGCATGCATAGCCCCTCCAAAAGGAGAAAGGCGAACACTCCTGCCAAAGATTGCCAATTGACCCACCACCTCCTCCTTATGAACATATTGAGTCGGGGTTATGTTTCAAACCCAGGAGGAGGAGGAGGAGGGAGAAGGGAAACCCAGCTACTCTGCACCAATCGGATTTGTGGTGTTCCTAGCCGTTCTTGCTGTAATCCTCGCTGGCGCACATATTATGAAATGCCAAGTTCCTGGAAATCCTTCAGCGGTGAGAGAGCTGGCAGGCAACACCGCGGGGAGAAACCCTGATTGGCAACACAAGCAGTGCTTGTATCCCGTGCTGCAGTGGAGCAAGAGGGATGAGGGTGGTGCCCCTGTCACCTGGGGGGATATTTGCCAACCTTCTGCAGACCAGGTGAATGAAGTTTCTCAGAGAGAAACCCATCAAAACCTAAGCGGAGGGAGAGAGGTGGTTTCCCTTAGTCTTATACAGAGGTGAGACTATTGGTCCACCTAGTTCAGTTGTGTCCACACTGCCAGAGGGTACTACCAGTCCAACCTTGATATGCCAGGCATTGAACCTGGGACCTTCTGTGTGCACAGCAGATGCCCTACAACTGATCAGTGTCTCTTCCCCTAAAACCTGGCATTTTTCTCTTTTGAAAATCCGTTTATTATGACCAGGGTTTCCCAAACTTGGGTCTCCAGCTGTTTTTGGACTCCCATGATGCCTAGCTAGCAGGACCAGTGGTCAGGGGTGATGGGAACAGTAGTCCAAACCTAACTGGAGACCCAAGTTTGGGAAACCATGATTATGACGAACCAAAATGTCACAAAACAGCAAGTAAGTTTCTAGGTCCACCAGAACTCTTCATCAGGCTGGACACTGAGCAGAGCAGGAGGGGAGCAGGGATATGGGTTTTTTTAAAGCTGAATTGGTTTTGAAGTCATAATCCAAGGATGGGAACCTTGAGGCCCTTCAGATACTGTGAGACTCTCCCATCATCATCCCTGATCACTGTGGCCATGTTGGCTGGGGGTGGTGGCAGTTGAGTTTGGGCAACATCTGGAGGGCTCTATTTGTGCCATAATACCTACTCTGATAAATCAGCTTTCAAAATCAAACCAAACCATTTTTTGTTGTACAGTCTTAGAAGGATCGTGCCTATGGAGGTTGTTATGAGGAGCGCCTGCACTTCAGAATGATGGTGTCATTCTGGCAGGCAGATTCCAAGTTCTTCCCCCTCCTTGCCCCAAGTAGTCAGAAGAAGCAGTGTAGTGATAGTACCAGGCTGGGCTGGGACCTGGGAGGCCAAGGTTCGGCAATGAAGCTCACTGGGTGACCTTAGGCTGAGAGACAGTGACTGGTCCTACCTACCTCACAGGTTCTGGGGATTAAATGAGGAGGAGAAGAACCATGGGGGTATAAATAAAGATTGCCACCCTATCTTCCCAAGGAGCCAAACTGTTTCCTTTTTGCCTCCATGAAGTTGCATCTTTTGAAGGAATGCAATGGCGGTAGTTATAGTATTTTATTCTACACAGCACTTTGGAAGGTCCAGAGACTATCTCTTGGCAGATGACACCCCATTGCATCAATGCTGTTACGACCATAACATAGGTGCCCAACTGAGGCCACAAACAAGTGACTTAGTTAGGGCTACTTGGCAAATGGCAGTGGCTAGATCTAAACAGAGGACAGCCGGGTTCAGAATTTGACTCTCAAGAGCGAGTCTTGGGAGGCCCAGCAGATGACTTCAGTTAGGCCACTGTTTGTTCACCCTTGGTCTAAACCAGCCTTCCCCAATTCAGTGCCCTCCATATATATTGGCCTATAACTCCTATCAGCCCCAGCCAGCACAGCAATCATGGTCAGGGATGACAGGCGCTGAAGTCCAAAACATCTGGAGGGCATGAGGTTGCAGAAGGCTGGTCTGCATCACACACAATATGTGACTATCAGAAGAGACCTGAAGCTGGATGAGAACACAGGTCCATCTAGCCCAGCCTCCTACATACTGTACTACCATAGGCCTCTAGGAACCCAGCAAGGAGAGTTTGAAGGCAACAGGTCTCTGCTGCTCTCTCACTTCCTCTGATATTCACTGTGAGAATGAGCAACAATTCATGAACCAAAATTCATCAAAATCTGCACTTCAATGAATTTTGCAATGCAGTTTTCTAGCCAAGCTTTGTGTATAAAAATGCACTTAGGGTTTGCATAAAAATGCACATATTAGTGAAAATGGTGTAAAAATGCATTATACTGGGAAAATTGTGTTGCAGACGTGTATATTAGGCAAAACTGCATACCAAAACAGTTGAGTGGTATCCAACTAAAGTGTCAGTGATAAAGCAAAGTCTTCCACTCGTGCAGTGGGATTTCCCCCTTACCTGTCTCCATCAGCACCCCCCCATCTGCTCCAGAGAGTTGGGGGGGGACCTTTAGAGCAGATTTAGGGGGAGCATGGTGGGGAAAAGGAGGAGAGAAAGTTCCTTTGGGAAAGTGGAAATCCTTGCACCAACAGAATGAGTTGCACAGCTCAACTTTTGAGACAACCATACACTGGAAGAACTTGGCACTAAAATGCCGATGAATTTCCAGAATGACTTTTTAAATAAGAATAATATTAACAATTGCAAGCTGGTGTGGAAATGTGGAGAACCAAAGTAAAGCCTGAAAAAATGAGGACCAGTGAGGAACCGAAATTGACAGATGCCTTTGGTCTCACTTCCCGGAAATGATACAAGATTCCAAGACCCACCCCACTCTGGATCCCTCCCTCCAAATTGTCATCTATGCAGCAGGGATTGGGAATGGCTTGCAAAAGCTGGTTGGAAATTCATCCAGCTGCTTCCAGGCAGTTTTGGAAAGACAATGCCTAACAAGAGACGGTGGGCCCGATCAGGGAAAGAATCAAGGTGTTCACAAGGGAATCAGGTGCTGCAAGAAACAACCAGGATGAGTTTCCAAGCCGGTGCCCACCCAAGGTTTTGGACTACCAACCAGTGGCGTAGCGTGGGGGGTGCAGGGGGGGGGCCGGCCGCACCGGGTACAACATCTGGGGGTTAGGGTTAGGGGGCGCAAATCCACGGGTTAGTGGCGCAAATCCACGGATTACTTGCCTTGCCCCGGGTGCTGACAACCCACGCTACGCCACTGCTACCAACTCTATCAGCCCAGCCAGGGCTGGAGGGGACTAGACTGGGAAAGGCTGGCCTAGGAAAATGCAGGCAGATAGCAGAAATAGTTCCTTCCCACTCCTGACAGCATTTCAGGTCCTCCCCAACTCCTGCCTGCTCTCTTTGACCTGACAAAATGCAAGCCACTTGCTATATCCCATGCACCCAACTAGCCCATTTTTCAGGGACATTGCCAATCCCTGTTCCTGACAAAACCCTTCCCCTATTTTTTTTTTGCCATTTTGAAAGCTGCTCTATTCTGTTAGCGGGCACAAAGATGCACACGCTAGAATTCTTCGGGTTTCAAATATCTCCTGCACCTATTGTTTTAATACATCAGATGGGAGGTATCTGAATGCCAGCAGTGGGGTGGTGAGAGTGTCAGACCAGGGTCACAAAAACACCAGCTGGAATCCCCACTCGGACCTTCTCTTAGCTTTACCTTTCTGAGAGTTCTGCCATGAAGATAAAACAGGAGGAGGGCACGAAACCCCTTGGAGGTAACTAGTGAGTAAAAAATTTGTGCACCAATCACACACATGTGTGGATGCAAAAATCCCCACGACCATTTGCCCCTTCACTGCCTGCACCTGGGTAGCAAATACTGGCTGTGTTTTGCGTAACACCTACTCTCCAACAAATATGAGAATTCTCTAGCAAAACCCTGTAGGCGTATTTAGTTGGAAACAGCAGCACAGTCCTGGGCATGTTTACTCAGAAGCAAGTCCCACTGTATTCAGTGATGCTTAGTTTAAGGCAAGTGGGTAATGGATCACAGCCTATTTCCCCTTAAGTTCAATGGGGTTTACTCCCTACAAGAACTAAGTGTGTGTGTGTGAATCCAACCCAAATATCCTACCAAAACACTCTCACAGAGCAATTCCATCTGTATTTATTGGCAACTAAGTCTCAGTAGGCTTGGTGGAATTTACTTGTGTGTAAGTATGCATAGGACAGCAAGCTTAATTATTATTTTAAGTCAGCTGCTACGGTCAGGTTAATGGGCAGCAAGCAACAGTGGGCAGTGGAAGAATGTACAGGACCTCGGGCAATGACGCCTGGGGAAAGCAGAGGCCTGTTACAAGCAGTACCCAAGAATGTTCCAGTTTTCATCTGTGAAATGTCAGTGGGGACATTAAATGGCTTCCTACTTGCACAAAGACACATTTTTTATTTTTTAAGTCATCCAGGAGGGCCTTCAAGTTAAGTGCGCTCACAGGATAATTTCCTTTCTGGATTCATGAGCTGGGATCGGGAGGGGGGCATTTCTGTAAACCACCAGGCAGTGATCCCACTAAAGCAGAGTTGTGTGTGTGATGGGGAAAGGTAAGATCTACAGACAGCCTCAAGGGAGCTTCCGTTAAGATAAATGTAAAATCGCATTGCAAAATAGCATCGGATTTAAAGATGTTTAGCTATGAACCAGGATATATCAGTATACCTATTATAAGATATAGGTAACCGCAAGGAAATAGGATGTGGTCTGAAACACTGGGATGGGGGGCGCCACCCCATCACCCCCACCCTAAACAACACCCATGAAAGGAGCCAGCTGCCATGCTAAATTCTGAGGGACACAGACATACATTGAATTACCAGTCCACTTATAGACAGGAGAGGAGACTGGGGGAACCCCTCTTCATTGGGAGAGGAAGAAACCTGATCATATATAGTCCGTCTATATAGCCAACTTTTGGGGAGAATCAAAGGTATTGGGGGTGTGTGGGCAAGCCATATATCCTATACATTCACTTATCCACTGTAGAACTGTCACTTTCCTCCAAGAGTTTCCCCCGGTTGACTTCAGCCAAAACGAGAGACCCAACCACCATCCCATTCCAGCCCCTCGGCGTTTCAGAGTTGGTGGCAAGCAGTACACCTACCTCATCTCTCCAGCGGAGTGTGCTGGGGGGCCCGGATCCAGCAAGCCCCAAAGGCACAGCAAATTCCCGTCCTTTCTGCTGTCGCTCCTACCGGATTGTTAATCTAGAGCCCCTTGCTAGGTCTTCAGCTCCGGGGTCATTGCACTCCCCAACGCATTCCCATCCATTCTGGAAGAGGCAAAAAAAAAAAAAAAAAGCCAATCAAAAACCCCCCTTTTTTCTTCCCCAGTTTGTGCGTTCAGAGCTGGTGGGGGAGATGGAGAGAGCCAGGCGGCAGCCTTCCAATCCTGTTCTGGGAGAAGAAGGTCACCCGTTAATCTGTCTCAATGACACGCAGAATTACCTCAAGATGATTTAATCAGAGAGGCCTGGGCAAGGAGGAGAGATGCTGGCTGGGAGACTCCAGGCCCCACAGGGTTAATCTCTTGGAGACTGAGGCACATGGTGGGTCCATGTTGCCCCCTGCCCCCCTCCCCACATGCACATCTGCCGGCATCTGCTCTAAACTTCCAAGCTCTTCCATGCGTTGTGTGGGACAGACTGAAATGCTAACCGTCAACTAGAATGAGAAAGCGATGGTAATTTAAAGGGGAGAGTAAGACACAGTTCCTGACCTGATTGAGGAAAGGTGTCTGGATTTCTGTTCCTCCAGAGAACCAGGACAGAACCTGTCTACCCCAACGGCCCGAGTTTCGCTTTCCGCACCTAGAAAAAGGCCTGAATGACACCTACCAAGAGGAGAGATTAAGAGTCTATATTTACGCCTGCTTATGAAGGAGATAGGAGGAGATGTGCTCACGGAGAAGGCAAGTGGAAGAGAAAGGAGAGGGCTGGCCGAGAGAAGGCATTCAGTGGTGGCCCTCAAAAGGAGTTGGGTGCTGAATGCCTGAGGAATGATGCTAGGAGACATTAGGGGTCCCCACCTTGACTGGTGTATGGAGCAGATTTGGAAATGGAAAAAAGCACCATGGGCTCCACAGAATAGCTACTTCACAGGACCAAAATGAGTGATGCTCAGAACCAGCCCATTCAAAAGACAGGTAAAACACCTGCACCTCTCTTTCCCCCTCCAAAAAAACACACAAAACAACACAAAACAAAACAAAACAACAGGTCAGCAAGCAAGCAACAGTTCCCCACCCCAAATAGGCAAAATACCCTCTCAAAAGCCCAACATTCCTCAAACAAAAGGAAAAGCAGGCAACTCGCCCTCAAACAAACCAGAGCAGGGAAAGCACCCCCAAACAGAGCCTAAAGCATTCTGGGGAAGAGGAAGTTACAGATAGGTAGCTGTGTTGGTCTGCCATAGTCAAAATAAAAAAATTCCTTCCAGTAGCACCTTAAAGACCAACTAAGTTAGTTCTTTGTATGAGCTTTCGTGTGCATGCACACTTCTTCAGATACACTGAAACAGAATAATAATAATAATAATAATAATAATAATAATAATAATAATAATAATAATTTATTATTTATACCCCGCCCATCTGGCTGGGCCTCCCCAGCCACTCTGGGCGGCTTCCATAAAAACCAAAAATACAATAAAATATCACACGTTAAAAACTTCCCTGAACAGGGCTGCCTTAAGATGTCTCCTGAATGTCAGGTAGTTGTTTATCGCTTTGACATCTGCTGGAAGGGTGTTCCACAGGGCGGGCGCCACTACCGAGAAGGCCCTCTGCCTGGTTCCCTGTAGCTTTGCTTCTCGCAATGAGGGAACCGCCAGAAGGCCCTCGGCACTGGACCTCAGCGTCCGGGCAGAATGATGGGGGTGGAGAAGCTCCTTCAGGTATACTGGACCGAGGCCGTTTAGGGCTTTAAAGGTCAGCACCAACACTTTGAATTGTGCTCGGAAACGTACTGGGAGCCAATGCAGGTCTTTCAAGACCGGTGTTATATGGTCTCGGCGGCCGCTCCCAGTCACCAGTCTAGCTGCCGCATTCTGGATTAGTTGTAGTTTCCGAGTCACCTTCAAAGGTAGCCCCACGTAGAGTGCATTGCAGTAGTCCAAGCGGGAGATAACCAGAGCATGCACCACTCTGGCGAGACAGTCCGCAGGCAGATAGGGTCTCAGCCTACGTACCAGATGGAGCTGGTAAACAGCTGCCCTGGACACAGATTTGACCTGTGCCTCCATGGACAGCTGTGAGTCCAAAATGACTCCCAGGCTGCGCACCTGGTCCTTCAGGGGCACAGTTACCCCATTCAGGACCAGGGAATCCTCCACACCTGCCCGCCTCCTGTCCCCCAAAAACAGTACTTCTGTCTTGTCAGGATTCAACCTCAATCTGTTAGCCGCCATCCATCCTCCAACCACGTCCAGACACTCACACAGGACCTTCACCGCCTTCACTGGTTCTGATTTAAAAGAGAGGTAGAGCTGGGTATCATCCGCATACTGATGAACACGCAGCCCAAACCTCCTGATGATCTCTCCCAGCGGCCGCATGTAAATGTTGAAAAGCATGGGGGAGAGGACAGAACCCTGAGGCACCCCACAAGTGAGAGCCCAGGGGTCTGAACACTCATCCCCCACCACCACTTTCTGAACACGGCCCAGGAGGAAGGAGCGGAACCACTGTATAACAGTGCCCCCAGCTCCCAGCCCCTCAAGACGGTCCAGAAGGATGCTATGGTCGATGGTATCAAAGTTGCCAGATCCTTCTATATAGTGAGAAGGTGGGGAGGGGTATTACTCAGAAGGGTGGTGGGAATGGGAGATTGGCAGATAGCTGAGATGAGCCTGTTGACGACTCTTAACGACTGCAATAGGTCTTACAGGAAAAGGCAAGGGGTGAGAAGGTGAGAAATGGCTTAGTCATGTATAATGAGATAAGAATCCAATGTCTCTGTTCAGACCAGGTCTCATCATTTCAGGTATTGGCACTATTACAGTGGGTGTCTCCGGTTATATGGACTCTGTTCTGAAACTATATGCCATCAGTGCTCCCAGCTATGTACGTGACACCACAGACTTTCTGAGGAAAATACAATCTTTAAATAATCTTCCCAACAATACTATACTAGCTACTATGGATGTGGAATCTCTGTATACCAACATCCCACACAACGATGGTTTACAAGCTATAAGGAACACCATTTCAGATAAAACCACAGCGGACCTTGCCACCAAACTCTGCCAATTTGTCCTTACCCACAACAACTTCAAATTCGGTGATGACCTGTTCCTTCAGATCAGCGGCACAGCAATGGGCACCCGCATGGCCCCACAGTATGCCAACATCTTCATGGCAGATTTAGAACAACGTTTCCTAAACTCCTACCCACTCAAACCTCTCTTGTACCTGCGATACATTGACGATATTTTTATCATCTGGACACATGGTCAACAGACCCTGGACACCTTTCACCAGAAATTTAATGATTTTCACCCCACAATCAACCTAACAATGAATCAATCTATGCAAGAAATACATTTTTTGGACACTACTATAAAAATACAGGATGGGTGCATAGACACCACCTTATACCGTAAACCAACTCACCGACAAACATATCTACATGCCTCTAGCTACCATCCCAAACATACCAAACAGTCCATTGTATATAGCCAGGCACTACATTACAGCCGCATCTGTTCCAATTCTACAGACAGAGACTCTCACCTAAGAGATCTACAGCAAACCTTTTTAGAACTAAAATACCCAGCAGATGAAGTTAGACAACAGATCAACAGAGCCAGACTGATACTCAGAGAGAACTTGCTGCAAGACAGACCCAAAAAAGAAAACAACAGAACACCTCTAGTCATCACATACAGCTCCCAAGTTAAAACAGTACAACGCATCATCAGAGATCTACAACCTCTCCTGGACAATGACAGTTCTCTTTCTCAAGCTCTGGGAGGAAGACCTTTCATTGCCTACAGACAGCCACCTAATCTTAAACAACTCCTAACCCACAATAATACTACAACCAGACTTAACACGGACACTGGCACCAGAGCCTGCAATAAACCCAGATGCCAACTTTGCTGCCACATACACCCGGACAACACCATTACTGCCCCCAACAACATCACACATACCATCTTGGGACTATTTAATTGCTCATCGTCTAACATTGTGTATGCCATCAAATGCCAACAGTGTCCTTCAGCTCTCTATATTCGACAAACAGGCCAAACCTTACGCCAAAGAATAAACGGACTTAAATCTGACATCAAGAATCACAGAACAGAGAAACCAGTAGGAGAACACTTCAATCTCCCAGGACATTCTATACAAGATCTCAAAGTAGCTGTTTTACTACAAAGGAATTTCAGAAATAGATTGGAAAGAGAAGCTGCTGAATTGCAACTCATTACCAAACTCAAAACCATGGAGAGACCTGGTCTGAACAGAGACATTGCATTCTTATCTCATTATACATGACTAAGCCATTTCTCACCTTCTCACCCCTTGCCTTTTCCTGTAAGACTTATTACAGTCGTTAAGAGTCGTCAACAGGCTCATCTCAGCTATCTGCCAATCTCCCATTCCCACCACCCTTCTGAGTAATACCCCTCCCCACCTTCTCACTACTGTATATAGAAGGATCTGGCAACTTCTGTTTCAGTGTATCTGAAGAAGTGTGCATGCACACGAAAGCTCATACCAAGAACTAACTTAGTTGGTCTTTAAGGTGCTACTGGAAGGAAGGGATTTTTTTATTTTGGGGAAGAGGAAGTGAGAGGTCAGGAGAACTGAACTGAGCTTTCCAGTCAGCATCCCCTTCGCCCCAGGTAAAAGAATTAATTTCCAAAATATCAGGTATAAAAAAATTAAATTTTGGAGGGGAGCCAGGGTCTTGACTGGTAGGGGCAGGGGTGCCAACTTAAATAAAATGTATCATTATATATTGATATATCACAGTGTTTAGCTGGTGATATATCACAATGTTGAAAACCAGATATCACCCAGACCTGTTCCTCAGTCATCAAAATGTCTTGGGCCATAACTGTCTACATTAGGTCTGCCATAGCTGGGATTCGTCCATCAAAAATAGCGTCTGGGCATAATTATTGAGTATTGGTTATAAATGGCCAGGAAAACCCAGGTGTATGGCAGACCATATCGGAAGTTTTTTTTTTAGCAAATTTCCCAAAAATTAGCTAAAAGAACTTCATTTTTGTGTGGAGATTTTGCACAAAAAGCTCAACAACTTTGCCATAAAACAAAAGCTCAACTTCTGTGTCCAGATTTACACTTTTTGTAATTTGGCAACCCTAGATATAGTGCAAGAGTAAAGTAAGGGGCGGGGGAGGCAGTCAACTCTATCAGCATCTCGTAGAAGAGGAATACTATACCCTGGAAATGGTGGGGGGGGGGGTGGCACCCTCCTTTTTGGTCAATAAGATTGGTCAATAAGATGCCAGAACAACAAAGAGCTGTGCATCGCAAAATCAGTGGATTTCCTGTAGGAATTATTTTTTAAAAAACTTATTTTTATGTTTTTCAATTTTATACATTTCAATAATTTTACAATCATTTTAACATTCCAAAACTCAACTTCCTTCTGCCTCTTTCTGCAGTTCCTTAAATTTATTTTTTATATTTCCTGCTTATTGCAAATTAACTTAACCATTTATTCATCTACTTTAAATGTATACTCTAATAAAACTGCAGGTTATTACAACAATCCTGCCAATGTTCTTATCTGTTTACAGTTTGTTTGTAAATATTCAATAAACCATTTCCATTCTTTTATTAAAAGTTCGTTATCTTGATTTCTTATTTTTCCAGTAAGTTTTGCCCTTCCTATTCCTACAGCAATTATCACCCTCAGAATAAAACTTGCCTGGTAGACTGAAAACAATCCCATTCCTCATGAAAAGTCTTTAAGAGGGTGCCATTTCCCCAGTGTAAACTCTGTGGTTAGAGAAGGTTTTTGAGAACCTCATCTATGACCACCACAGCCCTGCAGTGATGCACAGAATGGTACAACACTAAACTCTTCCTGCAAGACACCATCTTGCCTTCTATGTAGAGACTGAAAGGGACTCCCTTTCACTGCACCGGGGCGGAAAAATTCTCAACCCAGCTCTGAGGCCACGATGGTACTAAGTGAATCGTAAATCGCTTTGTGGTCTATGAAATATTCTAAGTCCAGAGACAGGGAGAGGATAAAAGCCAGGAAAATCTGCAGACTACATTTAAACCTGTCTCCAGCCACACAGGGAGGGGGGTGGGTTAAAAATAGCAATGGTTAACCTGTTGGTTATAAATAACTACTTAGCCAGTGTTGTAAACGGCTCGAGGATTATTAATACATATGGAAGGTTTTAATCACTTAGTTGCTTACTGCCAGAGTTCAGGTAAACGATGTCTAGAGGCATCTGCTTCAACTGCAATTTGCATTTGTGGTTTCAGGGATAAATGCAGTCTCCCTTTTTTCCTAATCTGGATGCATGGCACATGTATTGATGCAAGGAGAGGGTCGTGGAGATCCTCAAACCAGGACCCACCATGCTGACAATAAATACATCACTGGTACTTAAAACATTTCCACTTTTGTGTATCCCATTCAGTATGTTTCTGGGTGCAATTCAAAGTATTGGCTTTAATCTAAAAGTCCTAAGGTATTCATTCCTGTACAAATATTTCCCTTTGAGGTCTTGCATTATGTTGCTCTCCTCTTCTGACATTAGAGCATCATTCTTAACATTATTCTATATTTATTTATACAGTGGTACCTTGGATTACATATGCTTCAGGTTACATATGCTTCAGGTTACAGCCTCCGCTAACCCAGAAATATTACCTCGGGTTAAGAACTTTGCTTCAGGATGAGAACAGAAATCATGCAGTGGCAGTGCAGTGGCAGCAGGAGGCCCCATTAGCTAAAGTGGTGCTTCAGGTTAAGAACATATTCAGGTTAAGAACGGACCTCTGGAACGAATTAAGTACTTAACCCGAGGTACCACTGTACCCTGTCTTTCCCCCAACAGGGAGTCAAAGTGGCTTAAAGATAAAAATTATCTTTTAAAAAACATTTTTTTCAATCAATAATTTAATACAATGATGGTAGTGGACAAAGATGTATTCCAACTTTCGAATAGATGTTTTTGGTAACAAAAAAGTGTGTGTGTGGGGGGATGAAACACACAGAAACGATTAAAACATTACAATAAAAACAGCTTGGCACCAAGCCCTTTCATTAAAAGCAGACAGTTCCACAAAGCCTGTTGGGACAAGGAAGTCTTCATCTGCCATCAGAAGGACAACAAGGAGGAAGCCAATTGAACTTCTCTAGGGAGGGAGTTCCAGAGTCTGGGAACAAACTTTGCTAGTTTCATTCTCAAGAGACAATGGAGTGCATCTCTGGGTGTGAAGTTAAGCAGTGTGTATAGAGATCCTGTGCTACCCAGATGAAAAGACACACACACCCCGGGCTCGCTGATGTGGTAATAATAATAATAATAATAATAATAATAATAATAATAATAATAATAATAATAATTATTATTATTATTATTTATACCTCACCCATCTGGCTGGGTTTCCCCAGCTACTCTGGGAGGCTTCCAACAAAATATTAAAATACAATAGTGTGTCAAACATTAAAAGCTTCCCTAAACAAGGCTGCCTTCAGCTGTCTTCTTAAAGTCAGATAGTTGTTTGTTTCCTTGAAATCTGATGGGAGGGTGTTCCACAGGGTGGGCGCAACTACCGAGAAGGCCCTCTGCCTGGTTCCCTGTAACTTGGCTTCTCACAGCGAGGGAACCGCCAGAAGGCCCTCGGCACTGGACCTCAGTGTCTGGGCAGAACGATGGAGATGGAGACACTCCTTCAGGTATACTGGACCAAGGCCGTTTAGGGCTTTAAAGGTCAGCACCAACACTTTGAATTGTGCTCGGAAACATACTGGGAGCCAATGTAGGTCTTTCAAGACCGGTGTCATGTGGTCTTGGTGGCCGCTCCCAGTCATCAGTCTAGCTGCCGCATTCTGGATTAGTTGTAGTTTCTGGGTCACCTTCAAAGGTAGCCTCACATAGAGCGTATTTGCAGTAGTCCAAACGAGAGATAACCAGAGCATGCACCACTCTGGCAAGACAGTCTGCGGGCAGGTGGGGTCTCAGCCTGCGTACCAGATGGACCTGGTAGACAGCTGTCCTGGACACAGAATTGACCTGTGCCTCCATGGAGAGCTGTGAGTCCAAAATGATCTGCTAAGTGCCTACCCTGTTGGCATACTTTGCAATGGCTGTTTTAAGCAAAATGAATTTTATCTTGTTTTAAAACTGGAACGGTATGTCCCCTTTGAAGATGCATCTTGGCATAAAGTTGATGAAGCCATGTTCTTTCAAGTTAGCCCTCCGCACCTACTGGTCTCCACCTGTTTGGACTACCACTCCAATCAGCCCCAGGCAGCACAGCACAACCACAGGGAATCCGATCTGGATGTTTTAAAAGACTTTGCAGTCTATTGCATCTTTAGGTCTCAGTTCAGTAAAACAAAATTTTTGTTCCTGTGAATTTCTTGAGAACCATTTCTAAATTCACGAGAGTGTGTATATGTTGCAATGGGAGAGGAGCTCTGCGGTAGATTTCACTGGAATTGCTAGCTGATCACTCCAGCTGTATACTTTGCTTAAAATAACTTACACCTCTGCAGCAACCAGAACACGAGTGTTTCTGTCTTGTAACTAGGAGGAAACAAGAAAGCTTGTGGGGAAAGGCAAGGCTGTCACCTGAAACAATAATAACAATTTGTTTATATGCCGCCCATCTGACTGGGTCCCCCAGCCACTCTGGGCAGCTTCCAACAAATTAAAACATCATAATAAAAAATGCAATAGTTTGATTTGTAAAAAGCAGATTTATAGAAAGACCTCAGTCTCGGAGTTAGTAGGTAACTTCATCCTAGAATCAAAGAATTGTAGTGTTGGAAAGGAACCAGGAGGATCATCAAATCCACACCCCTTGCTTCACAAAGAAGGATGTTCCTACATGTTTAGAGGTTCCTTATTCTTAATACGTATATAAACATCTTAGGGCTGAGCTCTGAAGACACAGCCCATGTTTCAGTGCTAAGTCCAGGCCAAAGTGAAGCTTTTGGAAGATGTGGAAATTTATCAGCATTGACTGCTTGTACTTTACTCGACAATAAAGTAGGCAGACGAGTAAGAAGAGACAGGGCAAATAAACACGGTAAATCTCAATGCTAGACAAATCCACACGTGGAGAAACAGATGGGGAAATCATATAGGGTGGCTGAATGAACCCCCAAGGATGTTTGGAGGCTAGAATGTGCTTGGTTAGGGTAGCCTTCCCCAGCCTTAGAGGGCTCTGTCTATATTAAGCAAAAGCTCCCATCAACCCCAGCCAGCACCCCACGCAGTCCAAGATGTGTAGAGGACCTGGCTAGGGAAGGCTTGTTTAGGAGATGAGTTGACTGATTATTGCAGTGCGGTTTTGTCAGCATTTGGCTAATAGCATGCAGAAGAACCGATATTGCAACCCAGGAAGCAAGATTATTCTATATTTAGTTCCCTCCTCATTAAAAAAAGTTAGCAGTTTATAAACTTAAAAGGAGTTCACTGTGTGCGTACACAGTCCCACACAGAAGCAGGGAAGGTTGCAGTTGATTGCTCCCACCTTGAACGGACTGTTTCCAACAACCTTTCCATTTATTAACTAGTGCACAGGTCCCGAGAAGCTACTTGAAAAGACAGGTGGCATGTGCATTACACTGATTGCAAAAGTTATCCAGCAAGCGACCTTCGTAAGCTGCTCCTTGAGCAAACTGGGCCCGTCACCTCTGATCCCTGAGTGGTCTCTTGGATCCTTAAGTAGAATCGCAATCTATACACAGCTGTTTTCTCTGAGCTTTGTGTTATTTACTCAGTATCTGGAGAATGGCCAGGTTTTTGGGGGGGAATCTGAGAAATGACGAATACTCCACCCTCTGCAATGGGGAAAAAAGGCTCAAGCACCACTCAAGAGAACCTTTCAAAGCTCATTTTAAAGACACATTTCCTCAGCCCAAGGGCTCGTTGGTAGATGTTGATCTTCTACTGTTGCCAGCTATGGTTTGGAACTTCGCACGGGACAGAGAGACACTGGTTTGTTTCTTTCTTCCTTCCCCATTATCTAGATCAACTCATCTCCCATCCATGTTTTCCCCTTCCTTCTACAGTCATCTCCCTTATTTCCTATCCAGAGCTTTTGGACAATGGAGCATTTGGCGTAACAGGGACCATCTGTCCCAGCTAACTTGAAGAGATGAGCAAAATATGAGTTAAAATCCCCCGGCTAATTGGTGAAAAGATCAACATGCTCTGCCAGTAATATGGTAATTCCGCAGAGGCGGTACTGCACACAGTGTTTCTGCACAAATGGGTCTGTAGAAATGAACACCTGCATAGTGGGATTTCAAACTGCAAAGCCTACAGTTATCTTTGTGTCACATTTCGGTGAATCTGTTTGAAGAAGTTGCTCCATCAGCCTCATCTGTGCCCGTTCGCATGCTGAAAGGGACTTGGTCGATTGCATCAATTCAATTAACGTTGACATTTCTGCCTTGCACATGAATTAAGTTGAATTAGGATTTGTAATTTTTTCCCCTCCAGATAAAGGCAAAACCAACCAGATGTGAAAAGCTTGGCCACACCTTGGAATGAGTGGTATTCTCTTCAGCTCCTCCTCCACTGCTCTTTTAAAAAACTAGCACCAATTCAGATGGGCTCCATTGAAACCTACAGCATATGGATGGCACCGTAGCTCTATCAAAACTTCTGCCGCAAGAATCAAGCTCATCTGGAATAGAGAACATTCAAAGGCAGAGAGTTTTGTATGCTGGTCGAGAGTCCAAATATGGCTTGGCATTACAGTACCATAGGCCAATTGGGGGGATTAATTATCTCTCTCTTTGGCTGGGTCTCCTCTTGTGTTACAACTTCTATACCTTTTTGGAAGAACCTCAACTTGGAATTGAATGAACTGGAGACATGGAACACAGGGCTTTGGCATGCCTGCGTCATTCAGGATGAAAACATAATGGAGTGCAAAAGCTATGGCTCCCTCTTAACCCTCCCTTTGGAGTTCAGAATCTCTAGGATTGTAATGGTTCTCTCTAATGGACTGGGATTCCTTGCCCTCTGTATTTCTATTTTGGGGTTGAACTGTCTGAAGATAAGGGAACAAAACCTGGGACTGAAAAAACGCCTCGGAATCACCGGAGGAATTCTCTTCTGCATTTCCGGAATGGCAACCCTCGTGCCAGTCTCCTGGGTTGCCTACAACGTAGTGCGAGAATTCTGGGATAAAACTGTGCCAGAGATTGTCCCAAGGTGGGGATTCGGTGAAGCATTATTCCTGGGCTGGTTTGCTGGGTTTTTCCTCATACTAGGTGGGTTTCTTCTGATCTGCTCAACTTGTTTCCTACAAACCCAAACAAAGTCGAAGTGGTTCGCTGTCCACCGTAAGCCAGAAGTGCGAAAGGATCCCAGGTTACAAAGTCATCATCAGTACTTGCCACCTAAAAATGCAGACCTTGTAATCTGAGCTGCCTACTAATGTCTCTTTACAGGTTTCATGAGAACCATTTGAGATGGCCAGAATGGCTTATATCTGACTGGCTGGAAACTGGGTTATTGTCTAGGATCCTTCCAAGCATCCTTTATGGAGCACTTTTTTTTGAAAAATATGCTTGGGGAAGCAAACATTCTGTACTTACATGTGTCATACCATTTTGTGTGGCATTTTCAGTGGCAACAGGGATACCCATCTCAAGTACTGCAATGCGGGAAACTTAAACATAAATGCATAGAAATAAATTGTTTTCCTTCAAAATTTGCAAGAGTATTATTATATTAAGATGGGGACAGGGGGAATGGATACAGGATTAGAATCCCAGTTCTTACCTGTGCAAGACTAATTTTTCCTCAGTCCAAACAATCAGGAAAGTGGCTGTTTAACGACATACCCCTTCACTGGAAAGAATTTTTGTCAAGGAGACTGGCTGTAGTTATGATATCCAATGTCAATAGCAAGGTATCAAGTTTTATTTAACAGGCATTGTCAAACCTTTTAAGGAGTACTTAATTGCACTGTAAAAAAATAATGAACCGTTTGTTTGCTTTTCACATGGATCAGAAATCTCTGTCTTTTGAGACAAAACAGTAATAGGGTTTTGGGGGAAATGGCTAAATGGACACTTCTCAAATAGAAGCATGAAGCATAGAGAAAAAGACCTTGCGAATTATAGTTTCATTATTTGTGGTGTCTCTGCTACTGACTTCACCCAGTAACGGTGCAATCTTATACTGGTCTGCTTAGAAGCCCACCCCACCTCAAACTCAATGGGTCTTACTCCACTGCAAGTAGGTAAAGGCTTGCAACCTAGGATCCATATGGTAGGTGTTGAATGAAGATGATCTCTTTACCGTTCAACCTACCTATGCACTGAAGCAGGTAGCAGGTGAGATGAGTACATTGAACATGGCAGTGGTTTTGAACTTCAAGAAAGTAATTCTAGATTGAAACTTTGGCAGAAGCTCCTTTAAGTTGCATTCATCAACAACATATAATTCCTTTCTTGGGCAGATTTCAAGGAAAGATTAGGTAGGCCTGGATTATTTGCAAGCCTGATTCTGTTGATAACACAGATGCTCTCATTTGGGGGCAGGGAGGGGGAAAGAGTTTTATAAGTCTCTCTTCTGAATTCTACAAGTTAATCAGAGCAAAAACGGCATGAATACTTGGATGGTTAAGAGGCCCATGGTTAGGCTCCTGGTTAGTCCTGGCAACGCCCAAATCTAAAATGTAAAAAGTAAAGGCAAACAACATTTTCTCTAGGAGGCTTGTTGTTGTTGTTTAGTCGTTTAGTTGTGTCCGACTCTTCATGACCCCATGGACCAGAGCACGCCAGGCACTCCTGTCTTCCACTGCCTCCCGCAGTTTGGTCAAACTCATGCTGGTAGCCTTGAGAACACTGTCCAACCATCTCGTCCTCTGTCGTCCCCTTCTCCTTCTGCCCTCAATCTTTCCCAACATCAGGGTCTTTTCCAGGAGCCTTACACCTATGTAATCATACGGGCCCAGCCTATGTGCACAGCAGTCCATCCCAAACTAACCAGTCAATGTTTTAGATTGACCAAGGATCAGCATCACAGGCTAAATAATGAGGCACACCACAACTGGAAGTAGTGGAGCAATTAATCTATTCTTAGCACCAAAGCTAGTAGGATGCAGACTAAGTCATGTTATATGGCTAATCCAGTGGTGACCTTTGCAAAAATTATGCAATAGCAAACACTCCCAGTGTTCAAACACAGTTGAGAAAAGGAGAAAGATAAAGTCTAGACCATGGGTAGGCAAACTAAGGCCCGGGGCCTGGATCTGGCCCAATCGCCTTCTAAATCCGGCCCGCGGACGGTCTGGGAATCTGTGTGTTTTTACATGAGTAAAATGTGTGCTTTTATTTAAAATGCATCTCTGGGTTATTTGTGGGGCATAGGAATTGGTCCCTCCCCCAATATAGTCTGGCCCCCCACAAGGTCTGAGGGACAGTGGACCAGCCCCCTGCTGAAAAAGTTTGCTGACCCCTGTCTAGAGAGACTTATAAAACTCAAAAGAAACAATGCAATTCACTACAAATTTAAATAGGGTAAAATTCTTTATTGCACATTTAATTAAAACAGAAAAAGGCTTCTCAAATATGTATTTCCATTTACATCCCGATTGCCATTGTATTCCAGTAAAACAAAGATTGCTTAAAAATATTGGCAGTAGACTTTGCCAGTTAAGCAGTATCTTTTTATAAAGGTTTATTATTCCTGACTTCAGAGCCCTTGTCACTGCCAATACTAGCCTGATAATGAAAATTCAGTGATTGGTAATAAAGGAAATATGCTTTGGGAGGTCAGAAAAGCAGTTTCCTTAGGGGTTTTGTTTTGCATCTCTATTCTTGTCCTGGAATGACTTTTGCAATTCTGTAGCAACTGTAAAATATTGCCACCATCACCATTTCTCCTGATGGCATCAACTGTGTTTTGAGTTGCTAGCATACACAAACGCAGTGTGCACGAATGCCTGTATTTTTTATGACCCAGGCTACCAGGTTCTTCTGTTACCGCCACATCAGGAGATATCTGATGGAAAGGGCCTCAACTGATAGGCTCCCATTTTAAGGTGTTTTTCCACGAAAAAGGTGAATGTGAATTATTGCTCTTAAAATTACCTACGACTGTCTGGCTTATTCCCTGAATCAGTCCTGCTTCGATGTCAATGAGGTCCAGTTTAAACAGGCTTCAGGTTACATGCTCCCCATTGTGCTTTAAATGCACTCCCTTGTGTTGGCCCAGTCATACGCAATGACAGCACAACAGCTATCAGCACTGATAACATACTGCTGGCATTGTGACACATGAATAGACCAGCATGTGTGGCAAGTGCATTCAAAATACAACAGAGCGTGCATGGAATGCTCACAATGAGCATATCAAACCACTGTATACTCCATAAGAATTGAGCACAACAGAAGTATATATGTACAATATGCTGTGTTTAAAATTTCCGTCTAAAAAAATAAGTGTCTTCCTACCGTGTTCTTGTAGGAAGCCAAGGCAAACGCAGTTATAGGCAACGTAAAACAGTGAAACCTCAAGACACGTTCTAATTTAGTGCCTGCCCATATATGGTGCACACCAGAGGGTGTCATGTCCCATTTAGCCCTTTTCTAAGCACAGTTTTGGTTAGGTCTGAATGTGGATTGTCTCAACGTAGCATCTCTCTTCCTTGCTCCATTCCAAAAGGTGGTCGGCAGCTGGATCCCACACGCTGGTGGGCCTGTGGTCTCCAGAGCTTAATGCAGTACAGTCGGCAGTTTTTATTTGACAGTGACAGTCGAGGCCCCGTGAATAGATTCCATGACAGCTGCAAATCGGCTGCAGAGATCGTAGGGAGAATTGGGGCGGATCTTGGGTGGTTCTTTCAGAACTATGCCCTCGGAGGAACAATCTAGCAGGCGGGGTAGGAATTCACTCAGTTTTAGCTGCAGGTCCTCTGTAAGACAAGAAGAGCCAAATAACAACAACAACAACAACAACAACAACAACAACCACCCAACAACAACAACAACAACAACCCAATAGCAATGCTTTGAAATCTTGTTGAAACTAAGATTGTGAAATGTAAGAAGATGCAGGAAAAACTCTGGAATGCTTATCTGTATGTCAATCTGGAAGCTCCCTCAATCATGTTTCCCCTTCTCCCACTCCTTCAAAGCAACATAATGGCATTTATAAGTTAAAGGGCACTTATTGACAACTTCACCAAGCACTTCCCATAAACACTCGTGAAGACAGTGTTGCAGACATCACGGATGTCTACAAACTCAACTTGCAAACACTTACAACTGCACCTCATTCTCAGTGCACAGTAAGAGATACCTTTTAAGTTGTACCCAATTCACAACCACCTGCATTTTACAAGGTGGTACTGGTTAGATAAGCTACTTATCTAAAAGGAAATATTTCTCATCGTTAGCAACTATCTGCAAGTCTGAATTGCAGATGTGAAAAAGCTTTTTCATGAAAGCAGTTCATGAAAGCAGAACACAAGCAAACTCAACTGCAGAAAGCAGAGCTTTTGTCTATTTTGAAATAGTATTTTAGGGCCAATACTTCTTCCTGACACCCCCTGCTGGCTGAAGTGAACAAAGTTTAACCAATGTATTAAAAGGTACCCCTGCCCGTATGGGCCAGTCGTGTCCGACTCTAGGGTTGTGCGCCCATCTCACTTAAGAGGCCGGGGGCCAGCGCTGTCCGGAGACACTTCTGGGTCACGTGGCCAGTGTGACGAAGCTGCTCTGGCGAGCCAGCACCAGCGCAGCACACGGAAATGCCGTTTACCTTCCCGCTATAAAGCGGTACCTATTTATCTACTCGCACTTAGGGGTGCTTTCAAACTGCTAGGTGGGCAGGAGCTGGGACCGAAAGACGGGAGCTCACCCCGCCGCAGGGATTCGAACTGCCGACCATACGATCGGCAAGTCCTAGGAACTGAGGTTTTACCCACAGCGCCACCCGCGTCCCTTAAACCAATGTATTAAAATCTAGCAAAGAAAAATGCACAACAGATTAACTTCCAGGTCATGTGTGCTTATTTTAATTCATGATATGTTCAGTAATATTCTGCCCCCTGCCCCCAGAATCTCTGGGGTAAAGACTGACATGCCACGTGAAGATTTAAAAGTAAGTTTTCTGATCAGTGTGTACCTTTGGTCACAGGATGTGCCAGGTACAGATGCAACATGTACAAGTAATTTCTGGCAACAACAAAACATTTTCTATCATTCCTCACCCCAGGAGAATGCTGCTTGGCGTACACAGCAAGCTGCTATAACTGGAACGCCCCATACAAGTATGACTGTTGAGAGGCAGGTGTTACTTCTGCTTGCGAACAAGAGGGGAAATGAAAGAATCAAATCCCATATTTTGAACACAGAGATCTAGTAATTCAAGAAGGCAGTCTCTCCAGTAAACTTTAGATGCTGTAGCCCACCAGATGCTGTTGAACTCCAACTCCCATCAGCCTCAGCCAGCAAGGCCAATGGCCAGATATGATAGGAGCTGTAGTCCAGCCGACATCTGAAGGGCCACATTTGCCACCTTGGCTTCAGGGCTAAGCAAAATGCAAATGTTGCGGATTATCGTAATTGTGCAAGGGCATTTTACTGACAGTCTTTAGAAAAACAGTCAGGAGGTACACAAAGACTAGCAATACCAGGCGAGAGACAGGATGATAGCAGCACGGAGTAAGAGGTCCATGACCCCCTTCTTACCATTCATGTCCTTTCCCAGGTAAGCACACCAACGATTTCTCATGACCTCAACGGCATCCAGGTCATCCTTTGAGGTATCATTGCTGATGAGGAGGTGCATGCAGGGGATGATCAGCTCATTCAAGATGTTCACACCTTCATCCACGCTCAACTCATTGCTACTTTCAAACAGAGCTGCTGCAGCATCATTCAACTTCTGTGGCAAAACAATATGAGAAACACATTTATGGGTCTTTGGCAACAGCTCAGCCTGGTGTCTGTCACTTTCCGCAATGCTTCCTGTGGCAAGTTTTAGAGTGCAGCTGAACATTTAGGGGTTTTTGTCTGCTTAAAAGAACTTTTTACATTGCCATGGCAAAAAAGAGCCCAAACATCTGCCGGATATTCCCCTCCCTGCAAAGTGCCCCAACCTGAGACAGGTTTTCACTAATCCATTCAGGAACCAAGAGATAGAGCACACTATAAAGGTAAAGGACCCCATAGCTATTAAGTCCAGTCAAAGGCGACTATGGGGTTGCGGTGCTCATCTCAGGCCGAGGGAGCCGGCATTTGTCCACAGACAGCGTTCCGGGTCATGTAACCAGCAGGACTAAACCACTGCTGGTGCAACAGAACACCGTGATGGAAACCAGAATGCACAAAAACGATGTTAACCTTCCCGCCACAGCGGTACCTATTTATCTACTTGCGCTGGTGTGCTTTCAAACTGCTAGGTTGGCAGGAGCTGGGACAGAGTAACGGGAGCTCACCCCATTGTGGGGATTCGAACTGCTGACCTTCTAATCGGCAAGCCCAAGAGGCTCAGTGGTTTAGACTACAGCGCCACCCACATCCCTTAGCATACTATAAAGGCAATACGTGAAGGGGTGGAGAAAGCAGCACCCATATAAGAGCCAAGACCACCAGAAAATTAAAACTATGCAAGGAAGAGCAATGGCACTGTGAGGACAACAGTGTATTAAAGCAGTAAACTCCATTTCCATAAAGAATTGGATCTGCACATGAGAATAAGATGAAGATTGAAAACAAAGCAATGATTTGGAAGCAGATCATTCTACCAGCAAGCTCCTTGAAGGGGTGGTGGGAGGGGAGAAGGGGATAATACCAACCAAGAGACATTTTCTTCTGTACAGAGCAATTAAAGATGCATTGGCGCCTCTGTTGGCTCCCTTCCTCCGCAAGGTCAGATTGCTCTGATAGGCATACACCAGATAGGTCAGAGCTTCATAGTACCTTATAAGAACAGGAAAGAGGGTGAGAGCTGCAATCTTCGGAATTAAAACAGGTTGTGCAAGCAAACATTTATTGCAAACTACAGCAGCCATTCATAGCTCTTATACTTGCTTGGGACACATGGCTATAACCAGTGCTTTTTTTCTGGGGGTACACTGGGGTAACGCATACCCCTAAACATTTTGTGAATCTAATGGAAGAACCCAAAAATTTTAAATTTTTTTGTTTCTTCTCTAGCATGGTGAATTGTCAGTTCCATTGAATAACATGGTGAATCGTCAGTTCCGTTGATACCCCCGATGGCAGCCTCATTTCCTGTCACAGTGTTTCAGACTAAAGCAAGCGTTTTAATATGTGAAGTAGGAGTTGGAATCTAGCAGAGGAATCGGGAAGATGTTAGTGCACACAACCTCATGCCAATGTGGAAGTGACTGTGAGCTGTGTAATATGAAGTAATGCATGTTCTTTGTACATTTGTGCATTTAATTTTTCCTGATTTGAACTATAAAATGGTGATTTTCTTGAGTCAAAATGAGAGTACCCCTAAAAAAGCACTGGCTATACCTATCTGTTCACTACTTCCCTGTGTTCAGAAAATAAGCCCTTCTGGAATACAAATAACTGGGAAGGGATGCTTTGCTTAAACGAGCTAGGAACATTTTCCCAGTGTAGCCCATGCACCACTCTGTAGGAGGACAGCTGCCTAGTAAGAGCTGGCCCACAAACTAGAACATTTACCAAAAGTCACAGGAACACAACTGTACCCTGTTCAGAAGTTCCTGCTCTCCCCTCAGTGCATGAGGGATTACCACAAGCATCCTAGCACCACCCTTCTTCACCATCTTTATGTATAGACTATGGACACTCCTGTGTCCATTAGAAGAAGGCTTGTCCAAGTTTGCTGGAGTCTTACTAATTCACCTTACTAATGAAACCTTTTGAGCCAAAGTGTTCATGAGAAGATACAGATGCAGAAGTGGCAACATCATGTATTTTAATATTTTGCTGGAAGCCGCCCGGGGATGGGCGGGGCATAAATAATAAATTATGATTATACACAGTGGAAAAGTAGTACTTCCCCACTCAAGTCGTCCCTAATTTCTACTTGCTATGATGCACCACCACAGATTTCAACAGTCTGTTGAAAGAATATTGAAAGGGTCTAAGAATAGGGTCAGTCTGTTGAAAGAATATTGAAAGGGTCTAAGAATATATCCACCAATCCTCAGCTACCTTCCAAATCTTCATCACAACCTTTAGAAGCAATTTACACAAACTTACTGTTTATTCTGATACAGTTCCAAGCCTGTTAAGAGGTAAATAGATACTTTGCGAAACAAACTGTAGTCTTCGTGCCATTTCTGTGCCAGAAAAAGAAAACGGTCACAATCCATTACTGGTTCAGTAAGCCCCACTTTATTCACACCTGGCTTTTCTCATATTGCTCCTTTTCTCTTGTTGCTTTTGGGCACCGCATTTTTCCATCTATAAGACACCCCCATGTATAAGAACGCCCCCCCCCTAGTTTGGGGGACTCAATTTTAAGAAAATGAGGGGAGATGGCCCAAAGTTGTTGAGCTTCTCCCCCCATGCAACTGCGGGCAGAAAACACTCCCTAGATCGTTTCCCGCGTGCAGTGGCATCGTGGGAAGTTGCGCTCCCTCCAACCGGAGCGTACGCCACTCCCCCCCCATCCATGTATAGGACGTCCCCTGTTTTTGGACATGATTTTTGATTCAAAAAACCTTGTCTAGTACACAGAAAAAATATGGTCATCATCATCATCATTTGTATGCCACCTTTCCACAGTTAAAACAAAGCTCAAGGCAGCTTACACTATGAAAAGATTGACAGTTACAAACATAACAAAGTAGTCATAAAAATAAATAACACACATCAAGACTACATAACCAACCAATTTCCACATAAAAATATACAAAAAATTAGTATCAATAACAGCAAAAACTCCCGACAAAATTTTCCCCAAAATACCCCAGTCCTTGCTGGGAAGCAGCAGAAGCAGCAGTTCTTATGAAACCTGTCAGCCCTAGGTCAGGTGGAGAGAGGCAGGAATCATAGCCCACTTACAAATTATAAGATGCCTATTATGCACTTCACCCTCATTTTGGGTATATGCAGTAAGGCTGTGCGCTGGATTCAGATGAATCATGAAGTGAATGTGAAGCAGGATATCTACAAGACAGCAAAGGGAGCACCTGAAACACTCTGTAGTGTCTCAGCAAGCCAGACACTTTAAAAATGCTGTAGACACGTTTCTACTGAAAATGGATGAACAGAATGCTACTAAATTTGCCATAATATCTAAATGGGATGTGGAGGGGAGGCAGGGCACTCTTATTTCTGCTACTGTTTATGTGTGGAATGGAACAGATTTTATCCAGGATACGGAACAGGGCAAGAGGAAATATAGACATCTCAGACAGAGCAGGTAAAGGTAAAGGGACCCCTGACCATTAGGTCCAGTCATGGCCGACTCTGGGGTTGCGGCGCTCATCTCACTTTATTGGCCGGGTCATGAGATTCTGGGTCATGTGGCCAGCATGACTAAGCCGCTTCTGGTGAACCAGAGCAGCGCACGGAAACACCATTTACCTTCCCATCGGAGCGGTACTTATTTATCTACTTGTACTTTGACGCGCTTTCGAACTGCTAGGTTGGCAGGAGCAGGGACCGAGCAATGGGAGCTCACCCCGTCGTGGGGATTCGAACCGCCGACCTTCGGATCGGCAAGTCCTAGGCTCTGTCTGTTTAACCCACAGCGCCACCCGTGTCCCTTCAGACAGAGCAAGTAACCCTCAAAATACAACTCTGAAGAAACTTAAGTGATCACCATTTATCTGAAGGAAACCGATTTTCCTTTTTTGGTCACAAGAGTAGCGTTTGCTCACCTAACAATTAGGCTGCAGCTTTGACACAAAGATATAAACCAGACCTAAAACTTTAGGGCTGAGGCTCCTTACCTTATACTCTTCCATGTCCACCTCATCAGGACCAATCTCTTTCAACTTAGCTCGAGCTACCTTCATAATGCTAATTGATCTGTTCACAGAAAGGAGGAGAAAGCTTAGTGAAGTGATACCCAAAAGCCAGAGAATGTCAACTGAAACATCTCTTAGATTTAGCTTGTTTTGATATTACATCTATATATTTCAGAGGTGCAAGCAGCGCCGACTTCCTGGAAGCTGCCTTCTTGGCCCATTGAGGGGGAAATGCAAGTTAGAAACGGAGAGCTAAAACTACAGAACAATAAAAATCTCTTTAACCATCTAATACTGATCAGTGCTACCACTCCTACCAAACAAAGCCCCCATGTAGCACTTTCAAAGCAATTCTGTGCCCTTCCTTTATTCACACAGAAGACATTCCAGCTTACGTGTTCTGAACAAACCTTTCATCATAGCTGAGGTTTTTGTCTGCAAACTGCTCCAGAAGAGTCCGTTCCACCACTTGCTTTGGCGCATTGTTCTGTAGGAAGTAAACTAGGACGTGCTGAAGCCGGGGGTCATTTTGTGGTGTTGGAGTCTCTGTTGACAGCGAGTACAGCCTGGAGTATTCTTCATGGAATGCCTAATAAAGCCAAAATTGGAACAATATCAGCCTGACAATTATGAATCCACAATGCAAGCAATTCTTAGACTTTGAGGGACATTCTTATCAATAAGCTCCTCATGACCAACATAAGCTGGATGTGCTGAAATTAAAGTCCTATGAAGCCAAGCAACTGCAAGGTCTTGTTTTGCTCTGCAGATGACCGTCATGAGGCCTTGCTCCAACCATGTCAAAGTAGCTCCTTGGAACTGGTATGCAAAAGCTAGTGCCATATGATCTACTGCAGCAATACCGAGGATTTTATTCAGCGCACAACTCCAACAACAACAGGAACAAACTGATCTCTACAACTGTGATCTTTTCTGTGAACCGCCCTGAGACCTCTGGGTATAGGACGGTATATAAACTCAATAAACATTAATAATAATAATATCATGCAAGTTTTGCTTTTGACGGCAGTTGGCACTTTGGGCTGTTTCCGGAAGGCTGCAGGGCTACTAAGAAAATTCCCAGCGCATTGGCCTTCACCAATCATTCAGAGGATTTCCTGAAAGATGGGCAATTTCCACCTCTCCACTTTGAGACAGCAAGATTTCTTGAGATGTCCACAACCTAAGCTAGAAACATGAGTCCTCATTTGGAGACTTCTACAGCTGAGAAACAGGCTCAATGGATACCAGACAAAAGATTTCTTAACAATATACATACATGCATGCATCGTTTTATTTATATGTTGCCTTTCCAAGGTTAAAACCACACTCAAGGTGGCTTACAACATGTTAAAAACCCCCCACAGAATTACAAACGTAACAAAAGTAGTCATAAACAATAAATAAAACATCAAAAAGTACAACCAAATTAAAGAATTTGCATAAAAATCATAAGATCTAAAATAAATATAGAAAAAAATCAATAAAAGCAGCAATCCCTGCCCCCTCAACCCCTAACAATACCCCCAAGCAGGGGAAAAAGCAGAATAGGATAAATGGTTATCTCTAGGTTCTAAGTTTTCTAACTACAAGGAGAAGCCCTCCTTATGTAGAGGAAGGATGAATGAAGGAAAATCAGGATGCCACCCTCTCTAGGACTAGAAAGAAGCTTCACAAGCCAGTCCAGTGCTTCCCTTGGTGATGAGAAGACCACACCTTGTAATATATATATCCAATAGCAGTAGTGGAGGGAGCTGCACTTTGGGGTGCATGCAACAAACTTCTACTCAGAGTGGAATGTTTATGCTTTAAGAGCAGCAGCAGTCTTGTCATCTCAGTGGAAGACAGATATTAAGAAGACTCCTGGGAGGAGAAACTTCAAAAATCAGTGAAGATCTGCTTCCTCAAAGTGGAATATCAACCTCTTGTGACGGAACAAATGATCTCTGCAATCAAGACATCGCAGGACGGAAAAACGAAGTAAGGAACAGCCACGTGGCATCTGTAGCCAATGTTTCATTGCATTTCTCCACTGCCAAGAGGCCAATGTGTACAATAGTACCTTAACTAGCCCTGCTTCAGACCCATCCCGATCAAAGGTTTGACGGGCTTTAGCAATAGCCAGGATCACACCTTGCATGGCAGGACTGAGCATCATCTGACAGAAAGAAGAAAAAAGAAAGATGGGGAGAGGAAAAATGAAAAATGCTACATGATGAAAGAGTCGGAACAGGCAAGAGCTAAGACATGCAGAGTCCAGAGTCAGGGTTCTACTTTCTTCCATACCTGGGGCCTTCCAGATGTTTGAATTCTGAACTGCAACTCCCACAGCCCCAACCAGTATGGTCATGGAAGCAGCCAGTTGAAGACTGCCCTGCATGATTATTAAGTTACTTTGATTTGTTCACACATTTGTAGACACACCTCAACTTTGTGCCCCTCTACCAACTATGACTTAAGTGTCCACATATGCATTGAGAGGGTCTAATGAAAGATGAGCAGGAATTAAGGGCAATTAAGGGGATGCAGAGATACATCACCCAAGTCCTGACCCATGCCCGTTTCCTGTATGGGATGACAGTGGCATAATGCGCAGGTCCACTTGTTCCACAGCAGGTTGCTAGCAACTGGCTTACTTAACCTACCAGTCCTCACCCACATGCTGAAAACCCCCAGCCCTAAAACATACTGTCCATTTAATCCGGAGACAAAAATGATGGTGCTGTCAGGATTGCTTCTGTGCACAGGAGAGCAGTCAAAATTTAGGACTAGGAATGCTGCCACGTTTTCAGAATGTTATGTGGCTTCACCATCTGTGGCCTTGGATGTCAAAAAGACCTCAGTAGAGGTAAAACAGCTTTAGTATTTTTATTTTTAAGTGAGCAACCTTGGGGAGTAATCTCGTGTCAAAGAAACCAAACCACTGGTGGGAAAGTCTGCAATCCTAAGCACCACCATTTGGATGGTTTGAGAGACAGCTCTGGGATGTTTACTTCCAAGCATAACCCATCTGAAATGGGAAAGATGCAGCCCGTGAGGGCAGTGTCTGGCATCTTCCCTAGTTTGCAATGCCTCAGAATGAAAGATGCTCATCCCCAACATTTTTGCTTGCTGCAAAAAAGACACACAGACACATAGCTGTGTACCTCTTCATTATATCCATCTGCATCTGATCTAACTAGAATCTTTCCCACACTGGGGATATCCACTTCAGAGATCTGTGAGCTGGGTGGGGCAGAAAGCTCCATCCCCTTAGCATCCTGTGGCTCTTCTGCCTGAGTGGTGGGGTTTGCTTCTTCTGGGAGGTGCTGCACTGGTTCTGCCTCCTTTGACTGTTGCCACACAGAGATAAGAAAACAGAAAGAAATCAGAAAGGGAAATGAAAGGCAGGCCAGCAAAGCAAAAAAAGGTTCAAGCAAGAGGAGGCAGGGAGCAGAGGCATGGAAAAGGGTGGCTACAAAGGTCCGGAAGCCCAACAATTGCTATTTTCACCTTGTCAAGAGCTGCCAATCCACCAGCCTTCTCATATGCATCAGCTGTCTTGGCAATGGCTTGAGCCGTCTGTTCCTTGGCAATCATGGCATGTTCGGAGGAGAGGGAATGTGCCATCCGTTCAGAGCTGGAGGAACAAGATCTTTCTGAGGGGAGAAAAATAAGCGTAGTGCACAATTTACTCTCTACGTCCAGCAAGACATTTAGAAAAACATAGAACTAGACAAAATGTTAGAAGCTGGGTCGTGCCTGGCCCTGAGCTACAGCTAGTGTGGGAGGGCAAAGATTTATATTCTACCTTTTGAGCAATGCTCCCAATGAACGGGACAAAAACAGCAGCCTGTGTCTTATAAGTAATGCATTAATAAATCTGGAAGAATAAAAAGATAACAAGGCTGGTGCCAAGGATCATCCCTAGTGAGGAAATTCTACAGATAGCAACCAATCTGCATTACCTCTAAATGGCATGGGCTTTGGAAGAACCTCTGAAAATCATCTCAATACATGGGGCAAGTCAATATGGGAGGTAAAGTCCACACAGGGCTTCTTATAGAAATTTAAGCACCAGGACTGTCTCATCACTCTCAGCAATCCAGTAAGTCAGAGGGCTGAACAACCGGCATTGGGAGAGGCATGCAAAGAGATTGACTGCTTTTCTCACCTTGTCCCAAGTCAGAAGAGAGGTCCTGAGACTCTGCTGGTGATGACTGATCCATCTGCGTCATCTTGCTCGACTGCTCCTCCCACTCTGCCACCTCTTGTTCAAGCCTCCAGTTGTCTTCTTGGATGTAGTGCTGGAGCTCCAGAGGCAGAGATTCCACTTCTCTCTGGGTCTGCCCATTAACATAATCTAATCAAAGGGAAAATATCCAGAAGGTGCTGGTGCTCGTTTGCCCCTTGCATCCTACCTCTGAATACTTGTCGGGCTCACTATTAAACCAAGACACTTTGTGAAAGAATAGCCTACAGTGAAACCTTTGTTTATTAATACTACGGGTCACCCCTAATTATCTGAGCACCTTGGATAGAAGTTGCAGACAGTTATAGAAATGGATTTGGGTTTACACACCACCCTATGGGGGGGAGGGGGCTACACATCCACGGGACATGGGTGGCACTGTGGTCTATACCAGAGCCTCTTGGGCTTGCCAATCAGAAGGTTGGCGGTTCGAATCCCTGCGATGGAGTGAGCTCCTGTTGCTCTGTCCCAGCCCCTGCCAACCTAACAGTTTGAAAGCATGCCAGTGTAAATAAATAGGTATTAATGCGGCGGGAAGGTAAACAGCGTTTCCGTACATTCTGGTTTCTGTCATGGTGTTCCGTTGTGCCAGAAGCAGTTTAGTCATGCTGGCGACATGACCTGGAAAGCTCCCTGTGGACAAACACCGGCTCCCTCGGCCTGAAAGTGAGATGAGCGCTGCAACCTCATAGTTGTCTTTGACTGGACTTAACCATCCAGGGGTTCTTTACCTTTTACACATCCACACACCTACTGCTAAGGCTCAAAATGCAAATGATGTACAAAGGGACCTAGGGAAGGCCCCAACTTCTCCCAAACCATTAGCTCCTAATTTATTACTCCTCTGCTCTGTCAACCCATCAATGCCTGGAGGATTCTTTCAGCTTCTTATCAAACCTTATGGTTATCCTGGTCCACGTCTACATTTAAATTGGGGTAGGGTTGGTTGGAATGGAATTTTATTAAGATGATCTCTGTGCTGCCTTTTGATCCAGAACAATCCTGAACGGGAGATACAAATAAACTGAAGCTGCTTCTATCCCAAACACACACAACTGGTATGGGGTTTAGCGCCAGTATAGTTAAAGAATGTCAGAAGCAGGACCTGAGAGACCAGGATTCAGAACCCAGCTGGACCATGAAGCTCAACTGGGTTATCTCGGGCCAGTTACTAGGTCTCTCAGCCTAACCTCTCTCATAGGGTTGTTGTGAGGTTAAAAATGGAAGGATGAGCACTATACAGGACACCTGGAGCTCCTTAGAGTGAAGATGGGGAATGCATGTAGGAAGTAGGGAAAATAAAATACCTCATTTCAATCCAACTGGCACCCAATGATGGTTTCCAACTGCCAGCATTCAGGGCAAAGACGGTGAGAGGTGGTGAGAGATCAGCTGGACTACTTAGGTGTGCTTCACACCACCTCCCAAACCCCAATGGACTAGATGTCTTTTCAGTGTTCCAGAGAAAAGGAGGAAGATGCCATGAGAGATGGCAATGGTCAACTGCTTGCCTGCATGCTCTTTACTTGTTCATCTTTTTACCCTGCACAAGCTAATTTTCTGAATAGAGCATCAGGTATCTGAATAGAGCATATCATCAACCTAAAGGAAGCATGTACTGGGCTAAGCCAACATCTCTGTCCCCATATGGATGTTGGCTGTTACTTTGGCCCAGTTAGGATTACTCTCAGCACTCACTCCTGCATTGCAGAAGGAGGTCAAGACATCCTCTCTCTCGTGATTTCAAACAGCATTAAATGCAGGCTAGACATCTTACACTCCAGTACTGTACCCTTTTTACTGTACCATTTCTATAAACAACTAGATGCGTCTAGAAAAACAGTTGCTTAGAAGAGATCACTTAGCCCAAACCCCAAGTCCCTACAGACCTTCCCATACAATCAAGAATCAACCATGAGCCACAAGCAGGGACTGGGTGCATTGCAGAAAAGTGCTTACAGAACCAATAGCTCAAGATCACTCAGACAAGTAAGCATTTCAAAGTCCTTACCAGCAGCAGCAAAGTGTGGTAGCTTTTTATTTATGTACATCAGGCAGTAGGCACTGGCGTTCCTCAGGCCTCCAAAAGAGTCCCTCTCCAGTTCTTCCCAAGACGACTCTGTCACAGAGATGTCATTATACTTGAGCCAGCTTTTTCGGGGCTGGTTGTAGATGTAGGCCCAGTAATGGCCAGCGTTGGCCTGGCCTTCATGGACCAAGACAGCATGCAAGTGGTAAGGGACCTGCAAAATATGCACACACATACACAACAGGCTTATTTTTAGCAGGTGAAGTAACATGACCTCAGGCCAGATTCAGCCAGGCACATTCCCAGCTGTTGTGCCTGTTAAGAACTATCCATTCATACAATCCTGGCTTCACACAGAGAGGGACAGATTCTTTTCTTCCCAGAGTAATATGGTTTTAGTTGGCAGAAAGCGGTGCTTCGGAGTCATTGTGACAAGTGTGAACTTTAAGGGTCAAAGCCCGACTACCCAGAAAACACTTGGCAGACTGACACAGAGGATTACAAACCATTTATTGGAAAAAACCAAGATTATACAAAGTAACTCCACTAATGTGATGGCAGAATCTTGAAACCCAAGCCTTTTAAGATGAGGAGCCAAGAGGCAGACACTGTATAATCCAAGACACACCCAGCATTTGATTCATTACATGCTGGAGGAAAAGGGCAGAAATACCTCTAAGCATGAAAGAAGCAGCTCTCCGTCTTTCAGCAAGGTACAGTATCTGAACGGTCCTAGTAATGTATTTTGAAGGGGTAAGGAGAGAAAACTGAACCAACTCCACCAGTTATTAATATTTACAACAGCATCTACAGCTCACTGAAACAAGCACAGGAAATAGCGTAAGGTAGAAAAATGGAAAGTGCCTGTGTCTAAGAACAAGTTTTAATGAATCCCATTAGCAATACCATTCCACAGCAAGGTAATTTCATTATTTGCAGGATATCATATAGAATCCAAATGCCTGCTTGAAAAGGCTGGGCTTTAGTAAACTAGTTTTACGTGGACAGATCAGAGAATTACTTTAGGTTCAACAATACAATAAGATGATATTGCTTTCAAGAAAACTGTAAATGAACTCAATTAACAGCATGCACTGCCAGCATGTACCAGTGCTAGCACAAGAAGAGAAAAACATAATCTCAACAAAAAGTCAAAATATCCTACCTGATGAAGCAAAGGATCCGAGTACATCTGGTCAATAGATTGGGAAAGCAGTGCAATAGAAGCATTCAGGTCTGTTAATCAAAACAATTCAATACTTATGTTTGATCTTGCGTTAACTGTTAAGCATTTCTAGGACACAGGCAACACAAATATCTACCCACATTCAAATCCATGCACTGCTGCATGACAAGCAGTTTCTGGCTGCCTTGAAGGAGGCACCAGTGCACCCATTCTTTGAAAGTTCTCCCTGGACAATCTTAATAACTCTCAGCCCACATGCCTCGTTCCTTAGGGAAGTAATTAACAGGGAGTGGCCTCTCAACTCCAGACATTCTTGGAAGAAACTGATTATCTAGAAGACCCACTCCAGCCTGAAATTAGGCCTTCATCAGAAGAAAGATGGAGAAGTGCAGCTCTGTTGATTCTCCTCAATCTCTCAGTGGCTTTTGATACTACTAACCACACCATTCTTCAAGAGCAGCTTCAGAGAATGACGTTGGAAGCTTTGATTTACAGTAGTTCAGCTCCTATTTCCAAAACTCTATTCACACAAAGGTACTGGGTGATGATTTCGCCCAAGCATTTCACTAAATAAGTGCCCTTGGTTCAGCTGCTGTAGCTTTGTTAGTATATTGTCCATTTTCACATTTACTGTATTTGAATGTCACATCCCACTCTGGGATTGGGTGAACAATGAAGAATGGGTTAGAAATTACTTCCATTTATAAAGAAAATAATCATGAAAATTGCCAAGGCTATTGATGTTTTGTGAAGAATACGGTTACCTGCAGAAGTCTCAATTGCTGTGGAGGTTTAATAGACAAAAGTGTGCAGGCAGATTAAGAGCAGGCTGCATTTAAAGTATTTATTTCTTGCCTTTCAGCAGGTCTCTAAAGCAGCTGATAATCAAGTGAAAACTGCATCACATATAATAGGATACAGGCTCCTCCAGCTCAGAGTCTGCATCCTACAATATGCCAACACTTACTAAGCTTTCAAACGTCAAATGAAGCAAGCAGATGAAATAACTGAATTTAGAATAAGCATGTTTCCATGAAAGTTGACACTGTTTATTTTGCATTGGCATGGGGCAGAGAATGAACAGCCCTGAACATACCCAATGAAAGTCAGTGACTCTAGCTCCAACTGAAAGTTGTTGTTGTTGTTAATTTCTGTCCACCTTTCACCATAAGCTCCCAGGACCATTTAAAATACAGTAAAAGCTTACAATTTAAAAAACAAAAAACAAACGCAATACAGTGGTACCTTGGTTATCAAACTCAATCCATTCTGAAAGTCCATTCGACTTCCAAAACATTCAGAAACCAAGGTGTGGCTTCTGATTGACTGATTAGCCCTAGAAACGATACCGACAGCCAAAATGGGTGTTTGGCTTCCGAAAAGCATTTGCAAACTGGAATACTTCCAGGTTTGTGGCGTTTGGGAGCCAATTTATTTGTCAACTAAGCCATTCAGGAACCAAGGTACCACTGTAATAGGGAGGGCACTATCTGGGCACAGACCTTTTATGTCTTGTTCAACCTCTTCTCTCCATCGTTGCAGGCAGGCCACAACAAGACTTATTTCATCCTTTGTGATCTCACGAGGGACATGGTCTTCTGGCACCTTCACAGGAAGTCTGGGAAACTGGAGGGGTTTGTTGTTTGGTTCCTGGTGAGATGTGGCTAGGGCAGAGGCTACGTCCTTGGCACTTTCAGCTTGTGTTACTGTCACCCTACTAAGAGAAGGATAGAAAGATAATCAATGCTACAGTTCCCAGCAAATGGAAACCAACACTTCTCTGAACTCAGCAGCCACCTAATGAGCTATAGTATGATGCTTTTTTGGCCAAAGACCCCCCCCCCCCAAAGAAGCTTACATCAAGTTACAGCAATTTGAATCGCTGACATGTTATTTTTCTCATTTTAAATCAACCCCGATGGAAAACCAACCTCTGTCAGAATGGCATCACTCAGCTTTCAACCAAGTCCTTCATTGGAAATATGGAAAGCAAGGAAATGGAAAGGATATATAAAAGGATCCCAAGATTTCTGGAGTCAAGGTGAGGCTGCAAATGATATCTTAGGAAAATCAGTTCTTTACCTGCTTTGCGTTGGAGGAGTCTCTGAAGTTTGGCATTCAGCTACTGGTGTCAAGTCTTGAGTGCAGGGGGCAGCCCCGGGCAGCCTAGTACCTGCAAATTCAAGAACATACTGCAGCATGTCTGGCAAAGGGAAGCGGCTGGCACCAGAACCGTATCTTGTGTACCTAAAGAGAGTAAATCAAAGAGAATTATGACATGTTATTTATATCCTACTTTATAAAAACACCAATTAAGTTTATTGAATCCCTGTATACTTTAAATAATTCTAACGGGATCAAAGCTACAATAGTTATTTAAGGAAGCATTAGCGACCAATTGGGCTTTCCCTTTAAATATCTGGCATATGCCCAAGTACTACTGTAAATCTAATTTAAATTTTAACTACCAAGAAAAACTGCATGATAAACTACCACTGAAAGTTGGATTCTATAACGTCAGGCATAATAACCCAAGAAGGAAGAGGCATCTGTTTGTAGGCCTTTCTAAAAGTCAGTCAACACGCATGGAGACCACTTCCTTGAACATAAGATGGGCCCCAAAACAAGCAGTGTTAATTAGTGCAGTATTTGCCTATATTACCCAACAGTAACATAAAGTAAAAGTTATTGTTCATGGTGGAATGCCAAGGACCAGTTAAGGAACTTATTGTGTCTCAACTACAAGCCACTGTTACTCAGCCATGAGAAGCTTAACAGCCAAGCCTTCAATCCATGTCCTTGTATGTGTGTGTCCAATGCTGGATAAAAGCTTGCCCTCTTCAGGAAATTTGCTTTGGACACATCCAGCAGCTATAATAAATGTGGCTAGATAGAAGCAGTATGTAGTCATATGACCCTTTGTGGGCTGGAGAATAGGGAGAAGTCATAGAAAGCTTTTCCTTGCCACTCTGAGAGATCATTGAAATGACTGGAGAGATGTGGAGGCTCCCGCCAAGATTGCACTCACAGATCCCAAACTGAGTGAAAAACACACCAGTCCAATGCGTTCATATTAATTACATGTGGGAAAAGGTGATATAGACACTGCTGCTCTAATCATGGACTGACCACCATACATAACAGTCTGAATATGGAAACATGAAGTTTTGTAGTTCGAAAAGCTGACCACCTACCTTTCCAATTTCTGTTGTAGAACCATTATCTGATCCTTCAGTTTCTTGATCTTTTCTCTTTTGGCTTGAACAAGCTTTTTGTTACCATACAGGAACCTAAAGGAGAAACACTTATTTGTGTGGTCTCTTTTTGTAGCATCAATCCTCCCATTCAAAAGTACACATGAATCATTATGAAGACTGATGCAGTCATGCCAATATTACTCTAGCAGGCCTTGAGGGTAAAGTCTGATGCTCTGAGCTTTTGCATATGATACTACCAGTTAACATCTCACCTGTCCATATAAATTATCTGTGGAAATTCTAGCTTGTTGTGTATCTTCTCTGGCTGCCCAAGCGACTGATTGAACTCAAAACGGGAAAGTTCAAAAGTCAACACGGGAGGAAGTTTTGTAAACCAGCGCTGGAACACACAAAAAAAGGTTTTAGGACAGGAGAAGGATACTAGACTTTCTTCATGTAATTTTCAAGCAGCTTCAAGCAGGACTTAATTACAGAAAATATGTAAGACACCAGAGATCTCACCATATCTATCGACCATAGGAAGTCATGCACCATACCCAGGGGGGAGGGGGCGGTCCATGTATGTTATTTTGTACATTTAGTTATAAGCTATTTCTGAATACTGATTTTAAAGTCAAGCTGAGCCCACCTTAAATTGCTGGGTGTGTACAAAGGCAATGTTACAGAGCAACCCAAACAAGCCTTACAATCACAACTAAAAACTGCCAAGTCGGAAACTGTTTCAAATAGACACTGAGCAGAAGAGTTTTCTAGCTGCTGATATTAAAATCCACAATGGAAATATCCTGCCAATGGTTCCATCTTCTAAGCTTTTAATAGCCTTCTGGCATCTAGAGCTAGACAAAGCTTGCATGATAAAATATAAATAAATCACACCCTCTGTTTAGAGCTATTTGTAATTAGTTGGCCTGATGCACTTTTTAAAAGTTATCCTAGTTGCCACAACTTTTACCTTGGCAGTTGAATGTAACATAGGGACATTTAAAATAAATAAATCTATGTTTCTTAAAAAGCAATCCTTATTCTTTAATCCTACAAAAGCTGATAATTTAACTATAGACGAGAAAGCAGAACTAACTCCTATTAACTGAACAGAGTGAGAGCATTCCTGACTATTCCCAACACATCAGCCTCCTAAAGCCTTCTTTGCAATGTGAACAGAAAGGTTCCGATTTAAGACGCAGTTCTAAGATGGCTGGAGATATACAAAAAAGACTTAAAGGGTTAAGTAAAAAATTGCCTGTGGCTAAGATTTTTGCTTTTAAGCTTCCTGGGATCCTAAACTACGGAGCTGAAATCACTCAAGATGATTTGCCTTACAGTGAAGCCCTGGGAGATTAGGTGGGTAATTTAGAAAACCTGACATTATTTTCAACATAGAGCCAATCAGCTCTATCAAGGAACATCACATGCTGCAGAAGAAAGTACCAATATTGCACAGATGGACCTTAAACAGCAGCAGAGTCTCCTTTCATTCAACTGCCTGCCAGAATGCAAAACTTTATTTTTCATTCTTTGCCATGTGTTCATAAACAATTCTTATAAAGAGAGATGCTTTAGGTAGTTTAAAGTAGTTCTGAACAGCTTTCAAATATGTCTAAGCAGCATATGATTGGGTCATGATTTAAATCAAAAAGCAGAAAGAGCAAGATAGGTGGAGGCAGAAGATTTTTAATTTTTTTAGAATGAAAATGAAAAGTGTAGTGTACACGAAGAGGGAAAAGATGAATTACAAAAAAAAAAGCATACCATAAAGTTAAGAACTGTACTTTTACCCTCCGAAAATATGGAGGCAGTGGTTCCTCCCTACTCGGGTACGGGTAGGCTTCAATAGAAAGAGAAACACTTTATCACACTTATACATAATAAGCAGACCCTTTTACTGCAAGGTAAATGCTGGACAGGTTATGTGGGAAGTCAGCAATTATACAACCCAGGCATGCTAGCTTTGATGAACATGTCAGCCACGAAATACTGTACACTTAACTATTCCCACGTAAAATGTGAGCTTCACAATACTTTTTACAATTTCTCATTTGGGATCATGTTTGTCTTTTCTCTGTTGCCTGTACGTAAAATTGATGAATCGTGTAGAACTAACCTCTTGCCCATACTTCACTGACTGATTAGATGACGACGGTTCAGTCTCCCCCTCTACCATGGCGCCTTCCAAACATCCATGCAAGTTCTTATAACCATTTACCTGCAGGGGGTACTGGCCAAATGTCTCTATTTTGGAAAAGGTCTTGCCTGAACATGAAAGGAGAAAAGTCAAAAGCCAGCTTTTCATAAAACCAAGCACACACCAGAATATCTCTTTACAGATATATCTAGATATTGCAAAGAGGTTTTTATTAAAGCTAAGCCAAACAAGGGTTTTGGTTTTTTTTCAACTGACTGGTCAATATAAACATATTACAGTTTTTAATAAGCCTTCAGCACAGTGCAATGGCTCTATAGATTTTGCTGGGAGCTGCCCAGAGTGGCTGGGGCAACCCAGTAAGATAAGTGGCATATAAATTAATAATTCTTATTCTTTCCTACTTTTTCCTGATTTAGGGCCAATATTAATAACAAAATTGGGAATATTGCAAGTATTCCTTACATTCTCATCGCATGTGGATAACATATGAGGATATTAGTTTTGTATTTTTTGGTAAGATTTTTTTTTTGTAATAGTCAAGATTAGTGATAGTTCTCTCATGAACATATAAACTTCCTAGTGATGCAGTTCACCGAACCTTCCAAGGCAGGGAGAGTCACACATTTCTGCATATGAGTGAACAGCATGCATGACTGCTTGCTTCAGAATTTAAGAAGTAGAAATCTACAAGAACAAAATATTGCTGTGAACCCACCGTCAATTCCTTGGAGTGCTCCTGTTCAAGGCTCTAGCCCTTGGAAATGATCTTCATAACCATGGTAATTGAGCACTTTCATTAATTTCAATAGTAAGCTAATGTGGATATTTAAATGTCCCACTACTGACCTAAGAGGGAGCTGCAAATGCTTAATTTTGCTTGGACTGCGGCCAAAACAGACCTATCTGCAACAGTGCCCAGATAGAGTCCAGCTAAGGACACAAATCAATGTAAAGAGGATTAAATTAACACCCTTCTACCTTACCTTCATGAATACCTTCAGTAAGGAAAGTTCCATAAAAAAGCTGAACCATTGGGTTCTCAGATTTGTCCTGTGAGTTACCACTGCAGAAATCAATCAATCAAATAAAGACATGACAAATTCATTGGACTCAGGAATACAAAGTGATTTTTTAAAAACAAAGACCAAGGCTTTTATCAACAATCCTTAGGTGCCTGAAAATGGAATAAAATGACAGGTGGCCTGTATAAAAGGACAGGGGATATGAACTTGAAATATGCAGTTATCAGTTTGTTAGAAAACTATGGTTTAGGCCTAGGTCCCACTCAGACAGGAGACCTTTGCCAAGGCTGCAGATGATGGAATCATGTGATGGAATGTTCCTCTATATAACAGATTCCATGCTCCACCCAAAACTAGCGTGTTAGCAAGGAGGGCAGGCTAGAACTGTTCTCCCCAAATGAACCAGTCTTCTACAGGCAGGGAATTCGTCCCCCTCCCCTGTGAGAAAGCATTTCATCCCGTGAGCTTTCTCCTGTAGTCTAAAGTGACATAGCCCGGAATATTCAGAGCCTCAAACACTGTTTCAGATACTCACGTTCTGCCATACTGACTCTAGCTATTATGAAAATGATGCTTCCCAAGTTTCAACAGACAGTTTAGCTACAAAAGCAAACTATGTCAAGCTCCTAGAGTCATAGGAAGTTGAACAGGGAGCTATTAATACGGGCAACTTACATGATTTGGAATGCCCCATTTGCTTAGAAAGTTTATCATGTATTGAAATATGAACTAGAGCTTCTTGCTTAATTCAAGATCTCTTCCCCACCACCTAAACAAGCTGCAGCACATGGTAGGAAATATTGCTATAATTTCACAATGTTAAATGCTACCCTATTCTCAATGGAAAGAAGGAAAGGGTATTCAATGATGTGTCATATACCAAACTTATTGTTCAAGTTTCTCCAGACTCACTTAACGTTCACAGCCAGCTGAAAAGCATCCTCCAACCAATCCAGAAGTTTGTGGGTGAACTCACTCACATCTTGCTAGAAGAAAGACAAGACACTTAATGCCAAAATGCTAATTACCAGCAAGTTTAGTCTGTTGTTTTTAGCAACTACTGTTTTTGCATCGTGTTTGCAACAGAACCCACTGTTCCTATTCTTGTGAGCTGTAACACAGAGACTGACTGAATACATGCATAAATAAAGAGAGGCATCTCAAGGCACATATGCACAGGAAGAGCCATCAGACTAATGCAGAATGCGGCAGCTAGACTGGTGAATGGGAGTGACCACCAAGACCATATAACACTGGTCCTAAAAGAACTACATTGGCTCCCAGTAGGTTTCTGAGCACAATTCAAAGTGTTGGTGCTGACCTTTAAAGCCCTAAACAGCCTTGGCCCAGTATACCTGAAGGAGTGTCTCCACCCCCTCGTTCAGCCCAGACACTGAGGTCGTGTGCCGAGGGCCTTCTGGCAGTTCCCTCACTGCAAGAAGTGAGATTAAGGGAACCAGGCAGAGGGCCTTCTTGGTGGTGGTGCCCGCCCTGTGTACCACCCTTCCATCAGATGTCAAGGAAATAAACAACTATCTGACTTTTAGAAGACATCTGAAGGCAGCCCTGTTTAGGGAAGTTTTTAATGTTTGATGTTTTATCGTGTTTTAATATTCTGCTGGGAAACCCAGCCAGATGGGCGGGTTATAAATATTAAAATTGTTATTATCATCACCATCATCACCACACTAGTTAGCTACACACAAACCACTCTGATCTTTTAGCAGAGGCCAACTAAATTTTGACAAGGTTCTCTTCAAGCACAAGCAAATAGGTCCGGGATGATTCCCAGAATCCTCATAAGGTAATAGCTGGGAAAGGGGGAAGACAAAGGGAAGCCTCCTGCCCCAAGCCACTTTAAGCATGTCTTCATGGTGGGGCTCAGGGACTAGAAAACATCCCATCTAAGATGTAGGGAGAGAGGTTGAGATGCCTCTGCTATGTTTTAAAGTCACACACCCACTTTATAGATCACAATCAAGGTTGGTGGCACAACCATCCTAATTACCTGCTGCTCCTCAGGTGAACTGAACGCACATCTGAGACGGTCCAGGGCTGCGGAAGGGTCTACAAATTTACAGGGTGTTCCCAGCATTAAAGCAAAGAGATACTGAAGTTCCTGCATGAACGCGATGTTCCTCTTTTTCTGAATGAAAAAGCACAATGAATTGCAGAAATGACAACCTGAGCAATCCATTGTAACAGGAGCTAGCATTTTACCAACAGAAATAGCACAGAGGTCAAGATTGCTGATGGCAAAGGCAAGGTATAAACAAAGAAAAGGACAAGTACTGGGAAGCTGCCCATTTAGTTCTCAGGGCAATATTCAAGGAGGCTGAGAGGTTTGGAAACATTGAAAGTAAGCAGTTAGAGAACGCCTAATGTATTACAATGCAAAAATGTTTAAGAATATTCATACACAGTCCCTTACTCTGCCTGAAATAATAAACTAGATATTGAAGAAAGCATGATACCAGCTGTGGCAAAACAAATTAGCCTCAAACTCTGAAGCCAGTTTCAAACCAAGTACATGTTTTAGATTCATAAACTTATCAAAATCAGCCAGGTTCATTCTAATTTTAGACTGTACAACTACAAGAAAATGAGCAACCTGACCTTGTTCAGACAGCACTTACGCTTTGGCTTTGACAATTTTCCAGTACGCTCTCTGGAAGGGAGTAGCTAAGAACCAACCGGCGGAATTCTGGCAGCTGGAAGAGAGACTGACAAAAACCCTTAAATTAAACCACTGCCTCATCTGATCAAAGCAAGACTGTAATTGGATCTCAGTTCAGAACACAACACTCTTTGTAGGCCAGCGTTCATGATAAGTTCAAAGGCTATGCGTTTCCTACACATTTTTTGATGTCACAGAAGCATGTACACTGTGCAGAGACAAACTGCTGCTCTGAAGTGGACCTTAATCATGGCAACAGAAAGATGTTGGCATGTGCTCAGCTCTCCCACTAAAGCCAGTGAAACATACAAAGCACTCCCAATCCTACTGACTTTTAGAAAACATCTGAAGGCAGCCCTGTTTAGGGAGGCTTTTAATGTTTGATGTTTTATTGTGCTTTTAATTCTGTTGGGAGCTGCCCAAAGTGGCTGGGGAAACCCAGCCAGGTGGGTAGGGTATAAATAATAAATAAATAAATTATTATTAATACCATTATTACTGGACCCCATGGCAAATAGGCATCGGAGAGAGCATGACACCATCTTCTCCCATGAGAAGGCCAGGGTCTCTCTCTCTCTCTCACACACCAACTCTTATATAAAAAAGTACTGGTTTATTTAAAAGTACTTCAAAGGCACTTAAAAAACAACAACCCTAAGCAGTGTATAAATAGTATAAAACATCATAAAAGCAGCATCCAATTTTATGGATCAGGGAAAGAATGTACAAGGGTTCTTGGGCTTTTAACTCCACCATTTGACCAGCAGGAAATAGCTGACTCCGTATAGGAAACATGAGGTAGTCTTGGGGCAGGGGAATAGAGCAATAATGACTGTACTCACTCTAATTGTGAGCTATGCTATACTATACCCCCCAGGGCAGTGAAGTTGTGTTATACCATGCCCCCATGGCAGTCAGTTTGTGACTAGTGCCCACAGCACTCAATCACAATTTGAATGTACCCAATGGCTCAAGTAATCTCAGAGTCCAGCAACATCTAGAGGGCCACAAGTTCTCCATTTTGCCCCAGCAGATGGCACTCAAGAACTAGAGGCGCCATCTTACCTGTATGACTGCACTGAACCAGCAAGTATTTCCAATGTTTTTCATCCCTACTGGCCAGTCACCTGCTCTCCTCCACTCACTCTGGGCAGCAGTCTCTCCCCAGACATCACACCGTTTCCGTTTGGACCGATTGTTGCTTTCAGCCACACTTGGTTCATAAACTCTGCCAGGGAACACAAATCGACAAGTCAGCGACAAAAATTACATTGTATTAGGGTTGTGCTCACACAAAACTCCCCATGTTTCTGATTGGAAACCGCAAAACTGAAGAGTAGCTATATTTAACCCACCCACAATTAACAGCATAGGCTGTTGTGGTCAGCTGTAGAGGTGTTGTGGCAGGGCACACCTTTGTGGGCTGATTTTTGATCATATTCTGTAGGGATCAGATTACATTATCTGGGATAACAATGGAATGCGGCAGGCGGAGGACCAGACTGTGTGGGAGATGTACAAGAGGAGAACATCTTGCTGACCTGAACACAACCTGGGTAAACAGTGCCAATAAAGACCATTCTTCGACAGTGTGATAAAATATAGTCCAAGGCGCTTCACAGATACTAAGGGAGTAAATATGGCGATGACACGGGTATCTACTGCCCCTTCTGTGCTGACTGGTGTATTGTTTTACTGTTTGGTTGTTTGCTGCCCATGGATCTTTAGAAGAAAGGGCAGGATAGGAATTTGATAACAACATGCACAAAGAAAAGAAAAAGGCAGAGCACAGCATACACATTCACTGTTGCATCTGGATCTTTCTCTACAACTTGAACACTTGGAAAATCAAGGGCTCCAGAAGAAACTGCTTCCTGCAGATTAGCTTCATCATCTTCTGTTGCTTCAGCTGGACCTGGAAACCAAAGTGGCTATCACTATTTAAGTAGAGTGAAGGTGCCCCTCACAAAACCAGTCCAAGACACAGCATTTTACTGGTTTTCAAACAGGGAGGCAACAGTTTAAAAGCAAAACACTGCATAGGCATTTTCAAACTTCCCCATCTGATGCTTTCCAAAAGCACTGGCAAAGACAAACTCCAAATACCACCCAAACACAGAGGCTTTCTATGGACAATTAAACTTGGACCGTCATGTTAAGACAATGGTTTTCAAACTCACTCCAATGATGAGGACACACATCTCACAGATGGTCAAAGCAGTTTAATCCAGATTTTGACTGGAGGACTGTGTGAAACTGAAGTGTCTGGAGTTCTAGATGAGGGCCTGGCTTGCAGCCAGCCACATGTAAGCTCATTTCCCATCTAACAGAATTAATGTGCTCTCATCCATGTAACCATATAATTACAAAAACACTGTTCCTATTGCTATCTCATCGCAATGTTTCCGTTTCAATCTATTGCCCCTTCATCCAATTGTTAATGGGTCCATACTTGTCTTTCATTAGCCCCAGCAAAGTGTCTCTTTATAAATGGGAGCCTATAGCTCAAGTTTTCACAACCTATATATAGCATTCCCAAAAAATGCATCCAACTGTGGCAAGAATATTTCAGGTAAAGGCAAGAAGTCACCTACTGGTTTCCTGATTTTTGCCGACTGCACTTCCTTCACTGTCAGATGGTTCTGCAGCAACGGCTTCTTGCCCTGACTCTTTAGCGTGGTGTTCTGTGAGGAAACTAACGGCTTGAATTAAGTTTCCATCAGCAGCCTAAGGACAAAGAACAAAGCATTTGTGCAACACGGGAAGAAAATATGTACAGGACAAAGTATTTCAGGTCAACAATTGCTTATGCAGGACACTCACTGGAAAAATTAAGATTTAAAGTACAGTGCAATTCCCATCCTGCCCTGTCTATACACTATTCTAAAGAGATGTGGGGTCCAGCTTTAAAGAAGGGCAATGAAAATGAAAAGAGCATTTCAAACAGGAACCACATTTTCATACATGCTCCTAAAAGGGTCCTATTATATCCTGAGCTAGGAGAGGCTCAGTAAATGGTAGTGATCCTTTCCGGAAATGCAATACAAGTGCAAGATAATGCCCACTAAAAAGCTCTCTCTGCTTTCTTCTTATTCGAACTTGAAGCAAATGTGACATGTTTAAGATGGTGCTTTTAAAGGTCAGGAGTGGCAGCGTGGACAGCTGTCTTTATACTGTTGTTTTTCCTGGCTTGAAGCAATCCCTTTGGGGAAACATGGCTGCCTCTGCTGGCTCTACTGGGTCAGCACAAAGAGTGCCAAGAGCACAGCTAGAACACAGGCAGAGGCAGAGGAAAAGTGCTTGGTGAGCAGGTCTGACATTCATAGTGCAACAACCAGTGCTACCAAAATGGCAGAAGAATACTTACCTTCAGGGCTGTGTGGAGGAACAAAGGATCCTGAATGCCTGTGATCTCTCTGAGCTGGTTGATGAGCACATTGCCATTCTACAGTCACACGGGACAAAGAAAGTACATGTCAATAAGGGAATAACAATAGAATACTTACAGTGAGGGAATACCAACATTGTAGACCAGCCTTCTCCAATCCAGTGCCCTGGTGATGTTGCTGGACTACAGCTCCCATCAGCCTTCACCATGGCCACACAGGCTGGGCTGATGGAAGATGGAGTCTATCAACATCTGGAGGGTGGGTACCAGGCTGGGGAAAGTTGAAACATCAGCACAGTTCACACATGAGCTAGAGCTAATGAGTCAATAACCATGCATACGCCTAAGCTTGAACTGTGAAGAAAAAAATTACAATCCCCAAATCAAGATTTACATCCAAAACAAGTGACCATGGTTTTTTGTTTGTTTTGTTTTGTTCCTAAACCATGAACTGTAGCCAGGGTTTGATCTTGGCTTATCAACTGCAGTTTGAGAAAAGCACATCACGCCCTAGGCTGGACATGCAGCTAAGCCAGAAAGTGTGGTTTGTTTCTTCTGCATACAAGGAAGGAGGGCAGACCAATGGCTCTATGCGTGAAGCACAAAAAGGGAAAGTTCAATGGTTGCCTCCACAGGTCAATGTACCTTTCTGGACCTTTCTAGATGAAGACATGCCATTAAGCATTCTGTCCAACTCAAAAGTTTACAGTCTCCAAATACCAGTAGACATCAATACATTTAAATGCAACATGTTCCATTTTATGCCTCAGTGAAAGCTAGCATGTGCCCTTTAAAGGAGGAATTATAGCCAGGCCTAAGCAATACCAGTTCAAATATCCCTTTACCAGGGCGAGGGACCAGCAGTCTACATATTTATTCTACCAAAAAGCAGCAGCATATGCTATCAGACGTAAGCAGTCCAGGAATTTGCAGGGGTTTGATGAGGAGCTATTTTAAGCTGGCTGCACATGCCATTTAGGTTTGTCATTTCTCACTTACAACAAGGTGCCAAAGATATACAGCATGCTAGACCCTCTCCAAACTGCCCTGTAACCAGTTGGCTGGTGGAGTTAGCATGATCTAGCTTTTCTCTCTTAAAAAACAGAGACATAACCTTGCCGACTAAGGTCCGTATAGTTAAAGCTATGGTTTCCCCAGTAGTGATGTATGGAAGTGAGAGCTGGACCATAAAGAAGGCTGATCGCCGAAGAATTGATGCTTTTGAATTACGTATCCATTCTGAAGGAAATCAGCCCTGAGTGCTCACTGGAAGGACAGATCCTGAAGCTGCGGCTCCAATACTCTGGCCACCTCATGAGAAGAGAAGACTCCCTGGAAAAGACCCTGATGTTAGGAAGATTGAGGGCACAAGAAGGGGATGACAGAGGACGAGATGGTTGGACAGTATTCTTGAAGCTACTAACATGCGTTTGACAAAACTGTGGGAGGCAGTGGAAGACAGAAGTGTCTGGCGTGCTCTGGTCCATGGGGTCATGAAGAGTCGGACACAACTAAACAACAACAACAACACAGCTTTTCTTCACTCTAGAGGTTCTATGAAGTAGGCAAGCAGACTAAGGAGTAGTTGCATAGCAGCATCTAGGGTCAAATTACTCCAAATTGGTACCCTTGGATGCGAAGGGGATCCATTCCGGAGCCCCATTCACATCCTGAGTAGAACATAAGACGCGTCTGCGCGGGTCGCGTTTCGCTGCTTCCGCGCATGACGTCATTTTGAGCATCTGTGCATGCACGAGCGGCAAAGCCCGGAAGTAACGCGTTCTTTTACTTCCGGGTCGCCGTGGAGCATAACTTGAAAACGCTCAACCTGAAGCACATTTAACCGAAGGTGTGACTGTATAATATTCTACACTGATAAATTTCCATTCAGGTAATGAGAAGAAAAAGAAGTCAGGAACCAGGTCTCATTAATTCCCAAGGGCTAAAAAGTTATCTGGTCCTTTTTATCAAAATATGAAAAAGGCATGCAAATTCACCTATTAACAAACCAAGCTGGGCCCAAATACCGGAGATCAAATAGCTGATTTTCAGAAAAGTTTGGCTAGCATTCAGAAAGGGTGGATATTCAACATTTTTAAACAGCAAGAAAAACAGGTAAAGACAAACTGAATGGTAAAGAACCCCCTTACTCAGATACTGGCAATTATGAATCTCACATCCAGAGTCCCAGAAGGAAATTAAAATACAGTTTAGGAATCATTACATTATACATAATTATCCCACTCTCACTATGTTCACGCAACCCCTCTCCCCCAAGAAGGGTATACTCCAGATGCAAAGACATCATTCAAGTTCCAACTTATTTAGATCAGTTTATGTCCCTAAGGCACCCTGTTAAATTATTTGTCAGGTACTGGTTTCTTTTTTAAAAACAAATTGAAATATTTATAGGCTGCCCTTAAGGGCCGAAATTCTCACCAAGACAATTTCCAAAAAATATCAGAATAGAACAGTAAAATCAGCACTAAAGAAGCATCTAGCTCAATAAAATACTAATCACGGGAATATCATTCACTGAGTGTCACACACAACTCTTCAACATCCAATGGCACACAGCAAGTCATTTTTGTAATACTGGGAACACCATCATTCTGTGAAGATGTTATAAGCCTGCCAAAAAGCTGTCTGCTCCTCAGAAAATAATTTGACATCATCATGACAGATAATTAAAATTAGTATTAGACTATGATTAATATTCACTGTAACAAGCAACTATGAAAGGAATTTCATTACCCAGAGGTTTAGTAAGTTTTATTTTAAGTTCAGTGACAAAGCTGACCTACCACTGGTTGGTCAAACCACATTGGTAGTTGTTAATAACTATTAGTGAAAACTATGTACTTCTGTTTAGAAGAGTGAAGGCCAGACCCAAATATGGCTTTGTTAATCTTTTAAAAATCTGTAACAATTATCTATCTTTCTTTCTTAAAGGAAACTTAGATCCATTGAGGTGACTAGGAAACATCTTTTTTTTTATAAGATATTTATTAAGATTTTTTAAAGATATTACAATACAAAATGAATAAACATGATTAAAAACCACTCCATTTTTCTATTACTTATTTTCCTTAGCTTGTTTCCCGGACCTCCTCACACCTCCCTTTTTTGTATTCCAGTTCAATTTGTTGGCTCAGCAAATCCTTACCCTTTTTGTTTATCCTAATCTTTGGTCTTAAAATAGTAACATTAGATTTTTCCCTATTAACAACCCATTTTTCATATTCCCTTAAAGCATTACAGCTGGAAACCACTTAATTTCTATCCAACATCATTCTAACATTCACTAATTTTACAATATTTCTGTAGATAGTCTTTAAATTTCTTCCAATCTTCTTCCACCGACTCTTCTCCCTGGTCTCGGATTCTGCCAGTCATTTCTGCCAGTTCCATATAGTCCATCAGCCTCATCTGCCATTCTTCCAGAGTGGGTAAATCTTGTGTCTTCCAATACTTTGCAATGAGTATTCTTGCTGCTGTTGTAGCGTACATAAAAAAAGTTCTATCCTTCTTTAGCACCAATTGGCCGACTATGCCCAGGAGGAAGGCCTCTGGTTTCTTCAAGAAGGTATATTTAAATACCTTTTTCAGTTCATTATATATCATTTCCCGGAAAGCCTTAATCCTTGGGCACGTCCACCAAAGGTGAAAGAATGTACCTTCAGTTTCTTTACATTTCCAACATTTATTATCGGGCAAATGATAGATTTTTGCAAGCTTGACTGGGGTCATGTACCACCTGTAAATCATTTTCATAATATTCTCTTTCAAGGCATTACATGCCGTAAACTTCATACCTGTGGTCCACAACTGTTCCCAGTCAGCAAACATAATGTTATGTCCAACATCTTGTGCCCATTTAATCATAGCAGATTTCACCGTTTCATCCTGAGTATTCCATTTCAACAGCAAGTTATACATTTTTGACAAAATCTTAGTTTTAGGTTCTAACAGTTGTTTCTAATTTTGATTTTTCCACCTGGAAACCAATTTTCTTATCGAAATTATATGTCTCCATTATCTGATAATAATGAAGCAAGTCTCGCACTTTGTTTTTTAAGTTCTCAAAACTCTTCAATTTCAATCTATCTCCGTCTTGTTCCAAAATTTCCCAATATTTCGGCCATTTGGCCTCCATATTGAGCTTTTTCAGAGCTTTTGCTTCCATCGGTGACAACCACCTTGGAGTTTTATTTTCCAATAAGTCCTTGTATCTTATCCAGACATTAAACAATGCTTTGACTAGGAAACATCTTAAGTTCAAGTAAATAAAAAATATTTATAGTTATCAGATTCACAAGCTTCATTTGGTACCACAAAATGGGTTGCCAGGCCAAAAACAAATCCTGCTCATCACCTGTATGTTTTATCTAACTGTTTATTTTATTCATTTGATTTATATCATGCCCATCTCCTGAAGTGGCCCAGGACACCAGGCACAACAATGATAAAACATTAAAAAGCAATCTAAAAACAGTTCCTTCCAACGATCTTGGGATGGCCAAGAACAGTATATTTCAGTCATCTGAATAAATATTCATTCCCGAATAAAAAGGAATGTTTTAAAATTTCTCCTGAAAGCCAATGATAAGAGATAGAAAAGTTCCTCATTAGGGATGACATTCCAAAAATGGTAAACTGACACTGAAAAGACCCTGTCAAAGGTTAACAACCAGGCAGCCCTGAGTGGCACCACCACCAATAAGGTCTCACCTGCCAATTGTAGGGTCAGACATAGTGGATAGGCTTCATACGCAAGGACTAATACTTTGAATTTGGCCTGGTAGGTCATTGCCAACCACTGTAGCACATTCAGGACCAGTGATCCCATAGTCCAATTGGGTTGCCCACTTAGCAGCCTAGCAGCAACTTTTCCCACTAAGTGTATAGACATCTTATCCTGACATAAATGAAACAAAGACAGTCTTAACAGGAGCAAAAAAGTCATATGCACCACAAATTTAAGGGATGGTTGTATTACCAGGGCATCACCACCACAAGCAGCAATCCAACCACAGGGTTTGCTACCTATGTACAGATAAAGTCACAGCTACCTTTTTCAAACAGCACCACTAGCAGCAGCACATTTCAGTGTGCAAAGTGGATCTTGCATAGCTGAATTTTTGCCACTGAAATCCACAAGACAGAATCAACAGATCTGCAATATTCCTACGTATCAGAGCGAGCTCATGACTACTGCTTGCCGCTTGCCCAGCTGAACTTTCCTATAAAAACCAAGCAAAGTCTTTACTACTTTCACTGGGCCCAAAGTCCTCAGAGAGTTCTAGAGCAATGTAAGAACACCACCTTAAAATCACACATCTAGAATCCATTTACAGCAGCCATAAATTTTAATTATCCCCCTACCCACAGTGATGCGGGAATGCCGAAAGGGGATTCTGAGGAGCAGCAAGGGAGGTTCATATCTATAAATGTCAAAGGTGCACGAGAAACGCAAAACCCAGCTGACGAAAGAAAAGTGTATACAAAACTAACAGATACACCATGAAGACATGCATCTCTGAGGTGTGTGAAAGGAAAAACAGCAAGCAAGTATTAAGATACTTTAAGTAGTTTAGAGAAGAGCGGGGCTTTCCCCCCTCCCCACTGGAAAGCACCAGAACTCAGTTCAAGCACCTCTCAGGTGGCTGCCACTGCCATTATAAGAGAACAAGGGTGAGTTACGGCATCTCTTTTTCTAGAAAAATAGCACTTTTAAAAAGTGTCTGCAGGGGAGGCAAAAAACCCCGCCTCATCTCGCAATAAACTGATTCGTAGCACCTGAAATTTCTTCCTTCCTCTTTGTTTGCCTGCTAATGATACGACCCCACTTTCAGAGTTTTCCGTTTAGGGGAACAGAAGACGCACAAAGAAAAAAGTCCTGTAAACCCATAAAGGCCCTCCTCTTCTTCTGCCACTTACAGCTTCATCCATCAAGTATCTAGGGTGTTCTATTTAGGGCGCTCAAAGCACACTTCTACACGCAATATTGAACCAGCAGACTTTTTTGTGTTTACAGGAAAAGGTTATATAAATAGGTGACCAGCGATGAATATAACAGCAATAAATAATAATCGCAATACTAATGAATATTGCTAATATTAACGGCTATATCTGTTTATATACAGACTGAGCCCTGGGGTGGGTTTTTTTTTTTTTGGAGGGGGGGAGGATAGAAGGGGGAAGGCAGAGAAGTGAAAAGGCAAAGAGGCGCGGGTTTCTTCCCTCTCCCCAGTATACCGTCGCGGGTGGCAGACCAAGGTAGGCGACCCAACTCGGACTCTCTCTCACGAACCGCCCCACCCCCGGACAGGCCCCCAATCCCTCACCCGTCCTTGGCTCTCGACGGCAGCCGCGCCCCCCTCCTGGGCCTGCTGCAGCTCGGCCGTCATCGCGCCCGCCGCCGCCGCCGCCTCCTCCTCAGCCACCACAGAGGCGGCCCGAGCTCTCCGCTCTCCACGCTCGCCGCAAACCGCCGCCCACGCCAAGCCCCGCCCACGCCGCCGACCTATCAGCGCGCGGCAGAGGGCGACGCACGCCGCCCCTCACCCAAACGAAAAACAAATATTTCCGAAAAGAGGAGCGCGCGCGAGAGAGAGAGGGCGTGTCGGGTTCGAGCCTCCTCCGGCCGCGCCCCCCCCTCGGAGCGAGGTGCGCATGCCCACGAGAGAGCTTTTTTTACCTAGCTCCTCTTCCCGTTCCTTTTGGCTGAGCGGGAGCCGAATCCCGCGCGGGTCGCTCCGCCTCGCGGCCGCTTCGCTCCCGACGACGAGTCGCCTTCGCTCGAGGCGGCCGGTAATAGTCCGCATTCCCTCCCCCCCCCCCACCCGCTAAACGTGAGGCGAAAGTTTTAAATCTCGTCCTCAGATACAGTATATTTACTTCAGTTCTTCTAATACGCTGCATTCATTAAATATTTATGCACGTCAGAATGGGTTTCTGTCAGGGTGGATTTGATTTAAATCAAATCGATTTAAATCACGATTTAAATCACTAGTCAGTAAGAATTGATTTAAATCATTAGTCAGTGAGACTTGATTTCAATCATTTTTTTCACAGAAAGACTCATTCTTGCTGGTGTAATCTTAATATTTACAACCAGATGAAGGTTTCATATTTGGAATAATAAATTTTCAGAGTGGTTTTTACAGTTACATCAAAAATTACTGATTTGGTTATACTATTAGAAATACATAGACAGTTAATTATGAAATTATTGTTTATATTTGGACAACTTTTCTGCTATACTTTATTGGAAGGAGAAAGGTAATCATTTCCTTAATAGCAATTCAAACAATTTATTTAACTAAAACAATAGCATAGCATATGTATCCATGTTTGTTAACTGATGTGGTTAAACGACTAAAAAAACAGACTTGAGTTTTTGCACACATGAAAAATTTTAATCCTTATTTCCTGATGAATAGCCTTTGGACTATAATGTAACTTAAATAAAAAACTATCTTTAGATAGATTCCCCCCCACCCCCCAAGCATTATTCGGACTGAAATCCCCAGGTGTCAGAAAAGGTTATTTATGTATGCCCACTACTGGGGCCCGTGTTTTGATAGCCCCCAAATGGAAAATGAGTGAGGTCCCTCCCAACCAAAGAAGAATGGCAGCTTAAGTTGACAGAATATGCACAACTTGGAAACTTAACCTATAGAATAAGAGAAGAAGAAGAACGTATGTTTAGAGAAGATTGGAAAACGTTTATTTAATATATGGGGGGAAATTGTGTACACCTGAAAACGCTGTCAGCGTTAAGATAAATTCAACAGTGTAAATAAGTTTTGATGGATGCAATAATGGAATACTGAATAGTATAGTTTTTGTAAAATATGCAGAGATTTATGATATGTAAATGAACCATGGAAAGAGAAGAAGGAATGTCCTTGATATCTTAAGGATGTAAAAATGAGTATTCTAAATGGCAAAACAGAAATTTTAATTAAAAATTGTATTCAAAAATAATAATGGAGATACAGTGGATGCTCGGCTTGCGAACGTGATCCGTGCGGGAGGCACGTTTGCAACCCACAGTGTCCGCAACCCGCAGTGTCACGTCTGCACATGCGCGGGTTGTGATTTGGCGTTTATGCACTTCTGCGCATGCGCGAGCACCGAAACCCGGAAGTAACCCGAAAACCCCCGAAAAACACGCAACCTGAAGCATCTGTAACCCAAGGTATGACTCTCTCTCTCTGTGTGTGTCTGTCTGTCTATCTATCTATCTATCTCTATATCTCCATTCAACACAAGACCCTTCAGGGCGGTGGGGAGTTTGAAACAACAGGGGTTGTGTGCCTACTGCAGTTTTAAAACACCCTCTCATTTTGGAAAGAGGGACACGTCATGGCCAGCCTACAACCTTCTATTGAGATGCAGCTGGACTCCAAGTCCCATCATGCCGTATCAGTGGTTACACTGGCTGGGGCTAATGGGAGTTGGAGTCCAGCATCATTTCGAGGGAGCCCTATGTGGGAAAACTGGATCAAGGATCCAGAGAGTTGCGAAGAAGTAGGGGTGGGGTGGGGATCTGGGGGAATATTGACGGATTAGTGGGGAAAGGATGCAGGGAATATTTATGGCTTCAGTACCCAGCGGCTTTTTACAGATAATAACACTTAACATTTAAAGCACATTCAGCACCCGTTTATAGCACATGACTTCACAGGAACTGTATTTTCCTCTCCTAGAGCTACAATTCCCAACACCCTCAACAAACTACAGTTCCCAAGATTTTTTTTGTGGGAGTGGTATGACATCCTATGCCCTTTTAAAATGTGGGGTTTGGGGTGCGCGCGTTATTGGGCTGTTGTTTTTATTTTGATTATATATTTAGTGGTTTTATATTTTGTTTTTGTTATGTGAACCCACCTGAGACTTCTAGGTATAGGGCAATATATGAATTCAATAAATAATAATTAATAATATGGTGTTGATCCATCCTCTCCCCGCCCCTTGCTTAACACCCAGTATGGTGAAGCATTCTAGTGGACTCAAGTGTTTTATCACTATTTTGGAACCATTTTGTTGGTTGTAATAAAGAGGCTTTGGAATTTTCCAAAATAAAAATGTCAATTTAACCCAGAGCCATGTACTGTATTGTAATCTATCTCTTTTCCTCTGCTTAGCTTATTTAGTGTGTTTCTCTCTGTTAAAAGCTTATCTATTTGGCATGCGGAGGATTGGCAAATAAGCACCCCAGGAGATGACATTATCATCCCTTCTGTGAATTAAATAGTAGTGCTTCATCCCTGTCTCCCGCAGCTCTGCTACAGCACTGACCAGGTCTCAGGTGTGTTTCTGCTTATCTTGCCAGGAACAGGCCATTGCTCACACATTCTTAAAAAAAATATTTATTGCTTTTACATCTCATTTTTCTCTCCAAAGAGCTCGAGGTGGTAAATGAGGTTTCCCCCTCCTCATTTAATCTTCACAACAGCCCTGTGAGGTAGGCTAGACTAAGAAGCATTGTCTGGCCCCAGGTTCACTCAGTGAGCCTCATGGCTGAGTGGGGATTTGAATCCTGGTCCGACACTCTATCCATTACACAACATAGTGGCTCTCTTTGCATGCGGAAGGTCTCATGTTCAAACCATGGCATCCCTAGGCAGGGCTAGAAGAGACCCCACCTACAAGCCCTGACTCTCTTTCGTACTTCCTAATGTAATTATATTATTTTATAATAATAGATTGACTGTTATTGAAACATCCCAAAACATACACTTTGATAAAAATAAATAAATATGCTTTTAGGCACCATGTGATCAGTGTGATCAGGGTTGCAAGAGAATGGCCAACCGCCATTTTGGGGAAATGTCTCCTACAAATTTAAAGAAGCTCCACGGTCTCCAAACCCATTTTTGTGGCCCAATTTTAAAATGCTGGTTTTAACCCTTGATGGCCTGGAACCAGGATATCTAAGACACGGCCTTCTTCCACATACACTGACCTGAATCTTGAGATCCACTTCAGGGGTCCTGCTCTGGGTTCCCCTATCAAGTGAAGTGATTCAATAACAAAATAATGAATCCTCCGATTAAAATCACACAACAAATGGCACCTAAAATGAAAGCAGGACATGCTGTGTTACCATCCCATCATTTATCAGACAGCAAATCACACACACCAGAAAAATCCGATTTGGCCCCCAGATGGCACTCTGACTATGCAAAATGTGCATGGCAGCAGTAGCTTTGCAAAAACTTTAAGGATAACAAATTACGGTAATTCTGAACAGGACAGGGGTATATTTTGAATATTAAAACATGCGGCAGGTCCACTAAATGGTTTCTACACACTTACCCTTTCCATATGCCTCTGGGCAGCTTTGCACTGGCTCCCAATTTGTTTCCAAAGTGCTGGATTTGACCTTTAAAACTGCCTTGTCTCACTATCCATGCATTGGTTCATTCAACAGAGGGCTTTTTCCAGCTGTCACCGCCTCCTAATGTAAGGTGGGTACTTATTGGCGACCTCCACATTATAAAATTCTCTCCCCAGATACCGTCACCAACTCTTAGCCTTCAGATTCCAGTGGAGTCCTCCTAGTTTTCTCATTGTCCGGATGGACAACTGCAAGGTCTCTTCTTCCTTCTTAGGGATTGCTACCTTTAAACTGAACCCTTTAAACCAAGCACTGCCCCAGACCTTCCACTGACTTTTATCTGCTGGTTTAACGTGCTGTCTTGTTATTTACTGCTTTTCTCTATAATTCTATTTATTATTGTATCTTCTTATTATATGCCACTTTGAGGCTGTTTTATGGTGAAAGGGGTGGTGGTGGTAGAAATTACATTTTAAAAGACCCCCAAACTGACCAACACATCAGTAAATGGAGCTAGAGAGTGTTGCCGCCTCAGAGCTGTCTGAGTACATTTCTCTAAGTCAGCTTTAACGGTAGAGCATGCCCTTCTCCAGTGCCTGTATTACAGAGACATTCGTATTAGCCTGAGTTCCCCACTACTTCATAAGTACCCAGGGTGCACAGGGCAATCCTATACCTCCCTGCTGCTCTCAGATACCAATCCTGCTACAATATACAATGTTGCTAGATTCTGCACAGCAGCGCTCAAAATTTGTCCAAGGACTACCTGTGCCAAACTAGATTTAATGAACATATCAGATTGCACTGTAAATTAGTAAAGTCTTTTATATACAGTGGTACCTTGGATTAAGAACTGAATTCATTCCGGAGGTCCGTTCTTAACCTGAAACTGCTCTTAACCTTAGACACCACTTTAGCTAATGGGGCCTCCTGCTGCTTCTGCACTGCCACCGCGCTATTTCTGTTCTCATCCTGAAGCAAAGTTCTTAACCCGAGGTACTACTTCCGGGTTAGCAGAGTCTGTAACCTGAAGCATCTGTAACCTGAAGCATCTGTAACCTGAGGTACCACTGTATCAACCTTTTATGCTCTTCCACACCCACCCCAATGCTCATACTCTTAGCTTCTTTTAAATTCTTATAGACTTTTATATTCACCTTCTGTTTTAATACCTTTAAGCATTCCAAAACGCTTTTCAGTTTTTAAATGACTGTATCCCACCCTTTTATGGCAGTAATAGGGACGCGGGTAGCGCTGTGGGTTAAACCACAGAGCCTAGGACTTGCTGATCAGAAGGTCGGCGGTTCGAATCCCCACGATGGGGTGAGCTCCTGTTGCTCGGTCCCTGCTCCTGCCAACCTAGCAGTTCGAAAGCACCCCCAAAAGTGCAAGTAAATAAATAGGTACTGCTCTGGCAGGAAGGTAAACAGCGTTTCCGTGTGCTGCTCTGGTTCGCCAGAAGCGGCTTAGTCCTGCTGGCCACATAACCTGGAAGCTTTACGCCGGCTCACTCGGCCAATACAGTGAGATGAGCGCCACAACCCCAGAGTCGGTCACTACTGGACCTAATGGTCAGGGGTCCCTTTACCTTTACCTTTACCTTTATGACAGTAATAAAGATTTGAATTGAAGTCAGCTTTCCCCAGCCTGGTGCCCTTCATATTGTTTCTACTGTAACCCATGTCAGCATCAGCCCATAGAGCTATAGCATGCTAGGATGGATTGAAGCAGGACCATGCTGGGTGGGACTTTTGAGAGCTGATGTTCATAACATTTGGAAGGTCCCATGCTGGGAGAGGCTGATTTAATTCTGCAGGAGGATACATGGGTACACCTTTCCCTAGGACCATTTTACCTAATTAATGGCACAATCCTATGAACATCTTTGCAGATTTAAGTCCCACTGTACTGTTCAAAGGGACTTAAAAGGGAAAGGTAAAGGGACCCCTGATCATTACGTCCAGTTGTGACCGACTCTGGGGTTGCGGCGCTCATCTCGCTTTATTGGCCGAGGGAGGCGGTGTACAACTTCCGGGTCATGTGGCCGGGTCATGTGGCCAGCATGACTAAGCCGCTTCTGGCAAACCAGAGGAGTGCATGGAAACGCCGTTTACCTTCCCGCCAGAGCGGTACCTATTTATCTACTTGCACTTTGACATGCTTTCGAACTGCTAGGTTGGCAGGAGCAGGGACCGAGCAAGGGGAGCTCACCCGTCACAGGGATTCGAACCGCCGACCTTCTGATCAACAAGTCCTAGGCTCTGTGGTTTAACCCACAGTGCCAACCGCGTCCCTTTCAAAGGGACTTACTCCAGCATAATTATGTTTGGCATAGGGTTGCAGTTTAAATTGGCAAACAAGCTCCTTCTAATTAGAGCTGGCCAAGGCATTTGGTTGACTGCAACAAAAGTCAAGATGGAACCTGTGGCCCCATTACACTTACAGAATCCAACAGGGTTGACAGTTGGATCTTGTTTCAATACTAGCCAGGAGTACACTGTCCTCCTCCTCCATCCCACGTGAGAGCAGCAGGCTCTTTTTGGAGCTGCATGAATCATAGCTTTGTTCTCTGAAAGAAATGTATAGCCAGGGGACTCAGAAGGAACAAATAGGGGGCTACTGATATTCCCCACCCAGCATCTGCTGCAGATGCTACCCACGCCACAAGCAGAAGGCACCAGCATACAGAGGAGGACCCCAAGCTTTAAATAATAATAATAATAATAATAATAATAATAATAATAATAATAATAATAATAATATCATTTATACCCCGCCCATTGGGCTGGGTTTCCCTAGCCACTCTGGGCAGCTTCCAACAGAATATTAAAAACACCATCAAACATTAAAAACTTCCCCAACCAGGGCTGCCTTCAGATATCTTCTAAAAGTCAGATAGTTGTTTATTTCCTTGACATCTGATCCAATGGCGTTCCACAGGGCGGGCGACACTACTGAGAAGGCCCTCTGTCTGGTTCCCTGTAACTTCGCTTCTCACAGTGAGGGAACCGCCAGAAGGCCCTCGGAGCTGGACCTCAGTGTCCAGACTGAATGATGGGAGTGGAAACGCTCCTTCAGGTATACTGGGCCGAGGCCCTTTAGGGCTTTAAAGGTCAGCACCAAGACTTTGAATTGTGCTCAGAAACATACTGGGAGCCAATGTAGGTCTTTAGGGACCAGTGTTATATGCACCAGTACAACAAAGTTTCAGGAGGGAAACCTCTAAGAAGTTACACCCCCCCCAAAGAAAACCCCTAATGAGAAATGTGTTTACTTAGTGCCTGTGCAATGGTGACTGAGGTGGGGATAGCAAAAAAAGAGAGGGTCGACTATCTTGGAAAAAAGATGGAAGAGATACACACAGATATTAAAAAGTCAGAGAGAATTCTCTTCTTTTCTGGTTAAGCAATTCTTTGGTTCAGCCTGCCTGAGAAGCTATTTTTGAACATTCCCAGGAACAGAAGTGAATGCTGCCTGTAGAAATCAATGGAGAAACCTGAGATTTTAATATAGCATGAGTGAACACTGTTGCACAAACACACCCACCCAAAACAGCCAAATGAGGTCTGAGTATGCTCAGTGGCCACTGAATGCTGACTTGTTTGGGGGGAGAGGATGGAAAGCTGTGATGGTGGAATGGGATGGAACCACTGGCATGCTGAACAGAAGCCAATGCATTCTGTATGGTGACATTTTGCTGTAGGTACCTCTTGTGCAGCTTTCTCCCGACTGAAGTGCAGAGTGTTTGAGGACTGGGACATCTGCAGGGAAACCAAAATGCTTGTTTACAAAGCTATTGTACTACCAATGTTACTGTAAGCTTGTGAAACATGGACCACTTATAAACTCCATCAATGGTGTCTCCGAAAATTTTTACACATCATTTGGGAAGACAGGCGAACTAATGCCAGTGTACTGGAAGAAGCAAAGATCACCAGTGCTGAAGCAATGATCCTTCAACATCAACTTTGTTGGACTGGTCATATTGTTTGAATGACTGATTATCATCTTCCAAAGCAACTACTGCATTCCGAACTTAAAATGGAAAGCGTAATGCTGGTGGTCAACAAAAGAAGTTTAAAGATTCTCTCAAGGCAAATCTAAAAAAAAAGTAGTTTAAACACCAACAACTGGGAATCACTGGCCTGAGAGTGCTCCAATTAGAGAACAGCCTTTACCAAAGGTGTCATGGGCTTTGAAGACGCTCGAACTCAGGACGAAATGGAGAAACGTGTTAAGAGGAAGGCACGCTTGGCAAACCCTCACTGTGATCAACTCCTGCCCGGAAACCAATGTCCCCACTGTGGAAGGACGTGGGGATCCAGAATTGGCCTCCACAGACACTCACTGTTAAGACCATGTTCATGGAAGACAATCTTACTTGGCTACGATCACCAAAGAAGAAGAAATGATCCCAAGTCTTTGAGTGTTGCTCCTTATGTAGCCAAATGGGCACACACACACACAAGCGGGAGCTGTCAGGAAGCTTAGGAGAATTTCAAGGTTTCCAAAGGCACAGCAAAAACTTTAGCAGGGGTGCAACCATCTGTGTGCTTAAAATGGGTCAATGTGAGCAGAGCATGCTTGAAGGGCATGGGATGCTAACAGGCTGCTCTCTCTTTTTTTGGGGGGGGGGGGAGAACAGAAAACCGGGGGAAGAGGAAATTAAACTGTTTGGAATCCAGAAAGGGAACACTATGTGCATTTGCATCTTGTTGCAAGACCCACTTGTTGTGATATGTCTGTTGTGCACAGCACAAAACACTTTGCTGTGAGCCAAATGATGAAGTTGTTCTCTGGGAGGGGGTGTTTCCTCATCCATCTCCTCTTCCCCTCCTCCATATCCCATCTCTGCCTGTCCAGATGTGGCATTTGGATGAGGGGTGGGTGGGAAAATATACTTCTCCCCTCCCAAAAATGTGTACATCTGTCATAATTCCCATCATTTTCGGCTCCGCTGCCAAGGGAGTGAACAAAGGGAGCTGGCGATTAACTTCAAAGAACTTTGTTGGAGAGGAATAAAGATATTTAGGGCCTATTTTGTGAACTAATTGCATTTGCATATTTATGGGATTTACTGATATAGCAGTAATTAAAAACTATTTAGTAGTCTTAAAGGACACATAACTCAGTTGCTGTTTGCATAATAAACACGTCCCTTATTACGTTTATTATGTTTGCATAATAAACCTTTCACCATCTCGATAATTCAGATGGCCATTCCGGAGGGGCCAGGGCTAGATTGTTGCTTTCCTACTGAGCAGCATGAAGGGTGCAGCAGAGGGAGAGAGAGGGAGAAGGCACACAGAAGATCCTAGAAGGGAATGGAAGAGATCGTCCCATGCACCCAACTCCTCTCTTGCCAGCTTCAGCCTCTAGGATATTGATGAGGGATGGAGGACCATAGCTCAGGAGCAGAGAAAGTACTTTGAGTGTAAAAGGTCCCAGGTTCATTCCCTGGTCTCTCCAGGTAGCAATGGGAGAGTCTGAAATGCCATCGAGTGAAAACAATACCGGGCTAGTTCCAAATTCATGGCATACAAGACTATCAGTGACTACTAGCCATGCTCTGCCTCCAGGGTCAGAGGCAGTGATGCTTCTGAATACCAGCTGCTAAAAACCACAGGAGGGGAGAGAACTCCTGCGCTGCAGGTTTCCCACAGGCATCTGAGTTGCCTCTGTAAGAAAAGGGTGTTGGACTCAGTGAGTAATTGGCCTGATCCAGCGGGCTCTTCTTATGTTCTTAAGGAAGATTCAGCTGTCAGTCCCCTTGGCTTCTGTGCACAGAACCGGGAGGGGTGGCCACCTTGTCCATTGCTGCGCGCAGCAAAATGTCTTGAACTGGCCCTGTTTGCATACCCACAAAACGCGGTTCAAATCTTCCTAGGTCTTGAACAAGGTGTCACCTCTTTATTTTAGTACTTCATCCAAACACCCGAGACATTTCACTGCTCCAAACAGCGGCACCAGATGCCTAGGACCTCTTGCAATTTTGAAGTATATGGTTAAAGCACAAATTCAAACTCCTGCATTCCAAATCTGGATAGCAATGACATTTTGGAACATTTTGTAAACATGTGTTTCTTCTTGGGCGGGGGGGGGGGCGCTCAGAGAGATTGGTTGAGCTTAACAGCTACTGAAAGGGAGAGGTTCCAGAATGAAACAGGTCTAACTGTGGTTAAGAAATTGAAATACTTGGGGATTAACATGACAGCTAAAAATGTGAACTTATTTAAAGATAATTATGAGAAATGCTGGGCAGAAGTAAAAAAAGATTTAGAAATATGGTCAAATTTGAAGCTTTCACTGCTAGGCCGCATTGCTGTGATTAAAATGAATGTATTGCCTAGAATGTTGTTTTTGTTTCAAACTTTGCAAAATGTGGACAAGATGGATTGTTTCAAGAAGTGGCAGAAAGTTATCTCGAAATTTGTCTGGCAGGGCAAGAAACCTAGAATAAAATTTAAGATTTTAACTGATGCAAAGGAAAGGGGGGAATTTGCCCTGCCAGACTTTAAACTTTACTATGAATCAGCAGCTTTCTGCTGGTTGAAAAACTGGCTGCTTCTTGAGAACACAGACATTTTGGACTTAGAAGGTTTTAATAACATTTTTGGGTGGCATGCATATTTATGGTACGACAAGGTTAAATCTCACAAAGCTTTTAAAAATCATATTGTCAGGAAAGCATTATATAATGTCTGGATTAAATATAAAGATCTGTTGGAAAATAAAACCCCAAGGTGGTTGTCGCCAATGGAGGCAAAGGCTGTGAAAAAACTCAATATGGAGGCCAAATGGCCGAAATATTGGGAAATTCTGGAACAGGAAGGGGATAAACTGAAATTGCAGAGTTTTGAGAAATTAAAAGTTAAAGTGCGAGATTGGCTTCATTATTATCAAATAATGGAGGTTTACAAGATGGACAGGAAAATTGGCTTCCAGGTGGAAAAATCAAAATTAGAAACAGAACTGCTAGAACCCAATACTAAGAACTTGTCAAGAATGTATAACTTGCTGTTGAAATGGAATACACAAGATGAAACAGTGAAATCAGCTATGATAAAGTGGGCACAAGATATTGGTCATAACATTATGTTTGCTGACTGGGAACAGTTGTGGACCACCGGTATGAAATTTACGGCATGTAATGCCTTAAAGGAAAATATTATGAAAATGATCTATAGGTGGTACATGACTCCAGTCAAGCTTGCAAAAATTTACCACTTGTCTGATAATAAATGTTGGAAATGTAAAGAAACTGAAGGTACTTTTTTTCACCTTTGGTGGACATGCCCAAAGATTAAGGCTTTCTGGGAAATGATATATAATGAAATGAAAAAGGTATTTAAATATACCTTCCTTAAGAAACCAGAGGCCTTTCTCTTGGGCATTGTCGGCCAATTGGTGCCAAAGAAAGACAGAACATTCTTTATGTATGCTACAACAGCAGCAAGAATACTCATCACAAAGTATTGGAAGACACAAGATCTACCCACCTTGGAAGAATGGCAGATGAAGGTGATAGACTATATGGGATTGGCAGAAATGACTGGCAGAATCCGAGACCAGGGGAAAGAGACGGCGGAAGAAGATTGGAAGAAATTTAAGAACTATCTTAAGAAACATTGTAAAATTAATGAGTGTTAAAATGATATGGCTTTAGAAAGTAAGTGGACTACAGCTGTAAAGATTAAGTTAAAAGAAAAGAAAGATTAACAATTAGATAAAATTAAGGGTGAGGATTTGCTGAATTAAATATTTGAAATTGGAATGCAGAAAGGGGAGGTATGAGGAGGTCGGTGAAGTAAGTTTTAAGAAAATAAGGATTTGAAATTATACTTCTTTTCACTTCCGGAGGCGGCGCGAAACGGCAATGGCGGTCTTCTTCAGCTGCTGAAGAGGGGCTCCGCGGAAAAGGGTCGTGCGCTGCGGCATAGCGACGACCCACTTAGAAAAACCACGGGTAGAGTGAGCCCGTGGCCGTGGGGTTCGGTGGGCACCAGGAGCGACCTCGGAAGCGCAGAAGGGACCCCGTAAGGGGCTCCGGAACGTGGAGGGGGTAGCGGTGCTGTGAATCCATCGCTCTTTCCGCGGAAGCGAAGCCGCGCGGCTGCTGCTGATGAGCGCTGACCTTTCTTCTTTGAACATTTGATTTGAAACAACATACTCGTGAGTAAGAAATCTGAGACATTATTTGAACCTAAATTTGTGAATTTCGGCTGAAAGCGGGAGACGCTAAAAAGGAAGTCAGTCTTCCGGCTCTGTTTAAAGTATCGAGCAAAGACTTACTAAAGCGGAAGCGCTAAAGGGAGTTTAAAAGAAGTTGGAATATACCCTGCAAATTCAGATTTGACTGTTTAAAAGTCAAGGAAAAGTTTAAACTGTATTATAAGTGGACAGAAACTGTGATTTCCTCTTTACCTTTGGTGGATTATAAAGTTGCGACACCCAGCTCTCGGGCTGCCTGGATATAAAGTAACATCAGACTGCGGCAACTATATATAAAAATACAAAGTTACATTGGGCTACTCTGTAAGTTATAAAAAAGGAACTGTTGCATGCACCTTTGTAAATGACTTCTATTCTCTGCAGTTAAAAGTGAATTTAGAGGACTCTCCCCCTTGTCTTGGATTTTACCTAACTTTTTCTTTGGGAACTTAATGGTGGAAACTTTTTATCCTTCTCCCTAATTTCTGGGGAGCTCCCCCTGCTGGATTGTGGAATTACTAGTCTCTGAGAACTGCGGGTTGTTTTGGAATTTTTTACGTCTGGATGTTTACTTTTTGGATTGCTTTTCCCATGGGATTTACAATTTGACCTTGACACTTGGACAGCTGTGGAATGAGTGGTGCAGCAAAAACAAGGGCTGGCAAGAAAGCAAAACAAACTGAACTTTTGCAATTAACTTTGCCTGTGCAGTCACGTAGATCATCTGTTCCAATTGTGACAGGTCTGCAAGAAGGACAACCCAAACAGCCAGCTTTTGGGGATATGGCTGCAGGAGGGCTAGACCCTGTTTCTAAAGAAATATTGGATCAGCTGGCAGCACTAAATAAGAAAGCTGACGAACAAGCAGCTAAATTTGAGGAACAAGCGGCTAAATTTGACCAAGTGACAGCTACAATTAATAAACTGACAGATCAAGTCGCTCAAAATACACAGGCAGTAGGCAATATTGAAAAGATTACAACAGAAAATCGGAAATTAGCTGAGGAAGCAAATACAAAAGCAGACCAAAATAAAAAGAGGATAGAGGAATTAAGAGGGGAAGTAAGACCACTGAGCAGACAGGTTACTGAACAGCAAGCGTACCTGTCCATGGCGGAACTGAAAAACAGGGAAAATAATCTCAGGCTTAGAAACATCCCAGAACTAGAAAAAGAAGATCTGATTGGCTTTTTGACGGCAGAAATATCTAAGTTCTGGGGTCTGGCAGAAGAGAAGGACTTTAAAATTGTCACCGCTTTTAGATTGGGAAGAGTGGCCAAGAAGGATAAGCCAAGGGATTGCTTGATCATCTTGAGATCCAAGCAAGAAAAAGATAATATACTCGGCCTGCATTTTAAAAATTCACTGGTGATTCAGGGAAAGACAGCAGAAATCTTCAGAGACATACCAAAACAGTTGTTGGATTTAAGAACTACATACAAAGATCTGGCAAGCTTACTGAGAAACAACACAATCCCTTACAGGTGGGAATTCCCTCAAGGACTATCTTTTACTTTGAAAGGGAAGAAGATAAGAATCAGAACAGCAGAGGAGCAAGAAAAGTTCCTAAACGATCATGGGGAGGACCTTCGGAAAGGAACAGCAGGTGCTTGGCCACCTCCTACGCCTGGTGCAAAACCAGATCCACTTCCAGAAATAGACGACAAGGGAGACAACCCTATTGGTTGACAAATTGATCCAGGATGTCTCTGCAGCTTTTTAGTTGGAATATTCATGGCGCAAATTCTCCCGAAAAAAGGAAAAGGATTTTTCATATATTGAGGAAGGAACAATTAGACGTCATTTGTCTTCAAGAAACACATGTGACTAGGCTCCACAGGAGAGTGTTAATCAATAAGAGACTTGGCCAAGAATTTATCTCATCGGACAAGGTTAAAAAAAGAGGAGTAGTGATATATGCAAAGGAGAGCCTAGCACCAAAGTTTGTGTATAAAGATGAACAAGGAAGAATTCTGGCGATTGAAATACAATCACAAGGAGAAAAATTTTTGATAGTAGGAATCTACGCACCAAATGAGGGGAAATCGGAATTTTATAAGAAGCTGCATGAGATAATGCTGGACCACATTGACTATACTAACATCATTTTGATGGGAGATATGAATGGGGTTGTCTCCACATATATGGATAAGTCACAAAACCAAAACTTGACTAAAGATGGCAGACTACCAAAGACTTTCTTCGAACTTACAGACAATATGGACTTGATTGACATCTGGAGGACAAAGAACCCTTTAGGTAAAGAGGGAACATTCTTTTCTGAGGCCCACCTATCTTGGACAAGAATTGACCAAATTTGGATGTCTAGAGGACTGGCACCTAAGACTAAAAAAATAGAGATCTGCCCCAAAACTTGCTCCGACCACAACGCTTTGAAAATAGACTTGAGACTTACACCAGCTGGATCCTTCAGATGGAGAATGAATGACTTTCTATTTAGAGATCAGGAAATTGTTAAGAAGGCCCAAAAAATGTTGAAAGACTATTTTGAAATAAATTTGAATACTTCGGTGGAAAAGAAAATAATCTGGGACGCGAGTAAAGCTGTTATGAGAGGGTTCCTGATACAACAGAACACCATCAAGAAAAAACTCTGGAATGGTAAAAAGGACAAGATTTTGGAGAAGATAAGAGACGGAGAGAAAAAGCTGAGACTAAACCCAAAATCAAAAGAAGTTTTAAGAGAAATAAAATTCCATCAAGCACAATATGCGAAATTGATAAACCAAGAAGTTGAATGGAAAATTAAACAGATGAAACAAAGATCATTCGAATCGGCAAATAAATGTGGGAAGCTGCTGGCATGGCAGCTGAAAAAGAGACAAAAACTGAACTTTGTTACCAATCTGGAGGTTGAAGGAGAATGTATTCAGAAACCAGAAGAAATTAGAAAGTGTTTCCAGAGATACTTTAAAAAATTGTTTACTCAAGGACCCCAAGTAGAGACCGAGATAAACAATTTTTTAAAAAGCTATGGCCTGCAAAAATTAACACAAGACAAACAAACAGCCCTGAATTATAAAATAACACAACAGGAAATTGAAAGTGCCATTCAGAATATGCAATTAGGCAAATCCCCAGGCCCAGATGGACTTACCTCCAAATATTATAAGACACTGAAGGAATATTTGACCCAGCCACTAATGGAGGTATGTAACCAAATTATGGAAGGGAAGGGGGCACCAGAATCGTGGAAAGAGGCATTCATCACTTTGATACCAAAATTGGAATCTGAAAAGACTCAACTTAAGAACTACCGTCCCATCTCACTCCTAAACGTGGATTACAAAATTTTTGCTGATATTTTGGCAAATAGATTGAAAAAAGTTTTAAATGAAGTAATTCATAAGGACCAAGCAGGCTTTCTCCCTGGTAGGCATTTGTCTGACAACACCAGGAACATTACTGATGTTTTGGAGTTACTACAGACAAATTTGAGCACGAAAGCAGTTTTGATTTTTATAGACGCTGAGAAGGCCTTTGACAATATATCTTGGAAATTTATGAAGAAAAATTTGGAAGGGATGGGAGTGGGAAGGGCGTTCCAAAATGGTATTGAAGCAATCTATTCAGAACAAAAAGCTAAATTGATTGTTAACAATGTGGTGACAGAGGAGTTCAAAATTGAAAAAGGGACACGACAGGGGTGCCCCTTATCACCCTTGCTATTTATTTCTGTCCTGGAGGTGTTGCTGAACTTGATTAGGAAGGACCAGCAGGTGGAAGGAATACAGGTCGGAGGAAAACAATATAAACTGAAGGCCTTCGCAGATGATTTGGTTTTGACAGTACAGGAGCCAGAACCTAGTACTAAAAGAGCTTTAGAACTAATTTCGGAGTTTGGTCGGGTGGCGGGATTCAAGTTGAACAAACAAAAAACTAAGGTCCTGGCAAAAAACTTGACACCTTCAGAAATAGATGGGTTCCAGAAGGAAACAGAATTAAATGTAGTTACAAAAGTGAAATACCTGGGGGTTAATTTGACTGGGAAAAATTTGAATTTGTTCAAAGATAATTATGAAAAATGTTGGTCTGAAATTAAAAAGGACTTAGAAATTTGGTCAAGATTGAAACTTTCCTTGTTGGGAAGAATTGCAGCAGTTAAGATGAATGTATTGCCAAGAATGTTGTTTCTGTTTCAAACCCTTCAGATCGTGGACAGAGTGGAGTGTTTTGGAAAGTGGCAGAGGGACATTATGAAGTTTGTCTGGCAGGGCAAAAAGCCCCGAATAAAATTTAAAATACTAACAGATGCAAAGGAAAGAGGGGGATTTGCCCTGCCGGACTTAAGGTTGTACTATGAAGCTGCATCCTTCTGCTGGATGAAAGATTGGTTTTTGTTAGAAAAAACTGATGTCCTAGATCTTGAAGGGTTTAACAATGCTTTTGGGTGGCATGCATATTTGTGGTACGACAAGGTAAAGATTCACAAATTGTTCAAAAACCATATTGTCAGGAAAGCTTTATTTATTGTCTGGACTAAATATAAGGACTTACTTGAAAATAAGACCCCGAGGTGGCTATCACCGACGGAGGCTAAGGCCAGAAAACTACTTAACATGGAGAGTGGCTGGGCAAAATACTGTGAGATAATAGAAAGAGTTGGTGATACTTGGAGGTTGCAGAGTTTTGAAAAATTGAAAGGAAAGGTGCGAGACTGGTTTCACTATGCCCAAATTCTAGAGATCTTTAAAAAGGAAAAAAAAAATTGGTTTCCAGGTGGAAAAATCAAAATTAGAGTCAGAACTTCTTGAACCTAAGACGAAAGTGCTTTCAAGAATGTATAACTTGCTGCTTAAATGGAACACTCAAGATGAGACAGTTAAATCAGCCATGATAAAATGGGCACAAGACATTGGGTACAATATTATGTTTGAAGACTGGGAAAGGTTATGGACCACCGGTATGAAATTTACGGCATGTAGTGCCTTAAAAGAAAACATTATGAAAATGATGTACAGGTGGTACATGACCCCAGTCAAACTCGCAAAGATATACCATTTGTCTGATAATAAATGTTGGAAATGCAAGGAGGCTGAAGGAACATTCTTCCACCTCTGGTGGACATGCCCGAGGGTGAAGGCCTTTTGGGAAATGATTTATAACGAGTTGAAAAAGGTATTTAAGTATACCTTCCATAAGAAACCAGAGGCCTTCCTCCTGGGCATTGTAGCCCAGAGAGTGTTAAAGAAGGATATAACTTTCTTTTTATATGCAACTACAGCAGCAAGAATCCTTATAGCCAAATATTGGAAGGCACAGGAGTTACCCACGCTGGAAGAGTGGCATACGCAACTGATGGACTATATGGAACTAGCCGAAATGACTGGCAGAATCCGAGACCTGGGAGAAGAGGCAGTGGAAGAGGATTGGAAAAAATTTAAGGACTATCTACAAAAACATTATAAGTTATATGAATGTTGAGAATTTGCTAAGTTTTGGGAAAAACATGCTTCAGTATTGAGATTTGAAAATGATGGAAATTAAGTTATGACTGTGAAAAGTTTAAATTTTAGAGTATATAATTAGATGAAAGTACAAAAACACATGAAACAAGGTATTAATTTGCTGTTTATTCTTTATTGTAAAGAAAGCAGGGGATGGAAGATGTGGGGAAGTCCAATTGATTATGAAAAAAGATTCGGAAAAGTGAATTTTCTTTTATTTAATTTCTTCTTTTCTTTTTGTAAAACCGCTTTTGTTGTGTCATTGACGATGTATTCTGACCTTGGAAAAAAAGCAATAAAAAATATTATTAAAAAAATAAAAAAAAGAAATTATACTTCTTTTTTCTTGTTTGTGTTTTTATTGTTGTGTTTGATTATATAATTTGTGAAACTTTAATAAATATCTTTTTTTAAAAAAAAGAGAGATCGGTTGAGCTTCCCTTGGCCTGATTTTTGGAGGCAAAAGTGGCCCTGTTTGCAACAGGACGTTGAGGTGGCCTAAATCTGTGAGATAATCTGAATCTGTCCCCTGCCTTTTAAACCCATCTTGGCTGCTGAACATGTTTGCAAGCTTGGCTACTAACTTCAAGACAATATGAATGATTTTCCTGGTGCCCCCATAAAACTATTGCTTCCCTTTTCTTTTCATTGAATCTTGCTGCCTCCTTCCCTGGGATGAAGCAGAAGGCAGAGTGTGAAAGGTTTATATATATATATGGGGTGCTGTGAGGACAACCCAAATCATGTTTGCATGAAGGTAAGGCTCGAATGACTACTAGCCACAACACTGATGGCAATATACCTTTGAAGACCCATTGCATAGAAATGCAAGTAGGGAAAGCGCTGCTGTTAACACCAACGTCCTGCTTGCAGGCTTCCCATCTTAGGCACCTGGTTGGCCACTGGGAAAAGGATGCTGGACTAGATGGGCCAATGGTCTGATGCAGCAGATCCTGATCTTCTTTGTATGTACAGCACAAACCAACCCAAGGGCTATGTAGAATCAGGTTGAATGATCAGATGGATACAGTTCAGAGAATCTGTACTGCTTCTTCCATTGCCAGGGTTGGATCTTTAGACTATGGCTGACAGAAGTTGCTGTACAAAACAGCTTGAGGGCACCACATTGGGGAAAGCTGGTTTAGTCTGATCTACTGCCCATTACTCATTTGGGAGTTTCTGGCTCCATGATCTCATCATCTGTTTTGACCCTTCAGAATTGTGATTTATGAAGCAGCTAGCTACAGTAATTCTGCTCTTGGTAAGACAGCCATGTTGCAGTTTGCAAGGGGGATTATTATTTATTTCTTCCACTGCTGTCCTACCCTTCCTCCCGAAGGAGCCTGAGGAACCCAGATAGGGGAGCTGTCAGGCTAGTAGGGAAACCTACTAGAGTCAAGGGGTTGGGCGCAACAGCAGGTGCCGCCAAGGAACTGTCCACAAGAGAGTTAAGAACGTGAAGACTAGAGAGGATAAGTGTTGCACCAGCAAGAAAGGAACCAAGGCTTCCTCTTAGGTCTCTTCCAAGCAAGGCCCTGATCCTGGAAGTCTATAAAACAGTGGTTCCCAAACTTTTTTTGGCTATGCCCTGCCTTTTGTTGTTTAATCGTGTCCAACTCTTCGTGACCCCATGGACCAGAGCACACCAGGCACTCCTGTCTTCCACTGCCTCCCGCAGTTTGGCCAAACTCATGCTGATAGCTTCGCAAACACTATCCAACCATCTCATCCTCAGTCGTCCCCTTCTCCTTGTGCCCTCCATTTTCCCCAACATCAGGGTCTTCTCCAGGGAGTCTTCTCTTCTCATGAGGTGGCCAAAGTATTGGAGCCTCAGCTTCAGGATCTGTCCTTCCAGTGAGCACTCAGGGCTGATTTCCTTAAGAATGGAGAGCTTTGATCTTCTGGCAGTCCATGGGACTCTCAAGAGTCTCCTCCAGCACCATAATGCCCCGCCTAAGCATCTCTGAAATTCTGATAACCCCTCCCCAGTGACATATAATTCTTATTATTCAAAAAGTGAACTCCTATTCACGTGGAGGAAGCCTAAAAGGCCATTCACTGTTAATAACTCATTGTTGAATTGCCCCCCTTAAAAACCAAATTGCCCCGCTGTGTGGCATGTGCCCCACATTGGGAACCACAAAGTCAAAGCTTCATTTTCAGAATCAGAATCTGATGAACAGAGACTTTGGGCAATTCTCCACATTCTAATGTCCAGGACCAGATTAAGACATTTAGGGGCTGAAACCCTAATATATATATATATATATATATATATATATATATATATATATATATATATATATATATATATGCAGGTTTTGGTGTCTTCGGGTATCTTCCCGTGTAAGAGTTGGGGTGTCTAGGCGACGTTTCGACGAGGTCTCACTCATCATCTTCAGGCTGGTGCTTTCGGCTTCTTGTTACTAGAACAGAGCAGGATCTCAGTGTTTGAGTTCCTATAAATACTGTTGAGGGGGGTGTGGTGTATAGCCTCCAACGTTCTGGGCAGAGAACGTGAGGCTATACACCACACCCCCCTCAACAGTATTTATAGGAACTCAAACACTGAGATCCTGCTCTGTTCTAGTAACAAGAAGCCGAAAGCACCAGCCTGAAGATGATGAGTGAGACCTCGTCGAAACGTCGCCTAGACACCCCAACTCTTACACGGGAAGATACCCGAAGACACCAAAACCTGCATTCCTGTACCCGTGAAAATCTACGAAAGCATATATATATATATATATATATATATATATATATATATATATATATATATATATATAGTGCCCCCTCATTACATAATGCAAAATAAAAGCAACAGTAAACTGTGAAATAAAAGTTTAAAATAAAAACAACAACAAAGATTTATTGCAACTCATGACAGAATCTGATCTCCCCACATTCATTTTATCTATGTTAGTAGGACACATACAGGTGTGTGGGAATAAGTATTAGAAACAGAATAGAAAAATTGGGGAAGAGTGTGTAGTGGAGTGTAAGGAAGTTGAACAAAGTTCTTATCATTTTTAATCTTTTTTTCAGTGCCCCTGCTTTGCTGGTGCCCTAAGCATGTACTTAGTCTGCCTATTGGGCAACCCAGCATTGCTAATTGTGGAGTTGGTCTGGGTTCATTGATGCCTTTTCCCTTGGGGTGCAGGAGGCGATGGCAGGGGCGGAGGAAGGGGGGTGCGGTGGGGGTGGGCCGCCGAGGGGATCACCACTGGGGGCTGGCAAAATGCCGGGCAGCACTCACCGCGGGCCCTGCAGCACGCCCGAGCCATGTGTCTCTCCTGGGAGTGACACGGTGGCTTGGGCGCCCTCAGGCTCCGTGCTGCCCCAAATGGTCTGTCCACCACCTCCCCCTTAGCTGTAGGGCGGCTGAGTGGAAGGAGGCAGGCAGACTCCTCGGAGGCCCCACGGTGCATCCTGCCCCAGCTCCCCCCCCCCCACAGCTGGTCCCGCCCCAGCATGCATGTGGCCCCGCCCCTGGGTGCAGGGCACACACGCTGCCCTAGGCACCCAACTGGCTTCTCCGCCGCTAGGTGTTGGTGCTGAGTCCTGAGCCACAGGGGTATCCCAGGCACGTGGCAAATGGTATCTGTCCAAGCCCTTCACTTTGGCGGGATCAGAGGCTATGTACATGTTAGCAGCTAGAAATGTGTCCCCCCCACCCTACCCCGCTGGTTGTATTACAAATTGCTTTCTCGCATTGCAAGTGTTTGTGTGTTCCTTCGCTCTATTTGTGTTCTTTGATTTATCTTTCTGTGATGAACTCCAGCTCACTAAAACTGTCATCCACACGTGAGCAACGGCTGCCTGAAAAGCCTCTCACACATCTCGGCTTAACCGTGGCTTCTGCTTCGTAATCAGATAGAAACTGGTTTGAGTGTCGGATGGAAATTCCCAGGTGTCAGAAAAGGCTATTTATGTATGCCACAAAGGCGGCTCGTGTTTTGTTAGCCCCAAAATGGAAAACGAGCGAGGTCCCAAACAAAGGAGAATGGCAACTTAAACCGATGGAATATGCACAGCTTGCAGATCTAACGTAAGGAATAAGAGAACAAGAAGAACATTCTTTTAAAGAAGATTGGAAAAATTGTTTACTGAATATATAGGGGGAAATTGTGTACGCTTGAAAATGTTGTCAGCATGAAGATAAATTCAACAGTGTAAATAAGTTTTGATGGAAGTAATACAGTGGACGCTCGGGTTGAGAATGTGATCTGTGTGGGATGCACATTCGCAACCTGCAGCGTTCGCAAGCCACAGTGGCACTTCTGCGCACGCATGGGTTGTGATTCAACGCTTTTGGGTTTTGGCGGTCCGCAACCTGAAAAATACAACCTGAAGCATCTGTAACCCAAGGTATGACTGTAATGAAATTCTGAATGGTTTAGTTTATATAAAATATGCAAGGATTTATGCTATGTAAAATGAACCATGGAAAGAGAAGAAGGGAAGTCAGTGATATTTTAAGGTTGTATAAATGAATATTCTAAATTGTAAAACAGAATATATATATATATATATATAGAGAGAGAGAGAGAGAGAAAGAAAGAAAGAAACTGGTATGAGGGAAAACACATCAAACAGGGCAAAGCCAGAGGCAAAAGTGGGCACAGCAATGGGCGTGACTTCCACCTTTGCAGGGGAGCCTAAATTCCAGCCATGCAAAAGCCCAAAGTTTCTTTATACATGTGCATCTCTCAATCTTCATCCCAGGAAGCAATTGAGGGGCACATTCCTGCCAGGCTAAAGAACCGAAGGAGGACATTGAGCAGGACTAGTGAAGAATGTAGTCCAGGGAGAGCAGGCATAGTCTTGAGAGAGTCCCAGGGACTGGACTGAAGGGCCTGGGGGCTGCTTGCAGTTCCTGGCCCTGTGTTTCCCCAGACCTGGCAAGAGGCTCAGCCAGGCCTCCAACACACCTCTTTGCCCTGGTCTTTGACACTTGAGATGTGTGCTTTCTGGATCCACCCAAATTCACGTGACTGTCATTTGTTTCAACTGTTTTTGATACTGTATTTTAAATTGTTGTAACCTCAAGTACAAATACCTGCTGGAAATGTAAAGAAAAAGAAGGTACCTTTTACAATATGTGGTGGTCGTGTATGGCAATAAAAGCTTTCTGGGAAATGATATATAATGAATTGGGAAAAAAAATGTTTAAAATAACTTCTGTAAAAAAAGAAGCTTTTTTTATTAGGAATTGTAGGTGCCAACATCCCTGAGGAGCAGAAAAGACTTTTTATGTATGTGACAACAGCCACATGGATTCTACTAGCCCAGAGATGGAAAGAAGGAGTCTCTACCAGAGAGGAATGGCAAAACAAGCTGTGGGCTATGCTCAAAAGGCAAAGCTGACCAGAAAGCTCAGGAACCAAGAAGACAAAAACTTCAAGAAAGAATGGGAAAAAATTATAATCTATTTAGGAGAGCACTGTAAGCAGATAAAAACTTTAGCAGGATTTTAATAACGCTTGCAAATGTAACAAATGTTACAGACAATATGGTCAGATACAAAATATAGATTATGAAATAGTATGCAGTTGAAAATGTTGACAACAGGACCCATGGAGGAGAAGGTGAGAAGTCTCAAGATTCAGATAAATATATATGGATGTGTACCTGGTATTGTTATAACTTTACACTTGTAAAATCAAATAAAAACAATTTCAAAAACAATATTAAATTGTTGTAACCTGTCCTGGGACTTACTGGTGGAGGGTGGGCAATAAAATTAATTAAAATGGTCATCCCCATTTGTAAGAATGTAAGTGAAATGAGTGGATAAGAAGGAACAGTTGGTCCATCAAAGTGGAAAGGGTGTGTGTGTTAAAGAGTCTTTTGCTCCTATATTGGTACACATGGGAAGAGAGGCAATAGATGGTGCCCCTTTGAATTGCTCCCCAAGTCACTGGCTCCCTCTAAAACATTGCCCTTGTTTTAAAAAAGTGTTTGCCAACACCTCAGTGCCAGTCTGGTAGAGGACAGGTCCCCTGGAATAACCTTGCTTGAAAAGAGGGCTTTCCTTTCCCTTCTGAGATGAGGCTGTTAAGTTCTCCCATCCATCACAGCACAGCACGTCTTTTAATTAAAGGGAGCTGAGACGAGAAGATGACATGCAGTCTGGATCTCCCAACACCAGCCTCCCTCCTCCTTGGCTTACGGTGTTAGTGATTGTTCTTCATTAGACAATAGAAAGCTTCCATTACCCGAGGTAATTCAAGACAGTGAGGTTAATTGCTGTCAATGCCAGAGATGCCAGTGCATAAGTCTGATGCAGAGGATCTATTTGGGATGCTATTATTATTATTATTGCAAAGACCGTCGCATAAGGCAGCTTCCCAGGTAAAAGCATTCTGCGAAATCCTGTTAGGAGTAGGATTTCTTACCCCCCACAACCTCAACTCTCCATCTTCAGACCAATTGCCATCAGCCACTTAGCACCAGCACGTCAGCGGAATTAAAATGCTGTCTGTGATCACTTTCCCAAGCAGAAGAGGTGGCGAGTGTTAGATCTCGTGGGAGCGCAGAAAGGCTTTCAGAGCTTGAAATACTGGTGGTGCTGGACATTTCATTGATGTGCAATGAAGAAACGGACAAGAAGAGAGAAGGTGAACTTCCTGCTTAAGAATTGTCTGCTCATCTGATGAGATGCTGGAGAATCAGCCCTTTCCTGGGAAAAATCAGATTCTGTGAGTTACCAGGTGGTAGCTATGATGATGATGAAGGTATTCCTGCTCCTCATTTTTGTTGCAGGTAAGATTTCAGGTATGTTATTATTACATTGCCATCTGTATACATGGCATCTTTCAGGGCAACCTAAGCAGGTCCTTGCCCTGAGGAGGCTACAGTTTTGACTTCAGTACGTACTTGGGGAGAGAGGGGAAGGGAAGGGAAGATTTGATCACTTGGTCAATTCATACACTCACACTCCTTGCTCAGTAACTTAGCACTTGGTGATGACTCTCAGCTGAACACCTGAGTAGTCAAGTATGCGAGTCATAAGTTACTCATTTAGCACGCTTCTGAGCCACCTTTTCACAGTTCAGGGTGGTTTGTGTCAGCTAATGCAAGAGGTTAAAATACACACAAAACAACCAGTGATCTAGAAAAGGAACCAGCAGGCTAGCCAGAAGTCCACCCTGAAAGGTAATAAGGAGGTGGAATTCTCCTTGATGTTATAGCCACTAAGGCCCCTGTTCAGACATGCAGCAAAATCAGGTGGCAATAATGCTTGACCTGCAATGTAGCACTTTGCATGCTTTAGTGCTGTTTGGGGGGGGGGAGGTGTAGAAGCAAGCAGAAAATTTGGTTGCTGGTGAGAGCCCTTCTTTCAAACATGCCGGATTTTACATGTGTCTGAACTGCACTTGGTCCATAATACAGCGGGGATTGGGTGATTTGATCACATGACTTCTGTGCTATGTCAGCTGCGCTGGCTCCCAGTCCATCTGCGGACCCAGTTCAAGCTGCTGTTTCTCACCTTTAAAGCCTTCATGGCATTGGGGTGCCTGAAAGATCATCTTCTCCCATAGAGACCTCCACCTGAAACTCAAGATCCACTTCCCAGGCCCTACTCTGAGTGTCCTGTCAAGTGGGGTGCAACAGGAGGCTACCAAGGTAGGGTGGCCACATGTTTTGCTGCACAGAAGACAGTTCTCTATTTGATGGGCTACCCAGTTTAAAGAATTCTACGGAACAAGAGCAAGGGGGCAATTAGAAGTTGCCTGTCAACAAATTTCAGCACCTGGACAGCAAACTGAGCATAAACACAGGCTACCTGCCCCATTTCTTCCCCACTGAGGGGAGATATACTGTATTTCTATTAAAGCTAGAGTAATTGTCTCCAAATGCACATCTATACATATAACTTAGTCTATGTAAAAATTTTACATGCAAATCAGTGTCCCCTTTTAGTCCTCTTTTTAAAGTGATGTGCATTGTTCTTTTCTTGGTGATGGAGCAGTCACCCAAAGGAGAAGACATTTTTGATGGTCGTAAAATCCATCTGCCCTTATTCCGCTCCCATGAGGCTTGCTTTGAGCTTACATTTTGGCCTCGTGAGTGTCTCTTGAATACTTTTTGGTGTTGTTCTCTCCGGACTTTTAAAATTGTGATTTTAATATCTCACTTGTAATCCTCTCTTTACCGCCATGTTACTGTTACTTCTGCTGCAGAACTGTTTTGTTTTTTTACTCTTCTCTGCTGATCAAATATTTATGCTGCCATTTGTTGGGTTTTATATTTAAAATCTTGATAGTTACATCTTGCATTTCCTGGCTTTTTGCTTGTGAACCATTCAGGGAATGATGGTCAGCCATACAAATGCTACAAGTAAGCAAACAAACCAATACAAGCAAGGTGATTGTTTTCTTTATGGGGGCATCTGAAACTGCCAGCTTCCCCCTGCAGTCTGAAGTGGCACAGCCTATGAGAAGATTTGCCCCCATGATTTTTGTGCATGCACAAAAGCAGGACTCATGCCTTGCACATATTTGCAGGAGGTGGAATGAGTGCAGAGATGCTGGATTTCAACCCCTTTAGGGAAGGAAATTCTCTATGTGCAAGACTATTATAGTCAGGACATTCTGTGTGTGTGAACCTATGATTTTGCACAAAACAGAGGCAACTGGGAGTCATGGGTGCAGAATACAGTTACCCAGGAAAGGCTGGCCACAGTAGTTCATACGTTGCTTACTTCTTGACTAGATTACTGTGGGGCTTTCCTTGTGCTTGATCCAGAAGCTGCAGTTAGTGCAGAGTGATTCTCCACGACTGCTGATGGGAGTGAGGCCTTGTCAGCATATTACACCTGTGCTCAGAGACCTGCACTGGTTGTCTATTTGGAACTGGGTAAAGTTCAAGGTGTTACCAGGGCTCTTTTTTTCAGCCAGAACTCACTGGAACTCAGTTCCGGCACCTCTCAGGTGGGTGCCATTGCCATTAGAAGAGAACAAGGGAGGTGTTCATAGTGAGTTCTGGCACTTCTTTTTCTAGAAAAATAGCACTGGGTGTTAGTATATAAAACCCTTAACAACTTGGGACCAGTTTATCTTCAAGATTCATCATCAAATCTTTATTACGGTCATAGACTAGCATTAATAGGGTGGGGTACAATCATTTAAAATCTGTAAAACATTTTGAAGAGCTAAAATTATTAAAACAGAAGGTGCTATAAGAATCTAAAAGAAGGGTTAGGAGCACTAAATGGAAGTGGAAGAGCATAAAATGTTAGTATATAAGAGGCTATGACTATCAGTTTACAAAGCACTCTGAAATGAGTGTTCACTAAATCTAGTTTGTGTCTCAGGCACCTACAAGATGGCCTTACCCCATATACTCCCTTTTGACTGCTTTGATTGGTAGAATTGGTAGGGTTACAGGTGTCACGTAACACTCATTCTGCATTTGTAAGAACTCAGTCTTTTAGTGGGGGAGCACCTACCCTTTGGAACTCCCTGCCTAATGATATCAGGCAGGCATCTTTGCTGCACACTTTTCAGCACCTGATGAAACTTTTTTGTTTAGACAAGCCTGATCCGATCTTTAGAAAGCTGAGGCAAGCTTTAATCTGCTTTTAGTTTATTGTTATTTTAACTTTTCGAAAGTCTTAAATTATTGTTGCTAATTCTTCTTGCTTACAATTTTATCTTTTTATTCTATCTGTAAACCACTTTGAGGTCCCCTGTCCCCTGTCAAGTGTATAAATCTTATGAAATAAATAAAACCTCAAGGATAATAATACTAATAATACTAATAATAATAATTTATTTGTACCCCGCCCATCTGGCTGGGTTTCCCCAGCCACTCTGGGCGGCTTCCACAGAGACCAAAAATACACAAAAATGTCACACATTAAAAACTTCCCTGAACAGGGCTGCCCTAAGATGTCTTCTGAATGTCAGGTAGTTGTTTATCGCTTTGACATTTGATGGGAGGGCGTTCCACAGGGCGGACGCCACTACCGAGAAGGCCCTCTGCCTGGTTCCCTGTAGCTTTCCTTCTCGCAATGAGGGAGCCGCCAGAAGGCCCTCGGCACTGGACCTCAGCGTCCGGGCAGAACAATGGGGGTGGAGATGCTCCTTCAGGTATACTGGGCCGAGGCTGTTTAGGGCTTTAAAGGTCAACACCATCACTTTGAATTGTGCTCAGAAACATACTGGGAGCCAATGTACTGAGAAGCCAAGCAGACATTCCTGGTTCTTGATGAGGAGCAAGTATTTCTCCCTCTCTGAGTTGCTCCAGTGATGCTAAAGTCTTGTGTAAGCGGCTCCCTTCCCTTGATTGCGTCACACTTCTGGTGGTCTCTCTCTATCACAACCCAGAGTCTCACCGAAGCAGCACAAAACTCCCAAGCTGCAGCCAAACTGGCGAGGAATGTTTCTGACACTCCCAGAGGGTAGGATTAAAGCACGTGAATGTTTGCTACAGGGGGCTAATACCCAAAAGATACTTCGCAGCTTTGAAATGTGGCCACTTCAACCTTACTTCCCTGTGTGCTCCTACACCGGGGAGGTGTTGTTATTATCAACAACGTCTATTCGTTTAGCTCCGTTGACAGTTGAGTTTTAGGAGCCTCATTTGCAACGCTTCCAGGCTGCCGAAGGAAATGTGCAGCTGCTAATGATGAGAGCCATCTCTGTCCCTGACATTAGCTCAAGCACGTTGCTTGTTTCCACAGTTCTTGCTGGAACGCAGCCCAGAAGCATCATGCTCCTTGGTGGTAGCCACAATGGGGACAGGTGGGCACAAAGCTCGCAACGATATTGCGCCACAGCCGACAATTGATCGTTATTAGGCTTATTTTTAGCACCATCATTAACTCCATCGAGCATTGCTGTCCCCATGGAAACGTCCGGTTTTGACTTCTGAATCGGTGTAGCAGGTTAAAGTCTCTAACTTGGTTCCATTTTGGACACAGGCCAGCGGGCGTTGAGTCTTCAGCAGGACTTCCACGCATTGCACTGTTTTTGGGAATTCATCAAGCTCAAAAATCTGCTTGATGCAGATTTTATGAATGGGGCAGCCATATTTATGAATGGGGCAGCACTTACCCCAAAGCAGGGATGGGGAAGCCGTAGCCTTCTAGATGTTGGTAGGCTCCATCTCCCATCTGCCCCAGCCAGCCTGGCCAGTGGGCAGGAGTGATAGGAGCTGTGGTCCAACAAGATATGGAGGGCCACAGATTCCCCATCTGTGCCCCGAAGCATCTCATCTTTATTTATTGCATTAGCCGTGTGGCCATAGCATAATATACATTGAGATAACAACATAAAATAGGGGTGGGGAGGTAAAGGTAGATATCGTCCTGGGCGATTACTTTAACAAACAAAACAAAACAAAAAAACTGTTGAGGCTGGAGGAGGACCGTTAAAGGGTCCTTCAGCTCCTCAGATATGTCCTAGTTCGATTGTCCTTGTACAATAAGGCTACTTGGGACTTCGTTCAGTTGTGCGGCGTATCGACTGCAGCTGTGGTGTTAAAGAAGACGTTGGTGCCGCTTTCCTCTTCATCACACTAAGCAGGAAGTTTGCTGTCATCTCGGTAATCCAACAATCAGAAGCAGGACTTCCTAAACTGGTCTGTGAACACTTGGTGGTCCGTGAGCTTCAGTCGGGTGGTCTGTGTCTGCAAAAGCACAATTAAAAAGCACACATCGTTTAGCACGGTGCTCTCCAATTGCTACGGTGGGCAAAAAAATCTTTAAGTGGTTCTCCAAGATCCTCAGGAATTTTCTGCTGGTCCATGTTGGGAAGAGTTTGGGAACAACTGTCCCAAAAGATCAGGTTCACAATGTGGGGTGCTCCTCAACCCAGCTTTGTCATAGAGGCCCAGGTGTGGTAGAGTGCCTTTTACCAGATGAGACTGGTGTGTCAGTGTCAGGGACTGGGCAGAGGAGAAATGGTGGAGACTGCCTCCCCAGCTTGACCCTTCCAGGGAGGAGGAAGAGGAAGACAGTTTAGAATTACAACAGGGGTTTGAGGGAGGTCACAGCTCAGAGGCAGATGAGGGGGAAAGTTGGGAAATCGTGGGAGAGGAGGAGGAGGAAGAGGAAGAGGGAGCACCAAGGGGGCGACAGCTGATGGACTCAGTGTCTTTAGAAAGCATTCCAGACCCCCCCTCCCAGAACCTGGCGAGCCTTGAAAGTAGGAGAGCAGAGAGCTCAAAGACAAAGGGCACGTAGCAGCACCCATAGAAGTGACGAAAAAGGAAGTGGGAGAGACGGGAGAGACGGGGTGGGGTGGAAATCTACTCGGGACAACGCCATTATCCAAGAGGCTGGGTTCTATAGCCTCTCTCTGTAAATACTGAATAAAAAGTGAGTGGTAAGAAACATTTCCTTGTCTTTGTACATTCCTGGGCAACCGGGCCATGGAAGTCACTGGCAGCAGCCTGATAGTCAGCTGCTACAGCCATTCCTGGGCAGAGACACCTGACAACTTCCAAGTTAAGACTACTGCAATTTGTAGTGCGTGCATATTTGGGATTCACTGCTTATTGAGATTAAGCAGGTGCCTTCACTGTACAGTGGCACCTCGGGTTACAGACGCTTCGGGTTACATGTTTTCAGGTTACAGAACGTGCCGAAACCTGGAAGTACTGGAATGGGTTACTTCTGGGTTTCGGCGCTGTGTGCAGAAGCGCCGAATCACGTCACATGCATGCGCAGACTCGGCGCTGCGGGTTGCGAACGTGCCTCCCGCACGGATCACGTTCTCAACCCGAGGTTCCACTGTACTCTTTTCAGTGCCTCCTGAAAACATTTCTGATTTGACAAGCCTACACAGATGCTTAGAAAGTTGAGGTAATTTTAATCTGTTTTCATATTTTAAGTTTTGGGTACTTTAAAGTAAGGTTACAATTTTTTTTTTTACTGTTTTATCTTTTGTGAACCACTTTGAGGTTTCTTATAATCAAGTGGTTTTTGAATTTTATGAAATCAATCAATAGATGCGGTATAAAACAGCAAAGGTGAAAGCCACAGGTGTTTATATTTACTGGTTGGTGATGAGAAGCACAGCCACTAATGAAGCAAGTTCATAATTCTGAAGCATGTTGTGCATAATAAAATATTTTGGCACTTTGAGCACCTGCTCTCTTAACAGCTGACACATTTATTTATTGATCCATGCATTTATATCATATCTCTTTCTCTAACAAACACAGGCCCAAGGTCAGCCAGTGAGCTTCATGGCTGAGTGGGGATTTGAACCCTGGTTTCCCTCGTCCTAGTCTGTACTCTAACCATATCCCCCAACCAAGTCTTTAGCAAGAACACAAACCATATTTCTAGGGCAGGGACATCCAACTCCTAATAGACTACGATCTACTCACAGTATAAAAAAACCTGGCATTGATCTACCAGAGTTGTTGAGGTTGTTGATCTTGTTTTGGAAAGGCAAAGTTGTTGATCTTGTTTTGGAAAGGCAAAGTTATTGATCTTGTTTTGGAAAGGCAAAGTTATTGAGCTTCTTTTAGGAAGCCAGAATTGTGAAGGTTTTTTTGGAAGCCATAATTGTTGAGCTTTTTTGGGAAAGCCGAAGTTGTTGAGCATTTTTTTTGAGGGGGGATCACTGAGGGGCCAGAGATCTACCAGGATCTACCAGGAACACCCCGCGATCTACCAGTAGATCACGATCTGCCTGTTGGACATGCCTGTTCTAGAGTATATTCCCTGAGTTTAGAAACTAAATTTATTCTTCAGGCCGCTTTGATTCCAGTTTCCCCTTTAAAACATTCCTTTTATCATTCTGATTCCAGTTAAGGAAGGAAATATGCTTTTGCCTCCTGGCTGAGATGAAATCAGGGCTTGCTATTCCTCAGGCTCTGCTGAGGATAACACACCTGCAGCCCTGTCCGTAACATTCTGGTTGCTGTGACATTGATCAAAGATAGGGATCGCTTCCCAGCCCAACTCCTGACATGGCATCCTTCATAAAAAATGGACATAAGCAGCCTCAGCGTGCTGAGAGAGGACATCTCATTTACAGTTTCCTGCTGGAACTCTGGTCCCTTCAGCAGCTCATCAAAACAGCTATCAGAGGCCCGGCAAGCGGGAGAAAGCGTACATCTCGGACCCTGCAGATTAGATTTTGCTCACACACGTTGCCAATTTGCTTCAGCCCAATGAGTTGGTGAGGCTGAGCTCCCCAAGGGCCAGCTGGAACAGTGAGCAGGGGGCGGGGGAGAGAATCTTTTTGCATTTCTGAGGGGCCACTCAGGAATGTGTCACATGCAATTTTGGGTCTCCGTATCTCCCTTCTCCCTCCCGCCCAAATGCTCCCGCATCCCTGGCTCTTTTTCTCTCCTGCTATGCAAACAGATTTTATTATTTTGTTCCAGTAAAGAAGCTTGCTCATATGGGGGAAGGGGTGGGTGGGTTGGAGTGTGTGTGTGTGTGTGTGTGTGTGTGTGTGTGTGTGTGTGTGTGTGAGAGAGAGAGAGAGAGAGAGAGAGAACTAAATTATCTGAGTACAGGATCAGGCACAATCTCATCAGCTCCCAAACCATGTGGCTTTCGGGGTTCGCTAATTCCTATTCCACATTCACTTTTGTGGTCTAGATTCCTGAATGAGATCTGCAGAACACTGAATGAAAAGAAAAAGCCCATTAACTGGAAACACATAGTCTATTATCTTAAAAATTAAAGTGACTTCAGAGCTTGGTGAAAGGCAGTAGTCTGGCTGTCGTGTGACATGAGCTGTCAGAGAAGAAAGGCAGAAGCAGTGCAAAGGCCAAACCAACACCTCTCTCTTTCCTAACCACAGGCAACCTCTGCACCTGACAACTGATGCCAAATGTATCCAATTAGCAGATTGAGCTTTACTCCTTCTGTTTCCCCTGATAGGGACAGAAGCCTTAAGGATCACACAGCCTGATTCAAAGTATATTTGTGCAGAAGCAAGTTCCATTGTGTTCACTGGGAATTTATAACATCCAAATCACTAAGTATACACAGGATCACAGCCTTGGTTACAGATATGGTGGTGGTGAGGATGAATGATTCTTCAACATCAACTTCGTTGGACTGGTCATGTTATGTAGTTGCCTGAATACCATCTTCCAAAGCAACTACTCTATTCCGAAGTTAAAAATGGAACGTGTAATGCTGGTGGTCAACAAAAGAGGTTTAAAGACTCTCTCAAGGCAAATCTTAAAAAATGTGAAGGCCAATTCTGAATCCACACATCCTTCCACAGTAGGGACATGGATTTCTAGGCAGGAGTTGATCGTGGTGAGGGTTTTCCAAGTGGGCCTTCCTCTTAGCATGTTTCTCCCTTTCATCCTGAGTTCAAGTGTCTTCAAAGCCCACGACACCTTTGGTAAAGGCTGGAGCACTCGCAGGCCCGTGTTTCCCAGTTGCCAGTGTTTATACTACATTTTTTTAGATTTGCCTTATAATTGGCTGCATTTTTGCTACCCTTACTTCAACAGAGGTGGTACTCCACGTGCCAGCTGGCCCACTCCAGGCTTTAAGTTAATACCTCTCCGTTAGGCTCTTTGTCCCATCCTGAAGGGTCCAAGCGCTTCAGGAAGAACAGCCCTTCTCAAGAAAGTGTTGTCAGCTTTTTGTCATGTTCCCATCACACTCAATTACCTGTGTCTCTTTGCTTGCCAGGTACTTTGGCTGCCGCCACTCAGCGACCCAGGAACTCTACACTGCACCGCTTGACCCGGCGGCTTCTGAAGAAGTACAGCAAGGGAGTGAGGCCTGTCAGAAATTGGAGCAAGCCCACCATCGTCTATCTTGACCTCTTTGTGCATGCAGTACTGGGCGTGGTAAAGAGAGCTTCTAGCTCATTTAAAGCTGTTGACCTGCAGGGTAGAATAGCAATGAAGTCTCTGCAAGGGGAACACCTTTAAACAGGGGCTAGAGCCCATGTGTGATGTGCTTCTGTAGTCATTGAGGTCTAAATGTGGGTTGGGTGCAAGTAGCTTTGCATTAAATCGAACCCTGTAATGATTACCTGTCTGCAACAGCAATTTTGGAAGATCTGCAGAAGAATATTGCAGCACTTCCAGAGACCAGGGATTTGATTCAGTCAACATTTTAAAGGCAAACCTACCCGGAAAGGAACTTTGCAAAACAACACACAAACTAAAACAAAACCATCTTTTAGAATTCAAACTTTGCAGTGCTGGCCTCCGGCTAAGTAATGTGTGCAAAAATGCATGTACAGTTGACTCGCAGCTTGCGTGCGTTTAACTTGCCCGATTGCAGCTTTAGGCACTTGGCTGGCCAGCATGCAATCATGCAAATTAAACCCATGCAAGTTTGAGGGCTTGAAAGCCCTTTCTGTGCCAGGTTTTCCCAGTGTGGAAAGCGCTATTAAGCTCTCAGACTTGCTTACTGAGTTCTGGGAAAGTCTGGCATCATCTTTGCAAGATCTTACAGGGCCATACGAGATTTCATGGCCTCCAGAGGCTATGCAAGATCTTCCCGGAGCAAGGCAGAGAGACCTTTCCACACCAGGTTTACCTGCCATGGAAAGAGCTTTTAAGCTCTCCTCCTTTCTGAAAGCTAGATATACTATTTTCTGTGCACGTACCTGGGCAAATGATTTGGAGTGCTTCTGGAGTGACTCAAGTTGTGTTTTCCGAGAAGTTTCATCATACATAATAGAATTTGCACACCATTCTCTAGAAACTGAAGCACTTTGCTTTTTCAGTGTTCCTAAATGCTTATCTCTGGAGTGGATAGTTGCTAAAAAGCTCCCCTTTCATACTGATTGAGTTGCTGGAGGCTGGGACTGCTGTAGCAGTAGTAAGGGATCTTCACCCCCCTGACCACTATGTAAGAGGGAAGGGCTGGAGCCCAGTGGTAGAGAATCTGCCTAGCATGCTGAAGGTCCTGAACTCAGTCCCTAGCACCTCCAGCTGGAACCAGAAGAGCCTCCTGCCTGAAACTCTGGAGAATCACTATCTGTCAGAAGTGACAATACAGTTGTACTTTGGATCCCAAACACCTTGGTACTCACCCCTCTGCATCCTGCCCTGGTTGCCGGAGAGGGCTCCTCTGCCACTGGCTTTGGTTTCCGAACGTTTTGGAAGTCGAACGGACTTCCGGAACGAATTCCTTTCGACTTCAGAGGCTACCACTGTACTGAGCTAGGCAGACTTTGCTTTTGTCTGGCTCCATATCAGGCAGGTCCCCATGCCCATAAGATGGAAAGCACAGTGGCTCCACAAGGCCCAGAGCTTGCAAGGGACTGACTTTGCTCATTTTGTTTTGTACGATCAACTTACACGGATGGCGACCGTATTTGTACCCCCTGGTGATCAGAGGAGAGATTTCGCTGTGTAATCACCATTGTCAGACGCTGCCGCTGGCTCTGCAAGAGCGCTCGATGCCTCCCAGGCCTCGGCAGGTGTGCACGCTAATAGAGGAGCCATTCGGCAGGCATTGCGGCACGCAAAGTGCTCCCGCCCCATCTTCCCTGTCGCCTGCGACTCCTTTTGTTGATCTTTTGCCTCCTGTTCCGTGCACATAAAAGGCGGGGAGCAGTCTGAGACTCTCCAGTTATTAGGAGGGCCTTGGGGAAATCTGATTAGACCGATAATCTAGTCAACGGAGAAAGAGCTCCAATTTGTTTAGATTGAGTTTCGTCAGTGCCGAATTCCACGCACCTCCGTCTTCCACTCCACTGACTTAGAGCCTCCCAGACAGACGCCGAGGCAGCTGTTACAACAGGATGCCGAACTGGGGGAAAGATAAATAAGAATGCGGAGGAATTATCTGCATGTTTGCTAACCACCAATTTAAGACTAAAGTAGGCTTCCTATGTTAGGGAGACTAATGAATTCCAATTCTCCCAAATATCCTTTGCTTTTAACAAGCAAGATGGAAGGGGATCCGTACATGTACACCCAAAGCGAGAGAGGAAGGAATAGTTTCAAATGGCACAATGAGAGAAGCAATTATATTGGCCAGCTGGCATGGAGGAAAACTCTGAAGGGGAGTCAAGTTTTACTTTCTGACTCCCCCCCCCCCAACTCCCTCAACTCTGGCACTAGGAATGGAGGGAACGTCAACAGCCAATGGGCTGCCCAAAGCAAAGAGTGCTGATACAGCACTGATAAGCAGGAAAGGTGCTGGAAGCAGAGATGGGGATAAGAATTAGCTGTTCATACAGTGTGGGGGTATGCATAAGAAGACTTAAATCAGGGGTGGGGAATCTCAGGCCTGCGAGCCAAATCCAGCCCTCCAACCCTCTCTGTCTGGCCATCAGGATCTCTCCCCAAGCTGCCCCTCCTTTCCCTAGGGCCACACCCCTTACCATCCCCATTCATGCCCTCCTTGAGTGCTTCTGCAGGGCTGAAGTGTGTCCTTGAATAAGCATCCTGCCGCTTGCGAGGCTATAAGTGTGTGTGGACTGTGGCAGGGTTCCTTGGAAAGTGGGACTACCATTTTTAAACTTCAAAATATTTTCTGAGTTGCCCCCTCCCTTTCCTCTCGGCCCGAGCATGCATGGAATATGGTGGCCATTTCACCAGCACAATGGCAAAATATCTCTCTCACACCCCTTGCAATTATTTCTCTGTTATTCTCTTTGCTAGGAAGGGATGCTTCCAAACTGTGAACCTTCCAGAGAAGAAGGCAATCAACGCTGCCCAGTTTTAAAGCCCCGCTTTTGTAGAGAATATGCATTATTCTTAGCAACCTGATTAATGTCAGAGTAACTAATTAGGGTGGTAGGGAGGGAGAGATGGGTGATTCGTTTACAGTGTCAACAGCCGGCAGCGGTGTGCCATTTTGTCAATGGTAATTTACTGTAAGGAGCAGCAGACAGAGGGGGGTACCTGAGACTTGAGGGTCAACGAAACAGCGTCAGCCAGGTGTAGGAGAAGACAGTGATGGAGATGGGCCTCCAGAGAGTTGTCCATTTGGCAAAATTGATTGGTTCCCCTTATTCTTTCTTAGCTGGATTCCAGGTGCAGCTCCTGCAAATCTAGAGATGGGGCAAGGCAGCGATGAGATAAGGCAGAATAATTCTAGCCAGCACAAGAAACAGGCAAAGCTCTTTCCTCATTGCTTAAACGTGCATAAAATCCTAACCCAGAACAAGGTTCAGGAACATATGTGGACCTCCAGATGCAACTTCTATCACCCCCAAGTTCTGACCACACTAGTTGCTGGGGATGCTGGGAGTTAGAGCAAGGGTTGGCAAAGTTTTTGTGGCTTGGGCTGGTTCACGGTCTTGCAGACGCTGCAGTGGACCAGTGTGTGTGTGTTTGTGTGTGTGCACGCATGTGCAAATGCTATTTCTGGTGCTCCTTCCAGCCCCCACTCTTCTCCGCGCCAGTTTAGTGTGGTGCACAAGAGCCGACCGAGCCGGCGGCAGGGGTCCATGGGCCGGTTAAACGACCCCATGGGCTGCTTGTGGCCCATGGGCCTCATGTGGCCGACCCCTGAGTTAGAGTCTAACAATGTCCAGAGGGTCCCTGGTTCTCTATCCCTCCTGTAGGAAAGCCATAAAGTAACATATGACCTGCTCTGACCTACTGCTCTTAAGAGAATCTCAGGCTGGTCTCCCTGCAGTTCCCACCTTTGACCAGAGACAGACAGAGGCAAAAGAGTTGCACCCCACTCTGGCATGGCTTGGGTCCCATGTCCAACACCAGCTGGGCTCTTAAGCCATGTCCCTAGAACACCTAAGTGGATCTAGTTCCATGCAAATCATACTGTTTGAATTTGCAATGGGAGAGACAGGGATGGAGATGATTTGAAGCCACATGAAAACATCCTATTTAACAATAGGCAAAACCTGTTTAACTCTCTTGGCAAATGTGCAACAATGATAATTTCCTGATTCCACTGTCTTCCATCATAATGATTGTTGTTATCTGCATGATTTGCACAATTTACATCTTTTTCCTTTCCAGGATGCTCAGAATCAAAAACTGACAACAAGCATTTGGTATCGGCAGGTAAGACGATACTGACTGGGGCTGATGGTGTCCCCCCATCTGGAGGGCCACAGCTTCCATATCCTTCCTGTATGAGGTGGTACTCCTGCTGTTAATTGTTAGTAAGCCAGACCTCCCTAATAACCCAAGTAGCCCTCTCCCCCCCCCACTTTTAAATTCAACCCCCCACCCATTTCCCCCACTTCTCTAACCAAAAACCAAACAGATGCTTCTCAGCTCCCATCATGATACATTTGACTTCAGTACAGTTTAGAAATAGCTAGACATGCTCCTTTCTCTCTTTTGCAGATCTGGAAGGATGAGTATCTCACTTGGAATTCCAGTCATTATGATGGGATCCAAGAAATCTCTTTGCCTATTCACCGCATCTGGGCTCCTGATATTATTGTTGGTGAATCGTAAGTGTGGACCTTGTTGGTTTGAGATGATGGTGACTCAGGGTCTCATAAACTTCTCTCAAGTAGGTTTCACCTCGGGCTGCAGTTGTTAAGCTGAAGATGTTTTGATATTGTTGCTTTTCAGTGGCATTTTATTATATTATAGTAATAAATATGGTTTATTGGTTTTAACCGCCTTGGAGGCCTACTGCAGATATATGGGAAAGAGAAAGAAAGAGAGAGAGAATGGAAGGAAGGAAGGAAGGAGGAACCAAAAGGATCAAGGGAATGGAACAACTCAGAGGGGACATTTGACAACTCATGAGTGACAGTTTTTGCCTCAGAACTTGGGAAGTAAGGAATGGAGTAACTCAGAGGGGAGCTGTTCCATTCCCTACATCCCAAGCTCTGAGGCTACAAATGTCACTCATGCCTGAACAAAAGATGCAATATTTAGCAATGGAAATAGTGTTCCCTGGTAATGTACAATACATCATGGGCTGTCCCTCTGCTCTCTCTCTCTTCCTGGTATAGCGTGGATGCCAGCAAATCCCCAGATCTCCCATTTGTCTACTTGAATGCCAGTGGCGTGATCAAGAATTACAAACCCATGCAGGTGGTGTCCGCATGCATCCTGGAAATGTACACTTTCCCATTTGACACACAGAACTGCAGCCTGACTTTCAGCAGTGCTTTGCACACAGGTGAGTCAGGACTTCTGAACCCAGGGACTGGGTGTTATTAGGGGGGAAATCTGTAGCTCAGTGGTAGAGCACCTGCCTTGCATGCAGAAGGTCCCAGGTTCAACCCCCAGCATCTCCAGGTAGGACTGGGAGAGCCACTTATTCAACCTTGGGGCCCCAGATGTTGCTAGACTACAACTCCCATCATCTCCAGTTAGCTTAGCCCATGGCTACCAACATCTGGGGACTCAAGGTTGAAGAACACTGTATAGGCAATATTGTGCTAGATGAACCAATAGTCTGAGGCCACTTCCTCAGTTTCTATCATTGCTTTTATAGCAACACCACCATCCAGTGCTGGCCAAAGGGAGGAACTACAGGGAGTCTGGTCAGACCAGATGAGATGGTCTCAACTGACCAGCGAGAATCTAAGCCCCCAAACAGGTTTTTTGGGCAGGATTGATTGCTCTTCTAACAACTAGGAGACTAGACTCTTGTGTTGGATACAGGCTGCCTCCATTTTGCTTCATGTTTGCCTTTGCAGGACAAGAGCTGGCTCTGAGTGGGAAGGGGCAAGGAGATATACCTTGGAATGATAGGTAGCCACAGACTGGCTTCTCTCCATCATGAGAACTAATTTCTTGACTCTGTTTGCTCCCTCTGAGTTCTCCACATTACTGGAAAAGAATCCTGGGAAGTTTAGTTTTCAGAGAGGGCTAGGAATTGTACTTCTGTGGGGGGTGAACTACAGTTCCTAGGAATCTTTGGGGGATGCAATGTGCTTTAAATGTGCAGTGAAGCTGTAACATAACATTTTGTTCACCACTGGACTTGATCTTAAATGTGCATGACTAATAGTTTTGTCATTTTTTCCACTGCATCCTTTTTAGTTCAGGATGTGGATCTTGCTTTTTGGAGGAGATATGAGGAGATCAAGAGTGACCAGAAGTTGTTTATAAATGATGGAGAATGGGAGTTGGTCTCTGTGCTCTCTGAGCGGCGTATCCTGCAAACTCAGACTGGGAGCATTGCTCAGATTCGGTTTCATGTGAGTACCTGGAACATTGTGACCTGGTCACTCTATCCTCTCCTCTTCCTTTCTCTTCCCTTAATGGCATCATTTAATGCCCCCATGTCCTCTTGTTCTTGTTCTCATCTCTTGTTCACAAAGGCTTCCTGGCTAAACCTGGTCCTTCAGCTTTACTGTTGCCTGGTTTTTGTATTGCAGTTTAGATGGTTGCTGTTCATTCATTTATACTTGTGTTTTTTAAATGACACTTTTGCATTTGATTAAATAATAATAATCCTCACATTGTGAAGCTGCTCTGAGTGCCCCATGGGTACAGGGTGGAATAAAAATACATTTTTTTTACTTTGAAATCAGCAGTGATGTGATAATTGTTAGGAACCCAAGATTTCCAATTGGCGTGTAATGTGATTCAGTGCTAGGAGTAAGAGAAATTTGGTTTGCACCTAGTAAAGATCTTCCTGGTTCTTCTTTCTTCATGCTTCTTCTGCTTCTGTCTTCCAATTCTTCCATCCTCCTCTTCACTTTTCCTGTTTGCTTCTTCAGATGATTGTGCTGCAGAGGCCTTATTTTACCCGGCTCAAACTCCCAGTTTGGCACCCCGCTATTTATAAGGGACACAGGTGGCACTGTGGGTTAAACCACAGAGCCTAGGACTTGCTGATCAGAAGGTCGGCGGTTCGCATCTCCACGACGGGGTGAGCTCCCATTTCTTGGTCCCTGTTCCTGCCCACCTAGCAGTTCGAAAGCATGGCAAAGTACAAGTAGATAAATAGGTACCGCTCTGGCGGGAAGGTAAACGGTGTTTCCGTGCGCTGCTCTGGTTTGCCAGAAGCGGCTTAGTCATGCTGGCCACATGGCTCCCTCGGCCAATAAAGTGAGATGAGCGCCGCAACCCCAGAGTCGGCTATGGTCAGGGGTCCCTTTACCTTTACCTATGCACATTTATACACACACACACACACAGGCTGAGAGCCTCAATGGAGGCTTCACCCAGGGCAAAAAACCCAGCTAGCCCCCATAGCTACAGCACTGACTTCAAGTGTCACATGTCTGCAGTGGCCATGGCACAAACAAACCACACACCATTACCATACATGGACATTCACCACAAATTCAGCACACACACTCAGCATTTCAACCCTCCTCACTCCAGCACAGGAAATGCTGCCTTCGCACAGAATCTACAAACTTACCGTTATCTGGTGCTTCTTTGCTGAATAAATGAGAAGGGAAAGGTGCCAGCTTCAGCTGCAAAGCTGTGTCTGACTGTCGGCCCCCGTTCGCCTCATGAAGGCAGCTAGGCAAGACTGAGTGCTGGTGGGGTCCTCCGCCAGCAAGACAGTTGGCACCTAACCTTGGATAATATTCCATCTCCAGCCTGCAGCTGCTGAACGGGCACCGAATGAGATTGATTCCCTTCATTAGCGCCAATGGGCTGCAAATACCTTTTGTGTACTTATTATTATTACCTGGCGTTAATGGATAATGAAATGGTGGCATAATATCGCTAGCACCTGAAGGGTGTCTAATGGCAAACACAACTAAATCGAAAGCGCTCTCCTCTTTTTGCTTCCTTCCTTGTGCTGGGGAATTTAAAGGCAATGAGCTCCATCGCCTGTTAGGCAGGATGGGAAGGGAAGGATTTGGTTGCTGAGAGAATCATAGGTTGCAATTCAGGACCATGGACACCTCCACAAAACCCTGCCCAGAAAAGAGCTGAAGATTCTGAAGGAACATGCTGCTGCCATTGGCCAATACCAGTTCCCGGTGAGGATGTTTTATGCAGGGTGGCCCGAATCCTATTGAGGGTTCATACTCCACAGTCCTCATCTGAAATCGCCGTGTGGGGTCATCTCAAATTTCTGAGCATTCGACAGACACAATGGTTTTGACTGGAGAAAACAATTGTGCCTCTCAAAGGAATCAGGCTCCCACTTGTGGAGGAATATAGTATGTTGTTGTTGTTTAGTCATTTAGTCTTGTCTGACTCTTTGTGACCCCATGAACCAGAGTACGCCAGGCACTCCTGTCTTCCACTGCCTCCCACAGTTTGGTCAGACTCATGTTGGTAGCTTTGAGAACACTGTCCAACCATCTCGTCCTCTGTTGTCCCCTTCTCCTTGTGCCCCCCATCTTTCCCAACATCAGGGTCTTTTCCAGGGAGTCTTCTCTTCTCATGAGGTGGCCAAAGTATTGGAGTCTCATGATCTGTCCTTCCAGTGAGCACTCAGGGCTGATTTGCTCAGAATGGATAGGTTTGATCTTCTTGCAGTCCATGGGACTCTCAAGAGTCTCCTCCAGCACCATAATTCAAAAGCATCAATTCTTTGGCAATCAGCCTTCTTTATGGTCCAGCTCTCACTTCCGTACATCACTACTGGGAAAACCATAGCTTTAACTATACGGACCTTTGTTGGCAAGGTGATGTCTCTGCTTTTTAAGATGCTGTCTAGGGCCAAGCAAAGCTTATTTGTGGGTTTGACACTACATAAGCTTTCAATCAACACAAAATTTTCTAATTTTGTGGTTTTCAAATTCTCAATGAAATAAGGAACTGGTAGCTAGTGACCAACGTCAGCATTGCTCTCTCCTTCCTCCCATGTTTCCTAGGCCAGCCAGTGCAGTTAAAGTGTCAGACCATGATGCTAGCCCCCACTCAGCCATGAAGCTCATTGGTGATCTTGGGCCAATCTCTCAGTCCAGCCTACCTCACAGGGTTGTTTTGAGGATAACTATGTGCACCACTTTGAGATCCAGTTCAAGACAAGAAGGGATATAAATGTAACAACAGCTGCAACAACAACAGCAGAATTGTGAACAGAACTCTCTAGAATAACTCCATCACAAACTTTGGCACATCTGTGTAAGCAACTGAATTTAGTACAGAACAGCATGGATTGGAAAAATTTATAACAAGCTGCCTTTTCTGTTTTGGATGCCACATCTGACTTGTACTGTCTGCACTAAAAGCAGGTGGAACAGCTATTATACAGAAGCACCAAGTTCAGAGGTCCCTGGATATCAGTCTCTAGGGAGCAATAGCAGGAGTGGGCTTTCCAGAAGCACGTGAACTTGATGGGCCTCTTGTGCCCTTAAGGAAACTGGTGTCACCATTGTGGTCCAGTGGGTCAGCTGAGGCAGAACAGTAGAGAAAGATAGATCACTGCCCCAGAGGCAGTATAAATTCCTTATCTCTGAAGTTTCATTAATTGCCAGCCCTCTCTCTCCATCTGATTCCTCCAGATTGTTATCACCAGACGTCCCCTGCTCTACGTGGTCAGCTTGCTGATTCCCAGCATCTTCCTGCTCGTTGTGGACCTGGGTAGTTTCTACCTGCCCCCGAATTCTGGAACAAGGATAACATTCAAAACCAGCGTGCTGGTTGGTTACACTCTCTTCAAAGTCAACATGTCAGATGAGCTGCCAAGCACTGGGATTGGCACATCTCTGATCAGTGAGTGGAAACAGGGTATCACTAATATGAGTATAACTTAATAGCACAAGGGTTTGTATTGTTTCACACGTGTAATGGGGTAATTCTGAAAAGGTATAGTATTATGCCCATATTGCAGGTGAAGGCACTGAGGCAGTGAGGTTGTGGTTTACCCAGCAGGGGCAATATTCTAACTGGAGCACCAGGAGGTACAGAGCTCATTCTTCCATCCACTGCACTATTACCAGGACAATAGGAGCGGGTTGTGATTGCACCAAAATAAGTCACAGCAGAAAACCAATCTTCTGCTGCAGGCAAAATGCATGGGTGCCAAATGAGCTTTTCTGCAGCAGTAGCCTTGGCTAAAGTGGGTCTCAAAACACAGGCAGCCCCTCTTGGGAAGTATCCCACAATGCTTCAGGTGTGTGTTTTTGTGTGCCTGTCCTGTTTCTGTACAAGCCTTTAGGGGGCATACAGTAGGAAGCAAGGAATGCAAAGCAGGCATCAAAGTTCTCACTGAGGTTGTAAACCAGTGGTGATGGAGCAGTGCCAACCTAGCCCAAGGCAGGCAGGTGGCTGGGCAGCAGGTTCTCTAGGTGAGTTGCTGGGGAGCCAAGCCTGAAGCAGCTGTTAGATAACAGCAGCAGGGCTCCATGTGACTCCCTGGATCAGCTAACCTGGCCAGGCTTCTGTTATCAAGGAGCTGGCCAGCTGGTTTTGCTAGCTGCCCTGTAGTGCAGAGAACAAAGCACCTCAGCCAGTTCACTGAGTTCACTGACTCCCCCCCCCATACCTGATAGATCTGGGGCAATGCAAGAGTCTCTGGATAAGTGCCTATGGCTTGTGGTCATCATCCTCATTGGAGAAGTCCCTTAATATGGGCTCTGTGTGCTGGATCATAGCAATCCCAATGGTTCACAAGTATCTCCTCCTCCTCTTACCCCCGTCTCAGGTGCCTTCTTCACCATCTGCATGGCTCTGCTGGTCCTCAGCCTATCCAAATCCATCTTCCTCATCAAATTCCTCCACTTGGGTGATGACTGCACACGGGATAAGCCCTTTGCTTCTTACTGCTGCAGGAACGCTGCTGACGCTGTGGGTGAAAATGCCAAGGCAGCTAGGAGCGCAGGAGAAAAAGCTGGCACTGCTGCAGGTACAGAAGGCCAATAAGTAACAGGAGACAGAAAACGAGTTTATAAAACTATAAGAAAGTGGATAGAAATGAGGTCTTCCCACCCACACCTCACGAAACTAGAACCGGAGCAGAGGATGTGTGTGCCAGCCCATAACACTAACTGTTGATGGATTAAAGGTAAAGGTAAAGGTACCCCTGCCCGTACGGGCCAGTCTTGCCAGACTGTAGGGTTGTGTGCCCATCTCACTCAAGAGGCCGGGGGCCAGCGCTGTCCGAAGACACTTCCGGGTCACGTGGCCAGCGTGACATCGCTGCTCTGGCGAACCAGAGCCGCACACGGAACGCTGTTTACCTTCCCGCTTGTAAGCGGTCCCTATTTATCTACTTGCACCCGGGGGTGCTTTCGAACTGCTAGGTTGGCAGGCGCTGGGACCGAACGACGGGAGCGCACCCCGCAGCAGGGATTCGAACCGCCGACCTTTCGATCGGCAAACCCTAGGCGCTGAGGCTTTTACCCACAGCGCTACCTGCCTACCCACAGCGCCACCTGCGTTGATGGATTACAGGCATACAAAAGCCCTTCTTCACACAATACATCATTAATTTGTGGAACTCACTGCCACAAGATGCCTTTGGCTTAAATGTCTTTACAGTCATACGTCAGGCTAAAGTTGCTTCAGGTTGAGCGTTTTCGGGTTGCGCTCCGCGGCGACCCAGAAGTAACGGAACTTGTTACTTCCGGGTTTCACCACTCGTGCATGTGCAGATGCTCAAAATGACATCACATGCATGTGCAGAAGCAGCGACCCACACACGTGCAGACACGACACACAGACGCAGGTTGCGTTCTCTCCAGGATGCGAACGGGGCTCTGGAATGGATCCCATTTGCATCCAGAGGTACCACTGTAGAAGAGGATGGAGCAACTTCAAGAAAGAGAATAGGTCTACCAATAGCAATTAGCCATGGTGCCTATATTGAAACTTTAGAGGCAGTCTACGTCTTGAACACTGTGGAGGAGCAATGATGCAGGATAGCTGTGCCTTCACTCTGCCCTACTTGTAGGGTTTTAGGAGGCATCTGTGGGGAACCAGCTTGAATCTAGAGCAGAGTTTCCCAGCCTGGTATCATCCAGATATTTTGGACAATGAATCCCATGAGCCCCAGGCAGCACAGACTGATGGGAGTTATACACCAAAATATCTGGAGGATACCAGACTGGGAAAGACTGAACTAGGTGGGCTCATTGGTCTGACCTCCCACAGCTCTGCCTATGTTCTTAAGGACTGTCCAAGCACAAACCTCATAGATTTGTAGGTAAAACTCTAGAATTGTAGTCTTAGAAGGCACTCCGAGGGTCATCCAGTCCAATGCATGAGGTCAACAAGGAACTATGCCTGCCCAGGACTGAGTTGTAAGAAGGGGTTGGGTTAGGAATGAAAGTGAAGCAAGCCCTCATTCATCTCTTCTTCCAACATGATGAAGTGCTTTTGTCTTTCTGCAGGGATACCCTTGGCTTGGGAAGGCTCATCTGTAAAAGACCATGGCACTGGGACAGCCACACCCCCAATGGAGAAGATCCGAAGAGAACTCCTCCCCATCAGCTCCCACTTTCGTGGCCTAGGCGTTGCTGCCAAAGTGGAGGGAGACTGGCTCTCTCTTGCAAACAAGCTTGACAAACTACTGTTCCGGGCCTATCTTTTAGTGCTGGCTGTGTATGCAGTCACAATGGGTTCTCTCTGGGGGACGTGGAGCTCCCAGTAGGGGCAGCTGGCAAGGCAGTCCAACATGGCACTGAAGAATAGCCACGTGGGCATCTTAAATGACATTCCCAGTCAAATCATTATGCCCACTTACAGCATTGGAGAGCACAATTTAAAATGTGGGGCATCACCTTTGGCACTCGAGCGCTCTCTCAATTTTCTCTGTTGACTAGTCTAGTCTAGTTAAATAAATTTAACATGCATGCATATATATATTTTAAATATGCAGACATAATCATAGGAGAAATAACCATAGGGATCACAGCAGATGTGAAGCGGGAATTTGAAGCTTTTCCTTCTATTTCTGAGAAGTGGCTGTCCTCAGGACTGCAGGAAATGCTCAAAGCCCCTCTCAATTACCGCTGCAGTCCTGGCAAACATCAGTCCCTCCTTTCCAGAAGATGTTATGTGTGTTATTGCCCCACAATAACCTGCACTCAGGTTGCACTCAAGTCCTGCTTCAGGACTCCCGGTTACCTGTTTGGCCACTGAGAAAACAGAATGCTGGACTAAGTGGGCCTTTGGCCTGATCCAACAGCCAGATTCTTGTTATGTTCTTATATTAATGGCCAAGACTTGTTTAAGGTCATACCTAGTTGCCCCTTCTGCCTCATCTCTCCTTCCAGCTCCCCACTTTTTTTTTTTACTGGGCTGAGGGTTATTACCACACACAGTGGGTAGTACTGGGCAGATGTGGCGATGAGATGCCCTCCAGATGTTGTTGGACTTATCAGCCCCTATCAGTTGAACCAATGGGATATGGGAGTTGGAGTCCATCAAATCTGGAGGACACCTTCCTGATGCTATAGGTAACAATCCCTCTTTTCTTATATTGCCTTCAACTCTCTGAGAAACTAGTATCATCACAGAGGTCTTTCTAGCAGGGTTTCAGGGACCCCAGGAGAAAACATGATGGGGTAGATAAAGTGGGCAGCATGTCTTTGACTCCATGGCTGTCATGCTTTATAGAATGTCTCTCCACAAAGTCATGATTGCAGTATCATTCCCAAACCCAATCCAATCAGTGCATCAAATGGGGCATCATTAACCTCATCTCCAGGGCTTACTTTGCTCATAAGATCCATGCAAATGCATTTGGGATGATGGAAGTGCCTCTCCTAGGCTTTTTTCAGCAACCGTGGTTAAGATGCAGTGAAGAACATCAAGAAAAATGAGGTGACCCTTTGAGTGGCACTTCATTAGGATTTCCTGGCAGGGGGAGTTTGCAGAAATCAGTAATGTATGGAAATGAACTGTAATAAGTTTATAGCAATAAACATACTAGTTTCAAAACCATCGAGACTTCAGCTAGCCATAAGTCACTAGCTCCACTGATTTCCACAGAGCAGCCTTCCTTAACCCTTCAGATGGTTTGGACCTCTGTGGAATCACAACTATTCAGTTTTCCATATTTCACTTGGAACATGATATACGAAGTGATGGGGAGATGGAGGGATGAAGGTATGGTGAAAGAAGGAAAAATATGGACATCAGAAGTTTAGGTGAAGTGGCATCAATGAGGGGATAAGGAGGGAGCATTATGGGATGCAACAGTAGCACCCCTTGAGGACTCAAAGCCTGTCCATTTTTCAGATTTTAGCCATGACGAGGAATAGGAGAGGAATCAAAGGTGAATCTGGCTGTCAGCCCAAAATGAAGGCTTAGCAACCATTGCTCTACGAGGTATCAGATTCCACAGTTTTCAGCTTGCATCGATTGCTGGATGCTGGTGATTCCCAGAGGCTTAGCACAAGGGACACAGAGCCCTTCATTGTTAACAAGTAGGCCCTGAGAGGGGTTTCTGTGTCCTCTTCCTTGCCTCCTCTTCCAGAGCTGGAGGAGGTGGAAAAGGGAGGGTTGGAAGAGGAGAGGGGGGATTATTTGGTGGAGGTGGTTTGAAAACTGCCTCACGCTCTCATCGTTTCATTAGCGGTGGTAGGAGCATTTCATGGGCAATTAGTGCTAAGCACTAATGGAGGCAGCAGCAGCAGGTAGAAGAAGTCTCTCTGGACTGGCCGTTTTGCAAAGTGAATTTAGCTGAGCGGGAGGTGTTGGATTGACAGGCTTGGACTTCATAGACTGGAGGAAGGGAGAGAAACTTTACCATGGCTTTCCCTAACCTGGTCCCCTGCTGTCACCATGCTGTCAGGCACGGAATGTCCAGAGTGACAAATTAACTCTTCACTTACAAGTTAAGAGAAGGTGTGTTCTGCAGTCCTGCATCTCTCAGGTACTCCCAGGTGTGCACCTGATGAAGCAGTTGTCACAACAGAGAGGCGCTGCCCCTGACCTTGGCTTACATATCTCCTCTATCCGAGCTGTGTGCAAGCAGGCAAAGACTCCATCTGCTCCTCCCACTTCACTCCCTCTATGATCCTGGGAGGCAGCAAAGCAGGAGAGGTGGAGAAAGGAGCTGCTGGTGGTGTGGAAATCCTTGACTACACACCTGCTTGACCTATCTCTCCCTTCTCCTGCCCCTGTTCTTCACTCTAGGGATGCGGGTGGCACTGTGGTCTACACCACTGGGCCTCTTGGGCTTGCCGATCAGAAGGTCGGAGGTTTGAATCCCCGTGACAGGGTGAGCTCCTGTTGCTCTGTCCCAGCTCCTGCAAATCTAGCAGTTCGAAAGCATGCCAGTGCAAGTAGATAAAAAGGTACCACTGCGGTGGGAAGGTAAATGGCATTTCCATGAGTTTTGATTTCTGTCACAGTGTTCTGTTGTGCCAGAAGCGTTTTAGTTATGCTGGCCACATCACCCAGAAAGCTGTCTGTGGACAAATGCCGGCTCCCTTGGCCTGAAGAGAGACGAGCACCGCAACCACATAATCTCCTTTGACTAGACTTAACCATCCAGGGGTCCTTTTCCTTTACCTCTTCACTCTCCAACGCCACAGCTTCTCCTGCCTCTGCCTCTTGTCTCCTGGCTGTTACAGGTTCTCCCAAGAGACTCCTTCGACGTCAGTCTCCAACCCTGCTTCTCTTGGTGACTACTCCTTAGTATTCAGTAGGTGCCTGGCATCAGCAGATGTTTCAGACAACAGCCAGCAGCTGTAATCCAGAGCAGCAGGAGAACATCAGGTTGGCTTAGAATTTAGAATCATAGAATCATAGAGTTGGAAGAGACCACAAGGGCCATCGAGTCCAACCCCCTGCCAAGCAGGAAACACCATCAGAGCACTCCTGACATATGGTTGTCAAGCCTCTGCTTAAAGACCTCCAAAGAAGGAGACTCCACCACACTCCTTGGCAGCAAATTCCACTGTCGAACAGCTCTTACTGTCAGGAAGTTCTTCCTAATGTTTAGGTGGAATCTTCTTTCTTGTAGTTTGGATCCATTGCTCCGTGTCCGCTTCTCTGGAGCAGCAGAAAACAACCTTTCTCCCTCCTCTATATGACATCCTTTTATATATTTGAACATGGCTATCATATCACCCCTTAACCTCCTCTTCTCCAGGCTAAACATGCCCAGCTCCCTTAGCCGTTCCTCATAAGGCATCGTTTCCAGGCCTTTGACCATTTTGGTTGCCCTCCTCTGGACACGTTCCAGTTTGTCAGTGTCCTTCTTGAACTGTGGTGCCCAGAACTGGACACAGTACTCCAGGTGAGGTCTGACCAGAGCAGAATACAGTGGCACTATTACTTCCCTTGATCTAGATGCTATACTCCTATTGATGCAGCCCAGAATTGCATTGGCTTTTTTAGCTGCCGTGTCACACTGTTGGCTCATGTCAAGTTTGTGGTCAACCAAGACTCCTAGATCCTTTTCACATGTACTGCTCTCAAGCCAGGTGTCCCCCATCTTGTATTTGTGCCTCTCATTTTTTTTGCCCAAGTGCAATACTTTACATTTCTCCCTGTTAAAATTCATCTTGTTTGTTTTTGCCCAGTTCTCTAATCTGTCAAGGTCGTTTTGAAGTGTGATCCTGTCCTCTGGGGTGTTAGCCACCCCTCCCAGTTTGGTGTCATCTGCAAATTTGATCAGGATGCCCTTGAGTCCATCATCCAAGTCGTTGATAAAGATGTTGAATAAGACCGGGCCCAAGACAGAACCCTGTGGCACCTCACTAGTCACTCTTCTCCAGGATGAAGAGGAACCATTGATGAGCACCCTTTGGGTTCGGTCAGTCAGCCAGTTACAAATCCACTAAGTGGTAGCATAGTCAAGACCACATTTTACCAGCTTCTTTACAAGAATATCATGGGGCACCTTGTCAAATGCCTTGCTGAAATCAAGGTAGGTTACATCCACTGCGTTCCCTTCATCTACCAGGCTTGTAATTCTGTCAAAAAACGAGATCAGGTTAGTCTGATATGACTTATTTTTCAGAAATCCATGCTGACTATTGGTGATCACAGCATTCCTTTCTAGGTGCTCACAGACTGTTTGCTTAATGATCTGCTCCAGAATCTTCCCTGGTATTGATGTCAGACTGACTGGGCGGTAATTATTTGGGTCCTCTCTTTTCCCCTTTTTGAAAATAGGGACAACATTTGCCCTCCTCCAGTCTGCCGGGACTTCGCCTGTTCTCCAGGAATTCTCAAAGATGACTGCCAGTGGTTCTGAGATCACATCTGCCAGTTCTTTTAATACTCTTGGATGCAGTTCATCTGGCCCTGGAGACTTGAATACATCTAAACTAGCCAAGTATTCTTGTACTATCTCCTTAGTTATTCTGGACTGTGTTTCCTTTGCTGAATCATTTGCTCCAAATTCTTCAGGTCGGGCATTGTTTTCTTTATCGGAGAAGACTGAGGCAAAGAAGGCATTGAGGAGTTCAGCCCTTTCTGTGTCCCCTGTTTGCATTTCACCATCTTCTCCTCTGAGTGACCCCACTGTTTAGTTCCTCTCTATCCAGTAGCTTCTGGTGGATTCGCCCCACCAACACGGGTGACCTCCCCCAGATCTCACTTCTTCAGGAGGTGAGCTGTGGGGGCTACACCAAGCTCTTCTGATTATTCCAGAAGCCCTCTGCCTCCTAACACTCACCTTTCAACCTCATCCTGCTTCTCCCCAATATATTGGGCTATTATAGTTCTGGATATGAGTTGCATCTATGGCTACTAGACATGGTGCCTTTGCCCTGCCTCCATGGTTGGAGACAATAATACTTCTGAATACCAGTTGCTGGAAACCACAAGAGGGAGATTGCTCTTGTGCTCAACGTCTGCTTAAGGGCTTCCCACAAGCACCTGGTTGGCCACAGTGAAAAATCAATGCTAATCTAGATAAGCCATTGGCCTAATCCAGAAAGATCTTACGTTCCTATGTCTGTAACTGATGGGATTTGACACTTTGGAGGGCATCAGGTAGGAGAAGGCTGCTCTACAGCATTTTAAAATAAAAGTAAAGCATGAATTAAATGCCCCCAGTGCTGGTTCTGCCGCAGTTGATAATTAAACAATGAAATACAGTAGAATCCCTTACTCCAATCCCACGGCCGTTCAAATTCCTGCTTTGCCCCCCGGGCACGTGATTTATTAGCCTTGTTCACTTTTATTATTAAGGACGTGAATGCGACTTGGGAAAGTTTTCTTATCGCTATAATAAATTCCGATTTCCAAAGAGCCGTGAAAATAAATTTGGAAGCCATTACGCACTTCTTTTCTCAGCCAGGCTTCCTCATAAAAGCCTAAGAAAGTGGGAGATATGGCAGGCGGAAGAAATGGAAATGACAAAAAGCAGGGGTCAGCTCAATCTCGATCGTGCAGAAAGGCAATTGAGGGGGCAATCCAGCGTCCTGGATCTTTCCAGAAACTGCTAATAGCAAAGGCCATGAAACAGAGGAGTTCCATCCTTGCAAGAGTTTCAGCAGGGGAAAAAAAAAGCCATGTCAAAATATCTCAACATTAAAAGAGAAAAAGAGTTATATTAAACTTTGTAAGTTCTGGTCATGTTACAATAGTCATGTGATGTAGGGAGAGAGATAGAGATAGCACTAATTTAGTCACACTGGGCTTCTGATGCAATGAACCCTCCTCCCCTATAGGGGGTGCACACTCTCCCCATTGTCCCTCTCCCATAAAAGTTAAAGGCCCGCCAGGGTAGCCTCTTCCAGTCCTGGAAAAAAAATGCTTTTAAAATTAAGGCAACTTTTGCAGGTCATCATTATCTGGGGAGAGGGGATGGCGGATTTTTGCCTCCAGTTATGTAATTGATTTAAGAGATGCCTTTGACTGAACCCACGATAGTGAAGCAGAACCTCCACATCCAGAAGCACTATACCTGTGAATTGCCAAATAAAGTGGATCAAAAAGCAGGGGAGGGCTGTTAACTTTCATGTATAGCTCAGTTGGTTGGAATGTGGTGTTGATAATGCCAAGGTTGCAGGTTTGTCCCTGTATGGGACAGCTGCATATTCCTGCATTGCAGGGGGTTGGACTGAATGGTCCTCAGGGTCCCTTCCAACTCTACGATTCTATGATTCTATGTCTGCTGTGGCGTCTCTATGAACATCCGGCTGGTTACTGTCATACCAGGACATTGGACCAGATGGAACTTCGATCTGTCCTAGCATGACTCTTGTTATGTTCACCCATTAGAGTCAGAGGAAGTTGTACACTTTCAAGAGTGTACACAAGAGCTTGAATTCAATAAATGATATCAACAGCATCACTGTTCCCCATGTTCCTTTCTCCCTTACAGCTTCCATTTTTGAGCACATTCTCTAGTTTTCCTGACTTGTTCAATATTTTTGCAAATGAAATTCTGGCTTCCGTTTCTTGGCTCCCAAGCTCTAAGTGGAAGAACAAGAGCTGGAAAATGATAAACAGAAGCTATGACTCTGCTCACTGACACCATGCCAGTGCAGGATAAATTTGATTCAGTTCTTGTTCAAAGGCAAACCTACCAATTTTTTGCACTTTTCAAAACTGTGCACAAACTGAAGCAGAGCCCGCTTTCAAAATTTGCAGTTTTCCAGCCAAGTACTATGTTCAGAGATGTATGTACTAGGATAAAGTGTGCATAAAAATGCATATATTGCTGAAAACAAATGACAAAAATGCATTGTGTTATGGAAAATTGTTTGCAAAAATAAGTGTGTTAGTCAAAACCATAAACATACAATTAGGAGAAATTTGCTGATGAACTTTCATGAGGATTAAAAAAAAACCCCAAAGCAAACTGATGTGGAAATATAGATACCTGAAGTTAAGATTGCAAAAATGAGAAGCTGGGAGGAACTGAAGTGGACAGAGACTTGTGCATATCATAGACGGAAGCTTCCCCTCACTGGATCATAGAACTATAGAGTTGGAAGGGACCTCACGAGTCATCTAGTCCAACCCTCTGTAATACAGGAAATCCCTGAGGGTCCATAACTTTGTATCACATGGCCATAGCACTAAGCTCTGGCACATAAACTGGTCTCTGGGTCAATTTCCTGCCATCGCTAGCTCCTTCCATCCCTTTGGGTGGTTTACACCTTCCTGGCACAGGTGCCTTTGACATCCCACAGAACAAGACTGTGACCGCCTTGAGGCGGCCACCACTTCACTCCTCATCTCTCAGCCCACCTCTATTTATGGTGAGTTATTTACCTAAAGAGACATTTATGGCTTCATAATTAGCAAGACAACGCATGGCCCCGGGAAGCTGGCAACGGCCTGCCTCTTAGCAAGGGAGCAAAAAACCCATCAGTGTCTGAAATGACCCATGACAGCGATTAGATTAGCGCCGTGTGTAGCAGAACCCCCACCCCCAGCTCAGCGTCCTGCTGGCAAAAGCCTTCCAGGTTTTATGCGGATCGGATTGGGGGAGAACGCACACTTAAATTTGCGCTTCGTTGGGCAGCGCTGTAAAAGTGAATTACAGCCACACCATCCCCAGGGGTCTGGGGATAAGAGAGAGGGGAGAAATCCCTCTCCCAGTGCTTCTGGGAAAGCTTTCTGCCTCTCGGGGCCAGTTGATACAGCACCACATTAATAGCCCACTGAGAGTTGCTCTCTGCCTCCCCGAATGCGATGCATTAAAGAGGAGGCCGCAGAGGGAAAGAGGCAGGGGAGAATTAAGATGCAGAGGAGCAGGGAAAAGTACTGTCAATTGCTCGGTTTCCCAGGAGTTTTTGCTCATGCTCTCACTGGAAGTGGCTACAGGCCCTAGGGACTGTCCTGGATGATGTCTGCTTGGCAGAGAGGACGCCGGAGACTGCTGTGGGCTCAAACTCTAGATCCATAGCATCAGAGGCTATCTTTCTCGCAACCCATCTCCTTTGGCCTTTGGGTCAGCCAAACCCGTCGACCATTTGAGGACTTCCCAAGTGGCAGTGGAATCACCGCAGCCTGTGGAAATGTAAGCCCAAGGCAGTGTAAGTTCCCACAAAATTGAAGACTGAACGGCCCTACATATTCTCCCGTGCCTGATATCCTTCAAAAACCCATTAGCCTTTATGGGGAGCTTGTCTCAATCAAAGAAAGGAATAGCTGGCCGTGCTGCCATTGACAAACCTCCGTTTCACCTCAGACATGTTGGCGAGGCAGTGTGGAGTGCAGCCACAGGGAACCTGTCCTCACAATCCTCGCAGATGGCACCAGGATCAGGGTCACTTCTGCTCTGCTGAATGTGGGAAGCTCGGGGGGGGGGGGGGACGGACCCAAAGGATAACCATTTCCTTCTTCTCCTACTATTTCTGGGAGAAACAAAGAATGATAGAATTGTGAGTTGGAAGGGACCCTGAGTCCAATGCTAGTCCACCGCAACCCCATGCAGTGCAGGAATATGCAGCTGCCCCATATGGGGATCAAACCTGCAACCTTGGTGCTGTCAGCACTATGCTCTAACCAACTGATTCCTCCAAAGCAGGGATGACTAACCGCAGCACTGGTGTTTGTGTGTGTTTGGATATGGCCCCCAAGCAATTTTTCTTGGTCCTCCAAGACCCCCCCCCATGCAAAACTCCCCAAAACAAGCAGAGAGTATCCACACAGAACCTTAAACTAAAGGAGATGTTATTGCAAGATGTTGAGTGGTTATTCAATGTACACGAGAGAGACCGCAAACAGATATTTCTGCAGGTGCAGAATGTTTTTCAGTTCGACCCCGAGGAAGGCCTTTAATCAATAATTGGCTGAAACACATTGGTCTGTTTTGAAAACAGAATCCTCTTCTCTCCCCCCCCCCAGCACCTTGGATGAAATATCCTTTGCTTTTGGACTCTAAGCCCACCCCTACTCTCAATGTAAGCAGTGGTGGTGGGGAGAGCCCTGGGGTGCGTGGAGAAGATGCGACCTCCCACTCAGCACAGAGCTCTGATGGAGATGCAAACCCACCCATTCTGACAGTTGTCAAGTCAATCATTTGATGAGCAGGAAAGGGTGATAGCCTGTGTGCCTAAGGTGTGTCTCTGTGCCCTCTGTGGGGTGGACACACTCAGATGGATAAGGCTGGATTAAGAACTTGAAAGGGCCTAAACACTGAAAAGATTATGGTACTGACCTCATATGCAGTTCAAAATAGAAAATGACACAAAACTCACACATACACTGAAATTAAAATAACTTCTTCCTAGATTTTCTGATTGCAAAATTCTGAAGAGTTAGTTGAAGCTGAATCAACAAAACATTGCTCCAAAACATTGCTTTGATCTGCCCCCGTTACCATTTGCTGATCACCATGGGACTTTGGGGGTTTGTGTCTAGGATGGGCCTGTGCATGAATTTGTTTCATGTGTGGAGATCAGTGCATGCTGACCAGCACACAGTCTTCACAGTAAGGCTCTATTCTGATGGCATGAGTAGCATGACAACCAGTAGATTCTTAACTGCTGCAGCCTTCATCCACCTTGACAGCCGTTATAACATACTGCTTGTTATCTTCCGCCTGTTCTGCCATTGAGGACTTCTTGGATCATTCTTTGTCTAGCTCCTCCCCTTTGACCTTACCGCCTTGGGTGACCCTGCTGGGAGTATGAGACTCCCAATGGCTTCACTCACAAGGCTCATAGGAATGTGCAAGCCCACTCACCACGACAAGGTGATGATCCAGTGAGTGAACTCAATGGAATGCATAATGCTGGTGGTCAACAAAAGAGGTTTAAAGACTCTCTCAAGGCAAATCTTTAAAAATGGAGCATAAACACTGACAACTGGGAAACACTGGCCCGTGAGTGCTCCCACAGGAGAACAGCCTTTACCAAAGGTGTCATGGGCTTTGAAGATGCTTGAACTCAGGATGAAAGGGATAAATGCACTAAGAGGAAGGCACACTTGGCAAACCCTCACTATGATCAACTCCCTTCTGGAAACCTATGTCCCCACTGTGGAAGGATGTGTGGATCCAGAATTGCCCTCCACAGTCACAGACTCACTGTTAAAACTGTGTTCATGGAAGACAAGCTTACTCGGCTATGAGGTCGATCACCAAAGAAGAAGAAGCTTTGATCTGCATTAGAAGTACGCACCAGCAAAATCTCACTGCATGTGCTTTGAGTGCTTATTTGGAAATCCAGCACTGGTCACACCCACCGCTGGCATGTGGCCCCTGGAAGGCTTTTGGGAGGGTGAACACGGCCCTTGGGCCCCAAAAGACCAGCCTCCCCTGCTCTTAAAGCTTTGTTTGGCCATGAGGTAAGGAGGACAGTCACAAAGAAACAGTGAGAAGAAAGTGATGATGTCAGCAAAATCTGACAAGTGCTTTTGTTAATTTTCATCTGCATTTCTCTCTCCCTCTAATTACAATTAGAATTTCAACCAGGGGAAAAAAACAAAACCCAGAAGGGTCATTTCTGAAATGATATGCAATGCAAGTTCGCCCGCCTCTCTTGAGGGAAAGCCAAGCGGGGGCAGGTTTCCAAACAAGGTCCTTAAGGATGCTGGAAGAAGGAAAATGTGTATGTACAGAAATCCTTGTGTCTCTGTGCATTTGTAAGTAATCAAGTCGAACCACTTTCTCCTGAGTCACTCAGAAAAATGTCACCGCATCTCGGGACAAGGAATTCAACAGTCCCCCTCCCCACAAAAAAAACCCACAGCAAAACAAAACCCCAAGGGTGGTGAAGGATAAAAAGGTCCCTCCAGTTCTAAAATAATTTGCTGGAGTCAGTATTTCTGTGCAGAGCGGGATGAGCGCCACAACCCCAGAGTTGTCCGCAACTGGACCTAATGGTCAGAGGTACCTTTACCTTTACCTTTTACCATCCACATTCTGAACCTGGGGCATTCTGCATGCCAAACATGTACACTGCAACTGAGCTCTGTCTTTGCTATGATATTTCTCCTCCCTGCTATAATTGTGTGTAGAACATAGGACAAGCTGCCTCATACCAAGTTAGGCCATTGGTCTATCTAATTCAGTATTGTCTCCACTAATTGGCAGCAAACCTCTAGAGGTTTCGGGAAGGGGACACTCCCAGTTCCACCTGGAGTTGCTGCCAGGGATTGAACCGGGGACCTTCTGCATGCAAAGCAGATGTTCTACCACTGAGCTGCAGCACAGCCCCATTAAACGATGGGGAATGGGTGGCAAGTCATCCTCCAAAAATTCAAAATGGAGAGAGGAGAGACCTCACCTCAGGTGGGATGCTGCCGAGTGATTGGGTTGTGTGCTTCAAATGAGCAAAGTTTGCCACGACTCAAGGAGGGCTCCTTCCACCCTCCCCGCCTCCACCAAGCTTGGCAGTCTCTAGGTACCAAGTTCCTTTGATTTCCCAGAAAACCAATTACTGAACAGCAGATTAGAGAGCTAATAAAATCCCATTATACCATTTTCAGAAAGTAAATCTGATCGGGATGCTGCCAATTTATCTTTGATGGCCCACAAAGAATGCATCCATTCTGGCAGGCATCCTGTTAACAGCTCGAGATGGATGGGGCAAAGGCGCGCACGCGAGGGTAATACGAAACGACAATCCATCCGGCTAATTAGATATCCAAAATAAGCAGGGCCAGAGGAAGGGAGAAGCTCCATTTAGGGATGGCACATAAACCCCATCAGCATTCACAATGTCTCCAACTTAGGCCACAAAGTACCAGCTCCACAGTGCCTCCTCTCCCCTCCATAACATTGAGTGGAGGGGTGGGGAGCCTCAGGTCCTGGGACCAAATGTGGGCCCCAATCCTCTCTCTGTGTACCTTGGAACTCTCCCCAGGCTCACAACACTAATTTCCAGCCCTGCTTGGCACCCAGTTGTTGTTGTTGTTGTTTGCCTTCCTAAGATGTGTCCTTGAACACTGATCATGCCTCTCATTTATCTGGATGGAGGATGGAGAGGGGTGTGTGTAGAAGTGACCCCCTGTACATTAATTGCTGCACCCACTTTTGTTTTTGGCGCCGCCAGAATCTGGGGCCCGGTTCTTTGAAGGGCTGCCTCATTTTACAGGTACCCACCCCTGCATTTAGATCAACAGCTGAGCCCCCTCCACAGCTGGTTGCAGTGCTCCCTGGACTGGAGTGGGGAAGACTACATGGTCATTGCTTACCTTTAATATGGGTGATGCTGGAGTGGCAGGCCAGCTGCAGGTGGCTTCTTGCTTGCTGCTCAATTGGATATCATCCAGACCGATCCCCCCCCCAAACCTATAGCAGCTATTAAACAGCCTCCCAAAGGATCTCTTGGATGGCTTGTAAAAATGTAAGCTGGACACAACCTTTTTGTATCTTCAAGGCCTGTGGTCCTGTGTGAGACCCAGTGTGGTGTAGTGGTTAAGAGCGGTAGATTCGTAATCTGGGGAACCGGGTTCGCGTCTCCACTCCTCCACATGCAGCTGCTGGGTGACCTTGAGCTAGTCACACTTCTCTGAAGTATCTCAGCCCCATTCACCTCACAGAGTGTTTGTTGTGGGGGAGGAAGGGAAAGGAGAATGTTAGCTGCTTTGAGACTCCGTACAGTAGTGATAAAGCGGGATATCAAATCTAAACTTCTTCTCTTCTATCTGTGAGGTAAGAATCTCTAATTGGTCAAACCAGCTCTTTTGTTAAGGTGATGGCCTTAGCAGGCCAGTTAAACACCACCATTAACATGTCAAAAGAGTGAGCTCTGTTGCCATAGAGACAAGTGGGTGGGCTTCCTCCCATTTGGTTAGTTGCCATGTTATCCTAGAAGGAAGAACAGTAGGCCAAGAGTGTGTGCATGAGTTTTGGCTGATGCTTCAAGCTGGAGATGCAGTATACCTGAAGGAGCGTCTCCACCCCCATCGTTCTGCCCGGACACTGAGGTCCAGCGCCGAGGGCCTTCTGGCGGTTCCCTCATTACGAGAAGCGAAGCTACAGGGAACCAGGCAGAGGGCCTTTTCGGTGGTGGCGCCCGCCTTGTGGAATGCCCTCCCATTGGATGTCAAGGTGATGGACAACTACCTGACATTCAGAAGACATCTTAAGGCGGCCCTATTCAGGGAAGCTTTTAATGTATGATATTTTAGTGTTTTTTGGTTTCTGTGGAAGCCGCCCAGAGTGGCTGGGGAAACCCAGCCAGATGGGCGGGGTACAAATAATAAATTATTATTATTATTATTATTATTATTATTATTATTATTATTATTATTATTATTATTGCTCTATTCAGGAACCCAAGCTATGGCTTGCAGCTTCCCCGGAAACCTAATGGGGAGGCAAAATCTGCTGGAGTGTTAATGCTGTGAGCCCCTCCTATGTTCAGGTTGTATATATGTGTAAATAAAACCATATATCCTAGAGACACCACAGTCTCCATTGACCTTCATTCCAAGGAGTCATTTGCCACTTGGAGATGTGTACCGCAGCATAATTAATATATAGTCACCCTCTGCACCAAACATTTCAAGCACTTTTATAAGCACTTTAAATCATTGCTTCCCCACAAGAATACTGGGAACTGTATTCTTTGTTGAAGGTGATGGGAATTGTAGCCCGTAAGTCTCAGCACCTATAACAAACTACAGTTCCAAGGATTGTTTTTTAGGGGGGTGGGAGTGGGAGCCATGACTGTTAAACTGGTAGAAAATCTAAAATGGAGAGTTGGGGGTGGGGTGAAGTCAGTCACTGAGACTTCTGAATTTCAAGAAATTGGCACAGCTCCTTCCAGGTTCAAAAGTTTGATGTGGGACGTCTTGAGAAGAGTCCCTTGAACATAAGGAGATCCTGCTGGATCAGGCCAAGGGGGCCCACCTAGGCCAGGATCCTGTTCTCACTGTGGTCACCAAGATGCCTGTGGCAAACCCACAAGTGGGGCCCTCTCCCAAGAGAACTCCCTGCTCCTGCAGCTTCCAGAAACTGGAATTCAGAAATATACTGTCTCTGACTGTGGAGGAAGAGCAAAGTCATCATGACATAGATCATAGAATCATAGAGTTGGAAGAGACCACAAGGGCCATCGAGTCCAACCCCCTGCCAAGCAGGAAACACCATCAGAGCACTCCTGACATATGGTTGTCAAGCCTCTGCTTAAAGACCTCCAAAGGAGGAGACTCCACCACACTCCTTGGCAGCAAATTCCACCGTCGAACAGCTCTTACTGTCAGGAAGTTCTTCCTAATGTTTAGGTGGAATCTTCTTTCTTGTAGTTTGGCTCCATTGCTCCGTGTCCGCTTCTCTGGAGCAGCAGAAAACAACCTTTCTCCCTCCTCTATGTGACATCCTTTTATATATTTGAACATGGCTATCATATCACCCCTTAACCTCCTCTTCTCCAGGCTAAACATGCCCAGCTCCCTTAGCCGTTCCTCATAAGGCATCGTTTCCAGGCCTTTGATCCTTTTGGTTGCACCTCCTCTGCCAACCCCCAACTATGTTGGGATGGAGCTGAGCCCCCTACTCTTGAGGAACTGGGCCTCTCTGAGCCTCCCCACAGTGGTGCTGGGCCTTGCTAGGCAGCCTCCTTCTAATGCGCATGATATCACATGTGTGTGTCACTTGTGTGACGGTGCCAGTGCATCAGGGATGATGGCCTCATCCCCCATGAATGGTTCCAATCCATACAGTGGTACCTCGGGTTACATACGCTTCAGGTTACATACCTTTCAGGTTACATATGCTTCAGGTTACAGACTCTGCTAACCCAGAACTATTACCTCGGGTTAAGAACTTTGCTTCAGGATGAGAACAGAAATCGTGCAGCGGCAGCGCAGCGGCAGCAGGAGGCCCCATTATCTAAAGTGGTGCTTCAGGTTAAAAACAGTTTCAGGTTAAGAAAAGACCTCCAGAACGAATTAAGTTCTTAACCCAAGGTACCACTGTACAAGATATACAAGTTGGTGGCCATCACTGCTTCCATAGTTTAACGATGCACTCCATGAAAACGTCATTTCTTTTGTCTGTTCTGAATCTCCCAGTATGTAGCTCCATTGGATGCCAAATGGACAGAAGATACTCAGGATGCTCCCTTCCATCAGGCCCACCAAGTATAAAGGCTTCTAGTTTGATCCCCAGAATGTCCCGCTTTTCTTTAGGACGTCCCTATTTTCATCAGAGAAATATCTGAGGGTATAGTAAGGTAAAGGGACCCCTGCCCATTAGGTCCAGTCGTGACCAACTCTGGGGTTGCGGTGCTCATCTCGCTTTATTGGCCTCAGGAGCTGGCATACAGCTTCCGGATCATGTGGCCAGCATGACTAAGCCGCTTCTAGAGAACCAGAGCAGTGCACGGAAATGCCGTTTACCTTCCCGCCGGAGCAGTACTTATTTATCTACTTGGACTTTGAGGTGCTTTTGAACTGCTAGGTTGGCAGGAGCAGGGACCGAGCAACGGGAGCTCACCCCATTGCAGGGATTCGAACCAGCAACCTTCTGATCGGCAAGTCCTAGGCTCTGTGGTTTAACCCACAGCATCACCCGCATCCCGCTTTTCCTTAGGAGGTCCCTATTTTCATCAGAGAAATATCTGAGGGTATAGTATGATGTCCTGTTTTCATCAGAGAGGTCTTGGAGGGGATTACAGTCGTACCTTGGAAGTCAAACGGAATCTGTTCTGGAAATCCGTTCGACTTCCAAAACGTTCGGAAACCAAAGCGTGGCTTCTGATTGGCTGTAGGAAGTTCCTGTAGCCAATCAGAAGCCACAGAAGCCCCATCAGATGTTCAGCTTCCAAAAATAGTTTGCAAACCGGAACAGTCACTTTCAAGTTTGCGGCGTTCGGGAGCCAAAACGTTTGAGAACTAAACTGTTCGAAAACCAAGTTACAACTGTATCTTCATTTGCACCAAGGAAATGCTGGAGGGTATGGAATAGGCTTTCCCTATTTTCATCTCAGCAATGTTGGAGGCACTGAGGCGCTCTGCAAGTGGTGATGATTCGTGTTTGCCACCCTCACTAGGAGGATCAATTTACGATGTGTTTATTGAGGAAGCTAGCTCTGTTTTATGTAGCATCTCTGTCTCTGGGTAGAAGCCCCTCTGACCACGGAGCTTGTTCTGGCTGCTAAAGTACGGTGCCGCCAAACTAACAGTGGCTCTCCCAATCAAGGGGGGCAGCCGCCAGCCTCCCAGGGACCTATCCTCACCTCAGCCAGCCACTCCTTGCTTCTGGCTCTCAAGATTCAATAAGAGCACACGGCTCTGAGCTACCGTCTCCACTTCAACCTGGGAGGAGGCTTGCCATCTGCTAACAGAGTCAAGAAATCAAATTAGCGCTGGCTTTACGCTCACTTTCTCCATGACACAAGTATTGGCAGTCAAGGGCTGAGTTCATCAGGGCTCCACACTAATTTCTTATCTTCTCTAAGTGACTCCACGCTGCCATCTGATGCAATTTGCCCCTGCGCTGTGGCCGAGGGCTCCAATTTCTGCTTGTTTTACCATCAGTTCCATTAATAGGACATCTCTGTTTTGGGTGGCGCAAGGTGGGGGAGGTAGCAGGGAGAGGCTTTGGAAAAATAAGACCTGGTTGTTGTTCTGTTGGGAGGAGAAGGGCGTCAGAATAAACACCATGAGAGGGAAGAAACAAGCTTCCCCAATTTGGTTCGCTCGTCTCCACCTGATTTCCAAATAACCAGTTCCTGTAGGCCATTGCCCTTGCAGGGGCTCTGAGTGGAAAGGATGCCCAAGCAATAGGCATATGCCATTAACCTGAGGTTTAGCCCAGGACTATCTAAGGTGGTGGAAGGGAGTGGAAGGGAGAAGCCCACATTTTGGAATACTCTTCTATTTGGAAGATGAGAATCCAGGCAAGGAGAAAAATAGCACAACAAGGGCTGCCACCTCTCTCCATTATGTGCTAGTTGCAGGGAGAGGTATTATTGTTGTTGTTGTTGTTAAAAAAGTATTGGAGCATTAAGGAATGTGACCATGACAACATATCATCTATCTATCTCTCTCTCTCTCTCTCTCTCTCTCTCTCTCTCTCTCTCTCTCTCTCTCTCTCTCTATCTCTATCTCTATCTATCTATCTATCTATCTATCTATCATCTATCATCTATCTATCTATCTATCTCTATTTATCTATCGTCTATCTAATCTATCATCTATCTCTATCTATCTATCATCTATCATCTATCTATCTATCTATCTATCTATCTATCTATCTATCCATCTATCATCTATCTGCATGCTGTTTTTCAGGCCCATGGCCTCCTCCTCCTCTCTGTAACAGGGTAATAAGAATTTATTTTTTATTTTTTAAATGCAGTCAGAACTGAATCCAGTCTATCACTCTAGGATTTTACTGGCTCATTCTGCTTTTCCTCTCCTCCTGCATTTTGCAGATGAAAACACGAATTGGGTGTTCCAAGAACCATCAAGTCCTTTCCTTTCCCAACTCTAGTAAACACAACAGAAGGCACAGAAGTGATCTAAGTATTTTGTTCCTGGGGCAACCACCCCTGGTTTTTCCCACCCCCCCACATGCTATGCCACTGGCCTCCTTATTTGTCATGGTTTTATTGTGGTCTGCCAACAGTTTGCAAATAATATCAGTCAGGGTCCAGCCCACTCTTGCTCTCAAAAGGTCTCCCAAGTAATGAGCTTTGAAATCTATATAGAAGCAACAGTGCAAAAGGTAACACACGGCATTTTCCACCTCCCCAGTACCACAGACACAGGTCTGCTGCTACTACTATCACTAAGAACAACACAGTATGGGCCAGATACCAAGTTTAAACATGTGGCAGAATGAAGTGGGCGTGAGGTGGCAGAAAGTGCCGCATTCTGGTGGGTGGGCATTCCCGTTTTTGGATGAAAAAAAGGTAAAGGGACCCCTAACCATTAGGTCCAGTCGCGGACGACTCTGGGGTTGCATGTTCATCTCGCTTTACTGGCCGAGGGAGCTGGCGTTTGTCCGCAGACAGCTTCCAGGTCATGTGACTTTACCTTCCTGCTGGAGCGGTACCTATTTATCTACTTGCACTTGATGTGCTTTCGAACTGCTAGGTTGGCAGGAGCAGGGAGCTCACCCCATCGCGGGGATTCAAACCGCCGACCTTCTGATCGGCAAGTCCTGTGGTTTAGACCACAGCACCACCCACGTCCCACAGCGCCACCCGCGACCCACAGAGGCACCAAATACCACACCTGAAAGAGATTGTAGCCCAGCCCTTTCTCACTGTGTTGATTTTCTGCTTGAGAGGCATTTGTTTTTGACATTAGGGAACATTCAAGAACGATGTCCTCCAAACTGCAGTTTGCAATGTTGCAGTCCACCACCTGAGGACTCCATACCCTCCAACATTTTCTAATGAAAATAGGGACATCCTATTAGTAAAGAAAAAGTGTTTTATATGCATTATAACACTGTGACACCAGATGGCGCTGTGGAATTCCATCTTTAACCATCGTGATTTCCCATTACTGAATAAAGTTTGCACCTGGGATGGCTTCTGTAAATCTGGGACTGTCCCCGGAAAATAGGGGCACTTGGAGGGACTCACTCTACTGCATATTTCTTCTCCGGGTAGACATTGCCTCTTACTTCAAGGCCAGGATACGTCAGACTTCAGCTTTAGAGACCCAGCAAGTTTTGAAGTTCACAGCGCAAGTCTCCTACCATACCCGATTTCCTCCCTCACGGGTTGGGCCTCAGCCTTGTCCTCCATCACCTTCCCCACACAAAAGGAATAGTGATAAAGCAGAGGAGGAGGGGAATGACACAAGGGCCCCTTAACGTGACCTCTGGCTTCTGTTCACTCACACCAAGCACCTCCCACATATGGATGGGGCTTGCACAGACGATAGCCAGTAAATTGTACGTGGCAGCCATTCTAGGTCTGTCTTAAGCATCTCACGCACATTGTGAGTTGAATAACTTTTGTTCCACAGAGGGATGCCTTGTGGTTCTGTGGCTTGAATTCCCGCACCGTGTAACTTGAGGTTCGGTGTTTCAGTCCTGTCGGAGATTGTGCTGACGCTATCTGCTCCCGGCCGCACCCTTATCGCAGCACTTGATACATTAATGCAGAAATTATCGTTGAAATGTCCTCATCAATTTGTCAGGACAGCGCTCAAGTGAGTCTCAGGTTCTGCATGGCCTCTCAGGTTTTACCCTCGCGCAGAAAGCTCAGACAGTGGTACCCTGCCCTCCCCGTAACCAAAGGGATGCAGCAGTGATGAGCATCAATCCCTGAGCATCTTTGCATGACATCAGCTTGGGTGGGTGGGTGAATATCTTGGAGTCCTCTCTGCCTGAAACTTGAGGCAGCAGAGGGAGACTGATTGCAACATTAATTATGCATTTTTAAAAAATCCAACAGTTAGGGGGAAACAAGAAAGGAGGGGAATAAAGTACGCTCTGCCTCCTTAATTGCATTTAATTTCTCTGCAGAGGCAAAGACAGAGTGGAAGAAAGGGGTGAGAGAGGGAACCATAAGATTTCCTCTGCTGTGTCAAGGCGATCGGAAGAAGCCTTGAGCCATAAAGTGCTTTCCATGCTCCCCAAGCTGTTCATGGCTCCCTCTGCTCTGGGGGTCTCTCTGCTCCTGCTGTTCTTTACTTCTGTGCTGCAATGCAAAGGTAAGGAAACTTGAGCAAAAGTTTGAAAGGCTGCTTGTTTTGTGTCTGTGAGCTGAAGGAGAGACTTTGTAGGAGGGCAGGGGCTGCTCTCCGCATTTGCGAGGTCGATCCGGAGCGGCAGCTGAACGTTTCGTATTAAACACAGCGGTGCAACTTGAATCATCTGAACTCTGGGTCCCATGTCGCTGTACGTTTATGAAAGAACATTGACGGCTAGCTTTTGTTCAGTAATACTGGATTGCTCCAGGGCAATCCTGAGTTTTGAATTGAGGGGAGGGGAGGCGAGGATAAGTTGAAACTAAAGAGAGAGAGAGAAAGGAAAGCCTTCTTGTAAGAGATAACTCTGGAATTTGCTGCCACAAGCCGCAAAGGCAGCTCCTCACTTGGATGGCTTTAAAAGGGGATAAGACACATTCATACAGGAGGATAAGAGGTCTGCTAGTGGCTATGAGACTTGATAGCTAATGAATGGAACCTCCAGATTCAGACGAAGTCTACCTCCAAATCCCAGGTGTAGTGGGTGGGGGAAGAAGAGGAGGAAGAAGAAGAAGAAGAGAGCAGTTGTTTTCATGCCCTTCACATGAGCTACTCCACTGCTGGAAATAGAATGATCGGCTTAAAGCGTCATCAGTTCAGCAGGGTTCTTTTCTACTTTGTGGCGCATTTATCTCATTTTAGAGCAGCCTCCCTAACCTGTGGCCCTCTAGATATGACTGGACCCAACGCCCTTTATCCCTAACCTTTGGCCGTACTGGGTGGGGCTGGTGGGAGTTTAGGAGTCCAGCAATATCAGGAGGGCAGCGGGTTGAGAAGGCTGGTGCAGACTCTAGACTTACTGGCCTTATGCCCCCACTGTTTAGATGACAATAATATGCACAACTTCAAAATATTGTAACCCAGCCCTGCTGTATTTGGGGCTCCTCTTGCTCAGTTTTGCTGATAGAATCCTTGGGCATCTGCCCTAATATTCTGACCTGATGGTACCCCTGGTTCTCTAGTGCCATTATGTCCTCCACATTCTTTTAATAGAAGGTGCTGGATCTGGATGAAGAGGTGCTTTTCTTCATGGGATACTAAAAGCAACCTTTAACATTTGTGTGGATGAATCACAATACCTTTTGTTTTTGCAAGTAAAGTGCAACTTTTCTTTTTTTAATGATTTAGGCTTGCGACCTTAAAAACACACCCCAAGTTTTGCACAGATAATTTTACCATTTTACTGTGGCTTTTTATTCTAATCTCAAGTTTCTTATCATTTGAACTAACTGGGGGCAGAGGAGACTGGAGAGATGGAAACGTGCACATTTATTTACAGACCTGCGGAGAACAATAAAGCACTGGGGTGGGGGATGGGGACATGTTGTTTCAGAACCTGTTGCCTGAGCCAAGTTGAACTTGGAAACCCCAGTTCTGTGCATTGCTCATTGCTCAGAATGGCGGGGGTTGAAATCCTTGGACGGCAGCAACGGTGCAGAGAACAGATGATTGTGTTGTTGCTCAGGCTTCCTGTTCCTGATAACACAATGGACCGGGTTAGCTAATGATCATCTGTCAATTAGGGGCTCTTTGGTTTGCTAAGCAGTGGGAGCAGAATGGAGAGGAGCTGGAAAATACTGACAGGTGGACATCTGCTGTTGTTTGGTTGCCATCCCAAGACAGGTTTGAACGTGGCTTTCATTTTGGGACCATCCCTGCTCTTAACGTAAACTAGCACAATGTTAATGTTCTGGAAAAGTGACCAAAATGTGGAATGTCAGGACAGGGTAAGGAAATTGTAGCCCTCCAGATGTTGCTGGGTGGGTGGACTACAGCTCCTATCATTCGTGGTTGTAGGCATGATGGCTGCCGAGGCTGATGGGAGATATAGTTCAACAACATCTGGAAGGCCACAGGTTCTCCATCGAGAATTGCACATGTGGTTTCATGACCGGTGGCAGAAACTGTCATGAAGTCCTTGTCTCAAAATCCCGTTGAAAGGAACCTGGACGAAGGATAGCTCAATTGGTAGAGTAAGAGACACTTGATCTCAAGGTTGTGGGTTTGAGCCCCACCTTGGACAAGAAGATTCGTGCATTGCTGGTGGTTGGACTAGATGACGCTTGTTCTCCCTTCCAACTCTTCGATTCTATGATTCTATGGAAAGAAGGTCAGGTGAGCACAACATGTTTGTTCCAATGGGTCTTGCTTGGGGCACATTTTCAGCAGGGCTGTGGCCAGAATTATTAGGGATACTGTAAATAATCCATAGGGATGTGGGTGGTGTTGTGGGTTAAATCACAGAGCCTAGGACTTGCCAATCAGAAGGTCAGCGGTTCGAATCCCCGTGACGGGGTGAGCTCTCGTTGCTCGGTCCCTGCTCCTGCCAACCTAGCAGTTCCAAAGCACGTCAAAGTGCAAGTAGATAAATAGGTACCGCTCCAGCGGGAAGGTAAACGGCGTTTCCGTGCACTGCTCTGGTTCGCCAGAAGCGGCTTAGTCTTGCTGGCCACATGATCCGGAAGCTGTACACCGGCTCCCTCAGCCAGTAAAGAGAGATGAGCACCGCAACCCCAGAGTCGGCCACGACTGGACCTAATGGTCAGGGGTCCCTTTACCTTTACCTAAATAATCCATAAGAACATAACAGGAGTCCTGCTGAGCCAGACCAAAAGGTCCACCTAGTGCAGCATTCAGTTTCTCAAAATGGCCAATCTTAAGCTCCCAAGATGCCCACAAGTAGGGCAAGAAAACAACAGCCCTCTCTAGTTGTTGTTCCCCAGTAGTTGGCACACAGAAATAGAGTGCCTCTGAACATGACATTTCCATGCAACCATCAAAAGTGAGTAGCCATTGATAAACTCACCCTCCTGAACCTGCCTAATACCTTACCCTTAAGAAGAATCTCAGTCAGCAACTGTCTCTCCCTGTCTTGTGGCAGAGAATCCCATACATTAATTGCACATTGTGCAAAGAAGTACTTTCTTATCGGTCCTGAACCTACTGCCAGTGAATTTAATTGGATGACCCCAAGTTCTAGTATTAGGAAAGTGGAAGGAGGGGTGGAAGTAATTCTCTTATCCACTTTTTCAACACCATACATAATTTGATAAACCTCAATCATGTCCCTCACCAAGATACTCCCCGCCCAACTGAAAAGCCCCAAAATGCTTTTGGCTTTTCCTTGCAGGGAGGGTGCTTTATCCTTCCAAGATGAACATAGGAAACTGCCTGATGCTGAGTCACTCCCCGTTGTCCATCTTGCTCAGCATTGCCAACACTGACTGGCAGTGCTTCTCTGGGATTTCATGCAGGGGGTCTCCCCTATTTCTACCTGGAAATGATGGGACTTGAACCTGGGACCTTCTTGGTACAAAGCAGGTGCTCTACCAGCTGAGCTACAGCCCTTCCCATCATTTTGGTGGACCTTTTCCAGCCTTACAATATACTGTTGGAGGTCTCTGAGTACAAGTTGCTGGAAATCGCAGAAGAGGTTTCCTGTCGCTTTCATGTCCTGCCTTTGGGCTTCTCATTGGGGCTTCTGGCTGGCCACTGTGAGAGCAAGATGCTGAACTTGATAGTTCATTTGCCTGATCCAGCAAGCTATTCTAGGAGCCGCCTAGATGTTGCTGGACTACAACTCCCATCATCCCTGGTCATTGAACATGCTGCCTGGAGTGGATGGGAGTGGTTGCCATTGGCTGTACCAGGCCAATGGACTATCAAGTTGAGCATCTTGTTCTCACAGTGGCCAACGAGATGCCTTCTCTAGGAAGCCCACAAGCTGGACCCAAGCACAAGGGCACTCTTCTCTCCTGTGTTTGCCAGAAACTGATATACAGCCACTGACTATGAAGCCAAAACATTGTGGGGGGCACTAGGTTGGGGAATCATGTTCTAGCTCAGCATGACTGGTAGCAACTCTCCAGGCTCTCAGATATATAAGGACTTTTCTCAGTCCTTCAACCTGAAACCATTGCTGGTCAGAGTGTCAGGTATGTTCACCCAGGACATTCTCCTTCAAAGAAGACACAGCCAGTGAGGTAGAAGCTCAGACAAGGTTTGCTGATGGGGTGTCCTCCAGATGTTCTGGAGTACAGCTCTCGTGAGCCCAAACCAGAACAGGCAATAGTCCATGATGCTGGAAGTTGGACTCCACAACATGTAGTAGGTACTATGTTGGCTACTCCTGAGCCAGAGAGATCAATCAGCCAGAGAGAGAGGAGGAGAGGGAGGGAGGGAGGGAGAGACCCTAAACTCTGAACTCTAGAAGATTCAATATAGACAAAAGAAAGGACTTCTTCATGCAACACATAGTTGTTGGATGAAGGAGGAGGCAGTGATGGCCACCAGCTTGGATGCCTTTAAAAGAGGATTGGGAGAAATTCATGGTGGAGAAAGCTGCCAGTTACTCTTAGCCATAATGGTTGTGTTCTAGCTCCACAGCAGTACGCCTGTCTCGGTTGCTGGAAATCACAACAGAGGAGAGTGTTGTTGGGTTTCTCTTTGGAACATGTGGTTGGCCAGTGTAAGAACAGATTGCTGGACTAGATGGGCCACTGGCCTGATCCATCAGGTTTCTTCTTACATTCTTAACCACTCAGCTCCCTCAAATGATTGCCACTTTTCTCGAAGATGGATTTGAATGAAATTCTTCCCTTCCATCAGAGGGTGCACTGCTTGCCTCAGTCTGCATCCCTGCCAGACATCAGTCAGCCCAAGGCTGCTCCAAATCCCACCACCTCTTTGCCCTTTCTAGGTGAAAAACAACATTCATTGTGTTCCTGGCATGTGAAAAACTAACAAACCCCAATGTGCTGTTTTTGTTTTATTTTTTTTTCTTCTAAAAAAACAGATCCCACTCCCATCTGCTGCATGCAGGAAATATGGGGGTGGAAGAGATAGAAAAGCTTGTTTTACTCCTGGGTGCTGGAGTCCTTTTGAAAAGGGCTGAGAAATGTGTGTCAAAGACCTCACTCCTGCTCCTTCCAAAACCACAGGTCCCCAAAGCCATTGGCTGGGAGCAAGCCAAGTTCACTAGCCCTTGGCGCAGGTCATGCATCTCCATGCTCAGTTTGCAGAATCCAGGAGCATCTTGGGACTGAGTTCTTTGGCATGATGTTTTCAAGAGCTCGGTGAATCTATGAGTCCTCCAAGCTTCTTCCCTCCCTCCCCAACAGCTGGACCATGGACAACCCATCAAATCCTCTCTCTGTCATTTTAGCAAGAGTGCATAAACCACCCCTCCCCCCAAAAAAACCTCAATAGCAGAGGCAAAAGGCCCAAGAGCTAATCCTGTAGCCAACCCTAGCCAGCTGTAGACCTTGCTGCATGCCAGTTGGATCTTTAAGGGTCATTTGGAAGAGACAAAGGCAAAATCTGCCATTGAATTACCCAGCCAGCCTGCTTTCAGCGGACTCCCCTAATTTGTTTTCTTCTCTCTGCCTGGCCCTCCCCGTCTTCTCCCTCCAGCTGCCTGAAGCTCGTGCGCCCAGCTAGCTTAGAGGAATTATAGATGGTATGAAAAGGCAGAGGGGTCTGCTTGAAAAGCCTCCTCTAAGGATGCTCTCCCCCAAGCACCTGCAGATCTATTCCAATTAGGGGCTGCTCGCAAAGTGTGAATTGTGCCCCAGTCTTAGGAAGTCATGTTCAGGGAGAGACGTGGCAGGCAGGCAGGCAAGCAGCAGCTCTGCTGTTTTGACCTGGCTTTTTCCCTCCCCTTGTGAGCTGCCTTGCAAGATAAGCTTGCATCAAAGGCAAATTTCGGTCCTATTAATGCTGGAACAGCCGTAACTATGAAAGTAGAGGTGGGAGATGCTACTTTTGTTTGCTTGTTTGTTATATCAATTCATTACAATTCACCGATTTTAACAAGATGGTAGCAAGTCTTTGTCTTCATAAGGTCCACTGTTTCATGACAGAACAGAAGCTGATCTGGTGGAAAAGATCAGGAAGTTAATGGGAGAGATTCTGCCTCTGCTTTGGATACAGAATCAGCAGAGCCACATGTTATTTATTCTGGCTTATCTATATAGCACCATCAGGTTACATGGCATCTTACTGAGTAGTGCTAGAGAGAAAACAACCAACCAACCCACAGGCCTTTCTGCTGCAAGATGTTTACAGTCTCTCTCTTTTTTATATATATAACTTTTTTTTACATAATTTTTTACATTTTAACTTTAACCCTTTCAAACATTTGAATAAAAGGTTCTATTGAACCTCCTTCCCTCCCTCCATGGGTTCCATATTCAAGATAACAGTTTCTGCATCTTTTTCCTTTATCCATATGTTAAATATCTATAGTTACCATAATTAATTCCACATTACAAGTGTCATTATATCCCTGCCAATGATTTTAACTGTTTACAGTGGTCTTTTAAATAAATTAAGAATTTACTCCAGTCTTTTAAGAATACATGATCTTCCTGGTTTCTGATGTTCCCCATCAGTTTCACCATCTCTGAGTACTCCATCAAGTTTTGTCCTACATTCTTCTCTTGGTACTTCCCCTTCCTTCCATCTCTGGGCTAGAAGCATTCTCGCTGCTGTTATTGCATACATAAAAAGTCTTTTATCCTCTTTTGGTATCTCTTCACCTATTATACCTAACAGAAAAGCTTCTGGTGTTTTGTTTCTTTAACAAATGTGCTTTTAAACATTTTCTTTAATTCATTATATATCACTTCCCAGAAAGCTTTTACCAGTGTACATGTCCACCACAAAGCTGTTTACAGTCTCAATTAGAGCCGATTGGAGCACCTATCAAGCCTAAATGTAGTACACAGTCTGTTTTCAATGAGGGGATCACATAGGCAAATCTGGGCGGCTGAGGGCAGACTGAGGTTGCTGAAGCAGTGTCCCCTTCACTTAATGGAACCAGACTCCACTGTTGGATTATAAATTGATTTTTTTTCCATTATTATTATTTTTTTGCATGCAGAAAGCAGTGGCGGGCTTTGGGCTCTCAAATATCAGCGGCACCCTGTGTGACGCTAAAATTTGCCCCCCCCACCTCTTGCTCTCCATTCAGCAGCATTGTTGTAGTGCCCCCTGCAGTCCAGTGCCTAGTGCCACTGCATGGGTCATGCCAGTCTTAAACCACCTCTGCAGAAAAACACCTTCAGGGAGTTTTACTGCCAAGAAGATACGGTCAATGACAGACATTGTTTTCTTTTCTAGCTTCTCCAGCTTATCATAAAACAGCCAGCAAACAAGCAAACTTGACTAAGCCTGCTCTCCGTCTGCTCTCTGACTATTTATTTTCCAACTACAAAAAGGATGTCCGTCCTGTTCGGAACTGGAGGAAGACCACCAATGTGGCTATCGATGTCATGGTGTATGCCATCCTGAGTGTGGTAGGTCTCCTCCTCCTCCTCTCTCTCAAATGGTCCAGGTTTCCTCTTCCCATGGATCACTGGGGGCAAGGTGACAGACATGATCCACCTGAATTTAGATAGCCCTTGCCATCTCCCAGGGAGTTACAACATTTTAATTTATTACTATAATTTATTAGATTTCTATACCACCCTTCATCCGAAGATCACAGGAGATTTAAGATATAAAAACACAAAAATGCATAACGTAGCAACAAATGAAAACAATACCCTCCCACTCGTCTCCAGGTTTTCTGCTTCGGACATTTAAAGAAGCTGGTCTCCACAATGTTTCACATTCACAATGCTGCTGCTGGAGTATAATTCCCATCATCCCTGACCAATGGTTATGCTGGTTGGGGGAGATGGGGAGACTGATGGGAGTTGGATCCCAGCAACATCGGGATGTTTATGTTTGTGTGTGTATGTGTATGTATGACAGATGCTTCCCATCCCTGATTCACATGACACAATTGGAATTTATATGTTGATTTTATTGAGTAATGAAAGTGGAGGGGTTCACTTCTAAAGCATCACTTAGGATTCTTTCATACACTGTTTTTTTCTCTCCAGATGGGGACATCCATGGTGTGTTTCTATGCATGTAAAAAAAAGAAAAGCAAAATGTGGGCAGTACTTATGTGTTCCATCAGCTCAAGGATTTCCACTTGTGCAGCAGAACTCCCCTTCTCCTCTTCCTGTGCATGCCCCACAAGCTCCCTCTGTACGGTTGGGGGAACTTTCAGAACAGATTTAGGAGTGCAAGGGGTGAGGAGAGGACAGAGGGGAAATTTCCTTGTACAAGTGCTATGCTGGATACACCCTGTAAATAAACCCCAAAAGTCTGAAAACATAGGCATGTTAGAGATATAGTGCTGGGACTGGCTGCTTCTTCTTTCTTAGTGTGTCTGCATGCAGTGTGTTGGTTGTTGTCTGATTGCTTATGGGGACTCCCTCCAAATTCTTTAAGGTGTCACCTTACTTCCCTGCAGCCAGCCATATAGGGAGGTCAATAGTGGAACTGACCCTTTGGTTTCATTAGCCTGATCTCTGCTTCTCTGTTTTCAACAACAGGATGAGAAAAACCAAGTCCTGACAACGTATATCTGGTACAGACAGGTAAGAAGGCTGTGCCAATGGGAGCAATTTGCTCTCCTCCTTTCCTGCCCAACCCCTTTGACCTAGCAGCTGCTCACCACTGACACCATATAGGTCTCTTGATTCCTAGGATGCAACCTTCCATTCACTGGACTCCATAATCCCCCTCTGCTGAGCTGGCTTCTGCAGACTATGGCTAGGGTTCTGTACTGGAAAGCTAGGCAGCATCTGCCATAAGCACTAAGCATTTGACAGCATAGAGAGGCAATTAGGCCCAATTTGCTCCTGGTGTTCAGACTTTGTTTTTGGCATCATACTGTCTCTAGAGACAATGGTGTGCACCTCTGGGGGAGAAGTCACACCACTGCATTAGTAGCACAATTGTTACCTTGGGGCACAAGCCTGGGCTAGGCTACCACACTGATGGTTTGTACAGCAATTTAGAATGTCACTATTCTGGGTACCAAAGGAAGAAGGAAGTTTGCCCCACAGCATGTTTGAGGGATGAAGTAGCATAGGAGGGAAGATGAGAGCATATGATGTGAGCAGCTTATAAATAAAACAGGCCTCACCCTTAGAGGTGCAGGTGGGTCAGAAGGCTGCATCTTACAATAGAAAAAAGAAAAGAGAAGCGTGCTAAAGGAGAAAAAAATGAATGATAGGGAGCATCTTGGCTCCCACCCAACACAGACAGAGGCTATTACTTGGAAGTAAGGAAGGTATATTTATGCAGACAAATAATGGTACAGGCTCAGCAGCAGATATGCTTCTTGAGAGTCACAATTTAGGAGCTAAAAAGCAGGGCCAGAAGTTCAGAACTGGACAGAAGTGATGGAGATGTCCCAACAAGATCCCCCACCTCTCCTGCTTTTAAAGATGAGGTGAGGCAAGGCAAGGCGTGTTCACTCACAAGACCTTGTGGTGCCTTGTGGTGATGTTGAGCTTGCCGGCAAACACTCTGTTGGGGCAGGTGGGTCTGCTTCCATCTAAGAAGGTGGTGCTTAGTTCTAGGTGACAAGACTGGAACCTCTTGTGTAGGCTTCTGTTCAGCCTCCCCTTTTGGCTGATCAAAGCCCCCCACAGCTCCACTGAGGGTCTCCGCTCCACAGGAATCTCAGTACCCCTGCTCCCCCTTTCAAAGTGACAGAAATGGGGTGGAAAGTGAAGAATTCCTCACCTCTAACCCAGGTTCACACAGGGAGGAGGGGAAAAGAAAACTCAACCACAAGTTTCTTAAACAAAATAAAAATATTCCTTCCAGTAGCACCTTAGAGACCAACTAAGCTCATACCAATAACAAACTTAGTTGGTCTCTAAGGTGCTACTGGAAGGAATATTTTTATTTTGTTTCAACTACAGCAGACCAACACGCCTACCTACCTGTAACAAGTTTCTTAAAGTTACAGTTAAACAGTTATATAGCTCTGTCTGTGCAAGTCCTGGCTGTCTAAGAGACCGGCAACTCTCCAGAGCCATTCTTTCCTCAAATCAGATCCCAGAATAGAATAGTTGACGCCTACCCACAAGTGGTTCAGCACAGCACCCCACCTACTTATTTCCATCTACCACTGTGTCAGATCCTCCCCTCTGTTTTGCAGCACTGGATCGATGAGTTTCTGCAGTGGAATCCAAGGGACTTTGACAACATCACCCAGATGTCTGTCCCTACTGAAGCCATCTGGGTCCCAGACATTCTTATCAATGAATTGTAAGTGCACCATCCTTCTTGGGTTCTCTCCCCCCCCCCATCCTCTTTCCACATTGTGGAAGCCGAAAATATGGGATGGAAGAGAATGTGAGGATTTATTTCTGTTCTCTCACCGTTCCTCCCTTCCCAAGCCAACCTCTCCACTTTGTATTCTTGACAATGCTTTTCCACTGGCTTGCCCCTCTGTGTACTGTATATTGCAGATGGGGAGAAGGCTGAGAAATTGGGACGGTTCCAGTAGTGGAAAACTATAAACACTCATAATTACCCTTGCTGTGTTGGGCGTGGGATTCAAATTTTCTGAGGAGAGAGAGGGAGAGACAATGGAGGGGCAGCTGTGGAGCCGTCAACGCATACTTGGAAGAGAGGGAAAGAAGGAAGGAAAGGCGGGAGGATGGAGTTATTGTTCTAAACCACCCTCCTTCTATTGTGACCACTGGAAGACCTAAGCAAGGATCAGAAAGCCCCTTTGGGGAGGAGAGGAAAAATCCCTTTCCGTATTCATGTTTGTAAGGTAAACAGCTTCATTGGAAAATGGCTGCATTATTTTAATGAGTCATCACAAGAGAGAACCAACTTGAGAAAGGGGAAAAGGAGAATTACAGGGTTCATAGGAAGCTGTTTAATACTGAGCCAGACCTATGGTCCATCTGTGTCTAGTGTGGTATAGCGGTCAGAGTGTTGGACTAGGATCTAGGAGACCAGAGGACAAATGAAAATCTAGGGTAGGAGAGGAGGAATGTGGTAGAGCGGCTAGAATCCTGAACAGGGAGCATGCTGCAATGTTTTGTTACTGGTAACCACTTGTAGCTCAGCATCTGGAATCTGGGATGGAGGAGTTCCATCGCTTAGTGGGTTTTGACTGCAGCCCAAATGGTTCATGTTCTCTCCCCTGACTTTGGCTCCCCCACTCTCTGTTTCCTGCAGTGTGGATGTGGGGAAATCCCCCGATATCCCCTATGTTTACATCCTCCATCATGGGGAAGTGCGGAACCTCAAGCCAGTCCAGGTGGTCACTGCCTGCAGCCTGGACATCTATAACTTCCCCTTTGATGTGCAGAACTGCTCTCTGACCTTCACCAGCTGGCTGCATAACAGTACGTGAGCAGTTGTGTTGATTTTGCCCTGTGGCTTGTTGCATACTGGGAGAAGAGGCCGACTGACCAAGCTAAATAGGAAGAGGCTCCTACTCCCTGGCTGCCAAGCATCTCCCCTCAACCTCCTCCCTGCAGAATAGGCTTGTCAATGGCTGCTTATTGTGATGGCTAAATACAAGCATCATATGTACATACATGCTTCCTACCTCCATGTAGCAGATACAGGAGCAAACTGTTAGAGGTGTGAGTCTCCCAGGAATAGAGTACTGAATAGAGCACCCACAATCTCACCACATGTTTCAAGCACTATGAGACCATTTTAAAGAATTCTTGGAGCTGTAGTTTGCTAAAGATGCTGAGAACTATTAGGGGATCCCTATTCCCCTCCCAGAACCACAGTTCCCAGAGTGGTTTAACAAGCAATCCCTGTTCACAGGGAACTCTGGGAAGTGTGGCCCTGGGAGAGGAATAAGGAGTCTCCTTATAATATAATAAAAATTATTATAAAAAAAGGAGTCTCCTAACAACTCCCAGGACCCTTAACAAACTACAGCTCCCAGAATTCTTTGGTAGAAACCGTGACTGCTTAAAATGGTATCACAGTGTTTTAAATGTATGGTGTATATGTGGCTTAAGACAGACCCTTTTATGTGATCCAACTTGGCAGATACTATGGCCACCAATACCTTTTAAATGAACCTGATTCTCACATGGTCCCATTCCTTCAAGTGCTAGGCATGCACTCATCTTAGCTTGTTGAGTTGTGGCCCATTCAGCTGGCATTTCAGTGACTAACAATAACAACAACGCATTTTTCCATCTATAAGATGCCCCCATGTATAAGATGCCCCCTATTTTTGGGGACTCAGATTTAAGAAAATGGGAGAGATGGTCCAGAGTATGATGCCCCCTAATTTTTGACATTATTTTAAAGGGAAAAAACCTAGTCTTATACACGGAAAAATATGGTATTTATATGCCGCCCATCTGACTGGGTTGCCCCAGCCACTCTGGGTGGCTAATATCATGGGCTGTCATTTTGGAACCCGCTATGTGAGGTTTTCATGTGTGGCCATCAGTCCAAAGTTATGTCTTTGATGGGACACACAGAAAGGTCATCAAATCACTTGGAGATGGGTGTAGCATGGAAAAGGGAGGGGATTCCTGCAGGGGATGATATCTTTGGCACCCTCATCCTACTTTTCTTCCTGTCTTCTGTTCCTCAGTCCGGGACATTAACATCTCCCTGTGGCGGACCCCAGAGGAAGTGAAACATGACAAGAGTGTCTTCATGAACCAGGGGGAATGGGAGCTTCTGCACGTTCTCAGCCAGTTCCGAGAGTTCAGTGTTGGTGACAGCGACTTCTATGCTGAGATGAAGTTCTTTGTAAGAAGTTTTGGCAGGCTGGGCAGGGGTGGTGGGTGGGAGCCAGAAACAGAATCTTCAGTGCATATCATTTGTTTAAAAAGGCTGGAGGTGGAAGAGTGGTGCAAAGCTCTGGCGATGAGATGCTGCTGCTGCAGGTTTCTTGCTAGTTTTCAAAAGAAGGAGGGAGGAGAAATGGGTTTTCTCTAAACTGGAGCTACCTGAATCCAGAAGGGGAAAAAAGATGCTTCAGTATCAGCATGAGGAGAGTCAATCTGCTGCAGGTTGTGACCTATACCTTATAGAAGCAGAGGGTTGTAGCCAACTAACAACTTCTCAGCACAGACCTACTGAAATTCATGAGCCTAAGTTATCCATGCCTCTTAATTTCAGTGGTCTACTCTGAGTGTGACGTGTCATTGGAAGCAAGCCACAGGAACTACAGCTCAACTGAAACAATTAATTCAGAAAGGCCATAAGGCACCCCAAATTTTTTGTATGATTTTGGCACTGCTTGCCAAACATCATTTATCAACTTTACCCTCACCCTCATTTCCCCTCTTTTGTCCTTGGTCACTACATCATGTAGCAGCATTCAATTGCTTTGTGGCATTGTGCTCCAGGACTGCAGAACATCATGTTTGATGACTTCTTAGAAGGCTGAATTTCTAAGATATCATTAATTTCTTTTCCTGGTTTTTCCCTGAGCATTCCTTTTCTTAAAATGCACGTTCAGAGAAAATGGGGCCTCTTCCTGCAATATATCTCATAACCTATATATATATAATCTTTTTAAAGTGCTTTTTTTTAAAGGAAAAATGATGTTGGTACTCACCATGAAGTTGTTACAGTAAGTGCCACACTTAATTTTTTTTTTTTAATCTTTATTGGAAATTCAAAAAGTACATAATTATGTGTGCACTAAACATGGTGAGACTTAAATAAAAGAGAGAAAGAGAGAAAGAGAAACAGAACCTGTGTAGAAGGGGAAATAAAGGGGGGAGGGGGAAAAACACACCCAAAGCTGTATATTTTACAAGGTTGTTATTGTACTTCATGAGATCTTAACCTACTACAGTATTTGTAAGAATGGATTCCTTTCCAATTTTTTGGCGAGGGAAGGTACCAGTACTGTGTTTCCTTGAGTACCCCAGAAAAAAGCACTGATCTCACCAGATTCCCCACTTTGAAATATTATACTCAGCTTGGAGAGGTCTTGCAAACCCAGTGTGACTTTTCCTGAATTCCCTGCTTTTCTAATATTATGAAGGAGAACATTTTGGGACCATGCGTTGTGAAAACATGGGCAGTGGAATCAGCCAGCCCTGGTCCAGGGAAGGAAGGGTTAACCTTGCCTGACAGGCAGTTTTGCAGCAAGCAAAGGGCATAAATATTTCAGCAGCGGGAGGAAAGACTGGGCAGTGATGCACATCCCAGAGGACTCCTTGATGCCCCCCTGCCAGCTTAGCCAGACGCCTGGTGCCAATGGAGCCCTTGGCTCGTGCCACTTTGCAGCAGCTTAGGAAGCATTAAATGGGACGATGAATTTGAGGGAGAGCCAGCCACCCATTAGAGCATGTCTCAGCTAGACCCAAGGCCCATGCCTGACTCCTTGTGCCTTGGCAGGTGGTCATCCGAAGACGCCCCCTCTTTTACGCCGTCAGCCTATTGCTTCCCAGCATCTTCCTGATGGTCATGGACATTGTGGGCTTCTACCTGCCCCCTGACAGTGGAGAGAGGGTCTCCTTCAAGATCACCCTGCTCTTGGGCTACTCTGTTTTCCTGATCATTGTCTCTGATACACTGCCAGCCACGGCTATTGGGACCCCGCTGATAGGTAATAATAATAATTTTATTATTTATACCCTGCCCATCTGGCTTGGTTTCCCCAGCCACTCTGGGCGGCTTACAACATATCTAAGAATATAACATATCAAGCGTTAAAAAAACCTCCCAAAACCTTCAGATGTCTTCGAAAAAGTTGTGTAGTTCTTTATCTCCTTCACATCTGAAGGGAGGGCGTTCCACAGGAGGGTGCTGCTACCAAGAAGGCCCTCTGCCTGGTTCCCTGTAGCTTTGCTTCTCGAAATGAGGGAACCAGCAGAAGACCCTTGGAGGAGGACCTCAGTGTCTGGGCTGAGTGATAGGGGTGGAGATGCTCCTTCAGGTATACTGGGCTGAGTAAGATCACAGCAGCCCCACTGACAAAAGCATGAATGGGATGAATTGTGCAGCATGGCTGGTGGTGCCTTGCGTTTAGTGTGTTGCGGGATAAAACAAGAAATGGTTAAGATGTGCTCATGACATCAGCCCTATTATGATTAATTTTTATTTTATTTATTAGTTGCTTTCCATACACAAAATGTCTCAAAAATTGACCTTCAGGTCCAGAAAACCCCCAAACCCCCAAAGCAAAGGCTGAAAATGCTTAAATGCATCAGGAAATACAACAGCCTAAGTGTGCTCCATTGGGATTATTGGCAAGTTTGCTAGGTATGCCTTCCTGTTTTTGAGGTTTTTTTGCAAGCGGTCCTGGGATGTGGGTCATGGCCAATGAACTGCACAGCTTGGGCTACCTACAGCATCATCTGAACGTTATTCCATGTGTGAGAAGGTGTGGTTGAGGTGCTGATCTCGGCCCAAAGAGGAAAGGAAGAAAGAATCTAGGCTAAGAAATGTTAAAGGACTTATCACTGAGGGAGGATCAACAGCCCCACACAGGGTTTTTGAGGAGCCCCAAAGGCTGAGATGAGGGTGTGTGAGAAATGGAGGGCTTGTTTCTGGTGCTAGAAGCTTTATCTCATAGAATCTTTGAATGGGAAGGGACCATGAGGATCATGCAGGAATATGCAGCTATCCCTTACAGGGATTGGACCTGCAACCTTGGTGTTATCAGCGCCACTCTCTAACCAACTGACCTACTTAGCTCAGAAATGGACTTGGCTGAAGGTCATGGCTTTCCTCCAACAGGGGTCTATTTTGTGGTGTGCATGGCGTTGCTGGTCATTAGCTTGACCGAGACCATCCTCATAGTGCGACTCGTGCATAAGCAAGATCTACAGCCTCATGTACCTGACTGGGTGAAGCGCTGGGTGCTGGAACGGGCCACCATCCTGCTCTGCATCCGAGACAGGAACACGTTCTGTCCGGTCCACACTCAGAGCTCTGACATCTCTGGGAACATGGAAAACAATGACAGTACAGGTAAGAGCAAGATCAAAGTCCCAAATGGGAATGCAAGCATGTGAACACTCTGTTCAGACGGATGCCCATATCGAATGGTACATTATTGGGGATAGAAAGGCTAACTGAGTGAAAGCTGATGAAGTGCAGAGAGTGAGAGGGAAAATAGCTGCTAATATTTTACTGGGCAAACTGAACAAAAACAGGACATAATATGAGGAGAAATGAACAGAGAGGTTTGATCTTATTTATAGGCCTTGTGGACAGCAGGGGTAGACATGCAACCAAACATACAGGGGAAAATTTCCTCAGAACTACATAGCCAGGTGGCGCTGTGGGTTAAACGACAGAGCCTAGGACTTGCCGATCAGAAGGTCAGCAGTTTGAATCCCTGTGACAGAGTGAGCTCCCATTGCTCGATCCCAGCTCCTGCCAACCTTGCAGTTCAAAAGCATGTCAAAGTGCAAGTAGATAAATAGGTATCACTCCGGTGGGAAGGTAAATGGCATTTCCATGTGCTGCTCTGGTTCGCCAGAAGCGGCTTAGTCATGCTGGCCACATGACCTGGAAGCTGTATGCCGGCTCCCTTGGCCAATAAAGTGAGATAAGCGCCGCAACCCCAGAGTCGGCCATGACTGGACCTAATGGTCAGGGGTCCTTTTACCTTACATAGCCAATCAGAACCTTAGCAAGGATCATGCCAACCTGGCTGGTTGCTAGACAACACCTCCTCCACCGCCACCTATCTTGATTGGCTGTCTGTCAGCTGCGGCCACCCTTAGGTTCCTAACCGAATGATCCTTGCTGTCATGTTAAGTTAGTGAAATGATTGCGATGAGCGAAGTGGGGAGCTGTTGTGAACTGACCCATGGCTCTGGCACTTAGGCTGGGACACAGCTCCCCAGTGTGTCCCTCATATTTGTTTCAGCTTTACTGACCATTTCCTTTACCTCTCTCCAGCCAAACTGAACCACTACAGCTGTGAAAGCACACGTGACTTCGAAGGAGGAGCAAGTGGTACTATGACCCAGCCACAAGGGGAGAGCTCACTGGTGGTTGAAAGTATCCTGCAAGAGATTGCAGCCATTCGTCAGTTTCTGGAGAAGCGGGATGAATTCCGTGACATTGCCCGTGAATGGCTGCAGGTGGGCTACGTCCTGGATGTTCTTCTTTTCCGGGCATACCTAGTAGCTGTGCTGGCCTATAGCATCACCTTGGGCACTCTGTGGTCCATCTGGCAATACGCCTGAGACACACACCATACAGATGGGTTTGTCAAGCAGTTATGCTTGATGAGTCTTTTTGAGGTCTTTGGACTCATTGATATGTAGAACTTAGACCCAGACTCTGAGGTACTGCTCATGGACATGCATCTTAAGATTGGTGGCTTCAAGTGTCTCTTAAGACTAGTCAATGTGTATCTATTTTGTTATCCAGGTGCAATACTTGCCTAAGTGGCTTGTGACCTGCCATCCCCAATTGTCTTACCTGCAAAAAAGGGCAGAAGCACATGCAATTGCTTCTAAGCGATGTTTGTACACATCCTAAAAATAAATAAATACCTTATGATGCATGCCAGTTAAAAACAAATTCCGATTCTGGCTCCAAACTGGATCCCAGAAGGGGAAAGGAAGATGAGTTGCATGGAACTGATTTTTTTTTTTACACTACCCTAAATCCAGTCTTCCTGCTTTCCACCCCAATTCTACATTTTCATTGCCAACGCTCCATTGTAGAGCACATTTCCCACCTCCATCTCAGTGCAAAGGAGCTTCATCCTGGTGGCCAAGCCATTTTGTTTAACTAGACCTGTCATCCCGAGAATATGCCAAATATGGATAGAAATCTTGCAGTGGAGCTTGCCTTTGCTTAATTTCTTCAGCAGAGGTTTAATGTCAAGATACTATACAAAGAAAGTTTCGCTGTGGAGAACCGAAACCATGGTCACATCTAGTCATTTGCTACAATCCTTTCCTCCCTGCTGCATCTGTTTACTGGGTTTGAGGCCAGTTGTTGCTGAAGACTATGTTCTACCAGCATTTTCTCTCCCTCACATGTACCCTCACCCTGATGCCATTTCTTATTGGGGACTATATTTTTCAGACGTCTTGAAACATCTCAGACGTTTGCTGCCAAGGGTGCATGATGCTCAGACTGTTCACCCATTTTGTAAATAACGTTCCTCCCCACCTGTACAGTAACTAGCTGCTTGCATTAACCTTTTCACCTGAACCATCTGTAAAGCAGGCAGCTTCTTTTCTCGTGGTTCATCCATTTGTTGTGCAATAAACTGGGTGTTTCTCAAGTTAAATGGAATATGCCGGAGTTACTCATTACAGCCAGAAAGGAGGTGGGGGCTATGGGCAAGGAATGAAAGGGCATGGAAGACCCCTCGGTTAAGTATCTAGAGAAGGTAAGACTGGTTCTTTTTTTTTTTTAATCAACGTTGATTCACTCATTGAAAACACTCATCCCAGGCTTGTGGGAAATGTGAAAACATTCCCCCATGTGATAAAGCACTAGAAGGTATAGAGAAGATAAGATGGCAGTTTCCACTTGGTCAGTTTCTGTTGGTGTGGGAATGTGTAAACTTTGATCCTAATGTAGAGGTTCGTAGCTGTCCTCAAGTCTCGATGAAATTAGCAGAACATGTTAGTCACATCCAGCTTAAATCCCATTGATTTCAATGGAACTTAAGTCAACTATTTTCTATCAGTTGTGTTCAGTAACTCAAGGATACATCTTCTATCCAGATGTTCTGGACTGGCTGGATGCAGATGTGTGGTGGGAGGCACCAGCTGGGGAACCTCGAAGGGAACCCCCAGGGGAAGAAAGCTCAGCCAGGGGATTGGCGGTGGGATGACAACGAGTGGTCAAAGAGGGAAGAGGGAGTAGACTGGAAGGAGGAGGTGTCAGAAGCTGAAGAGGTAACAGGGTTTATTGAACAGGAAGAGGCTGTGGCAGAGCACAGTTCAGAATCAGAGGCAGAATGGGGCGGCGGGGGGGGGGGGAGGGAGAGGCTGAGTAAAGGCTGCAGGCTGCTGAAGAAGCCAGGGAATCTTCCCCTCCTGTTGTGACCAGCTCCCCCCCCAAGTTTCCCAGAATACACAGAGATATGAAGAGGATGGAGCAAAGAGAGGCAAGACACCAGAGCCTTAGGGAAGGAATTGGGGGAAGAGCCTAAGAGAGTGGTGGGAAAGTGGGGACCTTTAATCCCCACAACTGCCTCCGTGGGGCAAGACCTACTGGGAAGAGTTTCTGAGATCACTAGGCCTGCACTGTTTTATTTTCTTTTAATAAAGAGTTAACTTCACAGACACCAGAGTTTTTTTTATCTCTGACCTGCTCTGGCTCCTGACAACAGCGTAGAAGATCAGTCTAGTATTACTACTTAAGAGTTATTTATCTATGACACTATCCCAGGCACAACTGTTTTTACACAACCCCCTCCTTCCGATGTGTATTTATTTCAGGTAATGAAAATTAACAATTGATTCCAAATAGAATGAAGCCGGGATGTTTCTTAGGTTCCCTGGTCCTTTCTCTCTGTATATAGCTATGAACTAGCGTCCTCCTACTTCTGCCTGCCAAGAAAAACTGTGTAAATGGAAACTTTCACAATCTTACAGTGGCATAAAATTGATCTGAGCAAAAAGCGCACCTTACCATTTCTTCTCTCATTCACGTTCTGGGATGAAATCTGAAATCCAAAGCAAACTGTTCTGCGGGGGATTTTTCAGCACCACGGACAGAGCCCCAAGCTTTGCCGTGTGTTGCCCTGAAGGTGTCTCTCTATCCTTTTAACTCAAATCAGTGGTCAAATGCTGGTGGAATAGGCAAAAGCACACCCACCCTACACAAAGTTGCTAAGCGGTGTGTGTGTGTGTACATACAATAGCTGCGTGGGCACTTCACACCGCAAGTCCACAACAAAGCTCAAAGGAATGAAAAGCAGAAAATAATAAGCAGCTCACATGGACTTGAAAATACCAAACATTAGCTGGTCTCAATAATGGCTCAACACCTACACACTTGTCCATCTGTCATTTGGCAAATATCATTGCAGATCTCATGGTGCCCCACTCAAACCTCTCTGGGTCTCTGTTGCTGCAGAAGGGAACCCATCCTTGACTCATCCCTTTGCAAGGAATAATAATGAGTGCACATCACCCATCCAGACTTTTCTTGGGCATGTGTGTGTGTATGCATAAACATTTTCCCCGTATGCGTCTATCCAAAAGGAGCTGCATGCTGGCAGTGTCAATCTGCTATTAATATAAGACAAGGACTTGTCAGAAATTGTATTTGAGTGGAGGGTATAGAAAGTGGTTGAGTGATCATCTTGCAAAATGTTACAAAAAAAAATATCAAAGCAAGTATCTGGAGAATGTTGGCTTATAAACCTGTGCATTGGAGCTTCCATCTGTTTCATGGAATAGATACAGATCCCATCCAGCCATTCCTCACTATCACCTCTTTGCAGAGGATGGCCTTATGGTGTCACCTCTTTATTGTATGTCACCACCAGCTCAAAGCTCCAGCTGCAGCAAATGAAAAGGGAAGCATACTTTATTTGTGTGGACTGCCAGAAGTAGTGTCCACACTGCCAAAAACTCTCATCAAAGTCGCAAGAGGCAGATGCTGAGAAGTGGGTGCATTTTTTTGGTGACAAAGTATGTCTTTCAGGCATGGTATATATTGCCTATGGAACTTGTTGCCATGCAATGCCTGTTTAGCCACTTGCACAAATACTGCGTGGGAGATTAAATGAATACCTACAAGCCCACTTGGAGATTTAGCAACCTCTGTATTGAAGGGAGGTTCTGGCAAGGTGATATTAGTACCCATCCCATTGGCCTCATGGTATGCAGTTAGCTACTGTCAGTATGTTGAGATAGTTGGGCTATAGGTTTGTGATAGCTAATTAGCACATCACATCTCTGATGATTTATATGTACACCTAACATGTGCAAACAACATGTACCCCAGAGTTACATGCATCCCTGTAACCAGCATGCACCCAGTGACAAACCCAGGTTTGTTTCAATGTAATGTTTGAAATGGTCCTGAGCCAACATGCCTCTGTTTTCCTGGCAGTCTAGTAGCAAAGGGCAGGGGAGCTTCCCCAGTTGAACAGGCCTTTTCTCCATTAATGGTTTACCCTGCGGGCTTCACAGATTGACCATCAAGAACTAGTATGTTTCTGGGGGGTGTTTATGGGTTTCTGCACAGGTTGGACCTCCAGATCCAACTTTCAACTCAACAAGCTAGATGTTCTACAGAAGGACTGGTATGAATTAGAAGCCCCTTGAGATGAGATAGTGTCTAGCGCTGACAAGATTCCACATGGTATTTGGATCAGTTTAGCTTGAGGGCTCTTAAGTCCTTCCAACGTCTGCTGAGCACCGGGCTGTGATGTTGACCATCCCACCTGCAAGAAAAAATATCAGCCTGACTGGCAGGTGGTAACCAGTATGGTGCAAGTGTGGGATCTCGGTAGCAGGGTTCGCAATAATGTGCTGATGATCTGTAAGTGGCTGGCTATTGATGAGGTGTCCAGCTAAAGAGTTAGTAAGACACTAAATCAGCCCCATTGATCCTAGCGAGATCGATGGTGCTACAGACCTGATCACTGCAACGGGCAATTAACAACCGCTGGAATGAGCTGCCTTCATGTAACATCAAATGCTTCAACAGACAAATCCAATTGCCACATCGATCTGGCCCTTCCTGGTGCCGTGACAAGTTGTGTGTGTTCCGTGTGTACATTCAAAAAGCAAGTGTTGGAGTAGAGAATGCACAGGCACCTGAATGCATGAGAGGCACACCCATTCACATCTCACCTGAGCGTCTCTTCCTTAATGAGTAGGCTGGGTGGATAATGCCTACAGCTAAACTGAGTTTTGGGCCTCCTCTATATATTCCACTGCATTTTAGGAAAAAAGCTCAGCTGTCTGGGTTTCGTAGACTATCCTTTATCAATCTGTTCACATTTTTAGACAAATGATTGAAGCTATTATCAAAATTTACTACTCAAGTTAGCAAAAACTGAGTTTCTTTCTGTGTGCATGTTTGGGTGGGCCTGTGGCCTTGCATCACACTTGCGTACATCACTCTGTGGCTGAGTCCTACTCTGAATTTGGGGTTAGCATTTGGGGACGTACATTTAGCTAATAGGGATTTGAATGGATTCATTTGGTAGTAATGCTAATTAGTGATTATCCGAGTTGCCTGGCTAGTAGTCTCTGACTCCTAAAAGGCTTTTTGGGAGAAATGTAATGGGTCTAGATTCAGTGTTAAGACTGAGACTGAAATGAATTTGGAGTGAGGATAGTTTGAACCTACCTTCACCAGAATAGACAAAAGGTGTCCTCAGTGCTATTTTTCTAGAAAAATAGGTGCTGGAACTCACCATGAACACCTCCTTTGTTCTCTTTTAATGTTCTAGTGAGTTCTGGCTGAAAAAAAGCCATGTGTGTACTGAAGAAGAAGAAGAGTTTGGACTTGATATCCCGCCTTTCACTCCCCTTAAGGAGTCTCAAAGCGGCTCACATTCTCCTTTCCCTTCCTCCCCCACAACAAACACTCTGTGAGGTGAGTGGGGCTGAGAGACTTCAAAGAAGTGTGACTAGCCCAAGGTCACCCAGCAGCTGCATGTGGAGGAGCGGGGACGCGAACCCGGTTCACCAGATTACGAGTCCACCACTCTTAACCACTACACCACACTGGCTCCCTGAATATGGCACATAGATACATTACAGCAATATTGCGGTTTAGTTTTCAAAATCTTTCACAAAGGAAATGTTGAAAAGAACAATTTGGGATTGAAATGTAGAAATAAAATGTGTGCTGAATCTTATTTTGTAAGGTCAGGCACATTGAAAGAAAGGAGCACTAAGGTTGGTTGGTGTGTTGTTGCACCTACATGAAATATCCTTGAATGACTTTATGGTCTTGAGGAGAGTTTTCTGCTAAGCCAGATTTGGCCTGTGGTGATAACAGGGTTCTTTTGCCTTCTCCCACAACGCACTCCACCAGCTGTCAGCCTGGAGATGATGCCTTCTTCTCTAAAAGATCTCAAATTGGATCCAGCCTTCCACCCTTTTTTTTGCCTTTTTTGCTGTTTCAAAGCAACAGCTTTCCTCTGCAGAGGGGTGGCTTCTTGGGCAACTGCTGATGTAATATTCAGCTTGAGTCAGTTTCCTGAGCCTCCTGGTCTTCTAACTTCTATGGCACCTCTTGCTCACCTGTCCTCTGCTTGCACGCCCTTTGAGATGGGTTGAGCTGTGAAGAGCTGGCTAATGCATGGTGCCGCTTTGCAGTTGGAGGTAGGATGCAAAGTTCCTTGGTTCCTTCTGGCTGATTCCTCCAGCAGACTGCCTCCACACTTAAATCCTCCTTTGCAGGATGTTCCACTCCTGGGAGTACATTTGTGTGGAGAATGCATTTAGCCTGTTGTTATCTAGCACGGAGCCCTGAATTTGCAACTGTGCAGTTGCATCCGGAAAAACCACTGATCGAGGTGGCAACAAACAACCCAGATTATGCCTTAAGTTCTTTGTGCAACTGTGTTTCAGGAGGCTGCAAGGGTTGCATCCTGCACAGGAGGATTTTGACAGATGTGACAAATACCTTCCTTGAGAAGAGAGGGGCTTGTAACATGATGTGTCAACAGGCGCCTTCAGCAAGGCATGAGCATTTTGTGGTCTGTCCACACGATGGCAGCCTAGCCCAGAGATTCCACTGTACGCAAGTCTTCCAAACAGAGAAGGGGTATAGATCTTCCACAGCAGGTGTTCACATCTCTCTCGGACCTCACCCCTACCATACCCCACAGAGCAGAGTGGGAAGAATCAGGATGGTGGTGGTGGTGGCAGCTTTTGATCTGCGGGGCCTGCAAAGGAAGCCAGCTGAGGAGCTTGTTGAGCAAAATCCACAAGTGGCGTTTGGGGGACGTTATGTTTTTAGGCTTGGAGGGACTGGTTATTAGCAGAATCTATACCAGGGCATGGTCAATTGTTGTCACTTGGGCTTCTGTGCTCTTGTTCTCTAGCCCTGGAGATGGCAATGATATTGTAAGGTAATACTACTTCAGTAAATATCTTCATACGAGGCCAAGATCTGAGAAGAGGGCTTCTACATCCGACAGATGATTGATCAGAAGATTGAAATGGAGTTTAACTCCATTTGGGAGGGGTTAAGCGATTGCAGCAAAATCAACAAGAAAAATGACTCGAGTGAACCCTGAGGACCCTAAAGTCAAAAGCCACACTCTAAACACGCTGTGCTTCTTCTAGGTTTGCCAAATATTTGACTGGAAATTCACACACACACACACACACACACACACACACACACAGTGCTTTTTCTAGGTTTGCCAAATATTTGGCTGGAAATTCTATTTCTCTCTCTCTCTCTCTCTCTCTCTCTCTCTCTCTCTCTCACACACACACACACACACACACAAAAATAATAGATAGGATGGAGCTTACTTCCTGGTAAGTTTCTGTATTGCAATTGTAGGCTTAAGATGTAAACCAGAGAAGACCTGTGGTTCTCAGCAAGGAAACAGTATGATGGCAAGTTAGGAGTGTGTGTGTGTTCTTGTTAAAAATTTAAAGGAAAGGTGGGCAAGGCTACTGAGGTCCCTCCCGCAATCAAATGATGCTTCTGTAAGGCATGTTTGGCTGCATGGGCCTGGACGCAGCAACAAGGCTCTCCGTTGTTTCCAAGCCAGGAGCCATTTTGACTGCACAGAGCCACCGATCATGTCTATATAGCTCATCAATAATTTAAAGGGTAAACAACACTTTACATTAAGCGACACTAATTACCCCTGTAGATCCCACATAATTAACGTTTAACTGCATTTTAATTTTTATGGGAGTACTCCACCCCTCGGCCCCCACCTGCACGTTACATTGGCTGGTACCCAAAGACTCCACACATTCCAGGCATTGCCCTAGCACCACCATCAAAGGAGGCTGCCCCTTTCTCTCACCCAAAGATTGCTACTGTTATCGGCACCCGTCTGTCTCGAGAGATGAGGGAGAAAGCTTTGGGAGGTGAAGTCAAACTGCTGCGCTAGCAGCACTGAAGCAACCTCCTTGTGGTGCAAGCCTGGGAAGTGTGTATGAAGGGCCTGGGATGCCCAGATGACCAAAACCCCCTCTCGACCTCACTGATGTGATCCAAAGGAAAGCAGAGCAATATGTTTGGCACCAGCTGGGCTGCAGGAGTTGCCAGAAAAAGGCATATCATGTCTCATCCAACTGCTTTAGGGACTCCACACTGGATTTGTGTTGGGTTAACTCCTTAGCCTTTTCCCACAAGGCAGCAGAGGTTTAGCACCAGTGTTTTCCTTCTCCTAGATGGGCTACGTTCTCAGGTTGACGAGCCCGATTTGCCCCACCCTTACTTCTACAGCACATGCAAACACCACCTTCTGGACCATTGGACCCATTACTGGTCACATCCACTCAATCTTCCAGAGCCTGTCTTTGCATGCAGCAGAAGTCCCTAACTCACAGAGGGTTTTAGAACCAGTGGCTACCTTCACCTGGTTTAGCCATCCAGTCGAAGCCGTTTCTGGGCTGTGGCTGCTGTTGCATGTTGACAGCTTCTCAGAGCCCCAGGTAAGAGTTGAGTGCAGGCTGGGGACCAAAGGTGGACAAACGACCCCAAAGGAGCCTGATGTTTCCCCCCACCAGAGGTACTAGTAAAGATAAAGGGACCCCTGCCCATTAGGTCCAGTCGTGACCGACACTGGGGTTGCGGCACTCATCTTGCTTTATTGGCCGAGGGAGCCGGCGTACAGCTTCCGGGTCATGTGGCCAGCATGACTAAGCCTCTTCTGGCGAACCATAGCAGCGCACGGAAACGCTGTTTACCTTCCTGCAGGTATTTATCTATTTATCTATTTGCACTTTGACATGCTTTCGAACTACTAGGTTGGCAGGAGCAGGGACCGAGCAACGGGAGCTCACCCTGTCGCGGGGATTCGAACCGCCAACCTTCTGATCGGCAAGTCCTAGGCTCTATGGTTTAACCCACAGCGCCACCCATGTCCCTTACCAGAGGTACTAGCCCTCCCCTAACACCCCATACACCCTGATCACTACTGTACAAAGCAGCAACTCCAAAGGTGGATTCCAGCTGCTCTCTGCATGCCCAAGGCTGGCCCAGGACAGTTTGGCACCAAACAGGGCACAATCTGCCAGGATGCTCTCCTGTGCACACCTGAGTTGAGATGAATGGGAGCCACGCCGTAGGACCCAAGCAGCTGTTTCCTTTTGAGTCAGGCAAGCCGGGTCCCGCATGTTGGCATAAAAGGCATACGAGCCCCAGCAAAGGGTTGTACAGTTTGCATCTAAATAAAAGGAGCGCAAGCACTGCAGTTAATGTAGTCAGTAAATAAATAAAGGAGGGCTTTAAGCTTAGGGTACAGCAATCAGTTTAGAACTACAGGATAATTAACCCAGCAGGGGGCCGGAGCAGCCTATAGTCAGGTTTAAATGAACGAGTTCACTTTCATTGAGGCAGACTTGCTCAGCTCCCCAGGGAGTATAAAAATACGCTGGGGGAAGAGCTAGTGAAAGACACCAAGCAGAGGCGCGTGCGGGACCAGAGCAGGCCTAGCGGACTACCGCCCTCACCCCTCGAACCCAGAAGAGCTCTTCTTCCAGAATTCCTTGGCTAAATAAATGTGGCTTATTTTGAAGCATGAAATCCCGCACTTCTTGCTTAAGCATTTCACACCATCCCAGGCACCTTTGCCTCTCGTCATCCTGAGCGAAACTGTCATGGCTGCCATGTTTGCCAACATTATGTGACTGAGCTCCGTTCCCCCCAAAAAACCCACACACATTTTTAATGCCTGGGAATTTATGCTGTGCCATAGAAGTTCAAACAGGGGTATAGAGGTGGGCAGCAGCTAAGCTTGTACATCCAGGGTGGAGAAACTCAAGCTGAGGGGAGCATTCAAACGAAGCACACTTATTGCCCATGAAATGCTCCTACCACTGCTAATGAAACGATGAGCCTGAGGCAGTTTTCAAGTCACCTCCACCAAATGAGGAGTGCTGGGCTCGCCTCAATTTATCCCCCAGGGGGCAGACTGTAGCGAATGATATGGTTTGAATGGACCTATTTGGTCATAACAAGACCCAGGCATGGCCCATTGAATGGTTGGGGAATCTCCTAGGCCTGCAGTCCTCCCCAGCTGCAATGCCGCCTGACCATTTCACGTAAGCGCACTTGTATTGAGTCAGATGATGGATCCATCTGGCGCAGTATTGCTGACATTGACTGGCAGAAATGCTCCAGGGTTTTGGGCAGGGCACACTGCCACTGAGCAACGGTCCTTCTCCCTCTCCAGTAGCCCTCAGTCTCACCAAGGGCATCACTGGAGTCAACCTCCTTGCTTGCTACTGCACACCAAATCTAGACTTGCCACTCCATGTTGCCCAAAGGATTTTTCTTTTGGACGTGATTTTGGAAGTGCCCGCTTGGGTGAAAAGCAGCCAATATTATTTCAAAGAAACGGGAAAGGGGGGGCCAGCAACATTTTTGCTGCAAATGGGCAGGGGGAGAAAGGTCTTCCTGCTGAAAACTTGAAGTGCTCTTGAGGTCCTTGCCAGGGCAGCTCTCCAAGCAATGATTCTGCCAAGCTGAGGGGAAAAAAAATCTCATGGGAGTAATTCGGGCACATCTTTGCTTTGCTTTTCACCAAATAAACCCCAAATAGAACTATCCTCCTCTAATCACATGTTTGGAGAAAATGCTGTTCCTTTTCCTGGATGGATTGGCTTTCAGAAAAAATCCAAAATTGCTCAAAGTGATGAGCAAAATGCATGGAACCATCACACACAAAGTTTTAAACAATCCAAGAATAAAAGCCACATGTTACAACATTAGCAGTTACAGAAAGAGGAAGTGTATTGCCAGTGGTTCTTTCATCTGGATGAAAAGGCAGATCTTTGGACTTCATCTGTTCCTCGCTGGGAATCTTGTGGGACGCCCCTTATTACAGATGGCTACAGCTCAACAGTCTTCGACATTTTGTGAAAGGGTGATTTGGCCACCCGAAATGCCCAGTCCAGTTCATTTTTCCTTCTGTCACTGAGTTGCCCCTCCAGAGCTGTGGGGCAGCTGAGCCTATCTATAAATATAGGGTTTTAAGCCACCACAAAGCTTCTCCTGGCTCACATTGTCAGGGTCCCCTTTCTATCCATTAGATCATATCTGGGTCAAAGAGCACAGAAGGGGGGAAAAAGCCCCCCTGCCACACAATGTCTATTCAACCTCAGGCTCTATTCACTCACGTCTTTTCCCCCCACAGCCAAGGACACGTGACCCTCCTCCCTGCTCCTTAGCCTAAGCCCCTACCTTTTGATGTTCGACAGCAGAAAACTGCAATTAAATGTTGTTCTCAAGATGATGCCCTAAAGTAAGCTCGGGTGAGAGTCATTCAAGCAGGGAGCCGTCAACACAGATGCAAGTTTGGCTGGGGGCCAGGGGGCTGTGGAGAAAAAGAGGAAACCCCCAGGAATCCTGAACTTTGTTTAGCTATTTGGACCTGTTTGTTTATGACATTCGTTTTGCAAAGAAAGTGACATCTGGAGAAAGCAAAGGAAGTTCTCCAGCACACGAGGGACGATGAAGGGTTGTGCAGATATTTGTGGGGTCCTATGTATGTTTATTTAGAAGTAAGTCCACTGCTCAAATGGTTGGGCAGAGCAGTTACTGTTTTTAGAAAGCTACAGGGGCAGCTCAGATAGGGATGCAACTGTGAGGAGTCACAGGGTGTTGCTTTCAGATTTCACGAAAGGTCTGCTATATTCTGTTCAATAAGCCTTAACTTATTGAAGGACAGATCCTGAAGCTGAGGCTCCAATACTTTGGCCATCTCATGAGAAGAGAAGACTCCCTGGAAAAGACCCTGATGTTGGGAAAGATTGAGGGCACAAGGAGAAGGGGACGACAGAGGACGAGATGGTTGGACAGTGTTCTCGAAGCTATCAGCATGAGTTTGACCAAACTGCAGGAGGCAGTGGAAGACAGGAGTGCCTGGCGTGCTCTGGTCCATGGGGTCACAAAGAGTCGGACACGACTAAATGACTAAACAACAACAACAAGCCTTAACTGAGTTCAGTAGGACATGGACCCAAGTAAGCACAGATAGAACAGCAGCCAGAGAGAGGAGGACCAAATTGTATTGGACATTACGGTTGCATTTTATGGATATTATGTATCTACATTGTTTATTATGTTGTTATAGGTGGCATATGAATGTCTTAATACAGGAATAAAAGGTGACACTTAAAGCACAGGACCATATTGCCTGCTCTGGAGAACATAAGGGACTTTCCATTTGCCTATCTGCTGAGCCCCCATTTTCAAATACAGTGGTGCCCCGCAAGACGAAATTAATTCGTTCCGCAATTTTTGTCGTCTAGCGAATTTTTCGTCTTGCGAAGCACGAAATCCCATAGGAATGCATTGAAAATCAATTAATGTGTTCCTATGGTCAAAAAAAGTCGAAACAAAGCCAAATTTTGTACAACAACAGTTTATTAACTGCTCTTTAAAGTCACACATACTGTAAAGAGCAGTTCAAAAATTGAAGGGAAAATAAATTAACTTTATAAACAAAACATGTCTTTGTTTTTAGACAAAGGAAACAAAGCCGCGAGACGTTTTCGTCTTGCGAAGCAAGCCCATAGGGAAATTTCGTCTTGCGAGGCAAATCGAAAACGGAAAAACCTTTCGTCTAGCGAGTTTTTTGTCTTGCGAGGCATTCGTCTTGCGAGGTACCACTGTACCGTCTTTGTTCTGCCTTCCAGAGCATTGGTGAAAAGGTGCTAGATGCTCTCCTTTGGACACTTTGGCACCTTACAAGGTGGAGTGCGCTGAAAGGGGGCTCCCCCTATTGGCCTGGATGTTTTTCTGCTGACTTTAACGCAGTACTAACACGAGGGAAACTGTTTAATCCATCATTACAACATCATCGGGGAAGCCATTTTGGAGAACGTCTAAACACTTCCCAATAGCCCCCCCCAACCCCCATTTTAAAAGGGCATAGGATATAAATCGGATCAACCAAAGGCCTGGTTAAAAAGGAACGTTTTTGCCTGGCGCCTAGAGGTACATAATGAAGGTGCCAGGTGAACTTCCCTGGGGAGAGCATTCCATAGATGGGGAGCCACTGCAGAGAAGGCCCCGTTCTCGTGTTGCCACCCTCCGGACCTCTCAAGGAGGAGGCACATGAAGGAGGGCCTCAGGAGATGATCTCAGGTTCCAGGTAGGTTCATATGGACTCCATTGGAGGGTGGTGGACTTTATTAGAAGTTTTTAAACAGAGGTGGGATGGCCACCCATCATGGATGCCTTAGTTGTGATTCTTGCACTGCAAGGAGTTGGACTAGATGATTCTTGGGGGGATCCTTTCAACTCTACAATTCTATTATTTGAAGGCATTGCCGGAGTGGGTGGGGTGGGAGAGGACATTTGGAATGAGGCAAGTGAGTTCATCATATGTAACCAATCCTGCCACCCCAGCAGTAGGAATAAAATAAAATAAAAATAAAAATGCAGGGAGCCAAAGGAAACACAGAGGCAACAGGTATCAACGACTGAATTAACTTTATTGGGTTTTTTTTTCCTAACTGCAGATTCAAGGTATACAACTGAACATTGCTATTTTCCTTATGAGACTTATAAATAAAAATACAAAAAATGTCCACTACAAAAAAATCTACTGTTAGTAGGATGTAAAAAATATTCTCTTTGCTATAGAAGGCACAAACTTCACTTAGTGACAAATGGAGAGAGAAAAAAACCTGCAGCAGTAAATTCTTTAATTTTTTTTAAACCTTTTCTTAATTTTTTTTTCCTCGCCAGAAACACTGAAGATTTTACAAAGGACCACACCTGCACCCAACACAGAAGGACAGATGCAGAGGCAGACAGCGGCAACTAGTGGGTGGGGGAGGGACAATCACAACTTTTTAATCAGGGTGGGGGAGGGAATCTGATTTATGGTGTGTGTGTGTGTGTGTGTGTGTGTGTTATCTTTAAGCTAAATGCGTCTGTGACTCTAGAGGAACACATAACGAGACTCACAAGCAGCACTGCAAAGGAACAAATGGAAGAATATTTTGTACAGAGGAAAAAAAATACACAATGGAGGAAGGGCTGGGGGTGGGAAACCCCAAATCGAAACATAACAACAGCAACAACAATTAAAAAAAACAAAAACAAATGGGCACCTTCTAAAGTTAGGCTAACAGGAGGTGCTGAGGTAGACAGAGCCAGGACAGCAATTAAAAACACTATTTATTCATTTTTTAATACGAAGCAATCAAACTGGCACTTGTGCTGTCACAACGTTAAGAGACAAGCAAAAAAACAAAAAACGAAAACAAACCAACAAAAAATAATAATAAGCTTTTAAATTTGCTTGGTCCAGAAGGACAACAATTGGTCCTCAGTGCTATAATATATATTTATATATATATATATTTTATGAACATAAAACGTCATGGAGACATAGCATGGCTTCTTAGCCTCAAAAGATCATGCATACTTTTAACACTATGTAAAACAAACACCAAGACACACGCCCAGATATTGGCACCCTAGGGTGCCCAGGGATGTCATGGCAGCAGGGGGAGCAAATGTGGGTGAGGAAGTTCTCTAGGCCCAGGCAAGATCAGGAGACTCATCCAGACTCTTGTTGAATATGGAAGGTATTCTTCCTCTGCCTCCATTCGTTATCTGTTGCCCAAGTGACGCTCTCCTCCAAATCACCAACTTCCAACACTTGGCTCTCCCTTGGTCCAGGTTCTCTCATACCTGTCGTTGTGTGGGAAAATCCAGATCGAGGGAGGGGAGAAGGTGGGAAGGCAGCAATTTGGAGGAGAATGTCATATGGGGCAAGAGAGAAGGAATGGAAGTACATGATGCGCTCCCTGTCCACACTGAATGGCAGTATAGATGAGCCCTCAGATACCCCACCCTACAGCTTACGATGGTTGGTGACTGAGCAAGAGAACCTCGCACCACAACAGAAGAGCAAGCTTTCAGGGGGAAGGGGCTGGTGGGTGGGTGGGTGCAGCAGAAGATTTGTAGGACAATTAGAGTGAACACTAATTGGAAAGGTGGCTGGCAAATTGTTGCCTCTATTAGTACAACTGAGGATGGTGGCATTCTGGAACAAGAAGAAGCAACTTCAGGGTTTTTTAAAGCGCTGAAACCTACAGGAAGCCAGGAGTTTGGAAGCGGGGGGAAAGGGGCATATGAGGGAAAAAATTCTCAAATAAAGGACAGTAGAGCATACCATGACATCCCCTTTGCAACAAAGTCCAACCCATTTCCCCAGGGTACCAAATAACTGAGCAGGCATTGCAGCAATTTCCCCCTCTTTTAAATGTGAAAAAAAAATCCTATCCTTTTTTTTTTTACTAGGCACAAAGATAAAACAAGCCATCTTCCCAAAGTTGTGTACTAAATCAGTGCCTGTCTTGCTCCCTCCGCCACAAAGCAGCAAAAACAATCTCAAAGAAAAAAAGTTATTTTTTTTCTTTCTCACGCAGACATGCAGAAAATGCACACTCGCACATGTATGTATACAATGCATCTGAAAATGCTTTCGGTTTGTTTTTTTTGACGTTTATTCCCAAAGCAATATACTTGCAAAAAATAAAAAGTGTTACGCAGGACAGCCAGAATTGTGAATTTCCATACGGCAGGTGGGCAAAGCTTGAAGGGAAATTGTGTAAGGCATTTGTACCCCAGAGTACCATAAAGTGTGCTAAAACAATGGCAGTTTAAGTGGGGGTTATTTGCGTGGCGAATGAAACCCAGCGATCAGGCCACTCTATAGAGCACCTCGCAAAAACTGCTGGTGCTTTAAAGTTGGGGAATCCCTTTCCCTTCTAAATTCAGATCTGGTTTGTGCGATCCTAACAACATGCTTCCCCATCCCTACAACCTGGCAATTTTCTGGATTGTGTTGTGTTCACTGATCAAAAACAACTTCGCCCACATTCCCACCGACATTCATAATGTAGCAGATGCCTTGCAAACAACCAAAACATTCAGAGGAAAATGGCATCTTCCTGCAGAAGAGGGAAGGGCAGTTGCAGTGAACATGTGCATTTCCGGTAAGGATGCCTCCATAGGAAACTGCAAGGATCACCGCTGCCTCCCTGCCTACCTCAAGGCCACATTTCTGGATGCAGGAAAGGCCCACACAGAGGTTGACCAGGAGGTTAAATGCGTTTCCCAAAGTGCGCTTAGGAAGCTGCGATTTCACCCTGATTTAGTACCATCCTATGTGATGCTAGATTACAGCAATACTGCTATTATTTAATACTAGGGCTTACACACACACACACACACACACACACACACACGCAGGCAGGCATACAGATTCCTGTTCACATTACAAAAGGAGAGGGGTCAGAGAGAGAACATCATTCTGCTTAAAACTGACACAGGGACTAACAAATGTTACAAAAATATTACACTCTGCAAATAATGTCATCAGTCCAACACTTTCAGCTTGGTGGGCGGGTGGGGCGGAAGGGCAAAGGCTCCTCAAATGAGCAACCTTTTTTTTAAAATCAAGAAAACAACAAGAACACCATCAATAGCCCAATAATGTCGGGAGCACATAGACACAACCTTATGGCCATCTCTGGCAAAATGTGACATTGGTACGCTTACTGCATATTTCTCTTTAAAGGGTCTGCCTTAAATGACGTCATATTTTTTTCTTCACATTATAAACAAAACTCTACTTAGCTATTCACATATTCAAGTTTAACTGTTCGTTTTTCTTCCTTTACCAAATCGCTAACTTTTTCACTAAACTGTCAAAACTCTATCAACTGTTACAATGACACATATTCTCTCTCCTCTTATTCCTTCCCCTCCCTCCCTCCTTCCTCCCCCCACCCCATTTTAAGGCCTTCAGTATTTAACCAACAGTTGAGACAAGATCAGAGGAGCAGGGGTAGGGTGGGGTGGACAGCAGTACAGAGACACTCCGTTAAAATTCCCTTTTCTTCCATCTATGCAAGGCTTCCCTAAAACTTTCTTTCCCCCGTATATAAAAGGAAGCTAAATTACAGAATAAAAATTTACACTGGCAAAATATAAAGCATGAGATGAAAATTGAAATGAACATCACAAAGTGAAAAGAAAAGAAAAAAAACTTAACAAAAAACCACAAATATTGCAAAAATGTGCTTCCCTTACTGCGAAAAAAACCCTCTCACCAAACCCCCCTCCCCAATTTAAAAGAGGTAGCTTTCAACATAATACGACCCACTTTCCATCAGTCAGGCCATTAAAACAAAACACCAATTTTGGTAATAATAATACATGATAAAATAAAAAATAAGGCTGACGTGGGAACCGACTGCCACGGCGCTTTTGTGACTGTGCTGTGGCACTTTGGCGCATCACACAAATACTCTCTCCGGAGGCGCCGTGATGCAGCCCTTTCAGCACTCAACCTAAAACACTTCTCTCCCCCCTTCCCCACAAAAAAGCCAATGCAAACAAGCTCATGAGGTCACAAGAAACTGAGGTAATTTCAAGTACAATGTGCTAAATGCAGAAATCATTAATCGTAACGTAAAATTAAGAAAGCAAAGACAAAGGAAAGCAAAAACAGCAAGCCTTTCCCATTCGACTCCTTCGGAGACAGAGGACTGGGCAGGAGGATTGGTGGGGCGGGGGTGGGCATGTTTCAAAAGCCATCACCTGGGTGGGGGGTGGACAGAAGAAGGAAGTGGGCCTCACTTGTACTTAGGGCACCTTGTCAAGAGGAACAAGGAAGAATTCAAGATCGCTGCCCCAATTGTGGCAGGAGGTATGAGATGCGGGAGAACTAAGCAAGTTGGAAAAAGAGGGAGGGGCGCAGCTGATACTGCTGAACTACAGTACCCATCATCCTTTGCAATTGGCCATGCTGGCTGCTGGGAGCTGTAGTCCAGCAACATCTGGAAAGCTGTAGGCTCCCCGCTCCCTGCTCCAAGAAGGTGGCAGGCAACTCATAGGACAAGTCCTTCCCATGGATGACAACCAGCTGGCCCACCCCTCTAGGCAGCTAATGTAACTCCAGGCAAAGTCCTCACTGGGGGGTTTCAAGAAGCGGGGTTGAACCCTACCAGAAGACACACACGCACACTGCTTACAGTCAACATTTCCCTCCCAAATTCCACAAGAGATAGAGACTCAATCTGTGCTTTTCACCCTTTGGCCAGACCTAACAGGATAGGCAAGGGTGTAGCATGGGTTGCCGGTGCCCAGGGCAGGATAAGCAAGTGTTGCACTCCCTTAGTGGACTGAGCAGTGGTCAGTCCCTTCACTGTCCAGCATCTAATCAAGGGAGCAGGGATAAGGCAGAGAAACACGAAGCTGTGTCTCCTCACTCTCCTGCCCTTGCAGCAAGGCGTTGTGGACCATATACGTGGCTCTGTCAGTGCTTTCCTGCCTTTCTCTTCCTCCTTCCCTCCTCGATGGGTGGCACCACAGCCCTCCACTCTTTCCCTCTTGGTTGGCCCAGGGGAGGGACGCTTTTGGGCATCCCTTCGCTGGCTAAGAGGTGAAGAAGGCACTAGCACTGCCCCAGTCCCAAAGACCTGACCTGGGAATGGATTGTCTCCCTGCAGCTCCAACTTCTATGAAGGAGCCTATTGTGGGGGAACCTGGTTGCGCCCCCTCAGAAATTTGCACCTGTGGCCACGGCCCCCTGCCCCTCCACGCTATGCCACTGAGGATGGGTTATCTCTCTGTTGACCTACTGTAGTAAGAATGCAAAGTGCCTCCGTGGTTGCTGTAGGCAGACTGCACTTGCCTCGCTGGGCCAGCAGTTCCTCCCCAACTTTTGTGCAGATAGTATGAAGGCTGGCACTGGTGGGTTGGGGAAGCATGTGCCTTTGATGCCCATTTAGCCCTAAGAGGGGTGACTCATGCACATGAGCCCATGAAGTCCCCTTGGACACTGCAGCAAATTGCAATCCCAATTCAGTAAACTATGCATGGCAACTGGGCACTATTATTGGCTATGGAAGGCAAGACTCTGCAAACGCAGAGTGCCCCATTGCTAAGAATTGGTATATTGGCTGGATAGCTACTACGGCCCTAGGCTTCCTCATGCCCACCAATAATGCAAATGCCAGTCTCATATTTTAGTTCAATGATGGGGCTACTTCCATGTTCACAAAGGAATGTGTGCATGGACCTTGTCCCTTCATGGAAGTAAATAGGGAAACTCTCTGTACATCAGATCCCTCTCCCAAATTCCAGGGTCGTCAGATCGTCAGATCGTCAGATCAGAGTGCTTGTTCCTGGAAGCCATTGCGTCTCCCACCAGCCTATTCTGAAAGGAGCTGAAAAATAACTGTCCTCCCCACACCCCGGCTCCTCTGAGAAGGCTGACCACTCATATTAAGAAATGTGCAAAGTTATGCTGTCCCTAACTGGTTTCTCTCACCCGAACCCCTTTCCCACTCCCACTCAAAAGAAAACATTAAATTAAATTTAAAAGAATGCATAGAATGGTCTTTGGTCAGGAGAAAGCATTGTGACCTAGAAGGGATGGTCTACAGGTGAGTTGTGTGCTCTTGTAAACTCAACTTGACCTTGGTCATGCTCTGTGGGAAAATCAGGAGCACAGCCATGATGCAAACGATAGGCCCAAAATGGAAGCACAGGGAGGGGTGTGTATAGGGGAAATAGTGACAATGTGATTTGCAGGCATCTCAGCACTTCCATTGCCCTACCCACTCCCCACTCTGGAGAGCAAAGTAAGAACAGTCCTACCCTCCCCCTTGGCTAAGGCCAGACACAAACACTCAGCACTCCCACCCCTTCTGCCCCGCAAGACCCTCAAGAGTGAGGAAAGCAGGTCACAATGCTCCACACACCATCTGAAACTTTCACCCCAGCACCTTCTGTGGCACACCTCTCCAATCCCACACCACTTCATTGGTGCCCCCTCAACCTCTGGCAACACTCCTGCTCCAAAGAGAATGGACTGGGAGGTTCAAGCCACTTGCCAAAGGGATGGGACGGGGAAAGCAGGTGGAGAGCAGCTTCCAGGGAATGTTGACACTGTAAACGGAAGCCTGTCCCGACTGGTGTCCTTCTCCCCAAGGATTGTGGGCTGCTAGGGATCTGCATCTAAACGAGGTCACAATATACCTAACAGAGAATCCTCAGAGGCCTCGTAAGACTGCAGTTCCCAAGGTTCCTTGGGAGAAATCAGGACGGCAACGCAAGAGTGAGGACTTGGTTTCAGTTTACAACATGAATGAGGCCTCAGTAAAATGCAACAGCCCCACTAAGGAGTAGAAGATGCTAAACCAAACCCCTCCTAAGGCCCTTTATGTGCATGGAGAGACAGAGACACGCATGAGGCAACTGAAGACATGGCTAGGGCTGGGCTGAGAGAGGGGTGGGCTTTTTGTTGTTGTTGTTGTTAGCCTCTTGTGGGTTTTGCCCAGGGAACTCCAAAGAGTTTCACTCCTCCTTCTCTTACTCCCGCTGCGATTGCAACAAGGACCCTCATGAGCTAGGAAGGAGATTGCCAGCAAATCCTAGTTGGACAGAAACAGAACCAGGTGGGGTGGGGTGGGGTGGGATTGGGGAGAGAAAAAGAAGAAGGGAAAAGGAGAGTAGGGAGGCCAGAGACCACTTAGGGGGTGGTTGGTTTTGCCCAGTCTTTCCCAGCTTCATCCCTCCATCCCTCCTCTTGTCCTGTTAGACATAGCAAAGGTACAGATAGGTCTTCTCTATCCTCCAGTCGGTGGGGATCTCTTCCGGCTTGTGGCCTTTCATGTGCTTCTGCATGGCAGAAAGACTTGGGCAGTACTCCAGGCAGATCGTGCACTGATATGGGGAGGCTCCGTTGTGGGTCCTGAGGTGCTTGATCATGGCAGAGTAGTCTCGGGACCGCTGGTGGCAGAGCTTGCACTCAAAGGGTTTCTCACCTGTAATTAGAGAAGCAAGGCGGGGGCAAGGGAAAAGTCACTGATTTGGGGAAAATGACAGCTCTGGGTGGCGCCTAAGCCAAAAACCAACCCTTCTGTTTCTCAAGGGGTTTTGATCCCCTGTGAAAGAGGTTTCCATTGTTATGCCCCATCCTCAAGACTCTTGAGAATTTCTTGGGGGTTTTGGTGGGTTTCGAACAAGGTGGCCAAAGGCAGTGTGTTTTTGATTCCCAGGAAACATTTCTCCAGTGCTCTGCAGCCTCCATGGCTGCCCAGGCTTCCTGATTTGAAAAAACCCCAAGGGAGGATGTTTACACTGGGCTTTGAATGAAACATGGGCACCCAGGGAGGCTGCATTGTGCAGATATCCAAGAGATGTAATTTTGAATGAAAGAAAGGATGCTACAAAACCCCTCAGCCACCATCAAAAAGAACAGCATTTATGTATTTATTCATTTACTTAATTATTTACATTTATATTCCACCTTTCCTCCAAGGAGCTTAAGTTGGGGTGCATAGTTTTCCTCCCCACCATTTTATCCTCAGAACAGCCCTGTCAGGTACGCTGGATTGAGAGTGAGTGACTGGTTCGACGTCACCCACTGAGTTTCATGGGTGGGTGGGATTTGAACCCTGGTCTCTCTCATGTTGTAGTCTAAGCAAGGCTGAGTACACTGTACTTAAAGTGTACTTAAATCCAACATTTTGTGCTGGGAAGCCTAATGATTCTTCAGAAAGCAAGGTTGAATTCCTCAGTCTGGTCAAATAAAATCTGAGCTATTTTGTTGTTGTTGCATAATTCATTCTTTGCAAGTCATGGGAAAGAGCTATGCTCAGACTTTTGAGATTTCAGAATTGCTATAAGCACCGGAAGCTTTTTAAAAAGGCAGCAGAGATCCTCCCTAGGGAACTGTATTGTGTCCAATACCTCATTTTTAACCTTTTCTGTGTTCCTGTGAGATCACAGCACACAGAGAGCTGTGGCTAAATGCATAAAAAGGGGGGGGGAGTACTGCAAGCCCGTAAGTATTTTGTTGACTGGCTATGGGCTTATTTCATCCTTGCAGAGGGCTCGGGTTACCATGCAGATGACCATCACCTTTACAGCAGAGTTACTCGGTCTTTCCCGGAGAGATATGTTTCGATACTGTCCACGGCAGCCCCGATCGAAAGCCAAAGGGGGCTCCTTTCGACGCAGTAATTAACTGCCTCAGTCTTCTCAATATTGATACCTGCTCTGTGCACAGACAGAGCGAATAATGAAGTAATGAACAGCAAAAGTGATCTAAATATTGACCTGCTATTTATATTAGTTTGGGCTGCTGATGCACTCAGCAATTCGCTAGCTGGCAGTGAGAGATCTGGGTTCCACAGTACACAATAAATCTGTCTTGTACTCAAAAAAGTGGGGAATCTCAGCAGCAAAAGGATGGGGAAGAGGTGGGTGAAATAAGGGAAATTGTCCTCAGGGCTGCCTATATAGAGGGCTGCCTTCTGCTGCAACCATGAAGGCAGAAATAGGAATATAGGAATTGGCCATATTGAATCAGACCATCTAGCTCAGTCTACTCTGATGGACAGTGGCTCTGTAGGGTTTCAAAAGAGTCTTTCCCAGCCCTACTTAGAGATGGAAGGGATTGAACCCGGGACCTTCTGCATGCAAAGCAGATGCTGTAGAACTCAGCTTTCACAAATGATTGCACAGAGAAGTCATTTTCAGCTTCTTTTCTTCACCCCTCTTTCCGATGGCACCCCTGAATGTCTCTTATGGAGCACATGTGAGTTGCAAAGGTTCTGGAGCCAAGGGCCATGTGTCCCAGCTCATCTTGAGCATGTGTGAGGCCTTACAGGGGGAGGGTGTGTGACACATTGCTTCTGATCCCTGTTAAATTCCGTGGGGGGGCATTTAGAAGTAGCATGGATGAGCTACCTTTCCAGGAAGCTTGAACCTTCTCCTTGAGGACACCTGCTCAACTTCCAAAGGAATCCAAGGGGTGCCATTCAGAAATCGCAGATCAAGAAAAGCGAGGGAGCCAGCATTGTGCATGCACCTCACTTTTTAGAATGACAATAGTTCACTTTCACTCTGCTGCTTTCCCCATCCCCTTCCTGCCATGACACCCATACCTGTTCAGTGCAAATGGAGGGAGAAAAGACTGAGCTGGCTGCTGGTCCCTCTTTCAGGAGTCTGCTTTTGGGCCAGGGGTTACCAGTCACTCTTTGTCATCCCTATCCCCAGTAGAATGTCATCTCCTATGTATCTGGGGCTGTTCTGTATTATTATTATTATTATTATTATTATTATTATTATTATTAAAGGTAAAGGAAAAGGTACCCCTGACCATTAGGTCCAGTCGTGACAGACTCTGGGGTTGCGGTGCTCATCTCGCTTTATTGGCCGAGGGAGCCAGCGTTTGTCCGCAGACAGCTTCCGGGGCATGTGGCCAACATGACCAAGCTACTTCTGGCAAGATGGAGTTCTGGCAGAACTACTTCTGCAGTGCACAGAAACACCGTTTACCTTCCCACCGGAGTGGTACCTATTTATCTACTTGCACTTTGACGTGCTTTCGAACTGCTAGGTTGGCAGGAGCAGGGACCGAGCAATGGGAGCTCACCCCGTCATGGGGATTCGAGCCGCCAACCTTCTGATCGACAAGTCCTAGGCTCTGCGGTTTAACCCACAGCGCCACCCGTGTCCTCATTATTATTGACTGCTTAATGCCTAAATTAGCATCTAAGAAGTTTGCTAAATATAGCTTGCAAGGGCTAGCAGGGTGATATTAGGAAACGGTTGCAGAGCCCAAGGAGAGTGTGGATTTGGAACATTATATTGGTCCATCTAGCTCAGTACTATCTGTTGCATCTGGCAGTAATTCTGTTAGGTAGAAAGACTCAAAGCTCAGTTGCTGGAAATTCTTTGCATTGGAGATGCCAGGGATTGAGCTAAGGACCTCCTTGTAATTCACATGCCCTACAGCTGAGCAACAGCACCATCCATGCATACTGTATATGGAGCTGCTAGAGTCTTGCTCCTACTCTCTCAATATTTCCTGCTCTGACTGACAGCCACTCTCCACATTCTTTTCCAGCTCTGCTGCTGCCTGAGCTCCTGAGATGCCGAGCGGTGAACTGTCATCTTCTGCCTGGAAAGCCTGAGATCCACGGCTGAATTCTTTTCCTTACCTGTGTGGACCCTGTAGTGGGTCTCCAGCTGATGCTTGAGGCTGAACTTCTTGCCACAGCCGTTGCATTCGTAGGGCTTCTCTCCAGTGTGGATGCGCTTGTGGCCCTTCAGAGTGCTCTCGTCCCGGAAGCAGCTGCCACAAAACTCGCACTCGTATGGGTGGTCACCTACAACCAGATGGGGACTGTCAGTGGGGGAAGGCACAAGCTGGATATAAGTCAATAGAAGCAAAAGGGGGCCCAGGGGTCATTCCTTGCCCTGACCCCAGCTAGAGCCCATAGTGTACAAGAGACATCTGGCTTAGTCCAGCAGGTAGTGTTGAGCTGGACTTCCAGCACCTTGGATAGCGCCAAGCAGACCTCTTGCTCTGTCAAGAAGAGCCTCCTTCATGGAAAGAAGATAAAGTCCCTACCAGAGAAGAATGACAAATGAAGCTGTTGGACTATGCCGAAATGGCAAAACTGACCGGAAAGCTCAGGAACCAGGAAGACCAACATTTTAATAAGGAATGGGGGGGGGGATGACAATTTACCTTAAAGACCACTGTAAACAGTTGAAAACATTATCAGGACTGCAGTAACACTTGTAATGAAGCGAGAACTATGGATACAATGGAGTTATAAAAAACTTGGATTATTTAAACAAAGATGTAGTAGGAAAGGTTTAATAACAGAACCCAGGGAGGGGAAGGTGAGAAGTCCAGAGATTCGGGAGAATCTTGTAACTTTGGATGTGTAAACTTAAATACGTAAAACCAAATTAAAAAAAAATTATTAAAAAAAGAGAAGAGCCTCCTTTAGGTGTGAACTGTGTGGAAGGGAAGCAAGACTCCAACTCCACTCTTGACATCCATATATTAGGCAATTAGTTCTGAAGGGAGAGGTGGATACACTTGTATAGTCTCCTCCATATGATCAGGAGTCCTGAGCAACTGCCCCACCATCACATGGAAAAGACTACAGGTGTACAGCCAGCACCCTCTTCAGATACTTATCCAACATTCAAAGGTTGTGGCAGAGCAGGGATCTGACTCAGGGGGCTTCTTGATGACAGGATCCAGCTTAGAGCAACCATTCTTTCATGGTTGGCCTTCTGGATTCAGCTGTTCTCTCCTCATCTGTGTCAGAGTCCTGGCTTTTGGCCAGGGCTAGGGGTCACAGCAGGTTGAAAGGCGCGTACATGGGGGTGAGACAAAAGAAGATTCTGAATGGGTGGAAATCTGTGTGCCTCAATTAGCATTTCAAAATGGCAGCTGTGTGATGGCTCCTTTACTCTTTCTGTCTGCCATTGTTCGTGGGAATTAGCAGCTTCTCAGCTGAGGGGCTGGGGCTGCTGTATCTAGTCACAGCCTTTCTTGACTTTGGATTCGGTGCCCTTGGGAAGTTTGAGATCCTGGCTCAGGAGAGGCAGGTGCTAACAAGGCAGGCAACTTCCTAGCCTGAGAAGCAAATCCAGAAAAGGGGTTAGGAGCGCTTAGTAGAGCGAGGCGCAGCTGACGGAGAGGGCTGCTGTGCTGGAGAGAGGAAGGGACCCCATTAGGGAGAGGTCACCCCCCCATCCCAGCATGCTGCTAACAAGAATGAGACCAAGGAAGGTGATGGAAGAGGCATGTTCTGTTCCTCTACAACAATTCTCTGTTTCTTGCCAGGAAGTGGTTTAGGAACATCTGCATGAAAACTCATATCAGGCAGTCCTTCTCAAAGGAGCCATAGTTCGCTCGGCACCAAGATGGGGAACCCAACTACACAAATCATTAGGATGAAGGACAATCTTGTGAGTCATTAAAGAAGCCCAAGATGGTGAGGTGATGTTCATTGTGCAAAAAGAGGATATGGTGTGTGTGTGTGCGCGTGTGTGTGCGTGCAGGTATTGACGGTCTGGGCACAGCCTTCTCTAACCTCGTGCACTCCAGATGTTTAGGATCACAATTCCCACCAGCCCCCAGCCAGTTTGGGAGCTGTAGTCAAAAGCTTCTGGAGGACACCAGGTAAGTGAGGTGATCTAGCCGACCTAAATGACACTCAAGTGGAAGAATCATAGAATTGTAGAGTTGGAAGGGACCCTAAGGGTCATCTAGTCCAATGTTCCCCAAACTTGGGTCTCCAGATGTTTTTGGACTACCTCTCCCATCATCCTTAGCTAGGCAAGACCAGCGGTCAGGGATGATGGGAACTGTAGTCCAGAAACAGCTGGAGACCCAAGTTTAGGGAACGTTGATCTAGTCCAACTCCCTGCAATGCAGGAATCTCAACTAAAGCACCTATGACAGATGGCCATCCAATGTCTGCTTAAAAACTTCCAAGGAAGGAGAGTCCACAACCTCCCAAAGCACTTGGGATGCTACAAATTTGCCCTCCTGTACATGTCAATTTCAAACATCATTATTCCCTGGAGCATTTATTGATTTTTTAATGGAATTTACCCCCACCTCCTTTCAACAGATCTGCCAGGATCTGGGAATCTGTTCCCATCTGATTTGCCACAGCTTCCTGCTGATGGCCTGGAAAAGTCCCAGTCCCACTCAGCTGCATGGCCCCATCTATGACATGACAGAGCCAGCAACTTGATCAAGAGGTTGGGTCTTGTGACACGACTCTGTCCAATGCACGGGTAGCCAATGTAGCTCTCTCCAGATGTTGTTGGACTACAACTCACATAATCCCTGGCCATTCTGGCTGATGGGAATTGCGGCCCAGCATTTTGGAGGCACAATGCTCGCTACCCATGGGCTAATGGATCCCTAGGCTGATGCTCAAGAAAGGTTTTCACTCAGGATGGCAACTCCCTACACAGATTTTGCCTTACCCAGTATTTTTTAGAAGCTGCTACCCTTTCTTCTCTCTCTCTCTCTCTCTCTCTCTCTCTCTCTCTCTCTCTCTCTCTCTCTCCCCCATGGCCCCTATTTTTGGAAGAACACTCACTCATGCCATCTGCTTCCAATGTGCCACTGTGCTCTGGGCCAATCAAGTGGGTTAACCCACAATTAAGTGAGTACTTATCAATGTACATACAGTTCCAATCAAACAGACTTTTAATTGTCTGTAACCATAGGCCATGACGAAAAAGGGCATACAATTAAGAAAACATGTGTGTTCCTGACACTTCTGGTTTGGGGCACAGGGACTGAGGGGTGGGTTGGTGCGACTCACATATGAATTGGAAAGAAAAGACAGACGCTCTCTGAAGAAACAGTCAAGGCATGCTTTGACAATTGTCCTTTTGCTTGTTGATCTCTTCCTATCTTGGTCAACAATCCAGAGCCAACGTGAACTGTGGGATAGTGTGTTTTTGTGTGTGTGTGTAGACTTTGGGGAACAATTGGTCTGTTTTGAGGCAAGTCTCTTCTGCTGGGGAAAGCTCACCGCCTAAGAAATCACTTGCAAATTAGGCACCACAAGAATACATTGGGCATGGTTCACTGGTAAGTTTGGCTACAGATGCCCAGTGATACGAGGGGAATAGCACAAGGGAACTAGTTCCCCTTGCACACCACCCCTTTGTGTCACTGGGGCTTGTGGGGCCAAAATTCCCACTGGATCATACCCCATATCATTTGCATTTTAGGGCATCAAGCACTGAAAATCTCTAGATTTTTGCCATCAGCTTCACCAATCTATTGCCCCTTCCTCTTCCCCTCCAGCACCTGCCCCCTCTTTCCCCAGTATTGCTTCTTAAGGCAAGGAGGGGAAAAAAGGTGAGGGGCTTCCAGCTCCTTTTAGCTTTTTTCCTTTTTTCCAGTTTTTTTTAAAAAAATATATTTATTACAGAAGCCGAACGGAAGGACAATAAAGATAGATTGATCGCCCAAGACTTTGTTCATGAATATTTAAATATCGCTGATTTGTCTTGTCAGTGTAATTACAATCTTCTCCGGGCTTGGCGGATCCGACGACCACAAGTTTATGGTAAAGAATGGCCCCACTGTATTTCACTTGTCCCGTTGCAGATGTGCAGAGCCGCCAAGCGTGTAATGCCGCTCGCATTTCATACATTTTCCTCAGCTGCTGAAGGCTTAAGTCATCCACAATGACCTACGCTTTTTCATTATCCCCATGTCAAACCAAACTCGTGCCTGAGCATAAATTGTCCTTCTTGTTATAGACTTGCAGGCTGCCGCCTCCACTTCCTCTTTACAATGATATTTTACTCTCTTCCTTTTCTCTCCTCCCTCATCCTGCCGCCCTCTGCCCTCCCCTCCGTGGGCATCAACCCACCCCCTTTTCCCTCAATTAGGACCCTCGTTGCCTCAATTACAGCACCCCCCATATTGTTAATCTTTTCTTTTAAAAACACAGCAAACTGATGTGTACTAACAACATGCACACCTTGTATTCCTTCTGCTGCAGACAGGAGCAGGCTATGCAGAAGGGGCCCCCAGAGACAGGGAAGAACAGAAGAAGCTGCCTCATACTGAATTGGACCATTGGGCCCATCTAACTCAATATTGTTTACACTGACTGGTAGCAGCTCTCTGGGGTTTCAGGCCAGAAATCTCTCCCAGAATTAGCTAGAGACACTGGGGATTGAACCTGCGACCTTCTGCATGGAAAGCCACATGATCTACCAATGAGCTATGGCCCTTCCCCGAAGAAAGTCTTTCTTCTAAGCATCTTCTTCTGAGTACAGTGGTACCTTGGGCTACAGATGCTTCAGGTTACATACGCTTCAGGTTACAGACTCCGCTAACCCAGAAATAGTACCTCGGGTTAAGAACTTTGCTTCAGGGTGAGAACAGAAATCGTGCTCCGGTGGTGCAGCGTCAGTGGGAGGCCCCATTAGCTAAAATGGTGCTTCAGGTTAAGAACAGTTTCAGGTTAAGAACGGACCTCCAGAATGAATTAAGTACTTAACCCAAGGTACCACTGTACTCTACAAATACTCAGTTGGTTACAGCGTGGTGCTGATAACACCAAGGTGGCAGGTTCGGTCCCCATAATGGACAGTTGCATGTTCTTGCATTGCAGGGGGTTGGACTAGATGATCCTCAGGGTCACTTCCAACTCTACAATTCTATGATTCACTTCCACCTTTGATCTAGGATTCTACTGTCTCTCCCAGCCCCACCTGGAGATGCTAACAGGGACTGAACCTGGAACCTTCTGCATGCAAAGCCACATGCTCTACCACTGAGCCCATGGTCCCTCTTTCATCTACCCTAGGAGGCAAAATTGTGGGCCAGCCTTGGCAGGTGCCAAACAATAATTTGGTGGTTGCCGAGACCACAAGAGGTAGGCTTTTGTCCCTAGTCCTGTGCTTCACCTGGAACACCCAGCACGAAGTTAAGGTTAGCCCCAGTGTTGCCCTCTCCATCTCCAAATTGGGGAGGGAGGTGGGGCTGAGGAGACAAGTCCTGTATCAGTGCTGGGCTTCCAAGTGCTCCAAGCAAGAAAGGTAATGGTCCTTAGGACTGTGTTGGAGCCTAGTGTGGCATAATGTGCACCTGACTGCTTTGGGCAAGCCACTAGTCCTCAACCTCAGCCCCTGAACCATATAAACCAACCTCATGGTGGTGGAGGGTAGCTTGAGGCCCCACAAACACTATGGGCTGTATTAAATGCTTGTGTTACTCAGAGGAGACCGACAGAAAATAACGGGCATGGCTTACTTAGGTATAATGATTTCAGTGGGTCTACTCTAAGTAGAGCTTATTAGGATAAAGGTAAAGGTAAAGGGACCCCTGACCATTAGGTCCAGTCATGACCAACTCTGGGGTTGCGGCGCTCATCTCACTTTATTGGCCGAGGAAGCCGGCGTACAGCTTCCAGGTCATGTGGCCAGCAAGACTAAGCCGCTTCTGGCGAACCAAAGCAGCGCATGGAAACGCTGTTTACCTTCCCGCCGGAGCAGTACCTATTTATCTACTTGCACTTTGACGTGCTTTCAAACTGCTAGGTGGGCAGGAGCAGGGACCGAGCAACGGGAGCTCACCCTGTCACAGGGATTCAAACTACCAACCTTCTGATTGACAAGTCCTAGGCTCTGTGGTTTAACTCACAGAGCCACCCGCATCCCTGCTTATTAGGATACAACCCTATTAAATGCTTCGCACCAGAATGAGTGCTATCAAACTCCTGCCATGGCAAGGATCCTGGATTCCAATTCAGTGCTGCTCTTTCTGATTCTCATGCTACTGATATCCATGCTTTCTGATTCACACATGCAAACAAACAGCCTCCTCAAAATCAGAGTGATGACACTTCTCTGTGTCAAATTATTATTGTTTTTTTCAGAAGACGCAACGTGCAAGCTTCGATGGCAATCAGATGGCAGTCACGTCTTCCAATTCCCCGTATTCTATGGAGGATTTCTGAGATTATTATTATTATTATTAAGTTAAAGAGAGAGAGAGAGTTCTCTCTCCATCTCTCTCTCCAACTTAGGCTCAACTGTTCTAAGCAGAGCATTGAAATTCCGGAGCCTGTATGAGCAAATTCAATTATAAAGCCAATCACATGCTAAATGAGCTTAAATCTGCACACTTGAAGTGCTCACACCAATGACACCTGCTTTAGGAGCCATATAGAGGGAGGAAACTGGAGCTGCGTTTGGGGTACTGTACACACACACACACACCAGCTGCCAGACAGCAACGATAACAGCAAGAAAAATCCCATTTATGGCACGTTGATTAACTTTGCAAGGCCTCTTAATGAGGCTGACATTAAGTCCAGGACAAATGGGACTAATTAGAGCCCCCTCTGGCCGCTTGGCTGCACCTGTGACCCGGCCTCTCCATTGTTACCTGCTGCATTCGTGAGCTGGCTGAGTGGCCAATCCGGAGGCTTGTAGGCCGCCTCGCTGGCACAGCAAAGGGTCTTATTATACAGCCGGCCAAGTAAATCAGGGATCCATCAATGCCAGCAGCTCGGTTGGCCCTGTGTACTGAACGCAGCTGCTGATGCTAAACACGCAGCCCTGGAAGCAAATGGGGACGGGGAGGATGGAATATTAATGAGGCAGAGCAGAAAGCCTGCGAGTGACGCGAGCATCAGCTAAGCTCTCAGAAAGAGCTGGAGAGGCAATCTTAACGTTGTGCAACTGTACATCTCACAGAAGGAGAAAAAAATCGACAGCCCAGAGGCTGAGAATGCAGGTTCTACATGAGCATATGAGGAGAGCATGGGACTTCGTGCCAACACCGGATGGTGTTGGGTGGTGAAATGACAGAGTTCACATGAGGTGCCACGGTGCACTCACAGGTAGACTCCCCCTGAACAAGGAGGTTCCATTCAGCTATCCTGGCCAAGAGCATTGCTGCTCAGATACCTGTCCTTTATGAATTTGCCTTTTCCTTCCAAAAGGTTATAGTGGCCATCGCTCCACCCTGACTAAAGCCCCACATCAAATTCCCAGCCACTACAAGGAGAAATGTGCAGCTTGAGGAAAGGAGAGACGTTTTATAAAAGGGATGATATCTAAAGCGTTGCTCTATATTCAGCTGCATCTGGAATTGTTTCCCAGAGCCAGAGGTTTCATCCTTCCCCGGGATTTGGCACTTAAAGGAACGGAGAAGGGAAAGCCCACACGTCAGTGGATTAATAGCATTAGCCCTCCTCCAATCGAAGGCAGCTTTCCAAAAGCACTTCCTGATGCAATTTAAATCCCAATCGCATGCAACACAGGTTGTTGTAATCCCATTAAGAACGGGGGGGGGGGGGGATTGGCCTAGTGAGCTGTATCCAGCACCTTAAGCAGTTGAATTGTGATCACTTGCCCACTTATTAAGGTCATATGACAGATCACGTCTCAGCCCCACCTCTCATCTTCTGGCCCACAAACCGAATTTCCAGAGGCAGAAGTACAGCAGTTATCAACTGCCTCAGGGAGGGGGGGAAACCAGATGTTGCTGGGCTCCCAACTCTCATTGTCTCTGGCCTGTCGGCCATGTTGATGGAAGCTGGAGTGCTGCACAATCTGAAGGGTCACAGGTTCCTCACCCCAAATTACAACTTTGAGAAGAGGCTGGGAAGCGAGTATCCAAACGTTATCCTTGGCTTGAAAGAGGAAATGATGGACCTTTTTCTGTATGGTGGACAGAGGCCTCTTGGAAATAAAGACTACCTCACACTAGGGATATGGTGAAAAACTGAATGGGGGGTCTCACAGAACGATGACCACTCCTGTTCTGTTCCTGACAAGTAGGATGGGGGGAGCAGGCTTCAAGTAAGGCCTGATCACCCTGACCTCTGAGTTTCGACCAGGCCTGCCTGCTCACCTCAGGGCCAACAAACGTGTCAGCATTTCATTTTCCCCATCTTCAATTCATTTCTTCACATTTCCACATCAGTTTCCATTTTTTATTAAAAAATATATATGAAAACTCTTCACCAACATTTTAGTGCAAATCCCTCCTAATATATACAGTGGTACCTCGGGTTACAGGTGCTTCAGGTTACAGACTCTGCTAACCCAGAAATAGTACCTCGGGTTAAGAACTTTGCTTCAGGATGAGAACAGAAATTGCGTGGCGGCAGCGTGGCAGCAGTGGGAGACCCCTTTAGCTAAAGTGGTGCTTCAGGTTAAGAACAGTTTCAGGTCAAGAACAGACCTCCAGAACGAATTAAGTTCTTAACCTGAGGTACCACTCAGGTTTTGCAAAGTACATAATCTTGCAAAGCAATATAATGCATTTTGTTATCCTGCTTCCCCAGATATATTTACTTTTATGCACACTCTATGCCAGTATACACATTTTGTGCAGATTACGAGGCTGAAGAACTACATTGCAAAATTCAGAAAAGTGCAAATTTCAATGTGCGGCTGCATTTTGGTTAGTGTCTTGTTTTGGAAAGGTAGTAAAGGTAAAGGGATCCCTGACCATTAGGTCCAGTTGCAGATGATTCTGGGGTTGTGGCGCTCACCTTGCTTTACTGGCCGAGGGAGCTGGCATACAGATTCTGGGTCATGTGGCCAGCATGACTAAGCCGATTCTGGTGAACCAGAGCAGTGCACGGAAACGCCGTTTACCTTCCCGCTGGAGCGGTACCTATATATCTACTTGCACTTTGACGTGCTTTCAAACTGCTAGGTTGGCAGGAGCAGGGACCGAGCAACAGGAGCTCACCCCGTCGCGGGGATTCAAACTGCGACCTTCCGATTGGCAAGCCCTGGGCTCTGTGGTTTAGACCACAGCGCCACCTGTGTCCCTATTGGAAAGGTAGGTTCACCTTTAAATGCAAGCCAAATTGAAGTCATCCCCCCGCCCCATTACTCAGGCTGGTAGGACAGGGAGGTGGCAGTGGTGGAGGCAGATGTTTTGGAGTGCCCCTTTCCTGAAAGGGAAGAAGCTGGCATGGGCTTCCTTGGCATCCACAGAAGGAGGTTCTACATACTGACTGGCACTGCCAACCCCTTTCTCCTTCCTCACATATGATCTGTTGGCTTGGAAGTGGCGGCAGGTGCTTTGCAAACTCAAAAGCATCATGCAGGTGCCCAGAAGCAGCATCTCCAAACAGTAATTGTTTTATGGGCAGCGTAAAGTGGATAGCCTTTGTAGGGAGCAAAAGATTTCACAGAAATAGTTTTGTTGCAGGCAATCCTAAGTAAAGTTCTCATTTAAACCTCCAACAGTGTTTATGGCAGGTCCTAAGGACTGTGCATTTACTAGTGAAAATGCCAAGCATAATCCCTCCTGGAGGTACAGTTTCATTTTGAATATGCCTCAACTTTACCTTATGCCCAGAACTGGGAATTACAGTGGTACCTCAGGTTACATATGCTTCAGGTTACAGACGCTTCAGGTTACAGACTCCGCTAACCCAGAAATAGTACCTCGGGTTAAGAACAGACCTCCAGAACGAATTAGGTTCTTAACCAGAGGTACCACTGTAGTTGCCCTGGGACCCCAAACACCAGGAGTCCTTGTTGCAGATCCATAATGTACCCCCTGCCACTCAGAGAGGATCCTTGGATTCACAGTTTGTTACAGGGAGGGAGGAATGAAGGATATACATCTCCCTATTCTCAGTGAGAATAGGGAAATAAGAAGGCAAATAGAAGGGGAAGAAATGGAGGCAGTGAGAGATTTTACAGTGGTGCCCCGCAAGACGAATGCCTCGCAAGACGAAAAACTCGCTAGACGAAAGGCTTTTGCGGTTTTTGAGCTGCTTCGCAAGACGAATTTCCCTATGGGCTTGCTTCGCAAGACGAAAACGTCTTGCAAGTTTGTTTCCTTTTTCTTAACACCGTTAATACAGTTGCGACTTGACTTCGAGGAGCAACTCATAGAACGCAGTGTGGTAGCCTTTTTTGAGGTTTTTGGTGATTTTTGAAGCTTTTCCAAAACTTTTCCGACACCGTGCTTCGCAAGACGAAAAATTGGCTAGACGAAAAAACTCGCAGAATGAATTAAATTCGTCTTGCGAGGCACCACTGTACTTTCTTGGGCTCCCTGATCACTGCAGATGGTGACAGTAGTCACAAAATTAAAAGATGCCTGCTCCTTGGGAGAAAGGCGATGGCAAACCTAGACAGCATCTTAAAAAGCAGAGACATCACCTTGCCAACAAAGGTCCGTATAGTTAAAGCTATGGTTTTCCCAGTAGTGATGTATGGAAGTGAGAGCTGGACCATAAAGAAGGCTGATTGCTGAAGAATTGATGCTTTTGAACTATGGTGCTGGAGGAGACTCTTGAGAGTCCCATGGACTGCAAGAAGATCAAACCTCTCCATTCTTAAGGAAATCAGCCCTGAGTGCTCACTGGAAGGACAGATCGTGAAGCTGAGGCTCCAGTACTTTGACCACCTCATGAGAAGAGAAGACTCCCTGGAAAAGACCCTGATGTTGGGAAAGATTGAGGGCACAAGGAGAAGGGGACAACAGAGGGCAAGATGGTTGGACAGTGTTCTCGAAGTTACAAACATGAGTCTGACCAAACTGCGGGAGGCAGTGGAAGACAGAAGTGCCTGGTGTGCTCTGGTCCATGGGGTCACGAAGAGTCGGGCATGACTAAACGACTAAACAACAACATTCTCAGTGATGTTGCCTCAATCCCATTTTCACTGAGGGAGTTTGTCGCAGTTCCCGCAAGCCAGTCTAAGTTTAACATCCAACCCTTTTGTGGTCTGCTTACCTGTATGGGAGCGCAGGTGCCTCTTGAGGGCTGTGTGGCTGGGGAAGGTGCGGTTGCACTCGCTGCAAATGTAGCTGCGCACTCCGGCATGCACCTCCATGTGTTGCTGCAGAGCGGTCTGTGTCTGGAATCGTTTCCCGCAGAGCAGGCAGAAGACGGCCATGTCCGAGCCTGGAGGGAGAGAGGGAGAGGAGTTCTCATCAGCTGTTTCCCCTTTGTACCATGCCTGAATGAGTGTTCTAGACACCAGCAGCACAGCATGCGAGGCTGGGTGGAACTGGGAGTAGAATCTCATCTTAAACTGCACCACAAGTTTCTAGACCTCATAGGTGTCAAGGTAAACGAAAATGTGCTGGAAACAGCCAACCCCAGACAGGAGGGCAGAGGAAGCAGCAGCTGAGGCTTTAAAGAAATTGCTGTGTTTAAAAGCATGCAAAGAAATGCAGTTCAAAATTCTACTAGTTGAACCATTTGTTCTGTTTTTGTCATCATGGAGAGAAGCCAGGAATTATGCAAAGTGCCGAAGTCTCGCCCTCTAAACACTGAAAATGTTATTCAGTCATTTCACTGGCTTTTTTTAAAAAAAATAAAGCAGGTTATCCCAAAGCCAAATTCAGTGACTTTTCTGCTAATCCCCAGATATCTTGATGTACATGTGGCCCAACCCAGCATATTAGCTGTTCTCATGCCTATGTAGAAACAAACAAGTAATCAGATAAGCTTAATTTGTGACAGCTTATTCAGACTGCAACATTCAGACTGGAACTTCAGTTTGGTTTTATGGGGAGTGGTGCAAACAAAGGTTTGCCAATGGCAAGATGGCTGCAGAAGCAGAGGGACACCTTACATCGTATGCACCAACACAAGTGGCTTTTGATATAACTATCAAAAGGAGTAATCAGAAAAGCATATTAGAAAAACGTATGCCTCCACTAATGAAACCTGATTGCACTAGTTAGGAAGGAAATTAAAATAAAATAAAATAAAGGGCAAATTAAAAAAAAAGTAGAAGTGTTATGATGTGCACATGGTGGCTTTTAAATTTCATCAGCTGAAATTGGGAAGAGAATGCTTTTTTTCCTAATGTGCTTCCAGAATATCCATCTGCAAGAAGGAGGTAATTTTGAAGAAGTAAAATTAAAAATATTAACTATCACTTTAAAGATGCCTCTTTGCAGGAAAGTGGAGAGGAAAGCAGAGAAGAGCCCCTGGCTCTCTTTTCATCTGATGACTAGTTAATGACAACAGTAAGACTTTTACAATGTAACAGCAATCTGGAAATACATGGAAGCTGAAGACTTGCAGGAAGGTAAACAACACAGGAAGGAGGAGCAGTTTAGGGTATTGGGCATGGCTTACTTCCAAAACAGCAGCAGGCAAACCTACCAGCCTCTGACCCCAAAGTTCTCCTTCCTGTCTTCAGAAACCCAACCCATATTCTTGGCCAATTCTGGCCTTCAGAGAAGGCTGGCTCACTCAAGAATTCAGGTGCGTTGATTGCCTCAGGCGGCAGGGTGCTTAGGGCAGGAGATCCCAAGGTCAATCTTTTTCTCCCCACCCTTGTTTCTTATGCCAATCTTCACTCACCCTGTCTTCCCTGGTGACCCATTTTGGCGTTTGCCTCAGGTGCCGAAATGTCTTGAGCCGGCCCTACCTTTGGGGACTTTAGCTCAAAGGCATAGGGCATGTTTTGCATACACAAGGTTCCAAGTTCAATCCCCAACATCTTCCGATATAACTAGAAAGGCTCCTGTCCAAAACTGCAGAGAGCTGCTGTAGACGACACTGAGCTGGAGGGACCAAACATTTGACTTGACTTAAGCCAAGCTTCCCATGTTTCCTCAAACACCAACTTTTGGAGTAGCTCCTCAGGAGGTGGAACGCCACAACTTTGCAGGAAGCAGCTAAGGATATTGGCTTTCTTAGTTTTGCCCAATAGATGCAGAGCTGGCCTTTGGTTTAGGGAGAGTTTCAGATGTTTAGGGCTCTGGAAGCCCCAGCAAACAGCTGATTGTCACGACTTCAAAGCACCACACAGGGCTTTTTGCATGCGGTTTGCAAAGAGCCACCTGCTGTGTTTTGAAGTCTATCCAATCAGCTGATCGCTGGTGCTTTAAAAGCCTGGTGATCACTGGGACTTCAGAAGCACTGCATGAAGGGCTCTTGGAGCACTGATGACCAGCTGATTGGTGGCATTGCGGAAGCTCCCTTTGGCTCATCCCAATCCTGATGTCATGTGTGATGTCAGGTTATTGGCAGGTGGGCATGGCTCAGACAAATAGGGAAGGTGCAGCTGGCCAGAGATTCTCCACCCCATTCTGTAGGCTTGTTGACTGCCCAGGTGTGTCTGGATTTCTAACCTGAAATACATCTTTGTGAAATCTGAACAGGAGGCGTGCTTCCTGATTACTGACACCTTCAATGCTGATGGCCCACTCAACCCCTACGCATATTCAATCAGAAGAAATAGGTGGGGAAATAATATTCCCTCTTTCATCCCTTGCACTGCTTGAAATCCACTGGAGAAATGTCAGCCAAAGAGCTTACAAGCCTATGAACCAGGGACGTAAAGTTGTTCAATGGCCTGTATCCATAGAGGCAGTAAATCTGCCCCGCGACCACATTCCAATATTTACACATCGTCAATAACAAATACCCAATGACCTTTGTGCTATTAAACAATTTGCTTTTGTTTATGCATAGTTGATTGTTCTGAAATGTATGAGTCAGTGCAAATTGCATTGCCCAGGGAAGATTAAAGCGAGGAAATGCTGGGGGTTTTTTTGGAGGCCCATTAGAACGCGGGGAGGGTGGAAATAAAATTATCTCGAAAATTGTATTAGCGATTCATTAGCGACACCACACTATTGCAAGGTAAGCACTGGATCTGCACTGCCTTTAAAGGAAAAAAGAAAGAAAAGAAACGAGAAGCAATTCACACTTCATTTACGTGCCAGAAATGAACCCTCCAGGAATACGTTTGCAAGGAATAGGGAGAGATGCCAATTGTTCCTATTGCAACAGCCAAATCGGGCTGAATGTCGGGTGAGGATTGTTACAGGACAGCATCCGCATGCCAGAACTGTGACTCTATTGCCACATTTAGTCCAGGTGAGAAGAAAGAGGCAATTTCTAGAAGCAATTTTTTTGGGGTGGTGGTGGTGCTCACTCAAACGAAACAAGCTTCACGTTAGAGTAACAGCAAAATCTTATGGAAATTATATGTGCCCATTTTCATCTCCCAACACAGTCCCTGTTTCTATCAATAGCAGAATCTTGCACCTAAGGCCTCTTAGAACATAGAATGAGTCCTACTGCATCAGATCAAAGGTCCATTTAGTTCTGCATTCCACAGCAGCTCACTAGATGCTTCTGGGAAACCCAGAAAAAGGGCATGATGGCAAGAGAGAGCCATCCCTGAGCATTATCAAATAGACTAGAGATGATGGGAGTTGTACTACAACAGCACCTGTGGAGCCAAAGCTGAAGAACACTGAACTAGAACCTGGAAGGTCAGGCCTAAATATTGTGCCACCTTGAGCTTCTTGGAGGAAAGGTAGGCTAGAAATGTAATACAGTGGTACCTCAGGTTAAGAACTTAATTTGTTCTGGAGGTCCGTTCTTAACCTGAAACTGTTCTTAACCTGAGACACCATTTTAGCTAATGGGGTCTCCCGCCGCTGCCACGCGATTTCTTTTCTCATCATGAAGCAAAGTTCTTAACCCGAGGTACTATTTCTTGGTTAGCGGAGTCTGCGGCCTGAAGCGTATGTAACCCGAGGTACCACTGTAATAAAAACCCCCAAACTAAGAGTTCTCTTCCACTGTGGTTTTTGGGGTTCACTGGCAGATAGTTTCATTTACTCTTCACAACCAGAAGCCACAGACAGACTTCTCGTCCTCTGTGCCTTTGCCCAATTCTCTCAGGAAGCCATCTAATCTAGTGGCCGTTTCTACATCTTGCACCTGCAAGTCCAAAAAAATGAAATACCTCCTTTTGTCTCATAAAAAGGATCCCTCTTCTCTCTGACATCCACCCATCCATCCCTCAGAGAAAGAGATGCCCAGGCACTTGCTAGAGCAGGCTTCCTCAACCTCGGCCCTCCAGATGTTTTTGGCCTACAACTCCCATGATCCCTAGCTAGCAGGACCATGATCCCTAGCTAGCAGGGCCAAAACATCTGGAGGGCTGAGTTTGGGAATGCCTGTGCTGGAGTCACCGCAAAATCTGTTTCCACCTGTGTATAACCACACGTGCTTAGACCTTTAAGGGGAACCAAGGGAGCAGGGCAAGAGAGCAGCACAGCTGGAGACAATTCCAGGTGCTTTCACCTTCCGAGCGAAAGGCTCTCATTACCCTGCATCGTAAGTGCCGACTTAATCAGGGAGAGGGACCTCTAAATAGAAACAGGCTTTTTTTGGGTAACAATTTGCAGAACAAGAAATGTGTCAGTGCTGGGGAGGAAGGAAGATAGAGAGGTACTATGAAGTCAATAAACCCAAAGCGTTGCCAAAAGGAACCTCACTGCTCTTGATGTGGGCTTTTGCAGCATTTTCCCTACCTCTCCAGGGCACGCGGAAGAAAACAGAAAGGTTGCAAACACTCTCAGAACTCAGAGACTCTGCACTTCTTAAATAGGTATCTATACCAGGCAACAATTTCTGGGTTGCCAACTGATCTGACTTACCTTGCTCTTTTGCTTTTAAAGGCAGCGTGTTATGTGGAAATGCTATGGGAAGAGCTCATGAGCATGAACCTTTTGTTCGTGTGGAAGATCCCAGGTTCAGTTCCTGCCACCTCCAATCTCTGACAGCTGCCAGTCAGAGTTGACAGTACTGAACTAGATGGACTTGGTATAAGGCAGCTCCTGGTGTTTGTTCCTAATCAAGGGGGGAGTTTCCTGTGGCACTGAGAGGTAACCTGATCTCTTGCTAATGCCTGAAGACAGTGGAACATCATCCATTGAGGTGAGTGGGCATTGCCCCACCAAACTCAGTCTTCCCCAAGCCAAACCCCCACCTGCTTGCCTTCTTACAACCTGTCACGGAGGTGGCCCTGGCTGTCAGCTTCCTCCTCAGTCTCAGTTTGGTCGTTGCAGAACTCAGCAACATGAGAAGAGCCTGCTAGATCAGGCCAATAGCCCTAATGCCAGATTGGGCTGCATGCTGCCATTACTGATGGGAAATCAAATGGAGTGTGATGAGAGGGTGAAATAAATGCTCTTAAGAATGCCTTGTATTTATAAGCATACTGCCTCTGGCAGTGGAGGTACAGCATAGCCGTCAGGGTTCTCCTGACAGCCTTTTCAGAAGAAGGGAGGTAAAGAGTCTAGAACAGGCATCCACAAACTCGTCCTTCCAGATGTTTTGGGACTACATCATCCTTAGCTAACAGGACCAATGGTCAGGGATGATGGGAACTGTAATCCCAAAACATCTAGAGGGCTGAGTTTGGGAATGCCTGGTCTAGAATTTGTTGGCTCTACTATGGTTGCCTTCCCTGCCTTCTGCCTACTAGTCCCATTGGACAGTAGCCAGCCCTGACCAGAGAGACACAACAGCTGATGTTGGGTGGCTAGGAACTGAGATCTTAAATATTCCATGGTGTCATTGGCTCGGCCAATGATTTCAGGGCACTGGGAGAAAATTTAAATGGTAGTCACTGCATTTAGGTAAGGTAAAAATTAGGAGACCGGGGCCCACCAACGTAGGTGATGGTTAGAAAGTTGGACTAGGAGCTAGGAGACCAGGATTTAAACTCTCAGCCTTAAAGCTCACTGGGTGACTTTTAGCCAGTCGCTATCTTACAACCTAACCAACCCTCTTCTTCTTTTTTAAAGAAACTTCATTCATTTTTAAAACAAAGACAAAATACAGACAGCATCAAACATACTGATACAAAAAGGGAGGAAAGCAAAGCTAGGTAGATGGAAGGGAAGGGAGGGTACAGGGTTATTCTGAAGATAAAATAAAGAAGGTAGGAACCATTTCATGGAGAAAAGGTGGGCTATAAATGTGGTAGCAATGGTAGGGCACCCATAGAGGGCACTTTCCCCAGGACCCTTCAAACCTGGAGCCAGTCCTGTGGTGACATCTCCCCACTCCCAACCGAAACCCACAACCGAACCAATCCTTCTCAAAGAACTCTGTTCATGGGGTGGGGATGGAGAAAACTCTTATGAATGCAAGCTGCTTCCTTGCGCCCCAGCGACCGTCGATGCATCGGGTAAAACCTCCTTTTTCATTCAAGGATGTGCCTGCCCCCTCTTCTACACAAAACCCTGCAGCACGCCGGCTCCGTGGGAGACAGGTTTCTGTCTGCATCTTAAGAGGATGCAAAAGAAGCTGGGCTGACAGCAGAATGTACAGTTCAACTCCCCCACTCCCGACGTTCTCTTTATCTCCCTCTCTCCCCACACCCCGATTTGTAACAAACACTTTCTCCTCCATTCCTCTTTTGGAAGTGCCCCCCTCCCTTGCCAGTGGCACCACTCTGGCCTGCATTCCAGCTATTTTCCGCCTTGTGTTGTCGATACGGTGCGTATCGCTATGCGCACACATTTCACAGCTGATGTATGGCAGATGCTTTTCCATACTTCGACAACCGCCCCCAAAAGCCTCAAACAAAAGCAGGCTGGGAAGAGCCTTTATTGGCAACTATTGCACATGGCTAGTGTTGGCCCCTAAGGACAGGCAGGGAAGGGTCAGTACAAGGATACACGGTTCTTTCCTATCGATATGTCCCTGAGTGAGTGCTTGTGGGCCCTGCTTTTGCCACTTACCATCTGGCTTGGGGCGGGGCCTGGGGCCTCATAAGGACTGCGTGCTGCTTGCGGCCTGCTGCCCAGGAAGACTCCCTGAGTGAGTGCTTGTGGGCCCTGCTTTTGCCACTTACCATCTGGCTTGGGGCGGGGCCTGAAGCCTCATAAGGACTGCGTGCTGCTTGCGGCCTGCTGCCCAGGAAGACTCCCTGAGTGAGTGCTTGTGGGCCCTGCTCCTGCCACTTACCATCTGGCCTGGGGCGGGGCCTGGGGCCTCATAAGGACTGCGTGCTGCTTGCGGCCTGCTGCCCAGGAAGACTCCCTGAGTGAGTGCTTGTGGGCCCTGCTTTTGCCACTTACCATCTGGCTTGGGGCGGGGCCTGGGGCCTCATAAGGACTGCGTGCTGCTTGCGGCCTGCTGCCCAGGAAGACTCCCTGAGTGAGTGCTTGTGGGCCCTGCTTTTGCCACTTACCATCTGGCTTGGGGCGGGGCCTGAAGCCTCATAAGGACTGCGTGCTGCTTGCGGCCTGCTGCCCAGGAAGACTCCCTGAGTGAGTGCTTGTGGGCCCTGCTTTTGCCACTTACCATCTGGCTTGGGGCGGGGCCTGGGGCCTCATAAGGACTGCGTGCTGCTTGCGGCCTGCTGCCCAGGAAGACTCCCTGAGTGAGTGCTTGTGGGCCCTGCTTTTGCCACTTACCATCTAGCCTGGGGCGGGGCCTGAAGCCTCACAAGGACTGCGTGCTGCTTGCTGCCTGCTGCCCAGGAAGACTCCCTGAGTGAGTGCCTGAGGACCCTGCTCCTCCCTGCCACTTACCACCTGGCCCGGGGCGGGGCCTGACAGGCCTCACTAGGACAGTGTTACTGCCGGAGAGGCACAGAGTGTTTTTAAAATGTTTTTTAAAAATTTTCTTTGGATTTTTTGTATGTGGGGGGTGGGGGTGGGATGGATGTTTGGTTGGGCTTGGGGAATTATTATTTTTTTATTTTGATGTTTTTGTAATTTTTACATTTTTTTGTTTGTATTGTTTTATTGGTTTTGTTTGTTTATTTAAGGTGTTATTTTGTTTTTAGGGGGAGGGTTCAGGGCTGCCGGGGAGTGGGCCCCAGCCCACAAAATGGCTGGGGCATGTTCCACAGGGGGGGATGCACTGGGACAACCGATCTCAGTGATCACGGGTAGGAGGAGGAGTTACGCTAAGACCAGACCATGTCATTACAGAGGAGGCAGGTTTAGTCGTTGTCTGAGGACTATCCCTGCCTCCGGGTCTGGTCCTGTCCGGATGGACACTAGAATCAGCAAGGGATACCCACGTGACCTGAAGGTGCTGCTGTGCAATGCCAGGTCAATGATTCGTAAGACCACTGCCATCCATGACTTGATCATGGATGGAGGATTTGACCTGGCATGTGTAACAGAGACTTGGTTGGATGAAGCAGATGGGCCTGTCCTTGCCGCTGCTTGTCCACCAGGTTTCTCTTACGCACAGCAACCCAGGTCACGTGGGCGGGGAGGGGGGGTTGCAGTGATTTTTAGGAAGTCATTAGTTTGCACCAGGCGTCCTATTGGGAAGACCCAGTTTTCTGAGTGCATGTTCTGGAAGTTGGGCAATAGGGGCAGTACAGGATTCCTTTTGGTGTACCGACCTCCCCGCTGCACCAAGGATTCCCTGCCCGAGCTGCTTCAGGTCGTGGCGGATGTTCTCCTGGAGACACCTAGCCTGGTCGTCCTAGGGGATTTTAACATCCATGCCGACACGACCTTACAAGGGGCCGCTCGGGACTTCGTGGAAAGCATGGCCTCCATGGGGCTGTCCCTGAATAAGTCTGGCCCAACCCATAGCCGTGGACATGCCTTGGACCTGGTGTTTACCTCTATGGATGTTGGTGATCTGACACTAAGTAAAAGCGAAATGAAAGAAGTGCCATGGTCAGATCACTTCCTGGTGCAACTGGACTTCTCCGCGACCCATCCCCTCTGCAGGGAGGTGGGACCAATTCGGATGGTCCGCCCCCGCCACTTAATGGATCCAAATGGTTTCCAGAGAGTGGTAGGGGATGCTTTATCCCATGTTGATGGCCTTTCAGCCGATTCCCTGGTGGCCCGCTGGAATGTGGAGTTAACCAGGGCTATTGACTGTTTGGCTCCGAAGCGCCCTCTCCGATTGCATGGAGCCCGGACAGCCCCGTGGTTTTCCACGGATCTGAGGGCAATGAAACAATCGTTGAGACGGCTAGAGCGCCGGTGGCGGATAACTCATTCCGAATCTGACCGGACACAGGTTAGAGCTCAACGTCGAGCCTACCAAGTGGCGATAGCGACGGCGAAGAAGAATTTCTTCACCGCCTCTATTGCATCTGCAGAAAACAGCAGCAGGAGACTTTTTCAGGTGGTTCACAATTTAGCGGAACCACCTGCAACATCGGGGCCCAGTACGGGCCACATGTTCTCCTGCAATGATTTTGCAAAGTTTTTTGCAGATAAAATCGCCCAGATTCGGGAAGAAGTAGACTCCACCGTGGGAGCAGGGCCGGGGCGGGAGAGTGCTAGAGTTCTGTCTAGTCAAGTTGAGTGGGATCAATTTCAATCTGTTACCTCCGAGGATGTGGACAGGCTGCTTGGACGAGTGAAACCAACCACCTGTCTCCTGGATCCTTGCCCATCCTGGCTTATAAAAGCTAGCCGGGAAGGACTGGGCGATGGGCTTCGTGGGGTGGTGAATGCTTCCCTCCGTGAGGGAGCCTTCCCAGACCCGCTGAAAGAGGCGGTTATTAAACCGCTTCTTAAAAAACCATCTTTAGATGCGGCCACGATGGCCAACTATCGCCCAGTCTCAAATCTTCCATTCCTGGGCAAGGTGATTGAGCGAGTGGTTGCTGAACAACTCCAGGCACGCCTGGAAGAAGCGGACCATTTGGATCCCTTCCAGTCGGGATTCAGGCCTCATCATGGGACTGAAACTGCCTTGGTCGCACTGGTTGATGATCTCCGGCGGGCTAGGGACAAAGGTGAGAGCTGTTTCCTAGTTCTGCTGGATCTCTCAGCGGCGTTTGATACCATCGACCATAGCATCCTTCTGGACCGTCTTGAGGGGCTGGGAGCTGGGGGCACTGTTATACAGTGGTTCCGCTCCTTCCTCCTGGGCCGTGTTCAGAAAGTGGTGGTGGGGGATGAGTGTTCAGACCCTTGGGCCCTCACTTGTGGGGTGCCTCAGGGTTCTGTCCTCTCCCCCATGCTTTTTAACATCTATATGAAGCCGCTGGGAGAGATCATCAGGAGGTTTGGGCTGGGTGTTCATCAGTATGCGGATGACACCCAGCTCTACCTCTCTTTTAAATCAGAACCAGTGAAGGCGGTGAAGGTCCTGTGTGAGTGTCTGGAGGCGGTTGGAGGATGGATGGCGGCTAACAGATTGAGGTTGAATCCTGACAAGACAGAAGTACTGTTTTTGGGGGACAGGAGGCGGGCAGGTGTGGAGGATTCCCTGGTCCTGAATGGGGTAACTGTGCCCCTGAAGGACCAGGTGCGCAGCCTGGGAGTCATTTTGGACTCACAGCTGTCCATGGAGGCACAGGTCAAATCTGTGTCCAGGGCAGCTGTTTACCAGCTCCATCTGGTACGTAGGCTGAGACCCTATCTGCCTGCGGACTGTCTCGCCAGAGTGGTGCATGCTCTGGTTATCTCCCGCTTGGACTACTGCAATGCGCTCTACGTGGGGCTACCTTTGAAGGTGACGCGGAAACTACAACTAATCCAGAATGCGGCAGCTAGACTGGTGACTGGGAGCGGCCGCCGAGACCATATAACACCGGTCTTGAAAGACCTGCATTGGCTTCCAGTACGTTTCCGAGCACAATTCAAAGTGTTGGTGCTGACCTTTAAAGCCCTAAACGGCCTCGGTCCAGTATACCTGAAGGAGCGTCTCCACCCCCATCAGTCTGCCCGGACGCTGAGGTCCAGCGCCGAGGGCCTTCTGGCGGTTCCCTCACTGCGAGAAGCAAAGCTACAGGGAACCAGGCAGAGGGCCTTCTCGGTAGTGGCGCCCGCCCTGTGGAACGCCCTTCCAGCAGATGTCAAAGCGATAAACAACTATCTGACATTCAGGAGACATCTTAAGGCAGCCCTGTTCAGGGAAGTTTTTAACGTGTGACATTTTACTGTATTTTTGGTTTTTATGGAAGCCGCCCAGAGTGGCTGGGGAGGCCCAGCCAGATGGGCGGGGTATAAATAATAAATTATTATTATTATTATTATTATGTCCTGCAAACCTCAAAAAGCTTGCAGAGTCTCATATCACCTTAGATACTGTAGGTCCCCTCCCCAAAATGCCACTGCAAATTCTTTTCTTCTCTGTGCTTTTTTGGGGGTGGGTGGGTATGGTAAAGGTAAAGGGACCCCTGACCATTAGGTCCAGTCGTGGCCAACTGGGGTTGCAGCGCTCATCTCGCTTTATTGGCCGAGGGAGCCGGCATACAGCTTCCGGGTCATGTGGCCAGCATGACTAAGCAGCTTCTGGCGAACCATAGCAGCACACGGAAACGCCGTTTACTTTCCTGCCGGAGCGGTACCTATTGATCTACTTGCACTTTGATGTGCTTTTGAACTGCTAGGTTGGCAGGAGCAGGGACCGAGCAACGGCAGCTCACCCTTTCCCGGGATTCGAACCGCTGACCTTCTGATCGGCAAGTCCTAGGATCTGTGGTTTAACCCACAGCACCACCCGGTCCCCTCCCCAAAATGCCACTGCAAATTCTTTTCTTCTCTGTGCTTTTTTGGGGGTGGGTGGGTAGGGGCTAGATAAGGTGTATTCGTGGATTGTGAACGGAACAGGTCAAATATCTACACACATTTATTTTTTTAAAAAAATAAGACAAAGGATTATGCCCAAGTTCCATGACTGTGATCTTTCCAGGGGTGAAGGTAAAATCTTGCCACTTTGCTGCCATCTGAACTTATTCTTTTCTTCCCCTTTCAATTTATATCCCGCCACGGGCTCCAGAAAGCCTCAGGGTGGCTTTGTGAGGAGCAGACACACAAATGCATTTCATTACACAGCACCTACAGTAAACAAATTTGTCAGCTCGCTTGCTCATTAAACCGGGTGCTTCCCCCCTCCCCCGAATCCCCCTCCACTTCCTGGTGCAGGAGGGATTTATTGGTACTTGTACAGCAAAAGTAACACAAATGGATTTACTAATTTTGTCAATCCTTTCAAGGTAGGGTGGAGGAAAACAAAGTTCCAGAACACAGACTTCCGACAGCAAGCCGAATACTAACACATGGCAGGATTGGTTGCTAAACGATTTTGATTCTCTGCTCTCTTTCCCCGCAGTCTCAGGTATGACCGGTCTGCTGTACCAGATCTTCTCCATGAAAACACATCTCACGAGGTGACTGTTCACTTCTAAAGATGCAAATACCTGAGCAGAGGGAAAGCAGAATGATTCTGAAGCTGGTGGACCCTACCAGGACGGCAGGCAAAGATGACACTTTGGGAAGAACTAATGAGGCAGAGAATTAAAAACACACATTAAGAGACACGGCGGAGCCCGGCAGTATCCCGCTCTTATCTGCTTCCCAGTCCTGGGTAAAGGCAGAAACAAAACCACACACAGCCAATGGCAAGCTCTCCACAGCCTTCCCAAATCCACCCTCCTCCCCTGGAACAAAAGTCCTCGCACCCACAAAGGAGTAAATCCCACGAGGTATGCAGCCCTCTGGTCTGTAACTTTCAAAATGACAGCAGGATCGGGGCAAAGGTCAGTGGGTCCGAGGCCCTGCGCACCTCAGCCAGCTGTGGTGTGGAGGCCCTGAGCCGGCAGGACGCCTGGCCGCAGAAGTCTCCCGTAAGTAGCACCCGCTGAGGCCGTGAATAAAGGTCGCCAGCGGGAGTGGAAGGCAGGACAAAGGCGGCAGGCCAGTGCGCAGGCCTGGAACAAATCTACGGTGGCACCGCGGGGTCCTCATTTGTGAAACTAATTGGCCCCCGATTTGAAGGGGGGGGGGGAGAGAGAGAACCAAGCAACCTGGACCTGTTTCAACAGCCAAGAGTGTTAGTGAGCAGTTGCCACATGCAAACAGTGATGACGACAAAACAGCCCACCAGAAAGGACTAGAATTTTGTTTTTCATGCCAAGGGGAGAGACACACCAAACAGGGAAAAACATGAGTCACTTTGTGGCATTTGTCCACTACCGTGGGGCTGGACCCACACTTACTTCTCCAGCAGTGAGTTACCTACGCTTGGGGAGAGCACAGCCAAGATGGTGGCAGTTGTCACATCATCTGATTTCCAGGGAGATTTTGGGGCATGGAGAGAAATTCCTGGTGTCCATGGACTCCCTGTCCTCTCTCTCCTCTGCCCAGACGTCCTAGTGGACCCAGGGCCTGGCCTACAAGGTTCTTGGTTTGAGGTCCTTGCAGTGCTTGACACAAACTGGTTGCTGGACTCCAACTCCCATCAGCCCCAGGCAGCATGGCTAATGGTCAGGAACAATGGGCACTGTAGATCAAAAAAACATCTGGAGGGCACCCCATCGGCTACCCCTTGGTTCTCAAACTTAATCCGTTCCAGCAGTCCGTTCCAAAACCAAAGCGTTCCAAAACCAAGGTGCGCTTTCCCATAGAAAGTAATGCATAACGGATTAATCCGTTTCAGACTTTAAATAATAACCCCTAAAACAACAATTCAACATGATTTTTACTATCTAACGAGACCACTGATCCATAAAATGAAAGCAATAAACAATGTACTGCAGTCACACAATCAATCAATCAATCAATCAGTAGCTGAACTGGCTTCCACACAGTCACAAAAACAAAACAAAAAGCCACAAAAACAGAAATGCAAAATAAATAGCAAAAACAGACAGACCTCAGCGTAACACTCAAAACGGAAGTGTGGCACTCAAAACGGAGCATGTTCGGCTTCCGAAAAGAGTTTGCAAACTGGAACACTTCCTTCCAGGTTTTCAGTGTTTGGCTTCCAAGTTGTTTGAGTATCAAGGCGTTTGAGAACCAAAGTACCACTGTATTCATGTGTCGTATAATAAGCAACTCTTCTTCAGATCTGCATCAGGGACATTGGATGGGAACAAAGATGGTACAATTCCCCAGTTAAGTGGTGACTAGTTATAATGTATTGCTTCTTCCAGTTCCAGGCTTTATTGACAAATTCCAAATGAAGAAATCACCAGATCCAGACCCAAGAGTTCTAAAAGAAATGGGCAAAAATATGTAACTTATACCTAAAAGGATCAGCCGCCATACCTAAGAACTAGGAAGTGGCCACTACTACATCTCTCTTCTTCTTTTTTAGGGATTCAGAGATGGGAGGCTATAAAATAACAGGCTGGTTAGCTTAAAGCCTGTTCTGGGAAAAGTGGAAGAAAGCATAGCTAAAGACAGAATGACAAAGCATATAGAAGAACAAGTCTTGCTGAAGAAGAATAAGCATGGCTTCTGCAAGGGTAAGTGCTGTCTCATGAAAAAAAAAATTGAGAGTATCAACAAGTATGCAGATAGAGGTGACCCAGTTGACACTTGTGTACTTAACCTTTCAAACAACTTTTGACAAAACACTTCACCAAAGACTTCTAAGGAAGCTTAGCAGTCCTGGAATAACAGGACTGGTCTCCTTACAGATCTGTAACATATTATGGAACAGGAACTGGAGAACAGGAATAAGTGTACAGTTTTCCCCATAGAGGGATGCAGACATTGCAGTATTGGGACTGGTGCTTTCTAACTTGTTCATTAGAAGTGAGCAGAGGCAGCCAAGTTTGCTGATCATATCAAATTATTTAGGATATTAAGAAGAAAAGGAGATTGGAAAGAGCTCCAAGAAGGCAATATCATAATTTATGGTGTGACTACTCTTGAAATACTGTGTTCAGGTTCGGTCACCACACCTCAAAAAGGATATTCTGGAGCTGGAAAAGTTGCAGAACAGCACAACCAAAATGATTAAGAGGGTGGAGCAAATCTCCCATGAGGAAAGAATACAGCATTTCGGACTTTTTAGTGTAGAAAAATGGCAAGCTGAAAAGACTACTACACTATAAATTAAAGAGCTTTCTCCGGGGCATTTGAGTGGAAGACCAGTCATTTGCCTGAAGGTCCCTATCTCTTACTGCGCATGGCAAGGGCAGGTGGCGCCTGGGGCCTGTTTGCAGTTTTCATCAGGAGGGCTATTGTTTTTCTGCCAAACCATTGCTGGGTTGGTTAGGATAAAGAATAAAGCCCTTTCATTTCCCTGCAGCTCTTTAAGAACTGATAAGATGAAGTGGGTTTTCATATTCTATAGGCTGCATCCAACACAGCTGTACATTAAAGTCACTTAGCTGAATACTTCTTCTGCTGATGAAATGTTCTGAGCCAGCAGAATATTGTTCATAGAATCATAGAATTGTAGGGTTAGAAGAGACCCTCAAGACCATCTAGTCCAAACCCCTGCAATGCAGGAATATGCAGCTGTCTCATATGGGGATCAAACCTGCAACCTTGGCATTATCAGCACCGCACTCTAACCAACTGAGCTGGGCAAGAGAAGGCCCAAGTAAGTTGCTGGTAACTTTGTTGTACAATAGACTCTGCAATCTGTTATGCAATGGGTTCCTAGGTCTCGTGGAACCTGGGAAGGAGAGAGGCTCAGAGACCCAAAGGAGGTGGGTTTTCCAGAAGACCGAGCATTCTGAAAAGGACAAAGGGCGACATCGTTTTCTGAACTGCTTCTCCTGGCTCCCCTTGCCCAACTTTGGCAGATGTTCAGGCAAGAGAAAGACCGAAGGGGCTGGCTGGCATCACTCCAAGAAATAAAAAGCTTTTCGTAAGCCAAAGCCATGCGGAGGTGACACGGGGGCTTGACCCAATTCATGGCAACCGCCAAGGCTGTTTGTCTAGACTCTCGCGGTCTTGCCAACTGCTGGCATGGCGCCCTTTGTGGCATTGTCCTTTGAGGCCGGCATGGGATCTGCCACGTGGCAGAGAGGGGACACCTATTCCCATGGCAACCTGGAGGTATTTAAACAAGAAGAGGAGCATCGTTTCCCAGGCTAAGGCCAGGGCAAGGCAAGAAGCAGCAGACATAAGCTCCAGGAAGGAAGGTGTAAGCCCAACCCTGAGAGAGCTTTCCTAGTTATAAGGGTAGTTTGAGAATAAGGAAAGAATCACCAGGAATGTCTGTAGGATCTGCTCCTGGGGGCATTAATGGAAGGAGAACATCCTGCCCCCCCCCCCAGACTGGGGTTGGGGCTACATTGGCAACTAGATGGAAAGATAGGCCAATATAGTACAGAACATAGGAGTGACAGGTTTTAGTACAGAATATAGTACAGAACATAGGAGTGAATTGGGTTCAGGGTTGTTGTTTTCTAAAACAAATTCAAATATTTGGAAAAACATTTATTAAAAATATATAATGGAACTTTTTCTGTAGCATTTCAGGGGCAGAACAAATGGGTGTAACAATTCTTAACTCATTCAGGGATATCTTAATGCACCTACTTTAGATTGGATCAAGAAGGGCATCAGCGAGAAACTTTCATCTGATGTCCCCCCCCCCCCGGTGCTGCACGAAACTGGGCATTCCAGGAGCATAAAACAAACAAGTGAAAACAAGACATGTCCATCAAGAATCCCAATTCTGGTTTAATAATTGGAAATAGTCCATTTCACTTAAATGCACCCTTCTAGCTCTGTGTTGAGACTCTTCACGCAACAGTAGCGAGGCCGATGAGTGAAGGCGTGAGGTATAAAAAGTAGAGGCAAGGAGGTTTGTGAGCCTTTAAAAGAAGAAGAAAGCTATAACTCACGTCGTTCACTTTCACCAGTTGCTCTTCCAGAGGTGTGTGGAGCACAGCAACTAGAATGGAGGCCCAAACTCCAAAGGAAGAGGACGCCATTTTGTCTGTAGTATATCCTATGTGCTTCAGCTCTAGTTAGCTCAACCCATTTTTTCTTTTTTAAAAACCCCTACCTCTTTGTGGAAATCAGAAAGGTCCTCTTTTGCCCTAGAGAGGTGTGTGGGCAGGGCGGAATAAATATGTCTAGGCGACACATATCCCATTAAAAAGTTAAGTCAGGATCCTATGTTTCCATGCTATCAAGTTTAATATGCAGAAGGCAGGCCTCCCAAAAAACATGTCTTTCTTTCCTTGCCCTCTCCTCACCACATGTTGAAACTGGAAAAAGAGAGATTCTATTCAAAACACAAAACAAATTAGCGTTGTTCCAAAGATACGTTTTGATATTTGAATGCTGTGGCAGTGAAAGAGATGGGGAGGGCGAGAAAATTGCCCCCCTCAATAAGCAAACAGCCACCTAAACCAACAGTGTGGGGGGGGGACGAGAGAAAGGGGGAATGAGAAAAACCACAGACAAGAGATGGGGAGAGAGAGAGAGAGAGGTAGACTTATTCATTTCGTTGACGTTTTAATGGTTTTTCCTCCCTTTCCCCCCTCCAGAAGATGATTACAAATTAAGCAGCATTTAAACGCTTTTTACTGTCAACAATTAAAATGGGAGAAGGGAAAAGTGTAGCGGCCATTCATTTCCACGGTAACGCCGCTATCAGAGAACACCAAGGGGCCTCGCCTTTACTGTACGCCACACAATGGCCAAAAGAGAAAGAGGGAGAAGTATACCATTAATTTTGTAGGACATTCAAAAGCAAATTAAAATATAAAAAGCTCCAGGCACAAAGATAGATATGAAGAAAGGGGGGCGGGCAGGACAGGTCAAGCTTGCGGAATTAAAGTCTTAACAACAGGGAGAGCTTTTAGGACAGCCTTATAACATTTCACTCAATAGCCACCTTTTCTCATCTTTCTTGCTTTTTCTGTGTGTCGGGTGGAGATGGGTGTGTGAGATGCAGGTGCGGGGGTGGGAAAGAGGGGTTAGGTGTGTGAATGCACCTATGAGAGGGAAATGCATACCGAACGTCGATCTTTTTCTCAAAGTCAGCAGGAGCAAACCATTTAATATGGCACATGTGAACAATGACGGGGTCCACAGCACACACACAAAAAGCAACAGTCTGCTACCAAGATTCATTTTTTTGAATGTGACGTTAAAGTGGCTACTAGGGAGAGTGAGAGGTTTTTGCTGCGTGGGGAAAAGGGGAAAAAAAGGTCCACAGCAACCCACGAGTGCTTCAAATAACAGGTGATTTGGAAAACAGTTTTTACCACACTGATGCTCACTTGAAAGGAAGCTGGTGGCGGAAAAGTATTTCAAACAATACTTGGGAGGTATGAGAACACCGACTGTCATTCCCTTCCTTTAGAATTCCAAAGAAGAAATCTCTTTCCTTGCTTAGCCACTGGACTTTTAGAAGTTGAAAAATGGGAGGTTTCAAATGCCCTTCTTCATCCAGCCTACTTCCAAGTCCGAGATGCAGACAGCCACGTAGAAACAAGTATATATATATATTTTTAAGTCAAGTGTCTACTCACTCCACCTTTCTTTTCAAAAAGTCGAGGTCTAATTGGTTAAATGCACCCCAGCTTTGTGGAAACCAGAAAGGTCCTTTCTTGCCTTAGAGGGGTGTGTGTGTGTGTGTGTGTGTGTGTGTGTGTGTGTGAATAAATATGTCTGGGGACACACATCCCATTAAAAGTTAAGCCAGCCGCGTATGCCGCCATGCCGTCATGTTTAATATGCAGAAGGCAGGCCAAAGGCATAAAAGAGACACGTCCCCTTTAAAAGGAAATATAATTTACAGTGTGCAGCCAGCCGCGCCATAGTTCCAATCTCGTTTACTATAGAGAAAACTCTGCTAGCTGCTCTGTATCCCACAAATCCGATTTAATCAGACAAGCCAGCCAGCGTGGCTTGAAGTAAAAACGGATAATTAGTAAACAGAGAGCTACTTCAGTGCTTCATTGGCATTCGAGGCGGGCTACTGTGTCGCATTTAAAATGCAGTCTGATGAAGTTTACAAAATCAAACCATTTGTTACTCCTATTGAAGAGGCTTCGGGCCACCTCGCAATTAAATTGGAATTAGTGCTCGGAATGAGATACAGCAAATTCATACTAAAAAGGGATCTGACTTTGAGACATTTGACTTCAAGTCTTCTTACACACGCACACACAGAACGGAAAAAAAAGCAAGGAAGGAAGAACACATGCACACAGACTGCATATGTGTATTTGTGGGGGATTGTGCTTGTGGAAATGGGACTTGGGGCAGTTTTGTTGTAATCAGCTCCCAGCCAGGGCTGCATTCACAAGAAACGAAGGCTGGAGGGTTACTCACTTGGGCACCAAAAGTTTTCCTCCTGCACCAGAAGGATTTGAAGTCATTACAAGATACAGAAAAGTCTGCTGATTCTCCTTTGCTACCTCCTAACCATATAAACCACCCTGGACTCTGCATTCATCATCTGAGGCCCTTCTTCATGTGCCACTTCCATATGAGGTCCAGACAGTGACAACACAAGAACGGGCCTTCTCTGTAGTGGCTCCCCTTCTGTGGAATGCTCTCCCCAGGGAGGCTCGCTTGGCGCCTTCATTATAAATTTTTAGGTGCCAGTCGAAAACGTTGCTCTTCAACCAGCCCTTGGGCCTTCTGGCAGTTCCCTTGTTGTGAGAAGCCAAGTTACAGGGAACCAGGCAGAGGGCCTTGTTGGTAGTGGCGCCCGCCCTGTGGAATGCCCTCCTACCAGATGTCAAAGAGAAAAACAACCACCAGACTTTTAGAAGACATCTGAAGGCAACCCTATTTAGGGAAGCTTTTTAGGCAGACTATTGCATTTTAATATTTTGTTGGAAGCCGCCCAGAATGGGCAGGGTATAAATATATTATTATTACAGTGGTACCTCGGGTTACAGACGCTTCAGGTTACAGATGCTTCAGGTTACAAACTCCGCTAACCCAGAAATAGTACCTGAGGTTAAGAACTTTGCTTCAGGATGAGAACAGAAATAGTGCGGTGGCGGTGCGGCAGCAGTGGGAGGCCCCATTAGCGAAAGTGGTGCTTCAGGTTAAGAATAGTTTCAGGTTAAGAACGGACCTCTGGAATGAATTAAGTTCTTAACCCGAGGTAACACTGTATTACTACTACTACTACTACTACTATTAATTCTGTGAACCACTCTGAGATCTGATGATGAAGGGCAGTATGTAAATCGAATAAAACCAACCAACCAACCAACCTTTGTATTCCCTCCCAGAACACCTACAATGTAGCTTGCAAGGCTAGGATCCGATAAGGCTCTGACCCACAGAGTCAAGGTTCCCTACCTCGCCTTCCTCTCTTCTTGCAAAGCCCACCTCTGCTATGCAGCCTTTGGGCTCAATCTAGGGGTAGTCAGCATGGTGGCCTGCAGGTATTCCTGGACTCCAGCTCCCATCAGGCTAAGCCAGCATGTCCAGTGGGCCAGGTCCAACAACTGCTTTAGGGGTTCTAATCCCTCCGCGTGCATCTTCAGCTGAAATAAATCTTAGTAGCACATCAAGTTTGCCCACACCTATCCATTGTTACCCTTAGGAAGCTGACTTATGCCAACTCAGATTGTGGGGCCAACCATCTCATTAATGTCTACATTGAATGGCAGAGCAGGTCTCCAGGCTTTCAGGCAGGGGATTCTTCCAGCCCGACCTGGAGATGCCACTTGGGTTTGAACCTCAGATCTTCTGCATGCACAGCCATAGCTGAGTGGCAGAGCACCTGTTTTCCGTGTGAAAGGTCTCCGGTTCAATCCATGGAGTCTGCAGTAAAAAGGATCTGGTGACACAGAAATCTGTGTTATAGCATGTGAGACCATTGGTTCACCCAGCTCAACTTTTGTCTACAGTGACTGGTAGTGTCTCTCTCCACAGTTGGTTTCTCAAGTTGGGCAGCTGTCTTCTTCTTACATTATTTTGTAAAATAACTACTGATGTCATGCCACCACTCTATGGATCTCCTATGATTATCTTCTACAGAAGAACTAGCCCTCTTGGCTATGGTGGGTGGGGGGCAACCCTGATAACACCCACCAGATCACGTAGCTCAAAGGTTAGGGGTACGTTCTTCCACCCAAAGTGAAGCCCTGCCCTCCTTCCCCTCCAACCTGCCTCTCGTAGAAGAGCAGCCCTTGAAGTTACAGAACATTAATTGCCTGTTACACTTAAGTAACTATTTGTCTTTAATGACACTCTGCTCCAACCTATCAAGACACTTCCGTAATGCATGCAGCTGCTTTGATGTGGCAATGATGTAGCAGCCCCTCAGGTGACAATTTTTTGGCATGGCTACTGATCTTGAAAATGTCTATGACACACCTCCAATGCCTTCTGCAATCAGGGCTGTCTTTAGCCCATGTGCCAGGGGGCAAAGATCCTCCCAGTGCCCTCAAATTTAGTTTAGCTGCCCCCAAATTAACTTTTATTGAGATTTTTGGGGAGGGGAAAAGCCCTTTTTTTAGGTGGGGCGAACTCAAAGTTGTTGAACTTTCTTGGGGGGGGGGGAATGGCTCACCTGTGACAACAAGACAGTGGAAAGAACTGCTTTTGTTTCCTGACTTGTCAGGAATATTTGATGCAACGGAGTAACAGAGCGATGGATTGGGGGTGGGGACTTTTGCTCCATTGCTTTTTGCTCCCACCGATTGAGAGTTAAGAGCTTAGGCAGCTTCAGCGGCGGGCGCCTGGCACCCCCAGGAAATCGGTACCCGGGTGCCACGTACCCCTTGCAACCCCGAGTAAAGATGGCCCTGTCTGCAATGCCTCCTCCTCCGGAAAGAGCTAAACTGGGAAATAAAATGCTGCCATTGTGATACACGGTAGGCCAGCCTACATGAAGGAAGAAAGGTTGAATGGTAGTGAGGTTTCCCTGCCATATCAAAATGGCTGTGTGGGTTTACCTTCCTTGCCACCCCTCTGTTCCAATGCCCATCTATGATGGGCTTTCAGAAAAGGAGACAAGCCAATAAAGAAATGAAGCAACACAGCTGTTGATGCTGGAGTGCCCAGAATGAAGGGGGGGGGGGAATGAACCACTCACAACATACTGATGGCATCTTTCCCCTGGATCCTTTACAGTCCAACACAAGTGTCAAGCATCTTGCCCTATGCGGCTACTGCATTCTTGAACAGGCAGCCCAGAATGCTTAAAAACATCGGGTCGTGCCTATTGGAATCGCAAGGGCAGAACTCCTCTCATGACAGTTATAGACACCAGCTGCTCAGGAAAATCCATTCTCTTTACAGAGCAACTTGCACTTTTAGATTCCGACACTTAGGAATGAAAAGGAGACATGTAGTATGCAGCCATACTACAATATTAGGAAAGTAAGCACTGATCTCACAACTTCTTGGAAAGAACTTCTGCTCACGGCAACCTGTTGAATATTCTTTGCTGGGTTCCAAACTTGCTTTCCAGTCTTCCACGACATGGCAGAAATTAGGTGTCCTCTAGTCGATTTACTATGATAGTGCAGAGCAGATTTAGCTAATATGGTGCCCTTCCAGAGGTTTTTGAGTTCCATCACCCAGCAGGCCCTGCAGCCAGCATGGCCAATGATCATGCATGACAGGAGTTGTAGTGCAACATCTGGAGTGGTGCCTCCTTGGCCACTCCTAGTAATATCCTTCAATTTTGGGGCCCCCAGATGTGGTTAATTAAACCCCCATCACCCCAGATCATTGGGCTGGGGCTCGCCAGTTTCCACAGGCATCTGGTTGGCCACTGTGATAATAGGATGCTTGGTCTACATGGGCCACTGGCTTGATCCAGCAACCTCTTTTTATGAAGAACATTGGTATAGAGCAGCGGTTCTCAACCTGTGGGTCCCCAGATGTTGTTGGACTACAACTCCCATCATCCCTGACCTATGGCCTTGCTAGCTAGGGGTGATGGGAGTTGTAGTTCAACAACATCTGGGGACCCACAGGTTGAGAAAGGCTGGTATAGAGGAATATGTTTGTCTTTACAAAGGAATAGGTCTAGAATGTTTCCACCTTTGGCTTGCATACATGGAATGTTCCTTATCACTTGCTGAGACTTTAAAAGCAACCTTCCCCAGCACACCTTTCCCGTTTTGTTTTGTTTTCTGTTTTTAGCAGCTCCCAGAATCTGCTAGAGCCATCTTCCTCACAACGCCCATGCTGTTCCAGGCCTTCCGGGTGGCTGTGTTTTCGGTTCCTAATGCAGAGCACGGGAGGGCTTGGGGAAGGGGGAGGGAAGGTGGCAGAGCAGCAGGCAGAGGGCGGTTGGCTCTTAATGGCACAATGCAGAACAAATTAACATGGAAAATGCTCCACCAAATTAACAATAGCAGTTGGAGATTATGAGGCTTAAACATCTGATTCCTTCGCATTTGAGGCTTCCTCCTTTCCCAGATAGCACATAAAATGTGAAGGAGCCCACCGTGGAGGCGTGGGAGGCAGATTTTGTCTAAAGGGCAACTTAGCATCACTCCTTGTTGGGGGCCCCCTCTTAATAGATAGTTGGGCATCTTTCCCTGGTCTCTGCGGCCAGGATCCTGAATGCCAAAGGGGCTCCCTTTCACACAAAGATTTCATCTTGCCTAAGCACGAGGGGATCCCTGCAAAATGTGGCATTCTCTCAAATTTATTTGCTATCATTTATTAGTAGTTTTTTTTAACCCTCACCTACTTTCCTCCAAGGAGAGTTCATTGTGGTTCTTATCCTCCTCCCTCCACATTTTAGCTTGGCGAAAGCTCTGTAGAATGAGTTACGCTAAGTCTTTTTCACAATATTGCCTCTTTGCATCGACTAAATGGGAGAGGGGCTGCTCCCTCCCCATTGTGGAACGTCCTGTCCCCATCTCCCATCAACTTCAGACAAGGAGCTCAACATGGTGGCAAGATAGCAGGGGGCGTGGCATCAAGGGCGTGGCCAGCAGGTGTCATCCTGCTACCCCCTCCCACACACATATATTTAATCTACATGTGGTCGATGACTTTGTGAAAAGAGCTTACAGTTATTGGCTGCTTATGATCTCCACTGATGGAGGAAGCTCTAAATACCAGTCTCTGTGGAGCAGAAGCGGGGAGAGCAGGGGTGCCACCAAGGGGTGCCATAGGGGGCAGCCCCCAAATTTTCAAGAAGGGGGCTGGGACCCCCCAAATTCCATGGTGATCCTCAAAAGGGTGAAGACGCTTTACCCTACCACGTCTTTGTGAGGATCGCCAGGGAGTCGGCAGAGTGAAGTGTCTTCACCCTGCATGTCCCTTCGATGATTGCCAGAGCATGTTCCCGAAAGGTGCACTGGCGACCTCCACCAGTGATGTGGCAGGGAGAAGCATCTTCACCCTGGCACGTCCTCCACCAGGGATGCAAAGGTAGGGTGGGTGGGTGGGGGAAGGCAGGCTGAGTCGGTCTGGCTGGGTTGGGGGGGCATCATGTGTGTGATGTCATGCACATGCAATGCCCCCCATAATGTTGGGTGCAACTCAGCGTGCCTTGGGGAGAGTACTGCCGGATGACTTTAAAAGAGGATTAGGCAAATTCACAAAGGATAAGGCTACTAGACACAATGGCCATTTTCTGCCTATACTGCCGGAATCACAAGCGAGGAGCGTGCTCAGGTGCTGCTTGCAGCCTTCTGACTTAGGGCATCTAGTTGGACACTGTAATAAGAAGATGCTGGCCTTGATGGGCCCCCTTTCGTCTGCTCCAGCTATGAGGCTCTCCAATGGTGTTTCATGTATTCCCCAAATGGGGTGGGGTGCATCATGTGTAGTGAATGTAAAGCCACTCCTAGCTCAGAGGATTATAACATGTTCTCCGCTTGCTTCTTCTCCAGAGTTGATGGTCTTCAGGAAAGCATTAAAAAGAGGGACAGAACACAGAAAAAGGGGGGTGGAGGTGCTGCATTCAGTATTTGAAATTTCCAACTCTTTTAATAGAGAGGTAAGGATCCTGTGGCTCTCCAGCTGTTGGTTGGCTGAACTCCCATCAGTACCAGACAGCATGGTCAAAAGCCAGGGATGATGTCTGGGTGTCCACCACTGTCTCGCCCTTAAAAAAGAAATCCTAGTGAGGATTCACACATTGTATTGGGAAGTGTGAGTGAAGTGGATCTGCCTTTAGATGCAAACAGAATAAAAGTTCTCCTCTCAACCCTGCCCAGGGGAGAGGTTAGGAGTGATTGGCAGAGGCTGGTGTTTGGACTGTCCCTTTCCCACAAGAGGAAGAAGCTGGGATGAACTGGCCAGCATCCCCAGTGGGAAGAGGAGGCTCTGCATCTCTGCTGGAACTGCCAACCCCTTTCTCCTTCCCCATGTGACGTTTTCTGGACTTGGAAAGGACAGGCAGGTGCTGGAGGGCTGCACCGGGAAACTGGGAAGTGTGTGAATTTTGAAGAATGGTCATACTACGGTGTGCATGTTGTTTTGGAAGCGTGAATCATGTACAGTAGGTTCGAACTGGATCAAATTTCTCTCCCATCTCCACCTGCTGCACGAAAGCAGATAAACCTGGCTTCGGTGTCAGCTGCTGCGATTATGTGTGCTCCGGTGACAAAGCTGAAGCACGAAGCATTCCTCGCACAGCACCACCCAAGTACATCCTTATGGTAAAACCCAGAAAAAGAAACCTTTGGATAATTGCTGTTTTCTGAATACTCTTTCACATTCACGCCTGCATATAATATATACAAACATGCACACACACAGCGTCTCATCCGAACATCGCAGCACTCACAAAACCCATCTTTTCCCCCCTCCGCCTCACGTTTCCTCCCATCTCATGTCACTCGGCTGCCACACTTCTGCAGGAAACAATGATGCTATTGAGAGATGATTGCTGTTTGCTGTTAATACAGCAGCTCTGGAATGCTAAAAGCACACTTTTAAAAGGATACTGTATTTAAAGAGTCTTTCAAAAGGAAACATGCGACAACAACTCTTTCAAAGGCTATACTGTGCTTTAAAAAAAAGAAAGAAAGTGGTGGGGAGAGAAAGAGAGAGAGAGGGAGAGAGAGAGAGAGAGAGGGAGAGAGATGCTAAGCGCACTTCTCGGCCATTCAGTCTTTGCAAAAATTAGCTGTTTTATTGCCGGTGAGGATGGGAACCCAGAATTCTGAGCAGTTGCAGCCCTGGGCAACTCTCAGTTCTGTTCTGTCTACCTGCTGCCCTGCTTCCCACACCACCACCCATAAATGGGGGTGGGGGGCGGGCAACAACATGGCCATCTTCCAGTTGCATCCACCTTTTCAAAGTTTATACCAGAGATAACGGCTGCTTGTAGATGCAGGCTTCATATTGTCAATGGTTTTTTGTTTTCCAGCCATTGCAAATGGGTTGCTGGAAGCACATTCACAATGTCTTGAGGGATAGCTCAGTCAGCAGAACATGAGACTCTTAATATCAGGGTCGTGGGTTCAAGCACCACGTTGGGCACAATATTCCTGCACTGCAGGGAGTTGGATGAGATGATCCCCTGAGAGGACCATCTGAGAGACATCTCTTCTGTTAACGTAGGCTAGCACAATGTTACTGTTCTGGAAAAGTGAGAAAAATGTGGGTGAAGTCAGGACAGGGTGACGAAACTGTAGCCCTCCAGATGTTGCTGGATGAACTACAGCTCCCATCATTCCTGGCTGTAGGCTATGATGGCTGCTGGGGCTGCTGGGAGATGTCGTCCAACAACATCTGGAGATGTTGCATATGTGGTTTCATGATTGCTGGCAGAAACCATCATGACGTCCTTGTCTCAAAATCCCATTGAAAAGAACCTGGACGAGGGATAGCTCAAGGGGTAGAGCATGAGCCTCTTAATCTCAGGGTTGTGGGTTCAAGCCCCATGTTGGGCAAAATATTCCTGCACTGCAGGGAGTTGGATGAGATGATCCTTGTGGTCCCTTCCAATTCTGCAATCCTATGATTGTAGAAATGAGTTTTCATCAGAAAGGTCCATCTGGATCAAGCTAGGAAGGGCAGAACATAAGCTGGCATTTTGATGCCAATGGCTTTGTGTGGGTGTTGTGAAAAGTTTGCATGCATGGGAAGCACTCTTCTGGGCACACCCTGCGTTGCACACTTCCGTGCTGTTTTGGAAGCTGCTTGGAGGGACCATGACACACTAGAAGTGGAGAACACGTTTTGCATGCAGAAGATCCTAAGCTGAAATCCTGGCATCTCCAACTAAAAGGGAAGAGGGAGCCTATGATGGAGAAAGCATCTCTCTGAGGACCCCAGAAGAACCCTGCAGCAACTGGGTCAGGCCAAAGGGAGACTATCTAGTCTAGCATCCTGTCCTCACAATGTCCAACCAGATGCCCCCAAGGGAAGCATCTGGACCCGAGCACGACAGCAGCACTATCCTGATTTGTTATTCCCAGCAATTGGTATTTAGAGGCACACTGCCTCCAACCATGTAGGCAAAACATAGCCGTAGTGGCTAGTAGCTGCCAATGGCCTTATCCTCCATGAATTTGTCTAATCCTCAAGGGCCACCTCTCTCCATATAAACTGACCCCAAACCCTGAGATCAGCCTCTGATGCCCTTCTTCATGTGCCTCCTCCACGAGAGGCCTTTTCTGCAGTGGCTCTCCGTTTGAGAAATGCTCTCCCCAGGGAGGTTTGCCTGGCGCCTTCATTATACACCTTAAGGTGCCAGGCAAAAACATTCATGTATAACCAGGTCTTTGGCTGATTGACACCCAATGTTTTATCTTAAAATGTGGGGGGGGGGGGGCACGACCTTATTGGGTTGCTCTTGTTTTTGCTTTTATTATGTGTTTTATGTCCATATATTGTGATTTTGTGTTGTAACTACACTGCGACCTGCAGGTATAAGGCAGCATACAAATGTTCATCATCATCATTTTCTTATAGTCATCCAGCTTGTTGGGCACCACTGTGTCTTGGGGTAGCAAATGCCACCGTTCAACTATGTGCTGTGCAAAGAAGCCTTTCCTTTTGAATCTTCCAATTTCATGGCCCCACTGGGTTCGCTGAGAGAGGAAGACAAATGTTTCCCTGTACCTTTTTTTTACTGTCCAGTGTCCGCTAGGGAACTGAAGCTAGTGGGACATGCTGGGTTACATAGGTAAACCGTATGACCTGCCATAAGACTGGCTCCTGTTCCTCCTTCGGAACACTGCAGTGCACCTAAATAAGGGAAACAGAACTCAACATGATGGGGACATAAGGCATGTTTGGGGGCAGTTGCCTGTACAGAATTCCACCCGGATGGTCATTACTCAAGGCCGGGTTGTGGGTTACGTGCCCTTGTTGCATCAGGAAAGTCACTGAACAAACATTCCCTCATACTGGAAGGCAGTTTCTGCCTCCCCTGATTTATTCCGCGGGCCATCTGGACCTTGAGAACAATGTGTCCCCATATCTGAATGGCTAGCCCCGTTAGTCACACCCTCTTCGCTCGACCTCTGCATCCCTAATCTTCACACTCTCTCTTGGCCCCTTTGAGTGAGGCAAAATGACCGGATCCGTTTCTCACCTCTCCTTCGGCTGCTGAAGTTCAGAGGAGACAAAAGGGCCTGCCTCTCTGCACATCGGCGCGACAGGGAGCATAAAAATGACATATGCGGTGGCCCACCCCAATCCCCCAGAGTCCGCCTTTCCAGGTTTCCCAGCTGAAGCTCTGCTCCTCATCAGAAAAGTCACAGAAGTTAAGAGACCCTCTCACCATCTCAAACCTTATGGGGGCAATCACTGCGTTGGGAACACACCCGTACCAAACAAATCTTGCACATTGTCAACGCTCTTTGGGCTTTATTTTTTTGCTTGCAGTTCCTCTGATGATGATGCCTGAAGAGGAATCAGCAAATATGCTTCAGATCCTACTATGGGCAACATCCAGCAACAACAGAGGGAGACACAGAACATTATCCCTTGCTGATGAGACATCCCCCAGATCTTAAATAAATTCTTTTGGCAAACTTTTTTTTGCAGCAGCAAAGTTCCAGCAGCCCTGCTTTAGCCTGTGGGTTGGGAGGTGACTAAGCCTTTATCTTGCGGCATGATGAAAGATGAGATTTGGGCGCAGAGATTCCATTCTCCCCTTATTTATCGGGAAGATGTTGCTAACACAAGGATGATGGAGATAAGATCGATTGAGTTCCCACAAAAACAGCTAAGGAGGAATCACTTCCCAATCCAAAATGATTTTCCTCCAGGGTGCAGGACCAATATCAAGTCCACTCTTGCAGCGATGTGCATTAGGCCGTTTCCCTGGCCGCTCTTCCCCTCCTCTCCATCACTATCCACACCATATCATCAGTTTACTTATTCTTTATTACACTTCTTTCTTTCCTTTTCGGCAATTGCCCAAGGAAGAATGATTATGCCGGGGAAGGAGCAAAGAGGGAAAGAATCAAGCGGCTATTAGTGGCAGGCGGTTTATTGCAACAGGCGCACGAGCTCATTCCTTTCATGTTCCCCCGGAATATAAAAGCCCCGAAACATTTTAATTTTAAATTCTTATCATTGAATTTACTGCTTTTCTCTCCCAATGATTTGTGTTGCTTTTTAATTTTTACAGTCTCTACAGCAGCCAGATGCTACCGCCTCAGGCCAAAATAATAAAAAAAGGCTACTGCAGTCATGAGTTACAGAGAGAGAGGGAGAAACCGCAACGAAAAAGCATGCTTGACAGAAGTTAATATCTCAATTTAACAGTGCTGCTTTGCTAATGATCCTTTGATATGTGTTTATTTAAAAAGGTCTGATCTTGACCTTGGAGGGAAAAATGAAACCACAAAGTCTTTATGAGGGGAAAGAGAGGGAGAGGTAGCTGTGGGGGTGGGAAAGGGGTTTATTTAGATATTGGCTTTGTGTCAATCGCCATGGCAGCTGGACCGGGGGGGGAGGAAGTGGGTAAAAGGGGGAGGAGCAGAGGCTCAGTAATTTTCAAATTTAGGTGTCCAAGGAAGCCGGACAGTGAGGGGGTGGGGAAATAGGACATAAAACAAGGACCACTGACCATGTTCTCCACACACCCGTTGGGTGTTCATAGCCACACAAAGGAGATCCTGGGTTAGAATGAAGAAAGCATAGAAACAAAAGAACTAGATTCAGGAATCTGTTTTCCCCAGCCGTCAGCTTCACGGTTTCTCTCAGGGTTGCTCTGAGGCTGGGAAAGGTGGTCAAGGCAAGAGGGCAACGGGAACTGATGCTAAGCGAGAAATGGCCTTGGGTTCTCTAGAACATGGCCATCCTCCAGGCTGATGGCGTAGGGGGGAAAGTCAGAAGTGTAGGGTTCCTTTGGGGTAGTCAGCCACCTGTCAGACTTCAGGGACTTGGGTCCGTATAGTTAAAGCTATGGTTTTCCCAGTACTGATGTATGGAAGTGAGAGCTGGACCATAAAAAAGGCTGATCACCCAAAAATTGATGCTTTTGAATTATGGTGCTGGAGGAGACTCTGGAGAGTCCCATGGACTGCAAGAAGATCAAACCTATCCATTCTGAAGGAAATCAGCCCTGAGTGCTGACTGGAAGGACAGATCCTGAAGCTGAGGATCCAATATTTTGGCCACCTCATGAGAAGAGAAGACTCCCTGGAAAAGACCCTGATGTTGGGAAAGATGGAGGGCACAAGGAGAAGGGGACGACAGAGGACGAGATGGTTGGATAGTGTTCTCAAAGCTACCAGCCTGAGTTTGACCAAACTGCGGGAGGCAGTAGAAGACAGGAGTGCCTGGCATGCTCTGGTCCATGGGGTCACGAAGAGTCGGACACGACTAAATGATTAAACAACAACAACAAAAAGCAGAACAAAGTGAAAGGAGTCTCTTACAGTTCAAAGTTTTAATGACTACAGGAAGAGAACAAAGCCTCCATTCCTAGGGACGAGGTGCTCCCAGTTAAGGGTTCCCCCCACTTCCACCCATGTCACTTCTGCCTCTTGCTCTCCTTGACCTTGGGCTGAGCAGATGAACGCTTTCTAGTGACAGTGGGTCTGTTAACTCTCCCTCTCCCAGTTCTTCTCCTCCTAGCTGTTCACCACCCAGTTCTTCCCAACTTCTGCCTTCTGAACTATGACCCTCTGCAAACCACGGTTCCAAATCTATACTTTCCCACTGCTCCTGGGAAGATTCAGGATCCTGATGTGGAGCAGGGGGAGGCTCCCACCATTCCTCCTCAGCACGGTCCCTGACACCACCTCACAGCCATGTCCCTTGTACGGTTATACAATATGCAGTATTACTAAATAGGGATGCATTGCAGCAATTGATGCAGATATCTATGTGTTGCTTTTCAGCCGGATCTACCTATTTCTTTATTGCATTTGTATCCCAACTTTCCCCCCAAGGAGCTCAAGGTAGTGCATATGGTTCTTCCCTTCCTCACTTAACCCTCACATCAACCCTGTGAAGTAGGCTGCCAGGTTAAGCAGAGAGGCAGCGTCAGCCAGCGAACTTCATTTTCTGTGCATGTCCGTGGGCAAACGATTTGGAGTGCTCCAGTGTCTTCTTCTGGGCTGTCTTAATTTGCGTTTTCCACGAGGCTCCATTGCACACAACGGAACTTGCACACCATTCAGAGCATGAGACTCTTAATTACAGGGTTGTGAGTTCGAGTCCCACATTGGGCAAAAGATTCCTGCATTGCAGGGGGGTTGAAGTAAATAACCCCTATGGCCCCCCCCAACTCTATGAGGCACACTAGGAACTGGGGAGTTTTAAATGGTTCAGAAGTATTTTTGATGCACTTCCAAATTCTACAACAGACATGGAAGGAAAGATGGACAGGTGTCACAGGTTAATGGGATAACCCAGACCAGCAAAGTGACCTTACTCTAGCCTTGCAAGTAAGTCCAGAAGACCCACCCCAAAGTATGTAACATTACAAACCAATTTTTGGCTTACCTACACAGCCTGAAAGAAGCACCAGCTCTTTCCTATGTGTCTGATATTTCCTGCCTGGTTGCCCAAAAGCACATTTGATTCACCCTAGGCAAGCAGAGGTGTGACTATTTACAAGCATGCATTGTTGGAAAACTAAATAATAGGTGCATTGGGAAACCCAGAAGGCAGAGATATGCATCCCAACACCCCCCCTTTTATTTCCATATTTCAAAGATTTACCTTATATGATTCCATTTAAATAAAGCGCCCACAGCAGATTTTTTTTTAATAATACAGTGATAACCACAAAATGAAAACAGCTATAAAACTTAGAAGAGTTTACAAAAAATGCCCAGTAGCAATATCATTAAAATGGGTGCAGAAGGTCACAGGTTCAGCGTCTGACATTTCCAGGTAGGGCTGGGAGAGACTCTTGCCTGAAACTCTGGGGAGCTGCTGCCAGTCAGTGCTCGCAATACTGAATCAGATGGACCGATGGTTTGACTTATATTGATTTGAAAGGGGCCAAAAACTAGGGCTTACAGGCATAGAGCAGACCTCTATAGAGCAGTGCTACCTTGGTTCTCAAAAGCCTTGGTTCCCAAACGCCGAAAACTCGGAAGTAAGTGTTCCAGTTTTCGAACAATTTTCAGAAGCTGAAAGTCCGATGTGGCTGTCGGCTATTGTTTCCAGGGCACCTGCACCAATCAGAAGCTGTGCCTTGGTTTTAAAACGTTTCAGGAGCCGAATGGACTTCCGGAACGGATTAAGTTTGGCACTTTTGTTTTTGCTACTTATTTTGCATTTTTGTTTTTGAGGCTTTTTCGGTTAATTCATTTTTGTGACTGTGTGGAACCCAGTTCAGCTACTGATTGAGTGTCTGTGTGACCGGAAAAAATTGATAAAGGGGTTGTTTTTTAAAGTCTGGAATGGATTAATCCATTTTGCATTACTTTCTATGGGAAAGCACGCCTTTAGTTTTGGAATGCTTTGGTTTTGGAACAGAGAAACAAGGTACCACTGTATTTTGATTCTGGCTCTTCTCCATGTTAGCCAGAGGCAATGGTGATAAACGTCTCACCATCTCATCATCCTGAGTGGCTGAGTGGAAGAAGGACCAGAACAGAGATAGATTCAGGTACCAGTAACTTCCCTGTCCCCTGTGCACACATCACACAAACAAACACAAGCACGCAGGCGCAAATCCTCTGCAAAAGTTGACTTAGCTTGCTCTTACGAAGAGTAAAATGGGAACAAAGAGTCCCATCTGGTCAAGCAGCTGAGAAGGAAAAGCTTAGCGATACTACACCATAATCACAAACGGGTCTATATTTAGATGCACAAAGAGACTGCAATGATATTCCAATCTTTAAACCAATATGAACGATGGAACAGGCCAAGAGCTTACGCTGAAAGGAGCTATTAACTCCGAAGAGGGAGACGTAAGCACTGCCTGGAGTTAGAAGCACAGCAGTGGAAGCGGTAGAAAAGGACGCTCGTCCTCTGCCGTTTCTTCTCCAGACTGGCCATGTCAGTGGGTGCTTTTTCAATCAAACAAGGCCCAGAATCAAACAGGCTGCTGCGTCCTGGCTGCGTCTACAGCTAAGCTATATAATGATGAATCTTCCCTGTAAAATTTCCTGTTTCCCAGTGCAGATAAAGCCGAATGTGAGGTGGGAACTAATGTAAACCAAAGGGCTTTATCACCTTCTTTATCAGATCCTGGTCTAGACTCTGGCTTAATAATAATAAAAAAGCCTTAACACATTGCACATGCCTCTCCATTCATTCATTCATTCATTTACACACACACACTTTAAATGAAAGGTCCATTCATAAAAAAAACCAGCCCTTGTGTCATTGGAAAAGCCAGGTTCAGCTAGGAATAATTTTCTCCCCCAATTCCAGAACTGCAAATTTTAATTTCTTCAGTGGACTATCTGAAGAAAACACCAAGGAGACCGACACAGCAGAAGCTGGCAAAATAAATAAGCAGCATAAATATTTGGGAAGTGCAGACTGTCCTCTTCTTGGACTTTATCCTTTCAGGCTGTATGTAAAAGGGTGCAGTTCTGAATGCCTCTCCCCTCCACAAAATTAAATACCCTTGGGGCAGAGGACGCCAGAGCACTTAGCATGGAGAAAACAGGCCCTTTCCTCTCATGTGCTATTTTTCTAGATCAGGAAGGCTTTAAGGTACTAACCTTTAAAGCCCTAAACGGCCTCGGCCCAGTATACCTGAAGGAGCGTCTCCACCCCCATCGTTCAGCCCGGAGACTGAGGTCCAGCTCTGAGGGACTTCTGGCAGTTCCCTCACTGCAAGAAGTGAGGTTACAGGGAACCAGGCAGAGGGCCTTCTTGGTAGTGGTGCCCACCCTGTGGAACGCCCTCCCATCAGATGTCAAGGAAATAAACAACTATCTGACTTTTAGAAGACAGCTGAAGGCAGCCCTGTTTAGGGAAGTTTTTAATGTTTGCTCTTTTATTGTGCTTTTTATATTCTTTTGGGAGCTGCCCAGGGTGGCTGGGGAAACCCAGCCAGTTGGGTGGAGTATAAACAAACAAACAAACAAACAAACATGGTGAAGCATCAAAAAATGTGACCTGCCCCAAATTCTATTCTTGGCATACTTGCAGCTGAATGTGGTAGATCTGGACAACAGACTGCCACTCTAATCTCTAAATGTTCTCTGAGATAATTAAAATGCACTCTTCTGCAAGTAGAAAACTAGCTCTGCTATGGGTTGGCTGGACTAGTACCTCTTCTCTGGATGGGTGGGTTTTCTTCTTGCTGAGTGTTTATGAAAGTGGGGAAGTAGTTGCATTTATTTTTAAACACCATCTCCCACCTGGTACCCAAAGCGATAACAATCCACTTAGAACTCCCTGTCCCCAGGACTCTAACACCTCATTCTGCAGCATGGATAGCCACACCCAGGCCTGGAACAGTCCGGTCCAGAACTTATCACCTTAACTCCAATGAGGGGAACAGAGAATGTTAAAGGGGAACTCCAGCAACCACAGGGGAAGCCTTGGCCAGCTGATTCAAAAAGGTATTTCAGAGGATGTCCACAGACTGTTTTGCACAACCACTAAACTCGTCTTCTTTTTGAAAGTGGAAGTGTTCAGACACTCTGGAAACCTGGTAGCCTGATAAATACCCTGAGCTGCTCACATCAATGAAGATCAACCACAGCTCCGTGGATAAATTCTTCAGCGAAGCATCCTTGGAGGCCCAGGGAGCTAAGATCAATCAACCAATCATACATGCACAAAATAACAACCTTCACAAAGGTTGTGCCAGCCTAACATGGTGAAAAGGCTGAAAAAAATCCACCACTGCCACCATCTGGAACTTTTTATAGCCACCTAGAAGCCTTGTGTTCCTACCTAAACTGCAATCTAGCCCATGTCCCATTTTGGGAGGATTCCCCCCCCCCCCACTCGAGGCAGGGAAGTGACCCTGAATTGATTTAACAACTGATGGATTCCACACCCGAGAGGGCAGCATTTCCCTGATAAATATTTAGTTATCCTTACTTGTCCTGCACAAGGAGCTCTCCACCAGCCACACATAAAAAAAGTAAAACCCAATCTGTTTTGCCTCTTAGTATATAGGCGCACAGTCACATGCTGCCGTCAAAATCCAAGTCAAAAGTAATGTGTTTGTATACAAAAGCTGGTCAGAGCTTTTTGCAAACTAACAGCCCAACGGTCTGCAGGGTTTGGCAATCTACCCATTGTCTTCTGTGGGAAGAAGCTCAAGCTAGTAGTTATGCTATGCGTAGTCATCTGGCCAGAGGAATTGGAACTGGAGGTCAGGTTTTTACATCGGTAACATGAATTAGTTTTTGAAAGCCTGTAGCAATTTCGCATTGGTCACAAAATCAGAGACTAGCATTGTAGGTTCCTTTCTGAGAAAATCTAGCACACATTATTTATTTTTTACATTTCCAGATGAATCATTTTTATTTTTTTTTAACTTTTCTTGAGACACAGCTTTAATTAAAACCAAAGACAGACTAATTAGCAACAGGGGAACTGGGAGAAAAGAAGTTATCACCCCCGTCCCAAAACTTGGGTTTCAAGGGTCCCAGGACACACAAGTAACTGTTAAGGTAAGCTAAACCTTGTCAAGATGAACTTTTTTCTCCTGCTACTTTTAATTAAAGTTCTTTAGAATTAAAAAGGACACTATTCAGGAACGGCTGGAGGGGAAAAAAATCATTGACACTGGCCCGCCCCCCTCCCTTTTTTCCCAAGGAATAGAAAAAAGGTGGGTTTTGTGTGCTTGCTCACCCAGCCCTCACTGTACAAAAGGAAACGGATTTGCGGCAGGACACACGAGATGACCCCTTGACCCTCAACCGCTGAAAACTCCTCAATGGCATAAATACCAGATAATCAATCACATACCAGGAGGCCTGGGCCGGCTGCCCTTACCCCAGTGGTCGAGTTTATGAGAGATGAACTGTAAATGGACACCGGCTTAAGAGAGGCCCCTTCTGGCATTCCATGGGCAGGCCGGAATATTTTACGGTGGACAGAGAGAGGGAGAGAGGGGGGGCTGCACTCTTGACCAGCTAGCTTTACACATTTCAGCACTGGTTTATAAAGAGGCCGGCTTTGGTCTTGAAATGCCCGGTGTGTCCCCGATGGTGCCTTCTGCTTTGGTGATCTTCTACACACACACACAAACACACACACCCGGGTCCAGTAAGAGAAAAGTAAAGAGAGAGGGAGAAGACCAACAGAGCCTGTTAAAAGTCAGCTAATAAAGTCATTGAATGATTGGATATCGGAGCACAGATGGCACCTATCCTCTTGTGGGTTTGGCGCACCACACACACACTCACAATATCGATGCCGTAGATTGCTGGCTGTCCCCAGACGGAGGGTATCAAGATGCTGGAAAGGTCTGGTTTTCGCCACCAGAGAAAAAAGAAGGCATAATCGCAGAGCGGCAGGGGACAGGCAATCATGGCAACCATTTCAAATATCTACGTAGAGTGTTTGTGTGTGTGTGTGTCTGTGTGTGTGTGTGTGCGCGCGCAAAAACACAAGGAGCCTGATCTCTTGCAAGGCCACCGTGGGATTGTTTGCCTGGGTGTGCTTTTCTGTTTATTTTCCAAAGTCTCATGGCAGATCCCCAACACTTTGGCAAGGCTGGCGTCGACTCCTCTTTCCCCATTTATACCCCGACAACCATTTCAAATCTAAATCTGAAGAAAGCACCACAGAGGCGTCCCATTTAACAATAGATTTTTGAACTTTGCCTCTCCGTTCTGGAAAAAAAAAAGCAGAAGGAGGCAAAGAGACTGAACTAGTTCTGTTAAATGGAGACCCACTTGGTCACTAAATTTGATAATGCTTTTGTCTGAAGGTCAGAGGCTAAATATGTTCACACTAATCCCCTTCATCTAGAATTAAAGGACAAGAAAGGTTTTCCGTAGCTTAGCAAGAGAGTGCTTTTCTCATCGCTGTCTAAATACTATTTGCAGAGGGGAAAATTAAAAGTGAGCCAGTGACTGTTCGTTTTAAATACAGATCCCTAGAGCTTGCAAATTTCTCCTTTATTTATTTTTCAGGCAAAATATGTCACCAACAGAGCAAACCCATTCTCGTTAGAGCCCCAGAGATCTGGAAGTATAACTTTGCTACCAACTTAAACAACAAAAAAAATGTATAAGGTTGCAATTCCTTCCCTCCCCCTCTTTCTGTGTTGAAAACCAGGGAGATTCCCCAGTTTTTTTGGAATGTGTACTCAGACTCAAATTTCAAATGCTGCCATACAACATTACAGTCGCACAAAGAGACTCTCTGTTTAGGTACCCAGGAATTGAGGAGAGGGGTGCTTTAGGCCAACAAGCGCCAAGAAATCGGAGGGATAAAATTGCTAACCTTAGCTAACCCCGACGCTATGCAATGCTAACGCAGCTCGAGATACATAACTTCTCCAGAGCTGGCCTTGGAAAAATACACTGCTCAAAGCTCACAAAGGTACACTCAAAGGGAGCAGAGGTGTGGCATATCCTCTCACCTTGGAGGAACTCATTTCCTGCACATTTTCAAGGCCACAGCTCGTGTGGCACCCCAGAAGGTGTGCTTTGGGGCACCATGCCTGAAAAGCGCCTTTTTTGGGGCTGAAATCTCACACAGGTCATGCGACTCCTCAGAAGAAGGCATCCCGGTTTTTCGTCGTGATGTGTTGGAGGGTATGAAGATGGTAAATAGATGCAATAAATAAATATTAGGTTAAAGAGGCCAGGGCAGCAGGTATATGAAGGAAAAGGTAAAGGTAAAAGGACCCCTGACCATTAGGTCCAGTCGTGGCCAACTCTGGGGTTGCGGCGCTCATCTCGCTTTATTGGCTGAGGGAGCCGGCGTACAGCTTCCGGGTCATGAGGCCAGCATGACTAAGCCACTTCCGGCGAATCAGAGCAGTGCACGGAAATGCCGTTTACCTTCCCACCAGAATAGTACCTATTTATCTACTTGCACTTTGACGTGCTTTCGAACTGTTAGGTTGGCAGGAGCAGGGACCGAGCAACGAGAGCTCACCCCATCGTGGGGATTCAAACCGCTGACCTTCTGATCGGCAAGTCCTAGGCTCTGTGGTTTAACCCACAGTGCCACCCGCGTCCCATATGAAGGTATGTGGGGAGATTTAGTACACCCTTTCTACATGGCACCAGCAGCGCTTGAAAGATGACCCACACGCCTCTCTTCTTTATAAGCAGACAGGGCAGAAGAAGGACAAGAAATCTGTTTGTCCCCACCATGTCTAGGTGGGCACTCCTAAACAAGGAGATGTGACTCAGAACTCCATCAACGTGATATCCCCCACCAATGTCAACATTTGCAAAAGGATCCTCAGTCCTCTGTGAGCTTTTTTTCATTGCAATGGTTAAAAAAAGCAAGTGTATTAAGGGATACTTCTCACAAACAGATGAAGCACACAGAAGTTTCTCCACTATGAACAGAGTCCCATTAACAATACAGTATAACAAAAACAGTTAAGATCATAGCTACTCACAAGTTTGCTGGGAAGAATTAACACTCACACAAATGCAGCCAGTGTCTCAAAAACATTTCAAGACCAGCTTATTACTCCTTTATGTTGTCTTCTTTTGATTGTCTCACAAGCTCTTTTGCTAAGGAGATTATATAAAAGCTTCCAGACCCACTAGAATTTCTCTATTCTTGTTCTGTATGTTTTCCCCCAAGGAAATTATTGCTTTTAAATCAGCCATTCATCTCATCCACACAGGGAACAATGCGGATTTTTAGGTGAAGAAGATGCAGTATTATTTTGTTTTTGAGTGATCAACCAAGTGATATAGAAAACTTTAGGTTGAAAAGTACAGTAACTGAATGCATACATGACTTGAAAGCAAATTTGAAGGATGTAAGTGGCTGGAGCTCTCTCCAGAGTTTGAGAAACCACTTTCTTTGCAATATTTATAATAAGGCTATAATTGCGATGCGACATCTGATTTATTTTGCCATGTAACGCTGTTTAATCTCTTGAGAATAGATGTCTTCCAAGGAACTGGGCCACTGAATGCAAAGTTGAAATCAAAGAGCTTAGGGAAAGTTTATAAGAGGCAAGCTAACTTTTCACCATCTAATGCTAGATCTTCCGCTAAGATGTTGTTCTTAAGAGGGAAGAAGGAATGGAGAGTGAAGCATGGACTATTAGAACGTGGTGATGTAATAACATTGGGCTTCTTCCTCTTCCCAATGGGAAGATGCAAAACAGCCTTCTTCAGTGCTGGATTCATGTTAACATGCAGCGTGCACTCACCCTAAAGCAAACCCCCAAGAACACTGGGAACTATAGTTTGCGAGGGGGTGCTGAGAATTGTAGTTCAATGGGAGTTAAACTACACTTCTCAGGATTCTTGGACTTATATGCTTTAAATGTGCTTTCATGGGAGTTAGAGAAGGCAGAGTGTGGGAAAGAGGGAAGAGTCTTGCACCCTGGTGCAAGGGAAGGAGCCAGGCCGGCCGGCCAGCTGGCCGGCTGGTGGAGTTAGCAGCAGCAGCAATAGCAAGGAGCAGGAGGACGAAGGGGGGGGGGCTGGGCAATGGGGCCATCATCACTGTCCCTGCCATGGGAGGCTGCGACTCTCCAGCCTGGCAGGCCCCCAGCCAGCCAGCCATGCCAAATAAAAACAAGAATGAGCCAGGGCAGGAGCAGTCTCTGGGATGTGGGTGGGAGGGAAGGGTCTAGCTGGCGGGGGGCAGGCAGGCCTGTGGGGGGCTGGCGTTTGAGGGGTGGGGGGCAAGGAAGTTAGGAGGGCAAAGGTGGGCACTGCAGCTAGCCGGGCTTTCAGGAGGTGCACCTGCAACCTGAAAAACTGAAAATCTTAACGTCCTGGAATTTGTTATGTATGAATCTAAATCTCTCTCTCTTTTTGGTAATATATATTGATTTTGGATTGTTTTTGTCGAATGGTTTGTTTAAATCAATAGAGCATTTTAAAAAGAAAAAAAGAAAAAATCTTAACGTGCAACTGCACTCCCCCCCCCCCCGGAAGCAGTGTTACTGATGTAAAATGGAATGTCCTTAATTTGCATCTGAGGAGTGTTGGAGTGTATGCAATTTGTATCACATCTATCCTTCACTATGCTTGCCTCTCTACCAATGCTAATGCATTCTCTTTTGATTCTTTTCCATGGCCAATATTTAGATTAGGTGTCCGAAAAGGTGGATGGTTTTCACAATCATGTTTGTCCCTGCCTTCAGTGATTGCTTTGGGGGATATGTGTATTCGGGAACTTTTGCCCTCGCTCTGAATGGGCCTTCTTGTCCTTAACGACATCATCGTTTTCGGCACTGATAAATCATAAACAACCATTTTTTTTAAAAAATGTGACCTCCCACCTATAGTCTGAAACAGCCCAGGCAATCCTTTCCACCTCTGGGCTCTCGCCTGCCCCCTTTGTTCCGCCGTGTTTGTGGTCAAGACTTCTCACTGTCGAGCCTCCGTACTCCCCCCCCCCCCGCTGGAGACATTTTTAAAGCCACGTGCGGAAGGCATGGAATCCGGCAGTTGCGCCTGACAAACAGCAGTGGATGCCAGAAACTCTTTTAAACATTTTAGCTTGGAGTTCATCCGGCTGGAGCAAGGCCGGTCCAAGGCGAGAGTTGTTTTTGCAAGGGGCGGGGGGCAAGCGGGCTGTGCTCCGGCTCGCGAAGCATTTCATTTTCGAAGCCCGAGCCAAAGCACACAGCAAAATATTTCAGCTGCAAGTCATAAGGTACCGATTATGGACAGGAGGCTTTCCAAAAAGGGACACCATCTCCGGGACTCTCTGTTCCTCTGTAAACACATTGCTGGCCCCCTTTTCAGGTTTGCCAGGAAGATTCTGTTACAAGGAGGCCAGGCTTACATTCACGGTACCCATTTCAGAAAAAGAAAAAAACCCCAAAGGTGTGGCCAGGAGCCAGCTCACACAAAAAATAAATGTCTAAAGTTAGACTCCCCCAGTCCATATTTAGTCACCGGGAATAAGTGCTACAATTCTTCAAAAGTGCTGAGCTCCCAAAGAAGCTTTCGAAGTCAGCTGTGGGTGTTACTGGCCTGGGAGACATGACAGGGAGTGGCAAGGCAAGCAGGATGGTATGCTTGTTGTAGGAATCTTCACAACAGGTTGTGCACTGAGAAAGAGTCCAACAAGAAGCTGTTGCCATTTGCATTTCTGGCTGTTCCCCTTCGAAAAGGCTATAGGGAAACTGAGGAACAGAAATGACCGAGGGGATAAGATACCTTCCCTATGAAGAACAATGAGCCGAGGCACAGCTCTCTCCAAGCAATGGCTTGGTCACATGAATGGGTAGGCTTGTGAAATCCATTTTTATTTTATTTTTTAAGCTAGCACCTCCACATCTACCAGCCAATTTCAAAAGACAGCCCATTGGAATTATGAAACAGCATGTTCTGAGCCTAGGAATTTCTTTTCAGAACCAGAACTGAAGTTTGCTCTCAGTCTTTTCCCACCACAGACCACTCATGGTTAGCTTTCTTCATTTCGACAGCTTTGTTTATGCAGCCTAAACAGTTGGTTCCTTGCAATTGCTGAATGATTGGGAGCCAGAAACTCTCATCTATCTATTTATCTGCAGATCATAGAAACCTAGGAAACTGCCCTTTACTGAGTCAGCCCAATGGTCCATTTATCTCAGTATTGTCTGCACTGACTGGCAGCAGCTCCCCAGAGTTTGAGGCCAAGCCCTATCAAGAGATAGCATTGAGGATTGAACCTGGGACCTTAAGCAGGTAAATCAGTTGCTCTACCACTGAGCTAAGACCCTTTCGCTCAGAGATCTACCAGGAAATCTGCTTTCCACTTGCCCCCACCCCACAACACATCACAGACAACTGGTGAGATGGGAGTTCATCTCATTGCAGAATACATTGGAAGTGTAAGGTTGACTTGACATTGAGATCTCAACACTTAGAATCATAGAATAGAATCATAGAATCATAGAGTTGGAAGAGACCACAAGGGCCATCGAGTCCAACCCCCTGCCAAGCAGGAAACACCATCAGAGCACTCCTGACATATGGTTGTCAAGCCTCTGCTTAAAGACCTCCAAAGAAGGAGACTCCACCACACTCCTTGGCAGCAAATTCCACTGTCAAACAGCTCTTACTGTCAGGAAGTTCTTCCTAATGTTTAGGTGGAATCTTCTTTCTTGTAGTTTGGATCCATTGCTCCGTGTCCGCTTCTCTGGAGCAGCAGAAAACAACCTTTCTCCCTCCTCTATGTGACATCCTTTTATATATTTGAACATGGCTATCATATCACCCCTTAACCTCCTCTTCTCCAGGCTAAACATGCCCAGCTCCCTTAGCCGTTCCTCATAAGGCATCGTTTCCAGGCCTTTGACCATTTTGGTTGCCCTCCTCTGGACACGTTCCAGTTTGTCAGTGTCCTTCTTGAATTGTGGTGCCCAGAACTGGACACAGTACTCCAGGTGAGGTCTGACCAGAGCAGAGTACTCCAGGTGAGGTCTTGGCCAACACAACACTTGGCTGCTTGCCATGATGACTTCACTCTGCTTCCATTGTTGGAGGCAGTAATGCTTCTGAATACCACTTGCTGGAAACCACAGAGGATGGGGAAAGTGGTCTTATGCTTAGGTTCTGCTTGCTAGCTTCCCATGGACACGTGGTTGGCTGCTGTGAGACAGAATGTTGGACTAGATGGGCCATTGGTCTGAACTAGCAGGCTGTTTTTTTTTGTTCTTACACACAAGGAAGGTCATACAGTTGGCAGGCTTTTGATTGTGGAAAGTAGCAAAACTGATCAACGCAGAGTAAGTGGCCTTTGCAAGCAGCCATATTGACAAAGTATTTCATCATCATCATCATCATCATCATAATTTATTATTTATACCCCGCCTATCTGGCTGAGTTTCCCCAGCCACTCTGGGCGGCTCCCAATCAGTGTTAAAAACAGTACAGCGTTACATATTAAAAACTTCCCTGAACAGATGTCTTCTGAATGTCAGGTAATTATTTATCTCTTTGACATCTGATGGGAGGGCGTTCCACAGGGCGGGCGCCACTACCGAGAAGGCCCTCTGTCTGGTTCCCTGTAGCCTCACTTCTTGCAATGAGGGAACCGCCAGAAGGCCCTTGGAGCTGGATCTCAGAACATGAGAAGATCCCGGATAGATCAGACCAAATAGCCCCTCTAGGCCAGTCAAATGCCCCCAAGGAGCCTACAAGCAGGGCAGGAAGGGGTCAAACCTCTTTTCAGTGATCTTCCCCAGCAACAGGTACCTGGGGGCATTTAAAGAAAAATTACAAAGCTGGGAAAGGACCTTCCTATGCCAGCTCTTCAACAACGGTGACCTGGTTGTGCAATGTCAGAAGGAAACCATGATGCTACATATTTTTGAGGAGAGGAGGGCAGAGGGATGGTAGATTTCTCCCAAACCACTCAAAATATTAGGCAAAGGAGCAGTATGTTAAAAAAAACACACACACAAAATATTAATCCCAGGACTGAGTGGGAGATACAGCAAAGCTGCACAGACGAGACAAAAGTCATGGGAGAACCTGATTTCATTCTAGTCAACAAGTAAGACAATTGGCAACTCTGCCTCGTAAGAGGTAGCCTGTGCATCTGAAAGAGAAGAGGCCCCAGGAGGGAACTATCTCTTTTAGCGACTCCTTTTGCGTCAAGTTCAATGTATATTTTTGTAAGATGGTAAACAACTCTGGGGCATCATTCACTACCTTCAGAAAATTGCCCTCTGTACTTCTTCACCCATCAATTAAATCTTTTTGATCAGCATCAGAAACCCGCAGAATACACACGCCCAAGAGTTATGCTCTTCATATACCAGGGATTACAATATCAACTTCCTGCCTATGGGACAAAATAAATCAGGCATTTTTGAACCTGCTTCACTGAGATCGTTGTCGCCAGCACACACACCTATTTTTAAACTGCCACGGCTTCCCAAACAGGACTGAAATGTCAAAACCCACATTGTGTAAATAATTTTGCACAGACACACGTCGATAATTATACACAAACCCAAAGTACTCAGATGACTGAGGTACAAGGACTACCCAGGTTTCTGTGGAAATATTCAACTACCACACCGCCAAACTCCATGCATCTATGCAAAACAACTTTCAAAATGGGGGGAAGAAAGAACCGAAGCACACCACTGTCTTACAAAATGTGTTCAAGGAATACTTGAAAATCCTAACAGTGGTATAACATCGGAGGAGAAAAAGCTAGTCATCTTCCATGTGGCAAAGGCCTGTTCCAGGATCACAGAAACTAGGGCGTGACCTTCCCAGTTCTCTTCTGACATTATGATGATTATGCAAGTAGACCACTTACACAAGCAGTTAAATATCCCAGAAATATGGCAATAAAACCCTATTAAAAAGCACCCAACCTCACAGTTGTGCAGATTTTTCTATGCAGTTACGCCTAATACCCACGTTTTTGCAAGCCGTTTCTCCTAAGAACGAATTTTTATATGTTACTTTCACTATTATATGTATGGTTTTATGAACACCTTCCCCTAATATAGGCATTTTTTGCACATTTTGGGCGGTGGTGGGAGCAGGGGGCGGTCAGAGAACCCCGTTGAAAAATTCAGATTAGTGTGACATTCAAAGGCTAGCTGTGTTTCAGATTTTTGGGGGAGGTGTGAATTAGGGACGTTTGCCTATAAATGTGAACCGGACTGATTTTCCCTCCTTCCCCACCCCCAATCCCTTTTGCCGTGGTAGCGGAGGAGAAAACAGGGCGCTGTTTTCTCGACAGAAAAGTTCTTGCCAACGAAAGCCTGTGATTGATTGCTGACACCAGCCCCCAACGAAAAGATAAATCCTTTCCTCATAACAGAGGCTGAAAGCTCCTTCCTCTACTTGCAGAGCGAACACCAGTCAGGGGATAACATTTCATCGAGGCTTATAATTGTCACCAAGGCCTTCTTAACCCATCCCTGATCTGCCCGGGACTGCTGAGCGCCGCACCTCAAACTCCTGTTTGCTTTGGTTTTCATGTAACCAATATGAATAGGGGGAAGATAATTACCCTTAAACATACTTAATGCCAACAGTACATTATCTCTGTCTGTGGAGTAGCATGCTGATAGTATTTTTCCCACAAGCTTAATCAAGCTGCTATCTTAAAACTCTCCAGAGTACTGTGAAACGGTAATAGAAAGTCGTCGGCTGCTTGGGGAATTTTCGTTTGGTGTGTGTGTGTGTGTGTGTGTGTGTAAGAAGAATTCGCACAGGCTGTTTGTACACAAAGCTTCCCGGGTGTAATAGCGCCATGATAATGAAGCCATGCTCTGGATTGGCCAGACGCTGCCAAGATATCGTGAACCGGGAGATCAGAATATATAAAAAGGGAACTTGTAAGATTTTAACGAGCTCTCGTGCACTCCCAGCTGTGGTTTATTTTGTTTTATTTTAAATTAACCAAGTAAGTTCTTGTGGTTCTGCCTCATGTCAGGAACAGGCTTAAAGGTGCACTTTCACAAGAGGTATTTGAAGTGGCATCAAGAAAGGAGGAAGAAAGGAAAGGGGGGAAGAGACTGAAAATTATGTATACACCTTCTTGATTAAGAAAAGCTAAGTACCTTTGCTGTCACCCTCTGAGTCATGGAGGGGAAGGTCTGAAACGGAGAGACCAGTGACGAATTGTTTTGTTGTTTTGGTTTAATTACTTGCTTGTGTTTTGTCTTGTATTTTATTCAGTGAACCACCCTGGGATCTCTCGATGAAGGGTGGTATATAAATTTAATATCAATAATAATAAAAACACAAAATAAAGCAGCATGGGGATGTGGGAAGCTGTGGCCCCGGCATAAATTTCTGAGGGGGCACAACTAGGCACCCCCCATGACAGGCTCCCTCATCAAAGCCAGAGCCACAGTGAGGCAAGATGTGCCTGGGCGGGGCCTTCGGGGCTGGGGTGGCGATGGCATCTCCTTCTCCATGTGGCTGGCAAAGCCCCACCCCTGGGCTGGCCAAGAGGGAAGGAGGTGGAGGGTGCCGCCACTGCCGTTGCCACCCACCAAGGTGGGAGGGAGGAAGAGGAAGGTGGGAAAGCACTGCCGGAGCCATGCGCATTGCCCAGAGCGCCTCACTGCAAGGAGCGCTACACGACGCAGCAGTGCACAGGTAGGCAAACTAAGGTCCTGGGGCCGGATCCAGCCCAATCGCCTTCTAAATCCGGCCTGTGGACGGTCCAGGAATCAGTGTGTTTTTACATGAGTAGAATGTGTCCTTTGATTTAAAATGCATCACTGGGTTATTTGTGGGGCCTGCCTGGTGTTTTTACATGATTAGAATGTGTGCTTTTATTTAAAATGCTTCTCTGGGTTATTTGTGGGGCATAGGAATTCATTCAATTTTCTCTCTCAAAATATAGTCTGGCCCCCAACAAGGTCTGAGGGACAGTGGACCGGCCCCCGGCTGAAAAAGTTTGCTGACCCCTGTAGCTCATGGCTTTGCGTTTCTTTGCCTTATCTCTGCTCCCAGGTTGGGGCTAGTTTGCAAGGACTCCCTTGATTAGATGCTGGACGGCAAAGAGAATGGCCACTGCCCAGTCCACCAGGAAGGCACAACACTTCCCCTGCCCTGGGCCCCATCAACCCACGCTACGCCCCTGGAGGAGACTCCATGAGGGCAGGATGATGCTCTCTGCAGACCTTCACCCTTCCCAAGTTGGAGGGTGGTGGGCAATGGTGAATTGACAGTGTCAGTAGCCCAGGTCTGACCTTCTCCACATGTTCAGTGAATGGGGTGGAGAAGGGCAGAGCAGGTGCCCTCAGTGTCACACCTTGGCAGGATCCTGCTCCTGATTTTTAAGAGGAGCACTGAGGATCTGCAACAAGGTGCCACTGCAAGCCCCCAGCTCTACGTGTGAAGGACACAGGGTACAGTGCAGACTCCCTCCCTTCCTTATCCATGAGTTCAATGGTATGCCACCTTGTGTTTGTGTAGAAAGCTGCTCATTATGAATAAGTCAGAAGAAAACCAGTTGCCACAACCTGGGATCCACCATGGACAGAGGCCAGAGTTCAGTGGCAGAGCACACACTTTGAACACAGAAGGCCTCAGGTTCCATCCTTGGTTTCTGCAAGTAGGGCTGGGGAAGGCTGCACCCTGAAACCCCGGAGAGCTGCTGCCAGTCTGTGCAGACAATACTGAACTAGATGGGAAGCTTCTCTGACTCCGTAGAAGTCAGCTTCCTGAAACGTGGAGTTGTGAGCGAACTTTCGAGGGAAGGTGAGCAGGTTTTTCCCGATTCGAAAATCCATTTGATGCCGTGTAAAGTGAATGAATTCTCTGGTTCTTTGTGCTAGGCAGGAGACGGAGTACTTTTTAACACTTCCCAAGAAAGTGCCTGAAGCAAACATATCGTCTATATATCTATATATCTATCTGCTGCAAACTGGCTTGTTGCCGTGATAATAAGCTGAGCTGGAATCCAGTGACACGACTGACTCCTTTCACTCCCCGAGACGGCTGTGCTCCTGCAAGACTCCCCCCCCCCGCCCTTCCCTCTCCATGTACCTCCACTTACCACGATACTGTTTTGAATCTCTAAAATAATGTGACAACTTAATGATGGCACAATTATCTAAATGTTTAACAGACATGTTATCTAAGTGAATCGGATCGAGATTTCATCCCGCTGACAATAAACATCAATGGAAGCGCAGAAAGTGATGGGCAAATTATCACAAACCCTGCAATTTCAATGCTATTAAATTTGGAAGAATAACAGCCCCGAGGCCTGTAAACGCTGAATAAAATAGACCCTTGTGTTTGTCCAACTATTAAATCAAAATGCTACCAACATCCTAGAGAAGGGGGAGAGGGGAAGCGCGAGACAATTTATAGCTTTTCATGTTTCAGTTACACATTGGTTTTATTAACTCCTCTCTGCCATTTGGGTGCTACTGGGTGGTTTTTGCCAGTGAAGTTGGGAGGTTTGGGGGGGGGGGACAAGGGTGAAGCCGAATGTCTTTGACCAAAGGAAGGGCAGTTTAAAGACTAAGCTGCAAAAGAAGAAGGAAAGATGTTTTCTGCTGGGAGCAAGGATGTTCTAACATGTTTACTAATGATCTGGGAAGAGGAGACAGTGTGTGTGTGTGTGTGTGTGTTTGTGTGTGTGTTGTGGAATGAAGAATGGAATAACTGTGGGACTGGCAGACAATGAAAATCAGAAACAGAGAATGCCACATAATTTTTCAACGGAGTATAGGAGCAATGGCCATGGCAGGGAAGGAAGGTAGCAGGTGAAATTCGATGCTAGCAAATGCGCAGTGAAAATGCCAAGTTGAGCTACCAAGTTGTTGTTGCTTTCTTTTTTAAAAAAAGAAATTAACAACTTATATTTAAATTAAGCAAACAAAACCTATGACAAACAATCTTTGCGTCAGTGGGAAATGGGCTCATGGAGCCGAAAACGTAATGCTGTATCTTGCATCTAGCATCCCATCATGCTCAGAGCTAACCCATTGAAATGAATGGGTATGGCTAACTTAGGTCCATTCGTTTCAATAGGTCTCCTCAGAGTGGAGGTTACTTGGAGAAGACCCCAAGAGTCTGAGGAGAACTTAGTTGGCTAGAGAAAGCGAGAGAAACCTCGTTGCATGCCAGTTTTCACCAGAAATGTCCCTTGCCCCAAAGGGAAGCAGTTTAGCTGATAATTTTTAAGAGTTTCATTCTGGAAAGCAGAACTGAGGACTGTACAGTCCAGCCTCCCTGGCTCTGACTACGGCAGAATCCTCACTATGGAAGGCACAGATTAGCCCATGTTATTACACCTCCAGGATGATACGCAAAGAGAAGAGATTGTGGCCCACACCTTGTTGGAGATGCCTTAATGTAAGACATTCAGATCATGTAAGCAAGGGTGTGTCATGTTCCGTGGGAGCAGAAAGAAAGGTGAGTATAATGGCGCTATGCCAAAATACACACATCTGCAACTTTTATAGCATACGCTATTTCCCTCACCCTCAAATACATCCATAAAATAATTGCAGCTTCTTTGCATTGGATCCGAATAGACCCTGCTCGTGTTTTTGCCTTAAGACAGAAATGAGGCATGTTTTATGATGGCCAAGTTATGATAATTTGACACCGTGCTCAATTTAAGTCCCCACGTGATGTTTGCTCTCTTTGCTTGGCTGTGCCAGGTTTGCACAGTCCATACAGAAGGTTTTGGGCTTCAAAGGTTGCGCTGGTCCATGAAGCAGGCAAAACCTAGGAGGAATGTTCCCATACTACATGAAAGAGCATAGCTCGCGTCGCAAATCAGACCCTGTCATGGCAGAGACGCCACATGCTAAGAGAATCAGCTCTATATTAGGCATCCAGCGTGCCCCTGTAGTAGCAGAGTGCAAAACTAGGTCAGGAGTAAATCCATGCCAGGGTATTGACTGTACAAACACAAGCTCAGGACAGAAGCTTCCCATGTGGGGCTGACGTTACACAGCATTCTGCTCTCGGTCTTTTGCGCATGTGAAATACTTTGGCCCAGCCTGGGAAATCCTATACAAATCACCTCTGATATTTAAAAAAGTCAACAGCTATTACATTTTTTTTTGAAATAAAAAGGGGACACAACCAGTTGCTGCTACATTTTCCATGTAACCTGAACACTGCAACCATGCTGGTGCTGATTGAATTCATTCCTTTTTAATTTGAAAAATATATATTCCTTTTTTTTTTTTTACACCTTTCCCCCAGGCGTAGCAGGGTGCCAAAACATTTTTTCCTGTGAATGCAGAGGCCAAAAGATGTGAACAGCCGCAGAAAAACCAATGGAGCTCAAAGTGTCTTCTAGCAGCTTACAAACGTCTTGATCTCTTTAGAATATATGTAATTGTTGAGGAGAGGGGACAGGGAGGTTGGGAACTGCGAGGGGAGAGAGAGCAATTTTTCCGCACGGTGAACAGAAACCAAACTGTCACATAGAGGGTTTCTTTGCTAGAGGTCTTCACTAGGTCAGCTTTTTGTGTTGCACTGGCTCTTATAGGTTGTAAAGAAACCAATTCATCAACAATAAAGTGAAGCTGAATCCAGACCAGACAGAGGTGATGTCGTTGGCCCATTCCTGAATCCAGGATCTGGAGGATCTAGTTGGGAGTTGCATTCCCTTGAAGGAGTATCTGTGTCGCTTCGGAGGGGGTACTCTTGGGACCATTTTTTTTGTCACTGGAAGCCCAGGTGGTTTTAATGGCCTGTAGTGCCTATGGCTAGCTAAGAAGATAAAATAAGCCTGTTAGTCAAGGCACTGATGATGACCTATCATGCTCTAAATGAATTAGGCCCCGTATACCTTTGAAGGTCTTCCTCTGTGGTGACCCTACAAGCTAATGCACATCTCCTTCTCCAGTCTTTGGCCTGCTCTCCATAAACAGGTTGACTTAGCTCAAGGGTGGGGAGCCAGCTTCTACTCACACCAGTCCCAGCCAGCATGCTCAAGGGTGCTGGGAGTCTAATGGCATCTGGAGGGCCAGAGGCACTTCATTCACTGAGTAGAGGGCTTTGTCTTGATCCAGGAAGTCTCATCTGCATGCTATTATCTTCATTGCAATTGCCTGGCGCCCAAGTTCAAATAATCTAAGGGACAGGAAGGTGGACTCCAGCCCCCAAAACACCACCACAACTTTGCTGGTTTGAAGGGGTCATTCTAGCTACTTCAACAGTGGACTAGGGGAATTATAAGCCTTGGAGTGTTTTTCTTCCAGGCGCAGGGAGCTTTCACTTCAGAAAACGCTAACAAGTTCAGAGTTTGATCCTCCTACCAGTGCTATTTCCAGCCCTGCTCAACAAGAGGAAGCTATCAATTTCTTGGCAAGAGGGAGGCACTTTTTGGCCATAAAGCCAGTTACTGACATGCAACTGAGACACACTTGTTTACAGCTCGAGGAGGCGATGCTAAACCTGCTCCACTTGGGTCGCGCTGACCTCGAGCTGCCTATTTTTGTTCCTCGATTCTGCATGATCATGTCACCCTCTGAGCTCTGACAGGGCAGCCGCTTTTGCTGGCAGCCACCGACATTCTTGTCCCAAAGTTTTAAATCAAAACATACTTAATCTGTCCCAGGAGTGCTCCACCCCTCCCATCCAAGGTCATATTGAAACCTGACCGTTAGGAACTCTCTTGTCCTTTATTTGAAGGGGGCAGATGCAACATTAGCCATCACTGAAAGCTGCCTTGAAAAACACAAGGCTTCCCTCACAGGGGGGAAACAGCATGGCATTGGCAGATGGGTTCTTCTACCACCCCCTACCCTGCCATCTCCAGAAGAGGTGCAGAAGACCCATGCCAGAATCCTGCCAGGTTCAGGAGGGACCTCTTTGGAGAAAGAGGATGGAGAACTGGAAGAACCCACAATAGTTCAAAGGCTGCCTGAAGAGCCCCATCTTAGAGACGCTTCATCTGGGCCTCCTAATAATCCTTTCAAGGTCCTTATAGTTAAAGCTATGGTTTTCCCAGTAGTGATGTATGGAAGTGAGAGCTGGACCATAAAGAAGGCTGATCGCCGAAGAATTGATGCTTTTGAATTATGGTGCTGGAGGAGACTCTTGAGAGTCCCATGGACTGCAAGAAGATCAAACCTATCCATTCTTAAGGAAATCAGCCCTGAGTGCTCACTGGAAGGACAGATTGTGAAGCTGAGGCTCCAATACTTTGGCCACCTCATGAGAAGAGAAGACTCCCTGGAAAAGACCCTGATGTTGGGAAAGATTGAGGGCACAAGGAGAAGGGGACGACAGAGGATGAGATGGTTGGACAGTGTTCTCGAGGCTACGAACATGAGTCTGGCCAAACTGCGGGAGGCAGTGGAGGACAGGGGTGCCTGGCATGCTCTGGTCCATGGGGTCATGAAGAGTCGGACACGACTAAATGACTAAACAACAACAACAATAATCCTTTCAACCCCTCCCAGAGTCCTGATTCCCCTGCTTCATCCCCCCTCCCCCAGCCTCAGGATCAAAGGTGGCAGCAGAATTGATGGGAAGCCCAGAGCCACCAAAGGAATAACCATTTGGCCACCAGACCACTCTCTTGTGGAGAGAAGGTGACATGACCCAGATGCAAGCAATGTTCTAGCAGAGAATTGGGAAGAGGAAGGGCTGGCAGTGGCTATATAAGTCTCCCAGTCTCCTCTGGACTTTTGCTGGGGTAACATCTCCCTTGTGAGCTAATTCATCTCCAACTTAGGAGCTGGTCATGGACATCCCACTAGGAGCCACCCCATTTTGCCAGAAGAACTCCACCAAAAGGAAGGGCAGGATCTCATTGGGAGAACACCAGCTTTGCATGTAGAAGGTGCCAGGTTCAAATCCTGGCAGCATCCCCAAACATCTGTTGGTGTTGGTTTCAGTTGTGAAAACTCAGAGAGAAGTTCATTTGCTTTTGGGTTCTGTGTGGCCGACAGATTAAGCAGACACTTAAGAGTGTTGCAATAGTGCACCTGGGTAGTCCAGGTGATCAGAGAAGGCTACCACCGCCATACTTCCTAGATCCCAAAACTGCACTGCATACATTCTTTATCCCACTGGTGGTCAGTACAAGTCTCCCAAGCCCCTGGCAAGAGGTTGCCCAAGCTTCATGCTATCTTTCTGATGTGCCCAGGGCACCACAAAGTCACTTCCCCACAGCTAGCTCCCACCTCACAGTGGCAATGTGGCACTGAGTTGCCCCAAAGGCTCCTGCTAGTTGGCTAGCAGTGGCACTGTGATGCCACTATAAAAGTACACATAGTCGATTCACTCTGTGCCCAAATTCCTTCCATCGTGGGTCTTCATTATGAGGCCTTGAATGTGGATACAGAAAGCTTCCCCATACTAGGTCAGATCTATCCACCTGGTCTAAGGCTGTCTATTCTGACTGGCAGCATCTCCTCTCTGTCTGGAGTCTGAGGCAGAGGTCCTTCCAATTGCCCGTCATCTGATCCTTTTAACTGGAGATGCCAGGACCTGAAATTAAGATGCTCATGTGTGTACAGCAGGTGCGCGACCTCTGACTTTTAGGCTGCACATGTTTAACGGCTTTGGTTTGCTGCCCAAAATGGTGGCCCCAACTCTCCACATGGCAGAACTGCACGGCAAAGTTACAGAGGCTCCTCAAGAAATCCTGGGAACTGAGTGAGGGTATTGAGAATTGTCTGTTACAGATCCCTAGCCCCACTCACAGACCTACAATTCCCAGGATCACCTGGAAGGAGGGGATGGCTGTTAAACCAGGTGTGACTCTGCAGTTAAGAAGATACGCCAAGAGTCTCAAAGGCCATCACGTTGCACAAACTATGTAGGTCAAATGGAAAGAGCACCTGTTCCTATTTCTATTACAGTCAACGCCTATCAACACATAAAACAGGATTCTCACTGCACCAGGGGTTTTGTGAAAGAGAAAGTAACACAACCACACATATTTGCTGCTTGATCCCTTAGCTTTGGAGTAGATTCCAGGTAGGAGCCCTTCCTCCCCGGTCCTCCCGAAAATGCCTCTGCTGTGAATTCCATTAGTAACAAACAACTTTATCTGCTGCCAACATCAACCAGCTGGCTAGTCTTAGGAGGAGGAGGACATTCATTCTGAAATTTATTAACTGCTACTTTGCCAATGAAGTTGCAAGATCGAATGGCACGGCAAGCATCGGTTGCGCTCTATGATGCATGTACGGTCTAATGCCGGCTCTTCCTAATCCTGGTGCACACAGTCAGCTGTTGTATATTTGGGAGCCAAGATAGCATCCAGGGTGTTAAATTTCAGCTTGCGGATTCATACATTCCATCCTCATTGGCATTTATTGGTTTATCGGTACTAAAAAGATTTGCTCGCCCTAATATAGTCCGGGAGGGAGGGAGCTGCCTCCCGCTTCAGTCGCAGGAGTGCGCAGAGTCATGCTCGAAGTGTGAATGAAGCTGGAGCCTCCCCTGGGACCCCCGAGCCAGTAAGTTCAAGCAAACTACTCAGTGAAAGGAGGCAGTCACAGTACAAAATATGCCATGATAAAGAGCGAAGCTTTTGCCTCCTACCCTCTGCAAAAAAAAATGGAACAGAAACAAAAAACACTGAGATAAAACTATGGGGCAGAGCAAGGTGCTGAAAGGGCAGGTGCAACTTCTGAGAGAGCCCCTTCCTAGCAACCAGAGATGCCCCTCATCATGAGTTGGGGTGAAGCGGGTGTCTCAGAGGGCACCCCCAAGGGTCAGCTCTGCTGCCGAGCTTTGCCATCAGGTGGGGAGGAGATCTCCCCCATACCTGGTGGTGTGGCAGAGCTTTGCACTGGTTTTTCCTGAGGGGAGAAGACGGTGCAAAGCTCCACCACCAGTTGGGAGTGGGAGATCCAGAAAGGAGAAGCCCTTATGGAGTTTGCCCCCCTTCCCTTTGTGGAGGTGGCAGTGGGGCATTTTGCCCCCAGATGCCAATACCCCTCCAATTCCCCTTGCCACCAGTTCAAGACTGTTCCTCCATTCAGCGGCAGAGAAAATCTCTACTGGGCACCATTCACATGGCAGTGCATTCCATTTGCATGAACTTTCCCTAACTGTTCATTTCCATTTCACATGGCATAAAAGCCACTTCTGGATCTATGAGTGGAATGAGAGTGACGTACAGTGCAAGTTTAGCACTCACTTTCATATTATTTGCAAATGGATCCCCCCCCCCCCGGAGCAAATAACACAGAAATGAGCACTAAACTTCCATTACAGTTCCAGAATTGGCTTTTATGTTGTGGAAAGCTCAAATGTAATACTGTTAGGGAAAAGTCGTGAAAACGTTATAAATTGTTGTGTGAATGCAGCCAGTTTCACCATAACTAATTCTCTTACCGTGCCTATTTTCTTAAACCTGGCATGCTTGGAAAGAAAGTTATTAGCTGAAGCATAAATTCCCACAGAGCAAAGGTAAAGACCCTCCCATGTGGTCTCTGGACTCTAACTCCCATCACCCCAGACTATTGGCTGTGCTGGCTGGGGCTGATGGGAGTTGGAGGTCAGTAACATCAGGAGTTCACCAGATCCTTCATCCCTGCAGTAGATGATCAGGGTACTTAAGGCAGGAGTGCTCTCAGGAATGCATTATCTCCACCACCACCCCACCAATTCACAATGGGAGCTCCATGATTCACTGTTCAAAGCACGCTTTGCTTAGCATAGGGAGGGTACTTGGGTACATGTGGATAAGACCATTCACAAGGACAAGTTCTGTGCTATGAAGCAACTCTCTGGAAAGTCTTCCAGTGGGAAAGTTGTGGATCTCACACATCGCAGCACAGGTGAGCCCAATTAAACAATACATTGATCAATACTGAAACTAGAAATTGAGCAATCTGTGTTGAGCAACAGGTTGTTGAGCAAACTGTTTATGATAAGTTTTTGCCTTCCATCAGCTTGTGGCGAACAGAGGCACATCAGCCTTCAGTCAGCAAATGTATTGATGATCATCCTCCCATTTTTATTGCAGTGCCCTGCATCACCCTCTCCCAACCTGATGTGCTTCAAATGAATTGGACTACAGTTTCCATCAGCCTCCTGCCAGCTTTATTGCAGTTCCTAGTTGCCTGAAGGGTTCTATTCACCCTCAAGCGAAGGCAAGTAGAAGTACCTGCAGACCTTCCCACCCCACACTTTGATATTTCATGTATGATCTTTCCAGGAATTCTGGATTAACAATGCCATTCTGCAAGCAAACCACTGTTTTGCAAAATTGGGAGATTTTTTGGGAAAAAACCAAATGAAACCCCCAAACAGAACACCTACCAGTGTGGGTCTGCCTGTGGGTCTCCAGGGCATCTTCTTTTGAGAACTGAGCTCCGCAGTGGTCACAGACAAAGGCTTTGGCACCCGCTATAAAGAGAGAGAGAGAGAGAGAGAGAGAGAGAGAAGGAGAAAACGTTGTAAAATACATGTTTACCAAGGTTCATGGATAAATCTTAAAAATATACCTGTCAAAAAACTCATCCAGTTAGTAGCAGTGAAAATGAATGAAAGACACCTCTTTGAACAGAGACCCCAAAATGGGTGTGGGGTTTCTTAGAGATAAAGGAAAATAAAAAATCGAAACTTAGGGAATGAGTCTAACTAACTAGCTAGCTTTTGCTTGGAGTAGACCTATTCAGTTAATGGACCTAAGTTTTCCATGCCCATTAATTTCAAAGGGTCTGCTCCATGAGTGTGACTAACTCTGGGCTCAACCCCATGGAAATGCAATATCTGCACTCCAAATAAATCATATCAGGATTTTTTTTCAGATGCAACTCACAGGGAGGAGTTGCAAGGAACAGGGGTTGCACAAGAGCACAAGAGTAGTTCCATAACATTAAGACTGTAATACAAACACACACACACACACACACACACACACACAGTACGAGAATTAAAGAAGCAATAAAAATTCAATTTAGAATTAAATAAAGTACAATTTAACATAATTATTAATATTTAAGGGCGACATTCTACAGACCACCTGAATGAAGTTCATGGGCCAATGGTTTACTGTGCGGACACAGTAAAATCAGAACCACAGACGTAAGGAATCTCTGAAATTCGGAGAGCGTCAAATGCTTCAGAATCTAAAGTTGACTATCACTGTGAAGTCTTTGCAATTACGGGGCTACTGTATACACAGTCAAAGCGAGGGCATGCCTTTTGAAAACCCAAACAAGGAGAAGAAAAAGTTCACTTGAACTCGAGGGACTTGGGAAGCCATGGTATATTGGCAGTAGATGTCGATATTACCGCCCGTCCAAGCGTTGCCATCGATGTGGAAGGAACACAGATCACTACATGATCCCCAAGGATTGGGAAGGGATTCAGAATCAACATGTGGAAGGATATAATTCAGAAATGAGAGAGGGGCTGTGTACCCTGCCGGAGGGCCTCTGCCCCAGTTTAGCTTTGCATAGGGCCTCTGACACAAAGCTCTCCTACAAACATGGCAGCAGATATACACAGCACTCTGGGTAAATATGGAAGTCGGGATGGGAGTCCTGGTGGCTGATGGAAGCAGACAGAAATCAAATGCGTAGAGCAACAGAAAGAGATGAAGATGAAGAGGGCTAGCAGGGCCACTTATGTGGGTTTGGGCATGTGCATTTGGTAGATAAATGTATCCTCCACTTAGGGGTGCAGTGTATCTTTGAAAAAAGGGTGTGGGGGATAATCAACGGGGGAAGTTGCTGTTTTTATGCCCTGCCTGCAGGCTGCCCTGTGGAGATGGCAGTATTGAGTCAGTGGCTCACGTGCTTCTGGCTTGCACTCTTTATAAAATTGGAGGAATTAGGTTATTACCCCTCTATTATTGTCCATGGCGGGTCGCTCAACCATTGCTACTGCATCCTTTCTTTTAGCAGATCAAGATGATGAAGTGACAGCAAAAACTGCAAGGTTTTAAGCGGGGGCAATTAGAACAAGATCTGTTATTGATTATTGATGTAACCCCCCCAAAATGTATTTCCTAAAGTTAAGTTTTTACCTCTGTCTTCAGTACATTGGTACTTTGGTTCTCAAACACATTGGTTCTCAAACGCTTTGATTCTCAAACTCTGAAAACCCGGAAGTAAGTGTTCCGGTTTTCAAACAATTTTTGGAAGCTGAACGTCCGATGCAGTTGTCGGCTATTGTTTCTGCGGCACCTGCACCAATCAGAAGCTGCGCCTTGGATTTTGAACATTTTGGAAGTCAAACGGACTTCTGGAACGGATTAAGTTTGGCACTTTTGTTTTTGCTATTTATTTTGTGTTTTTGTTTTTGAGGCTTTTTCGGTTAATTTGTTTTTGTGATTGTGTGGAACCCAGTTCAGCTACTTACTGATTGATTGATTGATTGATTGTGTGACTGTGGAAATGGATAAAAGCCCCCCATCCAAACAATGACTATCGTCAGTGCAGGGAAGGAAAAAAAATAAATTTTCATTTTTATAATCTACAATACTGTCTTATTTATTTTATAGTACAGTACATTGATTATTGCTTTCATTTTATGGATCAATAGTCTTGTTAGATAGTAAAATTCATGTTTAATTGCTGTTTTAGGGGTTGTTTTTAAAAGTCTGGAACAGATTAATTCGTTTTGCATTACTTTCTGTGGGAAAGCACGCCTTGGTTTTGGAATGCTTTGGTTTTGGAATAGGATTCCGCAACAGATTAAGTTTGAGAACCAAGGTACCACTGTACATTTTATTTTATTTTATTGCTATGGCTAGTGGCTGATACAAATAAAAATTCTTCTTCTTCCTGGCAAGGAGCTAGCAATGACAATCTTCCAAAACAGACAGGCTTTTGGGGTGACCCAGAAAGACAATTCTGATCCCGGGGTGAGTATGAACATGGATAGCTGCGGGCTGTAATATTAATCACTTTTTAAAGATGTGTGTGTGTGTGTGTGCGTGCGTAAAAAAAATGAAACAAACCACAAACGTTGCTCTTCCAACAAGAAAGGTGTTTGCTTAAAAATCATTATACACCAATGCCTTCTTGAAGAGGTTAGCAATCCCATATAATTGCCTCCCGCCCCCAGCAAAACTCCCCCCCCCATTGTCAGGCATGCCATAAAGGAAAAGACGACAACGCTATCAGATAAGGAAAGTGGCAACAGCAAGAGCGTGTGCTGAGACTCACAGATATTTCCACAACTATCAGTGAGGTGTGGTATTTGTGGTATTTCTTAGAAAATTGCTACCAACACGCACGGCGTCTGTTGGGTCACAGCTCCAGTTATAATGAGGGAAACAAGTGTGCACAGGATGTCTAAACAGCAGATAAGAAACTTCAAGATAAAAATAGACCCCACTATACAGACACAGGCACAGTCTTCTAAGCATATGCTGTTAGGCCAAAGCTGTGAACGTAATTGTTAGATTCGGAAGTTTGATTCATCTGTTCCAAGAAACTAAAGCACGGGATTCGGCGATGATAAAAGTAACCTTGAAAGGAAGGAAAGGAGAGGAGAGGATTTGGAGGCGAGAGTTGCAAACTGGTCTTTGTTTTGCTTTTTGTTTTTGTTTTTAAAAAAACAACATCCCTCCCCAGAATCTTAATGGCTTTATCAGTGTAGAATATTTTGTGGGCCGCAGAAGACACTATGTAGATCTCTGATAGATCACAAAATCTTATGCCGTAGCTGGGATGGGCAATGTCAATCACACTTTCTCTTAATTTCTCATTTTTTTCAATCTCAAGTTCTCAAATATGTAGTTTAAAAGTCCATCAGTATTTTAGAGTGGCTTTCTCCTGGTGCACACATTTTTTGTAGTATAGTGGTACCTTGGGTTACAAACACTTTGGGTTACAGACTCCACTAATCCGGAAGTAGTACCTCGGGTGAATAACTTTACCTCAGGATAAGAACAGAAATTGTGCAGCGGTGGCGCAGTGGCAGCGGGAGGCCCCATTAGCTTAAGTGGTACCTCAGGTTAAGAGCAGTTTCAGGTTAAGAACGGAACTCCGGAACAAATTAAGTTCATAACCAGAGATACCACTGGAGTAGTAGTAGTAATAGTAGTAGTAGTAGTAGTAGTAGTAGTAGTAGTAGTAGTAATAAATCATATGCAAACAAGCATATTATTAATAATAATAATTTATTATTCATATGCCACCCATCTGACTGGGTTGCCTTTTAGATGTCTTCTAAAAGTCAGATAGTTATGTCCTTGACATCTGAGGGGAGGGTGTTCCACAGGGAAGGCGCCACTGCCGAGAAAGCCCTCTGCCTGGTTCTCTGTAACTTCACTTCTTGCAGTGAGGGAACCGCCATAAAGCCCTTGGACTGGACTTCAGTGTCCGGGCTGAACAATAGGGGTGGAGACGCTCCTTCAGGTATACTGGGCCGAGGCCATTGTACGCAGTATTGCCTAACAGGCACACTTTTACGAAGCAATTTCCCCTGATAGAATGCATTTTTGTGTTAATTTGACTACTAAGTGAACTTCTATGTAGGCTTTAGTATATGGTTTTTGGCTGGAGAACAGCACTGCAAAATTTGGAGAAGGTGCCAATTTGGAAGGATAGCTGCGTTACGGTTATGGTTCTTGTTCTCTTTTGGTAAAGAGAATGAAGTAGGCTCACGTTGAAATGAGAACTGGATTGGATTCTTCCCCCTTCCCTAGCCTTGGCTCACACCCTGGTCTTGGAGGTGTCACAACACTCCTCTTTTTCCAGCCCAGCACCACTCTCCCAAAATACTCCCCCTTCCGCAAGAGCATCTTGCCAGCACCCCTCCTCACCCCACTGAATCATGCACCCAAAGAAAGCACAGAAACAAGCAGCAAAAGCGCCCCCCCATTCCCCATTAGAAAAAGAATTCCTCTGCCTTTAAATTGTCTCGGTAACGGCTGGCTCACAGGCAGAAATATTTGGCAGCAGTGAAATTAAAAGTGATAAATTTTCTCGCCAAGCTTTGATCGATAATAGAGGTCTCATCTGTTAATCAATAAGACAGTCTGCCTGTTTACTGTGCATACGCCGTTCGCGGCTGCTTGCGGGGCGATGTCAAGTTTGCATTCAAAACAACTCAAGTGTGCCTAAACCAAATGGCCAGTCCCTAAAAAAGAAAGGAGGTACGGAGGGGGTGGGAAGGAGAAGAGGCCGGACAATGACATCACATGCCTGCTCATATATTAGAAAAGACAGTCCACACGCCTGCTTTTCCTTCGCTCGCCTGTACATTTCATTTTGTTTCAGTTTTATATGTATATATAAATGTACAGCCTTTCAAGTCATGGGAGACAGTTTCACAAAAAGCCGTACACTGGAGGGCAACGAGGATGGGCTCAGCTGAAATACACCCAAAGCTGCCAGGCCTAGTTAGAAAGAGAGGTGTAGTGGAAAGACGGCCGAGATGCCAAATAGCCTCTCTCTCTCTCTCTCTCTCTCTCTCTCTCTCTCTCTCTCTCTCTCCTCTCTCCACCAACCCCTCCGTCCCTTTCACCACCAAGCCCTGCTTAAATAATAAACACAGCTTTATTACCAACATAATTAGAAAGGTCAGTTCTATTTGAGAACTATTACAGCCCTTCGTGCCAGAGGCTGTTCGGGGAATGTTTTGTTCCAGAATCATTGACCTAAAAGGCCAGTACAGTGTCGGCTGGTACCTTGAAGGCTCTGGGGTGAGCAAATCAGATTTATTCTTGCTCACAGCAGTCAGATCTCAAAACATTTCCTAGGCTGGTTTGTAAGGGGGGGGTGTTCATAAGAGAATAGGGAGTCAGAGTCTTCCAAAACACCAACTCCATTGCCCCAGAACTGGAGGAAAAACATGCCCGTTAAGAGTGTTTAATTTGATCCCTAAACCCCACGAAGCAAGATGCAATTAGTGCAAAGTGAAAGATGCTCTGAGCATGAATTATGACAATGCACACAGCTCCCAAGAAGAATTGTGGCTCAGGATTCAGCTCCTGCCCATTCTCCAAAAATCTATGTGTTCCCATGACCTCCTAACCCTTTGTCTACCCAATGGCTATCTGGCCACCTGAAAACTCGGGGGCCCATGGTGGACTAGGCAGTTGCCTCCTAAGTTCCAAAATTTCATCCTCTACTGGCAAACCACTCTCCTAATTTTCAGTTGCAGAGCAATAAGTTCTGCAGATAATCAGAGTTGTTCTGTCTTTCTTTTTCGGGGGTACTTCATTCTTCCTGTAGGCCTGTGACTGCCATTGGCTTAGCTGCTGTGATGACAGAGCAGGTCTGGTTAGCAGAGTGCTAAGGGTGCTGCTTTGGAGAAATGAGGATCCTCATCCCTAAAGGTCAAGGCAGACCTTTTTATTCATATAGGTAGCATGGGCTGTATCCAATATTGTCTGTCAGCCAGTGCGAGGGCTCTTGTGTTAGCAGACAGGCTAGTTTCGATGTAGCACAGCAGAGGAATCCAAGTCAATAGATGTGCCAGGAGAAACTCAGGGTGCAATCTGCTCGTGCATCCTCTGATACAACAATGTTCTGCTGGCACATGTACAGCAGAATACCATTAAATGACTCACACACATTGGATACAACCCTGTGAGTACTGCCTGAGCTTTCAAATGGTGACATGTCATGACAAACCAGTCAACAGTTTCAAGGGAAGATGCTTACAGAACTGTGCAATGGTGGGTGAGCCTGGCATCAAATAATGGTTTGGGGGCTAAGCCCTAGCAAATAAGGCTCAGAAATGCACTGGGGATACCTGCTTCAAACTTGATATTTTGTACAAAACAGACACAAGACAGCAGTGAAAAGTATATTTACTCGGAAGGAAGTCCCAGTGCGTATAACAAAACCGATTCCTAGGAAATACATACAGGATTGAAGTCTAACTGCATTCAGCAGGTATATATTCCTCTAAAATATTAAGAAGGGGGAGACACAATTCTGAAGAGACATTTCAGATTCTTGTGAAGCCCCATCAGATTGATCGCTGCTAGTCATGTGCAAGAACACCCAGGTTTTTAGACACCTGGGCAATCAGATGCCTGGGAATGTTCAAGCCCCAGGTGGCACCCAAAGCAGCTGCTCATCTGCCCGTGTTTTTTATGTCCCTTCTTTGGAAAACAAGAGTGAGCTGCATTTGAAACTCAGGTGCAGGATCTTAATGTTCGCGATGATTCACTTTCGCACGAGGCATGCTTTTCTCATTGGCTGCATTACAGCAGAAGGAAAGCAGGGACAGGGGGAAGAGGAGGAGGAAATGGCTGAAAACAAGTCTGGTTCCATCTGGAGAAAACGGGGTGCTTCCATTAGAGAAAACACAAGCAGAACATTTGCAAACAATGCTGACCCACAGGAGGGAACCCCACACGGTAATGGCCAGTTCAGCGCATTCAGGCGGAAGAACCATCTACAATAGCATCCTCTTCTCACAGTCAGCAGACAAATGCCAGGTGGAATTGGACGGGTTGTGGTAACTTGTGTGTGTGTGTGTGCTGCACTCTTTGTATCCTCAGAGGCCCTTTCCTCCTTTGCTTGTTCCAGAGCTCAGCCCTGGCACTGAAGCTAAAGGTAGTCCAATTCAGGGCCCATTGCTCAGGGTGAGTTAGAACACATTTCCTGCCCTGGGAAGCTGCTTTTTAAAAAATAAATAAATATTTTTTTTATTAATGACACTCCAATTAATAACACATCAAATCTTGCCAAATTTAAAGAGACTTCTCATGTTCTGGCTGGTCAGGGGGAAGGAAGTCTCTTTAAATTATATAATTTGGAATGTATAATTGGCTTTATTATTTGTATTAGGATGTGGCAAGATTTGATACATTATTAATTGCCCTGGGAAGCTGCTGATGCTATAGATCAGTGGCGTAGCATGAGGAGGGCCACAAGGGTGGTTGCCCTGGGTGCAAAATGCTCAGGAACGCAAAATTTCAACACTTGATGCTGCCTCAATACAGCCGCGTGCTTCCGTTGCTGGGCTCCATTGAAAATGGCTTCTCCATATGAACCATGAAGTGACCTCTCCAGACAACGGAATGACACTTCTTTTCTTATCTCTGTGGCTGCAATATCCTGGGCGACGAAGATACTGTTAGGCAGTTGAACGCGCATGTGTACTCCGTCTGCTTCCCTCTGTCCCACCTACCCTCTCCACATGGCCCTAAAGTGCTGGCAACCCACGCTATGTCATTGGCAGAGATGACACTGCAGGGTCACTAGCCTTTTGGGGTCAGTGGGCATATTTGGAATTTTGAGAAAATATCATGGCCACTGGTCACAAAATGGCTGCCACCATATAGCACAAAATTACTGCTATACCCGTGTGGTATAAAACAAAATGCCTGCCGCAACTAAAAACCAGAAAAGAGCCATCTCAAAAAAGTCCGGGCATACCCTCTCATTTATGGGAAAAAAGCAGCTGCCTCAGCCACTGCCACACTCATTCATAACGTGTACCTTTCCTCTGTTTGGGATGGAAGGGAAGGAGGGTTTCTGACCCTGGCATCCAATGAAATGTTGTCATGCTTAAGGAAGCATGTTCAATGTAGGAGACATTGGGCCAGGGCAAATAGTCCCTTTTGCATTATGGGTTTTTGAAGGGATGTTCACTGAGACCATCCACAGGCCCCCAGGGGAGGGGCTGGTGGGCACAGTGGTACTCATGGAATCCATGTTGGCAAGTCATGTGATATTGGGTAGATGGACCAATGTACCTAGTTTCTGGCAGTGTCACAGACTCACACATTAGCCCCAAAAGAGCACCCAACAGCATTTCCTGGGGAGAATAAGTGGGTGCCTTCTTTTCATTGACAGGTTCTGACTGGGCAACATATCTGGGGTAGCAACCCCTGTTTTTCTACCCCAGTGATACTTGGCCAGAAAGGTTGAGGTGCATGGAGCCATTTCCTATGCAAAGACATCCCCACCCCCATAGGAACATTGTGGTCCAGGGCTCTGGGGATGAAATTTAACCCATGGTGAAAGGGGATGGACTATATAGCTTTTAAGAAGCAATGAACAAAGCAAAATACTTCCGTAAGTAAACAGGGAGAAGAAATGGAAGAAATATTTCTGAGCAACGAATAACAAGTGGAGCATTGCCCTCATCTATTGGGGAGGTTGTTTTTTTTTAACAGGGGGGGAAGAATCCTGGTGATTTTAAAATAAACATCTTGAATGTTCTGATGAGATACGCATGCTTGGTTATATAAGGGGAGTACAGAGTGTACCAAAACAGCCGACCCGCAAAAGCTGTCAGAACAATAAGTGCAGACACAGGGCATCTTACGACAGGCTACGCCGTACAGTTTTATTTACAGTACCTCTTATCAGTCAGGGAACAGTACGCAGCCTGCCAATTTTCAAAGCCTAGAACTGGGTGTTCTTTCTTTTGCTCAAGTAGATGTGTACGCCAGGCAGGGAGGTTTCTCCCCCCCCTTTCTCTAAATCAAATCAGCAAAACAAAAAGTGATACCAAGCCAGAAATCTTGCAGTCTACGCATGCATAAAAGGACTTGTTTGGAGGGCGGGGGAAAGTGGGGGGGGGGAGAGAAAGAGTGTTAAAGCCAAGGCAGAGAACAGAACCATTGAATATGCAAATAGTTCAATGTTAATTTTACTATGTGAGTCACCAGGAAAATGTCAGCCAGCATCAGTGCTTATTACACCAGGGTTTCAGAAAAACAAGGAGAGATATTTATTAAAAGCACGGAACATCGGGGATGGAACATTCAAAAGCAATACATCAAGGGATGGTTATTTACAGGCTTTTTTCCTTTTCTTTTAAAGCCTCTTGTTGAAGCTAGCAGCTTTAATGTAAACAGGTTTGTCCCCCCCCCCCAATAAACAATGTTTTAGGTGGGATTTTTTTGTGGGGGAGGGGAGACGGTAGAAAAGATAAAAGGTGGTATTTTTAGCAAGTTGTTTCGACTTGCCTACAGTATAAAGATATCTTCCGATGACTGACCCTGGAGAGATGGGACCCCGTGTGCTGCCAAGAGTCAGCTGTGTGTTTGAGAACATGCCTCATCCCCTTGGCACCAGCTCCTCGGCCGGTCTTCCGCTGGTGTTTGTACAAGCAGATTTATGGGCCCTCTGCTTAATAAAGATACTTGCTCAACTCAGCTGGCAAAAACAGGCAGCTTTTTCCATTCAGGCAGGATTCTGCAGAGTCACCGAGGTCCTCTGGAATGACAGCAAGTCCTCGCTATGCTCTACCCTCTCCCTCACCCCAGGCCCTTGACCTGTGTCCTTCCAGCATGGGTGACTGGAAGAAAGTTGGCACCTGCAATACATACCCCTTTTGCAAAAGCCCAAGGCAAGCTCCCTGCTCTTCCAAAACCAATTCCCCTCTTTGCCGTACAGTCACAATCCAGGAATATTTGCAGCTGACCCAGCACTCATTTGGCTAAAAAAGGTGACAGCAATGGGCATGGATGGAGAACCGAGGCATAAAACCAGAGGCGGGCAAATAACTCTGAATTCTGGGGGGAAATGTTTCCAAACTCAACAGTGAGCAAAAGCCTGTCTCAATGTCCCAAAGACTTGCTATCTATTAAAAGCTATAGGAGAAAGTTTAACAGTTCTACTCATCTAACTCTTGATGCTCAACAGGTAGATGAAACCTTGAGGCACCAAGCAGGACTTTGTTGGTCTGTTGGGCATCAGGACCACTTGCATTTCACCTGGCTGGAGACTCTTGGGTTAGTCTGGAAACCATGGCCAAGTCCAGGTTTGCAGGACATTTAATCCAGCCCCAGAAGGATTGGCTCCTTGTATTGTCAACAGGCCTGGCCAATCTGGTGACATCATGCTGCCTGCCAATCACAAGGGCTTATGGTGGCTACTTCTGTTTCCTTCTGTGCCCAAATACTGCTTGATTTCCAATAAAGCTAGTCCAAACTGCTTGCCCGCCACTGTACTGGATGGCCAATTTGAGGCTATCCCTCATGGCGAATTACTCTGTCTTTGTGAAGAGCAGGTTGAAGAATATTTTGCTCATGTGGCTCTTCACTATAATTTCAACAAAGATGACCTGATTGGTGGCTCCTGTTCTCTCAAAAATTTCCAGGTAGGGCTTCCAAATGGGATCTGACCTACCTTTTGGCAGACTCAAACGGATTATTAACAGAGAATGGGGCTACATTTCTCTTTCTGGCTGCAAAAACACGAAAGGCAATCTTCCCTGATAAATGCTATCCTGTCCAATGGCTGCTGCAATTTATAATCTGGGTATTTCTTATTAATTTCTTAATTTCTTAACTTACTTTTCATCCCCATAGTTTAAGGCAACATGCTGCATAGCTCACTTTAGACATGTTTTATATTTTCCTGATCTAATATACTTTGTATGTTATTTTGCTTGTATAGTCATTAGTTTTTGGTTTGTTTGGGTTTGTGATCACATAATGAAGAGATTCGGTGTTCCCTTCAGTGTCAGAAAAGGACCCTGGTGCTTGTGCTCTTGGCTGGGTTTCCAGATTTGGGTTTGATCCTAGAGCCCTTGCTCATGGTTAACTTATAGTGGGAACAAGTGAGCTGGGATGGTATGCAAATTCTTTATCCTTCACTGGTAGTTTTCATCTAAGAATCACCATCTGTATGCACTACAAGTAGAAGCTGAGAAGCCTTGCTGCGTCCAGGGTGGGAGGAACATGGTCAGGGTGAAGGCAGATAGCCCATACGAAAAGGAAGAGAGGTGTAGCCAGAGGCCAAGAAGCAAGATGGCGGCTATGTGATACCTCCACTGTCAGAAGCAGTATGCTTCTAAATACCAGTTGCTGGGGAGCATGAGGAGCAAAAATGTAGGTGCACTCATTTGGGCTTCCCATTGGGAATCTGTTTGGCCACTGTGAGAAACGGATGCTGGGCAAGATGGACCACTGGCCTGATCCAACAATGTTCTCCTTTTGTTCTTAAGCAGTAGATAGGAAGTGGGGAGAACAGCCTGGAATTGAAGGAAAAGAGCAGGCTGCAGGAGGAAGTAGAAAAGCAGGTATTCGGAGTGCAAAGCCAAACACATAAATTGTCTCTGCTGTAGCACCTCAGTCCACGAAGAGGCTGGTCAAAGAACCCTGGGAAGTCAGTCTTGTTTATTTAGAAGAGTACGAACCTCCATCCATCTCAGTATAATTATGAGTAGGATGGTGCAAGGCCGAGATTCATAAGCCCAGGTAATTCAGCAACAGCGGAGGCAGGGACATACTTTGAAAAGCAGAGATTTGTACATTGGGCAGTGTGAGAACATAATGGGAGGCACAAGATGATTATGATAAACATGACTCAAGAGTGGATCAAATCAATTTCATACCTCCTTGGAAGCTAGAAATGAATTTGTGGAAGGTTCTTTGATGGGCAGGGTGGTGTGTGTGTGTGTGTGTGTGTGTGTGTGAGTCAGTCTGTCTGTCTGTCTCTCTGTGTGTCTATGTATATAACAATTGATAGGATAAGGAGTGGTGGTGGGGAATGTAGACATGAGAGGGAAAGGAAGCAAAACAGAAAAGGGCAGCTGGGAAGAAGGGGCGGAGTCATAGAATCGCAGAACTGTACAGTTGGAAGGGACCCAAGGGCCATCTAATCCAAAGTAGGAATCACAGCTAAATAACCCATGATAGATGGCCACCCAACTTCTCTTTAAACACCTCCAAGGAAGGAGACTCTACCACCTTAAGAGGTAGTCAGTTCCCCTGTCAAACAGAAAGTTCTTCCTAATGTTGAGTTGGAATCTCCTTTCTTGTAATGTGAATCCATTGGCTAGGGCCCTACCTTCTGTAGCCAATCTCTATTTAATTGCATCTATTTTTGCATCTTTTTCCAGAACTATGGTGCCAAATCACCTTGAGATTGTATGGTATAAGGCGATACATAAATAAAATCCTTCTTGGCACTGTTGTCAGTCGGAGTGTTTTCCTGTCCAGTCAAACTCCTCTCTGGTGTCAGAGGCCTCCTTCTTGTGATGAGGTCTATCACTTTCTGGTATAGGAGACTCCCTCCTTCCCCCTCCACATATTTGGTGTAAAGCATAATGCTCCCATTCTACCCATTTAGATATACGTTAGGTTTTGCCTTTGGTGGGTCTCCAAGGTGAAGGAAGTTCTTGGACAGCTCTTGGACACCTGCAGAGAGCACCTCTCTATGCCACTGGTCTTCAACTCGTGGGTCATGGCTTGATCCAAGCTGGGTTGCAACAGGAGACCACCACCATGCAGAAATATGGTAAAGGGTTTAAGAAATTGGTCCCCAAAAGCATATTTTAGTTAAAAGTGGGTTTAACCCGTCTTATGCATCCTCACTAACTGACTACACCTCAAAGATTTTAGGAAGAGGAACTCTTCTGTTTATGCACTCACATCCTTAAGGGTTTTTAAAAATTACCTTCAGTGGTTTTAAGTGTGTCTAACTGTTCCTGCAAATTATCCAAAGCAGGCTTCCTCAACCTCAGCCCTCCAGATGTTTTGAGACTACAATTCCCATCATCCCTGACCACTGGCTAGGGATCGTGGGAGTTGTAGGCCAAAAACATTTGGAGGGCCAAGATTGAGAAAGCCTGGTCCAAAGCATAGCACAGCTATGACCCATCAGTTATGGTCTGAGTCCATGGGACTTCCTGGGATGAGATCGAATATTGCATGTGTGTATGTATGCTTCATAATAAAAACAAACAAACAACAAGGTGATCCATATTTTATTTTTATTTTTTGATTGCATTTATATACCACCTGTATCTTGCAAGGATCTCGAGGTGGTGTATATAGTTGTTCTCCTCCTCCCCATTTCATCCTCACATCCTCCCTTTGAGGGAGGTTAGGTTATGAGATGGTGACTGGCCCAAGGTCACCCAGTGAGCTTCATGGCTAAATGGGGATTCCAACCCTGCTCTCCCAAGTCCTAGTCTAACACTCTAACCACATCAGTCACAAAACAGAGCAACACCATAAGGAATAAGAGGAGTGTTGCTGGATGAGGCCAAGAGCTCATCTAGAATGACATCTTGTTCTTGCAGTGGCTGTGTGTCCACTCTCTCCTGCAAACGTTGGGGGAATCAGCTGAACAGACCAGAAAAGGGGCAGTCAGGAGTGCGTGGGTGGGTGGGAGCAGAACAGAAAGCATTTGCTGGTCTTGAATATAAAACCACTGAATTCCATTTGGCAAATCTTCCGGAAAAAAAGGTTAGCACCTGGACATCCACAAATCCTTCTCTGAACTCTTACCTATTTTGCATTCGTTTAAAGAAGAAGAAAAAAATAGATTCTCTTCTACCTCCCCTGGGCTTTGGCGCTGAAAAATGCAGAGGCAATTGATCAGCTGCCAGCTGTCTGCCCCAGCTCCTTAGAATAAAGCAGCAGCAAGTCTTTAATATCTGTCTATATCTTCTGCAAAACATCCAGCGGGTCACAAAATACGCAGCCGGTTAAAGGATAGCAGGCGGGGGGAAAGCCTCCAAACACACTCATCTGTTCTGAAAGCACCGCTTTGCTATTTTTAGACACCCCATAATACTCCCCAATACCCATTCAGTTTAATGGCTTTATTGAGGAGAAGAACTGGGGCTCCCTGGTTCATGGCACTTCTGATGTTAGGAAGTAGTAAAAATCTTCTAACTGGTTAAAAATGACACTCGTCCAATTGCCTTTGGTGTGTCTAAAACCTTAATTGTCGTCACCCAGCCTGCTGGATGTAAAGATTCTCGCCAGTTTACATAGCTTTGATTTCTACTTTCTTCTCCCCATAATTGAGGTGTTACATTACATGGTGCTGTGCTTGGCATTTTCAGAAAGGGGCAAGGAGCTGGACACCTAAACACTCTGACGACCAAGAAGCTTTGCATACGAAACAGGAGGGGGGGGGACTTCTTCCTGAGTGGCATTCAGAGTTTCCCTTCATCTTTTTCTCTTTCATTTTAGGCCACACAAGAAGCAAGTGCACTAAACTGTGCACTTTTCCTGTATTATTATCAGAGTATTATTAAAGTGTACCTGGCAACTAAAAATGACATCAAAATTGCTGCCTGAGAAACTGGAAAGATCTGGGTTGTAACGGAGGAACTGAAAACAGGTAATGTTGAGAATACACAACCGGCGATTAAAGTTTCAGGCAATGGTGGGGGAGAAGGTTAAGATCACTAAGCAGAATTGCTGTCTATAACCACCATTAGTTTAATTTTATGGGGAAGCAACAGGCATAAGTTGCTATAGCACAAGAGACATACAGTATTCTTCTTTCAGCAGAGGCCAACCAAAAGATGATTCCGACTTCCCAAACACCCCAATTTTTCTTTTAAGTAATTCACTTCAAATTTACAATTACATGTTCTCAAGGAGATCACTGAAGAGCATCTGTTCAAACACTAAAATGACCTCAACATTTTTTTCTCTCCCCTTTGTTTAGGTGTACGAATGTCTTCTGTGAATCTGCCTGCCCCCCCCACCATCTGCCACTGTCCACTACAAGGCCAGGTAAACAATGATTCATATTTTCCCAAACCTAGCTATTTTATAATTTAGCAAGGCCCCCATTGTTCTGTACCCGTTAATCATAGAATCATAGAGTTGGAATTGACCACAAGGGCCATCGAGTCCAACCCCCTGCCAAGCAGGAAACACCATCAGAGCACACCTGACATATGGTTGTCAAGCCTCTGCTTAAAGACCTCCAAAGTAGGAGACTCCACCACACTCCTTGGCAGCAAATTCCACTGTCGAACAGCTCTTACTGTCAGGAAGTTCTTCCTAATGTTTAGGTGGAATCTTCTTTCTTGTAGTTTGGATCCATTGCTCCGTGTCCGCTTCTCTGGAGCAGCAGAAAACAACCTTTCTCCCTCCTCTATGTGACATCCTTTTATATATTTGAACATGGCTATCATATCACCCCTTAACCTCCTCTTCTCCAGGCTAAGCATGCCCAGCTCCCTTAGCCGTTCCTCATAAGGCATCGTTTCCAGGCCTTTGACCATTTTGGTTGCCTTCCTCTGGGTACGTTCCAGTTTGTCAGTGTCCTTCTTGAACTGTGGTGCCCAGAACTGGACACAGTACTCCAGGTGAGGTCTGACCAGAGCAGAATACAGTGGCACTATTACTTCCCTTGATCTAGATGCTATACTCCTATTGAGGCAGCCCAGAATTGCATAGGCTTTTTTAGCTGCCGCGTCACACTGTTGGCTCATGTCAAGTTGTGGTCAACCAAGACTCCTAGGTCCTATTCACATGTACTGCTCTCAAGCCAGGTGTCACCCATCTTGTATTTGTGCCTCTCATTTTTTTTGCCCAAGTGCAATACTTTACATTTCTCCCTGTTAAAGTTCATCTTGTTTGTTTTGGCCCAGTTCTCTAATCTGTCAAGGTCGTTTTGAAGTGTGATCCTGTCCTCTGGGGTGGCTTTTTAAACTGTTCTTAACTGCGGCAACATTTGAGGAGGAGGAGGAAGGAAGGAGATGAAGAGTGAGAGAACGACGGGAAGGAGCAGTAAGAAGGTAAGACATTCAGAATGGTCAGATAACAGACTTGCAGATTTTGCCAGGATCAGGAGTCACACTAAGAGACACTAAGAATGCCATCTCCTCCACGTTCAGCTAAGTCAACAGCACTTGTGAGGACAGGTGAAAAGATGAATAAGCTTGAAGCAGCATTCACTTCAGGGTAAGAGTGATACAACACTTATCACCTCTTAGGCATAAGAGTAAGACCATTTCTCACCTGTACTACCAAGACATCTCAATGCTAGTGATGCTTTCTATGGCAGCATAAGCCTGTTTGCCAAAACCCCTTCAGTGTGTCTATTCCTGTTGCTGATACCTTTTATGAGTGCCAACAAAGACCTACCCCATTGGCCGGCCTTCTGCATTCATCCTTCTAGAGCAGGGACGCCCAACTCCCAATAGACTGTCATCTACTCACATATAAAAAACTCGTAGTGATCAGGTCAAAGTTGTTGAGCTTTTTCTTTTTTTAAAGGGAGGAATGTCCCATGGGGCGGGGGGGGGGGGTTCAGATCTAAGTAGCTGAGATTTTATTTTTTTAGGGAACAACAATATTTTAGGGAGAGGGAAATTTCTGAATTGAGTAAGGGGGAAAGGGGGAAAGTCACTCATCAACAGGTTGCTAAAGAAACAATCTACCTCGTAGCAAAAACTCCATCTGTCGTTTCAGCGATCATGCAAAAATGGAGGACGGGCCAAGGGGGTGGGGAGGGATGCTATTATGCCACCGCAAAGGAACCTGCTGGGGATTTACTAGCCGAACACGACCGACCTGTTGGACATCCCTGTTCTAGAGCAACTGATCAGTACAAGGGCTCCACCCTGGAGGGAAGTGACAATTGACAGATATATCAATGGAACACATGGGATTGCTTAAGGGCTCCCAGGCCCTTCTTCCTTGTTCAAGCTGATTGGCTCCATTCACAGTGCGTGGGCTGTCAACCATAAGCAGATGTTGGCTTTCCTGCCAATCACATGAGCAGCGACCCACATCCCTTCTGTATATATAAAGAAAGGAGAAGTGGAAGAGTTGCCAGTTCCCAGCTTGTGCCCAGAGGATTAGTAACCCAGGGATGTCACAAAAACATTTAGGAGAGCCAGTCCATGAAGCCACCTCAAGATGTGATGCTGTCTTCAATGGACTGGTATGACTTAAATGGTTTCGCTTGCGTCCAGATTGGAAAGTATAACATCCCAGTCCAAGCTTCTTCATCCCCAATTGTTGCTGCATGTTGTGTTGAGCAACAATCTGGAAGCAGCTTCTCATAAGGCCAACTGATTAACCCAACCGATTCAGATCTACTGAAAAGAAAGAAAGCTGGAGAATCAGCATTTAGCCTCCTGAACACACTTTCTGGAAAGGTATTTTGACCATGATCCCATCATGCTGAAGTTCTGGCTGGTGATATCTAGCCCAGCATCCTCTTCTCACAGTAGCCAACCGATGTCCCAGCGGGAAGCACACTGGGGTTATTTTTGAACTGGAAAGTAAATCTTCCCTGGGTCAGACCAGCTGGTGATTCTGGGTTTTATATGGTCTCCCACAATGTGGGATTAGTGGCTTGGATTGCTTGCCTGAGTCATCTGGGGTGGTTTGTTTGCTGGACTGTGTCAACATGGTATGGGTCTGCTTGATTTAGCTGGCAGCTTGTGGTTCCTGGTGCTTTGGAATCTGGATGCAAGATACCAATGAATTCTCTTTTGCAAGCCCATAGAAATGAATGGGAATAGACAGTTCCTGGGTGCAATTGCTCTCTAGTGATGTAATATCTTACTACTCAGCTAACAATTGCATTTTGTATTCAGCTTTGTCATGGCCAATGACTAGTACAATAAAGTTATTTGGATTGGAGCTAACAACTGAGCTTTTTTGGTCAAACCAAAAGAAACTAGCAAGATAAGAAGATGAACTCAGAGTAAGACTATGCAGCTGAGGGGGTGGGATTGTGCAGTTAGTGCCAGACCTCTCTCAGCCCAAGACCTAGGATAGGTGCTGCCAGTCAGAGTGGAATGCAGGGAGGCAGATGGGCAAAGACCTCACCTGGTATAAGGTAGACCTTTCTGTTCCAGAAAGAAAATAATGTGGTGGTGAGTTAGGATGGGGAATAAGTTCAACTGAGTTCATATTTAAGAGCTGAAGATTCACATTTTCTGAACGAACGTGAGAACCAAAACACAGCCAGAATCCGAAATTACTTTGAAATTCGCACTTTTCCAAATTTTGTAATGCAGTTCTCTAACCGAACATCGTTTACAAAACTGCATTTAACAGAGGAAACTGTGGCTAAAAGTGAATGTATTGGTGGAGCTAACATATAAAAAATGCTTGAGGGAAAACAGTTTGCTAAACTATGTACATTAGTCAAAACTGCAAGCAAAAAATGTGTTTTATTAGGAGATATTCGGACGAAAAACCTAAAGGAATTTTATAAGGATTAGGGAAAAAATTCACAAATGGCTGCAGAAGTATGGAGAACTGAAACAAAGCCTGAAAACTGAGAAACTGAGAAACCTGAAATGGGTGGATCCTGCCGAGACCATATAACACTGGTACTGAAAGACCTCAATTGGCTCCCAGTACATTTCCAAGCACAATTCAAAGTGTTGGTGCAGACCTTGAAAGCCCTAAAAGGCCTTGGCCCAGTATACCTGAAGGAGCGTCTCCATCCCCATCGTTCAGCCCGGACACTGAGGTCCAGCTCCAAGGGCTTTCTGGCAGTTTCCTCACTGTGAGAAGCGAAGTTACAGGGGACCAGGCAGAGGGCCTTCTCGGTAGTGGCACCCATCCTGTGGAACGTCCTCAGCCCTGTTTAGGGAAGTTTTTAATGTTTGACGTTTTATTGTGCTTTTAATTTTCTGTTGGGAGCTGCCCAGAGTGGCTGGGGAAGCCCAGCCAGATGGGCGGGGTATAAATAATAACATTATTATTATTCCACCCCTAGTGGTGAGCTGCTTCCAGCCTGAACCTGGGCGATGTGACGTCCCCACTAGATGGGACCCTGCAGGAGCTGGGATGTGGCCCTGGTTGCACAGTGAGGACTTCAAAACTTTCCTTCTTGCATCCCATTTTTCATCATAACAATGACCATTCTGTTAGCATAAAACATAGACCACAACCACCCAAACTGATCAGGGGATAGAGGCACACACCCAGAGACACTCCCCTCTCCCGTATATTTAGCCTGTTTACACCGAAAGCGCCACGAAAATGAACAGTCACGTTCTTGGCATCAACCTCTGCTGCTGAGTTCGGGCCAGAACAACTCCAAACAGCATCCCCTTTTCCAACCACAGTTTCATAACTCGCATATTTTCTGACGTTGCAATCCTCAGAAATTTCACAGGCACCAGATACTCCCTTGCCCTGCTAGCCAGTGAGGGCCATGTGCTATTAATTAAAATAAAACGTGGGCTATATTTGTATAGTGTGAGTGTTAAAACTGATGAGAAAATTGGGGGAAGGAAGCAAGAGGAAAAGAAGGAGGAGGGAGACAAATATGGATTTGTAAAAAAAAAAGTAAAAAAGTGGCAAAGCAAATTTATGCATTGCCGTCACTTTACTACCTAATTAATTCAGTCATTTTTTTTTAAAAAAAAACCAACCACAATTTTATTTATGTTCCATTTACCACATCAAAAGTGCAAAGGGGAAGGGGGGGGGAACACGCGCACACAACACCACTCCCCACACACTGATGCTAAAATAATACCTCAAGGCATCTATTTTTAATCAGTCTAAAAAAACACAAAACGCTGGATTCTATACAATCTCTCTTGGGCAGACCACCAACGCTCGGAAAGGGAAACAGCCAAGTCTTCTAAGCGCCCTTGCTGGCTGCTGAAAACTGTTCTTGACAAAAAGAGAGAGAGGGAGAGAGAGAGAGAGAGAGAGAGAGAGAGAGAGAGAGAGAGAGAGAAGAAAAAAACCTCGCAGAAATCCATAATGGCCTCAGGCTCCTCTCCAATCTATTTTCTGCTCAGCTGGTTTTAAATGAAGTTATTATGAGTCATTAAAACACCCGCAAGCTTGTGGAAGTCAGCCAATTACAATTTTAAATTTAGCCTGTTCTCTACCCCAGTCCCTTGGTTTCTTCTGTTGCCCACAAAAAGCCACTGGGTTTGCTCTGGTTTAATTTCTCTCTGTGTGTATCTGTTCCTTGCACCCCCAGAAAAGGCCCCCCTCCCCTCTACACCCAAATTTCACTCAAATTTCACATATATATGATTAAAATCATATTGCATAAAGAAGCAGATGGGATAAAATGTCACACACAGAGACCTTCCCAGTTTTGCATGTCTCAGATTACTACTACTACTACTACTAATTCTATCACACATATACTCATCAAAAGTGCGTCTTGGTTTTTGTTTTGAATGTACATATATTTCAACAACAGACTTCTACGTGGAGCATGACTGTCAGGGTGATGTCATCATACCTGAGGTCTTATTTCATTTTCAAACCTACAGGGTAATGGTCTGGGCCAGACTATTAAAGGAATATAATGCCTGCCCCTGACAACTCCCAACGTCCGTGTAAGTGAATCCCTTCCTGAAGGATCAGTCACGCAAACCACGCTAGACTGTTGCAATCCTGGTGCAGAAGTAATTGGCATCATCTCCCCAAATCCACGTTGGGCAAGGGGGACAAAGACTCTAGGAACAGAGGAAGACATGGAGGGCAGGTCCCGGGAGCTGAACCAGAGACCCTCCACCTGCGAGACCAGACGCTCTACCACTGATCTAGCAGGCCCTGGTGTCAGGCATTGATAACTATTTCAGGGTCTTCTGCAAACCCCATCCATGTTGTGGCCGGAAGAGATGGTCCACCCACTCTAAATGGTGCCCAGAGGCCTCATCCTCCCTACTGGAAGCACAGAAGCATCCCCACAACAGCCTTGAAAGGCAGGCCTGTATGAAGAGTATGACTGCAATGGAGCTGGAGAGTTTTAGTTGGCATCCTGTGATCACTTGGTGTCCTCTGAGTTACAGCAGATGTTTGACTGGATTCTGAGCCTTCCTGACTCCCCTGAGGCGGCTGCTAATGCCTAGATGGCTGCCACCGGACTGTTGTTAGCCAGGGCTCCCGCTTCTTCTCCGGACCAGCTTTCCGCCGCCCATCCACACGACTGCGATGAGCATCCCGCCCTATGCTAATAGCCGCAAGACAGATGAATGCTCAGGTGTCACTGATAATATGGCTTCTGCCTCTCACCCTCCCTCCTCTCCGTGAGCAGACAGTGAGGGGCGGCTGAGAGCTTTCTCAGCGCGCCACCAAGACATCAATTCTGCCTCTTGATTTCCTTCAGACAACAAGAGCGCGAGGCGTGCACGCTCAACGGGCAGCTTCTTTAAAGAGAATTTTAGAAGGGGTGGGTGGGAAATCAGCATTTTGGAGTGGAAAGCACAGGGGAGGCAGGCTCAAAGGCACCCGGGCCACTCTTCCCATGAAGAGTGCAGTCAGAGGCTTGTGAATCTGTGGAACACTGCTGAGGATGGAAAGAGTGGAGCATCTATTTTGGGTCCATGTGTCATTTTGGTTCAGCAAAATAACAAACAAACCCCCAAACCACACACACACACACACACGAGAGAGAGAGAGAGAAAGTAAGTAAGGTTATTACATAATTGCTGCTCCCCCACCCTTGAAGTAATGTTCTATCCAACAGACTGAGCTGGGAAGGGGTGGGGTGGGGTGGGGGCGATGGCGACAAACCCCATTCCAAAAAACCCAACAGCCTGTGTTCCGTTTCAGAAGGCACAGAGTGTACTGTACGGCCTATAAAACTCCAAAACAGCCTCCAGACACTTCTGCAATCGTCCTCCATCAAAACACTTTGCCTTGCATACAAAAATAAGATACAGGGCTGAACGGAATACACAATCAGGCCATTACAGTACAGGGAGGCTGCTACTTAGCAACAAGGGGGCTTTAAAGCTGAGATGCAGGAGAGGAAGCAGAAATCTGTCAAGCCTGTTGGGCAAATGATAAACATTAGCAGGTTTTTGTTGGGTTGGGTTGGGGGGGGGGTTTGAAGGGGGAACTACAGAAGCCGTGCAAAAAAAAAAAGAGGGGGGTGAGGAACAATAGTGTGTGCGCTTTTTTGGACTGCGTACATTAAAATAACAAAAGGGGGAAGGAGAGGGCAAAGGTTCTGAATAAATAAATCAGCTCATCATCTGATCTTCAGCTGACGGCTAGCTGCAAACATGGTTGAAGTCCCGTTGCCTCCACACCACCCATCACCCCAGAAGGATGGAGGGGTGTTTTCTAATACAGTGACCTCCGTTGAACTCTTAGAATGTTCTCCATCTCGTGCAGAGGTCTACCAGCTTTTTTTTAAAAAAAAGAAATGAAATGAAAACACGAAGGGCTGGCCAGAGGGTGGAGAACCCATGCAGTTCGCAGAACCGACAACGGCACCGGACAAAAATAATCCATGACTTATTGGCTTTCAGAAGGGTCTCTTGGCATCATCTTTGGTGCACGGTCAGGGGGGGGGAAGGGGGGCTCTCGTCAGAACGCCGTAAATAGCGGAACGGAAGGGAGCTTTAAAAACAAGAACGAGAGACAGGCAAACAGGAGTGCTGAGAAATAAAATGTATTTCATCAGGTAAAGGTTGCTGGGGGTGGGGGTGCGGGAGGGGAGGGGAACATGCTGGCTGGCTGCAGCAGCAGCAGCGAAGATCTTTGCCAGAACAGGAGCTCAGACGCAAAACCATATTATTCTAGTCAGCTTAAACTCTGAAAGCTGGGGGGGGGTGGTGGTGGTTTGAAAGGCAGGAAGGCGGGGTGGGGGAGAGAGAAAGAAATGTATTTTTCATCAGCAAGTGTATAATTTATAAACAGCATTAAACAGTTTGTGTTTTCTTTCTCTCTCCCCCCCCCCTTCTCTTGGGTTGGACGGCACTCAAGCCTGCATTAATTTCTGCTCTGGGTACAGTGTGTTCTTGGAGCCGCATCTGCCAGTGATCATAAACTCTCTGGAATGCTGGCAGAACATCCAGACCCTGCCAGCAAGCCGATGACATCACTCTGGGAATAAATTCGGGATGGCGGCCAAAACTCGAGGCGGCGAGAAGGGGAGGGAAGAAAAGGAAGAGAGTGGGGGTTTTTTTAGAGAGACTCTGGAACAACATGAGCACTTCCTTTTCCTCTTGCTCTTTAAAAAGCCCGCTCCTTTGGGTTGCATCCAACTCACTTTTACTCAGAGTAGACCTACTGGAATTAGGGGACCGAAGTCAGCTATGCCTGTTGGCTTCAATGGGTCTGCTCTCAGCATGATGGACATTAAATGGAAGCAACTTAGAGTAGGTGATGGCCTCCTGTTGTTCGGCTCCAGCTCCCACTAATCCCAGCCAGCGTGGGCAGTGGCCAAGGATGCTGGGAACTGGAGGCCAACTGGGATAGCTCAGTTGGTAGAGCATGAGACTCTTAAGCTCAGGATTGTGAGTTCGAGCCCCATGTTAGATGAAATATTTCTGCATTGCAGGGGATTGGAATAGGCGAGCCTTCCAATTCTGTGAAAATCTGGAGGGCCCCAGATCAGCCACTCTGATCTAGAGGAAAAGATTTTTAAAGGTGTCCCTAGAACTAGTTGAAAATAAGTCTTTGAGGGCAACAGTGAAAGGAAGGGAGGGAGAGACCAATGCCAAATGACTCATGTTAAAGGAGGGCTGAGTGGATACCATGGAATATTCATAAACAGTCTCACTGCTTGGGGGGGGGGGAAGAAAGCACAAGAATATTGACACACCGTGCCGATTCTTTGAATGATGTGGGAAACTTGTTTGACTAAGGGAAGTGGAGTAGAATAGAGGCAAGGCACTGGATATTGTGGGTGGAAAGGGTGCAAGGTGCAGGAGCAGGAAAATGAGAAAGTACGGAGTCGAGTGGCAGGAAGAACAAGAGGCAGGAGGGTGGAGAAGGAAAGGAGGCCAATAAACTCATTCCCCATGAATTCTCCTCATTTCTGAAGCACACAGGCTTTGGTTAAGAAGGTTGCAACTGGGTAGCAAGAAGATAGTCCTGTTTATTATTGGAGGGAAGCAAGACTTAGGGTGTTAGATAGGGTTGCATCTGAGGCCTTGCATCAAAATAAGCAGGCTAAGGAGGACTGCAGGTAACTGTTTGATTGCTGCCCCCCCCCATTTAGGTCTTCTTTTGTTATCCAGTGCATTTTGCCACCCCTTGTTCAGCAGCCTCATCTGCACCAGGCTCCCAAATCCACCTGTCTGTCTCCAGCAGGACACTTCTCTATTCTTGTCACACAAGAAGCTGAAGTCGAATAGCCGGCACTGCCTCACCTTCCCTTCATGGAGACATAGACGTCAGAGGGAAGGGAAAGGAAGGCAGCTTCTCCCTTTCAAGGCTCTCATGAAGAAAGAGGAAGTGGGTGACAAGAGGACAGACCTCCCCCCTCCCCGGGACCCCTAAATTTCAATTGCACCCAGTATATTGCTCCAGCAGTCATGGTGCAAAGGTTGCTTGAAGTTGACTGTTCATATAAACAACAACAGACCCAGAATGAGCTAAAAGGTGAGACTTCTATGGTGAGGGACTTCTCCATTTACTTATGTCATCAGATCAACAGGTACCATGGACACTCAAGGTGCTATATAGATCTATCATAATTTGGGAGGCGTTAAAAAGCATCCTCCACTTTCAAAATGGCATAAGATCTGTGGATCTTGGGGGACGCTGGTGGCAACTCACTCATGGTGGCAAGACTTGGGTCATCAACGTACAACCCAGCTTCAGAGTTTGCTCACTGGGAGCAGAAATGCCCTGCCACATTGATGAGGGCATATGACGGGTTGGGAAGATCTGTAGGGAGCATGGATTGCTGCTACTCTCATTCACCTGAAACCCATCCTCAACCCATCTCTGCAATTGCCAAAATAGCCCTCGTTGAGGAACCGGAGCAGAGATGGGTATCTTGGGTTCCTTATCCCGGCACACTAGTCAGCTCCTCTCTGCCCAAAGCAAAAGGGTCACATGGGTGAGTTAGGAGGCAGAAGGTGTGGCCAATCTGAGTTGGATCCAGAGTTTGTAGTTACCTCTCAGTGCCTTAGGAACATTCCATTTTTACCATATGCCACTGCCCCATGTGTTCCATGCCTATGTTAACAAATAGGGTTTGTATGCTTTGGATACCTATAGTTGCAATGGTTGCTATAAACACTGCCACAAGAAAGCACACCCACACAAAACTATAGACAGAAAGGACAATGGTGGAGTGGTTTTATTGGAGAGTGGCACTGTGAGTGTTGATGTTTATGCCACTTGGTACAACATTTCGCAACACTGCTTTACAAAGCAGTGCCTTACAAAGGCACCATATGCAAAAATGACATTATTATTATTTCTAAATATTATTCAGCTCATTATCTGCTTTGCACAAGCGTTTCAAGCAAACGTACAAATGCAAGCAAATGCACGATCCAACAGAGGAAAACAAAAGAATTAAAAAACAAAGCAGTCAAACCATAACAACAAGCTCACCACTACCTAACATGGGTATCATCAACAAAAAAGAGGAGAGGATAAACAACGGCTGGCAGGAAAAGAAACAACACTCAAATGCCGGGGAGAAGAGAACCTATTAGTTTGGCTGTTGTTGCCAGGCGAGCCTCCCTGGGGTGAGCATTGCATAGACAGGGAGCCATCACCAAAAAGACCTCTTCATTTTTAGGACTTTGCTTTGTGCATGATCCTCTGGTAGTGGAAGTGGGTGGAAAACACCCCTTGAGAGCATTCTGAACAGCAAGCTACACCAGCCCACTCATAAGATGAAAGGAAATTGAAAGGGAGATAGAAGAATCCACACCTGGGGCCCAGTAGGGATTTTGCTTATGCACCTACATGGTTTAAGAGTGGATTAGAGAAACTGTTGGAAGAAGAGGGTGAAGGGTTAGCAAGGGCTCTTAGCTGCTATGGCTCAGTGGAGATCTCTTGCTTTCAAGGGACCTGGTTAGCCACTGCACTGCCCCATCTCTTCTGCTTTCCTAAGATTCACTCAGAAATAATCTGGAAGTGTGTTTCTGATTTACCCTCCTGGTTCCCAACCCGACAAATGATCTGTGGTCAGGTTTCCCTAGATGGATCAGTGTGGGGAGCCATCAGACGAGGGTGTTAGCAGAAATATTGTTTCCTCTTTGCATTATCGTCCCCTTTTCCTCCCTTCTCCAACCACATCCCCCCTTTCAGTTCTGCAAAACTGTGTTGCTAAGATCACATTCACTGCCAATCTGATTTGGGGAAGATTTCTTTGCTCTAAAACCATGACGACTGAAACCTAGGGATGAACCCAAACCATCACATTATCCCAGATAACACTATCAGGTTGCTTCTCCACCGCACACCCACAATCCTAGTCAAAGCCAGGGTGGATAAAAATCAAAGATTTAATTTTTTAAAATATATATATATATATAAATCAGATTTTTAAAATTTAAATTGCATTTTTAAAATAAAATGCTTTTGTAGGAAAAATCTTTCTAAAGATAGCTTTCTATTTAAGTTACATTATACTCAAAAGGACATTCATTAGGAAATAAGGATTTGTTTTAAGTTTTTCATGTGTGCTAAAACTCAGGGTTCCCCCCCCCAAATGTTTAACCACATCAGCTAACAAACATGGATACATATGCTATAATGTTATTGTTTTAGTTCAGGGATGTCCAACCAGTAGGTTGTGATCTACCGGTAGATCCCCAGCTGATCCTGTTAGATCGCGGGATCGTTATCAAGTACAAAAAGTTATGGGGGGGGGAGCTTAGAAACTCTGTGCAATCCTCCCCCCAAAATGGCTCAACAACTCTGGGAAATCCACCCAACCCACGCACGCTCCTCATCCCTCCAATGACAATGGGTAGATCACTGCCAGTTTTTTTTTATACTGGGAGTAGATCACAGTATCATGGGAGTTGGACGTGCCTGTTTAGTTAAATAAATTATTTAAATTGTTATTAAGGAAATTATTATTTTTTTCTCCTTCCAATAAAGTACAGCAGAAAAGTTCTCCAAATATAAACGGTTAACTTATTAAACCTCCCAATAATTTCATAATTATCGGTCTATGTATTTTAATAGTATAACTAAATCTTGTAATTTTTGATATAACTGTAAAAAAAAACCACTCTGAAAATTTATTATTCCAAAAATGAAACCTTCCTCTGGTTGCAAATATTAAGATTATACCAGCAAGAATTAGTCTTTCTGCAAATAAATAAATAAATAAATAAATAAATAAATAAATAAATAAAGTCTTACTGACTAGTGATTTCAATCGTGATTTCAATCAACTTGATTTAAATCAAATCCACCCTGGTCAAAGCTGAGCCATTCTTAGGAGCACAGGAAGATGCCTTATATACCACGTCAGGTCCTTGGTGCATCAAGCTCAGTATTGCAGTATTACAGCTGCCCTCCAGGGTTTCATATGGGAGACAAATCCCAGGTGTACCTGGAATCTCATCACTTTCTCTCTCTTTAGGGCTGGTCCATTTGTGGGTGGCTGCATTTCTGGTGGACAGAGACTCAGAGAGTGGTGAGAAGAGGCCCAGAACAAGGATTTCAGTCCTCCAGCGCACAATACAAAGATACACACATTTCTGATGGCAGCACAGCAGCCCTGACCTCCATAGGGCACACGGGAACAGGGGCTGCCCTGATCAATCCTGTTATTTAATGCGAGGGTTTATCGTTTGTTAATTGATTTCTTAAAATAAAAATCATCAGGTATCGCTCGTAAACACTTGATTAGTTAACGCGCATCCAAAGTGAAATTAAAAAACGCCACACACACGCGGCTCTTAACTTCAATTAAGCCCGAGGTTTTACAACGATATAGCGAAATACTACAAAACATGTTAAGTGCAGGCAGGGGTGGGAAATGGGACAAACAGCAGATAGGGGGGCTGGCTGGTCCACCTAGGGAGTCAATTTCTAATTAAACAAGTTGTGAATTTATCCGAGAAAGAGAGAGAAAGAAACAGGTTTTAAAAAAAACAATCCATTGTTCCAGTGTTAAGAGGAGGCCTTCATTCAGTCAAATCAGTGTAAGCTTATCTGGGGATGGAGGGAGAGCAAAAAAAGGAGGGTGGGGGCAGAGAAAGTTGGAATAAAACAGCCCAAGGGGGTGCCGGTAGCTTTCATAAACAACAGCCCTGGAATTTAACGCGGTTGTTTTCGAGCACCAAAGCAGCTCCTCCCTCCCTCCCACCCAGGCAGGCAGGAAAGGGGAAAAAAAAAAAACCTTTCATGATGACAAACTTGGCTCGACGCTCACTGTACATACTGTACCCGCAAAGCAGGCAGCCAGCCAGCCAGCTGCTGGCACTGGGCCAAAACGACAACAACAAACAGAGGCAGCGTGCGCCAGAGAGGAGAGGGAGGGAGGGAGGGGAAGGGAAAACACAGCGAGAGGCAGCAGAGCGCTCTCTCCACACGGGCCGACACCGTGCTGTCCCCACCGCCGGACAGCGCGATGGGACGCTGGGGAATCGCCGGCAGGTTTGGCCAAACCTGGTTTTGCAATCCTTGCATTCGGTGGTTACAGAATATTCACACACACACCACTCTCTCTTGCATGCACGCACGAACACAAAACATGAATTCTGCATATCTTGTTTCCTAACATGGTCTATTCAGGCAGCCGGCTGCTTGCATGGACTCAAAGGCTGGATTTGGGGTCTGGTTTCAAGTTAATGAGGGGATGCGGGTGGCGCTGTGGGTTAAACCACAGAACCTAGGACTTGCTGATCAGAAGGTCAGTGGTTCGAATCCCCGTGACGGGGTGAGCTTCCGTTGCTCGGTCCCTGCTTCTGCCAACCTAACAGGTCGAAAGCACGTCAAAGTGCAAGTAGATAAATAGGTACCACTCCGGCAGGAAGGTAAACGGCGTTTCCGTGCACTGCTCTGGTTCGCCAGAAGCGGCTTGGTCATGCTGGCCACATGACCCAGAAGCTGTACACCGGCTCTCTCGGCCAATAAAGTGAGATGAGCGCCGCAACCCCAGAGTCGGCCACGACTGGACCTAATGGTCAGGGGTCCCTTTACCTTTACTTCAAGGTGATGGGGCTAACCTATAAAGGTCTAAATGTCCTGGGAGTCAAATATCTGAAGCAAGACCCCCTCGCTGGCTGAAAATGTGCAGGGAGTTCCTCCTTGACACTCTGCCATGGGCAGACGCGCATTTGAGGTGAGACAAGGAAGGGTCTTATGTTCAGTGGCACCTTGTCCCTGGAAACCCCTCCATCCCTGAAGCGTATCTGCCACTGATGCTCGTTTCAGTACCAGGTAAAGACCTAGTTATTTGGCTGGGCATTTACTGGATGCTAACCCTTCCATGTGGAAGGAAACTGCTTTGCGCTGCAGTTTTTATTTCGAAGTTTTGAAGTTTTAAGGCTTGAACTGTATTTTTTACCTGTTATTTTACCTAAATTGTGTACGGTTTGATTGTTTCACTGGTTTGGAGATTTTGGGAACTGTGATTTGCACTGCACCTCACTTTGAGAACTTACAATGAACGGTGCATTTGCAATGTTTCACATAGATAGATAGATGGTAGATAGAAGATGGTAGGTAGATAGATAGATAGATAGATAGATAGATGGTAGATACATAGATAGATAGATAGATGATAGATAGATGGTAGATAGATAGATAAATAGATAGATAGATGATAGATAGATAGATAGATGATAGATAGATAGATGATAGATAGATGATAGCTAGATAGATATAGATAGATATAGATAGATATAGATAGATATAGATAGATAGATAGATAGATGATAGATAGATAGATAGATAGATGATAGATAGATAGATGATAGATAGATATAGATAGATAGATGATAGATAGATGATAGCTAGATAGATGATAGATAGATTTGCATTTGTGCTGAAACCATATACTTCCTCTCCATAATTTTTTGGCCCTGTAAACAGGATATAAAAGTGGACAGCTACATTCCAGTTATTTTCAGAGGTAGGGCTTAATTTCAGGAGGTGCAAATGTCCCCCAATTAACCTCTCCCCAACACAACTGAAATCCCCCCACAATTTATTGTGGCAACTGACATCCCCCATTCCGAAAAATTTCCCAGGGAACACACGGAGCTTCAGCAACCCTGGCATATTTTGTCACCTGTCAGAATTAACCCACCTGACTCCAGGAAAAACTGAAAGAAGGAACAGACTTTTGCCCACCCTCTTATCACCCTCAAACGTAGGTTGAAAGTTCTTTTTATACCTACAGAGAAGTTTTCGCTGGGTGGAAATGTGGAGCTCTGCTGGAGGGACGAAGCTTCCCTTGGAATATATTCCTATATTTCCTCAGTGGTAGAGCATCTGCCTTGCACACAGAAGGACTTAGTTTCAATCCCTGGCTTCCAGTATGTTTCTGATCACAATTCAAAGTGTTGGTGCTGACCTCTGAAGTCCTAAACGGCCTCGGCCCAGTATACCTGAAGGAGCATCTCCACCCCCATCGTTCTGCCCGGACACTGAGGTCCAGCTCTGAGGGCCTTCTGGCAGTTCCCTCACTGTGAGAAGCAAAGTTACTGGGAACCAGGCAGAGGGCCTTCTCGGTAGTGGCGCCCAGCCTGTGGAACGCCCTCCCATCAGATGTCAAGGAAACAAACAGCTATCTGACTTTTAGAAGACAGCTGAAGGCAGCCCTGTTTAGGAAAGTTTTTAATGTGTGACATTTTAATGTATTTTTAATCTTTGTTGGAAGCCGCCCAGAGTGGCTGGGAAGACACAGCCAGATGGGCGGGGTACAAATAAATTATTATTATTATTATTATTATTATTATTATTATTATTATTATTATTCCTGTAAAGCTGCAGAGACCCTCGTCTGAAACCCTGGAGAGCCACTGCCTCTCAGTGGAGAGAGAGCTAGATTGGACCAAGGCATCTCCCTTGCTTCCTCTGTTCTAAGGCTGTAGTTTCCCATCATGCTCAGCTTCTGCCCTTTGACAGCAAGGCAATCAACAACTGAGTTGTTTACAGCACCTTCCGAAACCATTTTTGGTCCATCAAGCCTACCCAGGCATATAATTTTAGCACAGAATTTTGACATGAGAGTTTAATAGTTATAAAGTGTTTTAAAATTACTGGTTTTATTTTATATTTAAAGGGTTGGGTTTTTTTTTTACAAAATGTAACCTGCTTTTAAATTGGTGTTTTAAATGAAGATTTTAGGCCGTCTGCTGTGAGCCACTCAGAGGTCTTTTGTTCCAGCAAGCAGTATCTAAATTTTGTTAAATAAATACATGCAAATCTCTGTGAACACCCTGCAACTGTTGCTTCCTTCCCATGATTACAGTGAGGACCAGACTGTAAATAGTCCAGAAGCTAACAACTGGGACATGGTAGGAGAGCCCTATCTGTGTCCAAGGCTAGTGTCAGGAATCAGTGTAACTGGGCAATCGCCAAGGTCCGCACTGCAGCAGTGAGTCCACAACCAGCCTTTGGAGCCCCCAGGCCTTGCTTCTGCTGCTGCCTCTTGCTGCTATCACCTGTTCACCTATCTCTTCTAAGCAAGCGAGCCAGGGGAGAGATGCAGAGAGCTCGCCTTCTCCCTTTCTCCCTAGCTGCTGTGTAGCTAGGACTCAAAAATAATATGGTGAATGAATGCACAGCAGTTGGGGGTGAGGAACAAATTTGTGCTGGGCAGGAGGGGGCTCGTTAGCTTTCCGAATTTTAATGAGAAACTACCTAATCTGCCTCCTGCCAACCTAGCAGTTCGAAAGCACATCAAAGTGCAAGTAGATAAATAGGTGGGAAGGTAAACGGCGTTTCCATGCACTGCTCTGGTTCGCCAGAAGTGGCTTGGTCATGCTGGCCACGTGACCCAGAAGCTGTACGCCGGCTCCCTCGGCCAGTAAAGCGAGATGAGCGCCGCAACCCCAGAGTCGGCCATGACTGGACCTAATGGTCAGGGGTCCCTTTACCTTTTACCTAATCTGCAGATCTCGAACCAAGAACCAAAACACTGCCATCCTTTGAAATCTACACTTCTCCGAATTTTGCAATGCTGTTTTCCAAGCAAAGAATATGTGCAAAAATGTGTATACGTATTAGAAGAAAGGGGGCATAAAATGCATTTGTTTAGGGGGAAATTTCAAAAATGTACATTAGTCAAAACTGCATGTAAAAACATGGTGGGTGGGGTTAGGATCAAGATGCTGATGAATTTTCACGATGAATTTTATAATGTTAAAAGAAGAATGCCAAATCAATGCAGGAATGTGAAATGCTGATTTTAAGATTAGGAAAAACTGAAAAACTGAGAGAAACAGAATGTGGCAGATTTCTCTCTCTCTGCACAAAGGCTACACCAGGGCATGTGCCTTTGTGTGTGAGGAGGTGAGTCTGTTCAAGAAAGGGTCCCAGTGTGGACCTCCAAACCTTTGATCATTAATTAATCACACCATCAAAATCATCACACCATCAAAATCATGTGAGAGAGACTCCCAACCAGCCAGCCACAATAGTCAAGGCGGTATGCTGCCATCACTCAGCATGCTTTGTCCTGATTGGACGGTCCCCCCTGCCACTTCAGTTCTCTTGCTTAAATACCACCCCCTTTCTGCAACGCTTGGGACACATAAGTTATGTAAGGAGCACCTTTCAGAGAACTGAGTATATGGGATGGTTGTACACTGCGTTCCTCCTGCAAGTAAGTTTAGGACTGAATTAACTTTCAGGGTACCAAGCCTCCCACTTAGCATTCCAGCCCCTCGATAGCCATTTAATTAAGGAGGCTGCATAATTTGAGCCCAATCGTGAGATTCATTACAGGAAGCGAGTGCCTAATTCTGCAACAGTTTTACTAATGCAACTCCAGTGGTTGCGCAGAGAATGCAGCTTTCGCAGCACATACACAGAAATGCAGAACGTATTGGTGGAGACAAAGACGGGTGAAATAGGGGGAGCCATGTCTGTCCATCCTGGACGGATGGAATAGTAATCAGCCACTTGGGATTCAAAGTCTGCCGCTCCAGGGCTGTGCTTAAGCACCTGCAGTATCAAGGAGCCAAGGAAAACCATCCAGAACGGCAAGACCTGGCTCTGAGGACCTCTGACAAAGTGTAACCAATTGGTTTTAACGGCTGGGAAATCATTGAGAAATTGTAGTTTGTACTCTTCAACAGGGCAAAGTCTGAAGCGTGGCTCATGGTCTGAATTGGTATGCATTTAAACCAGGAGGTCCCTAACTCCAATGGCAATCATTAGAAGTATGTTTCTGGTGTATGGAAAACTCTCAGGAGGGAAGGAGACCACAGCTTCTAGAGGCCAAGGAGTTGAACTTCTGCACATCCTTTGTCCTAGCACAATGGCTGCCATTATTTGGTAGCCTGTTGTAAGTGGACACAAGACCACACTATGGACTAGAAAGCTGTTGGTTCAGTCTTGTGTTGGCCATGAGCAAGCTTTGCCATTTTTCTCTCAACCAAGCCTATTTGCAATACAGAGATAATATTGGCCTAACTTACAAGTGCCCGAATCCCAGCAGAGCAGAAAATACTATTTATGTATGTGACCATAGCTGTCTGGATGTTAATGGCCCAGAGATGGAAAGAAGACAAAGTCCCTACCAGAGAAGAATGGCGGATTAAGTTGATGGACTATGCCAAAATGGCAAAAATGACCAGAAGAATCAGAGATCAGGAAGGCCAAAATTTTAATAAGGAATGGGGAAATTACATAATTTATCTTAAAAACCATCGTAAACAGCGAAAATCATTAGCAGGATTGGAATAACACTTGTAGTTTAATGTTGAATTTTGGATATAACAGAGACGAAAAATATTTGGATTATTATAAAAGATGCAAGAGGAAATTGTTAACAAACAGAACCACAAAGGGGAGGAGAGAAGTACAGGAGATTCTTTGGAATCTTGTTTTTATGTTGTTGGATAATTGATTGTAAATTTTTAAACTGCAAAACTATTTTTTAATAATAATAATAATAATAATAATAATAATAATAATAATAATAGTAGTAGTAGTAGTAGTAGTAGTAGTACTGGCCCAACAGCCCACACAGCAAGCTTCAGACACAAAATAATCTATGCAAAATAAGAAAAGCTGTTCCGTTCTTACAAGTTGGGACCTAACTCAGGCTGGTGACCAGGTATGTGAGCTTTCCGTTATCACACAAACATCCTCAACAGGCAGACCAGAGCAATATTTCACAGGGATGAAAAGGGAACAAGTTGGGTCACAGGTTAACAGCAAAGAGGGCCAATTGTCAGCAAACAGCTCAGTTTGGTGGCTTTGTAAAACCTTGTTCTACACACACCTGTGATTTGATTCATTCTATGTTCTCCATGGAACACAGAGTGCTCACTGGAAGGACAGATCCTGAAGCTGAGGCTCCAATACTTTGGCCACCTCCTGAGAAGAGAAGACTCCCTGGAAAAGACCCTGATGTTGGGAAAGATGGAGGGCACAAGGAGAAGGGGATGACAGAGGACGAGATGGTTGGACAGTGTTCTCGAAGCTACCAGCATGCGTTTGACCAAACTGCGGGAGGCAGTGGAAGACAGGAGTGCCTGGTCACAAAGTGTCAAACACAACTAAATGACTAAACAATAACAAACAACAAATGTTCTCCATGATGAAGGGATATGTGAAACTGAGAGGATTGCAACCAATTTTAAAATACACATTTCTCCCAACTTTGTCTCTCTTTTGGAACAAGTCCTGCCTCATACACACACACACACCAGTCACTATTTATAAGGAGGGAGTGACATAACATGAAATGCATTGACATCTATTTTGGACCTAAGTATTCATCTTCTTGTATGCTCTAAACTCAATATGATGGGGATGATGATGATAGAGTTTCAGCATATTCCAATCCTGATTGAGCTAAAATACCATTAACCTGGAAAGTGTATGGGAGGAAGGAATGCCCCCCCCCCATTTTTCCAAACTTACCTGAATGAGCCAATAAGTGCATCCGGAGCCGCAGGCTGTCAAGGAATCTTTTCCCGCACAATTCACACCCATAAGTCTTCATCCCACTGTGCAGTTTCCTACAGAAAGGCAAAAGATGGGTGGAAAGTGAGTCCTCTTGGTATGCTCAGAGATTTTGAGTGCCGGGGTGGAAAGAATTTATTTTTAAACACCAGCCCTTAACCCATGGGGATGTTTCACAAAAGCTACTGTTACTGACAGATTCTCATCAGTTAAGAATCACAGGAAAGATGTTATATTTAACTGGGAGGGTTAAGCAGGGGAATTTTTAAACAACCACATAAGCTTGTTGTCATAAAAAAATATATATTCAAGACTTCTCCTGAAGCATTTATACATACAACCAAATAAGGCTTTAAAAGACATGAGCATACTCACAGACTATAAAAAAACAAACCAAAACCCACCTCTCACACACCTGGGCTGATGTGACGTGTGATAGATGGTTTTTTGTTGTAGCCTTGCTCAACCCACCCCACCCCACCCCATCACCCCCAATCTACTGATGGACCACCTCTCATGGTGGCTAGTCGGGGCTGCTGAGAGAGGAGTCATAAAGTGCTTTTTACATTTATAAAAAAAAATGTGGAAACAACTGGTGAGAAGAAACAGCAATATATGAGTTAAGGAAGGGCAGAAATGCCAACAGAATGATTGGAAGCGGGGAGGGTGGGGGTGAAGAGGAAAAGGTACTTAATCAACATCCTGGGAGATTTATTTTCCTGCTTCCATCTCTACTCCTAACCCAGGGCTGTGAATCTAGACACTTCCCAAGACAGGTGATGAAAGGCACCCATCCATGGCCTTTCTGGTTGGGAGCGTGCACTGTCTCTTTTATAAAACAGCTGCTCATTGAAGAGTGAACTGGTGAAGTTCTTGAGCCATTGGTCTCGCGGCCCAAATGATATTTAGCAGGCTGAGCTATATATGTCAAGATGGGGCAGTAGCAGGATTGATCCCAAGAAGACAGAGGAAGAAATAGTTGCCCAACTTCTATCGGTTTTAAATTCCCATCGCTGAAATTCGTCTACATCCCTATGACAAAGACACATGGAGGAAACAGCCACCCAATCACAGCTAAGCTACAGACTGTATGGAGTATCACCCCCCTGTCAATCAAATCCCTTCCCCAAACAGGCTCAAAGGGGCATGAACTATGAGAAAAGCAGCTGCCTAGGGGCACATCCCAGACACTCGATTGGGGTACAAAGCAAAGCAGGTGAGGGGTGTGGTTTATATAGGGGGTGTGGTCTAGAGAGAGTCCCAAGAGCAGATTTGGGAGGTCACCAGGTCTGGGGTTCCTCAGCCCTGCACTAAAAGTCCCACACAGTTTTTTCTCCACATTTTAACAGTGGAGAGGGTCACTACAACCAGAGGGCGGGGAATGTTACCACAGAATAACACTGCCTAAATGTAAATGTGCTTTGCAGCATGCAGCAGTGAAAGGAAGACTGAACCAGTTTAGTTGCATAGTGCAGAATATAATGGGGGGCACAACCTGATCCCACATTTTTGCACCGGGGGGATTAACCACTTGAAACCAAGATGGTTTTGACCCTGAAATGGATTGATCGGTCTTCTGCATATAAAACAATCAAGTAGGTTGAAGCTCCTTGATGGCCCATCCACTGCCAATAGGTGTGCAAGTTAAATGCTAAAATGCTCATGTTTAAGCAGTCCTCAGCTGAAATGCCCTCACACTCACCTGAAAAATATGCCCCTCTGTTCACAGGTGGCAAAACTAGGAGACACAGTTGTCCATCTCCAAAAAGTTTTCTGCAACCTTTTTGCACCCTCCCTTTGGTGGCAATGGAAGTGCCTCATTTAATTTCCCTCACTCCCACTTCTTTGCACTTATACTTGCTACTTCCAGTGGCAATGGTGGTGCCTTCCAGAAGCCATGATGCAGTGTGATTTGAAGAGTGCCCCAGGGAGAGGGAGAGAATGGAAGCCTGCTCTTGGTTTTCCCCTACTTTGGCAGGCCAGAGACCTCTGGGTGCAAGGAAGGCCTCCAGTGCTACTGGCTGCCACAGCTCACAGTTTCCCCAGCCACTCTGGGCGGCTCCCAATCGAGTGTTAAAACAATACAGCATTAAATATTAAAAACTTCCCTAAACAGGGCTGCCTTCAGATGTCTTTTAAAGATAAGATAGCTGCTTATTTCCTTCATATCTGAAGGGAGGGCATTCCACAGGGTGGGGGCCACTACCGAGAAGGCCCTCTGTCTGGTTCCATGTAACCTCACTGAGGGAACTGCCAGAAGGCCCTCAGCACTGGATCTCAGTGTCCGGGCTGAACGATGGGGATGGAGACGCTCCTTCAGGTATGCAGGAGCGAGGATCTAAACTACCTCACTTTTGAACCCTGTGCCCCATTTTGGCTGGATACCAGGTAGAGAATTCCATCAGAAATGGGAATAGCAGCAGAAATTGCCACAATTTGCATGGTCGTCTGAAGTCAGAAATGGAAATCACACAAGGAAATATGAGCAGTGGTCATATTCATCTTGTTGAGTTTGCAAATCTTCCATAAATAATTACATTATTTTCTGCATTGTTTCTAATGCTTCCCTTCCATTGAAATCAATTACACACAGACAACTCCCATTTTAGCTGCGACCGATATGTGTGTGATTGCACACACACACGCACAGGACCAAACCTGGAAATGACCCAGAAACTTCATAAAGACATCACCAAAACGTCACTAAAAGAGTGGAACAGGGATGGAGCGGGGGCGGAATAGAGTGTTTGCAGGCTTTTCCAATGGATTCTGATTTCACACAATTTCACATAAGCGCGCAATGACCAGGAACACAACCCCCACACAAACAGGGCATTGCCTGTAATTAATTATTTTTGTTTTAACCATGATGGACAGTGAGACAAATAATGCAGTCTTTTGTGGAAGACAAATTGTGGTGGAACGGAAACAGTGCTGATTTCAACAAAGTCAGGGTGGACAGAAATCGCTGCCTCCTTACACTGGGACTTGGTGCAAGCATATCATTTTGGAGAAGACACAGCATCACACCACCTTTTCAGAGCCGCATGAGAGCCCACGAGGGCCGAATGTGCTGTTCTGAAGAGCCCCTTTCCATACCGAAGGACACATGAATGTTAGAAGAGAACCACAATCCCAGTAGAGTGTTTGCAGGCTCCTCTTCCTTGCTCCCTCCCACTGCCCCAAGCAAGGCATTTGAACAGGGTGTCAGAAATGACAAAAGAACGCATTAATCTTACTACACCCAACAGCTCACCTACAGATCTACATGGCAATCAAACTCAGTGTCCCAACCCTTCCATTGGTTACATAACCAAGTCTTTGTTTTTTAGTTTTTTTTTAACAAATAACAGTGCTTTGGCTTTCGGCAAGTCATTTATTTGAAATATCTCTATCAACAAATTTCAGCAGGAACAAAAGTTTTCCATTTGGCACCTGCTTATAGCATGATGTTATCGTAGCCAATCTCATACAGTCTCTTTCAGCAAGGTCTTTAAAGCACTTTATCTCTCAGGCTCCTGGTAGCGAAATATGATTGAAATGTTCTATTTATGCTCAGTGGATTAAGGCTATTTTATTGCCACACACATAAAAAAAAGGAAAACCCTTGCAGATGTAAGCAAGGTATTATAGCCATCCACGCTGTTAAGATCTGAAAGAGAAAGATCAATAGACAAGTCGACCATTTTCACTAAAGTTGTGCTTTTAAGAAAGAAGGAATGGAAGGGGTGAGAGACCCACGAAAACACATTCAAAGTATGTGGGTATTGATTCCCAATTATACACTCCCAAAACGGCACAGTCCAGAAAAATGATCTGCACTTTTTAATATTCGACATCTGACTGACATCATAAATTCCTAATCTCCTGTGCATCCTGAATAAGTAAATAAATGTCCCTCTAAGCAAAGTAAAGCCACAACGTGGTGCAGAAGGGATTATGGAGGGAGACACACACCGTGGAAATCTCCTTCTGCTTCAAGAGAAACCAAGTGATCCTCCTGGGGAGGTTTGTGCCACAGGTTAATACGAATGCACAGGTGAAGACAATTCTGCTGGACTGGTGCTGAACAGGCTGACACAAATAAATCAGCCCCAAACTAGCAAGCCACCCATCTACAAGCTTTGCCTGCCATTGTTCTAGCAGTTGGAAATTTGGGAGTCTTTTTCCTAAACAGCACAGCAGATTGCTATAGCTTGCACATGTCCCACTCTTAAAGGGGGAGAGTCAGAAAGGTATGTTTTTTATGAAGCCCATCATACATGTATATTTATCAAGCAAAGCTCTAGGAGTAATACTACTAATCATTTAAGACTCCAACTTCTTATAACCCTTCATATCAAAGTCAACCAATGGAGAAGGGCCATAGAATCAGGGGAAGAACATATGCTTTGCATGCAGAAGGTACTGGGTTCAACTGGCATCATCTCCAGGTACACCTGGGGGGATGCACCCTGGAGAGCTGCTGCCAGTCAGTGTAGACAATACTGAGCTAGGTGGGCCAATGGTCTGACTCAGCATAAGGCCATATGGTAACTGAAGATGGTTGAGGCTTCTACTGAATTTCGGTATGCTGGTTTTGTGAATGTGATCCCATGTGACCAGACTGTGCACAGCTGAGCATATCCTGGGTCAAGGGGGCCATGCTAGAAAACAGCTACTGACTTATCGAATCATTCAGAGAGTCCACACAAAAAAAGAGCCAAGTCATGTGAGCTAAGTGGTCTTCATTCAGGTTCTGAATACTGTCACCAACCACCTCCTACAGTGGGCTCTATCTTCCCTCAACTGCCCCCACAGGGGCAGAGGGGAGGGGAGAAGAAGCAGTAATATTGATATTATCCATTCTACTGTAACATTATATATATCACAAGAAGATCAAACCTATCCATTCCTAAGGAAATCAGCCCTGAGTGCTCACTGGAAGGACAGATCCTGAAGCTGAGGCTCCAATACTTTGGCCACCTCATGAGAAGAGAAGACTCCCTGGAAAAGACCCTGATGCTGGGAAAGATGGAGGACGCAAGGAGAAGGGGATGACAGAGGACGAGATGGTTGGACCAAACTGCAGGAGGCAGTGGTGACAGGAGTGCCTGGCGTGCTCTGGTCCATGGGGATACAACTAAACAACTAAATAATAATAACAACAACAACCCACAGCTTTAGTTCCACCTGAAATATAATTGTGAAGCGGGAGGCAATGCCTACAGTTGAATACATCAGTGATACATCCTTTTTCTATGCAGGTGCCAATTGTATGCAGAAGGTCTCAGGTATGAAACCTAGAATCTCTTCTCACAGGTAGAAGGGCTGGGAAAGTCTTCTACCTGAGACCACAGAAACCAGCTGCCAAGATACAAAGCCAATACCGTAGGCCTTGTTTGCCAAGGCGACAAACCTGGACTAGGAACAACCCAGGAACCTAGTCCTTCAAGCAGCTAAAAATTGGACAGTGGTGCTCATGAAAGTTCGCCTTTCCTCACTCTCCCTGTGGAGCCAATGCCAACGAATTTGTGGTGGACTGTTGGCTTCAAGGAACTGGATGGACTTTACTTCAACACTGGGAATATTTAAGTAAGCCAAAGCCCCAATTATAGACGGTGGCTGGAGATCTTGCAAAGACAACCTACTCAGGAGAGAAGTTATCTCCGAACAACAAGCATGAAGCTCTTTAAACTATTGAGGAAGACCGGAGTTTGTGGGGGGAGAGAATTGCTGCACTCCTGCCTTCCGCAAAGGCCACTGGAAAGAACAAACAATCAGACGCTGGACTGGAAAGCAGGGGGCCTCTTGCAAGCAGTAGGTAATTAAAAAGGCCTGTAAAATCTCCTGCAAAAAAAAAAAAGGAAAGCAGCACTTCAAAGAGACCGTAATTCCAGCACTGACCAGTCAGGACTGTGTGGTGTAAAAATTATGAGTTTTCCCAATGGGGTGCTTTGTGTGAAAAGGCAAAGGGGATTGGTGGCAAGTGATTCGGCACCACTCGGGGAGAATTTTATGTTTGTGTGTGTACAAAGGGTGTGCACGGGCATTTGTCAACGCAGGCCGAATCCACCCGCACACAGGAACAGCAGGGGGGCCGGAGAGGAGAAAGGCTCACACACAAGGCCACACTGCTCACTCGGGCCTTTGTTCCAGCCAAGCCAGAGCAACTGCTGTTGTTTGGGCACTGCTGCGGCAGCAGTTGTTAACCCAGGACGGAGGGACATGGAACGTAAGGGCAGCCTAGCTAGGTCAGGCCTACAGAGGCTTCCCACATGGAGTGGCTAACCTCCTGGAAACCCGCAAGCAGGACTGAAAAGCAACACACATTTTTCACTCCCCAAAGGCCACCACCCCAAGGCAGATTTCTCATATATCTCATATAACCATAGAGTTGGAAGGGACCCTGAGGGTCCTAGTCCAACTCCCTACAGTGCAGGAATTTGCAGAGGTCCCTTGCGGGGATCGAACCCGTAACCTCAGCGTTATCAGCACCACGCTCTAAACAACTGAGCTATGCAGCAGGCATGGGAATCTAACTTCCATGGACTTCTTTAGGAATGGAAGAAACTTCCACCTTCAATTACTCTGATGTGATGTTCTTTTCACCAATATATGCATTTGGGGGCACATTTTCACCTAATACACTCACTTTTGTACACATTTTTCAGGGGGTGGGAGACCTGTCCATTTCTGAAGCAACCACCAATACATTTCATTGAGTGACCTGAAGTTCTAGCATTACACAAGAGGGTCACTGGTGATGAGACACCTGCTTTGCCTGCAGAAAGTTCCATCCCTGGCAGAATCTCCAAATAGGGATGGGGATGTCCCCTGTCTGAAACTGTACCAGATAGATGCCAGTCAGTGTGGACAATCCAGAGCTTAGAGGGACAGATGGTCTGACGCAGTATAAGTCAGATTCTCATGTTCCTAAGCTAAAAAAGAAAACAGGGGTTGACAACTTCTGGAGTAGCTTTCCTGGGTTTCACGTAGGAGACAATCCCAGTCCGACCTGGAGATGTCAGAAATTGAACCTGGAAACCAACTGCATGTTAAGCAGATGCTCTTCCAGTGAGCTTTGGTCCTTCTTAAATTCCAAATAAAAATACTACTACTATATAATGCCCCTCTTAAAATGGGGGGGGGGGAGAGAGAGAGAGAGAGAGAGAAGAGAAAGAGAAAAGGGGATCATTGGGGATACTCCTGAAATGCCTGAAATTCCAGACGAAGAGGGTTTATAGATACAGTGGTAACTCAGGTTACATACATTTCAGGTTACATACGCTTCAGGTTACAGACTCCGCTAACCCAGAAATAGTACCTTGGATTAAGAACTTTGCTTAAGGATGAGAACAGAAATTGTGCTCCAGCAGCGCAGCAGCAGCAGGAGGCCCCATTAGCTAAAGTGGTGCTTCAGGTTAAGAACAGTTTCAGGTTAAGAACAGACCTCAGGAACGAATTAAGTACTTAACCCGAGGTACCACTGTATAACCTTTTTTCTCTCCTTTGGATAATTTATGCTGCATTTGTTCTTAGAACCTGTTGCATGTACTATGGACAATGCAGATTATGAATGCAACTATACAAAGGTCACTTCCCCACGGCCACCTGTTTGCAAGCCAGAGTCAAAGCATTCTCTATTTTTGCTTGAGACAACCCCCCAAAGCAAAACATTTCCCATCCAGTAAGTGTCAGAGTCACGGGCAATTTCTAAGACGAGTCAACTTTGTCCATCACACGGGAAGTGTGAGCTCTTGCTGCCCTCTCAATCCTGTGTCAGAATAGCGGTGGCTTTCCCCATTTGTGCAAAAATGTGTTTATTTTCATATTTATGAGCCACACTTCTATAGGAAATGTAGGAAGGCAGTGTACAACATGAACATTAATACTACTACTACAACAGCGCTGTTGCTAAAAGCATCAAGGGAACGTCAATAAAACTGGCTGGTTGCAAAAAGTGGCCTGTCTGAATGGTCCAGTTTTTGAAAGAGATCTAAAAGAAAGCTGATGCAAATCTTTGGTGAAGTTCCCAGTCTAGAAGTGCCCCCCAGTTTGCTGCTGGCCTTTGAAACCAAAATTCCTTGCATCAGTGAAACAAACTGAGACTAGCTGACTATGCAGGCCCCAAGAAATCAGAAGAAATCAGCACCTCAGAATTTTCAGTGCTGTGCAATAGATGTTGGTGGCACCTGGAAAGCTAAAATCACCCCTGACCGGCCTTTCTAGGTTCCTGGCCTATTATTTTGGCCAATAAAAAGTGGACATTCATTTGTTCCACTTTATTGACCTTTCTTTCCAAAGACATATACCAACCATCCCGTTTTCTTTGGTGTTTCTTTTCTCTTAGGGATGGGTGAATTTCGGTTTCTTTTGTTTTCTCCTTTTCCCACTTCCACTTTTCCACATCATTTTGTAAATTATTATTATTTTTAAGTCCTCATGAAAATTCCATCAGCATTTGGGGGGAAATTTCTCTCTTAAGACACACATTTCTGTATGCAATTTTACCGAATACACACATTTTTCCATACCAGATTTCCCCATATATTTACATTTCCCCCCTAATAAAATGCATCCTGCATGTTATTTTCAATAATATATGCAATTTAATGCACAGATCCCCCTGGTAAGTGCATTATTGTACAACGCTTGGCTGCAGAGCTGCAATGCAAAATTGGAACAGTGCAAAATTCAAGGGATGTTCACATTTTGGGTTCACATAGTGTTTCCTAAAAGTTTGAATTAGTTAGATTGGTCTTTACATGTGAATTGAGTCAAATTTCTCCTCCCATCTCTGTTTTCTGTACACTGCCCTGTGGGGCCCTTGTTAGGGTTGAAAGCCAGTTTGTAAAACTAGTTTTTATTTTTATAAATGCATACAATGGGTGACAACTTTTAACCCACTGTAAACCAAACAGTACTTGTTTGCAGCCCAATACTCCTGCTTTTTTTTTTAAAAGCTGCACATAAAAACACCTTTTATAGTATATTTATTTAACAAGCTCCCCCTCCGACCCCCCCTTTCTCCCCTTTTCTTGTTTAATGAGGAAGAAAAGGGTGCTTTGCTCCAAAGGGGGAAGGGCATAAACTCTGAGTTGGCATTCAGAAGGGCCTGAGAGTTTGCACAAAGATTCTCTTCCTTCAGGCAGACTCGGCAAAACCAAAAGAAGTACAGATTTTAGGACATTTGATTTTTTTTATTTTAAACGAAAGTATGTGTATAATTCTGCTCCAACTCCTCAAACAGACTGAATACAATGGTTAGGAAATTTGACAGAAAACTATTCCCGGTCATTTATTGCCTTAATACGCACCTTTGTCCAACAGGCAGTTTTGACAAGAGCAATAAATTCCAAATTTATGTCAACAGAGCATATGTTGAACACCTCATTTCTGAGCTAAAGCGGCATGCCGCCCCATAAATCACCGTTCTGTTTGAAATGAAAGTAGATTACAGGCCTGGGTTATTGAGCAGTTAGAGCTACAGTCATATAAATCAGAACTTTTAACTCTGGGCGATCCGTCGCGCAATTAACTAAAGGGTGCTTTGTCATTTCAGGGCTCAAGCACAGGCTTCGTGAGGCGCATAGAGCTACTGGGGGGGCATGGGGTGTTAAGGAGGGAGGGAGAGGGGGGAGTTTATTTGGCAACTGACAGATTTGGTGCACCATCGTTATACTAAATACCTGTCGGACTAGTTAATTTTACAGCCAACTGACTAATCCTTTCCAACATTTGCCGCTAAATGCAGATGGGGCAGTGAGGGGGGGGGGGAAGACTTGCCACCTCTGCGCTTAGGATCCTAAATAGTTGCTTGGGGAATCTAACACGGCAGCTGCAATCCAAGGTGCGTGCCTCTTGAACCTTCCAACGCAAGAGATCCTGTCTATTCCTTAAGGTAAAGGTAAAGGTACCCCTGCCCGTTCGGGCCAGTCTTGCCAGACTCTAGGGTTGTGTGCTCATCTCACTCTATAGGCCAGGAGCCAGCGCTGTCCGCAGACACGTCCGGGTCACATGGCCAGCATGACAAGCTGCATCTGGCGAGCCAGCGCAGCACACAGAAATGCCGTTTACCTTCCCCCTGGTAAGCGGTCCCTATTTATCTACTTGCACCCGGAGGTGCTTTCGAACTGCTAGGTGGGCAGGCGCTGGGACCGAACGGCGGGAGCTCACCCCGCCGTGGGGATTCGAAGCGCCGACCATGCGATCAGCAAGTCCTAGGTGCTGAGGTTTTGCCCACAGCGCCACCCGCATCCCTGTCTATTCCTTAACCTCTAGCAATTTTTGGTCGCAACTGAAGGGCGATTACTGCCATCGCTGCTATGCCCACCTTTCTCTTGCGGTTTGGACACTGCAAAGACTAGAAGGTTACATCCAACGTGACAAAAGCAACTCAACTGCTGCAATGTCTTCTCTCCATAAACTCCGGAAACTTTCATTTGTGAAGGTTGCTTAAAAATAGCATGTCAGAGAGCCTCAACTTTCTGAGCCAAAGATGCCAGGGTTCCTAGAAAGGGGAACTGACTATTGGTTCAGTTTGATGCGCATAGTCAAGCAGCATACCCCAACCTGGTGCCCACCATGACTACAACTTCCATCAAGTCCAGCCAGCATGGCCATAATAACTGAGCCTGGTGGGAGTGTATTGCAAAACCCAAGGGAGGCACGAGGTTTGGAAAGGGCTGTAGTAGAGTTATATCTTCCCTGTGGCAATAACAGATGTAGAGAAGGTTTTAAGGTCAATTTCTTGCATCTCCAGTGTTTGGTGAGAGGGTTAAGGAACAGGTTGCAAGAGCTGGCGGAAATCTTCCCTTGCCCAATGCCCTGGAAAGCTGTTGCCAGTAAGGGCAGACAATACTAAGCTAGATATACAAATGACCTGGAATAAGGCAGCCTTTCAACTAGGAATTTAGAAGGTCATTCTTTGGATGGTTGAATTATGAAGCAGATTAGGAATCTTGCATGACCCAGTGTAAATCTGTGACCAGTTACTCTTGCATCCCTGCAGATAAGGTCTCCTCAACAATCGAGACTGGAGGGTCATCTCTTCCAACCCAGTGTAGACAAAGATAGGCTTGATGTACTATAAAAAGGTAAAGGTAAAGGGACCCCTGACCATTAGGTCCAGTCGTGACCGACTCTGGGGTTGCAGCGCTCATCTTGCTTTATTGGCCAAGGGAGCCGGCTTACAGCTTCCGGGTCATGTGGCCAGCATGACTAAGCTGCTTCTGGCGAAACCAGAGCAACACACGGAAACACTGTTTACCTTCCCGCCAGAGCAGTACCTATTTATCTACTTGCACTTTGATCTGCTTTCGAACTGCTAGGTTGGCAGGAGCTGGGACTGAGCAACGGGAGCTCACCCCGTCATGGGGATTCGAACCACCGACCTTCTGATCGGCAAGTCCTAGGCTCTGTGGTTTAACCTACTATTACAGAACTGCAAAGTTCAGCTTAGTTGGTGTGGATCCCTACCAACGCTGCAGAACATCTCTGCTGGCTTTCCAACAAGGCATATGCCTCTTTCCTAGTAGACTTCCCATCCTTTCAGCTGGGTGCTATGATGACAGACCAGAAAAAGTACATTTCACCATGCAGCAGATATTTAAACTGTGGAACTCACTTCCACTGGAAGCAGTGATGGCTCCAAACTTGGGTGGTTTTAAAAGAGGATTGGACAAATGCATGCAGCACGAGGCTACGCATGGCAACCAGCCATGGTGGCTATGATCTGCCTCCATGTTCAGAGGCAGCAATGCTTCTGAATGCCAGTTGCTGGAAACCAAAGGAGATGAGAGTCATCTTGTACTCAGGTCCTGCTTGCCAGTTTTCCACAGAACCTAAGAACAAGATGATGGACATCTGTAGATGAACCACTGGACTGCCCCAGCAGGCTCTTCTCATGTTCTTCCCAGGATGAGAGGAATTTGCCTTTCTATTACAACCCCTTGTGGCAGTTTGCTGCTAGATCTTGATATATCATTGAAAGATGCTGGTTGGACTAGCAGCCCCTGGAACATAGCTGTCAACGTTTCCCTTTTTTAAAGGGAAATTCCCTTATTCCGAATAGGATTCCTCACAAGAAAAGGGAAAAGTTGACAGCTATGCCCTGGAAGAATCCAAAACAACATCTATTCACCGAGGGAATGCCCAGATGCTGAGGGCCATAACAAGGAGGTAGCTTACTGGATGATTTGGAAACCAAACTGGCCAACTGTCAACTCTAAAGCTGAACTGGTTGCGTATCCCCCAAGACACACAAAAGCAGCAGCGTTTGCTATGGACTCACATATATGTGTTTGTGCAGATGTTTTTCGAAAGGCGCTGTTGTGATGCAAAGCGCACGTTCTGGAAGGTTACCAGCCCTACGAACAGCAGCAGCGGCACTATAAAAAGATTCAGACGCTAAGTATTTCCTTCCCTATAAAATATTCATTGCAGTATGTGAGAGCCAAGGAGCCGAAACCTTAAGCCTTTTCTAACTTTGTACTGCAGTAATAAACAGACTTTTATAGGAACCTTCTGATTTTATTTATATCAGGCTATAAATATGTTGTTCTATCAGAGACAGAACCACAGGCGAGCGTACGCAGGCCCTTTGTGGCTCTGCAGGGGGACCTGCATAAAAATGGAAAATGAGCAAAAAATTATGCATGCTGGTTTTAGGTTCACATTTGAAAATGAATAAATCGACGCAATAATTTGCAAAAGAAAAATTAACTCCCTTGTTCTTTTATATATAAATATATATATATAATACAACACGGAAATCAGGTTTCATGGCTTCCTTTACGATGATTTGTGCCAACATAGTACAAAAACAACAGATCTCTAGCTTAAGCTCACTTATCCTAATAAAAGTTAAATCAGCTGTCAGCTTAGATCTTGGACTGAGCACATACTTAAGAATATCTATTTTACTTCTGGGATGGGGGTTGGAGGGAGAAAGTGTTTACAAAAAGATGCCACAGAGTGGAAATTACAGCCATGTCTCCTCTTTTCGTCGCTGTTCAATTTGGCTGTTTCAGTTCTGTGTTAACTGTTTGCACTGATAAAAATGGGAACAGGGGGAAGGAAAGGGATTAGGCTGTATATAAGGGTATCTGCAAATACAACCACACACCTCCTCCATGTCTCCCCTTCTGCAGAGAGGGCCACCCATGGAGTTTCCACAAGGCTGTGGTCCAGCAGACACACTCAACTGAGTTTTCTGATAGGAAGCAAAGATTTAAGAACAAGAGCCAAAGAAACATGGGCACTCAGCTGCAAACACAGGAAAAGCACATAGCCTTTCCAGCAGCGTTCTCCAAACTTGGGTCCCCAGATGCTGTCGGTCTAGAACAGGCATAGGCAAACTTGGCCCTCCACATGTTTTGTGACTACAGCTCCCATCATCCCTAGCTAACAGGACCAGTGGTCAGGGATAGCAACCTACTTATAGAGAGATGGTCAAACTCCATGTCGTTGCATGTCTTTCCCGATAAGTTGCTTGGTTTTCACTAAAAAGCAGCTCATCGAGACAGGAGAAACTCTGAGCAGTGTGGGTGGAGAACTACTTAATACCACTCTTCAGCCATGGTCTTCAGATCAGCTTGCATATAAACCCTCAAGAATATAAAGACCCTCAGTTTTGCTTCTGGTGTTGGAACGCTATGGAGGGTGGCACTGGGAGAAATTCTCTTGGCAAGGGGTTCCAAAGTTGAGGATGCTACAACAGACAAGGCCACATGTGTGGTCACCAGAGACTAGCCCTCTGAGGCTGATTTTAATGGCTGGACAAATTGACATGGGAGAAGTACTTATTCTTGGTGCCTTGATCCCAGCCCAGTGAGTGTTTTGATGGTTATCATCAGGTACTTTGGATCAGCAGCCAGCCCAGCTGATTAAGAGCAAGAGGGATCTGCTCTCTATAGTCTAAGGGTGCTTCCAGGTGAGCATTTATCATGCTCATGGAAGCCCCACTTTTTTGCAGTGTCCACACAATGCTACCATGGTCAAAATGCCGGCCTGTAACCTCCACTTAACCCAGAATTACTCTTTCCAAGGAAACTACTCCAAGTTAGAACAACCTGTTTCAAACAACTTGCTTGAGACATCTCAAACCTCCTAGTGCCGAGGGTTGAATTGCTGCCCCCAAACAATCTCCCAAGGAAGCCTTGCTTGCAATGCATTGAAGCAGGCTGTATGAGATGTCATCAGCGCATGGGTACATTTGGGTTTTTTGGCTTTTAATAACTGATATCCCCACCACACACATATACACTGTGCAACGGCTTATGCCACGAGAGCTAGCCTGATATGGAGATGGGAAATGCATCCAAACAAAGCAACAGGCCTCTCCACTCCGCAAGGAGTCTTGCAATAGACACGGCTAACTTCGCACGCCACCTCTGATTCTGCAACTTCTTTGGAGGATGCCATTAAGGAGACGGGGGTCTGATTTGCCTCTCGCTCGCTCCACTCGCGTCGTTTCGTGCTCCGGTAAATCAATATGAAAATCAATTCATCCACTGATACATTTTATCAAGATACATGCGGCAACGCCACATCTCATCTACAGTGCAGATATTGTAGATGCCCAAGGTCATCAGACAGAAAAACAGTCTGGCGAAAAAGAAATCCCCCGTTATAGATTGCCTGCAAATCAGAAAAGGGAATGGAATAGAGAGTGGGCAGAGAAGATGAGCCTGGGGAGGCAACAATTACTGGGGTGGGTGGGTAGGAATCAAAGCCCCGTTCGGTTGTTGAAAGGGCACACAACAAATGCATAAGGAGGGAGAGGGACACATCATCTCTCCCCCGACTTTGCACGTTCACTGACCCTCTGCTCAGACAAAAACCCTCGTCAGACACTGAATGAACATGCATAGGTTTGGGGGTACAGGGGCTTGGGGGTCCACAGGGCAGGTAGGAGTGGACACCTGAGCTTCTTCCAGGTTAAAAATGGGGTAAGGCTATTAGCAGAAATTGAGTGATATTTGTAAATAAAAAGAAAAGAAGAATGTATACAAAGTAGAAATGATATTATACAATATAAACCTGTGTAAAAAAAAAGTCTGTATTGTAGTATAATGAGAAGGATTGGAAGGACGGTGTCGATGAACACTTTTACTTTGTAAATAATTTTGTATTGCCTTTTCTTTGCCTCTTTTGATTTCTTTACTTCTTATCTTTATTATTTCTTTATTTTCTCTTCCTTTCCCCCCTCTTTGTTATTCCTTTAGAAATTTTCTATTTTCTGTATAATTACACAATGTTTGTACAGATATGTAAATTTTTAATCAATAAAGAATAATTTAAAGTAAGTAAATAAATAAAAAATGGGGTAAGGTAGGGGCCTGGGTGGCACCTCAATGGGTCCAGTTTTTGGAGGGTTCAACACACATTCAATGCTCATTGCAAGCCCATGACTTCTCCTAAAGATGCCTGGCAGCTGTAGTTTCCACCTCACAGATATACAGTTCGCAGCACTCATAACTAACTGCAGTTCCCAGGAGTCTTTGTAAGGAGTCATCTCTCTCTCTGTCTGTGTGTTTTGGATTATTATTTTTTTAAAAATATATATATGCTTTTCTTGGTTTACAAAAGTACATGACTTGTCTCTTTTCTCAGGTTGTAAAGTCTTTTCTATATATCAGTTACATATGATGTGAGACATTAGTGTTGTACACAGAAGTCTGGGGAAGGAGAAAAAAGAGGGGGGGAGTGGTAAAGTTATACAGTGGTACCTCGGGTTAGTAACTTAATTCATTATGGAGGTCTGTTCTTAACCTGAAGCATCACTCTAGCTAATGGGGCCTCCCGCTGCCGCTGTGCCGCTGCTGCACAATTTCTGTTCTCATCCTGAAGCAAAGTTCTTAACCCAAGGTAATATTTCTGGGTTAGCAGCGTATGTAACCTGAAGCGTATGTAACCTGAGGTGCCACTGTGTTCTTATACATTGTGTGTATGTGGGGGTTTTATGCCAGCGTCATTTGGGTAGGTTCCCTTTCTGTTTGTTTATTACATTTCCATCGTATGGGAAACAGCCTTGCTAGAAAAGCTAGCCAACAGACTGAAACTGATGCAGGGGCAAATAGAAGAGGATGCCTTCACCCCAGTATATGGCTCCCCTTTATCACATACACAGCCCAACAAGGGAGTCTTCTGTGTTGAAGGTGCTTTCAAGCAGTATTACCCAACCTTGGGCCTCCAGTTGTTTTTGGACTACAACTCCCATCATCCCCAGTTAGCAAGACCAGTAGTCAGGGATGATGTGAATTGTAGTCTGAAAACAGCTGGAGATCCTAGGTTGGGAAGTGCTGCTTTAAAGGAAGGGTGTGAACCTGTCCTTAAGAGTTAACTGAAGCCTAAAACTGGCAGTCAGGGCTTCCCATAGCTCCACCCCCCTGGAGAGAGCTGTTCATGAGATTAGGAACACTGGAAGATACTTTACACAGAACCAGACCCATAAGAGCCAACTCCTAGGGGCTTAGGTCCCTTTACCACCCCCCAAAACAACACTTGAGGGGGCTGCCCCCCTGCCCAAAATTAATGAGCATTGCCATTCAAATGGAAACCTCTGGAATCAGGATGCTAAAGGGGTCATTGACAGAAGGCCTCTTCTTAGGTTCTTAGGACCATAGTATGAGTCAAGGCCATTCAAAGAAGGTTTTTAGTTGTGTATCTATGGCGGCGGCAGCACAGAGAGGCTGTCCCTCCCTCCCTCCCCACCCTGCTTCGATGAACTTGAAAGCAATTATTTACTACAAAACAGTGACATCAGCCACCAGGTGTCTCAAATAGCTCTGGCAGGCACTGCTGAGTATCAAATATAATTTGCAACTGCACCGTCACTGCAGCCTTCTCACCTCTAAACATAGGAAACTAAAATAAGAGCTTCCAAAACAGGGCAGAGGAGTCAGCTGCAGTTTTACAAAAAAAGAAAATAACACAAAACTCAGTGCTTGTTTTTTTTTGGGGGGGGGAGACGCACGCATAACAACGTTGCAGATTTCTAAAGATTTACTGCAGAGTGGTGGGGAGGAAATATCAGACAGCATAACCAGGGAAAATGTTCAAATCATGGTAAGAGATGTACGGAAGCAACCATTTCCATCCTGCTCTGTGTTTGTCTCAATCAGTGCTGTTTGCATTCTGCTGCAGTTCAGCTTCCACTAAAACCAAAGTTATTTCTCTCACTGTCCACTATGGTCAAAACGTATGGAATTACTGGGTGCAGATGGGTGGGCAGGGCACACAGAGATGGAACGGCTTAGAAAAACATATGGTTGGATTTATGACCTTTTCAAAAATGCTTTTTTAAAAAAAGTTTTATCTTTGATTGTTATAAGCTGAGAGGATGGTGAGGAAAGAGCAAGAATGGGTGGACCATGCTATCTCCAATCTACATCACTTTAAATCTGTAGGGAAACATGCATTTCTAAATGTGTGTGCAGAGGGGTGTTGAGTAAAGAACTGCACCGGATCATTTGGGAAGGGAAAAGCTGTGGGAGCAACTCAACTCCAAATTGCCCATTAGTCTTAGAGGTCTGGATCACGTCTGTGCATGTTGCAATTACCAACGATCAAATTCCTCAAGCATCGCTCGGAGAGGAAGAGAGATTTAGCTGCACTTGTTTTTCTTACTCCTCCCCACCCCCCAGCTCTTATGTATTTACAGTGGTACCTCAGGTTAAGTACTTAATTCGTTCCAGAGTCCGTTCTTAACCTGAAATTGTTCTTAACCTGAAGCACCACTTTAGCTAATGGGGCCTCCTGCTGCTGCCGTGCTGCCGGAGCCTGATTTCTGCTCTTATCCTAAAGCAAAGTTCTTAACCTGAAGCACTATTTCTGGGTTAGCGGAGTGTGTAACCTGAAGCGTATGTAACCTGAAGCTTATGTAACCTGAGGTACCACTGTATACCACTTTGGGCTTTTTAAGGAAAAGCAGCTGAAGGAACTTAAAAAAACCAAAAACCTTGCATTGACGGAGTGGAAAAAGAGCCAAGGGAAGGTTCTCATTGCAAAGCTGGTCTATGGAAGAATGCAGATGCTTCCTGCCTGCATCATACTTCATCATCAAGGTCCGTTTTGAGGAAGCAGGGAAATGAGCCTTAAGACAGGGAGCATGCACCTTAAACAGGGATGCTTGGATTTTGCAAGCCTGCATAAGCCACCCTTCCAACAGCAACCAAAAAAGGCACCCACCTCCTAGAATGACCCCCCCCTACAAGGAGGGGCTTTGTTTTTCTCACTGTAACCTTATTCACGAGGCAAAAAGAGAGATAAGTTGGCACGCAGCAGATAAAGCTGCTTGGATTTCTCTGCTTCTAATGTATTCTAATGTCCCGGTTCCAAAACAAATTTCTTTGTTCAATATTCATTAATTGCTCAGTTACCTTGAAATGAGAATTTTTGAGAGCCCGAAGGAACGCGTTAAAAGGCCGAATCAACAGGGAAGGGAGGGGGGAACCACACACACACCAAATCTTTGCAACCCCAAAGGGAATTAAAGGAAGAAAAATGGTATCCCTCCTGCCAGTTTTAGAGAGACACATTCTCCACATCTGTATTTATTCCTGGAGGTGTACAGCCTGAAAGGATCTTGGCAGGTGGGCAAACAAGCATGCGGGTTCTAGGACTGGCTGCCAATCAGATGCACAAGACTTGGTACCAAATAAGCCATCGGTGTTTCTCAGGAAGGAAGGCTAAAAGGGGAATGGCTCAGACCCTTTCTAGCCTGTGCCCTGGGGAACGAGAGTTGGACACACACATCTGCAGGAGAGAAGCCAAGGCCACAGATCTTCCCAGCAAAGGCTCAAGTGGAAGTGGCACCCCATTTTTGTCTGCTTGGTTGTTTATCATTCTACAAAGTATTTTACTTCCCTGATCCAGCTAACAGATTGCATACACCACAACAGTGCCACATTAGGGAAGGGCCATAGCTCAGTGGTAAAGCACCTGCTCTGCATGCAGAAGGTCCTGGGTTCAAACCCCAATGGCATCTCCAGGTAGGGTTGAGAAAGGACTCCTGTCTGGAACCCTGGAGAGCTTCTCTCTGGTCAGTGTGGACCATACTGAGCTAGATGGACCAATGGTATGAATCAGTATAAGTGTCAGAGAGGATGTCGGGAGTTGGTCAGCAATAACTCACAAGGTGTCAGTGAAGTTAACTCTTTATTCCAAGAAATGAAACAGTTCAGGCCTAGTGAGCACAGCAACTCTTCCCAATAGATCTTGCCTCAATGAGGCAGTTGCAAGGACTGAAGGTCCCTACTTTCCCACAGCTATCCCCCAGTTCCTTCCCAAGCAATCCTAGGCTCCTTTGTCTTGCCTCTCTTTGTTCCACCGTCTTCATACCTCTGCAGGTTATGGGAGACCAGCAGGGAGGGGAGCTGGTCACAGCAGGAGGGGAAGGCTACTTCAGCAGCCTGCCCCATCTCTGCTTCTTGGCCCCTCTCCTCTCCAATCTCTGCTTCTGCATCTGTTTCTGGACTGCTCTCCGTCACAGACTCTTCCTGCTCACTAAGTCCTGTTGCCTCTTCAGTTTCTGACACCTCCTCCTCCCAGTCTGCCCCCTCTTCTCCCTCTGACCACCCATCGTCACCCCACCTCCAATCCCAAGGCTCTGAGTCTTCTTCCCTTGGGGGGTTCCCCGACTGGTGCTTCTTATCACTCCTCTGCATCCAGCCACCCCATGACAACAAGGCAGCTTCCTATGTTCCATTATTCTAACCCAAAGCAGGGGGAGCCAATGCTGCGCTCTCTAGATGTTGTTGGACTACCACTCCTATTGACACCAGTTATTAGGGCTTATGGGAGCTGGAGTCCAGCAGCACCTGGAGAGAACAAGCTTGATCAACACTGATCTGAGGATGTAGGAGCAGCTAGAAGGCAGACCCCTTTTTTCTGTTCAACCCCAGGATGATGGGGGGCAGGCGGTTCTTGGCCATTTCTCCACGGATCAGGAAGGGCTATAGCTCAGTGCTAGAGAGCACCAACTGTGCAGGCAAAAGGTTCCAGGTTCTACTCCTGGCAGCTCCTCATGCTAGGTCTGGGAATGACTCCTGTCTGGAGCCCTGGAGCCCTGGGGCACCATCATCTGGTTGCATAGGCAAGGGATGGGGAACCTGTGACCCTGCAAGGGTTGCTGGTCTCCAACTCACATCAGCCACATGCAGGAGTGTGTGTGGTCAGAGATGATGGAAGTGGTGGTCCAACACCATCTAGCCAGCCCTGATGATAGGCAATGCTGAGCAAAATTGATGAACTGTATGACTAGATAGAAGGCACCTTCCTGTGTTCCAGTTCTCAAAATGCATCCTGGAAGTCTTTGAAAGCCAAAATGACAATGAGTTGCTCTCAAAGGCTTCATTTCCTGCTGCTGAATGCAACTGCAGCTAGAACGCAGTAGCAGAAGGGTTAAGCAATGAAGCCAATGAGAACTAGCAATTTCTTCTCACCTAAGGCCTTGGGCTATGGAAGTGGAGATTCAGCGATGCTTAAGTGCTAATGCATTTTATTAGGTGCTCCAGAAGTGCAGTTTATGTATTCCAGTATTCCTAGTCACACGGCACCCTCTTGTTTAGAATCACCATTGCTAATTCAGTTCCTTAGATGAGACTTCCCCAACCCGGTGCCCTCCAGATGTTTTGGACCACAGCTCCCATTTGGACAGATGTGCTGGCTAGGAGTTGTGATCCGAAAGATCTGGAGGGTGCCAGGTTGGCAAAGGCTGCTGCAGATGTTCTTTGGAAATCTAGCATCACCGGTTATGAAAGCAAAAAGAGAGATTGCTTTTGTGAATCACACACTGATCCCAGAGGACCAGGGTAAATTGAGCAGACTTGACATGTACATCACGTATGGTTAGAAAGGGCTAAAACTCCCCTCCAAGAAACCTCCTCTTCCTCCTTCCCCCAAAGAATTAAACAGAAAACAAGATGATCCAATTGAAAAAAGAGAGATAAAAATGACCTTAGAAGTCTACTGCCAGGGGCAAACTGTAATTATTCAGATGTTTTGAGTCCTCTAATTCAGAAATAGCAAGTAGTTCACAAATTCCAAATTTAAAAATAAACACATCACCTGATCTCCCTAACAGCACGTTCCCTTCCTGATATATCAACATATTCCACATTTGAGGGGGGAAAGTCATCATCCAAATTGTTGCAGCCAAAAATAAAAGAAATTCAGGAGCTTCTTATATAAAGCTAAAGCAGTACCCTGCTGGATCGAACCAAAAAGAAATCTAGAATCTAGGTCCAGTATCCTGTTTCTGGAGATTGAAAGATCTAAACTTTTTCCATGTGTCATTTTCATATGCACTCACTCAGCCATGGGTCCATTCCATTCCCCCACTAGGGGAAGATGTTTGTCCACTCCATCCGGTACTCAGAGGTACCAAGAGAAGAATCACAAAGATTCCATTTGGCTGCTTTATATTGAACCGGTCTTAGATTGACTCAGACCATTGCTCTATCTAGCCCAGTGCAGCCTCTTTTGACTTGCAGTGGCTCTCCAAAGTCTCAGGTTGAGGATCCTTTCCACCGGGGATGCCAGTGTATCCTGGGACTTTTGGCATGATGTAGAACATGTGCTGTGCCGTGAGCAAAAATTCCCCCTCCATCTCACATGAGCATGAATTAAATAGACGGGTGCAAATCCCTTCATGTAGGTTCTGGAAGGTAAATTCCTTGTTCATTATTGATGGCCTTTAAATAATAATACTTATAAAATGACCTTGTATGAATAAAAAATGCTTTAGCATTCACCTTAATCACAGTTCATAGGAACCACTTAAGGCAGAGTTTGCTAATCAGCTGACCTCTGTTCAGTAATCCAGTGCTGTCTCAAAGCTGCCCATCCCATTATTAACAGCAGTATCAGCACTGATCTTAACCATGTTTAATAGCAACCATGACCAAGTTTGTGTTAAACGCCACCCACATCTTAACTACAGATTGAAGCCAACTAGCAAACCATTGTAAAGAGGGAACCCAGCTAACCACAGCTATGGTCAGTGTTGATGACATAAACCTTAACCGTGCATTACACCTGCACCTGCCCTTTAACCAGGTGAAACCACCAAACACATCTCAGCCATGATGGTGGTGCAAAGGCTGGGGGAGGTCACACATGTGTGCATGAGACACAATACATGCCCCGTGGTGGGACTGTACTTTTAAGAATTCCCATTCCACTTGAGTTTATGGAGTGCATGCATGCATAATAAATATATACAATAATTAAAACTGTATCCACCCCCATTGTTCAGCCCGGACACTGAGATTCTCCTCTGTGGGTCTTCTGGTGGTTCGCTCACTATGAGAAGTGAAGTTATGGGGAACCAGGCAGAAGGCCTTCTTGGTAGTGGCATCCTCCCTGTGGAATGTCTTCCCTTCAGATGTCAAGGGGATAAAGAACTACATAACTTTTAGAAGACATCTGTACCAGGAAGTTTTTAATGTTTGATGTTTTACTATGCTTTTTATATGCTATATAAATAATAATAAAATTGTTGTTGTTGTTGTTGCCATTTTGAACACTGACCATACCCAGAAGGGCAAACTCCATTAAAACAGAGAAGAGGGTGGAGAAAGAAAGAAAGAAAGAAAGAAAGAAAGAAAGAAAGAAAGAAAGAAAGAAAGAGCATTTGCATTTCCATACTGTCAAGCAAATGATCACAAAAACGTCTTCCTTTTGCTAGTCTCCTTTTGGACACTTGGGTTGTGTGAATCTCGGGGAAGAAGTTTAACACCACCACTCCCAATGTCCATTATCTTCCCAAACCATTTCATTCTCTGTTCTTGCTAACACACAAACACACACTGCTCTCCTCCCTGCTGTTTCAGCCTAGCAGATTATTTGAAACTGAATACTTCCAGTATAACAGGAGCAAGATCTGGATTAAAAAAAAAAAAATCAGGGAAGCAATCAAATATGCAATAGATTCCATAAACTAATTTTGTGAGCACACCTGGGGTCTTTTGATAACGTCAGTTGCGTCTATGCAGCACGTGGATTAAAATTTCATAGAACCATGATTTCATCAGTCCCTAAAGTACAAAGGATTAATTAACAGCAAGGGAAGAGCTTCTAGGTTGAAAGTACAGTCTTATGGGGGGGGGGATTTATCTATCTTTGCTCTCCAGATGGCAGCGTACATGGAAAAATGGGGGGACTTTGATGAGAACACAACCCTTTACTACTGAAAGGTTTGAAATATGTATTGTTTCTGTAGCTAGGTATTTATACATATATTGTAAAGGGGCAATTTTATTCAGGTTGCTGCCAGGTGAGCAGAAAGTGGCTCCAAGAGACAAAGAAATGGGGGGCAGCTCCCCCCCCCACAACATGCACACCTCAAAAAGCATCAGAGACATGAGGCGTTCTTGAAAGTGACCCCCAAAAATTACCTTTAAAGGGGACAGCTTTATTTACTTACTTACTTACTTAAAAAACCTAGTTCTGCAGGATTATTGTAACAGCCTGTAGTTTCATAAGAGTTTATATTTAAAGTAGATAATTAAATAAGCAAATTAAATGAATTTGGATATGCAGAAGATATTAAAAAATAAAATTAAGGAACTGCAGAAAGAGGGGAAGGAAGTCAAACCTTGAAATGCTAAAATGATTGTAAAATTAATGAAATGTATAAATTTGAAAAGTATAAATACAAATATATTTTTTAAAAAAACCACACACACCACACAACCTAGTTCAGGACATCACACTAGTTTGATTATCTTCAATGCAATTTGAAGGAATTCAGAGACCCACATCACTTCATTTAATATTAGGACAAAAGCTTTGAAAATGGCTCTTTTGACATAGGGAAGAAAGTTATCTGAAACATTCTAAGAAAAGTTAGTTTGGTGGTAGCCACAAATCTCTCCTTCTCTCTCTCTCTCTCTCTCTCTCCCCCCCCCCAGTGCCTTAAAACTATGCCAGGTCCAGGATGTTGATGGTGCCTCTGCTGCTCATCAGAAAACCTATTTAGGAAGGGCGGAGCCATGCCACTGGCAAGACCCAACATCAAGAAAGAATTTCTCCTTCCTGCTGGATCCTATTTGACAAATTCTGCTGCCTGCAGACAGGGTGGAGAATTTTAGGAGACCTCCCCCCCCTTCTCAGTTCCAGCTATCATAGATCTACAGGGATGCCCACCATGGCAGATAGGTGGTGGCCTAATCAAGAGGAAGGTCAGACATCCCATTATTCTGGATAGAGAGCAAGGCAAGGCAAAGTCAGCACCTCTAAGAGAGGGCTTGGGGTAAGTTTCAGGACCACGGTTAGAGATACTGCTGCTGAGTCAAAACATAAAGTTGTCTTAGCAGTGTCCCAGAGCATCTGGCAGATCTTAAAAGCGTGGGCTGTGTTCATTGACTAGAGGCCAAAGTCCCGGACCACTGCATCTGGTCAGTTAAAAGGACAGTGCAGCCACTGGCTTCTTTTAGGCCCTAATGTTTCAGGGTGTAGGCATATCTCTTCAGGGCTCTACTGATCCCCTTAAGGAGTCTGATAACCCATCATCTAAGTCTAGTGGCATAGGTATTTCCTCAGGGTTCAGGGGAAATGTGGGCTCTAGTGGTCATGATTCCACGTGGGACAGACTAGAGAGTGGGCCAACCTCCCCTTAGGGCTGCCTTCATTGGAGAACTCTGATTCCAATGAGTGCTTGCCTGGGGCTGGGAGACAGTAGTAACATGTCCTATCAATAAAAGGATTTCTGCTTGTGAAATGGGATTGTCCCTCTTTCACTTCCCCTTCCCCTCACCCACTAAGTTGGTTCCATGGCTTCCTCTAAACCTCTGGAGCAGATCTGGGGAGGGCATGGAGGAAGATCCATTGAGCAAGCAGAAACCCTTGCACTTTGGGGATATGTTCCTTGGACACCGATCCTATTTTCATTCAAAAATAAAGAGCATGCTTGAGGCACCTGCTTGGGTCCCCTCCCAACTATATCAGATGAAACAAGAACTCAAGCAGAGGACCCACATTTATCATTGGCAGCTCTTCCGTCTCTCCAAACTTTAGGCCACAGAGGCGGGAGAGGAATTAACTTAGCAGATAAAATGGAGTAGGGAGGAGCAGGCAATTGTGCATTAAAAAAACAACAACTGGGAAGGGAAAATAGAGAAAAAACAGCACTCTGCTTCATGCAAAAATATATGTGCCGGACTTCAATTCCTCAGAGGAAAACATCCACTACACCCAGCGCTCACATAGCTCAGCAGAAAAGCAAGCTCGTGCTGGAGTTTGTGTAGCACAAGTGGCCGAGAGACAGACTTTTCTTTTTCCCTCTCGTCCCCAGGAAGATAAATTAACAAGCTGTCAGCAGAAGACAGCCAAAGCAGTTGTGTTTCTGTAAAGGGGCAGTGGAAGTGTCTTTGATTAATGAAACCTTAATACTTGGTCGTTAGGAAGCCTTTCTTCAGACAGGCCAAGGAAGATAGATCCCTTCCAGGCAAGTGGGCCTGGAGAACGGGAGAGATTTCCCAGGTTTCTGCTCAAATGGAAAGGCGTTGACAAGATAGGCAAGGAGGGGGAAGAGATGCACATGGGATTCCTTCAAGAGTAGGAAATGAAGCTCTTTGCACAGAATTTCGTTAGTGGAGATCCCAAAGGACACAGCACTTGCAGCTCTTCTCAAGGAGGGAAAGTGCCACCGTCTTAGGCAAAGAAGTGGTTGGCAAGGGGGTGCCTAGAGTTGATAAAACCAAGATATTATCACCTATGAGTTTAAGGGCAGTGTGGAGACAGGGAGGATATTTCAACAGGAAAGCAGTGAGCCTTCCAGAGTTCAAATTTGGAGAGGTGGCCAGGGCCAGGCATATGCCACCCAGCTACAAGATTTGAACCACAGGTTAAAGATGGGGGAGAAATTTGGTCCAGTTTGCATCTGGAGGCAAACCTACCTAATTCACACTTTCAGAAACAATATGCAGACTGAAACACAGGGATCCTTCAAAATTAACACTTCTACGAATGTTGCAATGCTTTAACCAAAAGATGGCCTCAAATACACATAGAGTGGGGCAAAGAATGCATGTAAAATTTGTGGAAAAAGCATGCATTATGTTGGAGGAATTACTTTGCAAAAATAGTCACATTGGCCAAAAATATATATGCTAAAATGCTGCTGAATTTCCACAAGGACTTTGAAAAATAAAATCATAAATTGATATGGAAATGCGACGGACTGAATTTAAGACTAGGGGGGGGTGAGAAACTCAGAAGAAGCAAGCAGGCAGATTTATCCACTGTTACCAGGTATCCACGTTGAGGAAAGTCTGGAGAGTCAGGCAGTTCCCTTATCCCAAAGTTAAAATCTTGCTGCCATTGCAGCTGCTCCTCCCTCTTCACTTTCATTTTTAACTTAGGAGGGGAAGAATTTGCCCTGGGACATCCAGCTGCTGATGGCTCCTGCAACATATCTCAAAAAGGCCTTCAGTGCTTGGTGGGAGAGGAAAAGAGGATTGCAGCAGTTCACAGATATGCAACTCTGCTCCCCAGTGATGACTAACAAAGCCCTGATACACCCTTCCTTGAACCTGGCACACCACAACTCCCACCAGCCACAGCCAGGTTGGAATCAAATCTCTACTTGGGCAATGGGGTTGTTGTGAGGATCAAAGGGGGCTGGGGTTGTGTATACAACCTTCAGTTCCTTGAATGAAAGGCAGGATAATCAGGGCAACCATTGCAACTTCCATCTGCAAAGTTCAGGCTGTGAGTGTTTATGTAGCTAAAGACGTAAGATGGAAATATTCCATAAGGAGTGGGGAGAAGCGCTGCAAAGGGAATTCCCCCAGGGGGGAAACAAAAGCAGCAAGATGGATATCCTGCCTTTCCTCCAGGCAGTTCAAACTGCCTATGTGGCCCCCCTTTCCCTTTCCAACCTCACCCCTGTGAGGTAGGTTAGGCTGAGATAATGTGAAAGGCCCCAACAAGTGTGGATTTTGAAAGGGCTTGAGAGAACACCTGTGAGCATTGAGGAGAGAGGCATAAATTGGGAGATCCCAAGTGATGGACTACATGGAATTGGCAGAAATGACTGGCAGAATTCGTGACCAGGGAGAAGAGTCGGTGGAGGAAGACTGGAAGAAATTTAAAGACTATTTGCAGTAGCACTGTAAAATTAAGGAATGTTAAAATGACGTTTGATTGAAAAGAAGTGGTATTGGTAAAAAGATTTTTAAGAAAATGTAAATGGGGATTGATAAAGGATAAATGCAAGAGGGTAAGGATTTGCTGAACTTAATATATGAACTGGAATACAAAATGGGAGGTGTGAGGAGGTCAAGAAACTAGCGAATGAACTATAAGAGATGAAAATATTAATTTACTTTCTGTTCTGTTTTTTTATTTTTCTCTTTTTTCTTTTTTCCTTCTTTCCTTTCTTTTTCTAATGGTTTGTTACTGTGTATTTTTATATGTTTTGTTTTTGTATGCTTTTATTCTTGAAGTCTTCCTCATGTTTAAATCTTGAAATTTTTTATTGTCTGTGAAACTTTAATAAACATTATTTAATAATAATAATAAAATTGGGAGATTCCGACACCAAATCCTTTCCCTTTTGTTTTCAACTTCCGAAATAAAACTGATAAGCAAATCCAAAGAACATCTCAGAACTAAGGTGACTACTAAACTGCTATGCATGTATTCTCCAAAGAGTCCTGTTTAACAATGCATCTGCCAAAAACATAATCATAAAGCTGAAAAATCAAAGACCTGCTTTTCAAAAGCATTAGACGCAGATGCTCTTCAGAACTAATCAGGTCATTTATTCAGGCAAGTAAACAAGGAGCCTAATTGCCACCTTCCATCTCGGAAAAACTTGGCCAGCCACGGCAGAGGCACAATTTGTTTTTGATGCAAGATACTTGCTCTTTCTCTCCTCCCAAAGAAGTTCTTGGATTGCACAGAGCAAGAGAAACAAATTGCTTACGACTACGCACTGCAAGAACGCTTCTCAAAATACCCTTCCTTTAAAAGATCAGATCAGCACATGGGGGGGGGGCAGGGACAAGCGGACGGGGGGGGGCATACTTGACTCGAGTCCTCATATCCTGACTTTATGCCAGAGTCCATTACAAAGTCATCTGATAAAATGAGGCACAAGGTTCTGCCCCCCTCCTGCACCAAATAAAACATTGTTTCAGGGCAAAAGACCTGTCAAATCAGGAGGTGTCAAACTAGCTTGTGTAAACTCGCTCCCTCAGGAGTTTTCAATATTACATGGTACACGGTGGTCTCAGCAAAGCTCATTCATAATGTTTGATTTGGCTCCTGTTCCAAAACCACATTAACACACACACACACACACCTCAATCTGCACAGGAGGAAGCAACAGGCTCAAGCGAAAATTACTCTGGAAACTTTTTAAATGCTAAATCGAGGGTAATTTCAGGAACAGTACAATACAGTTAATGTTAGTGCCTGGAAGGACACTGCGGTTAGCAACCCGTGCCAGGACTTTTCGTGGGCTCACTAACAGCGAGGGGCAGGGAGGAGGGGGGAGAGAAGCATTTAAGGAAACGAGGCCAAGTATGCCAGGAACGCTTGGATTTCTTTGTTTAAAAGGCTGGCATGTTTTATGGCAATGCTGGAAGAAAGCTACACGGAACCATCCCAAACTCATTCCTCCTTAAACACATGGAGGGGGGGGAATGGAAGACTGCTTCAAAAACTAGGTGAGGGGTATGTGCATTATCGGGCAATCAGAATGGGATGCAAATGCCAGACAGGGCAGGGGAGGACCCAGGTACCAGGTCACCCAGAAAAGGAGAAGCAATAAAGTACACCTTTACACAGTGATTAGTTAAACTATGGATCTCACTCCCAAATGAGGCAGTGATGAGCACCAGCTTGGATGCCTTTCAAAGAAGCTTGGATAAATTCACAGAGAACAAGGCTGTCAAAGGCTACAATGGCAATGTTGTACCTTTACTGTAAGAGGCAATATGCCTCTGAAAACCAGTTGCTGGAAACTGCAGGAAGAGAGAGGGCTCTTGGGCTCAGGTCCCGCTCAAGGGCTTCCCACAGATATATGGGCAGCCAATGTGAGAACAGGACACTCAACTAGATGAGCCACTGGCATGTTCCAAAATGCTCGTATGTTCTTACATCGCAGGAAGGTAAGGAGATGCCTTATGCCAATGTCAGATTCAAAAACACAACAGATCAAATTTTTATAGACCAGCATAAAAGGGTGGGATACAGTCATTTAAAATCTGAAAAGCATTTTGGAAAGCTAAAAGATATTAAAACAGAAGGTGAATATAAAAGTCTATAAGAATGTAAAAGAAGCTAAAAGAAGGGATAGGAGCATTGGGTGGTTTGGAAGAGCAGAAAAGGTTGATATATAAAAGATTTTAACTATTAATTTACAGAGTTTGTGGCACAGGTCATCCTCCAACGAATTTTGAGCACTGCTGTGCAGAATCTAGCAACATTGTATGTTGTAGCAGGACTGGTATCTGAGAACAGCAGGGAGGTATAGAATGCCATGTGTGCCCTGGGTACTTATGAAGTAGTGGGGAAATCAGGCTAATACAAATGTCTCTGTAATACAGGCACTGCAGAAGGACATGCTCTACTGTTTCTATTTGTCCCGAGTCACAAAGGCATTGTCTCTCTTGGTAGTCAATCTTATTATGCCATGTCACCAGCTCAGTTTTGTCTACAATATCTGGGAATGGCTCTCTGGGGTCTGAGGCAGGGGTCTTTCCCTGATCCTTCTTATGGAACTGGGACCTTCCACACAGAAAGCTGTGTCCCTTGTCCTTGAGACACATGGTCTCCTCTGTGTGTGGTTTTCCACCCAGCACAACCAAATGCCCACTTTCCGCCCAAAAGGACCCTATCCACATTCCATGGCTGACCTTCCCTCTCATCAGTTCTCTAAAACCTCATGGTGGCTTTTGAGAGCAGGAGCAATTGCGCACATGTCACAACATCTCCAACTTTCCAGTAAAGGGCTTCCCCACCCCCACCACCCTGCTACCCACCACACAATTAATTATTTTATGAAGTCACAGGCCCCTGCACCCAAAACACACCCAGCGCCCCCTCCCCTCCTTCACCCCGCACAACAGGTTCCATGCAGATCCTAGAGCTTTTAAATTATACTGTTAATGAAAGCAAATAAAGGCAGTTAAAAGGCAATTTGCTCAATTGGTGTTAATATTTAAGCACAGCATGTGCAAAGACAAGATCGCAGAATTCGAGGATTTTTTCCTCCCCCCTGAAGAAAAAACTTTTCGCCCCAGCTGAAAAGGGGGAGGGAATCAAATGCGTGTGGTGCTGGGTATGGGGGGCTTCCCCCCTTCATCTTCCTCAGCATCAGGTAATGAGGCTTTCTATTAAGCTGAAATTCCCCGCATTAAACTCATTCGTTTCTCTTATGCAAAATTTTCTTTTTTTGCTTGAACACTTTATTGACAATCTTATACAACAAATATAATGCACATCTTCTTAACTAGACAAGAATATAAACCATATAAACAAAAAGCATATACAAATAATACTCCATTTGTTTACGGACATTAAACTTATTCTGTATTTTTACTCTCTCTTATTTTCTTATCTATTTATTAGCATAAATTAAAAGAATGTAGTTGGACTTCCTATCATATCCTGATGTGTATTTTCTTTCTGATGATGAATGTACCTTACATTATTACCTTATCTTTTGTTTCTCTTATGCAAAATTTTCAAACTATTAACAGCAATCCCCAACTGGGTGCCCCTCTAGATGTTCTGAAACACAACTTTCACCACCGCTGGGGTTGATGGGAATTATGGTCCAAAACATGTAGACGGCACCCACTTGGGAAGGCAGATTTGGAAGATAAAAGTCAACTTTAGGGGGTGCTTCCTGGAATTAAACTGAGCTGGCTCACTACCCTTTCCCATGTCCTGAAGTAGGTATTCATAGAATCACAGAACTGAAGCAGACCAAAGGGGCATCTAGCCCAACCCAAGGCAGCAATCTGAAATCCCTTTCAAGAAGTTATTTTGCTTCTTTCCTTCTTACCTCTTGACATCTTCCCTCCTTGCTTTTTAGCAAAGAAACCAAACCGGGAACTCTGATTTTTGGTTCTCACATTTCCTCCCACCTTTACCAGCCATGTTGCATTCCCAAGAAAGAGATGGATCGATATTTTGGAATGAGGTTGCTCAATCCCTATGTTGACATGCCAGTTCTGGTTCGTTGCAGTTGAGACGGGTCTTACTTTGCCTGCCCACCCAGTTCCTATCCTCCAAGAATAGGAACGATCAAGGACCAGTTCAGAATGCAACATGTAGAGATGCCCACTGCAATTTCTCTTGCTGGGAAATCCTACCACCACCACCAGTTATGCCCAGTTCAAGGCATCTCAAAGGGCTCATCCACACTTCTCATCCCACTCCTTTCCCCTGGGAAAACCACTGTTTGGTGCTCAATTGGAGAAAACAGCAATTCAGGTCTTCTCCAGGTTGCTTTTTGCTCCGATTTAGCACTAAAGAGAGGGCTCTCCCTGGGAAAGGAGTGGGGCAAGGGGAAAACCACTCTGACAAGCGGAAGTGTGGACAAGCCCAAACTGTACATCAGTGGGTTTAAACTGGTTTCAGCTCACAGATAGTGTCAGAATGGTAGGACAGCTTCCCATGAACTTTCTGGTCCACCAAGCTGAGTCCCAGCCTGGCACAGACCTTAATCCCACCCCCTTACCAGTGCTCTCAAGGCATCCAGAAGACCAGTTGGGGGGGGCAGACGGACTTGAAGCCCAATGAGACAATGTCCTATCTCCTTCCTTTTGACTTCCCCACAGAGAAGTCAATGTATACAGAACTTTTTTTTGTTGGATCAGGCAATCAGAAAGTTGAGGAGGGAGGCTTCTGGTCCCCAGTCCCCAGATGTGGGGTGTTCACATAGCTGCAGTCCAGAGACCATGCAGGTGCTATGCATGCAGAAAGTCCCATGCTCAATCCAAGGCAACTGCAGGAAGGACTAGGAATATCCCGGCCAAAACCCTGGAAAGCTGCTGCCAGTCAGTTAGACAATACTGAGCTAGATAGACCTGTGATCTTGTTGTTGTTTAGTCATTTAGTCGTGTCTGACTCTTCGTGATCCCATGGACCAGAGCACGCCAGGCACTCCTGTCTTCCACTGCCTCCCGCAGTTTGGTCAAACTCATGCTGGTAGCTTCGAGAACACTATCCAACCATCTCATCCTCTGTCGTCCCCTTCTCCTTGGGCCCTCCATCTTTCCCAACATCAGGGTCTTTTCCAGGGAGTCTTCTCTTCTCATGAGGTGGCCAAAGTATTGGAGCCTCACCTTCAGGATCTGTCCTTCCAGTGAGCACTCAGGGCTCATTTCCCTAATCTTCTTGCAGTCCATGGGACTCTCAAGAGTCTCCTCCAGCACCATAATTCAAAAGCATCAATTCTTCAGCAATCAGCCTTCTTTATGGTCCAGCTCTCACTTCCATACATCACTACTGGGAAAACCATAGCTTTAACTATACGGACCTTTGTTGGCAAGGTGATCCCTTCATGGATCACCTATGATCTTAGAAATCATACAATCATAGAGTTGTAGAGTGGGAAGGGACCCTGAGGATCCTCTAGTTCAACCTCCTGCAATGCTGGAATATGCAGCTGTCCCATATGGGGATTGAACCTGCAACCTTGTCATTATCAGCACCACACTCCAACCAACTGAGCTACCCATTTGGTCTGACTCAGTATAAGGCAGCTTCCTAGGCTCTTACAATTCACTGTTGTTGTTTTTCAAAAGGGGAGGCTCCCTTTTCTCAGCTGCCTACTGTAGGGCAAAAGCTGAACCACCAGGTATGGCTTTTTTAAGATGTAGGGGGGAAATAGGAAAGCCTGGCTTTATGTGCACATGGATGATCTCTCTCTCCACACAGAGAGACAAAAACTAGCTACAAATAAACAAACTAGGAGAAATAGAGGTGGAAAAATCCTGAACACTTTGAAGATGCAGAAGCAATTGTAAAATAGAATAGCAGGAATGATCTGTTGATTACAATGCATTGCTTATTTTCTTTAGCACGCCATCAATGCACATGGTATCATACGAAGCGCTGTAAAGGTTATAAAAGGTTTCTCAACGGGCTAGGAGTCTTTCTAGACACAGCCAGGCACGGACCCTGCTGTTTACGGGAAGAACAGCACCAGAGACAATCCACATGGGGGAACTGCTCCCTCACCCCACCCCCAGCTGTTCCCGCACCAGCTACATTCGACCCACAGGAACCAAGCCGGAAAGGATGTTTATGTTAGTCTAGTTTGGGGGGCTGTAAGACTCCCAGGGGAACACATTCCTACACCCAAAAGCAGGGCACAATGTATACAAGCCATCTGGCCTGGCTGTGGGGGGTGGGGGGGACAAGGACATGGCTGCCCCCTGCAGATGGCAGGCCCTGTTTCAGTTTTAGATGGTCATGTGCTTGCATGGGCCAAAAGCCAAGTCCAGGTGATCCCCTCTATCCTCAATGCACAAAGTCTAGCTGTGATTTTTCAGCGGTAAGCAGCATGAGCTCTGTATCTGAAGGAGCATCTCTCCCCCCCCAAAATCGTTCTACCCGGACACTGAGGTCCAGCACCGAGGGCCTTCTGGCAGTTCCCTCACTGCGAGAAGCCAAATTACAGGGAACCAGGCAGAGGGCCTTCTCGGTAGTGGCGCCTTCCCTGTGGAACACCCTCCCACCAGATGTCAAAGAGAACAACAACTACCAGACATCTGAAGGCAGCCCTGTTTCAGGAAGCTTTTAATGTTTGATGTATTATAGTATTTTAATATTCTTTTGGAAGCCACCCAGAGTGGCTGGGGAAGCCCAGCCAGATGGGCGGGGTATAAATAAATTATTATTATTATTATTATTATTATTATTATTATTATTATTATTATTATTATTATTATTAGTTCAGAGATACCCTTCCTGGCAACCAATCTAAATGTATGCAAAGAAATGCATGCAAACAAACAAAAAGGCCCTATGAGGAGTGGTTGAAGGAGCTGGGTAAGTTTAGCCTGGAACAGAGGAGATTGAGAGGAGATATGATAGTCATCTTCAAATATCTCAAGGGCTGCCACATGGAAGATGAGGCAAGCTTGTTTTCGCCTGCTCTGTAGGGTAGGACCCAAACCAATGGCGTCAAGTTACAAGAAAGGAGATTGCGACTGAACATCAGGAAGAACTTTCTGACGTTGGAATGGTCTCCCTCTGGAGGTTGTGGACTCTCCTTTCTTTTAAGCAGAGGGTGGATGGCCATCTATCTTGGATGCACATGGCTGAGCTGCCTGCTTTGCAGGGGGTTGGAGTAGATGTCCTTTGGGTTCCCTTCCAACTCTACGATTCTATGAAACACAGGCCAAGGGAGTGGAACTGGCTAGGCCTGGAGCTGGGTTTTCCCCCTCGCTCCAGCACCCAGGGCGGCCTGGCTTAATAGACTACTGTATAACGTAACCATAACTTTGATATGCACTGGGAAACAAAACAAAAAAGTGTGGCTCACTTTATTGCAATATTCACTTTATTGTAGGGCTGCCATACTTTGGCCCCCCCCCTTTGGGGGGCAACCCTACTTTATTGCAGTGGTCTGGAATTGAACCTGCAATATCTCTAACGTGTGCCTCTATAAATCCAGCTGATGCAAGATAACATGGTAGGCTAGGATTCAGGATACAAAGTGTGGATAACAGAACAGGCCAACTGGCTATGGGTCGCCGAGAAGGAAAGGACCAGAATAATTCAATCCTCAGACACACTTCGCAGTACACAGAAGCGACTGTATGGTGTGTGATTTTTTTTTTAACGATATACCTAACCTTTTGCAAATGCATCCCTTCCAAAACAAACACTGGCAAGTTTCTCTTCCCATAAGCTCTTACCCAAGAAGATACACCCTGAGACTGTAACCACTGTAACCAGTTACAGTGATTTCAGAGAGGCAGAATTTGAAAATCATAAAAATTGGCAAGCTGCATAATTAAAAATGTGCTAATTGTGGATATTTAAAACGTGGGAAGTCTATTTCCTCGGGGGGGGTGGTCTGAGGAAAGTAGCTTTAGAATTAATATTGCAAAATTTCTCTCTGGGGTAACCTGGATTGCTCACCAAATTGGCATTAACTCCTTGTTCTACTGGTAACAAGGAAAGCTGTTTTCCTTTGTGAGTTGTTGGAAGGCTTTAACACACACACACACACCATCTCTCCCCCAGCTGAGAGTATGTCCATTCAGTCAGACTTAAGTGATCACTAACTACACACAAGCCCAGTTTCCCCCTCCCCCGCTCCTCGCTGAATCTAACCCCATGAGGTCATTTACTCAGACAGTGGGAATCGGATTGTACAATAAGACATCTTCCAGAGCAGAGCTTTGCTAGGCATTTACCACAGCACTCTCGGCAGCCCTGGTGAAAGGGCATTTTTACACATTCACAACATACCAGTTCTCAAGGTTGTTTGTAGCAGCAAGCACAACAGTTTCCAACTCACTCTTTAAAAGGGAAAGAGAAAAGGAGTTCTTTTGAAGCATATCCGATTCACAATAAACGAAATGAATAAATAAAAACTATCACGGTCAAATCTGACAGAATTGCAAATGGAGTAAAAATAAGAACCTAATTTTTAGTTTGACTAACACACAAACACACACTGGGGAAAACTGGATGCACATACTCCAAGTTAAAGCCCCATTTGTGCTTCAGTGCCCATGCTGAGCTCCTAACAGGGTCCGCCGTTCTTTTCTAAGATCCAACCTGGCAGAACATATTTTTTGAACAATTTGCTACAGTGGAACCCGGAGTTTGGATTCCCCAAATCTGCACAAGATTTGTACGCATTGCCCAATGAGCATTGGGCTTTCCCATTCACTATCTTTAAGATATTGCATTAGGACTGTCTCTCCCTCCGCCTGCCCCCCCCCCACTCGCCCTGCTACAACAGGAGCTTTTGGCAAATGAGACCTGGTTTTCTAATGGCTGGAAATATTTTGTACACTCTGCTGCTCCCTCTGAAGCGCCTTTGTCACAGCCAGGGTCTCTGAGCTAAAGCGTGTACCAAAAGACCATCTGTAGCCACCGTCTTTACAGAGAAGTTTAAATAGAAGGATGAATGAACACAGGAATTAATGAATGACGAAGCCGTATGGTCCCACTCAGCTGCCCACACTCACATGTGGCATTCAAACCCTCCCAGCCTTCTGCTACAATGGGCAAGCTTCTGAAAAAGAGACAGAGACTGACAGTTTTAACATACACACGGGGAAAGAATAAGAATGGCAACTTGTGGCAAGGTTCCCACCAGATTAAGCCACTTCATCCAAGTTAGGAAAGGCACATTTCATTCCCGAATTAGAGGGTGGGCAGCCAAAATGGACATACAGACTCCAAAACTGCTGACAACGTACAGAGAAATCAAGATGAGACTCCTCTGACGTTGGAATTATGTTCATTTTACTACATCTCTGAAAAAGGAGGAAAGCATCACTGCTACCATCCAAGAACTGATAGTTCTATGCCAGCTCTAGCCTTTGTACTTAAAATATTAGCAGGACATTGTTTTTATGTACCTTTGCAGTGTAGATAAAATAAAAAAAATTCCTTCCAGTAGCACCTTAAAGACCAACTAAGTTAGTTCTTGGTATGAGCTTTCGTGTGCATGCACACTTCTTCAGATACACAGAAGAAGTGTATCTGAAGAAGTGTGCATGCACACGAAAGCTCATACCAAGAACTAACTTAGTTGGTCTTTAAGGTGCTACTGGAAGGAATTTTTTTTATTTTGACTATGGCAGACCAACACGGCTACCTATCTACTAGTGTAGATAAAGTTAGGGATGACACCACAAGACATATGCTCACTTGCATTTCTAAAAAAACATGCAAAGAGTGGATATGGCCAAAGGAATCGTCTAAAAGTTGCCAGCCCCTTGCAGAAGGTCAGAGCTACATACTGATGCACAAATCTCAAAGATGTTCCCACCTGTAACCTGGTCTCATAGTCTCATCTGAACCTTCCAATATTGCAGGGGCGTGGAGCAGGGGGTGGACAGGCACCTCCAATAATTTCCCCCTTGCTTCCCTAGGTGTGTTTTTCAAATGTAGCCAGGGAAACACAACCTATGAAGTAGCCCAAGGACGGAGGCTAGTTTGATGCCCTGGGCATCATCGCTTGACAGCAGCACAACTTCTTGCAATGTCACTTGAGAGCTGGGATGCTGGATAATTCCAACGACAACAGAAATAGGAGTGGAAATAGCCGGTGCTCACTTTTTCATCCCATGTTCAGAATGGAAATCAATCCAGCGAATGCAATTGGCTTTCACTGTTGCTGTTCCTCTCAGCTTGCAAACGACACATTAATTGATTACCCCCCAGACTTCTGCGTTGTGTTTCCTCTGCACTAAAATGAATGAAGCAGAATAACTTCATGGAAACATTATGAAATTTCACCACAGCCGACAGCAAGGTGAATATTGTAGTTTTATGGCAGCAGCTGCATGGCAGCAGCATGGAAACAGTGTTGTGTGCCACCAATACATGTGGGAGGAATGGAAAATGATGCCTTCTTGAATCCATGCTTGAGGGACAAGGCTGGGAGAGTCATCAGGTCCCTGAGCGGACCTATAAGAACTCAGAGGGGTTCAGACTTCCCTGGAGCAACCCCTGCTTCCTGGTGAGCCCTTAAAGGTCCAGCAGTGATTGACTGGCTGCCTTTAAGCCAGATCTCTGTTATCCAACACCCATGTCCACTACCTTCAGTCTCCACCCGCACATTTTCATGCCTCTGGCCATGGATCCTCTCCCTTGACAGCCATGCACCCAGAGCATCCTTCCAAGGACAAACATTACAAATGTACTTTTACTGTTGTGAAAACTTTAACATTCTTCCTTTTCATTCCAGAGTATGAACGGTAGCAAAAAGTTGCAAGAATCCAATAGAATATCTGAAAAGCGGGTTTTTAAAAGAATGCAAGTTCCATCAGAATCAAAGCCCCCCCCCCAACAACTTTAAAAACTGAGAAAGGGAAATGACATCTGCAAACCCACAGAAATGGGCTGATTTTCTTGGGAAATCCGTATTCCACAGAGCAAAAGATCAGCAGGCACAAGCAGTTCAAAGATTGCTGTTCTGCATATAGCACCGTAAGGCAGCAGAGAGTGTGGTACAGATTGATGAACCATGGAGGCTTCCCTTTAACCAGCATGGGAAGGAAATTTAAGGGGAAAGCATATAAAAGATCCATTAGGAACTAAATCCAAACCTTCCTCACACAAGAAGCAGTAGCAGAAACCGCCACCGTCTTGATGTAGTTTTTAAAAGGTCTTTCTCAACTGACAGAAGAACAGCAGCAGCTTGGAGATTCCCCGCCAGCTGAGCCAAGAACGGCAATCTTTTTCCTACATTCTGCCTTCACCAGGAGATGTTTGTGCCTGTTTGTTGTCTCCAAAATTGCCAACTAAAGGTTAATGCAATACACGAAGCAGAGCACTTCTCAATATTAGAATGCTACTTTTATTTTAAAAGCCATCATGTGTAAAAACGTTAGTGTTTTTGAAATTGCATTCTTGGAGTTAATTAAATGGACAATCTTTTACACATAAAAAGTGAGAGAAAGCAATTAAAAGCTAAACAGAGAGAAATGCTTTTGCGGGGAGGCGTGCTCCACACCCCCGCTCCCCAGAATCCCCCTGCGTTCACTTCTTGCAAAAACGCGGGCCTCCGCGGAGCGCTGGCTGCCCAAATGTGGCTTTTAATGGCACCCCCGGTGACAGTTCCATCAGTGTTTATTTCCCTTCCAAGTTTACCTGGGAGACTTGGTGCAGCCCAAGCAGACTTGCTTAGGTGGAAAACGCATAGTGCCCACAAAGAAAGAATGGCTGGCAGCTTCTGGACTGAGGAGCACGGTGGGTGCCCCTCAGCAGACCGTTGTGCCCCTTTCAGAGGCAAGAATGTGTGCCGTGTGACTTGTATGCTGTGTGGAAAAGAATGTGGCTTGCAAATGTCTAAATATGAGATAATTGGCATCAGATAAATCTGCAGAATGGTAGCCACTGCACGGATTGACACAAATGCAAATGCACTTGCTGTCCTGGGATGCAAAAAAGCTCTCTCAGAGTGTTGCCAGGATGCAGCCAAACAGCACCAAGCACCACATCCTCATGATGCAATGATGAGAAGCTACCTATATCTCAAAGTGTGACCACATATCTGATATCCAAACTCATGGGAATCTGCCTTACACCCAGAGCACTGGTCCATACCCTCCAACATTTCTCCAATGAAAATAAGGTAAAGGTAAAGGTACCCCTGCCCGTACGGGCCAGTCGTGTCCGACTCTAGGGTTGTGCACTCATCTCACTTAAGAGGCCGGGAGCCAGCGCTATCTGAAGACACTTCCGGGTCACGTGGCCAGCATGACATCGCTGCTCTGGTGAGCCAGCACCAGCGCAGCACACGGAAACGCCGTTTACCTTCCCGCTATAAAGCGGTACCTATTTATCTACTTGCACTTAGGGGTGCTTTCGAACTGCTAGGTGGGCAGGAGCTGGGACCGAAAGACGGGACGTCCTATTCCATCAAAATAGTAGTAGTAGCAGTAGTAGTTGTAATGATGATGGTGGTGGTGATATTATTTATACCCCACCCATCTGACTTGGTTGACCCAGCCACTCTGGGTGGCTTTCAACATATATAAAAACATAATAAAACATTAAACATTTTAAAACTTCCCTGTCTAGGGCTGCCTTCAAATGTCTTCTAAAGGTTGTACAGTTACTTATCTCCTTGGCTCAGGGGTCGCATAACTCCATACCCTCCAACATTTCTCCGATGAAAATAAAGACTTCCTAAGGAAAAGTGGGACATTCTGGGATCAAATCAGAAACTGGGATGGCTTCTGTAAAACCCAGGACTGACCTGGAAAATAGGGACACTTGAAGAGTCTGCTGGTCTATATAACTCAGCACTATCTACTCTCACTGGAAGTGACTCTCCAGGGTTTCAGGCAGAGAGGGATCTCTCCTGGAGATGCTATGGGGGGGAAGGGTTCAACCTGGGCCCCTCCTGCTTACAAAGCAGGTGCTCTATGAGTGAGCTAAGTCCCTTCTATTCTCAGCTAAGGCACCTGGCCATGTGGTAAATGGCATGGTGTGTTATTATCCTCTTCCAGTGGTACACGGCCAAGAGAGAAACTGAATAATGTGGCACCTGCTGGGTTCTGTGCTACCTGTGGAGAGGCCTGTCACAGACCAGCGACTTTGAGTGCTTTGGGCTCCTACACACATGCATATAATGTGCCCCACGTGCCCAGGCACAGCGCAGCAACAGTGGCTAGTCCTCATGCCTGCAAGCCTGGCAAACAACATTTGCCAGTTACTGGGCACGAGCCAGATCTGCTCTTCAGCACCCTTTGCAAACCTCCCTTGGGTAAGTTCAGCAGCATAGTATGGAAACATCTTGGTTTTGTGCTTTTTGAAAAACCCAGTTTGCTGGACTCAAACCTCAGCAGCTGCCTATTCTCAGTAGTCAACAACGCACATGTGGTCACCACTATTGGTGTTGTCTCCCCGCTGCCGCCCCCCCCATTCTCTTTCTCCTTTTGAAAAAGTGCTCAGCCCAAATCACTGTGACAAGTTGCATAGAGCTGCCTGACACTTCCTTCCCCTTTAATTAGCAAGTTTTCTACCCATTTTGGTGATCTTTAAGATATTACCTAGAGGGCGCAACCTTATAATTTGGAGCAGGAGTCAATTTGCACACACCTGGCCACAGAGAGAATCGGGACTCCTGCGAGGGACTGAAGAAGAACCAGTAAATGCCAAAGGAGAGTTATCTGGGAGGCCGATGAACCAGCTAAATGACAAAAGGGAAATCTCTCACTCTTTTTCAATCCCAAAGTGAGCTGAAGTAGGAAAGGCTGGCAGCCAGGAAATTCAGTTATTCAGGATTTCCCTGCTGCTCTTTCAGTAATGCCTTTACTGAGACCTCTGAGTCCATCTACCGCATTGAGAAAGCACCTCACGCAGTTAATAAAAGGGCAGTGCGGAACGGAAACAGAAATGAAATAGAAGTGAAAAAAATGCTGAAAGGGTTTCCCCAACCCACACACCTCCAGAAAGGTTTCCCCCCACCCCCCACACATTGCTCTGAGTCATGGTTCACTGCAAAGCCCCACAGTGACATCAGCAGATATCCACCCCTCTCTTTTCCACAGTTCTGTAATAGGTCAAGCAGAGGTTCAGGTAAATTGGCGCAGGAAGTGTCTCACCACCAGCGTGAAAGAAAGCACGACCCAGCAAGCTACCGTACATGGGCCTTCCCCTGCCTAGTGCGTTCCAGGTGCAATGAGACAAAACTCTGATCAGCCCCAAGGGGCACAGCCGTTGTGGACTTCCATCAGCACCCAATTTCCTGGCTTGCTGGAGGATGGGAGCTGGAGTCGAAAACATCTGGAGGGGAAGGCTGGGAAGTGTGATCTCAAGGCATGGCAGAAGAAGATGCTGTGGGGTGGCAGCACCCTTCCTATTGGGTCCAGTGCCATAGAAAGGGAGGGGGAATAAAGTTTTGAAGACTCCTGATTCGACAAGCTCCACAAGGGGAGGGACCATGGCTCACTGGCATTGCAGCTGCTTTCCATGTAGAAGTTCCCAGCTTTAGCTCACATATCTGAAGGCAGCCCTGTACCGGGAAGTTTTTAATTACTGATGTTTCATTATGTATGTGTGTGGGGGGGGGGCACACAAACACACAGTGCTTTTTTCTAAAAAAAAATGTTTAGGGGTACTCTCATTTTGACTCAGGAAAATCACCATTTTATAGTTCAAATCAGGAAAAATAAATACAGTAAATGGACAAAAGTACAAAGATTCACAAAATGTTTAGGGGTATGCGTACCCCTATGTGCCCCCAGAAAAAAGCACTGCATATATGGGGCAACCCAGTCAGATGGATGGGGTACATAGGAGCCAACTCCTAGAGTTTAATGTCCCTTCGCCCCCCAAAAAATATTTGAGGGGGCTCCCCGAGCACTGCCATTCAAATGGGGTGTGTGTGCTGTGTCTTGTGACCAATTATGTGGGGCAGGGCTTACCTGGGTCCCCCAATAAGTACTTTATTCAAGCGGGCATTCCTGGTAGAGTATAAGTAATAAATTACAGTTTATTTACTTAATCTGTTCTAGAAGTCCGTTCCAAAACCAAAGCGTTCCAAAACCAAGGTGCAGTTTCCCATAGAAAGTAACGTAAAATGGATTAATTCATTCCAGACTTTTAAAAACAACCCCTAAAACAGCAATTTAAAATGAATTTTACTATCTAGCGAGACCATTGATCCATAAAATGAAAGCAATAAACAATGTACTGCAGTCACACAATCAATCAATCAATCAATCAGTAGCTGAACTGGGTTCCACACAGTCACAAAAACAAAACAAAAAGAGCTGCAAAAACAAAAATGCAAAATAAATAGCAAAAGCAGATAGACCTCAGCATAACACTCAAAACCAGCGGTTCTCAACCTGTGGGTCCCCAGATGTTGTTGGACTACAACTCCCATCATCCCTGAGTTCTGGCCTTGCTAGCTAGGGGTGATGTGAGTTGTAGTTCAACAACATCTGGGGACCCACAGGTGGGGAAAGGCTGCTCAAAATGGAAGCGTGTCACTCAAATAGGAAGTGTAACACGCAAAACGGAGCACATTTGGCTTCCGAAAAAGCTTCACAAGCTGGAACACTTGCAGTGTTTGGGTTCAAAGTTGTTTGGGTTCCAAGTTGTTTGAGAACCAAGGTACCACTGTATTATTTTATTATTATTCACAGAAGCTGTGCTTAAAAGGGTCTGGGTGATGGGAGAATCCTTGGCCTGACAGCCCAGAGAATGGCTGCTAGTCAAGAGTTCTGGGCTACAAATGGAGCACCAACAGCCCAACCTATTATGAGGCAGTTTTAGATGAGTAGATGGGTAGATGGGATAGATGAGATAGATACATAGATCTGATATGAAGGAGGGAGGGGAAAAGCATTGCACCAAGGGGAAGCTGGTGATAACATACACCATGTGAGAGGCTCTATTGCCTGGTCTGATCAGGCACTGGACCCTCCAAAGTCCAAGGCTGATGTCACAACTGACGTGGCAACTCCACCCCCAGTGGGATTTCTTTGCAGCATGGATGAATCAGCCCATTTCAGTTTCTCACAGTGTCTCGTTTTTCCAGTCTAAAGTTCAGTTTATCACATTTGCAAATCGATTTGTAATTTAAAAAAAAGTTATCACAAAGAGATTTTAATACTTTCTTATGCAATTATACACAAGACAATCATAGAATTATAGAAATGCAGAGTTGGAAGGAACCACAAGAATCATCTGGTCCAACCCCCTGCAATGCAGGAATCTTTTGCCCATTCATAAGCAGTTCCCCCTAATATAATGCCTTTCAATGTGTTACTTTCCCCAATAAATGCATTATTATGCACACTTCCACCCTAGCTTGCGCACTTTGATCCAATTTTAGGGAGCATCCCATATGACAGTTTTCCAAAACTTATGGGTCTGCCTAAGTATTAGCTAGCCTTCATGTAACCAGTTGGCTAACCAAAATATGCTTTTGGTTAGCCAAAATATGGCTAGCCAAATAATGCTTTTCTGAGATCAATATAAATCGCATCCACGATCCACTAAACAACCTAGCCGAGAAAGAGAGATAAGTTTAGTCTGGTGAGCCAGAAGAGGGAACTACTTTTATTGGCACAGAAATTGTAGAAGTTTGGTTCCTTCCTGCATGATTCCATAACATTAGAATTTAATGTAGGTGGAGTTCGTGCTCTGCTTCCTTCCCAGACCAGCATCTTCCTTTGCAGAAAGTTGTGGGTTTCAATTTTATAAAGAGACCATCTTGCAGCAGCACTCACACCGCTAAGGTGGCACTAAGTAAATCCTCAAGTTCTCAACAGAAATATGCTTATTGCATCCCATCACTGATACTGCAACCCAAAGTACAAAGGAAAGTCATATGACATTCCAATTGGAATGACGATCCATGTTGACGGCAGCAATCCTTTAAGGAGCAATCCTCCACTGGATATGCGGCAGCAATCCTTTAAGGCAGTGTTTCCCAACCTTTTTTGGGCAAAGGCACACTTGTTTGATGAAAAAAATCTCGAGGCACACCACCATTACAGCCCCGTGACATCAGCGCGCAGCGTCACGCCGGGAGGGACGCACGAAAGTGTAAGTTTCAATTTTTTTCCCTCCCCCTTGCCGGGGAACCTCCAAGCTTTGGGGGTGGGGGGGAGGAGGCAGCAAAGCGAGGCAGGAAGGAGAGCGCGGCTTGGCTGGGTGAGCTTTGGCAGGGGCAGGGAATGAGAGCCGCGAGGCGGGCGCTGCGGACGGAGGCGCTGCCCGCTGAGCTCGCAGGCAGCCAGGCAGGCAGACGGCGAGAGCCCCGTGCTGGGCGGCCTTCCTCGCCGCCGCCGCCCCGCCTCTCGCCGCCCGACTCGCCCGCCTCCCTCCAGGCAACATCTCGCGGCACACCAGGCAACATCTCGCGGCACACTAGTGTGCCACGGAACAGTGGTTGGGAAACACTGCTTTAAGGAGCAGGAAACTCAGTTTTCTCTCATTATCTGTGTAATGACAAGAAGATGGAAGCCTATCTCTACGTCAATAAATACTATAGGCACTCACCAATCCACATTCCATCAGAGGTATTCAACTCCTCTAACAAGGGCGCGAAAACGAGTGCCTGTTATCTTAACCCAATAAAACATGACCTCTGCTTTAGGAAAGAGGTAAAGTTCAGTATTGATTGGCCATTCAATAATCTGCTCATAATTACTATTATCTTGCTGACTTCATCTCGTTAAGAGGTCAACAATTTTGCGCACACACACACAAATTCTTGCAAACCATGCTGTTTGATTGCCAACTTCATATGTGGGCCAAAAGATCACTCACTCTTGATGTCTAATTTTATAGTGCTTTTTTTTCCCAGAGAGGAGGTGGGAGAACAATATTAGCAGTCATTAAATTTGATTTTACTTCACCTCTTGATCCTTCAGATTATAAAAAGGCAGAGTCAATGAGAAGTATGTGAGGGTCAGACTGCCTGGAGTTAATTATAATGCTCCAATGATACAAGCCTACACTGCTGTGTCCCACTTAACTCTCTTCCTGTGGGACATCTGCCAGTTTCAGCCTGCTTGTCTCACTCTTTATAGAATCAAAAAGGTTTCCCTTGCATTTCAGCCCAAATGCTCTGCGGTCCTGCAGTCCTGTGATGTGCAGTCAGGGAGAGGCTAAACATGGTTTGGATGGGTCTTCCAGTGATCCTCAATGCTCAGGACTCAGACAATGCACAGATCAGGGGCATGCAAACAGCATCGCTGAACCCCTGATTTAAAGTCAAGGAGATCTGCCTCAAGAACTTCCAAACTGGGTTAATGATTGGCACTTAATTGCCAGCACCAATGGAAATCCTTGGAGAACAAAATGCAAAGCCAAGACCTCAAAGCATGACTCACTCCAATGGTAGCGTGACTTCCTTACATTTGCTTATCTGGCTTGGATTTATGGCATGTCCCTATCCAAAATCTCAAGGGAGGTAAATACAATGTTTTCTTATCTTGGATTTCTGGAGTGACCTTTCATCAGTTACACATGAACATGTGAAGCTGCCGCATACGGAGTCAGACCACAGCTGCAGTTGAATCAGAGAAGACCAGCCTTTGTCAGCCTGGAGCATTCCAGATATTTTGGACTGCAACTCCCACCAATCCCAGCCAGCATGGTAAAACTAGGAGATGGCCACCCAAGCATGTGCCCCTGACCAATACCAAATGCTGGAGCAGGAGCTAAGCCAGAGAACTCAAGCAGGAGCTGGACAAAGGCCCTTGACAGGCAGCTGTTAATATGGGATGGCACCATAGCTCAGTGGTAGAGCATTAGCTTGGCATGCAGAAGGTCCCAGGTCCAAATTCCAGCATCTCCTGCTAAGGATGGGCAAGACCTCTGCCTGAATTCCTGGAGATCCACTGACAGTCAGTGTAGACAATACTAAGCCAGATAGACCAAGAGTCTGGCTCATTATAGGACAAAGTTCCTATAACCCTGTGAGCTGCCTTGCACTGACAACACAGTACCAACCTCAGCCCTTCCTGGCCATCTGCTAAGTCATAATTTACAGCTGACTCTTCTCTGATGCCTCCCTCCTCCTGAGGAGACCCCAGGAGAGAAAGCCTCCTGGCAGCCTTAGGTCTCTAACAGGTTCTTCCAAATCCACACCTGTGGAGTGGTACACCTTTTCTTTTGAGGAGGTCATATCCAGGGTCCATGTTGAGCAGGAGCCTAATATCCAACAAGGATCTGAATTTGGTATGCCCCAGCTAACCACAAGACCCACTGGCCCTGCCATAACAGCCACCACTTTTCGCCTTTAAAAAGCCAAGAGGTAGTATGGAGACCTTTGTGCAGGGAAAGCAACCTAGAGGATCTGTTAGGGAAGTAAACCAACAACAAAAAGCAACTTCAATTTGTGATTTAACAGACTCCTTCCAATGTGTTTTGGTGCCTCTCTAGGCTCCATGTGCCAGGCCTGTTTCGTGAATTACAGGGCGCAACTCATTAAGCACTCCTGAGCTTTCCCCAGATGGGTTAGACCTTTCAGCCCTGGGTTATTGAGAGACACGCCCAGCATTTCAGCAGAGCCAAGGGCATCAATTCAAGTTCTTGCTTTCGCTTTTTGGTTTCAAAAAGGGAGAGGGATTTAAAAAAAAAATAAAGGGGTGTGTGTGGGTGTGAAGCATTCAAACACACCACATAGAAGGTGCTTTCCTTCCAACAACATGGAGAAAAGCAAGGATGGAAAAGCAGAAGAAAGAGGAAGGAGAAGAGACAATGGCAGGAGAGACTAAAAAACCTGTACAACACTGTGCCGGACATGTTCACAGAGATTATTCCCTTAATAAATGGGTGTAGTTAGGGGTCTCATCATGAGCTGTGTTTGTGGATGCCCTAACAGGAGGCAAATGAGCCCACAAGATACACTAGCACAAGATACAGTGGTGCCTGTTATCTTAAATAGCTTTGGGAAAGGTACCCAGAAACTTTCTGCTTGTTCCTGGGGCAAGCAGAAACCATTCCATCCACCCTTTTTGTAGTGAAGGCTGGTGGGCTGCTACTCCACAGGGTTCCAGCGGCTACAATTTTGGCTCAGCTAGTAAAGTGAACTGTGAATCTCCCTCTCTCTTATCGATGGCTCAATGGTTTCTCCATACACAAAAGTAACATATTCCAGAAGCACCTTTTGGAAACAATGCAACGGACTGGTGGACAGGACTCAGTCCTGCTGGTTTTATTGTCTTAGAAAAACACTTCTCTGCAGACATACCCTCCAAGTTCTTCTGCCATCTTATCATGCAGTCAACAACTCTGGTGGAAAAAGGCATGCAAAACAAACAGTGGTCTTACCTAGTGCGATTTTTCTAGAAAAAGAGGTGCCAAACTCACCATGAACGCCGCCCCTGTTTTCTTATCATGGCAAAGATGCACACCTGAGTGGTGCTGGAACTGAGTTCTGGTGAGTTCCAGCTGGGGGAGAGCCCTGGTCTTCCACCTGTGCCCCCCCTCTACTTGCAGGTATCCTCATCGCCACCACCCTTAATAATTAGATTGCAACACGTTCCGTTAACGGCTTATAATGAATGAAAAGATTGCTTGGGAAGAGAAATCGAAAGGTTTATAGGTGTGGAACGAAGGAAATCAAAGCAAGAGAGGGATGGGAAAGGAAAGAGAGAGAGAGAGAGAGAGAGAGAGAGAGAGAGAGAGAGAGAGAGAACTCAACAAAAAGATAAAGTAAGACTCCACCAGACCCTCCATTTTTGGCCAGTCATCTTTCCAGACAGCTTGACTTGCGCTTTATAATCAAATCTTGCCACTCATGTTATTTCATAGTTTACACATTCTGTTCGGAGGTGGCGGGTGGGAGGAAGAGACAGACTTCTCTGACGCCGAGACATCAGTGTTCAAAGAGCGTAATGCCATACTTAGGAAGGGAGAGAAATCAATAGCTGTTGCACCTTTTCCCAGTAAGATCACGACTCTGTTTTAGGAGGGGGGGGGGGCTTTCTGAAATGTAGCCTTAACAAACAGAACATTGCTCAACCGTTCCAGAGGCGAGTGTCATAAACAAGCAGGCACATGGCAAACATATTGATTTCCTCAACCTTATCACACAGCAACCACTGCTCAGTTACCAAGCTACTTTAATATGTAATTTACTGTGAGGAGAGAGAACAAGGAGGAGGGTGCCTGAAATATTTACTGTAGAAACTAAAGGGGGGAGAGAAAAGGCTCAGCTGGTGCCCAGTGTGTAGCTTAGTTGCTGACACTGTATGTGTAAAAAGATGGGAGACGTCAGGCACTGCCATTTGCCAGTTTTCACCAGTGGTTAAATGTTTCCCAGCTTAGAAGCAGGGGTGGGCGAATCAATCCGTTTTGGTTTCTCTCCATTTTTCGCTCTTCCGCTCTTAAATTCAGTGTTCCACATTTCTACATCAGTTTGCATTTTTTAAAATTCCTCGTTAAAATTCAGCAGCATTTTAGTGTGAAATAACCCTGATAATACACATTTTCAAATGCAACAGGCATGTTTTTTTTTTGGCAAGGTTTCCCCTAATATAATGCATTTTCTGTATGCGTGTATAATGCATTTTCACCAATATGTGCATTTTATATGCACTAGTATGTGCATCTTTGTACATATTACTTGATTGATTCATCATTTGAGTTTACTTATATGCTGCTTTTCTGCAAGCAGCTGTGCCCAAAGTGGCGAACAGAACTGCAAAATTCGGGGAAGTGCGAATTTTGAGGGATGGCTATGTTTTCGTTTGAACGTAAGACAGTGACGGCCAAACTTGGCACTTCAAGTGTTTTGGGACTGCAATTCCCATCATCCCTGACCACTGGTCTTGTTAGCTAGGGATGATGGGAGTTGAAGTCCCAAAACAGCTGGAGGGCTGAATTTAGACATCACTGACACAAGAAGAGCCTGCTGGACCAGGCCAATGGCCCATCTGGTCCAGTATCCTATTCTTCCAGTGGCCAACCAGATATCACAACTGTGAAACCTGCAAGCAAGACCAGAGCACCCTCCTGTCCTGTGGTTTCCAGCAACTGGAATTCAAAAGCACTCTTGCCTCAACTGTGGAGGCAGAGCATAATCATCAAGGATAGTAGCTTTTGAATTTGCCCAGTGCTCTTTTAAAGCCATCAAGTCTGCGGCTGCCACTGCTTCTTGTGAGAGCAAGTTTCATAGTTTAACTATGTGCTAGGGATGCAGGTGGCACTGTGGGTTAAACCACAGAGCGTAGGACTTGCCGATCAGAAGGTCGGCAGTTCGAATCCCCATGACGGGATGAGCTCCTGTTGCTCGGTCCCTGCTCCTGCCAACCTAGCAGTTCAAAAGCACATCAAAGTGCAAGTAGATAAATAGGTACAGCTCCAGTGGGAAGGTAAACGGTGTTTCCGTGCGCTGCTCTGGTTTGCCAGAAGCGGCTTAGTCATGCTGGCCACATGACCTGGAAGCTGTATGCCAGATCCCTCGGCCAGTAAAGCGAGATGAGCGCCGCAACCCCAGAGTCATCCATGATAGGACCTAATGGTCAGGGGTCTCTTTACCTTTATGTGAGGAAGTCCCCTTTTTTGCCTGCCTGAATCGTCCAAGCTTCAGCTTCATTGGATGAGTACAAGTTCTTGTGTTAAGAGAGAGGGAGAAAAACTTCCCTCTTCCAACTTCTTCCATGCATAATTTCATACACTTCAACTATGTCACCTATCGCCTTTTCTCTAAGTGAAACGGTCTCAATATCCTTTTAGTGTATTAGCTGCCCTGGTATAGAAGCCCTCTTGAGGCTATTGTATGCAGAAAGATGGAACACAAATCAATAAACTAAGTGTATTATTATTATTATTATTATTATTATTATTATTATTATTATTATTATTATTATTCATTCTGTTCCTTTGTCACTTTCCTCAATAAAGGTGACTTGAGGTGACTTACATTGAAACCAGTTAACACAAACACAACCAACAAAAGCCTTAACTATGCATCTATGCAGAGAAAATATCTCTGTGAGCTTTTAAAGCTGAGATGGGCCAACATCGCACAGGTGCCATCAGCTGGTGCTGACTTTCTCAAGTGATGAAAATGCACCTATGAACCTCACTTTAGTTCTTGGCATGGGTGGTGCTGTGGTCTAAACCACTGAGCCTCTTGGGCTTGCCAATCAGAAGGCTGGCGGTTCAAATCCTCACAATGGAGTGAGCTCCCGTTGTTCTGTCCCAGCTCCTGCCAACCTAGCAGTTCGAAAGCATACCAGTGTGAGTAGATAAATAAGTACCGCTGCGGCGGGAAGGTAAACGGCATTTCCGTGCACTCTGGTTTCCATCACTGTGTTCCATTGCTCCAGAAGCGGTTTAGTTATATTAGCCACATGACCCGGAAAGCTGTTTGTGGACAAACGCTGGCTCCCTCGGCCTGAAAGCGGGATAAGCGCCACAACCCCATAGTCGCCTTTGATTGGACTTAACCATCCAGGGGTCCTTTACCTTTACCTTTTTACCTAGTTCTAGGGAAACTGGGCCTACCTTGCTCCTCCCAGCTGTTGCAATGGCCCATTCTCTTCTTCTCCGCTTCCTCTGGTCCCAAGCCAAACAACATCTCCCCAAAAATGCCATCCAAATCTAAAGCACCTCATCCCAAAAATCCACCATTGATGGTTCGCTCTGCTGCTGATGAAGCAGGAAGAGGACTCTTCCCAGATCTCCACCTGAGGATCTACCTGTGTTGGTCTTGGGCAGATCTCCAGAAACACCATCCACTCCTTGGTTACACATGGAACTTGGCAATACCTCTGGGGCAAAGGCACATTTAACAGATGACTGCCTCTACACACAGCAACACATCAAAAACAAAAACAAATTCTGTCCTTTGGATGCTGCTTGTTTGTTGTGACTGGCTGGCTATGCATTTATTTATTTATTTTTAAAAAACAACCTGTGAACCGCCGTTCATCCAAAACTGACTTCTCAGCATCATCCCCAAAGAGATTTAACAATTTTGAAAATATACAACACAATAAAATTAAGAGGAACAAAGGCATCCAAGCAGCTAAAAATATCACCATCTAAAATGTCTGAGGCAAATAGATCAGGTTTTTAACCTAGTGTCAGGCACGATCGCCCTCAGGGTGGCAAATCCACAGTTGGGGAGCCACCACAGAGAAGCCCCCCTCTTTGCAACCCACACAATGTACTTTTCTGCTAAAGATGGAAGATAGAAAATGGGTTCTTTGGAAGGTCTGGGCTGGCTGGTACAACGACGAGTCCTAGGAATATTACAGTGCTTTTAAAAACAGTTTCTAAATTTGCAATGCCGTTTGTTTTTGTTTTTAATTTTACATGGCTGCTTTTATCCCCACTGCTAGCCATTTGGGAAGCCATTTGATTTCCTGAGATTGGGAACCCCATGGTTGTTGTTGTTTTAAAAACCCCAACAACTATAAGCCACCCTAAGCCCAGGAGACAGAGGGGGTACAGGCAAGCACAGAAATGAGAGCACCCAGAGGGAGAGGGACCACTGCCTGAAAGCCTGGGGAGCTGCTGCCAATACTGAGATAGATGGACCCAAGGATCCGATTCAGTGTAAGGCAGCTCCCTAAATTCCTGGGAGCATTGGCCATTTTGCCTCGGCTCCTAAAACCACCACCATCTGCACCACATTCACCCAGTCAGAGACGGAGAGGGAGAAGATGAAAAATAATCATAATAAAAAGGAAACAGACGGCAATTCATCAGGTTAGGAAAATAAAGCTTGCGGACCCGGCAGTGTCAGCCAAACGCCAGCCAGAGATGGCCCAGACGTTACAAAAGTACTTGTGTTAGGCTGCGAGGAAAACGGCGGGGACTGTTGGAAGCTGCTCACCGGAGCCAGAGTTCACCGGAGTTCAACATCAGAAGCGTGCAGTAATAAATGATTCGTAACGTATGGTAAATCTTGCTGAACAGTTTAATGGGGAAATTAATGCTTTAACCAAGCAAAGCCCTTTATGAGGCGAAAGTGTTACAAGGCTCAGCCGCGCTCAACGTTTGAGCATAATATGCCGGTTGAAGGGGAAAGGGGAAAAAATAAGTTAATGTTTCTGCAGCTCCAGGTACACACGGATTAAAAGAGGATAAATGGCCTTTCAGGCGTCTGGGCCTTCAAAACCAGGAAAATTATTTATTTTGCCAATAAAAACGAGAGCAACACAGTTTATGTGGCTTTTATTGTGAACTTTAAACAAAAAGGAATTGTGTCCACACGGAACAAGCCGTCTACGGCGCGGGCGTTTTGATGCTGCATGTTCAATAAATCTGCCCGGCTACTGGCCTTTTTCAGGGTCCAGAAACACACTTCAATTAACAAGGTGCAGGAAAGGTCAATGGGATCTGGAATGCAGGAGTCGAGGTGGAAGAGGGTTCCTCTGAGGATGTGCAGAGTGCTTTTTCTCTGCACTCACTAAGTGCAGCCAGCATCAGAACTCTGGGAATGGCAGATGGGCACCTCCAGGTCCTCCTCATTTTCACAAATGTGGGCAGAGACAGACAGTGTTCTTAGAAATTAAGAAGTAACTGCTTTTCTTTATAATGATAGCATAATATTAAGACGATTATATGGATGTACAAAGCCATTAAGAGTTTACATTTTCATAGCATAAACTTTACACACACACACACAAACCCTTAACCCTCCTCCCCCTTTTAATACATACAGCATCTTAAGTAGATCTTCTGGAATTTACAAGATAAATACTGGTAATTTGATTCTTATCTCCTTTAAATCCAATTCTAAGCCAATTCCATGTAAGGGACACTAATTATAGCCTACGGGGGAATGAAAAAAGGTAACCTATCAGCGCGAATGCGCTCAGAACACTTAAAGGGGTATGGGATGCTGAAAAGTTAAATGGATTTCAAAGCTGCTCTTTCGTAAGGGCTGTAATTTGTTAAGTGAAAATTATTCTCTGCGCCCGCTTCCTTGGAATCACACGTGCGCTGGGTAATCTTATCAAGGCTTTGCGGAAAAATGCACCAGGCTGCCGAGGCGGATGGTTGGGCAGTCCTGCCCTGTTTATGCTCACCAATCTCTTTAAGGCTACCCGATCTTGGAGCAGAAGGCTGGGGAGTGGGCTCAGGACTTTACGCTGAAGGAAGACCCCTCTCCCCACCACCCCAAATGTCCCCTGCTTCACCCGTCACCTCCCGAGATCAGAAAAGGAGCTGTGAACTCACCACCCACGTTCACAGGCAGGAAACTTGCATGTTCTGCTTCTAAACTTCCCAGAGGAATAGGACTGACCACCACAAAAAACAGGATGCTAGATTGGGTGGACCCGATCCAGCAAATGTGGCTCTTAACAAGTGGCATTTTCCTTGAAAGCAAATCAAAGTTAAAAGTGGAAGAAACTAAACTCGTTGACTGCCAGGGATTTGAAAGGTGCGAGGAATTTGCTTGGTTCCCATTTTAATGCAAAAGCTAATGCTTCTGGTGAAACACGCGACCACAGCGCACGGAAACGCTGTTTACCTTCCCACCGGAACAGTACCTATTTATCTACTTGCACTTTGACATGCTTTCAAACTGCTAGGTTGGCAGGAGCAGGGAAGAAGCAACAGGAGCTCACCCCGTCATGGGGACTCGAACCGCCAACCTTCTGATCGGCAAGTTTTAGGCTCAGTGGTTTAACCCACAGCGCCACCTGCGTCCTAAAAAACGCCTGCTTACAGCTTACCATTTCCTTCTGGCCTTGAAGAAGTGAGCACCCTCATCTACTACTATCTCCCTTCATGCCCCTTCCCTTGTGTGTCTTGTCATTTTACTTTGTAATCCGGAAGGCAAGGCCTATTGGTATGAGCCACTTTGGGAGACAACAATTTTCTGAAAAGTGGGATAAAAAAAATATATGGGACAGAATCCATCATTAGTCATATTCAGAATAGGACCACTAAATTAACAAATTTAAATCCATTGATTTCAGTATGACTTAGTTGGTCATCACCCACAGTAAATTAATAACTGCACCTGTTTCTATAAGGAAAGAGGCTAGCTATAGAGAAAAAATTCACTGCTGGATCCACACGTCCTTCCCCAGTGTTTCCAGGTGGGAGTTGATCACAGAGAGGGTTTGCCCTCCAGGTAATCTTGGACTCCAACTAACATCAGCCTCAGCTATGATGGTCATACAGAGAAAAGGTGTACATGGTAGAACTCATGGGCATCCAATGAAGCTGAATGTTGGAAGATTCAGGACAGAGGAAAGAACGTATTTCTCCACACAGCACATAATTAAATGGAACTTGCTCTTGCAAGAGGCCACCTATCTAGACTTCCAAAGTGAATTAGACAAATTCATGGAGGACAAGGTAGGAGGGAGAATGCTCTTGTACTCAGATCCTGTTTGAGGGTTGCCCACAGACATCTGGTTGGCGACTGTGAGAACACATTGCTGGACTAGACTGTTAGACTGATCCAGTGTGTGGGGAAGAACATATGTATATTATGAGAAGCGTGTGCTAAAATTGTGGAGAATTTTGGGTACAGATTTTCTTTATATAAAGAAATGTGCTGAATAAGATTGGGGAAATGAGAAACTGAGAGAAACAGAAATTGACAGGTTTGCCCAACCTGACTTCTAAGACTGATGATACTTAAAGGTAATGGGACCCCTGACCATTAGGTCCAGTCGTGGCCGACTCTGGGGTTGTGGCGCTCATCTCGCTTTATTGGCCGAGGGAGCCAGCATACAGCTTCCGGATCATGTGCCAGCATGACTAAGCCACTTCTGGCGAACCAGAGCAGCTCACGGAAACGCCGTTTACCTTCCCACCGGAGTGGTACCTATTTATCTACTTGCACTTTGACGTGCTTTCGAATTGCTAGGTTGGCTGGAGCAGGGGCCGAGCAATGGGAGTTCACCCCATCGCGGGGATTCGAACCACCAACCTTCTGTTCGGCAAGTCCTAGGCTCTGTGATTTAACCCACAGTGCCATCCGCCAGCACTAAAAACTAGCGAGGGACAGGACCCAGCACCTCTCTCCTCTTTCCTTCTATAATGTACCGTATTTTTCGCACTATAGGACGCACTTTTTCCCCTTCAAAAATGAAGGGGAAATGTGTGTGCGTCCTATGGTGCGAATGCAGGCTTTTGCTGAAGCCTGGAGAGCGAGAGGGGTCTGTGCGCACCGACCCCTCTCGCTCTCCAGGCTTCAGGAAGCTATCCCAAGTCTTGCAAGCCCGGCGGGATGTCCCGCGGGCTCGCAAGGCTTGCGGGCAGCAGCCTGCACCCAAAAGCTGGGGACAGCGGGGAGGTGCAGAGCCGCCACCCCGCTATTCCCCGACGTGATCTGGAGGCTGGCGGGGGGAGAAGCAAGCCTGCTTCTCCCCCCCCCCCAGCCCCACAAGCTCGGGGGATAGGGGGATGGCGAAGCGCCGCCATCCCGCTATTCCCCGACCTGATCTGGAGGCTGGGGGTGGGAGAAGCAAGCCTGCTTCTCCCCCCCACCATCCCCACAACCTCCAGATCAGGTCGGGGAATCGCGGGATGGCAGCGCTCCGCCATCCCGCTATTCCACGACCTGATCTGGAGGCTGGGGGTGGGAGAAGCAAGCCTGCTTCTCCCCCCCACCATCCCCACAACCTCCAGATCAGGTCAGGGAATCGCGGGATGGCAGCGCTCCGCCATCCCGCTATTCCACGACCTGATCTGGAGGCTGGGGGTGGGAGAAGCAAGCCTGCTTCTCCCCCCCACCATCCCCACAACCTCCAGATCAGGTCGGGGAATAGCGGGATGGCAGCGCTCCGCCATCCCGGTATTCCACGACCTGATCTGGAGGCTGGGGGTGGGAGAAGCAAGCCTGCTTCTCCCCCCCACCATCCCCACAACCTCCAGATCAGGCCGGGGAATAGCGGGATGGCAGCGCTCCGCCATCCCGCTATTCCACGACCTGATCTGGAGGCTGGGGGTGGGAGAAGCAAGCCTGCTTCTCCCCCCCACCATCCCCACAACCTCCAGATCAGGTCGGGGAATAGCGGGATGGCAGCGCTCCGCCATCCCGCTATTCCACGACCTGATCTGGAGGCTGGGGGTGGGAGAAGCAAGCCTGCTTCTCCCCCCCCCACCATCCCCACAACCTCCAGATCAGGTCGGGGAATCGCGGGATGGCAGCGCTCCACCATCCCGCTATTCCACGACCTGATCTGGAGGCTGGGGGTGGGAGAAGCAAGCCTGCTTCTCCCCCCCACCATCCCCACAACCTCCAGATCAGGTCGGGGAATCGCGGGATGGCAGCGCTCCGCCATCCCGCTATTCCACGACCTGATCTGGAGGCTGGGGGTGGGAGAAGCAAGCCTGCTTCTCCCCCCCACCATCCCCACAACCTCCAGATCAGGTCGGGGAATAGCGGGATGGCAGCGCTCCGCCATCCCGGTATTCCACGACCTGATCTGGAGGCTGGGGGTGGGAGAAGCAAGCCTGCTTCTCCCCCCCACCATCCCCACAACCTCCAGATCAGGCCGGGGAATAGCGGGATGGCAGCGCTCCACCATCCCGCTATTCCACGACCTGATCTGGAGGCTGGGGGTGGGAGAAGCAAGCCTGCTTCTCCCCCCCACCATCCCCACAACCTCCAGATCAGGTCGGGGAATAGCGGGATGGCAGCGCTCCGCCATCCCGTTATTCCACGACCTGATCTGGAGGCTGGGGGTGGGAGAAGCAAGCCTGCTTCTCCCCCCCCCCCCACCATCCCCACAACCTCCAGATCAGGTCGGGGAATCGCGGGATGGCAGCGCTCCGCCATCCCGCTATTCCACGACCTGATCTGGAGGCTGGGGGTGGGAGAAGCAAGCCTGCTTCTCCCCCCCACCATCCCCACAACCTCCAGATCAGGGCGGGGAATCGCGGGATGGCAGCGCTCCGCCATCCCGCTATTCCGCGACCTGATCTGGAGGCTGGGGGTGGGAGAAGCAAGCCTGCTTCTCCCCCCCACCAGCCCCACAACCTCCAGATCAGGTCGGGGAATCGCGGGATGGCAGCGCTCTGCCATCCCGCTATTCCGCGACCTGATCTGGAGGCTGGGGGTGGGAGAAGCAAGCCTGCTTCTCCCCCCCACCAGCCCCACAACCTCCAGGCTTCAGGAGAGCCCCACCGCCAGCCCCACAAGCTCGGGGGACAGCGGGAGAGGCGCAGCGCGCCCTTCCCGCTGTCCCCCAACTTGGTTAAAAGGCTGGCGGGGGGAGAAGCCTGCTCCTCCCCGTCGCCAGCCCCACAAACTCGGGGGACAGCGGGAGAGGCGCAGCGCGCCATTCCCGCTGTCCCCCGACTTGGTTTGGAGGCTGGCGGAAGGCTTCCTCCTCCCCCAGCCCCGCAAGCTCCCAGAGCGATGCCAAAGCTGCGCGCAGCTTCGGCATGGCTCTGAGTCCCGTTCTGGGGGAGGGGGAAGCTCGGGCTTCCCCGCCCCAGCCCCGCGCCTGGCGGGGGGGGGATAAATTTTTTTCCCCTTTATTTCCCCCCCCCCAAATCTAGGTGCGTCCTATGGACCGGTGCGTCCAATAGTCCGAAAAATACGGTAAGCTGCACTGGGTGCTCATTTCCTCCCAGCCAGCCTTGTGCCTTCCAGATGTTTTGGGGTAAAGCTTCCTAGTCCACTCAGCCACATGATCCTGGGGCTAATGGGAGTTGTAGTCCAAAACATCCAGGGAGTGCCAGGCTGCTCTCTGCAAACCATTGGTTTTGAGTTGGCTTCCTTTCTTGAGAACCCACTTGCTCCATGACAGCCATGTCACAAACTCTTAATGGCCAGGTACCCTTTACAGGCCCTTCCACCGAAATTAATTGCTCGACACAGCAACGAGCCACGTGCATTGATTCTGGTTATCATGAAACGCACAGCGATCATGTTAGGAAAGAGAGAAAGCAGGCCTTGGAGAATAAGGAGAAAAATCTGTGTGACAGAGTGTGTGTGAGAGAGTGTAGGGAGGGGGGGAGAACATTTTTGGACCCCACCAATAACTGGTTTCAGAATGCACAAGCTGGGGCCAAACACAACCTTCTGCCCGCCAAGTGATGGTGTGAAACTCTGACTCGGCTCATTTAAAAGGCAGGGGTGAGTTTGCCTCCTAACCTCTACAACAATCTCAGGAACATAAATTAAACACAGGGAGGCTGGTAGGCAAGGTTTAAACAAACCTAAAACATTTGTGTGCGTGCACACACGCACACGCACACACACAAACAAGCAAAAGTCTCACACCATCATTCCTTTTTCTCCATCAAGCCTGGCTGTGACTGACAATAAAGACTCCTTTAGTCTCCAGCAATCTGTGTCATTTCTACACCCCCTCTCCCCATCACCCTCCCCCCCCCAACCTTTGTGCTCTGCCCTCTCCGGCCTGGGTAGGCCTGACTGAACAGAGACAGTAGCCTTTCAAGATGGCCACTTGGGAGTCCCATTTCTATGGGCCAATGAAAGGGGCTACTGTAAATAAATGGGGCCTTCCTGACCTGGCCATTGTCTCCTGCCTTGACCCCTCTGCGTCCGGCCTACTGTAACAGAGGAGCCTCCGGACAAAGGCCCCCTTCAGAGACACCTCAGAGAGTGAGGCGGCGGGGGGGGGGGAGCCATCCCAACTAGGATGAGGAGGGAATCAGGTTTTCAGTGTGGAAGAGAAGCATCTGGCAGAGGGACGGCAAGGGAGAAATGCGATTCAGTTTACATTTCTAGGCAAACCCACCAAATTCACATTTTGCAAAACGACTCTAAACCAAAACTCAACCACCCCGAATTTTTCAACGCAGTTCCGCAGTCTATTGATGTCTGCAAAAATGTGTGCACGGGAAAATGCACTCCATATACAAGAAAAGAACTCAACCCCCCCTCCCCCCAATGTATATATGAGGCAGAATTGCATCCAAAGAAATACTAGGAGAAATTCAACCAAAAGGGCAGCAAATGAGTGTGGAAATGTACAGAGCTGAACTTATACGTGGAAAGATGAGACATAGAGGGAAACTGAAATTAACACATTCACCCATCCCTAATCTGACAACTTCCCAAATGACACGTTTGAGGTTATAAGGTAGTGTCACTAATAGCACATAGAAGTTTGCATTCAGTCCGAAAGCTTCGTCATGCATGGAGCTTGTCACTGGATTTTTGCTTTGTGGCTTTCCTTACCGGCATGGAGCCTGCTTTTGGGTGTTTCACAAGCCACTGTGAAGTATTTTTCTACCATTGGGATGTGGTGGGGGTGGGCTGTGCAATTGCACAGGGTGCAGGTTGGCCAGATTTTCACATAAAATCAAGATGGAAGAGAAACCGTGTCTTATCTGAAAAGCAACACCAAGGGGGAAATGCACTTTCTTCATGCTCAGAGGCACTGTTTTCCTCTTTAGCGCTTTGCATGTTCTAGGGATGAGCTCTAGGCATTAAAGACAATGGAACGCCTGAGCCCCCAAACCCAATTCTGCTGTTTATTTTTTCAAAATCCTGCACCCAAGGAATGGCAGAATCCTTCACTCACCCAACATGAAACTTAGGTGGTTCCTCTCTCCAAGCTAGGGAAGAATAAATTTGTCTAGTTTTGGGCTTTGCTATTTCTGTGTATCTTTAGGCCCATAATTCTATTCTATTTGCATGATAACCTGATTTTTTTAAAAAATTTTTAAAAATCTCAAAATACATTCTTCAATGCACATTTTCTGGCACAATATGTATTTAAATCTGTAGCCTGGTACATTTAACCGTGTTGCAACAGTTCAAGAAGTGCAAAATCAATTTGAAAGCTACATTCAGGTCTGAGGCCTTTTGCATAGGAATTTGCAAATGATCAAATGACTCAAGTCATGCACCCCTGTTCCAAGCGTCTCTTTGCTGTGCGCCCAGGAAATCACACACATGCATCCAAAAAGACAATAGGGAGAGGCAGAAAAGTATTGGTTAAGTTCTCAAAGGGGAGGTTGGGTTGGGTGCTTACCATAATATTATGGGAAGGCCAAGGGGTTCAGGCCTACACTATGAACTTAAAATAGAGACATTACCGTATTTTTCGCCCTATAGGACCCACTTTTTCCCCTCCAAAAATGAAGGGGAAATCTGGGTGCGTCCTATGGGGCGAATGCAGGCTTTCGCTGAAGCTTGGAGAGCGAGAGGGGTCGGTGCGCACCGACCCCTCTCGCTCTCCAGGCTTCAGGAACACATCCGCAGCCTAGGCAGCCCTGTGGGAGTTCCTGCAGGGCTGTCTAGGCTGCGGATAGCAGCCTGCTTCCCGGAGCGCTGGGCACGCTGAAAGCAGAGCGTCCGGTGCTTCGGGAACACATCCGCAGCCTAGGCAGCCCTGCGGGAGTTCCCCGCAGGGCTCCCTACGCTGCGGATAGCAGCCTGCCGCCCAGCGCAAGGGACGCCCTGAAGCAGAGCGCCCCGCCCACCGGGCAGACATCCGCAGCGTGTTGGAGCCCTGCGGGAGTTCCCCGCAGGGCTCCCCACACTGCGGATAGCAGCTTGCCGCCCGGCACGCGGGGTGCCCTGAAGCAGAGCACCCCGCACGCCAGACAGATATCGGCCAGCCCCACAAGCTTGGGGGACAGCAAGGAGGCGCAGCGCCACCATCCCGCTGTTCCTCGACCTGGTTCGGTTTCCCCGACCTGGTTTTTGGGGGGAAATAAAGGGAAATTTCTCCCCCCTTTATTTCCCCCCCAAAAAACTAGGTGTGTCCTATGGGACGGAGCGTCCTATGGGACGAAAAATACGGTATATGTACCCTTGCTATCTATGAACATCCTTCAATAATAACATTTAAACCAAAAAAGTAATAAAATTGTGCTGCTTCGGGGGCACTGTCAGAATCCTCCACAACTGGCACAGCTCCTGGCATGGCCATGGGTGGGTATTGCGACATAACATCCTTTCAATGGAATTCTAGGGAGTGAGACAGAGAATGGCGATTTTATAAAAAGCTAAATGGAGGAGCACACACACCTCTTGGCTATCTAGTGCTGGTAATTATTAAGATAAGCACAAAATTGCCCCATCCCCTCAAAAATGTCACTGAAGCTCTCCCCCTCCCACAAAGGACACAGGAAAACAACTGTCTCAATGGTGGTGATGCTCAGGCCACACAAAATATAGTGGTACCCTGGTACACAAACGGCTTGGCTCCCAACAAATCGGCTCCCAAATGCGTGCAAAACCGGAAGCAAGTGTTCCAGTTTGCAAACATTTTTCGGAAGCCGAACGTCCAACACGGTTTCCGCTTGAGTGCAGGAAGCTCCTGCAGCCAATCGGAAGCCGTGCCTTGGTTTTTGAATGGTTTTGGAAGTCAAACAGGCTCCCAGACTGGATTCAGTTTGAGAGCTAAGGTACCACAGTATACTTTTGCAGTCGTGAAGAGTTTTAAGAAATTTATAAGCAGCCGTAGCCTGACAGCAAAGCTTATTTTCAATTTCCGTACTTATTTTCAATGCCATTGCTCAGTCATGAAAAAACAGAAGAGCGCATCTGTGAGCATGCACAGAGCGTCCTGTAACCTCTGGAGTCAGATCACACTCGATTAAACAACAATCAATGGTTTTTAGCTGAACATGTGAACAAAACATTAGCCTTTTTGGGGGATAGGCAAGTTTGTGCTCTTCCAGGCTTGACCCATGTCAACCTGTTCAGACATGTGAGTCGTCACTGGAAGGGGATGAACATGCATGTCTGAAACAGCTTTGGGCATGATGAACACTTGTGGAGTAATGCGGCAGCAGGCTCAGATTACAACTCAACACCTCACATTGATGAGGAATGAAATAGGATTATCCGAAGTCCACACATGCCCCACTAGCCTTACACTGAGCCAGGATGCTTCCTTACACTGTGTCAGGCCAATGGTCCATCTAGCGCAATACTGTCTGCACAGACCGGCAGCAGCTCCTCAGGGTTTCAGACAGGAATCTTTCCTCAGCCCTCCCTGGAGATGCTGGGGCTTGAACCTGGGACCTTCTGCATGCAAAGCAGTTGCTCTGCCACTGAGCTACATCTTTCTGTGTTGCATGCCTTTCTCTGGACTGCCGCTCAGTGCTCTTCATGTCCTGCACCCCTCCCGCCTGTCCCGCAGCACGTGCGCCCAGCCATGCAATACCTGCGACCCGAGCGGCACGTACCAGCCCGTCTCTAAATTATCTCCAGGGGAGGCTGCTGTGGCTTTTACCCCTCTAAATAATGCATTTGCAGACCCTAATTAATGCGAGGAAAAGGATGATATACATTTCTCTGTTGCTTTAAGTTACATCTGGTTAGACACTTTGAGAGAGGAGCAGCCTCTAGCTAAAGGGCCAGATAAGCTAAAAATCAATACCGGCAACGGGCTCAGAATCCTTTAAATCAGAGCGGCCCCTTTCCAAACTCTCCCTCGAGCAAGAAGGAGAGGTGCAGGGGAAAGCTGCCAATTCATCAGCACCATTACTATGGAAATCCAAGCTTGGCTTGGAGGGGGAAAGGAGGCTCAAGGAGCTCACCTCTCCACTCACCTGCGAAGGCAGAAATAATCTCCGCTTTCAAAAGGCCTTGTCCACTTCCTCCAATGAAAACAGGAGCCATCACAAGCTGGGAGCACAGAGTGGTGGGCAGCGTCGCCGAGTGGGTGCTGCCACACTCAGCTTTGCTGACGGCTTTGAAAGAGGGCAGCCACTCTCCCACGAGGCTGTGAGGCAATGGTGGGTTATGGCTGGTGAGAAGGGTGGCAACTTGGGAGAGAGACCAATCTGATTCACAGGTCCCCTCAAAGGCACCACAGTGTTTGGGCCCAAGAGAACTTCCTGGGAGATTTCACCCTATGCAAATCAACCCCCCACAGGCCAACAAACCTCTCTGACTGGCCCAACGTGTTCAATCTCCTCTTTGAAGGTGCCAGTTATAAGCATGATGGGGAAAACCAATCCAAGTTAGAGCAGCATGGGATTTGAATCCTGATGCTTGACAATGGCTCCTTGAATGCTTACACGATGCCATTCCTCTTCCTTCCTGCCCATCATTCCTCAAGACCCACCTTTTCCATGAAGCTTGATTCAGCACAACCCCCCATCCCCATCCCTCCATGTACCCAATGGTCATTTAGCCAGCCTTCCCCAATGGGAGTTGAAGACAGTTTCAGTCCAAAACATCTGGAGGGTACAGGTAGTTGAAGGCTGAACAAAGCAACAATCATATATTCTTACCCCTGCTCACCCCTGCCTCCATTTCCCTTTCTCTGTTGCTTCCCATATCAAATTTCAGATTGCATGCTATCTTAAGTGCCATGCATGTGCAGTGCGCTCTCTCTCTCTCTCTCTCTCTCTCTCTCTCTCTCTGGACAGAACTTACAAGCCCTACAAGGGCTGCTTCAGCCACAGGTGTTGCTGGACTCCTCCAGATATTGCTGGACTCCAACTCCCATAAAAAGGTAAAGGTACCCCTGCCCGTACGGGCCAGTCTTGCCAGACTCTAGAGTTGTGCGCTCATCTCACTCTATAGGCCGGGAGCCAGCGCTGTCCGCAGACACTTGCGGGTCACGTGGCCAGCGTGACAAGCTGCATCTGGTGAGCCAGCACAGCACACGGAACACCGTTTAACTTCCCGCTGGTAAGCGGTCCCTATTTATCTACTTGCACCCGGGGGTGCTTTCGAACTGCTAGGTTGGCAGGCGCTGGGACCGAACGACGGGAGCGCACCCCGCCACGGGGATTCGAACCACCGACCATGCGATCGACAAGTCCTAGGCGCTGAGGTTTTACCCACAGCGCCACCTGCGTCCCCATAGTCCCTGCCTATTGGCCATGCTGGCAGCTGGGGGTGCTGGGAGCTGGAGGGCCACAGATCCACTGCTCCAACTTAAGATGACTACAATTTACCTCTACTGCCAGAGGCAGCATGCCTCTGAATACCTGTTGCTGGAAAACACAGGTGAAAAAAGCTCTGTTGCACTCAGGTCCTGTTTATGGGCTCCCCAATGGGGCACCCAGATGGCCACTGTGAGAACAGGATGCTAGACTAGATGGGCAATTGGCCTCTTCTTACGTCTCTAGAGAACAAAAGGTATTGTTTTTCACCCTCCCACTTCTCCGTGCGTTTGACTCTGCCAGGATTTCTAAAGCGGTAAATTAAATGCACCCAAGGTGTTTGACAGGTATTGTCATTTTGTCTGCTACGTTGAACCACAAGAGCAAAGACAGAGAGAGCATAAGGAGACCGTGGTAAACAAGAGTTGGCCAAGACCGCAGCAGCATGAGTGCCGGGGTGGGGGGCAGGCAGGAGAAGGAACGGGCTCTTGCCTTGAGGTTAGCAGCTCTGAGAGAAAAGCCAAGAGATCAGCAAACTGCTGGCAAGGAGCCAGCATTGCAGGACACACCTCTCTGCCTTATCTCTCAGACACAACGGTAGTTTGTGCATCTTGCAGAAAGTGTGCTACAACCACAGAAACCCTGCAGCCAGCAGCAGCAGATAAGGTACCTCAGGCAGCCTGTGAAACAAGCGCACTTGCAACTCCCTCAACAGCCGATCCGAACCAGAGCAATTCATGAAAGGAACAGAGTGGGGGGTGGGGGGTGGAGATGAATCAAGATAGGATCGCCAGTTCAGATTTCTGCCTCATTCCTCTGGCGTGAGGAGGGAGCTGCAATGGTGTGAACTCTTTGCTTGTGGGAAGCGGGATGAGGCCAGCGTGGCTGAGCAGAGCGCAATCTTTGATCACAAGAGAGGCCTGGCACCTTCCGCTCCTTCAGCTCCGCTGTACGGAACCACAATGGCCGCAGCTGAGCTACAACCTCTAAGAATTTATGTCAATTGAATAAACAAAGCCTACTAGACGGGACGCCAAGTCCTTTCACTTAAAAAAAATAAAAAATAGACCCAGTCCGCTAAGAGTATGGGTGAGCACCAACAACTTTGCAACCAGGAGAGACATTCCAGTTCAGACACATGGTCTTTGGCAGGTGGCCTCAGCTGGCACAACAAGAAACCAAATTTTAAACGAGCGAAATGTCACCCAACTCTCCATTTTTATCATTCACACACACTTCCAAGAAAAAGGAAAGGGGGAGGAGGAATTGAAACATTTTTTGAACTGCCCAAGAATTTAATCAGTTCTCTCCTCTTAATAGCCCTCTCTTTGCAAGCTTCAACTTTCACAATCCCCAATTAGCAGAAACCCTCCTTAAAAAGAAGAAAAAGTCAGGTTTGGTGTCGCTGCTTTTGTTTCTTTTTTTAACACACACATATCAAGCACTTCGTATTTATGTCATCAGTGGTTACCAGAAAGGTGAATCACGCGTCCTCCTTAGCACTCTCCTCTGATCCCCTGTGAATAACTACACAAAAGGAGGAGGTTAGGAAAGTACGCAAAACCATGGCCACTCGTACCGACACTACACGGCAACCTTGGCTGAGAATAAAGGTCAGCGCCATCTCACAAGTGGGGGTGGTGATGATGCGCCATAAAATCATTTTGGCAGGTATGCAAATTTTGTGCGTTAACTTTGGCAACAGAGGAACCAAAGATGTCCCAGAAAATTATCTCTTTCGGCCTCACCTCTGAGTGGTGTGTTCTTTGTTGCAACCGTTAAAGTCCTATTGCTTGAGCTCCTACTGATGTTGGTGCTTTAAGAGAATAGGGAGAATCTTCTGATTTTCTATTGCTCCAGCCTGCCTTGGAAGGTGAATGGATCCAGTTAATGCCTGCTTCCTTGCACAAGGAACAGTATGCTAATTAAGAGTGCAACATCCACTGCCCTAAAAGTAGTACCTGGTGTGTTAGAATGAACATCTTTGCAGTTTGAAGATAGAAAATTCATGTACGGGTCTATGTAAACAAGCAAGTTATTAAAAGGATGTTGCTGCAGCTGAACTCCAGTAAAAACGATGCCTTTCTGAGAGATGAATGAACCTATCTTCCCCTGGGCTTGTGTGCTTCCCCCCTCTGTATGAGGAGATCAGATGTGTAATTTATAAACATTTAAATAAATAAAACAAGCTTTTGCTTCTGAATTCAATAAAGAACATTTTAGCATTAATTCAAACCCTAAACCAATCTTGTTGAAACAAGCCAGCTTTGTAAACTACGGTTTGACAGTGGCTTGTTTCAAACACAGAATAGTTAAGATTGACCATAGTTTGTTGAGTTCAGATGGTGCGTTGAAAAGCAGATAAATTGTGAAGAGGGGCAGGCTCACTCACATCACCATCAACCATGGTTTGCATCAGGACATCTGAATGCAGTCATTTATTCTCTCTCCCCCTCTCTCATTGTCTTTCTGTCAAACACACACACACACACACACAGAGGGGCCTGAGGTTTTTTTGCATGATGAAAACTGCAAACAACAAAAGAACGGACTTTGTATTACTTTTTGTTTGCTTCCCGGCACAATAAACTCCTCAAGGAGATACCAGAGTTCTTTAAATAGCTGACCAAGTTCTGCAAACACTGGACAGCACAGCACCCAATTTAAACAGCTTCACCATTTGAGTTTTGCAAGACAGATAGCAGAAATTGATTGTGCAGCAGAGGTGGGGTGGGTCGTTTTCCAAGTTATTCAACTCAAAGTCTGAACACACACATACAAACTCCAAATAGCCTCCAACAATGTTAATTTATTAGGATCAAATTCCAAAAACATGCCATGCAGGAGCCATGAAGATAAATAAAGGTGTCATATATACTTGATCTCATATATATACACTTAATCTCATATATACAGGCTCATGTATACTTCTATACATTACACTTGCAGGAAGATAAATGCAGTAAAATAGTCTAGATGGGTTAAGTCCATCTTCATTTTCGGTATCCAAAATGAATTACCTTTTTCATACAATGCAGACGTACCCATATGTGTGTATGTATAGAGCCTTTTTTGCATGTAACATTAAACTATGGTTGAGTGTAATGTGCTAGGGGGCTTGGGGAATGGGATCTATTCAAATTCCTTTAAGAAGTGACCTGACCCACCAACCCAGAACTAAAATGTAGACCAGAAGCCAAGTTATCCATCAGACTTTGCACTTCCCAAACGTTCTGATGCCCTTCTCACAAGAATGCATTTCAAAATGTGGTTTTATATACTTAAATGCCAATTTATGTAATATATGCAGATCAATGTAGAAATGGGACATAATGGAACAGACCAATGTACAAGCACATGCTAAATTGGCACAGCATTGACCAGAATGAGACTCGTTCCTGCTATGCACTGGAGCTGAGAAAAATGTCAGGAACATGCTCTTCCAACATTACTCTGCTCCTCTGTTGCAGATGTGAAGAGAAATTAAGAACCTTTTGCTTCCACTTCTAAACTAACTAGAGGTTCCCCATTACATCCAAACTAAGGGGAACTTGAAGTATGATTTGTTTAAACAATCTAGGACTATGTCACAGTTTATGATCCTGGCTGGTTTTAAAAAAACCACAATAGTTTAAACCAGGGGTGGGTGGCCCTTGGTCCACAGAATGTTGCTAGAGTACAATGCCCATCATCTCTGACCATTGTCCATGTTGTCTGGAGCTGAAACGACAGCGATCTCAACAACATCTGGAGGGACTCAGGTTCAGCACCTCTGGTTTAAACTAACCAGGGTTTACCAGCTGCACCAGAAGAGGGGAGGAAGGAGGTGTTTGAACCCTGCACTCATGCAGGTGACACCAAGACTTGGAAGAGGAACCTGTGGCTCTCCATATGCTGTTGGACTCCAACTCCCAACTCCCAACAGCAGTCAGCATGGCCAATGGTCAGGGGTAGCGGGAGCTGCAGTCCAGAGGGCACCGTTTTCCATTACAGCCAAACTGAGCTGTTATGTATGTGTATAAGTGTGCACGCCACCTAATTTGCAGATAAAAATGCAGTTCTTTATTTCTCCCTGCTTGAAAGGTGAGAACCAATTTCCATCCATCCCACCACTCCTCAGATCTCTCTCTTAATCTGAAATCATTTCCCACTCGACAGTTCGCCTTCATATGTCTGTAAAAACCCAGCGTCTAAAGCGGGTAATCAGCTTCTCATACATAGCTAAGCAGACTGCAGGGTTATCAGTAAAACTGATATATAATCGGATAAGAACAGCAAACCTTTTGTACTAACATGGTCCAGGAATAACTACATCTCTCCTCTACTGCCCCACCCACCCCTCTCCCCACAGCCAGCACCATTGGCTACAAACCAGACAGCTCACTTTTATATTATGCACATAAGGTAGAATGTGCTAAATATCAGAGAATAGGACACTATCCATACTCCAACCAGCTTCAGTGGGAGAGAGTTGGGTCTCTCCCACTGAAGTCAATAAGGCTGAAAGGTGCTTAACTTGGGGGCTGAATCATGACTGCAGTTTTAAATGTGTGTTCCTTGGGGCAGGGGCCCATCATCTGAAAGACCCTGTAAGCAGCATGCATACAGATCATGCTACAAATAACACTGTTTGACACAACAGATTTGTTGGGTATCGAATGTAATATTATGGTGCTACTTAAATATGAGTGGAAGTTACTTGTGCAGGCTGCTGTTATTAATCGCCATTTATATCTTGTTCTACCTACTAGGTGCTAAAAGCCAAATCTGTGGGGTTATCCCCTTTTTAAGCCCACAAAAGACTGCTGTGTGCTGGGGTGGGGGTGGACAACACTTGCCCTGACCCGGGCACCAACAACCCATGTTATGCCCCTGCATCCACGTAGACAGTAATGTAGGGGGTTGGACGATGGCGCTTGGGGTCTTTTCCCACTGTACAATTCTATGATTCTAAGCTAGGTGGAACATTGGTCTGCTATGCTGTGAGGCAGCTTCACGGGATCCCTATATTGATAATGAGAGTATGCAGACGCTACTACAAGTCAAGGGAAGCTCCGTGAAGAATTAAGGCTATATAAAGCATTTAGCTGCCTAACACCAGGACAGGAGAGAGAAAAATTGCAGCAACAATGACACAATCCAGGTCTGGCCAGTATGAATGGAACAAGCTAATTTACACAGGAAGTAAGCACTTACCAGACCCTTCATCCCAACACACAAAAACCTTGGCCATATCTGGAAGCAATTACAGCCAGTTAACATGATCCGCCTGCCACTAAAATTAACTACAAACAGAAGGTTTTTTTGTTGTTTTTTTCACTCTGGTGATAGGCGATGCAGCAGCCCCCATGTTTGACTGATGGGAAATATTCAGTAATTACTCATTTTTAGAAGTCATTCCTTGAAACCAGCGAGGGGTGGGTGCAACGGTTGCTAATTATGAATGAAAAGGAGAATGTCGCTCATCTTGCTAGTTGCAAGGGAAGCAAAAGGCAGCTACTGCTCACAGCCCCGGGATAAGAAAATGAATCTGCTCCGCTCATGCAAAGAGAAAGGTGGTTACTCAGACTTCTTAGAAGTTTGGCGTCATTCTGACACTTGCAAGCTTCTCTGTGGGAACTCTGGGCAACTAGGGGAAAAACCTCTGTGCTAATATTTCCATGTTCCTCACTCATCCTCTCCAGACCTTGCAAACAAATTAGTGTTGCCTTTCACTCCGAAACAGATTTGTTTCCCAGTAAAAAGAAGAGGGGGGAGTCATCAACATTCAGTAAGGTTGAGCCAGCCTTGCAAAGAGAGGGTGGAAACAAACACCAAAACCAGATAGCTGATAACAAGATTGCACCACTGGGCATATTTCAATCCATTCAATGATAGCTCATTTCAATCTGCAGAATAGAACAAAGAACATGGTGAACCAGTTGCGTTGAACTGCCACATCAAGAGCATGAATGAACGAAATGCATGTGATGCTAGTCATTGGCTATGAAGCTATGATTTACGTTCCTGGTGGCTGGTTCATACAACCAACTCAGATACCAACAAGGTGTTCAACTAACCACAGATTGGACTCGTTTCAATCTGGGCTCACATGATTTGCACCCTCAATCTCAAGCTGATTTCATCAGAATATGGGGCACTTCAGAATGATGTTAACATGGCAAAAGGAAGAGACAATTTTTTTATAATAATAAATAAAGTACATTTTTTTAATCAATGCCTTCATTTGATTTAACAGATGTAAGAAATTTAGATATCAGAGCTGCAATCATTTGCAAAACAAAAAAGCCCTTCAGCCTTTAGTTCAGGCTGTGACAAGCCACAACTTTGCGGATTTCAGAAGTTCGACACACATGAAGAGGATGGTGGGGCTGGAGGAAGCAAATCAGGGTAAAGAGATGAATACTCAACCCTCACCATTCTCTTAACAATGAAGGTCACCTCTATTATACACTCAGGTGATCATCGATTTTAGGTTGAGAAAAAGGACAACCCCCTTTTTCTTTTTCTTTTTCTTTTTTTTTGCTGACACTCCCAAAATCGTGGAGGCGCTCTATCACCTGCAACTCCCTGTTCCTGAATCCCTTGGCTGAAAGAAGCATCAATCAGCAGCAGATGACGACAAAAGGTGACAGTTTGGGGTGAGTACAATGGTCTTTGGAGAGTGTCACCTTTGGGGTGGCAGTCATGGCATTATGGAATTCCCCCCGGCAATGCTTGCAGTTGCATAACCTGATTTGATTTTAGGAAGTTCAAGATCTCCCATTTGGAGAACCCTTTAAATGAACAACTTATTGTTTGATGGAGTTCAGCACAAATCTTGCTAGATGGTACCTCATTGGGGTTTCCTTTTATAAGGACAGGGGCATGCAGGAAATCATAATCCTTAAAGACTGAATCTTAAGAAATGCAAAAAAGAGGGGAGAATCAAATCAAATTCCTAAGATGGGAAGAGTGATATTATAAGGGAGATGTGTGTGTGTGTGTGTAGTCAAGGGAGGAGTCGCTTGCTAAATTAAGGTTTAAAATCCCCCCTTCTCTTTGAGCAGGATCTGCTACAAAGGGCAAAGAGCACTGTCCAATGAAGTGGCCTGAGCACATATTTCTCTAGGGGTCTTCCCACCTCCAGCGCACATTCCACGCATGGAAACAGTTAAGTCCCCCACAGGATAAATCAAAAAGTTCAAGGCTCCTACCCTCCACAATGCGCTCCCTCTTTCCCCAGTGACAAGAACCAGAGAGGGCTGAACTGGCCGCCAAACTTCCTGAGGAGGGGTCTCCTCGGCGCTCGCAGGTTACACGATCGGGGTCAGAGCCGTGGACCTTAACGGCAGCCTTCATTTCCTGAATGGGGGGTGAGTTCTCTTGGCCATAAAGCTAATAAGAACTTCCTCGCATGGCAAGCGCTGCCTGACAGAGCTACTTGTCAGCCAGCCCATAGTGGGAGAGTGCTGGTTTCCATTAGCGGGTTACAATGCCAGGTGCCACTAATAAGGTCCATCAGCGAGAAACACGAGACTGCTAACCTAGCCTACAAACTCTGGAAGTAATCATTGTCAAGAGGGTTTTTCTTTTCCCTAGGAGGGGGCGAGTGGACAGCAGAAGAGATTCCAAAAATTCAGGTTGCAAGGGATTCGGGAGTACATTAGCCAATGCGTCATTAAAACGACATTAAAATATGGGGGGAAAGGTTGCTACATCACCCCCAGGTATGAACCAATCTGTCAATTTCAGTTTCTCTCAGTTATCTGATCTTAAATTCAGGTCTCCACATTTCCACATCAGCTTGCCCATTTTTAAAAAAAGTCCTTGTGAAAATAAAACAGCATTTTACTAAAAAGAATTATCCTATTGTATGTGGTTTCACCTGATTTATACGTATTTTTTTCAAATTGACTTTTCACAATATAATGCATTTTCAACGGCATTTGCATTTTGAGCCACACTTCACTTTAATATATCCCTGTCTTTACACATTAGCTGGATGGATAACTGCACTGCAATATTTAGAGATGTCACAAATTTCAAAGGATGGCTTCGTTTCGGTTCATTGTTTTTTTTCTTTTCAAGAAACTAGGTAGCTTTGCTCCTAACTGCAAATTGGAATCAACTTTCTCCCTGCTGCCTAATCGCCAACACCAAAAGCAAAAGACATTGAGGAAAGGAAAGATTCTTCAAGGACACAGAACAGGGCTCCAAAATGCAGATGGTGCACTGAAAACCGCATTTATGTAACAATGTGGCTACAAAAAAGACATGCAGAGGCAAGTTGGCCATTGAAACAGCCATAAGCCTTGGCCATGTTGACCCAGCCAAAGTTGAGCGCTTTGTTAAAATGTTTATTCCGTGGGGGAGTTGTGCACATGCTTAATTCTCTCCCACTAAATCAATGGGATTTAAAGAGTGCTTAACTCTGGCAGGATCATGCCCTTTGGTTCTTGGAATGTGAGTAACGCCCTCATTAATATTGCTGTGTTTAAGTGTGTTTGAACTATACAGCCTCCCACCCCCCACTCAGCCCGCAATTAAAAGCTACAATCAATACCAACATTAGATTAAGCCTGAACTTTCCTGAACCTTGAAGAAAACCTCTTATTAAAATGAACATTTTAAAAAAATACAATTGTAAACTCACGATGTGGTCAATTGGTCAAAATCATAAGCACAGTTTAAGAAAGAGCAAGAGATTGAGCGACGTTGGCTTTCTTATTGAAAAGGTAGCTTAGCCGACCTGATAAAGTTATACTAGTGCAAAGAGTTTTGCAAGACTTTGGGGGAGGTCAAAATTTGAAGCTCTTGATAAATGAGGCATATGAGGGCTCCTTTGGGAGGAATAAATAAATAAATATCACAGGGCAAAAAAGTTGACCCAAAAGTAAGCATTGGGGCGGCTGTAAAGATCTTACACTGTAAACTTAAAAAGAAAAGAAAAACTTTTGCCAGTCACTTATGAAACTTCTCTCACCAGTAAAATTGCTCGCACCCACATCTTCTCACAAAACCTTAGAAAATGCATCATACGTGTTTCAACAAATTCAGTTAATTTTGATAATTTACCCACGATTCAGTCATTCGATGAAGTTAGCGCAAAATGCCAAAGTTACTATGAGCCTTTGGCACATTAAGTCCAATTAAATCTTCCAGAATTTTCAATTAATTCTATATATTTCTGGACCAGTTTCTCAGTTGGCTTTCTTTAGAGAATTTTTAAACAACAACATTTGCCAGTAAAAGATGAAAATGAGGATGTAACAGAGTCATTCATGATCTTGGCCATTCTTCAGATCTGCAAGTGAGTAGCTGAAGAGAGTGTGTCATCAGACTGGTTTGGGGTCACTTACTAATATTCGTTGATAAATGTCAATGTTTTCTGATAAATGGCGATAAAATTTGGTCATAGCCAAAGCTCATTAGACACTTGTGATTTATCAGTGAGTTTTCTGCCTTTTCCCACTGGTCTCTGAAAACACTGGGAGTTATTATTATTCATCATTTATAAATCATGTAAAGCTACCCAGATGCTGTACTAAAACATTTCTAACATTTACCATAGCAATGTAGGTTAAAATGAATGTTAGAAACGCAATGAACTGCTAACACTCTTGGGAGGAATTCCTTCAGGATCAATCTATTCGTGAGGAAGTTTAGGACACAAAAGACTACGGATACTTAATCAGTTATATACACTGTCTGGGTTGCAAAACTAAAAACTAAAAAACCAGTGATTACATATATGTGGGCATTTATCAGCCAAGCTATCAGAGGTTCAAAGTAAATTTAAAAGCTTTCCCTTGTGCCCTGGCTTTGCCTTAATCACACTGCACAAAATTCTTCAAAAATTAGCAGCACAAAAATCTGACTGGATTTGTGGGAAGTAGAATTCGTGACCATTTCATGGCTTTCAGTCAAATGCAGCCATTATTAATTTCTGCAGGATCATGTCCATCAGTTTAAAACACACCCCATTTACTAGAAAGCTTCATCTAGATATTTACCATCCAGTCCTAACAAACATGTATTTTTTTTCCTGAGAAAACCAACAAGACTATGTTAAGAGCATCATAAATAAATAATCTAGACAGCTACAGTTGTTGCCTCAATTACATCTAAAAGAGCACAGAACAGAAAGCCTTTTTAAAGCAAAAAAAAAAAAAAAAAGGCTTATTTAGACCGACACATTCTATGCCTTCTTATTCATAGTTTTCTGTTTTAAAAAATGGCAACTGGTAAAATTAAGTAAATACTAATTTAACACTGAGATTAGCTGTAGTGGAATATATATATATATATATATATATATATATATATTATTGATCAGGTCTGGCAACTCCCGGCTGCTTCAGCATTAGAAATCCCCTAGCTGCAACCTTTGCCAAGTTGCCAAACCCTGGCACTGTAGCAAACATAGATAAAAGCTTGTCCCCAGCACTCAAATAAAAGGAGAGATGCTCTTTAACAACAAAGAGAGAAAAAGATTGTGCTTAACGTACCGAGACAGGTTGCATGTCCCACCTCAACTCCAAAAGTAGAAGAAGGTGATTCATTATTTCCACCAACAAAGTGTCTGGAATTTCTCCAGTGCCCCTACCATTCGTCTCTGCTTAACCAAAACTACACCGAGAAATAAGCCACTGGGTGTTTCCATTTTACAGGTGGGAAAGCAGAGGTTGAGATGCAATGACTGGCCCAAATATACCCCAGGGCTTGGTGTCCTCCAGATGTTCTGGACTACAAACCTTTGCTGGGGGGGGGATGGAGTTGGCTAGCCCTGCCCCAGAGTGCATTCAAATGAGCCACCCAGAGTGGCTGGGGAAACCCAGCCAGATGGGCGGGGTATAAATAATAAAACTATTATTATTATTATTATTATTATTATTATTATTATTATTATTATTAACCATGTGGTATATCAGCCTCATTTCTCTGTCTCCTCACCTCACAAACACGCTCGACAAAGGGACTGGTTTTCTTTGGATGTTTCCTTATAAAAGGGTGAATGCAAACCCCTGTCTTTGAAGCAAGCTACAGAAATATAAAAGAAACACACATACTCAAAGGTCTTGTGCATTTGTGTTCCTTGTAGATTGCAGAGATGAGGGTCACTCCTAAATTCTGTGCAGTCCTTGGCACATCAAGGGTTAATGGTATGGCTCCATCTGCATTGAGTCCAGTGGGGCATTTAGTCCCAGGAAGGAAAGAATAGGTTTGCAGCCTAATGGAGGCAGTTGTGTGGCTCACTGTTCCCAACACTCTTTGCCTAGGGATCCTCCAGCAAGGGAACTGCTGGAACTGCCATTCAATGCTGTCAGAGAAGAACTCCTTCTCCCTAAAAGCAGGTGAATGGGCAAGTCTGTTTCTATGGCCTCCAATGGCAAGGGGGCAGAGAGGGTTGAATGCTCCCTGCACTAGCAGGTATGGGGGGAAACGAGGACAGAACCCTTCTCCTCATGCTAGATTTCCACATGCAGAGAATGTTAATGTTTAGGAAGAGCATTCCCTTCTGTGAGAACCTCACCTGCAAAGCCCAGAATCTGCTTCGCCTCCTTATTTGCTCTTTATGAGAGTTGGTCTAACACTGACAACCAACCGTTACTGGAGCATTCAACATGGGATTCTGGTTTGGGGCCAAGAAAAGGAACTGACCAACTGCTGCAATAATGCATCTGTATTTATTTATTTTAAGGGAGTTGGCCGGTCCAACCAGAATCCTAATGACACAAAAATTGTTACATCATCTCAGGTCATCTGGGCATCATCAATCCTGTGCAGGGTGCTGAGTGGTAGACTTCTTAAACTGATCTTCAAATGTGGAAGGATGAGTTGCCCATTCACTGGCGAGAAGCGATCTCACATTAGCCATACACTACACCTACATTGGCCACGGCTGACAATTTTTTTTAAAGACCCCGGAACAGAACTTGTGCACCCAGAGTTGCCCAAACGGACAGGGAAAAAGCACATCCTGTCAGAGCCTTGTGTGTACATTTGGACTACAGTAATTAAACTTGTTGGTTCATTAAAACACTTCAGAGCATCTCCAGGATTCTTGCTCTGAATCCTATTAGCGGACTGCCTTGTAATATGTTTGTTTGCACAAGAAATATGCCGAACTCTATACACTGAACTCAAGCCAAATGTTTGCACAGGGACTAAACCAAGGCATTCTCAGGCACCAGTTTCAGCTTTCTGCCACTACAGGCAAAACCAGAAAGGAAAAGCAGTACTGCGAGACCAAGAGACCAATTTGCTAGGCAGGCTTCTACCCAGAGACTAGGGAAAAAATGTCACAAGGAACCGATCCCCAAAGCAGCCATCAACCACAAAAGGGAAGAGGCTTTCTCCCCAAGTAACAGAGGTTTTCTAAGATTCGTTCCCCAAAGGTAAAACCAGACTCTCAAGGAACACAAAAGATCAGTTATGTTCAAGGACCAGAAACATGTATTCAGGAAAACTGGTACAGCTGGATTAAGTCACTGCAAAACTGAAATGGGGAATATTTTTAACCCAACATTTTAAAAAGAACTGCCCTACTGTCAAACTTGGTTCACACACTGATAATGGCATTTTGTTTATTTTTTTAAATTAGGTTAGTCTCTCAGCTTGGGCAACATAGTTTTTAAAACAAACCCAAAGCAAATGTATGAGTTACTTGGCAAAGATCATAATTGGTTTCCATGTGTTAACACCCCCTCTAAATAAATAAATCACTGATCTTCTTAATAGGTTACATTGCTTTTGTGAATTAATCTGTTAAAATAAGCTGTGAAAGTTTACAGCCAAAACTGATAGCATCCATTTTAAACTCCCCGCTTTCAGAGGAAGTGTCTTTTTCCCTTCCAAAAAGAGAGATTTGATCCAGAAACCAACCCCGAGGTTGTAGCAAACAGAGTGTAAATTTCTGTTTGTTTTGATTTATTTTAAAAAATGTATACTTGGCTTTCCCAGAAGTGATTTTCAAAGCAGCTTACAATAACCAAACATTTTTTTTAAAAAAGTCACATATCAATTACAAAATGGCTCAACGCCCAAAATAATTATCGTTCAAACATCGCAAGTGCACCATGAGGTCAGAAATAAAGCTTGCAAAGAGATAGTGGTGGGAGGGACTTTTTGGGAGGAGGGGGAATAAAAGGAAGCAAATCATTAACTGCTCCAAACTTTAATTCATAAAAAAGGGATGAGATGGAAGCAACAAGACGACTGATGTTGGCATAGCTAACTATGCAGACTGGAACGGAGCCATATCGGTTAGTAACTGAGAACGCATGTCTAAGCTGGGGTATGTCCCTTTGAGTTTGATGGTACTTACTCCCAGGTAAGTGGGCACAGAGTTTCAACCAGAAGGAGTCATGTCCTTCCAAGCAAATGGGCAGGAGTTCATTTATTTCCCCAGGAACCCTGACATATACATCACAACCCACCCTCAAATAGAGCTGGGTGATATATTGTCCAAAACCAGTTTGAAGTCCATATTATATCAGTTTCATAAATGTTGACCTGGCAATATATCACAAATCATGATATGTGCGTGTGTGTGTTATGCAAAAATCACAATGTGGGAAAACTGTGAAGCCAGCCAATGCCTCTACATAGTTCCATCTTTATTTCAGTCACTGTGATACGTCAGTATATTGCGATGTTTAGCTGGTGATATGATGCTGAAAACCAGATATCGCCCAGCCCTACAGTGTTTGCCTCTACGCAGTTCCATCCTTATTTCAGACATTGTGATATATCAGTATATTGTGATGTTTAGCTGTAATATATCACAATATTGAAAAGCAGGTGTCGCCCAGCCCTACACTCAAAGCATCAGCCCCTCCAAAACTTTAGCTATTAAAATGTTTCTAAAATGGACAACATGTCAGAAAGTGCCAACCAGCCTGGATAGAAACAGCTCCTCTTTCTGCTATATCTCAAAACCACTAGTGCAACTCTAGCTATATAATCTAGTGAGGAGGACGCTGGATTTTCTACAGGCCTACCATCCCTCTCTCTTCTCCTGGCACCCACTTGGCCATCATCTTGAATCTCTTCGCCCCACCTCCCCATTTATTCTACTCCTGGTAGCATGAGGTTAATGTGAAACCCTACATCATGCTTCTAACTTTCACAAAAACAAAACAAAAAAATTAGCAGGCCTATTGAAAGGAAACTCAGTTTTACTGGCTGCAGTCAAGGAAGCGAGGAACAAGGTCGCATAAAGAACAGACTCCGGAGGCAAGGTTTGACTGCCGAGCTCGAGAGGGAAACCAAAAGGACGTACCTGTGTTGCTCTACTGTCTCGTTGTCTGGAAGCTCTGCCCCGCAGACGCTGCACTGTTCGCCAATGGCTCGGTTCTCAGTTTTTATACCCACAGCCAGTTCCCCGAGCTTGCTGAACAGCTCTCTCTGGATGAAGCCTTGTGGGAGGAGCCCCCCGTAGGCACTAAAGTCCATAGACACCGCAAGAGCCGGCTGAACGTGCAGAGCGGGTGCCATGGAGGACGGGATGCTCAGCATGGAGTCGCCTTTGTGATTGGGTAGCACGGGGTAGATGCCCATCGTCTTGTCGCCATGGGAAACCATGAGATCTGGCCCAGCCGGCGGGCCTTGGACCGCCTCCGAGGACTGGTCAGCATTCTCGTCACGGGGGTAGTGAAGTTCACGGGCACTTGTGATGACGCTGCTGCGCGTGGGGGTGCCGGGCCCTTGCTTGCTCTTGTCCTCGCCTTTGTCCCCCACGGAAGCGCTCAAGTCGGCCGTCCGCGGGCTCTCGTGGCTGGAGGCCTCCTCCACCTGCATCGCTTCCGTCTTCACCTCGGACAGGTTTGGGTGGCGGCCGCCGGCAGAGTGCAAGTCTTCGGGGCCACTGTGCTGCAGCGCCCCTTGCAGCAAGGACTGGCCGATGGACATGAGGCTGTCGACGGCGGCCTTGGTGGGGCTCATGGCCGAGAGTCCAAAGGAGGTCGAGACCGAGGGGCTCTGCTCCACCATCAGGCTCTGGCTGGCCAGGCTGGAGTAGCCACTCTCTTCACTGGAATGCTTGGAGATGAGTATGTTTTTAATGTACTTTGACTTCCGGTCTTCTTCCTCTTCGGTGCTGCCGTCAGCCATGTTGACCTCGGCGTCGTTGTCTTCCGATGCTTGAATGGTCTCCAGGATCTTCAAGCACTGCTCCTCCAGGTACTCAATCTCCAGGATCTCAGCAGCGTAAAGAAGGTCATCCAGGTCTTCGACTTTAGCCTGCAAGGTTGCCGTGTAGGCATACTCCAGGATCTGCTGGAATGTCTTTGGCGAGAGGAAGTCCAAGGTGTAATGCTGACTGTTGCGGTGGAAGAGGATCTCGAACATTTTGCTGGTGCAAGCCAGCACTGTCCGGTGGGCGTGGAACTCTTGGCTGTCCACCAAGATCACCACATCGCACAAGGTCCCAGCCAAGCGCATCTGGTTGGCTTTCTGCAGGAGGCCGGTGGCGTGGCTGGGGTTCTGGAGCTGTATCATACCCATCTTAGTCAAATCCATAACACTCCCGGGGTCTAGGCATTAGGGAGTCTTTCCACTGCAGGATCCAGAGCTGTCATAAAGGAAGGGAAATGGAGGGAGGGAGAGAAGAGAGAGAGAAATTGAGGAAAGGCGGTGGGAATGTGGCACACAGTGTGATGAGATCAAACTGAGAACCCCAGGAAGTCAAGTAGAGAGCTCATCCCCTGCCAAAAAGAAGAAGAAGACAACTAGACACCAAAGGTGAAAGGGGCCCTGTGTCTCTGCATCCTATGGGTGAATTGGAGAGAGGAAGGAAAGGGTGGGATTGTGGGTGGGGAAACACTCCTATTTGCTCTGCTTTGCTTTCCCCTCCATCCAACAAGCCACTTTTGGACAGAGACAACTGAAGGCTTGGGGTGCGTGGAAAGCAAAGTTAACCCTGGGCACACAGCTAAATCGGTAGAGGGACGGTGACGGGAGGCACAATATCTTGAGAGCAAACTAACCCATGATTTCTACCCCAGTAGCCTTTCCCAAAGAATTCCCCAGCCTACAACTTGAAAAGATAGAGGGTGGGGGAGGACATCCTCCCTTCCTTTCTCCTCCTTGCCTTCAGCTGTGGCCCTGGGCAGAATCACCTCTTCCACAACCCCACAGAGCCTTTTCCAGGACAAAAGTGCAGCCAGGGGGAATGGCTGGGATCCTGGCCAGCAGCTTTTCTCTCCTTTGTTCCTGGGAGGAGTGGGGGGAGTTCCATGGGGCCGAGAGGAGTGAGAGCCCATACAGAGGTTACTCCAGCAAGTGCTGGGGAGCCTAAATTCTACTATCCATATGAGACTCTCTCGCCTCCCCCCCACTTCCCCAAACCCAAGCCCGCTCTCCTCCAAAGCAGACCAGGATGATACCCAGCCAGCCAACAGACAAATAGTCCATTATGAATAGCATCTTCTTTAGACTACATTATTAGAGCGAATATACAAACTGCCTAACATCCCTTTCTCCTGCCCGGGCTCTCACAAACACATCAGTTTCTAAGCGTGCACACACACACAAGCACACACTGCAAAAGCAGATTTGGCATTAAAAGGTTAACCCGAACTACTTGGAGGTGGGTAGGGATAGGGTTGCAATGACTAAAAAGGGTTTTGCCCCCGCCCGCCCCCTGCACGCTTATAGGCAACGACACCCCTTTGCCACAACTTTCTAGAATCAATGCAGCAGTAGCTGCACTTGATATAACAACACGCAACACTTTCCTCTACTGGAAGGCTCTGAGGGTCCCGGTTTCTAGGGCTGCCTCTCTTGACTCCCACCATAAGTCTCCGGGAGAGTGAGGGGTTGATTTCCCCCCACCCACAAACACCCACAGGTAGCTCTTTAGCTTTTAATGCCCCGAACCACGAAGCAATGGGCTCCTAACTCTCACCCGGTTCCAGCATCCTCAGAGCCTCCGCACGGCAAACAGAGTGCAGAACTAAAAAAGAGGGTGTCGCCCTAGAATAATTCAACCCCAGGAAACAGGAGCTGGGGAAAACTCGGGACTCGGTCCCCAAGTCCCGGTCAGGTCTCACTCGCTTCCCACCGACCAGGCTCGGTACCTGAAACCTAGTACTTTTCCCCATCCGCATCAGCGCTAGAATGGATCGCTCCGCATCTGAGCTTCTAAGCGGAGCTTTCGGTTCACAATTGATCCAGGGTGAAGATTGGAGAGTAATCTTATTTGTTTAATTTTTTGTGTGGGGTGCGCGTATTTTTATGACTTTGCGGGAGAGGGCACTTTGTGGCGCAAGTCTGAAATGTGCCATCAAGGGAGAAGCGAGAAGGCGCGTTTACTGGCAAGGAGATATTCATGAGGTCCAGAAGCCGCGATTTAACCCAGCAGAGGAAAGAAAGCCAGGCGAAATCCCCTCGTATTTTGCAACTAAAGCAGGAGGAGGGGAAAGAAAACACTCTATCTATATATATTTAATATGAGTAAGGGGGGAAACGCTTTTTTAAAAAGACGTCTTCTTTGCGCTTCTCTTCAACACCCCCCCCCCCAAAGCAACCCAATTCATAATACAGTTAAGCCGGGAGAGTGTACATTGATTTTTCAGAACTGAGATCGAGGAGATATATACTGCCCAAGCAAGCACTTGAATTGGGCTTGGAGGGAGTGAATCCGCGGGTGTCCATCAAATTGGAAGCCAAAACTCCTTTGGGGCCCGAGGCAAAAAAAGTCCGAAAATAAATCCGAGGTCTGTATTGTTTTAGCCTCGTTGTTCGCTGGCGCCCTTTGCGCCGGTTGCGGCGCGCAGGCGGAGGCCCCCAATCCCCACACCACGAACACATTTAAAAACAAGGTGCAATTCTGATGTTGGGGTAACTGACCTGTTCGTCTGTGCACCTTCCCCAAATAATTCGCTTTGAGCAACCTCCAACTATTTTGACCAACAGTTGCTTCCGATGGCCCTGCATATGACCGCTCCCAAAATACGCGTGCTCGAGCAGAGCCCTGTTCCGCCAGGCACGAGGATGAGGAACCCAGGGCTCACATACCCCGGCCGGCGCACGCCCTCGGCAGCCAACACGCGCAACTGCCGGCGCTCACCGCGCACCCCGACCTTTGCACCATCCCCCAAAATGGCAAGGTTGGAGCAAAGTGCAACCGCCCCGCTTCCCCCCGAAGAAGAGCAAGTTGGTATCCCCCCACTTCAACAGGAAACCCCAAATATTCTACTCTCTTGCACGGGATGCTGTTCCCTTTGCAACTGCGTAGGAGCGCACAGCCCACAATCTCCTTGTGCTTTCTAACATCAAATGATTATTTTATTGACATAAGGGATTTCGTTGCTTTTTTAAAATCCTTTTCCCCTTCCTTCTCGGCCTTTTAAAAATAATTTCTTGTATATCTATTGTCCCCGGGCGCGCAAATGCTGCTTCTTCGCGTGCCGTAGTCCAGCCAGGCTCACACGCTCCACGACTTCGACCACTGTCCTGCGCTCGCACGCCACTCCGCTCCCCAAGAAAAAGAACAAATGCCCCGAAAAACTTGCCGCGCGCTCCCCAGGTGCCCTGCAAAGTGTCCCGAACTGACAACCCTCCCCCCTATGTTCCCCTCTCCAAAGAATGGGAGGGAAGGAGGAAGAAGAAGAAAAACGCCATCAACCACCACAACAAAAAAAGACCCTTCCTTGGGGCACTTTTTCTCTCCCCCACTCCAAGTTTTGCGCAGGAGCCCTCGGGGGCCGTCGCTTGCCCCGTGCGTAATTGCGCACGCCAGCCCAAGCAGCAAGTTTTTGGCTCGGTCCCGCTCGCGGAGACTTACCGGGCTCTGCACCGCGGAACTCTTGCGGGCTGCTAAAGAAGCAGCGGCGGCGGAGGCGGAAGGAGGAGGCGGCAGTGGCGGAGGAGCGGCGGCGGCCGGAGGAACAGCATCGCCGGCGCGTCAGGCGAGTTCGCAGCGCCCGCTCTCAGGCTCTCTAGCTGCGCTCGGCGGCGCGGCTAGCAAATCACCAGCGGCTGCCTGACGTTGCCACGGCTGGCGAGGCGCGTCGGGGCCGCCCCCTGCTCTCCTCCCCTGCGAAGCCCCAGCCAGGCACCATCTTGACTGCTGGCACCGACGGCTCCTGCCCACAAGCGGCCGCGCGCGGCGCAGCGCCCGGACCCGGCCTAGCCACGGCCAGCCAGCACACGGAGCCGGACGCCGGGGCCGCACGACCAAGTCGGGGATGGCCTGACCCCTAGCTGCCAAAGACGCCTCTGCTGCTCTGGTTGCAGCTGGGCTATTGGCTACGCGCGAGGCCAAGAGTCCGGCGCTCAAGAGTTGCGCCCGCGTCACGCGAGAAAATTCAACAGGGAGCAAGGGAGGGGAGGGGACCCCTGTTGAATTTCGACCTGCTCGATGGCTCTTGGAGGCGCGGGAGGGGAGGGGCTGCTGCTGCCAAGGAGGGCAACGGGGCTTACTTACACCTCGAGGGGCTGCCTAAGCGCTAGTCTGCCTGCACCATATGCGGACCTCGCGTGCAAAAGAACCCCTTGACTGACGACGGCGCGGTGGACTGCCGGGACGTAGTGGAAGAAGCCGCCCCGATCTACAATTGGACAGCGCCGCCTTGGGAATGGAGAGGCGCCGATGCTTCAGCAGTGGAATTGGATGCCTGGCCTGCATTCTGATGGAAATATTCCCTAAAGCGAGGGTGCACTACAGGGGCGCTCTGCATGTGCCCAGATGCACTCTTTTTTAGCCCACTTACCAGTTCCTTCCCGAGGATTTCTTTTCAGTCCCTTGCGTCAAATGAATCTTGATGTTACAGATACTACCCAATCGCTCGTGCGCTTAACCCCCTTTCCATCACCACACACACACACACACACACACACACAGAGAGAGAGAGAGAGAGAGAGAGAGAGAGAGAGTCCGCAACTCAGGACCCAGACAAGGTTCACCACCAACCGACGCACCCGCTTCCTGAAGCGCTCCTAGGGACTCCGGATTGGGATTCGACCCGTGGAAACGCCGTGCGCAAGGGGACGGCAGAGAAGCGGTCCACATGATGCGGGGGAGGGCTAGTAGGATTAAAATCAGCCCCCTCCCTTCCCACAACATGCCCAGCTCCCTTTGATCCAGTCCATCTGTGACCAGATGTTTTCGGGGCAGTAACTAAGGGAACAGAACCGTTTCAAGTACAGTATTACACAGCGCGGACCTGTTGTAACTCGCCGCAGTTTCTTCGGGGTGGGTTGGTGGGTGGAATTCCGGATTGAGAACCCGATGCGCTCAGAGGGGCAGCCCCAGAAAGTTGCGCTGGGTTTACTGGAAAGTCCGATCCGGAAAATACGCGCGGGACACGCGCGCGCGCGCCATAGGGGCTCTCGAGGACTGCTGCTGCTGCTGGACAGCGCTCTCCCTCTGCCCGGATCAAATATGGAGGCGGCGGCAGCAGACGCCTACGGGAGGGGCGGAGGGGGGAGGGATCAAAGCCCCCCTCCTTTCTCTCTCCACTCCGCCTCCCTGCTGCTACCTGCTGCTGCTCAAACTCGCGAGCCCCAGCTGGACGCCCCCGTCCGCACCGCAACACACACGCCCCAGGTTAAAACAAGAAAACGCGTGCGCTTCGCCACCACGCATCCAAAATTAAGACAAAGACTCTCCGTCCCCGCACCCATCCAGTGTTCTGCCGTCTGCGAGGCATGCAGGGGATCCTTCGCTCCTCGCCCCCCCCCCGCCAGTCCTCGTCGTCTCCCCGCTACACACGGACTACAGTGGTACCTCAGGTTAAGTACTTAATTCGTTCCGGAGGTTCGTTCTTAACCTGAAACTGTTCTTAACCTGAAGCACCACTTTAGCTAATGGGGCCTCCCACTGCCACCGCGCGATTTCTGTTCTCATCCCGAAGCAAAGTTCTTAACCCGAGGTACCATTTCTGGGTTAGCGGAGTCTGTAACCTGAAGCGTCTGTAACTTGAAGCGTCTGTAACCCGAGGTAACACTGTAGTTCGCACGCCCAGGTAGATCCACGCAGTGGTTGCTAATAAAACCAGATGGGCGGGATATAAATCACCATCATTAAAAATTCTTAAATGAAACGAGGGGTGGGGGAGGACAACGGTGGGAAGAGTGGCTGGGATGGTGACTTCACAAGTCAAAATGTCCTGAAACTCGAGAGGGTGTTTCATGCGCTGCAAAATGTTGGGGGGGGGGGTGTGGATTTCTTTTTTTCAGTCGGGGTTATAGGAAGCTGCCGTATTACTGAGCCAAGCCAATGGCATATGTAGCTCAACACTGAGTGGCAGCGGCTGTCCAGGATTTCAGGCCTTTGGGAAAATGAGTAGCTACAGGAGTGAGAGGGTTAAATAATTCACACACAGTCCATCCTCTTAGAATCAGTAATTCCAAATGGAGTGGGGGGTCCAGCATATCTTTGTGCTATAGGAGGACTGGTAACAGGTTGCAAATATACACACCTGCTGATGCCACTGAAGCTGCTCTCCTGCTGTGCATGCGTACTTGGGGGTTTGCTGAGTAAACATGCACAGGATTGCCCTGGAAATGTCCCTGTGACCCCAACATACCCCCTAAAATGGGAGGCTCACTCACTGTGAGTGTCTCTGCATGCTCTGTCCTGGCCATGGGGAAGCACACTCCGGCCAGAGACTCATACAGTGAAGCAGCGCGTAGAGTCCCTCTGGGTCCTGCTCCTCCTGACTCCCGCACACCGTAAAAGCAGGAGTAAAGAGTGCAGGGGAACCTCTACTTTCAATTTACAGTGCCTCTGATGTCCCCCGCTTCTCAGAAGTCTGACAAATGCAATTGAGAAGGGAGGGCCAACGGCTTAGACTGAGCAAGCGAGAAATGGAAAAAGAACAATTTTCAAGTTCCTTCCAAGAAAGCTGCTCCTCCAGTTTGCTTCTTTCACTTGGCTGTTGTAGGAGCAATTTTGCCAAAACAGGGAAAATGCACAGTTAACTCTCTACATCTTAAACTTCAGTTTAATTGGTTAGACAGAGGGAAGGTGAAGAGGGGTGTCAGTGTGGACATACTGATTGGAAGCTTGGAACTGGGCCAGCCCTGACACCTGACTTTTGAATACTAATATGACAGTTTTCAAATGTGTTTGTGATGCTATTAAAATAACAGTAGGTGAACTATAAAATCTGCGAAGTAAAGATAAAGGTTGAAAGAAGGAACTGCAAGAAGGTTATCAATGCGATATAGCTCAAATCGTGGTGGAGGGAAGTCAGAACGATGATATGATAATTAGTACTTTTGGAGAAATGTATTTATGTGTTGATGTTTTATTGTCTATCTTTGTTTATTTTTCCTTCTTTTTTGGTATGTTTGTGATTTTAAAATAGTGTATATTGGAAATAAAATTTAATAATTTAAAAAACAAACAAAAAAACAAATGTGTTTGTGATGCAAGAATCCTCTTCAACAGCATGAAAGTAACTTGACACTCGAACTCGTGGACACGAAGCGAAATGTTGGAAGATTCAGGACAGATTCAAAAAAATTACTTCTTCATACAGCCTATAGCAGCTGAACTAAAGAACTCACTCCCACTGGAAGCAGCAATGGTCAACTTGGATGGCTTTGAGAGAGGGTTGGACAAATTCATGGGGGATAAGGCTACTGATGGCTACTAGGCATGATGGAGGCTGGGCCCTGTTCCCACTGCCAGAGGCAGTAATGTTCCTGAGTAAGAATTGGTGGGAAGAGTGCTCTTGCGCGCAGAACCTGCTTGCCACTTATCCCCTTGCATCTGGGTGTGAGAACTGGTCCATTGGCCTGATCCAGAAGCTCTTCTTATAAAGATGGGAACAGGGAGGAACTTGGGGTTAGGTGTGGGGGGGGGCGCTCCACAGTCACCGCACGGCCCCATGTCCTGTTTGCTCTTAAAATGGAAAATTAGCGAAGTTAGGTAAGTTTAGACAGGAGTATTCAAGTGTCTCATGCTGACAAACAAAGGTAATCATGCTTGTTTGCATATAGAATACAGTCTGTGTGTTTTACTATAATAGAATTGTAGAACTGTAGAGTTGAAAGGGACCCTGAGGACAGTGGCGTAGCATGGGGGGTGCAGGGGGGGGCCGGCCGCACCGGGCGCAACATCTGGGGGTTAGGGTTAGGGGGCGCAAATCCACGGGGTAGGGGGCGCAAATTACCTGCCTTGCCCCGGGTTATGACAACCCACGCTACGCCACTGCCTGAGGATCATCTGGTCCAAACCCCCGTGCAAGGCAGGATTATGCAGCTGTTCCATTTGGGGATCAAACCTGCAAGCTTGGCACTATCAGCACCAAGCTCTAACCAACTGAGCTATCCAGGCCATGTATGAACCATTTGTCTTATGCCCCTGCCCTGTAGATGATATTATATATTAGGTCACTTACTTCAGAATGTGGCAATTCATCCCTTGATGGGGAATTTCATTAGCGCAAGCAGATTCTGAGCTGATACTGTGCCCTAAGATTTCAGATTAAAACTGCAGAGTGGAAGGAAAGGAAGACCTTTTTTCTGCCTCCCCACTTCCAGCTACTCTATGAAGACTGGAGAAGAGACCCTCTTAAGAATATTACGGGGGTGGGCAGAGGAAGGACTTGTATTCTTGTTATAAAAAAGTTGCACCTAGACATTCTATTGTTGCGCCCATAAACTCCGTATAGGTAAAGCTATGGTTTTCCCAGTAGTGATGTATGAAGTGAGAGCTGGACCATAAAGAAGGCTGATCACAGAAGAATTGATGCTTTTGGAGGAGACTCTTGAGAGTCCCATGGACTGCAAGAAGATCAAACCTATCCATTCTTAAGGAAATCAGCCCTGAGTGCTGACTGGAAGGACAGATCCTGAAGCTGAGGCTCCAGTACTTTGGCCACCTCATGAGAAGAGAAGACTCCCTGGAAAAGACCCTGATGTTGGGAAAGATTGAGGGCAGAAGGAGTAGGGGACGACAGGGGCAAGATGGTTGGACAGCGTTCTTAAAGCTACCAGCATGAGTTTGACCAAACTGCGGGAGGCAGTGGAAGACAGGAGGGCTTGGCGTGCTCTGGTCCATGGGGTCACCAAGAGTCGGACATGAATAAATGACTAAACAACAGCAAGGTACCATTTAGCTCCTTGCTGCCATATCACAGTTTCTAACACAGCTCTTGCCCCTGCTGCTGAGTGGGGCTGTGGCCTTCTGCCCTGAAGTCTTGCCCCGAGGAGCTCAAAAGGAGGCCATAGTTCAGAGGCAGAGCACCTGTTATGCATGAGGAAGGTTCCAGGTTTAGGTCTTTCAAGGCGGGCTGGGGTGAGATTTGCCTGAAACTCTGCGGAGGTGCTGCAAGTCAGTGTAGACAATGCTGAACTAGATGCACCAACCATCTGGTTTGATTTAAGGAAGCTTCCTTGACTCTCTTTGGCCCATGGAATATCAGGCTCAGGGCCTTGAAGTGTTTCTGTTTTAAGCTTCCTTGGTTCCTATGACCAATCCTGGTAAGTGGCAGGATAGAGAAAGGCCCTCAGGGTTGGCTGGAGGAAGCTCTGATTAGACAGGAATTGGAGCTGCTTTTACATACACATACAAAACCCCCATTGTGATAAGGTTTTATTATTTATTTCTAAAGTCCTAGCTCAACAAACAAGCAGGACTTATATAGGGCTGGCAGGGCATTTTCTGGTGTCACAGAATGACCATGAAAGGCTGAGATTGAAGATTTACTGCTGGCCTTTATAGAGAGGACAAGGATGTGGAATTGCAAGATTACGATGAAATGGGGGGTGGCGGCAGGGCGGGGGGGGGGAGAGAAAGGGGGAAACAGTGTGTGGTGGGTGAACAAATCTGCTCCTCAGAATAGAGAGAGGCTGCGATGGAGGCTGTGATGAGCAGATTTGGAATACAGAAAGTCAGATCGTTGGTCCATTTAGCTCAGTACTCCCAACACTGGCTGGCAGCACCTCTCCAGGGCTTCAGATGGGGGTGTTCCCCAGCTTCAGGCTGAATTGCATTCCAGCTTGGAATCCCCTTCTAGGGTATATCTGGTGGTTTGTTATTTTCAGCACCTATGACTTGTACCCATGGCTTATGCCCCCTGAGTTTACATTTTGATAATATTTACACCATTCATTCAACCAAACAAACAAACCCCACAAGTTTCCTTATGTGTACAGATGAATCAAAGTGGGGAGAGAAGGGACTCTTTGAAGTGTGCATAAAGCATGCTAGAAAAAAAAGGGTTTCCAAATTAGAGTAAGAGATCTCTCTCTTCATAAGAAATCACACACTTCCACTCTCTCTCCCCCCCCACCCCTTACATGGTACAAATAGGATGTGAACTGATATTACAGCCAGTTAAGATAGGAAAATAAGAAACACATTTAAGAATGGAGATGCCCCGAGGCTCGTCACCGGGGTGAATGTAATCTGCAGAGGGAAAGTGTGTTTATAATTATAATGGGGTTTAATGTATGCTGGGGACAGATGAGGTTGGCACTCATTTTGCATGGACGGCCTGATATCAAAACCCTCACAAAAGGTGGAGGCGCGGAGGTTATTAGATCCATATTGAAATGCTGAGCTGCACATTCTGCGGATAAGGAATTGAGACAGGGGCTAGCCACACAGAACATATGTGCACCTGTGTTGTGGCCTGGGCTAAATTCAAAATATTGGTGAACCTTATTGGATCTGGGTACCTGTGGTTTTGAAGTATATTCTTCCCTGGGTTTTAAGCTCTGGAGATGAGGAGAACCAGTGCTATTTTTCTAGCAAAAGAGATGCTGGAATTCACCATGAACACCTCCCTTGTTCTCTAATCAGGGCAACGGTGCATACCTGAGAGGTGCCGGAACTGAGTTCTGGTGAGTTCTTGCTGGAAAAAAGCCCTGATGAGAACATTTTTGTAAGTGCCAACATCATCAGAGGTGATTTTTTATTTTTAAGGAATAGAAGAGGTGCTCTTACAGTTCAGTAACTGATTAAAGAAGAAGAAGCAAAGAACAGATCAGAAACCAACTGACAGTTCTCCAAATGGAGAGGTGCAAGAAGCGAGGTTCCCAAGAATCAGCACTAGGCTGACCACTAGCTGTAAAGTTGCTTATAAATGACATGGAGTTAGGGGTGAGCAGAGACGTGGTGAAGCTTGCTGATTCCCAACTTTGAAGACCCATGGGCACATTTGGGTTTTTTGAGCAGCTGCCATGGGTGACGCGCCCTCTCCTCACTTCTTGCTCCCCTCCCTCAGATCACATCTTTCTCCTTAACGTTAGAACATTAGTGAGCATTCTGTGATGTCACTGCATCTTACCCAATGGCTAGGACAGGTTTGGAAGTGGTAGGCAAAACAGGAAACAGCCAGCCTTTAGCCTACTAAACACCCTGTTGAACTCAATGGGAATTACTTGCAAGTAAGCATGCATGGGAGAAGCCCCTCCCCATTCATTAGAAGTTGAAAAGAGGGCCTGATGAAGAGGACTACAGCCCAAGCACAAGGGAAATAGCATGACAGTGAGGAGTTTTGCTTACCTACTAACTTTCAAAAGGCTGGAACTCAGAGCTGAAATTTTGTAGCTAAGGGGGCCATTTTTACTGCTGCACGCATAAAATTAAGCTGCATGAGTCCCATTAGCAGTAATGGAAACCCCATAGCTAAGTCCCTGCTGAAAGTTAACTCACTGGTGCATTTAACCTTTGTTTGTGTATATGTACAATGTGAACGTACAAAAGTGGTTTTTGTTTGATTGTATGTTTGTTTCACACGGTCTGTGATTTCCAGAGGAAGCCAGCCTGAATGCAAACACTTCCACATCAATCTTCCAACAGGCCAGACAGTGTCGGGGAAAAAGGATGGTCCTCTGCTTGTGCCTGCTAGAGCTCAGCCTTCTCTGCTGGGAGGGCAGGCACCTGACCCCCACAGCCTCCAAGGAAGAAGTGGGGACCTCACATCAACCCCCAGGCAGTGCAAAACACTCTCAGGGGGAAGAGAACCCCACACCACTTGCAATAAGCCAAATAGATGTCTAGAATCCCTGTAGTCATCCCAAGGGCCACGCTCCCCTCCAGGCAGTCTTCTGAGGGCCACATATTGATGGGCGGTGCCAGAGGCATGGCAGCAAATGTCATTTTCTGTTTTGTACAGTAGGCTGGGGTTTCTGCACACAAACACTGCCCTTCATCCAGGCAAGCAAGAACCATTATCAGAATTCGAGGACAAATCCCAGCCAGGAGAAGACATTCGAGGAAGGAGTGAAGAAAGTCCAGTGTGGGTGTGGTCTGGGGCCAGATAGAGAAGTGTGGAAGGTTATATTTGGCCCCCAAGGCCTGAGGGTCCCCACCCCTCCTCTAGCGGGTGTAATTAGACTCCTTGAAATCCCCCTTTCATCTAGACTGGGAGTTAACTCTGGATAACAGCCTCCAAACCTATAACGTACAAAGGAGTTCATACCCAATGACTCTTCCTCTGACTGAATCTCTGCCTTTTTAGGATAGCAAGAATATAATTCTGTCTCCTATTGGTGGGATCATCTCACCTGCAGGAGCTGCCTGTCTCATTTTGCCACCTGAGGCTAAATGGGAAGGTTTTGCCTTTAGAACCCCACCCACCAAACCAGGGATGCCTTTACTGGGAGTTCAGGGAGCTCCTGCGAGAGTTCTGCAAGATCTCGTGAGATCTTGCCAGAACCTGCCACTGAATTACCCCAGTGGCAGCGGTGGACAATTTACCTGTGGGGGCACCACCCCCTTGGATTCTGCCACCTGAGGCAGCTGCTCTGGTCCTCCTCATGGGCAGGCGGGCCCTGGTGTCGTGCCCCCTAATCTATCATCAATTTACAACCAAGGTCTAAGCACACATACTCAGAAAGGAGCCCGATTGAGTTCAGTGAGGCTTACTCTCAAGTAACTGTGTTTAGGATTGCACTTGAGATTCCTAGACTTGTCTTGAACCTTCTCTGGCAGCCTCCAAAGTCCATATGCCCTTCTCCCCACTGTGGGCTCCTTTTTCTCTTAACAGCTGCATGTTGTTGTTTAGTCGTTTGGTCGTGTCCAACTCTTCGTGACCCCATGGACCAGAGCATGCCAGGCACTCCTGTCTTCCACTGCCTCCCGCAGTTTGGTCAAACTCATGCTGGTAGCTTTGAGAACACTGTCCAACCATCTCGTCCTCTGTCATCCCCTTCTCCTTGTGCCCTCCATCTTTCCCAACATCAGTGTCTTTTCCAGGGAGTCTTCTCTTCTCATGAGGTGGCCAAAGTATTGGAGCCTCAGCTTCACAATCTGTCCTTCCAGTGAGCACTCATGGCTGATTTCCTTAAGAATGGAGAGGTTTGATCTTCTTGCAATCCATGGGACTCTCAAGAGTCTCCTCCAGCACCATAATTCAAAAGCATCAATTCTTTGGCGATCAGCCTTCTTTATGGTCCAGCTCTCACTTCCATACATCACAACAAGGGAAGAGAAACAGCAGGTGGCTTCCATGCAGAAGACCCCAATTTCAATCTCCCACTTCTCCAGTAGGGCTGGGAATGTCCTCTGCCTAAAACACTGCTGCCAGTCAGTGCAGGCAATATTGAGCTAGGTGGGTGAAGGCTATGTAGCAGGAGAGGACCTGGTGAGATTCTAATGTTCAAGGCAGGCTTTCCTGAGCTGATGCCCTCTAGACTACAACTGGACTGCAATCCTCATCACACACCTGCAAACTAGCGCAGCCAACCTGTGGTCAGGGATGATGGGACTTGCCTGTGAAATGCTGGAGAATATATCAGGAAAAGTGTAGGTGACAACAATAAGGTCATTTGTAGCTTACAGACCTAAGCTTGCAAACATTGGAGGACCTTTGTAAGCTGTGACTCAGGATCACTTTGACAGCCCAGGCTAGCCGGCCCACATTCCAAAACTTTATCCCTGCTCCTTGCCCCACTCAGCTCAGAAGAAGAAAATATTACCAACGGTGACTCAGCTATGGAAGGCAGACTTTTATAGTGCTGAGAAATGGGAACCCAGGCTCTCTGCTGTCATGTTTTCCTTTCTCTTTCCCTGTGACAATGCATGGTTTGGTTTGTAATTGCATTAAAATGTCTTCTCTAGCAGCCTATGACCTAATCATCTCTTCAACGCCTATATTTAGAAGCCGTCCTTTGTACTCAGGAGAACTGAAGCCAGAAGTAACAAGCACTGCTCTTGATGTCTTAATAAGCGCCGGGTTTGTTTGGAGGGTGTTTTTTGCTCAATTTGCTGCATAATTATTTATTTTGTCTCCCCACCCCGCTGCCACCTTCCATTTCACTTCTCATCTCTTTAGCCTAAAAGGTTTGACATTTTACCAAATCATGGATAAATTTTGCGTAGTATCAAGGGGCTGCTGTGGCACCGCATGAATTGTGTGTGCGCGCACCTCCCTTGTAAATCGAGAAGTCCAACCCAATGGGAAGTCTGCAAGAAAGAAGTGGAATCAATTAAAAATGTAAGAATAAATTATTTTAATTAAAAATAGCTCAGAGGCAGAAAGAGCGAGATAAATGGAGAGGGGATGTGCTCACTCTTAAACGAGTCTTCAGAAGCATCATTGATGAAATCGTTTTGGAAGATAACATTTTAAGGTGTGTTTTGGGGGAAGAGTAATCTAGTAATCTGCATGGTGAAAGATGCCCACTAAGGAGAAAGGAAAGAAATGGGGCACTTAAACTGGTACTTGCATTGTCCACTCAGTCTTTATCAGCATGGCCATTTATTATTATAGTAATCTAATTCCAAGGAGTTCAAGGTTTCCCCACCCGTTTATCCAACAATAAGGATGTGAGATAGGTCAGGCTGAGAGATGCTGGTCACCTAAGATCACACAGGAATCTCCATAGATAAGTGAGCATTTGAACCTGGGCCTTCACCATCTTAGTCTGATATTCTAACCATGACATCACACTAGTCCTCACTGAGACCCCGATGCCATTATTACTCACACTACCAGTTAAATAGCTCACTGATGCAGTTCACAAGAAGTGGATGTGAGAGCTTGCCGTTATTTGGGGGCAGATCAATAGCCCACCGGTCTTACCTGCTGTCATGGACTGGTTGGACTCAGATGAATAGTGGGAGAAACCAGCTGAGGAACTACTAAGGGAAGAAGATTCAGAGCACGGGGAGTGGTGGGGGAATAACGATGAGTGATCATAGGAGGGGAGGGAGAAGATTGGGAAGAGAAGGTGTCAGGAGCTGAGGAGGTAACAGGGCTTAGTGAGCTGGGAGAGTTTGTTGCAGAGAGAAGTACAGAATCGGAGGCAGAAGCTGAAGCAGAAGAGGAGAGAGGCCAAGAGGCAGAGATGAGTCATATGGTGAGTCACAAGTGTCTCCCCCTCCTGCTGCAACAACATCTCCTCCCTGATTGCTCCCAGAATCAGAAGAGGCATAAAAAGGGCGAAGAAGAGATTGGTAACACACAGACTCAGCCTCTGATTGGGATACACCCTGAAGAGGAGGGGACTTAGACAGCTAGGGGGAGGCAAGGGCCTTCAGTCTCAGCAACTGTTTCATGGGGGCCAGACCTACTGGAGATGAGTTTCTGTGCTTATTAGGCCTGGCACTCCTGCGCAGAACACATTTTTGCTAATAAAGAGTGAGCGCCAACTTGCACAGTGTGATTTACTGCTGGCTCACTCCTGGTAGCTTCATTATCTGACAACATTGACCAAGCCAAGATTTCACAGAAATCTCTTTCTAAAGATCTAGCACAGGGTGGTCCAACACACAGCCTGCAGCCTGCATGTGGCCCTCAATGCCTTTTTGGGTGGCCCTTGCTAAGTACCAAAGCTGCAAGGAAATGGAAGTGACAACATGAAAGCCTTGCCCTGGTTTGCTCATGGCCACTGCAAGCCACTCATCCCAGCTATGGCTGATAATCCTCCTTGGGGGCTCAGATGAGGATTCCCTGCTTCCTATTCCCCCATTTCTGACTGCCCAGCCCCTTCCTTCTGCCTCAGGGAAGGCACAGAACCCCACAAATATCTGCCCCTCCTCCTTCTTCCTCTGTCCACCCTTCAGACTCCTATCTGTCCCTGACATTCTTCATCTTAAGGTGTCGTATGTGTTTATGGTGTTATCTACACTGGTGAGTTATAAAGTTAAAAATGTGTTATAAAAATGTGACACCAGAGGGCTCTATAGAGCAGCAATCAACCAATGAGAAATTGCATTGGGAGCTATTTTTCAATAGCATTTTCCAGATCGATGTAGATCCAGCCTATGAGTAGACTCAAATGGTTCTTTCCCTCCCCTCATACAAATATCTACAAAGAAACTGCATCACCAGAAGCCTTTGCTCATGCTTCACTTGAAGATCCTTAGCTCATCAAGACTCAAGTAATAAATTACTTGACTTGCATTGGCTCCCAGTAAAAATGCACACCTTGTTCAGACATCTGATCCTGTTCCATGCTGACCTAGATGACTAAAATTCAGGAGCCATCGTGTCCTGACAGGAAACTGGCCCTCAAATCCCCACCCTGTGAAGTACAAACTGAACAAAGAAGAACTGAGGAGATGTTGCAAGTCTAATTATGGAGCCACACCTCGCTGTTGCAGGCTGGCTGCCAAGCTATTTATTAACCAATTTTATTTCTTGAATATTTGCAGGAGGTGCAACAAGTTCTTGCTATCTTATCTGTCTGGAAACTGGAAACAGGTTGCTGGGACTTTTGATGATATTTGTACAGCAGGATCCTTGGCAAATTCCCCAGACTTCAAAAAATCCAGAGCATTAGAGATACCTCCTCCAGTTCAGATGAATCAGTCTTTGTCATCCCAGTGGAAATCTGGGTTATTTATTTGTTGTGCTCACATCCCACTCTTTCATGATGTGAATTGGACACTTGGTAGTGAAGTATGGACAGACTTTTCGCACGGGGCCACCTTGGCTCTGGAATGTGCTCCCCCTGGAAAATCTGTGACTGACTCCTCACCACCCCAGTCCAGAGTACAGTGTGAAGCCCTTTTAGACTGCCAGACATTCAGCTGCAGGTCTCAGTTCCTCTTGGTCAACCAGCACCATGAAGGTGTCAGGGACTGGGCAGAGGAGGAATGGAAGAGACCACCTCCCCAGCCTGACCCTTCCAGAGATGAAGAAGACAGTTCAGACTTACAACGGGGGTTTGAGGGAGGTCACAGCTCAGAGGCAGATGAGGGGTAAAGTGGGGAAATAATGGGAGAGGAGGAGCAGGCAGAACCAGAGCAGCAGCAGCTGGCTGACACATTGTCACTAGAAAGCATTCCAGACCCTCCATCTCCCAGAACCTGGCAAGCCTTAAAAGCAGGAGAGCAAAGAGCTCAAAGACAGAGGGCACTTAGCGGAAACCATAGAGGGGATGGTGTTGTTGACGAATGAGGAAGTGGGAGAAAAGAGGGGTGGAGATTTACTTGGGACAATGCTATTATTCCAAAAGGCTGCATTCAACAAGCCTCTCTCTGTAAATATTGAATAAAAAGCAGATGGTAAGGACTTTTCCTTGTCTTATCCATTTTTGGCAACCTGCTGTGGCGGTTGGTTCCTCTGCCGCCTGACAGCAGGATTGCAAATACCCTTGGCCCCTATCTAACTTTAGCCACACAAAAATGGAAGTTATGTGTGACTGGTTGGTTGTACCAGTGTGAGAGTGGAGATATGAGTCCAGGTACATAGTCAGTTCTGCAAACCACCTTTTGAAAGCAATGCAATGGGCACAGAGGGTGCTGCCATCCAGTGGCGTAGCATGGGTTGTCAGCACCCGGGGCAAGGCAAGTAATTTGCGTCCCCTAACCCCTAACCTGCCGCCGCTGCCAGCTTCTTCTTGCTGCTGCCTGGGCTTGTCTGGTGTGGTTCTCTCCCGCGCTCAGCGCTGTGCTGGGCGGCCGCTGCACTGTCCCTCTCCCAAATAGTCCCTCGCTCTCTCTCCGCACCGCACGCCTGGTACCCACCCCCTCCACAGTGGGCGGCGACCCAGCGGCTCGGATCGGATTCGCACAGCCAGCACTGCAGTGAGAGAGAGTGAGTGAGCGAGGTAGGGGCAGAGAGCTGAGAGTGCGAGCGCCCGCCCCAGATGTTGCGCCCAGTGCGTCTGGCCCCCCCTGCACCCCCCACGCTACGCCACTGCCACCATCCTGTTCTCGTGTGTATCCATTGTGGATCTTGAAAAGATGCACACATTGCATCAGATGATGCCCATAGTTCCTGTTCCAAACAACAACAACAACTTTATTATTTATATCCCGCCCATTTGGCTGGATAGACAAAAGCTAGGTGGGGGCATCTTTGTTTACCAAAGTATTTCTCTACCTTCAGTTGAAATCTAAGGACTGTATTCAACTAAGTTCCACCCAAAGAAGACCTACTAAGTCCGTCATGTGCATTAACGTCAATGAGTCTACTCTGAGAAGGAGCAGCACTGGCTACAATCCTTTGCATTAAAAAAACAACCCCAAACCTTCTCGACATACAATATAAATTGCAATGCAGAAAATAACTCCTGGGTGAAAATAGGCTCATCATGACTATAAGGACTAAGGGTGGATCTACACACAGGAAAAAAACACACTATAAATAAGTCATAAATAACAAAAGAAAAAAAGCTATGTAAAATTGGATACATTTTATTATTATTATTTTTTGCTGTCCTGTGCTATCTGGTGTTTCATGTTTATAACATATTCCAAACACTGTTTTTTGACTAATGTAGCTGAGTCCGAGGAGTAAAGAAGACTAGGAATCTGTCAGTGTAACCCTGAAGCTGCAACTTCAACCTACTAAACATAGTGGGACTTTCTTCTGAGGTCGCACTGCAAGTCCCATCGAGTACTTCCTGAACAGGTAAGCTCTTTTGTAGTTGCCCAAAGTGGGAGGTGCCTTTAAAGGGTGTGTTTGTGACCACAGCCCCTCCCTTCATCTCATTCCTGTGTAAAAGCAGCAGGCACTGATGTTCTCCATCTAACCACGTCTCATCTACCTGCCAACTCCTCTGGAAATGCTTCGTAGATATACCAGACAATTTCCATCTCAGGAACTCTCTGAGCAACTCCTTCCACCAGTTGAAGCTGGCAGGGAGAGAGCCCAGGAGACAAATAGGAGGAAATCATCCAGCAGCTGGGCACATTCTGAAGGATAACCTGGGCCCTCAGCAAGTGTAAATCACTGTGATCTCAATTGACTTTGGTGGGTGTCAAACGATGTCTGGAGGCCCTGTGCTTCCCCCCTTCCCCCAGTGCAGCTAAGCAGCCCTGGCTCCAGAGCCTGCTTATTTCAAGCTAAGGGGGAGCAAAAGGATGGGCTATTTATTTTTAAACCCACTTTATAAAAGAAGACGAAGCTAATTTCCCTCGTTTTCCTTTGGACTCCTGCCCGGGCTTCTTGCTGCACATGCATCCCTTTCCAAGCCAACAAACTGGCAGATACCAAATGCCAAGTTGAGCCCAGAACAAAGAGGATAATCTGAAAGGCGAGAGGTGCTGGTGCCAGGAGGAGTTGGGTCCCTGGGCTTTGACTGCCCTCGCAGTGGCCACTGCTGACCTCTAGTGGTTCCTCAGGGAATTGGAAGAGTGAGGTTGACATGCCAGGCTCTTGCCAGTGGTGCTGGCTTATCCAAAGGGCCGCGTGGCACCTCCCTGTGCTCCTGGTTGGATGCCAAGGGAAATGTTCTACTTTGTTACTTGGTGGTTCTGTAATTTCACCCGTTTGTTTGTTATGGATTTGGTTATAGCTTATGCCTTTATAACAGATGTGTTAGTCTTTAAGCTGCTACTAGATGCTTTATGAACTTTGCAGCAACAGAATACAACCGTCAGCCTTCCAGAAGTTATAGATTTAGTTGTATTTTCTTTTTTTAATCAATATCCTTGTTTCATTTTTATTGGTTCCCTTATGCAAATCTGTTTATTTTTGGAGGTGGGGATGCGTGTTGTAAATGTACCTTGATAAATAAAATATATAGTAGAAGACTCATTGGGGTGATCACATGGAAAGGAGAGTGTTGTTGTTTTTTGGTTTATTTCACTATTATTAAATTTATATCCTGCCTTTTCCCCCAGACTGGAACTCAAGCCCTGGGATGGCTCAGTTGGTAGAGCATGGGACTCTTAATCTCAGGGTTGTGGGTTCGAGTCTCATGTAGGGCAGAAGATTCCTGCACTGCAGGGGGTTGGACTAGACCAACCTGTGGCCCTCCAGATGTTTTGGCCTACAACTCCCATGAACCCTAGCTAACAGGACCAGTGGTCAGGGATGATGGGAATTGTAGTCCAAAACATCTGGAGTCCAAAAGGTTGGGGATGCCTGGACTAGACCATCCTCATGGTCCCTTCCAACTTTACAGTTCTATGATTTTCTGCAGCTAATTCTATGTCATTTTTTTGCCTTAAGCCCTCCACAGTGATGAACAGCCTGTGAATATAAAAGAAAGCTACAATTAAAGTACAATAAATGCAGGAAGTCAAACGGAACAATATAAAACAGCAAAATCACCCATAAGTACACTGGATATGACTTTCAGCAATGCATGCTATCCATTCATGCTCTCACCATAGACGCAGCCCTCCAGCATCCCACCTCTCCCATAGAAGCTGGGACCTACTGCAGGCAAAGGACTTTCTGCGCAGCTGGCCCTATGATTCCCCATGCACCAAGCAGGAGGATTTTCAATTCTGCTGGACGGACATCTGTGACGTTACCATATGAGAGTGCTGGAGGTGAAATAGTTGAACAGGTTACCCTATCAGAACCCAGGGGTGTGGACTCAGAGGGACTATAAAACCAGCTCTGGGGGGAGTTCGTGAGGAGTTCGTTGGGAGTTGGGTGGTTGGTTGGAGTGGGAGTGAATTGGGATAGAATTTGTAGGTAGGTTGAGTTAGTGTAGCAAAATAGGCTGAGTCAAGAACAGTTATGGGCTAGGCAAACAAGTAAATATCTGAGAGGTGGTTTAGTGAGTGAGAGCAGGTAGCAAAAGTTATAGGACTGGATAGGCACCCCGTGAATGTAATTTACTGATACTGTTTATGAAACCACATGCTTGTTAAACTGCAATAAATAAACAAAAGTTTATGTTTCAATTTAACGCTGACTGGACTAAGTATTGTCCCAGGTAGGGCCTGGGTGGTGGCAGCGAGAAATAAAGTGGTGGCACAGGGATCAATCGATGGTGAAACGTCCGGGGACCCTGTGTGATCACCACAACATCTATTTCAATTCTTGCCTTGCTCATTTTAAATGGCCTGCAATCAACCAGGCCACGTGGTGTATGGCTGGCTTGGGGTGTGGTGGCCACCCAATGAATGGCACCCACAGCTACTGCAAATATGGAGAAGCCCATTATGGGCCTGCACTTGCATTGAGCTAGCTCGGAATCCCTGCCTGTCTGGAGGAATTCTTTATCTCCTCCATGGAAGAAAAATGTTTCCATATTCCCTCCCGCTGCTCCTGACCTGCCGTCCCAGGGAGCCCTTTTGCCCCCGAGAGCCATAATGTTATTTGTTAACATTTTTATGACGCCAAATGGTCTGCGCCGGAGCGGGTGCCATTCTTTCGCTGGGAAACCATATGGCACTCCAAGTAATAAATAAGGTATTGTGATAGTTAATGAACCTAATTGCTAGCAAAGGCTTTAATACAAAGCCTGCGCCGCTGAGAATTTAGCACCACATTAGGGATGCGATGGAGCTCCCCTGACTTCTGAGGCTTAATTTAAGTTCTATATTGCAAACCCCAGAAAATAATTCCAAACCCTCCTGCTGCAAAAGCAACCTGCTGCTAGACTGTGATTATACTGAATTACTAAAAATCGCAATCCATTTTATACACACGGTTAACCCTTGCTAGGGCTGTCTCCTAGAGGTGATTTGATTTTCAACCACTTAAATCACAGCTTGGGGACAGATATGTAAATAAACCCTGGGCACCATCCCATTCACGATTCTCCATTTTTGAGCATTGCCCCCAGTGCCATGACTTTCCCTTTCAAGCAAAACCCTGGCCTAGCCAGAGTAGCACTGTGCCAAAACCTCCACTCTAGTTCCTTTTCTTCTCTTGTGAAAGAGGCATCTCTTCTTCTATGCTCTTCCAGAGGACACCTTAAACACTTTCTTTATGGTTTTTCAGGGTGTGTGGTTGAGATTACTCTATGGTTGTGAGCTGGCTAATGGCTTAGGCCCAAACTACCTGAAAGATAACTTCCTTCCCTCTAGGACTCCATGGATGGTAAGATCAGGAGAGGAAGCCCTCTCGGTGGTTCCACCACCCTTGGACTCTTGGGAAAGGGCATTCTTTGTGGCAGCCCCTAAGTTGCAGAACTCCCTCCCCATAGAGGTGCATCTGGAGTCTTCATTATATAAAAAAGGTAAAGGGACCCCTGACCATTAGGTCCAGCCGTGACCAACTCTGGGGTTGCAGCGCTCATCTCGCTTTATTGGCCGCGGGAGTCGGCGTACAGCTTCCGGGTCATGTGGCCAGCATGACTAAGCCGCTTCTGGCGAACCAGAGCAGCGCACGGAAAAACGCCGCTTACCTTCCTGCCGGAGCAGTACCTATTTATGTACTTGCACTCTGACATGTTTTTGAATTGCTAGGTTGGCATGAGCAGGGACCAAGCAACGGGAGCTCACCCCGTCGTGAGTGTTCGAACCGCCGACCTTCTGATCGGCATGTCCTAGGCTCTGTGGTATAACCCACAGCACCACCTGCAAATGCTGAAGACATGCCTCTTTACCCTGGCTTTTGAAACCTGAGAGGTATATTTTGGGTGACCTTATTTCTGCAACTTCAAGTTGTTTTAAACTGTTTTTAACGTATTTTAATTGTAGTAGCCCACCCTGGGACCTTAGGGTGGTTCTCCAGTGCTGTGCAGCCTCCCCACCTGCCTGCACTTCCTGACGGGGGACGGACCTCATCACATCTACCTCTAGGATTTCATTGAAGCCAGGGAGGCTGGCCACCAGGTGCTTCAGATTAGTGCATTCACTGATAGTGTTTTTAACAGATGTCCTTCCTATTACCTTTTAAAAATAAAATAAAATCTTTCTGCACTGAATTCTTTTAAAGTAAAAGAAAGAGAAGAAGAGAAATAAGAAGAAGCTGCCAGGATCACAGTGGACAGCATCCCTGGTGTCCTCAGCTTACAGAAAAGCTCAGCTAAGGATATCTTGAGATTTTCATGAAGGGTGGGCACCCAGGAAGGCTGCAGAATGCAAACCACGGAAGAGATGGGTTGCAGAATGAAGGAAAATACAATACAAACACCACTTGGGCACCTTGAAAGTAAGGTAAGTGCAAACAAAACAAAACAAAAACCTACACGCCACCCAGGAGAATTTCATTATTTCTTCCCCTCTCCCCTTTGATAATTTTTGAATGCAATTTCTTTTCTCATTAAATGATATAGATTTTTTTAAAAAAACAAAACAAAACAGAAGAAATGTTTGGCACAGTACTGAGGCAAAAAGGCAAAACTTCAGAGGCCTTGCGACCACGAAAGGTGGTGCCCCTCAGCTCTTTGGACTCCTGGCTACACTCACTGTGAGAGATAGACTGTCATACAAATGCTGAACTGTCAACTAGTTGTGTGTCCCACAGGCAAGTGAGGTGCTCCCTGAGGCTCTGATAGCTGTGGATCTGAGGGAGGGATAAGTGGCTGCTGGTGGCGAAATTCTCCCCATTGCTGTGCATTAACATGGGCAGTGCTTTCTTTCCTTAAAAAAATGTTTAGGGGGACTCTCAGTTTCCTACTTATATTGAAATACTGCCCCTCAATGAGGCCAAACTTAGATTCACAAAATGTTTATTTTTTTTATATAAATATTTTTTATTGCTTTTTTCAGATACAAATATGAAGTCAGATATATGAAAGATATAACAGAAAGAAGAAAAAGAAAGAAAGAAATCCATCTTTCCAAAACATTTTTTCATAACCAATCGAACTTCCCCACATCTCCCTCACCCTGCATTCTTTACAATAAAAATATCAGCAAATTGTTACCTTGTTTCATGCGTTTCTTTGTACTTTCAAGTAATTATATTTTAGGTTTAAAATACTTGTTGTCAGTTTACTTTTACCTTAAAATAGATATAATATTACTTTAAACTTTAGTCCTTTCTTAATTATAACTTAATTTCCCATCTCACCGAATCTCATTGCAGAAGCTAGATTTTCCAAATCATGCAAATTCTTAACATTCATATAACTTATAATATTTTTGTAGATAGTCCTTAAATTTTTTCCAGTCCTCTTCCATCGTTTCTTCTCCCAAATCTCGGATTCTGCCAGTCATTTCAGCCAGTTCCATATAGTCCATCAATTGCGTCTGCCACTCTTCCAGTGTGGGCAAATCTTGTGTCTTCCAGTGTTTTGCAATAAGTATTCTTGCTGCTGTGGTTGCGTACATGAAAAAAGTTCTGTCCTTCTTTAATACCTTTTGGCCAACAATGCCCAAAAGGAAGGCCTCTGGTTTCTTGGGGAAAGTATACTTAAATACCTTTTTAAACTCATTATATATCATTTCCCAGAAGGCCCTCACTTTTGGACAAGTCCACCAAAGGTGAAAGAATGTCCCTTCAGCCTCCTTACATTTCCAACATTTGTTATCCGACAGGTGATATATTTTTGCAAGCTTGACTGGGGTCATGTACCACCTATATATCATTTTCATAATATTTTCTTTCAAGGCATTACATGCCGTAAATTTCATTCCGGTGGTCCATAACCTTTCCCAGTCCTCAAACATAATGTTATACCCAATATCCTGCGCCCATTTTATCATGGCGATTCACAAAATGTTTAGGGGTATGTGTACCCCTGTATCCCCTCAGAAAAAAAGCACTGCATATGGGCATAATTAGAAGCAGTCCCTATGTAGACCAGGGGTCAGCAAACTTTTTCAGCAGGGGGCCGGTCCACTGTTCCTCAGACCTTGTGGAGGGCCAGACTATATTTTGAAGAAGAAGAAAAAAGAATGAATTCCTGTGCCCCACAAATAACCCAGAGATGCGTTTTAAATAAAAGCACACATTCTACTATGTAAAAACACACTGATCCTTAGACCATCTGTGGGCCGGATTTAGAAGGCGATGGGGCCGGATCCAGCCCCTGGGCCTTAGTTTGCCTACCCATGATGTACACAATAACAGGGAGGGATGATCAGTGGCTAGAATTGTGAAGTACAGGTTTTGCATTTGGACAAAATGTGACCTTGTTAATCGGGACATTTGCACCTGGCGGCTTCTGGTGGTCCTGGTTGCAAATTGAGCAAGTGTGCCAAGTAGATCACCCAAAGAAAGGAACAAGGTTTCTCTCACCAGTGTCCCTTCTCTCCCCCCACGGGAGGGGGGGCAGGCAGCATCAATGTACAGCCTAGGATACCCTTCATCTGCCATGTGAATAGATGTGGAGCATCAGGGCAGGATTTGAACAGAGGCCAGGAGTGAATGGGCAGGAGGCAGCAGGAATGTTCTCTGGTCTCTCAAGCGAGCTGTACACAGACAACACCTCCCTTAGGTAATGGCATTAGAAACATGCTCCAGTGGTGGAAAAGGTGTGACTCTCACTGTACATGCTTACAGGAATAGGCCCTCAGGTGCGAGCCCAGCCCTGTAATGGGAAAGAAGGGAACAATGTGTCAAGAGTGTTCTCAAAAGCAGGTGAGAGGTTTGGTATGTATTTATTCTCCCAAAGGAACAGGCTGCATCCCTGGGAAGAAATTATGAGACAATCTGATGGGTACCTTGCCAAGGCAACATCCTAAATAAAAACCAACAAGCTTCCCTATACAGCTAAGCAACAAATAGGTTGCCTCAATCTAGCTATGTCCTCCAATTTGTTGATGCTAAACCAGCACTGGGGAACTTCTGGCCCTCCAGATTTCTAGATTTTGTTGGACTCCCATTTCTATAAACCTTGAGCAGCAGCCATGCTGTCTCAGGCTGGTGGGAGTTGAAGTCCAACAACATTTGCAGGGCCCGATGTTAGTCATCCCTGCCCTAAAGTGTTCCAGCTTAAGTTCCTAGGGCATTTCTCTCTAGGAACATCTCCCTGAATCTGGTGCCTGCCATCTGTTTTGGACTACAACTCCCATCATGCCCTGCTAGTGTGACTGCATGAGGCTGGGGCTGATAGGAGCAGAGCTCTGATGGCAGGGCCTAATGGGAGTTGCACTTCAAACTATCTGGAGGGCACTGGGTTGAGGAAGGCTGAATGAATCAAGCCTGAGTACATGCAACTGTAGTTACCACACATTCTTGTGCTGCTTGACCTTTCCTCCATTTCCCTTCCTCTGCTGTTTCCCATATCAAATTTCAGATTGCAGGCTCATGGAGACAGGGACCTGCACTATGTCTAGTGCCATGCATGTGCAGTGCTCTCTCTCGCTCTATAAGGACAGAACTTACAAGGCTGACATGGGTGGTGCTATGATCTAAACCACTGGGCCTCTTGGGCTTGCCAATCAGAAGGTCGGTGGTTCAAATCCCCATGACGGGGTGAGCTCCCGTTGCTCTGTCCCAGCTCCTGCCAACCTAGCAGTTTGAAAGCACACCAGTGCAAGTAGATAAATAGGTACCACTCCGGCAGGAAGTAAATGGCGTTTTCCTGTGCTCTGCCTTCCATCACAGTGTTCAGTTGCGCCGGAAGCAGTTTAAGTCATGCTGGCCACATGACCTGGAAAGCTGTTTGTGGACAAACATCAGCTCCCTTGACCTGAAATCAAGATGAGCGCCACAACCCCATAGTCACCTTTGACTGGACTTAACCGTCCAGGGGTCCTTTACCTTTACCTATAAGCCTGACAAATGCTGTTTCAGCCACAGGTGGGGAGCTTCATCAGATGTTGCTAGGCTACAACTCCCATCATCCCTGACTATTGGCCATGCTGGTTGCTGGGACTGATGGGAGTTGGAGTCCAACCACAGCTTGAGGGTACCAGGTTGAGGAAAGCTGTCTTTGGTTGCTCTCCTTCTGGTAGGATATTGGCAGCAAATCTTTTAGCACGAGTCCATGCTAAAACTTGCTTGGGCCTTGTTTCATACCTTGCAATGGAGTCATCCGTGTATGTTTGCATCCTTGTCCTCCTGGGTGCTGAAGGCTAAGATTCAAAACCTGACTTCTGTGGGAGTGCCGAAGGGTTGTTGGGGTTTATGTTGTTATTAGTTTCAGTTGCCCAACTGCATATTTAGAGGACTGAATGTTTCTGGCCTGAAGGTTGCATTCCAGAGGCCAACATGCCCGTAAGAGGAGTAGCTGGCCCCTGTTCTCACATGCATGCCTCTTTGCATGCAGAGGGCACAGAAGTCCCACCATGATGAACGGGGTTTAGCTCAGTACTACATTTTTTCTCTCAGTACTACATTTCTTTCTACATTTATTTCTCAGCATTACATTTCTGAGTGCTCACTGGAAGGACAGATCGTGAAGCTGAGACTCCAATACTTTGGCCACCTCATGAGAAGAGAAGACTCCCTGGAAAAGACCCTGATGTTGGGAAGGATGGAGGGCACAAGGAGAAGGGGACAACAGAGGACAAGATGGTTGGACGGTGTTCTCGAGGCTACCAGCATGAGTTTGACCAAGCTGTGGGAGGCGGTGGAGGACAGGGGTGCCTGGCGTGCTCTGGTCCATGGGGTCACAAAGAGTCGGACACGACTAAATGACTAAACAACAACAACAACATTTCTTTTTCCAGCGCCACCATCCAAACTGGTGAACCAGAAAAAAATTGCATGGGATCAGAACCACCACTACCACCACCCTGCTAAGTGTTAACCACCCCTGATTTAGGGGGATAGTTATTCAGCTGGTCGAAAGCTTTTGAGGAACCCGGCGACTTCTCAAGGGCCATGCCACAGCAAAGCCTATCACCGCTATCTGAGCATATAACATGGAACGTTTGCATAGTTTGAGGATTAGTTTCTTAAATCTTGCATCAAGAGAAGTGATCTATGACAACAGCAAAAAGATACAGTAATGAAGCTGCACAGACCTAATTAAAAACCTATTCAGAGGAAAAGACATCCCTTCAAAGTGCCTCCTTGCAAAGAGCATTCCATAGATGGGTTGCTATTATGGATGGGCACATTGTCATTTGATCTCAATCTGCCAAATCTGGGAGTGGCTTCTTAGGAATTATTATTGAAAAAGACTCTCCTGTACAAGCAGGCAGTTTCTCCTAAGCCTTATCAATAAGACCTGCCTGGGCAGTCATAAGAGCAATTAAAGCGTGAGAAACCAATTGGGCAGGAACAAAAGGCATCCACAAAGGCAGATCACAGGTGACAAGCAGAAACTTCAAGGTGTTTACAACAAGGTAGCTTGCTTCGCAGCATCCTCCCACCACCCTTGCTCTTGTTTCTGCTGGCGGCTTGCATTACAAGTTGAGTTTCAAGGGCTCTGTCTTGGTCTTTTGGGGTGCATCCAGAGCAGACTGCCATCAGGTTTCATGGAGGGGACCTTTTTTTCTGTATGGGGATGTAGCTTAGTGGTAGAGCACATGCGTTGCATGCAGAAGGACCCAAAGGCAGCTAGCTCCCTGTGTTTCCTATTCATCACTGTCTGCCTGACCTGTGCTAATCTTCATGTGTTTCCTGTACCTAAGTTTGAATTTCCTGGCTAAAAGGAAAAGGAGAAAGCAACAGGTAGACAGAAATTAAGGAAGAAACTGCACAGAGAAGGGGGTAGTCACTTGGTTCTGTTCCAAAAAGACTATTTTTTGGGGGGGGGGCAGATTTTGGGACCCTTCTTCTTTCCAATTTTCCTCATTGTATGTTAGAACAGTGATGGACATACCAGCATACATCTGTTCCATGTCAGATTCGCCAGCACTCGCTCACAGATCTCTTCCATCAGCCCCCCCCTTTTTGTACAATTTTCAAAAGAAGACACACACACACACACACACACACACACACAATCCAGATGTCAATGGTACACATTTTGTATACACTCTTGTATAAATACGTCTATTTGTGTGTATGTTTTGGGGACCGAAACGGCAGTGCAGAATACACAATGAATAATGCATCTGAAAGAAAGGTAAGGTAAAGATAAAAGGACCCCTGAACATTAGGTCCAGTCGTGGCCGACTCTGGGGTTGTGGCGCTCATCTCGCTTTACTGGCCCAGGGAGCCGGTGTACAGCTTCCAGGTCATGTGGCCAGCAGGACTAAGCCGCTTCTGGCGAACCAGAAGCGAACCGTTTACCTTCCTGCCGGAGTGGTACCTATTTATCTACTTGCACTTTGATGTGCTTTCGAACTGCTAGGTTGGCAGGAGCAGGGACCGAGCAACAGGAACTCACCCCCTCGCAGGGATTCGAACCACCAACCTTCTGATTGGCAAGTCCTAGGCTCTTTGGTTTAACCCACAGCACCACCCAAGGTAGCAACGTATAAAATGATGCATGCCATGTGGGGGGGGGGGAGGCAGACAGAAGCTTGTCTGCTGCCATCATAATGGTAGAACGTGGGGTCATCCAAAAAAGCTAGATGTTAGAAAATTCAGGAGACGAAATGAATTACTTCTTCACAATGCCTATAGTTAGACTATGAAATTTGCCAACAAAGTCAAGTAGACCACTAGCCATGAGAGCTATCGAGAGTGCGCTGCCTAGTTTCCTGTGGTTGCTGTGGGGGCTGTTTGTTCTGTTTTTATGGTATTATATATTTATGTTTACATTTTTAAGGTGTGATAAGTCACTTGGAGACCTTTGGGTACAAAGAGACTAACCAGCCTAAACAACAACAATAGATTTATAATATTACTGTCAGTACGAGAGTCAGGATGCTTCTCTGAAGGTTAGTTGACAGGGATCATGAATGAGGGAGTGCTTTTTTAACATCAGTTTTAAGGCCTTTTTGGTGTTACAAATCATATAAGCAGGGGAAGGTACATCTATCGCCTCCGCTTTCAATTCATAGTCTTTTTCAGAGTTCGTTTATACTCAGCGAGGTACACTTTTGTCATAGACTTCTTGTGGTTGGTGGGTGGAAAGAGAAGGGGAGAGAGAGATGGGGGTATTATCCTTTCATTCTGTTGCCTACTGTTAGTGTAGGGGTTTGTGTCAACATCACCTGGATAGGTCCTCTATTTATACATTTATTTTTGTTACTATTGCAAGAGATTAGGGGGTCCCTAGATTGGTTGGTTGGATTTGCAGTATGGCTTGCTTGTGGGGAGGGTTAGGTTGTTGGGCCAGAATAGCCATATGAGTTCCTGGAGGATAACGCTATCAATGGCTGCTTGTCATGATGGCTATATTACTTCTACTGACAGAGCAGTATGTCTCTGAATACCAGATGCTAGAGATCACAAGCAGAGAAAGCACTGCTGCTGTGTCCAGCTTCTGGCTTTCCATTGAGCGTCACCACCCCCATCATTCAGCCCAGACACTGAGGTCCAGCTCCGAGGGCCTTCTGGCGGTTCCCTCACTGTGAGAAGTGAGCTTACAGGGAACCAGGCAGAGGGCCTTCTCGGTGGTGGCGCCTGCCCTGTGGAAAGCCCTCCCATCAGGTGTCAAGGAAATAAACAACTATCTGACTTTTAGAAGACATCTGAAGGCAGCCCTGTTTAGGGAAGTTTTTAATGTTCAATGTTTTATCATGTTTTAAATATTCTGCTGGGAGCTGCAGAATTATTATTATTAGTAGTAGTATTAGTATTATCAGTGCTTTTTTCTAAAAAAAATGTTTAGGAGCACTCTCATTTTGACTCAAGAAAATCGCCATTTTATAGTTCAAATTGGGAAAAATAAATACAGTAAATGGACAAAAGTACAAAGATTCACAAAATGTTTAGGGGTATTTGTACCCCTGCGCCCCCCTGAAAAAAGCACTGGTTATTATTGCGTGGACAGGTGGAGTCCCCCCAACCCCAGGCGACCCCCGAGTGGAATAATGACTCAAGACAACGTGCTATGGGATTAAAATTGGCCACAGCTTTATTAAGTTTCAGGTGTAGGGAGACCTTGGCTCAGGCATTGGGCGTTTATTCTTCCCAGTCCCCAGCTAGGGATCTGGGAGAAATCAGGGTTATCCAGAATGTGTGGGGATTGGGCTGGCTCTGGAGAACATATGTTCAAGCAGAGAGCCCGCCCCCCGTTTTGCCGCCATCGCAGGGGAGAGCAATGACAACCTCTTGGCGTATGGCCAATGCCTCCCCTCAAGACCCCTTTAATGGAGAACTCTGGGATCACCGCCGCAAGGGGGGGGGGTCACTGCTTCACGCCCCTCCCCCTCAGGAAGATAGACTAAAGGATTCCGCCCAAGGCCTGAAACCGCCAAAGTTGTGACGTTTTGCTACAAGAAAGGCAAAACCTGCCAATGCAGGAAAATTCCTTTCTGGCCCTTCAACAGGTACCCTGACGTAGCAGTGCCCACGTACCTGTGGAGAAGAGGTTAACCTGCAAAAGAAGGCTTCACTGAAGGAGGGCAGGGTGGGAGAAGCTCTGGAGCCAACTGACGACTCCCAAGTAAGATCCTCCCCCTATTGTGTGGGCAGGTAGTCCCTCCCCCTACCTGGCCTGATCACCTTAGCAATGCCTCCCCAGGCAGGATTGGGCGATTGGTTGAGGTAGGTGGAGACCTCCAGGTATCCAGCCTGGGGAGGGCAAAACCAGTCCGTACTACCAGAAGCCACACTGGGATCTGGGGGGTTGCATGCGACCACGAAAAGGTCCCCCCCATTTGATGTGGGGAGCGGCCATTACTACCTGGTTGGCCAATAGGAGAATCTGACCAGAAAAGCCTTTGGCCTGATCCGGCAGGGACATTCTAATGTTCTTATGCTCCAAATATTTATAATTCACTCTCACCTCCCCCCTCCCCCCTCCCCCAATGAAGCTGGTATTTGGCTGCCCTTTTTATCACCCCCACCTCTCCCCTAAAGACTGAAAAACGATGGGTCGAATTCTTAGGCTGAGCACTAAGTGCCACGCAGGATGACTTTGCAGAATCTCTTTCTGGCATGCCACAGGACCAGGCATGAGAGAGGTGTTTGTCAAACACCCCAGAAAAGTACGATCTTGGAAAAAGACTGGCGATCTCAAATCTTTGTTTAGCCAGGACAGTTTTTATGGCTGCTCTAATTGTGCCACGCATTGCCACGGAGACAGGAGACAGGCGAGAGGGTCTGATGGTGGCTGGAGTGTCAGAAGAGGAAGAGTGCCAAGACAGAGGACTGCATTGGGAGGATTTAATATTGTACATAAATACACTTTACAGTCACAGAAAGCCTGTGCGCAGAGAGAAAAACTATTGGAATATTTTATAGTGATGCAGATCGAGTGAAAAGCCTGTGAATAAAAAAAGAAAGAGGAAAGATAATTATTTGATGGAGTTCTCTTAGGATACGCCACAGCAGGGAATACTTACAGAGAATACATATTACTGGAGAGACACAGCTATTCAAGCATCAAACTAACCTATAAATTGTCACAGGAGAAAATTGGAGGAGAGAAATGGAGAGAGGCTGTAGTGCCGGCCAGATTATTAACGTCGGGTTCCGCTTCCTACCTCGCCCGCTGCAGTTGTCTGGAGCTACACAGCCCCACAAAAAAAAGGGGGGGAGAGAAGACCGCATCTAATAAATGTCTAACACAAATTATGGCTCAAGCGCTACAGTAAAAAGATGGCATCATTTATCTCTCCACCATCTGCACAGGATCATTTGGCCTAGTGGCGGCATCCTGGGCTGACTGAGAAAGTTTTATTTCATGCGCCCGGTTTGGCGGCTCGGTTCTTCTTTGAAATTCGGCAGTCTGCAAAGCTGCCTCTGCAGCTTCAGCCCTCGGATTGCAAAGTCACTGGCAGTTCTTTGGCCTGGAGTTCCACAACAGCAGGCTGCAATCATGCAGGGAAAGTTCTTGCTTAACTCAAGACTGATAACAAACCTCTTTGCAGGCAAGTGAGAAACCTGAACAACACAGTTCGGAAGAACCACCACCATCTCCCTTCTAACCTAGAGCGCAACATCACCAGCCATTTTTGAGCTGGGCAAAATGTTGGGAGGGCTGTAAAGGTAAAGGGTAAAGGGACCCCTGAACATTAGGTCCAGTCGCGGACAACTCTGAGGTTGCAGCGCTCATCTCGCTTTATTGGCCGAGGGAGCTAGCGTACAGCTTCCAGGTCATGTGGCCAGAGCAGCGCACGGAAATACCGTTTACCTTCCCGCTGGAGTGGTACCTATTTATCTACTTGAACTTTGATGTGCTTTCAAATTGCTAGGTTGTCAGGAGCAGGGACTGAGCAACGGGAGCTCACCCCGTCGTGGGGATTCGAACCGCCGACCTTCTGATCGGCAAGTCCTAGGCTCTGTGGTTTAACCCACAGTGCCACCCGTGTCCCGGGAGGGCTGTATCTCAGTGGTAATGTATCTACTCTTCATGTTGACGGTCCCAGGTTCAATCCCTGGCTTCTCCAGGTGGGGCTGGGAGTGTCCCCTGTCTGAAATTCTGGAGAGGTGCTGCTGATCAAGGTGGGCATAGCAATACAAAAAGAGCCTCCTGGATTAAGCTAGTGGCCCATTTAGGGCATGAGACTTTGCCACACAATATATTTAGAGCAATGGGAGAAACGTTGGCAGGAAGATATAAGATTTACCACCTGTAGTACAATAAAAGAAAATTTCATCAGAATGTTCTACAGGTGGTATTTAACACCAGTCAAATTAGCAAAAATCTATAAACTGAAATCCAACCTCTGTTGGAAATGCAACAAGGAAGCTGGTACAACAATGCATATGTGGTGGAGTTGCATCCCGATTAAGTACTTCTGGGAAGAAATTCATGAGGAGTTGAAAAAAAATTCTTTAAATCCCATTAACGAAAAAACCAGAGGCTTACCTACTGGGCCTCTTAGGAAAATAAATACTGAAATCGAAAAAAGAATTTTCTTATACGTGACCACCGCAGCTAGGATAGTAATAGCATCTAAATGGAAAGCTAAAGAACTACCTACCAAGGAGGAATGGATTCTCAAATTAAATGAATATTTAAAATTGGCTGAATTAACAGTATCCGTATGACAGCAGTCAAATGAAAAACTAAAAAATGAATGGCAATGCTTTGATAATCATATGGCAAAATATTGCTCTAAAAAAGACATGCTAATATGCTTAGATTAAGAATGTAAATGCATCAAAACAATAAATTATCAATGACATATGTATGTATATAGAGAAAATAAAAACAATCAGAATGCAATGATAAGGGTAAAATTGATTCTAGAGAGGACGAGTAGCGGTGGAGGGAAATTAAACAGGGTGGTGGGTTTATTTTATTTTGTTTATTTTTTTCTTTTTTGGATATTGTATAATGATTTAATGTATAATGATTTAATGTTTCTTTTCTGTTATGTATTATTTCTCTGTTTCTAGCATTCGGAAACATTACTGCCTCCGACTGTGGAGGGAAAGCATTGCCATCATGGGTTCCAGCTGTAAATAGCTTTTGCCTCCACGAATTCGTCCAGTCTTCTTTCAAAGCCATCCAAGATGATGGCCATCACTGCTTCCCATGGGAACAAGCTCTACAGTTTATGTGCCGAGCTAGGTGGGTCATTGGTCTGGTTTCATTTATGGCAACATCCTACGCTCTTCCTGCCACAAATAGGGCAGTCGGTCAGACCTTGATGCAAGCCAAGTTCTTGAGCAAATCCCATTCATCCCAATGGGGGCTGTGCCTTGAATGCTGCATTTTCCAACACCCAACTGTAATTGAAGGCCATTGGGAAAGCACAGCCTGCTGAGCAGCTATGGAAGTTGGAAAATTCCAACAGAAATGAGAGCGGAAATATTTGTCCCATGTCTGGAACAGAAATCAGGACAATGAATACAATTGATATTTGCTGCTGCTGCTGCTGTTTTCAGGTCTCAGTTGAGACATAATTGAAGCCCCCACATTTGCAATGTGTTTCCTTAGCACTGGAATTCCATAGCACGGAGTTTAAGGATCGGCAGGTAGGATTCCTCTGGACTTCTTGTGCCAAACAAGAGAGAAGGGGTGCCTAGCTCTCTCAGTAAACAAAGCTGAAAGCATGTTGGGACTCCTTCCGCAAGGCGGTGTCATCATCCTGAGGCCATATGTAAAAAGGCAGGCATGCAACCTGTTCTAACTCCTCACATGATCAGATCACACATTTGTATAACTCAAGGCACCCTTGTTGCATCAACAGGGAGAGATGAGCATAAGAACTCGAGAATAACTCTCTTGGTTACAGCGTGGTGCTGATAATACCAGGGTTGCAGGTTTGATCCCCCATATAAGACAGCTGCATTGCAGGCAGTTGGACTAGATGGTCCTCAGGATCCCTTTCAACGCTACAGTTCCTGCTGGATCAGGCCAATGGACCATCTGGTCCAGAATCCTCTTCTCACACTGGCCTACCAGATGCCCCGATGAGAAAGTTTGCAATTATTATTATTATTATTATTATTATTATTATTATTATTATTATTATTATTATTATTACTATTACCCCGCCCATCTGGCTGGGTTTCCCCAGCCACTACAGGCAGCTCCCAACAGAATATTAAAACCACAATAAAACATCAAACATTAAAAACTTCCCTAAACAGAGCTGCCTTCAAGTGTCTTCTAAAAGTCAGATAGTTGTTTATTTCCTTGACATCTGATGGGAGGGCATTCCACATGGCAGGCACCACCACCGAGAAGGCCCTCTGCCTGGTTCCCTGTAACCTCACTTCTTGCAGCGAAGGAACTGCCAGAAGGCCGTTGGAGCGGGACCTCAGTCTCTGGGCAGAACGATGGGGGTGGAGACGCTCTTTCAGGTATACTGGGCTGAGGTCATTTAGGGCTTTAAAGGTCAGCACTAACACTTTGAATTGTGCTTGGAAACATACTGGGAGCCAGTGTAGGTCTTTCAGGACCAGTATTATATGGTCTCGGCGACCGTTCCCAGTCACCAGTCTCTCTGCTGCATTCTGGATCAGTTCTGGGTCATCTTCAAAGGTAGCCCCACGTAGAGCACATTGCAGTAGTCCAAGTGGAAGATAACCAGAACATGCACCACTCTGGAGAGACAGTCTGCAGGCAGGTAGGGTCTCAGTCTTTGTACCAGATGGAGCTGGTAGACACCTGCCCTGGACATAGAATTAACCTGCAAGCAGGACCTGAGCACAAAAGCAGTCTACCCAGATGCAGCTTCCAGTAGTTGGTATTCAGAAGCATTATTGCCTCTGAGCGTTTGGGCAGAGCATAGCCCTGAGTATGGCTAATAACCATTACAAGCCTTATCAAACAGGTTCTAGCACCGCAGCTGAATGGCAGGATGCTACAGGAGCATTTGAAAGAAAGGAGATGGACCATAGTGATCCTATTCAATTCTTCTCGCGCCTAAGCCATTTTTTCTTTTAGTTAAATAAAAATTCCAGGCACCAGGATGTCTTTATATGATGCTTTTAGCAGTGTGACACCGGTTCTCTGCATTTCTCTTCTCTTAGAAGTGAAGAAAGACCCAACATTGTGAACACATGGGCAACTTAAAAAGCATCTAGGCCGTTCTTTTTCTCAATTCAGATACAGGCTGGTTGGCGTAAAAATGCATCAAAGGCAGAGTTTGATAGGAAAACACAGTACAAGTGCAGGATAGATGTGGGCTGTGGCTAACACTGTGTTTACACCATTTCCCAAACCAATGATGAGAGTAAACCAGAGTGTGTGTACACAGCCATTGTTACACTTTCAGAGCTTGTGTAATAGATTTCTTTTCACTGCTTTCCAGATCAACCTATGTTATCTCTGTAATTTATTTTCTTTGTTGGTTTTACTGTTTTATGATTGGCATTATGCTTTAATTTCTGTACGTTGCTCTCTGAATATTCATTGAACGTAAAAAAACACAGTTAATAATTTTGAAATATATAAATATCTGTGACATAGCCACATCTGAAATACTTTGCAGAGACCTAGACACACACCCCAGCGCGGGTGGCGAGGTTTATCTTGCCTGGGCCAGATCAGTCCCGTAGAGAGCCCTCCGCGAGCCGGATCGCACACATGCCTGCGATTTTCGGCATTGGCGTCTGCGCAGACAAGATTTCTGGAGCCACAGAAGCGAGTCCTCATGCCGCGCTGCACCAGTTTAGCACAGCGCATGAGTGGGCAACGACCTCCGCGAGCCGCTTCTGTTCCATGGGCCTAAGGTTGCTGACCTCTGGTCTAAACCACTGAGCCTCTTGGGACCGCCAATCAGAAGGTTGGTGGTTCAAATCCTTTTGAAAGCACACCAGTGCAAGTAGATAAATAGGTACCACTGTGGCGGGAAGGTAAACAGCATTTCTGTGCACTCTGTTTCTGTCATGGTGTTCCGTTGCACCAGAAGTGGTTTAGACATGCTGGCCATATGATCCAGAAAGCTGTCTGTGGACAAACACCAGCTCCCTCAGCCTGAAACCGAGATGAGTGCTGCAACCCCATAGTCACTTTCGACTGGACTTAACCGTCCAGGGCTCCTTTACCTTTATTTACCTTTACACATCCACAAGCTTAAAAGGGTTGTTAAAACAGCTGGAAAAGGTGCAGGAAGAAGCACAATCAATTTTTTTTAGAAGAGTCAGAAATCACATTTCTTATGAGCAAAAGCTGAGTCATTTGAGACATTTTACTTTAGTGTGGGGACAGGCGGGCAGGGAGAGGTGGCCAGCTGCAATTCTGTACCCATTTACCTGGGAGTAAGCCCCACCAAGACAATGGGACTTACCCTGGAGCAAACAGGGATAGGATTCTGCTGCAAGGCGACAATCCTATGCGTGTTTGTTGTTCCACATTGTAAAGCCTGGGGACCATGCTGATCACCACTATGACCGTTATGAGGAATAAAATGAAGAGCTAGAATTAGATCTTATAGGAGCCCAACCTGCAGATCAGGAAACCCCTCACTTGACTCTCACCTCTGCCACAAACTCACTAGGTAGTCTTGGGAAGCCTCCCTTTGGCCTCATTCCACCACCTGCCGTTTTGCAGTTGCTAAGGCCAACTCTGTAGGGTTGTTGTGCAGATTGCACCAAGGACATGCTCATGAAATGCTCTGAAGACTCAGAAGTCCTGTATATATACCCAGCAGTTATGAAGTGCCTGTAGCATCCAATCCAAGGGGTGTGTCCCTTTTTGGAATGCACTGCTTTGAATGATACTCCACCATCCCTGGTGCCCATGGTCAAGAATGTCTCTGTTTTGTTGTTGTTGTTTAGTCGTTTAGTCGTGTCCGACTCTTCGTGACCCCATGGACCAGAGCACGCCAGGCACTCCTGTCTTCCACTGTCTCCCGCAGTTTGGTCAAACTCATGCTGGTAGCTTCGAGAACACTGTCCAACCAGCTCGTCCTCTGTCATCCCCTTCTCCTTGTGCCCTCCATCTTTCCCAACATCTGGGTCTTTTCCAGGGAGTCTTCTCTTCTCATGAGGTGGCCAAAGTATTGGAGCCTCAGCTTCACGATCTGTCCTTCCAGTGAGCACTCAGGGCTGATTTCCTTCAGAATGGATAGGTTTGATCTTCTTGCAGTCCATGGGACTCTCAAGAGTCTCCTCCGGCACCATAATTCAAAAGCATCAATTCTTTGGCGATCAGCCTTCTTTATGGTCCAGCTCTCACTTCCTTACATCACTACTGGGAAAACCATAGCTTTAACTATACGGACCTTTGTTGGCAAGGTGATGTCTCTGCTTTTTAAGATGCTGTCTAGGTTTGTCATTGCTTTTCTCCCAAGAAGCAGGCGTCTTTTAATTCCGTGTTATAACCATGTAAAAACTTCTCCCTTACTGTTGATACTTTGGTTTCTCCCCGAAGCAGAGCCAGTCTTTTCAGCCTCGGGCCAAGTTTTCTTCCCCTCTTTATGTATTTTTTTTGGGGGGGTGACTGGGGGTGGGGAGACACGCCTAGCGCCTGTTTGGGTTCTGATCATCCCAGCTGTGACCCCCACCAAGATTACAAGATTATGCTACACGAACCCAAGAACCCAAATGCTTCCACTGGGAAACAGATAGATGATGCAGAGGGATGCCAATACACGTATGAATGACAGAGGAATTTATAGGCAAAGATCCATTAATGAAACTGCTCTGAGCCGCTGTGGGTTCTTAGACAAGTGCTGCAGAGATGAAAGCCTTATTTATGTGTAAGATATATCTGCAGAGGGAGCTGTAAATGGCCAAAGTATGAAGGTTTGCAGCAAATGTAGTAAAGTTTTATATTCCTGAAAACTAGGAATAAAAAAAAAACAATTTTAAAATAAAGTGGATAAAAGGGGCCTTCCGCACAACTGTAAAACCATCTTATAAGATTTAATTGCTGGCTTCTTGTTAGAACAGAGATGATTTCAAACAACAGGCACAGCAACGATGAAAAGTCCTTCACAATCGCTTCTGGGGGATGTGAGGAAGAGGAGGAACAGCAGAGCTGGCAGCAGTTTGGCATCAGTGGTCATTTAGCACTTGACTCTGTATAGCCGACATGCAATGTCACTTCATATTTACATGTTTCATTTGTGACATGCAGTGGTGTGAAGTATTTGATAACTGACATGCAATAGTATTTGATATGCTGATTACTAGATTCCATGCAAAGCAGACCCTCAGCTGAGCTGCAGTCCCTTTCCCAACTATTCCATAAAGGAATTAAGAGCTCAAATTTAGAAGCAGAAGGGAAATCTGATTTAAGAATCCAATTCCATATTTGAAATTTCAGTCCAGGACTTAGGGCTTGTCTACACTTCCACTTGTCCTATGCCTAGAAAGCCCAGATCTCAGTTTTCTGCTTGTTCGGTGACTTCTAGGCATGGTTCAAGTGGTTTTAGATTTCCCAGGAAAAACTCACTCGTTACTGTTGGCGCAAGCATCAGTCTGCAGAAAGTGCAATTGACGCTTGCTCTGATTCAGTATTAAAGAGCAGATTTCCCTGGGGGGAAACAGCACCGCAAGTGGAAGTGTGGACTAGCCCGTGCATGGTCCTTTTGGCTCTCTAGCCTGGCCACACACCTTAAGTTGCATGTTGCTTCATTGGTACAGTTCAATATTGCTGCTCAAGCAATTATTTGGCTTGTTTGTGCGATCGGGTTGGTCCTCTGCACACGAGCCTTTGGCATCCCGCCGATAGTGGCTTTTCCTCAGCTCCTACCTATACTTAGATACTCACAAGCACCCACAAGCTTTTGCTAAACCCCAGGGGGAAAGTTCTAGAGCAGAACTTGAGGAAATAAATTGGATTTTAGACCTTAAAAGCTTCGTGGTTTCATTTTAATTTTACAAGTATAAGTTCTCACTTCAAGAACGGTTACTCTTCTTCTTTCCCAAAGGTAGCATTAATGGAAATGCAGGCTTTTAAGGATGTTTTAGCAGCAGTTTTGAGTACTAAGAACTCCAGACCACATTCCATTTTGCTACACTTGTAAAGCTGAAAGTATCTTCTGCCCACATTTTTATTCAGCGGACCTATTTTTCTGTACATGATTATTGGTTAGTTGAGTGTCTTGAGTGTTTTATTAAAGGGAGAATTGAGTGGATGGAGTGATGTTGTGGGTGGAAACAGAATGTGTTGGCTGAGTGGTTGGCTAAGTGGGTGTGCATAGATTGGTTTCGTGTAGTGTAAATGTGAATTATTTTGGTGATTGTGTTCCTACCACACATAGGGTGTTTTTGGTAGTATTTATGAGATTTTTCCAGATACATACTTAATCATGTTGCATTTCAACGTTGTACTTCAATGCATCTTTATATTGCTTTTGCGGTACTTTTTCAATTTACTCCTCCACATTTAATTTACTTCTGCTTGGAGGTAACATCACTTTGTTATGCAAAATGTGGAGTAGCGGCAATAAGAGGAGGTGGACTCTGTATTGTATGTTATACTGATGGTACTGTTGTTGGGATATGTGAACCTCTCAACGATTCCTGTAGCAATGTGAAGCAGTATATAATTTAAATAAGCAGGTAGGCAGGCAACATCATTGCAGTTTTCACTTTGCAATTTCTCTTCTGTTGGTTGCCAACTTGAATAAAATATTGGGCAATTATGCGGGGCAAGTAGGCCCCACCCCTTAATCGGACCACATGACACAGTGCATGCACACCATTTGAATGGCGATGCCCATCAACTTTGGGGTGGGGGGCGTTTCCAGATATTTTATGGGGGGGCAAAGCCCCCTCGGCCCCTATGAGTTGGCTCCTTTGGTGTCTTTGGCGCACCGACCCCTCTCGCTCTCCAGGCTTCAGCGAAAGCCTGCATTCGCCCCATAGGACGCACCCAGATTTCCCCTTCATTTTTGGAGGGGAAAAAGTGCGTCCTATAGGGCGAAAAATACGGTAAATAAAGATTTGTATGCTAAAACATTTGTAATTTTGCATCTACTTATTTTTGCAGTTTAAAATAAAATTAGCAGTTTCAACTTTTGTGCTTTCATTTTCTTTTCTACAAGACACCTGTTTTTGAAAAATGAAGTTAGCACTTGGGGGGCAGGGTATTTTTTTTTTATTTTTTTTTTTGCAAATACTTAGTCTTGCTTAAGGTGCAAAATAGCCTGGCACCGCATGTTAGTCAACTTCTCTTGCCTTAAAACAAATAAGGGCAGAGAGGACTGCAGCCTTGGTCACATTGCTAGCCAATCATTGTTATTGCTCTGGAAAGATTGTGGCAGCTGTTGGTTGCCAGTTCCTTCCAGAGGACATAGGAGAAGTTGCTTTTCCCTGACTTGGTTGCAGATACTTTCTGGGTTCCTGAATAAGCCTCCTCGTGTGGCTTATGGGTGGAGAAGAGCTAAGGCCAAATGGAAGCAAGATGTACTTGAGAAATGCATATGGCTTTTTGGCCGTCATTGGGGCATGAGCTCACCTGTCACCGGAACCTGGCTAAACTCCAGCCCTTCCTCACTTGTGGATCAGCTGTTCTCCACTATTCCAGCGCAGTAGAGATTTTACTGTGTCCCTCCATTCATGTCTTACACTTTACTGTCATCTGGTGAGAGCAGTTGGGAATAGCACTATTCACTTGGCAAGTTTGATTTGTGCAAAGCAAAAAGCGCCTTTAGAGGAACACGGGTGGTGCTGTGGTCTGAAAATGTTTGGTAATGTGAAAATAAGGAGCAGATTTACATATAAGAGGGTGAATGTTAAAAGAAGACACAAGGTAAAGAAGTGGTTATAGAAATGTGATAAATTTGTTAAGGGACATGGGTGGCGCTGTGGGTTAAACCACAGAGCCTAGGACTTGCAGATCAGAAGGTCGGTGGTTCAAATCCCCATAATGGGGTGAGCTCCCGTTGCTCAGTCCCAGCTCCTGCCCACCTAGCAGTTTGAAAGCACGTCACAGTGCAAGTAGATAAATCCGGCGGGAAGGTAAACGGCGTTTCCGTGTGCTGCTCTGGTTTCGCCAGAAGCGGCTTAGTCATGCTGGCCACATGACCTGGAAGCTGTCTGCAGACAAACACTGGCTCCCTCGGCCTATAGATCAAGATGAGCGCCACAACCCCAGAGTTGTCTGCGACTGAACCTAATGGTCAGGGGTAAACGTAACGGTAAAGGGACCCCTGACTGTTCGGTCCAGTTGTGGCCGACTCTGGGGTTGCAGCGCTCATCTCGCTTTATTGGCCGAGGGCACCAGCATACAGCTTCCAGGTCATGTGGCCAGCATGACTAAGTCGCTTCAGGTGAACCAGAGCAGCGCACCGAAATGCTGTTTACCTTCCCACCGGAGCGCTACCTATTTATCTACTTGCACTTTGACATGTTTTCGAACTGCTAGGTTGGCAGGAGCAGGGACTGAGCAACGGGCGCTCACCATGTTGCGGGGATTTGAACTGCCGACCTTCTGATTGGCAAGTCCTAGGCTCTGTGGTTTAATCCACAGCGCCACCCGCGTCCCAATGGTCAGGGGTACCTTTACCTTTTAAAGCACCTTTTGGCCTGAATACAGCAATGAACAGCACTTCCCCCCACCCCCTTAGGTGCCAGTACTCACTGCCCAGAAATGGCCAGAGGAGGGACAGGGAAGCAGGCACAAGGGAAGACACTCTGCACATGCTCAGGAAAGGAGGCGGCAGGGCTCCAGGATCCTGCCAGAGCCCCACACCTCCTTCCCCAAGCTTGGGAGGGTCCCAAAGCAGGTTACAGCAATTTTAAATTAAGAATTAAGAACATTGCAGTATTGAATGGAGAAATCCAGCAAGGCTATGTGGGGCAACTCTTGGACCAGCTATGGAGGCTCCAGCCTGTGCAGAAGGCTGTGACTGGACAGCTGATGGGGAGAGACTATGGCCAGCACATAAATCAATCCAACACTCAAAAGCATGGGTAGGCAAACTAAGGCCCAGGGACCAGATCCGGCCCAATCGCCTTCTAAATCCGGCCCGCGGACAGTTAGGGAATCAGTGTGTTTTTACATGAGTAGAATGTGTGCTTTTATTTAAAAAGCATCTCTGGGTTACTTGTGGGGCATAGGAATTCCTTCTTTTCTCTCCTTTTTTTCCAAAATATAGTCTGGCCCCCCACAAGGTCTGAGAGACTGTGGACTGGCCCCCTGCTGAAAAAGTTTGCTGACCCCTGCTCAAAGGTCTGCACTGGATGCTCATACATACAGGATGCCCTGTCCCTCCTATCATATCTTATACTTTACCACCATCTAGTGAGAGCAGGTGGGAACAGCACTTAATTTTTTTTCTCCGCAAGATGAACTCGCTAAAAGCTAAAGGCAATTTTTGGCCTACTGAAGACTCCCCGTCCCCCATTTCTTCAGACATTTTAATTGAAGCTTGATTTTATAGTTTTAACTGATTTCTCTCTCTGTGTGTGAGCATTGTTTCTTTGTAAAATGCTTAGCATTAAGTGGATATAGATTGTATAAATAAATACGCATTACACACAGGTGTAGCCAATGTGGAGCCTTCCATCTGTTGCTAGACAGCAATTGCCCCCCAACTAGGCAAATGCAACTTTTTATTTGGGTTGCTGGCTGCTATTCCACATTTTTCTGTACAATATTTCCAGCCTCAATGAAGCAAAAGTTACCCCCTCCCCAAGGAGTAAACAGTCCTTAAGGGATATTTGTCATATTTTTTTTAAAAAATCACCTTTTAGCATTAAGTTGAGTTTCCATACATCCAGAATTTCCCGGACATAGCCGGGATTCGTCTGTTGAAAATAGTATCCGAGCAGAAATCACTGTAATTCAGAAATCCAGATGTATGGCAACCCATGTCGGAAGTGTAGATTTAGGCAAATTTCTTTTTTAAAAAGCTAAAAAGAAAAACCCTTCTTTTTTCAGATTTTGCTAAGAAAAAACGCTCAACAACTTGGCCCAGCCTTTGTATCTGGATTAGCACTTTATGAAATACGGCAACCCTAGTATTAAGAGTTAAGAAGGAGAATGGCACTAGTAAATTATAAAACCAGAACACTAAACATGCAAAACAAGAAACGAAACAAAAGATTTCTGGAATGGCTTTGTGGGAAACGGAGGTAAGTGCAAAGCAGAGAGGGAGGTATGAGGTAACAAACAAAAAGGAGGAACATTCTCATACAGGGTCAGGGGCAGGTATGATTCAGACCAACCTGTTAAACAAAGCCAGATGTCACAGGTGATGCCAAATAAAGTCATACTTCAAAAACTGTAAAGTCACGGTGGCTTTGTACACTGCTTTTTTTTTCATGTTTGTCACAACTGCCGTCCAAGTGGCAGAAAAATCCATTAGTTTAGCTGTCCCCTTCCAAACCTTAAGACAATGTGTTGCTTTTTTCTGATGCCGCTAGGAGCAAAGCTTTCTTACATCAGCTCCTTCCACCCCAGATGTAACTTAAAGGAAAAATTACCAAAGGTTTTGAAAGGATGTTAGCATTAATTCCTGATAAAATAGCAAGAGGACACCATTTGGAGTCTAGGGCTAGTTTTTGCCATGCTGAATTATTTGAATTTTTAAAAATCTAGTGGTTGCTGTAGCCAAGTTCCTCCTTTGCTCCCCTATTGCAAATAAGAGACAGGGTTCCTGGATCACCTTGCTGGTGATCGATTGAGGGCAGGCATCCCCAAACTCAGCCTTCCAGATGTTTTGGGACTACAACTCCCATCATCCCTAGCTAACAGGACCAATGGTCAGGGATGATGGCTTGCCGTTGCGCAAATCCAGCTTCATAAGCATCGGGGTATGTCCTCCCTTTTGTAGCACATAAATCAAGGCTACTTTCTCAGCAAAGACCTCCCGCATCAGGCATTCCCTCTATATAACTTAGGGACCTGGGATTCTTTTTAGCCCTCCAAAAGGTCCATTCCACAGTGCAAGCTAGAACAACCTTTTACTTTCCTTATCAGTTGGCTATAAATCAAGGCTTCTTCTGTGCGTGAGCCACTGGCTTTGGCAGCTGCACAAACGCAGTCCGGCCTGCCTTTATTTACTTTCACTGTTAGGCATCATTACTGTGTAAATTGACAAACCTGTGATGAATCAGACCACCCACAATTACAACTGCATAAAATTCTGGACTTACACCTTTGGGTTGGGTTCCTCATACCTTTCGTCAACTTTTCATAGGTTGCAACTGAATAAAGGATATTTGCTTTTAAAAAGCTGCTTGCTTCTTCTCTCCTCGGTTGGACATCACCCATCTTCTCCGACAGTAGCAGACCCTTTTGGGGCCCCGAAACAAAATTCTAAGTGCGTTACGTCAAGCCATGAAGTCCTGAGCCACCCCAGAACCAGTTGCCTCCACATGGATGTTGAAGTCACCCAAAACCAGCAGCCTGGGAGTCCTCAACCAGGGGCGTAGGAAGGGGGGCATGGGAGGTGGACCACCCAGGGTACCCTCATTGAGGGGGATGACATTTGGCATGCCGCCCACCCGCGATTCCCAAGCCCACTCCGAGCCGTTGGGGTAAGAGGGGAGCTGTGCCACATTGCTGGTGGCATTCCCCCCTTCCCCCTTTGTTTTGACAGCTTGGGGGAGGCTTGGGAGGTCTTTTAAATATAATTTTTAATGAGTTTTCCATATTTCATTTCATTTTCATTCCACAAATCCATAACTTAAAGTAATGCTCAAAAAGAGCATTGACCTCCTTCCCTCCCTCTTTCTGACTTCCACATATCTTTAACAAATTTAAGGTAAAGGTAAAGGTAAAGGGTTGTGGCCGACTCTGGGGATCATTAGGTCCAGTTGTGGCCGACTCTGGGGTTGCGGCGCTCATCTCGCTTTATTGGTGAACCAGAGCAGTGTATGGAAACGCCATTTACCTTCCCGCTGGAGCGGTACCTATTTATCTACTTGCACTTTGACGTGCTTTTGAACTGCTAGGTTGGCAACTGGAGCTCACCCCGTCGCGAGGATTCGAACCACCGACCTTCTGATCGGCAAGTGCTAGGCTCTGTGGTTTAACCCACAGTGCCACCCGCGTCCCTCAACAAATTTATCGCATTTCTATAACCACTTCTTTACCTTGTGTCTTCTTTTAACATTCACCCTCTTATATGTAAATCAGCTCCTTATTTTCACATTACCAAACATTTCAAGTCAAACCTAAAAACGTTTTCAGATGCTTACAGTTTTCTTTCAAATAAAATATAAATTTTCTCCAGTCCTTTGGGAGTCTTGGGTGGGCAGCTCGCTGAATGTCTGCTTTGGGTGGCTCACTCTGGCCCCAGCTGCAGGGCGTGCGCACCACTCCAGGCACCTGAGCAGCTATCCAGCACCTGGGAGGGCACCCTCCTCGCCATGTCCCCATCAGGAGCGTGCCAGCCCTGGGTAGCATGGGCATATGCTCCGCCACTGTCCCCAACACTGCCTCCAAGACCAGCTCTGTCATCTCAGGCAAGGAGACTGCTGGGCAGAGAGGTGGGCAGGAAACCAGCAGAATTCCTAATCTGTCCCTATTGGCCAATGCCAGGAACACACACTCTAGATGCCCTCCAACTGGACAGAGAGCCTGGAGAGAGAGAGTGAAAATCTCCATAGACCACAGCAACTCCCCAATTCTCAAGTTTGCCCTGATGCTCCACTGAGTACCCAGGTAGGCACAACTGGGTGAGACCAACTCAGCCCTGTTCACCTACCCAGGTCTCAGTGCTACAGACCAGATACAGCCTCCTCATCCACAATCAGATAATGGGTGAGTGAGGTTTTACTACAAGCCAACCTGGTGGCATTCAGCAACAGCACCTGCAGAACTGAGGGCTGGCTGATAGGGCAACCACAATACCCCAGACTGGAGGAGGGGCTGGCCACATAGTTCAGTCACCAACTGCCTGTGTCTCTAACCTGCAATGAAACAGGGAGTTTGCATTGCAGATCTGTTGCATTGCAGGTCTCTCACTCAGGCTCTGGGGTGGGACCAATCCTTGCCAGAAAAGAACGGATGCAAATGTTTGCCATTGTGCACAAATTGCCCAACAGCAGCAACACTGTAAAAGGAGGAAGCAACCAAAAGTCACAGAAACATCTTCTGCCAGCCCCAGAGCTATGCCCCAAATGTGTTCAGCTGACTGAAACCTAAGTTTGTGCTGGGCTGTAGGCAGGAACAAAAGAACCATGGATCTCATGTGATAGAGGCAGCTTTGCCAACACTGAGTGTGAAACCAACCAGATTTTCTTATCCTAAATCTCTTCACTTTGAAAAATGAGCACAGCATTTTGCCTGTCGCCTGTCTGTCCAACTACCCGTCCCCCTGCATCCTGACCTTGAAAGGACAGCTGTGACATCTCCAGTGAGAAACAGGGACACACACCCCTTACATATTTCTTTTAATCCCTGGCATGCTTCCATATATAGTAAACCTGACCTGATGGAAAGAAACGGATGCCATTTCATGTTTCAGCAGTGCAAAAATACCCTAAATCAGTTGTAGAAATCTAGACAACATTCAAAAAGTAAAAAATTGTTGCCCAGTGTAATGTGTGCAATTGAGACTTTAGACTCCTGGGTCATTGCAATGTTCACTAGCATCCACTTTGTAAGTGATATTGCTGTACAGTTTCAAAAGGTTGGATAAAGAGCTTACAGCTGGGAGTGTTTGCCACCTTTGAACCATTTTACTGATTTATAGTCAAGGGGAGGCAGGAGGGGGAATAGATGAGAGGGATTTACATGGGTAACAATTATGCTTATATCCTGTATATGTCCATAAACAGTCAACCTTATCTATCCTCTTGCAAACAGATCAAGATGAATGCACAATAAACTGGGAGTAACCCTAGTTCCCATCAGAGTGACAATTCCCAAAGTTCACTGGAAGGAGGAACTGATTATTACTTCACTTGGGGGATTGTAGCTCTGTAAGGGGGACAGGGGTCTCTGAACGACACATTCGGAACTCTGAACAATCACACATTGTTCATCTTTTCTGTGAACCACCCTGAGACCTCTGGGTATAGTGCAGTGTATAAATTCAATAAATAACAACAACAACAATTATTACTACTACCACTATTACTATTACTATTCAGCACCCCATTAACAGCTCCCTGGATTCTCAGTGTGATAACTATGACTGTTAAGGTGTATAATGGCACTTTAAATGTATGGTGTGTATGTAGTCTTGGATAGCATCAAGTTCCTGTTGGCTAGGCAAATTAGGCCACCCTGCCATATGCAAAAGAGACTTTAGACTTTGGGATCATTACAATATTCTCTAGCACCCACTTCTAAAGTCAACTGTCATTATGGTTTCCAAAGGCTAGGTGCAGTTTGTGAGCCGCGCTCTGAAACTAGCTCCGTCTTTCATTTCTGTTCTCAGGAATGGAACCAGTTCCTGGGCTCAAGGACTGGGATGGAGGGAAGCCCCATGTGTGAGCAGACCGTGCTACGTGGCAGGTAGGCAGGCTTTCAGGCTGGAAGAGATGGGAAGCTTACAGAAAGTGCTATAGGAGAACAATCTTGGTGAACAAGGGGTTAAGTGGCCGAAGGAGATTCAGCTCCAGAGGCGTTCCTTATTATTTGTGGCTGCTGCGAAGAGAGAGAGTTAGGTCAACAAAGCCTATGCCATTGGTTTTGCTCAAAACCCAGTTCCATTTGGATCCTGCACTCCCTACATTGTTTCCACTCACAGTGGAAATTATACAGACAATTTCAGGTTAGGTACTGGTTCCTGAGTCATCCTCTTGACTGATGCCATTTTCAGCACCAACTGCCTGGCAGGTTCAGATATTGTGAAGGTGGCAGGGGACTTCTTTTCACCTGAGGATGTGATGTTGTTTCCACTCAGAAGAAGATAAAGTCTCTCTGTGTGAACCCCCAAAGTAAGTCTTTCCTTTTTTGATTTGCAGAAAATACAAAGATTGTACCCTAAGTCTGCAAGAATGCAACAAAGAAGAGCCGCTATTCTATTCATTGCATTCCTGTTGTCACAGTAATATTTATATGCTAGTGGTCTAAGGGTTTCTCACCGGGTTTCCAACAAGATCCAGTTGAATATGCTTCTGGTGCAAAGTTCTGTGGAAAACTAGAAATAAAAAGTGGTGGTGACTGATGGGAAACCCCTCTGCTTCTTTCACAGAGGTGACCAGAGCACATTTCATTTCTACCATGAAACCAGCAGCATTCTTGGTCTTTGCACTGGGAGCGATTATCATCATCAGCTACACTTTTTACAGAACTGAGACCAAGGTTGGAATCCTCACCCCGTTTTCTGTATACAGTATATATAAAAAATGGTTGGCCAACCAAGAAAGTGGTACATAAAAAGGTCTATAATTGATTAATAGTTTTATGTTTCTCTGGAAAAATGATTACAACAAATATTGTGTTAGTAAGGACTTGAAAATGTTTTTAGAATGAAGAAGGAGAGCTTGAGCGACTGGCACTATCATGAAGCTGCTTGTCTTGTTTTATCAACAAAGTTTTCTTTAACCCTTTTAACTAGGGCTTTAGCTGCCCATTTACTGCCTAGTGGGTAAAAACACACCAAAACTAAGCAGAGATAAAGGAAGAATCAGTAGAAACCTTTGGTTCAAGGTTTAAAATCTCTTAAATACCTGCAGAGTATTTGTAGGAAGCTTTCTCATACTAGGTAGGTCAGACTATTGGTCCATCTATTCTAGGTCAATATCACCAATTCTGAGAGGCAGTGGATCTCCAGGATCTCAATCTAAAGTCTTTCCCTTCACACGGCTGCTATATGATCCTTTTTTGAGATTGGAAAGTCCAGAATGGGACCAGGAGCTTCTGCATGAAAATACATACTACTGAGCTACATTCTCTCCTTGTGAATGCTTGTAATAATTTCTTTCTCACTGATTGCTCCAGATTGCCATCTTTGGAGGTCTCACGGGGCAAGCAGAACGGATTCATGCTGCTACAGAAGATGGTAAGGATTTTATTTCATTAAAAAAAATCATAACCACATAAGGCATTATTTCAAGGAATATATCAGAGAGCATTTGAAACCATGTTGCAAAGCATATGTATTATTTTAATAAAGAAGGCACATTTCCCACCCCACCCCAGTAAAGTGGTAACAGACAACTCTAGTCGATAACTGGATAGAGACCTTTTAGGCTTTGAGAAATGTAAACAGCAGGTATGGAATTTTGTGGTACAATATAATGAATAATGTACAATACGATGTCGTTGTATTATTTAGTATCACAAGTGTGTTTAAGGTATTTGGGTTCTTTTAACAAAAACTTATTCAATCAAAGATAACCGAAGGAGGACTTCGCCACTCCCAAGCCACAGTGGGATGGAATGGGAAGAAAAAGATGTAAGAGGTGTTCTCAAAAAACTAGACCAGCTGATGCCCAATGTAACTTTCAAGGATATAAAGACCACCACAAGTGCCAAGAACAGCAAAGCCACAATATTAAACCTCAAGGATTCTTATTGCATTGGAGATCCCTTGATAGTTCGACTGGATTTGTACAACCATTTGGGGAACAGAAAGGAGTACGGAGGAGACTTCTTACAAGCAAGGATCTATTCTTCAAGCCTTAAGGCCGGAGCATCTGGACATATTGAGGACCATAAGAATGGAACTTACCTGGTCCATTTCACTTTATTTTGGGAGGGCAAAGTCAGAGCATCTCTCCGGCTCATCAATCCCAGTGAAGGAGTTTCTGCATTGTGGGCTGCGAGGAAGAGAGGCTACAACAAAATAGGTTTCAGGGGCAGGTTTTTAAAAGGAACATTGGATGTCTTCAGCGACTGTGGTTTTAATATAGCAACAAAAGAAGAACTGTGTGAGTATCTGGACAGGAGAGACAAGGAGTCCTTCTACTGCGTGAAACCAAAGAATGTGTCTTGTGAAGCTCTTGTTTCGCTGAAGTCCTACAACAAGCCCATCTCATATCTCACAGCCCTGGAAAAGAGACTTTTTGACAGGTATGTTCTTTTCTGTTCAATATGCAAATATCTTACCTGGGGACAGTTCTGAACTGTGCATTTGTGCTCCTGGGCAATCGGAAGGCATCAGACAAATGCCTGAGATGGATGAGTATTAACAAAAACCTTCCCAAAAAATTGCCTGAGAACAAAGTTTGCACAGAGGTGCTTTTTCACCTGTGCTTGCCATAACTGGGTGAACATTTCACTTATTTTACTTGCACTGAGACCCAGGGATTTCTTTCTTTCTTTCTTTCTTTCTTTCTTTCTTTCTTTCTTTCTTTCTTTCTCTTCAGTTCAGCAATGTGTTTGTGTGTGAGGTGCTGGTAGTATATACAAACAGGGCAAGATGATTGTCTATGGGCTCATCAACACTTCCATTTGATCCATATGGAGCTGGGGATTGAGATGATCCAAAAGGGGAACTAGAAGAATGAAAGGGGAAATTGAAAACAGAACAACGAAATCTGAATTTAACAGAAATTGTGGGTGTTCCCTTATTTTCTTACACCCCAGGCACTAATTTTACTTTTCAACACCACTAGAGGCAAAGATCCATCACAATAGTTTTTTTAACTGAAGTAACATACCCTGAATCTACCGCACAGGAAAAGTTATACGTCTGAATAAGCAGGCGAATAGTTACAGCAGCTGCTCCATGATGAGTTGGATTCGGACTCCATTTTAATTGTTTTTTATTACACCAAGGTAACATTTTAACTTTAACTTTCTCCATGGCATGAAGACACTCTGGGGTCTGCCCTTGAGACATTTCAATATAATTTCCCGTTTGCATCGAATAAGAACATGGCACTACAATAATTGTCTTGTTAGATCACAATCATCAGGGTGCTGTCAGCAGCTCCCAGCTCTTTGCCTAGGAAAGTATAAAGACAAGGGAAAATTTCTTAGTCCCTTTTTATTTCAAACTTTATAGAGAGAGACTATAGAACCCAGCCTCTTGGATAATGGTGTCGTCCCGAGTGAATCTCCACCCCCTTCTCTCCCACTTCCTCATTCGTCATCATCATTACCACCTCTGACGGTGCTGCTATGTGTCCTCTGTCTTTGAGCTCTTTGCTCTCCTACTTTTAAGGCTCGCCGTGTTCTGGGAGATGGTGGGTCTGGGATGCTTTCTAATGACAATGTGTCAGCCAGCTGCTGCTGCCCCGGTTCTGCCTTCTCTTCCTCTCCCATTATTTCCCCACTTTCCCCCTCATCTGCCTCTGAGTTGTGACCTCCCTCAAACCCCTGTTGTAAGTCTGAACTGTCTTCTTCATCTCTGGAAGGGCCAGACTGGGGAGGAGGTCTCCTCCATTCCTCCTCTGCCCAGTCCCTGACACCTGCATCGTGCTGGTTGACCAAGAGGAACTGAGACCTGCAGCTGAAGTTCAGATGGTGGGTCTGGAATGCTTTCTAGTGACAACGTGTCAACCAGCAGCTGTTCCAGCTCTGCCTGCTCCTCCTCTCCCATTATTTCCCCACTTTCCCCCTCATTTGTCTCTGAGCTGTGACATCTCGTAAACCACTGATGTAAATCTATACTGTTTTCCTCTTCCTCCTCCCTGAAGGGTTGGGATGGGGAGGCAGTTTCCACCACTCCTCCTGCCCAGCCCTGGACAATGATCCACCTATGCAAGGCTTCCATTTCCCATAGAGGCCATTTAGGTGTGTGCAGGAGGAGGTGGGTTGAAGCCATTAGTCCTCTTAGGAGGACACCTAGTCTGACTTGGATTTCATAATGGATGCTTTCTCTCTTTTGAAGGTCCAACATTGGAGCTGAGATCCCGCAGGCATTTGGGGACATTAGCGTTGCAGCTTGTGGAAGTGAGTTGGACTTCCTTTCAATTAGTTTTTATTAAAAGTTGTGTGTGTGTGTGTTGCAAAACAAACAAATAAACAAGGAGAAGTACACATAGCATCTCCACTTTTGATTCGGATAGTCTTTTTCACAGTTTGTTTGCTTTCAGTATGAGGAAACTGTTGCCATGGACATCATGCGGTTGAGGAAAAGGATAATGTTATTTCATTTTATTGCACAGTGTTTTTGTATGCTTCTTGTGTCAACATCATATGGGTAGGACTCTTAGTTATATATTTATCTATTTTAAGGTCATTGCAAGAGATTAGAGCTTGATTGGTTGCATTCAGTTGGTTGCATTGTGGTTTGTTTGTGTGTTTGGGGTAGGGCTTGTTGGGTCAGATTAGTAATATTGATACTGTTGTGGGGAGTGGGTCATTGTCTTGTTGCGCTGTATATGTTATAAAGGGGATCCGCACTGGGGTGAAGGCATCCTCCTTTGCTTGTCCCCTTCCTAGTTTAAGTTGTCACAACTTTGGTGCCATCCATCCCTAAGAATCTTATTTCCTGAGTCTCATCCAGGCTGCTGACCCAGACCTACATATCTCTTCCCCACCCAATTTTTTGTGTGCCTTGGTAAGGCTGTAGATAAATCTTGGTTTATCTTTGAGTTTTGTTTTGTTTGTTTTTTAAAGATATTTGATTCGTTGTTTTTTTTAAAGCTGAGACTTGTTGGCTTTGAATTTTCTTTGGTTTTATTCTTTATTGAGGTTTTCAGGCCCTCTGAAAATTCTTGTGATAAAAGAAGTTGGCCAAATAATTAGGATAAATAAATAAATTGTTGTTGTGTGCTGTTCAGAATCCCTGAAAATGACTCTGGCTTCAGAACTGGCATATTGTTCGCCAGGAGCAGACTTAAGAGGCAACAATAAAATGCTGCCTCTGCTAGGTATTTGCTTATTTCCTTCCTCCTCCGCCTTGGAACCTTGACTTTCCCCAAAGACTGTAGAATGCTGGTTCCCCCACAACTGTGCTGCAGTCTCAGAGTTCAGTGGAAGTTCACTGCTTGTCTCTTGATTCCATTTCTCAGGCAAGAAGACTACGGCAAGTGAGAAGTGCCAGGTTGGGATGAACTCCCCATCTCCCAGTGGCTTTGTCTGGCAGAACCAGTGGCATCCTGTGTTCTGCAATGTGTCCACATTCAACACTTTGGAGCAGATTAACACTTGCTTGGAACGAAAGCTAATTTACCTCCTGGGAGACTCAACTGTGAGGCAATGGATCGAGTATCTCACAAAGAGAGTCAATAGTAAGTTCTCTCACCTAGATAAAACCACAGAGCAGCTTCATTCCTATTTCTGGGTAAGCCAGAATCCTTTTCTGTGCCCTGAACATTCTTTATTTAATTCACTTCTACTCCTCTCTTCATCCAAGGAACAGGGGGCAGTTTACAATATGAAAACCTAAAATTACATAACATAGTAACAACAACCCCGCAACATCCATCTTCCAGACATTATTGCATTAATTCTGTTTAGGAAACCAGTTCTGCCACCTGAAATGACTGTCTCACCTATCCTTGTGAATGGGCAAGTCCTGCGTCTTCCTTGCCGTCAGATGCAAGAGAGTAGACTAGTCATTCAGAAATAAATAGCTCAGTATCTTCTGAGAGGTCAATGAACAAAGAAAGTTAGATTAATTCTATGTCTGTTCCCACATTAGCCCTTAAATATCTTGACAGCCATGGAACTGGGAAGCACCGGAATTTGATCGCTGTGGACATGGAGAGAAACATCCAAATCCAATGGAAAAAACACAACCACCCTTTAGTGACTGCTTCTGAGTATATGGTAAGAGATCATAACTACGTCGCTCGGGAGATTGACCTGGTGGCAGGTGACAAAGACACAGTGGTTGTCATCGGTCTGGGCCAGCACTTCCGCCCCTTCCCCATCGAGCTCTTCATCCGAAGGGCAATCAATGCCCGGGGAGCCATCCAGCGCCTTCTCCTGAGGAGCCCAGATACAAAAGTCATCATCAAAGGGGAGAACACCCGGGAGGTGTCCATAGAACAAGAAATATTTGCAGACTTCCATGGCTATGCCCAGCACCTTGCACTAAAGGACATTTTTCGGGATCTGAAGGTGGGCTTCGTTGATGCCTGGGACATGACAGTTGCTTACGGCATGAACATACTTCACCCACCAGATCATGTGGTTGGAAATCAGATTGATATGTTTTTAACTTACATATGTTAAAGCGCTAAAGCAAAGAGGAAGCAGAGAACTACGGGTCAGAAAACGTATCAGTGAAAGATATGGAGCACTTTATTTAAATAGTGCACTTGGATATTTTGCTCCATTGGATTTCCCTAAATACCTTTCTAGCCTTGCATCTTTCTCAAATAGTGCCTGTTGAGGTGCTTCTGGGAAGCTGCCTGGGATAGGGAGAATAATTGGTGTGGTTTTCTTCTGCACAAATATTTCTGTCAGGTAGGAGCAGACTCTTATATCTCATAGGCCGTCACCCTGGTTTTGGCTCAGGGATGGCTTTGGGGTACATAACACATCCTACTAGAGTAAGAAGATCCACTGCTCCACACTTTGAAGAATGTTGTACTTCACTATTTGACCCCTTCCCCCCATTTTATCAAAGTAGCCCCAAATGTTGTAACCTTTCTTCAACTTGATCAATTTGGTTGCCCTTTTCTGAAACTTTTTCAACTCCACAATACAATTTTTTGAGGTGAGGTGACCAATACTGACCAAGTGTGGTCAGATGCAGTGGTTTGTATAAATATTTTGTTATTTATTTATTTATTAAATTTATATACAGTGGTACCTCTGGTTATGAACTTAATTCATTCCGTTCTTAACCTGAAACAGTTCTTAACCTGGGGTACCACTTTAGCTAAAGGGGCCTCCCGCTGCCACCACACCGCCGCCGCATGATTTCTGTTCTCATCCAGTGGTAAGGTTCTTAACCCAAGGTACTACTTCTTGGTTAGCAGAGTCTGTAACCCAAAGTGTTTGTAACCTGAGGTGCTTGTAACCTGAGGTACCACTGTACCACCCTTCATCTGAAGGTTTAAGGGTGGTTCGCAAGATAATGGCATTAGGATACTGGTCTCTCTTGCTTTCAAATAAGAGATGAAGATACCTAACATGGCATTCCCCTTTTTCACAACTGACGCACACTGAGTCAGACTTCATCAAGCTATTCGCCATGGTCCTGCCATAGTTCAATTTGACCCCTTCTTGATTGAGGAGGGTCCACTAGTGCTTAACAGGCATTGCAAATTGAAGGGACACTTGGGACTCGGCTACATTAGTCAAGAAACAACGTTTTGGATGAGTTATAAACATGCAACACCAGATAATGATAATAATAATAATAAAATTTTATTTATACCCCGCCCTTCCTGGTTCAGAAAACCGGGTTCAGGATTCCACTGGAGAGCAAAAAATAAAAATCTAAATGATTTTCCATAGTGTTTTTCTTCTTTTAATTTCTGACTTTTTATAGAAGTTTTTTCCTGTGTTTACATCCACCGCTAGGGTGGGGCAATTAGCTCTCTGAGGGCAGAGGGCCTTCCCAGTAGTGGCACGCACTCTGTGGAATTCCTCCCATCAGATGTCAAGGAGATGAGAAATTATATATCTTTCAGGAGACATCTGAAGGCAACCCTGTATAGGGAAGCTATGTAAGGTTTAATATTTTTGTATATGCTGGAAGCCACCCAGAGTGGGTGGGGCAACCCAGTCAGATGGGTAGGGTACAAATAATAAATTATTATTATTATTATTATTATTATTATTATTATTATTATTATTATTATTATTATTATTATTATCTGTAGGAAGCTAGCAACTGCCAGAATTTCTTGAAAAGAAGTCCCTTATTTCTTCCATTATTGCAAACTGGAGAGAACAGATATTTTTAGGCAGTTCACAAACTTTACCTGAGCACATATCCTATTACATTCAAAACAGCTGCTGCTGTTTTAAAATCTAAAACTGTCGAAAAACTTCTGCTGTATGGATGTTTGGAGTACATTCCAATCAAAGCTAATCACCTTCAAGTTCCACAGGAGGACAGTGCAATCTTGAGCTGCAGAAAAAGGGGGAGAATGGGGCAGCAAGAAGGTTGAGGGGATCCGGGGCAGCTCCCAAACAAGGAGTGATGACGTTTGGGACAATTTACTTCAGAATCAAGGGGAATAAGACAGCATTTGGTAAAACTGTGTAAGTGTTTGTGGTGTGAGGAAAGTGGATAGGGAACATTAGCAGATCCTGTCTGCTAGATCAGGCCAAAGGCCCATCTAGTTCAGTAAGCAGGGGTTGTAGTTTTGCTGTTTTGTTTTTAATTCCTTACTTGTTCATATCCTGTACTTTATTCTGTGAACCACTCTGAAATCTTACGATGAAGGGCGTTATATAAATCTGAATGAATGAATGAATGAAATGCTAATAGTAGCATATTTAGCAGCTCTTTGAACATTGCTATAATAAATTTTTGCCACATAATTGAAAATGCACTGTTTTCTCTTTTTGGTGCTCTAGTACACATTGATTTTTCAGCAATAGCTATGAACCAGAGTTGACTTAACCATAAATCATTATTTAATTCTTCTAAATATCCCTCCCCTTTTTTGCAATAAACATCCTGGTAGTTATTTATAAATATAGAATCAATTCTTTATCCAAACCATATTCCTTTGGTCCATTTCATATCCCCAGTACTGCCAGAATTTCTGGGGACAGATTGGGGTTAGTGTGTGTTAAATTCACCTGTGTATAGTGGCACCTACGTAAATATTATCTTAAGAGTAGATTTTTGAATCTTTGTTGAGATTAATTTCATAAGCACCTTGTTACATATTCATTCATAATTTTATTTGCATGTGGCTTTCCCATAAAAAAAATCTTGCTCAAAGCAGTTTACACAACAAAGAAAACAAAAATGCATTTCAAAGTCAAACTCTGCAAAAACAATTTTGTAGTAATATAATGAAGCAACACTACAATAGCATATCCTCTCCATATTTCTCCAAAACCTGTAATGTGATTCCAGCACCTAGGTATGCTTATCCCATTAGGTCCATGGTCAGGGATGATGGGAATTGTAGTTAAGGAACATCTGAAGGGCCACAGAAAGAGAGCTTTAAGAGGAGGGGCAGACATACGAGGTTCTGGCGTAGATCCTGTTGGAGGCGGAACTCAGACTAGGGCATCTATTGCTGCTGAGAGGAGTGCGAGGCTCCGCTCAGGAGGTTTGTTTCTGAACTATCTTGAACTATCTTGAACTGATAGGAGTCAGCTTACTGCCAGGAAGCTGGCTAGTCGCAAGGGATCATTATAGAAACACAGGAAGCCACTTTACATTCAGTCAGTCCATGACCCACAATCACAGAAAGCAGGTCTCCAGAGCTTCTGTCAGGAGGAGCTTAAAGTCCTACCTGGAGATCCTGCCAGGGATTGAACCTGGAACTTTTTGCATGCAAAGTGCTTGCCATGGCCCTTCCTTCAGATAGGAATACAGTGGTACCTCGGGTTAAGAACTTAATTCGTTCTGGAGGTCCGTTCTTAACCTGAAGCACCACTTTAGCTCCACTCAGTTGGAAGCCGCCCAGAGTGGCTGGGGAAACTCAGCCAGATGGGCGGGGTATAAATTATTATTATTATTATTATTATTATTATTATTATTATTATTATTATTATTATTATAGCTAATGGGGCTATATCCCACTGCCACCGCACTGCTGCTGCACGATTTCTGTTCTCATCCTGAAGCAAAGTTCTTAACCCAAGGTACTATTTCTGGGTTAGTGGAATTTGTAACCTGAAGCGACTGTAACCTGAAGCGTCTGTAACCTGAGGTACCACTGTACTGTACATACAACATAGCTTAGAAGAAACACAATTGGCTTCTAAGTAGCCTAAGCTGCATAACCAGCCAACTCACATGGCTTATAGCAAGGGCCATATGTGCCAACTCCTTAGGGCTGAGATGACTTCTGCCTGCTCAATATTGTTTAGCAGGGCACTCACCCCCCCCCCGAGTGATGAGGGGGCAGAAGAAGCCGAGCACTGAGCCAAACGCAGCAAAGCATGAGTTCCTAGACCAGCTGCGTGGTGCCGGGCTACGCACTCAGCTTCCTCCTGATGATGTGCACGCATTGTGCGCATGAAGTCAGAGGTGCAAATCATGTGGTGCATGTGTGACGTCACTGACGTGTGACACATGTCGCGAGTGTGATGGCGCATGCGTGACCCAACACTGGGACCTCCAATCTTTGGCCAAAGCTGGCACCTCTGGCATAGGCCAATGCCCATGTACAAAAAATATGACGACAGAGGGGAAAGCACCCCACCTTTATACAGTGGTACCTCTGGATACGAACGGGATCCGTTCCGGAGCCCCGTTCGCAAACATAACTAGCGACGGCACGTCTGCGCATGCACACGTCCCTTTTCGCCGCTTCTGCGCATGACGTCATTTTGAGGGTCTGCACATGTGTGAGCGGCGAAACCCGGAAGTAACATGCTCCGTTACTTCCAGGTTGCCACGGAGCGCAACTCGAAGGCGCTCAACATGAAGCACTTTCAACCTGAGGTATGACTGTAATGTGTAACCAGGAGGGTTCATAACTGACAAATCAATCAGGAGGCAGCAAAGGGATGTTGGTCAAGGCTGGAGACACTTAGGAGGAGACTGTCGTTGAAGGGCGCTTCTCCCTGAGAGGGTAGACCAGGCAGTTTTGTGCATCAAAGCCTCCATTATCTGGATTCAGAGGGATTGTGTGTTTTGCTTCCTTCTCTGTAATGTGTGACTCTTGGGCCCAATAATTCCGGATCCTCAGCAGTTATGATAAGCTTAATGCACACAGTAGAGCAGCCTTGATGGATTAAGACGGACGGCACCACGTCAGGCGTGTGTTGATCTTTCAGAAGCTGTTTGGATGTTTGTGCCAACTTTTGCTCCTTTAAGTCCTACCAGTCAAGGCCTTGGCATTGTGATGAGCATCACAGAAAACAAACATGAAACCAAAAGTGACAGCATAACGTGTTTGGCAAGCCACTGCTGGGGTGTGCACAGGTGGCCTGTATGGGCAGATGCAGACTTAGTCTCTCCCCTGCTCCCAGCTAGATTATGGCCATTCACAGTCTGGGTCCCACTTTCAATGCAAACAGTATCAACGGGGGGGGGGGGACAACCAAATGTCACAGAAACACATTATGCCAACCCCAGAGTTTATTCATAGATATCACAACATGACAGAAGCTCATTTACCCAGCTTCAAGTGTGGAACTCACCAGATTTGTTATCCCAAATCTCTTCATTCCAAAAAAAAAGACAAATGACGAAAATGACATTTTTTCTTTTGTGTGTCTGACCACACCCTAGATCTTCCTTTTGAAAAGACCATTGTGACATTTTAGTTGGTATTACTCAAGCATTTCCTTACTGTGCTTTTCTACTAATGCACGAACAGAACATGGGAAGTTTCTGCCTGCTTTGGAGAATAAAACAAAAAAGTTTTATGTGGCATTATGACAAATTAGAGAACTGGGCAAAAACAAACAAGATGAATTTTAACAGGGAGAAATGTAAAGTATTGCACTTGGGCAAAAAAAATGAGAGGCACAAATACAAGATGGGTGACACCTGGCTTGAGAGCAGTACATGTGAAAAGGATCTAGGAGTCTTGGTTAACCACAAACTTGACATGAGACAACAGTGTGACGCAGCAGCTAAAAAAGCCAATGCAATTCTGGGCTGCATCAATAGGAGTATAGCATCTAGATCAAGGGAAGTAATAGTGCCACTGTATTCTGCTCTGGTCAGACCTCACCTGGAGTACTGTGTCCAGTTCTGGGCATCACAGTTCAAGAAGGACACTGACAAACTGGAACGTGTCCAGAGGAGGGCAACCAAAATGGTCAAAGGCCTGGAAACGATGCCTTATGAGGAACGGCGAAGGGAGCTGGGCATGTTTAGCCTGGAGAAGAGGAGGTTAAGGGGTGATATGATAGCCATGTTCAAATATATAAAAGGATGTCACATAGAGGAGGGAGAAAGGTTGTTTTCTGCTGCTCCAGAGAAGCGGACACGGAGCAATGGATCCAAACTACAAGAAAGAAGATTCCACCTAAACATTAGGAAGAACTTCCTGACAGTAAGAGCTGTTTGACAGTGGAATTTGCTGCCAAGGAGTGTGGTGGAGTCTCCTACTTTGGAGGTCTTTAAGCAGAGGCTTGACAACCATATGTCAGGAGTGCTCTGATGGTATTTCCTGCTTGGCAGGGGGTTGGACTCGATGGCCCTTGTGGTCTCTTCCAACTCTATGATTCTATGATTCTATGATCTGCACACACACCATTTGAATGGGAATGCTCATCAATTTTGTGGGGGCCATCCCCCCCAAAAAATTTTTTGTTGTGGGGGTCTGAAGCCCCCACAGCCCCTAGGAGTTGTCTCCCATGAAGAGCATCATCTCTGTGAATGTGATGCTGACTGCAATGTGCCATCAAGCTCCACCACTTCCAGCCAGGAGGGCACCCTAAGTCAGGATGGATGCAACAGAGTACAAGTTTATAACAATTTTTTTTTAATTCTACACATTGCATTCCTAATGTCAGACCAATACTTACGAGCTAGTGGATGAAGGGATTCTCACTGAGTTTTCAACAATGTGCAGTTGGATACACACCTGGGGCAAAGTGCTGTGGGAATCTTGGAATCAAAAGTGGTGGCTGATGGGAAGGTCTCCACTTCCTTCACAGAGCTGACCAGAATGCCTTTAGCTTGCACCATGAGGCCAGCAGTTTTCTTGCTCCTAGTACTGGGAACAATCGTCATCCCTCAGCTACACCTTCCACAGAATTGAGACCAATGTAGGAATCCTCACCTCCATTTCTCTAGAGAAAAACTTGTTGGCTGACTGGAAAAGTGGTGAATAGAAAGCTCTTTCATTGATTGGTAGATTTGTGCCTCTTGGGTGAAATGACTGCCAGCTGTTCCCTCCCTCCTGGTTTTTTCAGCCAAGAGAGGTAAGGGTCTAGAGCGCAAGTGGTCTCCCTGACTGATCCGAGCATCTTGTCCACAACCTTGAGCCTTACCAACTGAAACTCATCCAACACAGCAGGACTAGACTGTGCTCTGGACACCCCATGAGATTCATCTGATATAACAGCAGAGTCAAGGTCTTGGTGGATGCAAGTGATTTTATCCTCAAAATGCTTTGCAAACAAGCCACAGAGAGCTACCATTGGTTCTACCACCTCCTTTGGGCCAGCCTGTAAAATGCTCCATCAAAACAGTTCAGTACCTTGCTACGCAAATACAGTTGTCACAATACACAAAGCGTATTGTGTATGATGTATAACCTATGAGGCTAATTCCAATATTAATACATTTCTTCCCTTCTTACTGCTTCTTCTTGTAAGTTCCTGTATAACACAATTCTTAGGTGAGAATAGAAAAGTCCCCAAGGTATCGAGAACAACACAGCTGTTGAAGAAGCAATAAGAAAAGAAAAGAAGAAATGTATTAATATTTGAATTAGCCTTATAGATTATACACCATACATATGAACTGTATATGTTGCACATACTGGGCTAGACCTTTATGATAGGAAATAATCAGTAAAAATTTTCACAGTTATTGTCATTATCTGTTGCGCTTTGTGTATTGTGACAGCTGTAAAATGCTCCGTATAACCCGGAAAAGCTTTGCTGGACGACATAATGAGGATGCAAGGGAGACAGCAAAGTATGCTTCTTTGCTGCCTTCACTACCACTAGGTAGGCTCGATAATGAGCCCTTAACAGTGTTTGGTTGCATTCATTTGGATCTTTCCTCCACTTGTGTTCAAGCTGCCTCCCAGCTTGTTTCCTTGCCCTAAGTTCTGGAGTATACCAGGGTGGAGAAGAGGGCTCCACAAAATGGGAGAGGGAGCTCAGGGGCAATTGTGTCAATAGCCTGAGCTATTCAGGTGTTCCAGAGGTTGGCCAGGGCTTTGAAATGGGTGCCAGTCATATCAGGTGGGAAAAACCCCCAGTGCCATTTTGAATCCCCCTGGATTCATCAGCCTCCGAGGGCGGAACTTCCTAATAGGTCTCCCACCACTGCAGAGGGGAAAGGTGCTGACATCCTAAATCTCAGCAGGAAGTGATCTGACCACGATAAGGGACTCGTGTCAATGTCCCCCACCTTCAAATCCCCCTCTACCTGCTCAGTCCTCCTGCCAACCTAGCAGTTCAAAAGCACGTCAAAGTGCAAGTAGATAAATAGGTACCGCTCTGGCGGGAAGGTAAATGGCATTTCCATGCGCTGCTCTGGTTTGCCAGAAGTGGCTTAGTCATGCTGGCCACATGACCCAGAAGCTGTATGCCTCTCCCTCGGCCAATAAAGCAAGATGAGCGCTGCAACCCCAGAGTCGGCCACGACTGGACCTAATGGTCAGGTGTCCCTTTACCTTTACCTGCCCAGTCGAGAAAACAATGTCCAGTGTGTGGCCTGCTATGTGTGTTGGGCCGGTGACATGTTTGGGCAGCCCTATGGTTATCATGGCAGCCATGAAGTCCTGAGATGCCTCAGAGCCAGCTGCCTCGGCAGGGATGTTGAAGTCTCCCAGAACCAGCAGTCTGAGGGTCCTCAACACCGCCTCTGAGATCAGCTCTGTCAGCTCAGGCAGGGAGACTGCTGGGCGGCGAGGTGGGTGGTAAGCCAGCAGAATCCCTAATCTGTCCCAATTGCCCAACACCAGGAATACATACTTTTAAAATATATAGATAGTTTTTATTAAATGTTCTGTTTTACAATTTAAAATACTCATTTAAACATCCCTAAAATATCAATGACTTCCCTTCTTCCCTTTCCATGGTTCATTTTTCATATCATGAATCCCTGCATATTTTACATGAACTAAACCATTCTGTATTCCATTATTACATCCATCAAAACCTGTTTACACTGTTGAATTTATCTTAATGCTGCCAACGTTTTCAAGTGTACACAATTTCCCCCCATATTTTCAATAAACGTTTTGCAATCTTCTGTTCCTTTTGTTCTCTTATTCTATATGTTAGGTCCGCAAGCTGTGCATATTCCATCAATTTAAGTTGCCATTCTTCTTTAGTTGGGACCTCGCTCACTTTCCATTTTTGGGCTAACAGAACACAGGCCGCAGTAGTCGCATACATAAATAACCATTTTTGACACTTGGGAATTTCAGTCTGAATTATCCCTAACGAAAAGAAGTCTGTTTGGCTTTTTGTTTTTGTTTTTTGAAAGGTACTTTTAAACATTTTTTTCAATTCATTGTGGATTATTTTCTTTTTAATAAATGTAGCTGAGGCCTCAGTTTGTGTTGGACTGCAGGCAGAAAGGTTTGTGAGCAGAAAGCTTCGTGGATATCACAACATGATAGATGCTGCATCGCTAAATTTGGATACAGGGCCAGGACATTTTGCTGCTGAGGCACACCAGGAAATGGCGCCCCTCCACGATGATGGCTTCTCCATCCCACCAATGATAATGAGAAAAAGGAAGCCCAAAAGGAAGCTGGCAGAGGCAAGGCTTTGCCAGGGAGAAGGAGGAGGAAGCAGCAGTGGCAGGGGAAGGAGGTGTTGTTGCTGGTGAGAGGATGAAGGAGGAGCAGGCAGGTGGCAAATGGTGCGCTTCTTGCAGTCGTGGATCTGTCACCCCTCCCAGCTATCCCTAACCTGCAACCCTGAGCAGTGGCATAGCATGGGGGGCCCACAGGGGCAGTTGCCCAGGCACAAAATTGTTAGGGGGCGAAAAATTTCAACGCCCCGTGCTGCCTCAATATAGCTGCACGCTTCCATCACTGGACTCTGTTGAAAACAGCTTTTCCATGTGAACCAGGAAGTGATCTCTCCAGATAATGGAACGACTTTTCTTTTCTTATCTCTGTGGCTGCGATCTCCTGGGTGATGAAGACACCATTAGGCAGCTGAATGTGCCGCGTACTCCATCTGGTTCCCTCCTTCCCACACGGCCCCGGGCCCTGGCAACCCCTGCTATGTTACTAGCCTTGAGGCAATTGCTTCACCTCACCTCATGGCTGGGCTGGCCCTGGTGGAGTGAGAAACCCACCAGATTTTCTTAGGTATTATCAGGTGTTTGTTTTCCCCCAAGCCAGAACTCCCCAGAACTCAGTTCCGGCACATCTCAGGAAGGCACCATTGCCATTATAAGAGAACAAAGGAGGTGTTAATGGAGAGTTCCAGCACCTCTTTTTCTAGAAAAATAGTACTAGGAATTATTATTGCTATTTTTGTCTGGAGAAGGAGGAGGATTGAATTTATTACCCACCCTTTCACCAGCAGGTCCCAGGGTGAGTTACACCAATTTAACATTCAGAATTAAAAACCGTAGAAACCGAGTACAATCACAAGAATTGGGAGGGTAATAGGGCATGAAGTTTCTGCTGCCCAGATTCAGTCCCCCCCCTCTTGTCAAGAACAAACACCATTTTACTTTTGATTGACGTCAAGTTCCGTGTTATTTCAAACAAAATATGATGCGTGCAAAAGACTTTGGATTCCCAGGTCATTGCAATATTCTCTAGCAGCCACTTCCTGCATGATCTATCATTCTGGTTTCACACGACTGGGTGCAATTTATGAACCATTCTCTGAAACATCCTGGAACAATGAAAATGCAGCCTGGTTTATGCTACTGGGCTAAGGGCTGACTGAGTTTTCAACAGCTTAGAGTTGCCAAGTAGGAGGTCTGGAATCAAAGGTAGCAACTGATGCAGAAACCTTTCTTTTGCAACAGAGACCAGAATGAGGCCAGCTGGTTTCTTGGCTCTTGTGCTGGGAGCAATCATCGCCCTCAGCTACACCTTCCACAGAACTGGGACCAAGGCAGGAATCCTCACCTTATGTTCTATATTAAAAATAAAACTTGTTGGCCAAGCGAAAATGTGATTTACAGAAAGGCATTTAATTGGCTAATAGATTTGGTGAGATGATTGCATCTGATGTTAATTGTGCCTGGTGACCCATACAGGAACATAGAAAATGTGGTGGGTAAGTAGAAAAGGGCAGCCAAAATGGTCAAGGGAGTGGAGATGGTCTTTGACAAGGAAAGCTTACGCTATCTGGGACTTTATGGTTTAGAAAAGGGGTGAATGAGGTGGTATGATAGAGAGGGATAAAATTATGAATGGTGTGAAGACAAAAGGAATTCCTTCTTCGCAATGAAATTTGTTCCCACAAGATGTCATGATGGCCACCAACTCCGATGGCTTTAAAGGGGCTTTAGACAAATTCATAGCTACCAATGGTTGAAAATTGGTGTGCCTCTGAATTCTAGTTGTTGGGGAACAAGTAAGGGGATCATAGAATTATAGGATTGGAAGGGACCCAAAACAGAGGTCTATTGCATTCATGACCTGCTTGCAGGTTTCAAATTGGAGCATCTACATGTGGCTACCATGAAAACAGGAAGCCTGGTTTCATGAGCCCTTGACCTGAACCAGCAAGGTGGTCTGGCATTATTATTTTTTAATGTAATATTTTTTAATTCAAAGGGGATCGCAGCTGTACTGAAAAAGGTATCATTCAGGAATATTCTGGAATGGTAGAAAAACGAGAAGCTCAGTGTTTGGAATTCTCCCTCTCCCATCTCTACCATACAGATACCTAGATGTGACAGGAAATGTGGTTAGGAGCGAAAGGCACAACAGGGGAGCAAGCTAGAGATAAGAAAGAAGAAGGGCTATGTGTCCTATGTGGAACATGCACCTACAGAAATCGGAAGTAAACACCAAGGGACTTGCTAGGATATTGGAGTAAGAGAGGGTTTTACACATTAGGTTGTGAAGGAGGTGTGTACATGCAAAAGACCTGTGTCCAAAGGTCATCAATGAGGGAAAAGGGAAAGTGTGGAGTTAAATAAAGTGTGGTGTAGCATTCAAACTAGGACCTGGGAGACCAGAGTTCAAATCCTCACTCTGCCGTGGTGCTCACTGGGTGACCTTGGGCCATTCACTCTCTATCAGCCTAACCTACCTCCCAGGGTTGTTGTGGGAAGTGAATGAGAGAGAGAGCCATGTATGTCACCTTTAGCTCCTTGAATAATAGGTGGGATATAAATCAATCCATCAATAAATAAAAATATAAGAACTTTATAAAAAGGGTGTGATGCTGGGCAGAAGGTTTAGTTTTTTGGCTGAGCCAGGTTGGCACCTACCCCTACATTTGTATTTTTTTATGTATGGTTGAGCGATTGTACTTTTCTCTTTTACAGCCTGTGTAAAGCTGTGTGTGCAATTCACCAATAAAGTTTTGTTTAAACCTTTTAAACTAGTGTTTTAAGTGCCCTTTAATATCTAGGGGATAAAAACAGCTCAATGGACCAGAGACGAATGAAGAAACCTTTGGTTCGAATTACCTGATTAACAATCTTCTACATTCCCACAGTGTAAATGGAAAGCTGCCTCATACTAAGTCAGGTTATTGGTCCATCTAACTTAATATTGACAACTCAGACAGACAGCACTTCTCCGGGATCTCAGGGCTTGTCCACACCTGTATGTCCCATGTCTAGAAAGCACGGATTTGAGCGTTTTCCCTCTTGTCCCACGCTTTCTAATTACAAGTTCGAACGGTTTTGCTTTTGCTCCATGGCTCTCCCCCAGAAACCTGCTCTTCAGTGATAAATCAAAACTAATGGCAATCCACACAAAATGTGATTGCCATTTGCTCCGATTCAGCACCAGACCACAGTTTTTCCAAGGGGAAAGTGGCAGAGCAAACAGAAGTGTGGGTGAGCTCTTCATTCGATGTCTTTCCCTCCTCACAGTTACTATGTGGTCCTTTTTAAAGAGGGCTTGTGGATCAGCTGTTCTCCACTATTCCAGCACAGTAGATATTTTACTGTGTCCCTCCATTCATGTCTTACACTTTACTGTCATCTGGTGAGAGCAGTTGGGAATAGCACTATTCACTTGGCAAGTTTGATTTGTGCAAAGCTAAAAGCGCCTTTAGAGGAACATGGGTGGTGCTGTGGTCTGAAAATGTTTGGTAATGTGAAAATAAGGAGCAGATTTACATATAAGAGGGTGAATGTTAAAATAAGACACAAGGTAAAGAAGTGGTTATAGAAATGTGATAAATTTGTTAAGGGACATGGGTGGTGCTGTGGGTTAAACCACAGAGCCTAGGACTTGCCAATCAGAAGGTCGGTGGTTCGAATCCCCGCGACGGGCTGAGCTCCTGTTGCTCGGTCCCTGCTCCTGCCGACCTAGCAGTTCAAAAGCATGTCAAAGTGCAATTAGATAAATAGGTACCGCTCAGGCGGGAAGGTAAATGGCATTTCCATGAGCTGCTCTGGTTCGCCAGAAGTGGCTTAGTCATGCTGGCCACATGACCCAGAAGCTGTACGCCGGCTCCCTCGGCCAGTAAAGTGAGATGAGCGCTGCAACCCCAGAGTCAGCCACGACTGGACCTAATAGTCAGGGGTCCCTTTAACTTTACCTTTATGTCAGGATGGGACTTTGACTTTCTGCTTGAGAAAAACACACCAACAAGCTGCATTTTCTCCTTTTGAACTCTTGTAATTATTTCTTTCTCATCAAATGTTCCAGATTACCGTACTCAGATGTCTCCTGGGGCAGGAGGAAAGGATTCGAGTTGCTTTTTTAAAAAAAAATGATATTTATTGAAAATTTTAAAATTACAAAGGAAAAAAGAAGGAAAAAAGAAGGAAAAGAGAAAAAGAAAGACAACAGTAGATAAAAGTAACAATTAAACAATACAAATCAATAGAAACCAAATTCAAAAAGAAAAAACAAAACACATAATACAACAGTCAAAAAACAAAAATATACAACAAATTTAAAAACAAATCCAATATTCCCAAATCCTTAACTTTCATTAACTTATTTCATCGACCTCCTCACACCTCCCTTTTTTGTATTCTAGTTGTTAATTATCTCAGCAAATCCTTTCCATCTTTCACAATATTCTGTCATTAAATTACCTTAATCTATTTTAACCTTATCTTACCATAAAAAACCCTAAAACTTAAAACTTAAATCTTACTTATACCGAATTCTTTTAACCATAACATATTCTTACATAATTCTTTTTAACATTTCTGCTAAAGCCAAATAATTTCATTTCAACATTTTTCTAATATTCATTAATTTTATGATACTTTTCTAAATAAATTTTTAAAACTTTCTTCCAATCTTCATCCATCGTCTCTTCTCCTGGTCTCGGGTTTTGTCAGTCCTTTCTGTCCCATCCATCTAGTCCATCAACCTGGTGACCTTATATCCGAGGCTCTTAGGTCTTTTCCATGTCCGTTCCGCAGGTCTTCTTCATGTTTATACCTGTACTTTACTTTGTCTTCTGCTCCTTCCACTCTGGGAGACTTCAACTTGACAATATTTTTGTCCCTTCTCGACAAGTCAGCCCCTTTTCCATAGTCAACACTGAAATCCATGTGATATTTAAAGGCATGTTTCAAGGCCCCTCCAAAATTAGGGGCCCCCACAACTCCGAGCTCCCCCCGGCCTAAAGCCAGACTTGAAAAGTCAAAACATCTCTGCATAGGGGGGTCCATCCAGCCCCCCATCTCCAAGCCAAGCAGAATTCCATCTCTCCAAGTCTGACTCTTTCCAGGTTCATTCATCAAGTCCAACAACTCATGTTCCTGCTGGGCCACAGCTCCCTCCATCTCTGCCACCCGAGGTCCAGCAACAGCTTCCTCCCTCATCTCATCTGTCAAAGCGCATTCCTGGATTAATTCCTGAGTGAGTTCTATATAGGTACCCACTGCCTGTCCAAAATTTCCTATCGCAGCTGTCATCAAATCCATTTTCTCATGTAACTGTTCCAATAAAGCACTTGTCTTGCAAAAGGCAAGCACCAAAGCCTCTGAGCACATTCTTGTTCAAGGTCGAAGTCTGGTCCCACAATCTTTAATCTTTTACAGCTGCAAAACTCCCCAGTTCAACTTTAAAAACAGTTTCACAAGCTCCCTCTAGGGGAAGCAATTTCTATTTGTATCTGTCTTTTTTTCTCCTCTTTTTTTTTTTAAAGGCAGATTTAGCAACAAAGTTTTCCTTTTTCAGATATTTTGTCAATATTTTGTTCCTTTTAAAAGCGAAAGGGAACAATGGAATCAATATGTTTCTATTCTTTTAACTATCTGTCAAAAACGTTTGTCCATAGTCAATGAACTTCTCCAAAACATCTGTCTTGACACCCCGCTCCCAGGTTCAAGACGGTGGGAAATTACCTTTCTTTACTCTCTCTTCTGCAGGTTTAAGCAGTCTAAAAACGGTTCCCCCCTCTTCTCCTGCTTCCAAGGGGGGTTCAGTAATTTTAAATGATTAAAATTTAGTCCTTTACAAACGACTTTCTGAACTCTAGCTTGCCGTGTCTTTGCTTCAATCTATCTACAAAAAGCGGAAGGCGGACTTCCTGTTTAGACCTTCCTGCTTTCGGTGCCTAATTAAAAAAATTCCACAGTCCATTTTTCCGTTCTACTCACGGGCAGTTGTTTGAAATCCAATTGTCCACAGGAAAAAGTCAGCACTCTCCGGCAACAGCAATGCGGCTTCACTCCGTGAAAGAAGCAGTCGATTCAAAGCACTGCGCCACTCACCCCACGTCGCTCCGGATCCCCAAAACAGGGTTTCCCCACGAGTGGAGGGGGCGCAGAGGTGCCAGCCAAATCCCACATCCACATGCTTCTCCCGCCTGTGGTTTTTGATGGGTCTCCACCTCGCCGTGGCGGTTCAGACCCTGTTTTCCACAGAGCGGGTTCCTCCCGATCGGAGGAAATCCGCCATTGCCAGAGGCGCCAACCCGGAAGTCCCCCGGATTCAAGTTGCTACAGATGTTGGTAAGGATTCCCCACCTCCAATCGTAACCACATTGTATGTTATTTCAGGTAATACATCAGAGAACATCAGAACCCTATTGCAAAGCATGCTTCTAATCTTAATCATAAAGGTACCATTCATCAATGGATTTCCCCTCCCCACATTAAAGTAGTAACAGCCCTCGTAAATAATTGGATGGAGATTGTAAATAGGAGGTATGACATGTAGTACAATATGAGTTGTGTATAATAGGTAGAAAGGTAAAGGTAAAGGGACCCCTGACCATTAGGGTCAGTCGCGGCCGACTCTGGGGTTGCAGCGCTCATCTCATTTTATTGGCCAAGGGAGCCGGCGTACAGCTTCCGGGTCATGTGGTCAGCACTTCTAAGCCACTTCTGGCGAACCAGAGCAACACACGGAAATGCCGTTTACCTTCCTGCCGGAGTGGTACCTATTTATCTACTTGCACTTTAACATGCTTTCGAACTGCTAGGTGGGCAAGAGCTGGGACCGAGCAACGGGAGCTCACCCCGTTGCGGGGATTTGAACCGCTGACCTTCTGATCGGCAACTCCTAGGCTCTGTGGTTTAACCCACAGCACCACCCGCGTCCCTATAATAGGTATATAGTTGTGTTATTTAGTATAACACTTGTTTTTGACATATTGGGGTCCTTTTAACACAAAAAATCTTTTTCCAAAGATAATAGGAGCAGGATTTGGCCAATGAAAGATGGAAGCCCAAGCCGTACTAGGTTGGAATGGGGGGGGGGGATGAAGAGTTAAAAAGCATCCTTCAAAATCTAGACCAGCTGGTGCCCAGAGTTACTTTCAGTGCTATAAGTACCACCACAAGCGCACAGTAAGGCCCTTCTATTAAACAGCAAGGATTCTTATTGCATTGGAGATGCCTTGACTGTTCAGCTGGATTCGTTTGACCACTTAGGGAACAGAAAGAAGCATGGAGGAGACTTCTAACAAGCAAGGATCTTCTCTCCAAGCCTAAAGGCTGGAGCTGCTGGGCATATCGATGACCATAAGAATGGGACGTACCCAGAATCCTTTTCTGTGCCCTGAACATGCATTTTACAGGCATTCTGTAATTAATTCAGTTTAGGAAACTTCATATACACCAGATAGATATACTGCTGATATGGGCTGAAGGGGAGCTGTGAATTGGTCTAGTCTACTTACTGAAAATATTATAGGAACTTGCCTTTGATGCCAGTTGGGCTAAGTGAAAATGGCAAGGGTTAGTGAGCTGGAAAGATGGCTGGCCAGAGATTACTCTTAACAGGGAAAGCTGGTATCTAGTAATCAGCAAGAAATCAGCAAATGTTCTCAGACTCTGGTTATAAAATGTTTGGTATGTATTTGTTTGCTCATTCATGCATTTAGTGTATAGAGAACAAGAGGCAGTTCTGAATCAACTCATCAGAGGAGAGGGAACTCCCAGCAGAGTTGTAGCCTCACCCATCTTCCTGCTTAAGTTCTTTCTGGAAGGGGAGGAGCACCAGCTTCCAGATTTTTTTAAAGCTCTTTTGGCTGGTAGGTGGGACTATGCTTTCTTGCCATCAGAACCAAGAGGGGGGGAAAGATTTTCAGTAGAGTTTTCCCCACAAGAAGCAGTCGAATAATTTGTCAGAGAAGAATTTTCAAAAGTTTGTGTTGATTTTGTTTCTCTTCCCACATTAGCCCATATATATATATATATATATATATATATATATATATATATATATAAAAAAAAAAATATTTATTAAAATTTTCCAATCAAACCAAATTATATATTCCAAATTATACAAATTATCCAATTATCAAACAATCCCAATGTTATGCCTAATTATAAATTATTATTATTATTTGGCTGACTTCCCATGCTTCGAGATTGGAGGAAATCCTAATCATCTCATAGATCTACCACATTTCAAAATATTACAATAATTCCCTTAATACATTCTGGTGTTAATCCTTCATTATTTTCTTTCTTTTTTATTAAGTTTTTTATTTATACAACAAGAAAAAGGGGGGGGGACACAAATACCAAATTACACACAAATTACAAAAATAACCATAGACACATAATTTTCTTAGCAAACAATAAAACATCTATTGGTCTTAACACTAAAGACTCAACCTCCCATCTATTCCATATTTCAAATTCATATAACTTTTTGCCACTACACACTTTTATCATAATTAATCTTATTCTCAATAAATCTATTTTTTTAATATCTACCTTGCAACTATTACTGAAGCTCCTCGAATTATGCAACAGAATTTAAATTACTATATTTATTTTTCAGATAATCTTTGAAAACCTCCCATTTTGAAACAAATTCTTGTTTTGATTTATTCTTTATTTTTTTCTGATAAACCATCTAATTCGGCATATTCTGTCAGCTTTTGGATCCAATCTTGTATAGAGGGGATTTCATTACTCTTCCATTTTGCTGCGATCAAAACTCTTGCTGCCGCCGTCGCATATAAAAAGATACCCTTCCTCTTTTGTGGAATATCCAAATCTGTTATTCCCAGGAGGTAGGCCTCTGGTTTTTTATTGAAAGAGATCTTTAGCATTTTTTGCAGTTCTGCATGGATACTCTCCCAGAATACCTGTATTTTCCTACATATCCACCACATATGGTAGAATGTTCCTGATTCACCGCATCTCCAACAATTACTTGACACATTTTTGTACATTTTTGAAAGTTTCCATGGTGTTAGATACCATCGATGTTGCATTTTTTGAAAGTTCTCTCTAATCGTGTAACAATTTGTGAATTTCCAATTGATCTTCCATAAATTTTCCCATTGGGCCATGGTTATTGAATGGCCAAAATCCTGGGACCACCTCACCATTGCCACTGTTACCTCCTCCTCCTTGACTGTCCAGTCAAGGAGGAGTCGATAAGTTTTGGAAAGAGTTTTTCTTTTAGAATTTACAAGATCAGATTTGAATCGGGAAATTTCTGTTGAGAACCCCTTTTGTTTGTCAGATTTAAATTTTTCAAATAACTGATGGTATTGGAACCAGTCTGAGATGTGTTCTCTTATTTCCTCAAAGTTTTTTAATTTTATTTGGTTATCTTCATTTTTTAGAAGTGTTTTATATGTTGGCCAGCTTTCCTGAGTATTTTTCCATTTTACTGCTACGGCTTCTATTGGAGATGTCCGCCACGGGACGTTAGGCTCCATCAGGTCTTTATATTTTTCCCATACAGCAAAGAGTTATTTTTTTATTATATGATTGGTAATTTTTTTATGAATTTACGCTTTTCCGTATATCAGGTAGGCGTGCCATTCCCAACGGTTGTCAAAACCTTCCAGGTCCAGGCGGTCTGGATCCTGCAACGTGCACCAATCTTTTAGCCAGGTGAAACAGGCTGCCTCGTAGTAAAGTTTTAAGTCGGGTAGGGAAAAGCCTCCTCTCTCTTTTATGTCTATTAAGATCAGGTGTTTAATCCTAGGATTCTTCCCACAGGAATTTGGAAATTTCTCTTTGGCATATCTTTTGACAACCTGCTTCGCCCAGAAATGGAATCATTTGAAATAAAAAGAGTAATTTTGGAAGCACATTCATCTTTATAATGGAAATCCTACCCAGAAATGTTAATTTTAGTTTACTCCAGGTTACAAAGTTTTTTTCTAATCTCTAACCAAGTTTTGGTGTAATTATCCTGAAATAAGTTTATGTTCTTGGGGGACGCGGGTGGCGCTGTGGGTAAAACCTCAGCGCCTAGGGCTTGCCGATCGCATGGTCGGCGGTTCGAATCCCCGCAGCGGGGTGAGCTCCCATCATTCGGTCCCAGCTCCTGCCGACCTAGCAGTTCGAAAGCACCCCTAAGTGCAAGTAGATAAATAGGGACCGCTTTCTAGCGGGAAGGTAAACGGCGTTTCCGTGTGCTGCGCTGATGCAGTTCAGCTGACGCATCCTTAGCACTAGGTCTGCTGGAGGAGATCAAAGGCATTCATCCCCTTCAGCATCCTGTTCCCCACAGTGCCCAACAACACACCTGTGGGAAGCTTCTGGTTGGTCACTGTAGGAGCAGAACGTAAGAACATATGAAGAGCCAGCTGGATCAGGCCCATAGCCCATCTAGTCCACATTCTGTTCTCACAGTGGCAACCCAGATGCCTTGGGGAAACCCTTAATCAAGACCCAAGCAGAAGAGCGCTGTCCTCTCCTGCAGTTCACAGCAAGTGGTATTCAGAAGCATGGAGGCAGGTCATAGCCGTCATAGCTAGCAGCCATTCATAGCCTTGTCAAGCAGGTTTTAGCACCACAGGATGCTACTGGGGCATTCGCAAGGAAGGAGATGTGCCATGGAGATCCTGTTCAATTCTTCTCACCCCAAAGCAATTTTTTATTTTTATTTTTTAGCAAAGCCAGTCACAAGGATGCCTTTATGTGGTGCTTTTAGCGCTGTGACATCAGTCCTCTGGAATTATTTTCCCTTACAGTGTATGCAGATAATTTTCTCAATTTTCCAGGACACCCTGGAATTATGAAAGCCATCCCGGCTTCTGATTTGAGCCTGGAAGACCTTTATTCCCCCTGCCAGTGCTGCTGCCACCAAGCTCACGGAGGAAGATGAGGCGGCGCTTGTCCCGAGCAGCAGCCACAAGAAAGCATCCTGTTACCTCTCCATGGCCTCTCCATGGCCAGTGGTGTTAGCCTCCTCCTTTGGGCAGCTTGGAGAGCGGGCAAAGAGGAGGAGGAGCTCTCGCCGCCAAGGCCTAACCCCACATAGTGCACCAGCTCTGAGGGGCAGGAAGCATAGCTGTCAACTTACAGATTTGAAAATAAGGGACCAGCAGCCTCGAAAATCAGGGATCAGCAGCCAAAATAAGGCAGTGGATCCAAGAGCTGGTGTTCCCAAAGGACTTTGTTCCTCCTCTGTGTACCACTCCTTTCTGCCTCATTAGCCTTTATTGATTCCTATATAATAAGTGCATGAGTTCCAAGAGCCCTTCCTTAGGCCTTGATGGTAGCTGCTCTGCTCCTAGCTGGGCAGCCCTGGCTCATGGAGCAATGGACTGGGGCCACCTTACAGGAAGAGGTGCAACAGAAGCCGCTCTGGCAGAGGAAGCACCCTCACACTGCTTTTGCTCGGCAAAGGTTTGCTGACCAATCGCAGCCTCTGGTCATTTAGAACCTTTCTGTTGCTAGGCGGTCTTCTCAGGCCACAGTCCAACAGACGACGTACAGTTGAGGTAGGACGGGAAGTTTGAACTTTGGTGCGGAAAGAGAAAGGGAGAAGACATCGCAGGATATGAGTAAAAACAGGTTGAGAGGCATTGAGAGGAGGAGGGTGGTGGTGGTGGTAGGGATTGTCACAGGATTACAAAATCAACCCAAACCCTGGGGAGGGGGACATGTACAGGGGGAGTAAGGACAAATGCTTAATTGTGCTTAATTGGGGGCTGGATTGGATGAAGGCAGCCCTGTTTAGGGAGGTTTTTAATGTTTGATGTTTTATTGTGTTTTTAATTCTGTTGGGAGCCGCACAGAGAGGCTGGGGAAACCCCGCCAGATGGGTGGGGTATAAATAATAAAATTATTATTATTATTATTATTATTATTATTATTATTATTATTATTATTATTATTATTACCCTCAGGGCCCCTTTCAGCCCTATCATTATGTGTGGATAGTACTGATTGCCAGTTAGGTACTTGGAATGTATAACTGGTAACTTCAATGGCTTAATAATAATAATAATAATAATAATAATAATAATAATATTTTATATACCACCCTTTATATACCACCCAGGACAGTGTACAACATTAAAAACACATTACAGAACATCAATGATAAAAACATAATAAAAACCCTAATGGCAGACAGCCTAGCAGTAAAACAATCATAATAACAGTCCACTCCTCCACCCAAAAAAAAAAACAACTTTCATGGGCCATAGGCCTGGGTAAAGAGGAATGTTTTTGCCTGGCACCTAAAGGCATGTCACAATGGGGAGAGCATTCCACAATTGGGGAGCCCCACAGAAAAGGCCCATTCTCTTATTGCCATCCTCCAAACCTCTCTGGAATGGGGGACACAGAGAAGGGGCCTTAGATGACAAGGATATGGGTTGTTTTATACAGGGAGAGGCACTCCTTAAGGTATTGAGGTCCTGAGCCATGTAAGGCTTTATAGGTCAACAACAGCACCTTGAATGGGATCCAGAAACTGATATAAAGCCAGTGCAGTTGTGCCAGGGTTGGTGTTACAGGCTCAAACTGCACAGTTCAATGTTTTTGTTGGACTACAGTTCCCATCATCCATGACCATTGGCTAAGCTGGTTGAGGATGATGTGAGTAGAAGTTCAACCACACCTGGAGATTTTAGTGCAAAGCATTGCTACTCACCTGCTGCCCTTTTTGTGTGTGACAGGCTTGGAACCAAATGAGGTGAAAACGAGTTTCTCTGTGCTTTCCAGAGGTGGTTAGAATAGCTACACCTCCCCCATGAGGAAGACACATTTCTGTGCCCTTGTGATTGTAGCCTTCATCATCCTCTGCTACCAGTTTCACAGATCTGAGATCCAGGTAGATTTAAACAATTTAACTGATAGGTATCCTCCTAATCCAGACCTTGACGAGCTTTCTACTGACCTTCCATTTGAAAATTAAATGGCAAAGCTTTTGAAAACAATGTCTTGACAGAATGGTGTTTAAGGGCAATATTAATTTAGAGTAAATTTGTTCCAGTGTGTGTGTAAATATTTCCTGCTGCTTTTCTCTCTGTCGAAGAAAAAAATGAATGTATCGGTTGCCTTGCTGGACCCATTAATGCATTCTCGAATCCAGCATTCATAGAATCATAGAATTGCAGAGCTGGAAGGGACTCCGAGGGTCAACTAGTCTAACCCCCTGCAACACAGGAATATGCAGCTGCCCCATATGGGGATCAAACCTTGGTGCTATCAGCATGACACTCTAACCAACTGAGGTGTCTCTGGTAAGCCCACAAGTTTTGCTAACTAAGTGCTCAGCCTTGCTGTCATTTTAAGTGCAGCCCTAACCACCTAGACTCCTAAAGCTTCACTCAGCATGTGACTGTGCTAAGCATGTGACTTTCATGGGGTGAAGAGTATTTTCCACCAATGAGCCATCCTCTTTCCTTGTGAACACTTGCAGTTGTTTCTTTCTCATTGCATGCTTCAGATAACCAACTCCAGAGGTCTCAAGAGACAAGTAGAAAACATTACAGTTGCTACAACTCTTGGTAAGGACTCTATAATTTTGATAACCTCATCGGCTGTTAATTCAAGAAATATAGTCATAAATACAAAACATATTGCAAACAGTATTGGCTAATGGAATAAAACAGAGATGGGGGACATTTGTAGCCCACCAGATGTTGTGGGTGTGGGAATGTTAAGGATAGTAGGAAAGGATATACAGTGGTGCCTCGCAAGACGAAATTAATTCGTTCCGCGAGTCTTTTCGTCTTGCGATGTTTTTCGTCTTGCGAAGCACGGTCCGTCGCAACTGCGCCTCTTCAAGCGGCTTTAAGAAAAAAGCGAACAAACTCGCAAGACATTTTCGTCTTGCGAAGCAAGTCCATAGGGAAATTCATCTAGCGAAGCAACGCAAAAACCGGAAAACCCTTTCGTCTAGCGAGTTTTTCGTTTTGCGAGGCATTCGTCTTGCGGGGCACCACTGTATTGAATAAGTATTATCCTTCCTTCACTCACGCTAGTGAAGTGATGTAGCAGAGCAGATTCCCCTCATTATAACAGGAAGTTAGTTTGCAGTTTTGTTTGAATCTCTTAGCTAATATTATTTCCTGGTTTCCCCTTTAATCCCTCTTAAAAGAGTAAAGACACAGGAGTCTTTCTGAGTAAAGTAACAAAAGGTTTACTCATGTTTCTCTTCACGATTTGATCCCTGAAAGGCAGGCTTCACCTAGTACAGTGGTACCTCGGGTTAAATACTTAATTTGTTCTGGAGGTCCGTTCTTAACCTGAAACTGTTCTTAACCTTAAGCTCCACTTTAGCTAATGGGGCCTCCTGCTGCCACTGTGCCGCCAGAGCACAATTTCTGTTCTCATCCTGCAACAAAGTTCTTAGCCTGAAGCAATATTTCTGAGTTAGCAGAGTCTGTAACCTGAAGCGGATGTAACCTGAAGTGGATGTAACCCGAGGTACCACTGTAGTTGCACAAAGAAACTGTGAGTTCATCTCACAGGGAGACTGACCTCATGTGCTCCTGGCCGAGAGCCAGCGGACAGCAAAAATTACATTAAGATAACAAAATGGCTGCGGGAGAGCAGCATGGCAGCAAGAGAGCAGGAAGCAAGTGAGAGAGAAGACAACATGAGATGACTGGACTGAACAAGACTGAGAAAATAGCTGCATGACTCGGCTCTTTTATGGAGTCAGCCAGAGCCATGCCCATCTCCCAGGCCACATGCAGGGGGAGGACGCTCCAGACCAGTGGAATAGGAAGTTACACTGACTGGATGTCCCCCTGCCTGTGCCCACTCTAGGGAAATAAGGAATGTTGCATTTGACTGTACCAGTGGATTGTATCCCACAGTGAGACTCAACTCCCAGCAGCCACAGTAACTGGCACAGCCAGTGTCCAGGGGTGATGGGCATTGTAGTCTAGCCTAACCTTGAGGGTCACAAGCTCCCCACCCCTGTGAAAAATAAGTGTACCCTATTTTTCACTCTATAAGACACACATTTTCCCTCCTAAAAAGTAAGGGCAAATGTGTGTGCGTCTTACAGAGTGAATGCAGGCTGCACAGCTATCCCAGAAGCCAGAACAGCAAGAGGGATATGGCTTAGCCACGCAAAGCCTCTTCAGGGCAGGGGGAGCCTTCCTCCTGCTGCCCTGAAGAGGCTTTGCGTTGCTTTCGCTGAAGCCAGAACAGCAAGAGGGATTACTGCACAGCGATCCCTCTTGCTGGGATTCTGGGATTCAAAATATTTATTTTCTTGTTTTCCTCCAAAAACTAGGTGTGTCTTATGGCCAGGTGCATCTTATAGAGCAAAAAATATGGTAATTTCTTACATATTTTCTTGCTGTGCCTCCCAGACATTTTCGAATCTATTCCCACCTTTCCCAGGTACCTATGGATGTGAACGGGATCCGTTCCGGAGCCCTGTTCGCATCCTGAGTAAAACGTAAGACGCGACTACGCGTCTACATGTGTGCAGGTACGTTTTGCCTCTTCCGCGCATGCACACGTCATTTTGAGCGTCTGCGCATGCATGAGCGGCGAAACCTGGAAGTAATGCGCTCCGTTACTTCCGGGTCGTCACAGAGTATAACTTGAAAACGCTCAACCTGAAGCACATCTAACCCGAGGTATGACTGTATTCATATTTTAATTGTTATTTGGGTGAATTTGGAAATATTCAGGATCTGTTATGAACCATTCAACAACCAAAGATGGTGGGAGCACAACTGGACCAGTGAAAGGTGACACCCCGAGCTGTAATATGATGGAGTGGACCAAAAAGGATGAAGAAGTAAAAAGCATCATCGCAAAACTGGACCAGATGATGCCCAACGTCACTTTCACAGATATAATGACCACCACAAGTGCCCAGAAGAGTGAGGCCACCTTATTAAACTACAAGAGTTTTTATTGTGTTGGAGACCCCTTGCTGGTTCAACTGGATTTGTACGACCACTTGGGAAAGAGAAAAGAATACGGAGGAGACTTCTTACAAGCGAGGATCATCTCTTCCAGTCTTAATGCTGGAGCTTCTGGGAGCATCACAGACTACAGGAATGGGACATACCTGGTCAATTTCACTTTATTCTGGCCTGGCAATGTTAAAGTATCCCTTATGCTCATCCACCCCAGCGAAGGAGTTTCAGCACTGTGGGCTGCGAGGAAGAAGGGCTACGGCAAAATAGCTTTCGTAGGCACATTTTTAAATGGAACATCAACTGTCTCCAGTGACTGTGGTTATAATATAACAGTAAAAGAGCGGTGTGAGTATCTTGATGAGCGAGACCAAGAGGCCTTCTACTGTTTGAAGCCAAATAATGTGTCATGTGATGCTTTGATCCGCCTGAAAACCTACAATGAAAAGGTCACGTATCTCACGGACTTGGAACACAGCCTTTTAAATAGGTATTTATTTGGCTACTTATTTGTGAATCATCCCCTGTGGGACTGTGCTGATCTGAGTATCTGCTCTCTATGAGTAAGCAGGTACATTGTGGTCTCATGAGAAGACTATAAGAGTCTTGTGGACTAGGTTAACATCACATCTAACATCCTGATTTCATAGATGCCTATGTGTGGTGTAGTGGTTAAGAGGGGTAGACTCGTAATGTGGTGAACCGGGTTCGCTTCCCCGCTCCTCCACATGCAGCTGCTGGGTGACCTTGGGCTAGTCACACTTCTCTGAAGTCTCTCAGCCTCACCTCACAGAGTGTTTGTTGTGGGGGAGGAAGGGAAAGGAGATTGTTAGCCACTTTGAGACTCCTTAGGGTAGTGATAAAGCGGGATATCAAATCCAAACTCTTTGGCCCTTAATCCTTTTAAGCATGAGACTCTTAATCTCAGGTTTGTGGGTTCGAGACCCATGTTGGGCGAAGAGATTTCTGCACTGCAGGTTGTTGAACCAGAAGACCCCCGTGGTTCCTTCCAACTCTACAATTATATATGATTCTATATTAGATCTGTTCAAATGGCAGAAGTCATATTTCAAAATCCCTGACTGATAACAAAACAAGGTTGTTTATTATTATTATTATTATTATTATTATTATTATTATTATTATTAGTGGCAGAGTCCTAAATTTGGGTGGGGAAGGGGGCAAGAAGTTCATTCTTCTGAATCCAAGGTTGCAACAGCACACACCTCCCCCCCCCGGCTTATAATGAAACTATCTGTTCTTTGAAAAACATAACTATTCCAAATCTTTATACCAAAAGCCACCACAAAGACACTTCGGGTGACTACTAAGACAGACACATTTCCAGTTACAAATAAAATGTTGAAGTGGGAAATATCTCCACTATTTTGTATGAGGCAAAGAATCTCCTGACTTCTAGCTGGAGATGGGGGCAGGGAGTGGTGTCCCGAGAGTGATTTTTCAGGAGTGATCAGAGGTGGGCAAAATGCTAGAGGTACTGTTGTTTTGTAGGAATGTGAGGATTGATTTCTGCTGCATTTATGGATGATTGTAATTTTTATCTCTTCACCCCACCTACCAGTAGTCCATGGGGGAAGGGAGAGTAGTCCATCTCAGGTACGTATGGCTGATGTAACATGCCTTGAGCCTAATGTATAGGAAGGGTAATGCATCTGAATAAGTAGGTAAATTATGATGGTGGTTATTTCTTAAATTTCAGCCCTGCCTTTCCTCCCAAAGGAGCCAAAGGCAGCAAACACCAGAGCAGTAAAATAATGTTACTAAAATAAAATAACATTTCAAGTATTTTAAAATACTTTAAACATTAAAAATATCAGGAGCACCTAAAAATAGCTAATAATAGGACAAGCTATGCTCTGATTTCATTTCAGTTTTTATTCTACCAGGTTCACCCTATTACCTTCACTTCATCCACATCTGAAACACTCTGGGGTTATTCTAGGGCCATTTCAATATAATTTTCTATTTATATCCAATGAGGATGTAACTTCATATGAATTGTCTTTCTGGATCAGATTATAGTTCATTCAGCTATTCCATTTCCGAGCGCGTCTAGTTGGATGAAAGAATTAAGTGGGGTAAAAACCAGGAGCACTCCTAAAAACTGATATGTTCCAACGTTCTTTCCTAATTATGATTTTTCTCTCCTAAAGGTTAAACATTGGATGCAACATCCCTCAGTCTTTTGGAACCTTTTGGGTCATAGCCTGTGAAGGTCTGTTGGACTTCCTCTCTTCACAGCTTTGGTGATCTCTGCTTGGGAAAATGGGGAAGCTCCTGTAACAAGTCTCACCAATTCTGCTTATGCAGTATATACAACAGCAGTAGAGAGAAGGGTTTGGGGAAGGGAATAAAGAAATACTGGGGTTTTGCCTCCCTAACAGACTTAAATCTTACTGAAAACAAAGCCTCTCTTGTTGGAGAGGGTATGATATGGGGTGGATCTACACACAAGGGGGAAAAAGCTATAAATAAGTCAGAAATTGAATTGTTATAACAAAAGGGGGGGAACCTATGTAAAAATTGCATAGAAACTTTGTTTGCTCTCTGGCACCATCTGGTTGGTGCTGTTAAATATGTTTCTGGATGGAAATTTAGATGATGATGGTGATGATTTCATTACGTATATCCCCCAGCCATTCTCAATATGGGTTGCCCCAACCACTCTCAATCACAAAGTTGGGTTATTTCCTTTTGGCTTCATGAGCAGTTATAGCTCAGAATTGGAAGACACTTCAGAATATAAGTATTGACCAGCGTTACCCAATGCGCTCTTTTAAAGAAATGAAACAAAAACTGTAGGTTGCCAGGGGACAAAGGATAAAGGATCCATCTGAGAAAAGATGGAAAGGCATTTATGGATTATTCAAGCACAAACAATAGTGCTGCCTTCCACCTCCAATATGGTACTCTAGACCAGCCTTTCTCAACCTTGGGTCCCCAGGTATTGTTGGCCTACAACTACCAGCACCCCTAACCACTGGGATAACTCATCTTTCCTCCAATATGCTGAAAGTGGTGTAGATCGTTCTTCTCCACATGACAACCCTGCGAGGTAGATTAGGCTGAGAGGAAGTAACTGGCCCAAGGCTACCCAGCGAGTTTCAGTTTCAAGTAGAGACTAGAACCACTGGCTCAATGACTGTGGCTTCAGAACTAGCACATGGTTTGTCAGGTGCCGAACTGATGGGCTGCTATAAAATGTTGTCTCTGCCCAGTGGCGGAGGAAGGGGGTGCGGGCCACCCCAGGTGTCATCACTGAGGGGGTGTGACAAAATGAGTTTTAAAAAAATAAAATAAAATTGGGCTGACGAAACTTTTCAGGGTTGACATGGTGGCTGAAACGGCAGCGTGGGACTTGCGTCTGCCTGCTGCCTCTCCCTCAGCCACCCTACAGCAGAGGGGGAGGCAGTGGAGAGGCTCCAAGGGTCAGAGATGCTTGCCCCGCCCCCATGGGCAGATTGCCCCACCCCCAGCTGCAGGACACGCCCCCTCACCAGGCACCCGAGCGGCTAGCTATGCTGCTGCCTCTGCCAACTACTTTCCTCCTCCCTCCTTTCTGGAGCTTTTGGGTCCCCACTGATTGCCCACAAACTATGGATCCATTCATTCCTTTCAATGCTGGTTTCCTCACACTGCTACAATCATTGCTGCCCAAGGACCCCCGTAGGTACAGCATCTCTGGAGCCGACTGCCGCTTTGCAGGTAAGATTCACCTTCTGTTGTGTGGGCAGGACAGTCCCTCTCCTTACCTGGCCAATCCCCTGGCAACGAGTCCCCAGGCGGGATTGGGCAATTGGCTGAGGTAGGCGGAGACCTCCAGGTATCCAGCCTGGGGAGGGTGAAGCCAGCCCGAACTACCAGGAGTCACACTGGGATCTGGGGGGCTGCGAACGCTGTGGGTTGCGAACGTGCCTCCCGCATGGATCACGTTCGCAACCCGAGCATCCACTGTATCTTATGTGTATCTTAATGAACTAAATAGAGCGAAAGATTATGAGTCATGGGGGCAGTGCGTATTTCATTTGTTGATATTTCGTTAATGTTGTTTTATAGGTTAGAAAACGCTGCACTCATTTGTTAATCGTGTAATATGACCTTTGCTGTAATTGTGACGTTGAGTTTATTTTTAAGTGCTGTTTCCTTAATAGTATTTCATAGATTGCAATTGTTAATTATTTCATATTATTTATGCTGTATTTATAATGTTCTGTTGCTATTTATTGTTTGTAAAGTGCTTTCCAGAATGAAGAGTGGCATAGGAATGCAATAAGTCATTGGCATCTTCTTGTTTCTCATTTCCTTTTGACAGGCAAGAAGGCAACTGTGGCAAAGGGGAAATGTGGGGTTGGAATGAGCTATCCATCTCCCAGTGGCTTCGTCTGGAGGAACGAGTGGTATCCTGTGTTCTGCCATGTGCTCAGCTTCAGAAACCTCAAGAGAATTAAAAGTTGTTTGAAACGAAAGATTATTTACCTCCTGGGAGATTCAACTTTGAGACAATGGATGTGGTATATCACAGATAAAATCCAATGTACGTTTTCCTACCTAGAGACAACCACAATGTAATATTGTTGCCTGTAACAAGTATCTTTGTTTCAGGCTTCTGTACCCTAACTTTTGAACACCCAGTCTTTCTTATGTTTCAGAAATCTGTTCTACATGGAGATCAGGGAGAAATTTGTCTAAGGGCTTATCCACACATGTTTTTGCCTTGTTCTTTCCAGGTCAACACTTAAAAGCTCTGTATCTGAGTGGGTTTTTTTGTTTGTTTGTTTCTGTTTTTACCCATGAGCTTTCCCCACTCTTCAGTACTCAGTTGCCATTTGCTCCAATTGAGCTTTAAAGAGCATGTTTTCATGGGGAAAGCTCTGGACAAAAAAAAAATGTCACTCAGATACAGAGTTTTAAAGGAAGGACCTTGCCTGGAAAGAGCAAAGGAAAGTGTAATAAGCCCTAAGTTGTGCTTTCCAAACTAATTCATAAATCCAAACACAGCTATCCTTTGGAATTCATTATTTGAATCTTATGGTGCTGTTCTCCAACCAAGAAATGTAAACAAAAACGCATTTATTAGGGCACTTTATTTTAGGAAAGTTGTTTGCTTGCAAAAAATATTGATTTTCCAGAGGAGTTTAAAAAGAATCCTGTTTATCCAGGCTCAAAGATACTGTTCCTGGCTTCGCTGAAATCACTGGTTGAGTGAACATTTTAAACGGTTTGTAGAATGTATTTGTTTGTTCACTCACTGAGACTATGCACGAAGTGGGAGCCAGTTCTGAATGAATTCAGCTTGCAAGAGTCAACTCCCAGCACTTGTGGCTGTAACCTTACCATCCTTCCTCATTCAGTTCTCTCTGGAAGAGGAAAAGTCCTACCTGCTGGGAGCTTTGATCTCCTTTGGCTGACGAGTGCACAGGTGCTCTCCTTCCTTACCACTCCATAGCCAATTGGCACATGACAGCAATGAAGAGGTCATTTGCCTGGTAGTGAAGGTGCAGCCACTGCAACTTCCAGAGAGAAATTGGTGCAATCATTGTAAGGGAAACAGCATGCGTACCAGGGTGGACGAAGAAAACTCATAGCAGACACAGGAATCTCTTTGAAATGAACAGCACTATTAGATCAACAAGAGTAGGCTAGTCATTCTGCAGTTTCCCCCACAAGAAGTAGTCCATTGATTTCTCAGAGGATAGTTTTCAAAGATTTGTATTGATTCCCCACCCCCTCTATTCCTGCATTAGCATTTCAGTATTTTGACCTCCATGGAACGGGTAAGCAGAAGAATATGGTGGCTCTGGACATGAAAAGAAACAGCCAGATCCAGTGGAAGAAGCACAACCACCCTTTCGTCACCATCCTTGAATACATGACAGCAGATCACAGCTACATCGCTCGGGAGATTGACAATGTGGCAGGCGACGGAGACACGGTGGTTGTCGTCTCCCTAGGCCATCACTTCCGCCCCTTCCCCATTGAGCTCTTCATTCGAAGAATGATTAACATACGGGGAGCCATCCAGCGCCTTCTCGTGAGGAGCCCAGATACAAAAGTCATCATCAAAGCAGAAAACACCAGGGAGATAGACATCGACCAGGAGAGATTTGGGGACTTCCATGGTTATGCCCAATACCTTGCGCTAAAGGACATTTTTCGAGATTTAAAGGTGTGCTTCATTGATGCCTGGGACATGGCAATTGCCTATGGCACAAACCTGGTTCACCCACCAGATCACGTGGTTGGAAGTCAGATTGATATGTTTTTGTCTTACATATGTTAAGGCAGTAAAATAAACCCAGAGTGAAAGCTTTAATTATGCAAAGGAAAGGATTTTGAATGGGGCAAGACAGTCAGCTAAACATGTGGAACATTTTTATCAGTTGCGTTTAGACACTTAAGGGTGTAATAAAGCACCAAAGCAAATAACAGACGAAGCAGAGAATTTTGGATTGAAAAATGTAGCAATTAAGGATATGGGACACTTTATCAAATATTGGATGGATAAACTTTATCCCACTGGGTTTCCCTTAGAATGCCAGGAGAGCCTTGCTAGGTCTTCCCAAAGATCCTTCTGGGCTAGGATCATTTCCCAGCAATTCCTGTTGAGATGCTTCTGGGAAGCTGGGAGAGAGAAAGAATAATTGGTGTGCCTTCTCTGCAAATATTTGCTTTGAGTAATAGCAGCTGCTCATATTTGATGGTATGCCATTCCAATCTTGGCCTAGAGCAGGCTTTTGGACACATTATAGTGCCAGATTTACGAGGCCATTGATCCATAAAGTGAAAGCAATAATCAAAGTACAAATAAATAAAACAGTATTTTTTTAATGATCTTTATTGGTTTTACAGATTTTACAAATTTCACCATCATAATACATAATACATATGTTTTCCTTTTAACCTTAATACTTTAACTCTAAACAAGTTTGTACTTCCCTCCCTCCTTCTTCTGATTTCTCTATATTTTCTTTATATTTATGCATTTGTCATGTTTACATTCTATATGTACTTAATACTATGGAATAATACTATTCAAAATTTCATTAAATATATATCCTTCAGTTGTTGTAATATATTTCTTCAGTGTTCTTAAATCCAAAATGAATGATTTTTAATAAACATTATGAGGTCTATTTCAGTTCCACAAATTTGTGTATAGTTCTTTTCTATGTATGTTGTATATTTCATCCAGTCTCTTTGGAATGCTTTGTAACCCTGTTCTCTGATTTTTCCAGTCAATTTTGCTATTTCTGTGTACTCCATGAGTTTCCGCTGCCAACTGTGGGTATTTCATGTTGTTTCCATTTCTGTGCAAGTAGTATTCTTGCCACGGTAGTAGCATAAAGGAACAGTTTCTGGTCACTCTTTATTATATCATCTCCAACCATACCTAGCAAAAATGCCTCTGTGTAGTTTTTTTGGAAAGTTATCTAAAAAACTTTTAAAACTCATTATAAATATTTTCCCAGAAGGTTTTAACTTTTGCATATAACCACCACATGTGGAAAAAGTTTCCTTCCTTGAATTCACATTTCCAACAGTTCTTATTTCTCATTCTATACATCTTTGCTCACCTGGCTGTGGTAAGATACCATCTATACATCATTGCGTGGACAGGCGGAGTCCCCAGATCCCGTGCGCCCCCCCCCCATCATGTGAAATAACGACTCATGACAACGTGCTATGGGATTAAATTGGCCACAACTTTATTAAATTTCAAATGTGGGTAGACCTTGGCTCAGGCATTGGGCGTTCTCCCTCCCCAGTCCCCAGCCGGAGACCTAGGGAGCATCAGGGTTATCCAGTGTGGGGGGGGGGGATGGGCCGGCTCTGGAGAACATATGTTCAAGCAGAGATAGCCGCCCCCGTTACGCCGCCGCCACAGGGGAGAGCAATGACGACCTTTCGGCGTACGGCCAAAGTCTCCCTTCAGAAACCCCTTTAACGGGGAACCCTGATATCGCCGCCGCAAAGAGGAAGGTGGACAAAAGGATTCCGCCCAAGGCCTGATACCGCCAAAGTTGTGACGTTTTGCTACGGGAAAGGCGAAATCTGCCAATGCAGGGAAATTCCTTTCCGGCCCTTTAACAGCGACCTTAACGTAGCAGCGCCCGCATACCTGTGAAGAAAAGTTAACCTGCAAAACCTGTGAAGAAAAGTTAACCTGCAAATAAGACATTAACTGAGGGTGGGTAGGGTGGGAGAAGCTCTGGAGCCAAGTGAGGATTCCCAGGTAAGATCCTCCCTCTATTGTGTGGGCAGGTAATCCCTCCCCTACCTGGCCTGGTCTCCTTGGCAACGCTTCCCCCAAGTGGGATTGGACAACTGACTGAGGTAGGCGGAGACCTCCAGGTATCCCACCTGAGGGAAGGCAAACCAAGCCTATGCTGTTGGAGCCGCTCCAGATCTAGGGGCTGCGCGCGTCCACGCAAAGGGCGCCCCCCGTTTTAAGCGTGGAGCGGTCATTTTTAATATATTTTCCTTCTGGGTCACACAAGCAGTAAATTTTAATCCTATGTTCCATAGCTTTAACCATTTCTCATATTCAATATTATAACCTATGTCAATTGTCCACTTTATCAGGACCTCTTTAATTTCTTCATCCTTTGTATGCCACTCCAGCAAAAACTCATAAATTCTAGACAATGTTTTTGTACCTCCTTGTATTACATCCATTTCTATCCTTGATCTAACATGTCCGAAGCCATTGTTGTTGTTTGTCCTTTAATAATAATAATAATAATAATAATAATAATAATAATAATAATAATTTATTATTTATACCCCGCCCATCTGGCTGGGTTTCCCCAGCCACTCTGGGCGGCTTCCAAAAGAATATTAAAATACTATGATACATCAAACATTAAAAGCTTCCCTAAACAGGGCTGCCTTCAGATGTCTTCTAAAAGTCTGGTAGTTGTTGTTCTCTTTGACATCTGGTGGGAGGGCGTTCCACAGGGAGGGCGCCACTACCGAGAAGGCCCTCTGCCTGGTTCCCTGTAACTTGGCTTCTCGCAGTGAGGGAACCGCCAGAAGGCCCTCGGTGCTGGACCTCAGTGTCCAGGTAGAACGATGGAGGTGGAGACGCTCCTTCAGGTATACTGGACCGAGGCCGTTTAGGGCTTTAAAGGTCAGCACCAACACTTTGAATTGTGCTCGGAAACGTACTGGGAGCCAATGTAGGTCTTTCAAGACTGGTGTTATATGGTCTCGGTGGCCGTTCCCAGTCACCAGTCTTGCTGCTGCATTCTGGATTAGTTGTAGTTTCCGGGTCACCTTCAAAGGTAGCCCCACGTAGAGCACATTGCAGTAGTCCAAGCGGGAGATAACCAGAGCATGCACCACTCTGGCGAGGCAGTCCACGGGCAGATAGGGTCTCAGCCTACGTACCAGATGGAGCTGGTACACAGCTGCCCTGGACACGGATTTAACCTGTGCCTCCATGGACAGCTGTGAGTCCAAAATGACTCCCAGGCTGCGCACCTGGTCCTTCAGGGGCACGATTACCCCATTCAGGACCAGGGAATCCCCCACACCTGCCCGCCTCCTGTCCCCCAGAAACAGTACTTCTGTCTTGTCAGGATTCAATCTCAATCTGTTTGCCGCCATCCATCCTCCAACCGCCTCCAGACACTCACACAGGACCGTCACCGCCTTCACTGGTTCTGATTTGAAAGAAAGGTAGAGCTGGGTATCATCTGCATACTGATGAACACCCAGCCCAAACCCCCTGATGATCTCTCCCAGCGGCTGCATGTAGATGTTGAAAAGCATGGGGGAGAGGACAGAACCCTGAGGCACCCCACAAGTGAGAGCCCAGGGGTCTGAACACTCATCCCCCACCACCACATTCTGAACACGGCCCAGGAGGAAGGAGCGGAACCACTGTATGACAGTGCCCCCAGCTCCCAGCCCCTCAAGACGGTCCAGAAGGATGTTATGGTCGATGGTATCAAACGCCGCTGAGAGATCCAACAGAACTAGGAAACAGCTCTCACCTTTGTCCCTAGCCCGCTGGAGATCATCAACCAGTGCGACCAAGGCAGTTTCAGTCCCGTGATGAGGCCTGAATCCCGATTGGAAGGGATCCAAATGGTCCGCTTCTTCCAGGCGTGCCTGGAGTTGTTCAGCAACCACTCGCTCAATCACCTTGCCCAAGAATGGAAGATTTGAGACTGGGCGATAGTTGGCATCATGGCCGCATCTAAAGATTTTTTTTTAAGAAGCGGTTTAATAACCGCCTCTTTCAGCGGGTCTGGGAAGGCTCCCTCACGGAGGGAAGCATTCACCACCCCACGAAGCCCATCGCCCAGCCCTTCCCGGCTAGCTTTTATAAGCCAGGATGGGCAAGGATCAAGGAGACAGGTGGTTGGTTTCACTCGTCCAATCAGCCTGTCCACATCCTCGGAGGTAACAGATTGGAATTGATCCCATGCAATTTGACTTGACAGGACTCTAGCACTCTCCCGCCCCGGCCCTGCTCCCACGGTGGCGTCTACCTCTTCCCGAATCTGAGTGACTTTATCTGCAAAAAACTTTGCAAAATCATTGCAGGAGATCATGTGGCCCGTACTGGGCCCCGATGTAGCAGGTGGTTCCGCTAAATTGCGGACCACCTGAAAAAGTCTCCTGCTGCTGTTTTCTGCAGATGCAATAGAGGCGGCGAAGAAAGCCTTCTTCGCCGTCACTACCGCCACTTGGTAGGCTCGACACTGAGCTCTAACCTGTGTCCGGTCAGCTTCAGAATGGGTCATCCGCCACCGGCGCTCTAGCCGTCTCAACAATTGTTTCATTGCCCTCAGATCCGTGGAAAACCACGGGGCTGTCCGGGCTCCATGCAATCGGAGAGGGCGCTTCGGAGCCAAACTGTCAATAGCCCTGGTTAACTCCACATTCCAGCGGGCCACCAGGGAATCAGCTGAAAGGCCATCAACATGGGATAAAGCATCCCCTACCGCTCTCTGGAAACCATTTGGATCCATTAAGTGGCGGGGGCGGACCATCCGAATCGGTCCCACCTCCCTGCAGAGGGGAAGGGTTGCGGAGAAGTCAAGTTGCACCAGGAAGTGGTCTGACCATGGCACTTCTTTTGTTTCGCTTTTACTTAGTGTCAGAACACCAACATCCATGGAGGTAAACACCAGGTCCAAGGCATGTCCGCGGCTATGGGTTGGGCCAAATTTATTCAGGGACAGCCCCATGGAGGCCATGCTTTCCATGAAGTCCCGAGCGGCCCCTTGTAAGGTAGTGTCGGCATGGATATTAAAATCCCCTAGGACAACCAAACTAGGTGTCTCCAGGAGAACATCCGCCACGACCTGAAGCAGCTCGGGCAGGGAATCCTTGGTGCAGCGGGGAGGTCGGTACACCAAAAGGAATCCTGTACTGCCCCTATTGCCCAACTTCCAGAACATGCACTCAGAGAACTGGGTCTTCCCAATTGGACGCCTGGTGCAAACTAATGACTTCCTAAAAATCACTGCAACCCCCCCTCCCCGCCCACAAGGCCTGGGTTGCTGTGCATAAGAGAAACCTGGTGGACAAGCAGCGGCAAGAACAGGCCCATCTGCTTCATCCAACCAAGTCTCTGTTACACAAGCCAGGTCAAATCCTTCATCCATGATCAAGTCATGGATGGCAGTGGTCTTATGAATCATTGACCTGGCATTGCACAGCAGCACCTTCAGGCTATGTGGGTATCCCTTGCTGATTCTAGTATCCGTCCGGACAGGACCAGACCCGGAGGCAGGGATAGTCCTCAGACAACGACTAAACCTGCCTCCTCTGTAATGACATGGTCTGGTCTTAGCGTAACTCCTCCTCCTACCCGTGATCACTGAGATCGGTTGTCCCAGCGCATCCCCCCCTGTGGAACATACCCCAGCCATTTTGTTGGCTGGGACCCACTCCCCGGCAGCCCTGACCCTTCCCCTTAAGAACAGAATAAGACCTTAAAACAATAAAAAACCCCAGAAAACAAAAAACAATACAAATGAAAAACTATAAAAATTACAAATCCATTAAAATCAAACAAATTCCCAACTAAACATCCATCCCACCCCCATCCCCGTCCCCGCATATACAAAAAATAAAAGGAAAAGGAAAAGGAACATTTTAAAACATTTTAAAAAGAACTCTGCGCCCCTCCGGATCCCCCTGGGCCGCAGCAGCAGTGACAGCAACCGTCCCTGTGAGCCCTTCAGGCCCTGCCCTGGGCCAGGTGGTTAGTGGCAGGAAGGAGCAGGGCCCTCAGACACTCACACAGGAGAGTCCTCCTGGGCAGCAGAACGCAGCAGTCCCTGTGAGTCCTTCAGGCCCCGCCCTAGGCCAGATGGTGAGTGGCAGGAAGGAGCAGGGGCCTCAGACACTCACACAGGAGAGTCCTCCTGGGCAGCAGAATGCAGCAGTCCCTGTGAGTCCTTCAGGCCCTGCCCTGGGCCAGATGGTGAGTGGCAGGAAGGAGCAGGGCCCTCAGACACTCACACAGGAGAGTCAATATATTATTGAACTGGTGGTATTCCAACCATCCTGTTAATTTTGTTTTGAGATCCTCATAAAGCCTAATTTTAATAATATTATTTTATTCTATCAATAGGTCTCTGTAAGTTAACCAGTCTCCTTTCATCACTCGGGAGATTGACAACATGGCAGGCGACTGGGACACGGTGGTTGTCATCTCCCTGGACCAGCACTTCCGCCCCTTCCCCACTGAGGTCTTCATTCGAAGGATGATCAACATCTGGGGAGCCATCCAGCGCCTTCTCCTGAGGAGCCCAGATACAAAAGTCATCATCAAAGCAGAGAACACCCAGAAGATGTCAGTAGACCAAGAGCAATGTGTGGGCGTCCATGGCTATACCCTATTGGGTATAGGGCAAGGTATTCCTTGCACAAAAGGATATTTTTTCGTGGGTTTTGTTGATGCCTGGGACATGACAGTTGCTTACGGTGTGAACATACTTCATCCACCAGATCACGTGTTTGGAAATCAGACTGATATGTTTTTAACTTACATATGTTGAAGTGCTAAGGGATATCAAATGTGAAAAGTTCAATTACCCAAAGCAAAGGATTCTGGATTGGCAAAACTGTCAGTTATATATATGGAACTGCCAGATCCTTCCCAAGGGTCCACCTGGAATCATTTTCCAGCAGTGCCTGTGCAGATCCTTCTGAGAAGCTTTTCCCTGTGCCACTAATATCTCATGGGGTGCCACTTCAGACTAAGGTGGGGTAGGGTGATTTGGAGGTGCAGGTAAGTTGTTATGGAGAGTGGAGCAGAAGACCTCACGTCCCAGCCACCTCTTCTGCAGAGGGGTTTGCAGAAGTGTTTTGGTAGGGGGCGAGGAGAAAACACAATTCAAACAATGCCCTCATAAACGCCATGACTATATATTAAAAAACATGTTATTAAAAAATATACCGTACTTTTCCTTGTATAAGATGAGGTTTGTTTTCTTATGAATTAATGTCAAAAATGGGGTGTCTTCTTATACATGGATAGTGAAGAGATGGGGCGGGGGACTGATTGCTGCCTCGAGCAGGAGATTTTCTGTGGCAATTGGGACGGGTGATTGGTGGCTGCGGCAAGGACTGCATATATATATCAGAGTGGTTTACAACAATTACCTATAAAACCATTCTAGGTAGCTAGCTAGCATCTATCTAAAATAAAACAGGAATCAGCTAACAATGCTGGAAAATGGTATTGCCTGCATAAGCCTGACAGAATAGAAATGTTTTCAGGCATTTAAAAGTTGAAACAGAAGGTGCCTGTCATTGGCTTTGTCTCCCCCTACTGGTGCCCTCCTGCCATACACCCCAGATGGATCGGTTGTTTGTTAAGCCTTTTCTTTGATTACCAGCACCCCCTATCCATGCCTTCCCCCTCTGTATCAGTGAGTTAAAGAAACCTCCTCGCCTGAAATGCTTGTTGGATTGTGGGCACTGCCGGCCAGTGATGGACCAATAGCCTGACTTGGTATAAGGGAGATTTCTGTGGCCTTAAAAAACTGTATGCAAGTCACGCTCACAACTAAAACCAGGGGCAGGTGTGTTCATTGTGCCCAGAGGCAGGCCCAGCATCACACTCTTAAAGATGGCTAACTTTTGTGCTGGGAAAAATGTCTATCCTTGGTTCAAATCTGTTTAGATGCCTTTTGCCAGAGCTGGGGGATAAGCCTATCTGTAAAGTGAAATCTCTCTTGCTCTCGCTCTCCCAAGTGAGAGGTTTAAGCCTGCCTGTCTATTACAGCACTCTCCTTTGTTCTGCCTTAATTCCATGTTTGGGGAAACCTTGAGATTGCTAGCTTGCTTTTCTTAGTGAGCTTAGTGGCACACGCTCAGAGGATCCCCATTTCTCTCCTCTGGCCCTCCCCTTCTCCCATGGCCCAACCTATGCAGGGCAAATACCTCACTGCAAAGCAAGGGGAAGAGAAACAAATACCAGCTTGCCTATCCTGCTGATCTCACCTGTTGCAGCTGACATCAGGGAGGACAGCGCGCAAGCAAGAAGGAAGGAGGTGAGAGACAGAGTGGAGGGCATGGAGGAGGCTGGAGGAGGAGGTTGGTGAGTAAGAGGTTAACCGGGCTCAGTGCAGGATCCGAGTCCAAAACCCTTCTCCATCCCTTGTGGGTCATGTAGGAAGAGAAACCTGCACACTTTCAGTAGGGCTTGGAAATGCAATTCAGCTATTCTATTGCGGCCTTAATTCCAATGATCACCTTTAAGCTGACTTTCTTTGTGACACCCCCTTGCCCACCCAGCAGGGCGGCCTTAATTCCAATGATCACCTTTAAGCTGACTTTCTTTGTGACACCCCCTTGCCCACCCAGCAGGGGGCTGGGGAAAAGAGAGGGGTAAAGACACTCTGAAGGAGCCCGGGATCAGTGGCGTAGCGTGGGTTGTCAGCACCCGGGGCAAGGCAAGTAATTTGCGCCCCCTAACCCGTGGATTTGTGCCCCCTAACCCGTGGATTTTCGCCCCCTAACCCTAACCCCCAGATGTTGCGCCCGGTGCGGGCGCCCCCCCTGCACCCCCCACGCTACGCCACTGCCCGGGATACATCACAACGTCTTTTCCCCTTTCTTCTTACCTATGCAACTTGCTGCACCGCATCATGTTCCCATTACAGGGGAAAATGAATGAGCTTGAACAAGTTTAGATTGCATAAGCAACCCTGATATCGTGAGAGGATGAGCAGGATTCTTAATAAAGCACCCCCCGAAGTTTGAGAAGGTGAAGGCTTGGGATCTCTGTGTCTTCGCCATTTTACAACATTAGACATCATATTCTTTCCTGTATGACACCGCCCAGTATTAAGATGTTTGCTGGCTCCCTTAAAAAATTCCTTAAATGTGCTTGTCATAGCTGTCCTTTGTTTTCCTCTTGAAGGCACCGAACAGTTAAGCAAGTTCAACTTTGATTTTCAGACATATTAATAGAGAAGGTAAAATATAAGAGCAGTTTCCAGTAATTGAAAAAGGCAAAAAAGGAATGTATTCAGGCATTACCATCTATGTTTTTCCTTGTTCTTCCTTGTCTTTCACTGCCATGGACCCTTTGAATATTATCTTCCTCTTCTCCCTACTGTCTTATTGTTCAATTTTATGGCAGCAAACAACTTGTTTGATCTCTGTTATTAATAGCAGTTAAGGGAGTGCCATGCTGCAATGCTATTAATTTAAAGGGCAACTCCCCTCTAGATTTGTTGCTCTTGGCTTCTCTAATTTTTCAAAGTTCCTGCCTTTTTCACAGCATTTCACTGCTGAGATCCTGAAAGATCCAGATTTCTACTCCTCCCCAGGTTCAATTAGGTGCATTGTGAGTCATTCTCATAATGCTATGTTTCGTTTGGAAATGATGAGATTTAATTACTATGTCTCTGGGACATTATTTTGAGGTGGGCTTGGGGCCAACTCCCCATGGGACTCTGAGTCCCTTAAGCCCATGATTGGTCAGAGAAGAATGGATGGAGGCAGGATCCAGGGGAAAGCAAGGCATTTCTGTTATTTTTCTGTTGCAACAGAGTTCCTTCCCCTCCTTGCAAGGAGGTAGTACAGTGGTATCTTGGTTCTCAAACTTAATCCATTCTGGAAGTCTGTTCCAAAACCAAAGCATTCCAAAGCCAAGGCGCGCTTTCCCATAGAAAGTAATGCAAAATGGATTAATCCATTCCAGACTTTTAAAAACAACCCCTAAAACAGCAATTTAACATGAACTGTACTATCCAATGAGACCACTGATCCATAAAATGAAAGCAATAATCAATGTACAGCACTATAAAATAAATAAAACAGTAGCTTCAGATACCATATAGCATATATTCAATACAAGATGCAGTGACAATTTGTTGTTAACAAAGGAAAGCTGGACATATAAAGGGCTCCATTACCTTCAGTAGCTTAGGGCCTCATCAAACCTAAATCCGGCCCTGGACACATATGGTGGCCAGCACAGGAAGCAGGGGTCGAAAAGCCCCAGTACAGAGAGCAGAACACCTTTGTGTCCTGCCCACCATGCCCAAGGGTAGACCTGGGTCATTTTTGTAGAGGAAAAGGGAGAGCAGCACAAAACATCAGACAGAAAGTAAGAGGCAGTGCTCACATCAAGCTAAAAACTAGGACATTGATCCAAAGAATTATGCCTAATAGATATTTAGCTCAGCTACACTGGCAAAAAAAATAAAAATGTTTTCAGTTGTTTTGCATATGCAGCCGCTGAAGAGAATAAAATTCAACCGCTACCTTCTAAAATCCATGACATTCTAGTTTTATGCAAGCACATAGTGTTATTTAAAAGCATACGGTTTGCATAAAAAGAGCCCTGGTGAGACTTCAATATGTACATTTCACTCCATTTCTGCGAATGTTCAGGTTAAAATAAAGCAGTGAGTGTGCTAACTCCATTCCTGTTATTTTAGAGTCAACTCTTAGCATTATTTTCCCTAGAAAAATATGGAGATCATATGTACTGCAGTTATTGAAAAGCGGGGAACCATTGTAGCACCCTGCTTGTGGTTAACGCTTAGCTGGAATGAAATATTCAACGCAGCAATAGAGAAATTAAAATAATAATTTATTTGTCAGACAAATAAATGAGAGGCACAGTGGTATATGGTTACCAAGCTCTGGCCTGGTCTCCTGTCATTATGGCCAGCACTTATATTCCCTCAGTCCAGCCCCCTTGCTCCTCCTTTGGCTGCCTCTGTCCAATCAGCCTGGTTGAATTTCCTATTGGCTGATTGCTATAACCAATCCTAAAAGATACACCCATTTCCTATTGCCTTTTATGGGATACAAAAAGCTATATATTCTTCTATCTATAAATGACAAATAAGTAGTCATATATCTTACATTTGTCTCAACAAGGAACCTTAATTACCAGCTCACCTCTTGTCCTCCTTGCCCTATTGCCCTCCAAAACAGATGGTTAATAGTTTTAAATTTTTATCTTAAACAGATGTCAGGGATCTTGGGTTCACATTCTCATGCATCATCAATGAAATATCTCCTTTTTGGAGGTCTTTAAACAAAGGCCTGACAACCATATGTCAGGAGTGCTCGATGGCGTCTCCTGTCTGGCAGGGGGCTGGGCTCATCTGCCCCCCTGGTCTCCTACAGCAATATGACTCTATGAAATAAGAATTTAACATTTCTTTCTTTCTAGATCTTTTGCATAATTACATTTAAGCCAGTATATTTCATACATTATCATAGATAGCTTTTTAGAAGAATAAACCTTCTCAAAGTAAAAGGAAGGACTAGTTTACAGCCTCAAAATAAAAGCCTCTTCTTCTATTTACACTTCCCTTCTCAGCCAGTTGTTTTCTTTTCCATTTGCTCTTGGCCTTTAACCTTAGGAAGATATGGCTCAAGTTTAAGGCACATGGTTTTATTTTACTATTTACCAACTATTAATTATGTAGGGTCAGTGTAACCTTGGTCTCAGACTGTAATTCCCTTTTTACGACTTTGAGAATTGTTTTCTGCTATAAATCAGGGGGCCCCCTTGTCCAGGAGGATAAACATCTTGCCAAAGTACTTAGGCAGCTGGTCTTCTGCCGGGCATAAAACATTTGAAAATCTTTAAGCTCATTTTAAAATACAGACCCTAATCAAACTATAAGCCTTGATAAAAATGCAGGCTATGATTAGATGCCTCACCATCTGTTCATGAACTTCTACTTCATCGGATGCCTGGTATGCTATCAGCTGCAGGCAGGGCATAGAGAGAGAAATAAATGAAAGCAGTGAAGTCAGAGGGCAACCAAGTGCAATGAAACTCAACCAAGTGCAATGAAAATTAGCAATTAGAAGGCAGAAAACGATGACTCAGTAGACTCGTGGCAGACTCTGGGGTTGCGGCGCTCATCCCGCTTTATTGGCCGAGGGAGCCGGCATACAGCTTCCGGGTCATGTGGCCAGCATGACTAAGCCACTTCTGGTGAACCAGAGCAGTGCACGGAAACACCGTTTACCTTCCCGCCGGGAACTACTTGCTTTCGAACTGCTAGGTTGGCAGGAGCAGGGACCGAGCAACAGGAGCTCACCCCGTCGCGGTGATTCGAACCGCCGACTTTCAGATCAGCAAGCCCTAGGCTCTGTGGTTTAACCCACAGCGCCACCCGCGTCCCTATAGATGAGAGTAGCAGGGCGAAAATTGTGCTAGACAGACCAGTATTCATTTCTCTTCCTCTTGTTTTGAGATACACAAACACATATGCTCATAAAAAAGTGGATGACAATCCAGTTTGACTGCTATTGTGGGCTTAATTCCAATGTTCACATTTAAGTTGACTTTATTTGCGACACACTCTCTCCCCTCCACCCCGCACCCCAGGCACTTCACTGCCAAGCAAGGAGAGAGGCACTTCACTGCCAAGCAAGGAGAAGAGAAATATACTGTCTGACTAGCACAGTTTTTCTCACCTTTTGTTGCCGACATCAGTGAGGGGAGAATGCAAGCAAGAATGAGAGAAAGAAGGAACAGATCTAGAGACGAGGACGTGGAGGAATCCAGATGGGAATGAGATTGGTGAGTTAGGGATTAAGTGGCTTAGGACAGGATCTGGGTCCAAAGCCCTTCCCCATCTCTTGTGGAACAGCTAGGTAAGAATCGCTAACCCATTTTTGCTAGATCTCTGTAAGCAAGGGTTACAGTTTATAAAAAGCAATGCTAGCAACTGGAAGGGTGGCAATGGGTTTTCCAAATTGCCTCTGGGACTACCATGGCTTAGACTCAATTGGGGTTTACTGGGTGCATACCAATGAGACCATGGGCTCATCCAGACTTCTGCTTCTCCCACCACTTTCCCCTGGGAAAACCCACTCTTCAGTGCTGAATCGGAGCAAACATCAATTGGGTTGTCCACATTTGTTCTGATTTAGGGCTAAAGAGCCATTTTTTCCTGGAGAAAGCAGTGGGACAAGCAGAAAACCACTCAGACCCATGTCTAGGAAGCACATGAGAAGTGGGAAACCCATTTAGCCCTATGCTTTCTGGGCTCAACTTGCACTATAATGCCCCCATACTTCTGAAATTGGTTTTTGCATCATGTGAAAAGTCAAACGCGAGAAATGAAGTTACACGGAACCAGGCAGAGGGCTTTCCCAGCAATGGCACCTTCCCTGTGAAACGCCCTCCCATCAGATGTCAAGGAGATAGTTAACTATACAACTGAAGACATCTGAAGGCAGCCTTGTATCAAAAATGTTTTTGATGTTTGATATTTTATTATGCTTTGATATGTGTTGGAAGCCACCCAGAGTAGCTGGGACAACCCAGTCAGATGGGTGGGGTATAAATAATAAATTTGATTATTACTATTACCACTACTATTACGGAACAGGATGTCCCTGTGTTCATCAGAGAAATGTTGAAAGGTATGCATTTGAATGGCAATGGCCCTCACCTTTTCCGGCATCCAGCCCCCTCTAATATTTTATTGGGGAGTTATAATTAATAAAATTGTTGTTGTTGTTTTTGTTAAATATAGAGTCATATGGAAATTAACAGGGAAAAGTCGTGAAAAGGGAATAAACTGCCATGTCAACACAGCCTAAGTTACATGGATTCAGCAATGCCTGCACTGCTTTCCAATTTGCTTTTGGGCACAATTCCAAATATTAGTGATTAATTTCTGCTAAAGCCCTAAATGGCTTGGGTTCAGGGTGACTCAGGGGCCTCTTTATTTACCAGCCAGCCTAATGCTTAAGATCTGGGTGGGTATGGGGCGGAAGCCCTTATCTGTGTCTTACCTCAAGCACAGAATCACAGACTGTAGGGCTGTTCAGAAACAGAACCTATGCAGTGGCTGTCCCACAAGGCTTGGGTGACTTCCCTTCTCTGATGCTCTTCTTCCGGTGAGTGAAGACATTCTTATTGCATCCTAGGCTTCTGCCTGGTCAGGTAGGTAGCTGGTGGTGTTAAAACGTGCTATTTTATCTGCTTGTGCCTACCTCAGTTGTAATTTATATTGTTCTGTTACCTGTTTTTATACAGTAACTGTTGCGGTATTGTTTATGCCAGGGGTAGCCAACATGGTGGCCTCCAGATTTGGAGACTCCAGTTCCCACTGGCCCCAGCCAGCATGCCCGCTGGCAGGGGTGCCAACCTGAATAAAATATTGGGAGGTGGGCAGGTAAGCCCTGCCCCACATAATTGAATACAGGCTGGTGATGGGAGTTCCAGTCCAACACCATTTGGAGGGCACTGTGATGGCTATCGCTGTCTTCTGCGTTAGAGGGGCATGGTAGAAACTGCTGCATAAATAAAAGAAAAACCAAACATCCAAATCCCTTTAGCCAACTTCCTTCTTGTGACAGAGGGAATTGGTTAAAGGTGGTGGCAGGGAACCTTTTCAAGCCAAAAGTCCACACTTCTCCTTTCATTCCTGCTTCCCTGAGATCCTTCTGCAGTGAGCATCAGAAATTCTAAGAGGACTAGCATTAAGATCTAGCTTCCAAATTGCTCCAAAATGATGTAGCTGTCGGGATTTTTATGAGATATTTTATAAGGAGGCCTCAATCACTCTTCAACTGGGATCCTACTCTACTGCTGTCCTGGATGCCATTGCAGTGATCCCATCATCCCATCCAAGCACTGCTATATCAGACAAGTTCAAAGGAGTTGAGTTTTGTGGGGGGTTTTAATATATGAAAAGCCCCAACAAGTATCCACAAAGGAAAGAGCAACAAATGCTAACCAATTGGTTCTTACATGGAACAGCATCCTAGCTTGCAAGCACAAGTGTCAGGTCCGACCCTGGGTCCAGTTTCTCTTCTGGTCCTTGTCCCTCCTTCTCTTACTTGGTTCCTCTAGCTCCACTGTTCCCTTCACCCCTAACCTCTTGCACTGACTTACCGGTAGTTCTTTCCTCCTCCCTGCTCTTCCAGCTCATTGCCTTTGATCCTCCTACCACTTTCTGATTGGTTTCCTGGATTTTGGTCTTCTCCCCAAATGATAAACTCTCACCCAGTTTCCCACCTCGCTGTGCCTGACCAGAACAGATTACTCAATCTCTCTCACACACACACACCCCGCTGGCAACACGGTGCATATGAACTCCTGTTTGGAGCTGCAAACATTGTGTTCTACATCCTGCGAATATCTCTGGCCAAAGTGCATTGGTACCGAATGGGGCTCATCTTAATCATAGCTGCTACTGAAGATGATCTGTGTCCATCAACTCTGTATTTGCAAACTGTTATGAGAAAAAATAACCCTGCTCCTTTTCCCTTACGCGGTACCCAAGAGCCCATATAGAGTCCTTTTGTAGGTTCTCTATCAGTAGGAGAAAATAACAGAGACCAACCAGAGAATATTGAGAAGCAAAGCAGCGAGTAAGCCTGTTCTTTATTAAACTGTTGCAACAGAGTCCTCACTCGCCACCAGCAGGAAAGAGGAGGAACCCAGAACAAAGATGTGCCTGCCCTCATATAGACTTTTGAAATTGCACATCCTTAAACTCCAGACCACCCCCAGAAATATCATACATACATCACAGAAGGGGGGTAGCCCAGGACCACCTCCCCCAATACATCATACATATATCACAGGGGGCGGTCTAAAACAGAATGCTGAGTGTGTTCTCTCCTGTCTGGCAGGTTACCTGATTGCATTATCTGGGTTTTGGCCACTCTTTTCTTTTTATAACTACAGTACTTAATTCCCGAATGGAAGTAATGGAGGCAGTGAGAGATTTGACTTTCTTGGGCTCCATGATCACTGCAGATGGTGACAGCAGTCACGAAATTAAAAGACGCCTGCTTCTTGCAATGACAAACCTAGACAGCATCTTAAAAAGCAGAGACATCACCTTGCCGACAAAGGTCCTCCGTACAGTGGCGTAGCGTGGGGGTGCAGGGGGGGCCCGCCGCACCGGGCGCAACATCTGGGGGTTAGGGTTAGGGGGCGCAAATCCACGGGTTAGGGGGCGCATATTACTTGCCTTGCCCCGGGTGCTGACAACCCACGCTACGCCACTGCCTCCGTATAGTTAAAGCTATGGTTTTCCCAGTAGTGATGTATGGAAGTGAGAGCTGGTCCATAAAGAAGGCTGATCGCCGAAGAATTGACTCTTTTGAATTATGGTGCTGGAAGAGACTCTTGAGAGTCCCATGGACTGCCAGAAGATCAAAGCTATCCATTCTGAAGGAAATGCCCTCCAGTGAGTCCTGAGTGCTCACTGGAAGGACAGATCATGAAGCTGAGGCTCCAATACTTTGGCCACCTCATGAGAAGAGAAGACTCCCTAGAAAAGACCCTGATGTTGGGAAAGATTGAGGGCACAAGGAGAAGGGGACGACAGAGAACAAGATGGTTGGACAGTGTTCTCGAAGCTACCAGCATGAGTTTGACCAAACTGCAGGAGGCAGTGGAAGACAGGAGTGCCTGGCGTGCTCTGGTCCATGGGGTCATGAAGACATGACTAAACAACTAAACAACAACAAATTCCCAAATCCAGGTCACAGGTTCACCATATTCACACCTTAAATGTGCCCTTAAGGCAGGATTTGTGAGCTCAAAGACAATGAGGAGGTTTTTCCCCATTTCCTTAGACCTTGCAGAGAAATATTTGAGGTCATTTTGGGAAAGAGAAAATGATTTCAGGACTTTTCTGTAGGTTTCAGACATGTGGTTTACATATTTGTATGTGTTTGTTTGGTACATTTATGAATATCTATTACAAAACCTTACACAAATGTAAGTTACGGGAATGTGTACTCAGCAAGGTCAAGGTACGCAGAGATACCATTGACCCCCAGCTGGTGAGGCTTGCTGACCTTCCGGATAAGTCTAAACTCAATTTTCTCCTCATAGGCAAAGACCACAAGACGACCTGGATGGTCACTACTTTCTGTGTGCAGATTTGCAGGCGCAGACCACCACCTGAAACAAATTAGTTCGCTAGGAAAACAGGCGAAGTCAGCCTCCAGGGTGTCAGGGCCAATTTGTATGGTAGCCCAATTTTTTTAGGTCTTTATGTGTATATGTGCTTATCTTAGATTTTAATTTTTAAGCTGTTGTTGTACACCGTTTTACATGTACCTTTTATTCTTGTGAAAGCTGTCCCAGTTGTGCTTTTGTAGCAACTGGTTAGGCCAGTCAAATGACCACGCAGCAATCAGAGAAATAAAGCAATAAAGTTTTAATTGCGTGCCGGCAGCAAGCAATGGCATGGAGGAATAAGTTCAAAAGTTCGGCCCCTCCCAACAGGGGAGGCTTCCCTCTATACATTCTTGAATCAGGTCTTTATTCAATCAAAAGTTACAGCATTGCACATACTCAGATAGATACACTAGATTAGGCATGAGGAGTTGGACATTACCCTTCTATGTCCTTATTTGGTAATCCTTATCAGCCTATCTCTGTGTGTCTCTGAGTAGTGGGTGTCTGAGTGTATTTACTGGATATGGGGGCGTGGCCTAGATCAACAAAATGGCTTCCTTCCTTAACATTTTAACTCTCAAAATGGATTCCCTAAGCACATTGCTACACTTTTTGAGCTGGTCAGCCAGTATGTTGTGTTGTTGCAGACAGAGTGGCTCCAGGACTCCAGTTAATCAGTAACCAAGATCTGTGCCTCTGTGAAGACTAAGATAGCTGCTATGAGCACTCTGTGTATGCTCTTTGACTATGCTGTTTATGAACAAGTTTATTTTCTTCAGTAAACCTTTATTCTGTTCATGAAAAAGACTCTGCTTGATTAATTTACTGTTGTGTGATATGTTGGAGGGTATGTGGCGATCCCATGTTCCTTAAAGGGGGCCGCAACCTCAGCAGCTTTTAAGAACAGGTTTCCTCTCATAGACAGGAAACTATTACCTGGACATCTTTCTCCTCACACATTTACGAAGCACTATTTCTGTGTTTACTCTTCTTCTGATGCCTCTTTGGGAGAAAGGTTCTGCAGAGGGTAGTAATGTGTCCTCACCAGGGGGAACTCAAGCATGTAAAAATGAAATTGGTTTTTACCATGAATTTCTATTCACTGCTTGAGTTTCCCTTCAGCCTTAAAGCAACATTCAGATATGCTACACTGATAAGAGTTGAAATCAAGAGTAACTCTCTCCTCTCACACAGCTGATCAGAATGCTTTTAGTGCAGATCCTGAGGCCGCCAACTTTATTGGCCCTTGTCCTGGGAATAGTCCTTGTCCTCAGCTACACCTTCCACAGAACGGAGACCAAGGTAGGAATCATTCGTCACCCAGTTTTTTCTATGAAAATAAAATGTTGGCAAAGTGAAAGAGTGGAATATAAAGTGCCTTAAAGAGTTTTTTTTTCCTTTTTAAAAAGAGGGTCACTCCCTGATGTTACATCCAATGTGTGTTTAGTGCCTGGTGACCCTTAAACATAAAGTGAGCATCTCAACTGGAACTTAAATAAATAAATAAGAGAGAGAGAGAGAGGAGTTTTCACCACAATATTAATTTAGAGGTCCCAGAGGTATGACCATGTTAATCTGGAGCTGCAAAAAACAAAACAAATCAGCACCTTAAGAATCTAGCAAATGCATTGCGGCATAGACTTCTGTGGATTTAAGCCCATTTCATCAGATGCATGAAGTGAAATCTTTGTAGGTAGGATTATATATACAGTGGTACCTCGGGTTACATAGATTTCAGGTTACAGACTCCGTTAACCCAGAAATATTGCTTCAGGTTAAGAACTTTCCTTCAGGATGAGAACAGAAATTTTGCTCTGGCGGTGCGGCAGCAGCGGGAGGCCCCATTAGCTAAAGTGGTGCTTCAGGTTAAGAACAGTTTCAGGTTAAGTACGGACCTCTGGAACGAATTAAGTACTTAACCTGAGGTACCACTGTGTACACACACACACACACACACACACACACACACACACACACACACCACACACACTGTTGAATGGCAATGTGATGCAAAACCTACAGTCATTATAATAAGAGATTAAATGTATGCTACAAATGTAGCAATTTTACCAGGGCTTTCTTTTCAGCCAGAACATGCCAGAACGGTGTACCTCTCAGTTGGGCCAAGGAAGTGGAGGGAGAGACCTGACCAGCCTCAGCAAAGCCCTGCTGTGCCTCTGATTCATGAGGAGACCCTCCCAGGAGGCCAAAGGGGACATCCACTACGAGCTCTGGAAAGGGTCTCCTTGCAAGTTGGAGGTGCAGCAAGGCTTAGTTGAGGCTCTTCAGCCTCCTGGCTAATAGTAGGGGCGTGTGAAAGCTCCGCCTCAGCTGAGCAAGGCCCCCCCCCCCAATTCTGGCTCACATGAGCCAGAAATGCAAGGTAGGGATTCATTCAGCTGCTCAGATAAGGTGCAGAAGGCTCCCCTCACCTCAGCTGAGCAGCCTCAACAAGCTTGAAGTGAGTTTTCTGTGGGAAGTGTGTTCCAGCACCCTATGTCTGGGGAAAATGCACTGAATGTTACAGTTGCCTTGTTTGTTTGTTTGTTTCCTAATATTTATATTTTATTAACGTGATTTCAGTTAAAAGAAATAAAGTGTTGGAAAGAAGGAAAAGTGAGAGGGAGAAAAACAACAAGGATACATATAAATGTGAAAATATACCAAAAAAGAAGAAACAGTATACAATATCCCCATACATTCATGTATAAATTGCTATAGTGTTGTTGTCCTAGTGCTTATGAAAATGTTAATAGACTACTACATTTTGTATAAACTCATTCCAAGTGTTCTTGTATTTATCCACACAGTGTCTGCACCTGTAAGCCGTCCGTTCATAAATTGCCTTGTTAAATCAGACCAACTGCCATGTAATCCAATATTTAGCTTTCGGTTGAGCCAATCAGAGACCTCTGGGATGCATGGAACTGTGTGTGTTTGTGTGTGAAAGTGACCCCCTTCCCCGGTCCTTTTGTCCCTGCCACCTGATATTTAGGGGTATACTGCTTTTGTATATGGAGTATCACAGATCATTACTTACACCAGAACTGCATGAAGCTGACCTCGCCTCTTAAAAAACAAAGTTGGCATTTTTGCCCATCACCATATTAAACATCTCTTGTTACATTGTGCCAGTTCACCTCTTTGAAACAACCCCTCCTATGCTTTCACAGTTTAGCCAAATCCAGCCTGAAGATGTATATATGTATTTATTCAGCAAGTTATAAGAGGAAAGTGGGAATCTATCATTCAGTGCCTGTTTCCACAAATATATTGCCATTGAATTGTGAGGGTATTGGCTTGATTCTGCCTCCAGAAATCAGTGGCCTGAGAATAAACTCCCCCCACTCCTCTGTTTGGTGATTCAGGATGAGAAATTATTTTGGGGAGCTAGGGAAGAACCCACATTTTGGTTTCATCATTTCCAATTTGCTGCAAATGAACCCATTGGAGCTGAGGCAGTGTCTCTGTGCTCACCCTTGAAATTATTTATTTTTAATTCCACACTCAAGTTTACCATCTTTGGAGGCCTTGGGAAGCAATTTAAAGAAAATGAAGTTCCTGCAGGTATTGGTAAGCACTTTCTTGTTAATTTTGTAACCACACCAGGCATTATATCAACACAACGCATTGTGAACAATGTTCATTTTCAATAAAGAAAATATGTGGTGCAGCTTATTCCCTACCTCTGTTTCCCAGATTCTTGTAAATTAAAGCATTTTTAAGATGATGGAGGGATTGCAACTTGGTGGTAGAACAGTAAGACCTAGGACACAGGTAGGCAAACTAAGGCCCGGGGGCCAGATTAGGCCCAATTGCCTTCTAAATCCAGTCCCGGAATCAGTGTGTTTTTACATGAGTAGAATGTGTCCTTTTATTTAAAATGCATCTCTGGGTTATTTGTTGGGCTTGCCTGGTGTTTTGACATAAGCAGAATGTGTGCTTTTATTTAAAATGCATCTCTGGGTTATTTGTGGGGCATAGGAATTCGTTCATTCCCCTCCCCCCAAAAAAGATATAGTCCGCCCCCCACAAGGTCTGGGGGACAGTGGACCGGCCCCCTGCTGAAAAAGTTTGCTGACTCTTGACTTAGAATGACTGCCCAACATTTCCCATTAAAAGGACAATGTAGCAGCTAATGTGAAAAACCATCTGCTTGAGGCCCTGCATAATCGCACCAATATACAGACAGTCCATAATACTGGGCTACATGCACTAAGTGTCTAATATAAGGTGGCTTCCTTTTTAATACTATTAAATGCTTCAATCACAGACAGCAGGAGTGAACTTTGGGCAAGGAAAGATGGAACCCCGAGACATGCTAGAATGGAATGGGCAGAAAAGGACAAAGAAATTAAAGCTGTCCTTAGAAAACTAGACGACCTGATGCCCAGCATCATTTTCATGGATATCAATACCACCACAAGTGCTAAGAACAGCAAGGCCACCATCTTAAACTACAAAAGCTCTTATTGTGTTGGCGAGTATTTGATGGTTCGACTGGATTTATACAACTACTTGGGCAAGAGGAAGGAATACGGAGGAGACTTCTTACGAGCGAGGATGTTTTCTTCAAGTCTTAGGGCTGGAGCTTCTGGGCGCATCACAGACTATAGGAATGGGACGTACCTGGTCAATTTCACTTTATTTTGGGAGGGCGATGTCAGAGTGTCCATCTTGCTCATCCACCCCAGCGAAGGAGTTTCTGCACTGTGGGCTGCAAGGAAAAAAGGCTACGACAAAATAGTTTTCACAGGCAAATTTTTAAATGGGACATCAAGCGTCCACACTGAATGTGGTTTTAACAAGACCACAGACACAGAACTGTGTGAGTATCTAGATGTACGAGACCGAGAGGCCTTCTATTGTGAGAAACCGAATAATGTACCTTGCGATGCTTTTGTTACCCTGAAGTCCAACAACAAGCCCATCTCCTACCTCACTGCCTTGGAACACAGCCTTTTTAGCAGGTATTGTTCTTCGCTTCAGCCTGCAAAACACCTGGGGTCCCAACAGCCAATTGTTACCATTGTTATATCTCAGCAAATAGTCACACCAATCAGCAGAAAACTACTGTTTTCTGACACGGGGGGGGGGGGATATTACACAGGCTAAATGTGTACCGTGTATTTAAAGCACACAGCTTCCCCAAAATAATCCTGGGAACTGTAGCTTGTTAAGGGTGCTGGGGATTGTAGCTCTAGAAAATTACACTTCCTAGAATTCTTTGGAGGAAGTTATGTGCTCTAGATATGATAGCCATCTTCATATATCTCAAGGGCTGTCATATGGAAGATGGAGCAAGCTTGTTTTCTCCTGCTCTGGAGGGTAGGACTATTAACACTATTAATTTTGCTTCCCCCAAATCAGGAGCACTCTGGGGTCAGTCTTGAAACATTTCAATGTAATACAGTGGTAAAAAAGGTAAAGTAAAGGGACCCCTGACCATTAGGTCCAGTCATGGCCGACTCTGGGGTTGCGGCGCTCATCTCGCTTTATTGGCCGAGGAAGCCGGCGAACAGCCTCCGGGTCATGTGGCCAGCATGACTAAGCCATTTCTGGTGAACCAGAGCAGTGCACGGAAATGGCATTTACCTTCCCACCGGAGCAGTGCCTATTTATCTACTTGCACTTTGATGTGCTTTCGAACTGCTAGGTTGGCAGGAACAGGGACCGAGCAACGGGAGCTCACCCCATTGCAGGGATTCGAACCGCCGACCTTCTTACTGGCAAGTCCTAGGCTCTGTGGTTTAACCCACAGCGGGACACACGTCCCTAACACAGTGGTACCTCGGGTTAAGTACTTAATTCGTTCCAGAGGTCTGTTCTTAACCTGAAACTGTTCTTAAGCTGAAGCACCACTTTAGCTAATTGGGCCTCCCGCTGCTGCCACGCTGCCGGAACACGATTTCTGTTCTCATCCTGAAGCAAAGTTCTTAACCCAAGGTATTATTTCTGGGTTAGCGGAGTCTGTAACCTGAAGTGTATGCAACCCGAGGTACCACTGTATGGGGATGTGGTTGTGGCTCCATGGTAGAGCATCTGTTTTGCAAGCTGAATGTTCTAAATTTGATACCCAGCATCTCCCTGTAGGGGAGCTGCTGCCTGTCAGTGTAGACAATATAGAACTTGATGGAGCAATGCTTTGACAGGTAGCTTCCTTGATTTCACACACATCCTCCACAGCTGGAACACTCTGGGGTCTGTCTTAAAGAAACTCCAATATAACTTTCCATTTGCACCTAATGAGAACACGACAATACAATAATCATCTTGCCGGGACACACCAAGAACCATCTAGCCAAGGCTTCCATTTCCGATAGAGGCCACTGAGGTGTGAGAATGGGGTGGGATAAAGCCCACAGCACTCTGGGTAATGGACTTATATTCCAACTTGATTTTTAATGGCCATTTTCTCTCTCATAAAGGTCCAACACTGGAGCTGAGATCCCTCAGACATTTGGGGACATTCGTGTTGTTGCCTGTGAAAGTGAGCTGGACATTATGATTATTGACACAACTTTTGTGTGGTCCACCCAGGGGCATACCTAGGGGTTGGTGAGGCTGGCCCCTGCTAAGGGGGGGGGATGACGCAAAAACCATGCCTGTCCATTCTGGCTTGAAGTGGCTAGTAGCCTAGCCCGCCTGTCCACACACTCCCTGGGCTTCTCCTCCACTGCTCTGGACGGCCGGGCCACAAGGGACAGGGGGTGCAGATACAGCTCTTTGCCAAGGGTGCAAGAAACCCTAGGTTTGCCATCCCCAAGCATATTTTTTCTGGGCTCAACCCAACCTAGTGACTCTGGCCCCCAACCTCCTCCTGCACCCCAACCTCTTGTGTGCTTTAGGAGATTCCCAAGAAAGACTCTTTTCATTCAGCTAGACCTTTTGGATCTTGGTGTTTTCTCCTTTATTTTAAGCTAAGACTTTTTGGCTGATCTCCTGCCTTCCACAGTTTTTAAGTTTATCCTTTATTGCTGCTCTTGTCCTCAGACCCTCCAAAACCTCTTGGCGTAGAAGCAGGAGGCCAAATAATTATGATAAATAACTCCATTGCTATTCTGGTTCTTCCCCATCCTTGAAAATGACGCCATCTTCAGGGCTGGCACAAAGTTTGCCAGGTGCAGAATTGAGGAGCTGCAATAAAGGGTTGTCCGTGCTGGCTACTGTCCTTCTTTCTATAGCTTTGGGATCCCCAGTGATTGCCTAGGAGGCTGTGGGACCAGTCATACTTTCAACCCTGTTTTTTTCCTTCACAGCGCTGCAGTCACAGAGTTCACTGACACCTGCTTGTCTCTCATTTCCTTTTGGTAGGCATGGCGATGACCACGGTGAGCAAGAAGTGCAATGTTGGCATGACGTCCCCATCTCCCAGGGGCTTCGTTTGGCAGAACCAGTGGCATCCTGTGTTCTGCAGCATGTCGGCTTTCCATACCTTGGATAGGATTAACGCTTGCTTGCAACAAAAGATCATTTACCTCCTGGGAGACTCAACTCTGCGGCAATGGATGGAGTATCTCACAAAGAGAGTCAATAGTACGTTCTCCCACCTAGATATAATCTCAACGTAGCAAACGTCCAGTAACACACAGTGCCTGCTTCTGATAACTCACAGTCCTTTCTACCCGCAAAAGAGCCATCTCCTAGTTTACATCTAGGGCTGTAAGAACCATATTGTTGTTTTTTTCTTGGCTACAACATTCATTATATAAGAGACTAAGTAGCAAGGTATAAGATGGAAAGGAGTGTCCCAAACAGGTCCCCAGCAGTCATACCCCATGAAATATAGTCGGAGTCGAGAGTGGATTTCATGCTCTTTATTCAGCTCGTACAGTGGTGCCTCGCAAGACGAAATTAATCCGTTCCGCGAGTGTCTTCGTCTAGCGGTTTTTTCGTCTTGCGAAGCAACCATATTAGCGGCTTAGCGGATTAGCGCTATTAGCGGTTTAGCGGCTATTAAAGGTTTAGCGGCTTAGCTGCTAAAAGGCTATTAGCGGCTTAGCGGCTTAGAAAAAGGGGGGGAGCGAAAAAAAATCTCAAGACTCGCAAGACATTTTCGTCTTGCGAAGCAAGCCCATAGGGAAATTCGTCCGGCGAAGCAACTCAGAAACGGAAAACCCTTTCGTCTAGCGGGTTTTCCGTCTTGCGAGGCATTCGTCTTGCGGGGCACCACTGTAGTGGTAAGGAGGAATGGAAGTTCCCCCAGAATGTCTGCTTTATATACAATATTTACACAATGGGCCCCACGTAATTGGATAATTCCGGGATTCTCCTGTAGGCCAATCAGGTTGTGGATTCACCTCCACCTGGAGCTGGATTGGGTGGCTCCTGTGGACCAATCAGACTGCTTCATTTTGGATCCTATTCAACTCAGTACATAACACCCCAGAACTTTACCTCCTATATCACCTGTATGCTCCCCACCCCCTGCCCGACACATGCAACAGGCATCTGTTCTGTGCTTGGAGGACACCACCCAGCTGAGGCTCAGAGTTTCCTCCTTAGTCTGCTCAACTAGAGGGCCTGTTTCCAGTCATTCACTGCTGCCTTGGCTCTTGATCCTTGCCTAGTTATGACAATACACCTTCCACGGGCCACTCTGATCCCTGATTGATCCCTTTCTAGTCTTTGCCTATACATGCACCAAGGGAGTAGCAACGGTGGGGGTTGCCCGGGCGATTGATCTGGGTGCGTGGGGGGGGATGCTTATGCCGCCCTCCCCAAGCCAGCCCCAAAGCAGCTCAAGTGTCACTTCAGCAGTGAGGGCTGGGCTGGCACACGGCAGGTTCCATTCACCCTCCAAGTCCACATCCCTCTCCACGCACCGGGCACCAGGACAGCATGCTCTGCTGCTGGCATGCACGACCCAGAACCACCAGCATGGCACCTTGGGGTGGCAATGTAACAACCAGACCTCCTACGGTGCCTACAAAAGGTGTCTGTAAAGATCTCCCCCCCCCCCGCCCGCCAATAAATCCACATATACAGTGGTACCTTGGTTTACAACCATAATCCATTCCGGAGGTCCGGCTGTAAACCAAAACAGGTTGCAACCCAAGGGCGCTTTCGCCAATGGGGGCTCCATAAATAAATAAATAAATAAATGGTTGTAATCCAAAAAAAGGGACACACACTTCCAGGTTTGACTTGGTTATAATACAAAACGGTTGCAAACCAAGGTACCGCTGTATGTGAGAGACAGTTTGCTCTTTCTGCTCAGTTCCTGTTTGGATTGGCTCGGCCTCTTCTCCATTGGATGAACCATTTAAACACTGTCACATTATGCCATGCACCTCATGGCAACCGCTTTTGGGCTGGCACCCCTGGAACTGTCTTAAAATTCCAAATGTAGCCACTGACCCAAAAATGTTGACAACGCTCAGCCTAGAGGCTGCCCCTTGCAGAAACCCGGTGCAGGAATTAGGCAAATGGAAGCTTTGCTCCCAGAGTTCACATGTGGCCGGTGAAACTGGCAGCATTACACTGGAATGGTGTGCAAGAAATCAAGAGTGTGTTCCTTGTCTCCTAGAGTCACACCGTGCTTGTATGTACTGGTATGTTTGCTAAATCATAAGGTTAATGTGCAGGAAAAATGCAGCTCCAATGGAATTGTCCGTTTTTGCTAGATTGCTTGAGCAGAAGCTGCAGGTTCCACCATGCTCCCGGAAGGAAAGGAACACCAGTTCCCAGTATCCCTTTTCCCTGCATGCCACCAAGCAACTGTCTGAAGCAAAGAGATTATAGCCAAGAGGAATGGAGAAAGGACATCTAGAAGATGTTTGTCCTCTGCTCTGTGGGAGTTCCTTGCAGTGTGGGCCCAGCCTGTCAATAGAACAGAGATAAAGTCTTTGCCCTGAAACAATAGAAATCTTTATTATGGTCATAGACCAACATAAAAGGATGGGATACAGCCATTTAAAATCTGGAAAGCGTTTTGGAAACCTAAAAGGTATTAAAACAAAAGGTTAATATAAAAGTCTATAAGAATTTTAAAAGAGCTAAAAGAATCTAAAAGAAGGGCTAGGAGCATTGGGCGGGTATGGAAGAGCATAAAATGTTGATATATAAAAGACTTTACCATTTACAGAGCATTCTGATATGTTCATTAAATCTGGTTTGTGGTACAGGTCATCCTCCAACAAATTTTAAGCACTGCTGTGCAGAATCTAGCAACATTGTATGTTGTAGCAGGACTGGTATCTGAGAACAGCAGGGAGGTATAGAATTGCTCTGTGAGACCTGGGTACAGTACTTATGAAGTAGTGGGGAGATCAGGCTAATACAAATGTCTCTGTAATTGTCCTGAAACAAATAGCACCATCAGATCCAAGAGAGTACACTAGACATGCAGTAGAGTTTTCCCCACAAGAAGTAGTCCCCTAATTTTTCTAAGGGCAATGACCAAAAAACTTGTACTGATTTTTTTTCTCTATTCCTACATTAGCACTGAAATATCTCAAGCGCCATACAATCGGGAAACTCGACCGACTGGTCGCAGTGGACATGGCTAGAAACATTCAAATCAATTGGAAAAAACATGCTCACCCCTTTGTAGGCTCTTTTGAGTATACAGTGAAAGACCATAGTTATGTCGCTTGGGACATCGACCTTGTAGCAGGTGACAGAGACACAGCAGTTGTCATCTCTCTGGGCCAACACTTCCGCCCCTTCCCCATCGACCTCTTCATTCGAAGAATGATTAACATACGGGCAGCCATCCAACGTCTTCTCCTGAGGAGCCCAGACACAAAAGTCATCATCAAGGCAGAGAACACCCGAGAGATGTCAATAGACCAGGAGCGATTTGGGGACTTCCATGGTTATGCCCAATACCTTGCGCTAAAGGACATTTTTCGAGATCTGAAGGTGGGCTTCATTGATGCCTGGGACATGACAGTTGCCTATGGCACAAACCTGGTTCACCCACCAGATCATGTGGTCGGAAGTCAGATTGATATGTTTTTGTCTTACATATGTTAAGGCAGTAAAATAAACCCAGAGTGAAAGCTTTAATTATGCAAAGGAAAGGATTTTGAATGGGGCAAGACAGTCAGCTAAACATGTGGAACATTTTTATCAGTTGCACTTAGACACTTAAGGGTGTAATAAAGCACCAAAACAAATAACAGATGAAGCAGAGAATTTTGGATCGGAAAATGTAGCAATTAAGGATATGGGACACACTTGGTGGCTGTGGCGAGGGCTGCATATATATATCAGAGTGGTTTACAACAATTACCTATAAAACCATTCTAGCTAGCTAGCTAGCATCTATCTAAAATAAAACAGGAATCAGCTAACAATGTTGGAAAATGGTATTGCCCGCATAAGCCTGACAGAATAGAAATGTTTTCAGGCGTTTAAAAGTTGAAACAGAAGGTGCCTGTCATTGGCTTTGTCTCCCCCTACTGGTGCCCTCCTGCCATACACCCCAGATGGATCGGTTGTTTGTTAAGCCTTTTCTTTGATTAACAGCACCCCCTATCCATGCCTTCCCTCTGTATCAGTGAGTTACTCTCCATGTCTGAGGCCCTAACTCTCCTACCTCTTGCCACATGCACTTATAGTGTAGCAGGAATCCCCCCACCCCAATCATTCTGTTTGTACAAACTTCACACACACTCACACTCACACACTACATACGCCACATTTCTGTTATAAACTCATAGAAAAATCAACCATACATCAGATTTGCTCTGTTCCATTTTATTTTACTCCATATGAGAAGGACTATCAAGGGGGGGGGGGTGGCTTGGTTCTGGTCAGCCATAATCCCTTCACCATCCCAGCACATCCACAGGAGCCCTGCCCAGTTGCTATGTCAACCCTGATAATCCCAGACAGAAGACAATCAAAATCACAAAGAACTTGCATATGGTAGTGGATTCAGCATGGACTGAAACAAAGGACAATGATCAGATCCCCTTTGTCTCCTGGAAGTGACTCATGGGCAGGGGGAAAGGAGGAACCAGCCAGGTGACAGGACACTCAGGTTACCACCACAACTCCTCCCTCAACCCCTCCTTTCTGTAATGTATGCATGATGTCAACCCCTTCTGTAATGTATGCATGATGTCAACCCCTCCTTTCTGTAATGTATGGATGATGTTTCTGGGGGTGGGCTTGACCTGGAGGATGGGAATTTCAAAAGTTTTTATAAGGTCTTGCAGACCATCTTTCTGGGTCTTTCCTCTCTCTTGCAAGTGAGGGGAACACCCTGTTGCAACAGTTCAATAAAGGCCAAGCCTACAGGCTGCTGTTTTGCTCCAAGTTATCCTGGTTGGTGTCTTTGTTTTTGTCCAAGGGAGCCCTCGGATTTTTCCGTTAACAATAGACAGGTAGGGCTGGGAAAGAAACCTCCTCGCCTGAAATGCTTGTTGGATTGTGGGCACTGCCGGCCAGTGATGGACCAATAGCCTGACCCGGTATAAGGGAGATTTCTGTGGCCTTAAAAAACTGTATGCAAGTCACGCTCACAACTAAAACCAGGGGCAGGTGTGTTCATTGTGCCCAGAGGCAGGCCCAGCATCACACTCTTAAAGATGGCTAACTTTTGTGCTGGGAAAAATGTCTATCCTTGGTTCAAATATGTTTAGATGCCTTTTGCCAGAGCTGGGGCCTGGGGGATAAGCCTATCTGTAAAGTGAAATCTCTCTTGCTCTCACTCTCCCAAGTGAGAGGTTTAAGCCTGCCTGTCTATTACAGCACTCTCCTTTGTTCTGCCTTAATTCCATGTTTGGGGAAACCTTGAGATTGCTAGCTTGCTTTTCTTAGTGAGCTTAGTGGCACACGCTCAGAGGATCCCCATTTCTCTCCTCTGGCCCTCCCCTTCTCCCATGGCCCAACCTATGCAGGGCAAATACCTCACTGCAAAGCAAGGGGAAGAGAAACAAATACCAGCTTGCCTATCCTGCTGATCTCACCTGTTGCAGCTGACATCAGGGAGGACAGCGCGCAAGCAAGAAGGGAGGAGGTGAGAGACAGAGTGGAGGGCATGGAGGAGGCTGGAGGAGGAGGTTGGTGAGTAAGAGGTTAACCGGGCTCAGGGCAGGATCCGAGTCCAAAACCCTTCTCCATCCCTTGTGGGTCATGTAGGAAGAGAAACCTGCACACTTTCAGTAGGGCTTGGAAATGCAATTCAGCTATTCTATTGCGGCCTTAATTCCAAAGATCACCTTTAAGCTGACTTTCTTTGTGACACCCCCTTGCCCACCCAGCAGGGCGGCCTTAATTCCAATGATCACCTTTAAGCTGACTTTCTTTGTGACACCCCCTTGCCCACCTAGCAGGGGGCTGGGGAAAAGAGAGGTGTAAAGACACTCTGTAGGAGCCCGGGATACATCACAACGTCCTTTTCCCTTTCTTCTTACCTATGCAACTTGCTGCACCGCATCATGTTCCCATTACAGGGGGAAATGAATGAGCTTGAACAAGTTTAGATTGCATAAGCAACCCTGATATCGTGAGAGGATGAGCAGGATTCTTAATAAAGCACCCCCTGAAGTTTGAGAAGGTGAAGGCTTGGGATCTCTGTGTCTTCGCCATTTTACAACATTAGACATCATATTCTTTCCTGTATGACACCGCCCAGTATTAAGATGTTTGCTGGCTCTCTTAAAAATTTCCTTAAATGTGCTTGTCATAGCTGTCCTTTGTTTTCCTCTTGAAGGCACCGAACAGTTAAGCAAGTTCAACTTTGATTTTCAGACATATTAATAGAGAAGGTAAAATATAAGAGCAGTTTCCAGTAATTGAAAAAGGCAAAAAAGGAATGTATTCAGGCATTACCATCTATGTTTTTCCTTGTTCTTCCTTGTCTTTCACTGCCATGGACCCTTTGAATATTATCTTCCTCTTCTCCCTACTGTCTTATTGTTCAATTTTATGGCAGCAAACAACTCGTTTGATCTCTGTTATTAATAGCAGTTAAGGGATTAATAGCAGTTAGCTCAGGCCTGGATAGCTCAGTTGGTTAGACCAGTGTTTCCCAAACTTTTTTGGGCAACGGCACACCTGTTTACTGAAAAAAAATCTCGCGGCACACCACCATTAAAGCCCCGCCCCGTGACGTCAGCGCGCAGCGTCACGCCGGGAGGGACGCACGAAAGTGAAAGTTTTTTCCCTCCCCCCTCAGTCCCTCGCTCGGAATTCAGCTCGTTTGGGGCATCGCTCCGGCTGCTCCCTCTCCCGCCGCGCAGGAGCGATGCCTCTCTCTGGCTCTCCCTCCGCGCAGGCTGAGGGAGGGAGGGAGGTGCGCGTGTGACCCGTCTCTGCTGGGAGACCAAACCCAGCGAGGCAGAGTCGCGCGGAGGCGCCCAGGCAGCGCTGCCGGCTGCGAGGAGGAGCGCCAGGCAGCAGCAGGAGGCGCGGCCTCTCCTCGCCGCCGCCGCCCCGCCTCTCACCGCCCGACTCGCCCGCCTCCCTCCAGGCATCTCGCGGCACACCAGCCGATGTCTCACGGCACACTCGTGTGCCGCGGAACACCGGTTGGGAAACACTGGGTTAGACCATGGTGCTGATAACACCAAGGTTGTAGGTTCGATCCCTGTATGGACCAGCTGCATATTCCTGCACTGCAGGGGGTTGGACTAGATGATCCCCAGGGTCCCTTCCAACTCTACAGTTCTATGATTCTATGATTCTATGAGTGCCATGCTGCAATGCTATTAATTTAAAGGGCAACTCCCCTCTAGATTTGTTGCTCTTGGCTTCTCTAATTTTTCAAAGTTCCTGCCTTTTTCACAGCATTTCACTGCTGAGATCCTGAAAGATCCAGATTTCTACTCCTCCACAGGTTCAATTAGGTGCGTTGTGAGTCATTCTCATAATGCTATGTTTCATTTGGAAATGATGAGATTTAATTACTATGTCTCTGGGACATTATTTTGAGGTGGGCTTGGGGCCAACTCCCCATGGGACTCTGAGTCCCTTAAGCCCATGATTGGTCAGAGAAGAATGGATGGAGGCAGGATCCAGGGGAAAGCAAGGCATTTCTGTTATTTTTCTGTTGCAACAGAGTTCCTTCCCCTCCTTGCAAGGAGGTAGTACAGTGGTATCTTGGTTCTCAAACTTAATCCATTCTGGAAGTCTGTTCCAAAACCAAAGCATTCCAAAGCCAAGGCGCGCTTTCCCATAGAAAGTAATGCAAAACGGATTAATCCGTTCCAGACTTTTAAAAACAACCCCTAAAACAGCAATTTAACATGAACTGTACTATCCAATGAGACCACTGATCCATAAAATGAAAGCAATAATCAATGTACAGCACTATAAAATAAATAAAACAGTAGCTTCAGATACCATATAGCATATATTCAATACAAGATGCAGTGACAATTTGTTGTTAACAAAGGAAAGCTGGACATATAAAGGGCTCCATTACCTTCAGTAGCTTAGGGCCTCATCAAACCTAAATCCGGCCCTGGACACATATGGTGGCCAGCACAGGAAGCAGGGGTCGAAAAGCCCCAGTACAGAGAGCAGAACACCTTTGTGTCCTGCCCACCATGCCCAAGGGTAGACCTGGGTCATTTTTGTAGAGGAAAAGGGAGAGCAGCACAAAACATCAGACAGAAAGTAAGAGGCAGTGCTCACATCAAGCTAAAAACTAGGACATTGATCCAAAGAATTATGCCTAATAGATATTTAGCTCAGCTACACTGGCAAAAATAAATAAATATGTTTTCAGTTGTTTTGCATATGCAGCCGCTGAAGAGAATACAATTCAACCGCTACCTTCTAAAATCCATGACATTCTAGTTTTATGCAAGCACATAGTGTTATTTAAAAGCATACGGTTTGCATAAAAAGAGCCCTGGTGAGACTTCAATATGTACATTTCACTCCATTTCTGCGAATGTTCAGGTTAAAATAAAGCAGTGAGTGTGCTAACTCCATTCCTATTATTTTAGAGTCAACTCTTAGCATTATTTTCCCTAGAAAAATATGGAGATCATATGCACTGCAGTTATTGAAAAGCGGGGAACCATCTGTTCATGAACTTCTACTTCATCGGATGCCTGGTATGCTATCAGCTGCAGGCAGGGCATAGAGAGAGAAATAAATGAAAGCAGTGAAGTCAGAGGGCAACCAAGTGCAATGAAACTCAACCAAGTGCAATGAAACTCATCAATTAGAAGGCAGAAAACGATGACTCAGTAGACTCGTGGCTGACTCTGGGGTTGTGGCGCTCATCCCGCTTTATTGGCCGAGGGAGCCGGCATACAGCTTCCGGGTCATGTGGCCAGCATGACTAAGCCACTTCTGGTGAACCAGAGCAGTGCACGGAAACGCCGTTTACCTTCCCGCCGGGAACTACTTGCTTTCGAACTGCTAGGTTGGCAGGAGCAGGGACCGAGCAACAGGAGCTCACCCCGTCGCGGTGATTCGAACCGCCGACCTTCAGATCAGCAAGCCCTAGGCTCTGTGGTTTAACCCACAGCGCCACCCGCGTCCCTATAGATGAGAGTAGCAGGGCGAAAATTGTGCTAGACAGACCAGTATTCATTTCTCTTCCTCTTGTTTTGAGATACACAAACACATATGCTCATAAAAAAAGTGGATGAAAAATGAGTAGTGGGTGCCTAGTGGGTGGCAATCCAGTTTGACTGCTATCGTGGGCTTAATTCCAATGTTCACATTTAAGTTGACTTTATTTGCGACACACTCTCTCAGCTCCACCCCGCACCCCAGGCACTTCACTGCCAAGCAAGGAGAGAGGCATTTCACTGCCAAGCAAGGAGAAGAGAAATATACTGTCTGACTAGCACAGTTTTTCTCACCTTTTGTTGCCGACATCAGTGAGGGGAGAATGCAAGCAAGAATGAGAGAAAGAAGGAACAGATCTAGAGACGAGGACGTGGAGGAATCCAGATGGGAATGAGATTGGTGAGTTAGGGATTAAGTGGCTCAGGACAGGATCTGGGTCCAAAGCCCTTCCCCATCTCTTGTGGAACAGCTAGGTAAGAATCGCTAACCCATTTTTGCTAGATCTCTGTAAGCAAGGGTTACAGTTTATAAAAAGCAATGCTAGCAACTGGAAGGGTGGCAATGGGTTTTCCAAATTGCCTCTGGGACTACCATGGCTTAGACTCAATTGGGGTTTACTGGGTGCATACCAATGAGACCATGGGCTCATCCAGACTTCTGCTTCTCCCACCACTTTCCCCTGGGAAAACCCACTCTTCAGTGCTGAATCGGAGCAAACATCAATTGGGTTGTCCACATTTGTTCTGATTTAGGGCTAAAGAGCCATTTTTTCCTGGAGAAAGCAGTGGGACAAGAAGAAAACTGCTCAGACCCATGTCTAGGAAGCACATGAGAAGTGGGAAACCCATTTAGCCCTATGCTTTCTGGGCTCAACTTGCACTATAATGCCCCCATACTTCTGAAACTGGTTTTTGCATCATGTGAAAAGTCAAACGCGAGAAATGAAGTTACACGGAATCAGGCAGAGGGCTTTCCCAGCAATGGCACCTTCCCTGTGAAACGCCCTCCCATCAGATGTCAAGGAGATAGTTAACTATACAACTGAAGACATCTGAAGGCAGCCTTGTATCAAAAATGTTTTTGATGTTTGATATTTTATTATGCTTTGATATGTGTTGGAAGCCACCCAGAGTAGCTGGGACAACCCAGTCAGATGGGTGGGGTATAAATAATAAATTTGATTATTACTATTACCACTACTATTACGGAATAGGATGTCCCTGTGTTCACCAGAGAAATGTTGAAAGGTATGCATTTGAATGGCAATGGCCCTCACCTTTTCCGGCATCCAGCCCCCTCTAATATTTTATTGGGGAGTTATAATTAATAAAATTGTTGTTGTTGTTGTTGTTGTTAAATATACAGTCATATGGAAATTAACAGGGAAAAGTCGTGAAAAGGGAATAAACTGCCATGTCAACACAGCCTAAGTTACATGGATTCAGCAATGCCTGCACTGCTTTCCAATTTGCTTTTGGGCACAATTCCAAATATTAGTGATTAATTTCTGCTAAAGCCCTAAATGGCTTGGGTTCAGGGTGACTCAGGGGCCTCTTTATTTACCAGCCAGCCTAATGCTTAAGATCTGGGTGGGTATGGGGCGGAAGCCCTTATCTGTGTCTTACCTCAAGCACAGAATCACAGACTGTAGGGCTGTTCAGAAACAGAACCTATGCAGTGGCTGTCCCACAAGGCTTGGGTGACTTCCCTTCTCTGATGCTCTTCTTCCGGTGAGTGAAGACATTCTTATTGCATCCTAGGCTTCTGCCTGGTCAGGTAGGTAGCTGGTGGTGTTAAAACGTGCTATTTTATCTGCTTGTGCCTACCTCAGTTGTAATTTATATTGTTCTGTTACCTGTTTTTATACAGTAACTGTTGCGGTATTGTTGATGCCAGGGGTAGCCAACATGGTGGCCTCCAGATTTGGAGACTCCAGTTCCCACTGGCCCCAGCCAGCATGCCCACTGGCAGGGGTGCCAACCTGAATAAAATATTGGGAGGTGGGCAGGTAAGCCCTGCCCCACATAATTGAATACAGGCTGGTGATGGGAGTTCCAGTCCAACACCATTTGGAGGGCACTGTGATGGCTATCACTGTCTTCTGCGTTAGAGGGGCATGGTAGAAACTGCTGCATAAATAAAAGAAAAACCAAACATCCAAATCCCTTTAGCCAACTTCCTTCTTGTGACAGAGGGAATTTGTTAAAGGTGGTGGCAGGGAACCTTTTCAAGCCAAAAGTCCACACTTCTCCTTTCATTCCTGCTTCCCTGAGATCCTTCTGTAGTGAGCATCAGAAATTCTAAGAGGACTAGCATTAAGATCTAGCTTCCAAATTGCTCCAAAATGATGTAGCTGTCGGGATTTTTATGAGATATTTTATAAGGAGGCCTCAATCACTCTTCAACTGAGATCCTACTCTACTGCGGTCCTGGATGTCATTGCAGTGATCCCATCATCCCATCCAAGCACTGCTATATCAGACAAGTTCAAAGGAGTTGAGTTTTGTGGGGGTTTTTAATATACGAAAAGCCCCAACAAGTATCCACAAAGGAAAGAGCAACAAATGCTAACCAATTGGTTCTTACATGGAACAGCATCCTAGCTTGCAAGCACAAGTGTCAGGTCCGACCCTGGGTCCAGTTTCTCTTCTGGTCCTTGTCCCTCCTTCTCTTACTTGGTTCCTCTAGCTCCACTGTTCCCTTCACCCCTAACCTCTTGCACTGACTTACCGGTAGCTCCTTCCTCCCCTCTGCTCTTCCAGCTCATTGCCTTTGATCCTCCTACCACTTTCTGATTGGTTTCTTGGATTTTGGTCTTCTCCCCAAATGATAAACTCTCACCCAGTTTCCCACCTCGCTGTGCCTGACCAGAACAGATTACTCAATCTCTCTCACACATACCTCCCCGCTGGCAACACGGTGCATATGAACTCCTGTTTGGAGCTGCAAACATTGTGTTCTACATCCTGCGAATATCTCTGGCCAAAGTGCATTGGTACCGAATGGGGCTCATCTTAATCATAGCTGCTACTGAAGATGATCTGTGTCCATCAACTCTGTATTTGCAAACTGTTATGAGAAAAAATAACCCTGCTCCTTTTCCCTTACGCGGTACCCAAGAGCCCATATAGAGTCCTTTTGTAGGTTCTCTATCAGTAGGAGAAAATAACAGAGACCAACCAGAGAATATTGAGAAGCAAAGCAGCGAGTAAGCCTGTTCTTTATTAAACTGTTGCAACAGAGTCCTCACTCGCCACCAGCAGGAAAGAGGAGGAACCCAGAACAAAGATGTGCCTGCCCTCATATAGACTTTTGAAACTGCACATCCTTAAACTCCAGACCACTCCCAGAAATATCATACATACATCACAGAAGGGGGGTAGCCACCTCCCCCAATACATCATACATATATCACAGGGGGCGGTCTAAAACAGAATGCTGAGTGTGTTCTCTCCTGTCTGGCAGGTTACCTGATTGCATTATCTGGGTTTTGGCCACTCTTTTCTTTTTATAACTACTTAATTCCCGAATGGAAGTAATGGAGGCAGTGAGAGATTTGACTTTCTTGGGCTCCATGATCACTGCAGATGGTGACAGCAGTCACGAAATTAAAAGACGCCTGCTTCTTGCAATGACAAACCTAGACAGCATCTTAAAAAGCAGAGATATCACCTTGCCGACAAAGGTCCTCCGTACAGTGGCGTAGCGTGGGGGGTGCAGGGGGGCCCCGCCGCACCGGGTGCAACATCTGGGGGTTAGGGTTAGGGGGCGCAAATCCACGGGTTAGGGGGCGCATATTACTTGCCTTGCCCCGGGTGCTGACAACCCACGCTACGCCACTGCCCCCGTATAGTTAAAGCTATGGTTTTCCCAGTAGTGATGTATGGAAGTGAGAGCTGGTCCATAAAGAAGGCTGATCGCCGAAGAATTGATGCTTTTGAATTATGGTGCTGGAAGAGACTCTTGAGAGTCCCATGGACTGCCAGAAGATCAAAGCTATCCATTCTGAAGGAAATGCCCTCCAGTGAGTCCTGAGTGCTCACTGGAAGGACAGATCGTGAAGCTGAGGCTCCAATACTTTGGCCACCTCATGAGAAGAGAAGACTCCCTAGAAAAGACCCTGATGTTGGGAAAGATTGAGGGCACAAGGAGAAGGGGACGACAGAGAACAAGATGGTTGGACAGTGTTCTCGAAGCTACCAGCATGAGTTTGACCAAACTGCGGGAGGCAGTGGAAGACAGGAGTGCCTGGCGTGCTCTGGTCCATGGGGTCATGAAGACATGACTAAACGACTAAACAACAACAAATTCCCAAATCCAGGTCACAGGTTCACCATATTCACACCTTAAATGTGCCCTTAAGGCAGGATTTGTGAGCTCAAAGACAATGAGGAGGTTTTTCCCCATTTCCTTAGACCTTGCAGAGAAATATTTGAGGTCATTTTGGGAAAGAGAAAATGATTTCAGGACTTTTCTGTAGGTTTCAGACATGTGGTTTACATATTTGTATGTGTTTGTTTGGTACATTTATGAATATCTATTACATATAGGACCTTAAAATTCTTATAACAAAACCTTACACAAATGTAAGTTACGGGAATGTGTACTCAGCAAGGTCAAGGTACGCAGAGATACCATTGACCCCCAGCTGGTGAGGCTTGCTGACCTTCCGGATAAGTCTAAACTCAATTTTCTCCTCATACGCAAAGACCACAAGACGACCTGGATGGTCACCAGTTTCTGTGTGCAGATTTGCAGGCGCAGACCACCCCCTGAAACAAATTAGTTCACTAGGAAAACAGGCGAAGTCAGCCTCCAGGGTGTCAGGGCCAATTTGTATGGTAGCCCAAATTTTTTAGGTCTTTATGTGTATATGCGCTTATCTTAGATTTTAATTTTTAAGCTGTTGTTGTACACCGTTTTACATGTACCTTTTATTCTTGTGAAAGCTGTCCCAGTTGTGCTTTTGTAGCAACTGGTTAGGCCAGTCAAATGACCACGCAGGAATCAGAGAAAAAAAGCAATAAAGTTTTAATTGCTTGCCGGCAGCAAGCAATGGCACGGAGGAATAAGTTCAAAAGTTCGGCCCCTCCCAACAGGGGAGGCTTCCCTCTATACATTCTTGAATCAGGTCTTTATTCAATCAAAAGTTACAGCATTGCACATACTCAGATAGATACACTAGATTAGGCATGAGGAGTTGGACATTACCCTTCCATGTCCTTATTTGGTAATCCTTATCAGCCTATCTCTGTGTGTCTCTGAGTAGTGGGTGTCTGAGTGTATTTACTGGATATGGGAGCGTGGCCTAGATCAACAAAATGGCTTCCTTGCTTAACATTTTAACTCTCAAAATGGATTCCCTAAGCACATTGCTACACTTTTCGAGCTGGTCTTTGACCGTAATAAATTATGATGATGATAATGCTCAGGAAGGATTGTGGCTGTGAGAGAGCATCCTGCTGACTCTCCTCCCTTGCAGAGAGGGCAAGCAAAAAGGAGAGGCTGCAACCTCTGAGTCCCAACTCCATGTGACGCACCAGCTCTGAAGGGCAGGCAGAGGGCAGAACCGCCCTGGGGGTTGGAGAAAGGGCGAGTGAAGGAAGGTGAGGACAGGTGACCTCACCTAGGCCCGAAGTCACCCTCCACCAAAGCAGGCTCAAAGCTTCTCAAAGCTTTTCAAAATCATTTTCTCAGCAGCTAAGCATCAGAAACATTCCGCTTGCTGTAACTAAAAAGATTGCAACAAGGTAGAGAACAGAGCCCATTGTCTTCTCAGGCCTTTCTCAGAACCACATTGCAACTTGCTTTCTCTCCGGGAACCAGGCCAAAGCACAAGAATGAAACAACTGGAACACACTGAAACCCCCCTCACCCCCTTTCCTGCCAAGAGTCCACAATAGTCCCAAGACAGCTTTCTGTACATGCTCAGGAACCTCAACATGGGGCAGGACTCCTGAGGGAGGAGAAAGGAGGAGGGAACTGGAAAGGGGTATATATGCTTGTGCACATGATTGTGAACTCGTGCATGCTTTTTGTGACTTATCACACTTGCTCCTTCTACCAGTTCATGGATGGTAGAAATAAAAGCCTTTTCTCCGAAACTATTCCTTGAGTGTCTGTTGACTCCCACTTCCCTTTCCCAGGCACAGTATTTTCCCCACCCGAGGGCAAAGCCTCATAAGGCTACATGAGCAGAGCACAAGGAATCTCGAATATATATATATATATATATATATATATATATATATGTAGGTTTTGGTGTCTTCGGGTGTCTTCCCGTGTAAGAGTTGGGGTGTCTAGGCGACGTTTCGACGAGGTCTCACTCGTCATCTTCAGGCTGGTGCTTTTGGCTTCTTGTTACTGGAACAGAGCTCTGTTCCAGTAACAAGAAGCCGAAAGCACCAGCCTGAAGATGACGAGTGAGACCTCGTCGAAACGTCGCCTAGACACCCCAACTCTTACACGGGAAGACACCCGAAGACACCAAAACCTGCATTCCTGTACCCGTGAAAATCTACGAAAGCATATATATATATATATATATGCCTTGTGCTTCCTCATCCAATCTTGCCCCTTTCTAAAATATATTCATTGGTGTGTGCTTTTCTTTTTGTACATCTGCCAAAGAATAAAATAAAATAGAATCTGGATTAAGGGGTTTTCTCAGGACTGGTGAGGGTGTGCTGTATCCCATCGGTCAAGTGGTGGTGGTGTAGCCTTATGAGGCTTTGCCCTCGAGTGGGAAAAATATTGCGCCTGGGAAAGGGAAGTGGGAGTCAACAGACACTCAAGGAATAGTTTCGGAGAAAAGGCTTTTATTTCTACCATCCATGAACTGGTAGAAGGAGCAAGTGTGATAAGTCACAAAAAGCATGCACGAGTTCACAATCATGTGCACAAGCATATATACCCCTTCCAGTTCCCTACTCCTTTCTCCTCCCTCAGGAGTCCTCTGAGCATGAACAGAAAGCTGTCTTGGGACTATTGGACTCTTGGCAGGAAAGGGGGTGAGGGGGTTTTCAGAGTGTTCCCGTTGTTTCATTCTTGTGTTTTGGCATGGTTCCCGGAGAGAAAGCAAGTTGCAACGTGGTTCTGAGAAAGGCCTGAGAAGACAATGGGCTCTGCAATCTTTTTAGTTACAGCAAGCGGAATGTTTCTGATGCTTAGCTGCTGAGAAAATGATTTTGAAAAGCTTTGAGAAGCTTTGAGCCTGCTTGGGGGGGGGTGACTTCGGGCCTAGGTGAGGTCACCTGTCCTCACCTTCCTTCAGTGGCACTCACCTTCTTCTGATAGGAAATGGGGGTACAAAAAATTGGGGGGGGGGGTAGGAGGGTCAGATGGGGCGAGTGAGAAATGTTCCTGTTTTCATCTGAGGAGTGTTGTGTCATGAGACAAAGGTTCTTGAGAGTTCACAACCCGCAGCGGCACTTCTGCGCATGCGCGATTTAGTGCTTCTGTGCATACGCGGCCGCCGAAACCCGGAAGTAACCCGTTCTGGTACTTCCTGGTTTCGGTGGGTCTGTAACCCGAAAAAATGCAACCTGAAGCGTCTGTAACCCGAGGTATGACTGTAAATGTAACCAGCTATCTCTGTGGGCCTCAGTGTCGTCTGTGTGTGTGTCAGCCAGTATGTTGTGTTGTTGCAGACAGAGTGGCTCCAGGACTCCAGTTAATCAGTAACCAAGATCTGTGCCTCTGTGAAGACTAAGATAGCTGCTATGAGCACTCTGTGTATGCTCTTTGACTACGCTGTTTATGAACAAGTTTATTTTCTTCAGTAAACCTTTATTCTGTTCATGAAGAAGACTCTGCTTGATTAATTTACTGCTGCGTGATATGTTGGAGGGTATGGGGCGATCTGATGTTCATTAAAGGGGGCCGCAACCTCAGCAGCTTTTAAGAACAGGTTTCCTCTCATAGACAGCTATAAAGCTATTACCTGGACATCTTTCTCCTCACACATTCTCCTCACTATTTCTGTGTTTACTCTTCTTCTGATGCCTCTTTGGGAGAAAGGTTCTGCAGAGGGTAGTAATGTGTCCTCACCAGGGGGAACTTAAGCATGTAAAAATGAAATTGGTTTTTACCATGAATTTCTATTCACTGCTTGAGTTCCCCTTCAGCCTTAAAGCAACATTCAGATATGCTACACTGATAAGAGTTGAAATCAAGAGTAACTCTCTCCTCTCACACAGCTGATCAGAATGCTTTTAGTGCAGATCCTGAGGCCGCCAACTTTATTGGCCCTTGTCCTGGGAACAGTCCTTGTCCTCAGCTACACCTTCCACAGAATGGAGACCAAGGTAGGAATCATTCGTCACCCAGTTTTTTCTATGAAAATAAAATGTTGGCAAAGCAAAAGAGTGGAATATAAAGTGCCTTAAAGAGTTTCTTTTTTCTTTTTAAAAAGAGGGTCACTCCCTGGTGTTACATCCAATGTGTGTTTAGTGCCTGGTGACCCTTAAACATAAAGTGAGCATCTCAACTGGAACTTAAATAAATAAATAAGAGAGAGAGAGAGGAGTTTTCACCACAATATTAATTTAGAGTTCCCAGAAGTATGACCATGTTAATCTGGAGCTGCAAAAAACAAAACAAATCAGCACCTTAAGAATCTAGCAAATGCATTGCGGCATAGACTTCTGTGGATTTAAGCCCATTTCATCAGATGCATGAAGTGAAATCTTTGTAGGTAGGATTATATATACAGTGGTACCTCGGGTTACATACGCTTCAGGTTACAGACTCCGTTAACCCAGAAATATTGCTTCAGGTTAAGAACTTTCCTTCAGGATGAGAACAGAAATTTTGCTGTGGCGGTGCGGCAGCAGCGGGAGGCCCCATTAGCTAAAGTGGTGCTTCAGGTTAAGAACAGTTTCAGGTTAAGTACAGACCTCTGGAACGAATTAAGTACTTAACCTGAGGTACCACTGTATACACACACACACACACACACACACACACACACACACACACTGCTGAATGGCAATGCGATGCAAAAACTACAGTCATTATAATAAGAGATTAAATGTATGTGTCAGGGCTGCCACTCAGTCCCAGCTCACATAGGACCACGCTAGCCAGCGTTCAGGTTAAAAGAGTCTTTATTGGATTACAGGTTCCATTTCCAAACTGCAATGTGCAGCCCTACTTCTTCTAGGTCAGACCGGCGAAGACCCGTCTGAGTCTCCGCCTCTACCACACCAGCTTAATACCCTAGCCTTGCTCCACCTCCTGCGCCTTTCCCTCCGTCTCTGGGTCCTTCTGCCCCCCGGGGTCTCCTTTTTCCTACTCTCTTCTGACGCGGACCCCCCTGACCCTTCCGCCTCCTTGCGGCGGGCTTTGGGACCTGGTTCACTCTCTGGGCTGCTTACTGCGCCAGCTTCCGCTACATTTGAACTTGGCGCGCGCGCCCAACTCTCAACCTTCCTCTTGATCGTTTCGTCGCTCCCCGAGGTGGGCGTGACTACTCCTGACTCATGCCCTCCCTCCTTCTGAAAGCCTCCGGAACCCGATATCTGGTCCCCTTTCTCCCCGCTGTTCCCGTCTGGGTACGTGGGTCCCGATCTCCAACTGCTGCTCTCTGATTCCTCTCTGGACCCTTCTTCCTGGGGTGTCCCCCTGCTTTCCCCCCTTGCTCTGACTGCTGGCGCTCCCTTCTGGGAATCCTCGGACTCACTGGATAAGCTCGGCGATCTCGGTTCGTCATCCCCACTCATCTTTCCTTCGTATTCCTCCCCCTCGCTCTCTGTCTCCTCCCTTCTCTGCGTCTCTGCTTCTGAACCCCTGACAGTATGCTACAAATGTAGCAATTTTACCAGGGCTTTTTTTTCAGCCAGAACATGCCAGAACGGTGTACCTCTCAGTTGGGCCAAGGAAGTGGAGGGAGAAACCTGACCAGCCTCAGCAAAGCCCTGCTGTGCCTCTGATTCATGAGGAGACCCTCCCAGGAGGCCAAAGGGGACATCCACTACGAGCTCTGGAAAGGGTCTCCTTGCAAGTTGGAGGTGCAGCAAGGCTTAGTTGAGGCTCTTCAGCCTCCTGGCTAATAGTAGAGGCGTGTGAAAGCTCCGCCTCAGCTGAGCAAGCCCCCCCCCCCATTCTGGCTCACATGAGCCAGAAATGCAAGGTAGGGATTCATTCAGCTGCTCAGATAAGGTGCAGAAGGCTCCCCTCACCTCAGCTGAGCAGCCTCAACAAGCTTGAAGTGAGTTTTCTGAGGGAAGTGTGTTCCAGCACCCTATTTCTGGGGAAAATGCACTGAATGTTACAGTTGCCTTGTTTGTTTGTTTGTTTGTTTGTTTGTTTGTTTGTTTGTTTTCTAATATTTATATTTTATTAACGTGATTTCAGTTAAAAGAAATAAAGTGTTGGAAAGAACCTGTAAGCCGTCCGTTCATAAATTGCCTTGTTAAATCAGACCAACTGCCATGTAATCCAATATTTAGCTTTCGGTTGAGGCCAGTCGGAGACCTCTGGGATGCATGGAACTGTGCGTGTTTGTGTGTGAAAGTGACCCCCTTCCCCGGTCCTTTTGTCCCTGCCACCTGATATTTAGGGGTATACTGCTTTTGTATATGGAGTATCACAGATCATTACTTACACCAGTGGCCTGAGAATAAACTCCCCCCACCCCTGTTTGGTGATTCAGGATGAGAAATTATTTTGGGGAGCTAGGGAAGAACCCACATTTTGGTTTCATCATTTCTAATTTGCTGCAAATGAACCCATTGGAGCTGAGGCTGTGTCTCTGTGCTCACCCTTGAAATTATTTATTTTTAATTCCACACTCAAGTTTACCATCTTTGGAGGCCTTGGGAAGCAATGTAAAGAAAATGAAGTTCCTGCAGGTATTGGTAAGCATTTTCTTGTTAATTTTGTAACCACACCAGGCATTATATCAACACAACGCATTGTGAACAATGTTCATTTTCAATAAAGAAAATATGTGGTGCAGCTTATTCCCTACCTCTGTTTCCCAGATTCTTGTAAATTCAAACATTTTTAAGATGATGGAGGGATTGCAACTTGGTGGTAGAACAGTAAGACCTAGGACACAGGTAGGCAAACTAAGGCCCGGGGGCCAGATTAGGCCCAATTGCCTTCTAAATCCAGTCCCGGAATCAGTGTGTTTTTACATGAGTAGAATGTGTCCTTTTATTTAAAATGCATCTCTGGGTTATTTGTTGGGCTTGCCTGGTGTTTTGACATAAGCAGAATGTGTGCTTTTATTTAAAATGCATCTCTGGGTTATTTGTGGGGCATAGGAATTCGTTCATTCCCCTCCCCCCAAAAAAAAATATAGTCCGGCCCCCCACAAGGTCTGAGGGACAGTGGACCAGCCCCCTGCTGAAAAAGTTTGTTGACCCTTGACTTAGAATGACTGCCCAACATTTCCCATTAAAAGGACAACGTAGCAGCTAATGTGAAAAACCATCTGCTTGAGGCCCTGCATAATCGCACCAATATACAGACAGTCCATAATACTGGGCTACATGCACTAAGTGTCAAATATAAGGTGGCTTCCTTTTTAATACTATTAAATGCTTCAATCACAGACAGCAGGAGTGAACTTTGGGCAATGAAAGATGGAACCCCAAGACATGCTAGAATGGAATGGGCAGAAAAGGACAAAGAAATTAAAGCTGTCCTTAGAAAACTAGACAACCTGATGCCCAGCATCACTTTCATGGATATCAATACCACCACAAGTGCTAAGAACAGCAAGGCCACCATCTTAAACTACAAAAGCTCTTATTGTGTTGGCGAGCATTTGATGGTTCGACTGGATTTATACAACTACTTGGGCAAGAGGAAGGAATACGGAGGAGACTTCTTACGAGCGAGGATCTCCTCTTCAAGTCTTAGGGCTGGAGCTTCTGGGCGCATCACAGACTATAGGAATGGGACGTACCTGGTCAATTTCACTTTATTTTGGGAGGGCGATGTCAGAGTGTCCATCTTGCTCATCCACCCCAGCGAAGGAGTTTCAGCACTGTGGGCTGCAAGGAAAAAAGGCTACGACAAAATAGTTTTCAAAGGCAATTTTTTAAACAAAACGTTAGATGTCTTCACTGAATGTGGATTTAACAAGACCACAAATGCAGAACTGTGCGAGTATCTAGATGAGCGAGACCAGGAGGCCTTCTACTGTGTGAAACCAAAATATGTGCCATGTGAAGCTTTCGTCCAGCTTTCGTCCAACAACAGACCCATCTCATACTTAACAGCCATAGAAAAGAGACTTTTAAACAGGTACATTGTTTGCTGTTCAAATGCTTTATCTTAGGGAAGCACTGAAAACTCCTATGGGATCCCCTAAAAGGTTTTTTGAAAACAAAAACTGAGTGATGATATCTTATCATCTCTGCTGGCCATGCTGGGAAGAAAATCTCCCTTGTTCCATCCATTTGCAGAACCAGGGAAGGTTTCTTCACAGACCATTAAGTGCACACCCTCCAATATTTCTCCAATGAAAATAGGGACATCCTATTCAATAATAATAATAATAATAATAATAATAATAATAATAATAATAATAATTTTATTATTTATACCCTGCCCATCTGACTGGGTTGCGCCAATCACGCTGGGTGGCTTCCAACACATATAAAAATATAATAAAACATTAAACACTAAAAAATATAATAAAACATTGGCTCAGGGGTTGCACAATCCCATGCCCTCCAACATTTCTCCCATGAAAATAGGGATGTCCTAAGGAAAAGTGGGACATTCTGGGATCAAATCAGAAACCTGGACAGCTTCTGTAAATCCAGTACTGTCCCTGGAAAAAAAGGGATACTTAGAGGATCTGAAAGTGGCTTTTGAACACAGGGAGAAGTTGTGCTTCCATCTCTTTTCCAAAGTTTGGTTATCAAAACAGTTACAAACAGGTGTTCCCACTCCCCTTCCAATGGAAGCTTGGCTCAAGTGTTGAGTTTCCAGCAGTAGCCATTAAGGTGTGTAAAAACCTAATTTGTCCTCGTCTGCTTTTGTCTAATGAGTATTTTCTCTTTCTTGAACGTCCAGTGTTGGAATTCAGATACCTCAGAATTTCGGGAACATTCGTGTCGTGCCCTGCAAAAGTAAGCTAGACTATCTGGTTCTGGTCACAACTTGAATGCAACAAATGACGAAATTGAGGGAGGGCCTGTATTTTTAATTGGTATTGTAAGACTGAGGTGCAATGTGGCAAGAACAGGACTATTTGAAAAAAGATGATGGGAGGAAGAGTTTGAAAGGGGCAAGAGAGAGAGGTCATGGGAAGAATAATGGAAGGGAGAAAATTCAGTTATTGCTTAGGATGACTTGATTTCCTACAAAGATGAGAATCTGAATAGCCAATCACTTCCTGGAGAGGTCTTGTGTGGTCAGAGGCAGTATCAGCGACTACTTCCTTCTTCATCCTCTCATTTGTTATATTTCTTCAGCGAGTAAGGTGACGAGAGAGAAGTGCAGGATTGGGATGGCTTCTCCTGTCCCCAGCGGCTACGTTTTGCACAACACCTGGCACCCAGAATTTTGCTCCATCCATGATTTCAGCACTTTGGATAAGATCCGTGCGAGTCTGAAGAGCAAAATGATTTATCTCATGGGGGATTCAACATCATTTCAATGGATTAATTACCTTACCAAGAGAGTGACAAGTACGTCCTGGCTGGGTTTTGGATTTTCTCACTCTTCTGAGATCCAAAATGTTGTTTTCCTTCCTTCCTTCCTTCCTTCCTTCCTTCCTTCCTTCCTTCCTTCCTTCCTTCCCAGTTTAGAAATTTTGGACTACACCCTCCTTTGAACAGCAGATACCCAAGACCTGTTATTGCAATGGGCAGTTTCTTAAGTTTCCAAAGCAGCTTGCTTTGCAGAATGTGGGATGTGGGACTGTAGTTTAAGGCAGTGGTTTTCAGCCTCAGGTCCTCAGATGTTGTCGAACTACAACTCCCATCATGCCCAGCCAACTTAGTCAATGACCCAAATTGAAGAACACTGGCTTTAAGGAATGCAGCCCTCTGTAGGTACACAAAGATAGCTGCGTAATTCTGCGGCGTTAGAGTCTTCAGTAAAGAGGAGTTTCCCTGCCTTCTTACATGAGATACAATCCTTGACATTTCCAGTTAAAGTATCTGGAACCATCTGCTTGCTAACAAGTGCTCTACCACTTAGTTATGGACTCTTGGACCCGACTACCTAGTATTGTGAATGAGCTCAAGTGCTCTGAATAAGTTTTGGGGAGGGAATGTTGTTGGACCCTTGGAAGATCAAGACATGTAGGGCAGAAAAGTTATCCGCCCAAGGCATGATGGAAAACAGCAACAACTAGGAAAAGATAGACATAACATTTTACAAGGACAGGAAGAAACACCATGGACAGAATAATTGCTACACACAGGAAGAAAAAAGATATAGTTTGAATAATTCACCTGTTGATTTATAAATCATTTAATGTGTCAATAAAAATGGAAGGCATTAATATTGCAGTTGTTGTATAAGGGATTGTTATTTTGACTGGAGTGTAATTGAAATTAATAAGATTTTGGAATGCAGAAATGAAGTAAATCATCAAACCATCAATTCTAGCACACAGGGGGGCACCTAAATTATATAATTTGGCATCTGAATGGTTGGTATTAGTAACTGTATTATAATATGGCATTGTTATAATGAGGCTATAATTGGAATATTGTAATTGAAAACTAATAAAAATATTATTAAAAAGAAAAGAAAAGCTGTCCCTTGGAACCATCACAACTTCCTTGCTATTAGTTTTCAAAACATTCCTATTAAAGTATTTCATTTCCTCTTTCCAACCTCTTCTTTGTTAGCGCTGAAGTACTTTGATCACCAAAGCGTTCCAGTCTTCAAGACACATGTGGCTTTGGACCTGGAGAGGAACACATTCATCCAGTGGAAAAAACACGGGTACCCCCTCGTGACAAAGTCCTTCTATTCAGTGAAAGATCTGAATTACATTGCTCGGGAAATCGACCAAGTAGCAGGGGACAACGACACAGCCATCGTCATCGCTATAGGCCAGCACTTCAGACCATTTCCCATGGATCTCTTTGTGCGAAGGGTTGTAAACATTCGCTGCGCCATTGAGCGCCTTCTCCTGAGAAGCCCTGACATGAAAGTCATTGTCAAAGCAGAGAATATCCGAGAAATGAATGCAGACACAGAGCGATTTGGCGACTTCCATGGCTATGCCCAATACCTTGCCATGAAATACATTTTTCGAGGTCTCAGGGTTGGCGTAATTGATGCCTGGGACATGACTATCGCCTATAATTCAAACACAGTTCACCCACCAGAAGAAGTGGTTTGGAGCCAAATCATGATGTTTCTAACATACCTCTGTTAAGAATGACCTTGGCCCTTATAATCAACGGAGAGAACCGTCTTGACTGTTCCATTTGTGGCTGCTAGGCTGGTGACTGGAGCAGCCCGATGGGACCATGTGTCTCCACTCTTGAAGGCACTGCAGTGGTTGCTGGCTCAATTTAAGTACTAGCATGCAAACCTGCAAACAGCTTGGGATCCAAGTACTGAAAAGCACCTCCCTCAATATCAACCATCTTGGGCCCTACGATTGGCAGGGAGTCCACCACCGAATGCTGCCTAGTTGGCACTGATCCGTGCCAGGGGTCTTCTTGTTGGCAGTTTGCCATTTGTGGAATGCCCTCCCTGGTGAGATGTGTCTGCCTCCCTCACTAACATTCAGGAAAAACTTTAAAACATTCCTCTTCACCCCGGCTAAAAGATGCTGTTCCTAGAAACCTTAAATTATTAGCTGTGGAATCACTCTCAAATAGCGAATAATCAGATTGGGGGCAGCTGCTTCTGTGCAAGTAACCAGCAGGAAGCCTCTTGGCTAAATCTCAGTGAGAAACATGATCTATCACGTGAAGTCTCTTGGGAAACTTGAGCTTGTGTGTAACATCCTGGTATGCATTTGCTAATAGCCTAATCTTCCAATCCCAGGGTGGCTTCCGCTGAGCCAGGTTACAACAACTGTTGCTCGGGCTGCACTAGATGAGCAGCAGTTCAGCTTTTTATTCATAGGCAAAAGTACTGCACATGGCTGAGTGGAAACCAGAAGAGGGAGCTAAAGGCACTGAGAACAGACACTAAAATAGAACTCTGTATTGATTTCTAGTTGTGCAGCAGGGCTTGCCACCATTCTGTTTACCAAAATGTGACTTTGTGCTTGTTCGGAATGATTTTCGTTTGCAAAAGGAATGCTTCATCATACATCTGGATGGCCATTGGGCTATTCAGTTAAACCCGGTGCCTGGCCCTTGTCTGTGTGTCCAGAAGCTACCTTGTCAGAAATATGGCTTGGATTTCAGGATAGAGAAATCTGTCAGCTTTGGCTTGCCAAGTTTCCAAGTTTTTAAAATTTGGTTACCTGCATTTCCTCTACAATTAGATTTTTTTTTTTTAAAAAAAAAGATATCCTCACGAAACACCATCAGCATATTAGTGTAGATTTCTCCTATTAAACATGTTTCTGTATGCAGTTTTGACCAATATACACATTCTTGCAAGTAACTTTCTCGAAAATAATGCATTTTGTATGTTACAGTGGTGCCCCGCAAGACGAATGCCTCGCAAGACGAAAAACTCGCTAGACGAAAGGGTTTTCCGTTTTTGCGTTGCTTCGCTAGACGAATTTCCCTATGGGCTTGCTTCGCAAGACGAAAACGTCTTGCGCTTTTTTTTAAAAGCCGCTTGAAGAGGCGCAGTTGCGACGGACCGTGCTTCGCAAGACGAAAAACATCGCAAGATGAAAAGACTCGCGGAACGAATTCTTTTCGTCTTGCGAGGCACCACTGTATTTTTACTAATATGTGCACTACTCTTTGGAACTCCCTTCCCATTGATCTTCGCCGGGTTCTTTTCTGTATTGGTTTCAGCAATTGTTTTTGTTTCCGCAAGCCTACCAAGGCATGTAATTTTCATATATGTGTAGCAACTGTTTTATTTACCGTATTTTTCGCTCTATAATACGCACCAGACCACAAGACACACCTAGTTTTTGGAGGAGGAAAACAAGAAAAAAAATATTCTGAGTCTCAGAAGCCAGAACAGCAAGAGGGATCACTGCTCAGTGAAAGCAGCAATCCCTCTTTCTGTTCTGGCTTCTGGGATAGCTGCGCAGCCTGCATTCGCTCCATAAGACGCACACACATTTCCCCTTACTTTTTAGGAGGGAAAAAGTGAGTCTTATAGAGCAAAAAATACAGTATATTTTTAAAAATTGTGCTAACTTGTTTTTCATGTTTGTTTTTATCTGCATATATAAAGAAAGTTTTAGATTGTCACTCAGGTGCCTTCTGTCAAGGAAGCGACTTACAATTTTTATTAAATAAATAAAAATAAAATCAATGGCCTGGACCTTGAAGCTCTCTATTATCCAACCAGTTGTTTGATAATATGTATTACGGACTCTCTGCAAAACAGGATGAGTGTGTGCAGAATGTGCTGGGAAAAGATCTCCGTGGACCAGAAGGGGTGTGGAATAACTTTTGCTAAACCTCCTCCAGGAGAAATCATCACCTCCCTTTTTTACACACGTCTCTAAGAGGTACCTCAAACTAAGGCAGGGATTGCCAGTGTGTCACCCATATACGTCTTCCTTGGTACCCACAAGGTCTTCTCCACCTGCTGAAGTTTGGAGTTGTTGTTTTAAAGCATTCTGTTGTAGCTCATAGAATAGGTGGGTTGAGTGGCACAAAAAGAATGTGCTGTTTTAGCAGATAGGTTATGCCAGCCTGATCCTGGTACTAGATCTTCCAGTGCCAGGATTCTAGGAATTTAGCTGTGACATGGGATAGCCCCATTATCGACTAAAGTAAGTGATCCCAGGGTTCCACCCATTTGCAGGTAACGCCTTCTGAGCTAGGAAGGCATTTGGGGATGTTTTTAATGTGTGACATTTTAATGTATTTTTAATCTTTATTGGAAGCTGCCCAGAGTGGTTGGGGAAACCCAGCCACATGGGTGGGATACAAATAATAAACTATTTTATTATTATCACCTAACGGAAGGTATGTATGTGGTGGTTATTGTGCAGAGAGGTAATCCTGCATATTCCCAGGGGGTCTTCATTCCCCACGCACCATTATGTTCAAAGTTGATACGCAGAAAGCAGCAAAAGGAATTAGAAGAGTGAATGAAGCCGCCTTGTAACTTGGTTGAATCGGCTTGGGCATGGAGACATCATGAACTATGGACTAAAGCTGTCCAGATTAAATTTCCTTATGTACATAAGGGAATATTGATATTGACAATGGGTTCTTTCATGTGCTTGTTGATAGTTTCCAAAGACTCAAGCGACGCTGTTGCAGTAATGCCAACCTTTTGGTGGCTTTTGCCTCAGGCCAATTTCACTAAATATCCACACCAGCCAAATTCACCCGCAACCTGGTTTTGCTACTGGGGGCAATCAGCCTCTGACCCCAGAACTGACCCGGTTGTGTTTCTGGCTAACTTTGACTGTTTAGCTGATTTTTCAAGGCCTGTGTCTTCTGGCGAGACCTTTAGTCAGGGCAACCATCTTAGCCTAACCCAACCACTGGCTTCCTTCTTCAGTACTTCACCAGCCAAGTACAGTGGTACCTCAGGTTAAGTACTTAATTCGTTCCGGAGGGCCGTTCTTAACCTGAAACTGTTCTTAACCTGAAGCACCACTTTAGCTAATGGGGCTCCTGCTGCTGCCGCGCCGCCGGAGCCCGATTTCTGTTCTTATCCTGAAGCAAACTTCTTAACCTGAAGCACTGTTTCTGGGTTAGCAGAGTGTGTAACCTGAAGCATATGTAACCTGAGGTACCACTGTATTGCTAACACACTTGGGGTGAGTAGCTTAATATTCAGACCTCAGCTCTCCACTATTGACCCTAACCCCTCAGTCTTCTCAAATCTTTGCCTCACACTTCATCGATCAACTGACTTTCCCAACCGACTTTCCAAACTGACGTTTGTTTTCCACAACTGACAATTAACTATCCTTTATTCACCAACCAGAACTTCCAGCTAATCAGAGCCTGCCGGTCCCTTGACCAATCAAAATGGAGTTCTCTGATCCAGGCCCCTATAAATACTCGAAGCAGTGCTATCCCTCTTGCAGAATCTGTTGCCAAGCTGCTACTGCCAAACAGGCCTGCAACATAGTAGGAGTTCAAGGTTTTGGACTTTGAGGGTTTTGCTCTATGTCAACGGAGGCCGCAGAAACCTTTTTTTTTTTACAAAGGGCAAAGAATGTACAGATATACACGTAGCATTTTTCCACACTGTGTCTCAAATTTGCTAAGATTCTTCCATCCCCAGATGGAAGAATAAAATATTGGGGGGGGGGGAGGTAAGCCCCACCCTACATAATCAATCACATGATATAAATAAAATAATAATGAAATTTTATTTATAGCCCGCCCTCCCCAGCTGAAGCTGGGCTCAGAGCGGCTAGCAACAGTAAAATAATACAACATTCTAAAATCATTTCATTATATGGTACATTCACACTATTTGAATGGCAATGCCCATCAACTTTGGTAGGGCCTGTCCCCATAAAAAATGGGGAGGGGGGGCTCAGTCTCTAGGCATTGGCTCCTATGCCCTCCCACCCTATTTCTTTCTGTAGTCTTCTGGGATATTATGCTCCCTCACCAGTCTTTGAGCCCAGTGTAGCACTGTACTTTGATTCCTATGGTCAGAGAGTCTGTGTTTTAAAGGGCCTGCCTGAGCATCATGCCTTCTTCCATCTTTGCGATCAAACATCAGAGGTTAGAGGTGAGGTCAGGTGGTTGGCAGCAATTTTGATGAAAAAGAGGGCACCCTTCACCCACTATGAGAGAAAGAGAGACAGCCACAAAAGCAGTTTTGAACAAGGAAATGATAGACCCAGAAAGAGGCCTAGCTAGGAGTTTGAAAGTGGTCTCCACCTGTGTTATTCATATATTTGTAAACAAGCAAGGTTTGTTTGTTTGCTTGCTTGTTTTTAAGGACCAAAGGCTCAAGTACTCTCCAAAGGAAGCCACCTGCTGGTAATCTCTACCCTGGAAGTATTATTATCAACATGATTATTATTTTACTTACTTATTTTCAATATGTAACATGGGAATTCTTACAACTCAGAGAAGTTTGTTGTTGTTGTTTAGTCGTTTAGTCGTGTCCGACTCTAGTAGTAGTTTGAACTCAGAGAAGTAGGGAGTGCATATTCATCCATTCAAGACTCAGGAACTACAACCAGGTGGAGGTCTTCATATCTGAAAATCAGCGGTATTTTCAGTTATTAAAAGGTTTATTTGCATTATAGAAAAGATCAGTAAGAGTGAAACAGAGTAGGAGAGAGAGAGAGAGAGAGAGAGAGAGAGAGAGAGAGAGAGAGAGAGAGAGAGAGAGAGCCTACTACTCTACTAATGATTTTCTGATGTCAATACTTACAGGCTACTGGGTTAAATAAATTTTCAGTGAGTTTTTAAAAACATACATTCTAGAATAGTCTGTTGGAAAGTATTACTACTCTCCCCTTGCCTTTGGTTGCAACAGGTTTGAAACCAAAGGCGATGAAAAGGAATTTATCTGTGCCTTTTGACAGAGGTGACAGGAATATCTTTGGTTTGTACCATGACCTCAACAGTCTTCCTGGCTCTCATGCTTGGAGTCAGTTTCTTCATCATCTACACTGTCCACATCTACAAAACTGATACCCAGGTAGAGTGTCTTACCTTATTCAATAACACAAACTAATTCATAAAGATTTTTTTTAAAAATGGTGTATGTACATATACCTGGGGACGCGGGTGGCGTTGTGGGCTAAAGCCTCAGCGCCTAGGGCTTGCCGATCGAAAGGTCGGCGGTTCGAATACCCGCGGCGGGGTGCGCTCCCGCTGCTCGGTCCCAGCGCCTGCCAACCTAGCAGTTCGAAAGCACCCCCGGGTGCAAGTAGATAAATAGGTACCGCTTACCAGCGGGAAGGTAAACGGCGTTCCGTGTGCTGCGCTGGCTCGCCAGATGCAGCTTTGTCACGCTGGCCACGTGACCCGGAAGTGTCTCCGGACAGCGCTGGCCCCCGGCCAATAGATGTGAGATGGGCGCACAAACCCCAGAGTCTGTCAAGACTGGTCCGTTCGGGCAGGGGTACCTTTACCTTTACCTTTACATATACCTGAAGGAGTGTCTCCACCCCCATTGTTCTGCCCGGATGCTGAGGTCCAGCTCCGAGGGCCTTCTGGCGGTTCCCTCACTGTGAGAAGCCAAGTTACAGGGAACCAGGCAGAGGGCCTTCTCGGTAGTGGCGCCCGCCCTGTGGAATGCCCTCCCATCAGATGTCAAAGAGATAAACAACAACCTGACATTCAGAAGACATCTGAAGGCAGCCCTGTTTAGGGAAGCTTTTAATGTTTGATGTTTTATTGTATTTTTAATATTCTGTTGTCAGCCACCTAGAGTGGCTGGGGAAACCCAGACAGATGAGTGGGGTATAAATAAAAAGTTGTTGTTGTTGTTAATACATTTAGTTAATTAGCACCTGATGGCCCTGAAATACAACATGGATTGGACTCTGATTACCATTTAAAAATAGAAGTAAATAGTTTGGCTCTTGCGGTGTGACACTTTCGCAGAATGGAATTTTAAATGCAATATTCACCTTGAGTAAATGTTTCTCTATTTTTCAGAAAACCTTTTATTGCAGCCTTTCCCCCTGTGGAAGAACATTGTTTTTTAAACCTGTGTCCACTATCAACCCTGGCACCTGCTATTCAGATATGCTTCCACATGGAGGTTTTGCTTGGGAATTGTGCCTTACTACTGCTCTGTTTTCCCCTTGTGAACGCTTGTAATTCTTTCTTTCTCATTGCATGCTCCAGATTCTCATCTTCAGAGGTGTCAAAATGAGCCATGTATTAACAAATCAGATCAATCACTTTGCTGGTGACATTGGTGAGGCCTTTTTCAGTTCTCATATCTATTCCCTACCAGCTCTTTCCCTGCTCGATCCTCTTCCCATTCCCTTTTGCCTTATGTTGCTGGCCGCTGCTGGCGCTTGTCAAAGGCAAAGATGAGCCTGGTTTCGCAAAACTTCACAACTGTGTGGGGTGGAATGCTCTCTTCCTCCTCACATACTAGAATGAGAGCGAGGGAGAAGTGAAGGATGCAAAAGCAGCAGCAGCTGCATCTATACTTATGTTCATGTCCTGCTTTCAGGTGTTTGGTCAGATGCTGGGCTAGATGAGCCATTGGCCTGATCCAGCCAGTGTGGTGTAGCCACAGACCAAACAAGAAGTCTTTTATAGTCTTCCTTTCTGTTCAGGAGGCCGGCCTGGGTGATTGGGGACATTCTAGAGCAAACTAGATTGTTTATGTTTTGTTGATGATCTTCTGATGTATTGGAAGAATCAGGCTTTCTACCAAAGCACCCTAGCTCAGCTGAAGGAGCACTTTGACATGAAGGATCTTGGTGAGGTATCCAACTATCTTTCTCTGCAGGTGGAGAGGGACCAAGCAGGTAATTTTCTGGTACACCAAACACAGAAAATTGCTGATGTATTAACCAGGTTGAATTTGGTTGATGCAAACCCAGCAGACACACCGATGGTGACAGGTTACCAGGTAGACAGTACTGCTGAAGCGTTTTCTGACACAACGCTGTACAGATGCATTCTAGGCAAGTTGAATTTCATTGCCAGATGTTCAAGACCTGACATAGCTGTAAGCTGTAACCTGCTTAGCAGACACGCCAACAATCCTACGGTTCAGGATTGGAAAGCTCTGAAGCGCATAGCCCGCTATTTGAAAGGGACTATGCGCTACAGGCTGAGGTTCACCAGTCAAAAGACTGGAGGTCTTGAAATCTTTGCAGATGCAAGTTTTGGAAGTGACACCACGGATGGTACAAGCACTTCTGGAGTATGCTACATGTACAACCACTGCCTGTTTGACTGGTTGTGCAAGAAGCAGACGACAGTGAGCCTAAGTTCCTGTGAAGCAGAACTCAATGCTCTGTCATTTTCACTCATGGATTGTGAATGGTTGATGCAACTGTTTAAGGACATCAGAGTGTCTGTAAAATGTCCTGTACAAGTGTATCAAGACAATAGATCGTGTTTGGCTTTGCTGAACTCAGAGAGTTTGCAAGCAAAGAACCAAGTACTTGCAGATTAAGCTACATCGTGCAAGGGAGTGTATTCAGAAAGGACTCATTCAGGTGTCCTACATGGCAGAAAATGAAATTCCTGCTGATCTGTTGTCTAAGGTTGTTAACAGAAAACAACTTAAGGTTTATGTACAGAAGTTGCAATTGGGTTGAACCACAGGTACTACAGGTTACATGGAAAGGGGGAGGATGTTAGGATATTTCCGTTCCACCTTATTGTTTGTGTCACAGCCTGCGTATTTCCTGTTCACAGGATGTTTATGTTTGCTGTTGCTTTCGATTTCTCAGTCTGTCGGAGACACTGACTCAGAACGGTCATGTTTTTCCTTTGTTCTGATCAACGCTAAATAAAGTCTATAAATATGCTCTCCTGCTGTGCATCTTCTGCTGTGTGCATTATCTGCTGATAAAGAGTGTGCACGAGCCCTGGAATGTGGCATGGTATTTCCAGAAAACTCGTGTCACTAGAAGCTGCGTGACTACAGGGATCGATGGATCGTCCGGCAGCCGGCTTGGGGCCATGATGGACTATATCTCCCTGGCAGTATCCCAACAAGTTTTCCCAAACTTGAGTCTCTAGCTGTTTTTGGACTATACTTCCCATCATCCCTGACCACTGGTCCTGCTAGCTAGGGATGATGGGAGTCCATAAGCAGCTGGAGACCCAAGTTTGGGAAGCCCTGTTCTAGAGCTGAAGAGTAGTTGGGGTGGGGGGCAATGTTCCAATCTGCAGTTCAGGTGCCTCACCACATGGGGGGTGATGTGTGGTGTAGTGGTGTCTCAGCCTCACTCACCTCACAGAGTGTTTGTTGTGGGGGAGGAAGGGAAAGGAGATTGTTAGCCGTTTTGAGATTCCTTCGGGTAGTGATAAAGCGGGATATCAAATCCAAACTCCTCCTCTTCTTCTTCTTTTGTTCCCATGTGTGTGTACGTGCCCCTTCTGGGGTTGTGCAGGCTGAAATGATTACAAATGGGTAAGCTGTTCCTCTCCCAAGATAGATCCTCTTCCCGGCTTGGTTGCTCAATACAATGATGAGTCAAATTCCTCAAGATTATTGGAATCTGTTTGCAGTATTGAGGAAGAAGATGAGAAGAAGGTTTCATCTGTTGAATCCAAGGCTTCAGCGTGCATCACAAAGGCAGTTGGTTACATCACCAGTTAAATACACATTTGTGTTGCAAAATATTGGCTTTCAACAGTTATGTGGGGCAAACAATTGCTTAATTTCCAGCTGAAGATTGGGCAAGTTCTGCAATAGAAGTGAACAGTGGTTGGAGTGGTGTTGGTTGTGTGGGCACATCTTTACCCTGTGTTCTCTGTTAACTTGTATCTTAGTTAATCTCTAAGATCCAGACCCAGACAATCCTCAGAGCACCAATATCGGGCTTATCCACACTCACCTTTCTTCCTACACTTCCTAGGCACAGATCTGTGCTTTATAGCTCCATGTCTGAGTGCTCTTCTCTTTGTCCCAGAGTTTCACCCACAAAACTCGCTCCTTAAAGCTGAAGCACAAAAAACCAGCAATTTTGGGTTTTTGTGGTTTGCCATTTGCTCCAATTCAGCGTTAAAGCATGGGTTTTTGTGGGGGAAGCTCCAGAGCAAAAAAAAAAAAAAAAAAAAAAAAAATTACATTACAACAATATAGAAGTCATACTTGTCACAATCAGAACTTCCATTTATTTAAAATATTGGTGTGCAGCATTCAGAAAGGCTTCCAATAAAAAGACAGAAAAACAGTACATTATACAGTGGTATCTCGGGTTACATACGCTTCAGGTTACAGACTCTGCTAACCCAGAACTAGTGATTCAGGTTAAGAACTTTGCTTCAGGAGCAAAATTGTGCTCTGGCGGCGTGGCAGCAGCAGGAGGCCCCATTAGCTAAAGTGGTGCTTCAGGTTAAGAACAGTTTCAGGTTAAGTACAGACCTCCGGAACTAATTAAGTACTTAACCCAAGGAACCACTGTAATGTGGAATACTTTACAGGGGAAATGCAAGTAATAGAACAAATATTTCCCTTAAGCATTCATTGCACAAGGAGTGAATTGAACCAAATTTATTTCTTTTTATCAGGCCCATTTTAATGTCATTTTCTACTTGACCCAATAAAAACCTGACAATGTACAAAAGGCTTTGCAAAATCAGATTAAGATTCACCTTCCATTTACAGCAGCAACATGTTAGATGTGAGAATTTAGTGGGAAACATCGATGATGGAAATATTCCACATATGCTGACTTCCCTTTTTCCCCCTTGAAGGAACAAAGTTGGAGCTGAGATCCTGCATCCATTTGTGGGCATCCATGTTGTATCCTGTGGAAGTGAGTTAGACCTTCCAGTTCTCAATGTAACGTTTTGTTGGCACATATAATGAATGTAGGAATTTGGGATACATTTTTTAGCACATCACAGCCTTCAAATACCTTGAGATGGGCAGAACCATCCTATACTCCCAACTTGCCAGGAAGAGGCTTACACCACCACAATGGCTGCCATATATTACATATAAATGGGCAATCCTTTCAATGTGAGGGCCACCTTACCTCTTGGATAACCTTCCAGGGTTGTATTCCAGTGGTGGGTGTGATCAGAGCAGAAACACACAGTGACAGACTTTGGGCTTTCACATTTCAGAGGCGCCCTGTGTGACACCAAAATCCCACCCCCTGCCTCTCGCCCTCTGTTCCAATAAAAAAATTCCTTCCTGTAGCACCTTAAAGACCAACTAAGTTAGTTCTTGGTATAAGCTTTCGTGTGCATGCACACTTCTTCTTCTTCGTGTGTATCTGAAGAAGTGTGCATGCACACGAAAGCTTATACCAAGAACTAACTTAGTTGGTCTTTAAGGTGCTACAGGAAGGAATTTTTTTATTTTGACTATGGCAGACCAACACGGCTACCCATCTGCCTCTGTTCCAAGTCATTTTTGCAGTGACCCCTGCAGCGCCCTCTCAGCTCGGTGCCCAGTGGACGCGGGTGGTACTGCGGTCTAAACCACTGAGCCTCTTTGGCTTGCCGATCAGATGGTCAGTGGTTCAAATCCCCGCGACGGGGTGAGCTCCCATTGCTCTGTCCCAGCTCCTGCCCACCTAGCAGTTCAAAAGTATGCCAATGCAAGTAGATAAATAGGTACCTCTGCAGTGGGTAGGTAAACAGCATTTCCGTGCGCTCTGGTTTCAGTCACGGTGTTCTGTTGCACCGGAAGCAGTTTAGTCATGCTGGCCACATGACCAGGACAGTTGACTTTGGACAAATGCCGGCTCTCTCGGCCTGAAAGCCAGATGAGCGCCACAACCCCATAGTTGCCTTTGACTGGATTTAACTGTCCAAGGGTCCTTTACTTTTACCTTTTTTACTAATGCAGGTCATGCTAAATCCACCTCTGAAACAACATGGAGCAATGAACACAAGTCTTCCCTTTTTACAGTCGTCTACACTCAAAGGTCATTCCTCTTTACCCAGGCCTATGGCTATTAAATTATGGTCTGTGAAAGCGGAGGAGATGACTGTTACAATGAAGACTCTTTTATTAATAGGCTGTCTGTCAGTATGCTTTTTATTATGTTTTTATCATTGATGTTCTCTAATGTGTTTTTATTGTTGTACTCAGCCCTGGGATCTTTTGATAAAGGGCAGTATGTAAACTGAATTGATGAAAGTGTTGTGGACAAGTATCCAATTCAAACAGGGTTAACTTAGCCAATGATCACACCGGGAGTGGAAAACAAAAAGCAGTTTATTTGGTTATAGCAGAAGGCACAGAGTGGGTTAGCACCCAAAGAATCTGGGCACCTCTGATGAGCACACGGTGAATACTTAGACTGTTCCAATACATTGTTACATGTGAGAAACGTTTGATCCTAATTACAATGGGTTACATACATGTAGCATTAAGCATAGGCATAGGTCTCAACAGAAAACCTTGGGGCTCAGTGCATGGGGCTCAATTCCCAGAATCTTTTGGCCACTGTCCCTTCCCTCCTAGTTACAGGTAGGTAACCATGCTGGTCTGCCATAGTCGAAACAAAACAAAACAAAAAACATTCCTTCCAGTAGCACCTTAGAGACCAACTAAGTTTGTTATTGGTATGAGTTTTCGTGTGCATGCACACTTCTTCAGATACCAATAACAAACTTAGTTGGTCTCTAAGGTGCTACTGGAAGGAATTATTTTATTTGTTTTTTTCCTTCCCTCCTGGTCATTGCTTTACTGAAAATGCCAGGAAATCTCCATCCACAAAGTCTGAACAATTTATACCTTCCCCCTAAAAGTACACACACTACCAGGAAATTTCTAAACACAAGATCTGCACCAGCATTTTCAGGAAATGTGCAACCACAAGGTCCCTTGCAAGTGGACAGTTTGACTTTTGCTTCTTGAAAGCACCAGCTAAATGGGTTATACTTAGTAGGTCATGCCATTTGTAATCATAATCTAACTGGGGAGAAGCCAACATTATGGACACATAGGCCAAGAGGGTCTCTCTTTTTCCTTCAAAGGCTCCAGGCGAGCCTCCCTGGGGAGAGCATTCCACAAGTGGGGAGCCCCCACAAAAAAGGCCCGTTCTCTTGTTGCCATCTTCTGGGCTACAGGGGATGATCACAGAGTCCAAGTTTATTCATATGGGGAGAGGTGGGTCTTGATATTGAAAGAGAACAACATCCCCCACCCCAAGGACCCCTTTCCCATGAGTTGTTAAACCCCCCCAAATACAGAGCTGGTCAAGTTGACTGATGGGGTTTCTAAAGCTCAAACAGAATCCTCCATACTATTTTCATCTTGTCATTTCTTCTTTTCCTTTTGGTAGGGAAGAAGACAATGGCTAACATGAACTGCAGAGTCGGGATGACTTCCCCGTCTCCCAGTGGCTTTGTTTGGCAGAGCCAATGGCATCCTGCTTTCTGCAAAGTGCTCAATGGCAGCACCTTGGATAATGTTTACTCTTGCTTACAGGGAAAGCAGGTTTTCCTCCTGGGAGACTCAACTGTGTGGCAATGGATCGAGTATCTCTCCAAAAGAGTGAGCAGTACGTTTTCCCACCCAGAGAAACCACAATGTAGTATTTGGCCTATTAACAGTATCAACTTCTATGTACCCAGAAACTTTTGTTATTTAATGATAATAATGATGATGATGATGATGATGATGATGATGATGATGATGTAGGGAGACTTCTGTACAGCTTGATGCTGGCCATAAAGAGCCACCTGAACTGATCTGGTTGCAGTGAAAGCCTGATTAGAGACACTTTCCTTGGATGGCAGGAGGGTTTAGTGAAAGTTAGAAAGCTTTGTGAAATGAAGGGAATGTTATCAGAGATCATTCTATTTGGTGGCTGAAGCGGTATGGTTAGAAAGGATCCAGCACTGATAGATAGATAGATAGATAGATAGATAGATAGACAGACAGATAGACAGACAGACAGACAGACAGACAGACAGACAGACAGATAGACAGACAGATAGACAGACTGATAGATCGATCGATCAATCAATCAATCAATCAATCAATCAATCAATCAATAGTAAAGGTAAAAGGTTTGTTAAGTCCAGTCAAATTCAACTATGGGGTGCAGCACTCATCTCTGCTTTCAGGCTGAGAGAAGTGGCGTTTGTCCACAGATAACTTTTCCAGCTCATGTGGCCAGCATGACAAAAACTGCTGGCGCAACAGAACACCATGATGAGTACTGGAGCGCACGGAAACTCCATTTACCTTCCCGTCACAGTGGTACCTATTTATCTGCTCGTGCTGGTATGCTTTTGAACTGCTTGGCTGGCAGGAGCTGGGACAGAGCAACAGGAGCTCACCCCATCGTGGGGATTCGAACCGCCAACCTTCCAATCAGCAAGCCCAAGAGACTCAGTGGTTTAGACCAAAGCGCCACCCACATCCCTAGAGAGATAGATAGATAGATAGATAGATGATAGATAGATAGATAGATAGATAGATAGATAGATAGATAGATAGATAGATAGATAGAGATATACAGTAGAGACAGATGTGCTTGTTCTGCATTTACTCATTTAGGTTATGTAAAGAGCAAGGAACTTTTCTAGGGGACTTGTGTATGGGAGAGCAGTAAGTTGTGCCTAAGAAAGAGAACCAAGCTTGCTGCAGGTGGACGTTTTTGGCTGTTTCTCTATTAAACAAGCAACATCTTTGCTCAGTAAGTTTTCCTCACAAAAAGTAGGAGGAGTGGGGGGACCCCCAAGTCTGCAAAGGTGGTTTTATTAGGTGCAAGATATTTCTCATTGTAAAAGTGGAGCAACTTTTTAAAAACAACAACAAAAACAGATCCATCTGTTTTTGTCAAGAGGACCTTTATTTAGATGTAGGTCTATGCAAATGGAATATGAGACCTTGCAGGGATACATAGGGAGCATTTACAAAGAAGTCTGTGTTTTATAGCTTCTGACCAATATATTTGCAAATTATTTTCACTTGATATCAGTTTTTGTTTTTCAATTCCTGGTCTCCTGATTATCTTTTAGTGTTTTATTCAGAACTTTGTACAAGGTAATTAACTGGCTTGTCCTGTTCCTTTTCTGTTTCTGTTTTGCCCCACTTGAAATAGCCCAGTGATTTCTCAGAGGATTTTACATATATATATGTAACTTGTCTTTATTTTGCATCTGTTCCCATATTAGCGCTTTCGTACTTTGATACCCAAGGACAGAGCATAATCCAGAGTTCTGTCGTTGTGGACATGACCAAAAACATTACAATCCATTGGAGAAGGCATGGGCATCCCTTTTTATCTTTCTTTATGCACTCAATGAAATCTCACACTTACATTGCTCGAGTGATTGACATGGTGGAAGGCAACAGAGACACTGTGGTTGTCATCTCCCTAGGCCAGCACTTCCGCCCCTTCCCCACTGAGCTCTTCGTTCGAAGGATGGTTAACATCTGGGGAGCCATTCAGCGCCTTCTCCTGAGGAGCCCAGATACAAAGGTCATCATCAAAGCAGAGAACACCCGGGAGATGGACGATGACCAGGAGCTATATAGCAACTTCCATGGCTATGCCCAATACCTTGCAACAAAGGATATTTTTCAGCGTCTTAATGTTGGTTTCATTGATGCCTGGGACATGGCAATTGCCTACAAAGCTCACCAAGGTCACCCGCCAGAAGACGTGGTCTGGAATCAAATTGTTATGTTTCTAACTCATATTTGTTAATACACTAAAGCACAGCTAGTGTGCAAACTTTAATTAAACAGAGCAGCATATTTTGGATCAGCAAGTATGTTGGTTTAATACATGAGACCCTTTGTCAAATGTTGCATGTGCATGATTTTGTCTCATTGGGTTTCCATAAGAATCCCAGAAGAGCCTTGCTTGTGTCACCTAAACTTGCTTGTAAACTTCATCCAATCCTCATGAAAAATTCCAGTCCCGCCCCCAGCAACAACGACAAAAAGAAATTCAAAAAAAGAGAAAAACTCTGTTCCCCTGAGTTCCTACTCAAAAACAAACAAACAAAACTACCCCGAAGTAATATGATCACATCATGCTGTAGCACTTAGTGAACTGGTCATTGCATTCTGTACCAAGGGCGGCACCAGAGAATGAACTGCTGTTGCTACGCTATCATGATAAAACAACAATTTGTGTGAAAGTTTCTTGCATTGTAGGGGGTTGGACTAGATGACCCTCACAATCCTTTCCAACTCTATAGTCCTAAGATTCTGTGAATGAAAAGAAACACAAGTCCAAAGTCCTCATGAGGACCCACTGATGCTTAACAGACATTACACAGTGGAGAATGTAAATCAAATCTTAGAGTGGGGCAATTTGCTTTCTGCAGATTGTTAGCAAATCTCTGGATTAATTGAAGCCAAATCCTTTATTTGTTCCTTCAGTATACCTGAAGGAGCGTCTCCACCCCCATCGTTCTGCCCGGACACTGAGGTCCAGCGCCGAGGGCCTTCTGGCGGTTCCCTCATTGCGAGAAGCGAAGCTACAGGGAACCAGGCAGAGGGCCTTTTCGGTGGTGGCGCCCGCCCTGTGGAATGCCCTCCCATCGGATGTCAAGGTGATGGACAACTACCTGACATTCAGAAAACATCTTAAGGCGGCCCTATTCAGGGAAGCTTTTAATGTATGATATTTTAGTGTTTTTTGGTTTCTGTGGAAGCCGCCCAGAGTGGCTGGGGAAACCCAGCCAGATGGGCGGGGTACAAATAATAAATTATTATTATTATTATTATTATTATTATTATTATTATTATTATTATTATTATTATCACAAACAAAGGAGAACAGAGATTTTAGGTCCTTGGATCATCATTGCAACATTCTCTTACCAGTTAGTGATTTATTGCTTATTCCCAATGTTGAATGCAATGTCTTTTATTGGGCTCATTAAAAAAAATAAAAACCAAGGCTCCATGTGCTTCCCCTTTCTTTCTGCTCAGGGTGGTCCTGCCCTCTGCCTGCACCTCAGAGCCAGCATGTTACACAGGGCTGGGCCTTGGCAGTGGCACCCTCTCTTCCTCCTTGCCTGTTCTTCAGCTGCCACTATGAGCTGCCCAGAGAGGAGACTGGGAGCGGCGACTATGGAGAGCCAACAGGGTCTCCTTCACGGCAACCACCAACCCCATTGTCGTTGCTTGGGACAAGGGCTGGCTTCTCTGAGCTCAGTGAAGGCAGTGCTGGTGGAAGAAATGGGGACATTCCGGAATCAAATCAGAAACTGGGATGGCTTTCATAATTCTGGGACTGTCCCTGGAAAATCAGGACACTTGGAGGGTATGCAGTTGCCCCAGGCTTCGGAGGGCTCAGCTGGCCAGGGGGTCCCACTAGGGGCCTGCTGGATATAGGCTGTTGTGCCAAGAACAGGACCAGGGCCTCAGAGAAGCTCAGCATCGGCCTGGCTCATAGTAACAAGAGACTGGGTCCAATCGCATTTGAATCCACTGCTTTTTCTTCCCGATTCCAAGCTTTTCAGGCTAGGTTATAACTCTAAATCCATGCATAGGATGTGGCCTGAAAGTACAGTCTTCCTTCCATAAATCCTTAATGACAACTTGGTTTAAAAGAGTGGCATGTTCAATGCACAAATCATTGCTCCAGCAATGGTGTGGAACCAACAGAAAGCCTGCGTAGTCCGCTGGTCCTAAACGGGTTCTGCCTTGGTCTGTAGGCACTGGCTCTGTCACAGTTTTTTTTTTGTTTCCCCTGCCCGCTGTCCCTGGAGGTGGGGCAGGATGTGGTAAGAAGATGCTCTTCTGCTGGAATGGTCATGTACCCTCCTTTGAAGGGGGAATTGTCCTCTATTTTAGGGTTGCCATACATACAGAATTTCCTGGACATAGGCAGAATAGGGCAGTTGGAAACTGCGTACCGGTGGAAATCGCCGAAATGTCCAGGAAAATCTGGACGTATGGCAACCCATGTCGGAAGTGTAGATTTTGGCAAATTTTATTAAAAATAGCTCAAAAACTTTTTTTAGAAAGCGCAACTAAAAAGCAAACTTTTAAAAAAAAACAGCTCAACAACAACTCCCCCCCCCCAAAAAAAGCCCAACAACTCTCGTGTTTGGATTTTCACTTTTTGAAATAATAAAGTAATTCTAAGAAGGAAACGTCACCAATTCAGTGGTTTAGGCATTGGGTAAGCCTTAGTCTTGGTTGGGGAGCAATCTCTGCCTGCGCCTCTCAAAATCTAGGGTATCTTGTTAAAGGGGTCTGGGAGGAGTTGCTTCTGGGTCTGTATGTCCAGGCAGCAGCTTGGACCTCAGCACTCCTCAAGGCAGTGACCGGGGCTGGATTTAGATTTGATGAGGCCCTAAGCTACTGAAGGTAATGGGGCCCTTTATATGTCCAATGTCCTTTATCAACAACAAATTGTCACTATTTTTTGTGTTGAATATTGTTATGTACTGAAGTTCTCACCCTGGGCCAGCAGGGGGATACTGTAGATAGTTTTTACTCAGGTCCACATATGCAAATAAGGGATCAAAAGTGACATTCAGTGATTGGATAGTTACAGAAAGTTGTTACAGTTACGTTGTACTGGAACTCTATATAAGCAGGCTGGCTGAACCCTTCAGTTCAGTTCTGTTCTGACCTGTGAATAAACAAGAGCTGTTGGAGAATTGCTGTGTCACCTGATATCTTCACCCACAACTTAACAAATATATGCTATAAATATGGCAATTTATTGAACTAATAGGAGCCTACACAACACACAACACTGTTGCTGTATGTAGGGTTTATTTTATTTGTTTTTTATCTTATATATGTTGGAAATGTACACCCAGTTTCTTTTCCTTCAATTTTTTTTGGGGCCCCCAAGAGAGTGGGACCCTAAGCTACAGGTTGTTTAGCTTATATTTAAATCTGGCATTGACCCCCGCAGGGGTCCCCCTTATTTGATGTAAGTCATGGGAACCCCCGCTGCTAGGTTGAGCCTTGGTGTCACTTCCGGCAGGCAGGCCAGAAGTAAATGGTTGCCCAATTGCCTGTGCCAAACCTCTTACATTTGTTGTCAATAAACTTGACCCCACTCAAGCCGTGCTGTGTCCTTTATTTACCTTGCCATCAAAGAGTTGGGGGGCAGAGAGAGTGCAGAGCCTGAGCATGCACGAGAATATTGTTGCATAAGAGAATGCAAAAGCGGGTTGCTGGTAACTTTGTTGCAGAATAAATGTGCAATCTCTTTCGCAACGAATTCCCATAAGCGCAGCTATTCCACTGAATTCCTCTATTGCCACAGTGATTGTGCAACATTACAGGCTCAGCCACACTTCTGCTTGTCTCGTGCCCAGAAAGCTCAGGTCCAAGAGGTTTGCCACTTGTCCTGTGTTTTCCTGATTTTTCATTTGCCCTGCTGCAACATCAATCTGCAGAAAAACCAACTGAGAGGTAAACAGTGAGTTTTCCCAGGAGGAAGCAGTGAGATGAGTGAAGGGGTCCTGAAATTCACCTCTGTGCTTGTGAATGGGAGAGACAGCCTACTACTAATAATGATGATGAATAAATAATAATTATTAGTTTTCCTGCCTATCCTTCACCATAAAGTCCCAATGCAGGTTACAACAGTGTAAAAACCTAATATTAAAATCAGATACTCCTTGTTTGAAGCGAATAGGAAATTCTCCAAAGCAACCATATTCATGATTGGCTACGTGGTCAGTCAACCTTTCTACAATTTAGATGAGAACTTGATAGACAATTTATCCCCCTCTAAATGTGTATTTGAGAATTTTTCTTCTTCTTCTTGCAGAAACCACTGGAATAAATGAGGTGTTAATTGATACTGAATGGAAGGCAGTTTTATATTGTCCCAGATTGAAATCTTAGCTCTCTCTCGCTGGCTCGCTCTCACTCTCTCTTTCTGTGTGTCTGTTTGGGTCAAATAAGGTGATGTCAGGAGTGGTCTGGAAATAATATTTCTAGCAATGTTGAAATAAGGCAAAGCTTCTCTGCAGTGGCAGAAGCTGTCGTAAACTAGACTTGGTGGTTTTTATACACACCAGCAGTGACTCCCTGCAAAGGTTCTGTTGCAGTTTACTGAACAGGAAATTTTCAGCTGTTACCTATTGCTTGTTGCATGTAACACAAATAGAATAGACGAGGTTTAAGCAGAATCCTTTTATCTCGCATTATTCTCATTCACCTCTATTGATTTCAGGGATGGTGTTCTAATATGCCAATGGTGTGAAAAGCAGATTTGAGCAATTTGGGTCATATTTCCCTCCTGGAGTACTAGGAACATAGTGGCTTTGTGGCTTCTGCATCTCTATTTTCCCTAAAAACTCTGGCTTCTAACACCTGAGATATTTTTATGGTCCACCTCATTTTTGTAAGTTTTTAATATTATGTTTTAATTGTTGTAACTGCCCTGGGAGCTGAGGGGGAAAGGTGGGTTTACCCTCACACTCATCATCTGACTAATCGTGTCCTTGTTCTCAGCAATGCTTGACAACTGAATTCTCATGGTCTTAAAATTATTTTTTGTTTTAAAAAATACAGCTTGCCTAAATGGTGAACATTGCCATCATCTGAAAATGCTCTCTTGTCTGGTTTCAGATTTTTTATTCATATATTTGGTCACATTGCATATGATTGACAATGTTCAGAATTACAGAAAACGTACTGTATACATGAGCCAAAAGGAAAGAAGTGATTATAGCGTTACATGCCGGAATGAACCAATGCCATGTATATTCCAGATAGTAATTCTGCAGGTAATGCAGTAGCTCATTATTATGCTGCAGGATATCAAACTTATGCCTACTACCAAGAATTTCACATTAGAATTTGCAAAGCTGTGAACATAATGAAGAAGGTCCACTCCCAACCAGCGTGGGATACTCAGCTGCTGCTTGAGGGTTTCCCCCGGGTATCAGGGGGGCCACGGTGAGAACAGGAAGCTGGACTAGAAGGGCCATTGGCCTGATCCTGCAGGGCTCTTCTTAAGTTCTTAAGCTGTAGTTTGGATGACTGTGTCATGAGAGGCAGGCCTATGTGGTGATCAGGTAGCGGAATTCCCAAGGTTATTTGTGTGTGTGTGTGTGTGTGTGTGTGTGTGTGTGTGTGTGTGTGAGAGAGAGAGAGAGAGAGAGAGAGAGAGAGAGAGAGAGAGAGAGAGAGAGAGACTCCATATCCCTATTTTCCAGGGACAGTCCTGGATTTACAGAAACCGCCCTAGTTTCTGATTTGATCTTCAAAAGTACAGCGGTACCTTGGTTTTCGAACGTAATCCATTCCGGAAGACCATTTGACTTCTGAACATTTGAAAACCGAGGTGCAAAGGGAGGTCTGCAAATTCAATAGAGAAAAATGAAGGGAAAAAAACCTCAATGGAAGCCGTTTGACTTTTGAGGTGCATTCAAAAATGGAAGCATTTACTTCCAGATTTTTGACATTCGAAAACCAAAACATTCGGCTTCCAAGATGTTCGAAAACCAAGGTACCACTGTACCGCTTTTCCTTAGAACATCCTTATTTTCACTGGAAAAATATTGAAGGGTTTGACACGTGTGTGTGTGTGTGTGTATAGATATAGATGATATAGATGATATAGATGATATAGATATAGATATAGATATAGATATAGATATAGATATAGATATAGATATAGATATAGATATAGATATAGACAGCATCTTAAAAAGCAGAGACATCACCTTGCCAACAAAGGTCCGTATAGTTAAAGCCAGGGTTTTCCCAGTAGTGATGTATGGAAGTGAGAGCTGGACCATAAAGAAGGCCGAAGAATTGATGCTTTTGAATTATGGTGCTGGAGGAGACTCTTGAGAGTCCCATGGACTGCAAGAAGATCAAACGCATCCATTCTTAAGGAAATCAGCCCTGAGTGCTCACTGGAAGGACAGATCGTGAAGCTGAGGCTCCAATACTTTGGCCACCTCATGAGAAGAGAAGACTCCCTGGAAAAGACCCTGATGTTGGGAAAGATGGAGGGCACAAGAAGAAGGGGACGACAGAGGATGAGATGGTTGGACAGTGTTCTCGAAGCTACAAACATGAGTCTGACCAAACTGCGGGAGGCAGTGGAAGACAGAAGTGCCTGGCGTGCTCTGGTCCATAGGGTCACGAAGAGTCGGACACGACTAAACAACTAAACAACAACAAAAAATAGATATAGATATAGATATAGATATAGATATAGATATAGATATAGATATAGATATAGATATAGATATAGATATAGATATAGATATAGATATATAACTGCCCTCACACTGATCTGCATGTGTGGCTATGTCTGGACATTGTAAGATTATTGCTTTCCTTTGGCCTCCTGTCATTTCCCCACAAGCACCTACACCTTGATACGTTTCTGGGCAACTAGGAAATAGGCATTCTTACAATCACTATATGTTGGTGAATAGCTATTTTTGGCCTCTTCTGACCATAAGATATCAAAGCCTGCCTCTGTCACTGCACTGTCTACAGTTTCCTTCTCAAGGTAAAGGCAGAAAAATCGGTGCTGGCCAACCACGTAGAAGCTTCCTCCGAGAGCTACCAGGAGCACAAGGTGCCCCCCGGGCTTTACAAGGGAGCCAACGTTCCTCAAGGCGGCACGGTAGGCAGTGACGTCTTTGCAGGCCGAGTCCATGCAAAATGAGGAAGTCACACAGCTAGCTTGGGCCACCACCAGCGGAGCCAAGGGGTTGACTTGGGTCACATCACATTTCAGCACTCGCCGGATGGTGCTTCGTACCTTCTCTCCCTTTTCTACCCATTTCTCCCTGGGAAGAGCAAAGGTGGGAAAGAGCAGGAAACAGTGAGCATGCAAACCTCCTTTTCTGGCAAGCCAGCAACCTCGTCCCCCTGCAGGAGCATGTGAAATAAAGCAACCTGTTTATTAAAATATTCAGCTACCGCTTTCCCAGTTGCTGAAAGTGGATTAGAGAGCTGGAAGGGGTGTGAAAAGTGCTTTGCTGCTGGTGGTGGATGGCATGTGCCTTAATTTTGTTGCACTGGTCAAATTGGCCTGGCAGGTTTTTGCAGAAGTATGAAACCTGCCATCCTTGTTGAGAGGTGAAATGGGGATGGGTCTGTACAGGCCAGCTGCCACATTCTGGTCCCATCCTAGGTGGTGGCCATATTTCTGTTATAAGGAATATGCATTCTAAAAACAGCAGCAGAAGATTCTTGCAGCACCTTTAACACAATCCTAATCAGACCTACTCTGAAATAAATCCTATTGAATTTAGCAGCGCTTACTTACCGCGTTCTACGTGGGGCTGCCCTTGAGACTGACCCAGAAACTCCAACGGGTGCAGAATGCCGCGGCGAGACTCCTTATGGGGTCTTCGCTGCGAGAGCACATTCATCCGGTATTATACCAGCTGCACTGGCTCCCGGTGGAGTACAGGATCAGGTTTAAGGTGCTGGTTTTAACCTTTAAAGCCCTATACGGCCTAGGACCCTCGTACCTACGGGACCGCCTCTCCTGGTATGCCCCACAGAGAAACCTACGGTCTGCAAATAATAACATCCTCAAGGTCCCAGGCCTCAGAGAGGTTAGGCTGGCCTCAACTAGAGCCAGGGCCTTCTCGGCTGCTGCTCCAAACTGGTGGAATGCTCTGTCAAAAGAGACTAGGGCCCTGCGGGACCTGACATCTTTCCGCAGGGCCTGCAAGACAGAGTTGTTCCGCCAGGCCTTTGGTCAGGGCGCAGCCTGACTCCCTCCTCTGGCAACCTGCACATAATTCTGTTTAATTGGTTGCCATCAATTTGATTTAATTAATTTTTATAATGAAATATTTTTAGATTGTGTGATTATTTGACTGATTATTTGATTGTTGTTAGCCGCCCTGAGCCCGGCTTTGGCTGGGGAGGGCGGGATATAAATAAAATTTATTATTATTATTATTATTATTATTGTTGCAGCCTAAGAAACTTAAGAAAGTAAGTCCAGTTCATCAGATGCATGGAGATTATGTGTTTGTTAGGACAAGCTATTTAAAGCAATTCATAAATACCTCCCTTTCTGTAGTCAAAATAAAAAAAGTCCTTCCAGTAGCACCTTAAAGACCAACTAAGTTAGTTCTTGGTATGAGCTTTCGTGTGCATGCACACTAGATAGTGTATCTGAAGAAGTGTGCATGCACACGAAAGCTCATACCAAGAACTAACTTAGTTGGTCTTTAAGGTGCTACTGGAAGGAATTTTTTTATTTTGACTATGGCAGACCAACACGGCTACCTATCTGTAACTAACTCCCTTTCTGTAGTATTCCCAAGTGTAGGTCCCTGAATGGTCACTCTGATCAGAAACCAGAATGTTGTGCTGTGCCCCTCTATAAATGTCGTTACTTAGTATAAACTTGTGGAGAAACTATAGCTGAAATGTCCAAATCTACCAAGGATGCTGCAAAAGAGAGTTCCCAGCATTGGCAAGAGCTTGCACTAGATTGAAGTACTTTCAAACTGTTCCATGAGTTTATTAATGAATGGAAGTTAAAAGCCCAGTACCTGTCTCCCTCCAGCTCACACACATATTTCAGAGCCTGGCTCCAATCAAAAGCATCTGGGTCCTTCTTCAGCCACCTCTTAATCTCCTCCCTGTTCTGGTCAGTGTAATCTGTGGCAATGATCTCTCGGAAGGACCCGCAGGAAGAGAGAAATTGGTAGATAGTGGGTCCGCTTCCAATATCAATCAGAGTGTCTCCTTTAATGCCATCTGCATTTGAAAATGATAATGAGGTTACTGTTACACCCACACCCACACACAATTCCTCATCTTGGCCACATTTTGTCTGCCCTCACTGGGATGATGATGGCATCTTTTGCACAGGGTGACAAATTGAAGTGGCAGTAGATTTATTTGCTCATGGGGTCTTAGTCATAAGATGCATGCTCTTCCTAGATAATAACACAAACTTGGTATGCCTATATGTCCAACTGTATGCACTAAAATATCCTCTTCCTCCTCATTAACAATATTAATTAATATATTTAACCACCACTGTGCATGGGGCATTATAGAATGCAACAGGGAGCTTACAGGCTCAAAGGAGACAATGTATACTCCAAAAGGGTACTCCTCCCACCCAACAGTTATGCTGTGGGCAGGAAGACAATTGTAGTTTTTCCAGTGCTACGGAATATCCTACTGCAAGCTGGAATGACTGCTCTGATATGAACTTGCTTGCCATACACTTATTCATGCAAAACATCTAATGTCACACTTTTTAGGGTCAGTGGCCAATACAGTTTTCCCTGGAAGGAGAAACCTTTGCCTTCCAGACGTTACTGGCTGGAAATTTCCATCGCCCCTGCCTATTGGCCATGCTGGCTGAGAGGAGTGCACAACCATGGAGGTTACAGGTTGCCCAGCAATGGCCAACAGTGATCAGATGCAAAAGAACAATTGGGATTTTTTAGGGCAGCTTCTCATGCAGAAGGTTGAGCAAGGTGCATCCATTTCATGCATGTTTTCCAAGCAATTTCCCCAAATAGAATGCATCTTTACCAACACATGGATTTTTATGCATGCTTAGATTAAGCTGGTTTGTTTTTTAAAAATGCTACATGCTTTTCTTCCTCATCTCTTCTTTTTTGAAATCATTATACTATAATTTGAACAGAATCACAGTCCATTTCACCACAGTGGGACTGCTGTGGCCGGATGACTAGCTCAGTCTGCTGTCTAGAAGCTCAGCAGTGGAGGGCAATTTCAAGGCAATCCTCCTGCTCTCTTTTCTTAGGGTTTTGCATCTTTAAGGAACAACTGAACGGGACAGAGGATGTCCAGAGAGAGGATCGTTCCTCTGGCACTCCTTCATGTGAGGGCTGTCCTTTGCAAAGCTAGACATGCAGCCACTCTATGAACTGAACTATTCCAGCTGGCTGTGGAAAATTTGATCAAGGAAGTGATTGTTTGGATCAAAACAAAATTCTTGACCCGGCTGAATAGCAGCTTGGGGACCTAGCAAAGGGGCAGTGAGTCCTCTTGGCCACTTGCCCAGTGAAATAACTAATTGGTCTGAGAAGTGACCCACTGGCTCACTGTCCTTGGCCCCAACAACAAATGCTCCAGGGATAAAGGGTGGTTGATCCCACTTCTGCCTCCCACCACGATTCTTGTGGGAACGGGATGACCCCTGGAAATTTTGCAAAAGGTGGACACGCTTGTAAAAAAAAGGATATTAATTTGGAAGCATTCTCTCCATCATGAACAACAAATTGACAAAGCTCAGCCAGCCCACCAGTGCCAGAAAGCAGTCTATGGGGTACTCACCCATGGTGAAAGTTTTGTGGAATTTTTGCAGATAAAAATTTAGGAGAGCATCTTCTTGAGAGCCGTCTTCCTTGCTGAAGGAATAGTACATTTTCAAATAATCTTTTGGAGCAAAATGCTTCCCGTAAACATCTTTCCCAGTGAAGTCCCCCTCCATCCTTCCTCCAAGTCTGCAATACACACAAATGACATTTGTTCCTTTCCATTCTCATTGATCCAACCTCCCACTCCACCCCAAAACATATCCCTGCCTATTCCTGGAATGAAATCTCTGTCCAGTTGTGGACTTCATCTGGGGAACATTTGGAATTATTAACAAGATAACTCCTGCAAGGGCCAAATTAAATGTGATGTTGAAACAGCAGGCTTCTGTGCGTTCAGAAGGCTGTGAGTTCGATCCCCAAAGGCAACTGCAGGTGGGACTGGAAACTCCCTGAATCCCAGGGGGAGCAGCTGCCAGTCAGTCAGCAGAGACAAAACCAAGCCATTTGCCTTGGCAACCTTCCCTGGGGCTCCATGCTGATGAGAGTGAGCCCATGGAGGTGGCTCTGGAAGAGGAATAGCAGCAGGTTTCCTGTGGAGCCATGTGCCCTTTCTCCTCCAAGGCCCTGCCATTCTTCTGAGCCTTCAAAGGGTCCTGGTGTAGCTTCTCCCAGCCAGGCCCTTCCATCAGGAGGGAAGGGAGAAGTCAGCCAGTGTCCTGCCCACCTGGAATTGAGCCAAGACTCTCGTTGAGGTTCTCCTGTTGACTTTTACTGAGAGAATGCTTTGGTACATTAGCACAAGGCATTCAGGCAACACCCTATTCTTTGCTGCACCCGTATTCATGCTTTGAAATTCACAGCATCATAGGGTTTTTTTTTCAAGTTTTATTGTTTGAAATATTTTAAAAGTGTTATATTTTTGTAAACCATGCGGAGATTTCTCTGGAATTAAAATACAAGAAATAAAAGGAAATAAAAATACTAACCCTAGAGATACGTGACACCACCTAGAAGCCTCTTCATATGTAGCTGTTGTGAGGAAGGGTGCATCTCCAGCCTCCAGTCAGAGATCTGGGAACCCTAAACATGTATCTATGCCCTTTCGACATCTTCATTTCCAGCTCCAGTTTCCAAGAGCTTTGGTGTGCTTTTGAATGCCAGCTTTGTTCAATTTCAAATTGTCTGGCACACCAGCATGCCTGAATCCACAGTTCAAATCACAGAGGAATTTTGGAACAGAAGTTCAAGACCCAGTCCAAAGGCTAAAGTTAAATGCTCGATTGTGTAAGAGCTTCCCTTCATTTTTTGGCTATGAGCCTTTACTAGAGGCTCCTTCTGGGCAGAGATTTCACAAAGCTTCCATGAACCATGCCAGGACTTTTAAAAGGGAAAACACAGAACTGCCCAGTGATATGTGATTATGATTTGTGCACAAAGCACTACGGCACACCCGTGCATTTTCCTTGTGTGTGCATATATGCTTAGACGAGTCACATTGAGTAGCACTGTGGGTTAAACCACAGAGCCTAGGACTTGCCGATCAGAAGGTCGGCGGTTTGAAGGGGTGAGCTCCCATTGCTTGGTCCCTGCTCCTGCCAACCTAGCAGTTCGAAAGCACATCAAAGTGCAAGTAGATAAATAGGTACCATTCCTGCGGGAAGGTAAACGGTGTTTCCGTGCACTGCTCTGGTTTGCCAGAAGCGACTTAGTCATGCTGGCCACATGACCCAGAAGCTGTCTGAGGACAAATGTCGGCTCCCTCGGCCAATAAAGCGAGATGAGCGCCGCAACCCCAGAGTCGGCCACAACTGGACCTAATGGTCAGGGGACCCTTTACCTTTACCTTACAGAGTGGAAGAAAACATTCAGAACTGGGAATTTGACAGCACTAATGCAAGGGGGACCTCATCTGTCTCCTGAGAAATCTCTATGTGGGACAAGATGAGGTGATCAGGCACTCCCAAGTACTTAAAGATATGCAGATGACACAACCTTGATGGCAGAAAGTGAAGAGGAATTAAAGAACCTTTTAATGAGGGTGAAAGAGGAGAGCGCAAAATATGGTCTGAAGCTCAACATCAAAAAAACGAAGATCATGGCCACTGGGCCCATCACCTCCTGGCAAATAGAAGGGGAAGAAATGGAGGCAGTGAGAGATTTTACCTTCTTGGGCTCCATGATCACTGCAGATGGTGACAGCAGTCACGAAATTAAAAGACGCCTGATCCTTGGGAGAAAGGCGATGGCAAACCTGGACAACATCTTAAAAAGCAGAGACATCACCTTGCCAACAAAGGTCCGTATAGTAAAAGCCATGGTTTTCCCAGTAGTGATGTATGGAAGTGAGAGCTGGACCATAAAGAAGGCTGATCGCCGAAGAATTGATGCTTTTGAATTATGGTGCTGGAGGAGACTCTTGAGAGTCCCATGGACTGCAAGAAGATCAAACCTCTCCATTCTGAAGGAAATCAGCCCTGAGTGCTCACTGGAAGGACAGATCGTGAAGCTGAGGCTCCAATACTTTGGCCACCTCATGAGAAGAGAAGACTCCCTGGAAAAGACCCTGATGTTGGGAAAGATGGAGGGCACAAGGAGAAGGGGACGACAGAGAATGAGATGGTTGGATGGTGTTCTTGAAGCTACCAGCATGAGTTTGATCAAACTGCGGGAGGCAGTGGAGGACAGAAGTGCCTGGCGTGCTCTGGTCCATGGGGTCACGAAGAGTCGGACACGACTAAACGACTAAACAACAACAACAACAATGCAAGGGGGTGGTTTTGAGGCACCCCCCTTTTTACTGGAGCTTGCATTTCTTTCGAGGAATATACCCCATTGGTGCCAATGGGAGATATCCCTCTTGTGCAAAATGGATGGGATTTTCCTGAGGGTCATAGTACAGGAGGAATGGGTCAATCGCTTGCCCCCCCCATGCCTGCCACAATCCCAATAAATATCACGTCTCCCAGCTGATGCTATTTGTGTTTTTTTGTAAAGACTTGCATAATAAATACAAAGACTGGTGTTTCAGCATCACATTTAATTTGGCCCCTGCAGTAGGTACCCTGAGTCCACCTTCACAACTGATGGAACAGCAGGTGTGTATACCAGCAAACTGAATGTCAGCCTCCATGTTCAACAGAGATAAAATATTAGTTCCCAGGTGGAAATGGACTCTGTCGCCCTGCTTCTTTCTGTTCCTCCCTAGTTCTTGGTTGTGTAACTGTTTGAGAAAACTTGGCAAATGCAGAGGCCCAAGACTTTTCTATTATACAAAACACTTCCCCACCCCTATATCCTATTTTTTAAAAAGAGGAGGCAAGAAGAATGGAACTGCCATATTCTGACAGAGGAGGCACCTTCCCCAACCCTTGTGTTGCTTCTGTACCTTTAAGAGCATGGGTAGGCAAACTAAGGCCTGGGGGCCGTATCTGGCCCAATCACCTTCTCAATCCGGCCCGCAGACAGTCTGGGAATCAGCGTGTTTTTACATGAGTAGAATGTGTCCTTTTATTTAAAATGCATCTCTGGGATATTTGTGGGGCCTGCCTGGTGTTTTTACAGGAGTAGAATGTGTGCTTTTATTTAAAATGCATCTCTGGGTTATTTGTGGGGCATAGGAATTCGTTCTTTTTTCTTCTTCTTCAAAATATAGTCCAGCCCCCCACAAGGTCTGAGGGACAGTGGACCGGCTGACCCCTGTTTAAGAGCATTCCCCTAAACAGAAATGAAATAGCTAAGCTTATCCAGCAGCTGGAATACCACTAGAGGCAGTTCCTTTTTCATTAACATCTTTGGGCTGGGCTGCTGTTAAAGAGAGGGGATTAGAGGCAGCTGAAAAGTTGGCAACTACATTATGTGGATATTTAAGAGACACCCAGTTCCTTAAGCATTAGCTATTGAGATAATATTTGACAAACCAAACCTACCCATCCTGCAAACGGCTTATTCCTGCAGTATTTCCTATTTGATACTATCTATTTTATGGATGAACTGATAGATTCAACTGATGAAGGCCAAAATAACTGATGAATTAATGAATTGCTGAACTGATAATAATATACTGATTGATGATCCAGGCTGATGAATTGATTAATTTATTATTTGAATACAAATGATCTGTTTTTATAGGGGATAAATTAATAAGAGTTAAGTTGTAAGAAAGTGAGGTTTCTCCTTTAGAAGTAAACAACTTTTGCAAATTTCTGAGATTTCCTAAGCATTATCTATTGAGATAATATTGGACAAACCAAACCTACCCATCCTGCAAGAGGTTTACCCCATCAGTAGCAGCACTAGTTAATAATTCCAAATGTTCCCCAGATGACGTCCACAACTGGAAAGAGATTTCATTCCATGAATAGGCAGGGGTGGGGTGGGGTGGGGTGGGAGGTTGGATCAATAAGAATGGAAAGGAACACTTGTGTGCATTGCAGACTTGGAGGAAGGATGGAGGGGGACTTCACTGGGAAAGATGTTTACGGGAAGCATTTTGCTCCAAAAGATTATTTAAAAATGTACTATTCCTTCAGCAAGGAAGATGGCACCCAAGAAAATAGGGCCCTACAATTTAATCTGCAAAAATTCCACAAAACTTTCACCGTGGGTGAGTACCCCATAGACTGCTTTCTGGCACTGCTGGGCTGGCTGAGCTTTGTCAATTTGTTGTTCATGATGGAGAGAATGCTTCCAAATTCATGTTTTGTATGAATAAGTGTACAGCAAGCAAATTGAAATCAGAGCAGCATAACTGTTGGGTGGGATAAGTACCCGTTGAACCCTTCATATCTTTGAAAGGCAATGGCCTCTGAGCAGTGGCAGAGTTTCATGCTCCAGCACTGGGGGGGCAGAGAGCAGGCAGGGAGGGTGCGCTCCCGGGGGCGGGGCACTCTGCCTGCGAGGGCTGGGCACCCAGCACAGGCACGGGGGGCAGCCGTGATGTCACCCCAATGGGATTGTGCTGCCGGGGGCAGTGCACTCCCCCACACTCCTCTTTCTCTGCTAGTGCCTGTGAGTCAGTCAGCTTCCTTGATGGGAAAGGAGAAATAATGGAATGGTATACACTGTCCCTCTTGACACTGTAAACTCCCTGTTGCATTCTATAATGCCCCATGCACAGTGGTGGTGCTATATAAATTAATTAGTATTATTAATGAGGAGAAAGAGGATATTTTAGTGCATGCAGTTGGACATATAGGCATACCAAGCTTTTATTATTATCCAGGAACTTTGCATGCGTCTTATGATTAAGACCCCATGAGCAAATAAGTCTACTGCCACTTCAATTTGTCACCCTGTGCAAAAGATGCCATCATCATCCCAGTGAGGGCAGACAAAATGTGGCCAAGATGAGGAATCGTGTGTGGGTGTGGGTGTAACAGTAACCTCATTATCATTTTCAAATGCAGATGGCATTAAAGGAGACACACTGATTGATATTGGAACCGGACCCACTATCTACCAATTTCTCTCTTCCTGCGGGTCCTTCCGAGAGATCATTGCCACAGATTACACTGACCAGAACAGGGAGGAGATTAAGAGGTGGTTGAAGAAGGACCCAGATGCTTTTGATTGGAGCCAGGCTCTGAAATATGTGTGTGAGCTGGAGGGAGACAGGTACTGGGCTTTTAACTTCCATTCATTAATAAACTCATGGAACAGTTTGAAAGTACTTCAATCTAGTGCAACCTCTTGCCAATGCTGGGAACTCTCTTTTGCAGCATCCTTGGTAGATTTGGACATTTCAGCTATAGTTTCTCCACAGGTTTATACTAAGTAATGACATTTATAGAGGGGCACAGCACAACATTCTGGTTTCTGATCAGAGTGACCATTCAGGGACCTACACTTGGGAATACTACAGAAAGGGAGGTGTTTGTGAATTGCTTTAAATAGCTTGTCCTAACAAACACATAATCTCCATGCATCTGATGAACTGGACTTACTTTCTTAAGTTTCTTAGGCTGCAACAATAACCTGGCAGTAAGCGCTGCTAAATTCAATAGGATTTATTTCAGAGTAGGTCTGATTAGGATTGAGTTAAAGGTGCCGCAAGAACCTTCTGCCGCTGTTTTTAGAATGCATATTCATTATAACAGAAATATGGCCACCACCTAGGATGGGACCAGAATGTGGCAGCTGGCCTGTACACACCCATCCCCATTTCATCTCTAAACAAGGATGGCAGGTTTCATACTTCTGCAAAAGCCTGCCAAGCCAATTTGACCAGCGCAACAAAATTAAGGCATGTGCCCTCAGCCACCACCAGCAGCAAAGCACTTTTCACACCCCTTCCAGTTTTGTAATCCATTATGAGCAACTGGAGAAGCGGTAGCTGAATATTTTAATAAAGAAGTTGCTTTATTTCACATGCTCCTGCAGGGGGACAAGGCTGCTGGCTTGCCAGAAAAGGAGGTTTGCATGCTCACTGTTTCCTGCTCTTTCCCACCTTTGCTCTTCCCCAGGGAGAAATGGGTAGAAAAGGGAGAGAAGGTACGAAGCACCATCCGGCGAGTGCTGAAATGTGACGTGACCCAAGTCAACCCTTTGGCTCCGCTGGTGGTGGCCCAAGCTAGCTGTGTGACTTCCGCATTTTGCTTGGACTCGGCCTGCAAAGACGTGACTGCCTACCGTGCTGCCTTGAAGAACGTTGGCTCCCTTGTAAAGCCCGGGGGGCACCTTGTGCTCCTGGTAGCTCTCGGAGCAAGCTTCTACATGGCTGGCGAGCAAATGTTCTTCAACCTTTACCTTGAGAAGGAAACTGTAGACAGTGCAGTGACAGAGGCAGGCTTTGATATCTTATGGTCTGAAGGGGCCAAAAATAGCTATTCACCAACATATAGTGATTGTAAGAATGTCTATTTCCTGGTTGCCCAGAAACGTATCAAGGTGTAGGTGCTTGTGGGAAATGACAGGAGGCCAAAGGAAAGTATTAATCAATGTCTAGACGTAGTCCACACATGCAGGTCAGTGTGAGTGAGGGCAGCTATATAGATAGAGATAGAGATAGAGATAGAGATAGAGATAGAGATAGAGATAGAGATAGAGATAGAGATAGATCTACACACAGAGAGAGACACAGACATACACACTCCAACATTTTTCCAGTGGAAATAAGGATGTTCTAAGGAAAAGTGGTGCAGTGGTACTTCGGTTTTTGAACATCTTGGAAGCCAAACGTTTCGGTTTTTGAACGCTGAAAACCCGGATATAAATGCTTCCATTTTCAAATGTGCCTCAGAAGTCAAACGGCTTCCGCTGCGGGTTTTTTCAGTTTTCTCCACTGAATTTGCAGACCCCCCCCCTTTGCACCTTTGTTTTCGAATGTTTCAGAAGTCTAATGGTCTTCCAGAATGGATTATGTTCAAAAAGCAAGATACCGCTGTACTTTCCAGTATCAAATCAGAAACTAGGGTGGCTTCTGTAAATCCAGGACTGTCCCTGGAAAATAGGCATACGGAGTCACACACACACACACACACACACACACACACACAAATAAATAACCTTGGGAATTCCGCTACCTGATCACCACATAGGCCTACCTCTCATGACACAGTCATCCAAACTACAGCTTAAGAACTTAAGAAGAGCCCTGCAGGATCAGGCCAATGGCCCATCTAGTCCAGCATCCAGTTCTCACCGTGGCCCCCCTGATACCTGGGGGAAACCCTCAAGCAGCAGCTGAGTATCCCACGCTGGTTGGGAGTGGATCTTCTTCATTATGTTCACAGCTTTGCAAATGCTAATGTGAAATTCTTGGCAGTAGGCATAAGTTTTATATCCTGCAGCAATATGCATAATAATGAGCTACTGCAGTACTTGCAGAATTACTATCTGGAATATTTATTATCATTAATAATAATAATACCCCGCCCATCTAGCTGAGTTTCCTCCCAATTGAATATTAAAAACAATACATGGCATTGGTTCATTCTGGCATGTAAGGAACACTATATAATCACTTCTTTGCTTTTGGCAAACGTATACAGTTTGTTTTCTGTAATTCTGAACGTTGTCAATCATATGTAATAGGACCAAATATATGAATAAAAAATCAAAAACTAGACAAGAGAGCATTTTCCGATGATGGTCATGTTTACCATTTAGGCAAGCTGTATTTTTTAAAACAAAAAAATAATAATTTCAAGACCATGGGAATGCAGCTGTGAAGCATTGCTGACAACAAGGACACGATTAGTCAGATGATGAGCATGAGGGTAAACCCACCTTTCCCCCTCAGCTCCCAGGGCAGGTTACAACAATTAAAACACAATATTAAAAACAACTTACAGAAAGGAGGTGGGTCATAAAAATATCTCAGGTGTCAGTAGCTAGGGTGAAGAGGTGTATCTTCAGTTGGTTTTTAATGTTTAATGTTGAAGAAACCCTTCAGGTGTTTGTCTGGAGGGGGGACATTTTCATTCTAAGCACCTGATCCCCTCATACGCAATCTTTCAGAGGCTGCAATCCAGTAGCAGGTAGGGGGGAAATGAGCTTTGAGCTGGCTCCTCCACCCCCTCGATCCAACTTGGAACTCAAACTTTTGTCACAGCTGGAGTTTTTCAAGTTTTCTTTAAGAAGTCAGCATGACAATTCAACATGGGACTGCAGGTGTCAGGGGCTGGTCTGGATCAGAAGATTGGGGAATGCAATCACAGGGAGATTAGCTCCTAACAGAAGAGGAGGGGGAATATTTGCCCCCCCCCCCGCTTCCGCTTCCAGACACAGAAGCTGCACAGTTGAGAGAGGAGCTACCCAGCTATGAGATAGTAGCTAAGCAACCGCAAGAGAGGGAGCAGCTGGGCGATACATCAATCGAGAGTGTGGGGAAACCCCCTTCCACCCCCTGAATTTGGAGGTCTGAGCGTGTCAGAGAACAAAGGAGACTCGGTGGGAAGGGACTTCCTGTTGGCGTGTTTCTTGCTGCGGAAGTGGGGAGGAATCAGAATAAGCAACTGATATCCTTGTGGAGTGCCTGGCTTGCTCTGGTCCATGGAGTCACAAAGAGTCGGACACAACTAAATGACTAAACAACAACAACAACAACAACAACAACATCCTTGTGGAGGGTTGCCTGTTTGTGCTTGTAACATAATGCTGTAATGAAAGGACTATAAATCTACCAAATGCTTGTTAAGTCTTATTGGTGGGCTACCAGAAGGGAGAGGGGAACTCCTGTACTTGACAGCAGGTTACAAAGTTCATAAGGCATGGCAGAGATCTGGGCATTAGCTAAGATGTTGCAGCTCTTCACCTACATTGATGTCAAAAAGCCTGGGAATGGGCAAGCAGGCAAGCAGAAACGTCTTCACAGAGGTTGGGAGCACAAGGTTTGTTTGTGCCGGCACTATTGCTTCCACGTCCTTGGAAATGGAGATGGAGTCAACAGAATAATAATAATAATAATAATAATAATAATAATAATAATAATTTATTATTATTTGTACCCCACCTATCTGGCTGGGTTTCCCCAGCCACTCTGGGAGGCTACTAACAAAGACCAAAAATACACACTAAAATGTCACACATTAAAAACTTCCCTGAACAGGGCTGCCTTCAGATGTCTTCTGAATGTCAGGTAGTTGTTTATCTCATTGACATCTGATGGGAGGGCGTTCCACAGGGCAGGCGCCACTACCGAGAAGGCCCTCTGCCTGGTTCCCTGTAACCTCACTTCTCGCAGTGAGGGAACCACCAGAAGGCCCTTGGAGCTGGACCTCAGTGTCTGGCCTGAACAATGGGAGTGGAGACGCTCCTTCAGGTATACTGGGCCGAGGCTGTTTAGGGCTTTAAAGGTCAACACCAACACTTTGAATTGTGCTCGGAAACGTACTGGGAGCCAATATACCGTAGGTCTTTCAAGACCAGTGTTATGTGGTCTCGGCGGCCGCCCCCAGTCACCAGTCTAGCTGCCGCATTCTGGATTAGTTGTAGTTTCCGGGTCACCTTCAAAGGTAGCCCCACGTAGAGCACATTGCAGTAGTCCAAGCAGGAGACAACTAGAGCATGCACCACTCTGGCAAGACAGTCCACGGGCAGGTAGGGTCTCAGCCTGTGTACCAGGTGGAGCTGGTAGACAGCTGCCCTGGATACAGAATTGACCTGTGCCTCATTGGCAGCTGTTAGTCCAAAATGACTCCCAGGCTGTGCACCTGGCCCTTCAGGGGCACAGTTACCCCAATCAGGATCAGGGAGTCCTCCACACCAGCCCGCCCCCTGTCCCCCAAGAACAGTACTTCTCTCTTGTCAGGATTCAACCTCAATCTATTAGCCGCTATCCATCCTCCAACTGCCTCCAGGCACTCACACTCCAGTTGGCTCACCATTGGACTTATCTCCGGATGCCTCCCTGGAAGGGATTAACTCTTTGCTGGTGTGGGGAGGGAAGCACCTGAGACAGAGCCGTGGGTAGAGATATTACACTTGCAGTATCTGGTGGCACAAGTGTGGGCCATTCTCCTGACAACCCACTCGGCCCTTACTGGGGATCCAGATCTTCATCTCCCAAGCTCCAGAGTCCCTCCACTGGGACACATTGCTCTTGGGATCACAGGCTCCCAGCTCCACAGCCTGACAGGACCTTTCCCCAGCTCTCTGATCCCACTCCTCCCTGTCATCCAATGCCTCATACACTCCACAACATCTCCATGAGACTTATCATAGGCATGGCCAGTGGCAAAAAGTAGGCTGGACTACAGCTGTGACTTCTACATTTGCACCATAGGCTATGTTCCAAGTCTGAGGTTTCTACACACCAAAGGCAATTTTAGGGCAAGGTGAATGGTTTCACCACGCTGGGCGCCAAGCCTAGGGTGCGCCGCAGGGCATCACAACTAAGACGTAGCCGTAGAGCATTGAGCAGAACAGAAGGCAAGGGGGCGCTGAATTTTGGCCTTGCACAGGGTGCCACTGAAATTTGAAAGACCGAGGTCCTCTCCTGTAAACACATGCCCCATCTCTATCCAGGCAACCGAAAAAGCATTATCAAAACTCAAGGGCACATTCCAGCCAGGCTCAAGCATTCAAGGGTGTGGGTGGAGAAGGGCCAGCAAGGGTGTCGTGTGCCCTGAGCAGGCTCCTGAGGGCCAGCTAGAAATATATGGTTCACCTGAGGTTCTGCAGAGATAAACCCTGAGCTAACCAAAGTCCTCTGTGATCCATGTTGAACTGAGCCGTTCTCCCACCATCTCTGCTGCCTGTAACTAAAACTGGCAAGAAATATGTTTGTTTCCTCCCCTCTCTGGTTCAGATTATAGAAAGCAAAACGTAGCCAATTGTTGAGTCACTTTTTCCAGAAACAGATTGTTTTTCAACTGTAACAGAGTTTTCATCTGCTTAGCAAGTTCTTGTATTCCCAGATGGAACCAGGCATAAAGTTTAGCAGATATATCGATCAGACTAATTACTTTACAATCCCAGCCTTCCTTTTTAATCATCTACCTTTTAAATCATCTGCTCTCCCATCCTGGAAGGGGGAAACTCGTTTTGATTAATTACTGTAAAGAGCTTTTGCCAGGATACGGATTTTGCCCTACACTTCAGTTCCACTAAACTGACGTGACTGTGCTCAAAGAGTCATTCCAACTTCGTTAGCATACTCGTGCCAGCTGCAGCAACGACTGCATGCACAGAGTGGATCGGTGTGCCCCTCTCAAAGCAAACAAAGCCTGGTGTTAGATCTCTGCACTCTCTCTCTGCTGCCCACCAGCTGCAGCAGTAGTCACATGTAATCCCTCCAGTGTTGGGCCCTATTCAGCCATGTCTACACCAAAAGGAGATGATTTAAAATATTGTTGTGCACACCTCAGTCTCCAAGCGATGAGATTCAAGGACTTCCAGGGCTGCCCAAGGATTTTGTTTCCTTGGAATGAAGGGCAGTGCAGACTGTGGTGTCTTTAGGATGTATGGTTTTAGTTACACATATATACAACCTGAGCCTAGGATGGAAGGGCTCACAGCACTAACACTCTAGCACAGAGGTTTTCAACCTTTTTGAGTCCACAGCTCTTTTAACCAACTACATTCTTTCTGCAACCCCCCTGTGGGGCTCAGGAACCCAGTTATGTCAACCCTTGCTTGCAGAGCTGGCAGCCTCTCACCTTTGCGGGATTTGAGATCTTTCCACAGGGCCTGCAAGATGGAGCTGTTCTGCCAGGCCTTTAGTCCGGGCCCATTCTGACCCCCTTCTTTCCATGAAACCCTGTATGTAAGTGGCTCCCTTGGCCCTTTCTATCGGCCCATATGGGACCAGCATGGGTGACTGGGTCTGGCAAATATTTAATATCCCTACCTTCATGGCTGTGATTCGTGGGTTGGCCACTTAATTTTATTTTGATTTTACTGTGATTTTGAGTTATGTTTTAATCAGTTGTTTGATTTTGTGTTTTTAATGTACAGTGGTATCTCGGTTTAAGTACTTAATTCATTCCAGAGGTCCGTTCTTAACCTGAAACTGTTCTTAACCTGAAGCACCACTTTAGCTAATGGGGCCTCCAGCTGCCGCCACGCTGCCGGAGCACGATTTCTGTTCTCATCCTGAAGCAAAGTTCTTAACCTGAGGTAATATTTCTGGGTTAGTGGAGTCTGTAACCTGAAGCATATGTAACCTGAAGCGTATGTAACCCGAGGTACCACTGTATTATATATCTGGTGTTAGCCGCCCTGACCCCAAGGACGGGGTATAAATAAATTATTATTATTATTATTATTATTATTATTATTATTATTATTATTATTACACCCTCCCTTGTGTATTGTTCACTCAGTCTCCTCTCCCCTCCCCTCTCCTACACCAGTGTGGTGTAGTGATTAAGAGCGGTAGACTCATAATCCGGTGAACCGGGTTCGTGTCTCCGCTCCTCCACATGCAGCTGTTGGGTGACCTTGGGCTAGTCACACTTCTTTGAAGTCTCTCAGCCCCACTCACCTCACAGAGTGTTTGTTGTGGGGGAGGAAGGGAAAGGAGAATGTTAGCCGCTTTGAGGCTCCTTCGGGAAGCGATAAAGCAGGATATCAAATCCAAACTCTTCTTTTTCTTCTCCTTGGGAGTCTTCCAGGCAGCTGCTGCTGCTGTCCCTGGTCTATGAGCTGTCTCCCCCCCCCCCCACACACACACATACTGCAAAGAGAGATGCCTTCCAGAGGCACCATTCATCTGTGGAACTTATAGCCAGGGCTGCTGCAATAAACAGTTGTGTAAGCCTTTGGGAGAAAGAGAAACAAAAGGGCATCAGAGCAAGGAGAGGAGCAAAGAGGGACAGAGGCCAGTGTCGCCCACGGTACCCCTGACCATCATTCAAGGCACCCCAGGGCGCCACAGCACACTGGTTGAAAGCCACTGCTCTAGAAGATCTTGCCTCCCCCACTAGATTCCCAGGGAGATCCCCAAGCCACAACTCTAGGTCCTGCACAAAGCAAGACAAACCTCAGTTCTTCCAGCTTCCAGCCTGAGGCAAAACTCTCTTTCGTTCACACATATTGCCACCCTTGGCCTATTGTTCTCTCTCCTAGAATGATGTGATATCCAGCCAGAAAAGATGGGGGAAAGGCCCATTCCTTTGTCTCCATGGCAACAGGGTACTCTTTGGACATGTGAATGGAAGTACTTAACTGGCCAGCTAAAGCCGTTGTCTTACAAAGAAGGTGGTCTGACCACACCTATAAGAGTATTTTGGTCTCTGCAGCTAGACCTCCCTAGCTATGTGCACAAAATGGCAACTCGTGTGTGTGCTGTAATACTGACCAGCAGGTGAACAATACAATCAACGCGACCGAATCGAGTGTACGAGATGAACTTTATAGGCACGTGGCAGTGCATGACTTGGGAAGAAATGACACTTCACATACAGAGGTGCACTTGAAATCTTGTTTCCCATCATCAGCCTTAAAACTTACATCTGGGCAACAATAAAAATGTGTTGCAAAACAAACTGAGAAGCCACAGCATTCCTTCCCAGAAGTTGAGCAAGGATTGCCCAAGAGAGTGCCAAAGCTGTGAGATGATAAAACTTACAGTACGCTGCAGAGGAAATGGTGTTTTAGAGATCCCGAATGAGTTGATTCTAATATGCAAAATTTGCAAGGCATCAGAGGCAACAGCTCAGTTGGTAGAGCACAAGAGTCTTAAATCTCAGGGTTGTGGGTTCAAGCCCCACGTTGTTGCACTGCAGGAAGTTGGACTAGATGATCCTCGTGGTCCCTTAAAGGTAAAGGTAAAGGGACCCCTGACCATTAGGTCCAGTCGTGACCGACTCTGGGGTTGCGGTGCTCATCTCGCTTTATTGGCCAAGGGAGCCGGCGTACAGCTTCCGGGTCATGTGGCCAGCATGACTAAGCAGCTTCTGGCGAACCAGAGCAGTGCACAGAAACACCGTTTACCTTCCCGCCAGAGCGGTACCTATTTATCTACTTGCACTTTGACATGCTTTCGAACTGCTAGGTTGGCAGGAGCAAGGACCGAGCAACGGGAGCTCACCCCGTTGTGGGGAATTGAACCACCGACCTTCTGATCGGCAAGTCCTAGGCGCTGTGGTTTAACCCACAGCAAAACTATGAATTTGCATCTGGTTCTATTACTGGATGACAGTTGTTATTGCTGATGTTTGTAACGTTTTAAAATGTAGGAGATCCTCATAGCACTATACAACACTCTGATTAAATACAACATATTGTTGCACGCCACCACAATCTCCAAGCAGTGCCAGATTCCAGGGATCCTGGGGTCCCGTTTCCTCAGAATGAGGGACAGTGGAGACTGTGGTGCCTTTAGGATATATGGTTTATTTACACACATATACAACCCAAGCCTACGATGGAGAGGTTCACAGCATTAACACAAGGTCTTGTTTCTCTCATGGCCATGCCCTTGATTTCCAGCAGAAATCAGGCATGTCTCTGACTCTCTGGCTTCTGCCTCCTTCTAGCTTCCAAATGCGAGCCTCTAGATCACATATCTCTACTCTCAGCTCTGGCCTTTGTCTTTCTAACTATTGGCAAAGAGCCACTTCCTTTGTTAGCTTAACAACCCATACTTAGGCTATCACCTCACCAGGAATTTGAATCCATGCTTAGATGCTACCACTTGCTGGATCCGGGGATTAGCAGGGTCTCAACATCCAGCCTACTTTCCCCATGGAAAACTTGCTGTTTACTGTTGAATTGGCACATTCATCAACTTGGGAAGATATTAAAATAAATTTGCAAATATGGAACATAATGAATCTTTCACTATTAGGCAGAGTGTCAACTATAAAAATGAATGTATTACCTAGAATGTTATTTTTGTTTCAAACAATTCCGGTGATTGGCAAGACAGATTGTTTCAACGTATGGCAAATATATATTTGGCAAGAGAAAAAACCGAGAATAAAATATAAAATATTGATAGATGCAAAAGAGAGAGGAGGTTTCTCTCTGCCAGATATCAGATTATACTATGAAGCTTCTAGGCTTTGTTGGCCGAAGGAATGGATGACATTGGAAAATTCACATATTCTAGAGTTAGAAGGTCATAGTAATATTTTTGGTTGGCATGCTCATTTATGGTATAAAAAGGTGAAAGTACATAAAGGATTTAAAAATCATATAATTTGGAAAAAATTATATAGCATATGGGATAAATACAAAAATCTATTAGAGGTAAAAACACCACTTTGGTGATCACTGTTGGAATCCTTTGGGAGACAAAGGATGAGCAAGTTTTTAGCGGCAGCTAAAAAAGCCAATGCAATTCTGGGCTGCATCAATAGGAGTCCAGAGGAGGGCAACCAAAATGGTCAAAGGCCTGGAAACGATGCCTTATGAGGAACGGCTAAGGGAGCTGGGCATGTTTAGCCTGGAGAAGAGGAGGTTAAGGGGTGATATGATAGCCATGTTCAAATATATAAAAGGATGTCACATAGAGGAGGGAGAAAGGTTGTTTTCTGCTGCTCCAGAGAAGCGGACACGGAGCAATGGATCCAAACTACAAGAAAGAAGATTCCACCTAAACATTAGGAAGAACTTCCTGACAGTAAGAGCTGTTTGACAGCGGAATTTGCTGCCAAGGAGTGTGGTGGAGTCTCCTTCTTTGGAGGTCTTTAAGCAGAGGCTTGACAACCATATGTCAGGAGTGCTCTGATGGTGTTTCCTGCTTGGCAGGGGGTTGGACTCGATGGCCCTTGTGGTCTCTTCCAACTCTATGATTCTATGATTCTATGAAAATCCTCAGTGATACATTGGGCAATAGATATTGGTCTTAATATAGACATGGAAGCATGGGAAAGATTGTGGAAAACGGATATGAAATTTACAGCATGTTATGTTTAAGAGAAAATTATATGAAAATGATATATCGATGGTATCTAACACTGAGTAAATTGGCAAAAATGTATAAATCCATATCAAATAAGTGCTGGAAATGTAAAGAGAAAGAAGGTTCTTTTTATCATATGTGGTGGTCTTACAGTAAAGTTAAAGCTCACTGGGAAACGATATATAATGAAAAAGATGTTTAAAATAATGTTTGTAAAAACAACATCCAGAAGCTTTCCATTTGGGAAATATAGGGACAGAACTACCCAAACTGTGTGGAAATTTATTCATGTATGTGACTACAGTGGCAAGAATGTTACTCACCCAAAAATGGAAAGAAGCAGAAGTCCCAGCAAAAGAAGAATGGATACAGAAACTTATGGAATATGCAGAGATGGCGAAACTTACTGGAAAAATAAGAAATCAAGATAACAAACTTTTTATAAAAGAATTGAAATGGTTTATTGAATATTTACAAGTAAACTGTAAAAAGATAAGAACATTGGCAGGATTATTGTAATAACCTGCAGTTTCATAAGAGTATATATTTAAAGTAGAAGAATAAATGAGCAAATTAAGGTATATAAAAATTATTATTATTACTGTATATTAATTTATTATGGGTGGCACCCAACGGAATAATAATAATAATAATAATAATAATAATAATAATAATAATAATGCAATAAAATATAAAACATTAAAAATTTTGCAATACAGGGCTGCCTTCAGATGTCTTCTAAAGGTCAGATAGTCATTTAATTCCTTGACATTTGATGGGAGGGCATTCCACAGGGTGGGCGCCACTATCAAGAAGGCCCTCTGCCTGCATAAATTCGATATGCAGAAAATATTAAAAATAAATTTAAGGAACCACAGAAAGAGGGGGAAAGGTCAAGTTTTTAAATGCTAAAGTGATTATAAAACTATTGAAATGTATAAAATTGAAAATCATAAAATAATGTTTATTTTTTAAAAAAATGAATTGGCACGTCCAATTGGCAGTTTGACATTTGTTCCAATTTAGTGGCAAACAGCTAGGAAACTGGCAAGGTAGCAAGAAAGCCCCTTGGACACATGGCTAGAAAGTCCTGAATTTCTGCGCATTTATAAAGCCAAGGTGAGGAATGCCTCTGTTCAGGCCTGTGTACTTCATACGCCGTGGACTATATTTTTGTGGGTTTCCCAGCAGCCACTGCTGTTCTGTTTCAGCAAGTAAAGTCTCATCAAACATCACAATAGTGTGCTTATTGAAGTAATCCACCAAAAGTGAAACTATATATTTGTAAATACTATCTATTGATTGATTGATTGATTGATTGATTGATTGATCTATCTATCCATAAGTTACATAAATGCTGCACCCAGGAACTTCCGCACAGCTCAAAAAAGCATTCTGAGTGGTAGCTTTCCATTCTGCCAAGAGGTTAATTACTTCCTGGTATTGTGATACCAAAGCTTAACCTTTATTACATAAATGGATTATGGGATTTTCTCGCTCTCTCTTTATAAGATACTAATTGTTTTCAACAGACAATTTCGAAAATATATGGAAGAGTGCCAGAGAGGTAAACCTAGAAGGATTTTGCAAGGTGGTTGTTTTGCTTGTTTGCTTGCTTTTTAGACTGGTGGGAAGAGAAGCTAATAAGGATATCACAACATATTGGAATCAGCAAGGCTTCATTTTTTAAGAATGGAAACATCACAACAACCCTTGGTTACATAACAGGAATGCAGAGGTGGAGTCAGAACTCCAAAAAGAAACTCCAAAAACCTCTCAGCAGAGCATTTCCAAGGATCGTGCAAATGGCTTTCACCGAGAAAGACTTCTATGCTGGACATTTCAATCCAAAAGACTATTTGGACACCTATTACACCTTCAGCTCTGCAAAAGAACATGAGAATGGCTTTCTGATTTTCTATCTGAAAAATCTCCACCAGGCATTCATTTTAGGTAAGTGCTGGTGTATTTCATGGGTTCCAGAGCAGTCGCCACACTGGGTTGCCTGGAAAGAGATCCCCAAAAGGGATATGAATGATCCATTTGATTATGTCAGCCTCTAAGGTGGCCCATGGTGGGGGAGACCTTTAATACCAGTTGAATCTATAGCAGTGGTAGCTTTCCAGCTCCCGTTAGCCCTGGCCAGCATGTGTCAATGCTCAGGGGAATGATAGGAGTTGTGGTTCAGCAACATTTAGAGGGCTGCAGGTTGGAATGGGCAAGCCTGTCATCTGTTGTTTCTCATTCTTCCAGGATTAAGTCCAGTTCCCCACATTTCCATTTTCCAGTCTGTAGGGGGAATAATTACATCTGCACAGAAATGCATCAGCATTTTAGTACTGATTTAACTGCATAATTCTGTGTGCAATTTTTGCATAATACACAGATTTTTTGCAAAGCAGTCTTTGCTAATACAATGCATTTCAAAAAAATATTGTTTTAGCTAAGATATAAACTTTTATGCACATTTTACCCTGCTATATGTATTTCTGAGCCCATTCCTAGAACTACACTGCAAAATTCAGAGATGTGTGAATTTTGAAAGCTAGCTGTGCGTCAATTCATATATTGTTTTGAAAAGAGCAGATTAGGCAGGTTTGCCTATCAATGCAAATAGAATTGAATTTCTCACTCCCCCCCATTAGCACAGGTTAGCCACCCTTGATCTATAGGGTTCAGCAGCAATTTTGAAACACCGTGAAAAAATTCCCCTGCTGATATTCACATATAACGTTTTTGACGAAATGTGAAATGACTAGGCCAAGCTGTTGTTGTCTAAGCATCATGGCTGACATTGGAACATATGTGTTATTGGGTTGATGCCATGCAGATGACATAAAAGGGGACACCCTGATTGATATTGGAAGTGGACCGACCATCTACCAGTTCCTCTCAGCTTGTGAGTCCTTTCGAGAAATCGTCGCCACAGATTATTGTGAACAGAACTGGGAGGAGATGCAACGATGGCTAAGGAAGGAGCCAGGAGCTTTCGACTGGAGCCCAGTGGTGAAATATGTGTGCGAGCTGGAGGGTAACAGGTATGGAGAATTTGATGGGTTGCTTCCAACATAGATAAAAACATAATAAAACATTAAACATTTCAAAAACTTCCCAATACAAGACTGCCTTCAGAAGTCTTCTAAAGGTTATACAGTTACTTATCTCCTTGGCTCAGGGGTTGCATAACTCCATACCCTCCAACATCTCTCCAAAGAAAATAGGGACATCCTAAGGAAAAGCGGGACATTCTGGGATCAAATCTATAACTGGGATGGCTTCTGTAAATCTGGGACTGTCCCTGGAAGGGGACACTTGGGGGGTCCAGCATTGTGGGCCGCAGGAATCTTTTCACATTCATCTTGCATTCTCCCTTAGGGAAAAGTGGGAAGAGAAGGAAGAGAAGGTCCGAAGAGCCATCAAGCAGATACTGAAATGTGATGTGACCCAGCCAAGCCCATTGGGCCCTGTGTCTCTGCCTCCCGCAGACTGCTTGCTGTCCTCCTTGTGCCTGGAAGGGGCCTGCAAAGACCTGCCCACCTTCCGCTCTGCTCTCAAGAACATCAGTTCCCTTGTCAAACCAGGGGGGCACCTCGTCTTATGCTCCATCCTAGAAGAAACCTACTACAAGGTGGGCCAGCGGCCCTTCTCCTGCCTCTACTTGGAGCGGGCATCTGTGGAGGAAGCCCTCAAGGGGGCAGGCTTTGCTGTCAAGTGGCTCAAGGAGACCAAGATCAACTTGCCGCTCTCTGTGACGGACGCGAAGGCGGTCTGCGTTGCAGTGGCCCAGAAATGCCAGAATTGAAGTAAAGAGCACTGAAAGAAAAGCAGGGCAAAGCAGGAAATATTTTGTGGTGAAATTTGTAAAAAAGTATTCGTTATTTCTTTAGAACTTTTATTTATGCGACAACAGCAGCTAAAATATTATATGCACAGAAATGGAAAGAAGAGAATGTTCCACCGAAGGAGGAGTAGCTTTTAGATTTAATGGACTATGCAGAAATGACAATGCTGACAGCGAAATTAAGAGATCAAGATGATGAACTTTTTATAGAAGAATGGAAGCCTTTCATGGACTATTTAGAAAAAGATTACACTCAAATGAAATTGCGGGCAGGATTTGAGATTAAATAAATTATAGTATATGCTTTGATAGTGTAGCAGGAACCCCCCCACCCCAATCATTCTGTTTGTACAAACTTCACACACACACTCACTCACACATTACATACGCCACATTTCTGTTATAAATTCATAGAAAAATCAACCATACATCAGATTTGAACTGTTCCATTTTTATTTTACTCCATATGAAAAGGACTATCAAAGGGGGGTGGCTTGGTTCTGGTCAGCCATAATCCCTTCACCATCCCAGCACATCCACAGGAGCCCTGCCCAGTTGCTATGCCAACCCTGATGATCCCAGACAGAAGACAATCAAAATCACAAAGAACTTGCATATGGGAGTGGATTCAGCATGGACTGAAACAAAGGACAATGATCAGATCTTCCCTCTGAGGGCAGGAAACTGCAAACTCCCCTTTGTCTCCTGGAGGTGACTCATGGGGAGGGGGAAGGCCAGGTGACAGGACACTCAGGTTACCACCACAACTCCTCCCTCAACCCCTCCTTTCTGTAATGTATGCATGATGTTTCTGGGGGTGGGCTTGACCTAGAGGATGGGAATTTCAAAAGTTTTTATAAGGTCTTGCACACCATCTTTCTGGGTCTTTCCTCTCTCCTGCAAGTGAGGGGAACACCCTGTTGCAACAGTTCAATAAAGGCCAAGCCTACAGGCTGCTGTTTTGCTCCAAGTTATCCTGGTTGGTGTCTTTGTTTTTGTCCAAGGGAGCCCTCGGATTTTTCCGTTAACAATAGAGAGTCTACATGTCAAGAGTTGTAAAAAAGTTAAAACAGAGTGTGAAAAGACCTTGTTGGGAGAATTTGTTTACTCAGATTGTAAGTGTCAAGAATGTTTGCACAGAAAGAACTCAGCTTTGAGTTTGCCTGGCAGCCAGTAGGCACCCTATTCTTCCTGCTGAATCAGGCATCTAATTCTGATCATGCAGACATTTTTTTCCTCCGAGAACCTGAATTAGTCTTCATCCACACTTCCACTTTTCCCACCACTTCTCTCTCCCCTCCCCCCGAAAAGTTGCTGTTTACTGCTGAATTCGATCATTGCTTCTCCTGCAGATTAGCGTTTGTTCTGATTCAGTAGTAAACAGCAAGGAATGTGGCAAGGCAAGTGGAAAACCTCTTAGAGCACAGGCTTAGAAAACGACAGAATAAGTGGAAATGTGGACAAGCCCTGTGTAATTTATAGGCCTGTAGACTCCATTTTGCATGCCCTCCAACATTTCTCCGATGAAAATAGGGACGTCCAATTGCATATTGAGAATTTTACTATTTATACCCCATACATCTTATTGCTGCACTCTGGGCAGCTACCAACATATATAAAAACATAATAAAACATTAAACATTTTTTTAAAAACTTCCCTATACAGTGGTACCTCCGGTTGTGGATGGGATCCATTCCAGAGGTCTGGTCAGATCCCGAGGTTTCTGCAACCTGAGGACTGCTTCTGCGCATGTGCGCACAGCAAAACCCGGTAAAATACTTCTGGGTTTGCCACACACACATCCCGAAGTTTACGTAACCAGAGGGTTACGTAAATGGAGGTACGACTGTACAGAATTGCCTTCAGATGGCTGAGTGGTCAGATAACTCCATACTCTCTAACATTTCTCCAATGAAAATAGGGACATCCTAAGGAAAAGGGGGACATTCCGGGATGAAATCAGAAACTAGGACAAATTCTCTAAATCAGGGACGTCTCTGGAAAATAGGGATAGTTGGAGGGTCTGATTTTGTGGAGTCCCCAGCAGCAGCTGCTGTTCTGTTTCACCAAGTAAAGTCACATCAAATATCACAATGGTGTGTTTATTGAAGAAATCCATCACAAGTTAAGCTATATCTAGAACTATACCAGCTGTGAGCTGCTTCCGAAGGAAAACAGACGTACATAAATGCTGCACCCTGGAATTGCCACACAGCTCAAAGAAGCAGGGCCAGTATAACATTAGGCAAATAAGTTAATTATTTCCAGGTATTGTGATCCCAAAGTTTAAGTGTTTTTACACAAAGGGACGTTGGGATTTTCTCTCTCCGTTTCCAAGATAATAATTGTTTGCAACAGATAATTTCTCAGACATAGGGGAGAAAAGTTTAGCTTACGAAAGATGTCCCAGAGGTAAACCTAGAAGATATTTAAAAGGTATTTGCTTGTTTGCTTGGTTTTTAGAGGGGCAGGAAAGACCGGATAGGCTGGAATTCTGGTGACTTCATTAAAAAAGATGAAGAAGAAGAAAAACCCCCTAATGACCCTAGATAGCATAATAGGAACGCAAAGGAGGAGTCAGTAAACAAAACTCCCTATAAACACTCCAAAAACCGAGCAGGTTTTCAAGGATCGTGCAAATGGCTTTCACCGAGAAAGACTTCTATGCTGCACATTTCAGTCCAAAAGACTATTTGGACACCTATTACACCTTCAGCTCTGGAAAAGAAGATGAGAATGGCTTTTTGATTTTCTATCTGAAAAATCTCCACCAGGCATTCATTTTAGGTAAGTCTTGGTGTATTTCATGGGTTCCAGAGCTGTCGCCACACTGGGTTGCCTGGAAAGAGATCCCCAAAAGGGACATGAATGATCCATTTGATTATGTCAGCCTCTAAGGTGGCCCTGGTGGGGGAGACCTTTAATACCAGTTGAATCTATAGCAGTGGTAGCTTTCCAGCTCCCCTTAGCCCTGGCCAGCATGTGTCAATGCTCAGGGGAATGATAGGAGTTGTGGTTCAGCAACATTTAGAGGGCTGCAGGTTGGAATGGGCAAGCCTGTCATCTGTTGTTTCTCATTCTTCCAGGATTAAGTCCAGTTCCCCACATTTCCATTTTCCAGTCTGTAGGGGGAATAATTACATCTGCACAGAAATGCATCAGCATTTTAGTACTGATTTAACTGCATAATTCTGTGTGCAATTTTTGCATAATACACAGATTTTTTGCAAAGCAGTCTTTGCTAATACAATGCATTTCAAAAAAATATTGTTTTAGCTAAGATATAAACTTTTATGCACATTTTACCCTGCTATATGTATTTCTGAGCCCATTCCTAGAACTACACTGCAAAATTCAGAGATGTGTGAATTTTGAAAGCTAGCTGTACGTCAATTCATATATTGTTTTGAAAAGAGCAGATTAGGCAGGTTTGCCTATCAATGCAAATAGAATTTAATTTCTCCCTCCCCCCATTAGCACAGGTTAGCCACCCTTGATCTATAGGGTTCAGCAGCAATTTTGAAACACCGTGAAAAAATTCCCCTGCTGATATTCACATATAATGTTTTTGACGAAATGTGAAATGACCAGGCCAAGCTGTTGTTGTCTAAGCATCATGGCTGACATTGGAACATATGTGTTATTGGGTTGATGCCATGCAGATGACATAAAAGGGGACACCCTGATTGATATTGGAAGTGGACCGACCATCTACCAGTTCCTCTCAGCTTGTGAGTCCTTTCGAGAAATCGTCGCCACAGATTATTCTGAACAGAACTGGGAGGAGATGCAACGATGGCTAAGGAAGGAGCCAGGAGCTTTCGACTGGAGCCCGGTGGTGAAATATGTGTGCGAGCTGGAGGGTAACAGGTATGGAGAATTTGATGGGTTGCTTCCAACATAGATAAAAACATAATAAAACATTAAACATTTCAAAAACTTCCCAATACAAGACTGCCTTCAGAAGTCTTCTAAAGGTTATACAGTTACTTATCTCCTTGGCTCAGGGGTTGCATAACTCCATACCCTCCAAAATTTCTCCAAAGAAATTAGGGACATCCTAAGGAAAAGCGGGACATTCTGGGATCAAATCAATAACTGGGATGGCTTCTGTAAATCTGGGACTGTCCCTGGAAGTTAGGGACACTTGGGGGGTCCGGCATCGTGGGGCGTGGGAATCTTTTCACATTCATCTTGCATTCTCCCTTAGGGAAAAGTGGGAAGAGAAGGAAGAGAAGGTCCGAAGAGCCATCAAGCAGATACTGAAATGTGATGTGACCCAGCCAAGCCCATTGGGCCCTGTGTCTCTGCCTCCCGCAGACTGCTTGCTGTCCTCCTTGTGCCTGGAATCGGCCTGCAAAGACCTGCCCACCTTCCGCTCTGCTCTCAAGAACATCAGCTCCCTTGTCAAACCAGGGGGGCACCTCATCTTATGCTCCATCCTAGAAGAAACCTACTACAAGGTGGGCCAGCGGCCCTTCTCCTGCCTCTACTTGGAGCGGGCATCTGTGGAGGAAGCCCTCAAGGGGGCAGGCTTTGCTGTCAAGTGGCTCAAGGAGACCAAGATCAACTTGCCACTCTCTGTGACGGACGCGAAGGCGGTCTGCGTTGCAGTGGCCCAGAAATGCCAGAATTGAAGTAAAGAGCACTGAAAGAAAAGCAGGGCAAAGCAGGAAATATTTTGTGGTGGAATTTGTAAAAAATATTAGTTTTTTCTTTAGAAATTTTATGTATGTGACAACAGCAGCTAAAATATATGCACAGAAATGGAAAGAAGAGAAGGTTCCACCGAAGGAGGAGTGGCTTTTACATTTAATGGACTATGCAGAAATGGCAATGCTGACAGCAAAATTAAGAGACAGATACGATGAACTTTTTATAGAAGAATGGAAGCCTTTTGTGGACTATTTAGGAAAAGATTACACTCAAATGAATTGCGGGCAGGATTGGAGATTAAATAAATTATAGTATATGCTTTGATAGAGAGTCTACATGTCAAGAGTTGTAAAAACAGTAAAACAGAGTGTGAAAAGACCTTGTTGGGAGAATCTGTTTACTCAGTCTGTAAGTGTCCAGAATGTTTGCACAGGAAGAACTCAGCTTTGAGTTTGCCTGACAGCCAGTAGGCACCCTATTATTCCTGCTGAATCAGGCATCTAATTCTGACCATGCAGACATTTTTCTCCTCCAAGAACATGAATTAGGGTTCATCCACACTTCCACTTTTCCTGCCTCCCCCCCCCCCAGGAAAAGTTGCTGTTTACTGCTGAATTGGATCATTGCTTCTCCTGCAGATTGGCCTTTGTAGTAGTAAACAGCAAAGAAAGTGGCAAGGCAAGTGGAAAACCTCTTAGAGCACATGCTTAGAATACCACAGAGTACAGTGGTGCCCCGCAAGACGAAAAACTCGCTAGACAAAAGGGTTTTGCGGTTTTTGAGCTGCTTCGCAAGACGAAAACGTCTTGCAAGTTTGTTTCCTTTTTCTTAACACCCTTAATACAGTTGCGACTCGACTTCAAGGAGCAACTCATAGAATGCGGTGTGGTAGCCTTTTTGAGGTTTTTGGTGATTTTTGAAGCTTTTCCAAAACTTTTCTGACACCGTGCTTCGCAAGACGAAAAATTCGCTAGATGAAAAAACTCGCGGAACGAATTAATTTCGTCTTGCAAGGCACCACTGTAAGTGGAAATGTGGACAAGCCCAAATTTCTACACATGTGTAAAACTAAGGTGAGGAAATGCCTCTGTATAGACCTGTGCAATTTATAGGCCTGTGGACTCCATTTTGCACGCCCTCCAACATTTTTCTGATGAAAATAGGGAGGTCCAATTGCATAATGAGAATGTTACTATTTATACCCCATACATCTTACTGGGTTGACCCAGCCACTCTGGGCAGCTACCAACATATATAGAAAAATAATAAACATTAAACATTTTTTTAAAAACTTCCCTATACAGTGGTACCTCCGGTTGGGGACGGGATCCGTTCCAGAGGTCCGGTCGGATCCCGAGGTTTCTGCAACCTGAGGACCGCTTCTGCGCATGTGCACACAGCAAAACCCGGTAAAATACTTCTGGGTTTGCCGCACACGCATCCCGAAGTTTACGTAACCACCAGAGGGTTACGTAAATGGAGGTACGACTGTACAGAATTGCCTTCAGATGGCTGAGTGGTCAGATAACTCCATACTCTCCAACATTTCTCCAATGAAAATAGGGACATCCTAAGGAAAAGTGGGACATTCCGGGATGAAATCAGAAACTAGGACAAATTCTCTAAATCAGGGACGTCTCTGGAAAATAGGGATAGTTGGAGGGTCTGATTTTGTGGAGTCCCCAGCAGCAGCTGCTGTTCTGTTTCACCAAGTAAAGTCACATCAAATATCACAATGGTGTGTTTATTGAAGAAATCCATCACAAGTTAAGCTATATCTAGAACTATACCAGCTGTGAGCTGCTTCCGAAGGAAAACAGACGTACATAAATGCTGCACCCTGGAATTGCCACACAGCTCAAAGAAGCAGGGCCAGTATAACATTAGGCAAATAAGTTAATTATTTCCAGGTATTGTGATCCCAAAGTTTAAGTGTTTTTACACAAAGGGACGTTGGGATTTTCTCTCTCCATTTCCAAGATAATAATTGTTTGCAACAGATAATTTCTCAGACATAGGGGAGAAAAGGTTAGCTTACGAAAGATGTCCCAGAGGTAAACCTAGAAGATATTTAAAAGGTATTTGCTTGTTTGCTTGGTTTTTAGAGGGGCAGGAAAGACCGGATAGGCTGGAATTCTGGTGACTTCATTAAAAAAGAAGAAGAAGAAGAAAACCCCCCTAATGACCCTAGATAGCATAATAGGAATGCAAAGGAGGAGCCAGTAAACAAAACTCCCTATAAACACTCCAAAAACCGAACAGGTTTTCAAGGATCGTGCAAATGGCTTTCACCGACAAAGAGTTCTATGCTGCACATTTCAATCCAAAAGAATATTTGGACACCTTTTACAACTTCAGCTCTGGAAAAGAAAACAAGAATGCCTTTTTGTTTTTCTTTCTGAACAATCTCCACCAGGCATTCACTTTAGGTAAGTGCTGGTGTATTTCATGGGCTCCAGAGCTGTCACAAAACTGGGTTGCCTGGAAAGAGATTCCCTGAAAGGGATATGAATGATCAATTTGATTATGTCCACAGTTGCCAGCCTCTAAGGTGGCCTGTGGTGGGAGAGACCTTTAATACCAGTTGGATCTATAGTGGTTGTAGCTTTCCAGCTCCCATTAGCCCCGGCCAGCATGCGTCAGTGCTCAGGGGAATGATAGGAGTTGTGGTTCAGCAACATTTAGAGCGCTGCAAGTCGAAATGAGCAAACCTGCCATTTGTTGTTTCTCATTCTTCCAGCCTTAAGTTCCGTTCCCCACATTTCCACATTCCAATTTGCAGGGGGAATAATTAAGTTCTTATGAAAATGCATTAGCATTTTAGTGCAAACGTCTCCTAACAGACAGAATTCTGTGTGCAATTTTTGTATAATACATGGATTTTTGCAAAGCAGTTTTCCCTGATACCTTTCAAATATTGTTTCATAAAGACATGAACTTTTATGCACACTTTACCCTGCTATGTCTATTTTTGTACCCATGTCTTGACTGTAGATCTACACTGCAAAATTCAGAGATGTGTGAATTTTGAAAGCTACCTGTGCATCACTTCATATATTGTTTTGAAAAGAGGTTAGGCAGGTTTGCCTACCAATACAAATAGAATTGATTTTCTGTCTTCCCCCATTAGCACAGGTTAGCCACCCTTGATCTATAGTGATTCAGCAACAGTTTTGAAACACTGTGAAAGCTTTCCCTTCTAATATTCACATATAAAGTTGTTGACTAAATGTGAAATGACCAAGCAAGGCTGTTGTTCTCCAAGAATCATGGCTGAAATCTGAACAAATGGGTTAATGGGTTAATTCCATGCAGATGACATAAAAGGTGACACCCTGATTGATATTGGAAGTGGACCGACCATCTACCAGTTCCTCTCGGCTTGTGAGTCCTTCCGAGAAATTGTCGCCACAGATTATTGCGATCAGAACAGGGAGGAGATGCAACGATGGCTAAGGAAGGAGCCAGGAGCTTTCGACTGGAGCCCGGTGGTGAAATATGTGTGCGAGCTGGAGGGTAACAGGTATGGAGAATTTTCTGGCATGGGACATTGAAGGTGGAATTTTAAGACTCCTCGGCACTCAGATACCCTCTGGAAGGAAGGTTGGTACAGCCATCACAGGTTCTTGTAGACCGTAAATGAAAGAAGCAGCAATCAGGCACTGTAGTTTAGTTTCCTCAGTTGGTTTACGTGAGCACAGCAGCACAGCACCTTTACTGATCCAACGTCTAATAGGAAAATAACATCTGCAAATTTCAGCCAGGCACATACAGAGTAAATTGCACCTTGCTTGTAACTTGTAGGACACTGGCTCACCCTTTGAGATCCATGGCAACCAGGAATTATTCACACATTCAGCTGAGGATGTGGAGCGATCCTGAGATGTGCCTGGCTGGAATTAGGAACATCTGAGGACAGGGGTTGGGCATTGTGGGGTGCAAGGATCTTGTCATGTTCATCTTTCATTCTTCCCCAGGGAAAAGTGGGAAGAAAAGGAAGAAAAGGTCCGAAGAGCCATTAAGCAGGTACTGAAATGCGACGTGACCCAGGCCAGCCCATTGGGCCCTGTGGCTCTGCCTCCCGCAGACTGCTTGCTGTCCTCCTTGTGCCTGGAAGCAGCCTGCAAAGACCTGCCCACCTACCGCTCTGCTCTGAAGAACATCAGCTCCCTTGTCAAACCAGGGGGGCACCTCATCTTAGGCTCCGTCCTAAAAGAAACCTACTACAAGGTGGGCCAGCAGCCCTTCTCCTGCCTCTACTTGGAGTGGGCATCTGCGGAGGAAGCCCTCAAGGAGGCAGGCTTTGCTGTCAAATTGTTCAAGGAGACCAAGATCGATTTGCCACTATCTGAGACAGACGCAAAGGCATTCGGCATTGTGGTGGCCCAAAAATGCCAGAGCTGAAGGGAAGACCACTGAAAGAATAACAGGGTGAAGCAGGAGGGGTTTTTTTTGGGGGGGTGAGGGTATATTTTGTTCTGGAGATTAGTTATTTCTGTAGAAAGTCTATGTATGTGATAACAGCATCTAGAATATTACAGGCACAGAAATGGAAAGAAGAGAAGGTTCCACTGAAGGAGGAGTGACTTTTAAAATTAATGGGCTATGCAGAAATTAGATTTGCCATACATCCAGAATTTCCCAGACATATCTGGAATACTGCAGTCAGAAATAGTGCCTGGGAAGAAATTGGAGAAATGTCTGGGAAAATCAGGACGTATGGCTGCCCATGTCGGCAGTGCGCTTTTTGCTGATTTTCCTTAAAAATAGCTCAGAAATGGCCAAATTTTTTTTGGAAATATGGCAACCCTAGCAGGATTGGCAATGCCGAAAGGGAAATTAAGAGATCAAAATGATGAACTTTTTATAGAAGAATGGAAGCCTTTCATGGATTATTTAGAAAAAAAAATATTACAGTCAAATGAAATCGTGGGCAGGATTCAAGATAAAATCAGCAGAATAAAAATGACAAATAATTGTAATAGAGAAACCTTTTGTAATAGATAACGATATAACGCAATAGAAAAGGTTTGAGTAAAAACACTGAGGAGCTGAGAGAGGGAAGTCAGCTTATGAAATAATGTAATTATTTGATTTGAAGGTTATTGTAAAAATGTTTGAAAAAATTAATAAAAGAATTGTATGTTAAAAGAAGGAAAAGAAAGCCACCCAGCCCAGGACAGGAATTAGAAGCCACATATGTCCTACCTCAGGCTTACAAGCCAAAGCAGGGGTGGAGATCCTGTGGCTCCCCATTCAGATTTTGTTGGACTACAGTTCCCATCAGGCCCATCAAGCATGACCAAAGGTCAGGGCTTGTGGGAGTTGTAGTCCAGCACCATCTAGAGCAGCGGTAGCCAAAATTTTGGAACCAATGGGCACATATCAATGGGAGTGCTGGGGGTACTAGTCACAAAATGGCTACCATGTGGGAGTGTGGCATAGCAAAAAATTTAGAGCCGACAACTTTATGCTTACAGTGGGAAGTTAGCTATGTTGTGCCAGTCCTGATTGTGGAGATCACACAACAATTATCTCCCTCTCTCTCCCTCCTCACCCACACATTGATGTCATTGCTGTCCAACAATAACAGTACGAGGAAAAATATACGTGCTGGCCACATCAAACTCATTTCACAGAAATTCCCTAGAAGGTATCTGCACATTTAGCCCCATAACTTTCTTTCAAGAAAAGAAAGCTCAGAAGTTGGGTCACCTTTCCTGGGGTACCAATGAAAGCCTTTACAGATGCCATGGCACCCATGGGTGCTGGGTTGGTGACCCAGGGTTTAGAGAACCCCAGGGTTCCCTGACCTAAAGTGGTCAAATCAATGAAATCAATGTTCATAAGTACCCAGGGTGTCCACACAGCATCTTTTGCACCGGGCCCCAAACTTGAAAAAGCTTTTTTGTTTTGTTTTTAAGCCAAACTTGGCTTACCAATAGCTGGGCCTGCTGCAAAACTTTGTGTCTGTTGTTGGGACTCCTACCCACTGACCTTCACTCATTCAGAGGCCTAAACCTGTATCTGTTAAGTTGTGGGTGAACATATCAGACGACACAGCGATTCTTCAAACAGCTCTTGTTTATTCACAGGCCAGAACAGAACTGAGCTGAAGGGTTCAGCCAACCTGCTTATATAGAGCTCAACTACAAAGCAACAGTAACAACTTTCTGTAACTATTCAACCACTGAACGTCACTTTCAATTCCTTATTTGCATATGTGGACCTGAGTGAAAACTATCTACAGTATCCCCCTGCTGGCCCAGGGTCAGAACTTCAGTACATAACAGTATCTACACTTAAAAATTTAGCACAGGGAAAGGTGTGTCATTTAAATGCCCTGCAATGCCCCTGGCAGGGAGTGAAAGGCACTCTGCACATCCACAGAGGTACTCTCTTCTTCCTTGACCTCTGTGCATCAGGGCTCAAGGCTGACGCTGAAGACAGATCAAGGAGCTGAGCTGCAATGAGGACGTGTCGCACAGGGAAAGCCCTGCCTGGCTGTTGTCAGGAGATGATGTCCTCACTTTGCCCATCTTTGCACTCGGGAGGACAGAAGTGGTGGCTCCTCCTTGGTGGAGAAGAGCTGAGCTAAGCAACGGGGACAGTGGTTGCCATGTGGTTTTCATCTGCAGCGCTAGGTGGAGCTGAATTGGATCTGGAGGGGTGTTGAGCTGCCAGATTCATAGCATAATATTTTTCTTTGCAAAGCATCCAGAGGCCAGCGTCCCCTGGGCTGAGGCCCCCTGTCCTGATGAGTTCCTGGAAGCGCAATTTGTGCTTGCACAATAAAAATGTTTATGGTACCCCTTCTAGACTGAACACAGACGTGGATCTGAAACTATGGCTTCCGCAATTTGTTTTTCTTTAATATCTGCTCCTGCGTGGGAGTAGTGCTTTGCTAAGCCTGGTTTTGATTTTCAGGCTTACTGCTTCCTAGGGAGCATTCATCCATCAGGCAAGAAGCTCTTAAAGCATCAACAGAAATCAAAACCCAGAAGCGGCATTTGCATGTAGTTTTGTCGTGCAATAATACTGAGGGATGGGGACGCTCTATGGTCAGAATAAATTACAGTACATTGTTGTGCCCATACTTCCAACATTTCTCCAATGAAAATAGGGACGTCCTATTCCATAGTAGTAGTAGCAGCAGCAGCAGTAGTAATAATAATTATTATATTATTTATATACCACCCATTAAACATTAAAAAATATTCCTATACAGGGCTGCCTTCAGATGTCACCTAAAGGTCGTATAAAATTACTTACTTCCTTGGCTCAGGGGGTCACATAACTCCGTACCCTCCAACATTTCTCCCATGAAAATAGGATTCAGAATGCGGCAGTCTGATTGGTCCTAGAACAATAGGATCTAGAATGCAGCAGTCTGATTGGTCCGCAGGAGCCACGCAATCCAACTCCAGGTGGAAGTGAATCCGCAACCTGATTGGCCTACAGGAGAATCCCAGAATTAGCCAATCACGTGGGGCCCATTGTGTAAATAATGTATATAAAGCAGACATTTTGGGGGAACTTCCATTCCTCACTACTATGAGCTGAATAAGGAGCATGAAATCCACACTCGACTCCGAGTATATTTCAGGGGGACTCTGGCCATGTTCAGCTGAACACACCTTAGAGTCCCTTGCGCCCTTGGCAAGGAGCTGTATAGACATCACCCTGAAAAAAAAATCACTTTACACAATAGCCACTTTAGAAATTACAGTGGTACCTTGGGTTAAGGACTTAATTCGTTCCGGAGGTCCATACTTAACCTGAAACTTTTCTTAACCTGAAGCATCACTTTAGCTAATGGGGCCTCCTGCTGCCCCCACACCGCCAAAGCACGATTTCTGTTCTCATCCTGAAGCAAAGTTCTTAACCTGAAGCACTATTTCTGGGTTAGCGGAGTCTGTAACCTGAAGCGTATGTAACTCGAGGTACCACTGTACTACATTTTGTGAGATCCAACTGCTTCAAAGCCTCCAGAGTGAGGGCAAGGCGAGGAGGAAGGGCGAAAAAAACCTGCATGCCTTTGTGCCATGGTGCAAGAAGGATGGGACGTTTGATCTCTTTGTGGTGCAGATCCACACATATATATGTCATAGACTCCATAGTCTCCAGCGGTCTGCCTTCATACCACCTTGACATTTCTTCTACTGCTCAGCTCCCAACTCTTGTGTAAACTCATGGCCTTGCACAAATAACTGGAGACAGCTTTCTGGGTGATTTTTGCATACACTTTGCACCCCTGGCGAGACCCTCCAGCCCCTAGGTATTGGATATTGGATAGCTTTAGCATCCTCAGGAATCAAACGTTTTGTAAGAAATGTATATTTCTTTGTGCAGGGCCCTGGTGAGCGAAGAAAAAAGTAGGTAAAGTTCGTTGCTTACTTACAATTCTCAGTCGTTTATCCAAGTGCAACTTTGTCAGTCTCCCCCTTAGGAGTTGATTTGGGGGTGTTCGGTCACTTCAGTCATTTTTGGCTGTTCCTTCTTCTTTCCTTCAGCAGTTGGTTCAAAAGCATATATATCAGATATAAATCCTGTTCAGTAAGGCTTGCTCCCTATAATCTCTTGTAAACTTGTAAACGGTCGCAGAATCATCGGGAGCATTTACCTGCGCTAGATAGGCTAGAACATTCACCTGCTGCTCCTCTGGCTTCTCCTGGCCACACAGGAAACTGCTGTCTTTCTCACAGGCTGTGATGGCCTGGAAGTCTGATTCAGAGGCTGAACCGGAGGAACCCCAGCCTGCACAGGAGTCCCCGCCTTCAAGGCCCTGTGCATTCAGCAATTTCCATAGGGGGGGTGTGTGCTCAGAAATGCCTATACAATCAGGAACTCTGCCCTCTGTTCTCCTCTTCAAGTCCTCAAAGCAGGACTTGGGGTTCTGTCTTGCATGGTTTACTTGACATTGCAGTCTCCTCTTTCGTTTCTTTCACAGACACCAAAGCTGCAACGTCCGTTACTGGGTTTGCAAGGGCAAGAATGCAACTTCCTGCAGCGATGCAGTCCGTGGGCCACTCTGTAAAGGAATCCACCAGACTGTGGATTCTGAAGTAAACTCAGGATGCAATCCAGGGGCTTGATCTGACCAGATTGCAACAAATGAGCCCACTTTGGAATCTGAGTTCAACAGATTCCCCAACCCTGATCCCCAGGGCTGTGGAACTGGCATGACCCCAGATATTGCTGGATCACAGCTCACATCACCTCTGTCAACTGGCCATTGGGAGATGGAGCCTGACAACATCTGGAAGGCATTTAGCTGAAAGCCGCAAGATGCTATCTGAAACAGGAAACCATTGTTTAGAACCAGAGTCCCTCATCCTCAAGACAATGATCTGTCTGTGTGCTCAGCAAGTGAGATTGTGACTGAGAACCAGCTTGAGTTATCTCTCTCATTGCCCCCTTCCACTTGCTTGCCTTCTGAACATGTATGGTCATAGATTCATGTTTTTGTCATGTGCAAATGGACACATGAACAGGGGGTGGGGTGGGTAGAGAGCATTTCCTGGTGCTCCCATCCAGCGGTCATTTGTGAATAATGTTTGATCCAGAGCTATGCTGGAGCAGATCTGTCTAGCCTGGTATGTAGCTTCCAAACAGTGTCCATTGAGATGCTTCTGAGAATAACACATGAGCAAAACACTTTGGCTGACCTGCTCCACCATTCCCCTAGGTATCTGGTACTCTGTGATAGACGGCCTCTGGGCATGGGTGTTCCATTTACAGTGGTACCTTGGGTTAAGTACTTAATTCGTTCTAGAGGTCTGTTCTTAACCTGAAACTGTTCTTAACCTGAAGCACCACTTTAGCTAATGGGGCGTCCTGCTGCCACCGCGCTGCCAGAGCACGATTTCTGTTCTCATCCTGAAGCAAAGTTCTTAACCCGAGGTACTATTTCTGGGTTAGCGGAGTCTGTAACCTGAAGCGTATGTAACCTGAAGCATTTGTAACCCAAGGTACCACTGTATTTATATTGGTTAATACTAATTGAAAGACACACCTTCCATGAATATTTCTAATTTTTTAAGCTAACCTATTTTTATAAAAAACAAAACAAAACAAAAAAACCAAAGAACACTGATCTTGGTAAAAGAAAGGTAAAGTTGTGATTGTCATAAGAAACAGCAAATAATTTGTTTGTTTACAGCACACTAACAAACTGAAATCCTTTTGTTTTTTCTCAGTTTCTAATTTTTTGTCTTAAATTCCATTCTCCACATTTCTGCAGCAATTTGCAGTTAAAAAACAACAACCAGGTTTGAGCCACCCCGCTAAATATTTATCCTGCTGTTTTACTGCAGCTTCAATTTAATTTTGATTTCCTACTGATGGTGGAATTGCTTTCCGGTCAAGTACAAGGAGTTACTATTAGTATACTAAGCTCTTAATAACTTGGGACCAGCTTGCTTGCAGGATCGCCTTGCCCCACACGTGACCATTTGGCCACTTTGATTGGTGGAAGCCACATGATGCCTGTTCCACATTTGTAAGAACCCGATAATTTAGTGTGGCAGCACCTACACTCTAGAACTCCCTGCTGACTGAGAATATTTCATTCTCTTGCTAACTATGCTGTTTTAAATGCACATTTTATACTTGACATCCTTAGGTAATGTTTTCTTTTGAATTTTGTTTGTTAACTTTGCTATGTTAAATGTGCTTTCTGTAGTTGACCTCCTTTGCAACATTTTACCTTTAAGACAATATTTTAGTTTCCTGTTAATTATGTTGCCTTTGATGTTTTAATGTGTTGTAAACTGCTTTGAGATTTTTTTCTTAAAAAAATATAATGTGGTATAAACAAGAAATGAATAATAATATTGATGCGCTCGCTGCGTTGATGCAGCTATGGCCTGGATCGTTTGACTGATGTGAAACCAAAGCACACTGACGGCCGTCACCACCTAAATAAACCGAACAAACCAACTTTCCTCCTGTTCTCTAGTTGCTAGGGAAGGAAAGGATAACACGCAGCAAGATTCATCTATTCATTCATTTGTTTTATTGGGTTACATGTCACCATGCTCTCGAAGCATGCAAAGCATGATTGAGTAGGGTGGGTTTTCCCCCCCTCAAAAAGAAAGCAAAGCAATTAATCAGAGATAGTACAAAAGAGCCCTCCCCCTTCAGAAAAACTGCGGCTTTGTAGCATTGTCTCTTTGAACTGACGATTTTGCTGGTGGATCGTGACTACTTGGATCGGGAAGCCCTTGTAAGAATACGCTGCATCCACTCCCAAGGGCCATCACAGGAGCACTCTCTGAGAGGAAGCGTGAGGGATATCTCCTCTTAGAGTTTCTTTTTTGAACCGACAGTAACAATCACTATAATAATCACGAACATAATTGCTCCAATGACAATCCCAATGATATTCAGGATGCGGGCCGTGCGGGAAGAGCTTGCGGCTTGATTGATGTTTCCTTCGTTGCTGGCATTTCTCGCCTGGGGAAGGAGAGAGAAATCAGGGCTCAGAGTGGCTTAAGCTAGAACACCTTCCAGCTCCACAGCTTCCATCAACCCAGGGGGAGAGTAAGCCCAACTGGTCTGTTGTCATGCATTTGGAGATCAGCACCTGCCATAGGAGCCACCTTCAGCCCCCACAATAAAATATTTGAGGGAGCTGGGCCCCCACAAAGTCGATGGGCATTCAAATGCTATGTGCGCACTGCATCATGTGATTGATTATGCAGGATGGGGCTCACCTAGGCCCCCACAATATTTTATTCAAGTTGGCCAGCCCCTTGCAAAGTGTTATAAGAATTTTAAGGTCTTAAAGGTAAAGGTAAAGGGACCCCTGACCATTAGGTCCAGTCGTGACCGACTCTGGGGTTGCGGCGCTCATCTCGCTTTATTGGCTGAGGGAGCCGGCGTACAGCTTCCAGGTCATGTGGCCAGCATGACTAAGCCACTTCTGGCGAACCAGAGCAGCGCACGGAAACTCCGTTTACCTTCCCGCCGGAGCGGTACCTATTTATCTACTTGCACTTTGACATGCTTTTGAACTGCTAGGTTGGCAGGAGCAGGGACCGAGCAACGGGAGCTCACCCTGTCGTGGGGATTCGAACCGCCGACCTTCTGATTGGCAAGTCCTAGGCTCAGTGGTTTAACCCACAGCGCCACCCACGTCCCTTTAAGGTCTTAGATATATAATAAATGTTCATAAATGTAGCAAGCAAACAGGTACATAAATATATAAACCACATGTCTGAAGCAGCACAGGAAGACAGTCCTGAAACCAAGCTGACCAAATGTTTCTCTGCAAGGAGGGAGGAGGTGAAAAAAACCTTCCTTCAGGCTTACTAGCTGCTTTGCTTCTCAGTATTCTCTGGTTGGCCTTTGTTATTTCCTCCTACCAATAGGGAACCCACGTAAGGACTCTATACAAACTCTTGGATACCCCATAAGGGGAAAAGGGCAGATTTTGTTTACAACAAAAGCTACCTCTATCCCCTGGCACAGCGCCTGCTTCTCTGTGACATGAAAAAACCCCACACACCATGAACACCCTGCTTAGAGGAGCTTCAGGGAGCGTCCCCTAAGAAGAATTTACTAACCAGCGGCAGAGTTTGGGCTATCAGATTTCAGTGGTACCCTGTGCCAGGAGCGGAGGAAAAGGGGTGTGGTGGGGGCAGACCGCCCTGGGTGTCTTCGCTGAGGGAGGTGACATTTAGTGCGTTGCCTGCCTGCGACTCCCAAGCCTACCCCAAGCCATCGGGGGAAAGGGGGGAGCTACGCCGCTTTGCATTCCCCCCCTTCATTTTGGCAGCTAGGGGATGCTTGGGGAGTCGTGAGTGTGCGGTGTGCTGAATGTCCTCCATGGGCGGCTTGCTCCACCCCCGGCTGCAGGGCACGCACACTGCTCTGTGCACCCGAGCAGCTATTCTGCACCTGGGAGTGCACCCTCTGCACAGACACCCCACTTGGGAGCCATGTGCAATGCAAATATTCAGGCCCCACTACCTCCTGAGGGCCTTGTCCCTGCCTCTCTCCACCTGGCCCAGGGTAGGGCCTGATAGGCTTCATAAGGACTGCTGCCGGTGCTGCTGCCCAGCAAGGACTGGGGTATTTAGGGGGAAGGTTTTGTTTTGTTATTGATATTAATTTTTTGTATCTTTATTTTCATGTGGAAATTGTTCGGTTTGGTTAGGTAGTTTTTGATGTGTTTTATTTATTTTTATGACTACTTTGCTATGTTTGTAACTATGTAAATCTTTTCATATTGTAAGCCGCCTTGAGCGTTGTTTTAACTGTGGAAAGGCGAAATACAAATAAAATGATGATGATTATGATTCTTGCCACCAGTCATGCTCCCCTAAATCCATCTCTGTAATAACATCTGGTTATCAGCTCTAGGAAGCAGAGGTGCCACCTTGTTAGGGCGATTCGGGGGCAATTATTATTATTATTATTATTATTATTATTATTATTATTATTATTTACACCCTGCCCATCTGGCTGGGTTTCCCCAGCCACTCTGGGCAGCTCCCAACAGAATATTAATAATAATGATAATAAAATGATAAAACATCAAACATTAAAAACTTCCCTGAACAGGGATGCCTTCAGATGTCTTCTAAAAGTCAAAGAGTTGTTTATTTCCTTGACATCTGATGGGAGGGCGTTACATAGGGTGGGTGCCACTACCGAGAAGGCCCTCTGCAATGTCGTACGCATGATGTCAGGACATCGGGAGGAGCTGGGGGTGGAGGCAAACATGGTGGCCACGCAGCTTCAACGGCCAGCAGCTCCTCCTTTTCCTTCTGTTGGCACTGCCACTAGCGAGAGGCTGCTTTGACACCTCTCCCTCCACAGCAGCAGGAGGAGGGGAAGGAAGTGGCTACTGGAGCCACGATACAGTTGTCTCCATGTTTTGCCTCCGTGCCTTCTGGCCTGGGCCTTACCACAAAATTATAGCTGGGGGGGTCAAAAGGGCTGGCACCCCTGCTAGGAAGTATCCCAGCAAAGCAAAGAGGCTTATTTTTATTTGGTGTTTTGTGGGAGTCTGCACTTCTCACCTTAACTCTAGCTCACCCAACAGCGCAGAAGTGCAGCATAAAGAAAGGCATACTTCTAAGGAACAAGTTACCGTATTTTTCGCCCTATAGGACGCACTATTTCCCCTCCCAAAATGAAGGGGAAATGTGTGTGCGTCTTATGGGGCGAATGCAGGCTTTCGCTGAAGCCTGGAGAGCAAGAGGGGTCGGTGCGCACCGCCCCCTCTTGCTCTCCAGGCTTCAGGAGAGCCCCGTCGCCAGCCCCGCAAACTCGGGGGACAGCGGGAGAGGCGCAGCGCGCCTCTCCCACTGTCCCCTGACTTGGCTAGAAGGCTGGCGGGGGGGGGGGGGAGAGAAGCCTGCTCCTCCCCGTCGCCAGCCCCGCAAACTCGGGGGACAGCGGGAGAGGCGCAGCGCTGTCCCCCAACTTGGCTAGAAGGCTGGTGGAGGGCTTTCCCCTCCTCCAGCCCCGCAAGCTCCCAGAGCAATGCCAAAGCTGCACGCAGCTTCCACATGGCTCTGGGTCCCGTTCTGGGGGCTGGGGGAGGGGGAAGCTCCGCTTCCCCCTCCTCCAGCCCCGCAAGCTCCCTGAGCGATGCCAAAGCTACACGCAGCTTTGGCATCGCTCTGGGTCCTGTTCTGGGGGCTGGGGGAGGGGGAAGCTTCGCTTTCCCCGCCCTCAGCCCCACAAGCTCCCAGAGCGATGCTAAAGCTGCCAAAGCCCGAGCTTCCCCAGCCCCGTGCCTGGGGGGGGGGAATAATTTCCCCCCCTTTATTTCCCCCCCCAAAAAATCTAGGTGCGTCCTATGGGCCGGTGCGTCCTATAGGGCGAAAAATACGGTAGGTCTGGGATTTCCCAGACATATCTGGGATTGTCCGTTGGAAATAGCATCCAGGGAGAATTTCTGAAAATCAGTAAAAAATGTCCAGGAAAACCCAGGGGTATGGTGACCCACGTCAGAAGTTCCCATGTCCAGATTTTCCAATTTTTTAAATAGGGTAACACTAAGGACAGGTGAATGGGACGCAGGTGGTGCTGTGGGTTAAACCACAGAGCCTAGGGCTTGCTGATCAGAAGGTCGGCGGTTCAAATCCCTGCGATGGGGTGAGCGCCGCAACCCTAGAGTCATCTGCGACTGGACCTAACGGTCAGGGGTCCCTGTACCTTAAGAACAGGTGAGCCCCCAAAATGTATCAAAACCACTCCTTTTGCAATGGCAACTTAGTAAGGAAATGCCTTGCTCCTACACAACAGGCTGCCCCAGATTGACAGCCCAGCAGAACTCTGACCAGTAGGGTAGCCAGACCTCCACAGCAAGCAGGTGTCAGCAAAAATGATGACGAAGAAATGGGAAGAGCTGGTGACCATGGCAACAGCAAGGCCAGCTGAAAGCACAAGGAGGGCCACTCGAGCTGACACAATGACATTGAAAATCATAGTTCGCTACCACAAACTAGAGAAGTTGATCCAATCCTTCAGGGCTCTTACTGGGCTCTTATGGTGGCACCATGCAGTTGTTCTGGGAAGCAGGCCCTGTCCCAGATCCTGGGTGTGGGGGAGATTGGGCAACACCCATCACTTGCTGGTTAAGGGCAGGAGCTGTTTGTTTGCTGCCCATCCATGGCAATGGTGCGTGCTGAATGCACCTAGCTCCCTGCCCTGTGTGGGTGAAGCAGCAAGTCCTGTAAAAGCCCTGGGAACCTAGCACTTGCCCCAATATGCCAAATGGTGGCGCAGGACACATTGGCAAGAAGCTATAAAGGGGAAGCACAGATCCCCCACAGAACACCAGAAGGAGCCAAGTGACCATTGACCCACACAGCACAGTGCAGATATCAAGAAACAGGACACCAACTTGGGGTGGGGCCGTAGCTTGGTGGCAGAAGGCCTACTTTGCACGCAGAAAGTCTCATGCTTGATCCTTGGCATCTCCATTTGAAAGGATGGAAGGCAGCATGTGATGAGGAAGAGAGCAATAAGGATGGCATGGGGGAGGACAACGTAAATCCCCTCTTTGTCAGACATCTATTGCGAGTGCAAAACACTGATTTGAGCATTTCCTTCTGGACGGTACAAAAGCTATTAGAGGAAACATGCAAAACTGCATTATTTTAAACACAAAAATCTTTGTATTTATGTATTGCCTTTAAGGAAGCCTGAGGAGGAAAGGAAACCCGTATCAGTAAATACAGCTAATTAGCAGTGATACTGATGTGGACTGGAATAGCTCTGTTTTCATCTGTTGAATGTGGGAGGGTATGCAATGTTTGGCTGCTGATCCGCTGATTTACTTTATCTGTCCTGATTTGATTGTATGGATCTAGAAATGTTCCTTACGGCTTTAAGTTGTTGATTGTCCTCCGCCCTGGGATCATTTGCAGCGAAGAGAGTATTTGGCAGAGCTCCTCAGCCAAGCATGTGGGGGCTGTCAGATCTGCCTTGGGACAACACAGTCCGCGTGGGAGAAAAACATTGCCTAAATTTTTGGAAGAGCACATCTCTCTCCCTTTCCGACGCTCTCCCTCATGAATCCACTTTGTTTAAAAGAACCATATGCTGTTAAGCCATTTTGGAGCTGTGTGAAAAGCTTTTGTATTTACTGTATTATTCTTATTAGTAAGCTGGTGTACGGGATGTGGGTAGCGCTGTGGGTTAAACCACAGAGCCTAGGACTTGCTGATCAGAAGGTTGGCGGTTCAAATCCCCGCAATGGGGTGAGCTCCCATTGCTCAGTCCCTGCTCCTGCCAACCTAGCAGTTCAAAAGCACTTCAAAGTGGAAGTAGATAAATAGGTACCGCTCCAGCGGGAAGGTAAATGGCGTTTCTGTGCGCTGCTCTGGTTCGCCAGAAGCAGCTTAGTCATGCTGGCCACATGACTGGAAGCTGTACGCCGGCTCCCTCGGCCAGTAAAGCGAGATGAGCACCGCAACCCCAGAGTCGGTCACGACTGGACCTAATAGTCAGGGGTCCCTTTACCTTTACCATTAAGCTGGTGTACATGGTTTGCCCACTCCTCAATTAATCCCCACAGCAACCCTTTGAGGTAGGTTAGGCTGAGAGTGAGTGACTTGCTCAAGGTCACCCAGGGAGCTTCATGGCAGAGTGGGGATTCGAACCCAGGTCTCCCAGTCCTAGTCTGACACTCCTTAACGGCTACACCACACTGGCTCTCTATTTATGACCACATTTGATCGTTGTTAATAGAAAGCAGAAGCGGAACTTGCAAAGCTGCCTTGCATAGAGTCGATGGAGCCATCTAACTCAGTATCACCAACTATACAGCAGTCTTCATCAGCCTGGTGCCCTCCAGACTCTCTTGGTTGCTGGATTGATGGAGTTGTAGTCCAAAACACCAGGAGGGCACCAAGGCTGGTTGAGACTGACTAGCTAACAGTGCTCCATGGTTTCAACAGGAATCTTCCCCAGCCCTTCCCAGAGATGCTCCTGGGATCCATGGCAAGCAATGCCATTGCTCTACCAGTGAGTTGCAGCCCTTCCCAACAGTACCTGACAGATCACAGGCTGTCTGCAGCCTTAGGGATAAGCTAGTCCTAGGGATATGCAGAGGTTCTCTTTTCTAAGCCACCAGGACTGCATCTGTGAGCATCTGTTAAGCTGGAGTGATTTCCCACCCCCGCCCCCCTTCCTAATGAAATAGTTAGCATCTGTATTGAATTTGAAACTGTTCCTGATGGGTGCAGTTGTTTCAACGGTTTTTATGCACGCAATTGTTTTGTGCATCTTTTAATTGTATTGTGAAATCGCTTCCAGCCCTCCAGTCTCCTAAAAGTTGCAAAATGGATTCCCAAGTGGCAGTTTGTAAACTCTTTCTCCTGGTTCCGATTTTCTCATTTGCAGCAGACACACAAGACAGTTCCATAAGCCAAGAACAGTGTGTGTGTGTTTGGCATGCGGGCAGGGAGAGTACTTTTGTTTTTCAAACCCTGCCAGAGTCAATCTTTTCTCCAGATGCTCTCATGGCCCATGCATCTGTGGGGTTTAAGAAACACCCTGCACCCCACCCCTGGCCAGTGGATTAGGGCAAAGCATTAAACATTTACAATTTGATTAGAGATCGATCAATCTTTTTCCAAACTGCAAAGCTGTGTCTTAGAATCATAGAATGCTGGAACTGTAGTGTTGGAAGGGAACCTTGAAGTCATCTAGTCTGACCCCCTGCAACTAAGGAATCTCAACTAAAGCATCCATGGCAGTTGGTGACCCAACCTCTGCTTAAAAAACATCCAAGGAAGCAGAGTTCACCACCTCTCATGGGAGTCTGTTCCACTGCCAAACAGCTCTTGCCATCAGAAAGTTATTTCTGATGTTTAGTTGGAATCTCCCTTCTTGTAAGGTGAAGCCACGAGTTCGAGTCCTACCCTCCAGAGCAGGAGAAAACAAGCTTGTTCCCTCTTCCATGTGACAGCCCTTGAGATACCTGAAGATGACTATCATATCTCTTCTTGGTCTCAGGGGGAGTGTTACCTCAACCAGCACAGACTGAATCCCTCTTCCCTGTTCTGCCTTCTGACTGACCAACAGCAGCTCTGTCTTGTATGGATTACCGTAAGTTTCCATTTGCTCACTCACATCTAGTCCATCACTGATGACAAACACCAGTTTAGAACCAAGGCAGCTTCTGTGGATTCAGGTGGGGAGGAGAAACAGAGCTGGGTGTCATCAGCATATTGATGACACCCAACCCTGAAGCTCTGGACAACCTCTCCCAGTAGTTTCATGCAGTTGATAAATAGCATAGGGAACAGAACAGAACCCTGAGAGACCCCACAGCCAATGTCCATGGTGTCAAACAGGAGCCCCCCCCCTTTCTGGGTTCACTCCTCCAGGAAGGAACAGAACCACTGTAGCAGAATGCCTCCAAGTCCCATCCCACCAGCGTGGTCCAGAAGGATACCATGGTTGATGGTACTGAAAGCTGCTAATAGAAATGTGTGTTGTTCCCAACAGCCAAGATTGGCATCTTCCATCCCTGCACCAAACTTTTGCAGAGAATTAAAAAGGGGGGGGGGAGGACAGATAAAATCTACTAGCAATTCCAAAAATCATGAATGTCTTTAATTTTCAAAGCAATCTACTATGCTGCTTTGCGTCTTTGACAAATATTTTCATGCCTACCAACACCAAAAGCCCTCCACAACATCCAGACACAAACCACCCCACACTCAAAAGCGCAAAGCCCTTTTACAAATCCATTCTCCAGGGCAGTTAGAAATCTGTGATCAAAAGTTTCATGTTGAGGAAATTGTTGGAATTTTTAGTGGAGGAAGACACTGTGCATAAAGTACGCACAAGCATACTAAACATTCACACATGTGCACATATAAATGCAAACATCCCTCCTCTGCCCAATGGATGTTTTAAAGAGCTGAATGTTCAGCATTCTCTTCTGCAGAGTGAGGCAAAGAACCCCAAAGTAGACTTACCTGGAGAGAGAAGACGAGAGCTGCGATTCCAAGCGGCAGACAGCAACACAGCAGGTTGAAGATAGAAAGGGCAAGGTACGAATTAACATTTCTCTGGGATGCTTCCATCTTCAGAGGTGATCTTGTCTTGAAGAGTTCTCTCTGCTGCTGGGCTTTGACCAAAAAGACTGACGCCAGCAAAAGCTTGACTTCAGTCTTATCCCACGCTGGGGGAGTAGCCACTGGGAATGAACACCCGCCTGATGCTCCCAAGCTCAGAGACCAGTGCAGGACTTAGAAACAGCTCTTTAAAAAGCAAGGAAATCAAAATTGCACAATGAACGCAGTTATATCTGGGGAGGAAGAGAGCAGGGAGGGGTGACTGGGAGGGTCTGGCAGTAAGCTGAGGCCAACCCATGGGCTGGGAAAGCAGAACCCTTCTGAACTGGCATCCCAGAGAGTTTCGCTTGGTTTAATTTACATCAGGTTCCCCCAAAATCCTGGGGAATTTATCCTTCTGAGTATTTGGTCAACAATTCCTCCAACCTGGGGAATTGTGGTTATCCTACCAGCCAGCCCTCAGGTCTGTGGCTGCCGTTGCTGAATGCCAGGTCAGCTCCGAATAAGACCTCCAAAATCCATGTTCTCACCCCCATCTGTGCCCAGCTGGGTACTCAGGGCAGCATCAGGGCAGACTGGAGGATCAGGGACGGGGAGTTGCTGTAGTCTACAGAGATTCCGTCTCTCTCTCCAGGTTCTCTTTCCAGTTGTGGGGGGAATCTAGAGTATGTATTCCTGACACTGGGCAATCAGAACAGATGAGAGATTCCTCTGGTTTACTGCCCACCTCACTGCCCAGCAGTCTCCCTGGCTGAAATGACAGAGCTGGTCTCAGAGGCAGTGTTAAGGACTCCCAAGCTGCTGGTTTGGGGGACTTCAGCATGCATACCGAGGCGACTGTCTCTGGGGTGGCTCAGGACTTCATGGCTGCCATGACAACCATGCAGCTGTCCCAACGTGTCATTGGCCCAACTTATGTGGCAGGCCACACTCTGGACCTTGTTTTCTCAACTGGGCAGGAAGAGGGTGGTTTGGGTGGCATGTATATCTTTGGTATGGGAAAACCAAAGTACATAAGGGATTCTGAACCATGCTGTAAGAAAATCAATTTATACTATATGGGAAAAATCTAAAAATCTTTAGAAGGTGGTTATCATCATTAGAAGCAATATCAGTTAAAAAAAAAAAAGGAAGGTGAATGGGCAACTTACAAAGAGCTATTAACCGAAATAGGAAACCAATTGAAGGTGAAAAAAATTGAGGATATAAGACATTTATTAACAGATTAGTTACAATACCACCTACTAAATGGTTTAGGTTGGTCAAAGGAGTGGGTTTCAGTAAAGAACTGTCAAGGTTTGAAAAGGATTTGTGGGGAAATAATGAGAAACTATTGTTTTAAAAAATGTACAAACTGTTGTTGGAATGGGAAAGCTGTTCCACCCTCTGGTGGGGCGGTGTTGTGGTCAGGCCATGTGGCCTCCACACACAGCGGGGGCTGGCAAAACTCCGCGTCATGGCCCCCAGCTGGCCAATCCGGTCGACCAGGGGGCATGGATTATCCATTTTAAACAGCTGCGCGGCCAAGGGGATCTCCCTTCTTGTACCGGCTTCCACAGATCTACTAGGCTTCAACAGATCTACCGACCATCTGTTTTGTTTTGCTATACTTGGGGTCTACTGACTGTGAGAGCAGTTGCTTGTCTCATTTGGCTTTCATTGTGATCTTCTTCGGGGTCCTTTACCCACAATCTGTGTACACAACAGTTGGACTGTACACTTGTCCAGTTATTCACACGTAAGGTTCAATGAGTGTACAGTCTGGTACATAATACAGTCATACCTTGGGTTACAGACGCTTCATGTTGCGTGTTTTCGGGTTACGGACGCGCCAAAACCCCGAAGTACCGGAACGGGTTACTTCCGGGTTTCGGTGCTTGCGCATGTGCAGAAGCACTAAATTGCACTTTGCGCATGCGCAGAAGCACTGAATCGCAACCCGTGCATGTGCAGATGCGGTGCTGCGGGTTGCGGGCGCTGTGGGTTGCAAACATGCCTCCCACACGGACCACGTTCACAACCCGAGTGTCCACAATAGTTGAGCTATGCAAAGCAACAAGTGCACACTCAAAGAAACAGTTGCACATGTGTAGAGACAGCTTGTACCAATCTTCAGTGCAATGTGTGAACATGCACTGTGGAGTAGGACTTGCTGTGGGAGAGGGTCTTGTTCGAAGAGCTGGCACTGGGATGTGGATGAAAGCCTCCCACAGGCTAGCTGTGACCCACATTTGTTCCACTCCTGCCCTTCTAGTGCATGGTTGCATTCCTGATTTGGGGGACCTGTAATGTACATCTGATCTTCAGTGTCAGCATTATGACTTCCAGTGTCTTTAAGAGGCTCGTCTTCCGGTCACAACCAAACACTGCTGTGGTCTTTTTCACGGCCGCATCACAGCTGCTCATGCAAGATAGTGCTGCTCCTTTTCTCTGGAACAGGAAAGATTGTTTTACCCCATTGGTAAGGGGCCCACTTGGCCTCTGAGACTGCCAAGTGGGTTGCTTACCAATGGGGCTTGGAAATCCGCTTTTCATCACAGGAACCCTTTTCTATTTTATTTCCAACGTGTGGGGCTTTCCTTCCTATGTTGTTGTTGTTTAGTCGTTTAGTCGTTTAGTCGTTTAGTCGTGTCTGACTCTTCGTGACCCCATGGACCAGAGCACGCCAGGCACTCCTGTCTTCCACTGCCTCCCGCAGTTTGCTCAAACTCATGCTGGTAGCTTCGAGAACACTATCCAACCATCTTGTCCTCTGTCATCCCCTTTTCCTTGTGCCCTCCATCTTTCCCAACATCAGGGTCTTTTCCAGGGAGTCTTCTCTTCCCATGAGGTGGCCAAAGTATTGGAGCCTCAGCTTCAGGATCTGTCCTTCCAGTGAGCACTCAGGGCTGATTTCCTTAAGAATGGATAGGTTTGATCTTCTTGCAGTCCATGGGACTTCCTTCCTATACTCCTGTCTAATTCTCTAGACTGCATTGTCTCCCTTCACCTTCCCACACGGCATACAGTGGTATCTTGGGTTAAGAACTTAATTCGTTCTGGAGGTCTGTTCTTAACCTGAAACTGTTCTTAACCTGAAGCACCACTTTAGCTAATGGGGCCTCCTGCTGCCGCTGCACCGCCACTGCACAATTTCTGTTCTCATCCTGAAGCAAAGTTCTTAACCCGAGGTAATATTTCTGGGTTAGCGGAGTCTGCAACCTGAAGAGTATGTAACCCGAGGTACCACTGTATTTCCTTAGTTGCTCCTTGCTGGGGGTTACCCCCGGAATTAAGCACATTCTTCTCTGGCTGATCAGACCCAGACCATTCTTCTTCCTAGCTTCCCTGTCGTGTTCATCTCAAAACATCTATTCCCTTCTACTCGCAAGTTTCCTAGGGCCTCTCTCCCAACACTCCTGCATCTTGCCTTTTAGGTAGAGACTTGGCTTTTTATTGCTTGACAGCTGCTGCCGTCCAGCTTCCTCTGCCCTAGCTCACTAGTGATTTAATTTGTTTTCTGCTGGGAGAGGAATGTCAGGGGAGGCAGATGGAGCCACCTGTTTTCCTTCTGTCTCCTTGGGCCTTTTCGAAAGATGATTTATTGCTTGTTCTCCGTCACCACCAGCTGGCAATGAAACGCAATTGCAGCACCAGCCTCTCAAGTGTGTACAGGTGCTGAAGTTTCTTGGGGATAGTGTGTCTTTAATTAAAAGCTTCTTCCTTCCAGGTTCTGCTCCTTTTACTGCCTCCTAGCAGCTTGGCTAAGGCCAGGCACACCTTCGATGTCCTCAGGGCTCTCTGCTTCTACCTAGACAGAACAGTGGTATTCAGGAAATCAGAAGCTCTGCTTGTTTTGTTTGGGGGTGTCGCACTGGGATGGAAAGTATCCACCTCTGCTGTTTCCAAGTGGCTTAAGGAGACTATTGCCTAGGCCAGACATGGCCAAACTTGGCCCTCCAGATGTTTTGGGCAAACAGCCCTGTGAACCTCAGATGAACAGTGGTATAGAAACATCATCATCATCATCATCATTATTATTATTATTAAATTTCCCTTTGGTTTTTCTTTTCTTTTTCTTAAAAACACAAACTCAAATCTAAAACACTAATTGAATCCTGAAACCCAGCACACCAGGGAGATTATCATTCTCTTATTGTTACCCACATTTTACTATCATTACCTGCAGTGTTTTTCTTCTAAGAAAAAAAGGTGCCGGTACAAGACAAGCTCTGTTTATGACCAAAGGAAACCCCTCTGATTGGGTACCTTACACAAGCATGAAGGAGCTGCAGGATTTTTTTTGGGGGGGTAGTGATGGTGTCTAGAAAAAAACACTCCAAATAATAAGGATTTATGAAATTATGCATTGCATGAGCAAAGTAGAGAGAATGCTGAAAGCGGGTGTAATAAAGCAACCAAACACAAACCTTTGTAATCCTAGGCTACCCTGTTCCAGGAATAAGCAATTCCAGTTGCTGGCTTTCTCTGAAAGCTGAGGCTGGAAATAGACAAGAGGCAACCAAGGTTATCCTCTCTACAGGGTGCCCCCTTGACCAGGGTGCTCCCTTGGAAAGAAGCAGGGACAGAAGTGAAGTGTCAGCGATCGGGATGGGACTATGATTAGCATCTTTACGAAGAGAGAAGGTAGGCACTGGTGGAGGGCCCAGCTAGATGTGATGCTAAATGTGTGCTTGCATGTGATAGTGGTTGGTCTGCAAACACACACACTCTCTCACACACACACTTGCCAGTGCAGATACAGTGGTAGCTTGGGTTATAGAAGCTTCAGGTTACAGACTCTGCTAACCCAGAAATAGTACCTCGAGTTAAGAACTTTGCTTCAGGATGAGAACAGCAGCAGGAGGCCCCATTAGCTAAAGTGGTACCTCAGGTTAAGAACGGTTTCCGGTTAAGAACAGACCTCCAGAACGAATTACAGTGGTGCCTCGCAAGACGAAAATAATTCGTTCCGCGAGTCTTTTCGTCTTGCGATGTTTTTCGTCTTGCGAAGCACGGTCCGTCGCAACTGCGCCTCTTCAAGCAGCTTTAAAAAAAAAGAGCAAGACGTTTTCGTCTTGCAAAGCAAGCCCATAGGGAAATTCGTCTAGCGAAGCAACGCAAAACCGAAAAACCCTTTCGTCTAGCGACTTTTTCGTCTTGCGAGGCATTCGTCTTGCGGGGCACCACTGTAAGTTCTTAACCTGAGGTACCACTTTATCAGGGTGGAGGGTTTGTGCATGCCCATTTGATATTGTTTTAGGGGGTCACCACTCATTTATGAAGACTGTGCAAACACAACAGTTCTGACTGGAGAAAATTACTGCAGATATTGAAGGACACAGCGCCCCAGTCATGGGGATATAGGATATGAAATACACCAACCTTCATTTTGAGCTGCAGAGACATAAAAGCTTTGGTTGTATTTTAAGTTTTCAGACTGAACAGTGTTTCAAACTTTTGAACAGTAGTTAAGTCACTTATGCATTCACTGTGTTCCTGTTTTGCAAAACCATCCACTGCTCCCACCACCAATGGTCACCAGGCAGGAGTCCTGCTGTAGGAAGGGAAGGAAGAGAAGGGCTGAAGGCTGAACCACTCTGTCAGTGCAGCTAAGAAACTGGCAATGTTTGGCTCCTTCTGTCCTTGAACTTTTCTGAGTCCATCGGAATAACTTATTTTAATCATGCACCTGTACCTGATTATTTCCATCTCTCTCCCAGTGCCTTTCCCTTGCGTCTCATCTTTTTAGATCGTAAGCCCTAAGGGCAGGCACTTTCTTATGATAATCCACATGGCCAAGTTTTGTGCCCACAGTGAGGAATGAGTCCTTGCTGTAGCAAGTGGAATCTACAGTCACATCAGGGACTCACACAGAAACACAGTGTGGACTTAACTGAGGCAAGTAATTCTCATGCACATCCAATTAGGGCTGCCATATGTCCGGAATTTCCTAGACACATACGGCATTCACCCGTCAAAAATAGTGTCCAGGTTGAATTTCCAAAAACCAGGTAAAATATCCAGAAAAACCCAGGCGTATGAAGGAAGTGGTGCATTTTTGGACAAATTTCCTTAAAAAATAGCTCAAAAAGTACAACTTTGGCAAAAGAAAAAAAAGGTCAACTTTGCTTCCCTCTCCACCCCCCCCCCCAAAAAAAAGCTGAACAACTTTTATTTCCGGATTTTCACGTTTTGAAACAACGGAGCGGGACAGTGCAGACTGTGGTCGAAGCGCTCCTGGTTTGCAGCCTTGGAACTGCTTGTCTCGCAGTGGGCGGAGACTTCGCTTTTCACCGCGAAAAGGGGTAAGAAGAGCGGTCAATCTCTCGATTTGTCCCTTCTCGCTTGCCGTCGCCTTTTAGGTATCTTAGAAATGACTTGTGCTTTCCCTTCTGCGCGAGTATTCGGCTTTTAGTGGGTTTGATACGCCGCAGAAGCACGTTCGCATTTAATGCTGACCGTTATATATTAGCAATAATTAAGGGATACCCAATCACAGTCCCGAGAGTATTGCGCTTGCGCAGTTGAGCCGTCGAGGGCACAATTCTGGGCACCGAGGAAGGTTCAGAGCCGCTCATGCGCAGTGAGACCAACAGTCTGTCACGCCCAAGGTCCGGATCGGCGCCTGCGCACTCGAGAGGCCCGCGGGCCTGAATTGCAGCGACCGCGCGGGCGGCTCTCCTCCCTTTGGCTGGGCCGGACGCGCGCGCCTGCGCAGTTCAGCAGCCGGCTGCGAGCTGAGGAGATGGGAGCGGCGGCGGCCGAGGCGGACCGGACCCTCTTCGTGGGGAACCTCGACCCCAAAGTCACCGAGGAGCTGCTCTTCGAGCTCTTCCACCAGGTAACGGGGCGGGCAGGCCACCTTGACTCGGCCTCGGAGAGGGGCCGGGGCTCAGAGCGGCCTACTTCGCAGGGGGCGCCGGCCTTGTTGTATGTGTGGGGAGGGGGGGCGTTTCCCTTTGCCTGCGTTTTAATGCGCCGGCCCTCTGCACATGCCCAGGAGCTATAGAAGAGCGCGGGCTGCCCTGAAAGAAGACTGGCATCTCTTTGGTGTCGCTGCGAGCGAAATCGGATCTGGGAAGGGAGACGGGGAGGCATTGGCTTTGTTTGGGTTTCGCCTGCCTCGCTTTCCTTTACCTTTGAACGGGTTTCCGTTTCGCTTGGCTTCGTTCAGAAGCCCTTGCAAGGCGAAAAGCCCCTCGGGGTGCTCCCCTTCCCTCCGTTTCCCTCTTAAAACAAGGCAAGGTGCGAATTCTTCTAAAGGTAAAACGCTGGCGGCAAACAGGTCTGATCGTTAGCTGTTTTCCTGCCCGAAAAATGGGAACTTCGGGGTGGATGGGTGAGATCGGCAAGATTTAAAAATAAGTATCAGAATATTAAAACAACAAAAACAAGCAGCTTGCAGAATTGACAACAAAAGCACCAAAATGAACAGAAATGCGGTTTTGATCTGGGCGCCCTGGGTTGTCAGAAGAGGGCAACTTCAGTGGTAATCCAGGAGGTGCATAAACAGGAAAGGTAGACTGGGGATGGTTTAGCTCTATATTTCATTTTTTTTTCATAAATTTTTTATTGGTTTTACAGAATTTTTATAAGACAAACAAACACTTAAAAAACAAACATACACGCATAATTCCATAACATATTTTCATAAACCTCTTTTCTTGGACTTCCCCATACCTCCCCTTTCTGCATCCCAATATCGAAACTTTTATGGCAACTTCCAATTATTACTTTCCAATCTCTATCCTCTTAATCCTCTCTGTGATCTGATCTTATATCCCTGTATCCCTTTGTTTCTAAAACCACAACACTTTAACATTCATTAAGTTTATAATAGTCTTTAAGGTAACTTTTAAATTTTTTCCATTCTTCTTCCACCGTCTCTTTTCGTTGATCACGGATTCTGCCTGTCATCTCGGCCAGTGTCATATAGTCCATCACTTTCATCTGCCATTCTTCCAGAGTAGGTAGATCTTGTGTCTTCCAATACTTTGCGATGAGTATTCTTGCTGCTGTTGTAGCATACATAAAGAAAGTTCTATCCTTCTTTGGCACCAGTTGGCCGACCATGCCCAAGAGAAAGGCCTCTGGATTTTTAGGAAAAGTACACTTAAGTACCTTTTTCATTTCATTGTAGATCATTTCCCAGAAAGCCTTAATCTTCGGGCACGTCCACCAAAGGTGATAGAAGGTACCTTCAGTCTCTTTACATTTCCAACACTTGTTATCGGGCAAATGATAAATTTTTGCCAGCTTGACTGGGGTCATGTACCACCTGTACACCATTTTCAAAATGTTTTCCTTTAAGGCATTACATGCCGTAAATTTGATACCGGTGTTCCATAACCATTCCCAGTCATCTGACATGATGTTGTGACCGACATCCTGTGCCCACTTAATCATAGCTGATTTGACTGTTTCATCCTGTGTGTTCCATTTCAGCAACAAGTTGTACATTCTAGATAAGTTCTTAGTACTGGGTTCTAACAATTCAGTTTCTAATTTTGATTTTTCCACCTGGAAACCAATTTTCCTGTCCTGTTTAAAAAACTCCATTATTTGGTGATATTGAAACCAATTTTGTACTTTATGTTTCAATTTCTCATGACTTTGTAATTTAAAGTTATCTCCATCCTGTTCCAAAATTTCCCAATACTTCGGCCATCCGACCTCCATATTGAGTTTCTTCACTGCCTTGGCCTCCACTGGTGACACCCATCTAGGGGTTTTACTTTCCAACAAATCTTTATATCTTATCCAAACATTGAACAATGCTTTTCTAACAATGTGATTTTTGAAGGTGCTATTGACTTTGTCATAACATAAATATGCATGCCAACCAAAAGCATTGTTGAAACCTTCCAGATCCAAAATGTCCGTGTTCTCGAGGAGCATCCATTCTTTCAGCCAGCAAAAAGCTGCTGCCTCATAATACAATTTTAAGTCCGGCAGGGCAAACCCCCCTCTTTCTTTAGCGTCTGTCAATATTTTAAATTTAATTCTGGGCTTTTTGCCCTGCCAGACAAATTTCGATATATCTTTCTGCCACCTCTTGAAACATTCCATCTTATCGAGAATCTGCAAGGTCTGAAACAAAAATAGCATTCTAGGCAATACATTCATTTTAATCACTGCGATTCGGCCTAGCATTGACAATTTCAAATTTGACCATATTTCTAAATCTTTTTTAATTTCTAACCAACATTTTTCATAGTTATCCTTATACAAATTCACATTTTTTGATGTCAAGTAAACCCCTAGGTATTTCACCTTCTTAACCACTGTCAACCCTGTCTCCTCATGAAATTTCTCCTTTTCCATATCTGTTAAATTTTTCGCTAAAACTTTGGTTTTTTGCTTATTCAGTTTAAATCCAGCTACCTGGCCAAACTGTAGTATTGTTTCTAAAACCTTTTTCGTACTAGTGTTTGGCTCTTGCAAAGTCAATACTAGGTCATCTGCAAATGCTCTTAACTTATAATGTTTAGCTCCGACCTGCACACCTTTAATCTGTTGGTCATCCCTTATCATATTCAGCAATACCTCCAGAACTGAGATAAAAAGTAGTGGGGAAATTGGGCACCCCTGTCGAGTTCCTTTTTCTATCTTAAGTTCCTCAGTCACTACATTGTTCACAATCAGTTTAGCTCTTTGTTCAGAATATATTGCAGCCATACCATTCTCAAAACCTTGACCTACCCCCATCCCATGAAGATTCTTTATCATAAAACTCCAAGAGATATTGTCAAAGGCTTTCTCTGCATCCACAAAAATCAATACTGCTTTGGTGTTTATATTCACCTCTAGCTTTTCCAAAATGTCTATTACATTCCTTACATTGTCTGCCAGGTGTCTTTTGGGGAGAAAGCCTGCTTGGTCCTTATGTATCTTCTCCATCAAAACTCTTTTAAATCTTTTTGCCAAAATGTCTGCAAAAATTTTGTAATCCACATTGAGTAGTGATATTGGGCGGTAGTTTTTAAGTTGAGTCTTTTCAGTCTCTGACTTTGGTATGAGTGAAATATATGCTTCTTTCCACGACTCCGGAGCCCTTTTTCCCTCAAGAATCTCGTTGCAGACTTCCTTTAGTGGTTGAATCAACCATTCCTTCAGTGATTTGTAGTATCTAGAAGTCAAACCATCTGGTCCTGGAGATTTGCCCAGTTGCATATTCTGAATGGCAGCCTCTATCTCTTGTTCTGATATTCTCTGGTTCAGATCCATCTTACTTTGCTGAGAGATTTTTTGTAATCCATATTTATCAAGGAATTTATCTATGTCTTCTTCATTTTGTGGACCTTGAGTATAAAGCTTTTTAAAATAGCTCAAAAAGCAATTTCTAATTTCATTAGGTCTTGAAATATTCTTTCCATCCACTTCTAGGCTTGTAACTGTATTTAGTTTCTGCCTTTTCTTCAATTGCCATGCCAGAAGTTTCCCACATTTATTTGCTGATTCAAATGTCTTTTGTTTCATTTGCTTTATCTTCCATTCCATCTCTTGATTCGTCAGTTCCATATATTGTGTTTGGTGTAACTTAATCTCTCTTAAAATCTCCTGGGAGTTTGGTTTCATTCTTAGTTTTTTCTCTCCTTCCTTTATCTTTTCCAAAATCTTTTCTTTTTTCTCATTTTGTTTTTTCCTCTTTATTGAATTTTGTTGAATCAAGAAACCTCTCATCACCGCTTTGCTTGCGTCCCAGATCACTCTTTTCTCCACATCGGCCCCCAAATTTATTTCAAAGTAGTCTTTTAATGTTTTTTGGGCCTTCATGTGGATCTCCTTATCTCGAAAGAGGGTGTCATTCATTCTCCATCTAAATTGACCAGCTACAGTAAGCTTCATCTCCATCCTCACGGCGTTATGGTCGGAGCAAGTTTTTGGGCAGATTTCCACCTTCTTAATCTTTGGAGCCATACCACTAGTAATCCAGATTTGGTCAATTCTGGTCCAGGTCATCATCGCTTGAGAGAAAAAGGTTCCCTCTCTCTCCAGAGGGTTCCTTGTTCTCCATATATCTATCAGGTCCATATTTGGTTTAGCTCTATATTTCAAGGGAAGCATAATGTTTCAGGAACTGGAAATTCGTCCTATAGCACCACCGTGGATGTACCAGTCCTGAAAACTGATTTAGTTTTGGGGATGTCTCATCCCCTGAGCAAAATGCCAAGGGTGGTGGTCTTGAGGGGGAGAAAGAAATGGGGAATGTGTTGTAATAATGGGTTGCCTCTGTCATGTTTGCCCAGGCTGTCTAAGGGTACTTAAGGTTACAACCAGGAGGCAAAATGTGTAGATTGTGAGCAACTCTGCCTTGAAACAGTCATAGAGCTGACCTGAGGAGAAGCTATCCTAGACCTAATTCTAAGAGGTAGTGGATCCCTTGTTTCAAGATGCAAGTTAATAATGGATCTGTAGAAAGACATTGTGAGGCTGACTTGAAAGGAATGCTTCAATGCTCCTTGCTTACGTAAAATCAGCATGGCTGAAAGGTGAATGAGTTTTCCTCTGCTTTTTGGGGTGCATGCTTATGAGTGGAAGGAGGTTCACAGTGCATGTTAACTTTCTGTTCCATGCTGGCATGTGGCTGAATCCATTACTTTTGGTTTCTTCCCTGGAGAATATTGAGTACCAACCAAAGTCTTTATTTTTGTTTCATTTACATTTCTCTTCTGCAATTCTTCCATCATGGAACCCAAGTTGGTGTCCCTGTGGCCATCTTGTACACCCACCCAGACCTGATGGCTCTGGATTCACATGGGGGCATGTACTTTTCTATCTTCATAGCACCTACCTGAAGTGATGCCTAGAGACCAGCAGTAAACTGATCATTACCTAGTTTGAACCACCTTCACCTGCCTGGTGAATCTAGAACTATGTCCTACTCTGCAGTCCTTTGGAGAGTAAAAATGTAAAATGCCAACTATTAAGAAAGTTGTTTTAGAACCTGCCTGACAATACATATATTTCATTTAATTGGTAACACCCTACACTGTACTTGAATGCAAATACAGGTTTACCTTAGAATGCAGATGCATGCAACTAAATAACCTTCAAGGGAAAGTTGCTCCATTTTTTAATTTTAATGTTTTGTTTTGTTTTTTGGTTTGCAGGCAGGTCCAGTCATTAAAGTAAAGATTCCGAAGGACAGGGATGGGAAACCAAAGCAGTTTGCATTTGTGAATTTCAAACATGAAGAATCTGTCCCCTATGGCATGGATCTACTTAATGGGATCAAACTTTTTGGGAGACCTCTCAAAATTCAGTTTCGATCAGGTATCCACAAAACCGTTAAAACAGCCTAGGTCATCTAGGCAAAATTGAAGGGGGTTCATATTCCTTTTATGCTTAAAATTCTGATGTGTAAAACTTTTTATTCTGGGTGCATTTTTTGTGTTGAATTATATATCAGATTAAAATTTCACTGAGCCTGTAAACCACTCTTGTGTTCATAGTGTTGCTGCATATTTGTATGCTATCTTGAGGAGCCAACTCATTTGAAGGGGGCTTTCTGTCAGTTTTTGGAAGACAATCTGTTAGAATCTTTTTTAAAAGGAACTTTAAAAGATGTTGAAATGCACTTCTCAAAAGAGTTTCAGTTGTTTGGGGACAAACCATCTGTTTTTAGAAGGGATGTCCTACTCTAGCTTTGTATAATCTTTAGCCTTCCATATGTTGCTGAACTGCAAATCCCATCCTCACTGACAATTGGCTATGCTAGCTGGGGCTGATGGGAGTTGTAGTTTAACAATATCCGGAGGGCCACACATTCTACACATCTGCTGTACCCTTTTCAGTTGAGAACAGATCTGTGTGTATTCTGAGCTCCTATGATCACAGAGGAATGCACTTTGCTCGTGTCTAGAAGCATTATTTTATCAATTCAGATTATTTCTGAAATGAGCCCCGGCACTCAAGCTGGTTCTAGAGTGGAGCCTTGGAATTGCTTTAAAAAAAAAATTAATAAAGGAAATGAAAACAGTATTTGGTGCTTATTTGGACTGTTTGAAGTAGTGTCCAAAGTTTTTCACTTTAGGAAAGCTGAGTTTCATCTGCAGTTAACTTAAGTTTAGTGTCCTTAGCATTGCATCTTGATTGCATCTTCACCACTGGGTATTCCAGTAGGTTGCAACACTTGTTTTGGAAATCTGTTTGTATGTCTTAATGGTTCTCTAGTGTGATACTCCAGAGCCCATTAAGTAATGTGCCATGTTTTCAATCTGTTAGCATCTTGCGTCGGCTTAACCTTTCTCAATGTAAATGACTTGTTTTAGTTACACTTCAAACACGTCCTTTTACCTTTAGGGAGCAGTCATGCATCTCAAGATAACAATTCACCTTATTCTCAACCTGGATATGCTAATGGAAGCCCCTCCAGTATACAACAACTGCCAACAACAACTGCCAGTAGCAGGTAAGTTCTTAATGTTAAGCCAGACTTCCCCCAACCTGGTGTCGTCCAAATATTTTGGACTACAACCCTGAGTCTGAAAGATCTCAAGGGCACCAGTTTTAGGAAGCCTGTGGTAAATCATTTAAGTACATTTAGAATTGCAGCTTATTAGGGAGTGAACCCCATTGAACTTGGTGGGACTTGCTTCTGATTAATTGTGCGTACGATTGTGTTATTAGCATTCATTACCATATGGTAAATTCTGTGACTGCTTTCCAAAGTGGGCATAATACAATAGCCTATGTCTGAGCTTCCCTTTCTACCTTTATGTTTATTATTTGTCTTTAAGTGGGAAAGAATAATATGAACTGAATTCTAGCACTGAGAAAAGATATTACTATTATTAGCTTTTCTTTCTAGAGCAACTACAAAAATCAAATGGTATTGAGAACTTTGATGTGGCACATCAGGAATTTTGTTTCTAAAGCAACAGATGGACAAGCAAATTAGTTTCCATTAGGGAAAGCTGTGAGTCTTTTCAGAATTTTCTAAATTGAGATGCAGAGTAGATTAAAGAAGCTGTTACTAGAAACCTCCTGAGGCTTGCGATCCGTGTTTCTGTATTGCTTTGACAAGTGTGTCAGTTATAAAAATGAAGATGAACTGAAAACAGATTGCTCAGTTATACTCTGCTTAGAAAAATATATATTCAATAACAGTTTACGATGATGGATCAAAGGAAAACTGTATGATGTAGTGGTTAGATTAGAAGTGTTCTGCTGCAACCAGGGAGACCCAGGTTCAAATCTCCCACTCAGTCACAAACTGGGTGACCTTGAGCCAATCACAATCTCTGCCATTCAGCCTAGCTTATTTCACAACCTTGTTTTGAGGCTAGGAGAACAAATAACTGTCTATGTCTATGAGAATGAGTAGGATAGAAATATAGCTATAATCATAAAGCTGCTAATGCCAGTGTTTACCTGGTACTTTGCTTCCTGGTTATTTTCATGATACAGTGGTGCCTCGCAAGACGAAATTAATTCGTTCTGCAAGTCTCTTCGTCTTGCGGTTTTTTCGTCTTGCGATGCACGGTTTCCCATAGGAATGCATTGAAATTCAATTAATGCGTTCCTAGGGAAACCGCCTTCAGACCAGGTCCGGGGACAGTCTGTCCCCGGACCTCTTCTGAAGGCTGGGGGGGGGGGGGACAAGGGCTTTTCTTCCCACCCCCAGCATTTTAAAAAACCCTGGGACAGCGGAGGACTTCTCCGCTGTCCGGGCGATCTTAAAATGCTGGCGGGCGGCATTTTAAAATCGCCCCGGACAGCGGAGGACTTCTCCGCTGTCCGGGGCGATTTAAAAGCCCCTGGGAAGGCAGGCAGGGGGGACAAAGACTTTTGCCCCCCGCCAGCCTTCAGAAGAGGTCCTGGACCTCTTCTGAAGGCGGGCGGGGGGCAAAAGTCTTTGCTCCCCCCCGCCTGCCTTCAAAAGGTGTCCCCGCGGCGGCGGGAGGTGTCCCCTGCCCCCCGCCCGGCTTCGGAGCACCGGGAGAAGCGATCTCCCCGCAGCCCCTTGCTGCAAAAGACGTCCGGGGGCAGCGGGGAAGAAGCGCTTCGCTTCCCGCTGCCCCCGGACCTCTTTTGAAGCAAGGGGCTGCGGGGAGATAGCGATCTCCCTGCAGCCCCTTGCTGCAAAAGACGTCCAGGGGAAGCGGGGAAGAAACGCTTCGCTTCCCGCTGCCCCCGGACCTCTTTTGAAGCAAGGGGCTGCGGGGAGATAGCGATCTCCCTGCAGCCCCTTGCTGCAAAAGACGTCCGGGGGAAGCGGGGAAGAAGTGCTTCGCTTCCCGCTGCCCCCGGACCTCTTTTGAAGCAAGGGGCTGCGGGGAGATAGCGATCTCCCTGCAGCCCCTTGCTGCAAAAGACGTCCGGGGGAAGCGGGGAAGAAGCGCTTCGCTTCCCGCTGCCCCCGGACCTCTTTTGAAGCAAGGGGCTGCAGGGAGATCGCTATCTCCCTGCAGCCCCTTGCTTCAAAAGAGAAGACCCGCTGTCCCCGGGGCAAGCTTCGTTTTGCGAAGCAAGCCCATAGGGAAATTCGTCTTGCGAGGCAACTCGAAAACGAAAAAACCTTTCGTTTTGCGAGTTTTTCGTCTCGCGAGGCGTTCGTTTTGCGGGGTACCACTGTACCTGTTTTTCCCCACCCCTGGGAAAACCATTCACAAACACCTATAGTAGAATCATAGAATTGGACGGGACCCTGAGGGTCATCTAGTCCAACCCCCTGCAATGTAGGAATCTCATCCAAAACATCCATGGCAGATGGCCATCCAACCTCTGCTTAGAAACCTCCAGTGAAGAAGAGTCTACCACCTTATGAGGGAGTCCTTTCCACTGTTGAAGAGCTCCAACCATCAGAAAGTTTAGTGACAGAATCACAGAATTGTGATTCTGGTTTGGCTCCTACCCTCCAGAGCAGGAGAAAACAAGTGTGCTCCATGTGACAGCCTTTCAGATATTTGAAGACGGCTATCCTATCTCTTCACTGTCTCCTCTTTTCAGGCTAAACATACCCAAAGCCCTCCATAAGGCTTGGTTTCCAGACCCTTGATCATCAGCATAACTTTCTTCAATTGAATACTGTTGACTGTGATTACTGTTAGTGCAGAATTCCATGATCTGAGACTTCTTCTGGGCAATTGACTTCTGGTTTTCACTTAGCAGGTATGAGAGGAATGTGGATAACATCTCAACAGAGTCGCCAACTGTGCAGAGGTCCTTCTCATCCCCAGATAACCTCCAGAGACAAGCGGTGGTGAGAGTTCTTTGTTTGGCTGCTAACAGGAAATAGGCAGGAAAGGGTTTGCAAATGAGTGGAGCGGTGCATGCCTCAGACAAAAAAGCTGAGTGGTTAACAATAACAACACTTTGAATTCCACTCAGAAAAGTACTGGAAGCCAATGTAGATCTGGAGTTATATTGTTCCTGTGGCTGTTCTCATTCACCAGACTGGCAGCCACACACTGTGGCTGTCTAGATGTTGCTGGACTACACCTCTCAACCTGAGAGATGTTCTTAGAACCAGCCTTGTTCTTTCTAATGTAAACAGTTTTAACTGATTTGTATTTTTACACGGCCACTCTGGGACCTTATGGTGAAGGGCAAGTAAGGAATTGAACAAATCATCATCATCACCCCTGACTATTGGTATTGGCCATGCCTCTTCTTAACAGAAGTGCTTTCTGTTTCCAGATGAATAATATGTGGCAGCAGTCGCAGTACAGTGGCAGGCACAACTCCTTGCACCCAGAGCCATCCGGATTTGCTTCGCCAGGGCACCACCCGAGTTACTCATTCACCCAGTCGTCAGCTTCATCCATGCAGTGGCGCTCAGAGACAAGTGCAGCCCAGCGCAAGAACAGAGTGAGCTCCCATCCGTATCCTACTGAAAGCAGGCATTATAGCAGCCGGGAACCTCAGCGCCCCAGCGACTATGGCTCAGAGCATCATTTCAGGGGCATTCGGGAGGAATATGGTCACGATGACAGGCACTATGGAGGCTGGAGTCACGATTACGATAACCGGAGGGAGAACTACCGAGATGGCAAATGGCGCCCCTCCCGCCACTAGCAAGTATTCAGAGCAGATTTTGCATACCTTTCCTTGGCGAAATGGAGTGGCTCTTTCCTTTTTAAGAAATCGTTTTTTTACAGAGAGCTTGCAACGAGTAACTGCACGAGTTGCTTTTTAAAAATTGTTTTATAAAAATCACCTGCAGTATGTATTTCGTGAGAAGTGGCTTCGTTTCAATTGTATTAACTTTCTCTCAGGGTTTAGGAAAAAAAAGAGAAGGTGCCACGCTTTTAAACAAGCAAAAGAGAAATCAATGTAGTTAATTTTGTAAGGGGGGAAAAAAGGTGCCGCTTTGGTTGTATTTTAAAATTAACATTGGTATTTTTGTAGAGTGTTAATGAGAAATGAAGAGAGCCCCTGAGGTGGTTCTGGTAGTAAGTAATCCCACAGAAAAAATGAATGCCGCAGAGTAGAAGGCTCAATGGCACATGGAAATATTGGTAACAGTGTTTTTCTACTGGAATAAATGTTGCTTTTAAATACTTGTATTAAGAAAACATGCAGCCTGTTCAGATATTCAGAGTGAAACAAATTTGCTGGATGACTTGATGATTTGTATTGAATGGTGTGTTAATTTTTCCAGCTGCTTTCATTGAGAGTCCTTTGATTTTTATATTACAAGCAAGAGAGCCCACAGTATCGTAAAAAGACTTTCCCAACAATTTAAGCGATTAAAGCCTCTCAGGAAATCATTGCATGCCTCTGTCCATTCCCTTTCTATAGTTGACATAATTTTTAAAAACCTCATTGAATAGAAAGTTTAGACATTACAATTGATATTTAATACAAAGGAGAAATGAAGGTAAGTATTTATGAACTTCTTGTCCATGGGCGTCGTCTGGCCAAGTGCTTTATTTCATCCAGCCTGCAGCATTGGTTCATCTTTAAAATTAAATTAAATAAAGTCAGTGTTTTGGAGGAGGGGCCATTGGCCTACAGTGTTTGGCTGGTCTTGCCCAGAAGTGCAGCTGCTAGCCTCCACTTGCAAGTACAGCTAAATTTGGAATAAAAAGGTAAAGGTACCCCTGCCCGTTACGGGCTAGTCTTGACAGACTCTGGGGTTTGTGCACCCATCTCACTCTATAGGCCGTGGGCCAGCGCTGTCCGGAGACACTTCCGGGTCACGTGGCCAGCGTGACAAAGCTGCATCTGGCGAGCCAGCGCAGCACACGGAACGCCGTTTACCTTCCCGCTGGTAAGCGGTACCTATTTATCTACTTGCACCCAGGGGTGCTTTCGAACTGCTAGGTTGGCAGGCGCTGGGACCGAGCAGCGGGAGCGCACCCCGCCGCGGGGATTCGAACCGCCGACCTTTCTATCGGCAAGCCCTAGGCGCTGAGGCTTTTACCCACAGCGCCACCCGCGTCCCAAAATTTGGAATAGCTTTTAACTAATCATAAATCTGAGATGAGCTTTTTCAATAGGGTGGATTTTTTGTGACATCCATCCTTCTGAAGTTTGTGCATTTGAAATGCCATCAATGTCTTTAACTATGATTCCCCCTATACTGAAACATGGTGGGACTTTTGAAATGGGAACTTTTGGTGCCATTTTTAAAAAGATCCTGCAGCTAAATGGTTTCCAGTAGCTTCCGTTTATGTTCACAGTGCTTCCGTTTGAACATTAGTAATCTCTGTAGCAACTGGAGTGCAGCAAGCCTACAACGTGTGCACATTTTACTCGTGCACATTCAGGTTTACGTGCTTGTCAAAAGAAATAATAATAAAAAAGCGGCGGGGAGCAGGCGTCCAGAAAAAAAGACTTTGGTAATCGCACCTGCCTTTGTACCCAATGTCTTTTGACTATACACAATTTTGGCTTTAGGAACAATCCCTGGAACATAACTCCCATGTTAAGTTGCAATGTATAAATGCATTGTCTGGACAGTGTCAAATTGTTTCTTTAAAAAAACAAAACTTGTCTGCTCTGCACAGCAAAGTATTTTATTTTGAAAAGTATTCATACCCTCGTCATTTTCAGCTGCAACAAAATTGACAAGGGGGCAATTGCAGCAGCGGTAAAATGTGGATTACCTTAATTTTTCTGTCACTTCTCTTGAAATACACATACACACACTTTTTCTTTTACTCTAATCCAAATCAATTGTGGTTTCTTGAATCCCTGTTGTTCTTCCGTGCTGTTTGGGTTTATATCGGGGGGGGGGCTAGAGGAGGGAGATGCTTGTGACCCTCTATCTGCATGCCTAAATGGGACATCTTTTAAAAAATATAATATTTTTGTCAAATATACACTAATATAAAAGTATTCATTGTTACCTTTTGGCTTACATATTTATGGCATTGTTGCAAAAACAAGCACCCATCTTAAAAAAAAAAGTTTACATAATTCAGAACTCCCTCAAGCAATACTGTTAATAGTATTTTTAAAAAACGCACTTGGTTAGCTATATTTTTATTTTCTCTAAAATAAATTCTTGTTCTTTCAAAATATTGTGTGCAAGCAAATTTTCCTAAGAACTAAATTTTACAGCTGGTGTTCTCTCTTTACAGGTAGTTGTTATATTTGCATCCAAAAGTGATTTTTTTTGTTTATCTTCTCATTGGAAAGTTTGTATTAGAGAGAGTGGCCTTTGATGCTTTCAGAGTGACTGAATGTGTGAAAATGCCCAGCAAGCTTTTGTATTGACGGGCTCAGCCTGCATCTTAAATAGGACACATTTCTTAAGTTGTTACACCAGATGCTTAGCCATCAGTCTTCACACTGTATTTTTTTAGACAGATTGTACACATGCTGTCCACACATCAGCCATGTGCTGTGCCTCTTCAACCTGCTTTGTATTCACAGAGGTAGTTGTAATCTCCTTTTTTCCCGTTACACCTGGTGCGGGGCAGGGGAATGTATATCAAAGTTGATTGACTAACATTACTAGCATAGGTCAGAGCAAGACATCCAGTGATGTTTCTTGGCAGGAGGACTATTCCATTAAAGCAGAGGGTTTGCTGCCAGTGACTTGTCTGGAGTAAGTGGGGTTCTCTTTCATTCACAAGCAGGCAAAACCTCAAAGATTGCAATCCTAACCATGTAAATGCAGAAGTAAGTTCTATTAAATTGAATCGGGTCTCCTCGCAAGTAAGTGGCGTTAGGATGGCAGCCTCAGGGTTTTAAAAACCAGAAGGCAACCTTGATTTTCCCCCTGTTCCTTGTTATTCCCTAACCCAGCCTTTTGGAACCTGGTGCCATCCAGATACTTTGGACTGCAACTCCCATTAGTCTTGATCAGCACGCCAGGTTACAGATCGCAGCCCAAGTCTATAAATTTTTAAAAATGCATTTTTTAAAAGTGCTTTGTCTCTCTTTTGGTGGGGAGTGGAACATATTATGAGGCCAACTAGGACTTAAAAACAAAAGGAAATCTAGACTTTCTCTGGTTTTCAAGAGGACACAAGGGGGGCGGCTGCAGAGGGTTGTTTCTTATATTGCAATGATAAATGCATGTTCCATCACCATGTCTGCATGTTCCAGTTCTAGCTTTGTATTCTGTGACCCTAACGTGTGTTTGGGTTGGTGCAAACACATTGCATACTGTAACACTCCTAATGTGTAAGGCATTTCGCGTGTGCAGGATGCAAATGCAATGTGTAAAGAAGCTTTGAGGCGCAAAGTTGTCATGTAATGATGTTTCGTTAAATAGCATTGCCATCTTCAAATATAGAATGTAATTTTTCATACCTGCATACTGCTTCTGTGGACAGCCATAATAATGCTCAAGTACAGTGGATTTAGGTCATGTGGTCAGATGAGGGCTTCCATCTTAAACCTTCCTGGGTCTAGGTAAGTGCTTCACAAAGTTCATTCTTTAAAAGAATCCCTGAAATGCAGAAGGTGACACAGGAGCCAATGAGAAGGATTTTTCTTTCTGTTCTAAGTACCACTATGTCAGACACAAAATTGTCCATGCGCCAGTGTTGTTTCTTGGTGTGGCTTTGAACTAACCCAATGCACGGGACACTGGTTTGTCTCCCTTTAAAACTCCTTTTTTTTGTCTCTGATGGAGGGGCCATCTTTGGTATCATGATTTGGGCCATCATGATACATGCTTTGCATGCAGAAGGACTGAAAGCAACAATCTCTGGCATTTTCTTCAGTTAGGGCTGGGAATGCCTCCCACCTGAAACCTGCCTGTGAGTGTTGATAACACTGATGGGTCTCTTACCCCCCCCCCCCCACACTTTGAGGCATTATTTTAACTTTTATTTCCTGTCTATTCCTGAGTTAATTGTGGTATTCACATATTTTTTTCATCCTTTTACTCAGTTACTTCCAAGCTTGAGGGGGGGCGGCGGGAATCCTGCTCCCTGCATATTTGGTTTTTTAAGAAAGAAAAAGATTACGAGTCTCAAGAAGGGGCCCTGGATTTTCCTTTATTGCACAGACCACATATTGTGTGTTTTTAAAATAACACGTGTTAACTTTCGGCTCAGTGCTTTCACTAAAAACGGCTAGTATTTGCTTTATTAATATGGTAAGAAAATGCAGCTTTGTATTGGGGAAGGGGGAAAAACGCAAGCCCAGCTGACCCTTTTACTGGGCCAGCCTCCCGTTTTGGAGGATTGGGGCACGAACCCGCATTACAGTGTGGGAACCGATCGCCTCCGCCGCCGGAGCCTCATCTTTCAAACTACAACCCCCAGCATGCCAAGCGAGGCACTAGGCGCGCAGGGACGCTCTCACTCCCGCTGTCGCCACGCAAAACTACAAATCCCAGGAGGCTGCGCGGCAGTCCCTTATGGCCTAGCGGGCGGGGCTGTAGCGGGGCCTGCTGGGATTTGTAGTCTGCGGCTTCTCCGGCTTCTCCAGATGATGCGCGCTGGCGGAAGGGCTTGGCGGCTTTTCGGCGCGCCGGCAAGGAGGCGGTGGCTGTCGGGGCGCTGCCTGAGCGGGTTGCGAGCCATGGCAGGAGCCGGAGGGGCAGCGGAGCCCGGCATGGGGCAGAGAATGGTCTGGGTGGACCTGGAGGTGAGGCGCCTAGCCCGTAACGAGGCCTCTGCGAAGGGGCATCCCATAATATCCTGTCCGTTTCGTCCCCCGAGACGCTTGCACCATGTGGAGTGCAATGCGGGGGCTCCATCCCGTAGTATCCTGCTCTCTGGCATTGGGTGCGGTATGGGGGGGGAGTGTAAAAAAGGGCGCTCCATCCCATAATATGCCCCCTTCCCCGCGGCAAGTGCGGTTTAGCTCCTTTTGAGGAGGATCCATCCCGTGATTCCCCGCTGCCCCAGAACATTGCCTTCGAAGAAGTATGAAACAGTTATACAAATAGCTACTATCCCATAATATGCCCCCATGAGATTTAGTTCAGAAAATTTATCATTTATCTTAAAAAATCATTGTAAACAGTTAAAATCGTTATTAGGATCGGAATAACACTTGTAGTTTAATGGTGAATTTTGGATATAATGGAGATATAAAACAGTTAGATTATTATAGAAGATGCAGGGGCAAATGATTTATAATAGGATCCAGAAAGGGGAAGGAGGGAAGTCCAGGAGGTTCTTTGGAATCTTGTTTTTATGATGTATGCTGGATATGTGATTGCAAAACTTTAATTTGAATATATATATATATATATATATATATGAATGAGAGATTTGGTTCAGGATCATATCATATATATGAATCATATATATATGGTTCAATATCAATGTGTAAGGAGAGGGCGGGGCTGCGTCCCGCAAAATCCCTCTACCCCTTGAGACAGCTGGGGGTGAATACTTGAAGATTGCAATCCCATAGTATCATAGTATCCATTTTCTAATCTCTGTTCATGTAGAAAGACCTACACCATGTAAGGCAACGTTCTCAAGAGATGTGCCTGTTGGGTTATTTGCAAAGGAGCTGCAGCCCATAATATCCCCGCAAGAGATACTGGTGCAGTGTAGGTGCAGGATTCATCCTCCTTCCCCAAAAGAGACAGGTGCAATGTAAGTGTATGCCTGTGTACGAGCAAGATTGGACTCTCTTAGAATATCCTTTGAGGAGATGTGTATCCTACGGGGGTCGCATCGCATAATGCCTCCCACCCCCCCGACTCATGTACTACAGGACATGTGCAGGAGATTGGTGCCCATCCTATTATTCCTGGGAGCCTTGGTGTGTGCCCCCATCCCATATTATCCCCCACGATACATAGGCACTGTAGGTGGATGTGTGTGAGAGAAGGAAGGAGACCATTCACCCTTTAAGTGTTTTTTCTAGGAAATGTAGAAAGCTTGGTTTGTGGGGGAAGAAGCAGCCTAATTTCACAGGAAATGAGATCTTGGGAGCAGAAAATCAAATTTGGTCACCCTAGGGCAGCTGGGACCCTTGGTAGGTTGGAAAGGAGTGTTCTAACATATATCTTAGTGATGTATGGAAGTGAGAGCTGGACCATAAAGAAGGCTGATCGCCGAAGAATTGATGCTTTTGAATTATGGTGCTGGAGGAGACTCTTGATAGTCCCATGGACTGCAAGAAGATCAAACGTATCCATTCTTAAGGAAATCAGCCCTGAGTGCTCACTGGAAGGACAGATCCTGAAGCTGAGGCTCCAATACTTTGGCCACCTCATGAGAAGATAAGACTCCCTGGAAAAGACCCTGATGTTGGGAAAGATGGAGGGCACAAGGAGAAGGGGACGACAGAGGATGAGATGGTTGGACAGTGTTCTCGAAGCTGCAAACATGAGTCTGGCCAAACTGCGGGAGGCAGTGGAAGACAGGAGTGCCTGGCGTGCTCTGGTCCAGGGGGTCACGAAGAGTCAGACACGACTAAGCGATTAAACAACAACAACATATATCTGCATTAGCAGTGCAGGAATTTGCAAGGGATCTAGGGCAGCCTTCACCAGCAGGGTGCCCTCAAGTAGGCCCACTGGAGCCTGATGGAAGTTGCAATCCAAACCATCTATAGGGCACCAGGCTGACAAAGCCTATCCTAGGACAAGCTGCATCCTTGTGCTATGAGGAAATGAGGTTTCAAGTTCACAATTTTATTTGAAGGGGCTATGTTGGCTCCATGTGTGACCAGACTGAGGATCAGTTCTGTGCAACCAGCAGTGGCAGACAAGATGTCATTTCTTATTGTTGGCTTCCAGAAGCCACTGAATATGGAGGCCATTTATCGCTCTTTAATAGTCATCGAGAAGCCTATTTATTACAAATGCGCCCACACTTTAAAAAGATTGACCTCCTCCCCTGGGCCTCTTGCAGCAAAGCAATTCACAATCCTAGATTTTATCAGCTTGTATAGGCTTGAGGTCCTAAAACAATTGACACTTAATAATAATAATATTTTTAAAATGTATATCCCGCCCATCTTGCTGGGTTTCCCCAGCCACTCTGGGTGGCTTACAACATGTATAAAAACACAACAAAGTATCAAACATAAAAAAAAATATCCTCTGCGAGCAACAAACCAACCAATAAATCAATAGAAACCAACAGCAATAGCAATAATAAACAGTTTACAGTTATACCTAATTTAGAATAACCACCAACCCGAACTAAACATTTAACCACTTGGCTTAAGTGAGCAGGAAGAACATCACTGCTATGGCCTGACATTAAAGAAATAAAGAAATAAACTGCGCTCCAGGGCAATTTTCTGAGTTGATTTCCTAGCTCTTTGTGAGGCAGACACATTTGTTCAAACCTTCAGTGGGTCTTCCCTCACCCCCCATTTTCTGGCTGCTGCGAATGCTTTTTTAACCTACCAGCATCAGAATATTTAAGATATAGTCCAGGGAAAGGATTAAGGTTTGTTAAAATGCACTTTTGCTAGCACAGAGTGAAACAGAAAGCAATGCGGGGGCTCCATTGTATTGTGTGTTTTGTTCTCTTTTTTCTTTTTATTGACTTGTATTGTTTAATTCCTTTTTTGTTTCTCTTTTTTCTTTTTCTCCCTCTGTAATTTTAAATTCTCAATAAATATCATTTTTAAAAATAAAAAAAGAAAGCTCTTCCTGACATCTTACACTTGTTAACATTTTGACTTTGATATAGATGACGGGGCTCGACATTGAAAAAGACCAGATCATTGAGATGGCCTGTCTCATAACAGATTCAGACTTGAACATCTTGGCTGAGGTATGTTGGTTGCTGATTTTGGGGGCTGGTGCCTGCTAAATGCCAGCTAGCACAGAAATAACAAAAATACTGGAGAAACCCGTTAAAAAAACCACCCTCCTGAAATAGCATTGTTGGGTATATTCAGTGCAGACTACCAAGGGTTATTATATGAACATGTAATTGGTTACTTATTAGTGGTAAGAAGAATATTGATAGCTAGAAAATGGAAGGAAACAAAGGGTTTAAATGTGCAAAAATGGTATAATGTAATTTGGGACAGCCATTTCTGAAAAACTGGTACAAAAAACTTCTTTGGCAGTCTGATGGCCATTGAGCCAGTATTTGAACAAATACTTTACAGGACAAACTGCATTCCATGATATCTGTTTGTGTTAATATTCTCCTTCATACTGACATTAGTAACTTTCTGTTTTTCTCCATATTAGTGTTTGTGTTAACTGTACTATTTTTGTTTACATCTGAACTATGCCTTTGGGATGGAGGAAAGGGGGGAAGAGAGGATTTTAAGTTTGTAGTCCTTTTTTTTCTTTTCAATATGTATTTTTTAAATGCCAGCTGGTTAGCTAATTGCTGTGAGTGGCCAACTAGTCACTCATAATTTCCACTGACTTCTTTGCCACATAGCTGGCTGATGAAAAGCCCCTTTTATGCATGCAATTTCCAAATGTTTTTAGCGAGGGAAGTGAATGCCAACTGAATATTGCGAACTCGAAAGGTGACCAAATTACGGCTGCTTCCTGTTTCCATCAAGTCTAAAAGTTCATCAGGTTTTACCTGGTGCAAACTGTCACCATTACACTTGAGAGTAAAAATGAATCTGATTGCGCTACAAGTTTACATCCCTTTGTGTTCAAACAAAGGTGATTATTTCTATTCATAATACATACTGCTGTTTGAACAGTTCCACTTATATTGCTACCACACACACCCCATCCCTTCCTTCCTGAACTGTTGTCCTTTAGCAGCTCTTGTTTTGGACTGTTTTGAAGAGAGAGGTGGAGCTGCAGGGCCGTTCCATTGACTCTTAAAAAAGCCAGCCACTTTTGACTCCTCTAGCAGGTCATTATAAAAATCCTATAACTTAAGAAGAAGTGACTGAGTTTGCTTTTTCCTCTTCCCTCTCAATTCCACTTCCTTCTGTGTCATGTCTGGCTAAATCAGGCATAGGCAAACTTGGCCTTCCGGATGTTTTGGGACTTCAACTCCCATCATCCCTAGCTAACAGGACCGGTGGTCAGGGATGATGGGAATTGTAGTCTCAAAGCATCTGGAGGGCCAAGTTTGCCTATGCCTGGGTTAGATTGTCAGCCTGTGGGTAGTGGCTATCACATCACTGATATATGTGAGAGAAATCCTGGGAACCCTTATTGGCTAAGAATCAGGATAAAATGCTAGTATTACTACATTAATAATTGCAGCAGCAGCAACAAATGAGCATCAATGATGTAACAGTCTGATCTGATTCCCCATTGTTTTCTCCTATTTTGCTGACAGGGTCCCAACCTGATAATAAACCAGCCAGATGAGCTGCTGGACAGCATGTCAGAATGGTGCAAAGAGCATCACGGCAAGGTAGAGGCCTGCTTCTTCATCACTCACACTCCCTTGAGAAGACCTCCTTTGTCTTTTTACAGTTCCACATGCACAGAACCTTATCTTGACCGTGCCATGTTCCCTGCCGTCTACATGAAGCACTTCTTTGAAAAGGATGGCTGGAGGTTTATCTCATCTGTGCAAAACGGGCCAGCTTCACAGTGTGTCCTTAGCATGGCATTAGAGTTTCCCATGTCCATTATGAAGACTTTTTAACATTAAACCTTTTTTTGTTGCGCTGAAATTGCCGCATCCTTTGGCTGGGGTTTGGGAGTGGGTAGACCGCTTCCTTGTTTACCAGCAGTTCCTGCAAGGGAATGAGATCAGTGACTTGTCTTGGCCACATTCATCAATGGCTACTAGTCTTGATGGCTGTATGAGTCTTCCAGATCCAGTTTCAGCCTCCCTCTGAATATTAGTAGTGGAGTGTCAATGCACCATGCCCTGTTTTCTGGGGCATCTGGGCTGATGTCTGTAGGAAACAGAGGGCTGGATTAAATGGTTATTCTGGCCTGGTCTAGTAGTGCAAATCCTCCACTATCCATTAAGATGTTGTTTTCTCAGTAGTGTGCTGCCAAACCTTCCTGTGGCTGTTAAGGGGGTTGTTTTCTTTCTGTTTTTATGGTATAATATATTGATACTTATGTTCTAAATGTGTTGTAATTGGCTTGGAGGCCTTTGAGTAAGAAGTGACCACAGGTTTAATAAAAACTAATAACAGTATTGATTCTTGCATGACATCTTAACTGCCTGGCTCTTTTTAAGGCACGGGCAACATGATGTAATTTTGGCTTCTCTCTTTCTTCCAGTCTGGCCTTACAAAGGCAGTACAGGAGAGCAAAATCTCGCTGCGTCAAGCAGAGTACGAATTTCTGTCTTTTGTCCGTCAACAGACACCTCCAGGACTCTGCCCACTTGCCGGTAGGAGGTTTTAACGTTTATGAAAGATAGGCATTTTTATTGATTTGTACCATCCCTTTCCATTCAAAGGGCCTGAGGCAGCTAATGGATCAAAACAAAGAAAATGCAAACCGTATATATATAAAAAACCATTATGAATCACTCTTAACATCAGCAAATCATAATTTGTTGTATGCAACTAACTTCAGCTATTCAAATTAATGGGCCCCAGTCATCTAGGTCTATTAATTTTAGACCTAATGTCTGCTCTGAGTATGTGTAACATTGGGTGCAACCTTATGTGGTTAATCAAAGCCAGTTTGAGAATCAGCAATAGACCATCTCTCCAAAATATCATTTGGTATAAAAAGTTTAACTGAGAGAAGGGAAAGTGACATCTGTGCCTTTATGGGAAGGGAGTTCTAGAGACTGAGATTCAGATGGTTTAATCCCTGACTCCCCTCCTTCTTTCTTCTGAAAGTATATGCGGGGACAGTGCATCTTATGATGTTGATTGTAGAGCCTGGGAAGGTTCAGGTGGGAAAATGCAGCAGCTTCAGATTTGTTGGAATTAGTGTGAGTGGAAAGCGGGGCAAATTCAGCACCCAATTGCCCCATTTTATGTCACCTTCCTGGACATTTGGCCAAGTGCCTTCTTTGGTTAGGCTGTAGCAGTACTGCAGATAAAATCTAGTGGTGTTGGGTGGATGTCTTGATTCTGTCAAAGGCAGATTCATGTGTTCATATAAAAATAAAATAATTGGGCCAATAGTTGAGTATGGTCACCTACACTCTAGCCTCCACTTTTGTGAAGCCTGTCTCTAGTCTCAGAGTGGCATCAGAGACACATTTTCGGACTTGAAGGGCTGATCTTAAAAATTTAGATTGTACAAGTGGTGCAAAGTCAGAGAAGGGGCCCAGCTGGGCACCATAGAAAAGTTGTGCTATAGAGAAGTTGTGCTAGCCATAGTCTTTTATATACTAACCTTTTATGCTCTTCCACATCCGTTTAATGCTCCTAATCCTTCTTTTAGATTATTTTAGCTTCTTTCATACAGTCATACCTCATGTTACGTCTGCTTCATGTTGCGTTCTTTCAGGTTATGTCCCGCGGCGACCTGGAAGTACCGGAAAGGGTTACTTCTGGGTTTCGCCACTCGTGCATGCGCAGACGTGCTAAATGGCATCACACGCATGCGCAGAAGCGGCGAATTGCAACCCGCAAGTGCGCAGATGTGCCGCTGCGGGTTGCGGTCTTTTCATGTTGCGAACGGGTCTCCGGAACGGATCCCGTTCGCAACCAGAGGTACCACTGTATTTACCGTATATTTATATTTTAGATTATTTAGCTTCTATTATATATAATTTCTGTTTTAATACTTTTTAGCTTTCTAAAACATTTTATAGATTTTAAATGACTGTACCCCACGCTACGTATGCTGGTCTACGGCTGTAATAAAAATTTCAGATTGAGATTTGGGGGTGGGTAGGATTTCTGGGTGTCTTCGCCACCTGTCTGAGAATTCCGTGTTGAGTGCATGAACAGAATCTGTGCCTTTCCACCCTTTTCAGGAAACTCGGTTCATGCGGACAAGAAATTCCTCGACAAGCACATGCCCCAGTTCATGAAACACCTTCACTACAGGATCATTGATGTGAGCACCATCAAAGAACTGTGCAGGTCAATACCCACTACATCATTTGGCAGAGCTTGGGTATGTGGGTGGCTCCTCGGGCAGCGAATGGCATGCCACAGACTTTGAGGAAATCTTGCGGGTCTTACTTGTAATAGGTGACCACCAAGATGCCTACAGTCAGCAGTAGATGCAGCTTTCTGAAAGATTCAGATTCTACAGCTGCAAAATATATTTGCATTTATTTTTTATTTATTTGATAGCTCAGTTGGCAGAGCATGAGACACTTAATCTCAGTGCTGTGACTTCAAGCTTCACGTTGGGCAGAAGATTCCTGCATTGCAGGGGGTTGGACTAGAACAGGGGTCAGCAAACTTTTTCAGCAGGGGGCCGGTCCACTGTCCCCCAGACCTTGTAGGGGGCCAGACTATATTTGGGGGGGGGAAAGAAGAATGAATTCTTATGCCCCACAAATAACCCAGAGATGCATTTTAAATAAAAGCACACATTCTACTCATGTAAAAACACACTGATTCCCGGACCGTCCACTGTCTGGATTTTGAAGGCGATTGAGCCGGATCTGGCCCCCGGGCCTTAGTTTGCCTACCCATGGACTAGAAGACCCTCAAGGAACTTTCTCAGTCTGCAATTCTATGATTCTATGAACATGAGGTTTTGATCTATAGTAAAATTATTGAGTAACATGGAACTTTGGGAAGTGGAAAATATTTCTCTGCAGTGTAATAACTAGGTTCCGTGAGTTTTAGAAAATTAAAGCTGGAATTCTCGCAGTCCTGATTTTTGCATGAGATTGTTTCAAATTTGGTGCGCCTGTGGCTTCTGGTGATTTTATATTTGGAGGCAGCTCTGGAGTCCTGCATTTGTGGGTGTTCTTCCCTATGGCATCCACCACATTTGGTAGATAATTTAGATTTTGGATCATGGGGACTTGTTTTGTGTGTGCAGACGCTGGTACCCAGAAGACTACGAGTTTGCTCCAAAGAAGGCTGCGTCTCATAGGTAATTGTTTGGCTTTGAAGAGTGATTGTTTTGTGTGTGTCAGATTATATCACCAGGCATCAACAATGAGGTTATGCAGTGTGGTAAGGACAGCGCAGTGGGGGAGGAGCCATTGATAAAAGTTATTTCAAGTCTGCAGATACTAATCTGGAAAGGGACATTTGCCCCGCATCCAAATGGAGAAGGGTTGGAGCTCAAGGGCAGAACAGGTGCTGTGCATGCAGAAGGTACCAGGCTCAATCACGGTCATTTCCACATTGTGCATGGAGGGACTTGAATGTGACACCTGAAAGTGCTGCTGCCAGCCAGTGTAGACCAGGGATAGCCAATGTGTTGCCTTCTACAAGTTGCTGGATTCCTCTACCATCATCCCAGACCATTAGCATGACTAATGGTCAGGGATGATGGGAGTTGTAGTCCAGCTATACTGGGTGGACAAGAAGTTGCTTACCCCGACCTTGATGGCCCATCAGGCTTGACTCACATATAGGGCAGCTTCCTGTGTGCCGTTTCCTTTTCTCATCCGTTAACTGTACTGTTAAGAACCTTTCCCTGTCCATCTCAGAACTTGCCTCTTGGTCATTACTCAGCAAGATGAACATGCTGTTATTATCTACCTTCTTTCATTGTGCTGGATCATAGTAATTCAGCCCGCAAGTTTATCGCCAAGATGGGTAGCATGTTTTGTATTAGAAGAACATTTCCTCCTTTATTTACATTATTTCCCTAGGAGAAAGTGTGTGTTACAGAGCAGTTCAGAAGTGGCAAGGGTGGAGAACCAAGAGGGAATAAGATGCCAAATCCAAAGTTTTGTTGGTCGCAGGGCAGAAGGCATGTGTGTAATGGCATTTTTGCTCTCCTGCCTCCAACCAGCTTTGAATCTCTCCTTCAGTTCCGCTTCTATAGGGTTCCATAGCACATAGAAATACACAACCTGTTTGCAGCATTTTGGGGGACACTGTAAAGTCATACCTTTTTCAGCTTCTTTTAAAATTAGCCTGCCCTTGCGTTTGGAGGTGAGTTTGTATGGTGCAGCCTTCTTTTAAAGGAATGTTAACATTTCCTGAATTCCCTTTAGAGCCCTGGATGACATCAGGGAGAGTATCAAAGAGCTTCAGTTTTACAGAAATAGCATCTTCAAGAGGAAAACGGACGAGAAGAAAAGAAAACTAGTGGAAAATGGTGACAATGAAAAGCTGGCCAGTTGATCTTGCAGCCTGGTTCTTTAGCAAAAGCACAAGGCACCAGAAGTGTCTCCGCCTGCCGTTTCAGTTCACTGTTGGTTAAGGAAGAGGCTGCTTTCTGTTACTTTGCTTCCTCAAGATTGTTAACAGTTACTGACTACCACATGTGACAGGTCGTTGACATCTGAATTGCAGGCCAGTGCCTTGAACCAACTGCAGCCATTTGGTTCATGCGTACAGAGTACCTTTTGTAGTTAAAGAACCCCAATTTGGTTCTAGGCACCCTCTTTTATTATGCAATAAAGCCAGCCTTGCTGAAAGATGCTTGCCTCTTTTCTAGACTTAAGCATTTCTGCTTTTCTTTTCTTATTTTGTGTGTGTGTGTGCATTTGGGGGCTGCTAGCAGGATTCAGACTGAGTGGCACTGGAGTAGTGCCTTTATTCTGACAGCCCCTTGGAATCTCGCTGTGGCACTTGTCCCATTTTGGAGCTCGGAAGCAGAAGCCGAAAGATCGTGGCTAGTTCAAGGTCACCTAAGCAGCCCAAGGCAAGGTGCTGTTCACTGTGTCTCCCCCTCGGCATGTGACATATCGCTTGTCTTTCCAGCTTGATGATTTCAGGCTTAAAAGTTTGCAGGCACCTTGGTGTAGGCATCTGGTATAGGCACTTAGGTCAGAATCCAAGGAGACAATTTTTAGCCATGCCCAAGACTTCAATATGATGCATCTATTCACCTCCTCAGTAGTAGCACCCACCCATCAGAAGTCAAACAGATAAGCATCTATTTGATTTTTAGAAGGGAAGTTTTTAATTGATGATGTTTTACAGATGTAGGTTTTAACAGATGTAAGTTAAAAGCATATTAATTTGATTCACAACCACATGATCTGTTGGGTGGACATTGCTTGTGCCGTAGGCAACTGTCATTTCCCAGGCATCAACAAAACCCACTTTTAGATCCCAAAAAATGTCCCTTAGTGCAAGGTATTGGGCATAGCCATGGAAGTCACCAAATCTCTCCTGGTCAATGTCTATCTCCCGGGTGTTCTCTGCTTTGATGATGACCTTTGTATCTGGGCTCCTCAGGAGAAGGCGCTGGATGGCTCCCCGGATGTTGATCATCCTTTGAATGAAGAGCTTGATGGGGAAGGGACGGAAGTGCTGGCCCAAGGAGATGACAACCACTGTGTCTCTGTCGCCTGCCACGTTGTCAATCTCTCGAGCGACGTAGCTGTGGTCTTTTGTGGTATATTCGTGGACCGTAATGATGGGGTGGCCATGTTTTTTCCATTGGACTTGGATGTTCCTGCCCGTGTCAATAGAAAGCAGATTCCGGAGCTTTCCAATCCCATAGGTATCAAAAGGTTTTAGGGCTAGCAACAAAATAAAGACATAGGATCAGTGCAAGTTGATACTAGGGAGATAAAGCCGTATGCACAACCGATTACCACAGGTGAGTGGGTGCCATTTTGTCATGGAGAGCTGTTCTCATATGCCAAGACACTTTTGATAATGAAAAAATAACAGCCATGATCTGTAAGGATTAATGCTGGACTTTCAACTCCCAGAAGCCCTATTCAGTATGGGCAGTAGCCAAAGATGATGGGAATTGAAGTCTAACATCTGGAAGGCCACAGAGTAGCCACCCCCGGATTAACAGCAGATGGATGCTTGAGGCAGATGGCTGTGGTTGGTGAGCTGAAGGCCTCATGGAAAGTATCTCGACTAACACAAAGCCCACTAACTGCCTAGTCTGCCTTGTTACGTTGGGTGTGAGAAACTTTCAATCCTCCAGATGTTTCTGAACTACAATTTCCATCATTCCTGGCTATTGACTAAGTCTTCTGGGGGTGATGGGAATTATAGTTCAGCAACATCTAAAGGGGCTAAGGTTCCCCACAAATTTTTGCTGCCTTTTCGCCTAGTGAGGAACAAACTGCTCGCCATCTGTGTGAGATTCCCCATGAGACATAATTGCTTTCCTTTGGAGCACATGTTAAATCTCACCTGAAGTCCTTAAACTGAGCATAATTCCAAAATGTGTTGTCACTAGTCTTGCCTTGCCCCCAAATGACTCACTCGGCTCTTGCATGATGGGTGAGTCCAGGGCACCCTTGCATTATTACCCTCAGTATTCCAAAAATGGGGGTACTGGACCTTCGGGAGCAACCATTCAATTCCACAGAGGCTTGAACCACCTTGGAAAATCTGTTAAGTGTTAATTTGTCCCCACTGTAAAGTTATAAGGATTATCTAAGCCTATATTTGCTTCCAGCCTGGATTTCTCATTAGCTGGGGAACTCTCCCCTGCCTAGGTCCCATTGACTCCAAGTCTGGGCATTGTTCTTTCCAGGCATGAACCAACTCTGTGACAAGCAGTCGCAAAGCAGCAGCCCCAAATCTGTAGAACCGCTTTCCTCAAAGAGCCAGTGGTACTTTACTGGTGCAGGCTTTCTCAACCTCAGCCCTCCTGATGTTTTTGGCCTACAACTCCCATGATCCCTAACTGGTAGGACCAGTAGTCAGAGATGATGGGAATTGTAGTCTCAAAACATCTGGAGGGCCGAGGTTGAGGAAGCCTGGGTTAGAGTGTCGGATTAGGACCTGTGAGACCAGGGTTCAAATCCTGAAGCTCCCTAGGTGACGTTAGGCCATTCACTACCTCACAGGGTTGTTGTGGAGGATTAAATGAGGAGGGGAAGAACTCTGCATGCCTCAAGCCCCTTGGAGGAAAAAGGTGGGAAATAAATGCAGTAAATAAAAATGGAGAATGGAAAACCAATATTTGTGAGAGACAGCATCTGCCTGCTGGCAGGAGCTGTTTCTGGGAAGGATCTGGAGTAACAGGAGGCGGCAACATCGAGTCTGTGTCTGAGCAAATGGTGGTGGGTGCTCTGCCAGCTTTGCAGGGAACCTACTGTCCACAGTGTTTTCCAGATGTTCTAGCCATTGCCGCACCGTTGAGTCTCCCATGAAATAAACCCGCTTTTTTTCCAAGCAAGTGTTAATCTCATCCGCAGTCCCCATGCTGGACGTTCTGCAAAAGACGGGGTGCCACTGGTCCTTCCACACAAAGCCAATGAGGAATGCGGAGCTCATCCCGATGGTGCACTTCTGGCTTGGCGCCATCTTGCTCCCTGGTAAACAATGAGAACAAAAACAGCTGAGTGGATGGTTGCATCCGCTGGTAGGTTTTGGTGCATTAAGCTTGCTGAGAGGGGTTTCCATAGAGTTTAGATGGATAGAGAAAGGGACCTCCAGACTCCCAGAGCATCCCTGTACTTTTATCTCTATGCTGACTTCTCTCCATCCTTTGAAGTTTAGGCGAATACATCTCAGGTGGCATCCTGTTCTCAATTCCCTCCTCCTCTCTGCTCACACTTGCTCTGGACCTTGAGACGAGAGGTGATCTTGGATCTACCTTCTGAGAACAAAGGGGCAAGTGTGGCTCCTTTGTTTCTCCAACTCATTAGTTAGCTAGGACTAGAGAACTCTTTCCTATCCAGAATGTACTTCCCTTAATAAACATAAGCTTTCTTGTGCTCTGCCAAGTCTGAATACCTTTCAGCTCAAGGTGTGCTGTGCTTCAAGCAAGTATTCATTTAACAAAAGCTAGCTTCTGCTGTTGCATCAAACTCTATATGCAAACAGCATCAAACAGCTGTTCTTCCTGGTTTTGATCAAAACCACATACAGTGGTACCTCAGGTTAAGTACTTAATTCGTTCCGGAGGTCCGTTCTTAACCTGAAACTGTTCTTAACTTGAAGCACCACTTTAGCTAATGGGGCCTCCTGCTGCCGCCGCGCCGCCAGAGCACAATTTCTGTTCTCGTCCTGAAGCAAAGTTCTTAACTTGAGGTACTATTTCTGGGTTAGCGGAGTCTGTAACCTGAAGCGTCTGTAACCCAAAGTACCACTGTACCACAATCTATGGAAAAAGAAAACTTCCCCAAATTGTTATTTCTAAAGCCAATCAACAGGGGGAGCCTGCTGCAACATAGGAAGATGTCTTCTACTGAGTCAGGCCATGGTCATTCTAGCTCAGTATTGTATACACTGACTGGCAGCAGCTCTTCTGGGTTCCAGGCAAGGACTGTCTCCCAGCTCTACCTGGAGATGCCAGGAACTGGACCTGGCCCTTTCTGCAGCTCATAACTTGTAAAACTACCTGTGCAAGAGAAGCTTGTGGGTGGGTGTGGGTGTCTAAGACCTGCGGACCTTGGCTTCCTGCAGAGGTGTAGAAGGACAGAGTGCTCAACTTCTGCTTATCAACCCTTGTTTCCTTTCCTTTGACACATGTTTCTGAGGGCAGATCTACACACATGGTTTTTCACTTTAAGGAAGGGTTAAGGAAGGGTTTTGATAACACATATGGACACATGACTTCTTACTTTTAACGTTCACAATGCGATATTAAAAGACTTCCGGGTTGGCGCGAACAGCTAATGGCGGATTCCCTCCAAGCTCCGGAGGGAATCGGCTCTGCTGGGGACGGGTCTTGCCGCGACGGCGACGCGGGGACCCTTAAAAACCTCAGGCGCGGATGCCTGAGGACCTGGTGACTCGGTGGGCACCTTAAGCGCCCTCCCCGACCCATGAAGAGCCTTTTTAAAGGCTGCGGAGAGGGTACGGAGAGTGGCGTGGTGCTGGGAGTAGACCGCTACCCCAGCGGAGCCGTGTGCCATGGCTGAAGAGCGCTGACTTTCTTCCTCAAATTTGGACCCAAAAAAGAAGCAACCCGTGGAACCTGGACTTTAAAAATATCGATCCGTAAATTTGGCACGACCGGGGTGTGTGTTAAAGGGAAGTCCGCACCCCCCTCTCCTGCAGACGATTTAAAGCAACGGCAGGAAAACTAAGTTGGAGAGCCTACCCTTTTGGGGTGAGTTTTAAAAAGACAGCAACTTTCACGATTGGATGAAAGAAGTGTGGAGCTGGAGTGTAAGAGTGGTGTTTTAGAACTTTTTCTTTTGCCGCTTGTAATCCCCCCTCCCGGGCCCGGGAGAGTCCTGTTTCTCAGCCTGTTGAAGAGGAAAGGAGTTTGACAGCTGTCAAAAGCTGTCAAACGGGCGACTTAAAGTGAAAGAGTTTGTTACCTAAGATCTCTCTGGACAAAAATCGATACAAATTAACCAAAGTGTTTGGATACAAAGAAATAAATCAAGAGGAAAAGGATTGTTGGGAAAAGGTTATTGTAACTAGATTCCCCCTAGGGGGAAGTCTGAGAAATTACAATGGCTGTGGATGGAAACTTACTAGCTGAGCTAGAAAAAACATTCTATCTTGTGGGAATTCTACAAGAGCAGAGCCTTGCTATGAATAAACAACTTATGACCTTGACTGCTGGAACAAGCAGCTCTGCTGAAAATATGGAGGACTTGAGTGAGAAAAAATCTGCAGCCGAGCGGAAAGAGATAAAGCAAGAAGGAAATGAGACTAAACAAACACAGGAGAAAGTACAGATGGAAGGTACAAATCAGAAGCCCAGACAAATGGATTATAAACAAGAAGACCCTTGGATTATGTGGAGTATAAATCTGCAAAAGATCCGCAAGATGAAGGAGAAGGCCCCTGGAATACTGGGAATCCAAGAATTTAAAAGAAAGAAGAAATATGACTGGGGCCTTCATCCTTATTTTCATTTTGACTCTTATCTTCATCTCTATTCTGATTTGGAATATGAAGGATTGGTGGGAATTTTGCAGCAGTTGGTCTCAAGTGCTTTTGTGGGAAGAAAATCTGGCCTGACTGGGATAGAACTCCTTCGAGATCCGAAGACCAACATGAAGGATTACCAACAAAACCAGCGGAGAGGAACTGAAAGAGATTTGAAGGCCTCGGATGTGAGGAATCCAGGCTAAGAACTGATATTTTGGACCTGTATTTGGGAAGGGACGGAAACCAGGGATGGGAGGAGGGGAAAATAGAATTTAAAAAAAAAAAAACACTTATGATATTGGGGTTTAGTTAATATCTTTTATGTCTTATAAAAAATGGGAAATCGGTGGAAGAGACTTTCGAGTCCAACTTAGGAAAGAACTTAATTTTTTTATAAAAGATCTAATATTAAAATGGTAAGAAGACAAAATAATAATTTGCTGATATAACTATGGGAAGTGGGATGCAGGAAGTGGGGTGGGGGGAAGTCAACGACCAAGGTTAAGAAAGTAAGATATTTGAAATTGTACGTGTTCTTGTCTTTGTCTTTTATGTGTGTGTTGTGTTGTTATAAAAATTTGAAAAACCAATAAAAATTTTATTAAAAAAAACACACAATGCGATATTAAAATGAGACACAAAGGGCTCTGCAGAGCAACCAGCAGTAGCGAGACAGCATTTGGAACAAAAAAAGGTAAAAAACACTTTAATTTACAAGTATGCCCTGTGACGTTTTAGAACAACGTATCTAATATTGTTCTAATAATGCTAAACAGGACTGTGTAGATCCAGCCTAAGTTGAACATTTCCCTCTATGGATTTTTATAGGAACCAGGTAAGTCTGTGTGAAAGCATCACTTATTTGGTACTAAAGGAAAAAAGAAAAAGACTTCAGTTCACTTATCCCTTGTTTTTATTTCCTTGAGCAACAGAAATTTCTTTGCAGTGTCAAATATGAGAGATACAATGCTGTCACAAGGCTATGTTTGTATAACATACAAGACCATGTAACACCGGTCCTGAAAGACCTACATTGGCTCCCAGTATGTTTCCAAGCACAATTCAAAGTGTTGGTGCTGACCTCTAAAGCCCTAAATGGCCTCAGTCCTGTATACCTGAAGGAGCGTCTCCACCCCCATTGTTCTGCCCAGACACTGAGGTCCAGCGCAGAGGGCCTTCTGGTAGTTCCCTCACTGCGAAAAGTGAGGTTACAGTGAACCAGACAGAGGGCCTTCTCAGTAGTGGCGCCCACCCTGTGGAATGCCATCCCATCAGATGTTAAGGAAATAAACAACTACCTGTCATTTAGAAGACATCTGAAGGCAGCCCTGTTTAGGGTAAGGTTACCAGACGTCCTCGTTTCCCGGGGACAGTCCCTGGATTTACAAATCAGTCCCCATACAAAATCCATTGAAGTTGAAAAGTGTCCCCGGATTCATTGAAAAAAAATCTGGTAACCTTAGTTTAGGAAAGTTTTTAATGTGTGACATTTTAATGTATTTTTCATCTTTGTTGGAAGCCGCCCAGAGTGGAAGCAGCCAGATGGGCGGGGTACAAATTTATATTACTATTATTATTATTATTATTATTAATAATAATAATAATAATATATTATAGCAAGGCAAGTTCACAGCACTCCGGAAAAATATTTATAGTGCAATTGTTCTATGGGGCTAAGCATGTCACGTGTTAACAGATGCTTTCGCAGTGAGTTATGCACCTGCTGCAAGTTAAACACTTCTCTTTGACTCCAGGGGGCCGTGGGTGTTTGGGCACCCACAAAAATATAATTGTGGGTGCTTGGTACCCACAAAGTCAGTGAGAAAGGCTGGCAGGCGGCAGCTGTGCTGCCTCTGGGAGAGAAGAAGTTCAGCTCTCTCCTCTGCAGCCAGCCAGTGAAGCACCTTTTTCTGAGGGAGCAGGCCTGGACATCAGAGCTCCTCCCTGTGGAAAAGAGTGCCTTGCTGGCTGCAGGGAGGAGGAGGAGGAAGAGAAGCCGCCGCTGCCACCGAAATGCGGGCAAGCAACATCACACACAGAGACACACCTGTACATGGTGCGTGTGACATCACACTCACTATGTGCAGGTGTGTGTGTGATGTGACATGACCATGTTGCATTGGTGGGCACCCACAATACTGAGGGTGAGTTGGCACCCCTGCACCAGGCAGCTTTCCTCAGACTGAAGGAATGGGTTTCTGTGCAGTCAGTTTAAAACTGACTCAACCCTCCCCCCTTTTCTTGTTTCTCCAAGAGAGCACTCTAAAATGCATAAAACTTAAGCAGTTGAGCAAATGCATAACAAGGACACAGCTGTATAAACAAACTCTCTCCTTTATCAGCTGCGGCAAGGGATGACCCTGACTGTACCAATAGAACAGAGAAGACACGTCTGTGCCTTATCTTATGTCCTGACCACAAAAGACGCACAGACCTAAGTCTGGGAACAATGCCAGAGTGTGTTCTCGGAGATGACGACCTCTTCCTCCAAGATAAGAGTAGGAAGTGGAAGATCCTTTTATGGTCAGAAGTACAGGAAAGAATACCCTTTTATGGTTAAGAATACCAGAGCAAGAACATATGTGATGTCAACCTGCGTACATAGGCTGACGTGGTTGGATTCCTGGGGAAGGAGGGAGAGGGTGCCTGGAGGATATATATACTGCATGCAATCTCTGATTTCTTTGGACTTGCTGTGGACTCACCATACAAGTGCCTTCTGCTATCCGGAGAGCAGAATAAACTCTTTCTTTGAACCAACCTTGGTGTCATTTGACTTCCTTCCTCCTGTCCCGGAGCAATGCAGACCCAATCGGTTAATTCCAATAAGGCTACAAGACCTAGTGCCTTAGCAGATGTTGCTGCACTGCAACTTCCATTAGTCCCATCCAGCAAGGCCAATGGTCAGTTGCTCAGAAGCAGACAAAACCAGCTTTACTTTCTCATCAAATTTTGTATCATTTGTGGAGTGCAAGCAACAGCAAATAGCAGTTGCATTCATTGGATTGATTTCTGTTCCAGACATGGGATGAATCTGTGAATATTGTGGGATTTTTTTGTTGTGGGTGCGGGTAGACAGAGGATGTTTGGGGTACCAACTCATCCTTGGACCTAAGTGCTTAGTAAGTTTAATTGACTTCTCCACACCCAGACCTGAACTGAATTCGTTCTCCAGGTGATCAAATGTCAAGAGGACTTAGGGATATAAATCAGTGTGACTGCCCTCCCCCATCCTCATTAAGTTTCCTGATAGACTGGAACTTTGTACTTTCTCTGTCTCCAACCATCTCTTCCCTAAACTAACAGATGTATGTTAAAAACATAATGATTTGGTTCCAGATCACATGGTCAGGTGGATGGACGTCATAAATGGCGTAAGCAATGTTCATGTCCCAGGCATCTATGAAACCAACATTGAGACCTTGGAAGATGTCCATTACAGCAAGGTTTTGGGGGTAGCCATTGACATCACCCAACCGCTCCATGTCTGTGTCCATCTCCCGGGTGTTCTCTGTCCTGATGATGACTCTTGTTTCTGGGCTTCTCAGAAGTAGGCGGTGGATGGCTCGGCGGATGTTAAGCAGCCTCCTCACAAAAAGATCCATAGGGAAAGGGCGGAAGTGCTGGCCCAGAGTGATGGCAATGACCGTGTCTTTGTCCCCAGCCAGCCTGTCAATTTCATTGGTGATGTAATTGCCGTCCTTCACGGAGAAAAGTTTCCTAGAGACAAAAGGGTTCCCGTGTCTTTTCCACTGAATGAAAGTGCTCCTCTCCAGATCCAAAGCTACGTGCGTTTTGAATGGCCCAGCACTGTGGCGATCAAAGAGCTTCAATGCTAGCAAACAATAAAAGGAAGAGAGTTTGAAAGAGGGAAAGGGGGTCAACCAGCTCTTGCACCTAAAAAAGGGAATCAGGCATCCTACTACAGTGGTACCTCGGGTTAAATACTTAATTCGTTCTGGAGGTCCGTTCTTAACCTGAAACTGTTCTTAACCTGAAGCACCACTTTAGCTAATGGGGCCTCCCACTGCTGCTGCGCCACCAAAGCATGATTTCTGTTATCATCCTGAAGCAAAGTTCTTAACCTGAAGTGCTATTTCTGGGTTAGCAGAGTCTGTAACCTGAAGTGTATGTAACCCGAGGTACCACTGTATTTGAAAAGTGGTGTTACTTGGTAGCATTGATGTGGACCCAACTTTTAATGGCAGTTTTGGATCCTCAATGGGGAGAGCACTTTTAGTCTTCTTCATTCATTGTAGCTAAGTCTGTGTTTAATGTGTACCAGAGAAAGAGCATGTGGGCTCTGGACTCTGCAGATCAAGTCCATGGGGAGGGTTTAAAAGTTGGCCACAACTTCATAGAATCGTAGAGTTGGAAGGGACCCTGAGGATCATCTAGGCCAGACATGGCCAAACTTGGCCCTCCGGCTGTTTTGGGACTACAACTCCCATCATCCCTAGCTAACAGGACCTATTGGACAGGGGTGATGGGAATTGTAGTCCCAAAACAGCTGGAGGCCCAAGTTTGGCCATGCCTGAATTCTAGTCCAACCCCCTGCAATGCAGGAAAATGCAGTTGTCCCATACAGGCATAAAACCTGCAACCATGGTGTTATCATGCGCTAATTAACTGAGCTATCCATTAATTGCATGCTGTAAATTACCAACTGCAACCAATGTGTATGCGAATGGGAATGGGATGCAAAGCTGAAGCCAAAAGTGAAGGGTGCTCAGAGCAAATCTGAAGGCAACCCACATACCAGGAGAACGTACTTGCCACCTTTTCAGTAAGGTAATAGATCCATTGCCTTAACGTTGAATCCCCCATGAGATAAATCTTCTTCTTCTTCAGGCATTCCTGGATTCGATCCAGAGTGCTAAAATCAGATACGGAGCAAAACTGTGGGTGCCAAACCTCCTGCAAGGCATAGCCGCTGGGAACGGGCAAGCTCATCCCAATCATGCATTTGTCTCTTGCCATCATCGTCGCACTTCCTAACAGAAACAGATGAGGGATATTTGGTGGTGAACATGGAGAGAGCTGGGTTTCTGGAGCTTCAGTTTCCTTGTGTGGGATTTAAGCATCTTTGGAATATGGTCACCACCAGTTTGAGTTCCAAAGGACCATTCAATATCACTGAAGAACTATGTGAGAGACTGAGTTCTGAGATACTGCTTAGATTAGGGACTCCTGTGGATTTCCCTCTTCCTCCAAAGCCTTGTTCTTTTTAGATGCACTGCACATAGGACTTCGATGGGTCTACTCTGAGTAACACTAGCACTAAATACAGCCCAGAGTCTTCCGAGTCAGACTATTGGTCCATCTACGCCCTTATTGCCTAAACTAGCTGGTAGCAGCTTTCCAGAATTTCATACTGGAGTTTTCCCTGGTTCTATCTGGACATGAAGCACAAATTGAATCTGGGACCTTCTGCATGCAAAGCCAATCCTCTGCCACTGAGCAGCAATCTCTCCAAAAGTGTTCAGCATGCTTGAAAGAAATAGTTCTGAGGAATGGGGCGAGTTTACATCAGATCTGGTGGCAAAGTGTCACTACAACTGGTGCTAAGCTGTGCACCATTCATCAAAGAAACCCGTGTTGGTTAAAAAGACAACTTACTGTTACAGGATAGGACACGGATCTCCCCAAAACTCTGTGATATCTCGATCCCGATGTTGTCCCTTCAAAGACAGAAGAGAATGGCAAATGAGTGCATAGGAAATAAGAATGCTTCTTTGCCTCTATTTGACCTTCTCTACACATGAGCCACAGGGCAGAAGTTTGGCAGTTCAAATCCCCACGACGGAGTGAGCTCCTGTTGCTCAGTCCCTGCTCCTGCCAACCTAGCAGTTTGAAAGCACGTCAAAGTGCAAGTAGATAAATAGGTACCGCTCCGGTGGGAAGGTAAAGGCGTTTCTGTGCACTGCTCTGGTTTGCCAGAAGTGGCTTAGTCATGCTGGCCACATGACCCGGAAGCTGTACGCCGGCTCCCTCGGCCAATAAAGCAAGATGAGCGCCGCAACCCCAGAGTCGGCCACGACTGGACCTAATAGTCAGGGGTCCCTTTACCTTTACCTTACACGTGCGTCACGCATGTGTTGGGATCATGCTGGCAAAAAGTGTGGATATGATGGAGGACTCTGTCCCATTGCCACCATTCAAGGGCGAGTCTGGTTGGCTTCTGCAGGTTATGGAGGGAGAGGGGTGGTCTTGTCTCATACATCAGACAGCAAAGCATCTTGGGTCAGCACTGGGTACCTATTGCTAGGTATAAGAAACAAGACCATCTTCTGGAGGAGACTGCTGCAGGAAATCTGGCAAGGGCACTTGCATAAGAATGAAATAATTGCAAGCAAATTTATGGGGAAGGGGGGTTGAAACAGCCAAAGGACTCCTTGGCGAACTTGTAGCATTTTGCAATTGTTGAAAGCTAGATTGGCCCTGGCAGATCCCAAATACTGTGTAGCTTCTTTTCTGGAAATGTTTCTGTTCCACACTATATTTGAGGGTCTCTAACTCAGGTGTGAAGTGACGCGGGGGGCGCTGTGGTCTGAACCACTGAGCCTCTTGGGCTTGCCGATCAGAAGGTCAGCGGTTCAAATCCCTACGACGGGGTGAGCTCCCATTGCTCGGTCCCAGTTCCTGCCAATCTAGCAGTTTGAAAGCATGCCAAAGAAAGCAGAAAAGTGCAAGTAGATAAATAGGTACCACTCCAGCAGGAAAGTAAATGGCGTTTCTGTGCACTGCTGCGGTTGCATCAGAAGTGGCTTAGTCATGCTGGCCACATGACCCGGAAAAACTGTCTGCAGACAAACGCCGGCTCACTCAACCAGTAAAGCGAGATGAGCACCGCAACCCCAAAGCCGTCTGCGACTGGACTTAACTGTCAGGGGTCCTTTACCTTTACCTTTTAACCCAGGTGTGGGAAAGAGAAACTGTAGCTCTCCAGATGTTGGTGGGCTCCAATTCACATCATCCCATTGGTCATGGTAGCTGGGACTGATGGGAGTTGGAGTCCAACAACATCTGGAGGGCCACAGAGTTCCCTCTGCTTTAACCCAAAGAGAGAGAAGTTAATGGTGCAGATGACTCATGTACCGAGATGTGATAAAGCTTCTAGGTTTCTCTCCCAGTTTTGTTTGGACTTCTACCTCTGTGATTCCCAGACTGCTCCAAGGTCCTCACAAAAGGGACCGACCTACCCCTTTTCCACCAATATTTATATTCAGCTGCCAAATGAGTTCTAATAAATCTTCCCACATTCACAACCAGTGTGTTGCTGTCCAAGCTATAGGTCTGATATAGAATTGCAAACACCTCCTAAAAAGGCTCTGCTCCAAGGATGTGAGGTAGGTGATGGGCTTGTTGTCAGTCGTCAGGAGAACAAATGCTTCACAGGGCACATTCTTTGGTTTTACGCAGTAGAAGGCTTCTTGGTCTCGTTCATCAAGATACTCGCATAGTTCCGCGTTTGTCTCTATGACAAAGCCACATTTGGTGCAGACACGTGATGTTCCATTTAAAAATGTGCCTATAAAAGCTATTTTGTCGTAGCCTTTTTTCCTTGCAGCCCACAGTGCTGAAACTCCTTCACTGGGGTGGATGAGCAAGATGGACACTCTGACATCGCCCTCCCAAAATAAAGTGAAATTGACCAGATATGTCCCATTTTTATAGTCTGTGATGTGCCCAGAAGCTCCAGCCCTAAGACTTGAAGAAAAGATCCTTGCTCGTAAGAAGTCTCCTCCATATTCCTTTCGCTTCCCCAAGTGGTTGTACAAATCCAGTCGAACTATCAAGGGATCTCCAATGCAATAAGAACCCTTTTGGTTTAATATGGTGGCCTTGCTGTTCCTGGCACTTGTGGTGGTCATTATATCTGTGAAAGTGATGCTGGGCATTATCTGGTCCAGTTTTGTAAGGATTTCCTTCACCTCCTGCTCTTTTTTCCACCATTGCACCCTAGTCCTGCACTGGGCTGCATTCTCTGCCTGACAAATCCTATTCCCCATGAATCTAAGGCAAAAGTCTACATTTGTTTCCAAAGCATCTTGAAAATCCTCTGGTTCCTTCATGTGATCTCCAAAGAGAGTGATCTTTAAAGAGAAACAAGAGAAGGCAAATGATAAGGAAACAGAATTCAGATTCTCTCTCTCTCTCTCTCTCTCTCTCTCTCTCTCTCTCTCTCACACACACACACACACACACACACACACACACACACACACACAGTGTCTGTGAAGTTCTCAAGAAGTGAGTCCTCTGTAATATCAACAGGGCATATATGAGCTGGGGTATCTAGGAACAAAGTGCCCTTCATACAAAGATGTCAGATTCAAATAAGACCCTTGGTCCATCTCCCCTTCCCTCTGACCAGCAGCAAGGAGAAGCTCTTTCCAGCTCTGCCGCTTGTGAGGTTGGGGGCTGAACAGGTGACTCCCTGGTCCTGAATGGGGTAATTGTGCCCCTGAATGACCAAGTGCAGCCTGGGAGCCATTTTGGACTCACAGCTGTCCATGGAGGCGCAGGTCAGTTCTGTGTCCAGGGCAGCTGTCTACCAGCTCCACCTGGTATGCAGGCTGAGACCCTACCTTCCCGCGGACTATCTCACCAGAGTGGTGCATGTTCTGGTTATCTCCCGCTTGGACTACTGCTATCCGCTCTATGTGGGGCTATCTTTGAAGGCGACTCAGAAACTGCAACAAATCCAGAATGCGGCAGCTAGACTGGTGATTGGGAGTAGCCACTGAAACCATATAACACCGGTCCTGAAAGACCAACATTGGCTCCCAGTACATTTCCAAGCATAATTCAAAGTGTTGGTGCTGACCTTTAAAGTCCTAAATGGCCTCGGCCTAGTATACCTGAAGGAGCGTCTCCACCCCCACCATTCAGCCTCGACACCTCCTGGCAGTTCCCTCACTGTGAGAAGTGAAGTTACAGGGAACCAGGAAGAGGGCCTTCTCAGCAGAGGTGCTCTCCCTGTGGAATACCCTCCCATCAGATGTCAAGGAGATAACTATATAACCTTTACAAGGCATTTGAAGGCAGCCCCCTATAGGGAAATTTTTAATGTTTTCTTATGTTCTTATATATGTTGGAAGCTGCCCAGAGTGGCTGGGGCAACCCACTCAAATGGGTGGGGTACAAATAATAAAGTTGTTGTTGTTGTTGTTATGAACATAGGATTTCTTTCACACACAGAAATGCTCTGTCTGCAACTTACACCCCCTCCCCTACCTTGAACACCCTCCTGTACAGAGTATAGCTCAGGATGAGGAAGCCTGCCAAGCCCAATGTCAGAAGGAATCCTTTCCTGCTGATAGTGATGAAGAACATCATGACGATTGCCTGCAGGGAAATGGAGAACACACTCACTAAGGTGCCTCAGATCTCGTGAAATCCTCCTTGCATATAGTTGTGGGGTGAGCAGGGTGTCTACGTAAGCAAAGCAAGCCGTGCGGATGAAGCTGCCAAGTGAAACAGTTTCAAGGGAATGCTTCCACAAGCTGTCCTAAGCCCAGGAAGCGTGCACTTCATTTCGGGAGGAAAGGGGTGGTTGCTGAGTTAGTGTTTGGCAGCAAAGCAACAGGTCACTTGGTCAGGAGCCCAAGTCCAGCTAGCAAGAGACAGCAAGGAGAAGGAAACCTCAAATTTTGGGGGCTTCCTTGGGACTGGTGGCAGCATAACCCAGACCTTTGGATGACCCCCAGCAGGGAATAGTAACTGTTGGAAAAGGAACAGCTAATCACTTATCTGTGATTTCCTGCTTTGCAAGGGTTAGACTAGATCATCATCATCATTTTTAATTTGTATACAATGGTACCTTGGGTTAAGTACTTAATTCATTCCGGAGGTCCGTTCTTAACCTGAAGCACCATTTTAGCTAATGGGGCCTCCTGCTGCTGCTGCACCGCCAGAGCACGATTTCTGTTCTCATCCTGAATCAAAGTTCTTAACCTGAAGCACTATTTCTGGGTTAGCAGAGTCTGTAACCTGAAGCCTATGTAACCTGAGGTACCACTGTACTGTCTTTCTATCTTACAATACTCAAGGCGGTTTACAAGCTGAAGAAACAAAAAATGTACATCTTATAACAATCTAATGCAATACAAAAATGTGATAATAAAACATAACTTTAAAATAGGCAACCTACATCAAAAAAGTAACATTCAACAGTCATTAGAATAGTGTATAATAATATCAACATATAAAAGTTAAACAGAAATCCACTCAACAGTTACAATAAATAACATCTAAACTAAAATCAGTAAAACAATAGCAAGCCACAGTACCTAAAATAATACAATACACATTGAGAAGCAGAGACTAGTGGGTAGAGCAAGGCAGGTGGAAGGAGGCCTTGCCTGATGGAGGGGAGAGACTAGATGGCCCCTGGGTACCTTCCAACTCTGCAATTTTGTGATCTATCCTTCTCTATCCAGCTACACCCAGCTTTGGGTGAGAGAACACTGTAGACTTTTGGTGTGTTTGCAATGTTCGGCTAATTCAATACGTTCAAGGTTGATAAAGTGGAGTCAGCTGTGCTCCTGGAAACATGACTCAGCTAACTCAGATTCTCAGAAACTAAGATCACTTCCAGCTGGAGTGTATATTGAGCAATGGTGCTTATTCGTTTTCACAGAATTTGTTGGGAAGTTACGTCTGTGGGAGAGCATCTCCTGCAAGTTCCATGGATCTCCGAAGCCTGTTCTGCAGTAACCTGTCCCTGTTCTGTGGAATAGCCTTCCTGTTGAGCTATGACAGGAGCACACTATCTGCACTTTCTGAAACAATTGTACATTTTTGTTCTGACAGGCTTTCCTAGCTGGAAAAATGGGTCTTTGTCATGAGTGTCGATTCGGAATGGTTTCAGCTTTGTTCTAAAAGTACTTATTGAATTTAATTGTTTTTATTGTACATCACCTTGAGATGGTTGTATAGAAAGTGATTAATAAATCAATAATAAACAATATAAAAAATCAACGTCATGTGGTTGTTATCCTGCATTTTCCACTGCGAGTTTCCATCATTTTTCTTATGTCAAAAAGTCAGGCATGTTCTTGTTCTTTAGTGGATTTTTTATTTTATTTTTTGCACACAATTGCAGCACTGTCATTCTATTAATCACCATTTACCTGGTATTTGGGGAGGGCAGGTAGGGTTGTTTTTTTTGCAGTGGGTTATGAAGATGCACTCTTATTGCATGTGGGAGATATGATGCTGACCTAGGATTTCTTGGTGGTGGCTCCTTGTTTATGGGATGCCCTCCTTAGTGAGATGTGTCTGTCTCCCTCATAATTATCTTTCTGGATTGACTTAGAAATGTTCCTATTCACTAAGGAACTTGATGACAGAAATATACTGTCCCTGACATCCCTGAAAACTATTAACTGAGAGGGTATGTGGCTGTTTTACGTGTGTCTATAATGTTCCTAATGCTTTTTCAATGTTTGTAGATTTTAAAAATGGCTTTAATTAGTCTTATATTAAAAGTATCTGTGGTGTATCCACCGCTTACCACCAATTAATAGTGTGGTGGACTCACCCTACTAACTGCTTCCCCAATTAAATATAGCACACACAACTCACTGTATGCCCATTGCACAGTTTTACAATTTACCACAGGCTTTCGTGTGTGGGACCTGCATAAGGGAAAACTTAATGCCTCAGACAAGAGTTGATCAAACAAACAGGAAAAGTCTTATTAAACAAAAAGGCGGCGCAGAAGTGGTCCTCCAGTTGCGAATTCCTTAGGATGTGGCCAGACCTCCAGAACAGATCCCGTTCGCAACCGGAGGTACCACTGTATTGACAAACTGGTGCAGAAGAGGGAAATCAAGATGACAGAAGTCCTGGAAACCATGCCATACGAGAGATGGTTGAGGGAGCTAGGTCTGCTTAGCCTGGAGAAGACCAAGAGGTGATATGATGGCTATCTTCAATGACCTGAAGGGTTGGCACATGGAAGATGGAGCAAGCTTGTTCTCTTCTGTTCCAGAGGATAGGACCAGAACCAACTGGATTCAAATTGCAAGAAAAGAGACTGTGACTAAACATGAGGAAGACCTTTCTCATGCTAAGAGCAATGGAACGGACTCCCTCTGAAGGTGGTGGACTTTTATTGGAGTAATGGAACGGACTCCCTCTGAAGGTGGTGGACTGTTATTGGAGGTTTCCATGCAGAGGTTGGATGACCACCTGCAAGGGAATCTTTAGCTGAGATTCCTGCATTGCAGGGGGTTGGACTAGATGACCCATGGTGTATCCAAGTATACAGTTCTATGATTCTCATCTCTCTCTCTCTCTCTCTCTCTCTTTCTCCATACTATGGAAGTAAGAAAGCATTGTTTCCCATTCTGCCCTGTATTCATCGCATGCAGCACTTCCTCCATGCAGCTGCAGTTCATCTTCTGGCAAAAATCAACTCTCTGTTCTTTATGGCAAAATGATGCTATTCATGTCCTAAGCCACATCATTAATTACATAGATTTATCTTGTCATTATATTATCATTTCAATGCAAATGAAATGCAATACAAATGCGGGGACAATGACACAATGTCTTACATATCATTTGTGGACTGAAAGCAACGACGACAGTGAATACTGCTTGTATTCTCTGGATTGATTTATGTTCCAGGTATGGGACAAAGAAGTGAACACTGGCAATTTCCGTTCCCATTTCTCTTTTCGCTGGAATTCTCTGCTCTCCCTACTTCATGCCCTATCCTTCACAGAACGCTCCCAAGTTTGATGCTTCAGACATCTGTGATGTTATCCTCTGAATTTTTATTAATTTACAAAGCCCTGAACAACTTAGGTCCAGGATACCTCAGGGATCTCCTAGAACCTTATATCCCAGGTTGATCACGGAGATCATACTCAGGAGGCATGTCGTTGGTCGTTTCCCAAGTGGGCAAGACTCATTTGACAACAAGGAACTGAGCCTTTAGTGTTATTGGCCCTGCTTGTGAAATACTCTGCCAATAGATATTCAGCAGGTGCCTTCTGTTTCAACTTTTAAATGCCTACTAATTCCCCCCCCCCCCTATTCTGCCAGGCTTATGCAGGCAATTAAGAATGCACGCAGAACTCTTCTTATTGTGCTTTGCTTTATTATGCTTTGCAGATATTGCTCCTTTCAAGGACATGGGTGCAGCTGCAGGCAGCCTGGCTGCTTCTAGAGTAGGCATAGGCAACCTTGGCCCTCCAGATGTTTTTGGACTACAGCTCCCATGATCCCTAGCTAACAGGACCAGTGATCAGGGATAGTGGGAATTGCAGTCCCAAAACATCTGGAGGGCCGAGTTTGCCTATGCCTGTTCTAGGGGAAGGAAGCCCTCCTGCCGCTGTCTCTCTTCTGGTCAAGGGAGTGGAGCTGGCTAGGGCTAGAGTCTGGATTAAAGCGCGCGTGCACACACACACACACACACACAGACACACACAGACACACACACACACACACACACACTTTACAGTGTATGTATAACTGTTGTAAACTGCTCTGAACACTGGGTTATAAATATTTTCAGAAATATAGTAAATAAGCAAACTTTAACAAAGGAGCAGATTGTCCTGCTCGCTTCCACCCCTGTCCTCACCTACCCCATAAACATCTGCTCTAAAGTTCTCCAGAGAGCCCCTTCATGGTGGATGCGAATGGTGCTTTCATTCCCAGAAAGAAAGTGAAATATTGTCACACACTCACCACTTCTGAGGGGCAGGGACCCTGCTCTCTAAGGTCTTGCCTGTGGTTGAAGCATTCTAGAAAGTGATGGTGCCTTGCCTTTGTGATAAATACTTTGTAGGTATGCACACAATGGGGCAAGGAGACTCTTCAAAGCAGAGAGTGTGGTCAGCTGCTATCAGTTCTGCTTCAGATTCACAGACAACTGGCTCCAGTGCTCGACCCCAGCATTGGCTCCAGTCAAAATCTTACCTTTTCTTGTCTCCCAGTCTTTCCCTTGAACTGTCACTTTCTCCTTGCTCCTTTGCCTGTCTTCTTCAAGACACTACTGAGAGATCCCCAGCTGATAGGACTCCACCTCTTAATGCAATTCTCCCAGGTGAAGCATTAATCCAATTGTCCCCAGCTATTAACCGCAATTCACCTAACAAAAGGGTTGTCAGCCAGGTGCCATAACAATGCACACCTCTCATAAATCTTTCCTGGGCTCCTGAGCAGATGCAGCAAACATGTCCTGGCTCTGAACTCTTTGAACTCTGATTGGACTTGAAGCAGCATCAGCAGATGAAATTAAAATGTGATGTTAGGTTAATAGCTCAGCCTCACCACAAGGCTCAGGGATCAGGGAGCCATAGACCTTGACCACATCTTCTTCCAAAGAGACATCTTGATGGCTGGTGTTCAGCAGCATATGGCCTCTGATACTGGTGGCAATATATATTCATTATGACTAGTGAGGCATCTGATGAAGACCTGCATTTTTAAAATGAGCTTAAAAATATATATTTGTAAATGTTTGTATCTCTCATTCTCTCATGCCAGGCATAAAGCAGCTGGCAGCTGTTCAAGGGCCCCTGTTTAAGCAAGTGCCTCAGGGTTGTAAAAGGAAATTACAGGCTAGGAGCAAAAGGTCACACTGACTATACAAATTACAGAATACAATCAAGCTGCAAAGACACAATTAAGAATTGGTAAATAGTAAGAATTATTGTGCCTCCCATTAAAACTTGAGCCACATTTTCATAAGGTTAAAAGGGCAAATAGAAACAGCAGCTGGACTAGGGAAAGAGGCTGCTCTCTGAAGCTGCTTTGAAGCTTCAGAGAACTTAGTAAAAGCTAAATTCTCTAAGTTCTCTAAGTTCCTTTTCTTCTAAAAATCTATATATGTTATGTATGAAATATATTGGCTTAAATGTAATTATGCAAAGGATTTAGAAAGTAAGAAATGTTAGATTCTTATGTTAGATTCTTATTTCATTGATGGTGTGTGAGAAGGTGAACCCAAGATCTCTGTTTAAGATAAAATTAGAACAATTAGCCATCTGTTTTGCAGTGAATAGGGCAATAGGGCAATAGGCCAAAGATAATCTGATAATTAAGGTGCCTGGTCGAGGTAAATGTAAGATATATGGCTACTTGTTTGCCATTTATAGATAGAAGGAAATATAGCTCTTTGTCTCCCATAAAAGGTAATAGGAAATGGGTGTATCTTTTATGATTGGTTCTAGCAAACAGTCAATAGGAATTTCAACCAGGCTGATTGGACAGAGACAGTCAAAGGAGGAGCAAGGGGGCTGGGCTGAGGGAATATAAGTGCTGGCCATCAGGGCTGGAGGGGCAGAGCATTGGTAACCATATACCACTGTGTCTCTCATTTATTTGTCTGACAAATAAATTATTATTTTAATTTCTCTATTGCTGCGTTGAATATTTCATTCCAGCTAAGCGTTAACCACAAGCAGGGTGCTACACTAGTAGGTGTGGATAGCCTTATCTTTCTAATTCCCCTTTCAAGTTGTCAGAGCTGGTGGCTATCACTACATATTGTGGTAGGAAGTTCCATAGTTTAACAAAGCGCCACGTAACCAAGAAATAGTGCTCGAGTTTCACTTCCTCTTCCTTCCCAATCATTTTTTCCTTTTGTGTCATATAATTCTTTGTATAAAGATATAGCGGTCTGAACAGACAAATGGTTTCCTTCCCCTGTAAAGATGTTGAGTAACTCAGCACTGCCATTTTTATTTTATCACTTAACACTGCTTTTGTGCTTATTTTCAATACATTCTGGCTCTAATTGAATTGTCACTGTTCTCCCTGCATTTCATTTTCCTCTGATCCCAGTTGCTTACAATCCCCCTCCTTACAACCTTGTGTGCATGCATGTGTGCATGAATGCTGGAAGAATCAGGACAGATAAAAGAAAGTACTTCTTCATGCAGTGCATTGCTGGAACTTGGCTACTAGCCATGATAATAATAATATATAATAATAATTTGTTATTTATACCCTGCCCATCTGGCTGGGTTTCCCCAGACACTCTGGGCGGCTTCCAACCAAATATTAAAAACAATACAGCGTCAGACATTAAAAACTTCCCTAAACAGGGCCGCCTTCAGTTGTCTTTTAAAAGCAAAAGAGACATCATGATGTAGATTCCAGAAGAGCAGCTGTTAAGCTTGGAAACTCTGGAGCACGCCAGTTTGGGTCGGTTTTCTTGGATAGTTGGCAACTTAGGCAGCTATGTCAGGGTGAGTTCACACGTGCACATCAATTCACTGCAAGGTCAAGGGACAAATTCTCTGTTGAAGGGGTAATCACAGATGAAATGCCATTGATAGGACTTCCATATCACACACATCACCTCAACTCCAGTCCTTTTCAGTGGATTTACTGCACTCATTCAGCTGAGAGTGACTAGGGGAGGGGTTAACCCATATTGCACATATTGCATGTGTGAATGTGCTTTGAGTCCTGGGCTCAATAATAATCTATTTTTTTACCTCTAAGATCCATGATGGGAGTGATAGGATATGAAATGTCCACCTGACAAATTTCACAATTGGGGTTGACATATGTCCTCTTTTCCCAGAACACATCCTCTTTTTCATGGGTAGAGTCATCATATTGATCCTTGGTTAAAAGTAGAAGTCAGCAAATGTGTCCCCTTTTTTGCTCTTCAAAATATGGGAACAATAACTCAAGCAACCTTTTTTTAAAAAAAATGCATCAAAGATACCAGCTACCCATTTGAAATGTTTTACAGGGTTTTTATATGTGCTGGAAGCTGCCCAGAGGAGCTGGAGAAACCCAGCCAAATGGGCAGGGTGTTGTTGTTGTTGTTATTATTATTATTATTATTATTATTATTATTATTATTATTAAACAAATCATCATAAGAGGACATTTTTTGATACACTCACAGTGCAATCTATGCATGGCTACCCATTGAGTTCATGGGACTTACTCCCAGGTAAGTGGGCATAGGACTGAAGCCCAAATGCTTTCTTCATTTCCAAAACCTTGCAAAGTGCTCTTGTTGTTGAATCTCTGCGGCTGACCCTGAAATTACCACCCTAAAGCAAGCACACAAAAACCTTCAAAAGAGGGCACTCAGTATGAAATTGTTGAACAAGAGTCTTGAATCCATTAAGATTCCAATCAAAACCATGGATTTATCCCCTGCTACCAATGTTGAATTATCATAGCAAAGCTAAGATGATTGTGTTATCGCCAAACCACTGATGTTGAGAATCCTCGCTGTGTTTATCTTGTATACATATATGCTTTGCATATAAATATCGCAGACGTCCATGCACCTCTTGCATTACATACCATTTTGGTCTGATGATTTTCATTCCACTGTCTCCTTCTGTCTGTTGAGGATAACATAGGGCTGCCATATGTCTGGATTTTCCTGGATATTAGTGGGTTTTCAAAGGTGGAATTGATGTCCGGGGAGAATTTCCGAAAGGTGCGCTTTGCCATGGATCTTTGACAAGTCAATAGGAAAATCACTTTTTGGGGGGCATTTTTGTGTGTGTGTAGCTCAATAACTTTTGGGGTGTCTTGGTTTTTACTTTTTGAAATATTGCAACCCTAGGATAACAGTCTGTGTGCCATCTGATATGGCCTGCAGTCCATGATGTCACAATAAATCTGTTCAATTGTGGCACTGAAAGCAACACAGAAAAATGTGGCATCCTAAGGATTAACAGGACTTTCCCCTCCTGGAATTCTGGAAGGGTAGACTTCGCCTTCTGCAGCAAAACTAACACTGAGTGCCTCCAGACAGCCAATATTTTGTGGGAGGAATTCAAATGCATAACAAAACTTTAGGTTTGCACATCTGAAGTAAATTAAAGCATTCTGTTGTAGATCAAGAGATGACTTCCGGTTCCGGTCGCGCCCAGCGAAGAAGCACGGGAAACCTGCTCCCGGTTTTCTGGGCTCTGCAGAGGATTGGGGAGACGTCAGGGCGAAGCGCACCCCAAAACCCTAAGGGGGGTACCCTTAGGGGAAGGAGCCCCAGCAGCGCGGAAGCGGTCGCACCGTTCTCCTGAGTCTGGTACGAGGAGTTAGCGAGGACCGCGAGCGCGAATTGGGGCTGTGACGACTCTGCAGAGCGACGCCCTGAGCTCCAGCGGGAAGAAGCGACGGGCCGCCTTAAGAAAGGAACGGGACCCTCCAGCGTTTTTTTAAGGCGTTTTTGTTTACTTTTATACAAAACGCTGTGTGCAAGGCGAAAGCTACTTGTGAAGCTGGGTGGTTCCTGGAGGTGTTAGGATTGCCTTTGGGAGTTCGTACGGTGGAGGATATAAAATGGCGCAGCGGAAAGTCGATGACGTAAGGAGTTTTTGGAAAGTTTGTTTGAGTAAGAATAACCTGTTATGAGGACTAAAGAAAGGACAGCAGTGGATATTAAGGATTAACTGGACCCTGGTGTGTTTTTCAGCTTGTTTTTTGGGGTTGTTTTTGCGGTTTTACGGCTTTGCGGTCTGTTTGTCTAAGACCTGGGGCGACTAATTGCCTAAGGCACCATTGGAAGGAGTTTAAGGACGACTCGGGAGGAAGGACGGTGGCAGGCAGAGGAGGAGACGGTGATAGTGGGTACAGGAGGCTTAGGGCGAGAGGACCTTAAAGTCTCTGTAACTGTGGTTATATCCTGCTTTTGCGGCCTCGCTTCCCTTCCCCGCATTTGTCCCCCACCCTCTCTGGAAGGATATCTCTGGGTGGCTGGAGCTGGACAAGGGATTTTAAAAACAAAAGAAGGTGATATGGTGCCTAACTGGTGATTCATAAATTGATTGGGATACCAGCTGCTGTATCTGGAATCCGAACCTTTCTGGATACTGACTACAATCCGGACCATAATTATAATTTGAACTATATTTATATCTATAACTATAAAAGTGGACTAAACAGGATTAAACATCTTCAAGTTTATTTGCTGGACTACTAAACTTCTGCCATTTCGAAACAAAGCGGGCTGGGGAACTGGACTGGTAAGGAGTGAAGTAAGAGACTCACAGAAGTGGGGAAGGCTTGATTTCATGCCCCCCCCCTCAAACCCTCTTGCTGGACTATATAAACTGCTATGTTGAACTGTGTATAGGACCTCTACCTGGGTGTTCTGAAGTTTAAGTTTGGACCTCTACTTGAGGCAGTTGCCTGACCTGGTTTGGAATTGGTCCTTTTCCCCTCTTTTCTCTTTTTTTCTTTCTCTCTTACCATTGACAATTTTTTGTTCTTAATTGTGTGTAATTGGAAGGTTGAAAAGGGTAGGAAACAGGGGTGGGGCTGAAGGTAGAAGCGAATCTCTAGGTGGTGATAAGAGGAAATGATGGGAAAGGATGGAAAAGATTCGAAGAAAGGGGGTGGGACCCCGGGAGAAAGAAAAATGTCGAGACAGGAGGAAATCAAAGACCTAGATAATTTGTGGGCCAGAATAAAAGAGGAATTTAAGCAAAATGCAATATATATGGAAAACAAATTGGGAGAGATACAGGAGAGGATTGATAGGAAAATAGAAGGAGCAGTTGGTGAACTCTCTACCAAAATTCAAGATCTTTCCGCAAAGTCCAAAATGATTGAGGAATCTAATAAAAAGCTGCAGAAAGAGATGAGGGAACAAAAAAAGGAGACAATGAAGGTAAAAGAAGAGCTGGGGGAGCTGAGTAATTCCCAAGAGAAGATCTGGGATAACCTAGCCATGGCAGACATGAGGTTAAAACAACTCCATCTTAAATTCAGGGGAGTAATGGAGGACAGAAATGAGGATATAAGAGGGAAGATGATTAAAGAACTTTCCAATTGGCTAGGTTTAAAGGAGGAGGAGATGGCTTCCACCGTAGATAACGTATTTAGAATGACTAAGCCTAAACATCTGAAAGCAAGCAAATTCCTGGGGGACTGCCTGGTGATTTTCAATTCTTTGGAAATGAAAAATATAATCTTAAGAAAGAGCTATAATAATAGATTAAGAATTGATGGAAGACCTATTATTATTTATAAAGAGATACCAGTGAGGCTGCTTCGCAAAAGAGAAGGCTATAAACAAGTGGCAGCAGTACTGAAGAGAAACGGGGTCCCATTCCGATGGGAATTCCCAGAGGGGATTAGCTTTTTTTATAAAGAGAAAAAGTTTAGGTTGTTGGACATACAGGAGGCGGATAAGTTTTTTAGAAGATATGAAAAAGATTTGGGAAAGGTAGAGAATAGAGCGAGGAATAGAGAGGAAGAGGAGGAAGGGGAATTAAGGGGCAGACAGGAGGAAAGGGGGGGAGTAAGGGAGGGGGTAGGAGATTCAGAGGAAGATGATGATGAGGCCGTAGTGGGAGAGGAGACGGCTGAAGAGGGGGAGGCCTCAGGAAACAAAGGCGTTTAGACTATAGCCCGCAAGTCCGGTTGAAGGTTCAGAAACAGACAAAGGTAAATAATAACACACACATTAAAATTTTTATCCTGGAATGTAAATGGGTTGAACGATAAGGTTAAAAGGAATAAAGTTGAAAAAGCTGTGAAAAATAAAAAGTATGATGTAATTTGCTTTCAGGAAACTCATATCGCTAAGAAGCATAAACACATCCTGGGGAATAAAAGGTTAGGAGTAGACTTTATAAATTCTGATGAGAAAAAAAAAAGAGGAGTAGTAATATATGTTAAAGAGAAGTGGGAACCGACCCTGATATGTAAAGATGAGGATGGAAGAATTCTAGGGGTTCAATTAAATTTCCGGGGGGAGAAAATCAATGTTGTGACGGTATATGCACCGAATTCAAACAGAGCAGAGTTTTTTGAGAAGCTTGAAAGCATGTTATTAGAACTGGAAGTCCACAAACTAGTCCTGCTTGGGGATATGAATGGTGTCCCGATACTGGATTTGGACAGGAGTGATAAGAAGGGAAAACAGGCCAGGGGGAAATTGCCGAAATCTTTTGATGATATGGAAGGAAATTTTGATTTAATTGATATTTGGAGGCACAAAAACCCCTCCCTTAAACAGTTTACCCACTATTCCGAACCCCACAAGAGCTGGGGTAGAATTGACCAGATTTGGATAACAAGAACACTTTCGATGAGGGTGAAGAGCTGTAAAATTTATCCCAGGACAATATCTGACCACTGTGCCCTAGATATGGAAATAAAAAATGAAGTGAAGGGACAATATAGGTGGAGAATGTGTGAGAACCTATTTGATAACGAAGAGGTGAGGGAAAAAATTAAAGGCACCCTAAAAGAATATCTAGTTTTAAACCTGAACAAAGAAACCCCTATAGACGTGGTCTGGGACGCCAGCAAGGCGGTGCTGAGGGGCTGCCTAATACAGCAAAACAGTTATAGAAAAAAAGTAAGGGATCGTAAGAAAGAGGACATTCTCTCTCAATTGAGAAATTATGAGAGAAAATTGGTTATAAACCCAACAGATGATGATGCCATTCGAGCCTCTAGGGTGCTTCAATCCCAATATTCGGCAATATTAAATCAAGAGATAGAGTGGAAAATTAAATTCGCAAAGCAAAGATATTTCGAATCGGCAAATAAAATGGGGAAGCTATTGGCTTGGCAGTTAAGAAAAAGAAAGAAACAAAATGTGATAAATAAAATAATAATAGAGGATAACATCATAGAAGACCCAGAGGAGATAGAAAATAGGTTTACCCAATTTTTTGAAAAGTTGTATGAAGGAGGAAGAGAAAATAGGGTTGAAATTAAGAACTATTTGGATCATATTGAGAGGAGTTATATAACTGAGGAGGATAGGATACATCTGAACAAGGAGATCACAGTAAATGAGATAAAGGAAGCCATTGGCAGGATGAAGATGGGGAAGGCCCCGGGCCCAGATGGCTTATCTGCAAAATATTATAAAACATTAGGGGAGTACCTAGCCCCAGTGCTTAAAGATGTGATCAATAATATTCTCCAGGGAGGGAAGATCCCGGAGTCGTGGAAAACGGCTTATATAACTTTGATCCCAAAATCAGAGAAAGGAAAAACAGATGTAAAAAATTATAGACCAATCTCTTTGCTTAATAACGATTATAAGATCTATGCTGATATTATGGCCGGAAGACTTAAGAAGCTCCTAATAAAGTACATACACAAAGATCAAGCAGGATTTCTTCCTAACAGACACCAGAAGGAAAACGTTCGCCATATAGTAGATATCATTGAATATTTGGATATGAGAATAGACGTCCCCGCAGCACTGATCTTTATAGATGCCGAAAAGGCTTTTGATAATGTCTCATGGGAATTCTTATTACAATGTCTGGAGAAGGCAGGGATTGAAGGTCCCTACATGAATGGTATAAGGGCAATATATTCAGAGCAGCAGGCCAGGCTGATTATAAATGAAAATTTGACTAAACCCTTCAAGATTAAGAAAGGCACAAGGCAAGGCTGCCCTTTGTCCCCCTTGTTATTTATAATGATATTAGAAGTAATTGCAAATAGAATAAGAGAGGAAGTAAATGTGAGGGGGATAAAAATTGGAAAGAAGGAATTTAAGCTTAAAGCCTACGCCGATGACTTGGTCCTGTCCATGGAGAACCCAGTGGACAGTACAAGTAGGGTAATAGAACTCCTAGAGGAATTTGGTAGACTGTCGGGCTTTAAATTAAATAGGAAAAAAACGAAAATTCTAACTAAGAATATGACAGAACAGGATAAAATCCAATTAGAAGAAAAAAGTGGTATTAAAATCGTGAATAAAGTCAAATATTTGGGAATTTGGCTCTCACCAAAAAACATAAACTTGGTTGAGGACAATTATAGCAAGGCCTGGCAGGATATCAAAAAAGACATGGACACCTGGCACAGATTGAAACTATCATGGACAGGGAGAATGTCTGCAATTAAGATGTGCATCCTTCCGAGACTACTATTCCTATTCCAAAATATTCCGATCATTAAAGGTACCTCCTTCTTTAAGAACTGGCAAAAAACTCTGACCAAGTACATCTGGCAGGGAAAGAGAGCCAGAATAAAGTTTAAATACTTGACAGATTCAAGAGAGAGATGCGGTTTTGCAGCCCCGAATATTAGGTTATATTATGAAGCATCCTGCTTATGCTGGATAAAGGAGTGGGCCACCCTCCAAAATACAGATTTATTAGACCTGGAGGGCTTTAATATAAGATTTGGGTGGCACGCCTACCTTTGGCAAGAGAAAGGAGAAGCTCATAGAGGCTTCTCCAACCATGTAATTAGAGGCCCATTACTAGAGGTGTGGAAAAGGTATAAAAAAGTGATCGAAGAAGGTATTCCAGGGTGGCTGTCACCAACTGATATTATTAGAAGTAAGAGAATAAACATGATTGATGAAAGATGCACATATGAAGATCTTTTAGTGAAGACAGATGCAGGATGGAAGATGAAGCCCTATGAGCAGTTGAAAGATAGAATAAAAGAGTGGCTGCTCTACCATCAGATTAATGCTTTATGGGCTGAGCACAAGAGAGTGGGTATTAGTGGAAAAAAATCAAGGTTTCAGGTGGAAATTTTGGAGAGTAATGAAAAACTTCTCTCCAAAATGTACAAACACCTTTTGGAGTGGGACACTAAGGAGGACCTGATGAAGGGAGCGTTGGTAAAATGGGAAAAAGACCTGGGACATAATATAGAGTTTAAAAACTGGCAGATACTGTGGACAAAAGGTGTAAAATTCACAGCATGCGTAGCATTACGTGAAAACTTAGAGAAAATGGTATACCGCTGGTATCTGACCCCAGTAAAGTTAAGAAAAATGTATAATAATGTTGATAACACCTGTTGGAGGTGTAGGGACAGGGTCGGGACCTTTTTCCATCTTTGGTGGACCTGTGAGGTGGTGAAGGAATTCTGGAAGCAAATACATGACGAATTGAAAAAAATTTTGAGATATAATTTTCTTAAAACCCCTGAGTTATTTCTTTTAGGAATGATTGGTAAAGAAATAAAGAAAATAGATCAAACCCTTGTTCAATATGCTATGGCAGCGGCAAGAATTCTAATTGCACAAAAATGGAAATCTTCTGATATGCCCACGGTCGGAGAGTGGCAATTGAGGTTATATCAATATATTGAACTAGCAAGACTAACCCAAAAAATAAGACAAAATAACACAGTTAAATTTAAAGACGAATGGAACAAATTTTTAATTTATTTCGAAAGCAGCCAGGGATTAAATAATTTATCAATCGACGATAATTAAAAGCATCGACGTATAGTGTTTTAGTAATACTGCGAATTAATGTAAGATTATGAATTTCCAAAACCAGACGGACGGAAGTTTTGTATTTGTAATATTGGTTGTTATTTGTTTCTTCTTTCTTTTCTCTCTGTTCTTTTTATTCCCTTTTTCTTTGTCTTTTTTTCTTCTTTTCCTGTTTCTTCTTATGACGGAAATTTTTGTACGTGTATATATTTGAATAATGATGTAAGGAGTATATCTTTTTCTAAATAAAGAAATATATGAAAAAAAAAAAATAAAGCATTCTGTTGTAACAAATTCTGGGCTTTTTGCAGCTAGGAAAGTGATGGAATACATGGAATTGGCAGAAATGACTGGCAGAATCCGAGATCAGGGAGAAGAGGTGGTGGAAGAAGACTGGAAGAAATTTAAAGACTACTTGCAGAAATACTGTAAAATTAATGAATGTTAAAGGGATGTTGGATTGAAAATAAGCGGTATTGGTAAAAAGATTAACAAGAATATGTGAATACGGATTGATAATGGTTTTAAATATATAGTTATAATAGGTTAAGATATTGAGTAAAGATAAATGATAGAGGGTAAGGATTTGCTGAATTAACTATGTGAACTGGAATACAAAAAAGGGGTGTGTGAGGAGGTCAGGAAACAAGTAAATGAAATATAAGACATGAAAATATTGATTTCTTTTTAAATTTTTTCTTACTTTTTATGTGTTTTGTCTTTGTATTTTTGTATCTCTTTTTCTTTTATTATTGTTATTCTTTTTTATTTCTTATTTTTAATCTTGTAACTTTTTATTGTCTGTAAAATTTCAATAAATATCTTTTTTAAAAAAATAAAAGTGTGGGATGAATGAATAAATAAATAAATAAGCAGAAAGATGTGTAAACAACCCACAAGCCAATCAGGATGAATGCTCATTGACATATAACCACTCTGTAAACAAATGAGAACAAATCCTCAATAAACACCTGACAGTAAAGAGCTAACCATTGTGTAGGGCTTGTGAGAGCAAATCAGAATGTATAAAACAGGTTGTGTGGAGAAGCCCAAGGAGTGTGTAGCGCCTTAAAAGATGAATGTTTCTGGCAACATGACCCCTTTGGAATGGTTACTGATGAAGTCAAAGCATTGTGGGTAGCAGGCAGGTGGAAATATTTGCTCACCTTTGTTCTCTTTGATGTAAAGGATGGGCAGTTAATCTCTGTGACAGCCACCTGAAATGACCTGCCAACCTTGCTAAATGGAGGCCCAGTCTGTTTTTCTTCCCTCTGCTTTGTGCCTAGCAAAGGATCCCTCGATGGGCCACTTAGCACTGGGGGGAAAGACGTAAATAACTGCTGGCTCCTAGATTTTTTAAAAAAGAGGAGGGGAGGAACAGTCATTCTGTTTCTTTGGTGCAACTTGAAATCTTATTTGTATAGCAAAGTTAAGATAAAGGATTCCTGGATGGTTAAGTCCAGTCAGACTTGGCTTTGGGGTGCGGCACTCATCTCACTTCAGGTCGGGGGAGCCAGCGTTTGTCCACTGGCAGCTTTCCGGATCATGTGGCCAGCATGACTAAACCACTTCTGGTGCGACAGGTCACTTTGCCGAGTGCCAGAGTGCACGGAAATGCCATTTACCTTCCTGCCACAGTGGTAGCTATTTATCTACTCGCATTGGTATGCTTTCGAAATGCTAGGTTGGCAGGAGCTGGGACAGAGCAACGGGAGCTCACCCCGTCACCCAGATTCGAACCGCCAACCTTCTGATCGGTGAGCCCAAGAGGCTTGGAGGTACTAATGTTTCAGCCTGCATAATAGCTTTTGTGCCTGAACTTAAGACTTGTTATGAGTTTGAGGGTGGTCAGTCTGAATGAACCTGTGACCTTGCATCTTTGAATAATAATAATAATAATAATAATAATAATAATAATAATAATAATTTATTTATGCCCCGCTCATCTGGCTGGGCTTCCCCAGCCACTCTGGGTGGCTCCCAGTCGAATATTAAAAACACAATACAGCATTAAACATTAAAAGCTTCCCTAAACAGGGCTGCCTTCAGATGCCTTTTAAAAGTACGATAGTTGTTTATTTCCACAGGGCAGGCGCTGCTACCAAGAAGGCTGGTTCCCTGCAACCTCACTTATCGCAGTGAGGGAACCACCAGAAGGCACTCATCACTGGATCTCAGTGTCTGGGCTGAACGATGGGGGTGGAGACGCTCCTTCAGGTATACTGGGCCAAGGCCGTTTAGGGCTTTAAAGGTCAGCACCAACACTTTGAATTGTGCTTGGAAATGTACTGGGAGCCATTGCAGGTCCCTCAGGACCAGTGTTATATGGTCCCGGTGGCCGCTCCCAGTCACCAGCCTAGCTGCTGCATCCTGGATTAATTGCAGTTTCCTAGTCGCCTTCAAAGGGAGCCCCACGTAGAGTGCATTGCAGTAGTCCAAGCGGGAGATAACTAGAGCATGCACCACTCTACATGAGTGTAGAATATGTGAGAGGAAGCCTGTCAAACCAGTTCCTTTGGTGAAGTAATGGTTGGCTAGTTAAGTACCATGATGTAGCATATCCAAAGAAGTCGCTTGTGTTTCCCCTGCCTCCTTGGAGTCTCTCACCACTCAGAGATTGGCATGGCAAGTTACAGACTATTTTAAGGTGCAGGCTTTGATGCTTCTCCATCACAGCTAGATTTTTCCCGCTCAATCAATCAATCAATCAATCAATTAGAATTCTTGACTGCCCTCCATGGCAAGGTCCCAAGGCAAGTCACATGTAATGGTTGGGTCTCTCCCACAGAAGCGAGACAACTCTGACAGTAGTTAACTCAAGTTTATTGCTCAAAACTCGCAAATCAGTCTGGAGCTCAGTTGGTTATGCTTAAGAACAATGGTAAAATATTTCTGTCTGTACTTGAATGTATCCTGTGATTTATTTCTACACTGACCTGGGAGCCACATGATGCTCTGCTGATTAAGGGGCCTGGTTCTTGGAAGCGTACTGGACCCAAAGTTCTGGATTGAATCCCGATTGTGGGGTTTTGGAATATCCTCCAACAGGTTAATAGAAATTCTAACAGTTTCAGCACCTCTTTTTCTAGAAAAACAGCACTTTTCCTTATTACATCAACACCCATTCCTTTCCCTAAAGGAACCCGCAGTGGGGTACATTGACCCAGGGTTTAAATCCTGGTCTCCCAGGTCCTAGTCCAGCACTCTAACAGCCACTCCAAACTGGCTCTCATATATAAAAATGGTTTCCATGCAAATGTAGGCTTCCTGCCCTGTGTCTCATCATTCCTTGCTGCTCTATCATGGGGAAGCATTTGGAGGAACCCATAAACTTGCTTGCTACTGTGTGGCAGCTGAATTGGTCCAAACTGATTTGTTTATTTCATTTAACAGGCTATATATACACTGCTTAATCGAAAAGTGGGTTATGTAAAAAGGCCTAACCAAAGATATAACTCAAATTTTTGATCTCTCTCTCTCTCTCTCTCTCTCTCTCTCTCTCTCTCTCTCTCTCTCTCTCTCCAGCTCTCTGTCTCCAGCATGGCTAGCACAACGTTTGGCACACCTTGGGAAGAACTCACCTGTGCAGTCCCAGAAGAATGCTAAGCCATAGTCAGGGGTAGTTTGATTCCTTGAGACCGAGACCTGAGTAGCGAATGAGGGCCAGCCCAAAACAATTGCACGCAGCCTCCCAACTTCTGTCAATGTGCTATACAATGTGCTGGAAGGTCCCTTCCACAGCTTCTTCTTTGGGGAGGTGTGTGTGTGTGGGGGGGGGGGTTACCAAAGCAACAGATTCAAAGCAGGTCTCCAGGAAACACATCTCTCCTTGGGGCATTTCTGTCTAGCTCCTCTCCTAAAACAGAAGCCAATATTGGGAGGGGAAAAGCATTGTCTGGGGGATATAAGCAGCACATTCAGCTTTGATCTGCTTCTGGAGGACCTGGGCAACCTCAGCAGGTTTCTGAGAGATGCTGTTTTCTCGGGGGACCAGCCTTAGACTGACAAACAGTGCTAGCAACCGTTGGGATGTAGAAGGCTTTTTATAGGCACATCATTGCATTTTCTTTCATATGCAAGATGCAGAATAGTACAGATCTGTTTTTTAACTAGTAAACTAAGATGTGGAAGGAGGACCTATGTACAGAGACCTCTCTGTGTGTGAGCTGCATTCACATGGCGGTCTATTCCATTTCCACAACATTCCCCAAACTGTTAATTTCCACATATATTTGAGCTTTCGCACAATGTAAAAGTCACGCCTGGAACTATAATGGAATGCAGTGCAGGTTTAGCACTTGTTTCCATATTATTTGCAAACTGGTTTTTCTTTTCCTGGAAGCAAAGAACACAGAAATGAGCTCTAAACTTGCCCTGTATGGTTCTAAAGTTCTTGGTACAGGTGGAATACTTCTAGCAAAAGAAATCTGTTGCCAGCTTGTTTCTTTTCTGCACTGGCAAAGGATGGTGTCCACTTCCTGCATCTCTGCAATGTTTGACTCATTAGCCGGTGACATACATCCCTAAGTGCAGGGATGCTAAGCTCACTCCTCCAAAAGATCTACTGAGTCTGCTGTCATGAAATTTGTGTACGGTCATTTGCAAAGCAGATTCTCTCCCCTGTCTCCCAAATCATTTAGGCTCTTGATTTATGACCAATTTGTTATGCATCTTGGCAAAAAGCAAAGTGAGGGAAACAACAAAATCAGACTCCCCGGCTTGAAGTGCTGAGTGTGTGTGTGCTTGTTGAGCTTCGAAACTTGCAATCTTTCATCTTCTTGTAACTCCTCTGGGGAATTAGGAGCATCCTGCACTTGAATGAAGTGCAAGATACAGAAACTCTTTCATTATTTTTTTTGGGGTCAGGACATTCCTCTGGTCAAGGCAGCAGTAATCTCATGGCTGTGGTTTGGCTTATTTGCCCAAGTCCTTGAACTAACTCCCCATCTCCTTCCACATCCTTACTCCCCCAAAATTTATGCCTTTATTTCTCATACACTCTCTGCCCATGACTCTACTGATTCTACTCTACCTCCTTCAGCCACCCAAAAGGTCCTTGCTGCTTGGCTGCTCTTTATTCCTGGAGCTGATTCCCACAATATCTGCCTGATACCACCTTCCCTTCTTTTCTCTCAAAACCATCTTGAAAACCAGGTGTGGGAAATCTTTGGCTTCCATATGTTGCTGTGCTACAACTCCCATCATCATCCCTGGGCATTGGCTATGCTCGCTGGAGCTGATAGGAATTGTAGTTCAGTAACATCCCGCTTGGACTACTGCAATGCGCTCTACCTGGAGCTACCTTTGAAGGTGACCCAGAAACTACAACTAATCCAGAATGTGGCAGCTAGACTGGGAGTGGCCACCAGGACCATATAACACCGATCCTGAAAGACCTACATTGGCTCCCAGTATGTTTTTGAGCACAATCCAAAGTGTTGGTGCTGATCTTCAAAGCTGTAAATGGCCTCGGCCCAGTGTACCTGAAGGAGCATCTCTACCCCCATCATTCCGCCCAGACGCTGAGGTCCAGCTCCAAGGGCCTTCTGACAGTTCCCTCACTGCGAGAAGTGATGTTACAGGGAACCAGGCAGAGGGCCTTCTTGGTAGCGGCACCCACCCTGTGGAACACCCTCCCACCAGATCTCAAGGAAATAAACAACTACCTGACTTTTAGAAAACATCTGAAGGCAGCCCTGTTTAGGGAAGTTTTTAATGTTTGATTCTATTTTAAATATTCTGTTGGGAGCTGCCCAGAGTGGCTGGGGAAACCCAGCCAGATGGACAGGGTATAAATAGTAAATTATTATTATTATCTGCAGGGTGAAAGGTTCCCCACACCTACTTAGAACCCATGTTTTCCTTTGGCTAAATCTGGTAGCCCTCACACAGTGGAAGCAAGCCCTCAGGACATGTCACTGCACTTGTTCCAACTGGTCTCTCCTTTTCCACCTCTCCCTCCGTTCCCCTTCTTTTGCTGCCTCAAACATTCTTGGAAGCTAGACTGTAAATGCACAAGGCCTAGAACCTGTCCTTTGTTGACTTATGTTTCATTGTGAAGAGGCAGGCACACTGGTGCTGCTTTAAAAATACACACGAGCAATAATATTTTCCCCACAAATGCATTAATTCATGCAGTGCCCTGTTGGGAGTAGCTGTTTGAGCATGCTGAAAATCTCAAAGGAACGGCGACGACACAGAACGCAGCTGTTCCCCTGGCATTTATCTCTTTAGCTCTATGCTTGAGTAAAGCTTTACTCTTTGAGTAAAACTCACAACAGTTCCTTTGGCTCTGTGCTCGAGTGAAGGAAAGCAAATACCAAAAGGGAAAAGATCCTCGCCTGCCTATAAGTCAGGGCTGCTCTGCTGAATTGGTGGACAGGCTGTGCTTTATAACAGCCATTATAAGAAACTGACATGCTTCATGTAAATGCTAATCTTTACAATTTGAGGAGACAGGAGATGGAATCATGGATATCCATCATCTTGTCTAGTTAGACTTTTAAAGGAAGCCAGGATTATGCTAGACAACTTTGGACACCAACCTCTCTGCTGATGGAGCCAGCTTCTGTTTAATCATAATTAGTTCAGTGGATGCAATAGCTTAGTTGGTAACAGCGTGGTGCTGATAACACCAAAGTCACAGGTTCGATCCCAATAGGTGACAGCTGTATATTCTTGCTGGACTAGATCCTCAGGGTCCCTTCCAACTCTACAATTCTATGATTAGTAACAACATAAATCTCTTATTTACTGCCCCATGTGAACAGACTTGACTGGTGACTTGGAGTGGTAGCCGAGACCACATAACACCAGTCCTAAAAGGCCTACATTGGCTCCCAGTACGTTTCTGAGTACAATTCAAAGTGTTGGTGCTGACCTTTAAAGCCCTAAACAGCCTCGGTCCTGTATACCTGAAGGAGTGTCTCCACCCCCATCGTTCAGCCCGGACACTGAGATCCAGCGCCGAGGGCCTTCTGGCAGTTCCCTCGCTGCAAGAAGTGAGGTTACAGGGAACCAGACAGAGGGCCTTCTCGGTAGGGGTTCCCACCCTGTGGAATGCCCTCCCATCAGATGTCAAGGAAATAAACAACTATCTGACTTTTAGAAGACATCTGAAGGCAGTCCTGTTTAGGGGAGTTTTATCGTGTTTTTAATATTCTGTTGGGAGCTGCCCAGAGTGGCTGAGGAAACCCAGCTAGATGGGTGGGATATAAATAGCAAATTATTATTATTATTATTATTATTATTATTATTATTATTATTATTAACCAGGCAGAGGGTCTTCTGAGCAGTGGTGCCCTCTCTGTAGAACACCCTCCCATCAGATGTCAAAGAGATAAGTAACTATACAACCTTTAGAAGAAGGCAGATGAAGGCAGCCCTGTATAGGAAAGTTATAAATGTTTGATTTTTTTATGCTTTTGTATATGCTGGTAGCCTCCCGGAGTGGCTGGGGCAAGCAATCAGATGGGCAGAGTACAAATAATAAAACTGTTGTTGTTGTTGTTTCTATGTTATGGATAAGCAAATGCATTTGATTGGAGGAAAGAGATATTTTAGACAAACTTTAAAGCAAAATAGCTTTTTGACAATTTAAAGTACACTCGTGTACTATGTTCTGCGCTTGGAGATTGCTTCAGTGAGGCACAATCTACCTTCAAAGAAAAGAAGGGGAACAGAACAGGCTTTTCAGTGGTACAATCCTAAAGAAACCTTATTTGGTGCCTGTAAGACAGATGCCTCTCAAAACTCTTAATTTCATCTGAAAGAAGGGCATGCCACATCCCCTGTTTTGTTCATGAACAGTGGAATCCTTTGCATCTATAATGCATTTTCCTATTGGAATCGAAGGCTGGGTCATCTATCCCAGGGTCTGGAGTCTGGCGCGGAGCCAGGCAAATTGCAAGTTCCTACATCCATTACAATTTCACATGACAGTTACTTGAAGCCGATCAAGAAAATCTGGAAAGCTCGAAAGACAACACCCATTGGGCAAGACATATGACTCCAAGCATCCTCTGCTTACGAAATGAAATGAAATAGCCTAATATGATTCATCATTGCATTTTCTCTCCCAGAAACATCCGATTCCTTGTCATCTTCCATCAGGGGCTGAAGCTGAGCGGCGCAATGACAACTAATGCATGGGTTTTCTCTCCCTGAAGAGCGATTGAAGCTGATTCCTGGGGTACTTAAAGGACTTGGGAGCACAGGCCCATGATGCAAATTTGCCTTTGGACAAATTAAGATGATGGGGGCTGGGTCTTAGGATATGTATGTGGTTTAAAAGTGTGTGTGTGCGTGTGTGTGTGTGTGTGTGTGTGTGTGTGTGAGAGAGAGAGAGAGAGAGAGAGAGAGAGAGAGAGAATGAAAACATAAGGGCATACCCTCCAACTGTCCTGATTTTCCAGGAACAATCCTAAAATTATGAAAGCCATCCTGGCTGCTAATTTGATCCCAGTACAGTGGTACCTCAGGTTAAGAACTTAATTCATTCTGGAGGTCCATTCTTAACCTGAAACTGTTCTTAACCTGAGGTGCCACTTTAGCTAATGGGGCCTCCCACTGCACAATTTCTGTTCTCATCTTGAAGCAAAGTTCTTAACCCGAGGTACTACTTCTGGGTTAGCGGAGTCTGTAACCTGAAGCGCCTGTAACCCGAGGTACCACTGTATGTCCCTATTTCCCTTGCCAGTGCTGCCGCTGCCAGGCTCAGAAAGGAGGGTGAGCCAGCTGTGAGGGAACATCTTGTTGCCTCTCCATGGCTTCTGCTGTGAACTTCCTCCCTTGGGCAGCTCGTAGCAGCTTCTGGAGAGTGGGCGAGGAGGAGGAGAGGCTGTGGCTGCTGAGGTCCACAGTCCTGTGTGATAGACTGGCTCTGAGGGGCAGGCAGAGGAAAGGGTGGTCCTGGGTGGGAAGAAAGGTGGAGCAAAGTGGAGCACAAAGAAGTCTTGATTTGGAGGGGAGAGGATGCTTTGTGCATCTAGGTCCAATCTTGCCCCTTTCTGAAATTTATTTATTGGTGTGTGTTTTTCTTTTGCCTTTGGCAAAATGGTTGTGTTTATTCACAACAATCACAAAATCCACGACACTGGCAATAATAATATTCCATCAGTTTTAAACGTGTGCATCAATATAGGCATTCCAAAAGTCGAAATAAGTATCTAAATTAAACCAATGTATGAAACTGACGAGCATGCATTCTGAAATAGAAAGGGCAGTGGGATCTTCAGGGGGTGGCTGAGAATGTAACTGATGAAGCATTAAACCCCATGGCTCCCTGTCTGATGTCATTGCAGGTGGAAATGTGTATGCAAACCCGAATGCCATTCATCCGAAGAGAAGTGCAAAATAGGCCATCTCCAAAATTATTTATTTGTAGAAAGAGAAACTCTCCAACCATTTGCACGGACTAAGCGGTACAATATAAAATAAGATCTGGAAAACTGAACCTCCCTTTTAAAATGGCAACGGCGTCTTTTAAAGTGAAAAACGAGGTGAGCAGGAACCCCCCTCCCCATGTAAACTGAAATGCCTTTGAAAATACACTTGGGGGATATAGAAAGGAATACCACGAAACACATAAATTATCTGTGATAAAATGTTCCTCTTAAATTATATTAGCCTTACCCCAAACGCTATGCCCAAGTAAAGCCCATCTTTCCAAATCAAGAGAGATTTGTCACCGATCTATTTAGATTCAATTTAATCATTTGAGAAATGTCACAAGGAACCGAAATGCCTAAAGATGTTAAAACCTCTGGGCACCAGAGGAATTGCCAGTTAGCATATAAACAACATAGCTTTATGGTGCCCTGTGGCACCAGGGTCAATGTTATTATGTTCATTAGAGTGTTCAGGGACTGAAAGACAACAGCTCACCCCGTGAATTCATCAAAATGAACAATTTACTTTTTTTCTTTCATTCCAACCAGATTTCCTCATATGGCTACCAAGCAACTTAAAAACCTGCTAGAAGCATATTTAAAACTGCATTTCTTGTGCACATCAAAAATGGGAGAGAGACCATCCCTCAAGCGCTTGAAGTCAGTCTGTGTACAAACAGTAAGTAAAGGACCGGTGGCTCATCTAGCAATCAAGCACAATCACCCTTTTGAAGGGCTAGTGGTCCTGCAAGACTTTATTACCGGTAATACACAAAGGAGCTGCTGCCTTTCACCATTGAAAAGCACTAAACTGGTTGGCAATGCAAGTGAAATATTCTTGACTGTCAGCAGATGGCACCCTTTCCATTTCCCATACCTTTGGAGCCAGCAAAACCCGCAAACAGGTGGTTTTTTTTGCAAATTATTGTGTCCTTAAGAAGTTCTAGAGTTTGCAAATAAAGGAATGGAAAAGCCTTTCCTTGGAGATGAGGAAGAAGCCACACAGGAACACCTGGAAACAGGTGGGTAGTCAAGGTAGGCAGCCAAGGAAATGTATGTCATTACATACAAGTTGAGGTTATCCTAATTTTAATGTTTACACCACTCCAAACAATGTATTCTGTCTGATCTAAACTTTGTTTCTTTTCTTTTCTCTTAAAAAAGCACAACCCTGTATTATGTGCATTCATATTGCTGACTTAAAATTTAACCACTAAGATTTAACGCTTGGAATGGGATCTAAAATGCTTAAAGCACTCCCAGTGGGTGTTTTCTTTTAAACAGCGGCCACGACAAGCCCTATCAAACTGGCTTTGAAAGCCTTCTTTCATATCAACAAAAAATTATTTCATTTATTTCACAGCATTTGGTTGTAATAAAACCTCCTAGTGGTTTTGCTTAATGGATTTCTACCTGGTCTGGAACACTGTGGAAGCCAGTCTCTTCCCCCCTCCCCCCTTTTTTAAAATAAAAAAAAGTTTTTATTATTTTTCTTTTGTCACATCACACATAAAACAACATAACTCACAACCATGTTGCTTAAAAATGTCAAATTAAGGGTTTTTCACCTTGCAAATTAATTCTAGATAATAGTAAGAAAAGGCCATACCCTAAACTTCTGGTCTTCCAGGTCTATATCAGTCCATGGATTTCCTCCTGGAACTTGAATGAAAGACACAAGATTCCTGACTTGGAACACCTTATAACATGTAAGCAAATGGGAAAGTCCCAGACCTCCCTTGTTGCCATTATTATACAATATCCTGCTGCATAACTGAACTTTCTCTCTGCTATGAATGAATTTACCCAATTTTAAGTTGTGGTCTCTTTAGGCAGCTGCAGAACCAGCTTCAGAGAAGGGTCCCAGCCTTAGTCCCTCGTAAGTGAGCAATGATTACATTTGACATTTAAATATTCAAAATCTGAATTTGCATCTTGAAGGTCTGCTGGGTTTCCAAACTGGTACACAATTTCATAGCATGGAGGAAGCGGACAGAGAGTCCTTGTTTTTCTCTCTCCCTCCCTCATCATCATTCGAGAATCCAGTCAGGGTCGTCCAATGAAGCTGAAGGCCAGGAGCTTCAGGACAGGCAAAAGGAAAGACTGTATCAACAGCGTTACTCAAATGTGACCTAGAAGCAAATTAGCCTCCCAGGCTTTGTTGCAGCCAAAACTCTTCTCCAAATGAAAGGGCAATTAGTGACTGGGACCCAGGCATTTCCCCCCCAGCCCTGACATCTGTCCAGTGGGAAATTAGTCACATCACAGAGGTCACTGAGCAGCCGTTAGACTGGCGGCAGGTTGGTGGCATCCATCCTTCCATCGTTGCTGCTGCAGACTGGCTTGATGCCAGGGTCCTCAGAAGTCAAAAGACTCTGTCTCATGCCATCCATCAGTTGAATTGTCCAGCAGCTGTGCATTATGGGATTTATCTGGCCACACATTTTCCAGAGGAGTTAATTGTCTGCTGTCAAAAGGTGGTGATTGCTTCCGTGTGCTTTTCGGGAAGCCGGCAATATGGATCGCTTGCTCTGGGACACAGGTGGGGTTGCAAAATTGCTTGCACCCCTGCCAAAATCCTCCATCAAGAGGCCTGTTCAGGTATGTTATTGTTGCATCTTTGAGCCAAAGTGCTGTCACTTCTTATGAATGTTCTCATAATGACACCCCAGATTCGTCATAAAACTCACATAGCTGAAGCTCCTTCAATGGCAAGAGCAGGAGTTAAAAAGCTGGTGGTATCTGCAAGAGGGTTTTGTATCAATAGATAGTATCCATCACTGAAGGCCTTTAATACAATTTTTGGATAGTTATGCTTCAGGTATGCATCTGTCTTTTATTTCAGGTTTTGATTTGGCAACCATCATTCAGGATTCGAGTCTTCATGATTTTCTTCTGTCCTTGAAGACAGTTCAACGGCTTCTGCTGCTGCAGAATGTGCTAACTTGCTTTCCTGTGGGGAGGGGAATATATTGTGCCATTGCTGCAGCATTTCTTGCTTCCTTCAACATTGCAAGCACAATTCAATTGGCTGTGCTTAACCCTATGAAGGCTCATATATAGTTGGCTTTTATGGGCCTTCACAATGACCTCTGTATGTCAGGGGCTGGGCAGAGGAGGAGGAGAAGTGGTGGAGACCGCCTTCCCATCCTGACCCTTCCAGGGAGGAGGAAGAAGAAGACAGTATAGATTTACAACAGTGGTTTGCGGGAGGTCACAGCTCAGAGGCAAATGAGGGGGAAAGTGGGGAAATAATGGGAGAGGAGGAGCAGGCAGAGCTGGAACAGCAGCTGGCTGACATGGTGTCACTAGAAATCATTCCAGACCCTCCATCTCCCAGAACACGGCGAGCCTTAAAAGTAGGAGAGCAAAGGGCTCAAAGAAAGAGGACACATAACAGCACCCTCAGAGGTGGTAATGATGAGGGGGTGGAGATTCACTCGGGACAACACCATTATCCAACTGACTGGGTTCTATAGCCTCTCTCTGTAAAGTTTGAAATAAAATGGACTGTAAGAAACTTCCTTTGTCTTTATACTTTCCTGGGCAACCAGCCAGGAGCCACTGACAGCAATCTGACACTGTCCCTGTGTTTTACGCTGGTCTTCCTGAGAAGCCTAGAGCAGGTCATAGTCTTGGTTTCATGGGGCAGATTTGAAGGGTGGTCCCATGTAGGGTAGGGCTGGTGAAACATCTACAGTCCTCCAGATGGCACTGGACTCTATCTCCCATCAGCTCCAGCCAGCTTGGTCAGTGACCAGGAAATATGAGTGTTGTGGTCCATCTAGAGAAGTCTCCCCATACCTGCTTTAAAGAACCATTCTTGATGGCTGAACTTGGTGCTTATGCAACTCTCTTCTTCCATAGGATCAAAAATTCAGGCCTGAGTGGCTTCTGGAAGTGATATAAGATCTCCTTTTATCGTGTCTTGGATATTTGAAGATAGAACAAACTGAATTATTGAACAAAATCTGCCTCTAAAACCAAAATCTTAAGAAGAATCTTTACTTGATACCAACTTTAATTATGCCTTAATTATTAGGTTTGGCCTAATTAAACGGTATGGGCTTTAACCTGCCCTCCTTTGTTTTCGAAAGCTGTGTAATAATAACCCTCTAATGAAAAGTTCATGTCCTAGGTAACAATTGAGTTGGGAAGTTCAAGGAAGATCTGGAGCAATAAGTTACTTAAGTACGTCCACAGAGATTTGTAAGACAAAGCCATTCAAGCTGGTTCTAGCCTAAGGACCTGATAAAGATGTCTAGAGAGCCACATTCATTCCCAGGTCCTGAGCTTCTCCATCCTTGATCAACACCAACTGCATATGCCAGAGGAAGAAGCATGGGGTTGAAAATCTTTGTGGGGAGCTGTGTGCTTGCTGTATGGAAGGTTTTTTAGAATGAGGTCCACATCATTGCCAAAGATCAATTACCGTGTGCCACCACACTTTGGCATCTAATCTAATTTGGGGTGGGGTTATGCAGATGAAGAGGGCATGGCCAGATCAGTTCTGTGGAATTCTAGGGAGTCAGGGTGTGTTATCGTTTAAGGAGCCACAAGACTCTTCATTGTTGCTGCTGCCACAGTCTATCCCCGCTAGTAATGGTTAAATTCCTAGCTACTGAAATGTAAGTGAGCAGTTCTTTGCATAAGAAGGGGGGCATCAACATTAGCAGAGCTTAGGGCGGGGGCACGGATGAAGATTACAGACCCCTGTCTGTGAGCCATGGATTGTTCACTTGCTGCAGAAGGTGTGTGTGCCTTCAAGAAGCCGTTCTTGGCCAGCAGTATAGACAGATGGGCAACCAGAGGGCTATTTGTCCATCTCTTTCTCTCTCTCTCTCTCTGCTAAGATACTTACAAGAAAGGGTTGAGCAGCTTGTTAATTTGTTTGTTTTCCTTCCCTCCACAGATTAATAACACTTCTGTTTTCTCTGCTCCCAAGCTTCCGTCCCTGGGAGTGGTTTGAGACAATCTCCATTGTCTTGTCAGTGAATTATGCATCACCGTAATTATGTGCTTGCTTCTTGTCAGGGTTTTTGCTGCTGTTGTTGAGCCATTGGATGAAGACAGACATCAAGCAGAGAACTGGGCGAGGCCAATTGATTGTTCGACTGCACAGTTTTCTTGACTTCAATAGAAATGTGAAAAAGTGAGACTGCTCCGAGCATGTCCAGAGTGCCTGTTTTTTGAGGCATGGCAGCAATGTTTAGAAAAGGAAAAAGAAGATGTGAAATTGCTCCCACCCAGTGTGAGACCATTGGCCGTCTATTATCTGTACCAGGTCTAGCCAACCTGCCACCTTTCAGAGGTTACTGGACTCCATTTCCCATCATGCCCAGCCAGCATGGCCAATGGCCAGGGATGGTGGGGCTTGTAGTCTAGCACCATGTAGAGGACAACACACTAGCTATCCCTAGTCTGCACTGATGGCAGCAGAATCTTGGGTTGAGATGTACCCCAAACCTGCTACTTGCTGAGTCCTCCTGTGAAATAAGGAAGGCAAGTGTTTGAACCAGAAACGTTGTGCAACCCAAACACATACTGCCACTGAATGATGGGCCCTTGTTTATTACCATTTGGTGCAAGTGTCCATGTTCCCTGCAGTAACAGAAGTGCAAGTTGGGCATTGAAGGCTGAGAGCTTTGGGGAAAGCAGGTGAGAGTACTGGCAGAGGGGTTTGTGTTCCTGTGTGCGTTAAAAGGCAAGAGAGTGATTGAAGATCCAATAGAGGGCAAATAAGGAGGGAGATTAAGTGGAGAGTTTTACTAGGAAATAATTGTTTTCTATATACGCTAATTGCAGTGCACTTGTAAAAACTGCCCTCATAAGCTAATCTGCTGTTAGATTTTTCTTTATGTGTTTTTAATGAATTAGCAATAAAGATGTCTCTTCTTGCCGCTCCCACAAATGGTTCCAGAACAGGAGAGAGGGCGGAAGGATAAGGCTTGCTGGTCTTGCCAGCCAGCAACGGAGGCAGTGCAAGTCACAGCACCTGATTTTCACCCATCACCTCAACCCACTAAAGCTCCTGCCACCCCATAAATGGTGCTCCTGGGGTTTGGGGGCATCTCTGGTGATGAGGAGGATTGGACATAAGGGCAACCCCTTGCAGTAGGTAGAGAGGATAGGAAAGAACTGGACGACTCATTTTGTGTCTGGGTAAACACAGCCCTCTAGTGCAAAGGCACCATTGGGCAACCATATGACTCTATTAGCTGCAGATGTTCCTCCATATCCAAATCAGCAGATGCTGACAGACAGTTCAGTGGGACTGCACCCTGTCTCCCACAACTGGATATACAGAGAAAAGCCACCCACCACCCACAGATTGCTCTCACTGGACTGGGATGTTCTCTGCTTGTCACCAGGCGATTCATGCTTTTGGGGACAGAATGCAGCGGCCTTTGCTTCCACTGAGACACAAAGCAAAACAAATAGGCCGTGTGCTTTAGCAAGGGATTCCGTTGTCAGATTGCATAGAGATGTTGCTAGATGATGAGAAGATTCAGATTGGCAGGAGTCAAGGAGTTGCCGGTGGCAGATAACAAGGGATGGGAGCGTGAGGAGTACGAGGTTGCTTCATCTGTCCAAAGGGCTTAGAGCACACGTGGGCATGCAAAGCCTCTGTCACTCTGCTAAAGTGTTTTGACACCCTGGGAGAGGTAGGGATTCCTTTCTAGGTCACCGGCCCATTCACATCCTTCCCTAACATTCTGACAAGAATGTCTGCATTGCCTGCAGGTGTCACCTGGGATGAGAACCTCCAGAAATTTCTCTTTGTGAGCTTTCGGTGCAGGCAAGCAAACAACCCCTCCCACAAGTGTATCAAAAAGTGTAACGAAGGGTTGCCCCTCCACTCTACATTTGTCCATTTGCCTGTGTCCTATGCCAGAGATGATCCAGACTGAGCAAATTCCAAGGGCCAGAAATCCACTGAATTGACTCCACCACCACCCTCACTTCTCATGCTGTCTGTCTGCAAAGCCCCAGGCACTCCTCACAATGTTAGGGCTCTTTCCTCCTTCTTGACTCATCTGCAAGGTGCAGAGGTATTTGGAAAGGTGGAGGAAGAGGAGGCCCAGCATTGCTCACAAAGTGTGAGGTCTTGGCCCTTCCCCATAACTCCTCTGCAATGCAAAGGCAGGGCCTGGGGGTGTGGCAATTCTGTGTCAGGCTTTGGGAAAGGTTGGAACGGGCCACCCAAGAGAGGTGGAAAGGCCCCCAAAGCTTCAGACCAGATAATCTAGTAGTGGGGCCCCACTGCCAATAGTCTGCAAACAATACCTCCAGTTCTGTGGGAGCTTGAGGATCAATGAGTACACCAACAGAAACCAGGTCAAGAAGCAAGTTTCCTGGACCTTGGACAGCGCCCAGGACCTTCCCACCCCTTTCCTGCTTTGTCAGAATGCTTCAAAGAGGGCCAGATTCCATGAAGTGAACATGCTGTTGTTGAGGTTTTTTTTTAGGATTTTACCCCAGGACATATACTGCCATGGGGGCCAGATTAAATCGATCGGCAGGCCAGATTAGGCCCCCCCCAAATGGACTTTGGACATGCCTGGGGTAGAGGATGTTGGGTACATGTTATTAAGGGAATCATGGGCCACTTTACCCCTTCAAATCCTCTTTCACCCAGGTGGAATGAGCTAATGCTATGATTTCATTCTGCATTAACTGAAATGAAATGTATGTCTGCTTCTTGGGAGGACTGTGTTGTCTATGTTAGGGAGGGAGGGACCTATCAGTTTTGGTTCCTTTAGGTTTCTCATTTTTTTCTCTAATCCCCATTTCCACATTAGATCATGAATATATATATATATATATATATATATATATATATATATATATATATATATATTGTGTGTGTGTGTGTGTGTGTGTGTGTGAGAGAGAGAGAGAGAGAGAGAGAGAGAGAGAGAGAGAGAGAATCTATACACATTTTGTGTGCAATTCTGTCTAATAAATGCATTTTTGCAAGCAATTTTCTTCAATATAATGCATTTTTGAACACTATTTTCCCCTAAAATAAACATTCTTTTGTGTGCACACTTCTTTTTCGGTTGGAAAACTATGTCACCAGCCTTGGAGAAGGGCACATTTTGAAGAGTATCTCCGTTTCCATTTGGCAAGGGCCAATTTGGTAAGTTTGCCTTACTATGCAAACTGAATGAATAACTCCTATATCCTTAGACTCTGCTACATAGCCTTGTGTGGCTTCCTCTCTCCCCACCCTTCCCAAAGAGCCCCAGACCCCAAAACAAGAGCTCCTCAGTTAGAGTCTCAGCTAATGCTGCCAGGATATCCCTTCCCTGACTGGAAGAAACTCTGAAAGACTTCCCCATGGCTTCCAGCATCAGCTAAAACTGAATCAAAAAGACAGGAATCAATTTACACAGAGGGACTACACACTCAGTCTGGTGGGAAGTGCAGGCGGCTGCTGTGTATGTTGTAAGGAAATAAAATATTTTTCGATTGATTATGAGTTGCAAATGGCACTTGAGTGATTCCCCTCTGACTCGGCCCGGCTTGATATGCCCCCTGGGCTCCCTATCCATCCAGGGCCTGTTTTATTCACTTCTGCATTTGCAACAAATATTTTATGCATGCTTATACAATTTGTTGTTGTTGTTTGTTTATGACCTGTGCTGGCACTAGATTCCCAGTGTAAATGAAATACGACATGGCAGTCTTGTAGTGGGCTGACATGCATTTAATACATATGTAAATCCGTCTCCTTGGACAGAGTGTCATATAAATATCGTTAACAGAATGTTAGGGTCTGTTTAGCTCACAAAAGCAGGCTTCTTCCTTTGGTATTCTTCTCCTGGCACCTTAGGAAGCATGGCACAAAGCTGCACAGGAGAGCCTTGGCTTGCAAGGTGGTTGGGTGGAGATTGGCTGAGCTTCTCTGGGAGGCTGGTGGGGCAGGGACAAAAGGGGGTTATAGTGTTGTGCACACCCCAATCGCTGAGTGGCAAAAGACTTCAGGAATGCCTACATCTACCCAGAGTTCAGTTTCATTGGAATGAAGGCCAGTGGAGGCTGTGGTGCCCTCACAATATATAGTTTTATTTACACTTGTATTTATTACAAGATGGAGGCAGGGCCGTCTTACCCATAGGTGCTAGGGGTGCAGGGCAACCGGGCGTCAGACTCTCAGGGGTGGCAGGCCGAGAGTCCAGGGCCCGAGAGTTGAGTCTGGGGAAGAGCCCATCTGCCTGTCGGAGCACTGCAGCAGGCTCTTCTGCTGCGGGTGGCTCTGCACCACGAGTTCGGGGGTGACCGAGCCAGCGAGACACTAAGGCGGCCAGCTGGCTCCACCCTCCTGCACGCCTGGGACTGGGCAACCGGAGGGGGGGTGCCAGGTGGATCTTTGCACCCCGGCGCTGCATATGCTTAAGACAGTCCTGGACAGAGGGGTTCACAGCACTAATAAATACCTTAGCAGGTCTTGTATTTCCATTAGGTTCCCAAGGAGATCCCAAAGGCAGAGGCCAGCACAGAGCAAAACAAGCTTACAGCATCATCCAAAACTCATGCACATACTGTCCCCCTTGTCTTATTGTACTCCATCCTAGGATGACACGGCATCCAGCCAGGTGTGGTGGGAAAAGCCTGCTCATTTGTCTCTATGGCGACAGGGCTCATTTTTGGACATGGAAATGGTGGTACTTAACTGGCCAACTAAGGCCATTGTCTTACGAAGAAACGGTTTGAACAGTTCAGTAGCTTTTTCAACTAGATTCTAAGTCTCCTTGATTCCAAATCACAGGCCTGGGTGGGGCCCACAGATATCATTTAGACTGCCCCCCCAACTGATAACAATACTTTTGAAGGGATTATACCATTAAAGGGAGGGACCCCATCCCTGCTCTGTTTCAAAATGCATGAGATTATTCATCAAGAAAACCTCTTATCACTTCAACACACCATTGTGTCAGTTAAATGGACCTCGATCCTTCTAGATATGCATGACAAAGACATAGTCCAGGACCCTTTGCATAAAAAAAAATGTGAGTGTGTGTTTGTGTGTCAGTTTGTTCTTTGAAGTTCCAATTTATAAAACCATCATGGCTCGATCTACAGCCTCAGCAAAAGGAATCACAGACCAGCCCTCTCCGAACTTACACCTGCCAGTTGTTGTTGAACTCCCATTCCCACCAACCCCACCTGGCACAGCCACCTGGCTAGGGGATGATGGAAGTTGGAGTCCAAAACAGGCTTCCCTCCACTTGGTGAAGACTGTTTTCTTTCAGCAGGCATTTTAAGTCAGTTTCCCCAATATTATGCTTAATTTTAACTGACTTTATAGTCACTGTACCTTTTGCATCTTCACTGCATGCTGCCTAGCCACTGCGGCATTAAGAGATATATAAATGGTTGAAATAATAAAACTAAGAAAACTAAATTAAAATCTGGAGGGCACCAGGGTGTTTTTGAGGATTTGGCTTCAGCATTCTCCTCACCACCACACGAACAAAGTAAATAATTGGGCATTTTCTTTCCCTGACTTTCCCAGCTGTTCCATCTGCAATTTCACAAAAGGAAATGGATTGTTCTTCTGCACTTTGTGAACCTTTTGAATTACACCACCCAAGCTAAGAGAGGCTGAAAAATCAAGAGGTCTTTCCAGTTGGAAAAACTAAATTAATTCCAGGTTTAATGTGAGAGTTTTAGCATGGATCCCACCCTCTCCCAGCCAGCCAGCCTGGAGAAGCATCCCTTTGTGGAGAGGCTGTCCTTTGGAAGACAGCGGACGCAGCCTGGAAAATAAAGAACTGGCCACGATAGAATCTGAAACCTCGGGCGCCTTTTGTTTTCCATTGTTGGTGTTGATGATACCCTTTTGCTGGAATAACTCACCAACACTGACAGATAAGCTTTTAGGGTAGTGAAATCTTGGTGACACTTTAAGTGCCCCAAATGACAATACAAGGACGTGAAAAATTATCCTGCACACGCTCCACACAACAGGCTTGTCAAAAGTGCAGATGTCGCTGGGGAACTGAGGTTCCTTCTGCTGATGGGCAAGTTTCCCACCCACTCAGTGGGGCTATCATTACGATACCTTCCTCAAAAGTGGTTGTCAGGTCTGTCAAGTAATCACCTGCAATGGCTCTTTGGAGAACGGCATCACCTCCCTCCCTCTCTCCTCTCCTGCCATTCTTTGCAGGAAAACTCTGAGGTGACTTTTCAAAATCTGGGGGTCCCTCGTGCCCACTCCCCTCCCTGTGCATCACCAAGAGGATCTTTCCTCCTCCTCCATCATCCCAGCCCCTCCACTTAAAATGCATTTCCAGAAGTGATTTAGAGAGGCCCGGGAAGGAAATGGAACAGCCTGATCTTGCTCACACAACAGATTCCCTGAAGGTCCTTATTCAAAATCCTCAATTTATCTGGTCATTAGATCTAATTAAATTCCTAAGACTTGGAGGCCTGATGAGTGAGTATTGCTTTTTCCCCCTCACCAATTAAAATGGAAGAGATTAAAAAATGCCCTGAATGCTTTGTCCTTGCCATGGTTAATTGTGGAGGGAGGGGAATGGGTGTGTGCAAAAGGCTCCAGAGGAAGAAGGAAGGTAATAAAGGAATAAAGGAATAATTTCTTGGCCTAAAGTTGAATTTCCTGGCCAAAAAAAAAAAAAAAGGATAGAAAATCCTTTAGAATTTTCTCAGCAAATTCCCGAGGGGGGATTGTCGCTATCTGTCACAAGAAATACAAGGCGCATTGTGGAAGGTGGAGCTTCTTCTGAACCCCTTCAAAATAACAATATCATAGCAACCACTAATTATGGCTCCCAGGAGATGCTTTGGTTAAGCAGGGAAATCCAAGATACTCTTGATTTGCGAAACACAAAGCATTTTGGGATCTATATAGCTTATGCATTTGGTTCTTGAACAGCTTCAGCCGCTCGTTTTTGTGAAATTTGTGACAAGCTCAGAGATCATGGTAATGGTGGGGCCAATGAAATTCTGTTGATAACATCTTACAGGTTTCAGGTGGAAAAATCAAAATTAGAAACTGAACTGTTAGAACCCAATACTAAGAACTTGTCAAGAATGTATAATTTGCTGCTGAAATGGAATACACAAGATGAAACAGTCAAATCGGCTATGATTAAGTGGGCACAGGACATTGGTCATAACATTATGTTTGCTGACTGGGAATGGTTGTGGAACACCGGTATTAAATTCACGGCATGTAATGCCTTAAAGGAAAACATTATGAAAATGATTTACAGGTGGTACATGACCCCAGTCAAGCTAGCAAAAATCTATCATTTGCCTGATAATAAGTGTTGGAAATGTAAAGAAACTGAAGGTACTTTCTATCACCTTTGGTGGACATGCCCGAAGATTAAGGCTTTCTGGGAAATGATATACAATGAAATGAAAAAGATACTTAAATGTACTTTCCCTAAAAAACCAGAGGCCTTTCTCTTGGGCATTGTCGGCCAATTGGTGTCAAAGAAGGACAGAACTTTCTTTATGTATGCTACAACAGCAGCAAGAATACTCATCGCAAAGTATTGGAAGACACAAGATTTACCCACCCTGGAAGAATGGCAGATGAAAGTGATGGACTATATGACATTAGCTGAGATGACTGGCAGAATCCGCGATCAGGGAAAGGAGACGGCGGAAGAAGAATGGAAGAAATTCAAAATCTACCTTAAGGACTATTATAAACTTGATGAATGTTAGAATGTCGAGGTTTGAGTAAGAAAGGGTTACAGCGATACAAGACTAGATTGAAGGAAAGATTAAGAGGACAGAGGATTGACAGATATATTTAGAGTTGCTAAAAACTTTTGGACATTGGGATGCAGAAAGGGGAGGTATGGGGAAGTCTGAGAAACACGGTTTATGAAAAAAAGGTTATGAAATTATACGTGTTTGTATGTCTTTTTATATGTTTGTATTGTCTTAAAAATTTTTGTAAAACCAATAAAAAAATTTTATTAAAAAAAAAAAAGATAACATCTTACAGGGACATGCTCTGTTCTGCTAAATAAAGTGCACTGAATGGAGACGTGCTCTCTTTGTAGGTCCTGAACTTGCAGCACCTCGATTTTGTTGGGTGAATCACTTGGAAGGCCTGGAAGACTTGGAAACACTAAGGAAGGTACAACACTTGTTACCAATGTTGTGGTGTCTGTATGGATGCCCTGCAGGAAGACTGGATGTGCTGCTGGCAAAATGATCCTCAGGTAGTGAAGTGGTGGGAGACAAATGGTTATCTGCAGTGCTTTTTTCTGGGGGTACTCAGTACCGACTTTTAAAAAAATATATGTTAAAAGTGTGACACTTCCTGTAACTTCATGAGCACCTTTTTCTATTAAGAAGCACTGGTTATTTGGAGTGGTTAGAATTGGGGAGGTACATAGATAAAAAGCAACACAAGAGAATCTAGGGAGTGGGTACTGAAGAGGCAGGGCTGCATTTGCACAGCAGTTTATTCCATTTCTCCAAAGTTTCTGCATGATATTTGAGATTTTGCACAATGTAAACACCACTTCAAGAAAACTAATGGAATAGAGTGCATGCTTAGCACTCATTTATCTGTTATTTGATTCCAAAAACCACAAGAACAACACCTGTTTGCAGCTCGCTTACTGGAAGTAAAGTGACAAAATCTGGGGTGATATCACAGCATACAATTTTCCCCCTGCTGTTTTCTTGGAGGAATCATGGGGGAACAGAAGCATGTGCAGAAAGGGTGAGGGAGTAGCGATGTCCAATGATGTTAGTTGTTTTGTTCCACCATGCTCACTGCTGTGAATGAAATTTAGCATGGGATGCCTTTATATTGGTCAAAAAGCTACAGATCCATAAGATGACAGTGTGGAAAGACCATTAGGAAACAGGACAGAGGCACTAGCATTATAACGAGGAAAACTGAGGCAATATTCCCCATGTCTCAATGCACTCAAGATGAAGATACAGTAATAGCCAGGCTGGGGAAACCCTTCCCCCAAGCAGATGCTCAAAGGGCTGTTCAGTGGGCATTTAGGAATGAACAAAGCTCCTCTGCAAAATCTCCCTCATATCAAGACTCATTGGGCTTCTTTCTGAAGAGGGACCTCAACATCAATTTTGCATTTCTCTTGATTCTGCAGTGCAGATGGACAGAAGGGTAGCAATTTATGTGGGTCAACATCTTTTCCTTCATGCCAGTCCAAGCTCACCTTCTGATCCCGTTGACGGTGGGGAAGATCCTGGAACCTGGACTGTCGTCTTCACCAACTGCAAGGACCAGGAGGCTTTGCTTGTGTGCACATCCCTCCATGGATCCCTTTAGAGTTGTGTTTACTTGTATATCTTTTATACTTGTATGCATTTTGAGAGTAAGCTGCTTTGGGAGCCCATCTAGGCTGAAACAGATAAAGAAGGTGACATTTCTAGGGCAGCTGTAATTTCCAAGGACATTTCATAGAAGGCACCGGTCCCTGGTAAGCATGGGGACCTCTGGTCGTTTGGGAGCAGGCTAGTAAATGCTTTCATTTGCCTGTTTGCAAGGTTCCCAACCCGCACGAGTGGGGAAAGGCCGTATCCAGCCTCCTCGAAGCATCAGGGATCACTCACCCTTGACAACCTTACATCTCCATGCCGGTTTTTGAGTGACAGATGAGAAGGAGATGCGGATAAATTGCCAGGTGTCAGAGCGGTGTTTTATCTGTGGCTCTGAAGGAGCTTTCGGTGTATGTATGAGTTTTGTCTGGAGTGAGCAGTGCCAAATGACAATCAAGTGTCAAGCAACGCTGGGGCGGGAGCAGCAGCGAGGATTAGCAACAAATGGAGATGCAGCCGGGACCTGGAGGAAGGAAGAGGCCAGGGCCATGGATGGGAAGCAAAGGAATCAGCATAAGGAAGGCAGACCAGCTAGAGGGCGCTTGTCGGACAAGCTGTTGAGTTGATACACAAGTCCCATAGCCCAGCCAAGTGCCATTTTTGGAATGGCATTTCAAAATGATTCTGGGCCAGATATCACATATAAGGTCCATGTGCACCAACCTGATCACTGTCCACTAACACTTGTACACACATACACAGTCATCACTTGGCGATCACATCAGGCAGTGATGGGATGCTGGTGGTAATGCCACCAACAGATCTGTCACGCCAAGCACAATGCTTGTTTCAGCAGCTGGTTTGCACATTGAAAGAAGCCCCATGCAGGCATTTAGTTACATTATTCTCTCTTCAGGAAAAGGAGCATAGTGGTGAGAGGCTCTTCCCCTTTGCATGCCTGAGGTCCATGAGTACATGTGAATAGTGTCTCTATGCATGGGCCGCTCTGAAGATTTCCTCCTGCAGGTGTAGAAAGCCAATATGAGGGAAGGGCTAATTTTTTCACAGGGTGAAATCTACACACATATAAAAAAAACACTGTGAAAAATGCTTTTTAACAAAAGTTTTGAAAAATACATTGAATTTGGCATAGCTCCCTGTTGCCATCTAGTGTCACATTTGTATATTGCACTTTACAACACATTTAAAAGTTTTATTTGCAGCTGTATAGCTGTGTCCACAATGTCATGTGTACAGAAGTGACACTGAACATCTGCACAGGTTAACACATCTACAGAAATCTCATGATGGACATGCATTTGTGAACATGCTCTTGTTGTACAGCCTGTACAGACTGAGTCCTCTGCAGAGCATTACATTTTTGCTGAAGCATGGTTAGGTGGTGCCCTAATATTCCTTAGGTATTCTATGTGCAGTGGGCCATTCATTCACACACGCAAGTCACTTCTTGATCTAGAAGCCCGCCCCACTGAACTTGCTACAATTGCCTGATCTTTGAAGGGGTTTTTTGGTTGCTTCCTGAATAAGAAGCCCTGTTTTCTAAATTCCAAGGTTTTGCTCTGCAAGATATTTTTTTTTTTTAAAAAAAAAAATGTTCTGCAACTTAGTCAGCATGATTGCTGTCTCCTTATCACAAGACGGGCACTGTGAGCTGCCGGATGCCCAGTGGCAAGCCAAGGAAACTGATAGCCTGGCCAAGCATGAAGAGCAGAAAAACTATCCACGTCACAAGAAGATTGCAAGAGGAGTGCAGGATAAGAGCGAGGGAGCCTCTGTGTGTGGCTGCATGTTCTAATGCCTTGTGGAAAGTGCCTCTGTACTTTCTGAAAAGAGAAAGCATTGCTTGTAGGCCATGGACCGGGTCCTGCGAATGTTTGTGCACCTCAGCACCCAGTCCCCACGTCCTCTAATCTGTGCTTATTCTAGAGAATACTGTTGCGTTCCACCCCAGTCTCTGAGCAGTGCAAGATTCTAAGTGCTTACTTCCAGGTTTGGTTTCCTTGGACTGAGGGACAGCAGGGACTGTGGTGTCTTTATGATACAGTGGTACCTCTGGATGCAAACGGGATCTGTTCTGGAGCCCCATTCGTATCCAGAACCAAACGCAACCCGCGTCCGCGGGCCGTGATTCGCCGCTTCCGCGCATGCATGTGACGTCATTTTGACCATCTGCACATGCGCGAGTGGTGAAACCTGGAAGTAACGCTCTCCATTACTTCCAGGTCGCCGCAGCGCGCAACCCGAAAATACTTATCCTGAAGCTACTTCAACCCGAGGTATGACTGTATATGGTTTGTTTGCATGTCTATACAAACTAGAAGAACTGTGGACTTGGAAGGGACCCCAAGGAACATCTAGTACAACCTTCTGCAATGCAGGAATCTCAGCTAAAGCATCCATGGCAGATGGCCACCCAACCTCTGCTTAAGGCACCTCCAAGGAAGGAGAGTCCACAACCTCCCGAGGGAGACTGTTCAACTGACAAACAGCTCTTACTGTCAGAAAGTTTTTTTCCTGATGTTTAGTCAGAATCCCCTTTCTTGTAGCCTACAATGGAGGAGCTCTCAGCATTAACATCCCAGAAGGTCTTGCTTCCCCCATCATCAAAGTCTTGGATTCAAGCAGACATCAAGCATGGCTCTCCCTCTCTGGCGTCTGCCTGCTTCTAGTAGTGCCACACACCACACCACTCTGGCAATTGTTCTCCTCACCACCAGCCAGGTGAAGAAAGGGGCCACCCATTTATTCTTTGGCAGAGAACAAATCTCCTTTGTTATATGGGCAATTGTTTGCAGGGGGGTTGGGTTCAGTGGTTATGCATAAGCCTGTTCTCCCCTCATTCCACCCTCATCTGACCTGAATCAAAACTCAGCCCTGAAGGGGATATGAAGTGGAGGAGACAGCAAGGTCCAAGGAAGCAAAGGAAGTTGAGAAAAGGAGGGAAAAGTTAGAAAGGTGATGGAGTGGGGGGGACCCTATAAAGCAGAAGAACAGGAGATGAGGGACATTGTTGGCAGGTAGGGTTACCTGTAGTGATGTATGGAAGTGAGAGCTAGACCATAAAGAAGGCTGATCGCCGAAGAATTGATGCTTTTGCATTATGGTGCTGGAGGAGACTCTTGAGAGTCCCATGGACTGCAAGAAGATCAAACCTATCCATTCTTAAGGAAATCAGCCTTGAGTGCTCACTGGAAGGACAGATCCTGAAGCTGAGGCTCCAATACTTCATGAGAAGAGAAGACTCCCTGGAAAAGACCCTGATGTTGGGAAGATTGAGGGCACAAGGAGAAGGGGACGACAGAGGACGAGATGGCTACCAGCATGAGTTTGACCAAACTGCGGGAGGCAGTGGAAGACAGGAGTGCCTGGCATGCTCTGGTCCATGAAGTCACGAAGAGTCGGACACAACTAAACGACTAAACAACAACAACAAAGGGTTACCTGTTGTGCCTTCTTGATTGATCCGTTGTTGGTGGACCAAGAGGCCAAGGGAAGGATGGGTAGGAGAAGCCATGGGTTAGAGTCGTAAGTTGAAGAGAGAAGGAGAAGCCAGGATTTCTGCACCTTTTAATAATTGTGGAGGATTTCAGCAGGTGTAGCTTGCATGACAACCTATACTGTCTGAAATTCCCTCTTCTGCACAATTTGTTGTTGTTGGCATCTGTCTTGAGAGACAATGGAGCCAGATCTAGGGTGCAAGCCTGGCCAATATAAATGGATGTCTTGGGCTGCCCAGATGACAAAATCCCCTCTTGGCCTCTCTGATGTGGTCCAAAGGAAAGCAGAGCAATACGTTTGACACCAGCTTTGGCTGCATGAGTTGACGGAAGGAGTACAAGGCACTGTGCAACCATTTTAGGGACTCCACTATTAGCCTTGTCCGCTCAATCTGCTGGAGCTTGTTTTTGCATGCAGGGGAAGTCCCAAATTCACTGAGGGTTTGAGACCAATCAGCTACTTACACTTGGTTTAGCCAGTCAGTTGAAGCCATTCCTGGGGTGTGACTGCTGTTGCATGCTGACAGATTTTGGGAGCCACAGGTGAGGCTGAGTGCCAGGTGGGGACCAAAGGTGGACAAGCCCAGAAGGAACACAATGTGTCCCCTACCAGAGGTACTACCCCTCCCCTAACACCTCAAACGGCCCATCTGTAGGACTAAGTAAAGAGTTGTTGTTGTTTTGCAAAGGCACAAAAGTCACTGCACAATGTCCTTTCTCGGTGGGGAACTGTTTCTTTGCCAGTCTGCACTGCTCACTGCAGTTCTGCAGGTGGAGCTCTAAGATCACAAGACCCCCTTGCTGCCTCCGTTCTCGCCTCCGCGAACAACAGGCGCAGACCATCACTGCACCTACGGCTGGGTATTCTGAAAATGACTTCTATGAAATCTCAGGCTTGATACGCTATCAATTTTTCCAGATGCCTTTTCAATATCTGTCTGGAGAACTGTATGAAATTACAGTAAGTGCCACAGCTTGGCATGCCATCATATGGTGGCCGGAGAACAAAAAAACAAAAACAAAATAAAATGATGAAAAAAATTCAATGAAAAGAAAATGGACCAAAAAGAAAGCACAGCCCACGATGGAATGGGTGGCCACTGATTCAATACTTGCCTCGTCATACAAATGCAGGTCTTTTCGAGATACAGAGAGTCTCTTGGGTGTGCTGACTGCACCAGCTTCTAAGCAAGACCTCTCCCACAGGACTACAGTGAGACTGCCTTTGGTGGGTCTGTGAGATGTTTTCTCTGGAGAAGACCCCAGGCTGTGTCCCCAAGACTCTCAGGTCTAATTGTCACTGAGAAGAATTATGTTGGATCAGCCCACCCAGCCCAACATCCAGTCTCCTGCACTGGCCAACCAGTAAACTCTAAGAAAGCTACCAGCACGAGGGCAAAAGTCCTTCCCCATTGTTGTCCCCCCCCCCCGCCTCATGGAGTAATGGGTACCGTGATGCACCATGTAGCTTCGTGATGACACTGAGAAGGACCAGTCCTCCATGAATCTGCCAGATCCCTTTTCTGCTTCATAATATAGTCTGAGTGATAGATCCGTGTGCACACACACAAAAACAGGATGTTTGTGACATGTCTAGGCTAGGACATAATAGTTTTCCTTGTGCAAAGATCTCTCTCTCTCTCTCTCTCTCACACACACACACACAGAGAGAGAGAGAGAGAGAGAGAGAGGAGTATTCCATGTCTGCTCTCATCTGCAGTGATACTAGGGCTGCCATAGGTCAAGATTTTCCCGGATACAGTCAAGAAATGGGCTTGAAAATAGCGAATCAGCAAAATGTCTGGGGAAACCTAGAAGTATCGCAAGTAGGATTTTTAAAAAACAAACAAACAAAAATCTTTCAGAATCCCAGATTTTCACTTTTCAGGCACATGTAGTCAACCTCCAGAAGAACTCACTTAGAAGAGAACTCAACCCCTTTTTGTCTGCAGTCCACTTTGGTGTAATCTCTTAAAAAAGGCAATTTTCAGCAATTATGTTTCTGAATACCAGATGCTGGGAATCACAGGTGGGCGGAGTGCTGTTGTGCTCATGTCCTGTTTGCTGGCTTCCTAGAACACGCCCCTGGTTGGCCACTGCAAGAACAGGAGGAAGGACTAGATGGGCCCCTTGCAGGTTCTTCTCATGTTCTTATGCCAAAAATGTATGAAGTGGGTGTCTTTAAATGGTGGCTCCTTACAGCAATCTTTCCCAGGTAGATGTCCTCTTATTGGACTACAGATCCCACCAGCCCTCACCATGGGTCATGCTGGCTGGGGCTAATGGAAGCTGGGATGCACCAGGTTGAGGGAGGTTGCCCTGCACCAGTCAAAATTTATTCAAAGGTCTTTCTTAAGCCCACCTACCCCTTCAGACAATAGGCAGGCAGGGACCCTTGATAGAGCCTTTTCAGTGATGGCACCCTGACATTGGAACTCTACTCCACGCGCCTATTTTCATGGCCCAAGCCTCATGCCTTTCTGGGGCCAAGCAGAGACCTCCTGATTCAGCCAGGGCTTCCCTCTCCCCTTTAGCTGCTGTCTTCTAAAGCACTGTTTATAAAGCTGGTTCACAAAGTTGCTCTGTTTTGCTTTGTTTAATCACAGTCAGTTTTTAGATATTATTCCTGTTTGCAAATTCTGTGTTAGTTTCTTGCAGCACCTTTTGCCTTGCAGAGCAGGGGGAGAGGGTAAAACAACAAGAAATCCCTTTTAAAGAAGGAAAGAAAATATATGAGCTGAGACGGCTCAGTCAATATAGAGCATGAGACTCTTAATCTCAGGGTTCGAGGCCCACATGAAGAATTCCTGCATTGCAGGGGGTTGCATCAGATGGCCTTTGTGGTCCCTTCCAACTCTACAATTATGTGATTTGATACCTACTTTGTGCAATGCTGGCTTAAATGGAGCTGAAGGTTAAAGGGCGAGAAGGCTCTTCAGATATGCCACATAGGGGACCCACAGTGCAGGGGTATTAAGGGCACGGTCAGCCATGTGCAAAAGTGCCAACCCTTTTAACAGTGCATGTGCCTGAGCCAGTAAGGTTAATGTAAAAGGTAAAGGACCCCTGGAGAGTTAAATTCAGTCAAAGGCGACTATGGGGTTGCAGCGCTCATCTTGCTTTCAGGCTGAGGGAGCCGGCGTTTGTCCACAGACAGCTTTCCCGGTCATGTGGCCAGCAGGACTAAATTGCTTCTGGAGCAACGGAACACCGTGATGGAAACAGAGCACATGGAAACACTGTTTACCTTCCCGCCGCAGAGGTACCTATTTATCTACTTGCACTGGCGTGCTTTCGAACTGCTAGGTTGGCAGCAGCTGGGACAGAACAATGGGAGCTCACCTTGTCGCTGGGATTCAACCCACTGACCTTCCGATCGGCAAGCCCCAGAGGCTCAGTGGTTTAGACCACAACACCACCCGCGTCCATGCCTGAGCCAGTAAGAAACTGTGTAATGCATGGGCATGTGGTACAGAGGTGATTTGAACAAGCTGACATATGTGGAATGGCTGGGGGTCGTCTTGAAGTCTACTGGTCGTGAGCTTGCGATTCCATTTGCAAAGAAGTGCTGGGATCCACAGGTTCTGCTGCTTTAAACAGTCCTTCGCTGCGCAGTGCTGTTGCTGCCACCCACACAACCTGAACCTTAAAGCAACAACAAGCACAGACTCACTCAGCTGAATTGCTCTCTCTCCCTCCCTCCTCCCTCGTGAGCTCAGCCTGAAGCTGAGATAGGAGCCGGCCTGCTATTGCAGCAGTTGGTCTTCAGGTGTCTCTTTGGCACAAATAACACAGAATGCTGATGAATGGCAGGAGAAGTGGTGGCGGCATGGGAGGGGGAAGAGAAAGCGATGCTTTCCGTGGAAACCAAAACAAGGGTGGGCAAACCCAATTTTGTATTCCGCAGATTTCGGGTTGGTGGAGGATTTTAAAAATGCAGGAACTCCTGGGCACAAATGGAGGTGTTAAAGGCACATATTATCGTTACAGGTATAATCCCCCTTTTGAAATAGAATGAGGTTGCTATACAAAAAGAAAAAAGAAAAAAAGGAAATTTTTGTTTATGCTCCATGCCTGCCGGAGAGAGAGAGAGAGAGATGGGGTGTGCATGTGTGCTGCATTGGAACTCAATGTGTTTGTGTAGGGAAGCGGGTGGCGCTGTGGTCTAAACTACTGAGCCTCTTGGGTTTGCCGATCAGAAGGTCGGTGGTTCAAATCCCTGCAGTGGGGTGAGTTCCTGTTGCTCTGTCCCAGCTCCTGCCAACCTAGCAGTTTGAAAGCACGCCAGTGCAAGTAGATAAATAGGTACCACTGTGGTGGGAAGGTAAACGGCGATTCCGTGTGCTCTGGTTTACGTCATGGTGTTCTGTTGCACCAGAAATCGTTTAGTCATGCTGGCTACATGACCTGGAAAGCTGTCTGTGGACAAACAACGGCTCTCTTGGCCTGAAAGCGAGATGAGCTCTGCAACCCCATAGTTGCCTTTGACTGGACTTAACCCTCCAGGGGTCCTTTACCGTTTTACCATGTGTTTGTACAGATTTGTCAGTTTCCAGCGTGGCCTGCTCATTTTTTGGGGTCCTTTTTCTGACAACAACAATCCACTGGTGAGGCCAGCCGGGCAGCTCTTTAGGGCCAGGGCCCCCAAAATAAAATTTGAAGAAGGCGGCAGTGCTTTTTTTTCAGCCGGAACATGCCAGACTGCAATTCCAGCATCTCTCCGCTGGACACCATTGTGGGCTGATGCTCCCCTTGACTGCTTCTTGCCTTTACGTACTTCTGAGAAGCCCAAAATGAACATTTCAAGTCAAAACAGAAGCTGGCCAGCATGTGCGAATCTTACCTTTTTTTAGATCTACGACTCCACCTAGTTTCTAGCTGGTCCTAGCTGCAATTGGTCAAGCTATGGTTCCTTCCTTCCTTTAAATGAATTTTCTTGAAAGCAAATTTCTAGCATGTTGAGCAGCTGGATTTAATTGTCCTGCTGGTTTGCTGTCATGTGACGCTGCTGTTTTTGTGTTTTATATTGTCTTACGGTTGCATTTTTACAGTGTTGTTTTATTCCTTTAACTGTACGGCGCTGTGGGAGTGGATGCTGGAGGGTGGTTCATAACCTCTCTGAATAAATAAAAAGATAAATTCAAATTAGGGGAGCCTTCATGAGAATCCCACCCTCTCCTCCCCAAAAAGAGAGAAAAAAATAACATTATCTGGAGTAACTTAGTAACCCAAATGCTTTCCCTTTATCTCACATTCTTGAGGTGTTTTTGTTTTAAGATAAGAAAACATCGTGCAGGTTTCCCTATAATCCTTGCAACAGCTCTGTAAGGTAGGTCAGTTTATTTTTTATTTTTTTATTTGAATTTTATTTATTTATTAAAGTTCTTATGTTACATCGGTAAACATTATCATATTACATCACGGGGCTTATTATACTATAATTTTCAACATGTATGCAAAGTTTATATACTAAAAGGAAAAAAAAAGAAAAGAAAAACAACAAGGGCAAAAAACTATTCCAAAATCATATATATACCAACACTTTGGACTTCCTGTCTATCCCGTTGAATATTCCTTTTTTACAAATGAATGTACTCTTATTATTGTATATTTCTTTACATTTTATCTAATACATTCCTATATCAATATGTACCCTTGGTCTTATTTCTCAACTCCGTCTCTCTCCAACGTCAATCGAATGCTTGACGTTGCAGTTTATTTTATTTTGTGTCTATTGCATTTCATACCCCTGTTGCTCCAAAGAATTTAGGGTGCTGCTGCGTGTGTGTGTGTGTGTGTGTGTGTGTGTGTGTGTGCCCCCCATCCTATCCTCACAACAACCCTGTGAGGTAGGTATAAATTTGCAATGAATGAATTAAAACAGAGAGAAGTGAATTTAAGATTGAGGCACATACCGGAAATACAAAACGAAAACATAAAAGAAAGATTGACAAAGGAAATTGCGCAGTGGATGGACTTGCCGGAGGAAGAAGTTGCAAAGAGAATACAGAATGCATTTAGAATGAAAATCAAAACAAATAAGCCAAAGAAATTCCCGGGTGACTGTTTAATAACCTTTAAAGACAGAGAAATGAGAAACTTGGTACTTCAAAGGAATAGAGAGAGAAGATTATACATAGAAGGGAATTACATAATTATATTCAAAGACATACCAATAAGACTGCTGAAACGAAGAGAAGCCTATAAACCGCTGGTGCAATTACTTAAGAAAAATAAGATCGACTTTAGATGGGAATTCCCTGAAGGAATCTCTTTCTTCTATAAAGGTGTTAAAAGAAGACTAGTAAGTCAGGAGGAAATAGGAAAATTTACAAGAAGATATAAAGAATTACAACAAGGAGAAGAAGAGGTAAAAGGAACAGAAGGAGGAGCAAGAAGGAAGGAAGACGCTACATCAGGAGGAGAAGAAGAATTGATCGGGAGAGAAACAGAAGAAGAGGAGGAAGAGGAAGAAGGAGAAGGGACAGAAAAACTATAAAGCAAACCTAAATCTAAACAACTAAAAGAATGACGCTAAAACTATGGAACTGGAATATTAATGGAATGAACGATAAGAGGAAACGAAACGGAATTGAACATATTTTGAAAAAGAAAAAGTTGGATATCATATGCCTACAAGAAACGCACGTGGCAAGAAAGCATAGGAAAATTCTGATTAATAAAAGATTAGGGAACGAATTTATATCCTCGGATAAAGAGAAAAAAAGAGGCGTTGTTCTATATATTCAAAATAAAATCGAATCTCACCAATTATTTAAAGATGAAGAAGGGAGAATCATTGCGGTCCAAATTAATTGGCAAGGGGAAAAACTAATAATTGTTGGGATCTATGCACCAAATGGGAACAAGACAGAATTCTTCAGATCGCTCGAAGAGAAGTTATTTGAGTATATGGACCAGAAAATTATACTAATGGGAGATATGAATGGCGTGACCTCAATAGAAATGGATAGACTAAGAAAGACGATCAATAAAGAAGGGAAACTACCCAAAACTTTTTTTACGATGACGAAGAATTGTAACCTGGTAGATATGTGGAGGCTCAGACACCCATTGGAGAAGCAGTTCACCCACTACTCAGAACCAAACCAATCTTTCTCAAGAATAGACCAAATATGGGTGTCGAACGAGTTAACCCCAAGAATACAAAAAATCGAAATACAAGCGAGGGTGATCTCCGACCACAATCCAATAGTAATGGAGTTAAAAGGTTTGGAAGAAAGATCTTTTAGGTGGAGATTGAACGATAATTTATGGAATGACCAAAAGTTTGTTGAAAAAGCACAAAGAAACTTAATTGAATTCTTCACGAATAATATGGATAAAGGGACAAAAACGAGTGTGGTGTGGGATGCGAGCAAGGCAGTGATGAGGGGCCTCTGCATCCAACAGAACGTATGGAAAAGGAATAACAAAGAAAGAGTGACAAAAGAGATTCTGAGACAGATTATGAACAATGAACAAAAGTTGATTAAAAAACCCAACAACATGAAGATAAAACAGGAAATAAAAATTCTCCAAACCCAATTTGCAATGTTAGTTAATAAAGAGGTTGAATGGAACGTGAAAAGATTAAGACAGATAAACTTCGAGTTTGCCAATAAATCAGGAAAGTGGCTCGCCTGGCAGGTCAAGAAAAAAAAAGAACAAAACATAATTCACAAAATCGAGTTGAATGGAGAAGAAACATCAGAACCGAAGGAAATTAGGAGAGCATTTACGGACTTCTATAAGCAACTATACAGAAACAAAGATAGAAATAATAAAAGAAAAATAGAAAGATACTTGAAAGAAAAAATGCCAAGGAAGATCCCGGTAGATCAGAAAGAACAACTGAATGCACCAATATCTAAGGAAGAGGTAGAAGAAGTTATAAAAGAGTTAAAAAGAGGGAAAGCACCAGGACCGGACGGATTCACTTGTAGCTATTATAAAGAAATGAAAGACATACTAATGGTTCCGTTGATTAAAGTAATGAATAACATCTTAAAAGAAAAAGATATCCCAGGAACATGGAAAGACGCATTTATTACAATAATACCTAAACAAGATTCGGACCTTACACAAGTTAAGAATTATAGACCCATCTCGTTATTAAATATAGACTATAAAATCTTCGCAGGGATTTTAGCTAAGAGATTAAAAAAGATACTAGTAAAGATTATACATAATGATCAAGAAGGCTTTCTACCCGGCAGACAAATAAGAAATAACATAAGAAGCATAGTGAACGTTATTGAATACCTGTCTGATAGATGCGATAAACCAGCAAGTCTAATATTTGTAGATGCGGAGAAAGCCTTCGATAATGTGGTTTGGGAATTTATGTTGAAGAACTTAGAGCTTATGGAGGTCGGTCAAGATTTTTTTAATGGCATCGAAGCAATATATACGGATCAGAAAGCAAGATTGATAGTAAACAATTCCATCACTGAAGAAATAAAGATATCTAAAGGTACAAGGCAGGGCTGTCCACTCTCGCCTCTATTATTCATTGTAGTTTTGGAAGTCCTTCTAAATGCAATTAGACAAAATAGTCAAATTAAAGGGGTGACATTAGGAGTAAATGAATACAAAATCAAGGCCTTCGCGGATGATGTGGTTTTGACGGTGGAAGAACCCATAGAAAGCACAAAAGAGATCTTAGATGAGATGGAACAATTCGGAAAAATGGCAGGATTTAGGCTGAATAAGAAAAAGACTAAAATGATAGTAAAAAACATGGATGGCGATAAGATCAAATTATTACAACAAAGAACGGAAATTGAGGTTGTGAAAAAGATTAAATACCTCGGAATATGGCTTTCCGACAAGAATATAGATCTATATCAATATAACTATATCCCAGTATGGAAAGGTATAAAAAGAGATTTAGAGAGTTGGGCCAGAATGAAATTATCATTCTGGGGAAGAATATCGATGATAAAAATGATGGTTCTCCCTAAGTTGCTATTTCTATTCCAAACTTTACCCATAATTAAAGACACAAAAATATTCAAAGAATGGCAAAAGGCCATTTCAAGATATGTCTGGGAAGGGAAGAAGCCCAGGATTAAATTCAAAATATTAACAGACATAAAAGAAAGAGGTGGCTTCGCCCTACCAGATATGAGACTTTATTATGAGGCGGCATGTCTGTGCTGGATTAAAGAATGGGTAAAATTGGAGAACAAGGAATTATTAGATCTCGAAGGGTTCAACAACAAAGCCGGGTGGCATATGTATTTGTGGGGCGACAAAAAGAAGGCACATAAGGGATTTACGAATCATATTTTTAGAGGCGCATTAATAGAGGTATGGAATAGATACAAAAACATATTGGAACCAAAAATTCCGCACTGGTTATCCCCGTTAGAAATGATGTGTGTAAAAAAAGTTAATATGAGAGGGAAATGGGGAAACTATGGTGAAATGGTTATCAAGGAAGGAGGGAAGTGGAAGTTAAAACCTTATGATCAAGTTAAGGAGTTAACATACGATTGGCTGCATTACTTTCAGATAAATGAAATGTTTAAAAAGGAGTTGAAGGAAAGAAACTACGCAGAAAAAGAGTCAACTTACCAAAAAGAGATAATAGATAACGAACATAAAATCCTGTCAAAAATGTATAAAATATTACTGGAGTGGCATATGAAGGATGAGGAGGTGAAAGCGGTGACGGTACAATGGGCAAGGGACTTAGGTTATAATATTCAACTAGAGGATTGGGAAAGGTTGTGGAAAGAGAGCATAAAATTTACGGCCTGCATTTCACTGAGGGAAAACATGATGAAAATGCTCTACAGATGGTACCTGTCACCTGCCAAACTGGCAAAGATTTATAAGGTGGATAACAAATGCTGGAAATGTAGACATAAAGAAGGAACATTCTTCCATCAGTGGTGGGAGTGTAAGAAAGTTAAAAGCTTTTGGGAAGAAATTTACAATGAGATGAAAAAGATGTTAAAGTATACTTTCGTGAAAAAACCAGAAGCATTCTTATTAGGTATCGTAGGGAAGGATGTTAGAAGAAAGGACTACAGACTTTTCCAGTACGCAGTGACAGCTGCCAGAATGGTGCTAGCCCAGAAGTGGAAGCAGGAAGGAGTTCCAACGGTGGAAGAGTGGAGAACAAAATTGATAGAATACGCTGAATTGGATAAATTGACAGGGAAAATCAGACATACTAAGGATCAGAAATTTATAAAGGACTGGGAGAAATTTGTGTGTTACTTGGAAAACAATTATGGTGTAAAAATAACGCTAGTGGGATTTAAAGAGGCTTTGTAAAATACTAATAAATATTGTTTAGTAGAGATTATGAGGAAGGAAGGAATAATGGGCAATAGGAATTAAAAAGATGGAATGTGTATTAAAAGGATAACTACGAATGATGTCAGCAACGTTGATGGAAGTCTAAAAGGAATATGATTTGTTGTACATATGGTTTTACTTTATCGTTATCTTTTTTCTTTTTTTTTTTCTGTATTTGATATTCCTCTTTTTGAAACTCTAATAAAAATTATACATAAAAAAAAAAATTTGAAGAAGGCGGCAGTGCTTTTTTTTCAGCCGGAACATGCCAGACTGCAATTCCAGCATCTCTCCGCTGGACACCATTGTGGGCTGATGCTCCCCTTGACTGCTTCTTGCCTTTACGTACTTCTGAGAAGCCCAAAATGAACATTTCAAGTCAAAACAGAAGCTGGCCAGCATGTGCGAATCTTACCTTTTTTTAGATCTACGACTCCACCTAGTTTCTAGCTGGTCCTAGCTGCAATTGGTCAAGCTATGGTTCCTTCCTTCCTTTAAATGAATTTTCTTGAAAGCAAATTTCTAGCATGTTGAGCAGCTGGCTTTAATTGTCCTGCTGGTTTGCTGTCATGTGACGCTGCTGTTTTTGTGTTTTATATTGTCTTACGGTTGCATTTTTACAGTGTTGTTTTATTCCTTTAACTGTACGGCGCTGTGGGAGTGGATGCTGGAGGGTGGTTCATAACCTCTCTGAATAAATAAAAAGATAAATTCAAATTAGGGGAGCCTTCATGAGAATCCCACCCTCTCCTCCCCAAAAAGAGAGAAAAAAATAACATTATCTGGAGTAACTTAGTAACCCAAATGCTTTCCCTTTATCTCACATTCTTGAGGTGTTTTTGTTTTAAGATAAGAAAACATCGTGCAGGTTTCCCTATAATCCTTGCAACAGCTCTGTAAGGTAGGTCAGTTTATTTTTTATTTTTTTATTTGAATTTTATTTATTTATTAAAGTTCTTATGTTACATGGGTAAACATTATCATATTACATCACGAGGCTTATTATACTATAATTTTCAACATGTATGCAAAGTTTATATACTAAAAGGGAAAGAAAAGAAAAGAAAAACAACAAGGGCAAAAAACTATTCCAAAATCATATATATACCAACACTTTGGACTTCCTGTCTATCCCGTTGTATATTCCTTTTTTACAAATGAATGTACTCTTATTATTGTATATTTCTTTACATTTTATCTAATACATTCCTATATCAATATGTACCCTTGGTCTTATTTCTCAACTCCGTCTCTCTCCAACGTCAATCGAATGCTTTTGAAGTTATTTTGTGTCTATTGCATTTCATACCCCTGTTGCTCCAAAGAATTTAGGGTGCTGCTGCGTGTGTGTGTGCGCGCGCCCCATCCTATCCTCACAAGAACCCTGTGAGGTAGGTATAACTGAAGTGCAACCCAAACATCAATTTCTTAGCCATTACCAGATGCCACTTTGCAGCTCTGCCTTCCACACTGGAGCCTCTGCATAGCCACCCTGAATCCAAGGCTCTGAGGTTTTGAGCTTCCCAGAAGCATTGGGGGTGGAGGGTGAGTAGTCTGACGACTGCTATTGGAAACTGCCAGAGGCATAGGCACCGGTTTGGGGGGCGGGCAAGGCCTATGCCCCCCTCTCATGTTTCTTTTAGGGCCCAGGCCCCTTCAGTGTTCAGAAGGCATTTGGCTCCGCCCCCCGGCTCCTCACGTGCGATGTCAGGTGGTCACACAATGTCATGCACCTGACACCAGGATGTCGCACCGCGCCCCCTCAGTTGTCTTGAGAAGCTGACACCTCTGGTCAGAGGTCAGCCAGGAGATAGAAAATGAGAGTTGGAGTGGAGGGCCATACCAAGCAGATGGGAGCCAGCGTGGTGTAGTGGTTAAGAGCTGTGGACTCGTAATCTGGTGAACTGGGTTCGCTTCCCCGCTCCTCCACATGCAGCTGCTGGGTGACCTTGGGCTAGTCACACTTCTTTGAAGTCTCTCAACCTCACTCACCTCACAGTGTTTGTTGTGGGGGAGGAAGGGAAAGGAGATTGTTAGCCGCTTTGAGACTCCTTAGGGTAGTGATAAAGCGGGATATCAAATCCAAACTTTTTCTTCTCTTCTTCTACCCTTGCTCCAGCCACAGACCAAACAGGAAGTCTTTTATACTCTTCCTTTCTGTTCATGAGGCCGGCCTGGGTGGGTGGGGACATTCTAGAGCAGAGTTTTCCCAAACTTGGCCCTCCAGCTGTTTTTGGACTACACTTCCCATGATCCCTGACCACTGGTCCTGCTAGCTAGGGATGATGGGGGTTGTAGTCCATAAGCAGCTGGAGACTCAAGTTTGGGAAGCCCTGTTCTAGAGCTAAAGAGTAGTTCGGGGGGGGCAATGTTCCAATCTGCAGTTCAGGTGCCTCACCACATGGGGGTGTGTGATGTGTGGTGTAGTGGTTCAGAGTGGTGGACTCGTAATCTGGGGAACCAGGTTTGCATCTCCGCTCCTCCACATGCAGCTGCTGGGTGACCTTGGGCCAGTCACACTTCTCTGAAGTCTCTCAGCCTCACTCACCTCACAGAGTGTTTGTTGTGGGGGAGGAAGGGAAAGGAGATTGTTAGCCACTTTGAGATTCCTTAGGGTAGTGATAAAGCGGGATATCAAATCCAAACTCTTCTTCTTCTTCTCCTGCACATGGAGCAAGAGGCTTCCAGTTCCAACTTAGCAGCTTCTGACACAAACAGAAATTGAGCAGGTTCTCTGGCCAATCCAGCAAAGCCATCCTTAAGAGTCATATAATGGTTTGGTTTGCCTGCAAAGAATCTGCTACAGGAGCCGGGGATGGAATAGATCGGCCCCCCCACCCCCACCCCACCTGCCCACCTTCCTTTATTTCCCTCATATGCACAAGCCTTCAATATTTCATGAGACCTAGGTGCTTAATAATGGATGGGAAACATGTTTACAAAGAGAAGTTTCTCACTGTAGATATAATAGAGCACCTCCCAGGACCTGTTCTTAGCTCCTACTTACATTTCCCTACTGATAGCCAGCTTGCCGAACAATCCACCCCGGCCATCTGTGGAAGCATTGGGAGATGCTTCTGTACGCAAAGAACGAGGAGAGGTGGAAAAGCATGTTGGACATGTGTGTGAGATTTCGAAACAAATGTCTCCAATTTGGGGTCATTAGGAACTGAGCCCATCCCCCTCACCTTAGTCTTGGCTTTCAATGCTTCATTGCCTCCTCATCTGTCCTAACAACAACAACAACAACAACAACAACAACAACAACAACAATTTGTTTATTTATACCCCACCCATCTGGCTGGGTTTCCCCAGCCACTCTAGGCGGTTCCCAACAGAATATTAAAAACACAATACAGCGTTAAACATTAAAAAACTTCCCTAAACAGGGCTGCCTTCAGATGTCTTTTAAAAGTAAGATAGTTGCTTATTGCCTTGACATCTGCTGGGAGGGCGTTCCACAGGGCAGGTGCCACTACCGAGAAGGCCCTCTGCCTGGTTCCCTGTAACCTCACTTCTCACAGCAAGGGAACCGCCAGAAGGCCCTCAGCGCTGGACCTCAATGTGAATAATGGGGGTGGAGACGCTCCTTCAGGTATACAGGACCGAGGCCGTTTCCCCTTCTCCTCCTTCCTTTCTCACACTCTCTTCTTGAAAGGATGGAAAGAAGACAAGAGATTTGCCTAAGGTCCTTGTCTCTGACTTTCTGTGGTGGAAGGTTGGTGAGCATGCTTGGAGCCTGCATGGCTAACTTGAACTCTAGGAAGTGTCATTTTATTTTCTTTTTTTTACTCCTGTTGATTCAGTTGTCAAAGGCTACTGTAATGCTTCAGGGTTCTGCTGGCAGGATGAGGAGGGTCAGGCCAGCACTCAAGCTGGAATCAAAGGGTTTAAAAAGAGGTATTCATCTCTTTAAAAATAACACAACCAATTCATAAACAATCAAAAAACACCCCTAATTGACCCTCCCCCCCAAAAAAAAGATCGAAGGAAAGGGCAAAGGAGGTAGATATGATACTACTGTGATTTAGTGGTTGGAGTGTAGGACTAGGGTCTGGGTTTGAATCCTGGCTCAGCCATGAAGCTCACTGGGTGACCTTGGGCCAGTCACTGTCTCTCAGCCTGACCCACCTCACAGGGTTCTTGTGGGAATAAAATAGAGAAGTGAGTACCACCATGTACACCACCAGTGGGAGGAAAAATTGCTACACAAATGTAATAGCAAATTAAATTTAGCCTGACGGAGGGGAGTTTTTTTGCAGGGGGGGTGGACGACGATGACGACATGGTAGCACTGTTCCAATATCTGGAGTGCTGCTCAAGCAGCTGACAAACCTATGTTCTCTGCTGTTGTCCCAGAGGTCAGGACTAGATGGGATGGGCTTAATAATAATAATACTTTATTATTTATACCCTGCCCATCTGGCTGGGTTTCTCCAGCCACTCTGGGTGGCTCCCAACAGAATATTAAAAACACAATAAATAATCATACATTAAAAACTTCCCTAAACAGGGCTGCCTTCAGATGTCTTCTAAAAGTCAGATATTTATTTCCTTGACATCTGCTGGGAGGACATTCCACAGGGCAAGCACCACTACCTAGAAGGCCCTCTGCCTGGTTCCCTGTAACCTCACTTCTCATAGCAAGGGAACTGCTGGAAGGCCCTCGGTGCTGGACCTCAGTGTCCGGGCTGAATGATGGGGGTGGAGATGCTCCTTCAGGTATAATGGGCAAAGGCCATTTAGAAAGGTAGATTTCAGTTAACCATCAGGAGAGACTTGTTAAAGGTAAGACAGGTTGGGCAGTGGAACCAGTAGCCTGCTGGGGGTGGATGGGCTCTGTTTTGCTGGAGGTTGTCAAGCACATGCTGGACATGTTAGGAATGATGCAGATTCTGGATTCTCTGAACTGAGCAGCAACTAAATGGACCACAAGCCCCCATGAGAACCTAAGCCGTGAGACCTAAACATCATCCTGGGTGTACAGTATGAGCCTGGGTAGCTCAGTTGGTTAGAGTGTGGTAGTGATAACACCAAGACTGCAGGTTTGATTCTTGTATGAAACAGCTGCATATTCTTGCATTGCAGGGGTTTGAGCTATATACAGTGGTACCTCGGTTTACAACCATAATCTGCACCAGAGGTCTGTTTGTAAACCAAAACAGGTTGTAACCCAAGGTTGCTTTCACCAATGGGGCCTCTAAACAAAATTTGTTCGTAATCCTAAAAAAATGGGTTGTAATAATAATAATAATAAAGGTTGCAAACTGGGACACACACTTTCGGGTTTGACGTGTTTGTAATCCAAGACGTATGCAAACCAAGACGTATGCAAACCAAGGTACCACTGTATATAACTTTGGTCAATCACCAGTAAAAAGAGTTGGACTAGATGATCCTCAGAGTCCCTTCCAACTCCAGAATTCTATGATTCTGATTCTATGAAGTTAATTTGGATGGAAGAGGTGGCTTCATTGGACTCAGGTAATCAGATTTCAGGGGAAAGGCTCATTGGGGTCATTTCCCCAACTCCCTGTTACAAAAGCAGCCAAGGTCCTATGGAGATGTGAATCAGTTTGGATATCTCTGATCTCCAGCATGACAATGGCTTTTTGCAACAGGCTAAGCACCTAAGTGTTGCAGAGAGCGAAACCAGCAGCACTGACTTTGCCCCTGGGCTATTAGAATGTCCCTCGCTGGCTCACTCTCCTCTCTGCTGTCTGTTTTTGGCTGAGGTGACAAACCGGGAGCTCCTCAGCAAGAGAAACAGCTGAGCAGGGGCCATCCATTTAAGGAGCTGCACCTCTCAGCTCCCCACAATTTATCTTCCCACCTTTCCGAGATGAATACATCATCTCTGTCTTCCATCTCTGCTCTCCGGTGCTGTACTCAAGTTGCCTAGGGAGACTTTTACTTCTCCCTTCCGAGAGGTCACAAAATGATTGCATGGCACACAACGATGGGAGCGACCTACCCTTTGAGGTGGTCTGACCTTATCCTTCAGAAAGCCCAGAGATCGCCAAGGATCACACCCACACCCACACACCCACACTGCACAATGCAGTAAACTTCAGGTAATCAAAAATCTCCTTTGGGGTTCCACAGGGCCTTAGAATTAGATAGGGATCTAACCTGATGTGATGCTATGCCCTTGCCATAAGTCTATCTGCCAAAGCTTTATTTGGGCAATCACATGAAAGAGAACGGGATGGGCTCACTTGCCCTGCCCCCTGCTATCACAGTCCAATCACCCTGTCCCACCACCCACCATGGATTGGAGGGGGAATGTCTGCATGCTGTACTTTCAAAGCTCGCTGTGTGAATTCGGAACCCCAACTGTGCCCCAGCAGAGCTGGCTCCCTCCTACAGACACTGGGGCTCCAATGTGTGAGGCCAGGCAATGGGGATGTGATGGAGGGACCAGGAAGAAAATTCTCATTCACCCAATTCTAACCACTGGGAACTGGCACTATGTAATACTCTCTTTGCACTTGTAAGAAATTGACTTTGGAACTCCCTGCTTATTGACATTTAGAGAGGCATCTTCACTGTACTCTTTCTGGCGCCTGCTAAAACATTTGGGTGGCCTGCCCGGACGTGTAAAATGTTGACATGTGTTTTAATGTGTGTGTGTTTTTAGCATATTGCAGGTTATTTTTTGAATAGTTTTGAATAGTTTTAAGTATTAAATAAGTGGGGGTTTTTTAAATAAAAAGATACTGATAGTTCTTTCTTTCTTTTTGAAAACTACATTGAGGTTTTATTGCAGTGTCTAAATCTCGTGAAATAAATTAATAAATATCGGAGGTGGAGGTTCTGAAAATCCAGATTTTCAAAATAAGCAGATTGCTACTATATTCCTTTATCTAATCATCATCGTCATCATCAAAGGCAGAGGAATGATAGTAAAGGATTTAAAACCTTCACATTCAGGAAGGCAGATCCATCCTCTCAGTGGGTGGTACAGAATTGTCTGGCCGAAAAGAAGGTCATAATAATTAAATGATGTCCTTCTTGTTAGCTGTTTGATCTCTGTAAATTCACAGTCTGGTCTCCTGTCTTCATCCAGGTAACATAACAAGACTGTAAAAGAGCACTTCCCCATCTTCTGAGAATTGGGAGAAACATTATAGTCATCCCCGAGACTAGATAACAATTGAGAGCACATCTAATGCTTTAAAAAAGATACTCATGTATCAACCAACCTTCTAAGTGGAGATTTTTTTATCCTAGTCGGTATCTGAATTTATTTGAAATTGCTTTTATATATGTAATTGCTTACATTTTATAGATGTGTATTTTATTGTTTCATATATACAGTTGTTCTTGCTGTTTTATACATGCAAATATTTTGCAAGTGGATTTTATTATACAGTGAAATGGTTTTGTGATGCTGTGTAGGAAGTGATTCATAAATGAAATTAATAATATAATAGCAACAGTTGTTGTTGTTTCACTCCCTAGTCAGCTGCAAGGCATCCTCCCTGCAATCACCAAATGGTCCAATGAATAACAGGGTTGTGGGGCCATTTTTGTCAACCATTTTTGTCACTGGAGAGCCAGTTTGGTGTAGTGGTTAAGAGCAGTAGTCTCGTAATCTGGGGAACCAGGTTCGCGTCTCCGCTCCTCCACATGCAGCTGCTGGGTGACCTTGGGCCAGTCACACTTCTCTGAAGTCTCTCAGCCTCACTCACCTCACAGAGTGTTTGTTGTGGGAGAGGAAGGGAAAGGAGAATGTTAGCCGCTTTGAGACTCCTTAAAGGGAGTGAAAGGCGGGATATCAAATCCAAACTCTTCTTCTTCTTCAAAAAAAGTCATGCTGTGCATTCCCAAGGGGCACTATGTTCAGGGTGGAATGCCACTGAGCTCTTGCAGAAGGTAGTCCACTGCTTGAAGGAGTGGCAAGATTGTTGTTGTTTTACTTAAGTAAAAGGAAAAATAAAGCTCTTATCTCGAATTTATTTAAGGTAAGAAAAGTCACCTGCCCCCTTAGAGATTGAACTGACCTTCAGGAGAAAGCTTTATCCCATCTCACCCCTAAGAATTGCGGGGAAAAGATGGGTTGAATACTTTGGTCCCCTTTAGTTAAAAATGTTTCTCTGGACTACTCTGAGACTTAAACAGATGCTGGTATATAAGATATATTTATAATGACAGAACCATTGAATTGCAGAGTGGGAAGGGATCCTAAGGGTCATCTATTCCAACCCCAACCAACGGAGGAATCACAGCTAAAATATTCCTGACATATGGCCATCCAATCTCATGTTAAACAAACCTCCAATGAAGTAGAGTCCACCACCTTCCGAGGCAGTTCATTCCATTGTTGAACAGGTCTTATTACAGTATAGAATAGATTGTCAATATTAAGTTGATAATTCAATCTCACAGGAAGGAGTGATGGCTACAAAAATGGAGAAGAGGAGTATCAATGGCTACTAGCCAGGAAGACTATGTTCCACCTCCACTATTGGAGGCACAATACCTCTGAATACCAGTTGGGTGGAGTTACAAGTGGGGGCAGTGGCATAGCGTGGGTTGCCAGAGCCCAGGGCGGGGCAAGTGCTGAACCTCCCTGGTGCACTGGGCATCTGGGGTGGAGGTGTGCCCCAGGGGGATACACAAAGCCTATGAGCACATGGCTGCCAGTGCCGCCTTCTGGCTCGGCCAGTCTAGGGTGGGGTGCTCTGTGTCCCTTCGCTGGCCAAAAAGAGAAGGAGGTCCCGCACCTCCCTTGAATAATAATAATAATAATAATAATTTATTATTTATACCCCGCCCATCTGGCTGGGTTTCCCCAGCCACTTTGGGTGGCTTCCAACAAAACACCAAAATACCTATTAAACATGAAAAGCTTCCCTAAACAGGGCTGCCTTCAGATATCTTCTAAAAGTTTGGTAGTTATTTTTCTCTTTGAAATCTGGTGGGAGGGCATTCTACAGGGTGGGCGCCACTACCGAGAAGGCCCTCTGCCTGGCTCCCTGTAACCTCACTTCTCGCAGCGAGGGAACCGCCAGAAGGTCCTCGGCGCTGGACCTCAGTTTCCGGGCAGAACAATGGAGGTGGAGACACTCCTTCAGGTATACTGGACCAAGGCTGTTTAGGGCTTTAAAGGTCAGCACCAACACTTTGAATTGTGCTCGGAAATGTTCTGGGAGCCAGTGTAGGTCTTTCAAGACCGGTGTTATATGGTCTCGGTGGCCACCCATCAGTCACCAGTCTAGCTGCCGCATTCTGGATTAGTTGTAGTTTCTGGGTCACCTTCAAAGGTAGCCCCACATAGAGCGCATTGCAGTAGTCCAAGCGAGAGATAACTAGAGCATGCACCACTCTGGCCAGACAGTCTGTGAGCAGGTAGGGTCTCAGCCTGCGTACCAAATGGAGCTGGTAGACAGCTGCCCTGGACACAGAAGGCCTGGCCCAGGAACTGCTTGCTTCCCCATCGCTCCAAAAGGTGACAAGAGCTCAGCCTGTCATGGGGGTGCCTGGTTGCACCCCTCTCAGAATTTTACGCCACTGAGTGGGGAGAGTTGCTATTGCACTCAGGTCCTGCTTGTGGCCTTCGAATGGAGCATCCGATTGGCTGCTGTGAGAACAGGATGCTGGACTAGATGGGTCCTCTTTGGCCTGATCCAGTAGGTCTTTTCTCATGCAGCTGAAAGAACAATAGATCTCTCCTTTATCCTTGGCCCGATCTAAGCACATCCTCTCTGGAAACAAGACATACTGCTGGAGCGATATTTTTTTGTTCTTTTTATCATTGGGAACTCCATTCTTGTTATAGACAGATATAATCCATACACTGTATTTGGGAGGCAATTATTTCTTTCCCAGGTACACAAAAGTCCCTTGGCCTTGTGTCTTTATCGCACCGTGTGAGGTGTGCTCTAATTGCCCTCAGACGCCCTACCTGCGGCGTGTCTTAATACATAATTACATAGCATTAGTGCAGAGAATGGCATGACAACCACCTTGGATAATCACACAGAGCAAAGGTTTCTGCCAGTCTCCTGAATATAATAGACACTTTAGTGGTGGTCATATTTCCAAGCCTAAGAATTCTGTGTACGTTTGATGTGGCATTTTCAGGATAACACAGACACAGCGATGCTCTTCCCAGGCTGCCTGACGCCTCCCAGGGCTCAAATGACACCCAGAGGGGGACCGGCTTTTGCAAACAGACTTATTCTTGATTTATTGCTGAAACGGTAAGTGTAGCAAAATTGGAAAGCCACGCTCGGAAAATGGTTCATCTCGGCCTGTCGCAAGAAAAAAGGAAAAGCGGTGACAGTCCAGGTGACGGCTCAGATCCCAAATGCTCCCCACCTCATGGGGACCACCAGCCCTAAAGTGACAAAGCAAATGCTCAGCCCCCTTTTGCCCCCCACCCCAAGTCAGATCTCTTCAGATGCCCTCCATTTAAATGGTCCTAGGAGGGTGCTGTATATGTAGGCAAAAAGCCTGCAAGCTCTCAGGATGAAATAAAGTTGCCCTTCTGTGTTCATAACAAAAGTATTTGGGCATCGTTTAACTCCTGCGAGGCACCGCAGCTTCCTGGCCACAAGAAATGTCAACCCTTATGGTGGGGGGAGCCCTTATAAGGCGGTTGGGAGAGCCCTTCAGTTGTTAAAGGGTAAAGGGACCCCTGACCATTAGGCCCAGTCCTGGCCGACTCTGGGGTTGCGGTGCTCATTTCGCTTTATTGGCCGAGGGAGCCGGCGTACAGCTTCCGGGTCATGTGGCCAGCATGACTAAGCCGCTTCTGGCGAACCAGAGCAGCACACGGAAACACCATTTACCTTCCCGCCGGAGTGGTACCTATTTATCTATTTGCACTTTGATGTGCTTTCGAACTGCTAGGTTGGCAGGAGCAGGGACCGAGCAACGGGAGCTCACTCTATCACGGGGATTCGAACTGCCGAGCTTCTGATCGGCAAGTCCTAGGCTCTGTGGTTTAACCCACAGCGCCACCCACGTCCCTTCAAATCCCATCAGCCCCAGGAATCCCAAGCAATAGTCAGAGATGATGGGAGTTATAGTCCATCAAGATCTGGAAGGCCACAGGTTCTCCATCTTTACCTTTGATAAGGGCTCTGCCAAGGGATTCTGGGTTGGTCAATTATGCACCAGACTGGGAGGGGGGAATCTTTTCTTATCCTGACACCCATCACCAGAACTCTCTCTGCCATATGCATGCTAGGTGCAGGCATCTCTCTGCATACAGTCTCTGCATTCAGTATTATTATTATTATTATTATTATTATTATTATTATTATTATTAGTGCTTTTTTCAGGGGTTATGCAAGGGTATACAGTACTGGCACCTCTTTTTGTTGTTAAAAAGTGTGGCACTTACTGTAACAACTTCATGGTGCATATTGGCACCTATTTTTCTAGAAAAAAGCACTGATGATGATGAATTTCATTTCTTGCCCACCCTTCACCGTAAAGCAAAGGTCATAGCAATTTAAATATTCATTCATTCATTTAACAAAACATTTAAAATGTATTACAAAGACTCAGGTGTGTCTGAAAAATATATATATATATCTAGCACCAAAGGTCAGGGTAAGGAGCTTGATGTTCAGCATACAACAGAAACCAGATAATGAAGATGCTAGATGCACCTCTGTGGGGAGTGAGTTTCACAACATAGGGGCTGCGACAGAGAAGGCCTTCTCCTGGGCTATCACCCGCTGGACTTCTGAGAGTGGTGGAACTACAAAGAGGTTGATCTTAATATCCAGGAGGGTCTTCTAGGGGCTCTTTTAGATGTTTGGGGCCTATGGCATTTATGGCTTTAAACTCGAATGTGAGCACCTTGAATTGGGTCCAGAAACAAACTGTCAACCAATGCAGCTGTTTTAACACAGAGGTTATATGAGTTTTAAATGGAACCCTAGCCAGCAACCTGGCTGCAGACCAGTTGAAGTTTTTGAGTCATCTTCCACATAGAGTGCATTGCAATAATGCAGTCTGGAATTTGCCAGAGCATGGAGGACAGTGCCACATGGATACTCTGGTAATCCACACAAAGACTTGGGAACATGGAAATCTGCCTGATGCCAAATCAGACTGTTGGTCCACTAGCATAATATTCTTTACACTGGCTGGTAGTGACTCTCAAGATTTCAGACTGGGGTCTCTCCTAGCCCTACCTGGAGATGCTGAGGAACTTTTGCATGCAGAACAGGTGTTCTGCCACTGAGGTACAGCCCTTCCTAGGGTCATGGGGTCAGAAAGGGTGGCAGAATGCAGATATTTGGAAATCTGCACTGAGCTCTAGATCAGTGTTTCCCAACCGGTGTTCCGCGGCACACTAGTGTGCCGCGAGAGATTGCCTGGTGTGCCGTGGGAGGGAGGCGGGCGAGTCGGGCGGCGAGAGGCGGGGCGGCGGCGGCGAGGATCCGCGTCAAGCCGGGGGTGGCTCCGCGGTGGTGGTGCCGAGGTTTCTCTCTCCATTCTCCCCTCACACACACACACACACACAGGAAATAACACAGGATCAGCTGACAGGACCCGGCCAATGGGGCGGCGGCGGGGCAGCGCACGCAAAAGGGAGGAGCGCGAGACAGCGGATGAGGAGGAGGCCGGCATGTCCAGGCAGCAGCAGCAGCAACAGCAGCAGCAACTCCCGGCGACGGCTCCTCAAGCCCCGGGCAACCCTACTCCCTCACCGGCCTCGGCCGCCCTCCTGCTCCACCCGCCACCGCCTCCCCCGCGGCCGCCGGCCACCTCGGCCCCGCCACCGCCCCCTCCTCCGCCCGCTATCGCCGCCACCACCACAACAGCCGCCGCCGCCTCAGCTGGGCCCATGCCTGCCGGGAGCGGCGGCGGCAGCAGCAGCAGCAGCAGTGCCCCGGGTTAGCGGAGTCTGTAACCTGAAGCGTATGTAACCCGAGGTACCACTGTACTTCCAAGTCAGCGTGCAAGGGATTGCAGGACCGGCGGACTTGGCGGTGGGGGTGGTTGCTGGAGCCTTGTCTGTCCTTTCAGCCCCGCACCCACCGCAGACCCCTTCCTATGCCACTGGTAGCTAGGCGAGGCGGGGGGCACTGGGCGCCACACCTCGGCGCCTGCAGCGTGCCTGAGCCATGCGTCTGCAGGCGAACTGCCCGCAAGCTCCGCTCTGGCCTCTGCCCACCGCCTCAGCCTCCCTACAGCTGAGGGGGAGGCTGCAGCGAGGCTCCACGCAGCGCGCCCTGCCATGGCTTGCCCCCATGGCACTCGCCCCTGGTTGCAGGACGCGCGCGCCGCCCCGGGCCCCTGAGCGGCTAGCTGCGCCGCTGCGCTGAGCGCAAGGAATACGTCCTCTCCGAGTTCGGCGTCCTCTTCGTGGGCAGCGCGAACCGCTTCTCCAGCTTCGGGTGGAACTTTGGCCAGGTAGGGGGAAGCCTTTGGGCGGGGGGGGGGGCTGGAGACTGGGGTGGGGAGGGGTTAGGAGAGACGCTACCGGCGCTGTCCAGAAATGCCCAGAGCAACTGGAGCTCAGCTACGCGCACACATGCGCCCTCCAAATCCCGTTTCCCACCCCTTTCTCAAAAGAAGAGAGAAAAAATGGGTCCTGGGTGTGAAACCAAAGGGCCTTTCCAGCTCCTCCTCAATTCCAGGTGTGGATGGCAATGCCTCGTGTCTCCTCCCCCGCGACCAGAGCACACTTCCTAGGCTGGTTGGACGGTCCCTGGGGGTCTTCGGGTTGCCATATTTTGAAGAGCAAAAAACAGGACACATTTGTCGACTTCTGCTTTTAGCTATGGATCAGTGGCCTAGCGTGGGGGGTGCAGGGGGGGCCGGCCACACCGGGCGCAACATCTGGGGGTTAGTGTTAGGGGGCGCAAATCCACGGGTTAGGGGGCGCAAATTACTTGCATTGCCCCGGGTGCTGACAACCCACGCTACGCCACTGCGGCCCTGAACGAGCAGGAGAAGGAGCTCAAGTGACGCTGCGCGCTGACGTCACGGGGCTGTAATGGTGGTGTGCCTCGAGATTTTTTTAATCAAACAAGTGTGCCTTTGCCCAAAAAGGGTTGGGAAACACTGCTCTAGATAATTCCCCTCGAGGTATTACTTGCTGGAACTCACCATTGTGCGACAGAATTTTCTCCACTTACCTGGGCTTCCAGCCTCCTGTGAGGACCTTGCTCCCTCTCTCTTGGTGCCCCTGCAAAGATTTGAGGTGTCCCCCCTTGCCATTGCCCGTGCTCATTCAGAAGCTGTTTTCTTCCCTGTGTTGCACCTCCTCAATTTGTTCCTTTCCCTCTGAAGCATTTATCAAATTGAAGAATGACAGTGTCAACCAAACTGAAGAAGAAATCGGAAGGGGTTGTGTGTGTCTGGGAGTCCTCCAGAATACGATCGAGGTGCTGTGAAGCTCAAGGACAACTTCCAACACTCCTAAGGTCACGGGCGCAAAGATAAACACCCTCATTTTTCACCATCCATGCAAGCTTGCCCTAACCATGCATTTCCAAGGGCTGAAGGGGCTGGCGAAGGCTGGAACAGAGAATATTGTTCTGCAAGGCAGTTACTGAGCAGATAACGCCAACCAGACACAAGGCAGACCACAGGCCACCTTTAAGAACATTGTGATCCAACTCAGCACCCAAACATTGCTGTCCAAGGGGCAGCCCTGGAACAGGCAGATGAGTAGAAAAGGGGTGTGTAAGCCAGTAAACCCAGTTTTGTGTAGAAGTTAAAGTGTCTGACTAGGACATAGAAGACTAGGGTTCAAATCCACTCAGCCAAGGTGACCTTGGGCCAGACACTGTCTCTCAGCATAGCCTACCTTCCAGGGTTGTTGTGATGATAAAAGGGAGAGGAGGAGAACCATGTAGGCCACCTTGAGCTCCTTGGAGGAAAGATGGGGTGTAAATATAATCATCATCAACTCAGCCGTGAGAGTCTAGGGCTCTGAATACACTGGAAATGGGATGGCCATCGCCTGCTGTTAGCCATGATGACTAGCTGGGGGTGCACAGAATGGGTGTGTGTGTCAGGAGTCCATAACCACCATGGCCTGCCGGTGACCTTCCCAGAGACATTTGGCTGGCCACTCTGTGTATGGGAGGGGGGAAATACTGAACAAGAAATGGCTCTTGGTCTGATCCCGCAATATTATTATTATTATTCCCTACCCATATGCCTGGTTTGCCCCACCCACTCTCCATTCTCCTTCCCTGTGTCAGGCTTCAGGTAATCTGATCCCTCCCACGGTGGCAGCCAAGAAGCAGAGAAACAAAAAAAAAAAGCAGTTCTTACCAAGTAATTTATTCACTATGCACAGAGAGACACGAAGGAATGCAGTCTAACTAGGATAATGGCATTGCTCCAAGTAAAGTCCCACCCCCTCTGTCTCTTCTATTCTCCGTCACCCCTTCTTTCGCTAATCTGAGCTTTCTGCCTCTGCGCTTTCTGTTCTGCTACTCTCAATGCACGCCTGGCCCTGGGAGAGGGGGCGGTCTGGCATGCTTTCCAAAGACACTGAGTCTGTCAGCTGTCTCTCCCCGGTGCTCCTCCTTCTTCCTGCTGTTCCTCTTCCAGTATTTCCCAGCTTCTCCCCTCTGCAGCCTCTGAACTATGCCCTTCTGCAAACCAGTGTTCTAAATCTATACTGTCCTCCTGTTCTCAGGAAGGTTCTAGAGAAGGGGGGGGAGTTTCTCAGTCCAGCCCCTGACACCCTGCCTCTTTGAACAGGACACTCAGCCCTTTCCCCTTCACAAATGATCCAAGCAAGGCCTTTTCCTCACTCATACCTGCAACTCCCGGGTTGCGTTTGTGTTGGATTTCCAGTATAAAAAATTGATCTGTGAGAAAAAGGGAGCAGCCCCGAGATGGCAGGCTCTGAATCCAGATTGAGTGAGAGGGACTGTGTTTGGAGAAAGACATGTTTTCTCCCCGCACCGCCTCCTATGCCACAGGGATGACCGAAAGATATGAGCATCTGGTCTCGGCGGCATTGCCCCAAACGCTTCTGCTTTACTGACTGTCATATTGAAGCCAGAAAGGAACATAAAGATGTACATTTATTTCCTCCCTGCTCAAGAGGCTCCGCCAAGAGAAAAATGCAACAGTTCAGAAGGGGCTGCAGTGAGGTGTTGCGTGTGATATATTTTTATCCTCGGAGCAAAAAAAAGAAACGACAAAAAAAAATATCCTTCGTAAAATATATTCCCCTCAAAGCTGGGGGTGGGAGCTCAGCACTTGACAACACAAAGCCGTTTCTGAAGGCACGCGGACAGGCACGCCACGACGCAACCGTCCCAAAGTGCCACTGTGAAAAAGTCAATGCCATCAATAAAATCAACACTGGTAAAAGCCGCACAGCTTGGCTCCCGGCTACAGCCGAAAGGGAACATTTTAAGCTGCCTCTGCAACATGCTTAGCGCACAAAGGCCTCGTCCCGGGAAGCTGCCAGGACAAAGGCCAGCTGGAGCCAGAAGAAAGGAAGCCACGGAAAATAAATAACATTAGCGGAGAGAGCCGTCCTTCTTGTGACCACAGGGGCTGATGTGGTGCTCTGGCTTCAAGCCACATCAGCGGCAGCAGCAGTCCATCAAAGTCCTGGGAACGCTACAGTTTTAGTGGGCGTTTAGATGATAATAGGGTGGGGGGATGGAGAAAGCCAATTCCAAACTTCTAGTTTTGCATAGTGTTTTAAAGAACATAGGAAGAATCCTGCAGCTGGATCAGGCCACCAAAGGACCACTGTTTTGGTCCTGAGGGCTAACCGCGCGGCGAGGTCCGAGTTCAGTCCGAGGTCGAGGGTGCACTATAGACGCTGTCCATCAAAGCTGTGGCGGGGTCTAAGGCAGGGAGTCAGGTGAGGTCAGGAACTCTGGCAGAGGAGCAGGAGAGGGTGCTGGCAGGAACAAGCTACCAACAATGTTGCTCCCGCAACCTGGGACTGGGGCTGACTGGCTTTTATCTGCCCCGATGCATAGGGCGGCCCCGGTCCACAGGTGACTCGCCTCTCATGGCCTGGAGGCGAGCACTCCTCCTGCAGGAACTGCCTCTCTGCCCTGAGCCTCTGCAGCTCAGGAGAGGCTGGAGGGTTACCGGACCCAGAGGCAACCTCAGCTTCCTCTGATGGGGCTGAGAGGGGAACACCTGCAGGCAATGGGTCCTCCATCACTTCAGGGGCCAGAGCAGACTCAGCTGGTGTCTGCACCTGAGGTTCCAGCACAGGTGAGACCCTTCAGGCTCAGGCCCCAGCCCTCGCTCAGCTGGTTCTGGAGGCGGGGACTCCTGTGCAGGCTGGGATTCCTCAGGTTCAGTCCAAATCCCAGGCCATCACACCCATCTAGTTCAGCTGCCTTTTCTTGTCATGGCCAGCCAGATGCCTCTGGCTGGGAAGCAAACAGCAAGCAGGGCGAAACAGCGCTCTCCCCATTTGTGCTTCCCAACAACTGGTAATTGGGGGGGGGGCACCCTTCCTCTGATTCTGGAGGGGGCAGGCGCACCAAGTTGCACCCAACATTGGAGGGGGGGGAGAGCCACCATGCGTGTATGATGTCACACACATGACACCCCTCCAACACAGCCAGACCAACTCGACTCACCATCTCCCACACATCTGCCCACTGCCCGCCCCCTTACCTTTGTGAAAGGACATGGCAGGGCAAAGATGCTTCTCCCTGTTGCGTCCCTGGTGGAGACTGCCAGGGCACCTTCCAGGAAGGCCCTCTGGTGATTGTCAATGGGACGTGTGGGGGGAAGACGCTTTGCCCTGCCACCTCCCTGGCGATCCTCAAAAGTGTTTACACCCTGGCGTGTCCTTTTGAGGATCACTGTGGAATTTGGGAGGGCTGGTCCCCTTCTTGAAAATATTGGGGTGCCTTGGCCCTCTGTTGCCCCCCTGGATGGTGCCCCTGAGAGGGGGATATATTCAGAAATGCCTACATCAAAACCCGTACACCTGAAGGCTGATGTGGTGCCACCTAAGCAAAATAACTTGATCCTGCTGGGTATGTGCATTCCCCCATGGATAGAGGCTGGACTTGTCTTAATAGCACCGAAGAAGGCCAAGAATGAAGATGGGACTGGGTGTATGTGTGTGGAGAGCTTGCATGTTATACACTCTGTTTGTGGGCATCTTCGCTCAGGAAAGGGGGTCGGAAAAAATCCTGCTCAGGAGAAACCATACAAGATTGCTGTGGGCACCTCTGACTTTGAATGCTCTTTTCTGCTTGCAGGAGGGCTGGATCCTCTTCTGTTGGCTCAAATGTCAAGCACCATCCCTCCAGCTCTGCCTAACGTACTCCACCCTTGGACCTTTCCTATAGGGGCCCATCTGAGCAGAATCCAGTTATCTCTGCAAGACAACGCCTATTTGAGAGGCGGAAAGCACAGGACCCCTCTGAAAGGCATCCTCGCTGCTTCGGGAGTGTCTGCGTGGCAAGCGCAAGTGATCAAAGCTGCTGATATCGCCAGCACCTCTGTCAGGGCTGACAAGCACATCATTACAGCCGCAGCTCCCTCACTCTGCTGTCCTCCATCCGACTACTTGATCAAAATCCCGTCTGAAACTTATCTGACCAGACATGTGTGCAACTGAAGAGCGTCAGGAGTCACTCATCTCACTGCCTTGTGAAATATTTGCACATAGGAATGACAAATGAGAGGCTGGATGAGAGCCAGACACAGAGGGAGGGAGGGAGGGGGAGGGAGAGAGAGGAGGTGCAGCAGGAGGGGGGGTAATGATCTGAAACTGTACAGTAGTGGGAAAAGCAAAGGATTTTGCTACTCAGCCAGGGCTTGCTCAATAACAGGAAGGGGCAGGGAGGCAGCAGAGGGTCCATGAGTGTGTCTTGAACTGGGGCTCCCAGTGGTCATGCCCCAATGATTTCCTTCCCTGTTCACCCCTGCAAGCTTGACAGGTGGAGGCCTGGGTTATACATGGCAGCAAAGTGAGATGGCTGACTCCCAACAGGGTAGAATGGGCCAGGCCACTTCAAACTGGAAGGCAGGCACCGTTTATGAGTGTTCCTCTGTGGAAAATAACCTCTGCAAGTTAACAGAGATGTGGAACTAATGCAACAGGGAGAAAAGCATGAGTATTCAGGAGCATTTAAAAATCTGCGCTCTCTCTCCACTTGAAGTGGTATAGTCCATTATGTACTCTTAGGTGTATCCTGCTTAATTCTGATCTGGTTCTGATGCATCTGCTGGTCTTTGGGGATGGCAGGGGGTGGGGTGGACTAGGCTGAATCACCAGCCTGCTTAAGTACTTAGACAGCTCATCTCAAGGGCCACTCCTTGACCACCAGGCCCATGGCTGACCTGGCCTCTGAGCTTGCACCTCAGTTCTGATGATGAGTCTGTCATGGGTTCCTGATTCCTTTTCCTAATTACTACCTTAGATCATGGCTGCTGCTTAGTTTTGACCCTGCACTGCCCTGTGGTTCCTTGTTCCCTGCTCTGAAGCTTGACCCCTCCTGTTGTGGGCCACATACTTGCCTCTCTCCTGCATGGATCGACAGGCAGCCTTGCACATTGGGCTGTCGAACCTTGCTGGATGGAGACTGGTCCTGCCTTTGCAAGGGTCTAATGCCACTGAACACAATATCCTTGCCAATGACTCCTGGGCTAAACAGTGACTCTGCAGCCTACACGGATACTGATCCAGGACCCCCCAAATCCTGTAGGCTTACTTGAAACCCATTGTGTGGGCGAAGAGCCTAAGGAAGGAAGAGAAAGGAAGAGGACTCAGTGGCAGGCAACATAGCGGGTGGTAGGTCTTGTGATTCGGCCCCACATGAAGGCCTGCAGTAGGATGCTAGGGCTCTGTTGAGCTCCCATACTATTGAGTCGTTTGCTGCCTTGGGAGCTGTCCATGGTCCTGCTTCTGACACTGACATTGCCTTGGTTCTCCCACTCTCTGCTCCCAACGCAGGTTTGAAGCTACTGGTTGCTGCCAGTGCCCAAAGGCAATGCCATCATATGCACATTTGCCGCCCCCAGATCAAAGACTCTGCTGGTGAAGCTGTGACATCCCGTCAACAGCTATCCACAGACAGAGAAGAGATGCATGGCAAAGAAGTATCCGCAGAGAAAAGAACCCCAGATATACTCAAGCAAAAGAGTTTGAAGTTTGAAACACTCACGCATATTGCAAAATAGAGAGTTTTGGTACAGGCTGTTCGTATTCAATGGGTGTGTGTGTGAGAGAGAGAGAGACAGTAAGAGAATACATGCACACACATAATCCACATTTTGCTGCAGGGAGCCTGGTTTTCCACAAGCAGAATAGAACATGGCTTAATTTGCACTCATTTGCAAATTAATAGAACCTCAAACTCTTACACATGCATTATCTTTTTGTGCCCCTTATCAACCCTGTAAGGTGGGTTAGTATCATCATCTCTGTTTTGCAGAAGGGAGACAGACAATGAGATACCGTGGCTTGGCTCCTTTGTAAGTTCATGGCAGAGGTTCCAGATTTGATGGGGAGGAATACTGTTTGATCGCAGAGTACATTTTTTGGTTGGGGGAGTTCCTAGGTTCAATCCCTGACATCTCCAGATAGGGCTGGGAGAGACTCCCTGTCTGAAACCTTGGAGAGCCACTGCCAGTCAGTGTAGACAATACTGAGGTAGATGGAGAAAGAGTCTGACCTGATAGAAGCATTGCTATAATGCTTCTTTTCCTCTGTAGCTCAGTCCTTTAAGTGCTATGTAACATCCACACATACATAAAATTTAACTGGAGGAGATTGTATTTTTTTTAGTGTTGGCAAGATTGTCTGATGTTCTTTCCCAGTTCAAAATCCCCCAGTGAACTGGAGAATGGGGTTTTCTAGATTCCCATTGGACCAACAAACTCAATCTGTATGTTCTCTGCGTTGTGTTTCTTTAATGGCCGCCCAGCTCTCAGGGTGACGGTATAATTCTTCCTTCTCATTCCTCCATCCATCCTTGAGAATCAAATTCATCCTCTTTTATGAAGAATTAACTTGTTGGAGCTGATTTATGAAGAGTGGCAGGCGGTGATGGCAGAACAGTGCTCTAATACGTTCATCATAAAGTCCTGTAGTTATTCCTAAAAGAGTTCATGTTAATGCCTCACATTAAAATTCATATTTTATTTCTACATAACGAAATGTCTCCCTGCAATCTCTCAGATATGCCCTTCAAAAGTGGAATAGTCTCTTCCCTTCTTGGTCGGGGATTGAAGCTGTACGGGTGACAGTTTCAAACAAACAAGAGATGGCACAGCCAGGCGTTCTTAGGTCGCGCATATGCCTCGTGTTATAGCGAAGCGATTTGACTGACAGCTAGGGCTTGTCTTGTCACATTACGTCTTCAGTCAAATATGACGAATGTTCGTTTGCACAGATAAAGGAACAATTTCCTTTTTTTAAAAAAAGAGGGAGAGGCAGAGGACCGTTTCTAATTCAACTTTTATTAATAGCAGCCACATTCTGCTAAGAAAACAAAGGCTTTGGTTGTACATCCTTTTAAAAGACTTTTCAATTTGCAGGTGTTGGATTGAATTGCAGTCCTTGGCAGTGCAGGCTGGATCTGAGAGGGGATTCTCATCTCATTTCGTTCCAGAAGGAAGGTGTCATCTTGCAAGGAGAATTCTCAGGGGCAAGATCTTCTTTTCCTCTTCAGTTCATGGCAACAGTGACCTCCTGGAGCCCCAGAGCAAGAGCCCAGATTTATAGAATATAGAGAAACAATTTGGCATTTGTGAAGGTTGCAGCACCAGCAATATAGTGCTTCCCAGCAAAGATAGGAACTTATACTCCGCAGCAAACATAGGAACACAGGAACCTGCCTTAAACCAAGTCAGACCCTTGCTCCATGTGGCCCAGTATGGTCTTCACTAGCATGCAGAATCTGTCCAGTGTTTGAGAAAGAGTTATCTCCCAGTCCTACCTGCAGATGCCAAGGGTTGAACCTGGGATTCAAAGCAGATGCTCTACCACTGAGCTGTGGCCCTTCCACCTTGAGGTTCTTCCAGGTGGGCATTTATTGTGGGATGAGTGCTTCTCACACATCCATTGTCAGCATCAAAATGCCAGTTTGTGTCCGCGCGCCCCTCCTTAAACTTGGATTCACTTGGATTCCAAGGAAGAGGGAACCTTCCACACCAACCAGTGACCCATTTGAGATCCCTGAACAACCATTTGAAATATTAAAACCTGGTCTAGAAGCACCCTGGATACTGGAGGCAAAATATAGAGCCACCATAACTGGTAACTACTGATAGCTTTGTCTGTCCTAAATTTGTCTAATCCTCATTTTGGAACCATCCATGTTGGGAGCCTACATATTATGAGAGCAAATTCTACAGTTTAACTCTGTGCTCCTTGAAGAAGTCCTTCATTTTGCCTGTCTTGACTCACCCTCTCCCATATTCACTCTCACTGGATGGTGCTACTGGGTTCTAGTATTACTTTCTCCACACCGCACATAATTTTGTCCGCCTACATCTCCTACCCACACCATCAGTTGCCTCCCCCCCCCACTAAATCAACAAACAAGCCCCACACAGGGAAGCTCCTGTTGTTGCTTGATATCTCGTTGATGCACCAGGGATGGGGCTTGCGTATCCTTCCTTCTTCTGTCTCTCTTTCATGCATCCTTGTGTCACGGCTAGCTAGAAACACAGAATCCAAACAGATTTCAAAGACCTCCTTCTCCCCCCACCCTGCCGTGCCCAGATCTCTGTCTTCCAGCTTCCCCTATCTGCAGTGCACACACAGCACATTTCACCAGCAGCCCTTCCTCCTCTGTAGTCAGGGATGATACTCCAGAAAGAATCCACCAACCTATATAATACAAACTTAATATCAGAGAGTTAAAATAAAAATAAAAATCCCTAACCTTGGGAGCACCTTTCTTTTCTTCCCCCTCTCTTTTTCTCCTCCTCCTGCTCTTTCATTTCTGTCGAGTTTGTTCTTGACCTGAGTCTTTGTACAACAAGAAGTGGAGGTTCTTAGAATGACTAGGAACATTCTCTCTCTCCCTTTTGCACAAGCCCTGCTGGTGGTAGGAGGGATATCCATCATGAAGAAGGCAGTGGACTGGAGGGGAAAGCTACCCGGATGCTAAACGACAGCTTTTCTTCTTCAAAGAAAACCAGGGTGTAGAACTGCTGCAGATGCTCTCCTTTGCTCTAATGGTTTCCCACTCATGTGGGGAAGTCGGCTTGCTTAGAAGAACATCTAGCACAGAGCATTCTTGGATGCAGGGATCAGAAGATGTGTTCACACAACCAGACTGGAGTTGGGGTCGGGGGGCACACATCACGAGGTGCCTTCTCCCCTCTGTAGTCATGTGATAACAGTGGCTCCATGAAAGAGGCACCCCAAAGTCACCATGTCTGTGCTGTGTGTGTGTGTTTCAGGAGCTTGCAGTGGTCTTGCATATTTGAGTGTAGGCAAGGCAGCTGCTTCTTCCTGGGTGCCATAGGAAATGAGGAGGCAACAGTTTTTAAAACACCACTCTGTATGTTTTTTTGCTTTAAAATGGTCAAGCATGTGTACTTGTGTGCGTGTGTGCATGCGCCAAGAAATGTTGTATGTGTGAATCCCAGTTGAAATGTGGAAACCTAGCCAATTGGCATAGATTTGCTCAGATCACACTACAAGTTAGCAGCGATTCCTGCATTGCAGTGAGTCGGACTATGTGATCCTTTGGGCCCCTTCTAACCCTACAGTTTTATGATTCAATGACCCAAAGTTGGAAAATGCAACAAAGTGACCGAGACATTATTATAGTCATGCCTTAGTCACATCCAGACACACAGACTGTAATACATTTTACATGGAGCTACCTTTGAAGAGTTCTCAAAAACTGCAGTGGGTAGAAAATGAATGCGCCAGACTGTGGACTGTAGTGGGTGGTAGAGAACATGCAATGCCCAATTCTGAATCATCAGCATTTTGAAACATAAACATTTTCAAACATCTGCCCCCTTGTTGCTGGTTTCCCCACAGCAGGTTAAGCTGCCTTTGCTTCAGAGGGCATTTCTGGGAGGTTTGTGTGTCTGTCAAATGAGCTGCTGTATCAGCAGTTATAATTTGCTGCTGCAGAATCCTGCATGTGTTGTTTTAATCATTTGTGTTTTTATTTTGTTTTTGTTTTATTTATAAAATATCTTTTAATATTTCTAACATTTATTGTAAGGTGAATTGAGATGATTTGGCACAAGATGACAAGTATTAAAATGTAAAACAAAGGGGGTGGCAGTCTAGTTTTGCCCCACCCCCACCCCCAGTCCCTTGAAATCCTGCTCAGCCTTCTTGGCTAGACTGAGTCACTCCACAATTTACAGAATTTCCCCTGCAGAGACAGTGAGGGGCAGAAAGATCAAACATCTGGTTTGGCCCCAAATATGTTTTGATCATTGAATGGCTCCTAAAGACCCTGGGAGCATCTCAAGGGTAAGCAATGAGAAAGCCACTTCCCCCACACTCCTGTATGCTCTGTATGTTTTCCCGAGGCATTTAAGTCCCAGTTTCAGAGATGGTTCAAGAGGAGAACCTGAGCTCCAGTTCCCAAACAGCTCCAAACAACAGAGCAAGCATGTTGCAAGAATACTCAGAATACCTCCAATGTGCTTTTGAAAGAAGAACTAATAGCATACATACACTGCTGTCTGTACCTCTACGTGATGCGCATTGTTGTAAATGAGTCCAACAGGAAACTGTCAGAGGAAACAAAAAGCTGCCAGCCAATAACCAATTTCCAGCATTTTCGTGCTTGCTAATAATTGACTGCTTAGGAGAGGATTTAATTTGATAGGCCTGTAATCAATGACATTTTCCACTCTCAGGCACTGGAGCAGCAGCAGCTGAATCAGAAAGGCCCATCACTAGATCCCTGGAGCAGAGCACTTTTGTCCCTGCTCTGCCGTCCATCATTTGATTGTTGCTGCAGCTTATTTCTGCCTGATGCCCACTTATGCTGCTCAGAGACACAAAATGCAAGAGCAATGTCCCTGATCCCCGTCCCTCTTCAGCTCTCCCTCCCTCCCTCGTCTCTATGGTTGCATACACATCATCCATTTAAAACACCATTTAAGCATATCCTGTCCTGTCTCCAAAAGAAGAAGAAGAAGAATCTTGGGCAGCACCTACACTTTGGAACTCCCTGCCTATTAGGGCAGTCCTGAAACACACCCACACCCACACACCCATGTGATCGTTAATCAAATATGATTCCTGAAAAGGGCTACATTTAATTATGAACCTGTTATCCTGATCAATTGTGATGCTCACAACTGAGAGAGTAGCTAGTGCAAAGAAGATGAAGACCAATAGCCCCGGACCCTGGACAAGGTTCAATAGGTTCAGCACCACGGCTAGCAACCCTGCTGTTGATGGAGAAAAAGTCACTTGTCTCAGCTCTTTCCTGGATCAACAGCTATAGCTTTCTAGCCTGGGCTAGGTAGTCAAGATGAAAGTCCCACCCCATTGAATGCTGCATGTGGCTTGTTAAAGGGCTGGACCCTTTTCCTGCAGTGGCTGGTTTTTTTTTGCAGGGGGTTTCAAGCTGCTTTGAGGGGAGGGTGTTTCTCAGGGCTGTCCTGAACCTTTGAGAAGCCCGTGGTCTGGTCACTGGAGCCTTGACAGCACAGGTGCTCCTCAGGGTTCAGGAGTTAAGTTGTGGGCTCCAGTGCCAGTGAATCCACATGGGAAGGGCTTGCAAGTTCATCCATCTCCACCACAGGGCAACTGTTGTCAGAGGAATCTGCATCTGAGAATTCCTAGCCCAGCCATCTTTCATGATTGGAAGCAATGTGTCTCCAAAAACCAATTACTGAGCAAGTGAAGGCCATTGCTTGTGGAATACACTAGAGGTTTCCTGGAGGTATTTGGCTGGTTACTGTAGAAATAGGATCCAGGAACTTGTAGACCTTGCATATGAGCAAGCAGGGTTCTTCTGATCTCCAGTAGTCCATCCCTGTGGTGGCTAAGCTAATGATGGAAAATTCAGAAACTTTCCACTTGCCTCCCAAAATTGTGGGTGGAAACAAAGAGCCTTGAGCCAGCTTTAATAGCCCTCTGTGTTGTTGCTATTACCACTGACAATGACTCTGAAAATAAGCAAGTAGGGTGCATATAGCCAACTATGTTGCCAAAAGCCACAGGTGTCTACACAAATGCATGTGTGTGCACACACACAGACGGTTCCAGCAAGCAAGCTTTAAGCTTTTAAGTGGTTACTATATTATTGCCAGCTGTCTGTTTCCACCCAATAAGAAATAAAAAAGTAGTAGCCTTTGATTCATTCATTCATTTGTTTGCAAGGTAATGGCAATTCAATATCTAATCTCTGATCCGTCTGTCACAGCTAGATTTGCTCACTAATAACTCTGCCCCCTTTCTGTTTATTGTACACAGTTAAAGGATATGCCATTCTCTTATGAAACAAACACAAGTGTGGCAGTAAAGGGGGGCGGTGTAAGCCCCACCTCCCCCCAAATAACAGAACACAAACAACAATAGGAAACAGCGCTGCTAATTGAAGTGCCTCCAAATTCATTTCCAGCTTCCTTGTGTTATGACAATATGGATAGTGCAGTCCAAAGGCAACTATTAAATGTATATCTTGCAGATAAAACTAAAATGAGAGTGAGATTGCTTTGTAATAGCATTTGAGGCAGAAAGTAGAATGTCAAAGCAAACACAAAAGGTATGTGATTTCATAAAGTGGGTTTTCATACAAGACACACAAGCACCAAGGGAAAGAACGGGCCTTGTTTTACTAGGGCTTTTGGGCATTTAGCACACATGAGGCTTACTTTGACTCTAGTCCTCTCCTGCACTATTTTTGTTAACTCTGGGCATGATGTGGAGGAGGAGGAGGAGATGAGCGAAGGGAGTATAAATGCAGATTAGCATTCTGAGTAATCCATGTTTTCCATTCATATTGCAGAGTGGGTAGGCAGAACAAGAAATGGCTTAAACCCTTTGTGTAAATACTCTTAGGTCCCTCCCCTTTATAATTCTGGTTCTGGGCACTCAGGGCAACACCTCCTCCTCCTCCACCACCCCAGTTATACACACAACCATTATTGGTGGCTGCACCAGGCTGAAGTTTTCTTGCTGTGAAGCTCATGTGTATGTGTGAGTGTGCTGGCACTGACCTTAAGAGCAGAAGAGCAGCCCTGCCAGATCAAACCAAAGACCCATGCAATGCAGTTGCCTGTCAAAGCCAGTAAGGGGCTTCTAGGAAGTTTGCAAAACTGTGCTAGAAAAAGGTAATCACTCTGTTGTTGGTACTCAAAAATTTTCTGCTCACTGGTATACTGTCCCTCTATACATGGAGCTTCATTTAGCTGTCATGACTAATAGCCATTGGTTGGCTGGCATCTGTTTGTCTTGAGAGACAGGGGTGCGTCTTTGGGCTGAAGGCAAACTGTCGGAAGTTTACAGACCCAACCCGCTGTGGTTGCAGAGATTGATATGGGAGTCTCTTTTGTGACATTTTGGTTGGCCCCAATAAAAGCAATGCCCAGCTGTGGACTTTGGCGTCCCCTCTCACATATGCATATCTTGATCTAGTGCTCTGTGTGTGAGTTCTCTTGCACACTGACAAAGGTCCTTTCCACACTGGCTGCCTATTTCTCATCAAAGGCATGTTGAGCTCTCAAAGGGACAGCAATATAGCATGCCCTATTGACACAGATGGAGCAGGTCTTGCAAGCTTGGGAGGGAGACTCTGTACACACTGAAACCTCCTTGCCTACAGTAAATCCCTGAACTGAGACAGGAGGCTCTTACATTGATCCGAGGCTGGAGCAACTGGAGATGTAACACAACATGATAGACAGGAGAGCTGGCTTTGGAGCAAAACACTCTCTCGGCCTCACCCCCACCTCCCCTGTTATCTTTAATATGTGGTAGCAACACTCACCTCCTTGAAAGACTTACAAAGGAATGGCTGTGGAGCACTTGGAATGCTTTGAAGTGCAATATGAATGAATGAAGAAATGAATTGTTTATTATTTGTTGTATACCTGAAAGAGCGTCTCCACCTCCATCGTTCTGCCCGGACACTGAGGTCCAGCGCCGAGGGCCTTCTAGCTATGAGAAGTCAAGTTACAGGGAACCAGGCAGAGGGCCTTCTTGGTAGTGGCACCAGCCTTGTGGAACACCCTCCCATCAGATGTCAAAGAGAAAAACAACTACCAAACTTTTAGAAGACATCTGAAGACACTCCTGTTTAGGAAAGCTTTTAATGTTTAATAGGTTATTGTATTTTAGTGTTCTGTTGGAAGCCGCCCAGAGTGGCTGAGGAAACCCAGCCAGATGGGCGGGGTATAAATAATAAATTGTTGTTGTTGTTGTTGCTGCTGCTGCTGCTGCTGCTGGAGGCAACTGCATTGCCTTTCTTCCAAGCCAGGAACCATATCTGGTTCTCATCCATCAGGAGACTGAACATGCAGTGGGGCTTTTGAAGCTGAAGGAAGAGCAGGTGTCAATGAAAGAGGTGGGGGGGGACTTGGGGACTGCAAGCTAGGAAGCCAAGGTGGCACACCATTGCCAGGTTTCTCTCTGAAAGGTCTTCTTAAGCTTTAGGCCTTGTGCAACAAAGAGAATTCTGGTACATGTGGTTTCTGAAATGGCTTCAGTATTGCAGCCTAAGAGAGCCAAGAGGGCCAAGAAACTCTGGGGTGGGGTAGCTGAGTTTCACATATTGATTTGAGATAACCAGTCAGTTCCTTGCCCATGGGCGTTCAAGTCCACAGTGAATAAATAAGCAGCTGAGCAAATAATGATATCCCTTGCAGTTCAAGCTAATGTTAACCTTATCAAGTCCAGTGTTCTTTTACCATGGTGGTTGTCAGGGAACTGCCATCAGAGGGAAGAGGAGAGGAAAGTCGCTCCAGTGATGCAGGGGAGGGAACTAGCAAGGAGAGAGAGAGAGCTTCCACGGGGGAAAGAAATCCAGGGGACACCAGGGAGAAAGGGGAAGCTGAGAGTAAGGCGGAGGGGAGGCTCAGAGACTCTTCCAGTGAAATCAGCGGAGAGAGCACAGGACCTCCGCTTGGCACGCCCACGCTGCGCAGAAGGCTTCCACGCAGAGAATCTAGGAGGAGACTTGGAGTCAAGCAACTTTTATGTTGGAAGAAATTTAGGTCCCGCCCACTGACGGATTCTGCCAGTGACTAAGACAGTCGCGTTTCAAGGGCTGTCAAACCAGGGAAAGTTTTAGCTATACGGCTAGCTTGGAGCAGTTTGCAGTTTACGCACAAGCAACCCCAATTCCCATTACAGTGGTTTACAACAGGGACTGTACTCACTGGGTTACAACTGGACTGAGCTTACTGGTAGACTCAGGCTGTAAATACCTCTCTAGCCAGAAACTAGAGAAAAAGATAAGAAGGGCCCAGCAGCTGGATCAGAAAAAAGGTACTTCTACTTCAGCATCCTGTTTCCACACAGACCAGCCAGATGCCCCAATGGGAAGCATGTAAGCAGGACGTTAGCACTATAGCTCTCTTCCATTCATGATCTCCAGCAGGTAGTATTTAATCCCATACTGCCTCTGATCCTGGAGGTAGCATATATTCATCATGGCTAGTACTGATTGGTCGCTTTCATGAAAGGTGCTCAAATCAGGAAACAAAGCAACATTAGATTGCAAGTTTGAATAAGCATCTGCCAACAACGCTTTGGGATTATTCCTTTGTTATCTTCTGCTTTTTAGGAAGGCTCTCATGATGGCTTCTAATGTAAAATTGCACCTAGAACGCAGATTGAGCTGTGCTGCAAAACAACTCATGGGCGCTGACCACATGACTAATTTATCCTTCCCAACTACAGGCTGGTTCCCAAATGCAGGCACATAGGAACCCAACTTTCAATGAGTCAGATCACTGATCCATCTAAGAGTGTAAGAAGAGCTTGGCTGTTGGATCAGGCCAAAGGCACATCTAAATCCCACACTCTGTTCTTGCAGGGGCCAACCAGATGTCCCAATGCCTCCTACAGCAGAAGTAGAGCATAGCCATTATATATTGTTTTCAGTGACTCGCAGCAGCTTAGCAGAGTTCCAGAATGGAGTCTTTCCTGTCCCTATCTGGAGAGGGTGCAGGTACTGAACATGCAACCAGTGGCTTGTAGTGAAAATTTTAATAGGGGAACAGTTAGGATCAGAGGCACCAGCTTGTGAGGGCAACTTGGGAAGGACGTCATGTGCATGATGTCACAATGGTGAGCACCAAGCCTCCCTCCCTAAACCAGGTAGAAGCTTCCTGGGCTTTGGGAAGGTAGTGGTGGGGCTCTTGGACCCTGCCAGAGTATCACACCTCCCTCCCTAATCCAGACAGAAGGTTCCCAGATGTTGGGAAGGAGGTGCCAGGGGAACATTTAGGGTACTAGCCTAGTTCCCCGGGTCCACTGGCCACACACCACTGCATGCAATCGTCTACACGGAAAGCAATTGCTCTACTCTGAGTGGCAGGCCCTTTTCCTGCACTCCTTCCTCTCAGCATCAAGCAGCAACTTGCAGGTATGAATGAGCCAAGACAAATCTGATGCCACAGACGACCGAGTTTCAGCAGCTCAAAGCATAAATGCTTACCAAATGGAGTCAGTTCTCACATTCACCTGCCAACCATCAGGCTATCGTATGAGGCATACTGATATGTGAACTTGCTGGCATTCCCAGCGTTTCCCCCAATGCAAAGGCTTGTTTTTCAGTCAATGCCACTCCATCCATCTTCCGCATACCTGCCATTTAGGAGAAAGACGTCCGTGCTTGAGAGAGGCCAATTAAGTCATTTCCGAATGCTTGGAATAGGCACCCAGTTTTCCACCCCTTTAAGTGTTTGGGTCTCTGTGACCATAAACATCTCTTTCCCCCCCTTGCAATCCCTGGAAGCGTCTCTCTACCAAATGATCAGGTTGAGAGGAGGAGGGCGCTTTCCCTTCATCGAAAACCGCGAAGCCTGTAATTAGTTTGCACCATGTTATTTCTACAAAGCAGATCTCACATTTAAAATTTTGAAAGGTAATCATCGAAAAATCAATGTGGAAGCTATAAATAGCGGTGTGTGAGGCACGAAGGCATCTCCGCCCTGTTGCTAACTGGAAAGCTCTCCATCTTCCAATAGCCATTAAGGAAGGGATGTGGGCGTTAGGATTGTCCTATGACCCTTCCTCCATTCCCTTTGCATTGCGGTAATTGCTGCCCTCATCAGGAAGAAAATCCCAAGCCAGAGGCCAGCACAAACCTCCAGGATCATCTGCACCAGCCTCTGAGAGGTGTAATCACTGTTTTCATCTCTTATCTGCCAGCGACACCCACCAGCCTTGCGGTGATTCTGGCAAGGTGCTCCTTCTGAGCTGAGATTAGATGCTGTAGCTTGGAGGTTCTTGCCTGTAAATCAGCCGTGCTGTTCAAGCTCGCCTGCCTACCACTAAGGGCCTGGAGAAAATGGGCAGGCGTGGCTGGAAGATGAGGATTTCAAAGCAGTAAACATGCATGATTTACACAGCTCCAAGCACCGCGCGATGCTTTTATGCTCTCTTTATGCTTCAGAGAAACTCCCAGCTAAGCAGAGCTCAGAGCGCTTTCTCTCTCTTTCACTCTCTCTCTCTGGAGACCCCTAAAGCAGGATTTGGAGGAAAGCACGGCACACCAATAATGCCAGTGACCTGATAGTCTCATAGGCCTCTTTCCAGCCTCATGGATGAACTGGCCTCATAAAGTTTCATCCTCGTTCTAAGCGCAGGGCCTCACATTTGCAATGCCTCTAGAGAGCAGCAGAGGGGAGGGGAGCAGGCTAGAATGATCAAGGTGTTTTCTCTTTTCTCAGTAGACGTTCCACCATCCCATGAGACTCCTCAAAGGCTTTCCTGAATTAAAAATGTTCTTCAGTTTCTCTTTCCCCCCAAAGCTACCAGTGGTGAGAGCCTGCTGGGGTGATCTCAAGGCGCAATGTGTTTTCTGTGCCGTGTCATGAAGGGAATCAGTGTTTGTATGTTTAAAATAAGGCTGCGCACAACCAGCAGCCCTCTCCAGAAATTTTATGCAGGTTGCAAAGTGTCAGGGACTAGCTGGATGAGGAAGAGTGGTGGGAGCTGCCCACCCAAAAGCCCCTCAGGGAGGACACAGAAGAAGACAACTTGGATCCTGGATCCTGGTAGTGGGACAATGAAGAGCAGTCTAGGGAAGGGATGAGCTGGGAGGTGCTAGAAGCAGGTGGTTTGGGCGATCAAGGGGGGTCAGGAGAAGGAGGCTCTTCCAGGACAGGGTTAGAGGCTGAGAGTTACAGTGTGACCGCAGATTCAGACAGAGGTTGCTCTTGCAGCAAGACAGTCCCAGTCCAGCTGGATCTACACCCCGCTCTTATAAACCACTCAAGGAGAGTCCTGCATGTTGCTGTGCAATGGGCCAGACAGGCCCAGAGGAGGAGCCCACCCCCTTGAAGCAGAGGCCAGAGAGGGAAGTGCAGAGCTAGTGGCCAGTTTCAGCAACATCTCATCTGGATTAAAACAAACCAGAAGACTCTACTGTGTTGTTACAGTTGTTCCACCCACCCCGGAACAACAACAACAACAACAACAACAACAACAACAACAACAACAACAACAACAACAACAACAACAACTAATTTGTAAAAGGTCCCCTGAGTTCTTGCCCCCCAACCCTCCCTGCTTCCATGGTAAAAGCTGCCTGTTTGTGCTTACAGAGTTGAGGTGGGGAGGGGGTTTGATGGCCTGGGTTACAAGCGAGGCCTGGACGGATTTCCTCTTCATTAAGGGAAACGGGAATTCACGGGGCTGTTGTGCTGATGGAGTTTATGAGCTGGCTGAATCTATTATTTCTATATGATTAATTCTTTGCTGCTGGGCTATAGTCATTTGCAGGGATAAGCCTAATTAACTGTTAGGGCATCTCCGGCTCCTTGCATCAGCATTTTGTGTGTGTGTGTGCATGTGCAAATAAGTGACCAACCAAACTTAAGGGCTTCCCTTCTGAGCATAAGAACAGACCTATTTTCACAGATTTGTATACTTAGGAGGGACCATGGGGGTCATCTGGTCCAACCCCCTGCAATATAGGAGTCTTTCACCCAATGTGGGACTCAAACCCACAACCCTGAGATTAAGAGTCTTATGCTCTGCTGACTGAGCTATCCTGGGACTGAAGGGAAGGAAGAAATGCTTCAAGCCCCCTTCACTGTATGCCGCAATCCCCAGGGAAAATCAAGCCCCCAAATGCTTGTTGTTGTTGTTTTGTTTTTAAATCACGATGATGCGGTTGCTCAAGATTTGGCATCACATCCAGTTCTGCCCTCAGGGTTGGGTGGAGCCGAGAATATTCAGCTGAGACTCTTAGTCATGCAAGAAGCAGAAGGATAGCAGCTGCTGAAATCCTCTCTTCCGCATGGATATTCAATTCTATTAAACCCACTCCCCTTTTGCAGTCATTCACCCTATTCACCCCCAACTTTTCAAACAGCAGTAGTTGCCTCTTGCATTCACTTCAGAGGTAAAGTACCTCACTTCTGTCTTATACCAAGCATTACTGCAAACTGGAATGCAAACAAGGGTGCTTAATTCTAACAGCTCAGGTTTTCAAGCTGTCTTCTAACCATTCCCCATCTCCTGTTTGCTGTACATTTTTGAGAAAGAGAGTGTTCTCGAAAGAAAGCAAGAAAGGCTGAGCTTGGTTCAGATCTTCCTGGTGTAATGTTCACAAAATGTAATCATTACTGAACAGTGTTGGATATGTGGAACTACAAAACATGACATTTTTGAATATCAAAAAGGAAAGGGGGGTGGGGAGGGAGTGCCTCCATCAACTTTTGCTCTGATCTGAGGAGGATCCCTTGGCTTGAAGATCTTAATCGAAACAAAACTTGAAAGACTCTTGCAAGGACAGGCGGGGGGCGGGGGCGGGGGGAGGAGAGATGCAAGAGGAGAAAAAGCCTCTAGTGATTGCTCTGAACTGCACAATAAAAAATGGGGGGGAGGGGAAAAAACACTATTTAAATGGTGAAGTTTTTTCTTGCATGTCCTCATTAAAAAAAAAAAAACCATTGTGGACGGTGGCAAGACAGACAGATCTTGTGGGATTTGTCTGCAGACGTGTGTGTGTGTGTGTGTGTGTGTGTGTGTGTGTGTGTGTGTGTGTGTTCCTGAACAACAGACAAGAGCTTGCAAACTAGAATTGCTGTCAAATACCAGAGATGTGTCAGACCCAAAGACGTGAACTGGGAAGATGAACTGCCATTTCTCCTTTAATTGGTGTCTTTCTGTGCAGTCTTGGGAGAAGGAGGGAAACTGAAGGGAGAGGGGAGGAAGCTGTATCAAAGTTAAAAGCCCTTCAAGGTTCTTCTTGATGAGAATAATGGGACATCGTGGTTCTGTGTGGCCTTGTTTAGGGTTAAAAAACAAACAACTTTGGTTTTGCATTCATTTACATAATCAAGATGGAGCGGGAATGGAATCTGAAGGAGAGCAAAAGGTGGCAAAGAGCCCCTGAATGATCAGGGGTTCTTTCCTCACTTCTGCCTCATCTGATGTTAACTGGGAAAATAATTTGCTTTTCAGCAGCTGATCAGCCTTGACAGTCCAAGAGGTCCTGCTGTGCTATATGCCTTGACTAGAAAGGTATCTTGAAGTCTAAGAGCAAGGAGCTGACATACTGTGGCTGGTGCACCCTGTGTTCTTTTGGTATCCCTGATGCTGAAATGCAGGTGTCAGGCAGGTAGGAAAATGGTGGCAGGTAGCCTGTGCCTGGACCTGAGAAGTGAAGACTGCTCCAAGTATGAGTACGGAGGTATAGCTGTTTCTCACAATGGACAGCACAGTCGCAATGAGTTTTACACATCACTTGGGAAGACAGACGAACTAATGCCAGTGTACTGGAAGAAGCAAAGATCACCACTGTTGAAGCGATGATTCTTCAATATCAACTTCATTGGACTGGTCATGTTGTGCAGATGCCTGATTATCGTCTTCCAAAGCAACTACTCTATTCCAAATTTAAAAATGGAAAGTGTAGTGCTGGGGGTCAGCATAAGAGGTTTAAAGACTCTCAAGGCTAATATGAAAAAAATGTAGTATAAACACCAACAACTGGGAAACACTGGCCTGTGAGCGCTCCAACGGGAGAACCCTATGTCACGGGCTTTGAAGATGCTCAAACTAAGGATGAAAGGGATAAATGTGCTAAGAGGAAGGCACGTTTGGCAAACCCTCACCGTGATCAACTCCCACCCGGAAACCTATGTCCCCACTGTGGAATTGGCCTCCACAGTCACTTACATACCCACTATTAAAACCATGTTTACAACTATGAGTGATTGCCAGAGAAGAAGCACACATTTAATTCTTCATATTTGCAAGCACAGATGCAAGTTGTGAATGTACAGGATATCATGGGAAAGGTAACTTTTCCAAAGCCCAAGACCGCCTTCTGCAACCCCAGAAGCAAAACATTGTTCTAACTCTACATGGAAACCTGATAACTAATGATCTCTTTCTCTTTTTGCGCTGCCTTGCTCTTTGTGTGTGATGCTTGCTCAACATGTGTGATGGCATACAACAATAAAGCACTGCGGAATCAAAACTGAACATAATGCAAGAATCTAAAATCGGGCCACTGGTCCATCTACTGCAGCATCCTCTTCTCACAGCAGCCAACCAGGTTGCCTGTGGGAAACCCACAAACAGGATTCAAACACAGCTCTCCCCTCCTGCAGTTTCCAGCCACCCATATTCAGAAGCAATGCTGTCTGCAACTGTGAAGGCAGAACACAGCCATCATGGCTAGTAGTCATCAATAAAATTTAAAATATTTCCAAATTTTAGAAATAAAGCAATTTTTTCTAGCCCGTCCCTGAAGCCAATTCTGCCTTTTAAGCCCAGACTGAAACATACAGATTGGGACGGGGGGAACTGTATTTAACTATGTTCTTAAATGCACATTTCCCCACACAATACCTATTTATATACATATTGCATTTCCGTGGCTGGCATCTGTCTGTCTATGAGGACAATGGAGGAGTGCACCTTTGGGGATGAGGTCAAGTTGTTGGAGGGTTTCGGTGCCTGCTGTGGCTGCAGAGACAGATGCGGGAGAGACATGTTTTGTTTGTATAAATTTCTAAACTATGTTATTATAAAATACAGAGGTGGGTTGTTGTTTTTTGGTTTTTTTAAAAAAAGGCATTTTTGTGCCTTTTCCTGAACCAATTTTAAGGAGTACAAAATCTGAAAGATAATTGCATTTCAATCTGCCCAGGAAGTGCAAATCAGGTCAGTCCCTTTATAAATGTGGACCAGTTGAACTTCTCCTCCATACCCAAATCAGACTTAGGACCACATCAGAAGTGAGGCTTTTTTCAGTTTTCTAGCACCCTTGACAAACGGGGAGGGAAAGACACATGTACCGAAGGATCTGAAAGCCAAGCCCATGCTCTGGTTCCAGAATTAATTGCAGAAAATCTAGTTGAACTAGAAGTGGAGCAGAATAAAACAAGTGAGGGCTGTTGTTGTTTAAAAAACGGAATAGAAATAAGCTCGTTTAGACAAAACAGGTTGCCCCTCCAAAGCTTGGTGTCCTTCTGCCACTCTCTTGGGTAGTTGGAAGGAGGAGTACTCGCTTGCCTCCATTGATGTTCTATTTGTATCATTTTATAAATAAAGCAAATATTTCAGATGCAGTAAGCCTCCAGTGCTCTCTCATGCAAAGGAAACTAAGCCCTGTAGCATCGCTGTCACTGCATATGCCAGGACCTCTCAGTCCACAGGGAGGTGGGCAGAGCATGTGGTGACATTTTCCTGTTCATGAATTGGGGACAGAGGTTTACTTTGCACTAGGAAGGTCTGATTGAGGTATTTTTTAGGGGGTGGCCTTGGGCCCTGCAAATCTCAAGTCTTTCTGGACTGGGTGTTGGGGAGCTGAAGTGAGGCACCCCCAAACGGGGTTCCTATCACCATACAGAGGTTACCTTGCTTCTCAAACTTAATCCATTCTGGAAGTCCGTTCAACTCCCCCAAACCATTAGAAAACCAAGGTGTGGCTTCCGAGTGGCTGCAGGAGCTTCCTGCACTCAAGTGGAAGCCGTGTTGGACATTGGGCTTCTGAAAAACATTCGATAACTGGAACACTTACTTTTGGGTTTTTGGCATTCAGGAGCCAAAACGTACGAGTACCAAGGCATTCGAGAACCAAGGTACAACTGTACAGAGGCAGCTTGAGGTCCAAATAGTTTACTGTTTCCTCCAAGCTGGGTTTCAGATAATAAAGGGAAGGGGAGAGAGAAAGTTGGTTTGGTTCACAGTTTAATGCAAACTTACCTCCTTAGCACTCCCTGAAATGATATGGAAACCAAAATGCACCAGTCCTTTGAGATTTGCACTTCTCTAAATGTTGAGATGCAGCCCTCCATCCCAAATAGGCATGCAAAATATGTCTGTAGGGGAGAATGTGCCTAACAATGCATAGAGGAGTGCAAATGACATGCAAAATGCATTATGTTAAGGGAACTTGCAACAATGTGTGCAGTAATTAATAGATAAATTTGACAGATAAATAAATTGGGCAATATTATATGCTGCCAAACCCCCCCCCATTTACACGTGTTCCATATGCACACAACTGTGTATATGCTCATTGCATCGAACCCAGAAGTGACCCGCAAATGTCATAAAAGATGTCATTAAAAGGGTGGAACAGAGATTGGGCAGGAGCAAGGCAGGGGTGGGGGGGATGGGACGGGGTGTTTCCAAGCTTCTGCAGGATTTTTCAATTACATGTGATTTCCCGAAAGCACATGATGACCTGGAATGCAACCCCTGCACAGTTCAGGGGTTTGCCTGTACACAAATGCATATATTAGGAGAAAGTTCACTAGGATGCAGGCAAAATTCCATAATGACATTTTTTAAAAAGCGAAACAACATGGAAATGTTGTGAGCCAAGCATAGGACTGGGGGGGGGGGGATGGGAAACTGGGAAATCAGAATGGATTGCCGTCCATCCATCTCTACTCCCCCAGATCACCTGCCCTATTCCATCCACTCTGCATAGCTACTGGCTTTGTTTTGCTTTGCTTAGGGGGTTGCAGGTCATGTTGTAAAATGGCAGTGAGCTTCCAGCCTCCCCGCATCTTTGCGCAGGAACCTAAATGTACACCTGCTCATATAAATCAGCATATGCAAATGTCACACAAATTTGTATCGGAGGGTCTGTGCCCTGAGTTTTTTAATTACCTAGCCGCACCCCTAGGGACCGATGCAGCGAATTCTGGTGACGTGCAAGAGTGGCGTCAGCGAGCACCCTGGTCTTTGCAGGACGGAGATACATAGCAAGCTTTGTCTAAAGGATCAAACATTTTCATTTCAATTTCATAAAGAGACCTCCTATTTCACTCTGCTGAGCTTCATAGTGAGAGAGAGAGAGATGGAGAGAAACAATTTTCTTGGGCCCTGAAATTTTCTTTGCCTCACTCTTCTCTGATGTGCGACAAAGCTCATGTTGAGAGAGAAGCACAGATAGAAGATAAGTATTGATTTGGGAGAGAAGGTCGCCTCTGGGCCTCCCCCTCCCCACCTCCCCAACGTGCTCGTCAGGGATTAAGATCAAAGCGGGAGCTGCTGCTAACCAGGAGCATTTGTTTCAACATGCTGGCAATATGCACGGTATGTCAGTGTGATCTGCGGCAAGGAGACCCATGAAAGATCCTTCTCAGGGAAGGGAGCTGATTTGGCCGCTGCCGTTAGTTGCCACATTGCCTTTTGGGGTGGCCAGAGCACACCATGAAACTAACACGTGTGTTTCAACTTCCTGGAGGTTTTCTGGGATGGGTTCATACAGATTGTGGGATCAGCTAGCCACCGTCAGCTGCCACGGGAGCTGCCACCTGTCCCATGACTTACAGGTGGCTGCTGCCACCATCAATCTGACTCCATTGCATCTGAAAACAGGTACCAACTTCTTCTGCCCCATTTCCCCTGGTCTCCTTGCCATATGCAGCCAATGCCTGTTTCTTTATTCCAGCTTCAGTACCTGGAGTCATGAGCTCAGTGCCTGACAACGCCCCAGGGAAGGACCATAGCTCAGTGTTGGAGCATCTTCTTTACATGCAGAAGGTCTCTGGTTCATTCCCCTATCTGAAATCCTGGAGAATCTCTGCCAGTCAGTATGGCGTAACACTGAACTAGATGGTCCAGTGGTCTCAGTATATGGCAGCTTCCTATGTACTACAGCTTAGTAGCAAAACACATACTGTATTTTTCGCTCTATAACACGCACCCGACCATAACACGCACGTAGTTTTTAGAGGAGGAAAATCCATAGGCATGCCACCCATTGGCATTCCCTCCATAACATGCATAGACATTTCCCCTTACTTTTTAGGAGGAAAAAAGTGAGTGTTATGGTGAAAAAAATACGGTAATTTGCATGCTGGATGTCTCAGGGGCAGCTAAAAGTTTAGGCTGCAGGTGATGGAAAAGTCCTCTCCTTGCCTGAGAGTCCCTGCCAATCAAAGCTGATAGCACTGGATCATATGGACGAATGGTCCATTTCAGTATAAATCAGCTCCATAGGATGCCATTGTTTAATTTTGTTGCAAGATACATCTGTTTTCTAAATCGTTTGAAGGCCATGCTCAGATAATTTTCAGCCCGAAGTCTCTTTTTGCATTGCTGAATTGATTATCATTGTTCCTGCTTGATGTTTTAATCGTATTTTATGATTTGCATTGATAATGATGAAGTATTCTATGTAAACCACTTGGAGGTCACCTGTGATGGAAAGGAGCATACAAAAGCTCTCAACAAACAAATGATATTGATGTGATGCATCTTTTGAGCAAAAGCAGAAGCAGAGGGATAAATCCCTTCAGATACTACTCATTCTCTAAAGAATTTATTCATAATTCTCAGGTCCCTATTGGAAAAATAAAGTGGGGAGGGAGAAGCAATTAAAATCAATAATAATCATAAAAAACCCACTGAAAGATCTATGTTAGTTATGGGGAAGATGTAACTTTATTTATAATTATAATTTTATTTTTTTAATTGGTTAATAATTTATTTATAATTATATCCTTATTCCATGTTTCCTCCATCACGGAGTCAAAGGAAAATGGCAAAACAGCCTTCCTACAACTGACATAAAACTGGTTAGAAGCAAACAGATAATCTTGTGGCACCTTAAAAACAAAGGAATTTATTATGGCATAAGCTTTTGTGGACTACAGGTGCAGGAAGTTAGTCTCCATTGGCAGGTGTGTGGTTACCCATGTACATAAACACAGACACCTGAGTATAAAGTGGGGGATATCTAATCAGTGAGGTTGAATGGCCATGGAAAGCAAAATGTTGCACAGACGACTGGCTTCAGAGTTGGATCTTAGCAATTTAAACTTGATCGAGACAATGGACTCCCATTTCAGCACATGTGCTTATTAACTTAGCAATGGCAAGATGGTTGCATACCAATTATTGCTGTAGTGAATGGCCGCTTGGCTTATCTTAAACTTTATGAAAAAATATTGTGGGTTGTTATTATTTTTTTCCCGACTGTATGTCCACATCCTCCCTCCCCTTCCATGCCCACAGATCTTCCAGTTGAGCACTGCATTCTGTAATCTGATGAAGTCGACCCTAGTCTGCAAAAGGATGCGCTGCTATAAATCTTCTAGACTTTGAAGTGCTGCAAGTCTCTTTGCTTTTTTTGGTTGCTGTTGCCGTGACAGATTAGCCTGTTCACACACACACACACACACACACACACACACACAAACACACTGCAAGTTGATGACATTTGCCATCTCACAACGTGCACTACTGAGAGTGGCTTTGGGGATCTGATCTCTTGCTACACAAAGCCATTTCTTCACATCTAGAACATACACACACACACCTCCTTTTTCAGGGAGCTATGTTGGCTCGGTTTTGGATGTTCTAAATAAGCAAGGGAGCAGAAAGCAAAACCATCTGCTCCATATCTCTTAATACTCCTTGCTGAGAACATATGAAGTGCTTCTGAATCACCTGCATGTTTCTTCATCTCTTGATGCCTTCCCAGGCTTCACTTTGCCTCAGTGCTGTACATATTGCATAAATGCCTCACAGAACCTTGTAACTATTTTAAGTCTTTAATGGAGGGAGGGGATGGTGGTGGGAATCCAGAACTGTTTAGCTGTTAATTACTTTTCAGAACATCTGTTATTTGCTACCATTTGCTTTATTCTTTCTATTTTAGAATTGTCAGATGTGGTGAGATTAGCACCTTCTGGTGGTTGTTGGAATGGCTGGAGGTTTGCAACCAACTCGGAGCCAGCCAGCAAATGGAAGGGCCACAGGATGGACTCTTTCAGCATATTTGGACCACCTTGTACAATCCTTAGCATCCCACATTTGTTTCACTTTAACACATTTTAAAGAAACAGTTTGGGCAAATTCAGGAAGCTGCTTGTTGGCATCAAAATGAAGGAACCTTCTCTGACAATTAAGCAAAACTGTTCCAGAACCAATTACAATTCACTCGGCGCTGGTTCTTAAAATGTACACTTTGTCTTCAGAGGTAGTAGCTGAGTCCTTCTGATAAGTGTTTTGTATTTGATCTTTTCCTTAGTACTTCTACCTAAGGTTTGTTCAGAAAGACAGTGAATCTGGTGACATCAACCATTAAACCACAAATTTATTTTAAGTTAATATCCAACAGTGGCAGGTGGATGATGATTATGATGATGATTTATATTGTTTCTATGCTGCTTTATATTTCTAAAGGGGGGGGTCTCAAAGTGGTTTACAACTTACATTAAAACATCAAATAAAACAATCCAGAGTAAAACATTATGAAGTCAAATATAAAGTACACATATAATTAACAGAAAACTAAAATATCATCTTAAATATTTCAAACAAAATGCACATTTAACACAGCAAAGTTAACAAAAAAATCTTAACATTTCAAAAGAAAACATTGCTAAAGGAAGTCAAATATAAAATGCACAGCACAATCGGAAAGAGAATGAAATATTATTTAAAGCATAGAACACATCTGCTGCTGTTGCTGCCAATCCTACCAATGATGGTTCATGGCAGGCCACAAAAGCGGAATTGCAGACTCAGTGACCTGGGTCTGCACTAGGAGACAGCTAGGATGGTCTTTGGCATCTTCAGCAGTCTCAGCTTTGTAGCTGGAGTCAATCAGGGCCCTACCCTCCCAGGCTAGGTGGGAAAGGGCCAGCAAGGCAGGGAACAGGTCTTCCAGGACACTGCCTGCTTCTTCTGAGAGCTTCAAGCTCCCTCCAAACTGGACAGCATGCAACACAAATCAGCAATTTGAGCCGTTTGGGTGAGGCAGCTGGAAGAACAAAGGTGTACACAGGCAAGAGGGAGAACTATGATGGAACTATTTTTCCACCATTTAGCCTGATGTGGCTTGGAGCTGGGTGACTGCAGGGCCTGGATGACTGCTGACCACAGTTGTGGGCAGCCTGAGGAAGCTCCATCAGACCTTAATACTCACCCATAACCAAAGAATGGGAGACCAGGGTGAGGTCAGCATCTTAGGGGACTCCCATTGGGGGTGACCTGTGTATGTTGAAAGAATAAGCACTGATAGAAGGATATATTAATTAGTATGTATGTATGTATGTATGTATGGACGCGGATGGCACTGTGGGTTAAACCACAGAGCCTAGGGCTTGCCGATCAGAAGGTCACGGTTCGAATCCCCGCGATTGGGTGAGCTCCCGTTGCTCAGTCCCTGCTGCTGCCAACCTAGCAGTTCGAAAGCACATCGAAGTGCAAGTAGATAAATAGGTACCGCTCTGGCGGGAAGGTAAACGGTGTTTCCATGCACTGCTCTGGTTCACCAGAAGCGGCTTAGTCATGCTGGCCACATGACCCGGAAGCTGTACGCCCGCTCCCTCGACCAGTAAAGCGAGATGAGTGTCGCAACCCCAGAGTCGGCCACGACTGGACCTAGTGGTCAGGAGTCCCTTTACCTTTACCATATGTATGTATGTATGTAGAATGTATGTCATTCTATTGATCCTTTTATTGTACATTTTTGTAATTGTGCCTTTTTGTCAGGGTGCTGTCAGTGGCTCCTGGCTAGTTGCCCAGGAAAGTATAAAGACAAGGAAAAGTTTCTTATTGTCCTTTTTTATTTCAAACTTTACAGAGAGATAATATAGAACCCAGCCTCAGGGGTGAAGGAAGGGGGTGTCACCACTGAGGGGGGTGACAAAATGTCAGGCGGCACTCACCGTGAGGCCTGCAGCAAGCCCAAGCCACGCATCTCTTTTTTTAAAATAAATTTTTTTATTAGATTTTCACATTTTATAAAGACATCCCACACACAAAAAAGACAAAGACGTAAACATGTATAATTTCAAAACCTTACTTTCTTAACCTTGTTCCTTGACTTCCCCCCACCCCCCCCCTTCATACATCCCAATTCCCATAATTAAGTCAGCAAGTTGTTATTTCTCCTCCTTACCATATTAATATTACATCTCTTATGAAAATTAAGTTCTTTCCTAAGGTGGACCCAAGTTCCCTTCCATCGATTTCCCATTCTTATATTAAATATGGATCGTACTAGCTAAGCCCAAAAGTCATAAACATTTTTAAGATTCTGTTTTCCCCTCCCTCCCATCCTCGGTTTCCGTCCCTCCCTAATACGTGTCCACAGTAACAGTTCTTAGCCTGGATTCCTCACGTCCGAGGCCTTCAAGTCTCTTTCAGTCCCTCTCTGCCGGTTTTGTTGGTAGTCCTTTGTGTTGGTCGTCGAATCTCGAAGGAATTCTATCCCAATCAATCCAGGTTTTCTTCCCACAAGAATACTTGATGACAGCTGCTGCAAAAGTTCCACCAATCCTTCATATTCAAAGTGGAGGCCCCAATCATATTTCTTCTTTCTTTTAAGTTCCTGTATTCCAAGTACTCCAGGGGCCTCCTCCTTCATCTTTCGCATCTTTCGCAGATTTGTAATCCATGTAGTCCAAGGGTCTTCTTCCTTATAATCCACTAGTGTAGGCTTCTGGTTGGTACTTTCCATCTGTACTTTCTCCATTCCTTGCTTGCTCTCCTTCAGTTCTTGAGATATCTCTTCTAATTCAGCTGCAGATTTTTCCTCAATCAAGTCCTTAGTGCATTCAGCAGAGCTACTTGTTCCAGAAGTCAAGGCCGTAAGTTGTTTGTTCATAGCCAGACTCTGCTCTTGTAAAATTCCCACGAGGAGAAACATTCTTTCTATCTCTGCTAGTAATTTTCCATCTGCGGCCATTGTAATGTCTCAGAATTCCCCCTAGAGGGATTCTGGTTACTTAGTAGTCTTTTTCCAACAGTCCTTTACCTCGTTGTTTGTTTCTTTGTTTCCAACAACTTTAATTCAATTATAACGCATTTAGTCCAGAGAGATCTTAAGTAACAAGTTTTTTAACTTTAAACTGCCCGTTTGACAGCTTTGACAGCTGTCAAACTCCTTATTCCTCTTCAACAGACTCAAACACAGGACGCTCCCGGGTCCGGTAGGGGGGGGGGTTGCACACACACACAAAAAACTTCTAAAGTTCCGCTCTCACACTCCAGCACAAAGCTTCTTTTATCAAATCGTGGAAGTTAATATCTTTTTATCTCGCACCGAGAAGGGTGGACTCTCCACCTTAGTTCTCCTGTTCTTGCTTTAGATCATTTGTAGGAGGGGGGGTGCGGACTTCCCTTTAACACATCCCCCGGTCGTGCCGAATTCAAAAGTAAGCATTTTAAAGTCCAAATTCCGTTCTACTCACGGGTTGTTTCTTTTCAGGTCCAAATTTAGGGAAAAAAGTCAGCGCTCTCCGGCCATGGCTCGCGGCTTCGCTCCACTGAAGTAGCGGTCTACTCCCAGCACCACGCCACACTCCGTACCCTCTCCGAAGCCTTTAAAAAGGCTCTTCGTGGGTCGGGGGGCGCTTAAGGTGCCCACCGAGTCACCAAGTCCGCAGGCTTCAGCGCCTGCGGTTTCTGAGGGTCTCCGCGTCGCCGTCGCGGCAAGACCCGTCTCCAGCAGAGCCGATTCCCTCCGGAGCTCGGAGGGAATCCGCCATTAGCTGATCGCGCTAACCCGGAAGTCCCAAGCCACGCATCTCTCCTGGGAGTGACATGGTGACTTGGGTGCCAGCAGGCTCCGCACCGCCCTAAATGGTCCTCCCAGACCTCCCTCTCAGCTGTAGGGCAGCTGAGAGGGAGGAGGCAGGCAGACCCCTTGGAGGCCTCGCAGAGTGTTCTGCCCCAGCTAACCCCGTCCCTAGGCTCAGGGCATTCGCGCCACCCCAGATGCCCAATTGGCTTGCTTAGCTGCTGCCCAGCCTCTTAGATAATGGTGTTGTCCCGAGTGAATCTCCACCCCCCTTCTCTCCCACTTCCTCATTCATCATCATCATCACCTCCTCTGTGGGTGCCACTAAGTGCCCTGTGTCTTTGAGCTGTGCTCTCCTACTTTTAAGGCTCGCCAGGTTCTGCGAGATGGAGGGTCTGGAATGCTTTCTAGTGATACCATGTCAGCCAACTGCTCTGGTTCTGCCTGTTCCGCTTCTCCTATTATTTCCCAACTTTCCCCCTCATCTGCCTCTGAGCTGTGACCTCCCGCAAACCACTGTTTTAAATCTATGCTGTCTTCCTCTTCTTCCTCTCTGGGAGGGTCAGGATGGGGAGGCGGTCTCCACCATTCCTTCTCTGCCCAATTCCTGACACTTTTGATTTTTTTATGCACACTGTTTGAATAATTTTATATATTAAACAAACCTTTTTACCCAGCCCTTCAACACCTGAGATGGGTGCATTCAGGGCCCACCCTATTCCTGTGATTGTAATCTGTTTTAAGCGTTTTTAATTGTTGTAATCATAGGGACATGGGTGGTGCTGTGGTCTAAACCACTGAGTCTTTGGGCATGCTGATCAGAAGGTCTGTGGTTCAAATCCCCATGACAGGGTGAGCTCCTATTACTCTGTCGCAGCTCCTGCCAACCTAGCAGTTCAAAAGCACACCAGTACAAGTAGATAAATAGGTACCACTGCGGCGGGAAGGTAAACGGCGTTTCCATGCATTCTGGTTTCCGTCATGGTGTTCCATTGTACCAGAAGCGGTTTAGTCATGCTGGCCACATGACCCGGAAAGCTGTCTGTGAACAAACACTGGTTCCCTCAGCCTGAAAGTGAGATGAGTGCTGCAACCCTATAATCGCCTTTGACTGGACTGAACTGTCCAGGGGTCCTTTAAAGGTAAAGGGACCCATGACCGTAGGGTCCAGTCACGGACGACTCTGGAGTTGAGGCGCTCATCTCGCTTTACTGGCCAAGGGAGTTGGCCTTTATCTGCAGACTGCTTCTGGGTCATGTGGCCAACATAACTAAGCTGCTTCTGGTGAACCAGAGCAGCACATAGAAATGCTGTTTACCTTCCCGCCACAGTGGTACGTAATTATCTACTTGCACTGGTGTGCTTTCGAACTGCTAGGTGGGCAGGAGCTGGGACCGAACAACGGGAGCTCACCCCATTGCGGGGATTCGAACTGCTGACCTTCTGATCGTTAAGCCCTAGGCTCTGTGGTTTAGACCACAGCACCACCCATGTCAGGGGTCCTTTACCTTTACCTAATTGTTGAAATCCACCCTGGCACCTGCTGGTGAAGGGCAGGCAATAAATGTAATGGTGATGGTGAATGGCATAGAAATGATCTGCATAAAATAAATAAAGGTGTTCACTTGCCTTGTTTCGGAGGAGTGTTTCAGACAGCCACATGACGCAACCCAACTGGAAATTCTCCTATGTAGGCCCAATTGAAACAAATGGTCACAACACTAAGAACTATGCTGGTGAGGAGGGGTCCGGTTTTATGTAGAGCAGGGCAGGGCTGTCTGGCAACTTCTGTCCTCATTAAGCTGATTAATAAGTGTAAAGATGCTTCTACCCCTTAGTCTTGCACCACCTTTATTCTCCTCCATGGGGGCTCAGAAAACCCCCCTGGGTGCTAGGCACAGGCCACATGGAAGGGTTCTGTTTTCATGCTGCTCTTGGTGATTTAGGTACACACACTTATTTGAAACAAATGAGGTGTTAAAAGGAAGCAAATGAAAGGGAAAGCTTTCATCTGGAGGATGCAGCCTAACTTTGATGGTGCGGACAGAAGCAGCTCCCTTTTGGGGAGAGATAATTATTATTATTTCCCCTTACTTTTATGGAGCCCAGTCAGCCAGCTCCTTGCAGGGTTTCACTCTCCCACTTCTAAGTTATAATTTTTTTATTAGGAGAAGAGATGTGGGGGGTGGGGGTGGAGAGAGAGAGAGATCCAGAATGCTGTTTTGTTGATCAAAACCATCGTGATAAACGAGGGCTGCCCACAAAGAAATCTGATTTCAGTCTTTCATCATTCCCTGATCAAAACACCAACAAGGCTGAAAGGGGAGGGGATGTTGTGGGCATCAAAATACAATCTGTTTGCAAGGAGTTGGTGTCCTTTCCAGGGGAGCAAACATACAATTAGCTGGAGGAAAGTGGCTTCTCACAGCAGACAGCAAACTCTGAGAAACTCCGAGCAGCAATCCTTTGCAAATGTTTGGAACCATTAGTGGATCTGCAGCCTTGGCAAGGGACCACTTTAACAGCACCTTCCATGTTGCAATGGGAACCTTAGCACGGAGCTAGTGATTACCCAAAGTCTCTGTCCATTTCACAAGTGCCTGTGACCCTCCTTTCGGCTGAACTAAAAATTTTGATGCTTTAATTGGACATGCCACTCCTCTCTCTACATAGGAACATGCCTCACACTAAGTTAGTCCAGTGTCACACCATTTCAAGCAATACAATACCACTTTAAACAGTCATGGCTTCCCTCATAGAATGATGGAATTGTGGAGTTGGAAGGGACCCCGGGGGTCATCTAATCCAACCCCCTGAAGTGCAGGAAGCTCAGCTAAAGCATCCATGACAGCTGGCCACCCAACCACTGCTTAAAAATCTCCAAGGAAGGAGAGTCCACAATCTACCGTGGGAGTCCATTCCACTGTTGAACAGCTCTTCCTGGAAACTTTTAGTTTGTTACGTTTTCAGCAACGTGGAAACTTTAGTTTGTTAAGGTTGCTCTGATCCTCTCCCAGAGCTGCAATTCCCAGAATTCCCTGAGTAGAGGGACTGATCGTTAAACTACTCTGGAAATTGTAGCTCTTTGGGGGGAACGAAGTCACCTAACAACTCCCAGCACCCGTAACAAGCGTCACTTTCCTAGGATTCTTTGGGAGAAGCCACGACTGTCATGAAGATGATACGTGTGTGCCAAGGTAGATAATAAACACACAGACACAAGTATTTTGGTTTATGGGTTCAAACAGGCCACAACTTTATGTCGGCATCCTTCGGGGGTCAAGATGCCAGATGGCTAGCCCCCAGCTGGATCATGCCCTGCCAGCCATGACGATCCCCCAATCTCTGGTGCGACGTAAATCAGTGACCCAGACTTCAAAAGCCTGAGCATGCTATATTAGCAGAGCATACGACACAAACAGAACAGGCGTGAGGCTTGTGGAAACATACTAACAGCTAAAGATTTATTAAGCATAAATCAGGACAAAGAAAACATGTTGTCTCCATTTCTTCTTCTCAGAGAGAGAGTGAAAAGCAAAAGCTATAAGCACAATGGAAGTTCCCAGCAGACTGTGCTGGTATGTAAACAGACATGTGACATGCAACAGTTCCATGTCTGCAACTAAAGGTGGAATAGAATTTCCCAACACTTTATTGGTTACAGATGTGAGCGGTTTGGTTTAGACATTCGGCGAAGCTAGGCTGTATCTTGACTCTCGCCCATCTGCAGGGAGTCCAATGAAGGGTAAACCACCAATAGGGGGAGCCTTATGACTTACATCAAATAGTGGCACCCTGAGGAGTCCCTGCTGGGGTCGTGGCATGGCCCTAGCCCACATCCAGGCGTCAGACAGAATCCACATCTCTGGATCCCTTTAACAGGATACCCTTAATGAGGAGGGGCAGGCGGTGGCTACAACCTCCCCTCCATCCAAAGAAAGGCTTACCCAATGCCTAACCTCACAAAGTTGTGACCGATTGCTACCAGGTAGGCAAAAACCAAATGGCTGGTGCCAATTTGCCAAGTGGGAAAAATTCCTACTCAGCCCCAACAATATGGTGGCTGACATTTGTCCATAGCAAGGTCATATCAGAGCAAAGCATGAAAAGAGGGTGGGTGGGTAGGGAGATCCAGCAAAAGGGCAAGAGAGGAAGGCCCCGCCAGCTGCACCATGGTTAAATCAGCCGCGCCCATGCCCACTACCAATGCTGATTGGCCAGTGGGACCACACTGGGCATGGCCCTCCCCAGCGCTGGTGATACGGCCGGGACAACACATGGGGGGGTGTCAACTCTCCACCCCTGCACTCGATAACTATTGAGTCCCCGATGCCTGGCCGCAATGCCGCCAACCATAAAAGGTGAGCAGGCTTATTTAATTGTATAGTATAGATCTGTTGGCTGTCCTTGTGTAGTCCAATATCATTGACGCTGTCTGGCAGGAGCTCTCCAAGGTATCTGGCACAAGCTTGCTGGATTAGGCCAGTGACCCAAATCACTGCAAGCAGGATTTGGGCACAAGAGCCCTCTCCCCTTCTCTGGTCCCCAGCAACTTGTATTCCAGTGATGGGTATTTTAATGGGAAATGTCAGGAATTGACCTTGGCATATTCTGCATCCAAAGCACGTGCCCCACCAACTGAGCATTGATCTATTCATTCTGCCAACAGCAAGAGTCCTTAAACCAGAGGGTGGGGAGCATCATCCTCTCCCACCTGCCATACTTGCCCTTCCATTCCATCCAGGTGGGTCCTCCATCTCCCACGTCCTCTTTCCTTGCACAGCGCAAGCGGTGATGCTAAGCAACTAGGACAGGCTGGGGAGTGTTGAGGTTGCACTCTTAATGGTTAACTGCCCCTCTCTCCCTCTGGGGCTCTGATATTCCTTGTGACACTGGCCTGCCAGAACTGTCTCCCTCTTTCAGCTTACATCTTCATGAGGAACATGAGAGGACTTTGGAAACACACAGGGGACACAGGCACTGTCAAAGGCAGTTATTTCTTTCCACAGTTCAGTCCCAATGCTGCCTCCACCACTGATTTAGCCCTCCTCCTCCTCCTCCCTTGCCTTCCTTCATTATCTCTCTCACTAGTTCCTTTTTAAACACACCTTTTTACAAAACATACAACTCCGACAAGAGCCTTCTTTTTTTAAAAAAAAAACCAACCCACCGAAGCCAGCCTCAAATTTCCTTTCGCAATAGCTATATTTTATGTGAAAACAAGCTCTTTGAATGCAGGCGCCCTTATGCAAAGCTACAGAGAGCCGTATTTTTTGGCTCAAGGCACCAGTATTTAGAAGGAAATGCTTCTCTTTCATCTGTCCAAAGAAATCTTTTTCTCAGCACTTGTAAATCTGATTGCTGCCAATTTCAGCAACAGAAACATACCCATTTGGAAAGGGAGGCATTAGTGACTTAAAGATACTCATAACATTTAAACTAGAGCTCTCTCCCTCTCTCCCTTTCCCCCCTCTTGCACCACAGGCTTGTGTTTTTCCAGGGATTCTCTCTCCCCACCCCCTCTTTCTTCCAGAGGGGGGAAATGTATATATTGCTTACTTTGAGCTGAATGCTTCGCTTTGACATGAAAGACGCAACAAATACTTTTTTGCGCTGAAAGGGACAGCCCAACATTCTGCCCTCTTTGTGTGAGAGCGTCTTTTGCTCTATATTATTCACACTGTGCATTCTGACTTTATCCTTGTGGGTTTAAGACCTAGAGGGGAAAAAACAATATAAAGCACAGACATATGAGAGCGCGTGGCAGAAAGCTCAGGAAATTTCCTCCGTCTTCATCCTCGTAAATAAAGGTTGATCAGAATTCCAGAGCTGCAAAGCAACTGCCTCTTTCAGATATATTGCAGGCTTATCGCCAGGAGATGTTGAGATGTTTGAATTAACAGGTGGCTGATCGTTTGTTATCCTTGGGATTTATATGCTGCTTTAGATAGTGGAGAGCACTAGGCTGGTGGTGAGCAGTGTTTGCTTCTGACTGGCAGGGGGAAGTGAAGATGAGGAGGTGGAGTAGCTGGGGAGGGGATAGGATCCAATCCTCCTGGGGTGGGCCCTATCTCACTGCTACCATAGCCTGAGAAAGAGGGAGGGACCAGTGGTACATCCTCCTGGGACACTGTGGCCAAAGAAGGGCCTGAAGATGCTATCCCAATGCCAGTCCTGTTAGGTGGCACCAGCATAAAAAAGGTAAGCATAAAGGACCCCTGGATGGTTAAGTCCAGTCAAAGGCGACTATGGGGTTGTGGTGCTCATCTTGCTTCCAGGCCGAGGGAGCCGGCGTTTGTCGGCAGACAGCTTTCCAGGTCATGTGACCTCATGACAAAATCACTTTTGGCACAATGGGACACCTTGACGGAAACGAGAAGGCAACACCATTTACAGTATCTTCCCACTGCAGTGGTACTTATTTATCTACTTGCACTGGCGTGCTTTGGCACTGCTAGGTTGGCAGGAGCTGGGACAGAGCAACGGGAGCTCACCACGTTGCAGAGATTCAAACCACTGACCTTCTGATCAGCAAGCACAAGAGGCTCAGTGGTTTAGACCACAACGCCACCCGTATCCAGGCACCAGCATATCCAGCACCGGACAATCTGCAGTGACTGGTTGTTCTCTACCAGCACAGAACAGAAGAAGCTGCCTTACTCTGAATCAGACCTTGGGTCCATATGTAGCCTCAGTACTGGTCTACACCAATTGGCAACAACCTTCCTGGATTTCAGGCAGAGACTCTCCCCCAGCCCAATCCAAAGATGGTATTGGGGATTGGTCCTGGGGCCTTCTGCATACAAAGCAGATGTTCCAGCACTGAGCTACCACCCTAGTTACCCTAACAGCAGTTTCACATAGAGGTTCAAAAAACACCCAGGACAAATCTTGCAGAACCCCACAGGTCAAAACTCAAAGGGCAGACCATCAGCCTCTAGCACTGACCCATTGGGTAGGAACAGAACCACGGCCACAGAGAGATATGAAGGCCTGCAAAAATTGGAAAATGTCCTCCTCCCACACTTTTTTTCCTGGTTTTGCCTCCCAATTTCCCAAAAATAATAGGGGGAAATAGAAAAAAGGTTGAAATTTCCTCTGCAGCACTTCCATCCCACCCCCCAGACCTTCACATCTCTACTGCCAAACAGTGTACCTATCACTCATCCATCTCAGGCTGCCCAGAAGGATTTGATCTATAGCTCAGTTGTAGAGCACTTGTGTTGCATGCAGAAGGTTTCAGGTGGTATATCCAGGTTGGGCTGGAAGAAACTGCTGCCTAAACCCCATATATATATATATATATATATATATATATATATATATATATGAGAGAGAGAGTGTGTAAAGTGTTTCTATACCCCTATGTCATGAAATATCAGAGGAATGTTCATTAGCCTTCCTACACCTTCATTTATTCATTGCATTTACATATGCCATCATTTCTTCCCTCTCCCCATTTAAACCCCACAACAACCCTGAGAGGCAATGACTGGTCCAAGGTCACCCAGTGAGCTTCATGACCAAATGGAGATTTGATCCTTGGTCTCCCAGGTCCTAGCCAAATGCGCTAACCACTGTGCCACACTGCCTCCTTTTATCTTTTCTTTTTTACAGGGCTGTCTCTGTTTTACAGATGCTTTCTTCCCAAAGCCACAGGAAACACCGCTTCCTCTTTCAGGATCCGGGTGACTGCAAACGTGTGGCCGTGCCATCTTTCGCTGGTTCTGCTGTGCCTGCTAAGCCCAGCACATATGGCAGAAAAAAAAATTACCCGCTGTTCGGAGACCTCCACACGCTGGCGATCCTAGCATCAGCAGTAATGAAGGCTCGGTGCTCCTGTGAGGGAAAGTTAATGTAATAACAACATTACATTCAGCAAACAAATGTTTGAGATGTTGGGGTTTTTTTTTTAATAATAAAAAAAATGGAACTGCCAGCCAGCCAGCAAATGGACCCTAAAGTTGCCGCCTCCGCTGAGACATGGATTTAATGCAACAGTAAATGGCTGGTTGGTTGGCCTGTCACCCCAACCACACTATTGCATTGTGATGTGCAAGGGGGGGGGGAGCTCTGGACAGTGCACAGTAGACTCAGAAAGACAGGACTGTGTGTTCATGGAAGGCGCAAGAGCTATTTCCCCAAGTGGGAACTGCGTACTTTTGGTGGTGTTGTTATTCTTTCTTGAAAGCTAATTGACATTTTTACAATGAAATACACACACTCACACACCCACACCCACACTCCAATTATACAATTCATGATACTGGACATATCTTGCTAAGCCTCGCTTTCCCATGCTTTCCTCCTTTGCAGTTGCTGACATGTGTGAAGGTCTGTGCCTGACATCTTAACCAATTTACAGTTATGTCTGAGGCTGATACATATATTGTTGAGATTGGCAGATCAATATATTACACAACAAAGCCAGATGTTGGTAGATTCGGGACAAAGAAAAGAAAGTATTTCTGCGTGCAACACTTAGCTAAACTATGGAACTCACTGGCCATCATCCATGGCCACCAGCCTAGATAGCTTTAAAAGAGGATGAGACAAGTTCTTAGAGGAGAGGGCTATTGATGGCTACTGTCCATGATGGCATTGCTCTACCCTCCACAGATGGAGGTACTAATGCTTCTGAATACCAGCTTCTGGAAACCACAGGAAGAAGAGGTGATGTGAGCTGGAATCCAGAAACATCTGAAGGGTCACAACTCCCTCACCCCACAGGAGGTGGAGTGTGGGGTGAGATAGCTGTGGCCCTCCAGATGTGTCTGGATTCCAGCACCCGTCACCCTCATCTGCTGGCTGGAACTGATGGGGTGTTGGACCAGGACATGGGAGACTCAGCTATGAAGCTCACTGGGTGACCTTGGGTCAGTCACTCTCTCTCAGCCTAATCTACCTCACAGGTTGTGGTGAGGTTAGCATGGGAAGGCAGAGGACCATGTGTGCCACCTTGAACTTGATTGGGGAAAAGTGGTGATCCAAATAAAGATCTGGAGAGCATTAGGTCCCCCACCCATGCTGTAGATGGGCAAGACACAGGTAAGACTGGAAATGATTCTTTTAAGCAATGCACCTTCTACTGGGCCTTCATCATACAGCAAAGGAAGGCTTGTGGCAGATAATAAAATGTAGTTCCTGACCCGAGCTGCTGCTATAGAGAAACTCTTAAAGGGAAAGCTGCACAAGCCCAGTTGAAATGGAAGGGGTAAAGCTTTAACTGAAGCAAAATCTTCTTGTCTAGGGCTAATTTGCACAAGAGTTGGGCCTATGGTCAGTTGCTTGGTTGCTAGCTCTGGATTGGTTAGTGGGCTGCCTCAGGATGCTTCATTGTCATTGGTGAAACAGCCCTCTGATTGGACAGGCATTCAGTGATGAAGCACTGCTGAGTGGCTGTGTGTCCACACCTGTTAAGAAGAGGTGTGTTCACTCACTTATTTGCAAAGCAACTTTATTCCAAGGATTGAGAGAGGTGGCTGGGAGGTGGGGGAGATGTGACAATAGGGCTGTTAATTTCAATTGATTCTCTGATCTGCTTCCATAACCTGAAGGGGGCCTTCCTATCTGAGAAGTGACATCTGCTGCAGAGGCCCGTCAGTGTCTGAATTCTCCTGGATGTAATTAGATCAGAAAGCAGATAGGAGTGTGGCTACGGTGGCCTTTAGGGAAGGAAATGGTCTTTGAAAAGAATTATGTTAATCAGGCTAGCCTTCTTTCCCACATCTGCTCTGCTGTTATTCTGGGTAAAATTAATAGGGCTAAGGAAAGATCTGATCATCATAACAATCTGGTCTTCGCAGCAGGGGGATATTTTTTTATGAAAGAGCTGAGCCGAGGCTCGTTGAAAACACTTAAAATAATTAGTCACAGGGCCACTCACTTTCGTCCCTTTTTAATAATAATAATGGCTATTAATGTTTACAAATTAGAGAGCCTCCATCAGAACGAAAGGACAGCAGGAACAGAAATCCAATGAGTGCACACAAAGGAGCCCTCAATGAGGCAGGTTAGTGGGCCCCAGGCTGATGCCCTAGCCTGATGTTTTATATATATATATATATATATATATATATATATATATATATCACACACACACACACACACACACACACACACACACACACACATGCATACTGCCTTGACACACTACACACAGAAGGTAACAGTTAGCTTGAGTCATGATCTGAACAGGGAACCGCATCAGTTAGGCACAGGAATCAGACCCTGCAACAAAACTCATTGCCCAGCTCTGCCTCCACAATATTTTCTGATAACACCAGTGCTTTTTTTTTCCTTGGGGGGTGGTGCAGGGGTACACATACCCCTAAACATTTTGGGAATCTAACGGGAGAAGAAACTGGTTTTTTTAATGGTTTATGCTCTAGCATGGTGAATCATCAGTTCCGTTGCTACCCCCAATGGCGGCCTTTTGTCCATTTACTGTATTTATTTCCCCCGATTTGAACTACAAAATGGTGAATTTCTTGAGTCAAAATGAGAGTACCCCTAAACATTTTTTTTTGGGGGGAAGCAATGGATAACACCATCACACAACCTGATAATGTCATCCACAGCAATAGGGGCTTGTTCACCTAATCCTCTTCTAATTTGATATATTCCACAGTCTGCCATAAATACCCTTCTGAATCCTACAGAGGAGAAACAGGCCAGTCCCTCTGCAGAAGGATCAGAAATCTGAAATCTGAAATGGCACTATTCTCTCTCTCTCTCTCTCTCTCTCTCTCTCTCTCTCTCTCTCTCTCTCTCACACACACACACACACACACACACACACACACACACACACCGGAAGGGGGGCATTTCATTTTATCAGGAATCTTTGGCTTGTTTCCAAAGTAGTGCTAAGTCTTGTTCCATCAGCTCATGAATTTACCCTTGCACAATGAAACTTTCACTGCTCCCTTTCCCCTCCATGCACTCCCTAAATCTATTCTGGGGATTCACCCTAATCCCTGGAGCAGATTTTGGGAGGGTATGGAGAGCACATGGGGGAGGAAAGAGGGTGTTTTGTTGCACAACTGTAAATCCTTGAGCTAATGGAACAAGGGCATTGGATACCACCCTCTGCCCCTGATCTTCATTTTTTTATATATAAAATATTTATTGAGATTTTGCAATAAACATAAGTTTAAACCAAAAATTACACATAGAGAAAAAACAAACAAAAGCTAACAAATGAAAGCTAACAAGAGAATTACCAAAAAAAGCGACCTAAAAAGAAGAGAAAAAGAAGAAAAAAGAAAAGAGAATAATACAAAATACAAAAAACAGATAACTAAAAAGTAGGAAAAAGAAGAAAGAAAAAATATTTTAAAAAAGAATAAATCCATTTTTCAGTATCTTTAGGCTCATTTGCTTATTTCCTTGACCTCCTCACACCTCCCTTTTTTGTATTCCCGTTTACAAAGTCTTTTCAGCAAATCCTTACCCTCTTTCATTTATCTTTACTCTGTATCTTAACCTATTATAACTATATATTTTCATCCATATAACTATCTATATTTACCTATTCTTATTAACCTTATTACCAAAACCACTTCTTTTCAGTCCAACATCATTTTAACATTCATTAATTTTACAGTATTTCTGCAGATAGTCTTTAAATTTCTTCCAATCTTCCTCCACCATTTCTTCTCCCTGGTCTCGGATTTTGCCAGTCATTTCTGCCAATTCCATATAGTCCATCACCTTCATCTGCCATTCTTCCAGAGTGGGTAAATCTTGTGTCTTCCTCAGCTGGCCATACTTAAACACATTTGAATTTCAGATTGCATCAGCTTGGGTAAAAAGCTGCAATGTGAAAAGGTGGAATCACAATTCATCAAGAAGTTCAGCTTTACTCCTTTGGGCAAGGACAGCCATTTCCCACTTCTGTGCTGTCAAGTTGTTTGGCAGATCAACTATCACTATTGTAAAGGGTTAGGGTAATGGTGCTTACTTTTTTACATGTTCTAGTTCTACTTGAATTGCCATTATCTATACTTTATGCATTTCACTCCCTCCTGACCTCGCTACTTATTATTCCTTCACTGTTCAGCATATATACCTGCAACCAAAAATTTCATTTTATGCCTCTGATGAAGTAATCTACTTTTGAAAACCCATGGAAGTTTTATTATGATTAAGCGGTAAATAAATGTTGCGACGTGGGTGGCACTGTGGGTTAAACCACAGAGCCTAGGACTTGCTGATCAGAGGGTCGGCAGTTCAAATCCCTGTGACGGTGTGAGCTCTCGTTGCTCGGTCCCTGCTCCTGCCAACCTAGCAGTTCGAAAGCACGTCAAAGTGCAAGTAGATCAATAGGTACCGCTCCGGCGGGAAGGTAAACGGCATTTCCATGTGCTGCTCTGGTTCACCAGAAGTGGCTTTGTCATGCTGGCCACATGACCCAGAAGCTGTATGCCGGCTCCCTTGGCTAATAAAGCGAGATGAGCGCCGCAACCCCAGAGTCAGTCACGACTGGACCTAATGGTCAGGGGTCCCTTTACCTTTACCTTTAAATGTTGCAAGATAAATAAAATAAGTGAATGCCAGTCCACAAAGGCCTATGCTGATTCAGAAGCTCTGCATTGTGACAATACATACATATTGAACATATGAAGTTAATTTCTACATTTGGGGCTGGAGTCCAACAGTCCTCAGCCCTGAGCAGCAAAGACAGCTGCAGGGAGGGTCACAGGATTCCCAGTCTAAACAGACAATGAATTGGCCAGTGGAGAAAATACACTGTCTATCTGATGGCCTCCGGATGTTTTGCATTGCAACTTCCATTGGCCCCAGAGAGCATAGCCAATGGCAAGGGATGGTGGAAGTTGTCGTTCATCATCATCAGGAGGGCACCAGCTTGGGTAAAGCTGGTATAGATATCATCAAGACATTCATAGCCCCAGCTAGCCAATGGATGGTATGAACAGAACCGTCCATATTGGGAAAGGAACTTGAGCTCCCATCTGGCAATGGCCTGTCCAGCCCAGCATCCTGGTTTCCTATTAGCCTACCAAATAAATGCCTCTGGGAAGCCCACAAACCAGATCTGATCACAAGGGAAATGAGCTGTCAGGAGCGGCATTTGCTACACCTCGAGTATAAACAGTCAAGAGTAATGTTTGCTTGAAATGGGCAAAGATCTGATTAAAATGTATAAAGGATGCTTGGCTACACATTTAATTTAGCTTTAATGAGGCCTTTAAGGTATTTTAATTCGAATCCAAATTATTATTTAAAGGAAGAGAAAACTGACAGGTTTGTCTCCCTGGGTGGCAAAGGTAGCCAGAGTCTATAAGTCTGCCTGGAAGCTTGAAGCAAAAACACAGGGAAGAAGTAACCACAATGGAAAAAACACCACCTCCTGCTACAGAAAGATTTGGTGGGACAGACTTTATTACTTTTGTGGGCCTCGGAGGTTGCTCCCCCCCAAGAGCCCTAAGGCTGCAAAAACTCTCTTAGGTGGTCTTGGAAAGGATGCATATTGCAGCAGTATCTTTATCAGGTCAGGCAAAATGTCGCCAAATAGTTTGCAAACTTTTGAGTTCTGCAGAACTCTTCGTTATGCAAGATGGTAAACAAAGCAAGTTGGGAGGGGAGAAATAACAAAAGGGGGGTAGAGTTACATGTTTGCATCTAGAACAAAGACAGAAAGTAGGTGGAGGCAGCTGACAGGATCATAAGGTCCTTTTAGGTGCTACGATCCAGGTTTGAGTTTGTATCAAGGCCTCCTGGGAAAAAGAAACACATAATAATAATAATAATAATAATAATAATAATAAAAATAATAATAAAAAATTTTATTTATATCCCGCCCTCCCCAGCCAAGCCGGGCTCAGGGCGGCTAACAACAATCAAATAAGCAATCAAATAATAACACATTCTAAAAATATTTCATTATAAAAATTAGTTAAAATCAAATTGATGGCAACCGATTAAACAAAATACTGTGCAGGTTGCCAGAGGAGGGAGTCAGGCTGCGCCCTGACCAAAGGCCTGGCGGAACAACTCTGTCTTGCAGGCCCTGCGGAAAGATGTCAGGACATGATGGCTGATCACTCATGTCTTAAAATATAAAAGCCAGTTAGTGATTATTATTTTTTCTATGTCTCCTCTCCTCCCAAAACAGCCCATGGCATCAGACATCAAAGTGGTGAGACAATACAATAAAAAATAAAAACATATATTTTTAAAACATATCTAAAACCACAAAAACCTGGTAAAACTTTTTTTTACCTAGTTGTTACCTACTGCAGTTCTGTTTCCATCCTTAGGAAAGGCATGTGTTCCTCACCCAAGACTTGCAGATCCATTTCTGTCCAACAAAACCTTTGCATATATGGATACCCATGTATTTCTGTTGGACATGCACTGGGCTTTGGAAAGGAGGTGTGAGGCTTTGACAGGGTCCTATATTCCTCCTTCCTCCTTCCCAAAGCCTGGTTAGTGCTTTTCCAGCTTTGGGAGAGAGGTGGGAGGGCTCTAGGACCCAGCCAGAGCCCTCATGCCTCCTTCCCAAAGCCATGCATCTCCTTACCAACCACTGGGAAGACAGCACAAGCACTGAAGGGGGCGTGGAGTGGAGTGGCTGCCCATTTTTCCCCTCACACAGGGCACAATAGTACCCCAACCTGCCACTGCAGAAGACTCCTCCAAACAGAGGAGGGAAGCTTTTTTCCAAACAGCAAAGCTCTCTCTGTGTGCTTCTTAGCTTGGAACAGTTATCTCAGTCAGGTATATGATGACACAGAGATCTTGGCACCCTTGCAAAATGGGACCAGCCAATGTGATGGCTTTGTCAAGAGAAAGTTCTCAAATGAACCTAAATTGTGCAGTGGCATGATAAACAGTGACAAACCATGGGAAAAATTTGCTTGGGGAGTTTTGTGTATTTTGCTGGCCCTAGCCCAAGCACCTGTTTTCCATGGCAGGGCTACAGACCTTGGAGAGGGAGACAATGAAGTGCATTGAGCTAAGAAATTGTGCCCTGCACCTCCATGATGCCTTCTCTTTCATTGTTTTTCTAGAGGATTAGACAAATGCATGGAGGATATGGCTATCAAAGGCTACAATGGCTGTGTTCTACCTCCGCTGCCAGAGGCAGTATAATTCTGAATACAAGTTGCAGGAAATTGCGATGGAGCAGAGTGCTCCTGTGCTCAAACCCCACTTGCAAGTTTCCAGCAGGAATCTGGCTGACCATTGTGAGGACAGGAGGCTGGACAAGATGGGCCATTGGCCTGAGCCATCAGACTCTCCTTATGTTCTTATACCATACATGTGTTTCCACCACCACTAAGAAACCACAGCTTAGGTGTCCCTGTGCATTGTTACGGCTAAAATCTGGGTGCGGGGTTACTCTGCCACCCAGCTCATCGGACTAAGTCCGTGGGTCCCTGCGGAAGAAAATGAGCTCAGCCGGACACAGGAGCAAACGGCAGAAGGTCCAAGTTTATTGCGCAACAGGTTCAAGGCGAGATTGAACCCAGAGAAAGGGGTGACATGAACTTTTGAAATTTCCCTCCATATCCCAGAATACAGTGCAAAATACATCCCAGTTACATCATGAATACATTAAGAAGAGGTTGGGTTACACAGATTAACATATGGAGGAGGGAGGGGTGAATATGCAGAGAGCTGGAGATATGCGCAGATAAGCACATCCTGAGAAGGCAATGGTCCATGTTTGCATAGTCTGTCACCTGGCATCGCCTGGAGGAAGGGTTTGGCAGAGTGATTGTGACTGGATTACTTGAGAGATTATGGAGGACAGGGGAGGGGTGATGGAGTCCTAGAGAAATTGAGCAAATATATTGTAGTGAAGAAGACATGCCCCCCCCCTTCCGTAACAGTCCCCCATTCGGAGATAGATTTGCATTAAAGTTCTGTAAGAACTTGCAAATCTTTTCTCCGCACCCTAAATCTCGGTGAATGGGATGTGTGGCTTTATGCAAACCTGAAAGGGACTTAGATATCATGCTGCTTTAAGGATATTTGCACAGAAATATAATGGTCTAACAGTGCACATAGTTAGGCATAGGATATCACGTAAATTAATATTTTGTTGCTCAGTTACTTGTGGTATTCTAGCACCTTGGAAGAAATATTTTCTCAATAGTGATCTATGCTTTACATTTAGGCAGGAAGGTCCACTAATGACTGCAAAGTGCAGTTTGCTCCCCCCCCCCCCCGCCATTTGTGTGTTCTCAGGTGTCAAGGCAGCTCTTCTGTGGTCTCACATCGGCATGGTGTCGCAGTAGTGGCAATCCCTGGTGAATCCACTTAGGGCTTTCATATTTATCATGTAGCCTGGCACCCACCACAGCTGGCACAGGTTTCGGACACGTCCTGAGAGAAATGTCTTTGCCTTGGCCAAAATCCATGGGATTTCTTATTATTATTACAGGCTCTGGTCTTGTAGTCCTGGGAAGTTGCTCACTTGCACTTTAAGGACCAAAAAGCTAATTGCAGCCTGGATACACTTGCCCAATTCAAACTGGGTCCAATTTGAATTTATGTGCCCATGGTTCTCAACTTTTCAAACCAATCTGTTAAAAGAAAACCATTCTTAAAAGGGCACTTTGTCCAAATAAGTCAATTTAACTCTATAAGGGATCATTCCTGCTAAACCAAAGCATATCCACCTTCATGTACCTGGTGTTTTATGGATCCAGAAGTTTGTCATTGGCAAAACGAGGTTTAACACATATTAAAATGGATAGGGAAAGTTGGCAGAGTGCCAGGTGGAACAATGTGGTTATAAATTGATCTAAACATTGGACTACACAATAGTGTGAGCTATTAGAAAGTATAAAATGCATGAGAATTCTCCATTGGTGTGTAAGCAATAAGACATTAAACATAAAAACAGTTACACACAATAAATTGCCCCCCATTGTGGAAATCACACTGTCAGACACATTTCAACATTCTTACATAATAACACATAAAACAAAATAATTAAATATCTGTTGCATATCTTGACACAATTGTGATCTTTTACGTATGTATCTTTTGAATCCTGGAGCAGAGGCTTGAGGTTCAAAAGTGGGAAAATGTCCTTGCAATTCAACTCCTCCCCCCTTTGTCAGGTCCACTCCCCCCCCCCCGGCAGTCTATATCCTTTGAAAGAGATAGCTGTGGGCACTTTGAAAACTCTGTTGTTGCTGGTCTTGTGATGGGTTGACTGAGTTGAGGGGTTGTTGCTGCTTTTCATCATTGCACATCTGTAGAAGTGATATCCTGTAAGGGGCAGGGTTTTGGGGCGACTTAAAAACACAGTTAGACAAGAAAGGGGCAAAAGGCAAAAGGATGTCCTCCAGTTTCCATGGGAAGCTGCAAATAATAACAATCTTAGTGGATTAAACATTTTATTCATTATCACATTTCCATATAATTACTGTTATTATCTGCTAAGTTTGTTTGCTTTCCTTCACTTAATTTTTGTTGTTGTTGTTCTTTTCATATTATAAAATAAAAAATTACTCCACATGTATAGAAAGAGAACTGTAAAAAATACAAAGGTTAAAAAATAAAAAGAAAGCAAAAAATTAGATTACCAGTTAGATGAAAATGGACTTGACACAAAGACATCAGATTCAGAAAATAACTATTATTAATAGTACAAAGATATTATCAAAACCACACATATTACTACTGGACTGAAAAAAAAATATGGAAAAGCAATGGGGAAAACTTAAAATTCACCTTGTGCTATCCAATAAAAGAACTTCATGAGACTGACTTTCAACATGTGATGAACATGTCCCCCAAAGTAAAACACAAACACACAAAATGAGCTATGAGGAACCTAAAATAAATAAATGCTAAGACACACAATTAATAAGTAACCTGAAGTAATCTGTTTTGGCATCCTAACATCCCAAATGAAAATAAAGGTGTTTCTTGATGTGACATCAGCTGTAATGTTAATAGCGGAATACTGGGAAATGAGTTAATACCAATAAAAATGAATGGCAATTTAAAGTTGTGCAGGTACCTTGCACTAGCCAAAATGACAGAATTAGTAAGAAATGCTCAGGCCAAAGGTAAACAAGTACCATTCCACAAACAATGTTTGGTTGTGCTTCGATTAACTTCATAGACATCATGGAGAAACTGATTAAATAAATGAAAACAGATTATTTGTAACTTAAAAAAATGTCAAAGGCACAAAGAGATAGAGGTCACTAATACAGCAGGGATTCAGACTTGTTTCACAGAACAGAAAGAAAGTTGCTGTTTGGCTTTAAGGGAAGAAGGAAGAAAAGAAATACAAATGCAATTACTTTTTATAGAGTATTTAAATCACTGTTTGCATCCCCTCATTATCATTTGTGCTGTGGGAGAAAAGAAAGGACACTCTGTTAAAAAGGAAAATTATTTCATGTGAGAGGTCTGTCAGGAAATGCTGTTCCTAAATGTATAGGCAATGTATAGGCATATACACACACACCAAAAAAAAAACCTGTTATAAAATTTAAATCCCATTGGGGGGGGGGAGAAACTACTCAAGAGAGGAACTCACAGTGGGAGTGCTTTGATATTTACCTGTGAAAAAATTTGGCATGTCCAGTACTTAACTCTTGTGGAAAAAAATTGGCATGTCCAGTACTTAACTCTTGTCTTAAGTAGCCCTTGGAGCAAAACACATTAAGGATGATTTCCCTCAATGGTTCCACGCTTTACATAAGGAAATTTGGAAAGGTTTCTCCCTGCAGCACACTGCTCTCCAAACCTTCTCTCTCCCCCCTCCTTTCTCTCTCTCTCTCTCTCTCTCTCTCTCTCTCTCTCTCTCTTTTTTTTTAAGCTGATCTAGCCTCTGTGCATGTGCAGAGTTCATGTCTCAGAAACCTTTTATACCATTGAAAATGTTGCATCTTTTGGCTCAATTTGAATAAGGAAGGGAAAGGTAAGGGGTAGATTTTAAAAGTAGAGTTAGATTTTAAAACACAAAAAAGAGAAACTCAGTAATTCAAGTACAGTATTCACCTTCCTTTATGTACAGGAAAGGGCTATCATTATTGGTCATTTTATCTGGTCATTCGCGGAACAATCAACCGCTCTCTTATTTATGATTAAAAATGGCCAGTCATTGGTCAAGGCTAATTCTACTTGATTATATGAATTTCTATGTGCTTAAACTTTGAGTAGACTTTTAAGTCTGATTTTTGTAAATAATAGACAAAAAGATAAACACTGTAATCACTTAAATGCCTGATATCACCAGTTCTGCTTCGAACATCATGGCTTCACCTCATACCTTTAAAAAACAAAGAGCAAATCTGGGCTGAATTACAACACATCACCTCACAGCCACAAATTGGGAGAGTTGAAAGGGACCCTGGGGTCATCTAGTCCAACCCTAAAATACAGGGTTCATAGCAAGATTTGTACTACCAGAGAGGCATACACATTTAAGTACAGATTTACAGCTGGGAAAGTAAACATCTATGCTCATATCATGTACTAAGGAAGAGGAAAATAAAAGTACATAACTTTACACAGAACCCTTTTTGCAGATCTTGAGATAGTTTGAGTGAGTTTGAAATGATATTTAAGGAAGAAGTGAACAGTTTTCGTAAGATAGGGAGAGGATCTCTTATAAAGCACAGTTAAAGCAGCCCTAGATTTGATTTTTTAAAGGGAATACACAAGTGTTGCCCCCTCCCCTCTTTGCAGTTTCCTTTAAAGGAAGCTTACTCGGGAGTAAATTTACCTGGCACAGAAGTAAGAAGGGAGAAAACAACTGAAAGAGGCAGAGTGAAACAAGGGGGAGGGGGGGCATTTTCTAACAAAAGAGGCCATGAAGTTTTATAGAGACTGATATCAGGAGCCTTACAATAACTCTTCTGTCCAACCAAATCAAAGTTAAAACTGGACTCAAATATTTTTCTTAGAATGAACACCATACTTTTATAGGCATACGCTTAATGAAATGCATACACTGCATTTTAGCTTGAGAGAGCAGTTGTGCTCAACTAGGCTTTTGCAGCAGAAACATTAGGTTAAAAGCACCTTCCAAAATAAGACTGTAGACTCACAATCTCAAAAGTTGGGGCAAAGCAAGAGGTGGGGTAAACATTTGCACACTTCATTCTCATCTTCTCTTATTTAGGACTGCTAAGATCCAGCATGGCTTCCTTAGATTTAAATTTTGAAGCAAGCTTGCAGTTTAAACTATGCACACTTAAGAAAGGCAGTCTCCCAGAGACAGAAGGAACAGACAACACACATAACAGACAACATGTAAACATGTAAACATATATATTCTCATCCTTTAGTTGGTTATTGCAAGGAGTTGGGCCACTACCTTTGGCTTCATTAAGTGAAATTAGTAGGAAGGTCCCACATGGTTTTATGAGCCTCCTTGCCTCTTCAAACACACCACCAGTTAATCAAACTGGTAGGGCTCACAACGCTTGGTTGACTGGGTACCCCTTTATAGATGCATGCGTTGCTGTTGTTGCTTTTTTTTTTTTTTTTTTGCTTTTTCCTTTTTTTTGGGGGGGTGTGTCTGGGATAGAGAAGGGGGAAAGAGAGGGGCTGATTAGGATTGGTATGTCTAGGGGTTTGGTATGCTTAGTACAGGGACATATAGTAAAGAGGAGAAGGGGCTTCTAGTTGCCTGGCAACTTCCTTAGTGGGTTTTAGAGAGCTCTAGCTATCCGGTTCCTTGCATTCCATTTCCTATTTCCTTATTTCCTTATTTCCTTATTTCCTTATTTCCTATAACCTGGGGTCTCTTTCCACTCTGCCGGTCCTGCCCAATTCCTCATGGGCTATCCCTCCTGGCAACCTCCTACCTATCGTCACATCTCAGGAAAAGGGGCCCTACTGGACGCCCGCGCCATGCGGTGCCAGATCGGGTGGTCCCTGGATAGAATTTCGAACTGAAAATCCCCCTTGCTTTTGGAAGCGGGCTCACGCACGGTTACGTGGCACCGACCAGTGCGGCTGGGATTGGGATAGAAAGCCAGACCCCTTCCTGCCCCCTCTGTAAGGGCGCTCGGGAAGTTCGGAAAGAGAGCTCCAACCCCTTGCTTTCAACTGGGATGCCCGTTGCGGAAAGTCGGCTGTCTTTCCAAGCCGGGTCTCACCGTCTTACTTTCGGACTCCCAATTGGTGCGGCTGGCTGGAGATTTTAAGGAAAAGAGATAGAGCTCAGAACCCCCCTTTCGGGTTGAGCAGCGGTCCACAGTCTCTCTCACTAACTGGACCAAGAGGAAGGCAAGAAGGAGCGATAGAGAGGAGGGCAGAGAATTCAGTTGCCAGGAGACTTCCACCCCCTTCCCACCAGTGCACTGGATTTTCCTTTTTCCTTATACTCACGCGTCTTCTATGATGATCCCGGGATCGATGAATAAGCCGGCTGGATCCCTCTTTTGCTCCCCGGCTGAACTCCTAGGGCTTTCGATTACCGCCCAGAAGATGGCTGGGGGTCCAAAAGGATCTTCCCAGGCAAAATGGCCTGGAGCCGGCTGAAGATTTCGGGGCCCCCAGTCAGCAGCTCGGGAGAACCGCAAGCCCCACGTTGGGCAGCCAACTGTTACGGCTAAAATCTGGGTGCGGGGTTACTCTGCCACCCAGCTCATCGGACTAAGTCCGTGGGTCCCTGCGGAAGAAAATGAGCTCAGCCGGACACAGGAGCAAACGGCAGAAGGTCCAAGTTTATTGCGCAACAGGTTCAAGGCGAGATTGAACCCAGAGAAAGGGGTGACATGAACTTTTGAAATTTCCCTCCATATCCCAGAATACAGTGCAAAATACATCCCAGTTACATCATGAATACATTAAGAAGAGGTTGGGTTACACAGATTAACATATGGAGGAGGGAGGGGTGAATATGCAGAGAGCTGGAGATATGCGCAGATAAGCACATCCTGAGAAGGCAATGGTCCATGTTTGCATAGTCTGTCACCTGGCATCGCCTGGAGGAAGGGTTTGGCAGAGTGATTGTGACTGGATTACTTGAGAGATTATGGAGGACAGGGGAGGGGTGATGGAGTCCTAGAGAAATTGAGCAAATATATTGTAGTGAAGAAGACATGCCCCCCCCCTTCCGTAACAGCATGTTGAGCCTGAATGTCTTCTTCTTTAGAAATAAAATACCCATGGAAATGCCTTTGGTCTCCACTGAATATTTGTGTCAGGTTGTGTGTGGGTGGGTGTTTGAAGACAAAGGAAGCATAGTGGGCTTTATCTGAATTTCCCCCCGCATCCCCTCTCACCTCCCATCCCTGATTCCCTGGTGGTGTGCAAAAGACTTGGTCTGAGCCTTGAATGGCAGCAGCAGCTGCTGAATCCACCCACACTGACTGCCCTCCCTCAGCCACTGGTGGGTGTGGGAGGAAGACGCCCCAGGTTGTCTCCACAGGGGATGCTGTGGAGGAGAGCAAGCGAGCAGCTGAAAGCTTTCCACAGCTGTTTGGAGAACTGCAGAAGTCACTCCTGAGGCTGCATAGAAACAGCTTGCTGGTAAATAATAAAATAAGATCAAGATTCCCCCAACGGTAGGAAAGGAGGGCCCTTAGGATACCTTTTTCTTAAAAAGTCACAGTATGTGTTTTTCTCATAACATCCCAACCATTTTCCAGTGTGATATATTGCTGTGCTGAATTTTTATGGGTTTGCTGTTTGATGCAGAAGTTGTTTTGTAAAGCAGGTCTAAAAAGGGTCCTCCGAAAGTCTCCCTTTCCATTTTTTTCATGCAATGTTTTCCTGCCTGTGCACAGCCATTGCTCCCCTGACCTGCTGCTGATACTCAATGCTGTTTCTGAAGGCACTAATTGAAGGGCTTCTTCACCGCACGATCCCAGCCAATCAGGAATCACATAGCATACTTGCCAATGGCAGGGCACCATGTTGCCAGTTGCCAGGTCGTGTGAGAATGCCACCAGGGACAAATGAAGCTGAACATTGGAAAATTCAGGACAGACAAAAGGAAGGACTTCTTCATGCAGTGCATCGAATTTGATAACACAAGAGGTAGTAATGGTCATTGATCTAGATGGCTTTAAGGGGGTTTAGGCAAATCCACAGAAGATAAGGCATAAGAAGACAAGGAGAGCCTGATGTATCAAGCCAATGGCTCATCTTATTCTCACAGTGGCCAACCAGATGCCTGTTGGAAACATGTAAGCAGAACCTGAGCCCAAGAGCACTTTCATCTCATGCAGATTCCAGCAAGTGTGACCAAATGTTCTCAGCTAGACTATTGCACATGCTCTGACTCAGATAAAGGAGCTCCATCCAAGTTCCCTGGCAATGGGGATGTATTCATTCTCTCTCCTCGCACCTTGGCATCCACCCCGTTCACAAAAGGGTGTCAAAATAAATGATCTCCCATTGCAATGGTAGTAACTGGTCGCTTCTGTGACCTGCTTAGGAAAGTAGGCAAAGTCTACAGTACATGAACACAGGACTTATTTCTGAGTAAATATACAGACATTGTTCGCGCTGTGATTCATTCCTCTTGAGCTTCTCAGTTGGTGATTTCAAGGGGAAGGCGAATCCTTGGACGTATTTTCTGCCCCTCTGCTTTAAATTCCTAGTTTAACTGATGCCAGATTCTCAGAGCAGGTGATGATGATTTAAATCAAATATATGTAAGATTGAGTGGCAATGATGACAGCAGTTTAAAAAGGACGGAAAGGTAGAGTGCAAATGTAAAAATCAATTCCTAAGTGGAAAAATATGAGAGTATGAAGATTAGCTGGATAGTTTCCAAGGAAAGAAGTTTCCTTCTAAGAACAAGATCCAATTAACACCCAGGGGGAAATGTTATGCAATGACTCCTCCCATTGGGGTTTTTCAGACCAGGAACTGCAAGCAGCTGGGGAGGCTGTGGGGGCACTGGAGAAATGTTGGAAATACATGCAACACCCTTGGCTACCTTACAGTGATAAAGTAAATGAAATCCTTGTTGTTGTTTAGTCATTTAGTCGTGTCCGACTCTTCGTGACCCCATGGACCAAAGCACGCCAGGCACTTCTGTCCTCCACTGCCTCCCGCAGTTTGATCAAACTCATGCTGGTAGCTTCAAGAACACCATCCAACCACTGCCTTGCCGTGGCGAAGGGGCTTGAATAACTCAGAGAAGCTATGAACTATGCCGAGCAGGGCACCCAAGATGAACAGGTCATAGTGGAGAGTTTTGACCAAACGTGATCCACCTGGAGGAGGAACCGGCAAGCCACTCCAGTATCCCTGCCAAGAAAACTCCATGGACAAAGACAACAGGCATATAAAAATGAAATCCTGCTGCCCACCAAAATGCTGGGTATAAGTAACCTTGCTTGTCTCCAGTCACCAGAGGACAAGGTTGAGACAAACAGATAGCTGGGGAAAATATACTTCCTGGTGTCTCATAAAACCTCCAGGCTCCACCCCTTCCTCTTGTGTGCACTTTCTCTCTCTCCCTCCTACATGAAGCAACCATGAGAAACTAGCTACATCATAGGAGCAAAGTCCTTGGGGCCGAGGTCCCTTGAGCCCCCACCCCAATAATATATTTGAGGGGGATGGGCCTCCCCAAAATTGATGGGCACCTCCATTCAAATGGTGTGGGTGTGCCTCATCATGTGATTGGTTATACAGGGTGGGGCTTACCTCTCTCCCCTCCCCCCATTTTCCCCCCAGCTTGGTACCCCTGAGCACCATCATGTAGGCTCAGTAATACCTTTGGGCTCACGTGTTTTATTTACTCTTTTTAAGCAATGCTGGTGACGTGTGAATGAGACACAATGGGTGCTGGAGGGGGTGGGTAGATCAAGCTTCTGGGCCAGGAGACAAAATTCTCAAGAAATTCCAGTGAGGCAGAAGAACGGAAGACTCTTTCATTGGGGGTGGGGGTTTCCTCCCTAGCAAGAAACTTCCCAGTACTTCCCAGCATCTGGAAATGCCTTTATGCTCAGGCAAGGACAGCGGCGGGACTGGGGGGGGGGCGGCTACAGTCAGGAATTTCTCCACCTGCTCTCTCTCTCCGCCCCAGCTTCCTCGCTGCTCTTGCCAGAGGCCTGCGTTTCATCTGGCTCCAGCATCAATTCCGAGTCAAAGGAGCTTTAGCGGCATTTCAGGCTTGTTTTAGAAGCAACTTAGTAGGAAAAAGATGTTAACAGTGAGGTCGGGCAAGGTCAGGTAAGCAGAGTGGTTCATGCGTTGCTATGGAGTTTGTTGAATTAGACTTGGAACAAGGAGAAGCTGGTTAAATGAGCTGACCCCGGCTACCTGGGCTCTGCCCTCTCTGACAAAGGGAGACGCGGGGAAACTCTAATGTGGCCATACGCGGGCTTTCCTCCGTTTTCCTCCCCGAAAAAGATTGGACTCTTCTTCTCTCCCCGCAGCCGTTCCCCCTTTCCTTCCTCTTGCCTGCGGCGAGAAGAGAGGACAGAGCTGTCCGCGGTGCTGAAAAGCGCTCTGAGGCAGAACATGATTTCTCAGTTCTTTTGCTAACCGGCTGGTTCAGAGCCCCTCCGCTTTCTGCCTTGTGATCCTTTATGCACAGCCGGAGAGAGGCCCTCCGGATCCAGAGCGCTCTGCCGGAAAAGCTGGATCCCCAGTCGGGCTGAAATTATACCGCTGTTTAAAGCAGCCATGGGGCTCGTCCCTCGGCGACTCCCCCTCCCTCTCCCCGCGGGCTTTCATATCTCTCCGCGTGTGGGGACTGGGGAGGGGGCAGGGGGCTAAGTTTTCCCTCTTTGTGTCGTTTTCGCCACTCCTGCAGCTCAGTGTCCCACTGAGACTGCAGCCAAAAGCAGGGAACGCACCAATTGCTTCATGTGCTGTTCTTTCCGCCGCTGTTTCAAGGGATCCCTTTGCGCTCCTCCATCACTTATTTATGGAGCCATCTATTTACTGGGAGCTCGGATGCCTTCCTTATTCCTTCAGAATAAGGCAGCAGATAACTCTTTGCCAACTGCTAACTTTAAAAGGATAGCGGGCGGGGTGTGCGTGTGAGCAAAGGGCTTTACTGCACCACATCGTCTCAGCACCCATCTATTGGAGAGATGCTCCTTTGAGCTCCTGAGCTGGAAAGATAAAAACTGGTGGGTCCCCACTCTTTTCTACCATGAAGTTTGAGCTGCCTTCCCCAAGGGAGCATTTCATCAGGCAAAGCAGGGAAAGTGCTTCCAGCTCATACCACCTGCCCACAGGTGACAGCAGAGCCTCTTCTCTTTCAGCACTGGCTCATTACACATGAAGCTTTGCGCCTCCATCATTTTGCTGCTTCTCCCACACACTTTATATATCATATCTGCCAAGGACAGAAGTGGGAGGTTCCCTGGCTGGATCTCCAGCCCCACAGCACCATCTGGAGGAAGAGAGAGACCTTCTGACCTTTTGCACATCTTAACAACAACAACAATCTTTATTACGATCCAGAGACCCAACAAATCGTTACAAAGCAATACACAATTCATACAGCCTATCTCCAGGTTAAACAAGCATTTTGCTTAGAATATGGGGATCACTGGTTCTTGCAACTACTGATAAAAGCTTTGCCACTGCTAATGTTCCAGCATTTGTCCTGTCTTCCAATAGGAACCTGACATAGTGAGCCTCTGATTTTCCTGGGAAAGGTACCAGGAAGGGTAGTATCAGTTCAGCCCTGGCTTGCTCATATTTTGCACAGTGCAACAAAATATGTTTTATGGAATCGATGTCTTGAGCACACGAGCAAAGTCTGTCCTGGTAGGGAACTCCTCTCAATCTGCCATCCAACACTGCAGAAGGAAAGACGTTTAGTCTGGCTTTGGTGAAAAGCCTTCGATAGTTTGGTACTGTCAGGTTTTTAATGTAAGATGTTAACTTAAAGACATGCCCATATTGTACCCCTACTGCCAGCGGACTACAGACTGCCTGTGATTGAGATTGCAAGTCACTGCATATCTTAACTGTTTTCAAAACAAAGAACTAAAAAAAAGCCTCATCTAGTCAAAGATCCAGCTCCCCACAGTGGCCGACCAGAAGGAAGGAGGTCCACGTCAGTGACCAAGCATGTCAAAGTTCCCAGATTCAATCCCTAAGAGGATCTCCAGGTAGGTTTGGGGAAAACTCCTGCCTGAGATGCTGCAGAGCTGCTGCAAGTCAGAGTAGAGAATACTGAACTAGCTGGACCAATGGTTTGACTTAGGGAAAGGCAGCTTCCCATGAAAGCTTACAATCCAGATGTAGTTGCAGCAGCTCCCCTAAGCTGTTTTTCTCCAGAATCTGGTCTTCAGAGGACACTGCAGGTGGAGGTCTGACACTATTATTTTCAGTATTACTATCAATACCAGTGTTTTAAATGTACACCTGGCCCTTACCAGGTGTGGGCCCTTGCCCAGGGTGGCAAACATGCAAGCAGATATTCTCACATTTCTGGCTTAGTGATGAGATGAAGAGGGAAGAGAAGAAAAAGAGTAAAGGACAAAGAAGAAGTGCCCAGCAAGGTGAGAAGATTATGTGTGACTTTGCCCTCCCCCTGTCAGGGTGCAGTGGGAGGGGCTCTGAGTTCCCTCTAGCAAACTTGCAGGAAAACTCTGTGAGCTTCAGTTCCCATCATGGGCCTATCTAGCAAACATGCATTATTGGCCTGACTGCATTGTAAATATCCCACACCTGGAGGGTCTTCTTGTCCAACCGCCTGCAAGGCAGGAATTTTTCACCCAAAGTGAGGCCAGAACCCATAACCCTGAGATTTAGAGTCCTATGCTCTACCGACTGAGCTATCCAGTTGTACACTCCAGAGGAGGTGAGCACAGGCATTTGCATAAGAACAGGCCAGCAGGGGTAAGACTAGCTGAGGCACAGAGTGGTAAGTACTGCACATCAAGTGCTTGATTCAGTGGGTTTTGAGAGAGGAGAGGAGAATGAAATACTGAAGTTCAGTGTTGAGGGCAAGGTCCCTGTGGATACTGAATAGAGGCAGTAGCTACAATGGGCTTGCAGCTGTTGTTATGAATCAGACAGGCTGCCTCTCTCCTCCATCTCCTTTCCTGCGGGTTTGTTTAAGTGCACCGCATCTCTGCCAATCATAGGAAGCCTCTGCGTCCCTGAACTTTTAGCAATCACCCCATGTGCCTGCTGGCAGTTACCCAGTTCTGATGGAAAATACAAGTGCAGTCTAAGCAGTGGAGGCTGTAAAGAAGTCAGCAGTTCCCTGGCATAAGCTAGGGTGGACTGGAGGTTGTAAAAGGGACCCTGAGGGAGTTCTGCTCCCCTGTCTGCTGTTCTTGCAGAGTGAAAAGGAAGCTGGATCCAACCCAACTCCCTAGCCAGCCAGTCCCAGGCTGAAGATGGGACAGACAGCCCCACACTCTGCATTTGCCCTTTGGTGGCTGGAAGGGGAAGCAATATGAAAAGTGTTGCACCAATCCAAAAATAGGTTGAAATTTGCACCACTGAAAATTGTATTAAGAACATGTTGGTTGTTTTTTGTTTAAATCTTGATGAACTACAATAAATAGGCTAAGCTGAATACAGAGTTTAATGTCTTGCTTTTCTCCCACTTTCTTTTTCACCCTGGAGAAGCCCCTAAATTCTCTAACAGGGGTCTGGAACTTTTTGTTGGTTTTGTTGACAGCTGTATTCTGTTGGAGCTAATCGGCTGTTGTTGTGCTTTTTTTAAAAAAAAAAAGCAGCAGACCAATACAGCTACTGATCAGGAAAGCAAGTGCAAATAATTCATTTCTGTCTTTAGTGTATTATACAGGACACACATATATGACAGAAGCCTGCCCATTGTTCTCAGAAGCTTATGAAAAGCTTGTCCTATCGTTCAACATCCAAAAAACCAAAGTGCTGCACCAACAAGCACAAAACAACCCCTCTGCAGCACTACAAATCCAACTCAATGGTGTAACATTGGAAAGTGTCGATCACTTCTCCTACCTGAGCAGTTATCTTTCCATAAGGGCCAACATTGATGCCAAAATCAAGCATTGCCTGAGCATTGCCTGAGAGCCAGTGTGGTGTAGTGGTTAAGAGCGGTAGACTCGTAATCTGGGGAACCGGGTTCGCGTCTCCGCTCCTCCATATGCAGCTGCTGGGTGACCTTGGGCTAGTCACACTTTTTGAAGTCTATCAGCCCCACTCACCTCACAGAGTGTTTGTTGTGGGGGAGAAAGGGAAAGGAGAATGTTAGCCGCTTTGAGACTCCTTCGGGTAGTGATAAAGCGGAATATCAAATCCAAACTACTACTCCTCCTCCTCCTCCTCCTCTTCTTCTTCTTCTTCTTCTTCTTCTTCTTCTTCTTCTTCTTCTTCTTCTTCTCTGCAAATGCAGCTTTCTCCCAATTGAAGTGCAGAGTGATTGAGGACCAGGACATTTACAGGGAAACCAAAATGCTTGTTTACAAAGCTATTGTACTACCATGCTTGTGAAACATGGACCACTTATAAACACCATCTCCAACTTCTTGAAAGATTCCATGAAAGGTGTCACCAAAATTTTTTACACATCTCTTGAGAAGACAGGCAAACTAATGCCAATGTACTGGAAGAAGCAAAGATCACCAGTGTCAAAGCAATGATTCTTCAACAGCAACTTTGCTGGACTGCTCATGTTGAACGGATGCCTGATTATCATCTTCCAAAGCAACTACTCTATTCTGAACTTAAAAATGGTAAGTGTAATGCTGGTGGTCAACAAAAGAGGTTTAAAGACTCTCTCAAGGCAAATCTAAAAAAAAGTAATATAAACACCGACAACTGGGAAACACTGGCAAGCGCTCCAATTAGAGAACAGCCTTTATCAAAGGTGTCATGGACTTTGAAGACGCTCAAACTCAGGACAAAAGGGAGAAACAAGCTAAGAGGAAGGCACATTTGGCAAACCCTCACCATGATCAACTCCTGCCCTGAAACCTATGTCCCCACTGTGGAAGGACGTGTGGATCCAGAATTGGCCTCCACAGTCACTTACAGACTCACTGTTAAGACTGTGTTCATGGAAGACAATCTTACTTGGCTACAAATGATTGCCAAAGAAGAAGACTCTATCTGTTGAATATATACAAAAGAAACTACCTAAAATCAAAACTTTAGGAATTTAGCAAACAAATCTAAGCTAGAATTTGGACGTCAAATTCCTTGCAGTTCCCAAGTGTATGTGGGAACAGGCAATATGGTTTCCCTTGGAGGAAGACTGAAGGGATGCTCTGATACCTGAGGTAGACACACCTAAGCATGTAACAATATAAAAACTATATTACCAACAATATCAGAGCTATATTGCTTAGAAGTTCATTTAAGGAACATTGATTACTCTTCCTGCTCCCATCAGCAGAATGGGGTCGAGAATTGTGGCCCACCTTACAGAGCTGCTGTAAAGATTGCTGAAACAATGTACACAAATCACTTTGAAGGTCCTCTAGTGCTATATGTGACAGCTTATTGTTGGTGGTGTGCCTTTTTATTCCACTGTTTGTAAAACAAAGTTTGTGAAACAATGACGTCCCTGAAATTATAGGGAGGGAAGAGAGACAAAAGACCTCACCATACGCTTCTGGCAGACTCGGAAGGGGGAAAAAACCAGAAACGGCTAAAAAAAGCTACTGCTGTGCATATTAAAGAATGACATTATCAAGTGGAACAGACAAGACATGTATATAATGCATAAGCAGCATTTGCTCCTTCTCCAAACACCTCATAGATCACCCGAATGTTGGCTTCTAAGAAGAGCAGGAAGAGGAATGGGCGAGAGCATCAGCAGAGACAGCTCTGTCACCCAGGAGAAGCAAAGGGATTCCTTATCAAAGGCTGAGATCTGGGTGGACCTTGGCAGTGGCAAGTCGCTGAGGGATTGTATGGAAGAAGAAGCAGGAAAGGCACTTGATGAACACTGAGGGCAAGGCATCATTTATGCTAAATAAAGCCCCGCTCCAGCTATATTGGAAAGCTGGACTTCGATGTTTCTGCAACTTTTTCTCTTTCTTTCTTTCTTTCTTTCTTTCTTTCTTTCTTTCTTTCTTTCTTTCTTTCTTTCCTGGAAGACCTAAAGCACTATGGAGCAAAAGGGAGGATCTGTGCTCCTGTTTCAGAACTGGACAAAGATAATGAATAAATACTGAGGGCTGCAGGGAAAGCCTCTGTTTTGGATTTTGGCATCTGGGCAGGGGGAAACTGGAGATACTCACTCGAGACAATTATTGTAATGTGTCCCATGCGGGGCTGCATTTGAAAAATTGCCAGAATGCTACAGCTGAAAGATAATGCAGTCACCAGGCTGTTGAGTGGAGTGGGCTGCAGGGAACATATGGTGCTACTTTTGATAATACAAATTAGCATTGGCTTGCAGTTGGCTTCTAGCTCTGATCCTAAATGCTGGGATTGGCCTATGAAACACTGGGTGGCTTAGGCTTAGCATCTCTGAAGGACCACCTCCTTAGGCCATTGCCATGATCATGGGCAGGTGCCCATAGGTCCCTGTCTCCCAAATCAGCTTAGCAGAGGAAAACAGGGAGTGATCCCCATGAGCCATGTATAAGGGTCATGTGGAAGGACTCTTTAGTGCCAGCAGTTTGTGCCACTGTTATCATCCTAATCTGATGTTAAAGGAAGGGTCATAGTCCAATGGAAGAGCACTTTCTCTGCATGAAAAAAGTCCCAGGTTCAATCCCCAGCATCTCCAGTTAGTGCTAGGAAAGACTCCTGCATGGAATTATTATTATTATTATTATTATTATTATTATTATTATTATTATTATTATTATTATATTTTATTTTAATGCTGCCCATCTGACTGCGTTGCCATCTCAGCGGCTCCCAGTAAAATATTTAAAACACAATAAAACATCAACCATTAAAAACTTCCCTGTACAGAGTTGCCTTCATATGTCTTCTAAAAGTCATACACTGTTTGACATTGGATGGGAGGGTTCCTCATTGGGGGGGGGGGCGTGCCACTACCGAGAAGGTCCTCTGCCTGGTTCCCTGCAACTTCACATCTCACAGTGAGGCCCTTGGATCTGGACCTCAGGTGGAGACGCTCCCTCAGGTATACTGGGCCGCGGCTGTTTAGGGCTTTAAAGGTCAGCACCAACACTTTGAATTGTGCTTTGAAATGTACTGGGAGCTAGTGTAGATCCTTTAGGACCAGTGCTATATGGTCCTGGCGGCCATGTCTGGTCACCGGTCTAGCTGCCACATCCTAGATTAGTTGTAGTTTGAAAGGTAGCTCCACAGAGAATACATTGCAGTGGTCCAAGCAAGAGATAACCAGAGCATGCACCACTCTGGTGAGGCAGAGCACAGGCAGGCAGGCAGGATCTCAGCCGTCATACCAGATGGAGCTGGTAAACAGCTGCTCTCCACACAAAATTAACCTATGCTTCCATGAACAGCTGTGAGTGTAAAACGACTCCCAGGCTCTGCACAGTTATCACATTCTGGACCAGGGAGTCTCCCACCCCTGCTCACCCCCTGTCCCTCAGAAGCAGTACTTCTGATTTGTCAGGATTCAACCTCAATCCATTAACCACCATCCATCCTGCAACTGCCTTCAGAATCCTGCAGAGTCACTGCCAGTCACTTGCTGACAATACCGGGCCAGATGGGCTCCTGTGGTCTGACTTGGGAAAAGGCAACTTCCTATTTATTTTTGAGAGACAGCCACCTTGGGAATGGTTTACAGTGGGAAACAAACTGGCGGCGATGGTGCCATCTGGAGGGCATCAAGGAATACGGTTCACATTTATTTTTGCAGGGCAACATTGTGCAAACTGCAGGAGGGGGTCACAACTGAATGGCCTAAGTAAGAAAACCCTGCTTATTTGCAGCATAGTAGGGATTAGAGTAAACAAATTAATCCCTTAATATCTGCAGCAGCAAAGTTTAAAGGAAAAGTCTGCAGAAGTGAATCACCAGCCTTTCAGCATCTCCCACCTAGAACGTGTCATTGCTACTTCAAGTTGCTGCTTGTTAATATGCTAAGACAACCACAGCGCTGACCTCCCCCCACATGATACCAGGGGCCTAAGGGTTCTTCATAAATCTGCTGAAAGAATGACCTTCAGCCGGCAAGGAAGGGCCATTTAAAAAACCTCATAAGTGAGCGGCAGGTTCATTGGCTTGCTCAATTAGCATATTAAAAAGGAATTATTGCTACAAACAGGAAATCTAAATGAGTGCCTGTTGAAGCCAGGGATAACACTTCAGATTAAAGGTGCAGAGCTGTGATTAACATGTGCTATGTAAACCATTTATTGTTCATAAACAAGGTGAGACGTATTTTCACTTATGATAAGCAGTGGGGGCACCCTTAATGGAGCCACTTAGAGACACCAGGAAAGGATTAAAATAAAGAGAAGAGGGAGGAGAGAATTGCACATGCTTGAAGCACATGTCAGAGGTTTGCTCAGCCCGTAACTCATTAAAGCACAGGACTCACACCAGGCTGAGCAGCCAGCACAGAGTCACCTTCACTCTTTGGAGTTGTTGCCGAGAAAGCCAGCCCTGCAATGCATGGCATTAAAGTCCACTATTATCTCAGGGCAGATTTGGGGCTTGATTTATTTGTTCATACCACTGATTCAGTTTGCTGGCAAAAGAGACATCTGAGGCGGCACAAAACAAGATTAGGCTTTGAATCCAGATTTGATCCTGATTTCATCTGGTGCCCATCTGTGCCTTGTTAATCAGAAAACAAATTAGCAAAGCTGCTCCAAAATGTTTACTTGAGAGGGGAATTCAAAGCAGCAAAACTACCGACCGCTCCCCATCTTTTCTATGACATCGTGAAATTGCTTGTTTTCGTGATGGAATCAAGCTGGCTGACCATCTCTTAATATCAGCAAGGATTTATTTTTTGTTCATTTAGGGCTCTGTTTGACTAAGTTTTATTCAGAGCAGACCAAATGAAATCAATGGACCTATGTTAATCATGCCCATTAATTTCAATTCAGCTATGACTAACATTTGATGCAACACACTAATAATTACACCATGATTCTCCATAATAATTTAGAGCATTACATAAACATACGAAAGGTAGATTTTATCCAGTTGCCTAAGGAGTGCATCTCCCCACGTCAGCGCTCCCCTCACTTTAAATGCATAGTCCAAATTATGCATTATTCTACTGGATGACTTTAATGTATGTCTCAGCAATGATGAGATGGATTTGCTGCAATTAATTGACTAGAAAATGAAGAAGATCTAGTTTTGAAACTTATAAATGTTCTCATGGTATTATCCATATGCTAGAAATCAGTTGATGCATTAAAAGCTCTACATTACTCCTGATGGCCACAATTCACAGTGAGTGCATGGAATAATCCCCTGCAACTGAAGTGAATGGAGCAGACCATGCTTTCCAGGAGAGAAACATGCCCATCCACCCCCTTGTACTTCTACCTAGATCAGGACAGTTGACATGGAGCAATCTATGTACTAACTATGCAGTATAGAGAGTAAAGTGAGGGTCATAAGACTGTTTTGGAGTCTCTGTTGCCTATTCTAAGGCAATCATTCTGAAGTCTTCCATCTGAGCAGGAGATGTACTTCAGAGCCAGAATGCAAAACCCGTTGCATCAATATTGAAATAACGGAATGTGAATTCCAAAACGTGGAAATAAAAAATGTAGAACTTCTCAACCACAAAAGAAGACAAGGCAACATTTGCTGCAAAGTTCAACTCCTCTGCTGTGTAATTCAAATGTGAATTTCATAAAATTTCACTCATGCAGAAGAACTTGCTTTGCACATTTTATTCTGCCCCCAAGCGATCCCTTGGTTATTCCACATATCTGTACACCCGCAGAGGCTTTTCTGGTCCCCCCCCCCTTTTAGAGCGAGGGATTCCCTCCAACTTTACATGTCTGTAAGGCTCCACCTTCCTGGTGAACCTTATTTGTACAACCTCTGCATCTCACCTTCAAAATAGATTTGTCAGTCGGCTCAACAGCTGTGACAGCACCAAAGCTAAGTCCTTGGATTTAGGAGAGGAGGAAAACAGCTGAGGGCAAAAGCTGGCAAGTCAGCTTAAAGCTGTGATTCTCGACTCCCTCCCTCCCTCCCAAGTGGTGTTTTCACAGGAGGAAGCAGGTGGGGGAGAAGAGTGAGGCTGAGAGAAAGAACCTGCTGGTGTTGTGAAGCACACCCAATTCACCAGGAGCTTGCTTAGCTCACTTGATTGAGTCATCTAGAAACATTTGCTTCTCCTTGGGTACCACTCTCTCTGCTTGGGATATGTGAGAAATGAAGCGGATCAAACCTTTGGAGGTTGATGTAATGGTCCCAGCTCCAGGCTCAGATTCAGAGTCAGAGGGTGAGCCAGATGAGCTTGAGGCTGCCATGTTGCTGGCTGAAGAGGTAGACTGGGTTCAGGGATGAATCTACACACAGGGGGGGAAATGCTATAAATAAGTCAGAAATTAAATCGTTATAACAAAAGGAAAAAACTGCTATGGAAAATCAGATAGAAACTTTTTTTTTGCTCTCCAGCACCATCTGGTGTTGCATGTTTATAACACATTCAAAACGCTGTTTTTTTGACTAATGTAGCTGAGTCCCAGGATGCAAAGCCTGCTTGGGTCCTCACACAACCCCCACTCCTCATCCGGCTAGGGATTTTGGAGAATTCCACCAGAAGCAGATATGGAAACCACATGTCTGCCAGCAGTCAGAAAGGGAAATCATATTTGTGATTAGTGGGCTTGTTTTTTTTAGTCACAATTTTTATGGAAATAATTGCTTTATTGTCTGCATTGTTTCTGAGGTCCATTGAAATGCATCGTTAGTTTTGGCTGCAGTGGATGGAAAAACAAATAGCAAAGGTTTTAAAGGAAGCTGGACTGTAGTGGACTTGGTCATGCTCACTCCTTCATCTCTGGTGTGACAGGTCATCTCCGTCAGGTCTCTTCTCCCTCACTGACCCTCCAAGGGTCCCTATTTTCCAGGGACAGCCCTGGATTTACAGAAACCGGCTCTGTTTCTGAATTAATCCTGGAATGTCCTGCTTTTCCTTATTTTCACTGGAGAAATGTTGGAGGATATAGGATGTCCCTCTTTTTATTGGAGAACCATTGGAGAGTATACTATCATCTGGGAGAAGTCATTCCACTAGGCGGTCTCAGTGCGAGAGATGGGAAGCAGAAGGCTCATTCCATCAGCTTTGTTGAAAAAGCCCTGCTCCATCAGGCACCTCCTGCCCCCTGAGCTATGCAAGCTGGTCATTATAAGAACATGTCCTTAAGAACTGCTGCCTGAATTTGAATCCCACCCTCTAGCCTCCCTATTCCTTTCCCCTTGTGTGTCCTGTTTGTTTTGATTGTGCTCCTGCAGGCAGGGACTGCCTTGTTCCGACTGACTGTATGCAAGCTGCTAGGGGAGACTTTTTTAGCTGAAGAGTGGAACACAAATGCTGTAAATAAATAAATAGCCCAGTTCTGCTCCCACAGTGGACAACCAGATGCCCACTGGGATGCCCACACGTATTATTATTATTATTATTATTATTATTATTATTATTATTATTTATTAAACTTCCATTTATAGACTGCTCACAGCCTGCAAATATACCACCATTCATTTGAAATCACAAGGCCCCATACGGTGCAAAACACATTAAAATTGCAGTATATAATAACCCCAAAGTGGAAACAGAGAAAATTTCCATCACAAAAGAGAATGGTTAAACAGAATCCGGGAGAAGCTGAAGTTGACTGATATTACCAAAAATAGAGAAAGTCAGAAAGAGACTAAAAGTTTTATTGGAAAATGGTCACTGTTCATCATGCATTAGAATAACGAAGGGCAAGACAGTGTACAGACGCACAGCCTGCTGGGAGTTTTGTAACAGATTCAATTAGAAATATTTATTATCTCTTTGCTCTCAGCCTACCCTCCTGTATAAGCATCGGGACTGTCGGTCAAATATTTGCTTTATTTATTATTTATTTTCTCTATTTTCATATTATGGATTCATGCAAACAACATTAAAGCTTCCATTACAATGCCTTGTGAGGATGTGTGTGTGTGTGCGCACACACACATATACACAATACAAAATAATACAGCAGCCAATAGGCCATTATGGAGACGGTGGTGGTATAGTGGTTAGAGTGTCCGACTAGGACTTGGGAAACCTCCTCCTAATTGGCCATGAAGCCCACTGGGTGACCTTGTCCCAGTTAAAATGGCATGTAGAAATGGCATAATGAGCCATTTTAGGAAAATAACTCCACTAGGAAGAAGTGTAAAGGAAAAAGGGTAAAGGACCCCTGGATGGTTAAGTGCAGTCAAAGGCGACTATGGAGTACAGCATTCATCTGGCTTCAAGCTGACGGAGCTGGTGTTTGTCCACAGACAGCTTTCTGGGTTGTGGCCAGCATGACTAAATCACTTCTGGTGCAATGGGACACCATGATGGAAACCATCACAGCAGTGCTTATTTATCTACTTGCACTGGTGTGCTTTCGAACTGCTAGGTTGGCAGGAGCTGGGACAGAGCAACAGGAGCTCACCCCATCATGGGGATTCTAACTGCTGACCTTCCGATTGGCAAGCCCAAGAGGCTCAGTGGTTCAGATCACAGTGCCACCTGCTCCCCTATGGGGAGATAGATGTGACACTATCCCAGTACCCACTAATTAGCACTGACAATGAGAGTACTATTGTATCTACCCACTTGCCACCTAGGTCCGTGGTTGCAGGAATCCCATCAACTTGGGGTTAGCTACATTGGAGGAGGGGGCTGCCAGCCAAATTCCAAGTCTCCTGCTAGGCACTTTCAACTTGTCACCTCCCCTGCTCTCCTGTGCTCTTGAACCCAGCAATGTAGTGCAAGCGATCAAAGCACAATGGAGGAATTGACGGCTCTTGTGTGTCAATAGAAACAAGTACAGCCCAGGAATCCTATTGAGAAGTTTATTTAAGAGAAGAAGGAAAAAGGTGACGAGGGTGGAAAGGTGAGCGTGCACTAGGCACAGGAAACCAGAATACTGGTCTACCTAGTCCCATACTAGCCAAACTAATGCAGAAGATACATACCACATTTTAGTTTAGTAGACATAGGTTGCTACAAACTAATGTAGCAAAGATAGACCCTTCCACCTCCAGTATACTAGGGGGTCTGGCACCATGTTTTTAATGCTGTTTAATCAGGATGATTATGATGGACAGATGGAAAGGCAATTGACCAATGGGTGTGCATGGAAGGCAGACCCATATAGGCTGAAAATTCTGGAGGAAAGGGCAATTAATACCAGCCATTGTCTCTAGAAGGTGAGAAGTAGGATGAAGATGTCTAGGCTTTTCCTGCCAGCCAATGATGTGGATTTAAAGGCATGCTGGTTTGGGTACGTGACTCATAGGGCATCAGGATATGGAGCCCGCTAATGCAACTAACCATATGGGAGATTTAAAATGTCGTGCTTCACAGTTCAAGGGGTTATTGATGGAAACAGGGGTGTAATTAGGGGTTGACCAAATTGGCCTCTGCCAAAGGCGCAGGCCCAGGGGGGCACATAAATTGTGCCTCTCCACTCTGGCTTGGAGTGGGTAGGAGCCTGCCTGCATACCCCCCAGGCCATTCCTCTGCTGCTCTGGGTGGTCAGGCAAGGTGCACAGGCTCCTCCAGGCCCCTCGGGGAGGAATCTGGTCACCGCAGTGGGGTAAGGGGGGCATCAATACATCTCCTTGCCTAGGGCACATTAGATTTGGGGAGCACACACACAGCTCCTTGCCAAAGGCATGAAGAAGCCTAGGTACACCTCTGAATGGGAGGTACCACCACCCTCAAAAAGCCCTGCTTTTGCAGTTTTCAGCCTAGATGTTTCCAAGCACAATTTAAATTCAGACCTTTAAAGCCCTAAACAGCCTCGGCCCAGTATATCTGAAGTAGCATCTCCACCCCCATCATTCTGCCCGGACTCTGAGGTCCAGCGCCAAGGGCCTTCTGGCGGTTCCCTCATTGCGAGAAGCAAAGCTACAGGGAACCAGGCAGAGGGCCTTCTCGGTAGTGGCGCCCGCCCTGTGGAATGCTGTTCCATCAGATGACAAAGAGATAAAGAACTACCTGACATTCAGAAGACATCTGAAGGCAGCCCTGTTCAGGGAAGTTTTCAATGTGTGACATTTAGTGTATTTTTTGTCTTTGTTGGAAGCCGTCCAGAGTGGCTGGGGAAACCCAGCCAGATGGGCGGGGTACAAATAATAAATTATTATTATTATATAGACAGACTCCAAAGTACAGTCTCACTTGACAGTTTGAGCATGCTGATATGCTCAAACAGGAAAAGGTAAGCCCTCCGCTAGGACTCTGACTCTATGGTGCAATTGTGCAGAGGAAGTGTTTTTTTTAAAAAATGGGGGGGGGGAGAGAGGAGTATTTTATCGTCTACATACCTCTATGCTTTGGTGCAGCTTGCAAACTTTCAGCTGTGAGCCTTTATGCCTGTTATTCCTGAGTTTAAATGCAAAGATATCAGCCAAAGCAGGCGTACCATGAGCAGCTGAGAAATCGCTCACTCTAATGACCCTCCTACACTATATTTATCTCAATGAAAAAGGCTGCTGCTCCTTTGCCATGAACTGCTGAGGTGAGCAGAAGGGGCCAGGAATGATCTAGGTGTTTGTTTATCCTTCCTAGCAGACAGTGAGACACCAACACTGACCTCTACTGTTGGGGAAGCATCTTCCTGATTTCAGCCTTTATGAGTTCGTCCAGACAGATTTTGGCAACGGGAGGGAGAAACCGACATTGTTCTGCAAGCACAAAACTGAGTCCGGTTTCCTAGCTCTTTCTTTTATTCTGCTTCCCCACTGCCCCTCTTCAAAGATCTCAAGGTAGAAGGCATTTTGTTGTTTAGTCGTTTAGTCATGTCCGACTCTTCGTGACCCCATGGACCAGAGCATGCCAGGCACTCCTGTCTTCCACTGCCTCCCGCAGTTTGGTCAAACTCATGTTGGTAGCTTTGAGAACACTGTCCAACCATCTTGTCCTCTGTTGTCCCCTTCTCCTTGTGCCCTCAATCTTTCCCAACATCAGGGTCTTTTCCACGGAGTCTTCTCTTCTCATGAGGTGGCCAAAGTATTGGAGCCTCAGCTTCACGATCTGTCCTTCCAGTGAGCACTCAGGGCTGATTTCCTTGAGAATGGATAGGTTTGATCTTCTTGCAGTCCATGGGACTCTCAAGAGTCCCCTCCAGCACCATAATTCAAAAGCATCAATTCTTCGGTGATCAGCTTTCTTTATGGTCCAGCTCTCACTTCCATACATCACTACAGGGAAAACCATAGCTTTTAGTATACGGACCTTTGTTGGCAAGGTGATATCTCTGGTTTTTAAGATGCTGTCTAGGTTTGTCATTGCTTTTCTCCCCAGAAGCAGGTGTCTTTTAATTTTGTGGCTGCTGTCACCATCTGCAGTGATCATGGAGCCCAAGAAAGTAAAATCTCTCACTGCCTCTACCCTCCAACAATTCTCCAATGAAAATAGGGCCACCCCATTCCATAATGATAATTTTACTATTTATACCCCACACATCTTACTGGGTTGCCCAGCCACTCTGGGCAGCCACCAACATATATAAAAACATAAGAAAACATTAAACTTTTTTTAAAAAAAACCTTTTCTATACAGTATTGCCTTCAGATGGCTTGGGGGGTTGGATCACTCCATACCCTCCAACATTTATCCAATGAAAAGAGGGACGTTCCAAGGAAAAGCGGGACATTTTGGGATCAAATCAGAAACTGAGATGGTTTCTCTCAATCAGGGAAATCCCTGGAAAATAAGGATACTTGGAGGGTCTGAGAAGGACATGAAGTATGTTTAGATCCAAGCTTAGAAACAGACCTGGCCACAGTCATGGATTCTTGACTGGCTTGGGGCTGCCTTCAGATAAATATCACCCAGAAACTTCAACAAATGGAAAATGCAGCCACCAGGTTGTTGGCAGGAACTGACTGAGGAGGGCACATCCTTCTGGTGCTGTCTACTCTGCACTGGTTTCCTGTTTGTTTCTGGGCTCAGTTTAAGGGGCTGGTTCTGACCCCAAATGGCCTTGGGGCTTGAAGGTGCTTTACTGTGGCTCATGTGAGCTCTAGTATGTGGCTAACAATCACAGGGGAAAATTCATTGAGTTGGCTCTGTGTGTGTGTGGTGTCATATGTACAATTCCTAATATACATAAAAATGTAAGGCAGTCATTGCTCAGCCTCTGTTGGAGGATTTGTTGTGCCACATAACAATCCTGGATTTGCATGCTGCAAAAGAGGAGGGAGGAAGCACGGGCATGGGGTTTAAAATGGGCACAAAGTTGGTCTGCAGAACGGAAGAAGGAAGTTGAGATGGTGAAAAATGAGGTTAGTGGAGTGGGAAGGGGAAGCTCTAGTGTCTAGAGGGTTAATATAGGGTGAGTGGAAGGGAGTTGATGAGTGAAGCCCCTAGTTTTTAAAAAACACACAGAGAGAGAGAAATGGAGAAAGGTGTGGAGAACGTTGTAGAACTAACAGCCATGGTAAAATCTGTGTGAAATTGCAGTCAAACATAATTGTGCTCGAGTGCTGGTTAGTGCAGGAAGGGGTTACGTTCACAGAGTTAGATTCCCTAGACTCAGCTAGGTCATGCCCCTTCTACTCTGATGATGGAGGAAGTGAAGCCTCCTCTTCCTGTTCCTTCTCTCTCCATGTCATGTAACTGACCGAGAAAGATGCGCCTAAGCAAGTTTAAACTTAGAGCACGTGTTTGAAGCTATCTTTCTGTTTTTTCTACTCTGCCTGAGTTCTCTTTGCTGCTGTTTGGATAAATGCATGAATCTGACCTTTGGAATGTTTTGTCAGTAAATTGTTTTAAGCTTACTTAGCAGTGTGTGGTTTGTTCATTGCAAGAGGAGTAGAAAGGGGAGAGTGCTTTATGCAACTAAATGTCATAGAACAACCTATATTCCTAATACTATACAGTTGCTTGAATTTTGTGTGTTTAAACTCTGCTACTGAGGGCTTTAACCCTGCATTTTGAATTTAGTTACCCACCAATCCTTTTGTTATTTACCCCACACATGTGGGTCATAGGGATTCTATTTTCTGCCTCCACAAAATTTTGACTGCAGAACATTTGGAACATAAAGAAAAATAGATGAATGCCAAATTCATTTCTAATGCATCAGTTCTACTTCAGGAATAAAGCAGTTTGGAAACCTAAAATCTAGGGGAGAAATCAGAATAAGGAGAATTTCAGAAGAATCCCTTTTTCTGGGCTACAAAAGAGATGAAACTGAGCTGGGATGGCAGGGAGAGAACGTCAAGGGCACAGAGGGCACCCAAAAGGCCCCGGTCATTCCTGTGGCTGGCAAAGGAGCCTTTACTCAACAGCAGGCCTGGAGGCCAGCACCAGACATGTGAGAAGCACGTGCATGCGCACACACCCACAGAGACTGCAGAGAAACTGTGAGTGACAAGGAGATAGCCTACGTGAACAGAAAAACAGGCAGCAGGCAAGAGCAGGGGAGCGAGCAGAGGGCAAGGGCAGGAAAGGGCAGCCCAGAGGCTTTCTCTGCCATCCCCAGAGCCCTGTCTGCTGCTGCTGCAGCAGCAGCTCCCAATGTTCGAACCCGCCTGCTCTCCAACGTCTCAGGCTCAGGATGCTTTCTATGATTGACCCCAATTATAGAAGTCAGGCCATGTGGGGCTTGGAGCACTGTTCAGATCAGCCAGGCAGCTGTTCAGTCCCTGGGAATTTGGCTGTCCAAATGCATGGACAGGAAAGGGCATTGCATGCAAAGAGGTTGGTGGGGGAGGGGAAAGGCACAGAGTCTCGGTGGGAAAGCAAGTAGGGTGGGCAATTGGAGGGAGAGGCTGTGCCTGCATTTGCAGGAAAAAACACCCTTCGGGGGTTTCATTTGCTTTTGAAAAATTGTGCACAGGTCCAAAAATTATAGGTGCATGATAATACAGAATGCAGAGGTGATATTTGTTTCCACACTCTTACACACACAGGCGTTTGCCTTGCATGATGGGTGTATGTCTCTGCTATGCCTACATGTCTTGGTCACAACTCAGTATGACCAAGGTATGGGTGGGGTTTGACTCTCTGTGCTTGCCCCTTCCCTTGGCTGCCACAGCAGAGATGCTGGCAGCAGCATTTTGGCTAAGGCATGATGGGGTGGAGCAAGCAGACTGGAGATCACAGAAGTGGCTGTTGCTACAGTAAGTGGCTGTCACTTCCTTCCCTGGACTGACAGCTCCAGCAAGCAACAAGCAGCCGCAGAGCACCTCTATGGCACTCTTGTGTTAACAAGAAAGTATTCATGCCCAGAAGCACCAAGAGCTAGGATGTGGAGTGACTTAACTGCCCCATAACCTGCCTCCTTGCACCTCTCAGAAAACAACCTGACAGTCCTAGGTACCTGGAATCCCTTCAGTCTGCTCAGTTATTTTCACAAGGAACTGGAGGTAAAAAAAACAAACAAAAAACCAGGACAGTTTTGCTCCAAAAGGGATAAAGAAAATGCATTTCTTTACTTCATTCTGCTGTTATTAATACCTGATTTGTTCCTATCTGCTGCATTTCACAACTTGTCTCCTGCAATCACCTAAGCTTTGGAAACAATTTTATCTGAGTGGGCAAGGCCCCTTGTAAATAAATTCTGCATTGCACATTATATTTTAAGCAAGTTTGAGACTTTCCTGATAAGATGCTTCCTATAGGAGAGATCATTACCGCATAGATTCCTCCACACTCTACTTATCCACTACCCCCAAGCTGCAATCTTGCACAAGAACACCAACAGACAACATCCTCCCCCCCCAAAAAAAAAACCCCTCTCCAGAAGAAATCTAATTTACTTTTTAATCTGGTTCAGAAATTTGCTGGCAAAAAAAATTCAGAGACAAGCACGACCATTTATTACTGTTTATCATAGCGGCTGGATTCACGTTCCCGATCGGGATAATGTAGCCGAGGGTGGGAGGGGGGAGAGGAAAGAAAAATCTTTTGATGCATTATTTATTTGATACAATCTTCCCCCTGATAAAATCAGTAAGCAGAGGACAAAGCAACGACCTTATCCATTTCAGCTGCATAATGTGAAATATACTGTGCATCGACTTTCTCCCTCCATTTTAATTTTATTTGCTTGTTTGGTAGCAGAGCATATATATGGAGGGGGTATGCAGTGGATCCCCTGCTCAGTTCACCCTTCCACAAGTGCAAGTTAAAGAGGAGGAAGAGCCTGTGATTCCAAGCAACTATAGCCATGCACCAGAGCAGGGGTCAGCAAACATTTTCAGCAGGGGGCCGGTCCACTGTCCCTCAGACCTTGTGGGGGGCCGGACTATATTTTGAAAAGAAAAAAAAGGACAAATTCCTATGCCCCACAAATAACCCAGAGATGCATTTTAAATAAAAGCACACATTCTACTCATTTAAAAACACACTGATTCCCGGACCATCCGCGGGCCGGATTTAGAAGGCGATTGGGCCGCATCTGGCCCTTGGGCCTTAGTTTGCCTACCCATGCACTAGACTAGAGCACCCATGGCGTCTGAATGATGGGGCACATACCTGGGACTCTGGGGTCAGGTGACCCACTCTGATGTGAGCTAAACCTTGCTAACACCCGAAGGTGGTGGGGTCTGAGGCCGTAGCTCAGTGGCAGAGCACCTGCTCTGCATGCAGAAGGTCTCAAGTTCAATCCCCAGAATTTCTGATTATGCATCCTTTTCCTTTAAAAAAATGATGGGAGAGCTCCTGGCAATAAAAACAGATGACGCTGGACTAGGTGGACCAACAATGTGTTGATTGGTGGCTTTAAAGGGGGCTTAGAGAAATTGATGGAGATGCATCTATCAAGGAGTGCTAAGACTATATGAAGTCTCCATGCTCAGAAGCAGTCTACTGTTGAGCATCTTGCTGCTTGGCAGCAAAAGTAAGAGAGGGCTCTTTCCTTCAAGAGTCCTTGCAGGTGTCAGGCTTCACGGAATCCTATCCCTCCCACGGTGGCAGCCAAGAAGCAGAGAAACAAAAGGAGTTCTTAACAAGTAATTTATTCAATATTCACAGAGAGAGACGAAGGAATGCGGTCTCCCAAAAACAATGGTGTTGCTCCATTTAAAGTCCCACCCCCCTCAGCCCCTCTTATTCTACATCACCCCTGCGCCGGCTGATTTGTGCTTTCTGTCTCTGAGCTTTCTGTTCTACTACCCTCAAGGCATGCCTGGTTCTGGGAGGGGGGGTCAGGAATGCTTTCAAGAGACACTGAGTCTGTTAGCTGTCTCTCCTCTGGTGCTTCTTCTTCTTGCTCCTGCTCCTCTCCCAATATTTCCCAGCTTCTCCCCTTTGCAGCCTCTGAACTATGCCCTTCTGCAATCCACTGTTCTAAATCTATACCAGAGGTCAGCAAACTTACCGTGCCTCGGGTTGGTGTCTCCAGCGCCGATTGTGTGGTGGGCCGGAGTGCGTGCCCATACGCGTATGCGCATGCTATTTCGGGCGCACTTCCGGGTTGGAGGAGCACTGGAAATAGCTTGTGCACATGTGCACGGGCCTCCTCCGACCCGGATGTGCACCGGAAATAATGCTTGTGAATGTGCAAATAACACTTCTGCATGCGCACAAGCTATTTCTGGTGCTCCTCTGACCCAGAAGTGGGCAGCTGTGCAGCGCAACGCTGGTTAGAGCAGGTGGCGGCAGCGGGGGTCGCCATGGGCCAGATAAATGAGTCCCTCAGGCCTTATCCTACCCACGGGCCTTAGTTTGGGGACCCCTGATCTATACTGTGGTCTCCCTCTTCTGTGGGAAGTGCAGGAGGAGAGGGTGGGCTCCACCATTCCTCCTCTTCAGACCAGTCCCTGACAGCAAGATTCCCTGGGGCGGCACATGGTGAGAAATTAGATTAATTGGATCTCTTACTTGCTTCAGCAGGGATCTTCTTGCTCCAGCTGCACATCACCCACTCAGCTGGGGTGGCAGCAGTAAAGGCCATGGAGGTTGTATGGAGATGGCAGTGGAGGTTAGCAATCCACCCTTGAGTTACCTCTCCCTGCCCAATCACTGCTGCTTTGAAGAGCTGGCAAAGATAATCTCTCAGCTGTATGGCACAGTGGTTAGTGTGCTGGGCTAGGATCTGGGAAACCAAGGTTCAAATCCCCATTTGGTCCTGAAGCTCAATGGGTGACCTTGGGCCAGTCCCTGCCTCTCAGCCTAACCTGCCTCACAGGGTTGTTGCGAGGATAAAATGTGTCTACCACCTTGAGCTCCTTGGATAAAAGAGGGGGATCTGAATGTTAAACAAATAAACAACAACAAAAAATCCATTATCTCACATCAAAATAAATAAATGCAATCTCATGCTATCACAACTTACTCCTAACGGAGGCTATGGCTGCCCAGCGAAGCTCAGACACTGAAGTTTACACTGCAAAACTTTCTCTCTCTCTCTCTCTTTCTTCCCTTTTCAGAACGATGCCTCCTGCGGGAAGTGTAAATATAGGAAAAAATGACAACATGTGCATTAATGCTCGTTAGAATGTCATCATTATATTCTGCAAAGTGTCTGCTGAGGGGGTCCCTAAAGGGCACTTAGAAGCCAGCAGCTGCTCGACATTTGTTCCAGCTCACATCTCGAAGAAAATGACATTGAGATAAATAGAGGAAAGGAGTGTCTTGTGCGCAAGTGTGGAAGGGGAAGGGAGGGCCTTGATTCTGATGCTGTCCAAGAGGGAGAAAGGATGAAGCCTTCTCTATCTCATAATACATAGGAAGTTTACCTCCGCATCATAATGTATTCTGCTTCCAACGATCAGGTTTTCGGTTCATTTTAACATTTGGAGCAAGAATGCCAGCCAAGAAAACATCAGGTTTAGGGGGCAATTGCAATTTTAAAAGGCCCCTTATATTCCTCAGGAGGAGTCCTGCTGGATCAGGCCCATCTAGTCCAGCATCCTGTTTTTACAGTGGCCAGCCAGATGTCTTGATTAAAAGCCTGTAAGCAGGACTTGCGTGCAACAGCACTGCCTCCACCTGAGATTTCGGGCAACTGGTGTTCAGAGGCATACTGCCTTCAACAAATAAAGACAGGACATAGTCATCATGGCTGGTAGCGGTGCTAGCCTTCTCCTCGATGAATTTGTGTCATCCACTTTTACAGACATCCAAGTTTGTTGCTATCACGGCATTCTGTGGCTGTGAATTCCAGTCTAACAATAAGAAGGATTGGATCTGTGCATGCAGTGGCTCACGGAAGCAAAGCCCATTTCTTCCACTCACTTGGAGGGGAAATGTTTTGTAGCTGGGGAAGCACTGTTTGACTTTTGGGGTGTCTGTACACAGAGGACCCTGCCCAGTCAGAGCAAAGGAACACCGTTTACAAACTCATTTCAATAATAATTGCCAGGACTTCCAGGGTTATTAGAATGTGACTTTTAAAAAAATAAAACCAAATCGCTTCTCTTGCAAGCTTTGCAGCAAACCTCCAAAACATTTTTTTCCTCAAGGCTTGATCTAACTTGATGTTTGTAAAGCTCCTTGGGGGGGGGGGGGGAGAGAGAGAGAGAGAGAGAGAGAGAGAGAGAGAGAGAGAGAGAGAGAGAGAGAGATCCCCATGCTCAGGAGTTGCCATCTCTGATTGCATCTCAGCCTCAGCCTCTATCACAAGCGATGTGCATTTGTGTGACTGACTTCCAGCTCCCTGGCTCTTGATTGTGTTTGTCACAAAGGCCTTGGAATGAATACACAAAGCTGACTCCAGGGCACTTGCAGAAGGCAGGAGGGAAGGCAACTGAGGATTCCAGCTGACCACATGGGGGCTCACTCAAACTAACTTCTACCCTGCTCACCCAATGAATATAGGTTTATACTAAGTTGGACAACTGGTTCATCTAGCTCTGCATTGCCCACACTGACCAATACTGACCCCCCAGAGTCTCATACAGGGAACATTCCTAACCCTGCCTGGAGATGCTTTGAACTGGACATTCTGCATGTGAAACAAGTGTTCTACCCCTGAGTTACTGACCCTCTCTTGACCTGTATGGACTGTCTGAGATCTACCAAAAGCAAAGGGCATGAGTCTACTTCTCTAGAGGAGCTTACTGGGTTGTTCTCATCTGTCTTTGACTTCTGTGAGGCTGGGGAGATGGAGATCTTGTAGGGGAGTCCTCCTCCGAGTATCTTCCAGGAGTTCTTTGCTATCAGTTGATCCATCAAGGAAGCACTCAAGAGTCTTATCCTAACCACTGTTGTCTGCCACACACAGCAGTGGTGGACTTTGGGCTCTCAAAAATTTCAGTGGTACCCTGTGCAACGCTAAAATTTGGCATCCATCCCCCCCACCTCTCACGCTCCATTCTGCAGCATTGTTTTGGTGCCCCCATCAGCACGGCATGCAGTTTTAGGTCACACCACCTAAAACCACCTCTGCACCCAGCAGAGTCCCAGTGTTGAAGGACCGAACACTCAGCAATGTCTATGTAGTCATCGTGTCCATTACATGATCCCTTATTGATTGGGATTGCTCTATGAAAGAAACATTTGCCAAGTGAAGGGTAACTGCCGTGTAGGGTAGAGCTTCCCTGCTGCCCCCATGAAACATTTTGGGTCTCCCCGGAAGTGCCACTTTCATCTTAAAAGACAGACAAACATTCAGCACAGTCTTATTAAAATCACTTTGATTCTTTTCCCCTCCCCTCTCCTCTGTGTGAATGAAAGTCAAAGTCTCATATCTTTATTTGCACTTTGACTTCCATCCCCTCTGGCCCTCTGGTGCATTCTCTCCGCACCCGCTTTCCTTTCCTTATCTGCCAGGGACTGTCTACCTTCCAGGGATGTTCCTCTTTCCTTGTGCCATTGGCTGTCAACCTGCTTAATCATTTGTTCGTCACTGAAGTCAAATATAGTTTATTAAAAATGTATTCTCCCTCAACCCAATTGCCCCTTGGCACTCTTCAGACCTTGATGTCTCTGTTCTTCCGCTAAGGAGCTTTAATGCTGCTTGTTAACCACCTGACGGATGCAGCCGCTCACAGCCACCAAGGTTTCCAATTCACACGGATGGTCTCAGAGAGAGCATGCAAAGAGGGAGGGAGAGACCAATGGGTGGCTAGGGACTCATTGCAAGCTGGGGGTGTGGTGGTGGTGCTGGAATCTTGAGCCATAGTGGTAGTGCAGGGAGAAAATAATTGAAGTCATAGAAGTCATAGAATTGTAGAGTTGGAAGGGACCACTCTTCACCATCTCTGCCTCTTGGCCTCCCTTGTGCTTCTGATTCTGGGCTTCTCCCTGCCACAGGCTCTCCCAGCTGACAAAGCCCTGTTATCCCTTCAGCTTCTGACACTTTCTCTTCCTGGTCTTCTCCCTGTGATGACTCAGTGTTGTCCCACCATCAATCCCCAGGTTCTTTGCCTTCTTCGCTTGGTGGTTCCCCAACTGGTTCCTCCCACCATTCCTCTGTGTCCAACCAGTTCATGACATCAGGGCTTCCCCTTCCTCTCTTTGCCCCTTCAGACCCCCACCCACCCACAAAATGTGCTCCAGAGTGCCCCCAAACCATTTGGAGAAGATTTTGAAGGTTGTACAGGAGCCGGAGTGGGGGAAAGTCATAGGACACCAGAAGCTGCCTTATACAGAGTCAGACCCTTGGTCTATCTAGCTCAGTATTGTACACACTGACTGGCAGTAGCTCTCTGGGGTTTAAGGCAGGGAATCTCCCCCAGCCCTGCATGGAGTTGTTGGGTATTGAACCAGGAGCCTTTTGCATTCAAAGCAAGTGATCTACCACTGAGCTACTGTTCTTCCCCATTGTACATGCCCCACTTAGTCAACAGAAGCCTTTGATACAACTTTCAGCTTGAAGGACTAGAGTAATCACATGCAGATTGTAGTAGTGGAGCTGGCAACCCCTTTCCTAAATGCCATCAAAAGGGTAAACCCACCACTCTTCAAAAGAGGTAAGAAAGCAAAATGAGAAAGGGACCTAGCAGTTTAGAGACACAATTCTATCTGCCACCAGAGAGCCAGTGTTGTGTAATGGTTAGAGCACTGGACAATGACCCGGGAGACCAAGGTTCAAATCCCCACTCAGCCATGAAGCTCAGTGGGTCACCTTGGGTCAGTCACTGTCTCTCAGCCTAAACCATGGGTAAGCAAACTAAGGCCTGAGGGCTGGATCTGACCCAATCGCCTTCTAAATCCAGCCCATGGACAGTCCTGGAATCAGCATGTTTTTACGTGAGTATAATGTGTCCTTTTATTTAAAATGCATCTCTGGGTTATTTGTGGGGCATAGGAATTCATTCACACACACCCCACAAGGTCTGAGGGACAATGGACTGGCCCCCTGCTGAATAGTTTTGCTGACCCCTAGCCTAAAATGTGCCACAGAGTTGTTGTAAGGATAAAATGGGGAGGAGAACCAGTAGGCCACCTTGAACAAGGTGATTTATAATAATAATATAATATAATATAATATAATATAATATAATATAATATAATATAATATAATATAATATAATATAATATAATATAATGGAGCCCTGCTGCACCCCAACTGCCTAGAACCTACTTGCCTGGAACCACACTGTTTCCCACAGCATCCAGTATACAACAAAGGTGGAGGATCTATTGCAGTCTAGATGCTGGTCATTGCTGGTGCTGCTGGGAGTTGGAGTCCAGCAACATCTGCAGGGTCACAGATTCCTCAATCCAGACCAATGCACAGTCCCAATCCGGACATGACAGCAATCATCAACTGGTGTTCAGAGACCTACTTCCTCTGATCCTGGAGGTACATCTAAGCAGCCATACCAAGCTTTTTTTAAGAAGAAAAGGACAGAACTGCATGAACCGTCTGAAAGTAAAAAGGGGAGAGCAAAACTGGAGAGCTTGTAGCTTGTCTCTGGCTGAAAAATTCCTGCTGAAGCAACTGCTCGGGGTAATCTATCACTGACCACGGACAAATGTGCAAAAGGGAAGGAAAGGAGAAGAGAAGAATGAGGACAAACAGGTGCAAGAGGAGGTGTTGCCAGGCTGGGGATCGAATGATATATGGACTGGGAAGTTGTGTGCCTAATATGCATCTCCATGGGCATGACTGGTGAGTGAACCTCTTATTGAAGGCTGGCTCACTGGAGAACTGCCCAGTCTTCTCCACCATCCACCTCAGTCTAGTGCAGCCCTGTTCACTTCCAAATGGCTTCCTCTTGCCCTTCCAACTCTTTTCATCCAATGGGGAGCTAAGTCTAGAGGACCAGGTGGGATGTTGAGGACTGGCTGCCAGAGCTGCCCTTGAGATGGATGGAGGGGGAGATGAGATCCTCCCACACTGTCATAGAGAGAAGGGATAAATTTGCCACAGCTTTGGAAGTGTGTGCATGTGGGGAGATAATGTGACCCCTCAACCTTTTATGGAGACCACAACCCATTAGATGTACTGGGAAACCTAGAAAGCACACTGCGGGCTTCCATTTCAGAGGGACGAAGCTGCATCTCCCATCCAGAGTTGTCCGCACAGAGTATCCTCTGTGCAAGAAGGAGCAACTGCTTCAGCATCTGCAATGAGGGAAGCAGAGCAGAAGGGCTCTTATGGAGCTGAGGGAGGGGCTCGGAGGGAGGGGCTCCAACTGGAAGGGCAGGTGGCCTGTGCAGTTGGCCTGCCAAGGGAGGCAGTGGAGGCCACACGGTGGGGAGTTTCCAAACAACAGTTTGGATAAGCATCTGTCAGGGGCTGGCTCCACTTTAGTCATTTTGCCTCCAAGACTGCGTGCGAGAGAGAGAGGCGGGAAGGGAGGGGAATTAACAGACTATAGTTAATTGTAGTACTGCTGTTCACACATGTTGAAGGACTTGGAGTAGAGCAAAAGACAGAAAACTGTGTGCTTGTGTGTGTCCATCTCTCTCTGTGTGTGTGAAGGAGACAATACAGGAATTGTGAGAGGGTAGAATGAGGGGTCCCTGGGGGGAAAGGAGGCGTTCTGGATCTAACAGTATCCTGAAGGAGTTGTGATGACAGCAGCTGCCACTACCACTACTCACAAGAGATTACGAGTCTGGCTAATGTTTGCACGCTCTCTCTCTCTCTCTCTCTCCCTCCCCCGTGAGCCCCCCCCATCCACATCTCTTCTTCGTCTTCTAATTAGAGAGCATTTGGTATGGTTGCGTTCTGAGTAATTCCTCTTGAGAAACAACCAGCTTCAAATTAAAGAACAAAAAAATAAAAATAAAAGTAAAGTACCACGAGGGAATCAGCACAAGAGCAGGAATGATGCAGCTGCCACAAGTCCAGGACGCAACAGGCCACCGCTCTGAACCGCTGCCAACTTCCAAACTGGCTATCAATTTCTCATCTGTCATTGAGACAAGCTACGAGTGCGAAAGTGCGGACTGTGTTGATTACAGAAATGCGCCGTTCCAATATGTGCTGGTGCCTGCAAACCCCCTGAACGTTTCCAGAGGAAATAAATTTGCAGCAAAAGGGGCGAGGGGTTAGAATCGCTATATGCTGAAACATCACGCCCAACACAGAATGATTTATCACAACTAAATGCAGGAGGTAATGTTTCCTTATAGAAGTGTATGTCATCTCATGAGATGGGACAGAGGGACAGAGGAAATTCAGCCTGATTTGGGGGGCCTTCAAGTTGTTATGGGGAAAGTACAGCAGTCGCTACCAACACAGAAATAAGTTTGGTGTCTGTGAACAGCCCAGGGAGAACAGCTAACTTGTGCTGATCAGCAAACAAAGTCACTTTTGTTTGCATGGACAATGAGAGGCAGTGCCAGGTAGAGAGACCTAGACAGCCACATTCAGCCTCCACACCTGAGGTTCTCCAATAATAATAATAATAATAATAATAATAATAATAATAATAATAATAATAATAATTTATATCCCACCCATCTGGCTGGGTTTCCCCAGCCACTCTGGGTGGCTTCCAGCAGAATATTAAAATACAAATAGGGCTGCCTTCAGAAGTCTTCTAAAAGTCAAATAGTTGTTTATTTCCTTGACATCTGATGGGAGGGCGTTCCACAGGGTGGGCGCCACTACTGAGAAGGCCTTCTGCCTGGTTCCCTTCAACCTCACTTTTTGCACTGAGGGAACCGCCAGAAGGCTCTTGGAGCTGGACCTCAGTGTCTGGGCTGAATGATGGGTGTGGAAATGTTCCTTCAGGTATACTGGGCCGAGACTGTTTAGGGCTTTAAAGCTCAGCACCAACACTTTGAATTGTACTCAGAAAAGTACTGGGAGCCAAAGTAGGTCTTTCAGGACCAGTGTTATATGGTCTTGGCAGCCACTCCCAGTCACCAGTCTAGCTGCCGCATTCTGGATTAGTTGCAGTTTCTGGGTCACCTTTAAAGGTAGCCCAACGCAGAGCACATAGCAGTAGTTCAAGCGGAGGATAACCAGAACATGCACCACTCTGTGGTCTGTGGGCAGGTAGGGTGGGCAGGTAGGGTGCCTGCGTACCAGATGGAGCTGGTAAACAGCTGCCCTGGACACAGAATTGATCGGCACCTCCATAGACAGCTGTGAGTCCAAAATGACTCCCCATGGAGTAAAGGATTAAACTCTCCCTCCCCACTTATTTATTGATTTAAATTTATATCCCACCTTTTTTCTCCAAGGAGCTTAAGGTAGCATATATGGTTCTCTCTGTTGCCATTTAATCCCCAGAACAAACCTGTGAGATACATAAGGCCTGGCCCCAATGCTTCTCTCACAACCAGTTAATGCCATGTCCACTTTGGACCTCAGTCTCTACACATCAACCCTATGGCTACTTTGTGTGTCTGGAGACCCAATTGGCTCTGTCCAATTGGTTCTATACAGAATAAAGGTCATGGGGGTCCCCGATCCACCTTGCCATATTTGAGACCTTTCTGGGGCCTCCATATTTTTTTTGTACTCACAAAACATGAGAGCATATGAGGACACCTTGCAAAAGGAAGTGAAGAAGAGGTATCCTTTCCCTCTAGGTGTAGAGTTGCCCCCCCCCCAGCTTCCAACACAGCTCAGTACTGAGACACAGGGACATGCACTGCATACCTCTGAATATACAAGGGGCACATGACGCATCTTTACAGGAGCACCCTGAATAAATGTTCAAAGGCAGGGAGGATCAGATCTTAATCCTGCCTTACACAAAACTTCCCCAGGTATGTTGATTTTAGCCTAATCCTTTAATATTTAAAAGCATTTCCATTCTTGTTTGAAGAGACTTCCTGGCCTCTGGAGAGGGAGAGGGAAATAGAGAATGGCAGGTGTCAGGTAGTGAGTGTTCTTTGCATCTCAGACCCTTGTATTATTATTATTATTATTATTATTATTATTATTATTATTATTATTATTATTATTATTAGACAGCTTTCTAGCAAGGGGTGATCCTCTGAAGACTTGTGAGTCATGACCTCTATTGTTGTTATTGTTGTTTGTTTGTTTGTTTGCTGCTTTCTTCCATTTCAAATCCGGCAGATTATAACAGGAACTTCAAACTGAGCAGGAAACACATAAATTGAGCACGTTCTTCTGCTCCATTTGGGAGTATTAGACAAATGTGTCAGCATTTGTGTTCTGTCCTCTTTCTGCTGGTTCCAACACAGTTACAGAAACTATGGCTTCCATTAATTTTCTAAACTATGGTGTCTTTCCTTCTAAAGAAGCAAGCAGTGAAATACTGTAAATGTGAGCACAAGTTGGGCAGAAAATATGGGAAAGTTTGAGGGATACAGAAGTAAGCTATGGAAACTCTGGCAAATGCCTCGGATCCACCTCTGCTAGCCCTGGGTCTTAATTCTTGATCCCTCTGTCCCTCCCTGATGATGAACAATGCAAGTCCTCCCTCCCTCAGTGCCAGCTCTGCTCCGCAAGCAGTCTGGCAGCCTCACACCTCATTACTTGGCAACAGGTGCAAAGCAATAAATCAAGCAGAGAAAATGCCACTCAGTGGGGACTCCTTGTCTCTGGAGACTCAATATTTTTCTTGATTCCCACATCTGGCCATCAAGAGGAGGCAGGAGGCAGTGTTGCTCTCCGTGGTCCTGATCGAGACTGTCTTGCTACATACTGGGATGAGGAGGCCATCAGCGAGGAGACCCAGGTGAAAATAGCATGCTTTGAGGTAGAGCTGTGAAATGTACCACAGAGATATTGCTTGTAAAAAGAAAAGAAAAGAAAAGAAAATGTTTATAACTGCAAAGAGAGCCTCCTGGTTATGTTCTCCTTTGGCTGCTGGGTTGGCGCTTTCCTTGCAGGGAAATGCATTGTGAGGAAAACACTCGGGACCTTTCTGTTTCAGGAGCACCGGCATTGTGGGCTGTGGTTTTCATATAAAACTTGCAGATTTTGCAGTTCACTTTTTGAATCTGTACAAATCTATGGTGTGACCGCAATTGGAACACTGAATACAGTTCTGGCTGCCTCATTGCAAAAAGTATATTGTAAAGGTGGGGACGCGGGTGGCGCTGTGAGTAAAACCTCAGCACCTAGGGCTTGCCAATCGCATGGTCGGTGGTTTGAATCCCCGCGGCGGGGTGAGCTCCCGTCTTTCGGTCCCAGCTCCTGCCCACCTAGCAGTTCGAAAGCACCCCTAAGTGCAAGTAGATAAATAGGTACCGCTTTATAGTGGGAAGGTAAACGGTGTTCCGTGTGCTGCGCTGGTGCATGCTCGCCAGAGCAGCTTCGTCACGCTGGCCACGTGACCCAGAAGTGTCTCCGGACAGCGCTGGCCCCCGGCCTCTTAAGTGAGATGGGCGCACAACCCTAGAGTCGGACACGACTGGCCCGTATGGGCAGGGGTACCTTTACCTTTACCTTTAAAGGTGGGGAAGGTTCAGAAAAAAGGCAACCAAAATTATCAAGGGGATGCAGCGACACACCTATGAAGGAAGGTTACAGAGTTTTGGACTTTTTAGTTTAGCAAAAAGTTGAGTAAGAAGTGACATAATAGAAGTACCGTATTTTTTGCTCTATAAGACTCACCTTTTCCCTCCTAACAAGTAAGGGGAAATGTGTGTGCTTCTTATGGAGCGAATGCAGGCTGCGCAGCTATCCCAGAAGCCAGAACAGCAAGAGGGATTGCTGCTTTCACTGCACAGCGATCCCCCTTGCTGTTCTGGCTTCTGAGATTCAGAATATTTTTTTTCCTTGTTTTCCTCCTCCAAAAACTAGGTGTGTCTTGTACGGTATGTAATATAATGCACAGCATGGGGAAAGTGGGTAGAAAAATGCTTCTTCTTCTTTTTACCTCTCTCATAACACAGAAACTCATGGACATCCAATGAAGATTAATGTTGTAAGATTCAGGACAAATAAAAGGAAGTCCTTTTTTCACACGACACATAGTTAAACTCTGGAGCTTGCTCCCACAGGAGGGATTGATGGCCACCAACGCCGATGGCTTTAAAAGGATGTAATGGCTATGCTCTGCATCCATGGTTGCTTCTGAGTAGTAGTTGCAGGGCACCCCAGGAAGGAAGAGCGCGCTTCTGCTCAAATCCTGCTTGTAGGTTTCCCACTGGCATCTGGGTGGCCACTGTGAGAACAGGATGGGCCATTGGCCTGATCCAGAAGGCTACTCTTATATTCTTATGTCCATGGGCAGAGAGGAGCCTTCAAATTGAACATTGAACAATCCAATGCAGTAAATCATAGAACTGTAGAGTTGGAAGGGATGCTGGAGGTCATCTGGTCCAACCCCCTGCAGTGCAGCAATATGCTAATAATAATAATAATAATAATAATAATAATAATAATAATAATAATTTTTATTTATAGCCCTCCCTCCCTGGCCAGAGCTGGGCTCATGGCGGCTAACACCAGTAACAATTACAGTAAAAACATAATAGGAAAAAACCCCCAATTTAAAATACAGGTTAAAATGCAGCCTCATTTTAAAAGTAGCCCATAGATCACATAAAGGGAGGGAAACATAAGGGTCAGACTGAGTCCAAACCAAAGGCCAGGAGGAACAGCTCTGTCTTGCAGGCCCTGCAGAAAGAAATCGGATCCCGCAGGGCCCTGGTCTCATGAGACAGAACGTTCCACCAGGCTGGAGCCAGTGTTGAAAAGGCCCTGGCCCTGGTTGAGGCTAATCTGACTTCCTTAGGGCCCAGGACCTCTAGAGTGTTGCTATTTATGGACCTTAAGGTCCTCCGCAGGGCATACCAGGAGAGGCGGTCCCGTAGGGAATACTGCCAGGGAGATATAGTCCATCATGGCCCCAAGCCGGCTGCCGGACATCCATCGATCTCCCGTAGTCACGCAGATCCAGCAATTAGCGACACGAAGCCTCAGAAATAGATAGGCTGCATTCCGGGGCTCGTGCACGCTCTTTATCAGCAGAAAACACAGCCAGAAAGCTTGCACCGCAGAAGAGCATAATTTACAGACTTTATTTAGCGTTGAACAGAACAAAGGAAAACATGACCGTTCTGAGTCAGCGTCTCTGACCGACTGCAAAAACGAAAGGAACAGCAAAAACTTAAACATCCTGTGAACAGGACATGCGCAGACTCTGTGACTCACAAAGCCTGCTCCCTTTTAAGGTGGAACGGAAATATCTTAACAGGTACGTGGGTCCTAGGCTGCATAGGGCTTTAAAGGTCAAAACCAGCACCTTAAACCTGACCCTGTACTCTCTTGCTCTGCAGGCTCCAGGGGAGTCTGGTCCAGTAGGGTGAATGTGGCACTGCCCCACCAACCTCAATCTGTCCTCAGCACACACACACCATGCCTATCTCCTTACTGCCACCTAGACTTACAACCAGTCCAGGTGGCAGCACAAGCTGCCAGCTTCCTCTTCCTTAGCCTCAGCGTTGTGTTAGGCAGGAGAAGCCCATTGACTCTGGTTCCACCTGTAGCTCACACGGCTGCAGTGATGGGAAACTAACACTATAAAGTGCTCTGTAGTCTAAAATAATTTATAAACCTGCCTTTCATTTTGCCCTTTTCCAAAGGTCAGAGTGGTTTATTAATACCAGTATCGTGAATTAATATTGGTGGAAGATGTGGCTTGATTTGGTGGAGGAACAGGTACCATCTCACTTCAGTTTTAATTCTATATTATTATTTGCTTTCGATGGAGATAGATACAAGGCTGGAACTGGATCATAGCAGCTGAGTGTCTCATTGCTAATTTTATTAACCTGACCTGGCAACGCTCACAGTTCCCTTCTCAATGTCCTTTGCTTCTGTGAAGGTATGTTTCTCCTGGCTGTAAGTCTATGTGATCTCTGGAGTTGCTTCAAACTGCTTCGTCTGAGCAACAAAACTAGGAAGGCTTTAAAATGCTGGAAGGTGGCATTTTCCTTTGTGAACAGATCAACTTTTCTCCCCCTCCACCAGTCTTCTCCTGCCTCCTCCTCCTCCTCCTCCTCCCCACCAGCGTTCAGATGTGGATACCCTCTCTCAAAATGCAATAAATCTTTCACTTTCAAATCTTAGATTCATTAAAAGTAGCCCAGGAGGAAGGAATAATAAGGTGCCACTTTACAGCCCAAATAAAACACAGAAAGAGGCAGTCCATAATATGAATTTCAGGCTTTGGCTGAAGATAATTCATGCATCATTTTCAGATAAGAAACAAAAATGGAGCTGCGTCAGCACATTGGCTGAAAAATAACTTTTTGTATTATGTTATGCCTTTCGGTAATGGGCGCAGGTTACCATATATCACCGGTAGCTCCAGCTTTCTCCTTCCCCATCCCCCTTGGCTACTGTCACAGTAATATCCTCCATGAACGGCATCACCTGTAGACTGAGCAAAAGGGGAAGAGCTTTGGGAAAGGACGGGGTGCAGCAAAGGAAGCGAAGCTAAAAGCAGCAATTTCTCTGAGCTTCATGTAAAGGTCAACATTCATTAGCAATAAATAAAAGGGGGGGTGGCTGGCTCCCATAGCTGCAATGGGATCTTCAAAAGGTCTGTTTTATTTCCCTATCCCAGCCATTTTCAAAAATTTCCTTTTTCCACAATAGCACTCTCATGATGGAACTCCATCCTGAAATATGGCAAGAATCTTTTGACACAAGTTAAAACCCTTGTTATTGTCCCAGGCTTTTAGGGGAGATATTTTATTGGAGGTACTTCCTGCTGTGCTGTTGTTGGAGGAAAACGTTGCTTTTTGCTGCTGTGTTTTGTGTGTGCTGGGGGCTCGAGTTCTAAGAACTGATGTGTGTTGTTTTGTACTATGTTTTACTGGAAGTGGTTTATTACAGCATTTTAAACAGCCCCTCCCTGCTCAGGAATTACAGCAGTGATGATGAAGGGTGGGGTATAAATTTAATTAATAAATACAATAACCATAATGGGTTGTAGCCAATGCTTGTCCTGCTCAGAGTAGACCCATTTAAGTTCATGGATATGACTAATGTATGTTCGTGAATTTCAGTGAGTCTAACTCTGAGGAGAACTTGGTTGGAATACAACCCAATAGAAACACTTGTAGAAATACCCCTCCCTATTCCATTCTACCTGTGTTTTACAGTGCACAGGATGGGGGTCTTCTCATTGTCCCATTTCTGGGCAAATTATGCTGTGCAGTAAGGTGGAACAGGACCCTCTCTGTGTTGGCACCCCATCTATGGAATGCCCCCCCACCTCTTTGTTCAGACCTTAATGCAATGCGATGAAACTAACTGATGGATTGTCTGCAGTTTTATTTGAGGTGTTAATTTTTATTTGAAACCTTTATTGCAATGGTTGCGTGTGTGCTCTGCTGTGTACGTTTTATGCTGTAATCTGCCGTGGAACTGTGAATTGATGAAGGTTGGGCTTGATACTGAAGCAATATATCAAAAATATTCACTTGGTTAGCCAAAAAAAAAATAATTAATGCATTCAAACATCAGCCATACAGTAAGTTCCCTTGAGGGACCACTTTAAAAAAAATCAAACAACCTGGCTCTTCCCTTTTTTTTGCCATCCGTGTCACCTGCTAGCTTTATCTGGGAATAAATTTAATTTTGTCAAGTGCTAGAGAGCAAAGGTAGCAGAAATGATCCCACCCCAAGCGCTCATCTGTCATAAGGAACGACTTCCTTACTAATAAAGTGACCTTGTGTAAATAGCTCAGCTTGGCAGAGCTGCTGCACCTCTGGTGTAGAACACGCGTTGATAGACGGAGACCACATGGGCTGGCAGTCCAAGATGAACTATCAGACACGCACACAGAGAGAGTTAGTTGTGACTTCGTCAAGTTCCTTTAGCTTTCGAAGGCAGAGGATGCCGGTGACTAAGGGGTCTTGGTGAACAATCACTTCTGCCGCTTGTCGATACTGCAGCAGCCAGTTGCTACTGCATATTCCGAGCAGGAAAAGAAATTGTCATGGCAGTCTCCTACCTCCTATCGAATTATGCCCCGTCCTCCATTAGAATGAAACCTGATCTCGCTGTGCCATCTCCACATTCAAGGAGATCACCTGAATAACTTCACGGGCAGGGAGTGTATGCAGAATTATCCTGTTCACACCTGGCTATAGAGCTGCGGTCAGTACTTTATTACATGCAAATCAATGCAAACCATAACACAAATTAGCAAGTATATTTGGAAACCAAGGGGGTGAGAAATAAGATACAAAAAGTTGTCTAGGTTATCCTCAGCCAATTCAACAGAGGACGTGGTACATTTCTAAGTTTTCCTAGGAAAATGAAGTGTAAAGGGATTAGGGTGTAGCTTTGTCAGTTGTGCTCTTTCTGCTAGTACTGTGGTTTCTTTCCTTATGGAATATTTGAACTCAAGGGAGGCCCTTGTCCAAATAAAGCCCTTTTACCACCCCTGCTCCCAAGGGCCGCCTCTCCTGGTATGCCCCACAGAGGACCTTATGGTCTACATATAACAACACCCTGCAGATCCTGAGCCCCAGGGAGATGAGACTGGCCTCGACCAGAGCCAGGGCCTTTTCGGTCATGGCCCCAGCCTGGTGGAATGCTCTCTCACAAGAGACCAGGGCTCTGCAAGATTTGACATCTTTTCACAGGGCCTGCAAGACAGAACTGTTCCACCAGGCCTTTGGCCAGGGTTCAGTCTGGCTCATTTTCTCTTTGTATGAACAAGTACAAATGAGGTTTCCCAGCCCGCTCACAGGTCCTTATAATATCAGTGGGAATAGTTGGTCCTGGCAAGTTTTAACCGCTTTCAATTTGTCATTTGTCAGGATGGCCTAATTTGTCCAGTCTAATTTTAATTTTAATTGAATTTAATTAATTTGGGGGTGCATTTTAATCGATTGTTTGTTTGTTTTTATGTATATTGTGCTTTATATGATGTTAGCTGCTCTGAGCCCAGCTCCGGTAGGATACAAATAAAAAGAAATGCAAATACTGTCGGTAGGTCCCTTTGCTATGCTTGGACACATTAAGTGAGCTCTGCCACAATATCCATAGTAAAGAAACAAACCCCTCTATTGCAGATTTCAGAGTTGGACATCAGAATTGGACATTTGCTGATTATACAAAGCTTCACAGCTTGCTCTCCGCCAGGTAAAATCTGGCACCGTGATTTATTTAAGGACTTTCAGAGACTTTCAGAGACTTCAGTTTTGATGTTTTGAATTATTCCATAAAGTTTTTCACATTGTTATTGTTTCTGGCCATCGTGTTGCTTTTGATATTGCTGACAATATCCGCAGTAGCAGCAGTGATACTGGGGCTGTGCACCCATTACCAGCTTAAAATGCATGTTCTTTTTCTCACTTTGGATCGAAACTGGCTTGGGGAAAATGGCATCAGCCTGCAGTATTTCATAAGAAATGACAGGGTAGATATGAATTGTGGCTAAAACTGTGAGTGCACCTCTTCCCAAACCAGCTGTGTGAGTGGCAGGACTGTGACCTAATTTAAGAAAAGTTAGTGGATTAATTTCTTTGAGATTTAGTCGACTACATTTTCACAAACTTGCTTAGGGGTGAAAACAATATGGGTTTAAAAAAATATTTAAGTTTTAAATTTCATTTTCAGGTGTAATGATCAAATAAAACAACAAAAAAATCCACACCTGAACAGAACCATGCCATAAGGTCCTGAAAACGGGGACAATTCTTTTACACTCCAACTAAAGTAGCATAATTACCAAGTACAGAAGACAAAACCTCAAGACATATCATCCATGTCAAAAAGAAAAAAGAAAAAACCACCATTCCAAAATTTCATCTGGTTTATGAGCTGCTGATTCCTTATTTGCGTGTACAGTAAACTGGTGTCAGGTCGTGACAAATCCTGCTTCTCCAACTGCTCAAGCAATCAGATTTTGTGCATAGCTTTTCGGCCAGGGCTATCTGCCAAGTCTGTTCAATCCATCCCTCACAGTTAAACCTTTAGACACTTTCCAATAACACACAGTTTCCATTCTGGCTGCAGTTGATAAGAGGTGCACGAGCTCTCTAAAAACAGTAGCTCCAAAGCACTTTCTTTTCGATCACGCTGCTGTGTATCCTAGCAGGCACACTCTTAAGACGAGGAACTCCATGGGGGTGGGGGGGTGCTTCTGAATCTCAGGAGGATACAGTTAGACACTCTGCTCACATATTCATCAGAGTAACCAGCAAAATGGATATATCAACAGCTGAAGGAGAGAGGAGCAGAAGAAGGAGAAAGCCCAGACATGTTGCTTTGAGACTTTAACAACTCTGTGTCATTGTTTTGCAGCCCAATTAACTGTTTGGCCAATTACAAGCTTTTAAAATGGATTCATATAGCCAGTTAATTGACAGCACGTTGCAGCCCTACTAAACAGTTGTGTACTGTGCATAGGTACACAGAGAAGGAGCGTCCTAGTTAAGGGCTTCTCGGTTCTGAAACATCACATGTACTCCCAGCTAATCCAGCAATCCATTATTTATATGTAGCCTAATTAAGGTTGTGAGTAGCTTGATCTTTGTTTACTTAAGTCTACTGCGGAAGATTGCCAAGATTAAATGAAATTATCTCCAGGCAGGCCAGCGAGCTGGAGCTGCGAGCTACTTTGAGGGGATGAGGGAGTCCTCTCTCTCACTTCTTCAGATGGCGGTCACGGCTGCAGCCTTCCGCCAGCCCACTACCACCACCCATGATGCTGCCAATTCAAGCTTATCTAATAAAGATCCAGATCAAGTAGACCAAATGAAAGGCACTGAAGTCTGAAAGCAACTAATCGAATTGGATTAGCTCTTTTCAGCGTCTAATTTTACCTTTCACTTGTAAAACCTCTGAATCCATTCTTGTTTAGATACTGAATTTGTTCATTTAATGAAACACAGAGACGGGGGAGAGAATATTTTTCTTCTTCTTCAATATGCAGCAAAATAGAATTGAGGCGAATTAGAAATACGACATTTGACGGGGAGATGTGGTGTGAGTCTCACCCACTCCTTTTTAGGACCAGCTTTGACAGAGAAAAGTGTTTGAGTTAGCATACATGTTCAGTCCTCAGAAACCATAGTGCCCAATGTGTAGCTCAGATGAGAGATGAGAGAGGAAGGAAGGATATTTCATGGCACATTAAAGCTCCAACGGTGGTGCAGTGGTTAGACTGTCAGACTAAGACTTGGGAGACCAGCCTTCAAATCCCCATTGGCCATGAAGCTCACTGGGTGTCCTGGGGCCACTCACTGCCTTTCAGCCTAACCTACCTCACAGGGTTGTTGTGGAGACTAAATGAGGGGTGAACTAGGTAAGCCATCCTGAGCTCATTGGAGAAAAAGGTGGCATATAAATGTAATACAATACATAAGCAGTCTATACAGCAGAATTACAACATTGCTGTAGTGGGTGCAAAAAGCACCACGGTGCTCATATTTATTTCAAGAGTTTGTTTGTTTGTTTGAACAGAGGGTTGGGGTGGGCAGACATGACCTTCCAAGCCTCTTTCTCTAGCCATTGGGTTGAAGAGACAAGCAGAAAAGTTAGCTCTTTGGTCAAGAAAACAGCATGCCAGGCAGCAATGCCTAGAAACAGAACTGGCCCCTATGAAACAGTTGCCAGGTCTGAAGGTCTTCGCCTCCTACTTCCCCCTATGTCTCCTCCCCAGCCAGATGTTTTCCAAGCAGCCTCCAACAATGCGGGGAGCGGGAAGGAATCTATGCCTGTTGTTCTGCTACACACATAGCCCTCCTTGTCCTTGGAGACAGCGGGGGATGGGAACTTAGCACAGTAGGAGCAGCAATCTTCATCAGCTTAGTCTGAACTGCTTTCTGTCCTTGGCTCCCCTTGCTCACGGAAGCCTGTTGCCTCCTCAGCATCCAACCGTTCCTCTCCTCCTTCCCACTCTGACCTGATACTTACTGTACAAAGGTAATATTTACAATCAATGGTCCACCCACTTCTGCCTTTGGCCATGCCCACCCCTGGCACATGGCTCTCTGGGTGAAAATGTTTCCTCCCTACCAGTTTAAAACCATGCTTGCTTGGCAATTAGATTTTGATCCCAACCTTTCCTTCAGGATGCTCAGAGGGCAGCATACATAACTCTTTCCCCATTTTATACTGACCTTGTGAGTTGGCTTAGATAAGACCCAGATTGCAGTTTAGCCCCCACCCACCAGCATATACAGTACCTAGCTAAATGGACTGATGTGCTGACTCGGTATAAGGCAGCTTCCTATGCATTCCTGGAAATGACACAGATGATCTTTATCCTTGCAGATTTAAAGTTAAGTTTCTCTCTGCCAAAGCCTCTCCTCCTCAAGGAGGGGAGGAGTTGTGAGCGGGAGCTGTTTCCCGCATTGGCAGGGGGCGTTTTGCCCCCCTGCCCAGCTGCTCTGGCTGCTACGCCACACCCCCAGGTGGCCAGCCAATCAGCTGGAGGCTTGTGGTTTAGCTGCTCAAACGTGGCCGCGGCAGCATTTCCCAGCCATTGTGCTGCTGCTTCTCGTCGGATCACCCACTCACCCTCCCTTAGTTCATTGCTTGGTTCTTGACATTGCTATGGACCTGTGGTTGGTCGCCTTGGTTGGCCAAGGGGCCTGGTAGGAATTTTTATTCAGCTGGCAAATTGGCACCAGCCACTTGGTTTCTCACCTATCTCGCAGCAAATCGTCACAACTTTTGGGTATTGGTGGTTAGGCATTGGAATATGGTTGTGTGTTGGAGGGCAGGGTGTGGCCATCGCCTACCCCTCCATTTTATGGGCATTCCGATAAAGGAATCCGGCGGTCGTGGATCCTGTCCGACGCCCTTGCTGGTGGCTAGGGCCATGGCATGACCCCCGGTGACATCAGGGGCAGCTTTCCGTTGTATTTGCATCAACAGGCTCCTCCCACTGGTGGTTAACCCTTGATAGACTCACCCCTCCCTAAGGGGGTGGAGTCACGCTTTGTTGTTTTATCCAATGCCTAAGCCAAAACGTCTCACATGCTGTAATCAATAAAGTTGTGGCCTTTTTAGCCCATTAACCTATGTATCTTTCTGATCCTCAAGCGGGTGGCGGGTCCTTAAATCACAAATGTTTGCTGGGGTTGGATATGAATCACAGGTGCTGACTCCTTGGGGCCAGGGCAGTTTGAGACCCCCAAATATTTTTTGAGGGGGGAGGTCAGGCCCTCTCAATATGCAGAGAACATCATGTGTGCGATGTCAGGACGTTGTGCTATGTCACATCCCCACCCCTTCAGATCCTCTGGAGAAGCTGGCGCCTCTGATATGAATCAGCCCTCCAGCCCCTTTTTCGCCTTATAAATGCATTCCGCAGTGAACAACTTGGGACCCCATCATCACTCGGCCTTCAAAGGACCCTCCCATCCGCTGTGTTCCAAGCACTCCACAAATTGGTCTGTTTGTGCCTGTTTTAAATATAAGCATCGCTAGACTTAAACACACACATATGCACAAGAAACGAAAGATATATGTGGTGGCACATTTCATGAAAGCTCTAATGAATTCTGGAGAGAAGAATATGTTATCCCACATGGGATGGTGAAAGAAAAGCAGATGTGAAGAAATTGGATTCCTCTGACTGTGTCTTCTTCTTCTTTCCCCCTTCTCTCTCCCCCACCCCGCCTTTTGGCAGATTATTCAAGGCAAAGACAAATATTTTATCAAAGAGTTATGGAAATAAACACGATTATAGCTCAAGGGCGCAAGTGGATTTCTGGAATATTTTTCCATGCACAGTTAATAGGGGAAGCTGGCAGGAGGAAGAGTGTCATAGTATACCCAACAAAGCTAATTTTATTGTGCCAAAGCTACGTTGGGAACCAGAGCATCATGTTAAGCAACATTAGCCAGCAGACAGAAGGAGGGAGAGGTTCTAGAGGGGGAGGCAATAAAATGGTGAAACTTAAAAGCATGAAACTAGAGAAGACCATTTGTTCCCCTTTGCTCAGTTCTGAGTACATCAAATCCTGGTAAGGGCTAATCAAACTTTCTCTGAGGTGTGCATGGCTAACGAAGCATTAATACATTGCTTCTCTGCTTGAATGCACTTGAGGTGCAGTCATTTAAAAACTTTTATTTAAATGTACTTGTTTAAAAAGTTTATATCCCACTCCTCCCCTACCCCACCCAATGGATTCAATGTGGCCTACAATGTTGTTTTTGGTATTTGTCTGTCTTGGGAGACAATGGAGGAGTGAGCCTTTGGGGGTGAAGAAGAAGAAGAGTTGGATTTGATATCCCACTTTATCACTACCCTAAGGAGTCTCAAAGCAGCTAACATTCTCCTTTCCCTTCCTCCCCCACAACAAACACTCTGTGAGGTGAGTGGGGCTGAGAGACTTCAAAGAAGTGTGACTAGCCCAAGGTCACCCAGCAGCTGCAAGTGGAGGAGCGGGGAAGCGAACCCGGTTCCCCAGATTGCAAGACTACCGCTCTTAACCACTACACCACACTGGGTGAAGTCAAACTGTTGGAAGGTTGCAGCGCTTGCTGTGGCTGTAGAGATTGATATTGGAGAGACAAGTTATGTTGCGGTTGGGGCAGATGAAGGCGTCCGGTTACGCTGCTGCAGATGTACGACGGCATTTCTTCTCTCTGTGCTCCTCCCAGCAGTCATTTCTCCTCTGAACTGACACAATGCTCCCAACCTTGCTTGCAAATTGGAATACAACTCCTACTCAATTCATACACTTCTCCTGCATTTTATGCAAAAGATACATATATATTGCATACTTTACTGGTGAATGTGCTGGGAAGCATTGAGAATGTTGCATTTTACATCATATAAAGTGCTCCACAAAACACATTCAAAATGTGTATGCAAATGTGTGCACTGGAAGAAAACAGGATGGAACAGATCTAGCACTGAATGCCATTGAGACTGAAAATGGACAGCATCAGCTGCTCAGATCCTGGTGGGTCTCAAGTGGGTTCCCCAAGTGGGTTCCACTACCCAAATGGACATGGTCCTAGAAGCCATCCACTTTACCACTCAATGATCAAGAATTGTGGGAATATGTGGACTGGAGTATGTAGGAAAGAGCAGGTGGAAAATGATATTCCTTAAGGTATCCAGGTCCTAGGGATGATGAGAGATGGAGTCTAAAACATATGGAAGGTACAAGGTTGGGGGAGGTTGCTTTAAACCATCTTGAAAACACTTCCTGGCAGGGAAGATGGGCCAGCAGACCACCTTTTATCTGTTTCATAAGATGCCCATTGTGCAACACAGAAAGACCTTGACCAAGAGAACTTGGCTTTTGCATTGTCATGGCATTTTTCATCATAATGGGTGTATTTAGTAGGAAGGGACAGGGGAAGCTTTTTGAACTCCACAAGACAAATTGTGAACCAAGTTAATAGGCGCCAGAGTCTTAAATCACTGGCTGGCCAGCCAGTAGGTTAGCAGCTTTCAAAACTTTCTGAACTGAAGGAAACATCTGGAGGTGGCACCATTTGTTCTGGACGTTGCTTCTATGAATGATGCACTAAGACAATTTTCTGCCTTATCATAAATTCTGCAAACTCATGAACTTTGCAATCTCTCAAGCTCGGCACTATCTGGGAACCACTTATCTTGTGCTGAAAGCAATATAAAAACAGATGGCAAAGACGGCGTCGAGTGATAAATCAATGGCACTCCTGCCACTTGGTCTGTGGACATGTCTGAGACTCCTAAGTTGAGACAAAAGCACATTCAAGCTGGTAGAAGGGTAGAGGAGTAGGTGGCATGGGTGGGAAAGGGGAGAGACAGGCTCCTGAGGGTGCAAAAACAATGAAGATTTTATTGGCCCAATGTGCTTTGAAGGAGATGGCGGGACCAAGGAAAGATGTAAAGACTGATGCCTGGCTAGGATAACCTACACCTGAGATGCACTGAAGGAGGATACATATTGCTGCCTGAGATGAAGGACCACCATAGTCTATGCATTGGTAACCCTTAAGGCTGATCTTTGCTCTGCTGCCATGCCAACCCCTCTTGCCTCTGGTGGTCATAAAGATTTGGTTTGATTTTCACCCAACACCTGGTGTCCCAGGTCAGTTATTTTGCCACTCTCGCAGGGCCACAGAATGCAGATGCCTGGGCAATTTCGATTTTTCTCAGTTCTTCATTTTTTCCCCATTCTTAAGTTTAGTTCTCAATGTTAGTTTGTGGGTTGTTGTTATTTAAGTACCCTGAAAATTCACCAGCAAATTTCTTCTAATATACAGATGTTTTGTACACACCTCTGCATAATGTACACATTTTTGCAGAGCCATTTTATCTCACGGAATGCGTTTTTTCACTAATACATGTATTTATATGCACACTTTCCCTAATATACACATTTTTTTCTACCCATTACTTGGCAGGAGAAGTGTGTTGCAAATTTCAGGAAAGTGCAAATTTCGAAGGATTTGGTGCAAATTGTGAAGATTCAGTGCTTTTTTCTTGGCTGCATGTGCCAGTACGCACCAAATTATACTCCTGAAAGATGCATGTCAAATCTCTTCCACTCACACTCACTTTGCATACACAAGCATATTCCTCTTCTTTTAACCCTCAGTGAACATCACTCATTAAACATGATTTTTCTTTTAAAAAAAAAAAAGTTTGAGAGGAGCATGGATTTCTCCTTTTCTCTGGTTCCCAACTTCAAAGTAATTTCTTTCTCTATGATGGAAGGGGAGAGAAAGCTGCCATGTTTACAGGGGTACGAGCTGTTGTGGAAACACTAAAGCACTCAAGCATCCCCTGAAGTTGAAGCGTGCTGAGAATTTGCTGCGCTAAAACAAGTAGTCTTGTGGACATAGCTTCAGAGTCTACATGTGACAACATATGTACACATTTCCACATTGCAAGGGGTTGGGCTAGATGACCCCATGGTCCCTTCCAACTCTACAATTCTGAGATTCTGTATAAAAGTGATCTGCTGAGAAACTACACATTATGTTGGTGTTCTGTGGCATCCAACATACTTCCGTAAAAACAAGGAAATGTCAACTGGGTTCCTGGTGCAGTGGGGGGGGGAGGCAGTTTAACCTAGTTGGATCAGTCCCAATTGCCTTTATGATCTGGCCCTCGGACTGTCCATGAATTGGCGTGGGAGTTCTGTTCGTTTGGGCTGTACCATTTTTTCCCTATGCCATTCCATTCCCCCCCCTCACACATACTGCGGTGGCGCCTCCTCCCTCCCTCCTCCTGGCTTCTCCCCACCCTGCCTAGAGAAGGAAGGGGGCTGGGCTGAGCTGGCTCAGCATCTTTTTAAGCAGCGCCTCTCCGGAGACAGCCCTTTTGCGCCACTCCTCTTCCCTCCGCCGCCGCCGCCCCCCTAGTGTTCCTGTGGGCCAGAGAGTGGAACAGATGAGCTCACTCTGCCTACCCATGAGAAGAAGAAGCAATGGCGGTGATGGCAGCGGCAGCAGCAGCCCCTGGGAAGGTAAGCACAGCGGCTGGGCTGGGGGGGGACAGGTGGGGAGGAGGACTACTTGCCCTCCTCGCCTCTTCTTCCAGCTCCCCCCTCCCAGTGCCACTTTTCTGCCCTGCCACAAGGTCTGAGGGACAGCGGACCAGCTCGCGGCTAAAAAATTTTTGCCGACCCCTGGTTTAACCCTTTGTTGCCCCCATAAGCCGTTGATAGCAACAGAAGGAGATGTGACCACCATTTCCCCTCTCCACAGTTTATAACCACTCTAGAAAGGTGGTTTGGATCGGGGCTATGGGGCAGGAGAAGCAGAGCGTTTGACTGTGCCCCACCCCCCACATGCCTTGATCCCACTCCAAATAGTGCATCCAGGGGCAGCTTTCCGAAAAAGAAAACTCCAGTGTAATGTGTAGTTTGGTTCTTAGCCAAGTCCTTTGGAAGTCTGTACCGAAGCCTCTCAGAAATAATAATAAATAATAAATATTTATTATTTATAAAGTGCCATAAGAACAAGGCACTGTAGAGAAATTAAACTCGGATAATGGCCGCTGCCTGCAGGCTTACAATCTAATATCATTCTTGACAATAAGAAATAATTATTCTGTTTTTAAGAAAGTTATCCATTTCTTTAGTAGCAAGACTATGATGGGCCACATCCTGGAGAGTAACAGAAAGGTGAATTTCTCCTGGAGGGGTTGGGAATCTGAGGCCTCACTACTACTGGGGTATATTTAAGAGGATACATTAACTATAGGGAAGCAACAGGTCAACAGTGCGAAGGAGGCCTTCCCTGCATCAATGCTAAATGGGAGAATCAGAAGCGGGCTTAGAATTGCAAGGTAAACAGAGATCCAGGCAGAGAGGATGGACAGAAATGGTTGTAGGCAAATGGTACTCATTTTTCTGTATGTGAATATATTATTTCTCCCAGCAGAGGGAATGTGAAAAATAAAATATATTCTGCCACTGCTGGTTGACTCGTCTCATTAATAACCTGCAAACATTCCACCATATGTTGTGTTTTTATCACTTGACTCAGATCATTATGACTTCATTTCAGAGGGGCCTGGAGTAAATGAAAAGCCATTCTGAAGGTTATTTAACTATTAAGACAACTATTAATTAAAGTTTGCCAAGTTTTAGGAGCTTGGAGGATAAAGAGACACTAAGTAAATATCACTTATTATTTAATAAAGAGGCGGTGATTGAAATGTTCCCCGTTTAGGCCACGTTTCCAGGAACGGGTGGGGAGAGGAGCAGGCCTTGACTAAATATTTTGCAGGCTGGCTGATGGCAAGCAAGTCCCCACAGAGCTGCCTGAGCATTACTGGTGTGCATCTCTGCTCATTATGGCAGGAGAGGAAAAGAACAAGGTCAGCTGGGAATAGAGATCACCCTTATTAATCTGACTATTATAGCCTCAACGTAATGACGTGACCAAATTTCATTTTTCCTGGCTTGGAAATCGCAATCTTGGCTGCTTGCAATGTTTGCCTCAGGTATGAGGTAAGTGTTAATTAACGTCCCCCGTTTTTTTCTCTGGCTCAGATTTTACCTCAAGTCATTGAAGCACTTAAGCCTCCTGCGCAATTTATTGCTGCTCCATTGGTAGGGAAATAGAAGGAAGGAGGGTGCCTTGCAAAATGCAACGTCTGCAAGCCAGCACTCCCAGTAGAAGAAAGGGGGGAGACCTCTCTGCTATCCTCTATAACCCCCCGCTATGCTACAACAGCCAGCCCTCAGACTCTACAATTAGCTGGTGAGGCCTTTTGGTGCTGCCACCACTGGGAGCTGCCTCGTTGGTGGTGACCAGTGACAGGGCCTTTTTGGTGGTGGCTACCATGTTGTGCGAGATGGTTGGACAGTGTTCTCGAAGCTACAAACATGAGTCTGTCCAAACTGCGGGAGGCAGTGAAAGACAGGAGGGCCTGGCGTGCTCTGGTCCATGGGGTCACGAAGAGTCGGACACGACTAAATGACTAAACAACACCATGTTGTGCAATGCCCTCACTAGTGAGATGCACCTATCTCCATCAATATTAACTTTCAGGAGGAATTTGGAAACATCCCTGTCCATTCAGGCATTAGTTAGCTGAAGAATACAGTTCATGGCAACCTCAAAATCATTGGATGGAAGCATGTTTTCAATGGCAATGTTTTCAGCTGTAGCTGTGTTAGAGCTTTTTATCTGTCTCAGAATTTTATTTGTTTTGTTTTAAAATTATGTATCTGTTTGCCACCCTGGGCTCCTTGGAAAGGAAGGTCAGGATATAAATCCAATAAAATATTAATAAACTAAGTAAATAGGCAAATAGCTGGAAGGAGGCTCATTGGGGGAATTCCCTGAACTGGGGCCCCACTGCATCCCTGGAGACTTCATCTGGAACGTGATGGAATCCAATTTGACACAGAAAAAACTGCACATTTAAAAAAGTGCTTCCTTAAGGGGGTGGGATAGTTTAGGTTTCCAAGTCATATTCTGAATTTACCCCATCTCTGCTCTTACCTCATGCTTTTGTTTTCAAATTAGGGTCGCCATATTTTGAAGAGCAAAAAAGAGGACACATTTGCCGACTTCTGCTTTTAACTATAGGTGTCTATGATAACTTTCGTTTTACATACCTTTGAAATAGAGGATGTGTCCTGGAAAAAAGGACAATAAACTTCAAAGTACGTAGCCTGGGAACTGTATCTATTATTCTAATGGGGTAAGGACCACAGCTCAGTGGTAGAACAGTTGCTTTGCATGCAGAAGGCCGCAGGTTCAATCCTCAGCATCTTCAGGTAGGATTGCCTGAAAACCTAGAGAGCTGCTTCCGGCCAGTGCAGACAGTACTGAGCTTGATGGACCAACACAGTTGAGTAATTTCACAGTGAGTTCTGCACCAGGGGACTGCAAGGGTTGCTTTGAAGCTGATTTTATCTAACGATGACCCAAGGAAGTCGGGCAAGCCATCCAAAATCCAACTGTGGAAGCAAATATGCATTTTTGGAAACTAAACAGAGGAGCCACACACCCCTCAAGCAAGGTAAAGCCTGGTCCCAAGGGTCCATGAAGTCAGGATTGGTCCTAACCTTAGGAAAAAGGAAGTGACCTCCTCAGGCAGCAGACGCTGCTGGAAAGTTCTGAGGAGTGTTATGTATTCAGTGGTCTCTATTTGCCTGAGCTTGAGCCTGGATTCTGAGCTCCTGTGTTCTGATTCGATACATGATGTCCAATCACAGAACGTTTCAGGATTTGAGCCTCTGCCATTGGCCCTTAAACTCTGAGTTATGATTCGCAGCTTGGAAGTTTAGACAGCCAATCACGTTGGGAGTGGCCAAGACCTTCAGAAATGTGTGTGTGTGTGTGTGTGTGTGTGTGTGTGTGTGTGTGTGTGAAGTTGCTTTGCCCCTGTTGCCCAGTTCTGATAGTTCAATAAAGGTTCTTGCTGTTATCACTGTGTCTTGCCTCGTGGGAACCCAGCTACACTTCACAGTGTTTCCTACAAATCCTGCCCTGGCTGCCTAAAGTAGCCAGCTACCCCAGTGACTGCGGAGGACGCTACCCCAGCCAACCAGGGTTGAAGTCCGATTCAACTGTCAATCCAGCCTGCTTTTTTTATGTTGAATAAGAACCAAAGAAGACTCTGGCTGCTGAATCATCCTGTTATCACCAAGGCCATGCAGGTGTCCATGGGATACAGGATACAGAGCACCCTGCCTCTGACAGTGGAGGGAGTTGACTTCTCCTTCTGCCAAGCCTGCAAAACATCTTGGGCCAGGGCTGCATGAAATTTCACGAAATCTCTAAGATGTAAGGAGGGTGGAAGAGAGGAATGCAAGTAGTGATTTGAGCTTTTGCTTTTGAGAAAAGAATAGGAGAGGGGGACAAAACAAATGAATATGGAACAGAGAATCTAAGCAGTAAATCAGGGGATGAGACGCCTTAGCAATGTTTCTTAAAAAACAAACCAAGAAAATGAGAGGGCTTCATGCAACCACCATGCAGAGACAATAATCGCTAATCAAGTCAAAGTTTCATTCTAATCAGTTCAGTTGTTAAGGAAGGGGGGGGAGAATAGCAAACGTCTCGGTTTGAAGAATTACCATTCATTACAGCCTCGTGCTTGACGATGGCACAGTCGTGGCTGGGTTGTCAGACTCATTATGGCCCTTGTTTGTCTTAAGTTTCGAGACATGGGCTTGTTTTTCATTGAAATTAGAAATAAAAAAAAAACACCTCGCATCGGATTTCACCAGTGACCAAGGAAAATCTGGACATTGCATTGCCACCAATGATAGTCATAACAGACCCACTGAAAGCATACCCTCCAAGTCTCCCGATAGTCCAGGGACAGTCCTGGAATTACAAAAGCCAACCCAGCTTCTGATTTGATCCCGGAATTTAAACAATGGTCTTTGGCTTGAAAACTGGAGCGTTACAAACATTCCCCTATTTTCAGTATAAAAGGGAAAGCCCCTTTTGCTCTTCTCTGGGATGGGCAGATCTGCCCATTTTGGTTTCTCTTGATTTCTCATTTTTGCAGACTTAGGTTCAGATTGCCACATTTCCACATAAGTTTGCATTTTTAAAAAGAAAAAGGAAGTCCTCACAAAAATTAATCACTATTTAAGTGTGCCATTCTTGTAGTTAACACATCTCAGTAAGCCTATTGTTGTTGTTGTTTGTTTATATATGACAATATTTGTATATTGCTGCGTCATAAAAATGCATCAAAGTGATTTACAGAAATAGAAACATAAAACCATAAAATAAAGACCATAAAAAGTTAAAAACAAATCAGCTGGTCCTGAAAGACCTACACTGGCTCCCAGTACATTTCCGAGCACAATTCAAAGTGTTGGTGCTGACCTTTAAAGACCTAAACAGCCTCGGCCCAGTATACCTGAAGGAGCGTCTCCATCCCCATCGTTCAGCCCAGACACTGAGGTCCAGCTCCGAGGGCCTTCTGGCAGTTCCCTCCCTGCGAGAAGTGAGGTTACAGGGAACCAGGCAGAGGGTCTTCTCAGTAGTGGCACCTGCCCTGTGTAACGCCCTCCCATCAGATGTCAAAGAAATAAACAACTACCTGACTTTTAGAAGACATCTGAAGGCAGCCCTGTTTAGGGAAGTTTTTAATGTTTGGTGTTTTATTCTGTTTTTAATCTGTTGGGAGCCACCCAGAGTGGCTGGGGAAACACAGATGGATGGGTGGGGTATAAATGTTGTTGTTGTTGCTGCTGCTGCTAAAGGATGTCTTTTTAATAGGCCTGGTGGAATAGAAAGTTTTCAGCAGGCATTTTCACAGATATATGCATTTTTCATGCACAATTTTCCCTAATGGATGTATTTTTGCATACTTTTTTTTGGTCGAAGGACTGCTGCATCTCGAAAAGTGTGAATTGCTTAAGTGCTGTTAGTCCTGCAGCAAAAATAATTGCTGGTCTGTGATACAGATTATTGTTTGGTATCCTCTGGTGTCAAGAATTTCAGCAAGAGGAAGGTAAGCTGGCTAACTCTCCATGGGCATTCCCTGCCATCCATGGTGCAGACGTGGACTGGCTTTAGATACCACTGTTCACTTTCATTTATGCACGCAAAAATGCCTCCCCACCTCCCTTCCCTTCCCTTGCGCCTCACCAAAAATTTGCAAAACGCAGACTCCAGCGCTGCATGCAGAAAGGGCATTAGTTTTTCAAACACGGCGTGATTTACAAGAAAGAAAAGAAGTGATTATGCCCTCTGTGATTTACCTTCTCGATGTTTTACTACGGGAATAAATTGCAATTCGGGAAGTTGCTCTGGAATTATTACTTTATCTGGGGGAGCAGCAGCACCATGAATCTCGCACAGTGATAACTAATCCCCTCAGTGTATTTTGCAAGCACCACGCTGGAAGTTTAATTGGGGGCACTGCCATTTTGGGAAGAGGGAGAGTCGAACATCACAGGCGACACATGTTCAAGAACTTGGCCCAAGACCCGGGTCAGTCAGGTAGAAGACATCACTCCCTCGCTATAATTCTGTGTCTAACAAGAAGCTTCTCCTTCCCTCTGAAGCTAGAAAGCCAGTGAAAATCAAGCTTTCCCCTAATTATTTAGGATGGGTAACAGCCGTTTGACCAAATACATACATTGCCCTACCACGAAAAGGTTTTTAATCTAAGCATTTGAACTATTTAAAGATTATAGCAGGAGAGGCAGGGCTAAACAATGCAGTATTTGATTCTAGCATTGCACCTGGGAGAAAAAATAATGGCACCCAAGAATTTGACTCTAGCTGGGGTTGAATTTTACCCAGATTCTAGAGGTATCACCCTCCTCTGCAGCTGTTCTGCTCCATCTTATCCACTGTGCCTATGGTAATTTTAATAATGTGACAGAGAATAGGGTCTTTAGCTTTTAGGCTACTAGTTCAGTTGCTGCTCAAGGAGACAATGACTAAGAGTCATTCTGCACCTGGGGCAATAATTCACAGACTACAAGGCTTGCCGAAGGCTTGGGGTGGACTCATCTGTGACTCTTGCACATGATAGTCATTTCCCAAGAGTTTCCAGTCTGTAATGTTTATTGTGGGTGTGAATGAGAGGGAAAATGAGTTGCAGTAGCTTGCTCAAATACCACCAACATGGGAAATGTGAAGTCTGTGGTTCCCGTGATTGCAGGAGCAATATTCTGGAACCCATTTGGGTTTCCTTTGGTTCATGTGCATCTATCCCTTGATGGCTGCTGCCTCAAGGGATGATGTACACACAGGAACTGTAAATCACCCCCATTCAAAGTATGCTGAAGAATTTCCCTGTTGCTGACAATGTAATGGCTTCAGCAGAGTCTGTTCACACATTCAGCTGTCAACATCAAGGTCTGGGTAAAAGAGTGATTAACCTGCAGAAATAAATGCAATTTCCTCCAAGTAGTGCACTACAGCGACTCTCCATTGTACCCAATAAAAGCACCAGCCATGGATCAGGAGTATATTTGAATTGCTCCTTACCTCCAGGACCAGTTTAAATGCTCTGTTCAGCATCCCTAAGTTGGTTCCCTCCAGATGTTTTGGGGCTACAGCTTCCATCAGTTGCAGCCAGTATGGCCATATGATGCTGCTGTTTAGTTTAGTGAAGACTGTCTTACAGCCTCATTGCAGTGGCTAGTATAAATCTCTACATGAAGCTGCAGCTACTGCATGTGGAGCTGTATACAAAGTTCCCATTTTTCACCATGCCACACCAGATGCACAAAAGAAAAGGAGGGACAGTGGTGTGTAGGTGAAAATTGGTGCAAAGCAAGTCTGCAGAGCAGAAGAGAGAAATGGCTTCAGAAGTGGGCAAAGCAAGTCAGCAGGCCTTCCAGTGAACTAGCTATTGGAAGCTATACACCTGGTGAACTGTCAGAAGATGGTATCCCAGGCTAGACTAGATGCATCCCTCTTTGACCTGGACCCTCTATCCCCCCCGCCTCCCTGCTCTCCTCTGCAAACATGTTGTTACTTATCCAAAGATAACAGCATGTTCATTCACAACTGCCTGCCACTGAGCTGGGGCGTATTATGCATGGCCTCCTTGGCAGATGGATGACTTTATACCTCTTTGGGTGTCCTTGTGCTAACAGTGGCAAAGAAGCATGAATCACGGCCAGTGGGGTAGCGTGGGGGGTGCAGGGGGGCCGGCCACACCGGGCGCAACATCTGGGGGTTAGGGTTAGGGTTAGGGGGCGCAAATCCGCAGGTTAGGGGGCGCAAATCCATGGGTTAGGGGGCGCAAATTACTTGCCTTGCCCCGGGTGCTGACAACCCACGCTACGCCACTGATCACGGCACACGTAAGATGCTCCCCTTGCTAATGACACAGATGCCAAAGGGTATTCTTGGCGGAAGGATGGAAGTGTTGCCACTCCAAGGAAAAAGTGCCTTGTGCAGCCTGGCAAGAGTTTTGCTCAACTCTCTGCAAAGGCAAACAGAGGCTGCATGTGTATTACAGTCAACAATGGGCTGGTGGGCATCCCACTGTCCAAAGACAGCTGTGTCACAGCCCCATACAGTAATATTGCATTTTGATTCCACCAAAGAACTCAGAAGGGCATGCGTGGATCTTCACTATTGTATGCTCACATCAACCACATAAGACAGCCTTCACCAACCTGGTGCCTTCTAGGTGTTTTAGACTACAGCTCCCATTAGCCCCAGCCAGCAGAGGGCAGAAGCAAACCTCTGGGGATTGACTGAGCCACACACTCAATTTTTTGACAGTTATGATGCAGGAGCCACCCCCTACCCAATGATGTGGCCAGAGGGAATGGAGGCAGGCAGTGCTGTGTTTCCAGGGTTAGAGCCAGATAAGGCTCTCACTCATAGAGCTGGTGAGGGTATTAATAAAAGGCCTGTCCCGTCTGAACCTTTTTGTGGTTTGGAAAATGACAGGGAAATGAATTGAAAAGTGTGTGATGAATGGCCAACAGGAAGGCTTATGAACACCCCACAAACAGATCAGGATGAACGCAGGGCAAATGCTCATTGTTGTATAACCTTCCTGTAAAGAAATCAGAAGGAATGCTCAATAAAGACCAGCCATTGTCTAACCACTGTGCACACTTTGTGAAAGCCAATCAGGACAAATGCAGGCAGCTGGAGGGACAACCAAAGTTAATAAGATTGTGGCCTTAAGTTGGGGTAACTAGCTGTTGTGGGATCACAACTCTCATGACACCTGACCATTAGCCCTGTTGGATAGCTGGGGGTGATGGGAATTAGAGTCTAGCAAGATCTGGAGGTTTGACACCCATGACGTAAGTCACCCCAGTATACTGGATTGCATCCAATGTAGTGCTAAGTTACAACCACTTAATGTTACACATGTTTTGCTGGTGACATGTCTTGTACCAACAGAATACTATAGCCCAAGAAAATGCATAAGCAGTCTACTGATAACTTTGTTACATAATGGATTGCGCAATCTGTTGCACATGAATTTTGGCTATTGCAATTGTTGCGTAGGGTTCCTCCGTTGCACAACATTAAAACTTACCTGTTTGCAAGGTCAAGAGCCCTTGCCCTAGTGGACAAAGAAAGCTGGGTACAGCCCCTTGTGCCTGTATTCCAGATGTTGCTATAAGGTAGAGTGCTGAACTACCAGACAAGTGTGGGCCAATTGAGTAACACACACACACAAGTAAAGGGTAGATGCTTGTGTGTGAATGGGTCCTTAAGGTACAGTAACAGAACATATTATTCACCAAGGAGACATCCTCCCAGCTCTTCTGGTTATAACCAGCCAGATGACCATAAATATGACAGATAGTGTGACTTGTCTTTGCCAACCAAGCAGTGTGTGTGTGTGTGTGTGAGAGAGAGAGAGAGAGCATGTACACACACTCTTTCTTTCTGCCTTAATCAAAAAAGGGATTGTCTGAATTGCCATTCTAACAACCAAGTAAGCTGTCACCTTTTGCCTCTTTAATGTTGTCATCATCATCAGGAATGAGGACTGTGTTGATGGTAAATGGCTCATCTTGGCTGTGTTCACATCTGGTGCAAAATTTATGGCTACAATAAGAGAGAGGGGAGAGGGAAAGACAGATGCGAAAAATTCACTGGGTTCTTAAACAGAGGCAATTTAATTGCATTAGTCATGAAAGCAAAAAGCAGATCAGGGAAGTCACTAAGAGATAAACTAGAGGGTAGCCTCCACCAACTTGATGCCCAACAGTTGTTCAGTACAGATGGCTGTGCTAGCTAGGGCTGATGGGAGTTGTAGTCCAAAACATCTGGAGGACACCAAATTGGTGAAGGCTGCCTCAGGGATGCAGCCTCAGATTTGATACTTGGGGAAATTCAGGCAGCAGTTCCCCAAAGGTGGAAAGAAGGGGTGGTGTGGGAGTCTGCCCCAAATTAGTGAACCCTGTGACACATACACCTTAAGCAAAGACGGGAGTGGAGTAACATGATTAAGTCTGGGGTGATTTAACCTTAGCAACTCCCTGTCGATAAACAACCAAGAATTTGTGGCTCAGTATCTGGTAAAGGTAAAGGGACCCCTGACCATTAGGTCCAGTCATGGCCGACTCTGGGGTTGCGGCGCTTATCTCGTTTTATTGGCCGAGGGAGCCGGCGTACAGCTTCCCGGTCATGTGGCCAGCATGACTAAGCCGCTTCTGGCGAACCAGAGCAGCACACGGAAACGCTGTTTACCTTCCTGCTGGAGTGGTACCTATTTATCTATTTGCACTTTAATGTGCTTTCGAACTTCTAGGTTGGCAGGAGCAGGGACTGAGCAACAGGAGCCCACCCCATTGCGGGGATTTGAACCGCCGACCTTCTGATCGGCAAGTCCTAGGCTCTGTGGTTTAACCCAATATAAACCTTCAGCAAGGATATTGGGGTTCTTGTGAAAGCTTATTCCCTGAAGTAGGTACAAATTAAAGCTGACTCATGATGGAAACCAAAACTCTATTTTTATTGACAAACACTCAAAGCGGGATAAAGCCTGATGGTTTCAATATTAAAGAAGTGGCACTTATTCTCTGTCTGAAATTCTGTTTCAGGTTTAAACAAGAACTTTTGAATTCTCCACGGCAGAACTGTTTGTATTAAAACAGTCTCCCCGTAGAATGACTATCCATTTTTACTCTTCCTGTAAAAGCGTGCCTCAACCCTTTCTGGGTCCTTTCCCGCCACATAAAGAAATCAAACTGGTTTATCCTGCCTAACAAATCCCATAGCACACCTAGCTACGTCTGGAGCCAGGCTCTGTCTCCCCATTGACCTGCCAAATTCTGTCTTTACCATGCTCACTCTCTCCTGGTTGGCCATTTCTCCTCCCTGCCATGATTGGTTAAGGGTTTACAACATGATGACGCATGGTCTGTCCCTCACAAACCTGAGCACCTAAATATTTATGCCATTGTAAACCACTTAGGGCTAATCCACACTCACTTTTCCTCCTCACGTTCCAGGCACAGGTTCATGCAATTCCCAGCATCTGGCATTCAGACATGATGCCTCTGAAACTGGAGGTAGAACATAGCATTGTGGCTGATAGCCATTGATAGCCTTGCCCTTCATGAATTAGGCTAATGTAATGGCTCCAAAGTTCTGCCCATCGTTTCTGCTATAACTGTAAAATGTGGGTCTCATTTGAGCTAAATGAAGCCCTGACACTAATAGGATGAGCGAGGCTCATCATCACATTGGACACTATTACAACTGACCCTCTTCATTAAAATTCCCAAAGGAATTCTGAGTCCTCGTCTGTCTGCACTCCTGCCAGACACCTTGCCTGTTTCCTTTGAAGTGTCTTTAATTAACGGAGTCCAATTCATTCTGGGACTGGTCAAGTCCTCCCCAAAGATACACAATAGAGCTGCTAGTGTTTTCACAGGCATTAAACTTATCATACAATAGACGGAAATAAGCAAGCTTTGTACACGCTATTAACGCAAGACCTCTCTTTGCATACAATTGAATAAATTACCTTTTGTTATGAAACATTAATCCTCTTTGCTAAATGGAATAATTCCCACCTCGTATCTGTTCGTGAGCATTGGAGTGGCCTTGGAGCAAGCTCAGAGGCATCCATCTACTCGGCGTAATTACCAAAGGAACATGAGAACATGTCATTGTGCAAGCAGAGCGATGCCGGGTCAAGGAGTTGCCTATAACATACAAAGGTCTACAAAGGTCACCAAGTCAAAGGCACTGGAGATACAGAGAGCAAAGACGGGGAAACGATGGGGGGGGGAGACACCAAGAAGGGCGAGAAATCACAGAGTATCTGCAAAACGTTAAAAGCACATTAAAACCATTTTGTTGAATTATATATAAAATGGAGATAATAAAATAAGGATGGCAAACACTATTCCTAGAGGCATCACTCGGCAAACACCTCACATCTACGGCTTGCATCCAAATAATTCAGATAAAATAATTTGTAATTGCAAATGATGGCAGTGTGCAGCAGCGGGTGGATCTCTGCGGTTTAACTCCCTGCAAATTTAATATTTTATCATTTACCCTTTTTTGTGCTAGTAGTAATGACCTACTCTGGGTTTCATTTGAATTATGGTGGAGACATGCCCAGGAGGCTGTTGGGTAAATTTTTGAAATATTGCTGTGAATAATTAATTTTTTTATTAAAAAAAAACAACAATCTTTGAAGTAAGATAATGCAGGTTAGGCAAATAAAATGAGCGAAGGTAGAGATGGAAACTACAGAAGGCCATGGGCACCATCCAGCAGACAATTCTCTTGTGCAGAGCCTAATGAAATGAGCGGAAGATGTACACACTTGTGCTGAGGGTGCTCTGATGCTCAATGAATGGCTACAAGATGGGAATTAATTCATTTAAGCAAATAAGATTAATGTCTCATAACAAAAAAAGGCTATTTGTTCAAGCGTGCACTTTCCTGTGAACCTCCCACTTCCAATTGGGTTGCGCCTGCAGTCTTCTGGAGCTTCAATCCCATATATGTGACACAGCCATAAATAACCTTCCTTCTTTCTCATTCTGCTTGCTTAAATCCATGGAAGGGAGGAAATAGGCTGCCCCTGCCTGGGTTGAGATGATGCCCAGCCAGACTCAAAAGCATGATTTAAGACCAAAGGGGCAACTGATTGCAGATTTGAGGCCACACGTCCTCTGCAAAGTGGTGAATCTGTCAGATCACACTGTGCTTTCCTCAAGATCCTATTGCAGCTACTTAGATGGCTTGTGATGTGGGGGAGGGATCTTTGGACCGAGAGCCACATTCCCTTGTGTGCAACTTTCCAGGGGCCACATGGCAGTGGTGGGTAGGACTAGAGGCAAAAGAGGGTGGAGCGATAGATGTAATCCTTACATTGTACACTAGGGTACATGCCGGCTATTCAAAAGTCAAAGGTTTCTACACGTACAATCTCTTCTTCATCCATTCAGGGAAGAGTCATGATCACAGCTCATGCAAAAGCATTCTAGGAGGACCCAGAAGACTGTGCCTTTGGGAGAGTCTCAAGGGCCAAACAGAGAGTTGGAGTCCACATTTGGCCCCCAGGCCTAAGGTTCCCCACTCCCTATGTCATGTCTAGAAAGTGGGCTATACCCACAGTCATCTCGAAAGAAGGAAAACTCTTTCTGAGTCCAGTTTAGCCATCCTTTAACCTGTACTAGAAACTGGGCTGTTAGTGTTACAGCTCCTGCCTTCTGGAAACAATTGCCAGCTGCACTCAGTACATAGCTATCAACTTTTCCCTTTTTTTAAGGGAAATTCCCTTATTCCGAATAGAATTCCTCGCAAGAAAAGGGAAAAGTTGACAGCTATGACTCAGTGTGGCAATAGTGGGTTTAGGAAGGCTTTCCCTGAACAATTCTTTAATTAACTTTATATCTGATGAAACTGCTTTGTTGTTTTTAGAGGCTTCTATGGCTGTCTTCTGTGTGTTTTTGTTTCAGAGTTTGTGGAATTAAATTTATTCTGTTTAGATCTTGCACTTCTGGGTTTTGGTCTGTTTTCACTGTGTACCCTGTTTTGATGGTTTTATGCTGCGGTCAAGAAATGCAAAATTAATAAAAGTGGCAGAGTTTAAAGACCAGAAGAGTGCCATTGTGCTCATGTACCATTTGTGGGTTCCCTGTAGGTACTTAGGAAGGTCTGATCCAGCAGACCTGCTGTTCTTAAAAGCAATCACCTCACACAAAACCCTTCATCAATGATCTCACTCTGCCTTGGAGCCCAGCAAAGGCTTTTGTTCCACTCATACAACTGTTGTCATTCCAGAAGTTCACTGCTCTTATTGTTAAAAAGCTTCTAAAAATGGTTTTGTTAACTATCACTTTGTTTGCTGCAGCTCTCATTGTGTGTGTCTTTGTGACCTTTCTAGACAAAGCCCGTTTCGTGTAACCTGCCAAATTCACACTTTTTTTTGTTCCTCTCAATAACCTGATGAAAAACAATTTGCCCTCTTTGGTCCGTTTTCTCTTATAGGGGAAAGCAAGCAATTTTGGATTTGTGTTATTGCTGCTAGGGACAAATTCTTTATTGGTTGTCTTAAATCGTTGCAGCTGTTTTATTGCTCTCTACCTGAATTGTAAACCACCTGGAGTGGCCCAGAACATATCAGGGGGGAAACACCATTCTGCCAACTCTTTTACAAAAAGTTTTTTAAAACAATACAAACATATAAAAAGGCATACAAACATGTATAGTTTCATAACCTTATTTTCATAAACCTTGTTTCTCGGACTCCCCCATACCTCCCCTTTCTGCATCCCAATGTCCAAAGTTTTTCAGCAACTTCTAAATAGTTCTGTCAAACCTCTGTCCTCTTAATCTTTCCTTCATTCTAATCTTATATCGCTGTAGCCCTTTCTTTCCCAAAAACCTCGACATTCTAACATTCATGCAGTTTATAATAGTCCTTAAGGTAGACTTTAAACTTCTTCCATTCTTCTTCCGCCGTCTCCTTCCCCTGATCACGGATTCTGCCAGTCATCTCAGCCAATGTCATGTAGTCCATCACTTTCATCTGCCATTCTTCCAGGGTGGGTAGATCTTGTGTCTTCCAATACATTGCGATAAGTATTCTTGCTGCTGTCGTGGCGTACATAAAGAAGATTCTGTCTTTCTTTGACACCAATTGGCCGACTATGCCCAAGAGAAAGGCCTCTGGTTTCTTAGGAAAAGTACACTTAAGTACCTTTTTCATTTCATTATATATCATTTCCCAGAAAGCCTTAATCTTCGGGCACGTCCACCAAAGGTGATAAAAGGTACCTTCAGTCTCTTTACACTTCCAACACTTATTATCAGGCACCATTCTGCCAACTCTTCAGCAGACCAGAGTTCAGACCCACCTCCCACAATGTATAGGATACTGTTGGAATGTGAGGCAAAGGATGAGCAGGTAAAATCCTCAGTGATACATTGGGCAATAGATATTAGCTATAATATAGATATGGAAGCATGGGAACTATTGTGGAATACGGATATAAAATTCACAGCATGCTATGGTTTAAGAGAAAATTATATGAAAATGTTATATTGATGGTATCTAACACCGAGTAAATTGGCAAAAATGTATAAATCAAAATCAAATAAGTACATTGAAATACACTGAAAAATGTAAAGAGAAAGAATGTTATTTTTATTATATGTGGTGGTCTTGTAGTAAGGTTAAAGCTTACTGGGAAATGATACATAATGAACTGAAAAAGATGTTTAAAATAGCATTTGTAAAAAACAAAACAAACCCAGAAACTTTCCTTTTGGGAATTATAGGGACAGAACTACCCAAACTGTGTAGAAATTTATTTACATATGTAACTACATCGGCAAGAATGTTATTTGCCCAAAAATGGAAAGAAGAAGAAGTCCCGACAAAAGAAGAATGGATACAAAAACTTATGGAAAACACAGAAATGGCGAAACCTGCTGGAAAGATAAGAAATCAAGATAACAAACTTTTTTTTTAAAGAACGGAAATGGTTTACTGAATATTTACAAACTGTAAGCAGATAAGAACATTGGCGGGATTATTGTAATAACCTGCAGTTTTATAACAGTATACATTTAAAGTAGATGAAAAAATTATTAAGTTAATTTGAAATATGCAGAAAATATAAAAAATAAATTTAAGGAACCACAGAAAGAGGGGGAAGGAAGCAGAGATTCAAAATTTTAAAATGATTGTAAAATTATTGAAATGTGTAAAAGTGAAAATCATTTTTTTTAAAAAATATTTAATTCATTTTCAGTATCATAATTTCTTTCATTTTGACATCTCATCCTTACATCCATGATATTCCTGTTGTATTTCTTTATCTGCTGCCATAACTGCCATTTATTTTCTGTTGTATTATAACTTACATTGCAGTCATTTATTTATTCTCATTTCCTTGCCTATTATTCAAATCCTGCTCACGATTTCATTTGACTATAATTTTTTCCCCTCTGAAAAGAACCTCCACTCTTCTCGGCCTTTGGGCTAAGATCAGGAATAAATCATAATATATGCATTGATATGAACACTTTCCCTCAACATACACTCTCTTTCCCCCCCATATTGTTTGGCTGGAGAACTGCATTTTTTTCTTTTTCAAAATTCTCAAAAGTGCCAATTCCAAAGGATGGATTTGTCTCAGCCTGCAGATTGTTTTGAAAAGTGCAAATTTTCTAAGTTCATCTTTAAAAGTGAGCTGCGTCAAATTTCTCTTCCCTAGACACTGGCAGGTTGCAGACGCTACCATCTTCACAACCCAGCGCTGTTGACTTTCCACAAGGATCCCTCCTTCGTCCTTTACAAGTTACACTCTTCTCCCAAGCCGAATAAACCTTACAGAAGACTTTCCCTCCTTCTTCCTTTCTTTTTTTTTTCTTTTTGTCTGGTTGTACAGCGCTCACATGCCCCTGACAAATGCACAACAGGCCTCTGCGCCGAGGCAGAACTGAATCTATTAGAACGAATACTCCAAAAAACCTCTGTAGGAAATGACAGTTCCTGACAAAATGAAAGGAAGTATCTTGTTCAGATCTGCACTTAAAACAATCCGGAGAGCCATTAGTATTCATCCCACATGATCTGGATGGAGTAATAGTGGCTCTATGAATAAAATTAAAATCAGGGAGCTTACACTTAGAGAGAGAGAGAGAGAGAGAGAGAGAGAGAGAGAGAGAGAGAGGGAAAGAGGTACCCGAGTCCAGGCGACATTACAATTGTTAATGATGACTGAAGATGCGCTCAAGTGGTCGGACCATCAGAGGAAGCTGCCAGAGAGACCCCCCAGAGAGGCTTGTGTAGGTAGGGAAGGATCTCAGATTCTAAGCACGCTTTGCTCCTTAGCTGGGTGGGCTTCGAGCTCCAGCAGGCGGAAGTAGGAACATTCTCTCGGCTGCTTACGTTATAAACAAGAGATGGACTGAGGCAAGAAGCCCATACAGCTGCCATGTCATCTGCTCTAGAATCTCTGCTCCAGGGGAAGCTGAGGTTGTATGGCAGTGAGAAAAGGCACTCTGCACATGTTCGAATGATTGCTCCCTAGAGCTCCGGGGAAAGGGAATGAAGGGGGAACTGCAGCATTGACTGAGAGGGCAGCTTATTTTCACAGCTGATAGCAGGGGTCTTGCAGAGCATCTCAACTATAGTGTGTGCCAAGGGAATTATTCCTGATGCCGCCCAGGGTTGATAGCTGGGTGCAAAGTTTATTTCAAGCAGCTTTTAATCAAGGGGGATGTCGAGGGGGAAGAAATAGGTAAAGGTAAAGTACCCCTGGACAGTTAAGTCCAGTCAAAGGCGACCATGGGTAGGGTCCAGTGCTCATCTCACATTCAGGCCAAGGGAGCCAGCGTTTGTCCACAGACAACTTTCCTGGTCATGTGGCCAGCATGACTAAACTGCTTCTGGCACAATAGGATTGAAGCCAGAGCACATGGAAATGCTGTTTACCTTCCCACTGCAATAGTACCTATTTATCTACTTGCACTGGTGTGCTTTAAACTGCTAGGTTGGCAGGAGCTGGGATGGAGCAATGGGAGCTCACCCCATTGCGGGGATTTGAACCACCAATCTTCTTATTGGCAAGGCCAAGAGGCTCAGTGGTTTAGACCACAGCGCCTCCCCCATTCCTGGAAGAAATGGACATAGCAATGGAACCCAATCCTAACCCCTCACTTCCTTGTGCACTGGGCCAGAGCAGTATTGCTCTTGCAACCCTACTGAAGGTAATGTCAGCTGCTTCCACATTTTGAACTGGAACCAGGCTGTGGACAGAGTGGGGCCGCCTACAAGCCAGGTTTTACGAACTCTGGTTTCTCTCCCATTGATCCCAATTAGTGTTTTTAAAATAGTGGCATTCTTGTTTTTAAAAAGTCACAAAATGACGAGAGTGCTTTTTTGCACTATCAATGTGAGACCATCAGGATAAGGTGATTCATCCACCTTCAATCCAAATGGCTGGCACCACTACCAGATGGCAACCTAACGTATGTGGAACTCCTGCATTTCCACCATATAACCATCAAGTCAGCTTACAATGACCAAATTTCATACCCTGCTTAACAGAAAAGACAATAAATGGAAGAATATTTTTTTAAAAATATAGGAATATAAAATAAAATTCCAAAATCCACATTCAATCAGTCCATACTAAACAAAACAAAAACAAAAACAAAACCACCCGCTCAATTGCAGCATGCTGATTATGGGAAAGCAAACGTCTTTGGAAGGGTGGCAGTGGGGGTCCAGCAGCTGAAATCAGTGCAAGTCTTAACCAGTTTCAAACCTTAGGATGGAGTTCATTAGCTGTAAAAGATCATTATAGAGATATCCCAACTTCCTTGGGTCAATGAGATTGAAAGTGCTGCCCAGCTCTGCTCAATGTGGCCATTGGATTCCAATTGCTTCTACTGAATCCAAGAGTCTAAAATTATCATTTTTGGTTGGGAAGTTCTCTCTCCCAGTAGAGTGTGCCCTTGGGGTAAGTGTTCCTATGCCTCAATGTTTTCCTGTCCCCAATTTCAATCCCTTATGTTACAACATAAGTAGGCAATTTTCTTCCATTTTTTATAATCCTGTGAATTTTTATCCAGGATTCCTTTCGGGGAAAACACATACATCATTTCAAAAGAAACACTTTGGTGTTTACTGTTCAAAACAAAACAAAACAAAACAAAACAAAACAAAACAAAACACCTTCAGTTGTCAGGACAATAACTTCCCAACCCAGATGTTTTGAACTACAACACCCATCAGTCTCTGCTGGCCAGAGCTGATGGGAGTTGTAGTCTAAAACATCTGGAGGCACCAAGTTGGGGAAGGTTAACGCCTCCTCTCTCATTTCTGAGAGCTGAGGTTTCCTGGATGGCAGCGCTGAGTTTTGACGCCCCTATGTTCCTGAAAAGTGAGGCAACATTTGCATTTACAATTTCACTCCTGGTCTCTTACAAGATGCAGTGTATTACCGTATTTTTTGCACCATAACACTCACTTTTTTCCTCCTAGAAAGTAAGGGAAAATGTCTGTGCGTGTTATGGAGGAAATGCCTACAGGTGGCATGCCTATGGATTTTCCTCCTCTAAAAACTACGTGCGTGTTATGGTCGGGTGCGTGTTATAGAGCGAAAAATACGGTATATCACGGGTTCTTAAGAGATGCTGGTATTATAGCAAGGGTAGACATTTTCCATATTCAGAAAAGCCACACAAATTTATCTCGGTATGTGGTGGGTGCATGTGGGAGGGAGGCCTTATGGTAACAGAAATATAAGCAAACTTTTAAGGCATCTTGAGGTGATGGAAGGTTGACCCAACAATACAAGCAATTTCCCCCTCCCCCCAGAATGCTGGAATGATTCAAAGAACTGCAATACCTCCAAAGCTTTCTCTTCCTCTGACAATTACCTATTTCTCTCTTTATTGCAAACGAGAGGTGCACTCCATCCCCCTGTTTTGCAGCAAAGGAAAGAGACTCCTTTGCAAACATGTTTATTGTGCAGGAAGGAACCGGAGCTATCTTTATATTGGAAGATTAAAGTCCTGCGCTGTCAGGACAGTTTGGGGGCACCAATATGTTTGAGGTGCCAGTAAAACGACGCATAATCTGGGAGCAGAAATCCTTGTAAGATCACAGGGGATGCTACGGCAAGCTGTCAACAGCAGAATGTTAACGAACAGTGATGCTTCTATCAGGAAAGTTTGTGGATTCGGTGTGTGTGTGTGTGTGTGTGTGTGTGTGTGTGTGTGTGGCTTCAGCCACAGTCTTGGGTCATGAGGAAGTGTGCAAGTAGCATACAGTGGTACCTCAGGTTAAGTACTTAATTCGTTTCGGAGGTCCGTACTTAACCTGAAACTGTTCTTAACCTGAAGCACCACTTTAGCTAATGGGGCCTCCTGCTGCCGCCGCGCTGCCGGAGCACGATTTCTGTTCTCGTCCTGAAGCAAAGTTCTTAACCTGAAGCACTATTTCTGGGTTAGTGGAGTCTGTAATCTGAAGCATATGTAACCTGAGGTACCACTGTAATAGAAAAGGCCTTCACTGAGGCTACTTAGTTACTTTTACGTTTGCATAATACAAAACTGTCCAACCCATTACTAAAGGTAAAATTAAAAGGTAAAGGACCCCTGGACAGTTAAGTCCAGTCAAAGGTGACTATGGGGTTGCGGCGCTCATCTCGCTTTCAGGCTGAGGGAGCTAGCGTTTGTCCACAGACAGCTTTCCGGGTCATGTGGCCAGCATCTAGGCCCCAGCACTGGCCAGTGGTGACTCTTTAGAGTCTGGCAGATATATTGCCTGTCTTGTGTAACCTGATATTTCTAACTGAAGGTGCTGGAATCTTCTGCATGCAAAGCCAATTGCATTAGAAAGTGTTGCTGTTGTTTTCCTTTCATTTCTATACTGTTCTATATTTTTTGGGGGGGGGATCTCAAAGCAGTTGACAACCTACTGTATTTTCTGACGTATAAGACTACTTTTTAACCCAGGAAAATCTTCTCAAAAGTGGGGGGCTGTCTTATACTCCGGCTACAGCAGCAGCTCCTGCAGCAACTCCCCACCAAAGGCTAAAACGACAGCAAATTAAATCAGAGGACACCAAGCTCTCTAGATGAAGCAGAAATACGCTTGAAAATAGGCCCCAGAAACCCCCGGCCACTGGGAAGTGGAGCGGATTTCAAAGCCGGACTGGAGACTGGTTTTTTAAATTTTTATTTGGTGTGCAGATCAGCGTCCTATCCCTAAAGAAGAAAAACAGACTCCTGTGCGGCTCAGATAACCCTTTTAAACCATGATCTATGTTTTAGGATGTAACTAGGTGATACCACCACTGATGTCTTTTATTAACTTATGAGCAGAGGGCGATGTTTATGTTGCAAATTTATTGTAATGTATGTTGTTGGTCTTTTGCTTATTTTGCCTTGGCTCTTGTCTGTTTTCTGTAAGGTTTTGGCTGTTTTAAATTTGGAGGTTTAAGTTATGTTGGTGGGAAACTGTCGTGGGACGGGCCAATGGCCGTATTAAATATCAATCAATCAATCAATCAATATTTGGTGTGCATTGGAAGAGGGGTAGTCTTATACGGCGAGTGTCAGGGAACTGCCATCGGAGGAACAGGTGGGGAGAGGGCTCACGGAGGCTGGGAGGGACTCAGCAGCGGAAGCAGGGACCAGCAGGGGGAGAGATGGGTCTCTGGAGGAAAGTCTCACGAGGGCTGAGAGAGACGCAGCAGCTAAAGCAGGAACTAGCAGGGAAAGGGGAGGATCTCTGAGGGAAAGCGAGCAAGAGGGAGGGCTCAGGGACACGTCCAGCGAGAACAGTGGGGAGGTGTCAGAAGCTCCCATAGGGAGACCCATTCCTCGCCGGAAGCTGTCACGTCGTGAGTCCAGAAGACGTGTTTCCGTTAAGGAGCTTCTATGCTGGAAGCGCTTCCGAAAACAACCACTGTCGGAATCTGCAAGTGACTAGGGCAGACATGTCTGAGGAGCTCTGTCACGCACAGAGGTTTGTGGAGTTGCACAAACTCTGAGGGACCACGATTTTACGCACAAGCAGCTAATCATCCCATCACAGCATTCCGACAGTCTTTGTAAGCTGCCTGTGCAGGAGAAGGCATCATGAGCGACCCAGCCGGAACCGGAGAGGCAGGAGTTGGAGCGGGTCCAAGCTTGGAAGAAAGGTACCGAGCGTTGGAAATCCAACTGGCGCTGCAGACGGCGAGGCTTGAGGAGAGAAGGGCTCAGGATGCAGACAAGAAGGGGAGAGCCACCCAGTTCACCAGAAAGGTACCAGGATTGGTGCAGAAGTTTGGGGGGACCCCAAGGACTACCATGCCTTTAGAACAGAGATGCAATATGCCCTCAATGTGCAGTTTGATGAATTCCCTGACGAGGAATCGCGAGTGGCTTTTGTGATTGGGCATCTTGAAAAAGGGGCGAGGGACTGGGTTAGACCCCTGATGGCAACGCACAATGACGTCCTAAAGGACACCATGAAGTTCTTTCGTGCAATGGATCTCATGTTTTCCAGCGATATTGAGGAGGGAGTGGTGCGCAGACAGCTAATGGCTTGCAAGCAGGGAAGCCGATCTGTCCGTGAGTACTGGACTGAGTTCACCATGCTGGTTCACAGATTGGGGTGGGACTTATCGGCGGCACCCATTCAAATGCTATTTGAAGAAGGCCTTGCTTCGGCTGTGAAAGACGAACTTTCCCGGGGTCCTAGGGCGGATTCTATGGATCAGCTGACTAAATCTGCGCTGACCATAGGAGCGCGCCAGGAGGCGAGAGCTTTGGAGAGGCGGGAAGGGAAGGGGGAACGCTGGAAGGAGTTCCGCATTCCTGACATTCCAGAGACAACTTTCCCGCCAGCAGAGCCGATGGAAATCGGAACAGCGCGCGCGCGCGCAGTTTCAAAGCCCAGTGAGGGGGGAAAGAAGGAGGGAAAAGGCGCCCGGAAATGCTATCTCTGCCAACAGCCAGGTCACTTTGCCAGAGTCTGCCCCCAGAGGAAGGAATGGCAAGGGATGGTGGGAGCTGTTGAGGGAAGAGAGGAGGGAAAACCGGAGCAGATAAAAGCCAACGCCTGGTTGCCACAGTCGGGGCACAGCAGCCAGGCCAAAGAGCAGTGAAAGTGCCCATGCCAGAAGCTCCTCAACCTGCCCTAGTGATTGAAGTGTCGCTAGAGCTGCAAAATGGACACCCCTTAAAGATAAAGGCGCTGTTGGACTCAGGCAGCTCCTGCAATTTCATGAGCAAAGAGTTTGCAGCTGAACACCAGATACAGACTATCCCTTTAAGCAACCCCCTGCAGGTGACCACGATCGATGGCAGGGAGTTGTTGGGAGGAGAAGTCAGCTTGCAGACCGTCCCAATGATAATGAAGGTGGCAAGGCACACAGAACTGATAGCGTTTAATGTGGCCACCTTGGGAGGAGCTCCTATTATTTTGGGGATGAGCTGGCTAGCGTTACATGATCCGCTGGTGGGCTGGCATCAGAGAGTGGTTTCCTTTGGTTCAGCACATTGCTTAGAACACTGCAAAGGGGGAAAGGGTTCAGCAGGGGCCCAAGCCACCCTAGCAGGGACGGAAGTAATGGAGAAGGTGAAGGTACCACCACAATACGCAGATCTCAGCGAAGAGTTCAGCGAGAAGGAAGCTGACCAACTACCCCCGCATAGGCCCTTTGACTGTCAAATCAATTTACTCCCTGGGGCACAGCTTCCTGTAGGCAAGTTGTATGCCATGTCAGACAGAGAAATGCAGGAGCTAAGAGAGTTCATTGACAAGAACCTGAAGAGAGGCTTCATCAGAGAGTCCAAAGCAGTGGGAGGTAGCCCAGTGTTTTTTGTGGATAAAAAAAACACGGACAAGCCGAGACTTGTGTGTGACTTCAGGGCCTTAAACGCAGTGTCAGAACCCTTGGCTTTCCCTATGCCCAGGATTGACGACATTTTGACCAGGGTGCGGAAGGGAAAGATTTTTACAAAGCTGGACCTAAGGGGGGCGTACAACCTGATACGTATAAGGAAAGGGGATGAATGGAAAACCACCATGTTCACCCCTTTGGGGGCATTTGAATATCTCGTGATGCCATTTGGCTTACAAGCAGGCTCGGCGTGCTTCCAATCGTTTATGAACCACGTACTGGGGCCTTTGCTTTACAAGAATTGTGTGGCCTTCCTAGATGACGTGTTGGTGTATTCTGAGAATGAGGAGCAGCATGTGAGAGACGTCAGAGAAGTGTTGAGCAGGCTGCAAGCCAACAGGCTGTGGGTGAAACTGGAGAAGTGTCAGTTTCATACCAAGGAGGTGGAATTCCTGGGGTACCGCCTGTCAGACAAGGGATTAGCCATGGATCCCGGCAAGGTCCAGGCAGTGCTGGAATGGAAAACACCCAAAACCAAGAAGGATGTGCAGAGGTTCCTAGGGTTTGGGAACTTTTATCGTAAGTTCATCCGAAACTTTGCACACCTGACGGCGCCCATTACGGACTGTCTCAGCAGTAAGAAGAAATTTGTTTGGACTGAGGAGGCGGAGCGAGCTTTTGAGGAACTGAAAAGGGCCTTCGCCTCTGAAGGACAACTTCTGCATGTGGATTTACAAAAAAGATGAGGGTCGAAACAGACACATCAGACAGAGCCATAGGGGCCGTGCTTCTTCTGCAGCCAGGGAAGGAGGAGTCAGAGTGGAGACCGTGTGCCTTTTTTTCGCGAAAGCTGAACAAATCCGAGAGGAACTACACGGTGTACGACCGAGAACTTCTTGCTATTCATGAGGCTTTCCGGAGATGGAGGCACCTGCTAATTGGTGCACAACATAAGGTGCAAGTGTGCACTGACCATAAGAACCTAGAGTATTGGAGAACGGCGCGAGTGCTCAACCAACGGCAGTTGAGATGGGCCCAGGAGTTCTCCAAATTTAACTTTGAGATTTGTTACGTGCCAGGCCCAGAGAACGTTAGGGCGGACACTCTCTCACGCAAACCTGAATATTTGGAGGGGGAGGGAGCACCCGAAGAAAGACATGTCATTCCAGAGGACCCCTGGGTGTGTGGGGCGGCATTGGTGGGGCAAAGGGAACTGGTAGAGGGAACGGTGCATGATGAATACGCCCAGGACAAACTCAGGGGTCTCAGGAGGGAGGGAGACAAACCCGGGGGTTTTGAGGAGAGAAACGGGGCGTTGTATTACAAGGGAGCGTTATATATACCTGAAGGTGATTTGAGGGAGAAGGTACTCAAGCAACTGCACGATAGCCCCACAGCAGGGCATTTTGGGCAACACAAAACCATGTGGCTGGTTACCAGGGAATTTTGGTGGCCCAAGGTCAGGGAAGATGTGCGGGAGTATGTGAGAGGGTGTGACCAATGCCAGCGAGCCAAGGGGGAGAGGCGGGCATCGGCAGGGTTATTAGAACCACTACCCACACCTGAAAGACCATGGGAAGCAGTGGCAATAGATTTCATGACTGATCTGCCAAAGTCCAGAGGGAAAACAGCCATCATAGTTGTGGTAGACCTGTTAACCAAAATGGCCCACTTTATAGCCTGCTCACATGCTGTCACGGCAGAAGAAACCGCTAAACTGTTTGTAGAAAATGTGTTTAGGTTGCATGGCGCCCCCTTGAGGGTGGTTTCAGACCGAGGGAAACAATTTACTTCCAGGTTCTGGAGGAAGCTCATGAGCTTACTGCATGTAGAGGTCAATTTTTCGACTGCCTGGCATCCTGAAACCAACGGGCAGGCGGAAAGAGCCAATGGCATCCTCCAGCAATATTTGAGGTGTTATGTGAATGACAGAGAGAATGATTGGGTGGAGAAGCTGGCGTTGGCAGAATTTGCCTACAACAATGCGGAGAACGTGTCCACGGGGATGAGCCCCTTTTTGGCTAATTACGGGTGCCATCCCCGGGCTTTCCCAGGGGGGGAAGGGGAGAACTGGAGCGTTCCAGCTGCCGAACAGTTCGTAGAAGAAATGGAAGCGATCCATCGCCAGCTCCAACTTAACTTAGACAGGGCCAAGGAGGAATATAAGAGGCAGGCAGACAAAAACAGAAGAGAAGGTGAAACCATTAGGGTGGGGGACCAGGTGTGGCTGTCAACCCAAGGGTTACCATTCAAAGGGGGTTGTAAGAAGTTAAGACCCAAAAGACTGGGCCCATTTGAAGTCACGCAACAGGTCAACCCAGTGGCTTTCAGACTCCGGTTACCGAACCACATGAAGCTGCACCCAGTTTTCCACAGGTCGTTGCTGTCACCGTATAAAGGGGACAGAGAAGGGAGGGTCACTCGGGGACCAGCAATGGAGGAAAGGGAACACAGCTACCATGTAGTGGAGATCCTCGATTCCAGGTGGAAGGGAGATCAAGTAGAGTATTTGGTAACGTGGGAAGGGGAACCGGAGTCGGAAAACACCTGGGTCATGGCAGAGGATGTCAATGACGAGGTTTTAATAGAAACTTTTCATCAGAGGTTCCCACGTAAACCTCAGCCAGTGGCGAGGTTCCCGGAGGGAATACTTTGCCACCACCGACGAAGAAGAAGAGTTGGAGGGGTTCACAGATTCCGAGGAGGAGGAGGATTCAGCGAGCCGGAACGGCAACCGATGGAGGGAAATGTTCGAGACGTCTGAAGATGAAGAGGATTCTTTTCGGGGTTTTACCTCCTCACCGCCCAGAGGAGAGGGAATGGGCGGGGGTGAAGGGTGTCCTGGAGGGGAGGTGGATGTCAGGGAACTGCCATCGGAGGAACAGGTGGGGAGAGGGCTCACGGAGGCTGGGAGGGACTCAGCAGCGGAAGCAGGGACCAGCAGGGGGAGAGATGGGTCTCTGGAGGAAAGTCTCACGAGGGCTGAGAGAGACGCAGCAGCTAAAGCAGGAACTAGCAGGGAAAGGGGAGGATCTCTGAGGGAAAGCGAGCAAGAGGGAGGGCTCAGGGACACGTCCAGCGAGAACAGCGGGGAGGTGTCAGAAGCTCCCATAGGGAGACCCATTCCTCGCCGGAAGCTGTCACGTCGTGAGTCCAGAAGACGTGTTTCCGTTAAGGAGCTTCTATGCTGGAAGCGCTTCCGAAAACAACCACTGTCGGAATCTGCAAGTGACTAGGGCAGACATGTCTGAGGAGCTCTGTCACGCACAGAGGTTTGTGGAGTTGCACAAACTCTGAGGGACCACGATTTTACGCACAAGCAGCTAATCATCCCATCACAGCGAGTATATCCCAAACTCTATATTTTAACTGGGAAAGTTGGGGGGGTCGTCTTATACACCCAGTCGTCCTATACGCCGGAAAATACGGTACATTAAAACATCATATAAAGCAATCAAGTATAAAACATTACCAAAGAAAGTCAAATATAAAGTATATATTCAAAGCAACAAAATTAACAGGAAACTAGATTATTATCATAAAGTTTTCAAAATAAAACATTACATAGGGGGTCATTTTGGCTCTTTATTCCCACCTCCAAGACATTTTGCTACCTGGAGATATCTGTTTCAGGGTCCGATGCAGAACCCTGCATTCCTACCTTCAAATAATAAATTGTCCCTCTTTTTTTCCTGGCTGGTGTGAGAAATGAGGCAGGAATTGGGAGGAAATTATGTCGCCGCTTCTGTTTTGCTAACAATAGCAATTCCTGCTCCTGAGGACACTATTTTGCTAAATGCCTCCCGTTCATCCGAGTGGTAAAATGTGACAACGAAATGGCACTAGGATGTCTGTCAAGGGGTCTGGCTTTCTGAGAAGAAAAACAGGCGGCTGTTTCTATCAGGAGAGAATGGTGTGTGTAAAGAAAATAAACGCCCCCAAATGAGGGTCTCCTGATAGCACGGGAGTTTAATCTTCTCATATAAAGAGTGCTTTGATTCCTTCCTGCACAATAAATATATTTGCAAGGGGGAAAGGTGCTTGTTTCACTCCCTGCAAAGGAGAAGATGGAGGGCATTTCTCATTGGTGATAGAGAGAAAAGAGGCACATAGGCAAGGAAGCATTTGAGATGTTGCCCAAACCTGGACTACTGGCAAAGCTCAGCATGAGACTCTCAGGGTTGTGGGTTTGAGCCCCATATTGGGCAAAAGATTCCTGCATTGCAGAGGGTTGGGCTAGATGACCCTTGAGGTCCCTTCCAAATCTGCAGTTCTATTATTCTATGACACACACACCCCTTTGCCATTACTCCCCAACAGGAAATTGCAAAAGGGATGTCATTGTATGCACCATGTGACTTAGGTGGAACACACTGAGAGCCAGTGTGGTGTAGTGGTTAAGAGCGATAGACTTGTAATCTGGGGAACCGGGTTTGCTTCCCCGCTCCTCCACTTGCAGCTGCTGGGTGACCTTGGGCTAGTCACACTTCTCTGAAGTCTCTCAGCCTCACTCACCTCACAGAGTGTTTCTCCCATGAAAATAGGGGCAGCCTAAGGAAAAGCAGGACATTCCAGGATCAAATCAGAAACTGGGACTGTTTCTCTAAATCCAGGACTGTCCCTGGAAAAGAGGGAAACTTGGAGGGTCTGCCATTCAAATGGACTCTCTGCACATTATGTTTTCAAAAGGTTCACCTGAACAATGTAATGTGTAGATGCAGCACATTACCGTATTTTTCGCCCTATAGGACGCACTTTTCCCCCTCCAAAAATGAAGGGGAAATGGACAATGTGTATGGTTGGCATGCATATTTGTGGTATGACAAGGCGAAGATTCACAAACTGTTTAAAAACCATATTGTCAGAAAATCAATTTTTGCCGTCTGGATGAAGTATAAGGATTTATTAGAAAGTAAGACCCCGAGGTGGTTATCACCTGTGGAAGCTAAGATTTCTAAAAAAAGGCCCAATATGGAGGCCTATTGGCCAAAATATTGGGAATTGATTGAAAGAGTTGGAGATAGTTGGAAGCTCCAAAGCCAGGACAAACTAAAAGGTAAGGTGCGAGATTGGTTACATTATGCTCAAATTCAAGAGGTATTCAAAATGGATAAAAAAGTGGGTTTCCAGTTGGAGAAATCGAAACTGGAGACGGAGTTACTAGAACCAAGGACTAAGGTACTTTCGAGGATGTATGACTTGCTGCTTAAATGGAACACACAGGATGAGACAGTTAAATCTGCTATGATTAAATGGGCACAGGATGTAGGACACAACATTATGTCTGAGGACTGGGAAAGGTTATGGAACACCGGTATGAAATTCACGGCATGTAGTGCCTTGAAAGAGAACATTATGAAAATGGTATACCGGTGGTACATGACCCCAGTCAAGTTGGCTAAAATATATCATCTTTCTGATAATAAGTGTTGGAAATGCAAGGAGGCAGAAGGGACATTCTTTCACCTCTGGTGGACCTGCCCGAAAGTAAAGGCCTTTTGGGAAATGATACATAATGAGCTGAAAAAGGTATTTAGATATACCTTCTCTAAGAAACCAGAGGCCTTTCTCCTGGGCATGGTGGACCGGAAGGTGCCAAAGAAGGACAGAACCTTGTTTATGTATGCAACCACAGCAGCTAGGATTCTCATCGCTAAGTTCTGGAAAACACCAGATTTACCCACACTGGAGGACTGGCAGACGCAGTTGATGGACTACATGGAGTTGGCAGAAATGACTGGCAGAATCCGAGATCTGAGCGAAGAAACAATGGAGGAGGACTGGAAAAAATTTAAGGACTATTTGCAAAAACATTATAAGTTGTTTGAATGTTAAGATAGCGCACGATTAAGAAACATTATGCTTCTGCAATTTATTTTAAGCAAATGATAAAGTAAGCATTGATGGAAAAAAACGAGACATATTTGAAACAAAATATTATGTTTATTAAGAGTCTTAAAATTAAATTACAAATTTTTGAAATTGGTAACATAATATATTTAAAGGTATAATAAGATGGGAAACAAGATAACAAATTGCTGAACTGGCTAGAACAATGAATGCAATGCTGAGAGGATGTGAGGAGGTCCAAAAGTGAACTGTTGAAGGACGTTAAGGAAAGTTTCTTAATATTTTTTCTTTGTTTATTTTTCTTCATATACATATATATAAAAAATGTTTCTTGTATGTTGCCATGTAAACAAATTTGTTAACCTATGAAAAGAAACGCAATAAAAAATCTATTTAAAAAAAAAAAAACAAAAATGAAGGGGAAATGTGTGTGCATCCTATGGGGCAAATGTAGGATTTTGCTGAAGCCTGGAGAGTGAGAGGGGTTGGTGCGCACCGACCCCTCTCGCTCTCCAGGCTTCAGGAAGCTATCCACAAGCCTTGGGAGCCCGGCGGGAATGCCCGCCGGGCTCCCAAGGCTTGCGGGCAGCAGCCTGCAGCCCGAAGCACGGGGCGCGCTCCGGAGCGCACCCCGTGCTTCGGGCAGATGTCCGCAAGCCTTACGCGCCCGGCGGGAATTCCCGCCGGGCACGCAAGGCTTGCGGATAGCAGCCTGTTCTGGGGGCTGGGGTCGGGGGAAGCTCGGGCTTCCCCCGCCCCAGCCCCGTGGGGGGGGGAAATTATTTATTTATTTATTTCCCCCAAAAAAACCAAGGTGCGCCTATGGGCCAGTGCGCCCTATAGGGCGAAAAATACGGTAAGTGTTTAGAACCACCTTAATCACACAGGTCCACTCATCAGACAGCTGGGATTGGGCACAACATTTCAACAAGTTTGCATTCACCTGCAGAACCCTGATTTGCTGTCATCTAATCATGCCAATCAAATGAGTCATATTATCAACACAGCAATGGAGTAGCAGGACTGATTTCTGTATTTGTTGTGCGCAGGTTAGCTGGGAGGCTAGTTCCTAAAGAACCTGAGCTCCTTGAAGATTCTTTGACATGGGGGAACTAAATCTACTATCCTGGTTTTAGTTCATTATCAGCCCTACAGTTTATCAACACTCCTGCAATCGCATAAGGACCTAAGAAGAGCCTTTCTGCTGGATCAGACCAAAAGTACATCCGATTCAGGATCCTGTTCTCACAGTTGCCAGCCAGATGCCTATGGGAAGATTATAGGCAGGACCTGAGTGCAGCAGTACTCTTCCCACTTGTGATTCCCAGCAACTAGTATTCAGAGACATAGAGCCTTTGAATCTTCAGATTGACTGGTCTATTTCTATCCTGTCCCTTCAGTTAAAAAAAAAAACCCAAAAACTCCAAGGACAGAAGGAAAATAGGACTTAGCAAAACCAACATCTTGTTAACTTTGTAAGTCGGGGGTAGCCGTTTTGATTCCTAGAGACTATTCAGGCAGCACCTTACTTACACAGAACAGAATATGATCATCTTAATGGGGTTATTAATATCTGTCACTTTGCAAGATGGTAAAATAATGTATTGGATTTTGCTTTTTAATGCTTTCAGCCAAGAAGGTTATGCTAAAGCAGGGAAGAAGGTTCTTTATAGCCTGTCCCTTTCCTTTACATAACTTTATTGAGGGAGGAGGGGGGAAAGTTGACTTTGAACCCCATTGATTTCCCATTGGTTTTCCATTGAACTGAACTGAATTATGACCAAAGTTCAACTAATTTGTTCTAGATCCAATCCCTTGTAGTTGGACAACACACATCTTTAAACAATCTTGCAGGGTGGATCAGCCTTGGTCAGACTGGTATCCTCCCGATGTTCAGGAGGTTGCTCACAGGGGCAAGATGGTTTGAGCATATAGTGTCATTCCCGACCTGACTGAACTGGCTGCCAATTAGTTTCTGGACCCAATTCAAAGTTGTTTGTTGTTTAGTCGTTTAGTCGTGTCCGACTCTTCGTGACCCCATGGACCAGAGCATGCCAGGCACTCCTGTCTTCCACTGCCTCCCGCAGTTTGGTCAGACTCATGTTTGTTGCTTCGAGAACACTGTCCAGCCATCTCGTCCTCTGTTGTCCCCTTCTCCTTGTGCCCTCCATCTTTCCCAACACCAGGGTCTTTTCCAGGGAGTCTTCTCTTCTCATGAGGTGGCCAAAGTATTGGAGCCTCAGCTTCAGGATCTGTCCTTCCAGTGAGCACTCAGGGCTGATTTCCTTCAGAATGGATGCGTTTGATCTTCTTGCAGTCCATGGGACTCTCAAGAGTCTCCTCCAGCACCATAATTCAAAAGCATCAATTCTTTGGCAATCAGCCTTCTTGATGGTCCAGCTCTCACTTCCATACATCACTACTGGGAAAACCATGGCTTTAACTATACGGACCTTTGTTGGCAAGGTGATGTCTCTACTTTTTAAGATGCTGTCTAGATTTGCCATCGCCTTTCTCCCAAGGAGCAGGCGTCTTTTAATTTTGTGACTGCTGTCACCATCTGCAGTGATCATGGAGCCCAAGAAAGTAAAATCTCTCACTGCCTCCATTTCTTCCCCTTCTATTTGCCAGGAGGTGATGGGCCCAGTGGCCATGATCTTCGTTTTTTTGATGTTGAGCTTCAGACCATATTTTGCACTCTCCTCTTTCATCCTCATTAAAAGGTTCTTTAATTCCTCTTCACTTTCTGCCATCAAGGTTGTATCATCTACATATCTGAGATGGTTGATATTTCTTCCGGCGATCTTAATTCCGGCTTGGGATTCATCCAGCCCAGCCTTTTGCATGATGAATTCTGCATATAAGTTAAATAAGCAAGGAGACAATATACAGCCTTGCCGTACTCCTTTCCCAATTTTGAACCAATCAGTTGTTCCATATCCAGTTCTAACTGTAGCTTCTTGTCCCACAATTCAAAGTGCTGACCTATAAAGCCTTAAACAGCTCAGGACTGCAATACCTCAAGGACCACCTCTCCCCATATGAACCAACCAGTCCCTGTGATCCCCATCTGAGGCCCTTCTTTGCCTGCCTCTTCCATGAGAGGTTCAGAGGGTGACAAAACAGGAAAGGGCCTTTCCTGCAGTGGCTCCCCTGGCCTTTGTTACATAACTTTAGGCGCCAGGCATAACTCTTCTCCCAGGCCTTTGACTAATTAGACAATCTATGGCCTTTTAAATTGTGTGTGTGCAGGGGTGGAAGGTTATTGTTTTCGTTTGCTGTTTCGGCATGTATTTTTGTGGTTTTATATGTAAACTGTCATGTGATCTTTGGATTAAGGGAAATTTCAATAATAATAATAATAATAATAGCAGAACAACACCCCTCAGCTGGCTCGGACTCATGGGAGTTGTAGTCCAAACTGTCTGGAGGGCATCACACAGGATGGAAGAGATACAGGATGCCAACGTTTTCAAGCCCCTTTGAGACATTGGCTGAGTGTTTGGGCTGACACAAGATGCTCACATTCCTGTTGACATTTCCATTCCACCTTAAGGAGAAGACGTATGGAACTGTTGTGTGTCATATGTCTGTTTACATTCCAGCACAGCTTGCTGGGAACTTCCGTTGTGTATAGCTTTTGTTTTTCCCTATTCTCTCTGAGAAGACGAGAGAGAGAGAGACGACATGTTTCTTTGTCCTGATTTATGATTAATACATCTGTAGTTGTAGTATGCTTCCACAAACCTCACGCCTATTCCGTGTGTGCAGTTTGAATTGCTAATAGTGCGCCCCAGCTGTGAAGCCCAGGTCGCTGATTTACGTCGGAGCAGAGGTGATGGTCTTCGCAGCGGGATGGCTGGAAGGAGACGGCCCAGCCGGGGCTAGTCAGCTGGCCTCTTGGCCCTCTGCATGCCGACAATACCACCTGCTCTGAAAAAATGTGTCAGCAGAATATTAGCAAACAGAAATGGTTTGGAGGAATATGTACTGAAAGCAATAAAACCATCACCATGCACTAATACAATGTACGAATGTAATTCCTTCCAAAAAAATTGTCACCTGTTGATATGTTTTTTAAGGGCTTCAATGGGAATGAAAGTGTTCTCCGATAAGGCTTTGTTTACCCTTAGTGAAGATATTTCATTCACTGTGTGATCCCTGATTGGCTAGAATTACCTCTGTGACCCAGCACTGTTCTTGTTTTAGATCAGCTTTGTTTGTCTTCATTGATGTCGGAACAAAGCTGAACCTCATCAGGTACATTATGTTGGGATGTCATCACATTCAGCACAGGACTCCTGACTGGCAAGGTTCCATCAAGGAAGAAGAAGAAAGACGACATAGCCAAGGGGAGAAAAATGACACAGAACCAGCAGCAGGCAGGAGAAAAAATAGCTGGAGATGGCTTCAGAAAAGGAACTATTCTTACATTTAAGTTTTTGGAGGGAATGATTCCTGCTTCTCTGAATATGTGCATTTTGGCCCATAAACTGAAATGGGTGAACATTCATTGCAGTCATAGAGAATGGTAAGATTTTATTTTTTAAAAAATGGAGCCTGAGGGCTTCTACATTTTCTGTTTGCTACTGCTGGAAATATCCTTAATAGGACTGCAATCTTTTAAACACACTCCTCTGAGCAAATGTCATTGATTTCAGTGATGCTTACTCATGAGTCAATAAGCTTAGGCTTGGGGCCCCTGGCATTCTCCTGCCAACTCCAGATCTCTTTCATACCATTTGCTTGCCCAGTAGGGAGAAAACGGGTGGGTGGAAGTTAATGTTTCTTGCATGTTCATGGAAACTGCAGACCATGGTGCACAATTGTCTCTGGGAAAAGGGAAATAAACCCAGCGGGTGGTCTTGTGATTAAGCCCAGGGCTGCAGAAAAGAGAGTCAATTAAGGCTCCTAGCAGGAAAGGCTCATTGCAGAATGGGGACAAAGTGTTTGGGAAGCAAGATGAGTAGGGTTGTCAACATGGGTGCCTCTTTTTCCCATTTACAGCGAGGCTTCATCACATTCACTTATTAAAGCTGGCAGCCAGTTTAAATGCTGCTCTTAAGTTGCGGGTTCGGCAGCCTCAGAGAAACTGAGCATCAGCAGAATAGGACACTCCCAATTATTTCCTTGCAATTTAACAGGAGAAGCCCAAGGGGGAGAAAGATTAGCATTTCAAGGCTGAAAAGCATACAGGTAACTAAGAGGCATGAGGAAGGATGCTAGTGCAGGCCAGGAACCCCTTGGCTTTGCCTGTCACTCTGCTCCCCGAGAATTGAGAGAGGGGCAAACAGATACTGCTTGTCCAGGCAAAAGAAGACCAAGTCTGTCATCCATCACATTGACCATAGCTGGCAGCCAAGGGTACATTGACCATCCAATGTTGAGCGACCAGGTATTTGGGGAAAACAAGACGTAGGCTACAGTCCTGCTGCCACCCTAGTATAGCAGTTAGCGGGTCAGCCTGGGATTGGAGAAACCAGGCTCAAATCCCCTTGGCCATAAAGACCACCAAGCAAACTTGAAGTAGTCACTCTTCATCAGTCTGATCTGCTGCCTGGGGTTATGGTGAGGCTAAGATTCAGAGAGAAACATGTGTGCTGTCTTGAGATTCCTGGAAGGTGGGGTAGAAATAATGCAAACAAAACCCAAAGCATTCTTACTCAGATGTAAGTCTCACTGAGCACAATGAGGCTTCCTCTTGAGTAATTGCTGTTGTTGTTGTTGTTATTGTTATTTGTACCCTGCCCATATGACTGGGTTGCTCCAGCCACTCTGGGCGGCTTCCAAGAGAATATAAAAGACAACCAAGACATGAGTAGACATGAAGAGGACAGCACTCTGAATTAGCTTCAGCCCTATAGCTCTCAGTTCATTTAGAAAGATGGTATATGCAGATGGATCTGGAAGGTTAAAGTTGTTGAGAATTTCATCTGTGAGTCAAAAGTTGTGTCTCCTCCACCATGTTCCAAGAGATATGGGGAGAGAGAGAGAACACCCATCCGCACCACCTCCAAAATTAAAAAAAAACGAGCACTGTGCAAACTAGGGAAACAGATGGAAAATTTCCTTGCACGGTAGGCTAAAGTCATATTTGGGCCATTATTACTGTGATCACCAAATCATCAACATTCTACAAAACTTCCTGTGGTTTTCTTTGCACTCCATCTTCAAAATCTGTCTGAGTAGCTTTCTCCTCCAGGGCTTATTGGCACCTCCTTTTCCATCGCAAACATAATGTGCTGTAAAATACTGATTAATCAACCAATAATTGAGTTCTGAAATGTCAAAAACCCTATTGCATTAATATTTAGTAGATCACTCTAATGAAACTTACCTGTTCATTCAACAATGACTAACTGTTCTTTTCTTTCTCCCCTATTGTTCTTTCCCAGAAATTTATGTTAATTTGACTTTTTCCTGAGAATGGGAAAAACGGGATCACTTTGAAGACACACATTATTGTCTCAGAGATCAACGTCTAATGGGCTGCCAGCAATAAAGCTAAATCTGACTTACATCCCTCTGTATTAGATTCACCAGAGAATATCACTACAGGGTGCCAAGGGATCCAGAGTGAACAAAAACATGCAAGCAGCTAATAAAATTTCTGGTTTTCCTTGCTAAGTTTTTAATAATAATAATAATAATAATAATAATAATAATAATAATAATAATAATAACAACAACAACAATAACAATAATAACAACTGCAGCAATAATGGGGAAAATGTGGTGTTTTCACGCTGGTTGAGATCCAACATTACCCAAGTTCCAAGCTCATTCACAGGGAAAAAGACAGGATCTATTTAATTAAAAGACGTTCCTGTGGTTTTTGAAAATGCTCAGAACTGCCGTGACTCCTAAACCCGGTCCCTGAGGAACTGTGATGTGGAAGAAAGGTAGGCTGGGTGGGTGGGGGACTTGAAGCGCACACCGTAGACCTGCCTACGTTTCCGAGCACAATTCAAAGTGTTGGTGCTGACCTTTAATGCCCTAAAAAGCCTCGGCCCTGTATACCTGAAGGAGCAACTCCAACCTCATTGTTCAGCCTGGACACCAAGGTCCAGCTCTGAGGACCTTCTGAGCGTTCCCTCATTGTGAGAGGTGAGGTTGCAGGGAACCAGGCAGAGGGCCTTCTTGGTAGATGCTCCTGCCCTGTGAAATGCCCTCCCATCAGATGTCAAGGAAATAAACAACTATCTGACTTTTAGAAGACATCTGAAGGCAGCCCCTGTTTAGGGAAGTTTTCAGTGTTTGATGTTTTAGCGTGTTTTTAATATTCTGTTGGGAGCCACACACAGTGGATGGGGCAACCCAGTCAGATGGGTAGAATAATAATAATAATAATAATAATAATAATAATAATAATAATAATAGGCAGGTGAATGTAGTTCTCCTGCCTTCCTCGGACTAAACCTTCAATAACATCCACATTCCTTCCACATTGTAAAAGTCAGGGCTTCTAGAATCAGGCAAAGTGAATCAGCCTCTGAATACCATTTGCTGAGAATTACAAGTGGAAAGAGTACTGCTGAAATCAGGGCTGCTTGTGAGCTTCCTAGAGGCACCTTTTTGGCCACTGTGAGAACAAGATGCGGAACCAGATAGGACCTTGGCCTGATCCAGCAGGCCTCTTCTTCTGCTCTTTTGAGCTCGGGTGATCGCCGAAGAATTGATGCTTTTGAATTATGGTGCTGGAGGAGACTCTTGAGAGTCCCATGGACTGCAAGAAGATCAAACCTATCCATTCTTAAGGAAATCAGCCCTGAGTGCTCACTGGAAGGACAGATCCTGAAGCTGAAGCTCCAATACTTTGGCCACCTCATGAGAAGAGAAGACTCCCTGGAAAAGACCCTGATGTTGGGAAAGATGGAGGGCACAAGGAGAAGGGGACGACAGAGGACGAGATGGTTGGACAGTGTTCTCGAAGCTACCAGCATGAGTTTGACCAAACTGCGGGAGGCAGTGGAAGACAGGAGTGCCTGGCATGCTCTGTGGGGTCACGAAGAGTTGGACACGACTAAACAACAACAGGGAAACAGAATTGTGGAGATGGGTTTTGATGGGGGGGGGCAATTCTTGTGCATTTAATCTCTCTGTGGGCCTAGAAAGGAATCGGGTAAGGGATTGTAGGACAAGACCTGCCAAGGAAAATAAAGAACTTATTTATGTATGCTACAACAGCGGCAAGAGTCTTGATAGCACAAGGATGGAAGAATGAGGAAACCTTGACAAAAGAACAGTGGCAGGAGAAATTGATGAACTATGCAGAACTGGTGAAACTGACATGCAAATTGTGAGATAAAGACAACTGTGATTTTAAAGAAGAATGGGAAATTTTTACAAATTATTTAAAAAGACCACAAAATGAACTGGACTCCTTGGCAGGTTTTGAATAAACATATACAAATTTGTTGAGGGTTAATATAGTAGATAGATAATACAAGGATGTATACAATTTTACAATATGCAGAGAACAACATGAGTTGAGAAATCAGAGAGAAGAGCTGAGGGAAGTCTTGAGGGGGCGGGAGGGAGGGTTTGTTGGGGAGGTGGGAGGGAAAATAAGGGGGGGAATAATGAAGATAATTTGTTATGATAATTCGTTATGTTGAAATTGTTAATAAAAAAATATTTTTTTAAAAATAGAAAGGAATCGGGTAAGCTGCTCTGTTTGTACAAAAGCAGAGGACTCTGGGGGAGACCTTGGCTTCCCCATAATCCATTGGCCATGTGAAGTCAACCTCTCTGCCTGTCTCTCTAGACCTGTAGGGCTGGGAGGAGCTGTCTCTACAGTGAGCTAAGCAGTGCAACGAGATCCCTTTTGCTTGGAAAGGAGGCCCTATTTAGAAACAGAAGGCACTTCTGGAACTAATAGAGGAGTTCAAGGGACTTTGGAGTCGTGCCACAGGGCACCATTAAGTAAAGTTGCCTTCTCCGTCATCATCATAATGACAGAGTGGCCGAGAACAGCAAGCAATTGTAGGGGCATAGACAGCAACTGTGGCATCCAAACCTCCACAGACTCCTTTGAAATAATAAACCAGATAGATCGGAGCAAGGAGTGAGTATCAGGGACGGCGGCATTGAGAAGGTAGCGGCAGGGTGAGTGACGCTCCTTGTTAGAAGCCCTGCAGGCAGGCGGATATCCTCAGCGTGGCAAAGAGGAAAGACCGCGACCCTTCCATGGCATGGCAAGGAGCCTTGCCTTTAAAGGCTGAGGGATTGCATCTTCCTAAGTGTGTTTTTTAATTAACACAAAAATGTGTCATCATAAAAACAGAGCTCCAAACCGTGGCTCTCAGTTACCCGAAAACCAGATTTATGGTCTCAATGTGAAGTGGTTAGGAAAGACATTTAAAAACAATTAGGCTCTTGGAGAGACAGATTCAAGCAGCTCCGACGGCACTCATTATGCCGCAGAACGGAAAAATAAGGCCATTAGGCTCACCAGATAACTAGGTTATTTGTACTTTTTGGGGAAAATGATTAGTTTCTTTTAATAATGCTTTCTGCCAGCAGTGAGAGGGGTGGGGGCGCCAGCCCTTCTCGCCACGCAATCCTGCACGTGGCACGTATGCCGAGTCACTGATGAAGGATGCTCCCATGTGACCCATCAAATCCAATTTTAATGTTTCATGATGCTATCAAAATGAATAAAAGGCAATTACTGCTTTCCTTCAGCACAGCGTCAGACGCCGCTGCCCGTTAAAGAATCAGCAGGAAGAGAAGAGAGCAGAGGCTGGACAGGGGAGGCATTAAGCACACAGTTGTCATTGGCCACGCCGTCTGCTTTCGAGGGTTTGTGGGTTTCTGTCAGAAGAGGACTCAATAATTCATGGGAAAGGAGCTCCAGAGGTGTCGAGATGGAACCTGCTTTGTTGCAGGTGCCTTGGCAGAGGCTCTTACATTCACGAGGGATCTCAGCCTGGTCCTTTAACATAGATTTGCTTGCAAAACTGAGGCTGTGACTCTCTGGGATCGCCCTACCCGAGGCCCCCCAGAACCAACAGCATCCACTTTTGGGAAGGCGAATAGGGGGGGAAATATATGGTACAAAATAAGCTTCAAGCTACATATGAATGCAACCTTCTGCAAACAAGTTCCACTAAGGAGATTTTGCAGGGGGGGAATTGTTTCTCAAAATGCATTTCTGCTTTCACTGATGAAGTAGGTCAGTTTTCTCATATTTTGCAAGGTGGGGGCACAATGCTCGGCCAAAGGTGGAGGAATGAGTTGGGAAAGTTAAGAACCCAGAGCTTACCAGCCATCAGGGTAAGCTCAGCAGCAGTAGCTGTGGAAGAAGAAGAGGAAGAGGAAGAGGAAGAGGAAGAGGAAGACATACCTTATATGTCAAAGGTCCCAGGTTCTACCCCTGGCATCTCCTGTTAAAAGGATCATATAGTGAGTGATAAGAGCATAGAAAGCTGCCTGTTAAACTATCAATCCACCTAGCTCAATCCTGCCTACAATGACTGGCAGTGGCTCTCCAGGATGTCAGAAAGGAAAAGGTCCCAGTCCTTGCTGGAGGTTGAACCTGTGACCTCCTTCATGCAAACCAGGTGCTCTGCCACTAAGTTATGGTCCTTCCTGTCACTGAGCTATGGGAAGTACCTCTCTCCAAGGTGCTGGATTACTGCTAACCATCAGTGTAGAGACAATAGCAGGTTCCATAGTCTTGGTCGAAGGCAGCTGAATGATACAGCTTTGCATGCAAATGATAACATATCTGATCTCCATTTAACAGGACTAGGAAAGCCCCTGGAGAGTGGCTGCCAGGCACAGAGGACAAGAGTAGCCCAGATGGACCAGCAGTGGTCCTGACTCAGTGTGCAGATATACCACACTAGCTCTTTAGCACTGGCAGTTCTGCTCCTGGACCATTTTCTCACTTTACTTTGCACTTTCACTCCATTATCTCCTCATCCATGGGCTTCATAGCTGGGTCATCTAACTGAATCATGGGGGAACAAAAGCATGCATATGTGGAAAGGGTGGGGGAGCAGCAACGTTGTCCAATCATGTTTGTTGGTGCACACCCACTGGTGCAAATGAAATTAAGCATAGCATGCCAGTATATAGGTCAAAAGGCTACAGTTCCATGGCACAACAGGCACTGCAGTGTGAAAGGAGCATTGGAAAATGGGACAGAAATGCAAGCATTATAATCAGGAAAACTAATGCAGTATCCCCCATGTCTGAATGCAAGCTTAGTCTAGAATCATAGAATCATAGAATCATAGAGTTGGAAGAGACCACAAGGGCCATCGAGTCCAACCCCCTGCCAAGCAGGAAACACCATCAGAGCACTCCTGACATATGGTTGTCAAGCCTCTGCTTAAAGACCTCCAAAGAAGAAGGCAACTCCCCACAATGCAAAAAAAAATTGCATTGAAGACTTCATTGGGTTGTCTCCAACAAGCGTCCACTCAGGGCAGACCCACTGAAATGAATGGACCCAAATGAATGAGACTTCGTACTATGACTAGCACTGGTTGCAACCCAATGTCATGACTTCCATGACTGCAAGGGATCGGCTCAGTCGGTAGAGCATGAGACTCTCAGGGTTGTGGGTTTGAGCCTCACATTGGGCAAAAGGTCCCTGCATTGCAGGGGGTTGGACTAAAATGACCCTTATGGTCCCTTTTAATTCTATGACTTGGAATAACTTTGAACCCTTCAGGCCCCTATGTAAACAGCAGCTGGAAATGTCACACGTGTGAGGTGGGGCGGAACAGTGGGGCTCTGATTTTGCTTTCAAGAACCATCTCCTAGCCATCCCTGCTGCACCTTTGCCTCTTCGCTGCTCCTCAGCACAGCTTTGCCCAGCAGCCAGATGAGAAACACGATGACTTCTCAGCTTATTGACTCCTCTCTGCTGCAGATTGATTCAGGAGCTGTTAGTGGGTATTATATATATATATCAAAGGGCCCTTTAGAAGGCCTCTGATGATGGGAGACGGGAGAGGCTAAAGGCAGGGGAAATGAGGGACATTATTTCTCCTTTTAATGGCACCATACTTTTCCCTTTAAAGAATTGCTATAGAAATGGAATATAAAAGAGTGTTTTAAAACAGCATTAATATTCTGGCTTAAACTGAAAAGCGGCAGGGAATTCAGAAAGAGGAACCGCTCCCCTTCCGCCCTTCCTTCAGAGTGGTACCACCTCTGAAACATTCAATGTATTTTCATGTGTACTGGTAACAACACACAATTATTTCAACCGGATCCTGAATAAAACACAGTAAGCAGAGGGAGGTTCTTCAGACAATGGTGGCAGGCAGGCACATCTGTTCAGGGATCCAGCGCCCATTCACTCATGACATAGTGGGTGGGGCATCCTTTTTTTACACCGAAGGAGGCATGCAGGGGGGAGCTGAATCCTCCAACTCCCTTCCCCCCCCACACACACTGTCACTTCAGGAAGTTTTCCCTCCACCCGCCAAAACTGGGTCACTTCTAGTACTGGAGCCAAAAGGAGGTTGAGTAGGGAAAGCAGAACTGAGCTGAAATTTCTTTGGCTGTTCTTCCCAGAGAAGAGTTGTGAGGTTGTTCTCCCCACCCTCCCCAACAACTACTCCCTCCCCCCCCCCAAAAAAAAATGCCACTGGGCAATACCAGGTCTTCTGCACTGGGGAAAGTGCTAAGTGATGCCTAGGCTGCCCACACGTTGCTGTCATGACTCCTTGCAGCATCAGCAAAAAGAAAACTGAAGATATGTGACTACCACCCCAAATGGCGAGCCTCACCTGCACCCTGCCCCCCCCAAAAAACCCCCCCAGCAACTGCTGGGATAATTTCTCCTCCCTCTGAGGGATTTGGTGAAACAGTCTGAATTTGGGGAGTGCTGTAGCTCATTGGTAGTGCATTCCCTTTTGACCTTTTGTATATCTCAACTGTTTTGCTTTTAAGTTAAAAATTGCATTTGTGGTTTCTTTTTTTAAAAAAAATATCCTGCCTTATTCAGCTTTAATGAAAACAAAATGAAACCAGAGCTCAGCAGAACTCTGCAGGCAGCATTCTAGACAGCCTCACATTATAAGGCCTATCAGAGGACATAGGAAAAGTAAGACTAGAGTGCAGGCAGGAATACACACCACTTGGCCACCTCTTAATTGTTCTATATTAAAAAAGAGCAGCAGACACACAGCCCATTCTTCCCCTCCCAATAAGGGATTGTGGAAGAAAGTGAATCCCTACACACATACACACAAGCTCTTTGTCTGTCATTTGGTATGCTTACTCAATTTTGAATGGGCTTTTGTGCCTGCAAATTTAATCTATTTTGGCCAACATAGGAAAAGTTACAACCACATTCCCCATTACATTGAATGGAAAACGGGGGGCTCTGTTTTATGCAGAGTAGCAAACCTGCATTATAGACCAAAGTGGAGAGAACACAGAGTAACTCAGAAATGGACTGGGATTCTTGAAAACACACAGATGCAAGGTGACACTTGGGGCCCATGCACACTCCTAGCATGCTCATAATATATGTTTCAATCCTGTGGGCACTATTATATCACTCCAGCCATGCTGCCCACCTGCACTCCTCTAGTTCCAGACTCCTACGAGATCAAAGTGTAGGCTAACAATGACAGGGCAGCGGTGCAAGTGCTGCCTCATGCAGACAGACAGCAGGTGATGCAGTCAGACACTGAATGTGGTCTGTTGCTGGTCTCAAGCTGGAGAATCCTGCATGGAGATGAGGACCTGGATGTTCTCATGTTCCCCTTTTTCCCCCTCTGCAAAATGGCCAGACCAGGGAATCTGATGGAGGCACAGGAACAGACTGTGACTGTAAGATGAAGTCAGTTCTAGAGCAGCAGTCCAGGAAGGTAGGGACAAAGAGACATGTTGGTAAAGCTGAAGAACGGTAATCCTGAAAGTGACAGGATCTTGGAGCCCAAACAGAGGTTTATAGAGGGGCAGGAAAGAGAAGTGACCTATCACAAGAAAGAGGGGTAGAGCCAAGACCCAATAAAACTATTAGAGCCAAAACAGGGGGAATGCCTCATTGTTTCTATTGGAGATGTAGTGGCTTGGGGTACAGGGTGTCAGCCAGGCTCTAGAAGACACATGGTTCACATCCTTCTATAGGATGCCATTCCTCTTCAAGATTTCCTCTTGGGGAGTCTTGTCAATGGGACATTGTACCATACTTGAAGGCTTCCACTTATACATGGAACTCCTCCTTGTCGGTTCTGCTGTGGGCATAGGCTGACCACAAACATCTTCAGTAAGGTAAAGGGTAAAGGGACCCCTGACCATTAGGTCCAGTTGTGACTGACTCTGGGGTTGCAGCACTCATCTCGCTTTATTGGCCGAGGGGCCCGGCCTACAGCTTCCAGGTCATGTGACCAGCATGACTAAGCCGCTTCAGGCAAACCAGAGCAGCGCACGGAAACGCCGTTTACCTTCCCGCTGGAGCGGTACCTATTTATCTACTTGCACTTTTGACGTGCTTTTGAACTGCTAGGTTGGCAGGAGCAGGGACCGAGCAACGGGAGCTTACCCCGTTGTGGGGATTCAAACCGCCAACCTTCTGATCGGCAAGCCCTAGGCTCTGTGGTTTAACCCACAGCACCACCCGTGTCCCTAACATCTTCAGTAGCTCCTGCCAAACCCTTTCTTCCAGGATTGTCTGATTGAGGAAGAGACCTGGGGCCAATTTCACATGGCACAGCCTTAACACATCTCTGCTCAGGAAGCTTGAGGGTTGTGTGAATCCCGTTTTGAGTACAACAGATTGACCGAAGCATCTAGATAATAATAAATCACCGTTCGTAATCTTCATATTCCGCTCTGCTTCACATCCAACAAGGATCTTTGCTCCTGCAACTGCTCTGATGGCAGGGAGCTATTCTAAAATTACATGCCTCTAATAGTTAGGAATGACACATTACGGCCACGAGGGATTTCAGCCAAAGCGTCTGGAACCGTTTCAACAGCAATCACCTTCCTCATATCTACTCCACATACTGTGGAAGTAAATATTTCTGCAGGGAAAAATTACTTTGTAAATTGCAGAAATAAATCCACATGGAATGACCCAATAAATAGCAATTGTAGCATCCTGGCATTTTGCTGGCATCTGAGTCCATCCCTAGAAAAACTTTTCCCATTAAGAAAAAGGATCCCATTAAACACTTAAGACTAATTTCTGATTGAATGCCTGCTGGTGGAGGGGGGTGTGTTTGTGTGTGTGTGTGTGTGTGTGTGTGTGTGTGTGTGTGTGACAAAAATGCTTGAATCTAGCCAAAGAATCCCTGTAGCAGAGCACTGTATTCTGGCCATTTGCAGCAGCACCCATCATCTCGATCAACCAGGTATTTATCAAAATGCACAGGTCACATAATAGATATCATTTTCTGCCTATTTCAAGCCCTGTAGTTATTATAAGTATTATTATTATTATTATTTATAACCCATCCTTCCTCCCCAAGGAGTTCAGGGTAGCAAGCGGATACACAGATTAAGAAAAAAAACAAAGCCAAAATTCTAGAAATAATTTACAATGTAAAAGTCCTAAATTCTATTTAAAACCATTCTTCCATCCAATGATCCTAGAGGACATTGGGGAACAATATTCTTCAGTCACAAAATGCCTGGGTAAACAGGAACGCCTTCCCATTCCTCCTGAGAGATGCAGGCAGCTGCACAACCAGGGAACCACCAATGAAAAAGCCCTGTCATGGGTCAATGCAGTACAATAATACAGTGGTATCTTGGGTTACAGACACTTCAGGTTACAGACTCCACTAACCCAGAAATAGTACCTCGGGTTAAGAACTTTGCTTCAGAATGAGAACAGAAATTGTGTGGCAGCAGCGGGAGGCCCCATTAGCTACAGTGGTACCTCGGGTTAAGAACGGTTTCAGGTTAAGAACAGACCTCCAGAACTAATTAAGTTCTTAACCCGAGGTACCACTGTACACCGCAGAATGCAGGTTACACAAAGACAAACAGTGGCAAGAGTGTGGTTGAGCAAATCCAGTAATTTTCACCTTGCAGCTGGAGGATAAAAGAGTTGGCACCAAGGAAATATTTCTGGAGAGTGGAGGCAGCTCATCAGGAGGGGAATAGCTGCTCCTCTAATTTTCTAGCAGGGGGGGACGGACTGTATTTTATTGGGAGAAATTTGGGGAGGGGACCATGTGTCAGGCAGGTAGATGCCACTGAAACGCACCAGGTGAGCCAACCCAGCGCTTCTGCTGCTGTGATTCCACTGTGCCAAAATTCCCGCCATGGAAAATCTTTCAACATTGGGAAAATGGAATATCCATGTTGCTGAATTTCAGCTCCAGTGCTTTTCCGTAGCGGCGGGCGGGGTGGCTTTTCCCCTGGCTTAAAAAGACATTGCCAATTAATTGGACAACACTTTAATTTATATTATTTCCATCGTGTCTATCAAAGGTGCAGGTGCCTGGCACCAACTTAGAGGAGCCAATTCCTCTTCCACTCTCACCCCACTGAAAGAAATGCCACTTCTAAGCTAGACATAGGCAGGGGGAACCATGACCTTTGGCTCTCCAGAAGGTTGCTGGACTCCAATACCCAGTAGCCAGCAGGCCCAATAGTTAGGAGTTATGGAAGTTGGAGTCAAGCAACCTTCTGGAGAGCCACCCAGGTTCTCCACTCCTGCTCTAAGACAAGGTCTGTTGTGCCACATATTCAAGCGCCGTGTAGAAAGAAAGTGAACATGCTTCTCACCCCTTTTGCTTTGAATAAAGTGCCATATTATGTACATTTGATATAGCAATTAAAATCCATTTGATTAATGGACTAAGATCTGTTTAATCCAGGGGCAGCCCTACCGCAATTTCCACCTGCAAAGAGTCAGAAGGCTTCATTCCTCCCAGGCTTGCCTGACCATTTCATCTATTTGGGTTTCATTTTGATTCCTCTCCCCCTAGCTGCCATTGATTGACTCACCCCGGGTGCCTTTCAACTCCCCTCTCTCGACATAATGTGAACTTGGCGTTTGTTTGCTCCTTCCACGGGGCTGCGCGTTGCCACATTTGTACCACAGGAAGCAGAAAACTAGTTTAACATCTCATTTATTTCATAGATGAGAAAGTAATTCCCTCCTGAATGATTGTCCTGAACCAACAATTCAGATAGTAGGAATTTACGGTGCCTGCCAGAGAACGGGGAGCGCACGGCTGAAGTGCCTGCGCAGAATGGTGCAGGAATATTTTCCCCCTCCTGTTAGCCTGAAGTGAAAAGCCATTAAATATGATTAAGGTTAAGAGATTGCTAAAATTACAAACAGCCGCCATTCAATTATTTTGCTCTATAAAATGCAACACAGATTGGAGTTATTCCTCCGAAATGTGTTTTTAGGAAAATAACATAACACAACTAATGTGGTTCGGAGTAGCAAGCCAGAGCACAGATCCTTTTTCTAATGCAAAGCTAAAAGCTTCATAATTTAACACGCAAGTTCATAACTTAATGCCATCAGGGGTGTCCTCAGTAGAAAAAGGGAGGAGAGGAAGGAAAAAAGGGCCCTCCACAATCAATCGCCACCCCACCTAATATTCTGTAAAGATGCTGGGAGCTGTGTGAGTCCATCAATTTTATCACCCGTTAAAAGAAATGACAAGAGAACAGAACGCAGCAACTTGACATAACAGTTCTTTTAAAAATGGAGGGTAAATCACTTGGAATTTTTCTAGCATTCTCCAACATGACCACAGCTGGGATGGGGGAGTGGATTTATTGGGCTGTGGGAACTTGTGATAAAACAAAATACTTGGAGTTAATAAAAAAAGCAAAAAAATAATAATGTGTGTGTGTGTATAGGGGAGGTGGCAGAAGCATGTTGCCAAGCTCATAGTCTTTCATGGGAGGATACCAGCCATTTGGAGCCTGGCTTGCGCATTTTTTATGGCATCACTGCTGATGTTTAATGTGCTGCGAGAGTCTCCGTTGTGCTCCAAACAGCCTAACTGAGCTCAAATGCGTTTTCTGAGAGTTCTGTTCCAAAAGCTGAAAAAGAGGGGGTGAAAAAATAATAATCTCAATATGGATTTACTAGGGCCGGTGAGACTTGTGGTTATTATGGTTAATAAAATATGAAGAATTACATTATTCTACAAAAAAAAACACACACACAGCGGAAGCTGCGTCTCTTGCGATGAGGTTCTAAGCTGTTTCCAAAAGCAAATAGGCCTAGGAGCTGAGCGCAGAGCATTTATATGTAATGGATCCATCAGAGGAATCCGAGGCAGGAGCGGGTGCAGCGGGGGAATCTCAGAGCTGTTGCGGGGATGTGCATACGTTCTTTGTCTTGTGCTCAGACAGGCTATGGGACACACTCTTCTCCACACTACCCAATAATCACAGCCACCCCTTAACGCCAGGTCGTAAGAATGCAAGGCCAAAAGTGGGATCTGTAGTAATGGGTAATGGCAGAGTTAAACACTGTATCTGATGCTTATGGGTTGGAGTTAAAACTCCACCCTTAAGGACATAAGAAGAGTTTACCGGGTCAGGCCAATGGCCCCTCAAGTCCATCACCCTCTTCTCACAGTGGCCCCTCAGATGCCCCAATTGGAAGTCCAACCGGAGGACCTGAGCAGAAGAGCACTTTTGCTCACTGTGGTTTCCAGCAGCTGATACTCAGATGCGTTACTGCCTTCTTCCGTGGAGGTGGAGAATAGCCGTTGTGATGTCAGGTTTCAGGGAATCAGCTTCCTCCCCCGTGGCAGTAAATAAGCAGATCAAACGAAAGGAAAGTCTTACCGGTTAGCTTCTTTAATAATCACAGTGAGAGACAAAGAACACGTCTTCTTAGAAATGGCGGTGCTCCCTATTAAGGTTTACTCCCCGTTCCGTCCCTATTAATCTACATCACTCCGACGTCTTGTAATCTGAGCTTGTACCCTCTGCGCCTTCTGTTCTAACACTCTCTGAACTCTCCTTGTCCTTGTCGATGGGGCGGGAATGCTGTCCAGAATCTGTTAACCCTCTCTCTCCCAGTGTTTCTTCTTCTAGTTGTTCCCCATCCACCATTTCCCAGCTTCTGCCTTCTGAACTATGCCCCTCTGCAAACCACTGTTCCAAATCCAAGCTGTCCTCCTGTTCCTGGGAATATTCAGGATCAGAGGGGGTGGTGGCTCCCACCATTCCTCCCCAGTGCAGCCCTCCTCAGCACGGTCCCTGACATGTGGCTAGTAGTTACCCAACGTGAATTTGTCTAATCTCTTTTAAAACCATTCCTGTTGGTGACCATCACTGCCTTCTTTGGGAGCACGCTCTTCATGAACCCTGGGTCCCACTGACATTTTCATTTCCCGTAATGCCCTCGGAACGACACATTGTCATTGTGGGAAATTTCAATGGCAGCTACATCCATCACCAGCTTGATGCTGCTCGAAGCAGAGTGATGGGGAGGGTGGCGGTGTGTAAACATGGTTGCAGGGCGGACGTCAGCGGTGAGCGCCACTAGGGCCTACGGTTCCCAGCATTTGCCCTTGAATACAGGATTCTGACACCAGACCTGCCCACCATCACTGTATGCCTTCTGGTCCCTGGAAAAGACTTCTTTAAAGAGACCCTTGGGGGAAGCTGAATGGGTCATCTACCCTGTTTGCAGGTGGTGTACAAAGTCTTAAATGGCTCAGGACCGCAATACCTCAAGGACCGCCTCTCTCCACATGAACCTACTCAGACCCTGAGATAAACTTCTGAGGCTCTTCTTTGTGTGCATACTCCATGAGAGGTCCGAAGGGTGGTAACACACGAATGGGCCTTTTCTGCAGTGGCTCCCTGTTTGTGGAAAGCTCTCCTCAGGGGGTTTGGCTGGAGCCTTCATTCTTCACCTTAAAGTGCCAGATGAAAAATGTTCCTCTTTAACCAAGCCTTTGGCTGATTGACATCTGTTGCCCTTTGAAAATGTGTTGTGGAAGGGGGGATTATTGGGTTGTATTTGTTTTTTATTACATATTTTCTGCTTTTTTATGTTGTTATTTCATGTTGTGAACTACCCTGAGACCTACGGGTATAGGGTGCTGTGCAAATTTAAGAAATAATAATGATGTAATTTACTTCTCATGGAATTGCTATGCTCAGTGCACTTAGCAACCACTTGGGGGGATGTCATGTGCTTTAAATGTATGGTGTGTGTTATTTAGTTACTGGATCTATATTCTGCCTTCCTGCCAATGCATTATATAAAACGAAGACTGACAGAGTCCTCGCATGGCAACTGGGAGATGATGGTCTCTGTGTTCCCTGCCTGGGCTCCCTCTTGTTTCTGCCTACCCTCAGGGTATGAAGGTTTTCAGTGGTACAAGGGACATGATTGCACAAGACATGACTGTGTCATTTGACAAAGTTGTTTTGGGGAAAAGTGAAACAGAAAAAACATAAATAAATAAAAACTTCCAGAGCCAGGATGAATCCAATAGCACTTGATTCTCCAGCCTAGTTCCTGGAAGCCACTCTGTCTGCTGTGTGCCTGCGGCTAACAGCCCCCTGGATGATAATATATTAGCCTCAGAAACAACACTCTCTTAGCCCAGGCTCAAGACAAAGCCAAATAAACTAGCAAAAGTATTTGATAGTTGGTGTTCATTCTCAGCCAGGGGTAGGCAACCTAAGGCTTGGGGGCCCAATCACTTTCTCAATCTGGCCCGTGGATGGTCCGGGAATCAGCGTGTTTTTACATGAGTAGAATGTGTCCTTTTATTTAAAATGCATCTCTGGGTTATTTGTGGGGCATAGGGATTTGTTCATTCTTTTCCCCAAAATATAGTCTGGCCCATCACATGGTATGCGGGATGGTGGACTGGCCCATAGCTGAAAAAGGTTGCTGACCCCTGTTCTCAGCCATGGTCTAATCCGAATCCCTCTCTGAATTCAGCTCCAATTGATTCATTCTCCCCCACCCTTCCCCATGAAATTTAGGAACAGGATCAGCACAGAAAGTGTTAAACTCAGCTGCTGCTGTGACACTCTGAATAACAGAATTCTGTAGATGTGAGGAGGAGCAGGGAAAATATTAAATGGGGATGTGATATGAATCCCATTCATCATGGTGATGAGTGGAGGAGATAGGCCCGGGTGTCCCGCTGTGCCACATTGGATTGTGTAGAATTAAATGCGCCACAGCAAATTTTATCCCTCTCCCTGCCCCCCTCCCATATTCTCATACCCTCCAACATTTCTCTGATGAAAATAGGAGTATCCTGTTCAAATAATAATAATAATAATAATAATAATAATAATAATAATAATAATAATAATACAGTCACCTCGGGTTAAATGTGCTTCAGGTTGAGCGTTTTCAGGTTATGCTCCACGGTGACCCAGAAGTAACGGAGTGCGTTACCTCCGGGTTTTGCTGCTCGCACATGCACAGGTGCTCAAAATGACATCACGCGCATGCACAGAAGCAGCGAATCACGACCTGCACACACACAGAGGTGCAGACGCGGGTTGCGTTCACTTCAGAATGCGAACAGGGCTCCGGAACGGATCCCGTTCGCATCCAGAGGTACCACTGTAATAATGATAATACCTTACCCATCTGACTAGGTTGCTCCAGCCACACTGGGCGGCTTCCCACATATATAAAAACACAATAAAACACCATATATATATATATATATATATATATATATATATATATATATATGTGTCTTCAGATGTCTTCTGATGGTTAAATAGTTACTTACCTCCTTGGCTCGGCAGTCACATAACTCCATACCTTCCAACATTTCTCTGATGAAAATACAGGTGTCCTAAGGAAAAGTGGAGGGACGTGGGTGGCGCTGTGGGTTAAACCACAGAACCTAGGACTTGCCGATCAGAAGGTCAGCAGTTCAAATCCCTGCAACAGGGTAAGCTCCCATTGCTCCGTCCCTGCTCCTGCCCACCTAGCAGTTCGAAAGCCTGTCAAAGTGCAAGTAGACAAATAGGTACTGCTCCGGCGGGAAGGTAAAAGGCGTTTCCGTGCACTGCTCTGGTTCGCCAGAAGCGGCTTAGTCATGCTGGCCACATGACCCAGAAGCTGTACGCTGGCTCCCTCGGCCAGTAAAGCGAGATGAGCACCGCAACCCCAGAGTCAGCCACGACTGGACCTAATGGTCAGGGGTCCCTTTACCTTTACCTAAGGAAAAGTGGGACATTCCAGGGTCAACTCAGCAACCAGGATGACTTCTGTAAATTTGGGGCTGTCCCTGGAAATAGGGACACTTGGAGGGTCTGAGGGAGTCCCCTGAGAATCTCAAAACATCCCTCCCTTTATTCATCTCCATACTTGGATGAAACGAGTAGATCATTATTTCACTGACAGGTTGGGGGTGGGGAGCCGATTAAAAGCAGAAGACATATTAACAAGAAAACAAAAGGCACATAACTTTTTTCTCAAGATGTACAGTACAATGAATTACTTTAATTTGCAACAAAAACTATTTTAGCAAAGGTTGGGAGGAAGATAGATCTTCATTTTCACTCGGTTTTGCAAATTGGTCTCCTTTGTCAACAGCCACACAGCAAATGACTGCTCCCAGACACACACACATACACACACACACCTTTGACATGCAGAGCATAATGGGCTTTGCAAAAGCAACTGTAGGGACACCATCCATTCACTGAACCAAACAAGCAAGCTGAGGCTTTAAAATAAAGGCAACGTGGCGGAGAAAGAAAGTCAAACCACTGGCTTCAGCCACCAGGATCATGGCTTCCCAAGACTCACATATTTAGCTAGGAAGTTACTTAAAGGTAAAAAACATATGCATTCAAGATATTTATAGACTATGTTTCAGGCAGACGAAGTTGTTTCCATAAATTCATTAAAACAAGGACCATCAATAAAAATGATACCGCTTAGTTTACACAAAAAAGCAAGATAAAACACATAGGTGAAACAGAACCAACAATATAGCATGTTTTAAAATGGTTATTGGCAGTGCTTTTTCTGGGGGGATGCAAGGGTACCCCTAAACATTTGGTGAATCTAAGTCACCTAAACATTAGGAAGAACTTCCTGACAGTAAGAGCTGTTCGACAGTGGAATTTGCTGCCAAGGAGTGTGGTGGAGTCTCCTTCTTTGGAGGTCTTTAAGCAGAGGCTTGACAACCATATGTCAGGAGTGCTCTGATGGTGTTTCCTGCTTGGCAGGGGGTTGGACTCGATGGCCCTTGTGGTCTCTTCCAACTCCATGATTCTATGATTCTATGGTTCTAAGTTTGGCCTCATTGAAAGGCAGTATTTCAATATGAGTAGAAAAAGGAAATATGATTAGGAAAGACATGGGTGGCGCTGTGGTCTAAACCACTGAGCCTTGGGCTTGCCGATCGGAAGGTCGGCAGTTTGAATCCCCGCGAAGGGTGAGCTCCCGTTGTTTGGTCCCTGCTCCTGCCCACCTAGCAGTTCAAAAGCACATCAAAGTGCAAGTAGATAAATAGGTACCACTGCGGCGGGAAGGTAAATGGTGTTTCCGTGCACTGCTCTGGTTTCGCCAGAAGCAGCTTAGCCATGCTGGCCACATGACCCGGAAAAACTGTCTGCGGACAAACGTCGGCTCCCTTGGCCAGTAAAGCGAGATGAGCGCCGCAACCCCAGAGTTGTTTCTGACTGGACTTAACTGCCAGGGGTCCTTTACCTTTACCTTTTAGGAAAAGGAGAGTACCCCTAAAATATTATATTTTTTTAGAAAAAAGCACTGGTTATTGGAGTATACTTCACTCCATTCCTGACCATTGGCAATGCTGGTTGGGGTTGATTGGAGTTGGAGTCCAACAATCTGGAGAGCCACTGGTTACTCCCCCCCCCTTTTATAACTAAAGCTATAGGCAACTAAACTAAGCTTTGCAAGAGCTGAGCTTCCTAGATAAAAGCAAAGCACTTTACAAGGGAGTTCCTCTGTAAGCGGGTTAGAGCAAGCATTGTTGAACATGAGCAAGTACAGTGATACCTCTGGTTAAGAACTTAATTTGTTCCCGAGGTCCGTTCTTAACCTGAAACTGTTCTTAACCTGAGGTACCACTTTAGCTAATGGGGCCTCCTGCTGCTGCTGCGCAATTTCTGTTCTCATCCTGAAGCAAAGTTCTTAACCCGAAGTCCTATTTCTGGGTTAGCGGAGTCTGTAAACTGAAGCGTCTGTAACCCGAGGTACCGCTGTAATTCAAAGCTGCCTTGCAAATAGATTTGTTATCCACTTTGTAAGCCTGAGTTGGACATGGGTGAGATCTGTGTGAAGGACCTTAATGTTATCTAGCAGCTTAGGCTCACTGAAGTGTGTAATCAGCTCACTTGTAAAGGGGCTAATGTGTGGACTCTGCTCTGATCTTGCAACTCAGGTTGTGAGGGGAGAGAGACTCTGCAGGCAATAGCTTCTTCCATCTGCCTTGTCTCACCCTCTAGCCTTAGGAGCTGATTCTAGACTCGGTTTACCATCAGGGGATGGTTGGTTTCACCTGTGCCCAAGGAACCTTCAAAAGGGAGTTGCTGCCATGGGCATTATGTATATCCATATTTTAATGAGATGAACAGAGTGAAAGATTATGAGTTATGGGGGTGGGGAGTGTGTGTGAATGAACTTAACAGAGCTTAGTTTCTTTTTATATAATCATAATCATCATCATCATTTATTATTTATACCCCGTCCATTTGGGTTGCTATTTTGTTAATGTTGTTAATATTGTTTTACAGATTATAAACGCTGTATTGATGTGTGTGTATGTATGTGTGTATGCGTTCTTTAACTGTGTTTTATAGATTATAACTGATAAATTGTTGGTTATCCTATAGGCATAATAAAATGTAAAGGGACCCCTGACCATTAGGTCCAGTCATGGCCGACTCTGGGGTTGCGGCGCTCATCTCGCTTTACTGGCTGAAGGAGCCGGCATACAACTTCCGGGTCATGTGGCCAGCATGACTAAGCCGCTTCTGGCGAACCAGAGCAGCGCACAGAAATGCCATTTACCTTCCCGCCAGAGCGTTACCTATTTATCAACTTACACTTTGATGTGCTTTCGAACTGCTAGGTTGGCAGGGGCAGGGACTGAGCAATGGGAGCTCACCCCGTCACGGGGATTTGAACCGCTGACCTTCTGATTAGCAAGCCCTAGGCTTTGTGGTTTAGACCACAGCGCCACCCTCGTCCCTATAGGCATAATACTTTATGCTGTATTTGTGATGTTCTATTATGTTCTATAATGTTACTCTTATTTCTTGTTTGTAAGCCACTTTGGGGGTCCATTGGAATGAAAAGCAGCATAGAAATATATTAAATCAAATTACACCCCAAACTGTCTTGCAAATGGAACAAGTGGAAGCATCAAATGAAGGCAGAAGAGTCAAACCTAACTCTCTTTCTTCATAGAAACTGGCAGGTATGTGTGATGTCTTTTCTCTTCCTTCCATTAAGTTAAACTTTAAACCAGTAACAAAATACAAAGCAAAAGGTTGAGGGGGTGGGGTTGAACAAATGAGCCTATTTTGTGCTGCCTTCTGGTGGCAAAAGGCCGCTGGGGGAAAGGAGCTTGAATATGTAAACACAGCAAAGGGACCTGGTAGGCACAAGGCAGCCTTTCATGTCTGCCAGTGCCATTCCCTCTCTGGTTATCAGGCAGGAACCCAGCCCCCAGCCCCCTGGAGCGTTTGATTACTTAAGCATCTCTTTGCAAAGTGTTTATATCTTTTCCATGAATGTTTCATCAGATAGCAAAGCAGCTCGCACTCTTGGGAAACAGGCAGATGTGGAAACGAAGAACTCCCCTCTTCTTTTATTTGGAAAAATTCATCAAGAGAGAAGAGATCATTTATATTCTGTGGCCAAATACCGCGGCCTGCAAAGATCCAGCCTTTGTGAGGCTTAATGACCTTTCTCCATCTCATATGGCAGACCAAGGTGGGCATTTCAGACTAGAATCAAAGGGCAACTAAGGCTACCTCTGCGCCATCTATTTCAAGCACTATCCTAGAGCCAAACCTGTGGCTTCAAGTTACAAGAAAGGGGATTCCGATTAAACATCAAGAAGAACTTTCTGACAGTAAGAGCTGTTCAGCAGTGGAACAGACCCCCCACAAGAGGTGATGGACTCTCCTTCCTTGGAGGTTTTTAAGCAGAAATTGGATAGTCATCTGTCATGTGTGATCTAGTTGAGATTCCTTCATTTCAAGGCATTGCACGAGACGACCCTTGGGGTCCTTTCCAACTCTACAATTCTAGGATTCTATTGCTTTAAACAGTCATAGCTTCCCCCAAAGGCTCCTGGGAGCTGTAGTTTGCTAAGGATGCCGAAAGGTGTTAAGAGACTCTTGTTTCCCTCCACAGAGATGTGATTCCCCTGGGAAGAGTGATCAATAGTTAGAGCACTTGGGGAATTGTACCTCTCTGAGGGGAATGGGGTCCCTTAGCAAGTCTCAGCACCCTTAACAAACTACAGTCCCCATGGTGCTTTTGGGGAAGCCCCAACTATTTTAAAATGGTATGATACTGTTTTAAACGTATGCTGCTCCCGATAATTCTCTTCTGCAATTTTTTATGATATGGCCAAGCTGTTTTTGACACTTTCCAAGGGGTGAGGGAACCAAAAACAAAACAGCATTGAAAACAGGGGTGGGGTGAATTTCATAAGGAGAGTTGACTTGCCTTCCATTCGATACTATGGGCAACATTATTCTTTTTCTTATACCTAAAAAAACCCCAACTTGTCCCTGATTGTAGCCAGGCTTCAGAGGCTCCTGAGCTCCCTTCCAGCTGTGCTTCCTCTTCCCTTGCCAGATCTAGGGATTAATGGTCAGTTTCAGTTTCTCTCGGTTTCACATTTCTCCAGTCTTAAGTTAGGGTTTGTTCCATACTGCATATCAATTTGAGAATGATTAAAAAGTCCATGTGGAAAATACATATTCATTTTAATGCACATTTCTTTGCATATACAGTGGTACCTCAGGTTAAGAACTTAATTCATTCTGGAGGTCTGTTCTTAACCTGAAACTGTTCTTAACCTGAAGCACCACTTTAGCTAATGGGGCCTCCCGTTGTTGCTGTGCTGCCGCTGCATGATTTCTGTTCTCATCCTGAAGCAAAGTTCTTAACCCGAGGTACTATTTCTGGGTTAGCAGAGTCTGTAACCTGAAGCGTTTGTAACCTGCAGCATCTGTAACCCAAGGTACCACAGTATACATTTATTGTATCCAAGCAATTTCTGCTAATGCAATGCATTTTTTGCCATGCAAATGTCGCCCCAAACATATACCCTTTTTTCGGCAGGAGGAATGGATCTCAAAGTTTGGAGAAATGTGGTTTGGTTTGGAAAGCTCAGATGAGTCCTGTTTGCTCTACAATACAAACTGAACAATTTTCTCCCCACCCCTAGCCATTTCCCTCCAGCCCAATGTAAACAACATAATTAATGTTCAGCCCTTCCTCTGAAAAACTTTGTTCAAAGTAGTGTCTTAACCCAACGTATTCCATCAAAAGCTGGGATGAAGAACCTGTGGGGACCCTCCAGATGTTGTTGAACTACAACTTGCTGACTGCTGAGACTGCTGGAAGCTGGAATCCAACAGCATCTGAGGAGCTTCCCCATCGCTGCTCGAAAGACACCGGAAGTTTTCACCCAGAAAGCACCTCACGCCTCATTCATGCACCATCTCCTTATAGCTGCCTGGCAATAGGCCAGTCACTGCAGAGGAAATAATTCTCACCACTCATGAAGCCCTGATATGTCAGAGGACATCCAGGACCCATAGATTACCTACTGCTGTCCATGTTTTCATTTTTAACTGCATTTCCCCCCACGGTTTGGAGATTTCAGTTTTACTGTTGTTTATGTCATTTCATTGCAAGCTTGGGGGTTCCTTTTATGCAGTTATAAATGGCAATACCGCTGCTGTCAAGCCAAACCTCTATCCACTAGATCTTACAGACCCTCCACATGTCCCTATTTTCCAGGCAAAGTCCCAGATTTACAGAAGCCGTCCTGGCTTCTGATTTGATCCCGGAATGTCCCACTTTCCCTTAAAATGTTCCTATTTTCATTGGAGAAATGTTGAAAGGTATGGAGTTATTTGACACCCCCCCCCCAGCCGTCTGAAGGCAGCCCTCTATAGGGAAGTTTTTAAAAATGTTTTATAATGTTTTTATATGTGCTGGAAGCTGCCCAGAGTGGCTGGGGCAACCCAGTCAGATGGGCAGGGAATAAATAGAATGATGATGATGATGATGATGATGATGATGATGACATCCCTATTTTCAACAGAGAAATGTTGGAGGGTATGATCTTACAGTGGCTGGAAATATTTATTTATGCCTCAAGTTCCTTACCTGGCTTCTGAATTTTCCCAGGACGCAGTTTTTAGGTACAGTCAGTTTTAGCTGTTTAGAAGCGTGACCTGACTCTCACTGAGTCTCTCTCTCTCTCTCTCTCTCTCTCTCTCTCTCTCTCTCTCTCTCTCTCTCTCTCTCTCTCCCCCCTTTCCAGCTAAAGGGGTGAACCTCAGCTAAGAAAGAATGGTGCATTTTGGTTCCTTAATTCATTCCATGGCCTCGGCTATCCCAGGGTGATCACTCAGGTTTTCCTCCAGCCACAGAAAGGGCTCCGCTCCCCTGCTTTCCAAAGATAGAAAGTCAGAAGTGGCAGGTGTCACTAGAAGGGTCAGAACAGGAGTGTGTCAGTCTTTCGCAGGGGCCAGGGGGGAGTGTGAAATCTGTCACTTTTAAGAACCATGGGGACAGGGAGCCAGAGATGAAGCTGTGATGTCCACAACTTTTGCCCAACAGGCAAGAGTCGTTCAGGTTCCCAGCCTCTCCCCTCCCCTCCGCCTATTTATCCTGAGGCCTTGCAGGCTTACGGCAAAAGCCATTACCACAGGATTACAGTTCAGTTTGATTCTCATCAAAGGCTCTGGTCACTGTGTATTTGCTTAACACCAGACCTTTCAGGCCCCATCAAATTTAACAAGCCTTGACAGATTTGGGATTAAACACAAAATGCCAGACAAATCCACACTTTCATCGAAGGCCCCGGTGAATGCAGCCGGATAGGCCGGGTTTTTGAAAAAGCGAAAAGCGAGAACAAAGAGCTAAAATTAGCTCCCTCGCACACGTCGGAGGGTTTTGTCACCTCAAAGCCAAGCGCCAATCTTGCCGTGAGAAGCTGTAAAACATGCCGTCTCAATGGCCCCCAAAATGTTAGGTCTCGAAGGGCACCGTCTTAGAGACCTCTGATCTCCCACCTGCTTTGTGGAGGCATGCGCGCCCTGGCCCAAGACAGCACACTAATGTGCTCTTTCATGTAGGCAATGCAGGCAAAAAAAATGTGATGAGCTGGTAGGGTGGCCATGTGCCGTGTTTTGCAAAAGGCAGTCCTCTGAACAGCTGAATGGCCCAAGTTGAGTTTACAGATAAAGAAGGGGGAAAGGGGCAAACAAATGATCAAGGGAGTGGAGCAAGCAAACTAACACACACACCCCAGTGAGGAAAGGTTGCAGCATCTGGGGATTTTTGATTTAGAGAAAGGGAAAGTAAGAGGAAGCATGACAGAGATGTATATACTTATGCAAAGATCACCAGTGTTGAAGCAATGATTCTTCAACAACAACTTCGTTGGACTGGTCATGTAGTGTGGATGCCTGATTATCATCTTCCAAAGCAACTACAGTGGTACCTCGGGATAAGTACTTAATTCGTTCTGGAGGTCCGTTCTTAACCTGAAACTGTTCTTAACCTGAAGCACCACTTTAGCTAATGGGGCCTCCTGCTGCTGCCGCACTGCCGGAGCACGATTTCTGTTCTCATTCTGAAGCAAAGTTCTTAACCCGAGGTAATATTTCTGGGTTAGCGGAGTCTGTGACCTGAAGCGTATGTAACCCAAGGTACCACTGTACTCTATTCCGAACTTAAAAATGGAAAGCGTAATGCTGGTGGTCAACAAAAGAGGTTTAAAGACTCTCTCAAGGCAAATCTAATTTTTTTTAGTATAACCGACAACTGGGAAACATTGGCTTGTGAGCACACCCATTGGAAAACCCCCTTTACCAAAGGCGTCATGGGCTTTGAAAACGCTCCAGCTCAGGATGTAAGGGAGAAAAGTGCTAAGAGGAAGGCATGCTTGGCAAACCCTCACCGTGATCAACTCCCACCCGGAAACCTACGTGCCCACTGTGGAAGGACATGTGGATCCAGAATTGGCCTCCATAGTCACTTACGGACTCTCTGTTAAAACCATGTTTATGGGAGACAATCTTACTCGGTTATGAGGGATCACTAAAGAAGAAGAAGAGCTTGTGCATACTGAAAATGGATAGAGAAAAGTTCTTCTCCCTTGCCCATAACACTGGAACTCACAGATATTCAGGACAGACAACAGAAAGTATTCCTCCATATAGTGTGCATGGGACTCATTCCCACAAGAGGAAGTAATGGCCACCAAGTTGCCTTTAAAAGAGGCTCAGGCAAATTAATGGAGGCTATCAATAGCTCCTAACTAGGCACGCCAACTCAGGTAGGAGATGGGGTGGCGGAAGTCACACATGACAACACAAAGCCCCAATGTGCATCCGTGCATCACACACAATGTCATGATGTTACATCAGCTCAGCTTCCATGGCCAGCAGCTCCTCCACCTCCTCCTCCTTCTGCCACGGCCACGGGCTGAGAGCTGTTTCCCCTCCGTAGCAGGAGAAGGAAAAGGAGGAGGAGCCACTGCATTCCTGGCTTGTGCAACTGCCGCTAGCCACTTCCGGAAGTACATTGGCGTTGGCGGCCTATCAGGCCTGCCGGCAGTTTGGCAATCCTTGTGGTGCTGGCACCAGTTTGGCAGGCCTCACGGCAGTGGCTTAACAGTGGTGACAGCCTGGTATGCCTTGTGCCAGCAACTGCCCATCAACTTTGGGGGGGGGAGGAGCTCAGCCCCACCAACTACATGGTGTGGGGGGCTGACGTCACCTCAGCCCCTACAAGTTGGCACTCTGGCTACTAGCCATGATGATTATTTCCTTCCTCCGTGGTTGGAGGTAGTAATGCTGTTGAATATCAGTTGCTGACAACCACAGAAGAGAAGAGTGCTCTTTTGCTTGGCTCCTGCTTGTGGAATCTGGTGGCCACTGTGAGAACAGGATCCTGGACTTGATGGGCCAATGGCCTGATCCTTCTTATGCTCTTAAGGGAGAGAAGCAAGACTTCAGAGCTGCTGATCAGCTGTTAACATCTGCACAACAGGCACATGGGTCTCATGGACACAGCTTCCCCCAGGGGTCCCCATTTGTATGTAAATTACAGCAATTATTTCTAAATTTGCAGCTTTACATGGAAATCAGCACATGCACATTTTTAATGAAAATCTGTACCATATTTCATCCTCTCTCTCTTTTCCGTGATGTATAAGTGCCCCACACTATGAGTTGGTTCAGCTTTTCAGATACCTGGATTCCAGGTGGTCATCCTCCGATAGGCGGGAACCCATCCCAGTCCCAAGGTAGGGCTGGGTCAAAGAATCTTCCCCAAGATATTTTGGCTGAATTGAAGAGAGTCGGTGGGTGAGCGAGGGAGTGAGCTACCTTGCCTCTTTTGCATGTTCGGGACGAGTGGGGCAGTTTTTGAAAAAGAAAAGGTTCTGACCTCCTTTTTACTCCTTTGCCTAGTCCTCAGACCTTAGTTGGCACAAAAGTGTCTTCGAGAAAGAGTACTCTTGCAGAGTATTGCTGCTTTTATTCTTAAAAAGTCTTCTTCTCCAACCACAACCGACAGCTTTTATACACACTAAACGCAACCAGCTTTCTACCATCCAACCAACCCAACACCCAACACTAACATTGACCACTCTATATATACAGGTACAATTTGGCGAAAGGTTGCATGAGTCATTGTAGGCCGCTGACTCATGCTGACTTAGTTCTTTTAGCATTAAAGAAACAGCAGCAAATTTTTAGCCGTGGCAGTTTTCATAAGTTTCCCTGGAAAGATGATGCTACGTCATGATATGTAATTGTCACAGGGCATTCTGGGAGAAGAAGAAAAAATGGTGGCTAGCAGCCAGGAGAAGTGCCAGTGCTCTTGTGCACACCCACTCCTGAAAATGTCTACAATGCCCCAACTCCCAATTTCACAGCCTGCGAACTGGATCACATTTCAGCTCAGCCTGCATGTGACTGCATAGCAGCAATGAATTTGCTCTCCTACGTCAAAAGGATGAGGTCAGAAATCGGAAGAGGAGAAGGCAAGTTTCAAGTCCATTTATGGTCATGTTATTAAACAGGTTTGTATGCTTTGTATCCTCCATGAACACAAAATGGGGTACAAATAAACAATGAACCGAGTAGTGCCAGTATCAATTAAATAGCAGTAATATCGCCACTTCTGAAAGGTCGTCCATTTTGATAAGTGGTGGTGGTGTATGGGGAGGGGTATTTTGTGTGCGCGCATGGACACGCATGTGTGTGAACATCTTCCCCCTTCAAGGCAAATTTCTTATACATCACAGTGATTACCATCTGTTCACCTGGGGGGGGGGGGAGAAAATGGAAATACCTAGAGCTAACGATGTCACCTGTCGCTGATGAACCGAGTGATTTAGGGTCATGACTTGTTTATTGGGAATGCTAGCATTCGCAGGATTCCTAGGATCTTTTGGTAGGAAGAGCAGGATATAAATCTAACAAGTAAGTATATAAATAAACTAAATATGTGGCAGAATGGTGAGAGCTCATCAGAAGAATGCAAAATAAGATCGTAGTTGAATATTATTTTATAAGAAACATTATATGGTCAGAGAGAGAGAGAGAGGAAGTGAGAAACCGAGATGAGCAAGGTCTCAATTGAACCACAGATCACATTTTCAGAATAGTTTGAATTTCAGGGTGAAACCACCACACTGCCTTTGCTAGTCCTGCAGGCAGCTGAAGTTCAGTTGCTCAGGAAAAAATCCATGCCAATATAGTCTTTTAACCCAGAGTTTTCACAATCCTGGAGGGCCTTGCAGTTGATTAATTTCACACACACACCTAAATCTAGTTTGACTGGTATAAGCTCCTGTAATAAGGAAGGCACCCTGTTCTCCATTTTGATGAAAAGTGTACATTAAAAGTAGTGCTGCTCTCAGCTATGAGTGGTAGCTCATATAGAACCATGGAATTGTGGAGCTGAAACGGATTCTGAGGGTCATTAAGTTCAACCCCCTGCAATGCAGGAATCTCAACTGAAGCATCCATGACAGATGGATCCAACCTCTGCTTCAAAAACTCCAAAAAAGGAGAGTCCACCCCCTACCCGCTGAAGGAGTCTGTTCCACTCTCAAACAGCTCTTACTATCAGAAAGTTTTTCCTGATGCTTAGTCAGAATCTCATTTATTGCAACTTGGTTCAGGTCCTACTCTCCGGAGTGGAAGAAAACAAGCTTGCTCCATCCTCCATGTGACTGCCCTTCAGATATTTGAAGATGGCCATCATATCTCCTCTCAGTCTCCTCTCCTCCAAGCTAAACATAGCCAACTCCCTCAACCATTCCTCATAAGGCTTCGTGAACCAGACCCTTGGTCATCTTGGTCCCTCTCCTCTGTGCACATTCTAGCTTCTCAATGTCCTTCTTAAATTGTGGCACCCAGAACTGGACGCAGTACTCCAGGTGTGGTCCGACCAAGGCAGAATAGCATCCTTTTCTAAGTATTCACAGACAGACCATTTAATTATCTGTTCTAGGACCTTTCCTGGTATTGATGTCAAGCTGTCTGGTTGGTAGTTACCTGGCTCTTCTCCCCCCCCCCTTTTTTTTTTTTTGAAGATGGGGACAAAATTTGCCTGCCTCAAGTCTTCAGGGACCTCACCTGTTCTCCAAGAATTCTTGATGAACATAGACAGAGGCTCTGAGATTACATCCACAAGCTATTTTGGGTGCAGCTCATCAGGCCCTGGAGATTTGAATTCATTTAAAGTAGCTAGGTCTTCCCTTACCACCTCTTTTCCTATAGTAGGCTGCAGCTCTCTCCTTGCATCATTTATGCTGTCATCACCAGTTTGGACACGGCTTTCCTTTTGGGTGAAGACAGAGCCAAAGTAGGTGTTGAGCAGTTCTGCCTTCTGTCTGTCACCCAATAGCATTTCTCTGTCTTCTCCTTGCAGAGGAACTGCTACTTGACTGTTCTTCCTCTTGCTTTGAACATAGCTGAAGAAACCTTTTAAATTTATTCTTAACCTCTCTTGCAAGCCTGAGCTCATTCTGAGCTTTGGCCCACCTGACCTTCTCCCTGCAATTATTGGCTACTCTTGGCTACTCTTTCTTCATGACTTCCCCTTTCTTCCCTTTTCTATACATGCCCTTCTTAAATCTCAGCTCAACTGTAAGCTCCTTATGCAGCCACACCAGTTTCTTTAGACACCTCCCACTTTCTTTCTTGGAGGACTTGTCTTGCTTATTACATTTCCAAAGGACACATACACACACACACAAAAGGGAAAGCTCAAAGCCAGTGTTGCACAAATGTATTTAAAACCCAATCAATTAATTGATTAAAAAGCCAGATGATTACATCGACAAAGAGCCTAGATAAGTTCCTTGATCTTTCTTGTTCCTGCAAACAAAGACGATGACCACACAGAGAGCAAGGAGGTAGAAGATGCAGCAAATTGCCTAGACTCCAGCAACAGCCAGGCCTGCAAAGTCCTGCTCTCCCCGCAGCCGCCAGCGTGCCACTTCCTTGGCTTCAGTCATTGATCTTGTTTAAGTTTACTCCTCCTGTGGGGGATGAGCAGCGCCCTTCTGCATCTTGGGAGGAGGAGTGATTTACCTGGGCGGCTTACCGTGAGCTACCGAGGCATGGGGAAAATTAATCACCACACTTTATCCAGCTCTCTCGCCTCCTTCTCCTCCTGGGGAGCTCAACACGCTGCTCTCCACCACTCCCCAGAAATAAAAGGCTTAAAAATAAAGGGATGGTATCGAGAAGAGGCCAATAAATCAGATTAATGTGGGCTGTTTTCATAGTGAGCATTTGAGCCCAGCACATCACAGCGATTATATGCACTCTTTGGGAACGGGCCAAATGACTCTTCCTTTCTTATCCAGCCATCCCCTTTGTAGCAGGATGGGAACATCCGCTGACCTCCAACCCATCAGGTCACCCCAGAGCTACCACAAGCAAAAGATGAGTCAACCACGGGAAGATGCCAGTGGAGGAGATGGGTTCTGATGATTCAACCAAATGATTCAGTCGAGTGGGTGGAACCGATGACTGTGTTAAAACAGTGTGTCTTAAAGGGTGACTTGAAGGAAGGGAGGGGAGAAATCACCTAGTAATAAAGAAGAAAGAGAGAATCATAGAATTGTAAAGTTGGAAGGGAACCCAAGGCTAGTCCAACTCCCTGAAGTGCAGGAATCTCAACTGAAGCATCCATGATATAAGGCCTCTACTTAACCTCTACTTAAAAACTTCCAAGGTAGGAGAGTCCACCAACTTCCAAGGGAGTCCATTCCACGGTTGAACAGCTCTTGCCATCAGAAAGTTCTTCCTGATGTTAGTCAGAATCTCCTTTCTTGTAACTTGAAGCCATTCCCTAACATTTCCCTGATGCGCCAAGCTTGTAGAGAAAGAGAGAAAAGGGGAATTAGGCAAGTTAAGGGAGGACAGGGATATCAGAAGCTACTAACCATAGTGGTCATGCTCTGCCTTCATGATCAGGGACATCAATGTTTCTGAATATCAGTTTCAATGGGGGAGAGCTGGTCTTCTGCTCAGGTCCTGCTTGCAGTTTCCCCACAGGCATCTAGTCCACCACTGTGAGAACGGGATGCAGGTCTAGATGGACCTGATCCAGCAGGGCAGGCTCTCCCATGATAAATGCATGGGAAGCCAGGGCAGGGGCAGAATGTGCCATTTTTCTCTCCCCCTCCATCTATTTCAGTTCACATAAATTTTCAGTGTGTGCAAAGGGCTAACGAAATTCCGTTCCTACAGAATTCATTTTTTTTGCTCAAAGCAGAGTTCTTGCTGTTGTTGTTTTTTGTAAGTGCCCAGCTCTTTGACAAACGTCAGAGAGCGAGAGAGCGAGAGCACTCTCCCTGCTTCGGATGCAGAGATAAGTTATGATTTATAGGTGGAATTATTTCTTGCCTGGAAATCAACTTGGATCCTGCCAAGAAGTCACCGCCTGATGGAATGCCACAGAGAGATTCGCTACCACCAAGCTCATCGGAGACAGGCAGATATGGCTGCGGCGTTCAGACTCCTGTGCCCTTGTCTACCTGGGGAGGGCTAGCTCAAACAAATTGATTTTTGTTTGTTTATATTAAAATTTATGTCCCAGTTTCATTGTGGAAATGCTTTCTTAAGACAGCATGCAATATCTTAAGAAATAAGGACACCTGGATGGTTAAGTCCAGTCAAAGGCAACTATGGGGTTGCAGCGCTCATCTCACTTTCAGGCAGAGGGAACCGGCGTTTGCCCACAGACAGCTTTTGGGGTTATGTGGCCAGCAGGACTAAACTGCTTCTGGCGCAACGGGACACCATGACGATAACAGCGGCACAAGGCATTAGGAAGTATAATTGCACAATAATGGTGCCTGCTCTATTATCTTTTTCATGCTAGTCTTTCAACAAACCATCTAAAACCGTCATCTGAGCTGGTACAGTCATACCTCTTGTTACGTTTGCTTCAGGTTAAATCTTTTCAGGTTGTGTCCCGCAGTGACCCGCAAGTACCAGAAAGGGTTACCTCTGGGTTTCGCCGCTCACACATGCGCAGACGCTCAAAATGATGTCACGTGCATGCGCGAAAGTGGCGAATCACGACCCGCGCATGCGCAGACGCAGTTTGCGTTCTGCTCATGTTGTGAATGGGGCTCCGGAACGGATCGCTTTCACAACCAGAGGTACCACTGTATATGCCTTGGCATTTATTTTATTTTACATTATTTTATTATTATCTGCATGGCCCTCCCCTCCCCTCATTCAATCCCCACAAAACCCTGTGAGGTAGGTTAGGCTGGGAATCATAAAATGGTAGAGTTGGAAGGGACCCCCAGGGTCATCTAGTCCTACCCCCTGCAGTGCAGGAATCTCAGCTAAAGAACCTCACAGATGGCTGCATATGTAACTTGTTTTATATATGATTGTAGTGCAAATCACTTCAGGGCACCACATGGGAAGTGATTCATAAACGAAATAAATGCCACCATTAAAACAGCACAGCAAAGAAACTTTGGAGGGGAAATTATCAAAAGCTACCCGGGGAGATAATAGAGTTCACAATGCTGGCTTAACAACCAGCAAGGAAGATGCTGGCTGAATCTTTCTGGGAAAAGCATTCCATAATCTGCAGGCCACTGTAAGAAAGGGTCCTTCCTCTCATCCCTGCCAAGTCTGAACTTTGGTCTGGAGTGGGGAGAACAAGGGGAAGGGTCTCAGAAACTGAGTTCTAAAGCAGGCTTATACACAAGAGGTGGAAGAAAGGATCTGCTGGCCACTGCCCTGTGTGGTGAACTGCATCACTGCAGCTCCCAAATGAAGAACATGACCCAGAAGCTGTCTGCGGACAAACGCCAGCTCCTCGGCCTATAGAGCGAGATGAGCGCGCAATCCCAGAGTCGTCCACGACTGGACCTAACGGTCAGGGGTACCTTTACCTTTTATTTCCACCAGAGAAATGTTGGAGAGTGTGCAGTGTGACAGGATGAAATGGGAAGACTATCTTGATGTTTCTTGGGAGAAAAGCAATGACAAACCTAGACAGCATCTTTAAAAGCAGAGACATCACCTTGCCAACAAAGGTCCGTATAGTTAAAGCTATGGTTTTCCCAGTAGTGATGTATGGAAGTGAGAGCTGGACCATAAAGAAGGCTGATCGCCGAAGAATTGATGCTTTTGAATTATGGTGCCGGAGGAGACTCTTTAGAGTCCCATGGACTGCAAGAAGATCAAACCTATCCATTCTTAAGGAAATTAGCCCTGAGTGCTCACTGGAAGGACAGATCCTGAAGCTGAGGCTCCAATACTTTGGCCACCTCATGAGAAGAGAAGACTCCCTGGAAAAGACCCTGATGTTGGGAAAGATTGAGGGCACAAGGAGAAGGGGACGACAGAGGACGAGATGGTTGGCTAGTGTTCTCGAAGCTACCAGCATGAGTTTGACCAAACTGCGGGAGGCAGTGGAAGACAGGAGTGCCTGGCGTGCTCTGGTCCATAGAGTCAGACACGACTAAATGACTAAACAACAACAACCTTGATGCAGCTGCACACTACCTAAGAACCATAGCAGGAACAGCACAGCTACCCAACATCTCCATTCCTAACCCCCTCACACACACTTCAGAGATGGTCTGTAGACAGAGGAGCAAGGCAGTTTAAGTGCTCTGTTGATTCCATCACCTCAATTCCCCTCTCCAGCCGGCTCCTCCATGGACAGCCACCAGCTCAACATCAGTTTCGTTGCAGAGTCCCCAGATAAAGGTGGTGTCGTGAATCCGCCTGCCTTTCCATGACAAGTTTCTTTCCATTTGTTATGAGAGATGCTCCATGCTCCCAGCTGAAGCATGGCAGACGCACACAGAGAAAGAGAGGCAATTAACACCTCAGTGTACATTAAACACAGCCGCTCTTCCTGCTGTATGTAGGCTGCCACCATGGAAAGGAGAAGCTGTGAAGAACATTTGGCAAGCGAGGGGCATCCCATCTCCCCACAAACCCCCTGATCATTCCTGGGCGCAACGCATTGAGCATTTTCTGCCCTCAACTCATCTGGAGCCCGAGAGGTTTAGGCCCTTTGGAAGAAGAGGGATGAAGAAGGAAAAAAAGGTCTCTGATGTTTTATGCAAGCATCTGTTATGCTAAAGTAACCATCGCTCCCAGCTAGGCCCACCTGCTGCCTTTTTCAATTTTAAGTATTTCTAAGTAGCAATCAAAATCAGTTTAATTTGTTCTTTATCTCAGAAAAACCATTGTGCAAGAAAAATGTGACCATTATGAGGCATCAGGGAAAAATACAAGCCCTTTTATTTCCAGCCTTCTATATTCTATCAGATCACAGAGTCGTCATTATGCCAGTTGTATTTAATGCCGCTCATATGAAGAGAGCTGTCTTTAATCACCACAGATCTTCTCCCTTCCCTCTCACAAATGCATCTCTCTCTGCCCTCTTTCTCTTCCCTTCGTGCCCCCCTTTCCCTCCAAAGACAAGAGCTTTTCTCTCTCCTTTCTTTACATAAATACTGGGGTTATGAATCTGTTATGGGTATCTAGGAGACAGCTTGGAAGATTTGGAGTGAGAGAGGCAGATACTGCGTCCACTCACAAAAGCCACTATTATGTGAGGATAAAGTTTACTTAGTATTGGTGAGGGGACACAATAGCATTAGAAGTTAATGTCACATACCAGTTTCTTGGAGGAGATTTCTTAAATAAATAACAATAGGGAAATGTGCAGCAAATATTGACTATATAACCAATTGTACCATTCAGAATCGGCTTTGGCAGAGCATCCAGGTTAGCATTTGAAATATATATATATATCTATTTGATAGCTTTTAATAAGCTAAACAAATGAACGGTCAATAGGCTCAAAGGGGCATATGTAGGCCCGTGACCAACACCCAATGAGTTCTGGTCCATTTCAGTTCAGTCAATTATTTCCTTCGAACATAGAAGTCTCTTCCTGGGAGGTGGAAGCCTTGAGTCTACCCTAAATAGACTACCCTAAATAACATATGTCTGGGCTGTAATTAATGTGCTGGAGGCAGGATCCCCTCTACAAATGCCCTGCTAATTAATATAACCAGGCAGATGGGTTTATAGGGGACCATTTTTCTGATGCTTGCAATCACTTAGCCAGCATGCGACCCACACCAATTGTGTTTCCAACTTGATTGTTTGGGAATTCCAATGACTTTGACAAATGGACTTGTGTATTAAAACTTGGTTCCAGAATGGTCTTCCTTGTAGCAGTCACACATGATTAAAAAACAACAACAAGCAAGTGTTGATCCCACCAGCATGCTAAATCATTAAATTGCATGCAAGATATGTCCTCTGCTTCCAGAGGAGCAAATTCTCCAGTACACTTAGAAGAGATGTGGAAGCATATCCACAGGCACAGGCAGGCAGGGCTGATGGGTCACCAACACCACTGCCACCCCTTCCCAAACTTACCAGCCCCAGCACCCAACACATCAAATTGCCAGCGATTATGGGAGTTGTAATCCCTCAACATCTGGAAATCCACCAGTTCCCCATCCCTGATTTATATCCTTGGCTTTCTGCGTAAAATGAAGTCCTTCCTTTTATCTGTCTTGAATCTCTCAACGCTCCATTTCACTGGATGACCCCATTTGGTTCTAGCATTCTGAAAGAGAGAGAACCTTTTGTGCACTTATATCATATTCCTGCTGCCACTACTTCATAGGGAGCTGCTTTATCCTAAGTCAGACCCTTGCTCCGTCTAGCTCACTATTGTATACACCAACTGGCAAGTAGGGTTTCAGCTTACCTGGAGATGCTGTTGGGGGACCCTGGGACCTTTTGCATACAAAGCACTGGGCTACAGCCCTTCCCTACTTCATCAGGAAGCCACCTAGGCAAACAAGGCATCCAAACCTTGCACTGTTGGTAAAATCCAAGCAGGAGGAAAGACACTCCTACTAAACTCTCACTTATTTATAAGCAGTCAGAGCTTAAGTGGTGGTTTCTAGAGCACCGCTCCTTTCCAGTTTCAAAGTGTGGATGAGTAATGGTTAAGACAGCTTCTGAGTTATAATGCACCAGGTACTTCCAATTAGGGTATTCTTATTAAAGTGTTAAGATAGTAAGAGAAGAAATGTGATGTTGCTTTTGAAAGAAAAATAAAGGCACTATCATCAGGTGGCTAACACTTACTTAACTAAAATCCTACAATAGCTGCGTCACTCAATGTGGTAGAGCCTTCTTGTAAGCTAAGCTTGGGTTCTCCTGGTGGAAGAGGACAGACAAAATGAGTTACTGAAGACTGAGACAAACTGCTTCATGAATGAATGAATGAATGAATGAATGAATGAATGAATGCTTCCTCCCCACCACAGAGTGTCAAGGATTCAAGAATTTACGATTCTGTCTGTCTCAGGATTCACATATATGCACCTCTTGAGGAAAATGCCCAGCTCGTTGTTGAATTCATGCAAGAAACTCTACAAAGTGTAAAGATAAGGAACTGCTTCTTTTCCACACACAGCATGCACAGGAGGGGTTGCACTGAGGACTATGAACAGGGGACATCTTTGGGGAGGAGACTCTGAAGAAGAACAGGGCGAATGGACCCTGTGTTTGTTACAAAAGGGTTAAGCAAATTCATGGAATGGGATCAGGTTATCAGTTACTACCGGCCATTACAGTTATAAGCTACATCCAGGATCAGGGGCAGCAGAGGTCTCTTTGCTGGTCTAGATAGACCTTAGGCCTGATCCAGTAGAGTTCTATGTTCTTAAGACAAGGGATGCACGAAAGCAAATAAAATGTCAGGAGAGGGGCATGTATTGAGTGAGTGAGTGAGTGAGTGAGTGAGTGAGTGAGACAGAGGCACACAGAGGGAAATGCACAGAACCTTTCAATTCTTTCGGCAAAAGCTGACACATGGATTCCTGTGCGCATCTAGTGGGGTGGAAGGCTACCATGTAATAAAATACATGCACATAGCAGCTCCAGCCTCCATTCTGATGAGAGCTAGGTTGCTAAGTTGCATAAGCCCCTAAAAACATAGCATTCCAGAATGCATTGATGGAAGTATCTCCCCAGAACACAAGTGCTGGGGGCTCACTGCACAGCATCTCCCACACCTCCTTGTGTGTTTCCTTGTAGGGATTATGGGTGATTAATTTGCACACTGTTTCCATGGCTATTCAGATCACACAGGAGCAGCAGAGAAAGAGTAGCTGTCCCAAGCCTTGGGCTTCAGCCTAGCTCTCACCTCCAGCCAGAGGGAAGCCTATCGGCCAAGTCTTCTTCTTCCAAGGAGCACAAGACAGACAGTGCCTACTGCAAAGTACTGTCCCTGTTCAGTCTCAAGTCTTAAAAAACAACAACAAGGGGATGGGATCTATCTAAATGAGAGGACACAGCAAAGCACTCTGGGATAAAGAGTGCAGTAGCTGATGAGTGGAGAAGTCACTGGCCTTCCCCCACTTTGTCATGGAGAAGCCACTCCAGATACACCCCAGTCAGATTCCATAAGCAGGAGTTTTGAAGGTCTGGAAGACAAGAGAAGCTGTTATGGTTCTGTTGTATCCTTTAGCAACCTGCAACATCCATTTGCAAAGAGGAAGCCCTTCACACATACACACACACAAGCACACACACAAGCACACACACCACTTTCCCAAAGAATTGGGATAAAAAACAAATCCAGTAGAATTAATCTGAGCCTTGAAAAGTACATAGAGCTGAAAGAGGAAGTGGGAAAGAGCGTCACTCTTCCAACTTCCTCCTTCAGCTCTTAAGTACTTTACAGGGAGAAAAGGGTAACTAGCCTCACTAAGGGGGCAGTGAATGGGAGCAGCAACACACACAGAGAGACGCTTCATGGCTCCCAGGGAAGACCTGAAGGGCACCACTGTGCCCATGGTGACCCCTGGTGAACCTGCTCTCCTGCTCTCCTGCTCTCCAAAATCCTAACTGGAGCATATTTCAGAAGTATTGCAAAGACCCTTCTTAATTCTTGCTAGCTTCTGACAGAGATGGCAGGGTTATGCTTGAGCCGCCTCAGTTTTAATTGGACAGCATTTACAATGGTTTAATGTATTGTTGTGACATCAAGTGTAGCGGTTGAGGGACACTGCTAATACGGTGGGGAGGGGGGTGGCGGCAATGCAGAAATCTCATCTTAATAATGAAAGGCAGCTGCCAGAGGAAGAAGAAACACATTTATTTATTTATTTATTTATTTTATCTTTTTTAAAAAGCCACCATCCTCGAAAAGTGGCAGCCACCAGGATCTCTTTGCCAGGAAGGCAACGAAAGGGAGCCTGCAACCAGAGGAGGTTGTTAAAGAGAAATGGCTGACTTCTGGCCTTGGATTAGTGTTTAATGATCCACACCTTGTATGCCGTCCTTTTAATCTATCGAAGATGTTCCCCCAGCTCACTTAAGGAGCCGTAACACTGTGTCTGCTGCCATGGAGAGTGGGGGGGGGGCTCTTTTCAGAGTGGCAACGGAGAGAGGGAAGGATCTTACAGAAACGTAGAGTTGAAAACGTGAAATATGCAGGAAATGTCCCTTTTTTATTCCTAGAGTGTGCAAAGCTTGAAGGAGGAATTTCATTTTGAAATCGCTTTCCCATCCCTTGGCATGTAGATTTCCAGGGAACAAAAGTCCAGCTGCCCATTCTAATGGCAGCCATTTCAATATGCCCTGCCTTTCATTTATTTTCATGCACACACACTGCACCATGGGTTATGTAGTGGTGTTTTGCTCTACTGCTGTGCTGCAGTGGGCAAATCAACAAACATACACTGAACGAGTCTGAAGAGCTATCACACAATTCAGTGAGACTGCAGGAATCAGCTCAGCACAAAATACATCTATTGTGGAGTATAAAGAAGATACCGCGATGCTACAGAACAGTCATCGTCATGGCATGGGAAAACAGAGAGAACGTTTTCTGGATGGATGGGTGAATGTGGAGGCAGAATCAACAGTTGGCACATTCCTGTTAAATGGCAAATTTCAGTTATGTCCACCAGCTGTTTCATAACCGTATTATGCTTTTTAATTTACTTTTTTAAAAAAAACTACAAAAACCCACAACTGCAGATTTCAAGTTCAGTTCCTCTTTTTGCAAAATTATGTGGGAACATTCATTTTAATAAGCAGCAAAGACAACGGAAGTGGTGTACCGCAATGCAGTGAAAAGTCTTATATAAGATTTCATAGAATAGCCATCTTTGCCCTACAATGATCTTTTTTATTTTTATTTTTAAAAAAACAACCTCAGGTCAAGGCATAGGGATGTTGGAGAAGTGGAAACGGGAGCAGAAATGGCCAGTGTTCACTTATTCATCCTATGCCCAGAATTGAAATCACGTTCAGAATTGGGGTTGGGGAGATGACTTGTAATCAATTATGTCTTGTTTGCAGACTGGAGAAGGTCTTCTGCTTTGCAGATTTTTTGTGCTGAAGGAGGTTTCTTCTCATGGACCCACTACCCATCCTGGAAGGGCCTGTGTTGTTGCTGTTGAATTTATATACAGTGGTACCTCAGGTTACATACGCTTGAGGTTACATACGCTTCAGGTTACAGACTCCGCTAACCCAGAAATAGTGCTTCAGGTTAAGAACTTTGCTTCAGGATGAGAACAGAAATCATGCTCCGGCGGTGCAGCAGCAGCAGTGGGAGGCCCCATTAGCTAAAGTGGTGCTTCAGGTTAAGAACAGTTTCAGGTTAAGAACAGACCTCCGGAACGAATTAAGTACTTAACCCAAGGTACCACTGTACTGCCCTATATCCACAGGTCTCAGGGTGGTATCAGACTGCTCCTTTCTGTTTCAACAGCGGCGGCTTGTGGCTCTTGCCTCCACCAAGAATATTTATTCTCTCTGTTCTCACAAAAGCTATTTTGAAGCTGCAAAGCCAAACTATGCCTAGTCCGTATTCCTGCGGGACCTCCACGCGGCAGCACAATGTAAACACTGCATCTGCAGATGATGATCTGAACAGCCCCCGTGGCCATTCCTGCCACAGTGGTCCACTGAGGATGCAAAACACCTCATCTGTTACCCAGAGTTTACTGCCGCTCTGTGAGCAATATCTGAGGCTGCCGGGAAGGCGGCACAAAGCAGAGGCTGTCACCTTCCAGTCATCCTTTGCCACAAGCTCGCCGGGATGGGTCATCTGGAAGGAGGACCTCCTGACCCAATCACTCAAGGAGGCAGAGAAGGTGTCTGAAGAGCTGATGCTGAGATGTGCAGGCCATCATCCAAACAGGCATCTCTTCCTGGACAGGGTTTCCTCCCCACCCCCTTCATTGTCACCCAGAATGAAAACACAACACAACTATTTGTACTTTTGATTGACCGCTTGGCTCCTTCTGCAAAAAAAATAAATACAACAACACACAACTCCAAGCAACCTTTCTGAGAAGGCTGCTGTCTTCATCTCTCCATGGATACTCCAAGCCCTGCTTAATATTTAAGAGAGGAGGAGGAGAGATCCAAAGTCAGCTCAAACTGCATCGCTAATCGAGTACCCTTTCTTTTTCTATTCTCTCCTTTCTTTCAAACAGGAAGGAAGGGAGAGACCGGGCTCGATGGAAAGATAAGAGAGAAAGGAAGATAATGAGGTAGAGGAGTGATGGGACGATAGAGGCAAGCAGTGAATACAGAAGGGGAGGTGACTGGTGCAGCTGACCTTTGGAAAAATGTGGAGGGAAAGTCTTTTGGGTGTGGGGGGGAGGGAGGCTGCTTAATTCAGCGCTCCGCTTTCAAATACCAGCACAACCGCTGGGGAATGCATGATATTTTTATAACATTTCCCATTCCCATCAGCACCTCTCATCCCGAAGGATCTCAAGGGGCTTGTCAGAGAGAACAGCCTCGGTTTGCCGCCCGAGCATCTCCCTGTGCCTTTCTTCGTTGGGGTGTCCAGACATGGGAGTTGCATGAAGACTGCCCCAGACTTGGACTAAGGACCAAGGAAGCAGGGACTCCTCTTGAGAATTTTCACATTGTGGTGGTTCCAGAAATGAACTTCTTTTGGCCTAGAATTGTGTTGTTTATCTACTCTAACGACACTTGGTGACATCCCATTCTGCTCATACCCGCAAAGCATCTGTCTTAGGTCTTACTTAAGGTAAAGGTAAAGGACCCCTGACAGTTAAGTTTAGTCGCATACGACTCTGGGGTTGCAGCGCTCATCTCATTTTGCTGGCCTTGGGAGCTGACGTTTGTCCACAGACAGTTTTTCCAGGTCATGTGGCCAGCATGACTAAGCCGCTTCTGGTGAAACCAGAGCAGCACATGGAAACGCTGTTTACCTTCCTGCGGGAGCGGTACCTATTTATGTACTTGCACTTTGATGTGCTTTTGCTAGATTGGCAGGAGCAGGGACAGGACAATGGGAGCTCACCCCGTCGTGGGGATTCAAACCCCCAACCTTCTGATCAGCAAGCTCTAGGCTCAGTGGTTTAGACCACAGTGCCACCCACATCCCCTTACTTACTTACCCAGCAGCTGTAGAGGAATCCCTTGGTGATAGTAACTATCAGTAGCTATGAGCTACCCAGAAACATCTGGGCAGGGAGGGGGTAGATTTGGACGTCAACTGGGCGTTAATAATAATAATAATAATAATAATAATAATAATAATAATATTGTTTGTACCCCGCCCATATGGCTGGGTTGCCCCAGCCACTCTGGGCAGCTTCTAGCATATATAAAAACAAAGTAAAACATTAAACCTTAAAAAGCTTCCCTATACAGGGCTACCTAAAGTGTTTCCTAAAGTGGTCCAGATGAGCAAATTTGTGGATTAGGTTGTTTACATTGTTATAAGAGTTTTATAAAGATTATATATATATATATATATATATATATATATATATATATATATATGATATATATGCTTTCGTAGATTTTCACGGGTACAGGAATGCAGGTTTTGGTGTCTTCGGGTGTCTTCCCGTGTAAGAGTTGGGGTGTCTAGGCGACGTTTCGACGAGGTCTCACTCGTCATCTTCAGGCTGGTGCTTTCGGCTTCTTGTTACTAGAACAGAGCAGGATCTCAGTGTTTGAGTTCCTATAAATACTGTTGAGGGGGTGTGGTGTATAGCCTCCAACGTTCTGGGCAGAGAGGGAGTTCCCAGGTTAGTGTGCCTTTTCTTCTTTTGTTCCTTAATTACTTGAGGGATATCTTGAGTGATTTCTTGAGTGATATTCTGAGTACCACTTAGGAGGGTCATTAGGTGTGGATTAGTTGCTAAAGCTTTCGTGTCTTGACCTCTTGAGCTTGTGAAAAGTTTTTTTGAGAAGATGGCTGTACTGCACTTAGTTGTGCTCTGGCTTGACTTCGTGTATAGGGGCGAGCTGTGGTTTTGTGCCTTGTGCCAGCCAGATCTGTGTATGGATTGCAGGGGGGTGCAGCATCCGGAGGTGCCACTATGGTTTGGCTACTGGATGGTGTCTGTACTTTATCTGTGGAGAGGGTCTGGGTTTGGGTCTGGTGTGGTTGATTGGAGATGGCGTTCTGTGTGTCTCTGGTTCTGGTGTCGGTTTTTGTGGGGAGGGCTAATTTCCAGATGTCTGGCAGGCGGGACGTGTCGTCACGCTTGTTCATGTTGTGAGGGTGTTTCTCTATCTCGATGGCTTCCATGATTATTCTCTTGTGGTGATGTTCCATGTTAAAGAGCAATTTGGAATCTGCAAAATTAATTTCGTGTCCTGTTTCTTTCATGTGTTGGTAAAGAGAGGAAGTTTTTTCTTCTTTTTTGACGGCATTCTTGTGTTCTGCGATACGTGCATTTATTCGTCTGTTTGTTTGTCCAATGTACGTGGCTGGGCAGACTTTGCAGGGTATTTCATAGACCCCTTGGTTTTCTAACTGGATTTTATCTTTTGGGTTTCTGAGGATATTGGCTATTTTTTGGTTGGTGCAAAAGGCTGTTTTGATATTGTGTTTATGGAGGATTTTGCTAATTTTATCTGTAGTGCCCTTGATATAAGGAAGGAGGGCCATGCCATTGTTTTCTTCTGTGTCTTGGTTTTTGGGGGGTGTTTCTTTTTGGATTAGCTTCGTAACCCTGTTTTGTTGGTATCCGTTGGCGATTAACACATTTGAGAGATTCTGTAACTCAGTTGTCAAGTGGTCCTTGTCAGCCAGGTGTTTGGTTCTGGAGATGAGAGTCTTGGCTACGGAGTTTATTTGTGCAGGGTGGTGGTGTGATTGTGCATGTAAGTAGCGGTTGGTGTGTGTTTTTTTCCGGTAGATAGTGTGTCCTAGGGAGCCATCAGGTTTTTTGTAGATTAGGACGTCAAGGAAGGGAAGTTGGTTGTTGGCTTCTATTTCCATAGTGAATTGTATTTTGGGGTGTAGGCTGTTGAGATGTGTGAGGAAGCTATCTAGTTTTTCCTTCCCGTGTGGCCAAATTACAAAGGTGTCGTCAACATATCTGAGCCAAAGTTTGGGTTTGTGTTCTGACTTGTCTAAAGCATTGGTTTCAAAGTGTTCCATGTACAGATTTGCGATGACCGGTGAGAGGGGTGATCCCATAGGTGCTCCTTCTATCTGTTTATATCTTTGTCCATTGTGGATGAAGTACGTGTTGGTTAGGCAGTGGTTGGTCAGGTCCAGGATGTATTCGGGGGGATTGTATTTGTTTTGAATGGCTGTCAAGGCTTCATTAATGGGCACTTGTGTGAAGAGAGATACAACATCGAAGCTCACAAGTAGGTCGTCGGGATGTAGGTTTTGCTTCTTTATTGTTTCTATGAACTGGAAGGAGTTTGTAACGTGTGAAGCGATAGATTCTGCATAGGGCTGAAGTTGCTTAGCGAGAAATTTAGCGAGATTTTGTAGAGGTGAGCCTATGGAGCTGACTATTGGTCTGAGTGGTGTTCCTTCTTTGTGTATCTTGGGGAGACCGTAGAGTTTGGGGCATCTGGATGATTTTTCTCTGGGGATGATTCTTAGCTGGATTTCTTCACTGATAGGAGAGGCTTTTATTTTGGATTTGGTGGTTTTTTCCAGATAGGTGGTGGGATCTGTTTTTATAGGTTGGTAGGTAGGGTCTTGGAGTAGATTTGATAGTTTTGCTTGGTAGTCCGATGTGTTCATCACAACAGTGGCATTACCTTTGTCTGCTGGGAGAATGATTATGTTGTTGTCTTTCCTCAGGTTGGTGAGTGCTTTCTGTTCTTCGTTGTGTAAATTGCTTCTGGGTGGTTTGCTGGAGCAGAGGATGTTGGTGACTTCAAGTCTGATTTTATTGGCTTCATCTGGGTTGATTTTGGTTAGGCTAGCTTCGACTCCGCATATGATGTTTTCCGTGGGGATGCGTCTCGGGGCGACTGCAAAGTTGAAACCTTTGGAGAGTACTTTGGTTTCAGTTGAGGTGAGGATCCTGTCTGATATGTTATGTACTGTTTGTTTCATGGGTTGTTGTGGAGGGTGGCTGGGCTTCTGGCGTTTCTCTAGTTTGTGGAGTTTGTTGGTGTGTGTGTCTGTCTTATGTGAGGACTCTGTTTCAGCTCTCCAAACGGCTAGTTGTTTGCATTTGTCCCAGAGAATTTAAAATGTCTATATAAGGGCTTGCACGCATGGCTCGGGTACCCTCCCTCCCTCCTGTGTGTGTGTGGGGAGCACCCTGTTGCAACAGCTTTAATAAATATCAGGTTTACTAGCTGCTTTGCTTCTCAATATTCTCTTGTTGGTCTCTGTTATTTCCTCCTACCAATAGAGAACCTAAAAAGAGGACTCTATATGGGCTCTTGGGTACCCCATAAGGGAAAAGGAGCAGTTTTTCCTCTCTCATAACAACATCTTTTTGGAGTGGAAGCAAAATGTATGGGTCTGTAATGGGCCTGTAATAGGCCTGAACCTACTTCTCTCTTAAGGCCATGAAGGTGGGAGAGAAGGTGGAAGAATGAAGTAAGACATGTTGGTGGCTTTGACGTTTGCCATGCTGTTTTTCCTGCAAAGCTGGCTTCTCGTGGTATGTTATTAACTAGGATGCGACAGTTTTGTCATCCCTATAAGAAGCTGCTAGCTCTGAATGTAGGCAGAACATCCTATTGATCAGTTTGGAAGATATTCTGGCTGGTGGGGTCTTCCCCAGTGACATTGGCCTCATCTTGATAAACCAAGTCTTGGACAGACCTTTAACCACAGCGTGAAGACTTGTGTTTCTTCCACATTGGGAAACTGCCATCTTCCTTCAGGTTGCCTTTTAAGTGCCTCCTTCTCAGCGCCGGTTATATCAGATTCTCGTTTCCATAAATAAGAATTAAACAAGCCCCTAATGAACACCATGCATATTAATCGTCTCCAGGTGAAGGTTAGCAGGAGATGTGATTGTAGCAAATCCACATTTGATTAGACTGAATTTAAAACAATAATAATAATAAAGCAGAAAGCAGGTAAAAACACACAGAAACCATTTTTGGAAAGGAATCAAAGTCATCCTGTGGCTGTTTTCCTGCAACTTCTGCCTCCTTTGTTCAATGTCATGTACAACAAATTTGTTTCTCTCCCCACCCTTTCCCTGCTGCAAAAGAATGAAAAAAAAGGTGGCAGAGGGAGAAAGGGAAAGGGAAAAGAAAAAAAGGAGAAAGCAGCCCTGGCATATGAAAAGAAGAAAAAACAGGCTGCACAAGCCAGCGGTCCCCTTTCCAGCGTGGTTTCAGTATAACAGGTTCGACTCTTTTTTACCCAGCTGTCTAATAAGAACTCCTTAGAAAGTGAGAGACTCGTTAAAAGTCCCTCCTCCAGAGTCCAGGGTGAGAATTCGAAGCTGTTATATAACATGGAAGTGTCGGAGACCAGAGTGCCTCAAATCTTACACATGAGCTGTCTTCTTTAACAAATTAAAGGAGGGTTTATTTTTAACTGGCTGCCAGATCACAGCTGGGGAACACACTGTGCTAGAGATGGTGTGTGTGTGTGTGTGTGTGTGTGTGTGTGTGGTCACCGTGGCAGTGGGGAAATCACAGCAGGGCCCCCGAGATCTATTCCAGGCCTGGCTTTCAATTTTTACACTGGACAAAAGGATGGAGATACACACACGCACATGCACACGCACACACAGCTCAATGATTGGCAGAACGGCAGCTCTGAATCAGACTACAGGGAGAAGGGGTTGCTGAGTACAAGGCAGTCTGAAAACCTGGTGACAAGCAGCTTCAGCACAGCAGGTAATCCTGGCAAGCCACAATGTTGTTTTTTCCCCTAAAATCAGGAGTGGGGAACAGGTGGGCCCACCATATGCTGGCAGGCCACAGCTCCGATCAGTCCCACTGGCACAGCCAACTATTAGGGAAGGTGGCAGTTGAAGTTCAAGATCTGCAGGGGGTGGTGAAAGCGCTTCTCACACATTATCTCAACAACGTCCACACCATCCTTATAAGGTATGCCAGTACAGGGAAATGTCAGAATAGCCCCTACTGGTTTTGACCAAAACGTCTCCTTGACCCAACATCCTCTCTCCAAGCAAGACTCCAGGGACACTAACAAGCAGAGAGGGAACAGCCCTCTCCTGTTACCAGTACATTTCCGAGCACAATTCAAAGTGTTGGTGTTGACCTTAAAAGCCCTAAACGGCCTCGGCCCAGTATACCTGAAGGAGCGTCTCCACCCCCATTGTCCTGCCCGGACGCTGAGGTCCAGCGCCGAGGGCCTTCTGGCAGTTCCCTCATTGCGAGAAGCAAAGCTATAGGGAACCAGGCAGAGGGCCTTCTCGGTAGTGGCGCCCACCCTGTGGAACACCCTCCCATCAGATGTCAAAGAGATAAACAACTACCTGACATTCAGAAGGCATCTTAAGGCAGCCCTGTTCAGGGAAGTTTTTAATGTGTGACATCTTAGTGTATTTTTGGTCTTTGTGGAAGCCGCCCAGAGTGGCTGGGGAAACCCAGCCAGATGGGTGGGGTACAAATATATTATTATTATTATTATCTGCATGTGGTCTTCACACTTCTGTGTTCAGAGGCAGTACCTTTCACCTATCACAGTTAACAGTCATTGCATTTGTCTCATCCATTCCACTGCTGAACAGCTCTCACCACCAGAAAATTATTCCTAATGTTTTGTTGGAATCTCCTTGCTTGCCATTGGAAGCCATTGGTTGGGGTCCTGCCCTCTGGAGCAGCAGAGAGCAAGCTTTTCTCCATATTCCCTAATAAATTTTGTTGTTGGCCTCCGGGGGTGAAGTTAAACTGCTGCGTTAGCAGCCCCAAGTTGTTGTTGTTTCAATTTGATGCATCACCGTACACTCAAAGGTCTCAAGGCAACTTACAAAGCAAACAAATAGTTTAACATGCAACAATAGTGCTGATCACCCCAAAGATATTCCCCAGTTTGTACATTTCCCACCATAACATTATCACAAATAAAAAAATTCCTTCCAGTAGCACCTTAAAGACCAACTAAGTTAGTTCTTGGTATGAGCTTTCGTGTGCATGCACACTTCTTCAGGTATCTGAAGAAGTGTGCATGCACACGAAAGCTCATACCAAGAACTAACTTAGTTGGTCTTTAAGGTGCTACTGGAAGGAATTTTTTTATTTTGACTATGGCAGACCAACACGGCTACCTATCTACTATTATCACAAATGATTGCCGTGCAACAGAGAGTAGCTCAAAACCATAGACTGAGCACTCAAGAGACAAATATCAGTATCCAAATGATTGGGGGTATTCACCCACCCACGCAGGAGGGAGGAGCAACCCAGAACAATGGTGTGCAAGCCCTTATATAGACTTTTGAAATTGTCACCCTGTAGCTCAAGACCACCCCCCAATACATCATACGTACATCACAGAAGGGGCGGTCTGCAGCAGAATCCTGTCTGGCAGGAAACCTGTTAATGGGTTTACCTGGACAGCCTGGCCATTCTTTTGTGATGATAAATACTTAATTCCTGAGTCCAGGTCACAGGCTCACCCTATTCATACACAAATGTGCCTTTAAGGCAGGATTTGTAAGCACAGAGACAATGGGGAGGCCTTTCCCATTTCCATTCAAACTGTAGAGGAATATTTGAGGTCACTGAAAGAGTCAAGATGGCTTTAGGACTGTTTCAGACGTGTGGTTTATATATTTATGTATGTGTTTGCCTGGTACATTTATGAACATTTATTTTATATCTTAGACCTTATAATTCTCATAACAGGTATTATTATTATTTTTAAGTCTTAGCCTGGTGCAGAAAAAAATGTTAACACTTGGGGCCAAGCACATCTCCCTGAGGAGCATTCCAAAGATGGGGAGCCACAGCAGAGAAGGCCCTTTTATTCATGGAGGCCCTCTTTCTTGAAGGGGGGACCCAGAGAAGGCCCTCCTCCCAAGATGAACTGATGACCCAGGTGGGATAGTACAGGAAAAGACATTCTGCAAGATAATGAGATCCCCTTTAAAATGGAGCAGAGGAGAAAAGTGTTTGCTGCTCCTGCTAAAGAATCTTGTTGGAGGGACTTGTCACTCCCATCACTCAGTTGAACCCCACACTCTGGCCCTTTGCAACTATTGTATAGGCCTTTGGGGTGCACCAGGAAACCACTGCATATGCCCTTTTAACATCCACACTAATCTCGACGCAGGCTCATGTGCGTTTTGCAGGAGAAATTCACAAGGCACGAACCACCCCTTGCAGCAGCTCTTGAGCGTTTTAAACCAAAGCATTAAAATAGTTAAATTCCAACTTTCTTCCAGCGACAAGCAGAAGTGGGGGCAGGGGAGGGGGGAGGAAGAGATCCCAGAAGTGGAGAAAGGTCAACAAATGGCTAATAAATCACTAACAAAAGGCACTTGGGAAGCAGCAGGCTAAGCCACGCAGCGTAAACCTCAGCAGGCCTCTGCTCGGCTCCTTTGCAAAAGGGATGGTTGCTATGGCAACTCAGGTAGCATTTTTAAGTTGGCAGGTGGTTATTCTTTGCCCTTGTCCTGCTGGGCAGTAATTAGCAGTTGAAACAATTGAATTCTTTGCACTCCTTAGTGCTAGGCATGACCATTCGCTGCAATCCACCTTCGGCCAAACGGCACCCTCAGCTTAACTGCATCCAGGGCTGGCCCAAGACATTCTGCTGCCCGAGGCAAAGAGCACAACCACAAACACACAAACCCCATTCCACATACAAATGATGACTAGACTGGCAGCTGAACGTTACTTCAGAACTGGCAATGGGACAGCGTCTTCCATGGCACCTGACAGCAGCAGACGCGTCTAGGAGAATGCTGCCACCCCCCAGTATCTGCCACCTGAGGCACTTGCTTCGGTGTATCTAATGGTAGGGCCAGCTCTGACCACACTGCATCCCTGGCCAGCAACCACATAGGTGGGTTGAATGGGGCATGGTGGGTGTGCAAGTTTGTGTAATGCTGCCTGGACTTAGTCAACCCGCATTCACAACATACCAATTTGCCCAGGAGAACTGGAGAGGAGGCCAGTAGTCTAGAGAATGGAGAGCTATATTCAGGAAAGGGAACTAATGGGCTGGCAGAGGAGTGTTGCAGCCCTCTGGCATCAGACAAGCCTAGTCAGATGCCTCCTCCTGTCAGTGAGGATGCAAACAAACCTTAACTATGCAGACCCAGCTCACTCAAAGGAATGCCCAGTCAGGGGACCCTGGCCACCCGCTGTAGAAAAAGCTATGCCTGCCCTGCTCTTCAAAAGGGCGGTGCAGGGTGTGTGTTGCTTGTTGGATCAATGTCTTAGCTTGTGCTTAGCCATGCACAGACCCCTCTTATGTACCTGCTGAACCTTGTAACCTGTGCCTTGCCTATGCACCAATCCAATTTATGCATTAAAGGCTTTTGCAGAACCTGAAACAGGAGTTCGAGTTCTTTGTCAGGCCAGGGCAAGGGGAGCCCTGAGGGAATCCGGCAAATGCAGGCTCAGTCAGTGGACTTTCCAGAAGGAAGCCCTTGTGTGAGGTTGAGAAAATGGAAATGTTGATGGAATGCCTCAATTTGGTTTGTCCATCCCCAGAGTTATGTGCAATTTTCTGGAATGGAAGGTTAATACAAATCCAGCCTAGACTAGATATGTAGACGTACCCAGACAATGTGAAAAGTAGAGAGGTCCTCCTGGGAAAACATCCAGCTTTTTATAACTCTTCTGTCTTCCAAACTCCTCCACTATCCTAGTTAATGGTCTTGACAGCTTCTCCCTTCACTGCAAAACTCAGTTATTCGTACAGATGATGAACAAGTAATTGTGGTGAAGACTCCCAGTGCAAACCTGCGTGGGCGCCTGGACAAAGTTCCATCTAATTCAACACATCCTGAAAGGTGACAGATGGACAGGTCCTGGCAGCTCTCAACATCCAGCTACTTTGGGAACTTTTTCTACTTTCAAACCAAACTGACGACACCAGTAAAGTGGCTGTCAAGCCAGCTGAAGGTGTCAATATATTAAGGACATTTGCCTGAGCTGGGTGGCAACAATACATGCTTGAGATAATTTTATACCTGCTTCCCTGGGGCTTTGCACGTATCAGGTCCAGTGGTTCTCCCCAGTGAGGAGAGAAGCAGGCCAAGGACATCCAAGGATCAGCCTCCTTGCCATATGACCTGTGGAACCTTTCCTGGATAGTCATTGTTAATGAAGGCTTCTTGATACAGTCAAGGGTAGCTGACACACCAGCCCATGCCAACCTTTGCCTCCTGGATGCTATGCAATCTGTCCCAATAGGAAGGAGGAAAAGAGACCAAGTAGACCCATTTGTATGATTGCTGGGCACTTGCTTACACTCAAGTACCTTGACCTAAGAAACATCAGGGACAGTGGAGTGCCTAGATCAGCTGATGGGGTGGGGCAGCCACAGACCCTCCAAGTGCCCCTATTTTCCAAGGACATACCTGATTTAGAGAAGCCATTCCGGTTTCTGATTTAATCCTGGAATGTCTCACTTTTCCTTAGGATGTCCGTATTTTCATAGGAGAAAAGTTGGAGGCCATGGAGTTATCCGACCCCTGAGCCATCTGAAGGCAATCCTGTATAGGCAAGTTTTTAAAAATGTTTAATGTTTTATTATGTTTTTATATATGTTGGAAGCTGCCCAAAGTGGCTGGGGCAACCCAGTAAGATGTGTGGGGTATAAATAGTAAAATTATGGAATGGGACGTCCCTATTTTCATCAGAGAAATGTTGGAGGGTATGCAGCAGCCTGATTTGCTGTTGCTTCCTGAGAGGTGCAAGCACATGGCAGGAGCACTGGATGGGTTCTGCTGGCGCATGAACACCGTGCCAATCTCAGTGCAGCCTCCCTTCTCCTTCTCTACATTCCAGTAAACAGCAGTGTCATGGGCAACAGGAAGGCAGGTGAAGGCTACCACCCTGTCCATCACTACTGGCTTAGATAATTTCCTCAACCCAACATGGTTTCCTCAACCCAAATATCAGATCGTTCTGAATTAAGTCATAAATAATTATTTGTGCAGTGGGATCATTACTGGGGAGTTTAGCATGTAACTTGAGAGTCCCATGGACTGCAAGAAGATCAAACCTATCCATTCTTAAGGAAATCAGCCCTGAGTGCTCACTGGAAGGACAGATCCTGAAGCTGAGGCTCCAATACTTTGGCCACCTCATGAGAAGAGAAGACTCCCTGGAAAAGACCCTGATGTTGGGAAAGATGGAGGGCACAAGGAGAAGGGGACAACAGAGGACGAGATGATTGGACAGTGTTCTCAAAGCTACCAGCATGAGTTTGACCAAACTGCGGGAGGCAGTGGAAGACAGGAGGGCCTGGCGTGCTCTGGTCCATGGGGTCACGAAGAGTCGGACACAACTAAACGACTAAAGAACAACAATGTAGTCCCACTTTCACGCTGGGGAAAGGTTGTAGCTCAGCATTAGAATACCTGCCCTGCTTGCAAAGGGTTTTGACCCTGGCATCTTCAGGTAAGCTAGAAAAAGACTCCTGTCTGAAACCCTAGAGAGCAGCTGGCAGCCACAGGATTTTAGTGTTGAAGGACCACCAAGTGGCAGACATTCCAGACTGTGATTAAAAATCATTGTCAAAGAAGGGTCTGCCACCTTCAGAGATAGCTTCTACCCTGTCAAACAGCTGTTTCCATTGGGAGGTTTCTTCTAAAGTTGAAGTCTACTTTCTTGAAAGCCAACCCCACTTTGGGTGGGCTCTACCATCTGGAGCAACACAAGATGAATTTGACAGCTCTATACGACAACAATGCCATCATCTACTCCACCTCTTACCAGATTTCTGATAAGAATTTAATGTCAAAAGCCCTGTTGAAATCAAAGTATACTACTGTATACGGTTCTCCAATCTAGCAATGTAGCAATTCTCTCTCTTACACACACAAAAGATTTAAAGTTAGCCTAGGATGACTTGTTCTTGAGAAGTCCATACTGGCTCTTGACAATCACAGTAATCTTTTCTAAATGCCCAGATATCAGCAGCTTAATAATCTATTCTAGAACCCTCCCAGGTATTCAGGTAATGCTGATCAGTCAGTAGTTGTCTAGAACCGTTTCCCCTCCTTTTTGAAGATGGAGACAACATTTGCCTGCTTCCAGTCTCCCAAAAGTTCACTGGCTCTCCAAAAACTCTTAAAAAATTATAGACAGATGTTCTGAGATTGCATATGCAAATCCCTTTAGTATCCTAGGACACTTCCTTCGGCCTTGAAGCCTTGCATTCATTCAGAGTAGTTAGTGCTGCAATACTCCTCTTTTACCTGTTTTCAACACTCAGCTAGGTACACTATTAATTATAATTATTTCTTAAATTTGTTAGTTGCTTTATCTTGTCCATGCCAACTTACAACCAACCAAACAGACCAAAAAAACCCCCACATAGATACATTAAAACCAGTAAGAAAAAGAAATACATTTAAAACATCCCATCCACTTCTAAAAGACTCCAGATAGTTATAGAGGAAAGTTTATGCCTGGATCCTAAATATATATAATGATGGTGGGAGATGAACCTCCCTGGGGAGAGCATTCCACAAGTGGGAGCCACTGCAGAAAAGGCCCATTCTAAAAACACAAAGAAGGTCCTCAGATGATGATTTCAGGGTCTCGTCCTGTGTTCTGCTACCATACTGATGCCAGTTGTAATCTTCATTCAGTCCTCTCCCAGTTTGGGCCTAGAACACCAGTTTCGCAGGCCTCATATGCTGTGAGCCTCTGTCAAAAAGTCAGCTACAAAAATCCACCAGATTCCTGATGAATTATTTTAAACAGTGTGCTACGTTAGGGAGAGCAGCAGTAAACCAACATATTCCGACTGAAGTTCACTTATCTTGAATCAAGCCAAATCAATTAAACTAAAACTGGATACGAAGTGTTCTTTAATACTGCAAGCCAAGTTCTTGCTTTCAAATTGGAGCTATATTACGAATTGGTAGTTCACATGATGCCAACAGCATGTTTTCCAGATAATAAACTGAAGACAGACTAGAAGAAAAAGAAGATAAGAGGCCCCTGTACAAGCAATTAACATCAGAGAGTTTGGAAGTGCAGATTATTATTCATATATCACGCATATGCATACATACTCACATATTATATATATTGTAAAAGGTTGCAGTGACAAGAGATTACTCACTCTCTTTTATTGCTGTATTTGCCCCGTGCTTCTGAAGGTCACAATTCTAGCGTCATTCGCACTCCGAGAGTAATAGAATTAAAATAAGGCTCAAAACTGATCAAGTGTTTCTCCCTACTGCAGCAATAACACTGGGCAGTTAGGCCCCATCTGTCCAGAGACCAAAGAGTTCTGATTGGGGTGATTAAATTAAATTCACTTTTAAAAAAAACACAAATCACATTTTACACTTTAAAAGAGAAGCATCTGCTTGCAACAGGGCACTCAGCACAGTTGGCTGTCTGGCTGGTGCAGAGGCAACAGGACCAACAAACTCTGGCATCCTTCTCTCCTTGGAAACCTGATAGCCAAATAAAGAGTCAGGTGCATTGGGCTGGGCTGAAATAGGCCCACTTTACTGATTTTGAACAAACCAAGCCAAAAAATGCCTGTGCAGAGGTAAAACCTCTTTAAGTGTGGGGATTAACTTTCAATGCCAGACAAATGGGGTGACAAAACCCCTGCCTTGGAAAAAGGTGACTACTGTCCACCCCTCTTCCTAGGCCACACCTTGAAGGTGAGTAGGTGGCTTTTCCCATACCACCAGCTCCAGGTGAATGTGGCAGGTTGGCCATGGAGGCAGTACCTAGCCAACTTCAGGATCCCACAGTCCAAAGAGCCCACCTCTCACCCTGAAATGTGTCTAAGGTGCAGTCATCTAGCTGAAACCTCCTGCCCCGCTTCCTGTAAAAGGGTAGGACCCCTGACCATTAGGTCCAGTTGTGGCTGACTCTGGGGTTGCGGCGCTCATCTCTCTTTATTTGCCGAGGGAGCCGGCGTACAGCTTCCGGGTCATGTAGCCAGCATGACTAAGCCGCTTCTGGTGAACCAGAGCAGTGCATGGAAATGCCGTTTACTTTCCCACTGGAGCAGTACCTATTTATCTACTTGCACTTTTGACGTGCTTTCGAACTGCTAGGTTGGCAGGAGCAGGGACCGAGCAACGGGAGCTCACCCCGCCGTGGGGATTCGAACCGCCGACTTTCTGATCGGCAAGTCCTAGGCTCTGTGGTTTAACCCACAGCGCCACCCGCGTCCCATCCGCTTCCTGTACCTAACCAAAAAAAGGTGACCAAATGAACCTATTTAGATATGATAGACCACTGTCTCCTCCTGCTGGCTATTCATTGTGGAGTAGATGGATAAACCAACCTATTCTAGGCCAATCAGTGGGTGGGCTAGAAATTCCTACTTGGCCCTGAAGATGCCAGGAATCACATTGAGAGTCAGGGAGGGAGGGCAGGTGTGGCCTGAAGGAAAATAGAGTGAGACTGGGGCAGGGGGCAGCCTCTTGAAGATGAAGGTTGCTCTGCTCCCTGCACCCTTGCATCTCATACAACAGTCATGATGTTGCAGTCACGTAAGGGAGCCAAACTCTTCTCAGCCTAGTAGGCTGCAAATACGCTCTGGCACGCTACACAGAGCTGACTGGGGCGGTGAAATGGGGCTTTCCACAACTAATGCCTTTAAACATGGGGAATAGGGTTGTGATCATTGGAATCACAGGACCTTGAAATCAGGTTGAAACATGGGCTAAAGGAATGGATGTGTGGACATGCAAGGCAAGAGAGGCTGTCTGGGGTCTCTTCCTTGTTTCGCTGCTGCCCAGTTGCCCAACATTATAATGCCATACAGGCCACATATCTCAGTCTCATTGCATGGGATCGCTTCCCCACCCCAAATAATCTTGTGACCTCCCCATCCCCGACATATCTGGTGGAATTAAATTCTTTTCCCTTTTCTTTCTTTCTTTTTTTAGTAGCTTCTAAGTGCTCTGAGATGTTCAGTAAAGCAACAGAAATAGAGGATGAGATGCTTTTTTAGACATTCAGCTTACACTATTGAGTCACCGTGGTTGCTTCGTGAACAGGGGAGAGTTTGAGATGTGCCTCCATTTGTAATTCAGTCGATTCCTTTTGGGGTCACCCAGAAGAAATGGCTTCAAATATCACAGTTACTCACTTCTAGGACTGGAATGATGAAAGGAAACAGCATCTGTGCTGGCTTAGAGACAGAGAGAGATGGAGGGAGAATTTAATTAATATATGTAGAACAATTATTTTACAAAATAGCAAGCTATGCTGGTGAATATACAAAAGGCAGCCTCACATTCACAGCAAGTTAACTTGTGAGCCTACATCAATCTTTTCCAACTTGGTGCTTTCCAGATGTTTTTGAGCTGCCTGGAGCTGATGGGGGCTGCAGTCAACAACATCTGGAGGACACCAAAGTTGGGAAAGACTGGTCTATATTAACAACTGGCTGTTATGCAAAATAGCTGCCAGTCTTGGGTTTTAAATTGGTTTATACAGCAGTTAGCAGCTTGGGTGCTGCAGCTACCCAGTCCCATCCCAACCCCTTCTGTCTCATTCACACACAAGTATGGCTTGTAAGTATAAACAACAACACAACAGAAATGTCACTGGTAAAGAGAACAAAGGGATCTCTATTATAATTTCTTCATATTTACAGGTGTGCCTTTGCATTCTAAACTTACATGGTAAGAGCTGGTTTCTCATTGTTGCCTCATGCAGGAGAGAGAGTGGGGAGGGATGAAGGGGAAGATGGGGAGGTTGGGAGGAAACCACAAAGTATGTTTTTTCCCCCTCCTGGCTATCTGTTATTTTCCACCCTGCCTTCTGCCGAATGCAGAAGTTGCTTATCCCCAAAAGTCAAAGTCCAGTTAATGTGTGAAAAAGAGAAGTGGGAATATTAATGTGTGAAACAGATGAGAGTGAACCTTTTAGTGTTTCAGTTCTACATCTGAACTTTCTTTGGTGTCAACAGTCTGTCAAGGAAGGGTTAGATTCTTCTTTGAGAAGTATTACCATCACACACACCCCCGAGCCAAAGGACTGGGCCAAAGCTACATAAAGCCCTCAACTCAGCATAGTACAACAAGCCTCTTTAAGGAGAGATCTTTCCCAGCCTGTGTCTAATGCTTTATTGTCTCTGTGTTTGCTGCCTGAGCACCTCTGGGGTGAAGGGCATGACATTATTATTATTATGAGTTGGAGTCCAGCTGCAACCTCTGGAGGGCCAGAGGTCCCCAGCCCAGCATTTATGGATATACCTGTAGTTTGTCCAGGCAGTTCGAGGTAGAGAGGCCCCCATTCCAGCAGCATAGCAGGGCAGGCAGGCAGGCGAAAGAAAACAAATGGCATCTCCCGACTTCCCCAGGTATTATATAGGCATTACTTCCAGAGGTACTATTATTGTATACACTATCAGCATTCCCCAACTGGATGCTCTCAGGAGGTTTTGTATTACAGTTCCCATAAATCCCAGGCAGCACAGCACACTAGTGGCATTCTTTCCTTCCTCAGACCGATTTTTTATTAACATTTGGGAGTTGTAGGGGGGTTTTTTTGTTGCTTGTTTAAAGTTTGCCTATATTCACACACATTATTATTCACTGCTATAATCTCTCTCTCACACACACGTGCATAGAACATTCAACACATTAAAAATCAATTTCCGTATTTTCCTGTCTATAAGACGCTCCCATGTATAAGACACCGCCTGTTTTGGGGGACTCCAATTTAAGAAAATGGGAGGAGATGGAAGGGTATAAGACGCCCCCAAATTTTGGACATTATTTTTTAGGGGAAAAGCCCAGTCTTATAAACGAAAAAATATGGTACAGTGGTACCTCGGGTTACATACGTTTCAGGTTACATACGCTTCAGGTTACAGACTCTGCTAACCCAGAAATAGTACCTCGGGTTAAGAACTTTGCTTCAGGGTGCACGGTGGTGGCACGGCAGCAGCATTAGCTAAAGTGGTGCTTCAGGTTAAGAACAGTTTCAGGTTAAGAACGGACCTCCAGAACAAATTAAGTATGTAACCAGAGGTACCACTGTACTTCCTGTAATCTGGATCTCTCTCATTCTCTCTCTCTGGAGGTCAGACATAAGGAACTGGACCTGCTGCCTTGCAGGAGTGCTTGCCATTTGTCTCCACTTCTGTTCCATCAATCTTGTTAAACCAAGAACTTAACCTAAGTAGCTTTACCCATGGAACATCTGACTGCTCAGGGAATGGGGGGGGGGAGAGAGAGAGAGAGAGAGAGAGAGAGAGAAAGAGAGAGAATGAACAGAAAAGTAGAAAATAAAAAAGCCAAATTGGGGGGGGGGGTCATCCCCAGATCTCCTGTGTCCTTGGTCTAGATGTTATGGTGCTGAGACTGGCAATTTCCCATCATCACACACCCCAAGGGGAGAAGACATGACTGCAGAAATTCCTGCTGGAAGTGTGGACAAGGGTTAGACTGGAGGCTAGACCCTCTGCAGATTTAATAGCGGCTGGGAAATGTACATTCTCCAGTTCCTGCAAGAGGTGTAAGATGCTGGGATGGAGGCCTGGTCCTCCTAATCTCTCTCTCTCTCTCTCTCTCTCTCTCTCTCTCTCTCTCTCTCTCTCTCTCTTTCCCTCCCTCCCCCTCCTGCCCGCCGCTCCCATTTCCATTTGGTGTCCTGCCGTTCCTGCTTGCCCAAACTAGTTTGCAAAACCCACTTAATATCAGAAAAGGGCTGCCGGCTGTGGAGAGTGGGGAGGAATCAAGCACCAGCAGCCTCTTCGATCTGCCGAGTGCATTTTCACAGCTCAAATTATAGGAGCCGCTTCCTCAACAAGGAAGCAAAGACAGCAACACGGAAGAATCGATGCGGAACGTGTGAGACCTCCAGGGGAGGGTGTGGAGCTGACTGGCTTGGGCAGGGATGGGGCCTGTTCTCCCCCCCCCCCCGCCCCCCGCCGCCGCCATAATACAGCTTTGTACTCGCTTCCAAGACAGCCTTGCCTGCAGACACAAGGAGGGAGAAGAAGGAAAGCTGCACATCAAAACAGCCGCTTCTCCTATAGGAAGCAGGATTGTGATATATACCCAAGTTCTGATGCAAGGAAACCTGGGCGGAGAACCTTTCTTTCAGCCCAAGGTCCATATTGCCTGAAGGACGCAGGTTCAGGGGTTGCATATCAGCCGTAGGTGGGGTCAGAAGGAGAAATGGGTGGGGCAATGGATGTGGCTCCTAAAGTGTCAGTCTTCAGGGAATGGGCTTCCTCCCTCCCCTGTGGCAGTAGATAAGCAGAACAAAGGAAAGGGAGTCTTCTTACCAGTTAAAAACTTTAATAATCATAGTGAGAGAACAAAGAACCCATCTCCTAGAAATGGCGGTGCTCCCAATTAAGTTCACCCCCCCCCGTCCCTATTAATCTACGTCACTCCTGCATTTTTGTAATCTGAGTTTGGAGCCGCTGTGTTTTCTTTTTTTTCAATATATAAATTTTATTAGTATTTTCCACACAACAACAACCCGAAAGATATAGAAAGATAACAATACACAAAACACAAAAACCAACATTCAAAATAATAATCCATATCTTACAAGTTAATAATATAAACACTAAAAAGAAAAACAAACATTGACTTCCACCAATCCCACAGCACCTCCTTTATCTCTCATTGTGTCTTCCTGTTTTCCTTATCATCTCTGTCCTAACATCTAAATATAAATCCCTCTTTCTTATCCTTTCAATTTCACAAGCTTATTCTAGACTCAGCCAGATTCCTGTCCTCGAACCTTGACTTTTTAATCTGAGTTTGAAGCCGCTGTGTTTTCTGTTCTGCCACTTTCTGAGCTCTCCGGGACTTTGGGGAAGGGGGGGTGAATGCTTTCCGGAGACTGTGAATCTGTTAACTCTTTCTCTTCTAGTGTTTCTTCTGCTAGCTGTTCCCCATCCAGTATTTCCCAACTTCTGCCTTCTGAACTATGTCCCTCTGCAAACCACTGTTTCAAATCTATGCTGTTCCAAATCTCCTGCTCCTGGGAAGATTCAGGATCAGGATTCAGGATTGTACTGTTTTATTGTTGTTAGCCGCCCTGAGCCCGGCTTCGGCTGGGGAGGGCGGGATATAAATAAAATGTATTATTATTATTATCAGGAGGAGGGGGTGTCTCCCACCATTCCTCCTCAGTGCAGCCCTCCTCAGCACGGTCCCTGACATAAAGGAGATCCAGGGTGGTGTAGTGGCTAGAGTGTAGGACTAGGACCTGGGAGACTCGGGGTTCAAATCCCCACTCAGCCATGAGGTTCTCTGGCTGACCTTGGGCCTGTCACTGCCTCTCAGCCCAACCTACCTCATGAGGGTGTTGTGAGGATAACATGGGGAGCAGAACTATGTAAGATGCATTTGTGGGCAGCGGTGTAGGCACAGGTCAGCCCAGCCACTGTGAGAGGATGGGAAGAACAGGGCTGGCTGGCTCCTTGGGTGGTGGACATGGGGGGGGGGTTCCTGCAATGCACCCTCTGTGAAAAGGGCAGAAGGTGAATCATAGAGTTGGAAGAGACCAGAAGGGCCATCGAGTCCAACCCCCTGCCAAGCAGGAAACACCATCAGAGCACTCCTGACATATGGTTGTCAAGCCTCTGCTTAAAGACCTCCAAAGAAGGAGACTCCACCACACTCCTTGGCAGCAAATTCCACTGTCGAACAGCTCTTACTGTCAGGAAGTTCTTCCTAATGTTTAGGTGGAATCTTCTTTCTTGTAGTTTGGATCCATTGCTCCGTGTCCATGAATCGCCATGAACCTGGTGAGTACCTGTACCTTTTATTTTTCTTTTAAAAAGGCTCTGCCTAAACCCCTTTAAAAACAGTCTTAAGCATCAGTGTGAACCACCCAGAAGATGTGAAACACCATCGCTCTGGCCAGACAAACCATCTACCAACAGAGCCTCCATCCTGCTGGAATCAAGCCTCAGTCAGGCTTTCTTCTTCTTCTTAGAAAGCACTCATATCCATAAAAGCAAAATCTATTTGAGCTGTTTTCAAATATCTCTCCTCTTGCCTTAATGGATTTTAATTTCCCCCCCCCCCGCCACCCATCCACCAAATAATTTGCCTAAATCTGTGTCTTACTATCCAACAAAGTAACACAAAAGATAGAGGTCCTGGGTTATTTTAGATACTTTTAAAAAGAACATACACTTACATTTAATTAAAAGTATCTGCATCGGAGTGAGATTAATTAATTCTCCATCCACCCTAGAGTCCTCTCTTTGTGTTAGCTTAAATGAGGTTTTAAATGTTGTCTCCACGTCGTATCTCCAGACAACACTCTAGCAGGTACTGTATGAGCGAGATTCATTTAGTCAGAAAATGAAACACACTTTGCTAGCCTCAGCCTTGGCTCCCGGTAAGCAGGGAAGGAGGAGGAATCTGGAGGCTGAATGAATCCTTTGCATAGGCCTTCACTGCAGAAGATTTCAGAGAGATACCCACATATGAACCATTGTTTCTGGGAAGATATGTCAAACAACAGGCCACAAAAGATGATGCTTTTAGAGCTAATTGACAAATTACAAATGAGGCCCAAATGCCACACATCCAGGAGTTCTTAAATAACTCAAATATGAAACCACTTGATTTTCAAATTGTGTGTGTACACAGTTTGCCAACAATATCAACCTCTTTACTAGAGAACAACTAAAAAGTATCCAATGGAACAAGTTTATTTTCCTTTCCTTTCAAAGGGATTCATGAGGGAACCTATTTTTATAAGCCCATTAACCTAATACATGTCCTAGAAATGGAACGTATTATTTTTTTTAAAAAAAAAACCAAATTCCTAAGCAAATAGAGGGACAAGCCATGCTTAAGAAGAATCAGCATGGCTTCTACACAGGTAAGTTCTGCCTCACCAGCCATTTAAAATGATTTGAGAATATTCAATAATGGAGAGAGGTGAACTGGTATGTTCACTGATTCCTGAGACTTTCAAAGGCCTCTTGAGAAAGTCATTCGAGGGGTCTTAGTAAAAAACATGATGAGAGTACAGGCCCCCTTATTTATCTGAAAGCAGGGGATAGAAACAAATAGAAAGAAAACACTATGATTTCCAAAAGACCTGTATTGGAACTAGTGTTATTTAACACTCTTAAAATGCTGTAGAATCAAGGATGAGTAGTGAGGTGCCTACCAAAATATTCCAGATGGAGAAATTCAAAGTAGGGTGTGAGGAACTCCAGAAAGATCTCTCAAAACAGGGTACTTCAAAGGCAACAAAAAAGTGGATGTACATGCACATACTTTCTCATTTTTTGCACATTGGGACAACCCCCCCACCACCACAAAAAACCCTTCATTTCACTTATGCACTGATGGGGTCTGAACTGGCTGTGGTCCTGGGAGAAAGGAAATGTCATACCAGGAAATCCTACAGTTTTCTTTTCCAAAGTTAAAGCTTCTAAAGTTTGGATTGATTTTCAGATGCACTCTGTCTGAACTGCATCTGACTCCATGATGTTGCTACCTGGGCGGAATACAATGACAAGTCACAGGGCGCCCAGATGAGCATAGGAAGCTGTCTTATATTAAGCCAGACCATTGGGTCCATCTAACTCAGCGTTTTCAACACTGACTGGCAGTGGCTTTACCAGGTTTCAGACAGGGGACTTTCCCAGCCTTATCTGGAGATGCTGGGGATTAAACCGGGGACCTTCTGCATGCAAGTCAGACACTGGAGCACTGAGCTATGGCCTTCTCCTCCCAGAACCATGCCTGATCTGGCCCCCAACCCAGAGGAAGACCTTCAAGATGTGCTTTAAATAAAACAATGGCCAAGGGCTGAGTAGTTAGTACTTGTTCCTTTTCAATATATATTCAGATAGCTCAGTTGGCTAGAGCATGGTGCTGATAATGCCAAGGTTGCAGGTTTGATCCCTGTATGGGACAGCTGCATATTCCTGCATTTCAAGGCATTGGACAATATGGTCCTCAGGGTCCCTTCCAACTCTATGATTCTATGAGTATTTTTATTTTTAATCTGATTTTCATGTCTTTGCTATTTTATATTTTGTGGTGTATGTCACTTGGAGGCGCTTGAGTGAAAAAATGTGATGATATTATTATTATTATTATTATTATTATTATTATTATTATTAAATGCAGGATAAAGTAGGGGGAGGTATATGCAACCCATAGGCATGTTGCATATTCTTGCCTACAAGGATATGTTTGCAATAACAAAAATTGTGTCATAACCCCCATGACAGAGGAAAGGGTTGCGGGGAGGTGTTGTGATACAGGACCACCACAGAATACCACCAGATTCCTCCGAGCTAATCAGATGGAGCTTCCTCCAAGCCACCAGCTTCATTCTTTCATGCCTCTTGCATTGCGCTCTCTGATCTACCAATCGCCCCACCGCTATGCTTGCACAGTCAGACTTCTGTAGCATAAGATTAATTGATAGGGGATCAGGAGATTTCTCCTCCAGAACAATGGGCCTTTTAGCAAGTACTAATAGGATGCCAATTAGGCTATTTACATTTTGAGTTAGAATATGAAGCCTGAAGGAGATTCCCCCAAGGTGTATGATTGAGGGTAATCTTGCTTGCAAGGAAAGGGCAAGGCAGAATTCCTAGGACACTGGATGCAAAGCTCCCATTATTACCTGGGGGTAATAATACCTACAATGGGGAAGTTAAGTGAAGGAGGTGGCAGACACACAAAATAACCCCAGGTCTACCTTCTCAATTCGAGATGGAGGCCAACTTGCCAGTGACCCTTGAACTTTTATAATGGGAGCTTGCCAGAGCTGGAATCCAACAACATCTAGATGGCACCACAGTGACTACCCCTGCAATAAGGTGGAGCAGCTTCAAGCTTCACCTGAACATTGAGGTACCCCCTAAGAGGGCAAGGTATTAGAGCTGGGTGGGGTCGCCTCCCCTGTGTCGGGGTTCCTGACAGGGACTCAGATTCAGATAATGCACAAGCCACTCCACTTGAGGGGGAGCCCTTCTAACCTGCCTGAGGACATGACTCTCCCATCAGCATCTGAAGAGGACTCCCCTGCAGCCTTTCCTGCTCCACAAATATGCATTAGCCAATGGCTGAATCATAGGCAATGTGGGCCCTTTAAAGATGGCCACCTGCTCTACCAAAGAGGTGGAGCCATTGGAAGGTCAAGCCTTGCCAGCCTTCTTAAACTTCCCAATGATTCTGGTCCCTGGTTGATGGAACATCCTTCCTAACTCAGCCACAAGGAGCTGTCCAGATCTCCCTTCCTGTACACTGAATGTGGCCCTGATAACTATTAGTGCTTCCTCTGCTGGCTGCAATCCGCAGCAGAACGTGGGTGGCTTTAGATGAATTCATGGAGAAGAAGGCTATCAATGGCTATTAGCCAAGGTGACTGGGCTCTCCCTTCCATGGTCAGAGGCAATAACGCATGCTGGAAACTACAGGAGTCCTGCTTGTGGGTTTCCCCACAGGCATTTGGTTGGATGGATGCTGGACTAGATGGGCTATTGGCCTGATGCAGCAGACTCTTCTCATGTTCTTATGTGAAACAAGGTAAGTGGTAGGTTGCAAGGTTGAACTGCAGAAGGTCGCAAGCTCTGCTTAGACAAGGATGACAGCCTGGCTCAGAAGGACCTTGAAGAAGAGACGCTGGCCACAGCTGATGCCACCAGACTAGATGGAGCAACAGTTTGACTCAGCCAGAGGCAGCAGGAAAGACTCTGCTGCCTTTAGCGATGCTGCCACCACTGAGCTGGAAGGAGATTCATGGCCCACCAGCTCTGACCCAGCTGCATCTCCAGCTTCCCTTCTACTCTGCTTACCTAACCTTGGTAAGTAGGGAATTAGATGTGAGGCATTTCCAGGAGAGGGATGGAAATGTAGCTGCATTTAAGAGACACCATAAAAAATACATCAGGCTTACAATAAACCTCGCCATAAAGGCACATGCTAGGGAGCTTATGTTTCATTTACTGTGAAGCCAGAATAACTACCAAGAACAACGACCTATCCTTGCCTCGCTCCACACCACTCAGTCCAGTTTCTGCTTCTGCAGCATGGTGTAAAGGCAAAATTGTTGGAACTGCTCAAGGGCCAAGGTACCTAGGCTTCATTCAGCCTGGAGCTGAGCGCCTGTCAGCTGGCTGAGTGTCTGTCAGTTCCAGACTTCCATAGAATCTTATGCACCCCTGAGAAGCCACTTGCCCTCAGCCTCAATGTAACATTGCAAGCAATAAAACTCAGATAGAATAAAAGTAAGGAACGCCACATGAATCATCCCTGCACTGCAGGGGGTTGGACTAGATGATCTAGAGCAGCGGTTCTCAACCTGTGGGTCCCCAGATGTTGTTGGACCACAACTCCCATCATCCCTGAGCTCTGGCCTTGCTAGCTATGGGTGATGGGAGTTGTAGTCCAACAACATCTGGGGACCCACGGGGTTGAGAAAGGCTGATCTAGAGGGTCCCTTTCCCCTCTTCCATTCTATGATTTCTAACAGAATGTCCAAGGCTTGTTCAATCTGTCAGACCACTGACTCCCATCAACCCCAGTCAGCACAGCCAGTGTGTGTCAGAGTCCAAGGTTGTATCCAATACTAGCCCTACTCAGAGTAGACCCAGTGGTCCATCTTGTTCAATCCCCTCAGACTGGCAGTGGACTTCCAAGGGCTCAGGTAGACCAAGATTTCTCTCAGCCCTTCTACATGACGTGACATGAATCGATCCTGGGACTTTCAGCATGCCAAGTAGGTGCTCTGCCTCCCAGTCATGGACTTTGGTGTCTAGAAATACCTTCACAATCGCTTGCCTCTGATTCTTTTCCTCCTTGTTGTTCTGCATCTTTTTCGCCACACTTCTCCTCTCCTTCAATGCATACACACCCCAAGTGGGGTGATGGCAGCTGGAGCAGCGCTGCTGCTGCTCAGGCATGACCCAGAAGCTGACCTTTCCTCATGGCCTCACCTGAGCACACAGCCAGAGGTTGGGTCTCCTTGCTCTGGCTATTCAGCCCATCAGCAGCAGGTTTCCTCAAGGTCCGAGGATGTTTAAACCAACACATTTGCATCCAGCTTCTCGCAGGCGGCTCAGATCTCACCTGCAATTCCTATGACAAATCCTTATCAAAACCGCCGGTGGCAAGTCCACGGTGACTTTGTTCAGTCTTATTAGCTCTGCACAGATTAGCTCTCAGCAGCGCTTAGCCCATTTATACAGATTTCTGATAAATGTTTTGACTGATTTTCCCGACTCTGGAAAGACACACAGAGAAACTCCCTAGCTCTTCCAAGGATGTGATTACATTGAAAGGTATGAAATATTCATTACATTCTCTCTCTTTCAGCAGTGCAGCCTCCTAGAAATCCACCTTAGCCACATTCCCAGAGGGGCAAAGCTTAGGAAAAGGGGGGGGGGGTTTGAAGGGGGAGGGAAGGTTACTTAAAAAAAGCACACAGATTTACAAATGTGTCTTTGCAAATAGCATGAGCAATTGCATATTGTTGACATCACATTTTCTCTCTTTTATATTATTGTGAAATGAAGCTGATGGTGCAGAAATGCACAGGGCAATGCAGCAAGATCACAAACCTTAGAAGAAAGAGGGGATTGTGGTCTTTGGGGCCAGTGGCGTAGCGTGGGGGGTGCCAGGGGTGCCGGCCGCACCGGGCGCAACATCGGGGGGGGGGCACGCTCGCTGCCTCCGGAGTCGCCGAAGAGCCTCGGGCGCAGGCTGTAGCGGAGCCGCATGTCTCGCGGAACCAACGAGCTGTGCGTGCATCCGGGCTGAAGGCGCCCGGCAGGCAGCGGCTCTCAGCGCTCGCCGCGGAGGACGCGCCAGGCAGCCCCTCCTCACAGCCCCGCCTCCGCCGGTGCTGCTGCAGCTGCTGGGCCGTTTCATTTTCCTCGCCTCTCTGCCCCCCTCCTCCTCCGGGCAAGCGGCGTCGTTTGGGCGGCAGCGCCAGCGGCAACTCGCAGGTTAGGGGTTAGGGGGGGCGCAAATTACTTGCCTTGCCCCGGGTTAGGGGGCGCAAATTACTTGCGTTGCCCCGGGTGCTGACAACTCACGCTACGCCGCGGTTTGGGGCATTCTGGGGCAGCAGACATTAAACTATGGAACTCAGTACAGCAGGAGGCAATGATGGAGACCAACTTGGGTGGCTTTAAAAGAGGATTGGGCAAATACACAGAGGAGAAAACTATCAGGGGCTGCTAGCCATGATGACCATGTTCTGCCTACTGTCGGAGGCAGTAAGCTTATGAATACCAGTTTCTGGAAACTATTAGAGGGAAGTGTGCTCTTGTGTTCAGATCCTGCTTGCAGGTTACCTACAGGCAATCTGGTTGGCCACTGTGAGAGCATGATGCTCGACTAGATGTGCCATGGCCTGATCCAGCAAGGCTCTGCTTGAGTTCTTATGGGGTTGACTTGTGGGACAGTAAGATTAAAGCAGCCTGAAAAGAAGGTCACTATTGGGAGACTTTGGATGTGTGAAATGTATAGGCAGATCAGTGTGCGCATGTCTCACTCTCTCTCACACACACACATATACATAATTGAATGGGGTATGGTCAGAAGCTTGCTGTAACTCACCCTGGGGACCTTAGAGTAAGGGGCGGGTAATAAATTAAAACAACAAACAAGAACACTGCCACAAATCTGGGTCTGCCTTGGCTGGCAACTTGAGAGTCAGCTACTGAAGCCAGAGCAATAATACTTTGAGACTGTTGTGAGCCCTTTCAGATCACAGCTGGTGAGCAAGGCTTAGAAAGAGACTTCATCTACTCCATACCTAAGAAACTTGGTTGTGTTCTGCCAGCTGTTTAACAGAGTAATATCTGTGTTCCTCAGGAGCTGTCCTAGGTCCTGCAGGGCCTGCTACCGATTCTCTCAGGTGGCTGCTTGATGCCTGCATCCTGCCATTTCTTACACATTGTCCCAAGCTATGCTCAACACCTTCCATGGACTTGTGTGAGCAAAGAGCTCTGGATAACCCCCCTCCTGCTTTGCCTTTCCTTGCCTCTCCTTGGCTTAAGGATTCAAGCCTTCCACTCTCAGAATCTTCCTCTCGTTTCTGGGTGACAGGCAAAATTATGTAAATGGAGAAGCACTCTACCCTGACCCCACAACAATGGATTGCAATCTTCTTGTCCTCCTTGGATACAGGATGAAAATTTGCTGATGTCCCTTTCATGCAACCATTTAGTCCCTGCCAGATTTATCTTCCTGCTATTAGCCTTCAGAGTGCTGATTTGTTTGGCTGTCATTTGGACAAATGTTGATGGGCAGAAGCAAGAAGATTCCCCCCCCTCCCCTCCCATTTTGCCAACCCGAGCTAAATGCATCAAGAGGAAAGGGGAGGAAGGACAAATGACTGACCCATAAAATAAATACCAGTCTTACAAGTTGCCGATACGGGTTAAGTATTGCAGGAATCATTTCAATGAATAAAGATTTAGCAGAAGGAAAGAGCCTCAGACTTCCAGACTAGAAGGGAACAGAAGCACAAGTTAATGAAACAGATGGATGAGAAATTGGGGAGTTGGCCTTTGATGTTAGGAAATATGGTTGGCTCAGAAGCTAACTAGCCTCAGCTGCTCAACACAAGACAAAGCAGAAGAAATCTAGGTAAGCAAAAGATTCATTAGCTAGAGAGAAGCATTAATGCCCAGGGTTCCACTGAGAGAAAGGGTGGGATATAGATTTAATAAAATAAACCTGATGAGGTGGCAAGTGCAGCTTTTCTACAAAAAAACAGCATTCTGAATCCAGTTCTTGTATACACTCTTGGCACTGTGATACATTGTGTGCATTGTGATACTCTGGGTTGCCTTGCCTTGCAGCAGCCCATAATATAGGACAGAGGTGAAGCAATAGGAAGCTGCCTTAGACCAAGTCAGCCCAACTGGTCCACACAGCGTAGCACTGTCTACACTGACTGGAGTTCTGTCGGGGATTGAACCTGGGACCTTCTGTCTACTAAGCAGATGTTTCACCACTCACCTACAGTCCTTCCTCCATAGGACAACCTCATGCAATTCAAGAACTCCTTCTGTTGGGAAGAAGAGGGAGAATTGTGTTGCCAGTGGCATGTTATGCCCTGCCCAGTTCCCACCACCAATATAATCCATGGTTTTGCTAGTAGTCTTCTTTCCAGATCACACACTGTCTCCACACTTACTTAGCTTCACAACATGCTGGGGCTCCCAGTTCATGAAGCGAGCCACCTGAGGTCCATATTTAGTTCTGATCTTTGCAATATGGTGTGTTCCGTTCAGTCCACCCACCACTGATGATGCCATTGCTCTTCACAGACCTCCTTTCAGTTAGACCAGCAAATTCGCCCAAATAGCTACTGATCTGTGGCTTTCCATTTCACTTCTGTTTCCATGTGGGTTGCTGCCATCCTCAACCAATCTATATTCATGTGTAAACTAGTCCAAGCTTCCCAAGCCCTAAGGAAACTTCAGACAGACCTTATTGCAGAAGGTTAAGAAGATTCATTAGAAGAGTTCCAGAAGTAGATCAGGCCAAAGGGGGACCCATCTAGTACAGTATTCTGTTCTCACAGTGACCAACCGATGCCCCAGTGGGTAGTCCACAAGTAGGACATGAGAACAACAACACTCACCCTTCCTGCAGTTTCAGAAACTGGTTTTCAGAAGCATCCTTCCCCCCCCAAAAAAAGATATTTATTAAAGTTTTTAAAATATAACAATAAAAAAAATAAAAAATAAAAAGAAACAAAATACAACATAAAAACAGTTAAAAAACAAATAATTTTCCATAACATAATCTTCCTTACGCTTATTTCCCCAGACCTCCTCATACCTCCCTTCTTTGTATTCCACTTCAATTTGTTAGTTCAGCAAATCCTTACCATTAAGCTTTTACCCATTTATAAACCTTTTTTTTTTTTGTATCTCCTAAAGCATTACAGCTGGAAACCCCTTAGTTTCTATCCAACATCCTTCTAACATTCATTAATTTTACAATATTTCTGTAAATAGTCTTTAAATTTCTTCCAGTCTTCTTTCACCAACTCTTCTCCCTGGTCTCGGATTCTGCCAGTCATTTCTGCCAATTCCATGTAGTCGATCACCTTCATCTGCCATTCTTCCAGAGTGGGTAAATCTTGTGTCTTCCAATACTTTGCAATGAGTATTCTTGCTGCTGTTCTAGCATACATAAAAAAGTTCTGTCCTTCTTTGGCACCAATTGGCCGACAATGCCCAGGAGAAAGGCCTCTGGTTTCTTCAGGAAGGTATATTTAAATACCTTTTTCAGTTCATTATATATCATTTCCCAGAAAGCCTTAATCCTTGGGCACGTCCATCAAAGGTGAAAGAATGTACCTTCCGTTTCTTTACATTTCCAACATTCATTATCGGGCAAATGATAGATTTTTGCAAGCTTGACTGGGGTCATGTACCACCTGTATATCATTTTCATAATATTCTCTCTTAAGGCATTACATGCCGTAAACTTCATACCTGTGGTCCATAACTGTTCCCAGTCAGCAAACATAATATTATGTCCAACATCTTGTGCCCATTTAATCATAGCAGATTTCACCGTTTCATCCTGAGTATTCCAACAGCAAGTTATACGGTTTTGAGAAGCATCCTGACTCTGATGGTGGAAGGAGAACATAGCCATCACGATCAATAGTTGTTCGATAGCTTTATCCTCCATGAATTAGCTAAACCTCTTCTAATGCTACCTAAGCTGGTGGTCATCATTTGATGATGTGGGAGCAAATTTTGCTTTGGGACTTCTCATCCCTAGGAGCTATTTCAGTTCAGAGCTGTCAGATGCAACTAAGGGTTTGTGGTGTCCATGACTGGTTGCCAGACCGCCCCTTTTCCCAAGAGGTGCCCACTGGCTCATGGGAATGTCCAAATAGCAGACAAGAGCCAGTTGCGCCTCTAAGGTGGCCAAAATCAGCAGCCATTTCAACTGCTGGTGTAGCCTGGAAAACAAAGGAAGCCTGCATAGCCTCAGTGACAATCCTAATCCTGAAGCCCAGTGAAATGACCAGAATAGACTGGAATGAGATGTATTTACTTCTGCACTGCAAGCTAACAACAAGCCCTTCAAACCTCATGGACTGCTGATTGACACAGTTTGAGCAAGTAACTTTCCAAGCCAAGGCAGCCCCGGGAGGGAGACCAGCCGACCTTGGTAATGAAAACGTAAAACAGGTCCGTTGAATAAGTAAAGAATTGAGTGTCCGTAGTGATTCTCCCGACCAGCTCTTCATTTCACTCCCTATTATTGTGTAACTGTTTGCTAAGGCACCCCAGAGGCTGGAATCTGTACTTGTCAGACGAGTGCTAGGATTTAATTTTTATTTCCCCCACCTGAACGTGTTTAGCTCAGGCCCCTTCTGCTCCCCTGCAAAATGGGCTGTCAGTTTAAGAAGGCTGGAAAAATCCTGCAATCCAGTGAAGGGGGTGGGTGGGCTTTAAATCACACAACTCCAACTGGGTGGGCACCTTTCTCTGGTAAAGCATGGCATTCTCAAAGCAGGGATAAAGAGGGACATAACACTTCCCAATCCCACTCTCCAGTTGGGCAAGGATTCCCTGGGACTGAGGGTGGTGGGATGCAGGTCCTTCTATGGTGGCACATAAAATGCTTAAGGCAGCAATCACTCATGGGCCATCATTAATTGGGTGTGTGTTCATGACCCTTTGCCCACTGTTAATAACCTACCTAGCCTGGAAGCAGGATGGAGTGCTAGAGGAGACAAAAGTAAGTATATAAATACCTGAAGGAGTGTCTCCACCCCCATCATTCTGCCTGGACGCTGAGGTCCAGCGTTGAGAGCCTTCTGGCAGTTCCCTCATTGCAAGAAGCAAAGCTACAGGGAACCAGGCAGAGGGCCTTCTCGGTAGTGACGTCCTCCCATCAGATGTCAAAGAGATAAACAACTACCTGACATTCAGAAGACATCTGAAGGCAGCCCTGTTCAGGGAAGTTTTTAATGTGTGATATTTTAATGTATTTTTAATCTTTGTTGGAAGCTGCCCAGAGTGGCTGGGGAAACCCAGCCAGATGGGCGGGGTACAAATAATAAATTATTATTATTATTATTTAGTTTAGATCCTGGTAAACACAGAACTCAACCGGCTGAATGCAGCCCCCAAAATGAAAATAAAAGCTCCCAACAGCCCTTGGCAGATCTCCAGGGGAGGAATATCCCTCACAGCAGTTGGGAGGTGGTGGGAGCAATGGTTGAACAAGGAGCCATAGCTCAGTGCATGCAGAAGGCCACAAATTTAATCCCCAGTGTTTCCAAGTAAGGCTGGGAAGTTGCATTGCCTGGAATCCTGGAGAGCTATTGCCAGTCATTGTAGGCAATACTGAGTGTGCTGAACATAAGAGGAGCCTGCTGGATCCGGCCAATGACCCATCTGGTCCAGCTTCCTGTTCTCACAGTCGGCCAACCAAATGCCTGTGGGAAACCTGCAAGCAGGAACCGGGTGCAAGAGCAGATCTCCCCTCCTGCGGCTTCTGGCAACTGGTATTCAGAAGTATTGCTACCCCCAGCTGTGCAGGTAGGTGAGACATCATGGCTAGTAGCCTTCCAAAGTTCCTCTCTACCATGAATTTTGTCTGATGCTGTTTTAAAGCCATTTAGGTTAGTGGCCCTCACTGCCCCCCTGTGGGAACAAGTTCCTCAGGTCAACTCTACATTGCGTGAAGACGCCCTACTTTTGTCGGGCTTGAATCTTCCAACCTTCATCTCTACAAGTTGTAGAGTTATGAGAGCAGGAGGTCTGACTTGGTAGAAGGAGCCTCCTCACGCTTTTGTTTAGCTGTGGTTCCCAAGTGCTACTGCACAGACCTCTCACCAGCGATATTTGAAAGGCAGGTGGAAGAAGAGGCATGGAAACAGGGTATAATAAGGTGTGCTGGGCTTAAAGCAGTGCTTCCCTCCAATGGGAATGCGCAGAAGTCCACAAAAATTGGAAGATGCAAACTGTCACTCCCAATGGGAAGAAGATCAGTGGTGTAGCATGGGGGAGCACAGGGGCAGTTGTCCTGGGAGCAAAATGGTTAGGGGTGCAAAATTTCAACACCCGGTGCTGTCTCAATACAGCTGTGAGTGCTTCCGTCACTGGGCTCTGTTGAAAACAGTTTCTCCATGAGAACCAAGAAGTGACCTCTCCAGACAACAGAACAACTATTCTGATCTCTGCAGCTGCGCTCCCCTGGGTGATGTGGATGCCATCAGGGGACAGCAAACTTGTCCAGCAGGGGGCCGGTCCACTGTCCCTCAGACCTTGTGGGGGGCCAGACTATTTTTTTTGGGGGGGGGGAATGAACGAATTCCTATGCCCCACAAATAACCCAGAGATGCATTTTAAATAAAAGGATGCATTCTACTCATGTAAAAACACCAGACAGACCCCACAAATAACCCAGAGATGCATTTTAAATAAAAGAATGCATTCTACTCATGTAAAAACACCAGGCAGACCCCACAAATAACCCAGAGGTGCATTTTAAATAAAAGGATGCATTCTACTCATGTAAAAACACCAGACAGACCCCACAAATAACCCAGAAATCCATTTTAAATAAAAGGATGCATTCTACTCATGTAAAAACACGCTGATTCCCGGACTGTACGTGGGCCGGATTTAGAAGGTGCTTGGGCCAGATCCAGCCCCCGGGCCTTAGTTTGCCTACCCATGCATTAGGCAGCTGAATGCACATGTGTACGCCATCCATTTCCCTGTGACACACACCCTTAAACGCATCCCCGAGCGCTGGCAACCCCATGCTACACCACAGTGAAAAACCAAAGGGCTCTGCATCAGCTGCTGTCACAGCCTTGCATGATGCCCCTTTGCCAGGAAAATTTAGGCCTTTAATCAGCCAGCAAAGCTGCAAGTGGAAGTGGAGAGGCAGACGTAGCTCCAGGCAGAAGAGGGAAGGAAGCAGGAGGCAGAGGCAGAAAGAAGAGGGGAAGAGGGGAGCTGCAAACCGATCGGGAGGCGAGTCGTCGTTAGGTGGCCATCTTGGGCTGATTGCTATTCTTGTCGGCCACCATTTTGAGCGGTGCCTGCCAAGGCAGTTGTCGGAGCACAGATGAGAGGAGCGTGGCGGCCCTTGCATCTGGGAAGGTGGCGGCCCCCAGGGGACTCTGGAGTGCAGAGCACAGAGAGCAGGGGAGGGAGAGCTTGTGATCAAATATTCCTTTGACTGCCAGCAGCTTTCAGCTTTCCCCTCCGCTTGTTTCAAGTCTCCCCGAGTCCAGTCCACTCCAGTGCCAGCTTGGGCAGAATTAGCCAGGGCTCTGAGGAATTGGGGAACAGCAGCAGCAGCTATGCCATCTGATAATAATAGCAAAGGGAGACCAGCTGAGAGGGACAGATTGGCGTGGGGGCCTCAGCGAGGCAAATGGGAACAGCTGAGGCCTGGGCACTTGTTATTTCCCTACATTAATGGAGCTGGAAAGCACAGAGGCCTTTGTGGGAGCCCTTCACAGAGTCCTGCTCGGGGCTACAGAGACGTTTATCGTCGCTACTGGTATCAGTTGCGTGGACGGCTGTATTTGCACTCTCTCCGAGATGAAAAGCAAAAGGTTTGGCTACCTCTGGTTTTTCAGGGACCTGGGCACATTCTGCCAGCACCTTGCATTTCTTGGGAATTCTTCAGCTTAGAGAAAGGGCAAGTAAGAAGCAACTTGATAGAAGCTTATAAAATTAGGCATGGCATAGAAAAAGTGGATAGAGGAAAGGATTTCTTTTTCTCTCATAACACTAGAACTCAGGGATATTCGGTGAAGCTGAATGTTGGAAGATTCAGGACAGGCAGAAGAGAGCACCGTATTTTTTGCTCTATAAGACTCACTTTTTCCCTCCTAAAAAGTAAGGGGAAATGTGTGTGCGTCTTATAGAGCAAATGCAGGCTGCGCAGCTATCACAGAGGCCAGAACAGCAAGAGGGATTGCTGCTTTCACTGCACAGCGATCCCTCTTGCTGTTCTGGCTTCTGAGATTCAGAATATTTTTTTCCTTGTTTTCCTTCTCCAAAAACTAGGTGCGTTTTGTGGTCTGGTGTGTCTTATAGAGTGAAAAATACGGTAATTCTCCACTCAGTGAATAGCAGAACTGTGGAACTCGCTCCCACAGGAGGTAGTGAGGGCCTGCGGTGGCTTTAAAAGAGGATCACACAAATTAATGGAGGAGAAGGCTACTAGCCATGAGGCTGTCCATGGTTTAAGGCAGTAATGCTTCTGAATAGCAGTTGCTGGAAGCCACAGAAGGGGAAGGTGCCCTTGTGATCCAGTCCTCCTTGTGGGTCCCCCCCCCCCAGCATCTGGTTGGTGAGAGCAGGAAGCTGGACTAGGCTGGCCAGTGGCTTGAAGCTGAAGCTGGGTCTGGATCAGTGCCTTGTTAACTGTAGTAATTTAATTCAATGAAATTGTAAATGCTTGTATGAATTACCATGTGCTTGAATTTGATTGGTTGGTAACTAAATACAATTTTTCTAGTAGTTCTCATGTGATTGGCTAACGTTAGTCACATGGGAGGTATCTAGTGAAGGAGAGGCTTCACCTTCTATGTGAAGCAAGATGGCTGTGTTTTAGAATCCACTGTGAACACTGCTAAGTTGAATAGACTGCCGGAGCACTTCTTCTCTGCTTGGAAGGAAGAGAGCAAAGCCCCAGGAGAAGGTAAAAGTGGAAATCTCTCATAGGAGATTCAAGGCAAGGGCTAATTGAGATACAGAAGGCTGAAAGTGCTGAGCTCTGGAAAGAGAAGAAAATACAGTTGTTTAGAAGTTAGAAGAAGAGACTGCAAGCCCATGCTTGGATAAGCATGTGACTGTAAATATTATGCTTTAATTCATCTATAACTATAAGTTTCTGCAAGTAAAGTTTTTGAATGTTAAAATTTGGATATTGGCTTAATTTCCAAAGGGTGTGCCAGTCATATATATGATTTGAGCTTCTTAGCTGTGATTTTGCTACCCTCACTTCAACATGCCCACCTGGAAAACACATGAACATTGTCCTGAGTTCCATCATGAACGGACAGCAAGACATAAATGTAACGAACTGATTAAATCAAGCACGTTGAAAACAGAAGTACTCTGCCTAAGCTTGAGAAGGAAGAAGGATGGTCTGACACTTTCTACATCACATTTCCCAAGGGTGAAACCTAGCTTCGAAAACCGGTGCTGGCAAAAATTCCAGGGCGCCTGGACTGCATACTAGGCCAGGTTCAAGGTTCTTATATTAGTGTACAAATCCCTAAATAACTTAATTACTGGATACCTTAAGACCACTCTAAGCTTTCTAGGAAGGCTGAGCCACTGATCTAGAGATCGGCCCCATAGCAATCTCTTAAGCATGATATGGCAGCCGATTTGTTGGACTTTGCTCAACTTTCCTCCAACCCACGCTGCTCCTCTCAAAAGAGCGCTAGAGAGATGAACCCATAAAGAGTCCAGGGCCTTCTTGGGTAATTGTCCATCTCTGAAGTTGATGGTTTGGTAATTACGCTTAACAGAAGCTGAACAGCCACCATCTGGGAATAAAGACTCAGAGACTCGACCCCAGGAATAACTCTGCCATTTACCATGCAGTAATATCCACACCGCACAATTAGGACTTTTACAAGGATTAATGTTTATAGGGACAAGTGATCACTGATACTGGAGCTATCTAGAATGACTGAAGTTCAGTTTCACAAAAAAATAGAATAAAGTTGGAGTTCTTGTATTTCTTTCAAAATGTATGGGGGGTAGGGTTAGTCCATTTGGGAGGAAATCTGCATGTAAAACATGCCAATAATAATAATAATAATAATAATAATAATAATAATAATAATAATTTATTTGTACCCCACCCATCTGGCTGGGTTTCTCCAGCCACTCTGGGTGGCTCCCAACAGAATATTAAAAATGTGATAAAACATCAAATATTAAAAACTTCCCTAAACAGGTCTTCTAAAAGTCAAGTTGTTTATCTCCTTGACATCTGGTGGGTGGGCGTTCTAAAGGGCAGGCACCACTACCGTGAAGGCCCTCTGCCTGGTTCCCTGTAACCTCACTTCTCGCAGCAAGGGAACTGGACCTCAGTTGACTCTGATTTTGGTCACCTACTTCTAGACTAGGGTTGGGGAAACCTGTGGCCCTCCAAATGTTGGACTTCAGCCCTCATCATCCCTGATCACTAGCCATACTGGCTGCTCCAGAGTTGGAGTCCAAAAGCATTTGGAGGACCCATGTTTTTCCCCTCCCTCTCCTACATTTCCCAGGCAGCTGGAAGTGAAACGGGACCTCTCCCTTGCCAAGGTCCACAAATGGAGCTCACATGAGTAAATTGTATTTCACATAATGACCAGAGGTGGTATCCCGCTACATTTTACTCAAAGCAAACCCACTTAAATTAATGAACATGACCAAGTTATGTCCATTAATTTCAATAGGTCTGCTCTGGTTAAAACTTAGTTGAACACTACCAGTATTTCATAATGTATTACAATATATCTTTCTCATGATAATAGCTTGATGCTTTTCAAAGCTATTTCATTTTGAAAGGAAACATGTGCTGGGCCAAGGAGTCACCATCAGCACACCTCAGGTGTCTTCAATACCCTCCTCCTTTTGGAGTACCTTCGCCTTCCTTTTGAAAGGTGAAAAAATTGCAGTTGGAGAAAAGAAACCCTAAGCTTAATTGCAACTCACTTTGAGAACAATAGCTTAAAAGCAGGCTATAGAATTGTCAAATGCATAAAATAACAAAAAAGGGGGGGGGGAAGACTTGAAAAGATGTTGCTCTTCAGAGAAAATCAAGTGGGCGTCTGACATCTGTTTCAAGTTCGTTTGATTCAAAATAGGAACAAGACTATTTTGACCCAGAATACCTTTTCAAGCAGTGCAATCCCACATATAAAGTGTGTTCAGTGGGGCTTATGCACAGGTAAGTGTACATACCTTAACCCCCTTTTGCAGAGTCAAACCCTTGCCAGTTCCAAGGTTTGTCAGATATTAAAACATTAAATAAATCCTTCAAAGATTGGAATAGTTTCTCTGCTACTTCTTCCAGATTCAGACGCCAGAAAGAGAAAGTTTCATTAGAAGCAGATTAGAAGAGGATAACATGTGCAAGAGAAGTAATTCTTTTGCCAGCTGTTAGTAAATTGGAAATGGCACACTTACAATCATGTTCGATGCACTGCATTGAATTGCTTAGCTCAGTCCTGAAGTTAAAAGCGCAACTCACTCGGAGCTGCCGTTCCATAAATATTGCATGCTGGATCCATTCACCACCATCTGCTCCAACGGTGATGGGACACCTCTACTTTCCTGCTGCAGAGATGCATCTTTCCTGTGCAACAGTGGGGGGATCCGGAGCTGGAAAGGTCAGGGGGAGGGAGAAAAGGAAAGCAAACACAACCATCTTCCAGTTTTTAGGACAACTGGAGGTACGGCAGACAAACTGGAAGAGCAAGGCTCTTTCACAAGCAGCAGTGCAAACGAAAGAGGCTGGCAATGTACTTATTGAAGAGGAAGGAGCAGAGCAGATCAGGGAGACATCAGGGACACCAGCAGGATTCATGCCTGATTTGGGGCATAAGTAGGGAGAGAGAGGAATTCATTTCGCTTCACATTTTAATGTGGATCTACCTAACTTGTGCTTTCCAAAACAATGCACAAACCAAAATGCAGCCATCGTTTGAAACTTGCACTTCTCTGAATGTTGTGACACAGTTCTCCATGCATTAAAATTCACACAGCAATGAAACCATACCAAAAAATGCATTATACGGGGTGTGGGGGAGATTAAGGAAATAGTTTGCAAATATGTGCTCATTAAGAGAAATGTGCACTGAAGCGATGGCGTATTTGGGTGGGGATTTTATTTGAAAAACTCATTCAAACAGATGCAGAAATGTGGTGAGCTGAATGTCAAGACGGGGAAAAATTCCCCCATCCCTGCCCCTACGTGCCAGCCTTGAGAATGGTTGTGGGGCAGGGAAGATAGCATTATGGAGCAGTCTTGGGACAAAGTGTATCTTACATGCCAAAAAAGATTGCAGATCCGCCCTGCCACTGCCAATCCCAGTCCCTTTGGGATCCAACTTCCTCAAAGCCCTGCCATAACGTTTCATTAGCAAAAGCCAGAATTTCACATCCCAAACAAAGTAATGCTAAGTGCTAGGGGCATGCCAGGGAGAGAATGAATGATGCATTTCTGAGAACCAACTGCACAGAGAGCACCCAGCACCCAAATATTTTCCTGGGTGCTTGGTGCTCTCTGTGCAGCTGGTTCTCAGAAATGCATCCATTCTCTCCCTGGCATGTCATATGGTAGCTAAACAAATCTTACTGAAATTTGCAGCATCAAGGGGGAAGGGGAGAAACAAATGTCTCCGGGGACAACCCGTTTTAGTTAGTTTACATGTATTTTAACAGATTGCTTCTGTACACAGGGAAAGCAAGCAAGCGTTTCCATACTTTGCAGCTGATCAACTGCCTGAAAACATTTCCTAATGTAAGTGGAGCAATGGGTGCCGATGGTTGGTGGAGCCTTTGTATGAATAGATTTTATTATATGTGCAGAGATTTTAGTTTGATTTCTTTCTGAACTGTTTTTAATCATTGTTATTGAGAGATTATTAAAATGCTCAGAGTATTGAAAAGCTGACATTAGGTTAGAAATTTATTGTTATGTAAATGCTTGTTGGTGATTATTCTTATATATAGGCCGGCCCTACCATTAGGTAGAGTGGAAAACCCACCCTAAGCAGCAGATGCACTGATAAAGTGCTGGAGGACAGAGCTGCTCTGGGGGACGCTGCCCTATCACCAGTTTTGGAACAGGAGGTAACTGCTACCTGGCTCGACTTCTCTTTGTGGAACGGTGAGGGTGATGGGGTCCTCAGAGTCAGGCAGAGAAATGCTCTAGACTAGTCTAGTGTTGCTGTAATCATTTACCTTGTATATTGTGAGCTATCATGAAAGCAATTTGTTTTGTGGAAAGGCAGCCTATAATTTCAAGTATAATTGAATCCAGTTAGCGGTTGGGTTTTGAAGACACAAACTCTAAAGGGAGGCTTTCTTTATGCTTATTGAGGGACCTAAAGGAAAGAGGCAGGCAGTCACTGTAAGGGACATTAATGCTAGGCTAGACTGAGAAGGAATACCGGCTGCCAACACAGCAAAACAGCTCTCAGGGTCTGTTCTGACCCACAGGTCCGAATACAGTCTGGGGCAAAGGAATGACTGATGTCCCAGATGAGATGAGTGCTGCACCCCATAGTCCCTTTGACTGGACTAAACTGTCCAGGGGTCCTTTACCTTTTACTACTACTGATAATAATAATAATGATAATAATTAAGTCCCACCCATCTGACTGGGTTGCCCCAGCCACTCTAAGCAGCTTCCAACATATATAAAAAACATAATAAAACATTAAACATTAAAAAAATAAATTCCCTATACAGGACTGCCTTTAGATGTCTTCTAAAGGTTGTATAGTTACTTATCTCCTTGGCTCAGGGATTGCATAACTCCACCCCCTCCAACATTTCTATGATGAAAATAGGGACATCCTAAGGAAAAGTGGGACATTCCGGGATCAAATCAGAAACAGCTTCTATAAATCTGGGACAGTCCCTGGAAAATAGGGACACTTGGAGGGTTTGTGACAGGCAGGCAGCATGTGACGTCGCCCCTCTCCTAACTAGCTGAACCCTTCAAAGCAAGCAGATAAGCATAAACGACCCCATTTTACAGCTCACACCAATTAGTCCTTGGGTTATACTGACTACCAAGATGGCGATTACAGGCCTTTGGGGACATTTGCTCATTTGGGTTCTACACAGGGTCCAGCCTATTTTCCTGTTGGATCTAATCCTACCAGAAAGCCAGAAGGTGTAGCAGGGAAGTGGGGGGAATCCCAGATCAGAGTCGGATCAATATGATACGAGGATTATGATGTCTCCCGAGGAGCAGCTCAAACCAATAGTTGGGAATTGTGATTGGAGCATCTGAGAAAGCTATTAATCCACCGTCAGGCTCTCCTCTTGATAACTGATGAGTTGTCTCAGATCAGTGGATCAGAGATGGCGTTTGTTCCTGATTCCTTTCACTGACACATTTGACTTGCGCATTAAAAATTACGGCCCCTTCTTTTTTCTTTTTAACATGCCACAAGTCAAAGCAACATTTATCACTAATTGCACAATTACTTCACATGGCACCAGAGATGGAAGCCTTGACTTTTAGCAATATCAAGTTTGCAGAAAAGTCAAGGCAGTAATTATGCGAGGCAAAATCATTTAGTAAATTAAAGTAATTCCTCACCAGACGCGGTTAAGATTCCATGGATTCCATTACTAGCATAATAAAATAATTGCACAATTAGGAGCAAATTACTTATTCTTTTAGAAGTGCTCAACTTACTGCAAACAATGTATTTTAAATCAAAGATCATATGCTTCCAGTTAATGAGACCTAGCGGTGTCTTTCCATATGGTAGACCGGGAGATAATCAGAAAAGTGCTCGGAGGTCAACTAGTGAAGGCTGTTGCTGGGCATTTCTCTTTCAGGGTCATGTCTGCATTTTCGTTATCAGATGCTTTCATGCCCCTTCCTCACTCCCAAAGCCAGTACAGCAATGCTCTGTAGCGTGCTCTTTTTGGGCAGCCAAATTTGCATAATAAAACACACCATTTTGCACAATCTTTATGATAAAGATGCAAGCTTTCCAAAGGTGGATGTGTTCCTTTAGGTCAATACTGGCTAATCCGTGGTTCTCCAGATGTTGTTGGACTCCAGCTCTCATCAGCCCCAGCCAGAATGGCCAATGGTCAGGACAAAGGAAGCTGGGAGCCCATCAGCATATGGAACTTAACAGCCCTGTCTGGCAATCTTTAACCTCTCCCTAAAGCTACTAGTTTCTACAGCCATACTACCCTGAACACGCCCAATCTCGTCTGATCTCGGAAGCTAAGCAGGGTCAGGCCTGGTTAGTACTTGGATGGGAGACCGCCTGGGAATACGGGGTGCCGTAGGCTTTTGCCTCCTAAGAGACACAGGTGGTGCTGTGGTTTAAACCACAGAGCCTAGGACTTGCTGGTCAGAAGGTCGGTGATTCGAATCCCCGCGACGGGGTGAGCTCCCATTGCTCGGTCCCTGCTCCTGCCAACCTAGCAGTTCGAAAGCACGTCAAAGTGCAAGTAGATAAATACCTTCCAGCGGGAAGGTAAACAGCATTTCCGTGCGCTGCTCTGGTTTGCCAGAAGCAGCTTAGTCATGCTGGCCACATGACCCAGAAGCTGTATGCCGGCTCCCTCGGCCAATAAAGCGAGATGAGCGCCGCAACCCCAGAGTCGTCCGCGACTGGACCTAATGGTCAGGGGGCCCTTTACCTTTACCTTAAAGCTACTAATTAATTGAAGCCCCATTGCTCAGTAATAATGACATCAGAAAATCACTTCAATACTCTGCTCTTATAAGGAACTGCTGAGGGAGTTGGGTATACAGTGGTACCTCGGGTTAAGAACTTAACTCGTTCTGGAGGTCCGTTCTTAACCTGAAACTGTTCTTAACCTGAGGTACCACTTTAGCTAATGGGGCCTCCCGCTGCCACTGCACGATTTCTGTTCTCATCCTGAAGCTCTTAACCCGAGGTACTATTTCTGGGTTAGCAGAGTCTGTAACCTGAAGAGTCTGTAACCCAAGGTACCACTGTATTTAGCCTGGAGAAAAGAAGACCAAGAGGTGATGCGGTAGCCATCTTCAACTATCCGAAGGGATGCCACATGGAAGATGGAGCAAGCTTGTCTTCTGCTGCTCCAGAGGGTAGGACCTGGACCAATGTACTCATATGAGAAGAAACAAGATTCTGAGTAAACATTAGGAAGAACTTTCTGATGGTAAGAGTTGTTGGACAGTGGGATGGGCCACCTCAGAAAGCGGTAACATCTCCTTCATCGGAGGTTTTTAAAGATAGGTTGGCTGGCCACCTGTCCAGAATTCTTTAGCTGTGATTCTTACCTTGAACTAGGTGACTCTTGGGACCACTTCCAACTCTACAATTCTATGGTGCTATGAATGTATTCCCCCAAAAGGTTATCATGCACAAAGATGTTGTGAACATGTGTGCAGATCGTCTCATATTGCAAAGCACAGCACAGCATGTGCGCACACCCCAGCTAGCGCACATCTTCTTAATGACATGGCTTCAACGCCGCTTTGCAATAGTTGGGCTTCATATTGTTGGATGTGCAACCCCACGAACAAGTAATTCTGAACAGTGCTGGTTATTTCAGCAATGATTCTGGTGGATGTTTCATCAAAGGCTTTTGTGCAGCGTCCTTTGAGCCAAAAAGGGCCCATACAATCATCATCATTGTTGCAAGGACATTTGTTTTCCCCTCCAAACAGCACAAAACAGATGGCACATGCAGGATGCAACCGCCAGGAGTAAAGGGAGTATCTGTGCACTTGGGAAGCAAGCCCTGATATGCTGGCAAGGACCGGGGCTCCACTGTTCCAGAAAGGTGAGCCAGCCCAAGAACACACATACTGTGCAAGCCGTCCTTAGCCAGAATTGTTGGCAAAAGAGCCCTACGGTGGGTGGGACGAACAACACAAGTCCATAAATAGATCCTAAATCCTCTTATCATGCTTCCTATTTCCCCCCACAAAAGCCAGGCTTGGCAGAGTGCTTCGCGCTAAGTACCGGATTCTTAATGGGGCAGTTAACACTCCAAATCCAACTTTGAGCAGTGAAGCTATGGAAGCAAACAGTGGCTTTTAAGAGCAGAAGGTTGTTATGTGTTTGCATCCCCTATTAGACGGCCCTCCCGCTCATTTTTTATTTTTATTTTGGTAAGGCATTGAATTCGCTGGCCTCTTTGAGCTCCAAATTATGAAAATATCTGCGGCTTAAAAGCAGCAGGACAATTGTGTGGAAGAAAGGCTGCCGTGCTAATCATAGCTCCCAGTTCCGGCAGATTGATCCAGAGCCTTGTAGGGCGAGCAAGCACACCTTGAGGGGTTGTGCGTGTGTGTGTGTGTCAGGAGTGGAAAACACAAGAGCAGCAGCCTCCGCAGTAAAGTACACAAACCCTGGAAGCATTGTGCAAGACACAAAGGAGGATACAAAAGAGCGAGCTGCAAACTCAAAAAGTGTTCATTGCTAGACTGCGGTGGATGGAGCCAGGCCAGTTTCAAACTGTTGCTTGCTTGATCAGAATAAAGGACGTGCACAGCACTGGCCAAGATAGATGGGCAGAAGTCCCTCAGGGTGGATTTGTGTCTTCACAGGCTACAGCAGCCTTCGTCAACCCGCTTCCCACCACATGTTCTGGGTCACAATTCCCACCAGTCCCGGCCAACATGGCTGGTTGATGCAGGGGCTGATGGGAGCTGAAGTCCAAAGCATTTAGAGGAAGTTGTGGAAGTTCGAACTGCAGTTTGTTCATCAGCCATAATGAGAAGAAATATGTATTTTTAAAGCAATACTTTACGTGGCAGGAATGGCGCTGCATGCAACTGCTCCCAGCCAACTTTGCTCTTGGGATATATACTCCTCATTGTGCCAACACTGCAGTTCCACCCATGGCTCAGCTGGTAGAGCATGAGACTCTTAATCTCAGGGTCGTGGGTTTGAGCCCCAGACTGGGCAAAAAAATCCTGCATTGCAGGGGGTTGGACTAAAATGACCCTTGTGGCCACTTCCAACTCTACAATACTATTTTCTATCATCTATAATCCATTTTCCCTTCTGATTTGACCTGCACTGCATCCGATGCAGGCCTGGCACATTTTGCCTTAAAACAGATGTGAGTTGTGAACAGATGTGCACTCTTTTGTGTGCACACACGGACACACATGCATGCACACACAGAGACAGGCCCTGTACAAAATATCACGGGATGCCTCAGAAACCAGAGTTGCTCCAGAGGGCAACAACATGTCCTGTTGAAAAGCTTACTAGGAAGCCAAGTCTGACATCAGCAGGTGGCATCCTCAGGGAGTTGTCAGGGCCTTATGACTGTGGCAGAGTCCACCACTCCCATGACCTTTTGGAGCATGGTAGGGAAGCCAAACAGCAGCTTGCTGCCCAGCACTGATTGGAGTGCTGCTCCCAGGCGAGCTCACCAGGGACCCCACTGACATTGGAGGCCACCCACCACTTTGCCCAAAGCCCCTCAAACCTGGATCCCACCCTACGGAAGACTTCTTAGATGCTGTACTTATGCTGTGGAGTCCCTTGGGTGGCTCAGCTAAGCAAAGACATCACCTTTTAAGGCTGCACTTTGTCCTTAGGTAAGGTCCTTAGGGGACGCAGGTGGTGCTGTAGTCTAAACCACGGAGCCTCTTAGGCTTGCTGATCAGAAGGTCGGTGGTTCGAATCCCCGCAATGGGGTGAGCTCCGTTGCTCTGTCCCAGCTCCTGCCAACCTAGCAGTTTGAAAGCACACCAGTGCAAGTAGATAAATAGGTACTGCTGTGGTGGGAAGGTACATGGCATTTCCGTGCGCTCTGGCTTCCGTCACAGTGTCCCGTTGCACCAGAAGCGGTTTAGTCATGCTGGCCACATGACCCAGAAAGCTGTCTGTGGATAAACACCGGCTCCCTCAGCCTTAAAAGTGAGATGAGCACCGCACCCCATAATTGCCTTTGACTGGACTTAACCGTCCAGGGGTCCTTTACCTTTACCTTACTTTGTCCTTGAATGGGGCAAACACTGAGCACCTTGAAAGAGTTTTAAAACCACACCTCTTTGGCCAAAGCTGTTTTTCACAGGGACTCTTCAGAAAGATACACACCCATGCTATCGTTGCCATTTGGTCCAGTGGCTTTCTAACGCTCTGTATTTGAAGAATCTTTCCATATCACACTTGGTCTACTGGTCTCTTTTGTAGAAGATCCAGGAGAATAACCATGGGTGCAGCTTACATGGAGTACAGGACAGAGCCACACAAGCTGACTGCACATTATGGGAGACATCCAAGTAGTCCCACCTGCGGCCATACATTGCAGGTGAAGGTCACCAGCGGGACAGCCCTTTAGTTAACCATCAACATGTTACCAAGGATTGCCAGGGTTCCCAACAAGCAAAGAACCACTGATTTAATCTTCTTGGGCAGTAACTTTCTAAATCCAAGAGTCTGAGGCATTATAGGGAGTAATTTTCATTTTGTTGTTCCTGATTTTGCAATCTGTAGGGATGCTTTAATGGAATTATACAGCCCTGGTGGAGGTCATCCAAAGAAGATATATTGCAGACAGATTAGATTACAGAGAGGGTTTTTTTCAGTTCAGGTCTGGCAGCCACATAAGCTCCAGGTATTTCTAAGAATCTGGGCTCAGAGCAGAAGCACCGTGTAGCTTTGCCAAAGAACACAGGCCCCCTTTGAATAGCATCATCATAATACACTTGGCTCTTGTGGTTTTAGGGAGTTGACACTTCTCCATGCGGCTGCTGTGCCAAGCTCTGAAAAACTTCCAGACGAGAGGCAATTCTGATCCAGCTAATTTTCTCAACCTGCTTTACTGTTGCATATTTGGTGCATTATATGAGGATTTGAGAGTTCTTGTCTGTTTTATCCCAGAAACAGCTCTGCGTCGTTGCTGCTGTCTGTCCCCTGATATTTGAATCCACCTTTTATATTGCAGGATTACACGATGCAACACCTCGTGTCTAAATTGTGGAATGCCAAGCTATCATCCTAGAATGCCAATTAAGACATGAGATCATACAAAAGAGGGAAGCGCAGAGGCGCACGATCGCTCCGTGGGCACTTCTGCATCCACTGGGCTGAGGTGTCGAGAGACGCGAAAGGCTTGCATTTGGAATCTCATGGGCCAAGAATGGAACTCAGCCTAGCAAGCTGCTTGGAGTTGAATGTGGTGAGAAGCACAAGAGAAAAGGGACAGGCAACTTCAGCCAATGTGATTAGCAGCCCGGATGAAGCCTCATTATTGTATAGGTGTGGTGCAAGTATGAATGAGCCAGGCCTCCTTTTGCCCTGCCCTGATTTAAGAGCAGGACTTGCCACCTGCGCTCACGGGCTCCAGCTGTGTGCTCCTTGCTGCCAATGCTAAGATTACAAGTGCATCCCTCCACTGCCATTTCCTTGACCCAGCCTTGAAGTGAAGAAGAGTTTGGATTTGATATCCCACTTTATCACTACCCGAAGGAGTCTCAAAGAGGCTAACAGTCTCCTTTCCCTTCCTCCCCCACAGCAAACACTCTGTGAGGTGAGTGGGGCTGAGAGACTTCAAAGAAGTGTGACTAGCAGCCCAAGGTCACCCAGCAGCTGCAGGTGGAGGAGTGGAGACGCGAACCCAGTTCCCCAGATTACAAGTCTATCGCTCTTAACCACTACACCACACTGGCTCTCATGAACTTTCGTGCTCATGGGCCCCAGCAGTCCAGTGTGTTCTGGTGCCCTGTGAAGTCTGGCAATCCACACTCTCTTCCCCCATCTGTTTTTGCCAACATTTGTTGTTGTTGTTGTTGATTCCATTTCTAAATGGCTATCTCAGAAGTGCGGCAGCCCTTTCCCAACATTTATCTCTGTAGGCACAAAATGGCTACAATCTGACTAAATGGAAGAGTTTGTGAGTGTGGAAAAGCTTCCTGGGCAGGGAAGCACTTGCTGAACCAAGCAAGCAATTCTGAATTAGGATTCCGCTTTGCTCCGTTGCAGGCTCAAAATGAGAAAAGAGGCATCGGCAGTGGCAAGCAAGGAAAGAACACAATGCAGGATCACACCAAAGGGGATCCACCTAGTTTCCCAGAGGAGTCAGAGTAGGGGCCTCCAAACAGAGCGTGAGCACAGCAGCCTTCTCCTAAGCAACCGGCATGCTAGTGGAATCCCAGTCCCTGAACATGGAGAATTGACATCATCGTCATGACCAGCAACCACTGACAAACCTCTCTCCCTCTCTGTGATTGTTGCATCCCTTTTTGAAGCCGTGTAAAAGTGTGCGTGCACCCCCAGGCCCCCAGACCATTAGTGATTCCTTGATGGGTAAGCGAGGTGGAGGAAGGAGACACATGCAACGATTCCCTGCCCAATTCCTAGATTTGAATATTTTGTCTGCTGCTAAAAGGCTGCTTTTAAGTCTCTCCCAACATCAGCTCTGGAAGATTGAAATATCAATTACAGATCAATTTTCTCCTTAAGTAAACACTAATGCAGGATAAACAGTATTAGGAGATGCAATCGTAACATTGCTGACTTCAGGACAGACTGCCTGCTGCTCACAGCAAGTTTAAGCCTGGAGATTAATTAACCTGAGAAGATATCACTTAAGGAAGATTTAAGGCTATCAGGTTGGGAATATGAGGCAACGAGGCACCGTGCATGTTAAGGAGGAGGCAGGCGAGTTCTAGAAAGGAGCAGCGAGCTTTGATTCCCTCCCCACCCCCCCACGGTTAAGGTTCTTGTTTTCCCCAGCACCGATTCGACACGGCTTTAAGGATTAGGTTCAAAAACTGGGCGAATTCTCTTTTTATAGCTAAGCCACTGTAAAACCACAGGCCACCAAAGTAATTCTAGTCCATGATTAGAATCGTTGTGGGAACCTCAAAAGCTTCCACACCATGACACCATTTGATGCAGACCACTTCTTGACTGAAATGAGTTGTGGGGTCTTCCATTTGCTGGGACTTCAGTCATTTCATCTCCCCACACCTGTTTCCAGCCTTCAGCTTGGCCAAGGAACCTTTAGGTGACATGGATTTAGGCTACTAAAACAGATACATATATTCTAAATAGGGGTTGACCAATTTTAATAATACTACACACACACACACACACACACACACACACATATAATAATAATAATAATAATAATAATAATAATAATAATAATAATAATAATAATTTTTATTATTTATATCACGCCCATCTGGCTAGGTTTCCTGATACAGGGCTGCCTTCAGATGTCTTCTAAAAGCTGTGTAGTTCTTCATCTCCTGGACATGGGATGGGAGGGCGTTCCACAGGGAGGGCCCAAAAACAAATGTTTTTCCTGCAGGGGCTCAACTCTGGCCAGGAATTAATCCCAACTGTGATGCTAATTGGGCACCATGTTTTGCACTGTATTCAACATATTAATTCTTGTTGCAAACTGGTTTGAGTTGGCAAATTATCTGGAAAGTGGTATATAAATGCAGTAAATAAAAAAATTTGAGAAAAGAAACATGAATTTGGACTCCATGTGGGAATAATGACGGCTAGATATCCTCTCGGGAGCTGCCCAAGAGCAGGCAAGGCTGCACTATGCAACAGACTCCCATGTTCCATTGTTTTTCTCCTTCTTGGTCAATACCAAAATATGCTGTTCCGCTCACTGACAAACAGATTGTGGAGCCAACAGGTAGCGAAAAGGATGAGCAACCCACCACCCACCTCTGGTTGCTTTCAGAGAGAGATGGAAACATAACACAGCTCTTCTCAGAGAATTCATCACGGCTCCTCAGTCTGACTGACATTCTTGACCTCTGGCTTACTTTCATTGTTCAGCTGCTATTGTATGGAAACTGGGGGCGTTCTTTTGAAACATCCTAAATTCTGCTTCGCCAAAACGCACGGAAATGAGAGGCTCACCTTTGGTTTTTTGGAGTAGTAACCAGGGAGCCTATACACACTTTGCACATAGCCTGGACAAGACTGAGAGGAGATATGATAAAAAGGTAAAGGTAAAGTACCCCTGACAGTTGCAGGCGACTCTGGGGTTGCGGCACTCATCTCGCTTTACAGGCTGAGGGAGCCAGCGTTTGTCCGCACTGTTTTTCTGGGTCATGTGGCCAGCATGACTAAGATGCTTCTGGCGAAACCAAACACCGAAACCAGAGCAGCGCATGGAAACACTGTTTACCTTCCTGCTGGAGCAGTACCTATTTATCTTCTTCTTTGGCGATCCCTCGTAGCCGAGTAAGACTGTCTTCCATAAACACAGTTTTAACAATGAGTCTGTAAGTGACTATGGAGGTCAATTCTGGATCCACACGTCCTTCCACAGTGGGGACATTTCTGGGCAGGAGTTGATCACGGTGTGGTTTTGCCAAGCTTGCCTTCCTCTTAGCATGTTTCTCCCTTTGCGTCCTGAGTTCAAGTGTCTTCAAAGCCCATGACACCTTTGGTAACTGCTGTTCTTCAACTGGAGCACTCACAGGCCATTGTTTCCAAGTTGTCAGTGTTTATACATTCTTTTAGATTTGCCTTGAGACAGTTTTTAAACCTCTTATGTTGACCCCCAGCATTATGCTTTCCATTTTTAAGTTCACAATAGAGTAGTTGCTTTGGAAGACGATCATCAGGCATCCACACAACATGACCAGTCCAGCAAAGTTGATGTTGAAGAATCATTGCTTCAGCACTGCTGATCTTTGCTTCTTCCAGTACACTTCCCAAGTGATGTGTAAAATTTTTATCTACTTGCACTCTGATGTGCTTTCGAACTGCTAGGTGGGCAGGAGCTTGAACAGAGCAACAGGAGCTCACCCTGTCGCGGGGATTCGAAATGCCAACCTTCTGATCGGAAGCCTGAAAAGCAGGGTGGGCGGGCTCTGCAGATGGTTCTGTGCATAACAGACGTGCTGGAACTCTGAAGGCACTGGGGACTCTAAGGAAGTGAAGCAGGAAGCTTCACAGTGGCCTCTTACTTTTCAAGGAAGCATTCTGTCACTGGTGCCTGTTCCCTCCTTTGCATTTTGTATTTGCCAAGGTATTCCACAACTCGCTTGCAGATCCAGTTTTCCCACCCTAGGCTAGGTTGACTGGCTGCTGCAAAAATATAGGAATACAGTATAACAATGTCTGCTTTCTCTTGCCCCTCCCCGCCTCTTTCCCCATATGTCACCACATGGGTTTCTCATGTGATGATATGATAGCCATGTTCAAATGTGATATGATAGCCATGCTCATGTGATATGATAGCCATGTTCAAATATATAAAAGGATGTCATATAGAGGAGGGACAAAGGCTGTTTTCTGCTGCTCCAGAGAAGCAGACACGGAGCAATGGATCCAAACTACAAGAAAGAAGATTCCACCTAAACATTAGGAAGAACTTCCTGACAGTAAGAGCTGTTCGACAGTGGAATTTGCTGCCAGGGAGTGTGGTGGAGTCTCCTGCTTTGGAGGTCTTTAAGCAGAGGCTTGACAACCCTATGTCAGGAGTGCTCTGATGGTGTTTCCTGCTTGGCAGGGGGTTGGACTCGATGGCCCTTGTGGTCTCTTCCAACTCTATGATTCTATGATTCTTCTATGATTCTTCTAAGTCCTAGAGGCTCAGTGGTTTAGACCACAGCGCCACCCGTGTCCCTATAGTGATACGATAGCCACCTTCATATATCTAAAGGGATGTCACATGGAAGATGGAGCAAGCCTGCTGCTCCAGAGGGTAGGACCCAAACCAATGGATACAAATTACAAGGAAGGAGATTCCAACTTAACACTAGGAAGAACTCTCTGACAACAATGGAATGGGCTATACCACAGAAGATGGTGGCCTCCCCTTCATTGGAAGTTTTTAAACAGAGGTTTGGATGGCCATCTGCCAGGGATTTTTCAGCTGTGATTCCTGGATTGCAGAGGATTCTGCGTTGCTTTAGGGGTCTTTCCAACTCTATAATTCTATGATTCTAGGGTTATCGGTTTGGACACAAACACAGAGACAAAGGGCTACCTCAATCTGTGCAAACATTCCCTGTCTTTTTTCTTTCACTGGCAATTTCTAGATCAAAAGCAGTGTGCAGCAAAATCCAGACAACACCACAGAATTATACCACAACTTTCATCCAAACAAATAAAAATCTAAAGACTAAAATCACACGATAAATGGAGCAAACAAGCTACCAAGAGCAATTCACGAATGCCTGGGTGAACAAAAGTGTTTTTAATTGCCAGTGGAAATACATTGCTGTCTGGTCGCCAAGAAAATTATTTAGCATTCTACCTCTGGGGTTCCACTCCAAATATAGGAAGCTGTTTTATACAGAGTCAGACCATTGGTTCATCTTTCTTGGTACTGCCTGTTCTGACTGGCACTGGCTCTCCAGGGTTTCATGTAGGAGTTTTTCCCAGTCCTACTTGAAGATCCCAGTCATTGAACCTCAGACCCTCTGCATGCAAACCAGATACTCTACTGCTGAGCTATAGAAGTTTATCATCCTTAAAAGTGCCTCCCTCAAACCTTGGAGGCAATGGGTAGGGGCTGAAGTATTACAATAGACTATACCAGTGGTTCCCAGTTAGCTAAACACTGTAAACCTCATTTTCCAAAGGCCAAGATCTAGACCTCTTACTTTTGAATATGTTGATATCTCTGGGTTGGTTTTTGTTATGTGAATGGTGCCACGGACCCCCTAGGGTCTGCAAACCACCAATTGGGAACCATGTGACTATTTCATTGAACTGGCCATTAGCAGGGTTGGAGGGACCCTGGAAGGCTGTTTCTGTGGCTCTCCCCATTGTCAAATGCAGCTATTACTGCTGCAGCAGTAGGGTTAGCCAGAACATAAGCAACATTTTTAAACGTGGGTTGGAAAGGTAATATGGAGTAAAATCTGTTCTAGGGTGTAATCAGATGCGGGTCAAAATCAAGACAGGATGTAACCCAACACACACAAACACACACACACACACACACACAGAGAGCCACAACAGTAAGGCTCAGGATAATGGCTTGCTGAGGGAAAGGAGTAGTAGAATTGTGGGTTGAAAAGCAGGCTTGTCAGGCCACCCTGGGTAAAATAAGCACTGCTCAGCAGGCTGCTAGCAACCTCTTCCTGCCGTCTTTCCCAGAAGTGGCTGGGAGGCTGGAATCAAGAAGGAAAGAGAGACCCAAAAAGCATCAGCTGTGCCTCAGTCAAGGTTGGCAGAGCAGAGGACCAATTCCTGAAAGCTAGGCAAGTCCATGGCCAGCTTCCCTCTTCTGCCTGAAGAGCAAGAAAAAAAATGAAGTGTTGAGAAGAGCAACGGTGCTATGTTTTTAGTGTTCCAGAAGAAAGCATAAGCACAATATTTCTCCAAGGAAAACAGCCTCTTCTGTTGAGCAAGGTTTCCCTTTTCTTGCTTGTGCAGGATGGTGAACGATGGCACCAATTAGAGCCCACACACCACCTTAGGGCCACCCGCCAATGTACCGGGAGATGCCATCAGCCAACAACAATAGTGGAAAAACTAATAACTCCATCGCCTGCCCTTCAGGAAACAGATTTCCTTTATTTTCTTTCCAAATAAGGGAAGGAAACCACTGGGGCTTCAGGGGAAAGCCTCCCCTAACAGCTACATCGGAGGGCATTTCTGCACAAATAATTTCGTGGGAGAGGAAACTCTAAAAATACGAGGGCGAGCAAGAAAAAGCAAACACCATTCTGCCAGCCTAGAATACAGAGACATTTCCCTACCTGCCAGGGTGTGCTCAAGAACGTGACAGCCACCAAGCAGATGGAGGGATAAGTGCTTCCTTTCTGGCAAGAAGCTGCATAGTTAGCCCTTAAGCAATTGTTACAATCAGGAAAGGTGAAAAAGAAGGTAAGCAGTGCTTGGATTTTGGGGAGGCCAGAAATTAAGAACACAACCCACAGTCTCACCAAGAGACGGGCACAGACCAGGTATCTTTAATTTGTGAAAGGCCAGCTGCCTGTGGTGTTTGGGATGGGCTTGTGAGCCCACACCAAGGTTAGCCAACCTGGGGTCCTGCAGCTGTTGGTGGACTACAACTCCCATCTTCCATTGGTTATGCTGGCTGTGGCTGATGGGAGTTGTAGTTTACATTTGGAGGGTGCCACATTGCACCACACAGTAAGCAGCTTACGAATGGGAGCCATGGCAGACCTCAGAGAAGCACTTGCGACTGGCACAGATAGTTTAAGAAAAGCTGAGAAGCCAAGTTGTGTGTTTTGGGATGGAGGACTGGTTGAGCACACAAACATGGTGTCTGGTGGGGCTCCCAAAACAGGGCTGAAGACATGGCAGCCTGCCTCCTACTTAGGAGCATCTCTTGTAGATGTTGCCGCAAAAGAGTGCAGAACGAGACAGAAAAGTAGTTTTGTAACATTAATTTGTTTTTATTAAGAAGACAGATACTTTATAGTACTTCTTTTTCTTTGTAAAAATGGTATACATGAACCAATACAAAATGTGAATGGGAAGATATGAATATGCGTTTTCTTACACTGCAACATTGTCCATGGACACCTTAAAACAGAATCGGCCTAAGGGGGCAGAAGTAACGAAATGTCACTGGCGGTGAGTAAAGAACAAGCTTATTTGGCATCAGTTATGCATCCCATATTTTTCTTGGCAACATTCCTATTTTGCTGTTGCTGATGTTATAAAAAATAAACTCCCCAACCACAAAGCCCAAGAAAAATCTCCAAGCTGCAAACCCCCGGGAAACAAGTTTGTTCTTTCTCCACTCTTAACAAAATCCTTGTAATCTAACCCTGTACAAATCAATACTTAACAATACATTTCAAACAGTGCACTGTATACTTGCAGGGGGGCAGGGGGAAAGAAAAGTAAAAACCCTTTAAAACTTGATATACAACTAAAACCCATCAGTTCCTGTTGTGGTTGCTCGTTGTGTTCTCTTCCAACGTGTGGGGCCAAAAACTTTTCGCGATCTACCTGAGACGGAAAACACCAATCAAAACACATGAACCTGAGACATGTCAACATTATTAAGTCAAAGTTACATTGGGAACACTTGCACGACTGTACACTTTTCAAAACAAGGATGAGCTGCTCAGGGAACGGTATGCCAGTTCTGTGATGAATGGGTAGAAAAAAGCCCCCTCCCCAAAACCCACCCCCACAATTTTTCAATCACTGTCTTTGCCCTTCCATGGGGTTGACCTGTTGTCTCAAGCAGTACAGAAGGCAGAGAAACAAGAGGGGCACGTTACAAAACTTTGCAAGAGGTCAATTGCGTTTTCATGGTTCTAAAGGAGAGGGAGGGCGGGGAAGGAAAATATTGTACGAAAAAGAAGGGGGGAAAGGGGTTTTATTTTGTGTGTAAAGGTAGCATCTGAATGGCTCCGCCAACAATTAAACAAACCTAAAACTCACAAATATAACTATTTTTTAAAAGCCTTTTAAAATACATCTAGAGATGATATTCTCCCCTAATAAAACTTGGCATGTACGTAACATGACTGCCGCTAAAATTAATCCTTCAAATTCCTTAATTCCGTAATGAACTGAGGGGTTCCCTCATGAGCTAGCCTCTTCTTAATGCCAACCCTTTATCTGGTGCCTCGTTAAAAAAAAAAAAAAATCCTGATTCACATCACACGTCGCTTTCTCCTTTTGTTAAAAGGGTTTCGAAGCAGCGTATTATCCCCAAGGGGGGGTGGGGTACCATGCTTCCCCCTCCCCAGGAAAGGAAAGGAAGTGGCAGACACACAGACTTGGCTCTCTTCCTCCCGAGGCTTCAGATCTCCAACACTCACAAGGTAAACTTATTTTTAGTTATCTCTTCACCATGACTACCATCATGCAAGGATCAGTAATTTATTGGCAGATGGCTCTTAAGGCTGAGGAAGGAGGCCAGGGGCTGCGTTTGGAAGGTACAGAGTCAGGGAAAAGGAAATAAAGGATATATATATATATGTATTCTTGATTTCCTCATACAAACTCAGCGTTTAAGAGTTTGGATTGAGTAACTGGAAGGGGGGGGGGAAACCTTCCATGCTGATTTCTCCACCTCTGCTCTGACCTTTCTGGAACAGAGATGCAGGCCAGTCCAGCATGAAAACAAGGCGTCTTTTCTTCTCTTCCCTCCTGCCTTTTGTGAAGTCAAATCTGAAGGAATGAAAAGTTCCACACAGTCTGTGGACGGATACCTCAGCATGACCAATACCTGTAATGTACAGTACCTGCAGGCCGCAATCATAGCGCCTCACCCTCTGTGCCCTCTTTAGCAAGATACAAAAGAGAAGAAGAGAGGAAGAAGAAGGGGGCAAACCAAGACAGATAACATAATAATGAAGAAAAAGAAAAAGAAGTCGGCCGATTCGTATTCCTTTCACATCACAAAGTTTTTTTCTTTTTCCTGTTTCCTGTAAATTACAGCGATGCGAGGCCAATTGGGAGCCAGCGTGGGGATCATTTGCAACAGAAAATAATTAGAGCAGAACTTCGCATTTCTTCCCTCCCCGCTTTCCCTTCTGCGACAACTCAAATTTGCCTACTTGCACGAAAGGAGCAGCCCTCATCTGTCACGGCTGTTTAGGGCGAGAACCGGGGAAATGCACTCAATACCCTGTTCCTGTACAGACAATATGGGCATGTCCAGCAAAGAGTAGTCAGTCTGTAGACCTAGAATAAAGGACAGACTCTGCTCTCTCCCACTTTGCTTGCAGGTAACTCAGCATGGTTCTGGGTCTCAATGAAAAGCAGAGCATAATCCGGACATTTCAGCCTATTTCGGCTAGTCTTCGCTGCGTTGGAAACCTGGGCAGCTGCAAACCATTCTCCTAAAAAGTGTGTTCTTCCAAGCTCTCATGACAAGGGAGTAGGGTGGATGATGAATACACTGAATTTCAAACGATGGAATCTAAGGTGTGCCGGTTCTCCTTTGATGACACAGTTTCAAACAACAACAACAACAACCAAAAACAACCCAGGAGTTTAAAAAAATGAAGGTAAAACACTTAAAAGAAAAGAAAGAAACCAAGTCTACTTTCAAGGGATCCCAGCAGGCAATTCCAAGAGAAGCCAGGAAGAAAAAAAGAATATGAAACCATCTGCTCTCCACCCCTCCCCTCCCAACGAAACAAGAAATAAAACAAGGCACAGAATTTTCTGCAAATGATGGAACTAAACTAAATCCAAGTTGGACTTGGCCCGAGAATCAAAAACCCAAAGGAACTGAGGTGCCAAACAGCAGAATGTACTTTACAAAGAACTCTATTACACAGGGAATCCTCGATGCTCCCCACACACTTTGCCAACCATTCAATAAAAAAAAAAAAGAAATAAAAATAAACAGCACTGGAAGGGAAAAGAAAGAAAAAGACAGAAAAGAGACAAAGTTTTTAAAAAAACCCAAAACCATAAGCTGGTAGCAACTTCCAACATCACAGTCTGTATCTTCTACACAGGGCCAGTAACTGTCCGCAGTTGGACACCTCATGGAAATCAAGACGGATCTAGATGAAGTACTCTTTCTTCTCTTCAGAGTTGTTCTGTCCTCCCTCTGCATTGATTATAGCTGTGTCTGCGTCGGCCGCATCGTCAGCTCCTTTGGCTTCGTGAGTGAAGTATGTACCTGCAAAGAGAGGAGCAACCGCAGGGGCTGAGACAGGGGCTCCATGGTGGTGGCACCAACTATCTGCACTGCATATACTTGTAGGCAGCAGAGCACCTAACTGCTGCCTGTTCCATTTAAATGCTGAGCATTGAATGCACAGCATGTGCCCTGCCACTGTTTTAAGAGCCCTCCCTGTCCATGCACCCTGCTGCTGAAGGATGGCAAACTGGGATAACTGCAATAAGCATCAAAGCAAAACAGGTTATGGAATTGGATACTTGCAAATCCCATCAATTGCAAAGGGTTCTTTGTGCCTTTGAGAGGTGCATGGTTGCCATGGACGGAGGGTTGTCCTCTCCTCTCCATATCCAATAGCCCTCCAAATGCTCTCAAATTTTCATTTTGCTAGAGAAGTAATACTTGCATTTCCAGTTTGGTAACTCTATGTATTTCTTGTATTTAAAAAAGAATGGCATGGATCAGAATTGGAACCTGGGTCCCATTCCTGTTGCAGACAGCCCCTGTCGAGCTAAAACAAGGGTACATCTTGCAAAAAAAAAAAAAAATCAGTCCATATGAAACAAACACCCATGAACATTCATAGGAGCACCTAAGGAACAAATGCACAACATGTTCAAATCAGAGTGAGGGCACTGTCTCCTTCTTCTGAACTTTGTGAAGTCATCTGCATGGGCTTCCTGACAATCCCATACAGAGAATGAGAGCACTGGTTCCTGGTTCCTCACTCTGATTTGAACTTGTGCGATACCTGTATGGCTGGACTTTCTCAGGAAGAGCCACCTTTTAAAAAACGGCAGCCAAGTGACAGATTAGGGAAAGCAGGAGCTGCAAACAGGCACCAAGCTGCTCGTTCTCTCGCATGCAAAACTCTCAACAGGTGATGGCTGTGAGGTGCATATAGACTCCTCCTCTCCATTTTTGTAGGGTGGGTGGGGGAGTTCAGTTAAGCCCTACTCTTGCCTATTTACCTTTGTGTCTTGCAAAGTACCGTCCCAGAATGATAAGGAGACAGAGCATCGCAAAGACCACCACGGCCACGACTCCACCAATCACGGCATGGTCCACAGCGGTGATGGCACTTTCCTCACCTGCTCGGGAATCTGCCACAATTAGAAAACAGTAAGTATTAATATCCGTAATAATGGCCACTTGCAAATCAGGGCAACCCTCCTCCACTTCCATCTGGGTTTTTATGTGAGTGTGTGTGGCTTTTTGTTTTTGCTTCTTTTAACAAGGGGGAAAAATAGGAGTACCCAGGCAAGTCAGCTCAGGCAGAAGAACAAGCAACCCAGCCTAGTCGGATCACCCAGAGCAGCAATAAGAGACATTTCCAAATGCAGTGGGCAAGTCAAGATGGGCAAAGCTGGGGCAAGGGGAGAGGAAGGAAGCACATGGAGCCCTGAATCGTTTTTGTTGTTGTTGCAAAAACTTCCACGCCGATGTCCCCAGCACTTAACCCAGATGATGTCATCTCAAATAACCATTTACACAGCCAAACTGTGCATGCAAAAAAAAAAGGGGGACGGAAAGGAAAAAAGGGGACCCTGTTCTCAAATTGCTGTCTGACTCAAGGAGAAAACACTTCTGAAACCTAGCCTGATAATTTCAAATTCTGTGGATGTTGATCCCCTCCGCAAGATTTCTCTGAAATGAAGATAGCAAGCAATCATGACATGCTTCTTTATTTTATTTATTTAACAACTTGCCACACAATTAATTTGTTTTTATAAGCTGCTGCTCCCTCCCTCCCTCCACCTGGAGAGGAGGAAGGACTTGCGCGGCTGGGGAGAAATCCCACAACGAACCCGGAATGAGCGATGGCTGTGTAAAATTAATGTATAGCAATGTAAACAATTTTAATTTAAGAATGCAGCTACAACAGCCCTGGCTGCAATTCCAATGGCAACCGAGATTTATAATGTAGTAAAAAACAATTATTCTCTCGTTGATTAATACATTAACATTTTGGAATGGAAGCTAAAACCATTGTCGCCGCCCCCCCCTTTTTATTGAGTTCAACTGTGACACCTCCATTAAAATGATTTACTGGCCATCCCTTACAATTTAAGCACAGCAGCAGCAACAGAAACGGTAAAATTCTTTTAACTTTACATGATTTGTGAAGTCATATGTGAAGGATTTACCATTTAAATCTTTCACTACAAGAAGCATACAGCCAATAAATCTGCCCTTCCACCCCCTGCAGCTGCCCAGGCACCTAAGAGAAATGCGTTTCACCAGGAAGAGCGAGTGTGCAAATTCCAGTCAATTTTTAAAGAAAGATTTATCTCAGCCTCTCTCCAAAGAACAGAGTCAATCTCTGAAGCCTCCAACTCTAATAATATTTGAAGTTTATCGATCAAGTGTACAGATCCGTGACAGCTAAAGGTAATGGTGCTCTTTGGAGGCGAGACCTGATACAATGCTTGCAGCAGGGGCTGGGAATTTATGCTTCCCATTGATATTTCCAATTCTGCTCCAAGATTAAGCACCAAAGGATGTAAGTAAATAACTCGTGACTGAGAGCGCTGTAAAACGGTTTAATTAAAAACAGTTTCAATTAGGAGAAGGGTCCTTCAGAGCGTTCCTCACTGCTGCCGCCGCCGCCGCCACCTTTCAAACCACAAAGAGGAAAAACTGAGGTTCACGCCGGGGCATCAAGAAGTGGGCTAAGGTCAGCAGCAGTCCACCACACACGGTTACTGTGCAACTCAAAGGCCCTGCGCACTGTCAATGGAGGATGAGCATCTGGCAAGCTTGCGAGTCCGCACAAAACAGGACCACAACCACTGCTCTGCTGGGAGCTAGGTAAAAGTGCTCTTTGGCAATGCACCCTATGAGTTCAGCTCTGCATTACGAGTTTCTTTTGGGACAGCTCTTGTGTCACTTGCCTGCTGGATGTTTAACTAAGGTCCCAAGACTCCATTCCCCAGGGAAGCCCAAAAGGCGAATCATGGAGAGGATGCAAACTGGTTTGCATGACCATCTTCTGCAACTGGCAGGTAGACTGCATAAGGCATCTCTTAATATACGGTAAGAAGAGGATGCTCCAGATTATCTCTCGTTTCCGGGGAAGCGGTGTTTATGCAGGGTCGAAATGTGGCCCAGAGGAAGAGCGACAAAAATTTGCCTCAGTAGGACAGCTCTTAAGAACAAGTTTCTCAAGGAGGAGAATGAACAAATCCCAAATGGCCAAATAGCTTCAGATCACAAGGGAAATTGCAGTTCTTCCATAATACCAGGATCCGGAGTAAGGAAACATTTATTTTAAAATTTTGCGCATGAATATTTAAATGAGAAAGATATTTTAATGCTTCCCACAATTAACAGGCTTATCGTGTTGCTTGATCAACAATCATATTCCCAGTGTCTCTGTGATCACAGCTTGACTCAGTTGGCAGCATCTTGTCATAACTGTTATATGCTACTGAGCTACCAAGGGAAGGTCTAAATCCGTGTGAAATTAAAGATGCTATCACATTCTGGTAAGATCTGGTTCCGCCTGTCCTGTCCCCATGGATTTTCAGGTGGAGTCACCAAAATTTCCAGGGAAATGGTACAAGCAGAGCAGAGGGAGGAGCACACAGGCAAAAATTCAACCCCTGACCTGCCAGCTGGGAAGTTGCAGGTTTCTCAATGGGTCTATGTCCCCAACCTTAAAGGGCTTTTATTTCTGTGGTTGCTCCCACCAATTCCAAAGCCCTCTACAGAATACATAGAAGCATTGTTTAGAGACCCTTCTGACATTAGGATGTTCTTGAGTGATGTTAGGGGAAACAATACAAGGCTCTTTGCACAGTGCCTGGAGAGAATACATCCTTTTCTGCCAAGGTTGTCCACTGCAGATGGGACACACATGGGGGGGGGGGGACAACAAAACTACAGGCACCGCAGCTGATATACACCCAGCACAGCTGAAGTGACAGTTTCTGGCATTCGGTTGATTTACGCCAGTTGAGCATCTGTCCCGCAACAGACCAACTGAAATATTGTGTCAATGTCACTCACTTGCCAAGCTCTCGTGGCTGCTGTTCAATTTGCAATTAAGTCAACAGCAGTAGCTCCTCATCTAGCCTGTTCTTCCCCAAAGAAGCCTGTGTGCCGCTTACCACACGCTTTTGGCCAGCCGAGTTTATTAAATGCGATTCCTTCCGCTGGGATCTGCACTCACATTTTTCTTAATTATTTCTACGAAAACAGAAGCTTTGCAGAGTGCACGCTCCGAGTTTATTTTATTTTGTGCATGGCTAAGTATCCTGTCTTTGAGGGTACATGTTAATTAAAAATTAACTACAGTGTGTAGAGGATGCTCGGTGCTTGCAAGCCAATGAGCATTGCACCTGTGGAAGACAGTCAAGAGTGCCTTCCTCACCTTAAAGGATAACAAGCCCATGCTTCCTCTATTAGATCATCAAACGAGGGGAGCCGCTCCTTTCCAAGTCAGTTTGCAGATGTTATTCTACGGAAAGCTTGCTAACATTGATCAATATTTGAGTTTCATTTCAGTCTGAATGCCCCCACTTCTGCACTGCATCCTAGGGAAGGATTCCTGGACCTTGACCCCTTACTTGTGCCTTTACAACAGTCTCTGCCCTGAAGACAGAAGACTTCTTCACTCTTTGAAGGGCACAAGAGTCTGATACCAATTCCAACTCTGGTCTCATTCACAGGCCACAAGTCACAAGTCATTTGCTTGCTTTTTTAAGACTGTTCAAAGGCACTCTTAGATCTACTGTAATTAAAGGAGAGCAGGAAAACTCAATCTACGTATATAGCAGAGGTGGTGGTCTATGGCTTGTTGACCTTAATGGTGGGAGATTCATACTGCAGAAAAACTTTGTTGCAAACAGAAGTTGTCCAGTTGTCTGATTCTTTAGTGACACTCCCACATCCTCTTCCGCAAACCACCTCTCTTGGGCGCTGGAAGCTGGAGAAGAGATGCCACATCTGCAGAAAAGAACCCACCTCGCATCTCTTCTTAGACTTCTACTTCTCTGCAGTCTCTTAGCGCATTTTGGTTGGTTATCCATTTTTAGGAGAAAAGCAAAAGCCTCAGGGACATTTTATGCTTGCGATTTAGATTTTTTTAAAAAAAGAAAGAAAGAAGGAAAATGCAAAGATTAGATTTGACTTCGTATACTCGAGTGATTTCTGAAGTTAAAAAAAACACCCACAAAAAAAAACCACTGTGCTACCAGCTGGTGGTCTCTGCTGGCTGGGGTGCAATACTGGAATGAGCCTTGCTATTTTTAGATGCTTCTGGAAGCAAATCAATTTTTTTTTTATTTCAAAGTGTCACAAGATATTAGATCAGGCGTTTTCACTTCTTTATGTAACACTTTTCCTTTGAAGTCTTCCAAGTGCAAAAAAAAAAAAAAAAAAAGATCCCCAGCTGAAATAGAGATTTATCTGCTTATCGAGCTGGCAATTTAAAAAGTTACAATCTACAAACCCAGACATACAGCAGCCCTGCAGAAATGACACGTGTGAAGCAGGACATGGAATTAAGAGACACGCAAAGGATGGCATAGTGCAGAGTTTTCTGCTGGCTGAGATAATCTTTTTGCTTTGCAGAAATTCTGTATGTAAAGTTAACGGCTAATTGTAAAAGCAAACTCACAGTGACCATTAGATGTTATAGCATGCCCCAACTCAGCCCATCATGTGCTTGTGTGTGCGTATGCAATATGTGTGTGTGTGTGTCATTGACTATCGACCTGTGCCAGAACCAGTGGTAGGAGTGGGGGTGTGACGGATTTGCTTTGCAAACAAATATTGACCTTAAAAGTAAGTGTCAGCTGAAATGGTTGCCCCAGTTAACATTGTCTCTTTAGTTAAAGAGTGAAGCGGGGGCGGGGGGAGGGGGGGAGTCACCGGTACAGTACTGAAGAGGGACAAGCTAGATGGCAGGCTCTGACAAAACGCCACATTATTTGCTAATCCTAATGTGTTATTCTTCCTTAAGATTTGCTTTTCTCAGCAGCAATTCAATTACAGATGCTACAAATCCTTCTGACATGTAATTCCCTCTTGTCAGAGAGAGCAGTAAACGTATATACATGTACAGCTTTTCCATTAAGATGTTAATATACATTGGGGCACGCCGGCCTTTCCTCCAAGGAGCCTCCGGAAAGGTGGGCGAAGGAGAAATGGAACTGCGGAAGCAGGCTGGCTCCCAAATGCGTAGGGTCAAGTAGTACAGGTGCTCAAATTACAGGGGGCAGAGCGGGCTCACTCTCCCCATAACTGTTCTGAAGATCCTGTAAGTACACTGTTTTGTTTTTTAAAAAGACCTACTAGGCTGGGAATGATTTGGCTAGAGTGAATGGGCAAGTTGGGTTGGGGGGCGGGATGTTGATTTCACTGAGACCCCCTACCTTTGCTGCTGCAGCCTGAACATTGAACACTGGCCAGTACTGCAAGAGGTCATGATACCAGCAGAAGTGCCTGTACAGTGTTGGCAACAAGACTCAGAGCTGCTGCTCTTCAAAAGAGAATTTTTTCCCCATTGCAATAGTACAACTGCAGAAATGCTACCTGCACTGTTGGAGCAATGCACCTCTGAAAACCAGTTCCTGGAAATCACAAGTGGGGAGAGTGTTGCTTGTGGGCCTGACTGGCTGTTATGAGAGGAGTGCTTTGAGTTTGACTCATTTGCAAGTTTGCAAATTCCTGCCTTAAACACTTGCACCCTATCTGCTGCTTTTATATTTGCCCTAGAAATGCTTCAAATAAGTGAATTCATCTCCTGCCAACACAAGCCTGGCATTCTCAAAAAATGTGGATTGGCAGGATGTTAGGCTTTCAGAGAGAGAGAGAGAGGGAAAAAACATTAAAACTAAATGGCACTTCAATTAAAAAAGAGAATTCATACATCCACTTCCCCAAATATCTACAGAAGGAAGCAACATTCACCATAAATTCATAGCGTATTGATTTGACTTGGGACATTGACAGTTTATTCATGTGTGATGTGTAAAATCAGATCTCCAGGTCTAATGTAAGTGTTGATATTTGAAAAGCAGTTAAATGAAAATTAGCTGTTCCTAATCTTATTTAGCCATGCAATTTTACTTGGTTTCCCAATATTTTAGCAAATAAAATTCTGGCAATTACCCTGTGTAAAAGAGACACTTGATGCTTAGAACAAACTGTTTTGAAGTTAACTATGCACGCTCCAAATGATGCAGACATCCTAACAGATTATATGTCAACTTTGTTAAGATACGCATCAAATCTGCCTGACTGGGACTTGACATAAATAAAAATATTACATAACATACAAAAAAAAATAGAGAGCAAATGAAGCTTTGGGGCGGGCTTAATGGCCTATTATGGAGAACAACCTCACACTTGCATCTTCCTCGGGAACAGGGCTAGAGTAGCCATTATGCAAAGTGCTTCCCATGGAAGCTTCAGGCTTGGCAGGGGTCATGCAACATGAAGTTTCCATGCTCTTGTTCCCTCTGGAGTCGAAGGCATGCAGATCGAACATGGGCCTCAGAGAGCCAGCGCTTTCTGAAATGGGTATTTATTGGGGTGGAGTAAGCCTACAAGAGACAAGAGCCCTGTTGGACTACATCTATCTAGTGCAGCATCCTATTCTCTCAACAGCCAACCACATGTTTGTGGGAAGCCCACAGAGCAGGACCTGAGTGCAGCATCACTCGTCTCATCTGTGATTCCCACCAAGTGGTATTCACAGGCCCATTGCAGCCAACAGTGGACAGAGAACTTGGCCACTGTGGCTAATAGCCTCTATCCTCAATGTCTTCTTTTAAAGCTGCCATTATATCTGGTTGAAGCTAATTCCACATTTTAACAATGTGCTGTCTAAAGAAGTACTTTCTAATGTCTGTCCAGAATCTTCCACCATCCAGTTTCATTGGATTAAGTATTCATGAAATCCAATTTTGCCATGCCCTGCATCATCATACACACCTCTAGCACATACCCTCTTGCTTGCCTTTTCTCTACACTAAAAAGCCCCAGATGTTGTAAGCTTTCCTCATAGGGGAGTTGCTTCATTCCAGTTATCATTTTTGCTGAGCCTCTTCCAGCTCTTCAATATCCTTTCTCAGGAGTGGCAACCAGAACTGTACGTAGTATTCCAAGCGTGGGTGCACCACAGATTTGTAGAATAGCATTATGATACCAGCAGTTTTATTTTCAATTCCTTTCCTAATGATCCCTAACATGGAAGTCACCCTTTTCACAGCAGCCAACAGCTATCAACTATGAACCAATGTCTCATTCCTAGTCAGTCAGGGCCAATTCAGACCCTGTGAGCATATGTGTGAAATTAGGGTATTTTTTGCCTCAATGTGCATCACTTTAGACTTACTTGCACTGAAGAGCAATTGCTATTTTACTGCCCATTGACCCGCTTCAGAGAGATCCTTTTGGATCTCCTCAAAATCCCTTTTTGTTTTTGCCCCCAGTAAAACTGGGCTACCTCCCTGCTCACCCCAAGTCTAGATCATTCATGCACAAGTTAGAAAGCACAGGCTAGATGGGCAGGCAGCTGTTGAGCTCAGCAGCTGGGTCAAAGCCTTCCTCTGAACTCTTAACTTTCCAATCATTTTCAACTTCCTTCTTTGTGGGCTGCTCTAGCTCTGGCAGCAGGGTACTCAATACATTGAAGCTTCTATTTTTTTAATACCTGGGGCACAACAGAAGAAAAGTACTTAAGGAACTCCAGACACAGGATGCTTTATTGCTATGATTTAACACATTTGCTCCATGGGGTCTTGTTTTCTTGCTCCTGGTTTAACTTTTGTGTGTGTGTGACTAAGTTATGTAGACAAAGGTAATAAAACACTCTATTTGCAAAGGGGGGCAATGCTATACTAGCAAGCCTGAATTTTCTGCCGTGCACATTTTTGCTATAAAACCAAAGGGCTGATAGATCTCTTCTGTGTGGGCTCAGCATGACTGTTAATTTCGGCACATTTCGATTTAAGGCTCCCTCCTACATAAGTTTTAAAGCTCCACCATTTCTAAAGGGGAATGAATTTTTAATACTATGATGATTCCACCACATACGTACACATACCCGTGTGCATCTATAAATGCTTCGCTTAATGCTGCCAGGTGATTTATCTTTAGACATCACCGTGGAGAAGGTGTTTTATTTCAAAATTTGTAAGGGAAGCCATGGAAATCAAGCTTTGGTTCAAGGACCTTGGCATCAGCTTTTGCCTATATTGGAACTGAATTTACCTGTGAAACCACAGACCATAAGGGCTGATATGCTGGACCAGATGTCCTATGAGGACTTGTCTCCTCTGGGAACTCCTCTTGGAAAGCCCACTTTGGACATCATCAATTAAGAACTCCAAGGTTGGACGTTTGATCCCCATATGGGAATGCTGCATGTTCTTGGATTGTAGGGAGTTGGACTAAATGATTCTTGGGGCTCCTTCCAACTCTGTAATTCTATGATAATCCTGAGCCCACCCTGCCAAAATCCCTAGATAATTACCTTCCCCCCCCCCCCAATATCTAAAGGGCCCAGCATTTAGCTATTCAACCTCATTGTTCAGCATAAATAGCCATACAGCAAAGCTATCTCTGGCTAATTTGCAAGCAGAGCAACACAACTTGCTTTTTGCAAGAACACAAATCGCATTTGAAAGGAATGGGAGGTGCACCACAAGGAGCTGGGTTTTGGGTGGAGATCAGCACAAGCCACAAAGAGAAAGGGCGTGTGGAGTAAGCTTTTGTTTCTCCAGCACTAGCAGTTATGGAAATATGCATGTTAGATCACAGCCCAATCCATGAAATTTGGAGAAGGCCTCCAGCGGTTCTCAACCTGTGGGTCCCCAGATGTTGTTGGACTACAACTCCCATCATCCCTGAGCTCTGGCCTTGCTAGCTAGGGGTGATGGGAGTTGTAGTTCAACATCATCTGGGGACCCACAGGTTGAGAAAGGCTTTCTTACACTGACATAGGAGGCTGTGATATTGAGCAGGCATGTGAGAGCTTCAAACGGCACCCAGGTCCGGTCAAGTGAATCGGATTCACTGTGTAAGGACATGCCACGCAAAGTGGCAGAAGGGTTGGTGTCTCTGCGAATTGCAGGCCATGTTTATGTCCATAATAACCCAGAAAGGTTAAAACCAAGTCCTAGAAGAGCCAGGGACAGACAATATTATTCATTGCCCTAGTTTAGCGTTAAGTGTACTGCACCTATTCTAATTTATTGATGGGCTATTTAAAGCTGGTGTTAACCTGTTTGTCTTGCATTATAATTGAATTTGGTCTCTAATTTAAGTGAGCGAAATTCAAGAAGTTCATCCTTCCTCAATCAATATGTTCCCCTTCAGTGACCCATTTCAAGATAGCTTCATAAAAAATAATGTATTTTGTTTTAATAAATTTAATCGCTATGACAGGTGCTCAATTTTTATTGGCTGCTTCTCTAGGCATCCCTTTGCCAGAGAACAAAGCCATGCTTACAATCAATAGTAATTGATTAATCAGCATCCCCCATGAACAAAGGTGCTAATCAGTTTTTGATTAGTTAATCAAACTACATGGAAGGGCTACACAGGTCCTTTTTGACTGTGCCGTGTTCTACAACACATGTTAGCAGGAGCACAATCTTAAAAATGGGATGTGATCGGCTGGAACATGGGGAATAAATGCAAAGCGATTGCTTCACTTGTGCACAAATGTATGGGTTTGTCACATTACCAAATAAACCGAGGCAAGGAGCAAGAGATGGGATGTAGTTTTAATTCTCTTTCTACTCATTCAACCTGACGCTATAAAGAGGAGTTCAAAACAGACTTAGAAGTAGAAATATTGGTCTGAATCCAAGAGGAACCTTGGAATGGGGATTATGCTAGAATGCCATCATGCTTTTACACAATCACAATTTGTTTCACGGACGCAGAATGAACCTTTGGATTGCACCCCTCCCATCCCACTTGGTTAGAGCAGTTCAGTGTTGTAGAAAGAGAGGTTAAAACAAGCGACAGGAGGCCTAAATTTGGAAGAACTGTGGGCCTCTGACTGCTTGGGGGAGAGGAGAAATCAGTTCATGAGTCTTATAAAGTGCTTTGATGGGCCATGAAAGAATTTCATGAGCAAACCATCAAGCCAAGCCAATCTGGATTTGTAGCCTGGTGTCAAACAATGAAGAGGAAGGTCCCTCATGTTTGCCATTGTGCGTGACCCAATCTGCAATTTTATGCAGCCAAAACAGACCCCACTCTCAACATATATTTCAACTAGGGTTGCCGTATTTCAAAAAGCAAAATCCCCGACTCCAAAATTCAGCTCTTTTTTGGGGGGAACAAACCCAGATTGCTGAGCTTCTTGGGGAAACCTAACCCAAAAATACTGATTTTAGATTTTTTGAGCTGTTTCCATTGCTTTTTCTATCACATTGACATACAGTACAGCCAGTTCAGCAAAATTCCCCCAATGCCATTTTTACACTCAAAAACCAGGACATGTCAGTAATTTTCCGGACGTATGGCAAGCCTATTTCAGCTTTGAGTGAGTTTCATCCTATCTGCTGTTATTGCTGTATTTGAGGGTTGTAATATGTGAACAGCTGTGGTATCCCCCCCCACAAAAGTAGTATACAAAAGACAGCAACAATAAAAACAATAAATAATGGGGGAAAGATTGAATCTTTTGGGACAGTGTCATTATCAGATTGGTAAGAGGCGACATGAAAGAAAATTATTTCAATTTCAATTATTTCAATTATTTCAATTATTATTATTTATCAGAGAAACCACAGAGGTTATTTAAAACCTGTCCAGTGTTAACAATTGTTGAGAGCTCTGTTAAGGCAGATTTTATGCATATGTTTTGTTTCTGCCTGTACCAACTAAAATTTCAGAACACAGTTCTGGACAGAATTAAATAAAATACAGTTTATAGTACCTTGCTAAATCCAAAGATAATTCTTTAGGGATATTTAAGAGGATGGCTTGAAACTGCTGCTTTAGAACTGTTATTTAATTTATTTGCTGCTGCAAGATTTGATAAAAAATGGTCTCTGTTGATATAATTTGAACAAAAAATGTCAAGGTAAAATACAGTTTTGTATTTTCGTTCAAATGCAATTATTGGTTCTGTTCTCATTTTATACAGCCAACTAGATGCTTCTATCAATTACTACTATTACTACTACTACTAATATTGCTATTTATATCCTGCCCATCCTTTCAAAGGAGAACAGGATGGCAAACACACGTGATAAAACAATCAAAACATCTAACAATTGGTTCCTACACAGGTAAAATCCAACATTTCTTATGTTATTCACCTTTATAATTTATGTTGTAACTGTTGATCTTTTTTATTTCTGCCACTTATGAGTTTTTATTAGTAATATCAGTTCTGTCAATCCCTTTCCCCCTTTTGGTTCTATAGGTATTTTTTAAGATTACCTTAAAAAACAAAAAGCAGATCTGCCAACACAGGATTCATTTCATGCTGTGAGTATCAGTGGAATACACAGCTATGGATTTTTTTTAATAGCACAAACTCCTCTCCATGTCTCCAGTCAACAGTGTAATTTCCGTCTTAGTACAGTATACATCTCTTATGTCAAAATGGAAACACATTTTATCCATTATAAAATATAGGCCATATAAACCCCAGCCCTGTATACTCCCTGAAGAAAATGGCATATCCAAACAAACACTACGGTTGCCTGAACCCTAACTTCTCAATCGGAAAAAAGGGCCGAGCCTTAACTTGGATTAGTTAAATCTCCATTGGATCTCCACTATGGGAATGTGGAGAGCAAATCTCCACTCACTTGTGGGCTCTTGGACAAAACACCAGTCAAATTCAAAGGGCTGTTGAAAAGGTAAGAATGGGATAACCCCCATGTATACTGCCTTGAGTCGAATGGGGCAGGGGAAGGGACAGGATACAACATAGGATAGTAAAATAAGAAGGACTACATCTTTTCCTGGCAAAGATATTCAATCTGCTGTGAAACAAATAAGTAAGGTTGGCATATAATTCATTTAGAGTCTGGTATGCAATGAAATAATTTCCCTCTTCTCTCTGCACTTAAGAGAATCCTGCCACATCCATTTAACAGCAGCACATGACAGAACAGGCAACCCAGAGTCCAAGCAAGGTTGTATTGGAGACACACACCCCTCACCCCTTTCCCCCACACAAACCTGGCATTCTTAAGTGTTTTACAAATGCAACAAAATTTCAACCGAACCGTTCTCTAATTAGGATTCAAAAAAATTATTTCCAGCAACTGAGCTCACAGCAGCTACTAGACAACCTGTAATATAACTCGCGGCGCTCTACGCTCCCATCACCTCCCCCCCTCTCGAGTGCGGCTATACACGTTGGTAAATTCTTGTCCTTATCAAGCGATTGGGAGGAGGAAAAGCCCAACGGCAAGAGGGGAGAGGAGAGGAGCAGCCATTCTGAATAATGGGCCTCTGCATCTGATTAGCTGCGATTCTGCCGCACAGCAATTGCACAATGGATTTTTGTTTCGTTTTGTTTTAAAGCAGCCAGGATGCAAACAAGGTGGAAAGCAAACAAACCCACAGACTGAACAACCACATTGGCTTAACCTAAGAACTAGCCCTTACCTGAGAGATCCCCATAGTCCAGCTCTTCGGCGGAATTTGGCAACTGAGTAAAGCCTTACAAGTAAAAACAAACTCATTTTTCTTTGTGTTCCTCAAGGGATGAGAAAACAAAACACTTAAGAACAGAGGATGAATTTCTCAGGGAAAAGAATAACGAAAGAAGTCAATCCCTCGGCATCTGACAAAAGCTTTTTGCTCAGATTAGCTTGCAAACGAGGCTCTCCAATCAGTTAATATATTTTGGGGTGGTTTTTTGTTTTGTTTTTGCCTCTTTTAAACCAAACAACCAATAGACTGTCAGAAAGATGTCTAGGTCTGCACCATTGAAAACACATGAAACATGAACAAAACATTCAGAAATCACTCATTCATAACTGCATGCAAAAACACGTCCCTCCCCCACCAAACATTAATTGTTAAATTTTCTGTATCACTTTCGTTTACAATTCTTGCTTTGATTATACACACACTTAAAATGCAAATGTTTTTCCAGCTTTTGGTGCATATTCTGGCAATGCTGGCTAAGACAGTCTATTGTCAATGTACAGCAGCCTGCCCCAAACTGGTGCCCTCCAAATATTTTAGATGACAGCTCTCATCAGGCTCAACCAGGATGGCTGTGCTCCCATCAATCCCATTATCACCTAAATGCTCATACTGGCTGTAGCCATTGGGAGTTGCAGTCCAAAATTAAAATTCAAAATCTGAAGGGCACCAGGTTGGGGAGTCAGATTTAGGACTATCTTGAAGTGCTCTTTTCAAAACTACAGCAGCAGCACATGGAGATTGAGAGTTGTTGCATTTAAAAATATTCTGGCGTGATCTGTTTTATGGAAAGCCATCTCAAAGTTGACAATGCAGCGAGGCAGAAACCCCTGCCTGGAACTTTCTTCTCAGCAAAATCTGTTGGCAAAACATGACGTTTGGTTTTTACAGCTGCCACTTTTCAATTTGTTTTTTTTAAAAAATGATTCATTTGCGGGAAAGTTTGGGTGCTTCTCAGCCAAAGGCTGCAAGGAGATGGCAGTTGATGGAGAAAGCTGGGTGTCACATGAAGTCCCATTGCCTTTTGCTACCGATGGTGTGTTTTTTATACCAAAAAACTGCACTGGAGAGAGAAGAGAAGAGCAGCAGCAGCAACAACAACAACAATGTGGAAAGAGACTCCTTGACCCTATTCCTACTTTCTGTCTCTTTCCAACAGCAGCCCCCCCCCCCCAATTACTTTCCTACCATGAGGAAGGAGTGTATGAAACATAGATTTAGAGAGGCTGTTTTTGAACTGGGAAATGGCCAGAGGGTAGTAGATGCATGCTCCCCTTATATTGCTCAGGCTGATAGGCTGCAAAGGATAATTGTGTTTTTTTAAAAAACGTGAAGGAAAACACTTTTTCCTCTTTGTAATGTCTAGCTTGGCTCTAAAACAGCTTTTGCCAACCTAGTGCCCTCCTGGTGTTTCGGACTACAACTTCCACCAGCCCCAGTCAGCACGAGTGTCATAGTCCAAAACGATTGGAAGGCACCAGTTTGGCAAAGGCTGTTCTAAAGAATACTTGCTACCCAATGACTGATTGCCAATGTAAAACCGGCTTCCAAAACCACCCGTTATACAACACAGCACAGTCAAAAAATTAATTTTAAGATGCAGAGTGCCAAGCTACTACTTGCCCAGATTTGAGCTGGTACCTTTCCTCCCAAAATATCTGGGCTGCAGTTGCTGAACTGCTCTGCTAAGATTGAACAGGAGTCTGAATGCTAATCTGAAATAGGTAAGGCTCCGTGGGTAGTTGGGAACGCAGCTTCTGTGATGCTGGAGAAAACACTGACATTTTACTGTGAAGGAGCCACTATCAATTGTGTCAGCTGCTTTAGCTTGTAAACAATAGCTTGCAGGTGCTTCTGTTAATAGCTAAACTGTGCACATTGTCATAGCAAAGGAAGAGCTGCTGGCTTTGCAAACTTTGGTGGAGAATGTGAAAAGTGTTCAGGCACACATTTACCTGTATGCCTGAGCTGCAAGTGGCCCTGACTAAGCTATGCCTTCTACCGGCCACATTAATGAAACTGTCGCACACTGCAGCTCTGGGGCTTGTGGGGATACCTTTGCAACTTCATCTCTTGGCAGTTTTTAGGTGGGAATGAATAACTGCTATCTCTTAGGGAGACATCGCAGCCCGAGGCTGTGAACTTCCCTAAGGAGGCTTAGCTCACTGCACAAAGATAAAGGGGACCCAGAATTGGTATATTAGTGTATTTAGTTAGTATATTTGCATAAACGTTTGCTTTAGCTTGACTGGAATAGAATTATGTTGAGATGTATTCACAAAGGCAGCCATAACCCTGGAAAGTCCCACATTAGAGATGCATAGGGAGTCAATTATAAATATCCAAATATAAAGGTCAATGAACATGGTCCACTGGAAACGTCTCGGGTGCAAGCTCAGTGAAAGAAATGGGATTTTGCTAACAGCACAAGTGTGCCATTGAATGCACATTTGCAACACCTCTTTCCAATCAAGTTGTCGCAAGTGTAGCTCCCAGTGAATTGCGCCCATTGTGGAGTCGAGGTGTGTCAGTGTTCACACGTTGCCACTGTTTTTGTCCAGGTTGGGGGGAGTTTGGCTCGAGAAAATATTTGCACTAATGCAGTGTGTCAGCAGCAATCTGATGTGAATTAGGAACTTCTAACCCGCCCCGCACCCAACCAAATAATTGGGTCTGGATCGTAACTAGATTGTGCATTTGTGTGTAGAGACTGCAGCTGGCTGATAATCACCAAGTCAAGTGGACACTACTGATAAAATTATATGCTGAAGGAAGAAATATTACTGATTAGTGACAACAAACATGCCTTTGAAGCTACTACTGGAATTCAGAAGACTGCATCTCTGGGCCCTAAGGTCACACTTGTAGTACAAGAATGCAAGCTGACTCCTCAAAAGCATCATTTAGAAAGCTATTTTTATCTCCTCCAATCTGTTTCTTTTCAGAGGATTTTCTTCTTTCACTTAAAGAAAACCTTGTTTTCTGAAAAGTAAAAAGGGCAATGCTGAATTTTTTATGAAGCAAATGGTTTTTTATTTCCTCCGCCCACTCCACAAAGGAAACTGATCAGTTCAACCAGTCCATTTATATCAGAATCCCGGTAGACTTAAAAATGTCACCGAATGGCATTCTTAGTAGTCAAGAAACATGAGAACAATTATGTCTTGGTTTCTTCTCATTATACTTCCCATTTGGCTTTTAAAATATTTTATTCTTCATTTTTTATTAGGAAGCATTCCCATTTTCCTGCAAATTCTCTCTCTCTCTCTCTCTCTCTCTCTCTCTCTCTCTCTCTCTGTGTGTGTGTGTGTGTGTGTGTGTGAGAGAGAGAGAGAGAGAGAGAGAGAGAGAGAGAGAGAGAGAGAGATGAGAGTTAACTTTCCGACTGCATGCAACTGTTCAGTCACTTGGAATTAAAGAAGCTGGAATCAGTTGCATAAGAACAGCAAGTGTCTAAATACGTACTTGTGTCTAACGGGCACTCTGCTTTCCTTTCCAAGACTTGTATTTGCACAACACAACTGAACACTGCTTCCTAAATTGATTTCCAGAGCAGCAAACACATTTTTAAAAATAAAGAAATAAAATAAGCTTAGAAATACTACTCAAAAGGTCGTCTCATGGATAGGTCTGGAGAACAGTTATGCACTACAAACTTAGTCCAGAGGGGAGTTTAAGGTGCTGAATCATGTCTGGATAACAGTGTGCGATTTGGAAGAATACTGTCAAAAGGCAGGATATACCGTAAATCTGAATAAAATGAAATGGACAGAGGGGCATTTTGGAAATCTTTGTTATTATCTAAGTGTTGACTAAATGGGATTGTAAACAATAATCAGACACTGATCCACAGTTGTTTATGTCCATTAAAGTTTGCTATAAATGCTGTGAGTAGCAACAGCCCTACTTTATTTACATTATGAATATTAAAGAGAGGAGGGCATTCACCTAAGACAAATTCTGTTCCCTTGTACAGAGAAGCCTTGATTAGTCATGTCTTTCACAACACATTTCTTGAGTTACTCAAGATGGTTCCAGAAGGATAACAGGGTAGGTCAGTGGATACATTTTCTCTGAAGGTAGATGGATATTTTACTGCCACATTTGATAACCGAGGGGGCTCAAATAAGATGCATGGTTATATAGTCTAAGCTCACAAGTAAAATTGTTTTAATTTATATTCCAATATATGTATAATTACTGCTTGGACACTTTAATCATAGCAAGTTTCACTCACGATACCCTTCACCCTGTCAGATGCTGGTTAGAGGAGTCCTGCACAATATTTCCCCTTATTATATAGTGAGTTCAATCTACATTATGGCTGAAAAGATCCCCTAAAGGTAAAGGTAAAGGGACCCCTGACCATTAGGTCCAGTCGTGACTGACTCTGGGGTTGCGGCGCTCACCTCACTTTATTGACCAAGGGAGCCGGCGTACAAGCAGAGCACAGAAACGCCGTTTACCTTCCCGCCGGAGCGGTACCTGTTTATCTACTTGCACTTTGATGTGCTTTCCAACTGCTAGGCTGGCAGGCAGGGACCGAGCAACGGGAGTTCACCCCGTCGCAGGGATTCAAACAGCCGACCTTCTGATCGGCAAGTCCTAGGCTCTATGGTTTAACCCACAGCGCCACCCCTACTCAGTGCCTAGCCAAAAAAAGGAGCAATGTAAGTAAGTAAGATGCAAGTATAAAATTATTTTACAACTTTATTTTTAAAGAGCATTTGCCTTAAAACAATCCTATTCTCCAAGGATTTTGGAGTAAATTAGTAACCTCTCTTTGATTACATTGTCACCAGGCTGTTGCTCCCCTGCTTCTTTTATTAATTGGGTTGTTTTTAATAACTGTTTTATTTTATGTATTATATTTTGTGCTTTGTTGGAAACTACCTTGAGATCACATTGACATGATGAAGGGCTGTCTACAATCTGGAGAAATAACAATAAACAAATGCATTTCCCCTCTGTTTTGCAATGTATATTGAACCATACTATGTCATTCAGAAGCCGGTTTGTCTTGGTCTGTGGCAATGGAAGTTATTGCTTGGAGGCACTAGGTTGTTTAATTTCACACCTCTCTCTTTTATTATTGTGCTTGAAATATGGTTTTTTACTGCTAATTTTTGTATGCAATGGTATTTCTAGTAAAATTTGCAAGGTTTTTGTCCTGAATTTTCATGTCTCTCAGAGGATGAGTAATTGCTCTCCCAGATGAATCTACACAATCTTGCAAAATAAGACCCTGTGCCCTGCTCACATGCACACTTTAGAAGCCAATATATTTTTTTGGGGGGGGGGGAAGGTGCCAGTACTGTGTGAGTAAAAAGGTAAAGGTAAAGGGACCCCTGACCATTAGGTCCAGTCGTGACCGACTCTGGGGTTGCGGAGCTCATCTTGCTTTATTGGCTGAGGGAGCCAGCGTACAGCTTTTGGGTCACGTGGCCAGCATGACTAAGCCGCTTCTGGCGAACCAGAGCAGCGCACGGAAACGCCGTTTACCTTCCCACCGGAGTGGTACCTATTTATCTACTTGCACTTTTGACGTGCTTTTGAACTGCTAGGTTGGCAGGAGCAGGGACCGAGCAACAGGAGCTCACCCCGTTGCGGGGATTTGAACCACCGACCTTCTGATCGGCAAGTCCTAGGCTCTGTGGTTTAACCCACAGTGCCACCTGCGTCCCATACTGTGTGAGCACAGTCAGTCAGAAAAAAAGTACTGAGCGTACTCACGACAACTTGCCCTCCATCCCTGAACATCTGCATCCAGTGTCTTCATACAGAAGTTAAATACAGCACTGGGGACAAAATTGTACCCAGCTGTACATCACAACACAAAGACCATGGAGCCAAAACAGTCTCCCCGTTCTACTCTTTGCACATGACCCTGGAGGTAGGAACTGAACCACAGTGCCCATAACAGTGCCCATAAGACCCATCCACAGAGCCAGTCGGTCCCTGAGAATACCATAGTCAATGGTATCAAAAGTCGCTGAGATCAAGAAGCAGAAGCAGTCACACTCTGCCTGTCCCACTCTTGATATAGGTCATCCACCAGCATGCCAAAAGCTGGTTCAGTCCCAGAATTTGTTCACCTGATATTGCTGTTTAATGTTTTGCTGCTGCTGCCTCTCTTTAATCTGATGACTGTTTTAGTAGTGGTTTTTTTTGTTTTATCATTTGTCATTTTTATCATTTGTCATTTGTTGTTGTGAGTCATACTGCAGGCTGAAAAGTAACATACAGATGTTTAATTTTTTATATATATAAAAAAATGCTGCAGAAAAATTACACCCATCATCCTGCCATCTTAAATTGCCAGTTATTTATTTCTTATTCTATTGCTGTCACACTTGTGATTTCAAATGTAGCTAGCCAAGATTTTTGCTTGGTGAATATTTTCTTATTGAGCCAATCCTGGACCATGTGAGAAGAGGGCAGAGACAGCACAAACTTCTGGGCTAAGACAAAGGAATAATTGCTGCTTCCCAAAAAAAAATAGTTTTCAGGCTCTTTAGTGACTGCCGATGCTGTTCCCCTTTGATACTGCTGTGGTTTTTCTCTCTCTTCTATTTCAATAACAGTTATATATATTTTAGCATGTCTTCAGATGTGGGCAGGCTGTTCTACATAGCTTTCTGTTCCATCTGAATGGTTGGGCAGCCACAGAGCACTACTTTAGGTTGTGTTGGTGTGGGTGTACAGTCTAACTCACCACGTGGATCCTGCATCCCACTCACTTCCTGGGCTCGTAGGTCTGCTTTATCAACTTTGAAAAAGACATTGATTGCCCATATCTCCCTTGGGATATGTTGCTCCCAGTTTAAATGATATGACTGCTGAAACCCAATCTCCAGACTGAATTGCTGTTGAAAAGATGCTCCATTTGAGATGTCCCTAAAGCAGTGTTTCCCAACCTTGGGCCTCCAGCTGTTTTTGGACTACAACTCCCATCATCCCTAGCTAGCAAGACCAGTGGTCAGGGACGATGGGAACTGTAGTTCAAAAACAGCTGGAGGCCCAAGGTCGGGAAACACTGCCCTAAAGCTGGTCAACTGCATCTATAACCTGAAGGCCACTATAATTCTCTCTCTCTCTCTCTCTCTCAATTTTTGTAGCAGCACATGTGTGTGCATTGCAATGCTGCACAATGTCTGAACTTCAATGCAATGCATACATTTAACAACTGGCATATGGTTTCTGTTTCAGATGAACCAGGAAGAAGGAGGAAACTGAGGGTTCAAAGCGTTCTACTGGAGATGTTAGCATTGGGGTCAACATAGCCACTGGCGCACTCCAGGTACTGTTGGAATACAGCTTGAATCATCCCTGACCACTGGCTATGTTGGCTGGGGCTGAAGGGAGCTGGGGTCCAACTTCTGCAGGGCACTATGTTGGTTATCCCTGTGCTAGTAAATACACATTCACTTCATTTTTTTTTTTAAAAAAAGAGGCAGTGTAATGTGGCCATAACTGGGGGGGGGGGGGGTGTTAAACCCACTAGAGAACTTATTGTGAAGTTGTTCAGAAGCACTTGTCCTGGGGAATTAGCATCACACTCGGAAATATTTGAGAGCAGCATTTAACATCCTAACTCTGTCTGAACTGCATTATTGAAATGCATATCTGATTTAAAAACGACACTCTTCTGCTCTTCCTTTTTCTGGTAAGTGGTTCACTGGGGAATAAAGGGCATTGTTAGCATTATTAGCCAAAATAGGGTAGGTGTACTCTCAAGTCAAGCTTTGTAGGACAAATTCTTGGAATGACTTTTTTTTAGGATAGAAAGGATTAAAAAAAAATCAAATCTCCAAAAATAGCAAGGGGTTGGCTTGTAGGAATCATTTGGTCCACCTCTCCAGCACGTGCAGCTGTCCTGCTTTGTTCTACTGATTTAGAGAACAGAAACTTTCCAAAAGGCATCTGCACTGCAAGGTGAAAGTTAAAAGGGAAATGGGATTCTAGAAAAAAGGCACTGAAGTGCAGCCAAAGCCAGAGCCCCAGCATCAGCCACGAACAGCATGCTGTTATTAGAATTCTGACAATGAATGCAGAAGAGTGGGAGGAGGGGGGAAGCACACCTGGAAACCCGCAAGTTAAAGATCTCAGCTTTATATGCAGTTGGAAGAGTTAAATGCTCGTGCTTTAAACTTGCCCATGCATAGCTGCTGTTAAGTCCTGCCTTGTGAGAAGAGAGATGGCGGGAGGTTGCTATAGTTTTGCATGCAGACAAACTCCTTCCCCCGCCTCCAGTCCTTTCGGATACACTCCAAAAAATTCGTGGAGCGATCAAGCACCTCCCTCATATCGAAAAGCAGCCTGTGTCCTCAAATGAGACTTTGGGTATTGGGCCTTCCGCTAGTGTTTTAATTTGAAATTTTTATTTTTGGAGGCAATCCATCTGGTTTGACAGGTTACCCATCATGCCCATCATGCATTTCTCACCATCCACAGACATGCTCACTTTCATTTGGACATTGTTCAGAACAAAATGGCCAACACACAAGAAATATCTGGTCAACTTCATACACACGCTGGCAATGCAAGCTTGGAAGGAAACCACAAAGAAGCTTCAATGGGGGAAGGGCAACCTTGACAAAGAAGGGACGCCAAACGAACCAGGATCTTTTATTATTACTTTAAGGCAGAAAGCATATCATAGGTCAATTTGCCTGACATGCCTAGTAATTTATTTGTTCAACAACTTTCTCATCTCCAGTTTGGAAGTTATGGGGTGCTTGCAGTCAATATGCTGACCATTTTCAATGCACAAGGCATTTCTGGCTAAATATCTGATCTGTTCCCCAGTTTACTTTGGGCTATATCAAGGCTAAAGTTGACTTGATTTGTGGGTCTTGTATACCTCTAAAATGTGTGCATGTATGTGTGTGTTCTTGCATCATTAATAGTCCAGTTTCCAAAATATTTTCCAACTATCTTTCTAAAGAGTATCAGCTATCTAATGGGCCGAACAATGTTCAAGTGTACATATTAGTAATTTCACTGAAATTATTTAGTGAAATTAACTTATGCAACTTGAGGTGACTTCAAGTGCAATGACCTCAAAATATTAGTTTTATTTATTTTAAAGATTAGGGATACCCATACAACATTCATGCCTCTGTTTCCTTAAAACAAAAGCTACAGTTTCCTCTTTGGGCAGCAACAACTGAACATCTAATTCATTGTTTTGTTTTGTTTTGTTTTGTCCCAGCTTTTACTTTTGTAAAACTCTTGTTCTGGAATTCCTTGCCCATTACCATAATGTTTTCTTTACAAGTTTTCAGATGCTTCTGTCATTAATGGTGGTCTCAATGGAACCACACAACCAATAGGACCTCAGTAAGTCTTAAATATCTTTTTGTTTACACAGTGCTAGCAATCGTGGCAAGTGGATACAAGGTGCTTCATAATGGTTCATCTATGTTGGTACTGTCAATCCTAATGAGTCTTGAGTACAACTGAGACCCTTGGTTCATTTAGGCTGTTACCCTCCACCCTCAAATCCAATCTAGCTTGTGGCTTCTGTGACTGAAATGTTGCTGACATAAGAGTGGACAATGGGATGGGGGCGGATTAGCCAATTCTCCAGACTTCATCATTTATTTCAGTAGCAAGTGAGTCAGGACTAATGCTCAATTATAAACCCATCACTAATAATTGTTTATTAGCAGAAGGTAGCTTTAGCTGCTACTATGGGCCTGAAGCAGCAGACATACAGAGCTTTAACACTTCAGTGACAGTCAAAAGGTTTCAGTTAAAATGTCTACTCGTTGAGCCAAAATTCCTAATAGTATGATAATTAGAAATGTAGAGGCAAACAGAATCAAGCTAATTCCAGTGGGATTTTATCAATTTACAGTGGGCTCTCCAGTCTGCAAATCAACTGTTGAGTATGAAAATACAACATGCAGACTCTCTTAGGCCAAATAGACATCCAAGATGTGTATTTGTCTAATACACTTTGTCATCTCTTCCTTCAGCATTTGCCGAAAACTGAGGATTTGAGAAGGCTGACTTTGGAATTTCAAAGACTTCCTTTCCACACATGTAGAATACAGAGAAATAGGACAGCAGGACTATGTGCAGGAATGTTTCACGTCCATGCTTCTAACGCCTTTGGTGCATGCACTGTGCCCCAACTGCATGTGACTGGGGACTTCCAACACGGTGGCAACCATGTCTGATAACAGTGGCTGCTATCCTGAAAAATGTTCAGGCAGGCAGATACCAGTTCCATGTCTCTGCAATGACAGGCCCTCAACATATTATGTCCATATTATCTCTATTAGGAGCATGCAGAGTGAAGACACTGGACATGCTCAAGTAATTCCCAAATGGCAACTGCAAAGGAAGACCTGGCACCCTACGCAACAAGGAAATCTGCTTTACATTAAACTAAGGTAAAGGTAAATGGATAAAGGGACCCCTGACCATTAGGTCCAGTCATGGCCGACTCTGGGGTTGCGGCGCTCATCTCGCTTTATTGGCCGAGGGAGCCGACGTGCAGCTTCCGGGTCATGTGGCCAGCATGACTAAGCCGTTTCTGGCAGCGCATGGAAACGACGTTTACCTTCCTGCCGGAGCGGTACCTATTTATCCACTTTGACGTGCTTTTGAACTGCTAGGTTGGCAGGAGCAGGGACTGAGTAGCGGGAGCTCACCCCGTTGTGGGGATTTGAACTGCCAACCTACTGATTGGCAAGTCCTAGGCTCTGTGGTTTAACCCACAGCGCCACCCGCGTCCCACATTAAACTAATATTGTTATTTATTAGATTTCTATATCACCCTTCATCCAAAGGTCACAGGGCAGTTCAAAATATAAAAACACAATGATAAATACCGTAATAATAAGTAAGAACAATTACCCTCCCCATTTAAAAGGTCATAGATTGTTTAATTAGCCAAAGGCCTGGGAGAAGAGGAATGCTTTCACCTGGCACCTAAAGAAACGTAATGAAGGTGCTAGGCGAGCCTCCTTGGGGAGGGCATTCCAATGTTATAGTGTTATGAAGAATTTTACCTAGTAGACCCCTTGTGAACCTTTGGATTATGTATGAATTGGATAGCCAATTACGAATTGCACAATAACCATAATGTGATGTTTATTACAGAAGTCTCCCTCAAGGCTGATAAAATAGATTGGGAGTGAGTGAACTTTAAAAGGATATCGGGTGGCAAAGGCCGGGGAAGACCCCAGTCTCAAACTCAGAGCTGCTCACAAGCAAAGCCAATGTACGGCCTTCTGTAAGTTACTGAACTCCCACTCCCGTCAGCCCCTGCCAGCCAAGCAAATGGCCACGGTTGATGGGAACTGTAGTCCAACAACATCTAGAGGACACCATGTCAGCTCTTTCACTCAGGGCAATCATACCAATAAGTTTCACCAAGTCTTGTGCTTCTTAAGAAAAAGACAGGGTGCACTTTTAGCAATAAGGTTATGGGTTAAAATTTGGTCAGGTAACTGGAATTTGTATATTAAAGTTATTTTATCAACCCAGTTGCTAGTCTGTGATACTGGATCCTACTTTAAAATCTGGGGGACGTGAAAGCTGTCAAGCTGTTTGAAGGAAGAGACGCAAAACAGGTGAGTGGGGCGAGCTTGCTCGTCTGTTCTGACCATGGCCAGGGAGAGCCCGTTGCAGTGGAGCATGTGTTTGGAAGCTTGCTAATGAAAGGCTTCCTGGTGACCTATGACACGACAGATTACTCTGTGGAACTGCCTCAGCATACTAAATGTCTTATGCCTCTCTTGCATACCTGAGAGATTTCCTGGGAATGGCAGGCATTACAATTAAAACAACATTTGGGCCACAATTTCCAAAGCCAGATTCCTCTGGAATGTTTCGTTCCGACTGTCGGAAATACTGGTTGCTGAAATGCAGCCATTCCTCTTGTTCTGCTCTGATATGCCTGCTGTTTTTGCTGGGTTTGGGGAATAGCTGGATGCCTAGGCCTGCAACAATTGAATGCTAAATTCGCAGCAGAAACGACAAGGCTAGACATCCCTTTGAGTTTTAAAAATCATGGCATATTTATGAGATCAGTCCACTTGAAGCATTAGTCCTCCAACCCCTAAAAAAAAAAACTTTATCTCTGGCTCCCTCATTTCTCTGCCCGCCCCCTCCGCCCCCTGCCTTTCCTCCCAGGCTTGCCTTGCCACTCAGCACAGCGCTGCTGAGAGAAAAGATAAACAGGAATGCAATACCAACCGTGAACTGCCGGTTCTGTCGTCGCCGTTGTGTCTACACACGGGAACAGAGGTTTGGAGGAAGGGAAGAAACAGGAGGAACAGCATGCAAAAAAAGGGAAATGGAAAAAATGGAACAGATAATATATGAGCAAGCTTTCAAAGAACATTGCGTGACAAGCAATAATAAAATGAAAGGCAAAAAGCATTTGAAGTGAGTTGCACTGTTTTAAAGAGACATGCCTTGAGCTTAAAAGCTGTGAGCCTGAGGGGGGGTGGGGGGGAACCCTTGTTTGCTTTGGTTCTGGAGATTTGCCAGCAGGGATGCTTTCTGGTGGTCAAGAGTTAGGGAGACATGCAAAGTGGGGAGAAACACCAGAGCCACCTGCTCCGTGGGGAAGTGAGCACAGGGACATCAAAGGGCTCCAGGCTATGAAAGCAGAGGCAAGTCTTGAAGAAGCTTTCATACATTCAAACATTGCCTTTGCAAAAGACATTCCCTTCTATGGGGGAATGCCAGAGGAGTCAGTGCATTACCTGGCTGCCGGGGTCTCCTTTCCCTTTTGTCATGCACATAATACCTGTGAATGCTATGCAACATTCTGCATCCACCTGATCCCGGGGAATACCAATGATAGGAAGTCTCCCAAGAATGAATGCATACAACGCCATTGCATTCACGCTGAAAACAGGTCATCATTGAGGAGGTAGCCTTGCCTCTAGCAAGTCATGCATGGTTTAGATAAAGAGATACATATATAAAGACAACAGAACAGATTCCATCTTTGCAAACTGAAGAAAAGCTTTCTGCAAAGATCTCAATCTCTAGAGAGTGCTCTGTGGACCAGATACTGAGAAGAACTGTGAATGTTTCCACAAGTTTCCTGTTGCTTGGGATGTAACTAGAAAATGAAAGGGCACCCCAGTTCTAGCAGACTGTGCTGTTCTCAGTTCATTTTAACAGCATGCAGGCTACAAGCATGACAGACTCCAGTGCTTGTGGAACTAAGTGGGTTGTCAAACGTACTCCTACCTTAGGGCTGTGAATGCACCAAAGAGAGGAACATTCCTAGATGGGACGTCCTCTGGCAGCCTTGCCCTCTGAAGCTTTACTGAGGGAGCCCAGTCCCGGTCTCAGGTGTCTCTTTGGGTGTAGAGGATGCTATGTATTCTCCATGTACCTTGCTGGAAAAGGTCTTCCCTACCTTCCTAAGGTTTCTGGACCTTCTGAAGCATCCCCAAAGGGTGTAAAGAGTTCTTATTCAAAGACTATTTGTATATGTCAAAACATACGTTAGACATATTGCTTTTGCCTAGTTTTGCCCACAGTTCAGCCATGACAACAAAAATTATCACATAAATCAGCTAAGCCTTCACTTGTTCAGCAACATTAGAATCCTAGGGTGGGCAGGAGTAGAGAACATTTCTTTTTTGGGGGGTTGGGGGACTAAGGTTGCTTTCCTCCATGGGTAAACCAGCACCCATGAGTGAACCAACCCCCTATTCTCTCTCTGGGGGGCTGGGGCTTGCCTTCAACAGGGACAGACCCTGGAAGGAAAGTTAATTCACTGGAAGAAAAATGCTTGAAGTCGATTCAGGCAAAGGCTCTCAACTTCTTTTCTACTCTCCCAACTTCCGTCACTCTGCAGAAAATATGGTTATGCGCACGGCTAGCATGGAAACGAAGTGAGCTGCTTGAGGATGGACAGATTGCTCTGTCCCTCTCCAGGCAGCTTGCTTGGCTTCCATGATGAGCAGGATGAAGAATGTTATGCCACGCTGGCCATAGGATCAGTGCTGGACATGCAGCCCCTTCCCTAAAGGTCAGAAGAGTGGGCAGGGGGCTGTGGAGGAAAGACTTGTGGGCCAGATCCAGCTTATGAGCTAGCGCTTTGCCATCTGTGCTGGAGGAGTTGGACATAAAGGGTCCTGTCCCCCTTTCCATTTCAGCAACAAACTGATATACCTTTAGCTCCACACATGTGGGTTGGGGCCATAGGATTGGTGAGACGGCTGTTTTGGGAGCAGCTCGAAAAGTGCTAAGTGTTCAGAGTTTCTGCAGCGCAGCACAAACAAGGCCATTTACCTCAAAAGAAGGTTTGGGAGGTTCCTCTTTAGTTCAGCACAGGCAATGTTTAAATGAACAAAAGAATAGCTTTCTGCAAGGCTCCACAACATGTAATTGAGCTCATAAACTACCCTAGAACTTGAGCTTTTCTATTATTACAGAAGACAAGCACATGGAGGTGTTTCTCCACAGTTGACATGCCACCCTCAGAATCCAGAAACGGCCAGACTTTCCACTTAATAGAAAGCAGGGGCCATTTCCCCTTTGCAATCAAACAGAGGACAATGCATACTTAACTTTCCAGAGCAAGGGTTAGACAATAATAATAATAATAATAATAATAATAATAATAATAATAATAATACAGGTACATAATCCACATGGGGGGAAAATACATGATACTTACAGGCTGGCACATTTTAAAATATTGAAGGAAAAGCAACACCCCCTTGCACAATTGAAATAGGTGTTTTATCAAGATTTATATGACAGCAATTCACCTATGGCACATCTTATCCTCCATTCTAACACAGATAGTTTTCCACTTTGCAATCCAATCTAACACACAGTTCAGGACCACCAAGCTCCTCACATTGGGAGCTTTGGCAAAATTAAAGCATCAAAAATGCTTGACAGTTAATGAAACAGAAGTTTGAGGCCTGCCCCTTTCATCCTCAATTGCATAGCCTACAATGTCTCATTTTAACTGGTGGGGGATTCAAAGGTGTAAAGGAAAGGTCAGAGGGGATGCTAGGATTAAATTGGATGAGCTGTGTGTTAACGCCTGAAATTTCATGCTCTCCCCAGAATAATCGACTAACCTGTTTCCTCTATGTGTCTGTTTATGTATGGGGGAAATTATGTGAACTTCCGGTTCAAAATTAAACCATGCTGAAACCAGAACTTCTGCTCATATGCTGGAAAAAGATTATTAGTCAAGGAACAGTGTTCCGTGTGGACAGTGCAGCTCGCTTTTCCCATCCAGGGACAGAGATCAGCAGGTAACAAACAAACAAAAATGAAACGCAAAGTTCTCAAGCAGTTAAAAGGCGAACAAATATTCAAAGTCAAACAACATCATGTTGGCTGCAGCTGGAATGGCAAAGTTATGATTAGCAGATGGGCAGGGTGATCACAGCGGGAAATAAAGCAGTTAATGATTAAAAGGTGCACTGCCTCGAAGTCCAACTCAGTCTAGGCCATCTTCCCAAATGAGCTCCTGGTTTAGCAATGGCATTCATGCTGATATATATATATATCTATATTCTTAAGGCACTTTACAGTGATGTCCAGGAACAAATGGCTTCATTTTCAAAAGCAGAAAGTAACACATAGAAGAAGAAGAATGGTTCCCCCACTCCACCCCACCCCACTTTGAAAGGAGGAGGAATTACCACCTGATTTGTCTCCTTGGGGTAAAAACACTAAGGAACAGATCAAAAATAATCTGCCAGAAATTCTGTAGGTCCCACAAGTGACAGAGGGGACAAAAGGAGTCAATTTGCTAACAATACTATGGCATATCCCGTCCACAAAGCCACTAGTTCATGTAAAAACAACAACACAAGAGTGAATCAATTGTCTGTCCGGTCTTAAAGAGCAGTGACAAACTTAAAATTTGCTGAGGATGCGGAGTAAAAATAATAATAGAAGCATTTCTCAGCATCTCCCTTCTTTCCCTCCCACCACCCCATCTATATGTATACCAACTATGTGTTTGCTTTTCAAATATAATCCAAACATTGTAACTGGGGAAAGAGTAGCCCAGCTGCAGGAAAACTGCATTCTAAGTATCAAGTTGCTTTTTATCTCAAGTGTTAGAAACTCTGTATAATAAAAATAAACATAACCAGATACCAAAGACATTAATATTTTGTCATGGATGATGTTATCTTACAAAGTGGGGTGGAGGTGGCATTGTCTATCCCTTTGGATATCAGTCATTTAACATGGTCAATGTAAAAGAACTACCCACCCCCCTAACAAGCCAGCCTCTGAGACAGCTGGGCAATATTAAGTTGAAACAGTGGCATTCAAACTCCTCGGTGGCACATGCTAATCCATTCAGATGGCTTCTCTCCAACTTAAAATTGTTCACTGAGTGTGACAGACTGGGGGGTTTAAAAACTAATCCATAAAATTAGTCCACAGTCTCTAACAGAATGGGTTCCGTAAATGAAAATCCAAGGACAGTTTTTTTTTAAAGTCCTAAATCTGTTGCCAGTCTATAGAGTCCAGGCAACTTAACTGCTCCTGCTTTGAGAAACTATGCTTTCCCCCAGAGTAGTAACTGTTTGTATAATTATCACCTACCTGAGATGCCATGCTGCAATCAAAGCATGCTATTAAGACATAATCTTGCATTTATTTGTTTTTTAAAAAGAAGAAAAAGCGGGTAATTTGACATAGAATTTGCACACAGAGCTGAAAGAGCTGCCATTCTGGGTCAAGATTATCGAGCTCAAGCACCCTATGGCATTTGCCCCTGGGATGCTTAGAAGAATGCATGATGGAAACAAATCTATAGGTGACTGTAAAAAGCAGGACACAGTCAAAATCTTCCATTTATTCCCACCTGCTTTCAGCTCCTTCAATCTGCATTATGTTTCAGTTAAACTAGACAACTGCAGGATTTGCAGTGCAGAAAGAACACAGAAGCAGGGATGTAACAGGCCTAGACAGAGCGAGCGGAACCACCCTGAAAGGAAGGGGGCAGGAGGTGCCCTGTCTCACGCTGCTGCCGGAAGAAGAGCACACTATGCAAAACAGCACTTCCAAGCGAGAGCGTTGGAAGTGGCGCTTTGTACAGCGTCCTGCTTGTACTACACCCACGAGATAGCTTCATTTGCGGACCAGATGTTTCACAAAAATAATCAGGATCCGTTTAGTAGTTTTGTGTAGCATAGAAAATTATTTTTTGAAGCATGGAACTGCATACTGGGCAGAGATTTAACGCTTCATTCCACACAGCTCTCCATCCAGGCCTCCAGCCTAGTGAAATGAAGCATCCTTGAGTGAACATGCAAAAGCACCTTAGCGCTGGCGTTGGGGGAAACAAAAAGCAATTTTAATCAAAGGTCACCCAATCCCAGCTGGAATGTCTCCTGTGCAAGTCCCAACACAGCAAATAGGAGTTGCACAATGAACCTAGAAGAATTGTCCCCCCCTTTTTTTGAAGGGGAGAGGGGTACGAGGAAGCCAGTTCAGTGTACCCAACATTTACTGTCCTCAGCAGCTGATCCAAGAGGACAGGTGGGACCAATCCTGTTTACACAGTTGACTGACCAGAAGTGGGGTAGCAGAAGCCAAGGTAAACTGTACATTTCTTTTACAACTCCAGGAGCTTCCAGGTATGCTAGGAATGAAATGAGAAGCCATCAGAATACATGGAAGCTTAATATTACTCAAGCTGCCTTTCCCCCTTCAATTCAAGAAGTTTTCTTTCAATGCATAAGTGAAACTGGTTTCCTCAGAGCAAGGGTTTGATTCCACAAAAAGGGGAAAAAATGCTCTTGCTGGTTCTTGGCTGTGCACTGGCAGCAGAAACCATTTCTCCTACTTATTTCTTCCCAGGTGTAGGGGGCTCTACCTCCTCCTCTCTTCCCTTTTAATGTGGTCACACAGTGGATGAAAATGTCAGGAGATCGCAACATCAACTCTAAATTAACTTGACATTTTACCAGAGACACAAGGAAGCCTCCACAGAAAGCCAAGATGATACAATAAATAATTTGCGGGAACTGAAGGTTATGCCAGTCTGTGAAATGCTCCTGGGAACCAAACGCCTGTCTCGGGGGATGTAGAAAGGCCACCTTTGCAGCCTTCACCAAGCTGGTGCCCTTCAGATGTTTTGGACTACAACAGCCATCAGTCCCAGCCAGCAGGGGCGTAAGATGACCTCGGGGCTGATGGCAGCCACAAACCAAACCATCTGGAGGAAACAAGCTTGGCCAACCTGCTGTGGAGAAGGAGACATGCCACACCGCAAAATTCAGTCTGGCAGAAGAACAGTGGTTGCTTCTTCTGAATTTCTGAAAAATGGGAAGGAGTGTTTCCAAACATTTACGTCCATTAAATATTTGCAGTGCAAATATGCACAAAAAACTCTCCAGCAAATTTATCCACGTCTCACAACCAAAAAGAAGAAGAAGCTTGAGTCAAATGTCTGAAGCAAGGTTTTGATAACGCTAATGTGATTCTTCCCTTATATATTGTGACAGTAAGCACCAAATTAAAAGGTGACGTGAGCAGGTTTGGGCCTCCAATGAGTCAAATGCGGGGTTGTGTTGGGTCAAATATAAAATTTTAGACAGGCTGGCACTAATTTGATTTACAAGACATTCAAATACTTATTTTAGATCCTCGGGTGAAATACCTCAAGTCCTTTGCTGAAGTACATCTCTAAAAACACAGGAAAAGCCTGCAAGATGAAACCCAGGTGGGCCCATATATTCCAGCATCTGGCAGCTAGCCACAGTGGAAGACCTGAAGTTCCCCAAAAGCCTGCAAGAAGTTCATGAAAGCAATAACTCTCTGCCACCGGTGCTCCTCTGCCACCATGCCCAATACCCAATGACAGACCAATTGTCCTCCAGGAATTTGTCTAATTCTCCCTTTAAAGCTCATCTTGCAACAGCAGATTCCACAAATTAATGATGCATTGTCTGAATCTATTGCCCATTAATTCCACTGCATCTGTTGTTTAAAGTGGGGGGAGGAAGACTAGTACATGAACATTTTTGTAACCTTCTTGCTGTCTTAACACCACGCCATCTCAGTCTGGTTGGTTTGTTTTTTTTTAACACCATAATGTTGTTTTACAGGAAGGAAAACAGATAACATGTTCAGGCTGTGAGTGAGAGTAAGTTTTGGAGGAATCACGAAGTTGCTTGTGCCCCTGGTGCTGGTGCCCCTGCTGAAGACATAATGGAATCTCCATCCTAGGCATGATCCAACATGCCAGTTCCAGCACTAGGGACTCCATGGGAAGATGCTGAAGATGTCTTTTGTTCTATTAGCACAGAAACCAAGAGACAAACAGGGGAGGCTGCATGCCCATGCCTGCAGTTGCAACACATGCACAAGCACCGATGTACTTGGGTGGAAGAACAATTGGTCTATCAGAGGAGGAGGAGGAAAGATAAACTGAACACACACACACACACACACACACACACACACAATGTGCTTTGCCCCAAAGAAAAGAAGGGTTTATTTTTAAACAAATATTAAGAACTTTTTAATTATCTCGCAGAAAATAACAGCTGTCCAAATGGAACATTTCAAGGGAAGACTCCAGGGGCAATTTAAATTATGCAGCTTGCTCTGCCATATCATATTGTATGTCTTAATGAATAAAGCCACAAGGACATTTTTGAAGTGATATAAAAGGGTGGTGGGTTTTTTTATGGGGTTGGGGGGAAGCGGTGCTGCTTGCCAGGGAGAGGGCCAAACACAAAACGAATGGAACCCGTGATAGACAAAGGGTTACCCAGTCAAATTATCACATGACATGCTGGGAAACAGATCTCTAGTTAGGGGAAACTTGGTGGGGAGAGCATGAAGCATCCAGAGACTAGCCATCAAAGGCCAATGGAAAAATCATTCTTAATTACAATGTGGGCAAGAAATAAAATAATTTACTGTGCTTCATCAGCAGTGCTGGAGTTCCTTTGCAGGCACAACTAACTGGGGTCAGGCTTGAAAGAAGGCATTTGGGACTGATAACTGCAGGCTTCTGGCATAAAACAAATGATATTGCAACTATACTGTTAGATTCCCCCACTCCAGGGACTATGACAAGGGGCTGCCAAGAACAGTGGGCTCATTATCACCTGCCCATTTTAATTTGAAGAGCTTGGGGCTTTATGAAGGTCACCCATAGCACCCAAGCTTGAATCTGAGGTAATTTACACCCACTGGACTTTGCAAGCCTCTATGTGTTTGTATATATAGGTTTTAAGCAGGTGGCAATGTGGGAAGGGGTAAGAGCAACAGCAGAAATGATCTGTTGCCCCTTGAGGCTTTTAGGAAAGCATTTTTCCCTGTGACTACTGCATAAAATGTTGGTAATTATGCTAATTTCATTTGGAGAATGGTTTTCAGTTACACAAACCTTTAGCACGGAAGGAAGAAAATACATTCCTGGAGTTTTATACCGACATTTAATCATTGGTGTTTGGCTGCTGAAGCTTTTAAGGCTAATGGGTGGCTCTAAAGTACTACAGAATGCAGCGAGAGAACGGAAATTCATTTCTGTACCCATTTGTCAGGCAATAATATACAAGGCAAATTTAAGCAGGCAGCCTACTCTCTTGCGGAAAAGGAGAAGGAGGGGGGCATTCGGTTCTCTAACCTTTCATCTGTTTGAAGAGAGAGAGCCCAAGTTAAATTCCATGCAGGAAGATATCAAGCCTTCAGGATAAGATAAATACGTACGCAGCTTGTCTGCTAAGACACAGCAACTCTGCAAGATCTCATCCATCACGGAAAAGGGGGGGAAGAATGAAAGAAGGGATTTGACAAAGTTGTCCTAGTGGCAATCTCAGCTTAACTATGCCTCAGTGCCAGATCATTTGTTACCACCACAAGGGCACTTTGTGCCTAGGGAAGATGTAGCTCTTGAGAAACTGTATGCAGAAGATATAAAATGGCTGGTGCGTGGATGAAACGCCTTGAGTTAAAGCAAAGGGTCCAGAATTACCCTCTGAGGAGGCCTGACGTTGGCTTAAAGAAGAGGGGTGGGGTGGGGAAAAACAGTTGCTTAAATCCAACTAAAAGCCAGGGATTACCTGTGGCCACAATCAGGAGCCTCAATTGGTCCCATTCACTGTTTTGATCTTCTGCTGAAAGAGCAAAGCATAAGATACCAAAACCCACATTTCAACAAAGATGTCTACTACTTACCTGAGTTTTGGAACCCATTATGCTGACAGGCCCTAAGCTAGCACCATTATATCTACTTTGAAGTGCGCAAATGATCCGAAGCCCTCCAACTCATTTGTATAGAAGGACTGCAACATTTTTATTAATCGGTATTTAATACCTTTAATTGCCTAAAATGCCATCAGCTAAAAAAAGAAGAACCAAATATATTTAATGTAAGTGCTTATAAAAACTGCAGAGGGAAATTACACCAGCTGAAAAGAGGCAATGTCCATTCTCTTGGACATATAGGAGGAAATGCGTGCTGTGACACACACACTTGTTATCTAGGAAGAAAGAGATTTTTGCTTCATAAATATAGTTTTCACCCATATGTGAGTTTATGAAACATTAATCAATGGACAACTCATAGGAGTAATCAATTAATTTCTCTCACACACACAAACACACACACACACACACACACACACACACACACACACACACACACATTAACACACACACACAAGGAGCCTGTGGATTCTGGGAAGAGATGGAAGATTCCAATTCATCAGAAGAGACTTATAGGGGAAAGGGTCTGTTGGGTTCCTGATTGTGGCTGAAGGTAATATAAAGAGTGATGTGGAAAAAAGAGGAAGGGAAGGACACACCACACAGCCAATCACGAAGAAGATTGCATCTTATCCGCAACATTTCCTGCAATGAAACTGAGCCATATTACCAGCTTATGTGGAATTAGACTGATAAAGCTTAAAAAGAAGGGGGAAATACTTCTAAAAAATAAATAAAATACAAACAAAAAATTACAAACAAAATTAGCAGCACCCAGAGGGAAATGTTGTGAAATTAAAATCCACATAATCGGCATGGAAATGGCATAAAGAAGTAGTCTTATTATATTCATAGATGACAGCAACCATAGAAGCAAACAGACGGGTGAAGAAGAGGGATAAGTCAGTTCTTTAAAAGAATAGTGGGTGCAATGGTCCACCTATATGGAAACATGGACTTTGGAATCCCATTGGTTTCAGCTGGTTTTAAAGAAAAACTGAGGAGCCAGAGCCTAACAAAGAGGAACAACAAAATGATGGATAAGAAGCTGTCAGTGACTAGTCATCTTCCTCCTACTTCCCAGTGTCCCTCAGAGGTTGGATGGTGCTGCAGAGAGAGCTAATTTACAGTCAATTCCCCCACCCATCCAAATACTGCTGACCAGAGCTTTATTACTGTCTTTCCCCATGTGAGCAAGAAAATCCTTCCCTATCATTCCAACTTACATTATTTTTACTCTGAGTTTTAAAAAGCACTCTGCTTCGCGGTCCAGCACCAACTTGGGTGCAGTTTTTAATGCACACATATTTTGCTTTGAGCACTTATTCCTGAAGAAGAGTTTAGCTTGATACCCAGTCGCCCTAAGATGTCCTCTCCCATCAAAGTTACATTTTCACTTTTAGGTGGTGACAAAACAAAGCAGGATGAATGTCTTCTGGTCCGAAACATCAGATGCAAACCCCTAGCCATGCAGAAAAAAAGACCTCATATTACAAACCCCCAGAAGTCGATATTCTACCCTGAGGTCATGGCAAGACCTCCTATGAACGCAGAGTCTTAAGGAGTGAGCGGGGGAAAGTTAGTCGAGTCTGAACATCTATTAGGGATTATAAAAGCAATACAGTTGCCACAACTTAACTTGCCTCCCATGAAAGACACCTCACACCATGACGGTTTAAACTCAGGAAGTCACTTCACATGAAAATGAGCTCTTCTCTTCATCAGGTAGCCTGCTGAGACCCTCCACCCTTCAAATTGCAGTTATCTGGAGTCTTCAAGTCTGCTCCTTGCACAGGTTTATAAGGCACATGTTGAGGTTAACCTGTGGACCACCACCACAAAGTGCTAGAAGGTAAATGGTGGGTCAGTGTGTGGGCAGACCCACTCCATAATGCTGCAGACAAAAAAAACCACTCAGGCACTCTGAGAACACACAGAAACCTATAGGAGCTTTGGTTTCTTAAGATCCTGGAAGGAGAAAAATGTGATGAGGCAAAAGGCTAGACAAGACAACAGAAAATGATAGCTAAGGCACACTGGAAGGAAAGGTTTTTGTTATTTGTACAGATCCATTAATTCTGAATCTCTGGGAAAGCAAAGCGGAAGACAGGGACATAAAGAGAGTGAAGGCACAACAACTGCCTTGAAGGTGAATGGCAAACTTCGCGTTAAGCAAAGGGGAGATTGTAACAAGATCAAAGGCTGCCTGTGAAGAGAGTAGTGCAGTCTCACCTTCCGTACAGGACTCTGTCTGGCATCTCTTCGTATCGAAAGAAAAATAAAAAAAGCTGCAACAGAAGCATCCAGGGGGTGGTGATGACAATGGAAGATGGGTTTGGCAACCATGCCCAGTTATCAGAAGAGGGAGAGAACAGCTCACAGGAAGGGGTGGGATGTTTGATGGCGGTTGACTGTGTAGAATGTATCTTGGCTCAAAGTGATGGGTGGGAAGGCAGGGCAGGGATTTAAAATTCAGAGGGAACTAGTTTAGAAAGTGTCAGGAAGAAGCTCTGTTTGTGTACGCTGTGCTGATGGCTGCAGGATACTGAAGCAGATTATGATAACTGAAAATCAAAACGAAATTAATTGCCTAGTATAAAGAAAGATGCTTGCAAATATACTACCGAAGCCAAAGTTCAAAGTGAGAATCAGTGCTTTACGTTTTAAAGCATGAATAACTCAAACTGAACCTGGGGGTGGGGGGCGCTGGGCAATGCTAATTTATGGACTCCCTGAGCAGGATGTTTGAGACTTCAGGGACCTCCATTATCAGAGGATCATTTATTGGTGGGCCCCACTTTCCAGTGCTAGCAAAACAAAATAATAATAATAATAATAATAATAATAATAATAATAATAATAATAATAATAATTTTTTATTTATTATTTATACCCCGCCCATCTGGCTGGGTTTCCCCAGCCACTCTGGGCGGCTTCCAAAAGAATATTAAAATACTGTGATACATCAAACATTAAAAGCTTCCCTAAACAGGGCTGCCTTCAGATGTCTTCTAAAAGTCTGGTAGTTCTTGTTCTCTTTGACATCTGGTGGGAGGGCGTTCCACAGGGCGGGTGCCACTACCGAGAAGGCCCTCTGCCTGGTTCCCTGTAACTTGGCTTCTTGCAGTGAGGGAACCGCCAGAAGGCCCTCGGTGCTGGACCTCAGTGTCCGGGTAGAACGATGGAGGTGGAGACGCTCCTTCAGGTATACAGGACCGAGGCCGTTTACAAAAGAAAATAAATTAACAGTAAGCGTAAAAAATGTGGTGACAGCTCCCCTTCTCTCCTCTATCTCCTCCCCCAACCTCTGCCCATCTGCTATTCATAGAAAGTAACACACATTTCTGTTTTTATCCATGGTTTATGAAGGTACCGTACCTGTGGTGGTGGCAGGGATGGTAGTGGTTGTGGTTGTTGTGGGTGGAGGGAGAGTTGTGGGGGGATCTAGATAAAACATAAAAAGGGAAACAGAAAAAAGCAAATTAAAAAATATGAGCAGAACATAAAACTGGTCAATAAATTAACAAAGAAGCAAAATAAAGGATGGCGGTTATACCCTCTTGCGAACCCTTATGAAGTAGGTCTTAAGTATCAGGAGAAGAGGGCAGGCTAAAATGCGAGGATGGGACTCCATTCATTTGGTGGAGAAGCTCTGGATTAGGATGACTGAAGCAAAGCAACACATTTCCCTGCCCTCAAACATTAGGACAAATTGGTGGCAGTGGGGTGGGGAGAAGCAACACACAACACAAAATTAGTCATTGATACGTGAGTGACATGGTATGGGAAAAGCCTGTGGGGGGGGGGAACCAATACAAATGAAAAACAACAACAACACAAAGCAAGTAAAAAAGTTGCATGTTTTCTATGGCTAAGAGGACGGTTTGCAATGTATTAAGAACAATAATGCTTTGTGTTTATTCTGTCTTAAAAAAAATAATAATCTAAAAATTAGGGGCTAGGAGTGGGGCAGGCGAGAGAGACCCTGCTGCGCTTAACAGACTAAATATCAACAGCAGATGAGTACGTCTTTCCCTCTGCCTTTCTCCAGAGCAGTTAACTTCATTATTCTCCCTCCATCAATACATCCCAGCAGGATATAAAACTACTTCTAAGCCAGTAATAAATACAAAAGGGAACGAGAATGTCACGACTAAATATCAAGTTGGATGCATGGAAGATTTTAGTGAGATTTCTTTTAAAATAAAGTCAATGTCTTTGTGACTTATAAATATTAATGCTCTGTCTGGGCTCACAGATTTTCCTCCTGTTTAATATATCACATCCCTTAATGGTCCCAACAGATAAAGATGAAGGGGATTTCTCCCTCCGCCATTAAAAAAAAAAGAGGTAGGTGGGGGAGCACTATGTATAGAAGACGCTTGACCTGCAAAAGCCAACAGCAAACAATCTCAAGAAGCATCAAATATTTATCCAGAAGAGACAGCATCACGACTTCATAAAAAGTTACTGGGTGGAGGGAAGAAAAAGGGAGGGGGGGAACCCACCACATATCTGTGCCCAAATGATCAAACTGAATGTGTTAAGTAGAGCACCAGACTTTGAACTCAGGAATGAATCCACAATAATGGAGCATGAAACAGTTCGGAGGCTTTTGATTTTAAATTTTATCTCGAGCATGTCAAACTTCTCATCATTGACACATCTGCTACTCTTTCATCTCCAAGTGAGCTCTCAGATTTTCTAATTAATACATCCAAACTTTAATTATGTGCTTCACCTTTATTGTGTTTGGCACAACTTCCTCAGGAGATAGGAAACATCACTTGGGTGCGGCGTCACTGAGTGAGAGAATGTTTGCAACCACCAAAATGTCTGGAACAACTGCAATACCAAGGGGTCAAGGCCTCCGTTTGGGAAAGCCTTCAGGCAATCAATTCAGCACTCACTTAAGTGGTGAAATTAAAGGAGCTGATAGCCAAATCCAGCCCAATCGCCTTCTAATTCCAGCCCATGGACGGTCCGGGAATCACATGTTTTCACATGAGTAGAATGTGTCCCTTTATTTAAAATGCATCTCTGTGTTATTTGTGGGGCATAGGAATTCATTCATTTTTTCCCCAAAATATAGTCCGGCTCCCCATAAGGTCTGAGGGACAGTGAACTGAAAAAGTTTGCTGACCCCTGGTCTAGGAATCAGGAAGCAGAAGGGTTGGGTGCTCCCTATGGCACTGGTCTTCATCTGGTAGGTTAGTACCTGCTCCTGAGTCGCAGCCTGATCTGAGATGAGCGGCAACAGTAGCACCACCCCCAGTGCACACAATATATGGTAAAACAGAAAAAGAAATGGGTCCCCCAATACATGTTCAGGTTGGAAGACTTGGAAGCTAACTAGGGGAACTGGCACAATAACTTTGCCTACAACATCTGACACTTGATAAGAATCGCCTTGCTTGATTGGACTGGAGGTTCATCTAGTCCAGTCAAGTATTTAACTATTTCCCTGAAAGCCAAATGTGGCCAGGGATTACACACAGGAGAGTGAACTAGCTAGCAGAGAAAGGAAGGATCCTCTACCAGACCACTTGGTTTCTGAGCTATCTCCTTTGAAAGCAGCACAGAAACACAGCAGGCCAGCAGAGGAGGGGTAGAAAGGTCCGCCTCAAGCCTTGTCTGCCAGTAAAAGGCATTTTAAAACTAATATGCTAAGCTTAATAGAAGCCGCATGCTTAAGCTTCCTCTCCTCTCTTGCCAGCATGAAAAACATAAGGTACGTAGCCTCCTAGCAGGCCAGTACAATTTATTTTTATCTAGTTATCCTTTAAAAAAACAACAACCCAACAACAACTGATCTAATCCTGCATTCACCCTTCAAATGGGGCAAGTCAGATGCTGAAGGTGATGCCCACTCTGTGTCCAGGGCCTGATACTCAGAGTCAGGCTGTCTCTCGTCACAGAGGTGCCATTTTGAGGTAGATCTCTCTCCCCCTTCCACCCAAGAATCTGCTTCAAAATGTCATCAAGGAATTTACACTTATGTACAGCAACATGTCTAGTGCCTCCTCAATCCTGTTGCTAACACATTTATGAAGGATGCAGTTCCCTTTCACACAAACTTTACTTGGGCTGGGGTTACTTGGAGGTTTTTAAGCAGAGGTTAGACGCCATCTGTCATGGATGCTTTAGCTGAGATGCCTGCATTGCAGAGGGTTGGACTGGATGACCCCTGGGTCCCTTCCAATTCTATGATTCTATGAGTGCTACCTGCAGATCCTACTTATTCAACTGAGGTAGACGCAGAAGAATCTATTGGTCGATTGTGCCTGGTACATAAGATTCTATGTCTCCCACTCAGCTGTACATGACGGGCTACTCTACAAACATAGTCATGTTTGACTAGGAACAATGTGTGGTTGGTTTACTACCTATTTTTCCTGCTGCCAGACTGTGTTGAAATGGGTGATTCCAAGCAGGCGAAGAAGCCGGAAACCAGTTTTGCCTGGTGAGTGTTTATAGATGGCATTCTCCCATATGCAATCAGATGCCAACATAAGATGCCATCAGAGGAGTAGCTGTTAGCTGGGCTTTGCAAGTTTGGTGCCGAAGGTTGGCTCCGCTGCTGATAATTTCTTAGATTCTTTGTTGCTTAAATATATTTGCGTGTTAATTTTTAAGCAGAGGTTTGATGGGCCTCAGCCTGAGACCAGGAACTTAGCCAAGACTGATACACAATTCAGGTCAGGAGATCATCAAGAAAATGAGGGCTGCTCCTTCCCTCAGATAATGTCAGCAAAGCTGACCTCTGCTGTAACTTTCCACAGGAGAGTAGATTCCAGGTAACACCGCCCCCCCCCCCCAGGTCAGAGAAAGAATGCATAGTACACTGTACACAGTACAGATATCCAGCTTCCACTGCCAGTGCATTTGACTATATTAGGCAGATACTGAAAGAGACTTTGATTTGATGCATTTCCATGGTACAACATCTTCAGATCCATGGTCCTCTAAGTGGCTCATGCAACAGAAAACCTGATTAACAATAGCAAACACCTAACAGGTTTTGAGTGATCTGGTGACCAATGTGGGATCGTAGTGTTGTCTCCTGAGCCTTCTCAATTTTTAGCTTTACCACTTTTTTCATCAACTAAACTTGCAAGATTTGGCAGGCATGTCAGTCTCCCCCGAGGTGTTCCCACTGAAAATGGGTACAGGCGGTAACATATTTCAGTTTTGATTGAAAGCCTTGGTTTTTGGTTGAGGGGAGAAAGTATCAGTCCAAAGTTTTTCAGATACAAGGAAATGGTGGCACGTATGTGGAACGGTGCATTTGAATTTGAGGGATATGGGCATTATTCCATTATTAATTTTATCTCTCCTGTTCTCTTTGAAAGCATTTGGTTGTTTTCAGTGATAATCCTACTATTTAAACATTTTTCAGTGTAACAATGGTAAGGACAACCGTCTGTTCAACCCACCCATGAGAAGCTGTTCTGTAGGAAGGATTAGATTGTTTGGAAATGTTACTTTTCTAAATCCTAACTTTAAAAAGAATTCCCCCCCCCCCAATATTTCCTAAGACTTGTACACATCATCTGATATGCACTGTCCTCCTAATCTTTCCAGCCCAATTAACTTCCATTCACAGAAGTTTCACTTCTCTTACACTAGACTTAGGGGCAGCTATGGCCTATATAACCACACAAGGAAGTCAAAACACCTTCTCTGGAGCAACCACACAAAGGTAACATCATCAGGAGGGCACTCTCCTACTCTACACCACTAAAAGGTTCCTACCTGTATATGTACACATAATTTTGATGGATGGGCAAGGTAAGAATAAACTATGCAGTTAGCTGACCTATACAAGTACAGAGGGGAATCTCACAATGCCTCTCCCTGGGTGAAGATTGCAATTGGTGGGTTTCATGCTTTGTGCCCCGAGCAAACAAATCTACTGCTCTGCTCCAACTCTGCACTTGCAAACTAATGTCAAGGATGGAGGCCCATGATGGTTGGCAGATTATAACAACTTGGAACAGTGCACAGGGTCAGAAGCCCAGACTGAGCTGCTGCATCACAAGCATCAATATGCAGAGCAACGCTAAGCTGCTGGAGAGGGCAGACATGGAGGCCGGGGGGCTGCGGGGAGGTTAGATGCATGGGAAAGGAATGACTGAAGGCAACTTACCCATTAAACATTCTGAAGCTGCAACATTTACGACAGAGCCTGCTATATAAATTGAATGCCCTACACATGTGAAGTGACATTTCATGGAATGGGACTGCAACCAACAATCACCCCCTAAAGTTTTCCTAGAAAGAGTCTTCTGGAACCGAGGGGATTCAGGAACACAATGATCTGAAAACAAGTGGCTCTCATTATTAGACGCCTTGATTTATCTGTCCACACTGGCAGCACCACAGCCTACAGAGCAGCAATGTGTTCATGTCACACAGAACACACCAGTCTTCCCAAGGCTGAAAGGACTGCATTCTGAAAGGTAGCTCCAGGGTGCATGGGAAATTATTTTTCTTTTTGCAGGCTAGGATTACTGCTATTTATGCCACAACATTTTAAGAAATGGTAAAAAGAAACCCAGGAAAACAGAATTAAAGCAGGTACATAAACGGCACTTTTAAGAAAATGCCTTAGCAAATGTTTTAGTGCCTCTTTGGCAGCTGAAGACAGGCAGAATGAGACTTGCCTTTCCAGATTGTGTGCTGGGTTACATTATCTGCACACATCTTCAGTTATTTAACTTGCTAAAGAAGGCCTGGCTTAAAATAATAAAAACAAACAAACTCTTGTGCTCATTTTTTCAGATGCTTCTGAAAAGACTTCACTGGAATACAAATGGGAATATGGCTGAAGCCGTCCTGGATTGTGAAATGAAACAGGATGACTCCAAGATGTTTATTGCCCTGCCCATCTTTGCATCTGGCAACTCCCCTTCTCCATGCCAGCACTTAATGACAGTGCAGGCAGTAGTTGCTTACTTGACATGGGAAGAAAACACAGTCTGAATCAGATGGGGGAAAGAAGACAGAAGTAAACAGGCTTGGTTTGGGGTTTTCTGTGTGTTTTAAACAACCCACTCACTTAACGTGCCGAGTTTGAAGAGTTATCAGAGGCTGCTTTCTCCATCAAACTGCTTTCTTATTCCACCCCCTCCCCACAACCCCCTGCCCAGAATATTTGACAGCAATTCAGCATAAAGACATCTGGAAGAAGGGTGTGTTTGTCTCACGTACCGTATACATAAAGTGTGTAATCGGAAAAGGACATCCCCACTTCATTGGAAGCCTTGCAGCGGTATGTGCCGTTATCGCTTTTGTTTAGGCTGTTAATGTGGAGGTTTGAACCTGACACTATAACGTGTTGAGGCATCTCGTCGTCTACTCTTAACCATGACACATCTGTAGGCCTAAGCAAGGAGAAGACAAAACGAAACAATAACCCCAAAAGCATTACTAACCCTTTTACTTGCATGTTAAGTCACTGTCATAAGTAGCATTTCTTTCTTCCTGTGATATAGTTGAGTTCAGTAACAAATATCCAACTTTAATGGGCAGGGAGAAAGAGAGTGAGAGAGAGAATATGCAATTGGAAAAGCAGGGAGGCTCAGCATTTTCTTTGTGGGGGCGCACACAGGAGGATGCTTGGGTATTATTTCTCAGCTCTGAAATTCTTTTCCATCAAAGTCTTAGCATCTTCTGGAAGCAACACAAAACGTTTGTTGGAGAGAGACATAACTAAGGTAAATCAGTCCATAATGTCCTCGGTTTCCTTTGGCTTTCTGAATTGCAAAGAACACCAGAGACATAATTTCCAAGTGAGCAATCATCCCCTCTCTCTTCCTCTTCTCACACAGGATTTGGAAAAACAAGTTTAAAGCCACAATATGCAAAGCTTTACACATACCAAGTGAAGGATAATATACCACACGCAGGAATAAAAGGGCTCTGCAAGATACAACAGTTAAACAGAAAAAAGAAAAGCTGAGGGAAAGCAGCGCACAGTTCAATCCTATGCATTTACTTGGAAGTCAGCTCTACTAAGTTCAAGGGGAGTTACTCTCACGTAAGCATACATTTGGAATTCAGCCCTAGATCTGAATTCATAGTAAAAGATGATGGATAAAAAGTGACTGAGCCTGGGGTGAGAGGAAAGGATCAGTCTTCTGCAGCTAAAAATTTCAAAACAGGAGCATATTGATCAGAGATGTTTCTGTTAGGGTTCACGTGTTAAAACAGACACTGAAAAAAGGGCAGGCTCAGGAGCAAAGAAGGAAAATACTGGAGGGGAAGGTCAACTTAAAACTGAACGAAATCTAAGCTGCGTTCACCGTGGAAAACAAAATCAGAGGAGAGGGAAAATGTAAGGGCAAAGCCCTTCTTATTTAGTATTGGTGGGGGGGGAGACCTATATTTTCTAGAATCTCACCCCTAGCATTTTCAAATAGATAACTTTCCTTAGCATTTTATCTGCAGTCTGACTGCGGCCAATGTTTCCTTTGGGCACTTCCAAGTTTCTGCAGCCACACAAACCTATCTGCTAGTCGAAGAGTGGAAGTAGACCAAGGGTGGGGGATCTGCAGCCCTCTGGGTGTGGCTGGATGCCAGCTCGCATCACCACTGACCACTGGACACATGGGCTGGGGCTGATGGGAGTTGGAGAGAGTCGAACAATGCCTAGAGAGCCACAGGTTCCCACCACCCCAGGTTCCCCATGGGGTTCCCCATGGCTGCAGGTGCTTTCTCATGGCCTTGTGCTTCAGGCATGCAATGTCATACCAACGCAGGAGAACAGGACTGGGTGCTGAACATGCTCAAGAAAAAGACCAGAAGGAGTCAGGCACTCTCCTCGAACAGCCCAGTAACGTGGATGGGCACGTTCTGACAGAGTCTCAGGTCCTCCACTTACTCTGGTTTGCCCTTCACTTGGCACAGAAGGTCGAGGAGGTCTCCTTCTCTCGTTAGAGGCTGCGCAGGGGAGTTCTGCAGGACTTGCACTTCAGGCTTATCTGCACATCAAACACACAATACAAACATCAATTTATACGTCTGCGTACAAAACAACATACGAATGATATCAAGCAACCGCGTGTGCGCGCATTTAAACAGATTGTGAAACAAAAACTTTGTACTGACACAGCTTCACCCTCCTGCCCCTCTCCACTGCACCCATCTAATCAGCAAATTATCCTGGCATTTCCCCAAATTAAGTTGACTAATAGCCTCCAAAGCCTAACGCACTGATAAGGAATCCACACACCAAGGGCAGCAGCCCCACTGGTTCTTGCAAAATGAAATTTTGTTAAATTGAAGTTTATCTCTGAACTCACTCGAGCTAAAGGAAACTCATTTGCCTTCATGCTGAGGTGAAGCGGCAGATTTGTGGCGCTCAGAATTGATACATTTTATCATGTATCATATTTTATGGGCTGACAATACTTTGTGCCGTGGCATATTAATACGCCAAGGCTCCGATGGGTGCATTTGTGCTAGGAAAAGCTTAAGGGAAGAAATGCCAGGCCGCTGCCTTTTGTTGGAACAAAGCAGAGACTTCTGCTCGTGCCGATGAATCTCGTAAATCCCCAAACACAAACACACCGAGGGATTAAAGGCATTTTGCACTCAGGGAGGCAGCTCAGAAATCCTTTGGAAAGACCCTGTAGGAACAAGAGCCCAAGTCCGCAGTTACAAAGTCCATTGCCTTCGACAACGGCACATGCGGAGCAACAAACAATCTAACCAGAACGCTATCAGCTCAAGGCAGCCAATTGAGCGCCGCTTTATCCATTTTCACACAATCCCACATCCAATTCCTGGAATTGGCAGCAAATCTGCACTAAATGAAAGAACTGAATGCAAGACTGTAATATCTGAAGGTGGTGGCAGGTAAGAGAAGTTAGTTACATCTAACGGTGGGGAAACCCCCCCCCCCTCAAAAATCTGAAATAAAGAACAGCTTAGAATACATTTTTATATTATTTATTAATTTATCTATTCTGCTAGTGATATTACCATTGCTTCTCATCCTGGGATATAAACAAGGTTAAGAAGACATTTGCACTAATTACGATGTACTCAACAAGTATTATTTTATAATGCTTATAATGTTTATTTTATAATGTTTAGAATCATTTTACAATAAGGATTGACTGATTATTTTATTATTAAGACAGAGGGAACAGACTAGAAAATAATAATGATAACAACAACAACAAACTGCCCATCTGATTGGGTTGCCCCAGCCAACAAAATATAAAAACATAGTAAGACATCAAACATTTAAAACTTCCCTATACAGGGCTGCCTTCAGAAAACAAAATTCATAGAATGCTTTCAGAAAACAAAATTTATTTGCCTTCTTAGAAGGCAGTGGGAGTTCAATAGGGCCAATCATTATGCAATCCCCACAGATAAGAAATAACGACACAACTTGTGGGCCATTGGTCACTGACATAGACAAATGCTATCTGGATTTTCTGCCTTGGATGCCCATGAGTCTTGGGTCGGCCACACACGTTAAGAGAAAACACAAATCCATACATCCAGATAGTTAACTCCACAATCTGACATAGTTTAATAAAGTACCTTTATTTTCTCATATGGTCTAGAAAGAGTGACATACACAAGATTAAATAGCAACAACCAGGTTTTTTGGGGGGTGGGAGTTAGGGTAGAGCCCACTAAGGGCTTGATGAACACTCCCTCTCTTTTTTTAGCACAAAATAAAATTGCACATATTTTCAGTACAGGCTAAGACTGTGCAGCACACATTTCCGGAGGCATAGAATGCCTGCTCTCTTCACATTCTTGGGAGATAACAGTCAATATCAGCCTGTGCTGGCTTGACCACATGAAACTTTTCATGTTTCATGTCAGAATATTCGATGAGGAATGGTTTTTTTCCGTCCCTGTACCTCACAGCCTTATAACCCATATTTGAATTTCATGAGCAAATGAAAGTCAAACCCTCCCTCTTTCCCCTTCAACAGGAATGTCATGCTGCTCCTGGTGCCCTTTACTCCTGCACAGTTACCAACCACAAATAAAGGAAGAGGAGAGAAAATAATATTGATTAATTGTGAAGTGCTTAACTGGTACGCCCAAAACAACACACACACACATACACACAGAGGCACTAGTACTAAAAAACCGGAGCAGGCCAAATGCAAAAATAAGCGAGTCCTAAGGCATTTGCTAAAAAAAGAAGAGAATAAATTAATCACATATCAGCTGGTAAAGAGTTTCGTAGATAAGGAAAAGAAGAACCAAAGCATGAATCAAAGGAAGAGATGTGATGTAAGAAGCAACAAAGACCCCAAAAGAGACTACAGAGAAATCAGAAATGAAAGGCGCTAGAGGGAAGTAACATAATCTTAAATTGAATGTGAAAAGGGAAAAAAGGCAACATCATAAGCAGAGATGCATGATCGTATTTGCATGTCGAAAAAAATAAATAAGATGGGGCAGGGGAAGAAAAAAATCAAATTAAGAAACAAGAAGCTTAAAATGGGAAGACTACCTAAGGAGTCTTACAATCATCCAATCTGGGCAAAATGAGAACACAGATGGAACAATGGGCAGAAATAACAGGGTGGGGGGAGGATCTTATCAATATTAGACAACTGAAAAAGGCTTGAAAAGGCTTGGCTAAAGATGGAATCACAGAAGGAAAAAAAAGAGGAGCAATATCTTTGATTTGAAAGGAAAGAAAAATAGTTGCATCATTGACAAAAACAGACGGGAAGGGGAAAGTCCAAAGGGGGGGGGGAAATAAGAAATTTTGTCCTTGAAAGATTTAGCTTTAAAGAACAAGCAGACAGCTGTGAAGAAATAGCAAGACAAGATCAAAGATTTAAACAAGACGACAGATCAGAGATAGTAAAGAAGAACTGAATATCATCAGCATAGACATGGCAACATACCAAAGGAGTGAATAAGAGACCATAAAGGAATGGGAATGAGAAGCAAAGGGTCCAGCGCTGAAACTCGTGGAACCCCAATTGGGGAAAGAAAAAAAAGAAAAAGAACCATTAACCAATACAAGGTAACTACAGTTCACAAAATAAGAGGGAAACCAAGGAAGAACAGTACTAAGAAAACCAAGACCATTGGGGGAAGGCAAGGGGAAAGAGTGGTAAATGGAATCGAAAGCAGAAACACCATAGCTCAGGGGTAGAGCACCTGCAAAAGGTCCCAGGTTCGGTGCCCAACATCTCTAAGGTAGGGTTAGGATCCTGTCTAAAGCAGAGGACAGTGGCTGCCAGTCAGTGCAGGCAATATTGTTTGTTTATAAGATTTCTTACCTTTCAACATAAGGTCCTAGAGTGGATTGCAACAAATATATTCATGCAATTAAAACCAAGCCAAACAATTCCAAACAAAAGCAGCGCTGTGCAGGTCAACCAGAACGGAAGAGATTGGTCCCACAAAATACGTTAAATGTCCAATGCCAGGGTAAAAAGGATAATCTTCAGCAAATAATGGAAGCTGAATAATGACAGTGATAGAGTCTAGCTAGACACAGCTCTATGGGGAGGACATTCAACAATTACGGGAGGCCACAGAGAAAATCCTCTCCCAGACCCCCATTACTGGACTAGGTGAACCAATGCTCTGACTCAATAGAAGGGCACTGCCGATGTTTTTCCTATGAGGATGCATCAGGAAAACTGAATCTCGCTACTGCTTTTTAGGCAGAGAAAATTGGTTTTAGTGAATTACAGCACAATCCTACCGAGAAGCAAGTCTTATTGAATTAAATGGGGCTTAATCCCAGGTAAAGTGAGTTTGAATTGCACCTTAAAAGTTTCTTTACAGAAAGGGGGTAAAGTCACTGCGATTTCCTGGATTTAGTCCTGCCCCATATTATTGAACAACCCATGACACATGTTACTACATCAAAATTGCCTCAGTGGATATTCTCCTTCCCAGAGGCTTTGTTTGGGTGGGACAGGGGACACGGTGAATAACCCATGTACCGGCTAGGGGGCAGCTGACTGTATTGCTGTGGGCTAAGCTGCAGAAACACATCTTCCAATAGATGGCCAGAGGAACGCACCACAGTCCTCTAAGCCTCTATCTCCCATCACGGCTTTCTCTGTGTCTCTCCCTTGCCTCTGCCTCATTGCAGCCGTTTTTTCAATGTCCATGCAGCTGCATAGGCCTGTACAATACTGTAAGGAAATATGGCAGCCTATTCAAATAGAAGGCATGTGTGGAATCTGATGACATCTCGGGAGGCGTGTCAGACGGTGGGCAGCCTTGCAGTTCTGGCTGCCCTCGGAACCCAGTTAAGGACATTTCTTTCACTGTTATGAGCAAGTTGCCTGCCTGCTTTTCTGAAACGGCACAATTTCTAATGCACGCAGCGTTGGGAAGTGGAACAACCCAGAGAAGACAGGCTCGCAAATGCCCCCCTGAAACCAATGGAAGCTAAAGACTCAGCTGTGGATCTCGTGGGTTTTTATGGAATGTTAGCAGACCAAGGATCCCATAGCAACCTATGGGAACCTATGAGGCCCCGAGGCAGCTTGCTTGTCCCAGGATGCTATGTCCAGCACTCCACGACACTCACAGCAAGTCACTTAGCAATGAGAGGTAACAAATTCATTTGGAAGCAAGGACTACAATGCACAGTTGCTCAGGAAATAGAACCATGGCTGACCTCTCATCCTATCTGGGCAGCTGGATTGATTATTCTGAGGTTCAAGTGCCATGTGGTGCTTGCAACAGGTACCTGATGACCCAAATAGACTGGCAGTTGCTCTCCGGGATTTCAGATGGGGACAGTCCCAGTCCTACTTGGGAAAGCCAGGGATTAAACTTGAGACCTTCTATATGCAAGATGTTCTGCCCCTGAGCTACAGTCCTTTTCCTGGGTTGTGCCATTTCCTCGGTGGCCGAGGAAGCTGCTCCAACCTGGGATGGAACCTCCCAAGGAAGGACAGCCAGACTACACAAGCAACTCAAGTAGTCACTTGAGCCATGAGATGTGTCCCCAAGTCCTCTGTGGCAGGGCCAGGGATTACTCACTGCATCCACTTGACACAGAGGTATGCTTTGGGCTAGTGCCGCTTCCAATTCAAACCTAGAATGAACAACAGGCTGCAGTGGTTAGGTGCAGTGGCGTAGTGTGGGTTGTCAGCACCCGGGGCAAGGCAAGTAATTTGTGCCCCCTAACCCGTGGATTTGCGCCCCCTAACCCTAACCCGGTGTGGCCGGCCCCCCTGCACCCCCCACGCTATGCCACTGGTTAGGTGGGTGGGTAAGAAAGGAAATAAAAATAATCTAACCTAGCATTACTATTCAGGTATAAAACGTAAAGGCTAGGAAGCACCACATTCCTCTTACACAATTGCACCGTTCTCTTATTCTCTCGCACAGTGATACATGTTTCAAGATGAAAAAAGAGTAAATCCTGAATTGCTATGTACAGAATGAGTTTTCATGTTCTCTCTTTTTGTTTGGATGTTCCTGTTAAAACAGTCTGTTAGGAACTATAAATCTTACAGCCTTTTGCTACCAATTATACTTTGCATTACTGTTTGGTGTAACACAGCTGAGAGAAGGGGGTGGGGGGAAACCAAGCCCAGCCAACAAAGGGAGAGGCCCAAATCATGAAAGAATCCATTTTGGTACCGAAAAAGGATTGCACCAAAATATTAGGTTTCTTTCTTTTTTCTTTCTTTCTTTTTGTTCCAAAGCACAAAAGCTTCCCTTTTTATTCACAGCAAAGAACAGGGGCCTCTGGGTTTAGGCCAGGGTGTAATTATTTCCCATTTTAAACCCTTTAACAGCACACTCGCTGTGACTGGGAGTTATGCTCACAGGGCCAGACTCTGCTATACTGTTCTTCATTTGCAGCAACATTCCTCAGAGAAAGCCTTATTAATGAGCTCGCAAACGAGCACCCAACTGGGAAATGTCACAAACAAGAGTGGCTAATGCTCCAGAAAATCAAATAACTGAACACTCGGCTGATCGTAGTGCCTTTCATATTTACAATAATAGTAATAATAATATAAAACCCCTTTAAATCACATATTCTGAAAGGGTCAACACCTCGCTGAACAAAACAACTCATTTATTTATGTTCAGAAATCTCCAGATGATAAATTATATTGATGTTAATCACTTCACTGCATACTATTGCAATTAATAACTCACCAGAAGCAAACAGATTATTAAAGCACGAGGTACCCACATATGGCTAGCCTCCTTCCTCCCTCTATTTCTTTCTCTTTTTTTTGTTAAACATAATTGAGCACAGGGAATTCTCTTGGTTATGAACAACAAACAGAGGTTACAGCAGCTTCCCTGGGTATATATTTTTATAAACATGCATGTAGACATTATAAATATCTGTGTTCCATTAATTATGACTTAACTCTGCATTACTTCTCCTGGGGCTTAAAAATTCAGCTGTGCCTGTCTGCTTTCCCCTTAGTGTTACATAACAAAGGAAAGAGGAAGGTACTACAAAGGCAAGGGAAGGGGATTACACACACACACACACACACACACACACACACACACACACACCCCTCATGCAAGACTGAGCTTTCCCCTTCTCCTGTTTGTTTAGCTCAAGCCCTTAATGATGCCTTAATGTATTTTGATGCTCCATTTCCCTTTTTAAAATTACATTTACCCACAGCTTCCTTCTCAAGCAACATAAGGAGTTGTGAGTATACAGTGGATCAGCCATCACTGGGGGCAAACCATCTCTTCAATATGCTGCACCAGTCCAATCCCATGGCATAACTAACTGGCTTGTGACTGCCACCCAAGTGCAAAGGCAGCTTCGGCTATGTGCCTTTCCAGCGGACACACATCAGTTTCAGCTTTGTTCTCCTGGTATTAAGGCGATATTCCATTTCACATTACAGGGTGCTTGGTGACACATAAGATCCTGCACATCTCGGGTGTTCTTTGAAAGCATCTTCCTCAACACACACAGGAAGCCAGATTTCTGAGGACTTTTCCACCATAGGAAAGTACCGTCCATAACCTTTAGGAATGTGTGACCGTGGTCCTACCTGGGAGCATCAGAGGTCAAAACCAGGGAGACAAGGCATGCCTACTCAGCTAGGAACATCTTCAGCACAAGTCCGGATGAACTGGATGGGAACCATCAGCATGTGCAATTCTCAGACTTTGATGGGGCTTGTTCATGGGGCATGGACAGTCTTGGTACTTTTTTTTTTTTAAAAAAAAGGCAATGTGCATCCCACTTCTCCTTCTACGTGAAGCAACTCGTGACAAAAGAAGAGAACCACAAACATCCAGACACTTTGCTGCTGAGAAGGGCATATTTTAACAGCTTCCAAACATGAGAGCAAGAGGAGATTGAAAATAACTGCAGGTCTATTCATTTAGCTCACAGGTTTCCTTGCATTGCATGGCTTCTATATTACAACATTTTATACCACTTGTTAAAAATAGCCCCTCTAAGGGGCATACAGAAAAGGTGTATTCAGGATTGTTTTCAAGCCAGTGTCCCGCCTCCCACATCCTAGTCATGATTAGTTAAGGCTAATAATAATAATAATAATAATTCAGAGGCACCAGATGCTCCTAGGCTTCTGACTATGCAGGTGAGAGACAATTGTCTTCAGTTTCACAGGCATGCTTGCACCATGTTCTAGCAACCCACCACCCAGCCTGGAGTGGGCATGTTTAGCCAACTTTTGGTTTCCACTAGGCAGCCATTCATTGAAACAGCCAATGAAGCCACTCTCAAAGTTCTCACAGTGGCATCGATGCGAATAACAAAACAAAACCCAAATCCATAATTTCAGTTGAGCAGCCGCATGAAAAGCTCAGCTTAAATGAAATGCTCATAAAACCTTAAGTTAAATAGGTCAGACTTGTCAGGCGGAGATCTCGCATGCTAACTTCCAACAAAGTGAAATTGCGCTGCAGGAGGCTCTGCTTCTAATGGAATTACTGACGGGTGGAGAACAATAGCTAGGCAGGTATGCGGACAAAATCTCTCCTTGCAAACACTGCGATTACCACATTCAAGGGGCTGTGGCAGACACAAAGCTCAGTCATCTAAGGAAAGGTTTACTATACCAATTTAAAGTTCCCTTCTCCTCCCCCATTTTGCTCCCAAATGTGCATATGAATGGCTTGCAAAGGCACTCCAAATTCAGCACATAACTATACTTCCCTCCCTCTTCTTATCCTGTTTTGTTTGACCATTGCCCTCACAGTAGATTTTTCTCTGATGCCTGGAATTTACCCTGCATAGAAGAGTTAATATGTGGCTTATTTGTCTCTCAACACTAAACAGGCATTCCTGAAATTATAGCAAAGTTGGAGAGGAACAAACCAAGAATCAAACCACAAGTCCCTGTTCATTGTGTGGCCCTCTGTAGCTGCAGGAATCAAAGGCCACTGCTTTGAGACCAGGTGGAGGTGCAGCATTTTGCAGATACAATAAGACATGTTGGAAGCGACCATCAATGGCTGTTTTGAGAATGAGTAGGCATGAAACTTGGGCTGGCGTGCTCCTTCCTCCCATTTCCTTCATATGCAAGGGAGAAGACTGCGAGCTTCCACTTCCGGTATGCAATTCATCCTGGTTGGAGAACTCTGGTAGGGTCAGAACAAACATCTGCCATATTGTTGCAAACTCCAAATGGAAGCTTCTTTTTTCCTCCCCATAATGCGCTGGAAGGCGGGGGGCAGGGATGATCCTAAGGCAGGCCTCTGCTCTTTCTCATTAAAAAAAAGGATGCTCTGCTGTTACATCTGACTCTAGACCTTAACTTAGTACTCTCCTTACAGGTCTTGTTAAGTGTTCTTCATAGTTTCTAAGCCGGGGGGTGGGGAGAGGGAAGAGACTCCAAAAACGGGTGCCAAATTTGCTATGTTGCCATAATAAAGGTCTCTTCCCGATTTAGCTTTCCCCCCTCCCCCGCCTCTCTTTTGTTGAAACGTTAGCGTGTCTGCATATTCAGGACTTTGAGCAAACAATAATTAGCTCACTGCCTTGAAATACCTCTGTAGATAATTTGAATTTTTCCTGCTAATACCTTCTCTTTTATTACAAGCCACTTCCTGCTGAAATTCCATCTCATACTAAGTACACCAAAGTGAGAAAATCGTTCGCTGTGACTGTGCATTCATTGGCGCGGCTCTCTTGATCACAGAGGCAGGTGCTGGAAAGGGAATGGCCGGGTCAGGTCACACGTGAACTGTGAAGCGGCGGATAACGTCCCGGTTCTTTAGCATCCCCCCCCCCTTCCTCAAGGACTGCCTCTCCTCATCCTCTCCACGGAGGCTTATTGGAGGAGATGTGGCCTCTGATACACCACTGAGATGCCAATGCTTAGGTACCCCTTTCTCGGCACCACTTCAGGCCGCTGCCTGCCTGCAACCTAACAGAACGGTCAGCTGGTGTGCTTGAAATGGTGATTGGGAGGGCTACACCTTGTTCTGATTGCGAGTCCAAAAAGCTATTGAGAGCGTAAGACAATTACACCTGATTTTACAAGTGCTATTTCTCTGAAAGGCATGGCGTGGACTCAAAAGGCTGCTGCAATCTGGACATCAGGCAGCAGATGAGTGGGCTGTGCAATTTCTTCTGTAGCCCCATTGCACTGGCGGTACCAAAGGAGGGGGAAACCTAAGCCAAGGCTTGCAGCTTAGTGTCGGCTATGAAAAAGAAAACAAGAGAACGTATTGCTATGCTCCAAGATCACACATTCCTCAGTAACAGGGGTGCCAAATATATTCTAATCCCGCAGTCTGAAAATGCAAGTGGCATATGCCGCCCTCTGGGCAGAGGTTTCACCACCAACAGAAGACAAACTTGTTCATCCAGGCTTTCTTTAATAGGATTCATTTTGATGCTTATTTTGTTTGGATTTGTTGTGTTTTATTATTGTTGCGTGAACCACTTTGGTACTGCCTTCTGCAAATAAGAAGCGGTATAGAAATCTTATTTTAAAAGATCTATATAACCAAATCTATATACCGTTTGATTGCATTGAGATCTTTAAGAGGTTTACAAGAGATGTAAAAATTATCAGCATAAAACCGCTAAAGCAATTCAAAATATTAAAAATAATAATTAAAATTAACAGTGAAAGAGATTAAAAATGCACTGGCATTTATGTGGCTGGATAGGCTTATATAAACAAAATCTACATCATCATGAGTTATTATAAGACCAGGGATTCTAAACAGACTAAACTGGGAGTCAACTTCTCTTGTCGTGTCAGAAACTGACAGAACATGCTCCGTTGGTAGATGGTTCAGTCACATACCTTCTCTGTCCACTCTTCTGGTCGCTTGCATCACATCTATATATATATATCTCCCTTGGGTGCCTCAGTGGCACCCAAAAGCTGTCACCTGCGGCAGCTGGTTTGTCGTAACATTTGTTCACAAAACTGACCAGCCTTGTTCCTAAGCAAGCAGGCAACCTTGCAACAGTTCAAGCAACTTTGCTCATCTCCCTTTTTTTGCCTGTGTGCGCCTGTACATGCGTCTGTCTCTGTCTGTGTGTGTGTGGTTAAGCTTTTTTGATCAGACCTAACAAAGGTGCTAATGTATTATTAAAGCTAATGGAGCTCTACAAGAAATGTTAATGGACATTAAGTTTGCATAAATGAATTACACATTAGCACAGTAGCAAGACAGCTACAATCTGCCAATTTAGGCAGTATCTGATGGTTTTTGTTTTCCCATTATGGGGACATTACTCCCCCAATACTTTTGGGCGATATGAAAATTGTAAGCAGAATGCTCATAATGGAACAACATAATGAAGTAGAAGAAATAAATTAACACAGGGGCTTCTTTGTGTAATGTTATGGTTGAGCTGCATATACAAAAGATGTTTTGAATCACCATCTCCTGATCGCCCTGCTTCATTTCTGCTCCTCTGTGAACATGAAGAGGTACTGGGGGACTGATGCCAGGTTGCTGCTCTTCCTTGTTTTCAAATGAATGATGTCACACTGCATGGGTCCCTTCCCATCCCAGAAAGAAGCCAGCCATTTCTGCCACAATTCTCAGCATTATTTCAGCATAAGAAACAAACAAGGAATATGCAGATGCCAAGGCACCCCGGAACGGTAAGAGACCTCTGGCGCTCTTACTGAAACTGAAAGACGATCAACAATCCAGCAACTGAAAGCAGATCAACAATCCAGCAAGTGGCATCTACTTTAAAGCATCCTGTAGTAACAATTCTTACATAACGGCACATACACTATCAAGACAGGGCAGGATTGAGATACCCAAAGCTTCCAAAAGTGGAGTTCTGTGGTACTCCTTAAAAAGGGGACATATTCATCTTGTCAGATGGAGGGACAGATGGACCCACCCCAGCATAATTTGGTTGCTAACTTGTACTTGCTGCTGCACAATGCTTGAAGCAGCACATAACCAGAACCAGAATGGCTTACCTAAATGTCACCTGGGTAGTTCATGGCTTAGGTAAGACCTAAACACAGGGGTTTCTGCCTCACAGCTTCTAGAGTAGATGAAGAAGTGTGCGGAATTGAGCCGTAGTCACTAGACTCTACTGGCACTCCATTTTAAAAATAATTATATTTTTCATCAATACATTTTTTCCAATTCACTATAAAATTATTTTACAAATTATTTAAACTTTGACTTCCCTTCCGCCTATCCATGGTTTCCTTCTAGCTTTCCATTTTTTCCTGCATATTGCAGTCCCTCCATACTTTCTCTTTCTCACTTTATCTCCATGTATTTTATACTGCTGAATTTATTCTAATCCTGCTAACGTTTTAACCTGTTTGCTGTAATTTTTCATATACTCTACATGCATTTTCCAATTCTCCTGATATACTCTATCTTCTTGTTCTCTTCTTCTGATGGTTAGACCCACTGAATCTACCGGCACTCCAATCTGTTCTAGGATTTCATGTCTTTGTAGACGGCATTGATACATGTGTTTGTTTGTTTTTTGTAATAATAATAATAAACCTTGACACACTTCCATGTTAATATTTAAATGCTTAGTTCACAGGTCTTGAGGCAGCTCTGCACTGATAGCACAAGAACAGATGATGAGAAATAGTTTGTCTTCAAAAAGAGCAGGGAAAGAATGCCTTAAACCCAAATTCAATACTTTAAACCTCTCATTTAATCAAATCAGATAAACAGCTTTTGTATGCTACAACGAACCATAATTGTCTAATCAATTGCTTTGGTCAAGCCACGTCCATGTGTGGGGCAAGGGGGAGGGGAGGGTTGTGACTCTGGTACTCACACATTACATCTAGGTAGTACTTGGTCTGCAAGTCTTTGACGGCAGGATGGTCTACCTGACAGACAACAGCAACCCCATCATCCTCTCGCTTGACCTTCAGTGAAAGGCGACTGGTCACTGTAAACATGTCTGACCACTGCTCCTCTTCTGTTTTACCTGCATAATGGACATGAAAGGGGAGGAAAAAGAGCAGGTAAATGGCAAATGACTAGACCCATGCCATATCTATCCAAGACCATCCTCCATCGCTGCATTTGTGTTGTCGTTTTCAACTGAAGTCACTTCTGCAATCTGTACTCATCTAGTAGTGACTTGCCTTGTTTAGCTTATCTATTCCAGAGCTTCTCTCCACTTCTGCAATTCTTAAATAGTTCAACTATGCATATGCTGACCTATTCATAACCCTCCAACAGGCATATTCTTGCAACCTTATTCTCTCTGTTTTTATTTGCACATTCCTATAATCTGTGGGTGTTTGTAGGGTGACAACACCTGCCTTTCATTGTTACTTTCCTACCTACATACTTATTGGATTAATTTGTGGCACACTGATGACCTGCACAAAATAAAGGAAAACAACTCATTTTTTAGTTGACAAGCAGCTTCTCTGCCTGGTGGTCAGGAGGAAATTCTTAGTCGGCAAAGGTGGCCAGGTGAGTGGATGTTTACCTGCCGTATACAGCAGGAGTGGGGAACCTATGATCCCACAGATGGCGAACTCCCATCATCCCAGATCATTGGCCATGCTGGCTGGGGCTGATAGGCGTTGGATTCCAGAAACATCTGAAAGGCCAGAGGTTTCCCACATCTGGTATATACAGGGATACAGAGGGAAAAGAGGAGAGCTGGTATCAAAGTTAAGCAAACAGTTTTGCAATGGAGCAGGGCTGGCAAGGCCCTTTTTCAAGTCAATCACAAGGAAAGGAAGCCTGCGAGTTCTTATTCTCTTATTCGCTTCCAGATTTAAGGGGGGGGGCTATCTCCTGCTCATGATATTAAACACAAAATCTACAGCGCTCGGCAGCGAGGATTAGGAATTCCAGGATGCCTTCCAAACACTTAAGTCAATGGAGCCAGAAATCCTCCACCCTCTTCCTCCAATGCCACTGCCAAAAGCCATCATCAATAATTAAGAGGGAAAGTGACTCCATGGATTTACATAATTAAAAGTAGTAATTAAAATATTTAAACAGTGGTACTGTTGAAGACCCAGCAAAATACAGCAGCAATGGTCTGAAACAGAAGCAGAAGCAGCCTGTGCGGGGCATCCTGCCAAAGGGAAGCCAATTTCAACAGGCAGCGAAAGGTAAGGGAGAGCAGGGAAACGCCTGGGATTAAAGTGGAAAGGCTTCCCAAAAATTTGAGACGCCTGGCTTACTTGTCAAGGAGGGGTCTATCACAAAACCTCAACTCGTGCTCCAGATCAACTGACAAAGCTACTCCACATTATAAAAAGACCACACCATTCACTGCTCTGCACCCTTCTGAACTGATTTTGCCTGGCTGGAATGTGTCCTTTGCTATGGCAGTGCCTCTTGCTTGCCTGGAGGATGGAGATGGTGTATGTGTGTTAGTGGAGGGGGGACATAGGAATCTCTGGCTTTTGCGTGGTTTGAATGTGACCTACTGGGGGTAAGAGTCACACCTGTTGCTCTGCCCACTTGCTGTCTCTGGTCTCACCCACCCCTGGCATGCAGCCCACAGAAGGTTGCCCATAATGAAATGCAGCTCTCAGGCTGAAAAAGATTCCCTTCTGCTGTTTTGAGTTATTCTCTCACATCACCACGAGGGTATCCTGCTTATCAGCAAAACCATCTCTAAAAACCACAACCACACCATTAAGTTGATTGAGGGAGAAGGGGTCTACCAAATAGCTCCTTGTTGCCTTTAAACCATCTGATCACTGTGGGTGGTCTGCTGGCCAACGATGTGCAATTCAGCTCAATTTCTTCTCCTTCCACTGTGGTCTCCTTCTGGGCTTCGATCCTCAAGTTACGTGGTGGGACTAGAATGAAACAGCATACAGATATATAAAGATCTCAGCATGTTGTTGTCTTTCATGACACCTCCAAGAAACTGAGCATGTGGGATAGCTGCTGGACAGATTACAGGTGGATCAGCATAGAAGGTCCTCTTCAACTTACAATTTTGATTAAGGGAACACTTTGTAAATGCATCACCATCTGCAATAATTCTAACAGATCCAACATATTATAAATGCATCTTTAAAGTAGAACCCTGCTTTCGCCCTCCATTTGAATGTAAATTCCACATTTCCTATTCCAAAAATAATTAGCAAAAAATAGAGTAAAACAAACTAAGGGAGATTCAGGATTTTCACACCGAGAGGGAAAGAAGAGGGTCGTTTTCCAAAGAAAATAAATGAAATGCAACCCAACACGAATAATAGATTCTTGCATCAGAGAGCATTATTACAGAGAGAGTATCTTTCCTTCCTTTCAGGCATGTGTTCAGCACAGCTAAGTCATTTTTTTGTGTGTGTGTGAAATCCAAAGCCAGAGGGTTGAATTGATCAATGAAATATAATCCGGTGGAGTCTGGAGCAGAAGAGAATCTGAAGCATAACCAGGGCCTGCCCAAGACATTTTGGCACCTGAGGCGAACCACAAAAATTGATACCCCCACCCCCGCCAGGGAAGAAGAGGTGAGTAAAGATCGAAACCAGGAAGAAGAGGGGGGGGGAATAAGATGCTGGGAGAAGACCAGAAGCATCTCCTATTCATCAAGAGACCCTCGTAGAGGTGGTATGAGGGGAGTGCTGAGGAGGTGGCAGATCTGGCCTCCAAGAAGAACACCACAGTCATTGGTGCCACTGTGGCAGTGGAAGCAGCAGGGAGCAAAACATTCATTGGAGGCTGGATCTGCTGCCCCTGAGGATCCTGCCGCATGAGGCAGTGTCCTACCCTTGCCTCATGGGCAGGCTGGCCCTGAGCATAACTACAGTATCACAAAGTCCACCAAAATGTGTAGATCTTCCCGTTATCCTCTTCCCCACCTCCCTGCTAACAGGGTGGGTGGGTGAAAATGGATGGGATAGGCGTTTCCCCCCCTTCGATTTTATAATCAGTAAAGACAATGTTAACACAGTTGCCTGATGGTACTGTGTTTATTAAATCAAGCATTAAAATAAAGATTTAAATGGATATTGTTTATAAATGAGTGGACACATTTTCTTCATTGTTTTTGCTGTTATTGTACTAATGAAGCAGTTGCGCGATTCAGGTGTGAATAATATGTTCTGTTCGCTCCCCACCCACCAAAACGCAGGTAAGGAAGTATGCACAAAATGAATTGTGCAGATAATAAATTAGTTGTTTCTGGTCCATAAACAAGTGAATGGCACGGCGTCTTCAAAAAACAAAGGGAGGAGGAAGCACAAAGGTCAACAAGGCATGCAAGTCCCCTGTGGAATAGCAGCTTATGTCTGGTCTTCCCCTTGCCCCCCCACTTGCAAATAAGTCCCTACCCCCAAGAATGTAGGTGGAACTCAAAGCCATGTGATGCATGCTGGACAGGTCAGCCCAAGTGTGTATGTGTGTGTGCACTGCACATATACACACTGCCATGTTGCTCCTTCCTCCGCCCGAATCGTTCAGTCAGGGGAGAGGAGTAACACAAGAGCATCCCTGGAAGCACCTCAGCAGAAATGAGTGTGTGTGTGTGTGTGTGTGTGTGTGTGTGTGTGTGTGTGTGTGCGTGTGTGTCCACAAGCGCACACACTTGCTATCTTAGTTTGGGAAACATGAGAATAAAAAGCTCTCTTAATGCAGTGGTGTTAGGAAACAACTCTCAAGAGTGAAGGTAGCCGAACTTGAAATTCATATTAAAGGCTAATTTTAAATACCTTTTCAACACATATTAACATACTACAAACTGGAACTCATTAAATTGCGGGGGTGGAGGGTGGAGAGGGATGAGTAAGAGCGGAGAACCTATATACCTAATCAGCAAGTGTGATCTCACTTGGTGATTGCTTGTTGCAATTCAGGTTCGTTACTGGAATGTTAGGAGACAGCATTAATCTGGAGCTACGGCTGTTATGGTATTAGCAACTATTATCAGTGGATATGATAATCCCATAGTTATGCCTGTTCTGTAATCTTCTGAACTATGAGAAATGGAATGACACACACACACACACACACACACACACACACACACACACGACAAACTTAAGGACTGGTGTCTGACAAACACCATATGCCACGAAGAAGAGAGGTGGGGGAGGGTGCTTCTTGAGTATAATTTGCAGTAAGGGGTTGAAGCAACAATTTGGCTGCATTTGGGTTCAAATCCCCCACTTTATCACTTGAATATCTTCAGAAGCCTGGACAGGAAAATCCTCTCCTGCGTCATATGCTGGAGAGTTGCTGCTCCATGAATTATACAGAGTAGGAATGAAGGAGTCATGGGGTTTGATTCTATCTATCCATCCATCCAAACAAATGTACATCTGTACGGAGCTCCTTATAACATTTCAGTGGCAAACCTGTTACCATCCCAGCCCCAACTGGGCAATAGGGAGCACAACAAAATAGGGTGAGGGTTTAGGGTACCAGGCATATCAAGGAACACCCAAAGGGGTTGCCATCCATACCAGAGTTTGGCATCCTCACGTAAGATGGGTATGTGCTAAAGCACCCTCCAGAATCTGGATGAGGCTAGACTACAGCTCCCATCAACCCTTGCTAGACTACAGCTCCCATCAACCCTTGCTACTGGCCATGCTGGCCGAAGCTTATGGGAACTACAGTTCAACAGCACCTGCAGGAAACCAGATTGGTGTAACCTAGGTATTTCTGCCCTTCGGAACCATCTCTATTGTCTTTTAGGCACTTGCTTAAGACTTTCTTGAAAGAGGTGATTGTTATACTACTTAGTATCAGTTCTGGATTTGAAAATGATTTTACATTTGCAATGGCTGGTTTTTAGAGATTGTTTCATGTGGAATTTGGATTTTTAAAAAAATATTTTTATATATACACTTGTTTTAAGGCTATTTTTATTGTATTGTAAATTGCTTCAAGACGCCTTATAGGAAACAATTCATAAATGAAACTAATAATAACTATACAGTCGTACCTTGGATTCTGAATGCCCTGGAACTCGGACGTTTTGGCTCCCAAACGCCGCAAACCCAGAAGTGATTGTTCTGGTTTGCAAATGTTCTTTTGGAACCCGAACGTTCAACAGGGCTTCAGCGGCTTCTTATTGGCTGCAGGAGCTTCCTGCAGCCAATCAGAAGCCACAACTTGATTTTTGAACGTTTTGGAAATCAAACAGACTTCCGGAACGGAGTCCGTTTGACTTCCAAGGTATGACTGTAATTAGTAATAATATGGATTTACAGTGCAATCTGATGCACGTTTACTCAGAAGTAAGTAGCCTATGTTCAGTGATATTCCTTTTCAAGCAAGGTGACTGCAACCTCAGTTTTCCTTCCTGTTAATTCCAGCAAGAATATGAAATACAACCTTTAGTGAAAAACAGCTTTGAGTAAACACATTTTACATCTAATAATTTTAACACTTCGGCAAAAGATGGAAGTGTGCAATGGTATATATATGGGGACAATATGATTACATACCCAGCTGGAAAAAAACAGAACTAAGAACAATATAAATATTGCCCATTATTTTACACTGAGAATATGGTCCTGCATTTGTGGGCTACAATTAAGCACACAGAGATCCTTAGAAGCATCATCACCCTGCCAAGAGGTGTAACTTCCTGCACATGCATATAATGCTTGATTTTTTCACATTGTAGCACAGACTGTAACACAGAAGCTGTTACATTACCCATCATGCCCTTTATTAGATAGTCTCAGAACTCTAAAAATAAACAGAGAGGTTTGGAATAAAGCAATGAGTGCAGCCAAGAGTGTTTTGTCAAGGGACTAAATACTCACACCCTAATTGGCAAATATTTCTAACTTCTGTAATGGGTTTTGATAGAAGCTTGGATTCATGGGTGCAAATGTAAGGGTTTGGGGGAGCACAGAAGAATATGAGCTAAAGTAATTGCCTGGAAAACCACAAATGACACTCCAGACAGCTGTTGCCAGGGGAACAGTTATTTGCAACAGCTTCCTCCAGAATTTATGGGTTTGCCCACCTCCTGCCATTCTCCTCCATATATCTGGAGAATGCCTTATGTACATGCATGTAAGGCAATACAAGTGTGTGGTAGATGAAGGCAACTTGGAACACATGATGAAGTAGTACATTTTGCGAGCATGAAGCCAAGAAATCTTAATGTGTGTCTACATGCTGACTTTCCCAGGTACAATTCTGTGGATTAGGGTCCTAAGGTTTTAACAAACAAATCTTCTGGGTTTTTCTCCTTCTGACACTATCTTCATCCATCCCAAGACATGAAAAGGTGTGCTGCTGTCTACAGAACATTGCATGAGAAACAGCCCCAGTAAGGAGGATTTATTTCAGTGCCTGTGTTGAAGGCGAGATGGCTATAAAGCAGGTTTTAAAAATGTCCAAGAATCTGCTTTTTCCTCCCACCACCTTGCCACTCCCAAGTGAACTAAAGATGGAGTCTGGGGCTGACTGGTCCTTACCAAGCACTGTAATTGTCATAAAGTATTCCTGTGGGGGGTCCGTGTAGAGTTGGCAGAAGTATCTTCCTTCATCCGAAATGGAGACATTCGTCAGTGACACTCTGAGCTCACTGCTAGAGAAATTCACTAACTGAAACCTGCTGTCCTTCAAAGCTGTGGAACAAAGATACAATTAGAAACGGCAATGTTATGAGACATACAGTGCTTCCCTCCCAGAGAAAACAGTGAAAACCAGAAGCCTGGAGAGGTGGCAGCAGCGTTGACATGCAGTAGCAATACCACCCTCTTTTTCACATCCTGTTATTTTGGCTCATTATGTTACAATCTGGAAATAAACAATACTAGTACGCATCAATCAATACAAATAACCTAAACAAAAGCTCCATATCAAGTACTGATAATTACTCTCCCCCTTCCTGTCTACTTGCTCAAAGCTGCAAAAAGCCTTTAACAAATGAGCTGCTACAACATACAGAGCCCCGTTTCCCAGGCATTCCCAACCTGATGCCCTCCAGATATCTTTGACTGCAAGGCCCATCAGCCCCAACCAGCATGACCAATGACAAATTGGGTGGGGAGCAATATCTGGAGGGTTCCAGGCTGGCAAAGGATAGATGGACGGAAAGCCCATGAACAGAGATTTCACAAGTTAAACTTGAGAAGGTTTATGACATGTGGGGAGAATGTTTAAGCAAACAACTTCCAGCAGAACTTTGGTTTTGCCAATTCATCGGAAACATTTAATCAAGCAACACAAAGCTGGAGAGATGCATTGCAGGCTCTTCCAAGGTCCAGAAGTTTCGAAAGTTAGATAAAATATATTAATCAAATAAATTGTTGGAAGTTTTCTGATGTTTTTAATACAACACCAAGTAATTTCTGGGACCAGAAGAACATGCATCAGTTCAAACACAGGCATATTCCTACTTCTACTAACCCCTAACAAATCTACTACCTACATCTCCCCCACCTATCCCAACATATCAAAAGAATAAAGAGAGGTGGTGGGAGAAGAGCACCATTCGTTTCTTAGCTCTTCATTCCAAGGGCTAGGTAATATACCTCACCAGCTCCTCCATGATGCCATGTTTCACTATCAGCCCTTTTGTTAGTCTCCAGACAAATTACGAAAATGTCTCCAGGTTTCCCCTCCTTGCTTAGGGCACATGGCTGTTTGCAGAAGGATATCTCTGCCCCATTATTCCTGGCCTCACCTAATGCATGATTTCCAATTTTGAAAAAAAATGTGTCCCTGCAAAAAGAAGCACTCAGAAGAACCAAGTTTTGTGGCCTGCTGACATATCCATGTCAATTTGCTCCAAAATATTAGGGACCATATTGTTCCTAACTATAAATGCCATTTTAAAAAGGATGGGAGACAGGGCAGTCCCAGGAGAAAGATGGCTTGTGTCTACTAACCTTGGGCTATAAACGACCCCGTATATCTTAGTTATATTTTCCTAGAAAGTAGGCAAAGATTCCAAGAGCACTCAATTTGAATTATAACAGCGTCTCTTATTGGTAAGGTTTTAAACACATGTTCATGACTATCCTAACATCATTCTTCAGTTGGATTAAGGAAGGATTGGCTTGAACATTCCAACCACCGAGCCAAACACATCTCCTTATCCAATGGTAAGCACATCCTGCTTTGCCCTATTCGATTTGTTTGTGTCAACTAAATATTTTGGCACTTAATTGCAATTCAGAGTGAATTACTGTGGTCAATTCCTCTTGCACTGCAAGATGGTCTGACTCTTAAAAAGGTCTATAGCTAGTCTTTCCATTAAAGCAAGTGATTATGATTGCCTGCCTTTGCCTACTTACTGAAGAATTGACTAAACCTTTAAAATGTCTGACATTAAATTAAAAGGAGCCCTCAGCAACCTCTTTATCAAGATTTGCCAAACAACACAGAACTCACGTCTGAAGTCTCTGAAATAAATCGTCTGTCTATTGGGATTCAAGAGCTGAATCACGGAGTCATCACTGTTTCTGACTTTGCAGCTGATGGTGGCAACTTCCCCCTCTACGACGGTCACATCTTCTGTAACCAAATTCTGTCCATCACCTTAAGATGTTAAAGAAAAAGAAAAAGAAAAAGACAGGACAGGTCAACTCACATTCAGTCAATATGGAAGCCAAATACCCTCTCACCCCCCCGCAAATGCAGCAAATTAGTTGTGAATTGGACACATGAAGACCTGTGGTTAAGTGAAGACATGGTGCACAGTACCCCTGACTAACACTGATTTGTCAGTTGCATTCACACACACACACACAGACACAAACTCTTTTGCTGGATGGGGTGAACAGCAACTTGCCTCAGGGAAATATGTGGCAGGAATGCTTGCCTCTCATGTCTGGCACCAGGGCCATCTTACCCATAGGCGCTAGGGGTGCGGGGCACCTGGGCGCCGGGCTCTCAGGGGTGCCAGGCCGAGAGTCTGGGGCTCGAGAGTTGAGTCTGGGGGAAGAGCCCACCCGTCGGTCAGAGCACTGCAGTGGGCTCTTCTGCGGGTGGCTCTGTGTCGTGAGTTTGGGGGTGACTGAGCCAGTGAAACACTGAGGCAGCCAGCTGGCTCCGCCCTCCTGCGTGCCTGGGACTGGGCAACCGGGGGGCACCGAGCAAATCTTTGCACCCCGGTGCTGCATATGCTTAAGACAGCCCTGTCTGGCACCACCTCTCCCTGCAGCCATTCCCTCTGCAATGGTCTTAGACTAACAACATGCTAAGGAAGTAGTGGAACTGTGCAATACTTTATCATATTGGTATTTTAAGGCTGCCAGTAAATCAAAACTCATTGAAAACTTAGTATCTGTTGCATTATACCAAACAACCTAAACACACCAAGGACAAATTCTCATAGTGTCTTACTATAAGGATTATCACCTTCAACATTTTGGATATTAAAAGCTTCTCCCAGCTAAATGATTACAGCCATTTTATCCGTTGGAAGTTAGAAATCTTAAAAGAGCAAGTAGGACCCTTTCATAAGAGACTGCTGATTAAAGATTCATATTCTAATTCGCTATTGATTTTAGATAAAATTTTAATTTATACACTACTTAACCAGACAAAAATGGAGTTCAAAGTAGCTCACACAACACAAATTCAGTTCATTATTTGTACTTTCCTTTCAGCAGATGCATACATTACACACCTGATAAGTACCTTGTGTGCAACAACAGCATCCTAAGGCAGCTGTTCTGCTTTAAAGAGGATGGGGGCAATTGGGACCCCTCCTGTTGCGCATGCCAGGGGCTCTGATGACACACTAGTCACCTGTGGCAGAGCAACACTTGCTGTTTGAGCAGAAAAGCAGCTCAGCAAATCAAAGCTGAACATGTTAAAACTGGAGATGTGCATGTATGGGCCTTTCTAATAAAAACCATATTCTCAAGGACAGAACTATTAAATGCATTGGACACCACAGATATCGCTGGAAAAGCTTCATTAGAAGAATGAGTGGAAAGACAGACACAGATACCATAATTATTTTGCTAAAAATAGGAGATGCTGCTTCTGGAGACAGGCTAAATCTGGAAGCACCTGAAAGGTAATCCCATCTGGCTGTGAAAACATAACCCCTGGGAGAGACCTCGGAGGGGTGGGCGTGAGACGAGCAGATCTCTTCTTGAGACTTAAAAACAAAACAAAAAACCCCAACAAGACATGCATATGAGCAGGGGTGCCAACTTGAATAAAATAGGGGGCACAGGTAAGCACACACCATTTGAATGGCAATGCCCACCAACTTTGGGGGGCCCGGCCCTCTCAAATATTTTACTGGGGTTGAGGGGACCTTGGCTCCTATGCATATGAGAACACATATCTTCACACACACACAAATATCTCAAGCACCACAGACTGAAAGATCTAAAACAAACCGATTAACGAAGTTGCAGCAAAACACAAATCAAGGCTAAGGAAGGGGCAGAAGAGTAGAGAGCTCATTTCCAGGGTGCCACAGCTTTTAACTGTGTGTCTCAGCGATGGGCTAAAAGGCAGAAGGTTGCACCTCACAAAGCATTTTTGGTTGGTCTCTTTTAGTTACCGCAGCCTTCATTGTCTGTGCCTCATTTCCTTTACTATGGAACACAGACCTTTATGTAAATGTGCTTTTACACTGGGTACATTCCTTTATTTATTTATTTTCATTCCAGCAGTTTATCGAGGACCCAATTATGCACTTCTAGACCTAGCAGAAACTGCACTGACTATTAAGTACCCTGTTTACGGCTCCCTTCTTTCCTGAAAGCTCTGCACATTTTGCTGCAGAAGCCCAACTCTGTGTTCACGGCAGGAATCTGTCAAGTCAAAAAACTCAACAGCCACCACCTGCCTGTTAGCGATGGGCCTTATGTAGTCACTGAGTAAGATTTTCAAATAAAAAGGGGTCAGGTATGCATTGAAAACTGCATTGGGGAAGTTGATCGTTTTTCTCCCTCTCATAACACAAGCACTTGTGGTCATCCAATGAAGCTGATTGTTGGAAGATGCAGAGTAAATAAAAGGAAGTACTCATCAAGCAGCACATAGTTAAACCTATGAAATTCACTCCCCATAGGAGACAGTGGAACTCACCCCCCATAGGAGACAGTGATGGCCACCAACTCGGATGGCTTTACAAGAGGATCAGACAAATTCATGGAGAAAACGGCTATAATGGCTACTAGTTTCGATGACAATAATGCAGCAAAATCCAAGATCACAAAGAATTTCCTAGAGCAGACATATTTAATTTTTTTCAATGTTCATCCCAAGCAATAGCTAAGGACATCAGAAGAGACCTACAGTCCTTGATAGCTTCATTTCCCCGTTATAACACTGGAGGCAGTTGGGGGGCGATGCGTAACCCCAGTGGAAAAATTTGGACATCCCCAAAGTTGTTGAGCTTTTTAAGGAAAACCCAAAAGCTTTATTAAGACAACTTGGGAAGGTGTTATGGTGCGCTTACTATCAAGATGGAGTGGGTGGGATCAGTAAGGCATGGGAGCTTCCTGCTCTTAGAGGCCAAGTGCAATAGATACATTCGACATGACAGCTTAATTTTCCAAGGCACTTCCCTGTTTCAGCCTCCCTCCCTGTACACAGCTGAGGAATCACCACCACCGATGTAGCAATTGCACTGAGCACAACGACTGGCGTGTAGTTGGTACCAGGCTACCCAGTACATCAAAGCCAAGCAAATTCTCAAATCAAAGGAACCAAGATTAAATTTATACTTTGCTGGCAGCAGGCAGGCACTGAGGAAGTACGTGCAAAATATTTGAGGGAAAACTTATCACAAGACATTGCCTAAAACAGAGTAAAAAAGGTAGCTCCATCTGATTGCACTTGTTTTCAGAGCCCAACTTCTACTTACTATATTTAAATCAGCAGGTGATGCTTTGATAGTCCAAAAGCAGAGAACAAAATAAATTCTTCCATTCAGTTACCCAGTGAGCTAGGTAATATTTTACTGTCAGAAGCTCTGAATTCCCCCCTCCTACACCTTTTAATGAACTGAAGCCAGTGTGTCAGCAGCAATATCTAGGTTAGAGTATTAAACAATGCAGAAATGGGGGGTGGGGCGGGGGAAGAGAAGCACAGCTCTGCATTCTACGTTCTGCATACTGCCGCTTCTGCTTCTCTCGCTCCAGTGTAGCTTTTGAGCCAGCTCAAAGACACCAAGTGCAATCGTCTTTCACTTGCTCATGGCATGAAATAAATAAAAAAAAGTACAAACAACTAGGAGTTAAGGAGGAAAAAGGTAAGCAGAGTGATGACTATATTGGGACAGGTGAGAGATGGAAAGTAGATAAAGGGTCCCCCAAACAAAGTAAGGCGACACTTGGCTGAAAACACCATCTATCTATGCATCCATTCCTGTGCCTATATAAAGGAGGAAACTATGCCTCCACTAATTTCCTCTCACAGGTGCCCTCTAATTCCCTCCTTCCATGAAGCAAATGGCAGCTTTGCTCTTTAAAAAGTTATTTCAAATCAGGAACACAATGCAGAGGAAAAGGTTAAAAAGCCTACTCTCCAACTGCCATAGCCCTAATCCTATTCCCCACACTCCCAGGCGTGGAACCTCTGTGATTACGGGCTCTCGCCCTTTGTCTAGCTTTGTTTTAGGATTACACAGGAAAGCATTTGAGTCCTTGTTGGTGTTTGCCTTGCACAGGGGTCAGCAAACTGAGGTCTGCGGGAGGGATCAGGCCCAACTGCCTTCAGGATCTGGCCCGCAGACTGTCCGTGGATCGGCGTGGGGATTCTGTTTGTTTGGGTTGCACCATTTTTTTCTGCGCCATTTCCACCCCCTCTCCCTTACACACATCGCAGCTGCACCTCCTCCCTCCCTCCTCCTGGCTTCTCCCCGCCCTGCCTACAGAAGGAAGGGGGCTGGGCTGAGCTGGCTGAGCGCCATTTTAAGCAGCCCCTCTCCGGAGCCAGCCCTTTTGCACTGCTCATCTTCCCTCCTCGGTCGTCACCACCGCCCTGGTGCTCCTGTCTGCCTCTCCATGAGAAGCAGCAGCAGCAGCGGTGGTGGTGGCAGCCCCTGGGAAGGTAAGCGCAGCAGCTGGGGCTGGGGCTGGGGGCTGGGGAGGAGGACTACTTGCCCCCCTCACCTCTTCTTCCAGCTCCCCCCCCGGTGCCGCTACTCCAGCCCGTCACAAGGTCTGAGGGACAGTGCACCAGCCCGCGGTTAAAAAGTTTTTGCTGACCCCTGGTCTTGCAGCACCTACTACATTTTTTCAGTTAAAGATACTGTTAAGCAACGAAAGCATTGGAAACACAACATTGGCGGATGAAAGAAATTAAACAAAATGAATGCACCCTCTTCAGCTATATGAGGGCGGGGAATGAACAACCCTCCCTCCTCAAATATTGTGCCTCAGTAGAGGACTGGTTTGAGCCAAATTGCCTGAAGTCATCAAGAAGAGACAGAACTCAACCTGCCCACTAATGAATGCCCTGGTATGTTTTTGGAACCTGTTTCACACTTGTGGGATTTCCTTCACTTGGAGACTCGCCAAAAGCTAAGAACATTTTCGGAAACAGAAGACTGTATCATTTCAGTTGACTTCTACATGTCAACAAGGAAAACATTTTAATGACTCATATTTTATACATTAAGTGCAAATGTTTGGTCAACCAGAACAAACCTGTAAGAAACCTGTGGCTTAAAAAAAATAAAAATAAACATCATGTAACATTTAAGCAGAACACCAGTTTTAATTCTACACTTGATTTAGGCTAATCTCTCTTACATCAACCAAGCCAAAGTACTATGGAGTACAGAAAGACTTTGCAAAGGCACCCAAACTACTGTGAGCAGATATTAATCTGCATGCCATCAATATTCCAGGCCACGAACGTCTAGAGCTAATAAAAAGAAGTACTCTACACAAAGCTTCTATTAATTGATGGAATTCGCTGTCACGGGATTTTGTGTGGTTTAATAGTATAACTGTTAAACAAAACAAAATACTTCACAAATTTATGGAAGAGAGGTTTGCTGAAGCCTATTAGTTAAGATACTACCTGCATAATTGGAGTCAGTATGCTCCTGAATGCCAGTTGCTAGAAACCACAGAAGAAAGGTCCTGACTGTAGGCTTCTCACTGGGGAAACTGGGTGGTCACTGTGAGAACAGGATGCTGGACTAGATGGGCCACAGATATGACCCAGGAGGCCTCTTAATGCAATGGAAACCAGCACTCGTAATCACCCAGAATTTTCTAAAATGTCCTATCTCTGTAGCCAACTCAACAACAATAATTCATTTATATATTGCTTATATGCCAGAATGGCATCAGAGCATTTTTCAACTTTAAAACCAATCCTTAATTAAAATGCACGATTAAAAGGAGCTATTAAAAAGTTTAACAATTAAAACAGTTAATAAAACTGCAAGTTTGGTTCAGTGGAATGCTTGCCTAAATGGGTGTGTCTTCAGGAGCTGGTGGAATGGCAGGAATAATGGGACCTCTTTTATTTCAGCAGGGGGAGCATTCCACAGCACTGAAGTCCCCAGTGAAAAGGCCAATGATTATCAGGCTGCAGCAAAACTAACCAGGTTCCATAGTACTCTCACAAATGTAGGGCTGCGTAGAACCTAAAAAGAAAATCACATTTGTTTTGGGAAGCAGCACAGAACTGATAGTCGGATGGCAGGGGCCAAAGACGGAAATCACTATTATCTGCCTAGTTTGTGAACTTGGGGTGGGGTGGGGTGGGGGGGAGAACTAGCTGGTCAGTGTTAGAATGCTGAACCAGACCGACCTTTGGTCTGATCCACTACAGCAATACCTATGCTCTTATTGTTCACAAATAGAGAGGAAATAATTTATTCAATATAAGGCTGCAGAACCCATAGACACATTCTTGAGCAGAGCAAGAACTATCAAATTAAAAATACTGACTACTGCAGAAGGAAAATGTCTGCTGGAAACATATTCCATATTTTTTTCATAAACACGGCGCTCCCGACAAATTAAAGTCATTAAGATTTGATTTCCATCTCAGCAATTATCAGCATATTCTTTTTAACATTTACTTTAAGACAATCCTATCTTTCAATTCATTAAGCTCATTCTCCCATTTACGAAGTTCTATATCAAATCAAAATCCTATTTGAATTAATAAGAATTATGGGGAAAAGTAATTTAGAAATAAATGATCTGAGGTTCAAACCACTGAAGCTTTTGATTATGAAATACTGTACGGTTAAAACTAACCAAAGGATTTCTGCAGGACCCTCACAATGAAAGATGTGGATCACCAATGCGATGGCATATGTCAGGATGCAGGAGGGGTCTTCAGGTCCTCAAGCGCATTAATGGTGTTCTCATTTAGCCCACAAAGGCAGAGCATTCTACCTTCATAGGTACACTGGGACACTGAATAGGAATTAAAAAGCCTTGCTTGCTTTCATGGAATCTGTTGTTCCCAGCCTGCACTCTAAGCATCAAATTAAAACCCACAGCCACTTTGTCAGAATTAAAAATGATTAAATTGTATTAGACAGATCTGAACCAGACAGTCAACATTATAGCCAGCAGCACTCTCTTATGGGTGCTACTTGCTAAAGGAAAAAATCAGCATTATTAAACAGACAATGTAATCATAGTAAATAATATTGTCAACTGGGCTACATTTTCATTTAACTCTGTTAACATTTCACTTTACTGCAATATAGAGAAACCATACCTAACAGAAAATTGAGTTTCATATCCTGAAGACTAGGTGTCAGGCACTGAGGGCTAGGGACTAGGATATGAGTAGACAGGCCACGAGAATCCTGCCCTTTTCACCACTTGCTTTGGGACCTGTAGCTAGTGGTGCAGTGAAGGAAGAGGAAGAGGGAGCTCTGGAATTCCTATTGTTTGTGACAGATTAGGAGAGAGGATGCCAGAGTATGAGAAAAGTAGCTTAGGAAAGACTAGATACTTCCCCTTCTTTTCTTTGGTGGTGGGGGCCCTACTTCAAATGGTAACCCTCCTTTTGCAGGATTGTTGGGCTTTTTAATTGAAAGGGGGAAATTGCATATCTGCTTACTGAAGATCTTTTGTTAAAGCTCAATCTGTTTTACAACTTGAATTTGTTCTGTGAATATTATACTCTTCTGTTGTCAGGTGAGCCTAATAAACTGGGTTTCATGCATGGTACTGCTGCTCTGTAAGAGGGGTATCGCATGCTTGCTGTATATAGATCAACACAGCTGTTTGGATTTTGGGGCTCACCTTAGAGGAATGGCTAAGGTGGACATCATAATGAGCGCCTGCACTTCAGAATTTACCTACCTGCAGCAAATAAATTCTCAAGTAAATATTTGCTGGATCAGAGGAAACTCAAGGGAGCTGAAGTCTAAAGGTAATTCCCAACACTTCATAGTTCCCAGATGCAGACTTGGCCTTCAGGTAAAATAGCTGGAACTGAGTGGATTCAGACAATGACACACAATAGCATTTTTAGCCATACTATGAACAATAATTCCACACAGCAGACTGCTTGGCATGAATTTTACCCACCCTTCTTTCTTAAAACCACAACCCCCAATCTTCTACTGACTCTTGTTAGTCCTCTATCCTCTCCCACTAGCAGACTAACACTTCTGTACCATAAGGAAACATGCAAAATCTTCTGCCCAAACCAGTGTCTTTGATGTAGTATTTAGGGTCTGTATTTGCTACGCACATCAAAAGCATTCACGGGAGAAGATTTCACACATCCAGTTAAGAGTATGGGAGCAATTAGGGGGAAGAGCTGGCAATAAACATGTAAAATCAGTGTGTCAGAAAGAGTCTAATTAACCAACACAGAATTCTGTACCAGCATTTTCTAGGTTCTGCTATCCAGCTTGGTAAACCATTTTAATTGTCAGCTAAAGGTTTCTCTCGACTCTTGCCTCTCAGCCTAATGATTCAGGAACAGAAGAGCCTGCCTTATACTGAATGATACCATTGGGTCACCTAGCTCCATATCGTCTACACTGACCACCAGCAGCTCGCCAGAGATCCAGAGCACTGGGACTTTTTGCATACAAAGAAGGAGCTGTAACATTGAACCAAAGCCTTTTAGATGGGCTTTAGTCCATACCTGCAACATCTAACCTGACCTAGAGAGTAAATGTGGGCAAAAGAGGAAGAGAAGAAATGGGAACATGAAATGTCTTGGTGTCTCTAGAGAATTATAACAAACTTGTAAGAGAAGCAAATTTGGGGAGAGAACTGAAATGTTTCTGATTGATATTCATGATGCACAGATTTTTCCTCAATTAAAGTTAATTACCCACAAATGGAACACATAATAATCTGTGTGCTTTCTTCTTTTTTATTATTAATCTGCTATTGTGATGTTTAATGTTAAGTTAGAATCCTATCTTGCAAGCTTAGATATCCACTATATAGGCTTTCTGATTAGTTTTAAATTCCAAAAGCTTTTTAACTATGCAGTTTAAATATGTAAGCCACATAATAGACCATAATGGCTCCTTTGGAATCATTAGAACACATAGTAAATACGATGCAGCATGACAATAGTTTAAATACACACTCAGATGATAGCTTTGTAACAAGTGGATACTTTGCATTCTATCTGCTAAATGGGCACTTACATATAGATCATAATAATATCTCCTTGACAACAGTTAAGGTCTATTGTCTCAATTTATTGGCTCAGGAATCTTCTTGGTTGGGTATGGTGCTCAAAACAATGGGACAAAATAATACAAAATAAGTGATGTTAAAATAAACTCAGGAAGCTGCCAAATCTTGGAGAACTCAGCACTGAGTGGATGAAATACCACTCCTTATTTTTGTCTATAATACACACAAAATGCTGGGGGGGGGGGACCAATGAGAGAGTCTCCTCTCAACACTTCTTAGGGCCTCCTACAACTTTTCATTTCAGGGGCAAATGCTGATGCTTGATGCTTCTTCAGTTGCTCATAATGAAAGTGAAATTTAACATGGGTTTTTTCTAAATTTCCATTTATGGTAGCATCATCATAGCTGAACCATCCTAGCTAAAGCACCAACAAGGGGGTTTCAAAAGCATTTGGCTCCATCAATGGGGAAAATAATTTATATATGTCTGCCCAGCAAGTTATGGCACATCTGACTGGTATGGAGAGTTTACACTGATACAGACTGCTTCAAATCAACCATGACCCAAAATTCATAGTTTAGATTAAAATCTAAAGCAGTTTAAGATAATCAGAGTGACAGGAAATTAAGGATTTTGTTATTATGCTTATGTGTTGCCCAAGAAGCTCAGAGAATATGAGAGCTCCAAGCAATCCCTCATTAGTTTGGGAAGGGTCAAGACAGCAACAACAACGACTACTATTACTATGGTTAAATTTATTACCTGCCCTGCACCAGAAGGTTCCAGGGTGGATTGCAACAATATACAAGATAGCAATAAAAACAGTTTAAAACAAATTAAAATCACAACTGCTTAGCTTTAGAGAACAATCTACTTTCAGACCATTCGCAACATCAAATTCTAGAAACCAGAGTGACATCTTATCAAAAGTAGAACAGAGCTGTTTATCTATTCACCTCTGTTTTACATACAGAAGGTGCCAGACACGGTCCTTGGCATAGACACAAAGGATCTTAGACATAGCTAAGAGAGATAGTCTTAAGATTTTGGATTCCTACCATCAATCAATAGCTGGCAATGCGGGCTGCACTCATGGCCCTGCCTCAATGCAAGACAAATGCACGACTTCTTTCCAATGTTTCTTTAAAAATGAGAACAATGGGTCCTCGAATACCTATTTGTTCAGCATAAACTCTGTACTATGGGAGCTGTTTTAAAGGGAAACAGTTTCCCTGATATGCAATGTACCTGGGTTTGCCTTTGAAGGCTTTGCAGTCTACAGCTGGTTCCAAATACAGCTGGGTTACTGACTGTGGCCAGGTGTACGAAACATATGCTCCCAGGAAGCACTGGCTACTAGTTATTTTCTGGGTAAAATTCAAAGTGCTGGACTTCACCTTTAAATCTCAACATGGCTTAGGACTCATGTAACTTAAAGGCAGCATTCTCCCCCATGATCATGCCTAGAAGTTAAGAATGAGACCCCGTGCATTCAGAGGTGAGGAGGACAGCAACCTGAGCCACGTGATGTCCTCCCCAGAGAGAATCACTGGCACTCCATCTGATGTCTTTTCAGCACTGGGCAACTGTTTATCTGCCCTGGCCTCTCTTTTTTTTGATCTTCTGGTTTTAGGTTTGTTGCTCCTTTCATGTCATGTTATGCTCTTCTGCTGTTTTAGTATATTGTTTTATTGTGTTTTAATGACTACTAGCTGCTCTGAAAGCCCTTGGGCCAAAGACTGGGGTACACATATGCTAAATAAATAAGTCTATTTTGCTCCTGTGCCTTACATGCCAGCACACCCTGGGAAGATGGAATTTATTCGGCAGATGGTTCATGTATTTAAGTCTATTTTATGCAATTTTACTGAGAGACGTTTCAGTTTCAGCAGTAAAAAGAAGATATTTTTAGAGCCAAGAAAAATGGCAAAGACATGTTTAGATGCTTAATTAGTCCATCAAATGCTGAATTGTGAGGTATCGAACACTTCAGAAGTATCCGTTTTATGTACTTTGAGCTGCAAGAATCCCATTCTAATCTAATCCCATTAGCTTCAGAAGAGAAGCCCTATGTATTCCAAAGCACTATTTGGTAAAACGATGCAGTTTATATTCCAGAAGCTCTAATCACTAAATGAAATAAATTAATGTAAATTACTGTCAAATGCAGTATAGCTGCTATGTTTTAAAAGGCCTGTGCACTTATCTTGCTTGGCATATTATGACTGAGATGGGTTGCGAACTTAAATAGTTGGAGAAACTAAAGGTTTTGTTTATATAGCAGAACTAAAAATAGAGCCTCAAGTGATTTACAACCCTTCTTTATTGGCTGCTGGGAGACCAATGGCTTTTGATGCACCTGAACTGATCCTCAAACTCCATGGCTCCCGTTTCTCTTGAATAGCTCTGCAGGCTCTCAAATCATGGGATAAATCAATGGCAAGTTTGAGGGTAGCTTGCAAAGCTGTTACCAGTGGGTAATGTGACAATGCACTGCTGGGGAGACTTCATGTAGCAAATGTGTTTACCTATTCATATATTGTTTTATATAATGCCTTTATTCAAAATCAGAATTATAGGCAAGGCTATATAAAGTTAGAGGTGTGGAAAATCTTCGACCACCAGAATGTCCACAGGGTAATGAGAGCAGAAGGAAAGTAGGCGTTACGCGAACCACCTCAGTACTCCTTTTTCTATGCATGGTTTCAATGTTTTGTATTGCCTTCTTCTCCTACCATCCCCAAATACTGCAGAAACAGAAAAGAAGGATACACATCTGCAATTGCGGTATGTTGTTGTTGTTGTTGAAATATGATTCAATGAGACAGGCTTTTATAAAATACAGGAAGTGTTGAAGCAATTGCAAAAGTTTTGTTTTCTAAGTTTTATGAGAGGTTACAGCAGTTAAAGACACTGGACTTAACAATTAAGAGTAGTGATAGCAATTGTGGGAGGGGAGCTACCTCAGGATGACTGAGGAGAAGATCTCTTAGGCCAGAGGTTTTCAACCATTTTGGGTCCACGACTCCCTTGACCAACTACATTCTTTCAGTGGTACCCCTGTAGAGCTCAGGAGCCCAGTTATGTCACCCCTGTTCTGCAGAGCTAGCAGCCTCTCAACGTTATTCAAACACCCTCCCTTGTGGAGTGTTCCCTCAGCCTCCTCTCCTCTCCTGTCCCCTCTCCTTGAGAGTCCTCTGGGCAGCCGCTGCTGCCACCCCTGGTCTCAGAGCTGCTCCCCTCCACCCCAAAGAGAGGTGCTTCCTCACACTGTTCCATAGGGGCTTGGGAAGCACCCCCTGGCCAGACCTAGAGGCACCATTCACCTGGGGAGCTTGTAGCCAGGCCTGCTGCAACAAACAGCTGTGCAAGCCCTTAGGAGGCAGAGACGTGAGAAGGCATCAGAGGAGGGAAGGAAGGGAAGAAGGACAGAGGCCAATGTTGCCCGTGGCACCCCTGACCATCATTCAAGGCACCCCAGGGTGACACGGCACACTGGTTGAAAACCACTGTCTTAGGCACTCATCATCCACCATTACTGAAAGCAATGTAACCTTTCTTGCTTTCAGTTCCTCTTCTAACCAGACGTTCCTCCTTCCCAATACAATTATAAAACAAAGAAACACCTTTGAGGTTTTTGATGCTCTGGCAAAATGCAGATATACCACTCACACTCACCCATGGTAAAAGAAAGGGGAAACAACTCCTGGAAATTATCGAATCCCAGCTCATAAATCAATCAGTTCTTCTCCTTGTAACAGAGAGGAATCCATATTTCTGTGTGTATGAAGACGTATTTTTACATTAAACATTTCAGCCCTTCAGGTCAAACTGAATGACCTGTTGCTTACACTAATAGGACTCTATGTAATGAAAATAACGTCTTACCCCAAAATGGAACGTCAGTGTTAGAAGAAAGCAACAAAACCTGGCTACACAACCCTTTCTTGGAGATCTCACATTTGACCTTAGATGGGCAGCAATAAAAAAGAAAAAAGCATGTGTCTCTCAAAGGAGTGCTCTTTCATTGTGCATGACAGCTTTTCATATACACACCCAGTAGCCAATGATTATGTGCCAATTTGCTTATTGTGGTTGGGAAGAAAATCCACAACAGTTAGTACTGATCACTAATGGGATCAGAACGACAGTAATTTTACTACTAAGTTATAAGCTCTATTTAGTCCTCTAAGTATTCACACACAACCAGTGAAAAGCTACTTCAAATTCAAGTTTCCACTACTTTCTTTCCCCAAATATTCATGCATATGTTTATATGTTAAAACTAGAGGCTCTAACTTTTTAAACCTCCCCTGAATCTTTGTAATCCCATGGTCTCTGTAGTGCCAAAATACAGCAGTCAACTCAAGTAATGTTTCCAATAGACTGGATAGAGGAAAGAGTGAGGGGAAAGAAAGCATTGCTTCCAAAGCAGAATAAGGCCAGCACCATTTTACTCTTGTGAGTTTTGTTTAATACTATCACTACAAGATACTGGAACACTCCACATCTGGATGGAAAATTGTCAGGCTCTTTTAAAAAGATGCTCAATTAGGAAAAAAAATGCTAGAAACTTTTGAGAAGAATGGACAATGTATGTTAATTGTGCTGACAATGTAAGACATTTACTTTCAATGGAGTTAATTTAGTGACATCTGTTCATGGCCAAGAGAATAAAAGGGACTATTTAAGATGAGGCTGTCAGCAAGAAAACATCAACACTGGGTGGCTTCGATTAGCCTCTTCCGGCCATATCATTGCAATATACTAAGAAAAGGGGAACAAACACGCCTTGCACATGGCAGCAGCCTTTTCAAACACACAGCAGTAAGAATATGAAGAAAGACAGGATGTTTCTGGAATCAAAATGCTGTGCTGGTCTTCCAAGTTCTGCAAGGCAATTAACCCCAATATTTTCAGCATATACTCACATACTGTATATAATCTATATTGGTTGCCTTTACACAAGATGGAACTTTTGTCAGCACAGAAAGGAAGAGGAGGCACAAGGCTGAATAAAAAGGAGTGGTGACTGAGAACCAGGAGGAAAAGTGTACAGCATGGAAAGTCCAAAATACTTGTTTATTGAAAATATTTTTTATAATGCCTTGAAATTACAAGGCAGCATACAATAAACAATACGTTAAAACTGTAGCCACAAAATGAAACAGCAGCATACACAAGCCAGTGGAGCAGTAACATTAATTCAAAGCAACTGGCAATAGTTTCCAACAAGGCTTGGGAAAATAAAGGATGGGAAATTTTAGCATGTGTTGGAATGACATAACTGCTGGTGCTTGCTGCAGTTCGGAGGGGAGGTGATTCCACTGAGAGGGTGTCACAACAGAAAAGGTGCTCCTTCACGTAGCCCTGTCACAAACCACTTAGCGCTTTACAGTGCAAAATTAAAACCTTCACCCTGGCCCAGCATCATACTGGCAATCAGTACAATGGTACCTCGGGTTAAGTATTTAATTCGTTCCGGAGGTCTGTTCTTAACCTGAAACTGTTCTTAACCTGAAGCACCACTTTAGCTAATGGGGCCTCCCACTGCTGCTGCTGCGCCGCCGGAGCATGATTTCTGTTCTCATCCTGAAGCAAAGTTCTTAACCTGAAGCACTATTTCTGGGTTAGCGGAGTCTGTAACCTGAAGCGTATGTAACTGAAGCATATGTAACCCGAGGCACCACTGTACAGTTCTTTGCAGAGTGGTATTATCGCATGTGGGAAGAAGGATGCCCTGTACCAACATCCCAACCGCTGCATTCTGCTCCAGCTGCAGTTTCTGGACCTGACTTAAGGGCAACCCCACACAGAGCGCATTACAATAATTCGATCATGTTGTGACCAATACACTGGTCACATTGGCAAGGCTGTTTCTGTTCTGGAACAGTCATAACTGATAAAAGGTGTTCCTAGCCACTTCACCCATCTGACACTGAAGTGTCAAGCAGTACCCCTAGACTACACAGCTGCTCCCTTGCAGGATGTGCAACCGTTTCTAGAAGAGAACAGATAGATTACGCATCTCCTGGAACCCACCCATTCACAAGACCTCCACCTTCTCAGAATTAAGCTTTACAGGTAGCTTACTGAACCCCACTCAGCCCATGACTGCATCTGGGCAGGACATGTATGGTCACATGCCACACAGATACAGTGGTACCTCGGGTTAAGAACTTAATTCGTTCCGGAGCTCCCCGTACTTAACATGAAACTGTTCTTAACCTGAAGCACCACTTTAGCTAATGGGGCCTCCTGCTGCTGCCGTGCCGCCGGAGCACGATTTCTGTTCTCATCCGGAAGCAAAGTTCTTAACCTGTGGTACCATTTCTGGGTTAGTGGAGTCTGTAACCTGAAGCGCCTGTAACCTGAAGCATCTGTAACCCGAGGTACCACTGTATAGAGTTGTGTAGTAGCAGTATAAAATTTTCTCCCTTGAAAAGGAACCACCCTCACTACCCTCATGACCAATGCGGCAGGAAGCGAGGGGAGTCAAAGGCTTTGTAGGCAGCAGAGGAAGGCCACTGCACCCATGACCACCATGTTGGTGACCCCTGATTTAAGAGGTGCAACATGTACCTTAATTGTTCCTCCCACCCTCGTTTCATCTGAGCCTGAGAACCAAGCAGTACAAAAACAGACAGTGAGAGCCAAGAACCACTCATAAAAACAACATTTGGTAACCCACAGTTTGTTGTGACATTTGAGCTCCTGAGATGGTTTTGGAAACTGTGTCAAACATGGCTTTTGTGTCTGCCTCAAGCGTTGCAAATCTCTGCACCACTGCCCAGTGCCTTGCAGATATTTGAGAAAACATTTTAAAACTGGAAAGATGTGAAGTCAGAAGTGTTCGTCAAAGGGTAAACTATAGGGAAGGGACTACTAAACAATGCAGAATGTATTTTATGAACCATAATAAATATACAGCAGCTACTTCAAGTGCAGACCACTAAAGGCTCTCTGCACGTTAGCACTCAACATTCCCCTAATAAGCACTGGTAATAAAGTAGATGTGTTGGGGGAGGGGTGGGGTCTTCAATGATTTCAGTGGAGTCAGAAAGGGCTGCATTCAGCTCAATGATTTTGCCTTCTGAAAGCAGCAAAACCCCAGCCTCAGATGTTTACCGTACCTGCTTCAAGGGCATTCATTAGGACCGACAGCCTGCGTGACTGAAATTTGGCTGCAACAGCAGTCTCTCTGCATCTCCCAATTCATTTCTCCTGCCAACGAGAGATGCTGAAAGCCTTCCAAATTAAAGCTTAGATCTGACATGATGAGCAGGAAGGATCTGTGTTGGAACACATCAGATACGCTCTTGGAGAGTGTGTCACCATCCATTGACATTACTAGAGAAGTGGGGGGAGGGGAGGAAAATAGGAAAGGGATACTCAACAAGCACTCACACTGTGTGTATGAGAGAGAGAACGAACACGCTCTGAGGGGGCAGAAAAGAATACATTTCGTTCATGAGACAGTTGTAAACAGATGATAATAATCATGCTGAATAATACTGCAAGGTGAAAATTACTCACACTTCTCATAAAGAAGCCGAGTGGGTCTGGATTATTATGTGAAGGGGCAATTTCTTACCTGAAAATTAGGTTTCTGTGACTCAGTCCTGCAAGTCTATTGTGATGGCTTACTCATTCCATCAGCTGCCACTCAAAAATGCAGAAACTGTTAATAGGAAGGGCCAATCCTTGCAACTTTCTTTTCAGATGTGACCTCAAACTGTTAGCTAAACGCAGGCAATAAAATTGATGGCTGCAGAGCTCCCAAGGCCACAAGGCTCAAAGGAATGGCTGAGGAGGAGGTGGCGGCTGCTAATCTGCACACCACCAGCCCCCCCTTCCTGCCACTTACCTCTCTTTCCAAGGCCCAGTCCATCAAGCCACTTTTGAGCTCCCTGCTTTTGGCACACAGTGCTCTGGATTGCAAGAGGTTCTGTCCCCTTCGATAAACACTAAATAGCTCATAAAGTTTAGGTGCTGTTGCTTTGACTTTCATAAACTGAAATGTGCACAGTGCTCTCCCCTCTATCTTGCTTGCCCTCATCATCTATTCAGTAAAGCAGCCGTTACTCCTACAGCTCACGTGGAGAAAACATAGGCCACCAAGGCATGCAACCTGCTCAGGCCACCGTATAAGAGCACCTGCACAAGAACTGAGCTCAGCTTTCATAAACCAGAGCCCAGCACACTATCCACTTGGTTAATAGGGCAAAGATGGGAAACTGGCCTATAGTCTGGATCTGGGGCACTCGGGGTCACACCTGACAATAAGTTAGCTACAAATCTGTGCCAATAAGTGCAGGGTTTTTGTGGCACTGTTTCCACCCCACCCACTCACAAATCAACAGCACAGGGGACCCATATTGGGAATTTAAAATGGTAGGGAGAGAGATTTTAACCTATGGTTTATTATCATGCTTTATTATCCCTAACTACATCTATACATCAGCTGTTTTGCTGTCTTGAGAAGTCTGGAGGAGGAGACAAACCTGGGGGGTAGAGTTGGAAGCAGAGTTTGAGAATACGACTGTGGGATGATCACAGAATCACAGATTTGGAAAGGACTTCTGAGAGGCATCTAGGCCAACCCACTGCAATGGAGGTACAACTCAAGCCTTCCCTGCTTCAATTTGACTTCTGCAGTTCCCCGCCGTCAGGGACACAATCTCGTTCACGTGCAGCTGCCCGGCTCTGCGCCAGTTCCACCACTGCTCCAGTTGGCCGAGGGGATTGAAGTCATCTCATCACTCCGTGCCTTGCCCAGCAGAGAAAGTGCACCTTGTGCCCCTCCTGGGCAACTGCACGCTACCTACCTGCCCGTGACTCCTGAGCCTCCCCCAATCTCCTGCCCCCTTTCCCCTTTTTTTGACAGATTGGGGGAGGCAGCGAACCCTATGTTTCAGTAGAGTGCACTGTGCCTAGGGTTGCCACCCGTCCCTAGAAAAACGTCAAGGGGTGGGAAGATAGTTTTTGCACAGGCAGAGGTGGGTGGGGGGAATCAAAGAGTGTGAAAGAAGGGGTTTGCACCTTGCCCGGCAGAGAAACCGTGCGCCTTGCACTCCTCCTGGACAACGGCCTGCTACCCGTCCGTGACTCCCGAGCCTCTCCCAATCCTTTTGACAGATTGGGGGAGGCTCAGGAGTCGCAGGTGGGTGGCCGTTTCCTGGTAGGGGTGCAAGGCACGCAGTTTCTCTGCTGGGCAAGGTGCCCGTGACTCCCGAGCCTCCCCTGATCTCCTGCCCCCTTTCCCCTTCGTTTTAAGAGTTTCACAGGGTGCGAAAGAAGAACTTTGCACCTTGCCCAGCAGAGAAACCATGCGCCTTGTGCCCCTCCCGGGCCCACCTGCGATCTCTCAAAACGAAGTGGGAAGGGGGCAGGAGATCAGGGGAGGCTCGGGAGTCATAGGCGAGTGGCCATTGCCCAGGAGGGGTGAAAGGTGCGCAGCTTCTCTGCCGGGGAAGGTACAAAGCCCTTCTTTCTCACTCTTCGATCCCCCCGCCACCTCTGCCTCTGCCTGTGCAAAAAACTATCTTCCCACCCCTCCAGCTGCATATTACTCCAGGAGAGCAGGGCGTTACATTTCCCAGGGACATTTAATGAAATCTGGGGACGTTCCAGGGATGCAATTTGTCCAGGGACAGATTTGCAAATCCGGGGACTGTCCCCGGGAAACAGAGACGCCTGGTAACCCTACTTTAACCCTAAACCTCTCCATTAGTGTACTGATCTGGATTGGGTTCCAAATGCCTCCAATTTACATAGGGAAAAAACTTATTACTGAAGAGAATGGAAGCACCACTGTTTGTCCCCAGGCAAACTGCAGATATGCCCCCTGCACAATGCAGATCAGGCCCACAACAGGGGGTAAAAGCTTAAAAATAGCTTACCCCACTTTAGAATCCCAAACCACATTAGACTCTTCGCTGCCACCTGTGTGGGCAATTTGTGGCCAAAGAGGGCACAAGCTGCAGGACAGCATCCGTCCCCAATATACACTGCTTTTTCTTAGCAACACATGAGTGAAAAAGGCCACCCCATCAAGAAAGAAAATGCACAAAAACCTCTCCTGGACCTATCAGCTTCCATATCACTCACTTGGTGTTTACAGAACTACAGTACAAGTTTTTGACTCAAAGCTTTGACAGTTAAATAGATCCAGAAGAAAATAGAAGAGGAGAGGACCAGAACACATTCTATAATTTCGCAAGCCTTAAGAACTGAAGACTGTATATCAAATCAAACTCTCAAAGTTCACCTTGTGCTAACATTTGTACTTTCAGACTTAATGGGTACCACTCATCCCTAACTCCCCCACAATGATCTAATTTTAAAGGAAATTAATGTGACAAAAGGGCACTTATTTCCTTGTCAATTCTTTTGCTTGCAAATGTAACTCAACTCTGCTAAATTCCTACTGAAAGCAAGTTCACGTTAAGAGCATTACTTGCTTTAATTGCAAGTTCCCCAAGAACGTTCTTTAAACTGTTTAGACCACTTTAGTACATTGCAGCTGGTGCTTGTTAAGCACTTGGTTTCCTATTCACTCAGACCAAGATCCTGACTCTTGTCTTACCTGATCAGGGATTTTCATGGCTGTGCAAAATGCTGTAGACACAACATGCGGTTGAGAGAAAAGTTAGGTCTGACTATATTTATGTAAAGATTTATACTATCCTAGCATGGCTTAAAGAGCCCTCAAGGGAGCTAACAAAACATAAAATCAATAAGAGATCATTTCCATAAAATTCAGCATATTAAACAGCAACAGCAGCAGCAGGATCATAAAAAAGCCATAGCTGTCACTGAAATTCACAGGTCTTAAAACACACAGTTAAACATCCAGATCCCATGTATATCAGTGCGACTTTGGCACACTAACCTTCTAGATTGCACTCATGAGTATCCCCACCTGCACTCCGAATTCCATATGCTTATCACTGTGCGCATGCAGGGAACTCCACTCTGTCTGCTACAGCATATCTGAGGTCAAAGAGGTGTAACCAAGGGAAGGCCTAAGATGCAAATACCACTTCATTAATTCTCCTCTGCCCCCAGCTTCCTGGGCATCACACCCTCCAAAGGCAGCCCTGCCATACAGCACCATGGAATGACCTGCTTCAGGTAGCACCATGAGAAGGAGCTAGATGAAGGTAGGGACTGCAGTCTGACTGATACAAAAAGGTGGGTTGTTTTTTTTAGTGTTGATCCTAGTTAGGGGACAGAGGAGAGAGATTTGACATTGGCTTCAGGAAACTGGCTTGGACAACACCCATTATTTCAGATCAAGCTCTGGTAGGTAAAATTCCCAGCTGATTTCACCCCGTGTAAAGAGGTGTGTGTGTGGGTGTGTGCATGTACCATTTGGACTTTTGCCTCTCGGGGCCTCAGTCTGTATCATTATGTTCCTCCTCCCTCAAAGCCTCCACCAGCATTGTGGGAACCCACACACTGCATAAGTATTTCCCAACCACATCAACATTAATCCACATACCACATACCTGCCACAATTGTCCATTACCAGTATCAAGCCATATCAAGTTCAGATTTATGACCCATCAACAGTGTTGTGATTAGGTGTCATCCCTGTCTTTCTGTTCCTCTGATATTGATAGATAATATTCTACGGCAGTGCACTGTCTGCCCTTTCAAAGGTTACAGCCAGTAGATATTCTAAAATCAATATGGATCTTATCTGTCACAAACCACAAGAAAAACACAGCAAACAAGATTCACACCACAATGCAGGAAGACTGACCAAACAGAAGCACTCAGCATGGATTTGGGAAATTGCAACTTCGTGCAAACATAACAGTTCTGCTCTGCAAGACCAACTAGGTAACCCTTTATTTTCCTTTCTAGCTGAAAGAAGAGAAGTGTATTTTACAGTGGCTAACAAGCTCATGTCTTTTGAAAACATTAACAAAATATGCAGTGTAGGTTTTATCCTAGTATTCATAACCATCGTAGCAACGCTTGCAAGGTTAAAGAAGATGCAGAAGGATAGCTATAATTATTACTGCTGGCTAGGGGAAGTATCATCTGCATCTTTAGCATTTCCAATTCCAAAAGTCGCTTTTCAGCCCACTTTACCTGAGTAAAGAGGGAGAAAAAATACAAAGGAAAATGTGTCTTCACACGGCTCCCATTCTCTGCCCAAGTTCCAAGAGATGTTCTTGTCCTACCTGTAAGGATTTCAATATAAAAACTGTGTCTTTAGTGTTCAAACATAGCAAAGGCAGGAATCATCTGTGGATGTGGCTTTAGCTCAAAAGGTAGACCAGGACTCCCCTCCTGCCAGACCTGGCCCTCTGTTCCAATAGGAAGGTTGCTGGGGTTGGGGAACCAAAGTGCAGCTGCATAAGTAGGCTAAAGAAGGCCCAATCAAACCCATAACCCATTAAGGTATAAAGCACCAAAAAACAAACAAAAAAGACAGAGGGCACCTGATTTAATACAGGATTGATTTACTAGCACATATCAAATTACAGCAGCAACAGCAGCATTGAAAATCACTCACAAACCACTGGCATATGGAAAATAGAGCCTGTTGCAAGCAGTTTCTTTTTCGGCTAGAAAAGCAAATCAATAGCACAAGAGCCAGTAGGCTGAACTCCAACTTTTATTTTTACACGGGAAAACACACTTGGCACCATGCACACCATCTTTTGGCACTTGCCACTACGTATATATCAAACTCCGAAGACATGCTCATATTTTGAGGCGGTGGGATGTGTGATTTCACAAACCTCTAGGTTAGATTACTGCAATGTGTTATAAGTTGGATTGCCTTTGAAGACAGTTCAGAAACTGCTAGTGCATTATTTGGTAGCCAGAGTGAGACCAGGAGATCAGAGCACAGAACCCTGATTCTGGCCCAACTGTCCTGGCTGTTTCCAAGGCAGTTCAAAGTGTTGGTTTTGACCTACAAAACCTTATAAAGCTTTTGACTCCAGTAACTTAAGGGCATCTTTTCCCCTTATGAACCTATTGGCACCCTAAAATAGCCATCTGAAGCACTTCTCTGTGTGCCCCACCCACAAGATGTTCAGAGAGTGGCAACCAAAAAATGGGCTTTTTGAATGGTAGCTCCTCACCTGTGGAAGTTTGCCTGGTGCAACACTCATTATTTCAATGCGATTTTTTTTATATATTCTCCCAGGCCTTTGGGCAATAATAGTGTTCTAGTTTGGGGGCTATTTTTTGTATTTATCTTGTTCTTGGGTGAGGAAGCATATCCTTATTTTACAACTGACTATTGTGGATGAACGCTTTTATTGTGTAGTATTGTTTTAATGGACATGTTTGCTATGTATTGTATTTACTATGTATTATACTTCTGCAGTAGGTCATTTCGAGACTTCCTTAGCTGAGGGAAGCAAACAAATTAGTAATATAAATAAATAGCAAGCTGTCCTGCTCTGTTTTCAATGAAAGAGTGTCGGGGGATTCCTCTTTCAGGAAGAGAATGAAGTCTGCACCTGGGCTGTTGATGTGACCACTGCTGGGATAGGGTCCACTTCCTTTCATGTTATGACCATCAACCACGGAAAAGAGGATTACACCCCTTCTATTCTGCCTCAAGGCCTTAGGAAAGAAGAAGAAAAACTCACTAGCATCTTTCCATAATGTTTATGATCATTATGAGCCTTGTGGAGAAACTGCTCTCTCTAACAGAATGACTGCTGACATGGACATAGCTAAAAGGGGGTCACTGAGAAACAAGGGGGAGGGATCAGTATGCTCACAGAACCCCTGCAAAAGCACAAAGGGCAGAATCCAACTTCCTTGTCCCCATCAGTTTGCTCAAGAGGCACTTTCACCCTCACCTCCCACCAGGCCCTCCCACATCTGTGCTTTGGAAGTTTTGGGGAACCCCCAGAATACATTTAGGGTGCGCACAGGAGAAACTGAAAAAACTTTGCATTGACAGGATACTTAATGCTACAATGGATACAAACCAAAGACCTGTTGAACTCCAAAGGGGCAACTACAGTGGACGCTCGGGTTGCAAAGGTGATCTGTGCGGGATGCACGTTTGCAACCTGCAGTGTTCGCAACCCACAGTGGTGCATCTGCACATGCATGGGTTGCGATTTGGCGCTTCTGCGCATGTGCGACCGCCGAAACCCAGAAGTAACCCATTCCGGTACTTCCGGGTTTCGGTGGGTCTGTAACCCGAAAAAACACAACCTGAAGCATCTGTAACCTGAGGTATGACTGTACTACTGCGATCTGAACACCTCAGGCGGACAACTAAGTACCTTGAAAGGAGGAACGGCTGGCTAGACTCCTGAACAGGAGCACTTCACACAGCAACGTTTTGTTAAAGGTCCCATTCTATATCTAGCACATGTATACAAAGCCTAAATGTCAAATCCTCAGGAATAACTCACATGATTTGGAAGTTATTTTCTGACATTCTTTCCATGAATGGATGATAAACCAGAGGCTAGTCACACAAGCAGAAGGGAGTTGCCAAGGAACTGATCTCAAAGGAAAGAAATACAGTGGTATCTCGGGTTACATACGCTTCAGGTTACATGCGCTTCAGGTTACAGACTCCACTAACCCAGAAATAGTACCTCGGGTTAAGAACTTTGCTTCAGGAAGAGAACAGAAATCATGCTCCGGAGGCGCGGCGGCAGCAGGAGGCCTCATTAGCTAAAGTGGTGCTTCAGGTTAAGAACAGTTTCAGGTTAAGAACGGACCTCCAGAACGAATTAAGTACTTAACCCGAGGTACCACTGTAGGAGGACACCCAAGAGAAGGGAACAGGATCTAGATTAAGGTTACCAGACGTCCCCATTTCCCGGGGACAGTCCCCAGATTTACAAATCAGTCCCCTGACAAAATCCATCTATTTAGTAGGAAGTTGAAAAGTGTCCCCGGATTCATTGAAAAAAATCTGGTAACCTTAATCTAGATAGCATCAGCTATCCTGTGCAGTGGACCAGCCTTCTAACATCATGGGCTCCCCCCCCCCTTTTTTTTTTTGCAACACTCAATTAGAATCAATATTTTGTTATTAATGCAATTCTAATCCAGATCTCTTCTCTATACTTTACCCTGGAGTGACATTCAACACGGATGTTATGTTGGGAGAGCATGCAGCAGGAGTTAAACCTGAACAAGCTCACCTTGGATTTGTCAGTCACAACTTGTTTCTATTAGCAACTGAAGGTTGCTTCATGGCTCCTGCAGGTGGGGAGAAGAAGCGTGGCTGAAATATTCAGCTTTCATGGACAATAAGAGCACTCAGCGTGTTTACATTATTAGAACAAATTTGTTTAATGGCACATCCAGAGCCCTGCATTCATTTCCATATTCGTCACAGCAAGCGAACAATGCAGTGCCTCCCCCCACAAAAAAATACCCAGAATATAATGTGGGAAGGTGGAGGCCGGAGGGAGGGGGTGAAAAAGGAAAGAAGAAAAGGGGATTTGTATTTGCAGGGTTGAGGTCTCTGCAGCATCACCTTCATTTTTCCTCCTGAATTGAAAGGTCTGGCAGCTGTGTCAGCTTCTCGCTTGTGGAAATGGATCTTAATGAGAAGGTTTGTCAAGCAGACCGCACTGCCAGCTATTCTGAGTCCCCAACTATGCCCTGTCAAGGAAGCTACCAGAGTCAAAAAGCACAATTGTGTCCTTATAACATCCAAGGATAGAAATGAATATCCACACTAAACAACCCCAAAGAGAATGCAACCTATTTCCCCTATCCTTTAGAGAAGATTTGTGTGCAAGTTTAAGTATGGTTATGTGCTTATTTTGTAAGCCACTTTGGGACCCAGATGGTGAAAAGTGGGGTAGAACTTTCTAAAATAAATCATTAAATTAATAGATAACAGGGTTGGGGTGCAATCACTTGGACAAACCTTGTTTTGCATCCTAAATGCTAGTTCAGGAAGCTATTTGCATTGAGGCTAAAAAAACTGTCTCCTCTTTCCTGGCTCTATCTAGTTTCCAACTTGCCACTTAAATATACAATACAGTGGTACCTCGGGTTACATATGCTTCAGGTTACAGACTCCGCTAACCCAGAAATAGTATCTCGGGTTAAGAACTTTGCTTCAGGATGAGAATAGAAATTGTGCTCCGGCAGCACGGCAGCAGCGGGAGGCCCCACTAGCTAAAGTGCTGCTTCAGGTTAAGAACAGTTTCAGGTTAAGAACGGACCTCCAGAATGAATTAAGTATTTAACCCGAGGTACCACTGTATATGCCTTTCTCTCCTGCAATGCTGCATCCCCTAACAAGGCTTTCTGCGCTTGGAGCAAGATTTGGTTACATAAGTGGGCCAAGGCCACAGCCATTTAGAGTGGGAAATATTTCATGCTGCAGTTGTGTTTTTAGGATTTTATTTTCAACCATGAGGACTAGCGTCTTTAAGCAAGGAAGCAGTTGCCAGTACTGTTATGGTAATCTGGACAAAAGCTTTCCATTACTAGGGAGAGAGACAGGTTTCTGTGTGCCAACCACAGATTTTTCAGAAATGACTGTAATCAGTATCTGGCACAAACTTCATTCACCCTCTCAATTCCCTAGCGATTTCTTCTATGATTATACGTGAATTGTTTCTATAAGCAAACAAGGCCTTATGGGCTGCATTCCAGAACTGGAAAGGCCTGCTCCTATCCACCATCTGAAATTGAAAACATTTCCACTCCAGGCTGCAACAAGCTAATTTATGCATTCACAAATGTAACCCATTTCTTGAGCACTTTTAACATTCATAAGTTTGACAGATGTTACTGACAGTACATCCTTTGCAACTTCCTAATCTTTCAAAACCCAAATATCTTTATTTCAAATGATGCTACAAGATAGAATGCTGATAAAACACAAGCTGTCGTTACAAAAAAAAAGAGACGGGAAGGAAGAAACAAGATGATGATTCTTTAACTATCTCCACATAGAGACTGTTTATAGAAGTGTTCCTTTCTGACAGTATAGCTTTCTTATTTTTTGAAATTAAATCAGAAGCATCCAAAGCACAGGACAAAAAATAAATAAAATGAAGCCACAATACAGTAAGGCGAAGTACTATGGGAGCTTCGTGGCAGGAAGCTTAAAACAGAATGTTTATAAAATGTTGAGTCAGGGACGGGGAACCTTGGGAAGCACTCGGGACTCTCTGGGCCAGGCATAGGCCAACTCAGCCCTCCAGATGTTTTGAGACTACAATTCCCATCATCCCTGACCCCTGGTCCTGTTAGCTAGGGATGATGGGAATTGTAGTCCCAAAACATCTGGAGGGCCGAGTTTGCCTATGCCTGATCTAGGCTATGTCGCCTCCTCAGGTCATGCCAGCCTTGCTCCACAGCCTCCTGGAGTACTTTGGGGTGACCATGGTTGTGCCTCTTGCTTCCTTGGGTGGAGCAGGTAAAAGTTGCATTTTTTGTCCCACTCACTCTTCCCTTCACCCACCACTGAGACATTGATCAAGATTCTCCAACCTTTTGTTGTTTGTCTGTACCTGTTTTGTTGTTTGTCTGTACGCTGACTGAATGCCCCTACATTTCTGCCCACATAAACTCTCTGCATTAGAGGGTTGGAGAGGGAGAGTCATAGAACCAGATTGTCTGCTGAAGGTAAGTGCTACCCTGCTCCTTCATGAGTGAAAGCATGCATGCACCCAGTTTTAGTACTCTGGTTTGCCTCTACAGTTCTTTTATATTTGAAGATGCAGCCTTCCTGCAGGCAAACGCATACTCTAGGTGCCTCATATTCTCCAGCAGGCACACTATGAATTTTCTCTCTGATGGCTACGCCTCCCTCAAAATTATATAAAGCACTAGTTACGATTCCACAGATCCTCGCTAGGGGCTCTACTGCATAACAGTGGTAGAAAGGAAAAGAATGATTATGCCAGTCAAACAGATCCATGATTAAAACCTACTAATTTTAATTTCTAATGAACCAAACACTAAGTGCGTGCAGGAGAACCTCTTGCACTAGATTAACTCAAACTGATTAGCATTCCGCTGGCTTGGTTGCCAATGTATCCCAAGTACCTTTCGTAGAATACAGATGCAGATTCAAAGTCAAGGCTCCAAACATTTGGCTGTGTCGTCAACACCTTTGCTTTGGAAGCTAAATGCCCTGTAGAACTCCCATCGGCATCGGATTACCTAAGTCTAACAAAGGCAACTCACCTGTTTTTGATTCCCATTGATCAATGAATATGAACACCACACAGTGCTTTGAGAATTAAACATGTTGGTATAAGGAAGCAGTGAGAGAATGAAACTCTGTTTTCCCATGAACCTGTATTTTGAGGAGTAGTGGGCAGCCTATTGCTCTGGGCTATGAACAAAAACCAGGAGATACAGCTTCAGTGGATGCTATTTCGACACAAACCATAATGACATGAACTGAGACTTCATATGTGGGAGAAATATTTTGCTTAGGGATCTTCCTTCCTTCCCTATTCTAGAATCAGCAAAGTAACAGCTTGCCTTATAGCAGCCATGGGCAAACTCCAGCTGTTTGGGGGCTACAATTCCCATCATCCCTGACTACTGGTCCTGTTAGCTAGGTGTGATGGGAGTTGTAGTCCTAAAAACATCTGAAGGGCCAGGTTTGCCCATGCCTGCCTTACGGGAAGGGCAGAGACAGTCTTCTGGGCATAATTAGGCGGGCACTGAGTTATTAGTCATCACCCCTCCTTCAACTAATTCCTGCGGATGGGGTCCATGGCAACCAAAAGGCTCCACCAGGCTGATAGCAGTTGCAGTCCAAACAATCTGGAGAGCACCAAGTTAGGGAAGTTGATTCTGGGCAATGCCAAATGTAAAATTAATAACTGTACAGCTGCACATACTGCCTAGAACCCAGTCCTAATCAGATGAGGCAAACTATTAAACAGCTGTAATCCCATCTCCCAGTCACCCAATTCTTTGCTAACTCAGAGATAGTGTTAAATAGCAGCTTGGCAATCCCCGCGGGATGAAAGTGACAGAACCCCCTCCAATCTATACTTCCAAGAAGGGATAAAACAGGTACAGACAAACAACAAAAGGCTTTCATCTGGATACCATATCTGGCTTGGCAATGATGAACAGCAGCCTAAAGGCCAACACATTCATAAGTTTTAAGCGGTTGTTGCGACACAAACTGTCCTGATTTATCCCTATGATAAAGGCTACATAAAGCTACTTTGCTGTATTTATTATTTTAGAGAGGACGGGAAAATGTTGATTTAGTTCTCCATCTGCCACTGCTGGAGTTATAAATGTAGGTAAGAGATCGATGCAGGCGCCTTTACATATTAATCTATTTGCTGCACAATGTGCTATTCTTTCCCTGGCTTCACTATTGCAGTGCTTTGGAAGGCATCAAAAGGAAATAATTTCCACAGAGGGAGAATATCCACCCACTGGCCCTGCAGAGTCCAGGCTGTGAAGTGTCACAGTCAAGGAAGGAGGTGACGAAAAAGAGCTCAGCCAAGTTTCACAGTGAAGTGAAGGGGGCAGTTTCAGCTCACATGAGATACTATATATGTACAAAATGACCACAGTACAGGTAGTCTTACTGTAAAAGATTACTCTGTGTAAATGTAAAAATGGTACCATTATCTTGCTTTATGGTGGCTGAACTTGCAGCAACGGCCCTATTTTATTGACCCCATTTCATTATGGCAGTAGTGGCTAATCTGTGGCCCTCTCCAGAGGGCTACTCTGGCTGGCTAGCTAGGGCTGATGAGAATTTGGAATCCTATATCATCTGAAGGGCCCCAGGTTCTGCTTTTTGAGACTCCTTTCTGTAGCAGATGAACAGAAGATAGACTTCTGATTGTAGAACTGAGGCTATTCAAAATAAAACAAAGAAGGAATTTGTGATAGCCCTATTGCAGATAAGGGTGTCCTAGAGCACAATACAGAATTTGCTAGAACAATAGTATAAAGGTAAAGGGACCCCTGACCATTAGGTCCAGTCGTGACCGACTCTAGGGTTGCGGCGCTCATCTCGCTTTAATGGCCAAGGGAGCCGGCGTACAGCTTCCGGGTCATGTGGCCAGCATCACTAAGCCGCTTCTGGCAAACCAGAGCAGCACACGGAAACACCCTTTACCTTCCCGCCTGAGTGGTACCTATTTATCTACTTGCACTTTGACGTGCTTTTGAACTGCTAGGTGGGCAGGAGCAGGGACCGAGCAACGGGAGTTCACCCCGTCGTGGGGTATACAACAATAGTATGCAACGCAGGAAACTATCAAAAATGGCATCCTTGCACTTACACTCCACCAGCTTCCCCCTCCATAACACACAACTCCCACGAGTGTCATGATCATATCATGCACTTCCCTAGCAGCCAATTACACCTCTCAAGGAACCACACGTGACAACACAATGATGTTGCTTACCCAATATTAAATGCTACACAAAACATATAAATATGGATGGCAGCTGCATATCTCAAGTAGTTTCACTCAAAGGACAACTGAATGTTTCAAGACTTTCTGCTCATTCCCACTGAAATGGTTTTCAACGTCCCAAGGCTTTTAATTGTCTGAACTCTGTGATATTCATAAAGGTGTTCAAGCTACAAATTATCAAGCCTCAAAAAATTACTTTTAAGATAGGAAAAACATAATAGGAGAAAGCAAATTTCATGGTAAAACAGTTGCCAGAGGCCAACTGTCAGACTACTAATAATCTTGTGTCAATCATTAAAAATCCTGGGATTTGTACAGTATATGCTGGTGTCATTTGAGTCAAATTGTAGCTTTCCACAAAACAAACACGCAAATGAAGGTGGCATTTCTGTTGTTGTTTGCCAAGAATGCACAATGTCTCCCTTAGACTAGGTAATATTTAGGCTACAATAAGCTACTTTGGTATTGTCAGGGAACTGCCATCGGAGGGACAGGTGGTGGAAGGGCTCACGGAGGTTGGGAGAGACCCAGCAGCGGAAGCAGGAACCAGCAGGGGGAGAGGTGGGTCTCTGAGGGAAAGCGAGCAAGAGGGAGGGCTCAGGGACACGTCCAGCGAGAACAGTGGGGAGGTTTCTGGACCTCCCATAGGGAGACCCACTCCTCGCCGGAAACTGTCACGCCGTGAGTCCAGAAGACGTGTTTCCGTTAAGGAGCTTTTATGTTGGAAGCGATTCTGAAAGCAGCCACTGTCGGAATCTGCGAGTGACTAGAGGAGCCATGTCTGAGGGGCTCCGTCACAGACAGAGGTTTGTGGACTTGAACAAACTCTGAGGGACTACGATTTTACGCACAAGCAACTCATCATCCCATCACAGGTATAAACAAATCTGTATTGAATTTGAATTGACTTTATGTATATGCTGTTGTTTTTTAAAAAATAAACTATAAATTGTTTATCTATAGCTGTTGTTCTACATTGTTTTTATATTTAACCATATATATATATATATATATATATGCAGGTTTTGGTGTCTTCGGGTGTCTTCCCGTGTAAGAGTTGGGGTGTCTAGGCGACGTTTCGACGAGATCTCACTCGTCATCTTCAGGCTGGTGCTTTCGGCTTCTTGTTACTGGAACAGAGCAGGATCTCAGTGTTTGAGTTCCTATAAATACTGTTGAGGGGGTGTGGTGTATAGCCTCCAACGTTCTGGGCAGAGAGGAAGTTCCCAGGTTAGTGTGCCTTTTCTTCTTTTGTTCATTAATTACTTGAGGGATATCTTGAGAGATTTCTTGAGTGATATTCTGAGTACCATTTAGGAGGGTCATTAGGTGTGAATTAGTTGCTAAAGCTTTCGTGTCTTGACCTCTTGAGCTTGTGAAGAGTTTTTCTGAGAAGATGGCTGTACTGCACTTAGTTGTGCTCTGGCTTGGCTTCGTGTATAGGGGCGAGCTGTGGTTTTGTGCCCTGTGCCAGCCAGATCTGTGTAGGGATTGCAGGGGGGTGCAGCATCCGGAGGTGCCACTATGGTTTGGCTATTGGATGGTGTCTGTAATTTATCTGTGGAGAGGGTCTGGGTTTGGGTCTGGTGTGGTTGATTGGAGATGGCGTTCTGTGTGCCTCTGGTTCTGGTGTCGGTTTTTGTGGGGAGGGCTAATTTCCAGATGTCTGGCAGGCGGGACGTGTCGTCACGCTTGTTCATGTTGTGAGGGTGTTTCTCTATCTCTATCTCGATAGAGAAACACCCTCACAACATGAACAAGCGTGACGACACGTCCCGCCTGCCAGACATCTGGAAATTAGCCCTCCCCACAAAAACCGACACCAGAACCAGAGGCACACAGAACGCCATCTCCAATCAACCACACCAGACCCAAACCCAGACCCTCTCCACAGATAAATTACAGACACCATCCAATAGCCAAACCATAGTGGCACCTCCGGATGCTGCACCCCCCTGCAATCCCTACACAGATCTGGCTGGCACAGGGCACAAAACCACAGCTCGCCCCTATACACGAAGCCAAGCCAGAGCACAACTAAGTGCAGTACAGCCATCTTCTCAGAAAAACTCTTCACAAGCTCAAGAGGTCAAGACACGAAAGCTTTAGCAACTAATTCACACCTAATGACCCTCCTAAATGGTACTCAGAATATCACTCAAGAAATCTCTCAAGATATCCCTCAAGTAATTAATGAACAAAAGAAGAAAAGGCACACTAACCTGGGAACTTCCTCTCTGCCCAGAACGTTGGAGGCTATACACCACACCCCCTCAACAGTATTTATAGGAACTCAAACACTGAGATCCTGCTCTGTTCCAGTAACAAGAAGCCGAAAGCACCAGCCTGAAGATGACGAGTGAGATCTCGTCGAAACGTCGCCTAGACACCCCAACTCTTACACGGGAAGACACCCGAAGACACCAAAACCTACATTCCTGTACCCGTGAAAATCTACGAAAGCATATATATATATATGAGACCTCGTCGAAACGTCGCCTAGACACCCCAACTCTTACACGGGAAGACACCCGAAGACACCAAAACCTACATATATATATATATATATATATATATAGTGGATTGCTTCACGACGCCTTATGGGAAGTGATTCATAAGTGAAGTACTGTAAATAATATTAATCATAAACAAAACTCCAAACAAAGTGGCGATAAGAAGGCAGAACGGACTTGCCAGTCTCCAAGCGGTGAGAGACACCAGGACTTCCAGTGCTTACCTGGGGCTCAGTTCCATCGGAATAAAGGTCAATGGAGACTGCTGCATATATAAAGGTAAAGGTAAAGGGACCCCTGACCATTAGGTCCAGTCATGGCCGACTCTGGGGTTGCGGCGCTCATCTCGCTTTATTGGCCGAGGGAGCCAGCGTACAGCTTCATATATACATGCAACCAAAATAAGATGGACAGGCTTGCAACATTAACACTGCTGCAGATCTTGCCTCCCATTAAGTTCGGAGGGAAGCCCACCTATAGCTTTGGATTTAGGACAATGAAGAGGCAGCTTCTAGCCCAGCCAAGATCTTCCATGCAGACAGCAACCCTCACCTACTTTTCTCCTTCCTAGGAGGGCTGTGGCATCCAGCCAGGTGAGGTGGGGAAAGCATCATCACTTAGTTGTTGCCATGGCAACATGGGCCACTCTGTAAGATGCTGATCAGGGTGCTTAACTGGCCAGCTAAGTCCATTATATTGCAAAGAAAGTGGGTTTGACTAGTACAGCAGGTTTACCTACAGATACAGAATCACAGGTCTGGGAGGGACGCACCAATATTACCCAGAACAACACCCCACCAAAATAAAAATAAATCCTATGACAATAGTATTCATTCCACACATTATATAATCAGGGAAATACAAAAGTTATTTAGAGCAAGGGAGTAAACCAGGCATCCCCAACCTTCCCAACCCATTCAGATGTTTTGGCCTACAACTCCCATCATCCCTAGCTAACAGGAACAGTGGTCAGGGATGATGGGAGCTGTAGTCCAAAACATCTGGAGGGCAGAAGGTTGGGGGTGCATGGAGTAAACACTACTCCTCACAATGCTTCACATTCTGCCCCTCATATCCATCACTCTGTCCTTCAGATGAGGAAGGAAAGGTGGCAAAAGAATGACTCCTCCATTATGTCTTCAGCAGAATCAGAGATCTGCCTCTCCCATGACTTGAAATGGTAGATTATAGGGGTGGAATGAAGTATATCGTGCTCTGGGCAAGGTGTTTACTGTCCCTTCCTCTCTTATCTGTCCCTCAAAGGGAGATCAAAAATAGGGTCCAAACCCAAGGACAGGATCCTGCACCCTTACTCCTGGTCTCCACTCATATAATGAGCAGGACATGGAATTCACAAATGAACAGCAGCCACAAAACCATACACCTCATCCACATCACCCATGTAAAGTTGGAAGTGCAGCATCACCTGTGGTGCTCTGATTTGAATAAGACACTGACGGTTTTCTGCTGCATAAAACAAAACAGTGGTTACCTTTTGTAAACCTGATACACCACCAAACTGTGCTTAGTTTTTAATTAAGCTTTTATGTTCATATTCTAAGAAGTGTGTAGGCCCGGAGGTTTAAATTGCTGTTTTAAACCAAAGTAAACGGTAAATGCCTTTTTGCATGCACCACCATTAGATATAATTATGCAATGGGTAAAACATGTGCCACGCTAGAAATGTCATTTGGTTTTACAGTTATAAACTCATCAACATTTATCAAAACACCGCCTCAAGAAAAAAAGAAAAGAAACGGCTACAGCGAGAGACTTACGTTCATCGCTGTCTTTGAGAAAGCATGCTCTAAGGCAAAACACCACAGCAAAAAAAAGCCTTCACATTTCATATTCTCATCTCCTTGACTGAAATGTTAATTTCCTCTTACAGGTCTGCAGCAAGGGAAGGGAGTATTTGCCGACACCCTGGGAAGATGAAGGAACTTGCTACCTGAAGAGCAGAAGACAGCATACAACATGAAGGGGTGCTGGAATATGTTCACCTGACCCGAGGTTTTAACTTACAGTAAATGGTTCATATCAGCAAGATGAACTACAATTTGTTTCCAAGGATTAGCAATCACAGGGTGTGGTTCTCTAGGCTTGTCACCAAGTGTGAATTTTGTCTGACCCTGTCTGCCTGAGGTCCTGACAATCACTAACTACACTGCTTCACAATCAAGATGGAAACAGAAGTAAGTGCCCTCTATTAGTTGGGGATGCCTCTTATTTCTTTACACTACCTCACTCTGGATTTCACCAAATGAGTAAGGCAGACACATACCGTCCAACATTCCTCAGATGAAAGTAGGGATGATAATAATAATAATAATAATAATAATAATAATAATAATAATAATAATAAATTATTTATACCCCGCCCATCTGGCTAGGTTTCCCCAGCCACTCTGGGCGGCTTTCAACAGAATATTAAAATACAATAGTCTATTAAACATTAAAAGCTTCCCTAAACAGGACTGCCTTCAGATGTCTTCTAAAAGTCTGGTAGTTATTTTTCTCTTTGACATCTGGTGGGAGGGCGTTCCACAAGGCGGGTGCCACTAACGAGAAGGCCCTCTGCCCGGTTCCCTGTAACTTGGCTTCTCACAGCGAGGGAACTGCCAGGAGGCCCTTGGCGCTGGATCTCAGTGTCCGGGCAGAACAATGGGGGTGGAGATGCTCCTTCAGGTATACTGGACCGAGGCCGTTTAGGGCTTTAAAGTTCAGCACCAACACTCTGAATTGTGCTCAGAAACATTTTCATGTGAGGAATGTTGGACGGTATGCTGCCCCTGCCCCTACAACATTTGTGTTTCTGCTGCCAGGCCCCCCAGTAGTTCTCACTCCCCCTCCCAACTGACTTTCATTGACCCCCACTTTTTCTGTCCGCCCCCCACCCCCCATGCAGAGCAATTCCTACCAGAGGAAGGGCGAGTGCCACCACCACTAAACCAACAGGACACCACACACCCTCCATGGTCCCAACAAAACCTCTGAATCCTGATTTTATTCTTTGGAACTTTTACCAAAAGAAACAAACACCAATGAATAAATTTTTGAAAGGGGCAAAGTTAGATGCGGACACACAAAGCCCTTAAAAAATAATAATAAAAAAAATCAAGACTCTATGTGCTCTGCTCCGTTCCCCCTTTCTTCTGGCCCAGGATGGCCCAGCCGTCTGCCCAAGGATGGCAGCTGGCAGCGGTGGCCATGGAGAGGCAATGAGATGCTCCCTTGCAGCCACAGCTGCACCGGCTCATCCGCCTCCACAAGCTCGGTGGCACTGGCGGGGAAAATAGGGACATTCTGGGATCAAATCAGAAGCCAGGATGACTTTTGTAATTCCAGGACTGTCCTTGGAAATCGGGACACTGTATGTAAGCAAACCCAAGACACTAATAACACCATTACCTCTAAGAGTAAACCTGGGTTGTTGAGTGCCTACTGATTTAGAAATGAAACTAGCCACTCAAAAATAAGGGAGTTTCTACATAACCAGGGGAATTCCCTAAGTACAAAAGTGGAATGCAAGTTTGCAAACCAAAATAAATGATTTTGGTTGTTGGGTTTTGTTAACTGAACTGAACATTGGTGCTATGCCAAAATGATCCCCTTGAGATAAGTGCCTTGGGTATCAAGAAACATTTGTCTGCAACAGGTAATAAAAGGTATAGGGAAAAGCACTTCATATTCTTGAACAAGGATTTCTGAAGACAAGAGAGGCTTATTCATAGAGTGAGGGTGATTCTATAGATTACATTGACCACACAAATGCCACTCCAAACACATTCCTAGAGGCAAATGAGTTATCATTTATTCAGTAAACGTATTTATAACCCACCCTTAATCTATACAGATACCAGAGTGGGGTACAAGACATAAAACCAACCAGCAAAAAGCACACAATAAATAAATCAACAAAATTATCACTGCCACGGACAAATTGAGGCACATAAAACAACAGAGCAGGCTGAATGATCACCAACTTAGAACAGCTTCAAAGCTTGAACTGGTGCCAAAATGATGGCAATGTTGGTACCAAACATACCGGTACTTCTTTGGGGAAGGCATTCCACAAATAGGGAACAGATATAGTGAAGAAGGAATGACCCTGAAGTGGAGATGCCCACTGTTATATGGAAATAGTATGCAACAAGACATGTACAATTTGCAGTGGGGAATGGTGGAAGTCAACATATGAAGGCTGTTTGAAGTGAAATATGGAATTTAGTCAACAATTTGGATTTCCCATTCATGTATTTTAGCCATTGCCCTTACATATTGTTGACTGAGTGCTCACTGGAAGGACAGATCCTGAAGCTGAGACTCCAGTACTTTGGCCACCTCATGAGAAGAGAACACTCCCTGGAAAAGACCCTGATGATGGGAAAGATGGAGGGCACAAGGAGAAGGGGACGACAGAGGACAAGATGGTTGGATAGTGTTCTCAAAGCTACCAGCATGAGTTTGACTAAACTGCGGGAGGCAGTGGAAGGCAGAAGTGTCTGGCGTGCTCTGGTCCATGGGGTCACGAAGAGTCAGACACGACTAAACGACTAAACAACAACAACATTGTTGACTTCTAAGATGGCCGCATCTATAAACTCCATGATGTGAGGGAATCTCTCAAGTTGCACACAAACCTGAGATACAAAAACTTTCTGAGATCCTCACTTTGCTCCTAAATCAGAGCTGCAGTTACTCAGTTGTTTGCTTTTTTAAAAAGAAGAAGAAACAAACTCACAGTAGACTCAGTGTGCACTGACCAGGCAGGGGTGTGTTTACTAACTATCTGGCTTCAATTTTTCCTTGTTTGGGCTCTAAAACTCAAGTCTATGTCAGTGGTACTTAAAACATGAGCTTTTAAGCTTCGGCTCCCTACTGTGGCACATCCTCCTTTTCAGAGCTTTGTCTTTCTAACCCCGACAATCCAATAGTTATCACCCAGGGAGGTTTGTCCCTTGAAGAACAAAACAGCTGGTGCAGAGAGGCATTATTTACTTCTTGCCTCTGCCCCCAGACTCTTTGTGTAACTTCTTAATAATAATAAAAAAAACACCCAGTGATGATGGTTCTGGTGTTAACATCTCCCTCAACAATGTTTCTGGCCGATTAACACCTGCCATGTCCTTCTCTATAGCTTCTGCAAATAGAAAGGGGGAAAACAGGCAGAAATTATCTATTTACGGGACTTTGAATGGGTTCAGTTAAGTGTCAGTGGAAATCTATATATTTTTGCTTTTATCATCCCAGGTTCACTCCAACACCCTTTTGCTGCCAAGTCTTTTATTTCTTAAAATAAAGTCTATCTAGGGTCACCTCGTCTGCAAGGAAAGCTGACAGACACAATTAAGCCAAGCCATGATTTTTACACCACAAGATGGGTTGTAACATTGTCCATTTAACCTCACTGTACAAACTAGTAAAAGAAACAAAACTGGAACTGAAGGGAGAACGACCAGCACAAACAAACCTCTATCTATTGTTAATGTGTCCCCACTATACAGCAATATCAATAGAAGGTGAGCACCAGGTTTTGGCAAGTGTAGAGTCACAGAATTTGAGGGCCCCCTGCAAGGAATCCAGTTGAATACAAGAAATCCAGAGCTCTCTAGCCTTTTCTTCAAGACCTCCAGCAAGGGATGGGGCATAACTTCCCTAGGTTATTGGTTCTGCCACCTAACTGCTATTCCCAGCTAATGGTCCTGGCTATGCCATTAGGTCTACTCGCTAGGAATGGGCTAATCACACTCTTAATCAGGTATTGTACTCAATTTGTGCTCAGAATACAAGCAAAATATCTATTGCTCTGTCTTGTGTTTTCTCTTTCCTTTGGGGCCAACTGCAACTACAATAATACCATATTCTTCCTGTATATACCTGACTCAATTCTCCTCCCCTTTCCCTGTTGTCTCCCTTGAGTCTTCCTCTTTTTGAGGCATGAATTTGTCCTGTCGTTATTTGCAAAATGCCAGGTACATAAATGATACCACTGAATTAATTCACAATACCATTGCTATTATTATTAGTTTATGCTTTTAAAAAATAAATAAAAAAATTTTCCTACCCATGTTCACTTCTAGACCATCTCTAGCACCTAACCAAGTGGGCTCTTGAGTTCATGCCAACAAATATGTTTTCTTTCCAAGTGCTTCTTGGTTATATTTGAGGTGTTCAAACAAACAGGACTGGCAGCCTCAGTATACAAAAGAATGGTGCATTAGAACAGTGTTTCCCAACCTTTTTTGGGCAAAGGCACACTTGTTTGATGAAAAAAATCTCGAGGCACACCACCATTACAGCCCCGTGACGTCAGCGCGCAGCGTCACGCCGGGAGGGACGCACGAAAGTGTAAGTTTCAATTTTTTCCCCTCCCCCTTGCCGGGGAACCTCCAAGCTTTGGGGGTGGGGGGGGGGAGGCAGCAAAGCGAGGCAGGAAGGAGAGCGCGGCTTGGCTGGGTGAGCTTTGGCAGGGGCAGGGAATGAGAGCCGCGAGGCGGGCGCTGCGGACGGAGGCGCTGCCCGCCGAGCTCGCAGGCAGCCAGGCAGGCAGACGGCGAGAGCCCCGCGCTGGGCGGCCTCTCCTCGCCGCCGCCGCCCCGCCTCTCGCCGCCCGACTCGCCCACCTCCCTCCAGGCAACATCTCGCGGCACACCAGGCAACATCTCGCGGCACACTAGTGTGCCGCGGAACAGTGGTTGGGAAACACTGCATTAGAAGATAATGGCAACTCCTCTGTCTAAAGCTCAATATTTCTTGTTTTTATCCACCAGAGCTATTTTAAAAAGCCTTACTGACTTGATTAGGAGTAATTTTCAATTTTAACACCCCCAACCCCCCCCCCAGTATAGAATTCGAAAAACACAGACAGGTATCAGTTTCATGAACAAACTTAGTGTAGAAAGACACTTATCTGCATTAACTGTATTTAATTTCAAGCTCTCTGACTCACAGCTTTTAAAGGAGGAAGGGGAGGAAACATACAAACCTGATTTGTTTTTATCTTTTCCTTTTCACCCTTTTTTAGAGCAAAGCAGAGAGAGAATATATAATGTATCTGAAACTGCTTATGAATTCTTCCTTTTACAGGTTAAGGAATGGCTATTGTAAAATGATGCAGACATTCCCTTTCAATCAATCCATTTGACATTTAATGTGTAGAGCTTGCATTTAGAGTGTAGAGTATGCTTAAAATATTGTAAGTCCTTATAAAGGAAGGGGTATTGGTAAGGCAACAGGAATTAGGGTAAGAAAACAGCCCAATGCTTATTTCCATACACAAATGAGAGGGAGAAATAATCTAGAAGGAAAACACACCAGCACTGAGATAAAAATGACCCTTTTCCAGTTGTGAGCTTAACGTGAAACTTCCCCCAAAATTAAAAGATAAATATAAAAGAAGATTGTACTGCATAAAAGAAACAACATTCAATCACCTATGTACCTCCTGATTACACAAAGGTACATTTTAAGGATTCTGCCTGATAGATGGACTCCAACTCTCTTGCAAGATCAGAATTAAAAGTAAAGAATTAAATCCTTGAGGGAGACAGATGGAACAACCCGCCTAATAAAACATAAAAAGGGGTAATGGGAGTGTGTGGGGAGATGGAAGGTGATGAGGGAAGGGAGACTAACTGAATCTCAAGTCTACAATGGAAACTTAAGGTTTTGCCAGGGCACAGAACCCTAGGGTTGCATGTAAATATAACGGTTAAAAAGCAAATCTGTCTGGATGGGGACACACACACACACACACACACACACACACACACACACACACACACACTATCTACAACAGAATATGCAGAATGTGCATGAACACATTCTAACTGACCAGAATTCATTCAGAACATCAGCAATGCAAAACATAATGTTTCTGTTTTCAAAATGGACATATTTAAAATTGGGCAGAGGCTTCCCCTCCCCCCCAATGTAGCACAATTTTCAGATGCTTGTCTGGAAAGGGATCAATCATGAATATGTAGGATGATTTTTCTCCTCTTTTTTGGTGTTTGGTTTGAGTTATCTTTGGCACTCTACCCTAAGAAAGCCATAAACAGCTTTTACAGCTTTGATGGATGACTATTTAGTTTAGGTTGCATTATTAAAACAAAGGCAATCATGAATCATAAGGTTTTACGGGTCGGATGTTCCTTAACACTTCCTCACATGCAAACAGAATTATGTTCTGCTCATTACAAAACCAGCCACAGGAGTCAAGCATTCTGCAGCAGTGCAGGGCAAGTTGGCTACACAGCAAGAGGGAAAGGGTTACTAGGGATAATGAGTTCAGTGTAATATACGCAAGGATCCATATGGAGGTGGGACGTTGCAAAAGGGAAGGAGCTGCAACACAATGTGCAGAATTAAAGTTGTCGCTCATCACATCTGCAAACTGCCAGGAGCCACTTAATATAATCAAGTTTCAGACTGGAGCAACAAATCAGAACAGGCTCACTTTCAATAAAGAGATAGGAAAAGCAAATTGGTCTTTGCTATAATGCAGTTATAGAAACACTCCCTTGCATGATGAGGCAGTTGAGGGGGGCACTGTGGGATATGATGCTACATAAAAATGAGAGAAGCACTGATGTCGTGCCCAATTTCTTTACAACGAGAAGCACAGCATTCTACTAGAGTTTGCTGCAAGTTTGGGATAAGGTACGCTGAATTTATTTTCCTAAGGCTAGGCACAGAGCCTGAAGCAAAGTACAAAAGCTTGGTCGCCAAAAACAAAACCTCGCAAAGCCTCCTCATAGAGAAACTGCAGGGCCAAGGCTAATGTGTGGGCAGCAGGCCTGTGTGTACATGCGCCGATGTTCCCTGCTTCATCACCATGTCACACACCAGCTCGAGGTGAGGTAGCTGAAGCTGGCTGCAAGGCAGAGCCCTGCCCATTAAGCATTTCCTTTTCTTATTGCTGATTTATTACTGTGCGAATCGATAGCTTATTTGCAGAATTTCATAATAATGAAAATTTATGCCAACCACCTCACCTAACTGGGGGAGGGAGCACAGCAGAAAGACCAGAGCACAAGAGAGACAGCGAGGACACCTCAATCCTTACCTGCAAAAGACCGGCAGCACTTGGCCATACCAGAACGATCAAATTGGTGCTCTGTGGAGATTTTAATGCAGTCCAACATATACTGTTCTTTATGGAACAGAAACAGGTGGCAACAATGGTAAAAGCAGTGCTTGGGAGCAGGGGAGAAATCTCACTGAATAAACTTTGCGAGAAACAAGTTTTGAGGATTAGGTTCAAGACCAGTTCGACCTGACCAGAAGCCACTCACACAATCCTGCCACTTGCTCTTTCCTGCACCCGCTCAGGGCAGATATCTCACACAGTCAGTACAGTTCACTCCTGTAGAATGGCAAGGCACAATGGCCTGAACATCAAGCATGCTTCCATCATGCTTGAGCTTCAGTGTCTCCAGGCTTGATGGGAGAATCAAGGGCAAGCAAGGAAGGAGGAAGCTTTAAAGGTGACTCCACCACCAACTGCCAGGACACAAATGATTAAAATGGTACTAAAAAACCAAAGATTATATTTCATGAATAATAGAAGCCTTCAAGTACTGCCCAGCTCACTTAATTGAAAAGCTACTCGAACAGCTTTTTGCCAACACCAAATAATGCTGAATCATTCCTCAATCTCAATCATGAAATCAATAAGAAAACTCACAGCAAGCCATAGCAGCTTCTCCATCATTTTCTGCTTTGTGACAACTCCATTTACTGTCGCTGCTAAAGGTTCAGGATGAGCTAGGCTTCAGTAAGAGCGAAAACTTTGAGTGGGCACTTTAACAGAGTTATAAAAATCTTATCCCTAAACAGATAGGTTATCTGAAGGGGGGCTTCTGTCAGTTCACTAACTAGGATGTAATTTTCTAGATCAAGGTTACTCAAATTATGGAGTGACATTCCCCAACATGCCACTGCAAGGGTTTTTATCTGTGCTGTGCAGCTTTTGTCCATTATGATGGCTGATTTCCTAATCCCGGCCACAATGTGACAATACATATGCATAGCCATCATACAAAAACATCGTAACCGGGATTGGAATGCGTAATTTAAAATAGTATGGTATTTGATTAGCTCCCCTCATACCCTGGGCAAATCACCCTCTCTTAAGTTCATCAACCTTGTTATTAGGAAACTACAGTATATAAACTGCACCAATGTAGCCAATACACCTCCCACTCATTGCATTAATTAATTACTGACATTTTCAGATTCAAAAGAAACACTAAACCATAGCATGGATTGTAAACTAACAACAAATCTTGGCTTAGGACCATGGTTTGTTTGTGGTTAACAAACTACAGTTAAGATGCTAGACAGGCTCAGCTTATCAAATAAACCACAGTTTAATAAACCATGGTTTACTGTCATGTACAAACCAGGCCACTGACTTGGCAGACTAAGTAAGACATTGCAATGTATCTGGTCCATGTATTTGGTTAATTCCTCTGGTAAGTAATAATTTGGCTGTGCAAACTTGGGGGGGGGAGCACAAGGAAAAACCAAGGAACAGTGGAGAACAAACACCTGGAGTGCTTTTATTGGAGAAAGGCTTCTGAAAAGGATATTAATACTACGCTATGATTTATGCATATTTTCACCCCCCCCCCAATTTAACTTAAAGTAACTCCAAATTTTCCTTTTGTGCAACAGATAAGATATAATCATTGCATTCTTTCCTCCAGAGTCTTCACAGGAAAAAAAAAACCTTTTGTGAAAGCAATATCAGTTGGGTTTGAAAGATACAAAAAAAGAGAGACTAATATATGAAACAAATTTTGGATTGGGTTACTAAAAGCATCAACCTGCTTATCAATCTAAAAGCGACATCTTTAAAGGTCACAAGTGAAAGAAAATCAGATATACTCATTCTAATTCCCAGCAAACAGGAGCTCACTGCTCAGAAAGCCTCCCTGAAGCGCTCAGTAACGTGACCTTTCACTTACAAAGAGAACAACAGATTCCTCTTTTTTGCTCCCCCCCTTCCCTTCATGAAATTAAAGGCAGTGTGATACCATCAGAGCACACTCACCCAGCACTATCTACCCCAAACTTCTAGACATTTGCCAGATGTGGGAAGCCATGTTAGTTTCTTGCAGCCAACAGAACCAAATCTTGCGGCATTCTCAAAGAATAAAAGTTTTTTGTCGTCCTCTCCTCTCTGAAAGGGACACGGGTGGCGCTGTGGGTTAAACCACAGAGCCTAGGACTTGCCGATCAGAAGGTCGGCGGTTCAAATCCCCACAACGGAGTGAGCTCCCGTTGCTCGGTCCATGCTCCTGCCAACCTAGCAGTTTGAAAGCACGTCAAAGTGCAAGTAGATAAATAGGTACCGCTCTGGCGGGAAGGTAAACAGCGTTTCCGTGTGCTGCTCTGGTTTGCCAGAAGCGGCTTAGTCATGCTGGCCACATGACCCGGAAGCTGTACGCCGGCTCCCTCGGCCAATAAAGCGAGATGAGCGCCACAACCCCAGAGTCGGCCACGACTGGACCTAATGGTCAGGGGTCCCTTTACCTTTACCTATGCAGCCTATTTGTCTTGACATGGTTTTTTTTAATGGACTTCCCCTGTAGGAGAAGGAGCTTCTGTCACAATAAATTGGTCATCCACTGAGGTGCTACAATATTCCTTGTTGTCTTCCCATACATTTGTGTTTCTTCCTTCTCCAAACATAGTTCTCTTCCGCAACACTCCCCACCATTCCTTGAAATATTTGAAGTAGTAGGTGTGCAATCCAAGACCACACTAGAAGAATTTGGGGCCATGTTACAAGTTACTGGGTCAAGTGTGCACATCACAAGAAGCCCATTGCTCTTGACAATGATCTATTTTGACCTATTTCAACACATATCTCTCCTCACATTCCCCGCCCCATGGAAAACTGGGATGAGAAATGAAATACAACAGGGGCAGTCTAAGAGATATATTCACTCTTTCTTCAATTTTGCAGCCTCAGACTATATAGAGAGGGAAAAGCTTGGTATAAATGGCATATATGATGCTGAAATGCAAACTGGGTTCTGAGTTAAGGCCCCTGGAACATAAACGGTAGGAGTTGGCTGACATCTCCTTCTCCTCAGTCCTCACCAAGCATGAATAAAGAACTTCCTTAATCCCTTGGTCTTTGTGTGCTTCACAATGGATAACTATAGGGGAAAAAAAACAACTTACAGGACAGAAAACTTCTTACAAGCTGAAGCTGCTGTGGAATTTGCTCCTGAGAAAGATGAACATACAACGAAGCATGTTGCACATCTCCCACAAAGGTTTTCAGGATCTACTTTCCTGCTAAAATCCTCTGCATGTGAAAGATTCAGGGGGGCAACTCCCACAAAGCAGTCATGAAATATGAGACTGCGATCAAGAGAGCAAGACAAACTAAAATTAAGGGGCATATGATAGCACAAGTTGTGTGTGTGTGTGTGTGTGTGTACACACACACACACACACACACACACACACACACACACACATATTCATCTAATGTTGTCTGTTCCTGAATAAGGGCAGCAGGACTGCCAGCCTCATCTCCATCCCCCGTCAACAAAATTTCCCCCAGTGTTTTGGGCAAAAGGTGACTGTCTAGCTTAATTACCGTTTCAAAGACAGATGGACCACTCTTGCTCAGAAAACTTTCCTTCTGGAGTCAACAAGTCGCCTCATCTTGTGAACAAATTTAGCTCCATATGTTCATGAATAATTGATTGCAACGGTGGCGGCAGCAGCAAAGTAGATCAGGCGGCCCAACATATTGAATACTTTTACACATCAATTTACCAAAGGCACCACTAACAAACCTGAATCAAACAAAAAGCTTGGTTTGGTTTTCAAGAGCTCTCTAACTTAGCAGCTTCACAGCTCTTTGAGCTACCCAAATTATCCCAAATTTATCACCTCTTAGTAGATGCATTTTGGTCTTTAATTCATCCATCAGCTTGATGCTATACAGCAGGAGGTATTTGCCAAATCTCCCGGCCACGTTAGGTGCAGGTTGCAAGCAATGGATGAGATGAATTGGCTTTATATGTCAGTCTGGGTGATTGCAGCTATTCCTGGAATAGATTTACATGAGCAGTCTGCTGCACAGTACTTTTGATCTTCATTTGTTTGAAAGGGGATGGGGAGAGGAGGAAAAACCCAGACCCAGGCCTGATTCTTGTCAGGTCAGACTACTAAAAGCAAGCTAAGACATGGTGTATGCTGCTTACATATAAAGATGGCTGTTTAGAAAACCAAGTCTCCTCTGTGCCCCAATTTAATTATCTCAAAGACCCTTTGTTCTTTTAAGAAAAATGATACATTTTCTTCTGAACACTAAGTGAACCTGCGTAATGCAGAACTAATGATGGCACAGAGACTTGGACTTCTAATGAACTTGAAGCATTACTATACACTCCAATATTTCTCTGATGAAAATAGGGACGTCCTAAGGAAAAGCAGGAAATTCCGGGATCAAATCAGAAACTGAGACAGCTTCTGTAAATCTGGGACTGTCCCTGGAAAATAGGGACATTTGGAGGGTCTGCATTATGTATCCCAAACTGACTGCCTTTAAGGCAGAAATCCCCACACCTAAAGTGTTTTCAAATCTCATCAGGTATACCTCCAAACATGAGAACTCTGCAGCTTTTCAAGGCAGGCCAGTTTCCTACTGAACTTCTCCAGAGGTTTGGGCAACCTTGTCAACATCTAAGCTTGTCTAATCCCAGTGAAGCTTTGCCTTCCGCTCACTCATTTGTTGTTATTGTTCAAACTGGAACACCCAGAACTGACTGTGGCACAATAAAGAATGTATTGGCAGTGCTGGAGAGAGTAGAGCTACTTCTACATGAATCTTAATAAGTTCTGTTTCTGTTTATTAAGCTAAAATGTTTATTTTCTGCCTTTCAATCCATTCGGGTCCTAAGGTAGCTAGTGATATATGGGTAACTCGCATCTTACGCAAGGGTTCAGTTCCAGGAGTCGATTGGTATACACAAAAGTGCATAAAGCCAAGAACTCCCAGAACCAGTCCCCGTCGCAAGGTGGAGGACTGCTTGCCCGGCTTTGGAAGGAGACGTGAGGGCTCCTGCAGAGTCTTAGAGTCCTCTTACCACCTTCCGAAAGCCTAGCGTCTCACTTTCCCACATTTGGGAAGCCTGCAATCTGGGTGGAAATGAATAAATGGAGAATGAGTTTCCCACACATACCTGTTAATTCCCTGCACATACCTGTGCAAAGCTGCAATTGCACAATTTAAATAAGCATAAGATGTGAGTTACCTGTTATATGATACAACTTATAAATAGTCCTACTGGTGTAGCATGCCAACTCTAAGGGGAGGAGGTATCGCCAGCCCCTCAATATTTCTCAGCAGGGGGCTCAGCCCCCCTCCATTATTGTGGGATCGGAGGAGGCTGAACCACCATGCTGAACCATCAGTGTGGCATCAGAAGTAGGCTCCTTCTGAGTAGAAGAGAGGAGCCACAGCCATTGAAGATGAGAAGCACTGGGCGTAGCCTCCTCCAAAAGACATGCGGTCACCCAACACTGTGTGTGTGATATCACAGGCGCGCTATTGCTCCGTCCCCCCAATCGTCGGCCCAAGGTGGTGACTTTGATGCTCATATAGAAGCTGTTACTCAAAAGGCAACGTACTGGACAAATTTCTTGCTTCAAATAAAAGTAGTAAAGGCATGAAGTTGCACATATTGTGATTTCTTCCTTTCCATACATAATTTGGTCCTGGCATTACTTAGAAGTCTTTCCCCCACATAATCCATTGTCATTGGGAGACTCCATGTTCCAAATGCCACTCTGCCTTAAGAGTGCATGGCTCTCTTTCATAGCACCATCCTTACAGAATTCCTTTCCCAGGGAGACCTGTCAAGGTCCGTTACTCCATGTTTTTAGAAGGATGGTAAGGACCTCTTTCAGGAAGATTTTCAGGTATTGACTGATATCGAATGACTTTCGTTTTCTCCATTTTGGAGCTTTACTGTGCATTCCTTTACTGCTGTTGGATCACTGCTGTTGGGTTTTATTATAAGATGCTGTAGGTTTCCATGAATTAAACAGTAGAATATAAAGGCCACGATGAATGTGCTGAGTGAGGTGAATGAATGTGCCAAGATGAAGTATAGAAATGTCACAGTTTCAAAGCTGAAAATTCACCAAGTGACATTTGCTATCTATCCCAACCTCAAATTATTTCTGTCTCAATACCTGACCCAAACACACTCAAAACTGGACTTACAATGGTTTCAGCGACTTAGGGAATAGGGCCAGGCCTAGGAAACTAGTGACCTTCCAGATCTGCTGGACTATTTCTTGTATTATTATTATTAAACTTATAACTACAACACCCATTGTCCCCCACCACTTGGGACATGCTGACTTCGCCAGCACTCGGGTAAAGCAGTCATTAACAGCTGGACTAAGCCAATAGGTAGAGCCATGAAGCCTATCAAAATGACTGCAAGGCCAGGATGCAGTAAAGCAAGATATTATGAATAAATGAAAAGCAAAAACTTCAGATGTCATGCTTGGTAATCACTACTTATATTTTGTTTAACAAAAAGCTCAAGTGGATTATGATGGACCCGTCCACGCTTCTTACTTCAGGACTGCATTATTTTGTAATTCAGTATCACACTCCTGCTCGCTTTTGCAGTTTGACCTATTTTCTTCTTGGGTTGGACTGCCTGATGCCGTCTCATTGAGCAAAAGCACAGTGCAAGATGGCCATGGAAAATCGCTATCAACATTGTAATCTGTCTCCCTGATAGAGGTGAGATAGAGCACTGAGAAGCTGGCCGACAATTTTCCTTAAGTCTGGATTCTCATTCATATGGAAATAGGAGCTGAAAACCTTTCTCTGCGAGATTTGGAAATGTTTTACCAACCATGGAAGGAAATAACATTTGGCTTAATATTTAAACACTTATGTAGTGCAGTTAGGCAAGCAAAATCAGACAAAAAGAGAGAGTCATGTTTAGGAGTAATCTGTTCCATAAAACCCATCATAATTTCCCCCTGATTGAAAATAGGGATTTCAGATTAGCTTGTTTAAGTGCATTTTTACTGGCAAATGTAACAGTTTTCATTTTATCCAAGTTAAAATTAAGCTATAAATAGTAAAAGAGACACATGCCAGATGATTTAAATGAGCAAAAATAACTTGCTGTTCATAATGTGTGAATACTTCTGGAGCGAACTACTGCCGGCTGAGATTCCTCTTCTGTGGGATCTGGAAAATAAATCTGCTTCTAGCCATGTCTTGTTCATCTTTTCCTAAGATGCAGAAAGGGTTTGAACACCTTTGGACTAAATTTGACATTAGAAGCCTTTGCCTGGCTACTTTCAAAATGCTGATAAATTATGTTGGACACCTAGTATTGCTGCGTGAAACTGTTGGGAAATATTCAAAATTCAGGCATGTTGGAAGTATGCAGCATGAAATTATGTGGGGCCCACAGCATTGGCTGAAGGCAATGTTGTTGATGTTGTTGCTGCCGCTATATTTGTTTATACGCTGCTTGTTTTCCTGACAGGTACTCAAGGCGGCTTACAGATAAAAGCAAGAACAGCTAAAAACATAGCTGAAGGAAAGAATACTGCATCACTAAGCCCAACCTAAGAATTGAATTCCCTAAGAAAGGGCTTTTCATTGACCCTACTCTCTTATCTAAAACTGCCTATTCAGGTCCTTTTTCAAAACCTACAGCTTTTAATGCTACCTCACAATTATATATCGTTTCAAAAGAATTCAGGAAATTGCAGTCCAGCCTTTCTTCTGCCCCAGGTAAATTAGTAGAAAAACACTTTCAGAGCTAGAATTAAACAAATTAAATTCTAATTTGATTATTATTCACATGCAGCAACATTCTCTCTCTCTCTCTCTCTCTCTCTCTCTCTCTCACACACACACACACACACACACACACACACACACACAGACCACACACAAACCAAGCAGTTATCAAATCAAGGCACATGTTCAAAACTACATTTTTACCTGCAGCAGTATGCTGCGATCTTTTTAAGGGTGGGTTTTAAATCAATACTTTTGAAAAAACATGCATGCTGCTGCTGCTGAGGCCAAAACCAAACCCCACTCAATTTTATGGAGAGCACAAAAACTTTGCTTTGTCGCCAGCACCGCCAGCCCGCTCCCCCCCAGCACCATCTTCTCAGGAAACTGAAGCCAAACACCAAGCAAGCACCATCTTCTATGTGCACTGCACAAATAATTAGGCCAGTAAATTTCCTCTCCCCACTCTCACGAAAACTCCATTCTCCAACAAGAAGAAATGATAATAGTTACGAATGCGTGCGTATTCCCCCGCTCTCTGCACCCCCACCCCCACCCCCGCTCCTCTTATGATACTGGAGGGGGTGGGAAGGAAGAGATACCATTATGCAGCACGGAGATGCATTACGGAAGCTTTCGTGTTGGATTTGCAAGATAAAACTGTTGGTTTCTATAGTATAGTGACCAAATCTACAGGGATATTATGTACAAATTGCCTGGTTAGAATAATAAATACAGGGTTCAGTTAATGTCAAACATGCCCAACACAGGGATCCACATCCCCAATTTGAAGAAAAAAAGAGGATCTTTGCCTGCCAGGAGATAAACTTAAGTAAATAATGTTTGCCATCAAGCCTAAATGAAGAATGACAGTTAAATTTTATAATCATCCTCCGTGCTTCAGGACTCACTTTATTTTCTCAGGCTCATGACCCACGGGTTACCATAGCAACTAGGAAATCCTACCTTATCAGACTCTTACATTTACATTCCTTGCGGCTGCTTCCCTTTATGAATTAAATCCATCACGGTCTTCTATTCTCAGAATAAGAACTTCTTAGGATTATCTTGCAGAAACAAGGATCAGAATGATGTGAGTGAAACACACAACGTAAACGCTAATTTGGCAATGGGTTTCTTCAACAGAAGCTCTCGCTATGGTGGAAATAAATGGCTTGCGGCCACGCCTGCAATGGTAAAGCTTTGGCAAAAGGACTCTGCAAAACACAGAGCTGAACTGTGCCAGTTTCAGCCATTCATTGGACATTAGGTGGGGCATGATCAAGGACGGTGACCCTCTACAAATACACTGGAAAAATATTGTGAACACTCCACATAGTAAAACGATAGCCCTGAACACCCTTTGTACGTAGCTTTCCTTCTCAACTACAGGGAACAATTTTGTATTACAAAAAGGGCACTTCTGTCAAAGGATGCTTACTGGATGTCTCTTCTGTGTTTGCAGTCATCCAAGGTCACCATGCAATTCAGAATGTTTATCAGTCCTGTAGGACTGTAAAGCTGGAGTGACTAACTTGTGGCCCTACAAATGTTGGACTACAACACCCTACATCTCTGACCATTGGGCATGCTGGCTGGGGCTAATGGAAACTGCAGTCCAGCAATATGTGGCATTCCACAGGCCTGCCACTCTACTTTGGGGGTCCTATCACACACACCCAAAACTACTAATATTACTAATACGATTCTGATTTATAGACCCAGGCATCCAGCAGGTTTGACATCATTTGAATCTAATGAAGTCTCATGACTCTGCTTGCTGATACACCCAAGAATGAGTTTGATCATTGTAGTTAGTTTCTCTACAATGGCATAGGGTTACAAAGGGCTCTAAATGTCACCTACAGGACTGACAACATTCTTTCTTGGTGGTGGCCAGAAACAAGCAACAAGATGGTTTTTGCCCTATGCTTAAAACACACAGACCGCAATATCCTGCTGCCCTAGGCTAGCCATGGAGAGATTACCAGTGCACATCTGAATAAGTTCCATAAAGTAAAATGTGTTTGCTGGTACTTTTATGGGTCATCACCATGTTGCAGGACAGTAAGTGATTTAGTTTGGAGTGGGTTTCAATGGACAAAAGGTTGTGCAAAACTTAGTGAGAAGAGTTGGGAGATTAGATAGATAGATGATAGATAGATAGATAGATAGATGATAGATAGATAGATAGATAGATAGATAGATAGATAGATAGAGATGATAGATAGATAGATAGATAGATGGATAGATGGATAGATGGATAGATGGATAGATAGATAGATAGATAGACAGACAGATAGACAGGAAGTTTTTAAAGTGCTGTAACATCAAACTCAGGGAAGGGTAAAATAAAATAAAATTATGAATCACCGGATTCATGAGAGGCAAACTGATCACTGTCCTAGCATCTTGTGAAAAAGTGAGTCGGGGCATCTTGACACTGGTCTCTCATGCAGGCACAACTGTAGATTACAGTTGTATTTATATTAGAATTATTTATGGTAAAGGAGACGATAGGAGAGCAGACATGACTTGAGTGGCTCAATCAGCTGCCATAATATTTATATCCTCTCGAACAACAGAGACCATCAACTGCAGCAACCTCTTAAATCCATGAACATTTCCTGCTATAGCCTTTTGATTAACAGAACTCTGCTCTCCTGTAATGAAATTCATAAAAGCTGAGCCCATCGTTACAGAGCTAGAGGCATGCAAGAGTTTAATTTGGTTAATGCACTTTTCATTCATTATTGGTCTTTTATGAAAGACACACAGCCTCCAACTTGCAGAGTGCATTGCTTAATTACCCATGCTTCACTTTAAAAAAGAACCCCTCCCCCAACCCCCCAACCCCCAAGTATTTAAGTTGTCCATCAATACTCCATGCAGGGCAGAACTATGATCGATTGATGTAGTGAGTAATGCACAGTTAGAATGTCAAAGGAAGTTAGCATCATGCTGTTGCATTAGAAAGACTTAAAGAGTATATATTAAGCAAGACAATCAAACTCATTTCAACACACTCTACATTCTCTCTTCCTATTGATTTGTGCTGGTTTCTGCACATGCAGATGGAAAGTAACTTCATTCACTACCACCAACCTATTTGTTGCATGCACAAAAACATTTCCCAGACACCTTGTCTTAACTACTTTGGTACACAAAAGAAAAGCTCTTCTCCTGTGTACTGGCAACAAATCTGCAGGTGAGCGATCACAGCTGATTCCCCCCCCCTCACATTCTTATTTTATTATAACTACAGAAAGATAATCATTCACACATATAACCCTAATTCTGAAATGATATTAATGAAAGACAAACTACATATGTGCAATAACAGACGCCAACATTCGTTGGAAGAGCATCAAAGCAGGTATTTGGAAGTAAGAAATAGGATTGAATTTGATGCCTTGCTATTTCAATCCAAAGGTATTGAGTGAGTTTTACAAACCGTTTGCTAAGGACTGCTGGATTATTTTACTTCCTTGGCCTCCACAAAAATTGAACAGCTGCTTGCTGTCCAAGTTAAGGAACTGTTTTAGCATAATCCTTTCCATCCGATGAAAGGCTACTTTCCCACCACAGGGAATAGTTTCAGGATAGCAGGCTGTATTACTACTGTTGGCATTCAAGAACTAATCATTCCAGTCTAAAGAAGCTGTTGGGCTCTTTATTCATATATATATTTAAAATCTGCATACCACACTTCATACTAAGATTTCAGGTTGGTTCACAGTATAAAAATACACAATAAAAACACAAATGTATAGTAAGTACAAGAACAAAACAAACCCCTAACACCCTGTAGTGGTTTGGAGTTACTCGTGCGTAAACTGTCCCCGTTTGGGAGCTTAACGGCCTGGGTTAAACCCTCTTGACTGCACAGCCCATCTCCGCGTGGCTGCCTCAGTCGCTAGCAGAATCTGTCTGTGGGCATTTCTTAAACCTTTTCCAGCATAAAAGCTGTTTGACACCCAGTCGTCTCCGCCTCTTATTGCACGGGAGTCTTCTGCGCAGGGAGGGCGTGGGTAGTGGAGGACCAGTGCTCTCTTCACTGACGTCCAGTGAAGAATCCCGGAGCCCTTTCCCCTCTTCCCCCATTTGCTCTCCTGGATCCTTGGTGTTACGCTGATTTCCTTCCCCCTCTATCAAGCTGCGTCTCCCCCTCGTGCTGGTACCTTCTCCTGCAGAATCGGAGAGCCTCTCCTTCTCCTGTTGCTCTGATGTCAGTTTCCTGACACACCCACTCCGGCAAACACATTTAAAAGGACACAGAATGACAATCAGCCAAAGGCCTGGTTAAAGAGAAATGTTTTTGTCTGGCACCTAAAGATGTATAATGAAGGCACCACGTGAGCCTCCCTGGGGAGAGCATTCCATAAATGGGCAGCCACTGCAGAAAAGGCCCATTCTCATGCCACCCTCCAGATCTCTCATGGTGGTTGCACATGAAGAAGGGCCTCAGGAGATGATCGCAGGGTCTGGCTGAGTTCATATGGGGACAGGTGGTCCTTGAGGTATTGTAGTCCTGAGCCATTTGAGGTTTTATAGGTCAAAACCAGCAATTTGAATTGAGCCCAGAAACTAATTGGCAGCCAGTGCAATTGAGCCAGGAGTGGTGTAATACACTTAAAACAGTCTTGCCCCAGTGAGCAACCTGGCTGTCAAATTATGTACCAGCTGGTTTCCGAACTGTCTTCAGAGGCAGCCCCACATATAACATGTTGCAGTAATCCAACCTAGAGTTTACCAGAGCATAGGCAACAGTATCCCTGTCCAGATAGGGATGCAACTGGGCCACTAGCCAAAGCTGATGGAAGACACTCTGCACCACCAAGGCCACCTAAGCCTCAAGTGACAGCAAAGGATCCAGAAGTATCCCCAAGCTATGTATCCACACCTTCAGAGAGGGAGTGTAACCTCATCAAGGCCAAGCAACCTCCCAATTCAGGGAACACCCAATAACAGTGCCTCAGGCTTATCTGGATTGTGCTTCGGTTTCTTGGCTCTCATCCAGTCCATTACCAAGGCAAGACAACACTCCAGCATATCCACTGCCTCACCTGCAGATGTAAAGGAGTAGAGCTCTGTGCCATCAGCATATTGCTGACAATATGCTCCAAAACTCCAGATAACCCCACTTAGCAGTTTCATGTAGATGTTAAACAGCACAGGGGATAAAACTGAACCCTGAGGAACTCCACATTGAAGGCTCCATGGGGCCCAAGGACCACTCTCTGGAAACGACCACCCAAGTAAGACCAGAACCATTGCAAAGTAGTGCCACCCACCCCTAACTCAGATGGCTGCTCTAGAAGGAAACCATGGTCAGTGGTATCAAAAGCCACTGTGAGGTTGAGGAGAATTAACAAGGACACATTTACCCTGTCTCTCTGCTGACTGACGTCATCATACAGGGCGACCAAGGCAGTTTCTGTGCCAAAACCGGAACTAAACCCTGAATGAAATGGATCTTGACAGAATCTTAAACATCTCCAGCTTCAAAATAAAAAATTGAATTGAAATAATCTCTTGGACAGTCAGGAGTCCACACATTATTGGACTGCTACAAAGGGAGGGATGGCGTACCAACTATCACATGAAAACTGAGCAAGAACCAGGACAAACCTGAATCCACTACTCTGAGCTTCTGTGAAGTCAATGTTATCTATAAAGATGAAGTAGGTCTCTGTGGTTCAGAATGTCTCACCAGTACTTGAAAACCCGCAGTAGCCTTTTAAGGGGGGGAAAGCAATGCTAAAATTGGTTGCACCTGGATACTAAGCCTCCATTGTTAATAAATGGGGGTATGGGCAACCTGTAGTTCCCTCTGAATTTGTATCCAATAGACCAATGCTAGATCATGTTAGTGCCAAAGGAATAGTTAGACCTATCAAGACCAAAGGGACAGATCTTCTGGCAGAAGAGGCAGCTCACCCTCAGACTGAGCACTATGTAGCAGCAACGACATATATGAATACTTTGGAATGTATCTCAACTATCTAAAGGCCCATCAGTTCAGAAGATTCACTGTCCTACAGTATGCCCATCCTTACCTGCCATCTCCTTACCTGCTACACTACCGGATGAACTGCTCCCCTGTGATTGGCTCAACTCCTCTGACGTCAGGGTTGAACGTCTTCAGTGCTAGCACCTCCCAAAGCTAGTCTTGGGCAGTATGACTGGTCCTGCTCCCTTCTTAATTATCCTAGCATTATGATATCAAAGATGAAGAAGCAGATCCAGCCACCATGATGTACTTCTTGGCAATCCGTAGAGCAGAATACCGTGATGATCTTTACGGGGAAGCTGCCTTTCAAGTTGTTTGGAAACTGTAGCTGGCCCAGAATCGCTCTGGTGGGATTACTGATGCGCAGGTGCCAAGACAGCAGAGAATACATCTTATCCAGGAAACGCACCAGGTTACCAGGGCATTTCCTGGTACATCTGAAGCTGCTGATTTCAAAGTTCTCAGTGGTCTAAGCCTTGGTTAAGAGGGAAAAGTCTCTGCCCCATATAGTTTCCCCCTCCTCAGTTGTAAAGGCTGACTCTGTTACAGTGGTTCCCTCATCAGGAGGTTTCTCTGTAGCAGCACCCTCCTTGTAGAACTGTCTACTCAGGGAGACCTGGCTGCCTTTAGATGTTTTCACTCACTTCTTGTTTTCAGATGGACTGTTAATACCTTCATTTTCAGGATGGCTTTCAACATTTAGATGGTGCATTACTGTACCCAGGTAGTTGTTATGTTCAGGTAAGGGAATGGCCATTCAGCATCTCTTCTGCATGCAGAAAGCCCAGGTTCAATCCCAGCATTTCTAGGAAGGGCTGTAAGAGAGCAACCACTAGCCAGGATAGACAATGCTGAGATAGAGGGACCAATGGTCTGACTCAATATAAGGTGGCTTTCTCTGTTCATAACATGCAGAGTTACAACTTGCTTGTTTCCTTTCCTATTTTTATAGCTGGATTATTTTTTTTAACTGCTATGCATATGTGTTTTTCGCATGGTAAGCTGTTTCAGGGGGCACATTTATATAAAGAGAAAGAGAGAACACACCTTTCAATGAGAAAGAACACAAAACACCACAAGGTGGTTTACATTTTACACAAACCAATCCATACAACTACTATAAAAAATAACAAAAAAATATAAATAAATGGTGAAATCTGAGCTCATGCCCAAATGCTGGGCAATTTTTTTCTCTCCCCCCAAAAAGTGTTTTTACTTATCCATGAAAGGAGACCAAGAAAGAAAAACAGTACATACATACAGATTTCTCATGGGAAAGCATTTCCCAACTCCAGAACCACCGCAGGAAGCAGGAATAAATAAATAAATCTCACTGCAGATGGTGAACACTAGGAGAAGCTTGCAGGCTAGCCACAGGAAGAAGAGCCACTGTGGAAGCCTCAGCATTAAAAAATAAAAAAGGAAGTTCAGCCGATGCCTCCATGCAGAGATGTATTTACTTGATGGGGTTTTGCTTTTGTTTTTATCCTGCTTTTCAGGAATGCATCCTTGCAAAGCATCAATATCCTCACAAAGATTTAGGACTCTTTCTTCTTAGAAAGCAGGGCTAAAGGCTGATGCTAGTTTAGCACTTTCAATGCTGTATTTTTGGCCATACATAAAAACTTGTTGAAGTCCTCCACCTCCACAAAAAAACAGAGATCACAGGATGGGTGATATTATGACTGAAATAAATATCTATAAGTGTTCCCCCTTCCTCTTGAAGCCCTCCCAGTGGCAGCAGATTTGACCCAAGTCACTGTACTTTCCCCATGAACACACACACAGACGCACATATGAGAGAAGTTAAAATTCTATTACATCTAATTTTATTTTAAAATCTTCACAAAAGCTCAGAAACCATCAGAATGCCAGGCTGCAAGCATGATTCACAGAAGCTTCAAGGGCAAGATTTTTTCCCTCTAGGAAGGGGTAAAAATCACAAGCAAACACACAAGAAAAGCTGAGTATTACAAAAATGGGGGAAAACACATAATAGTATATTGTTCTTGGCACAAAAGGCCAACATAGCAGACAAGGAAGCCTGCTGCTAGTTAGAGAGCAGGGGCCCAAGGTCAGACAGGCGCTCCGCCAACCATTTTTAGCTCTATGCCATCTGATCCTGGCTTGTGGTGCTCCTCCATAGGCAATGAATGTTTGATTTGCAACTTTAGTGCATTTAAGCTAGAAGCACAGGAGGTGCTGAAAGCGAACAGGTCACAACAGCCAAGCACACAAAGAACAGCACCCGTCTCCCCAAACACCCAGCACTACATCATGAAGACAGCAAGGGCTATTAAAAGAGGGGACATAAAATGAGATCTTTGAAGCTGCTCTCCTTTTCAGTTTTTATCCTGTCACCTTCCACTTCTTGGACAGGGATTTTGCCATGGTGAGTTCACCTTTGGTTGACTGAGCCTTCTCAGATGTAACCACTTGGCACCTCTCTTTCCCTCTTGCCCTTGGAGGGGGGGAAGCATCTACAGGGTTGGAGGTATCAGACATATCCTTTGGGGCTTACAATGAAAGTAGCCCACTAGCCCCAAAGCTGGCACTGAAGGCAAAGGATGGGTCAAATTGCTTCCAGTGCTGTACCTGTTGAGAGGTGGATCCTTGAAAGAGTCTTGGTAAGTCTATTTTAAGGATTGCCTTCATGCCAGCAGGCTTATGCCCAAAGACCAATGAGGGTTCATATAAATTTGGCCCTGCCAAAACTTCTTCCACACCACCACCCTCCTTCATCCCCTTTTTAGATGCTGTCCAGTCAGCTGTTCTGATGGGTTGATGATGGGCAGTACCACTGAAACACATCAATTCATTAGCAGTAGCTTCAGCACCACTGGGATTTTATTGCTAGCCCAGAGTGTGTGACCTGCCCTAAGTATCAGATGAAGCTGCAGAACCAATAATGCATTAGTCAATTCACTTCAAAGGCGTATTTTACTCAGATCGCCGCTCTCCCTAAAGAAAAAATATGGATTATGTAATATTCTATATTATAAAATGCAAAAAGAAATGATTATAATAAAAACCAGGATGTAAATCAGTTTGCTGCACTATTTTGATGGCACCGTTTCTGTTTTTCTCTCTATCATTTCTGATAGCTAATTTCTGTTGACAACAGTGTCAAGGCTGTGAAGGAATTTCCAGCACTTGTGTGAAGAACTGTGAGGCGCTGCTACTAGCCACTGAACCTAGGAAACTGCTTTATAACAAGAGAGGCCATCAGTTCATGTATGGCATTGTCAAGACTGTGTTACAATAGCTCAGGCAGGGCTACCTGGATATTCTTCCATGGACTGAACTTTGACACTTTTGCATGCAAAGGAGGTGCTCTACTATTGGTGTTACGGTTCTTCTAAATAACTTTACTCATTTGGAACTCTATGTGGACCACTAGTCCATATTAATTTCCTTCCAATATTTCAGCTGATTACCATATTCCTTTATGCTCAACTGACAAGTTACGCAGGGACACAAAAGTTATTAATTTGGGTAAGGTTTCTTTTTTAAATAATAACATACTTTGATTTTGTTCATCAACTTTTTAAAATGATAGATTAATTTTTTTCACTACACAATTTTGTCTTTTAATACAGTTTGGTACCAGCATTTTAATTGGCTCCAAATCGTGCTATCTTCAATCCACTACTGCCCACCACATAAATTGACTAGATTGGGCTTTGCCATTCAGTTTCCTGACTCCATTTGGTATAAATAGCAGGTTTGGGGGCTTCAAGAGTAGTATTTGTCCTTGTCTGTAGGGAAGTCCCAACTCTGAAAAGAAAAAGGTAACATCAAAAACAATTATAGGTAAGGTTGTGCCTTTGAATAAAGGATGTATCCTAAGTCCCTGGGAGGAGAAAGAAGAGGAGGACACTTCTCCTTGCCCCACAAAACCAACCACAGAAGGCCCATTTTCTTTGTACAGTAATCTGGAACTGATCTCCATTTACACAGTCAGTAAAATATGTTGCCACTAATGCAACAAAAAATGAAGATCATGGCCACTGGTCCCATCACCTCCTGGCAAATAGAAGGGGAAGAAATGGAGGCAGTGAGAGATTTTACTTTCTTAGGCTCCAGGATCACTGCAGATGGTGACAGCAGTCACGAAATTAAGAGACGCCTGCTCCTTGGAAGAAAGGCGATGGCAAACCTAGACAGTATCTTAAAAAGCAGAGACATCACCTGCCAACAAAGGTCCGTATAGTTAAAGCCATGGTTATCCCAGTAGTGATGTATGGAAGTGAGAGCTGGACCATAAAGAAGGCTGATTGCCGAAGAATTGATGCTTTTGAATTATGGTGCTGGAGGAGACTCTTGAGAGTCCCATGGACTGCAAGATGATCAAACGTATCCATTCTTCAGGAAATCAGCCCTGAGTGCTCACTGGAAGGACAGATCCTGAAGCTGAGGCTCCAATACTTTGGCCACCTCATGAGAAGAGAAGACTCCCTGGAAAAGACCCTGATGTTGGGAAAGATGGAGGGCACAAGGAGAAGGGGACGACAGAGGACGAGATGGTTGGATGGTGTTCTCGAAGCTACAAACATGAGTCTGACCAAACTGCGGGAGGCAGTGGAAGACAGAAGTGCCTGGCGTGCTCTGGTCCATGGGGTCACGAAGAGTCAGACACGACTAAACGACTAAACAACAACAATGCACACTTATTTTCACCCGGTGGTCATACAATCTCAGAAAGGAAATATTGCTGGTTCTCCCTTCATGAATGATTCTATCACTTCTAGCCAAACCCTCATGAAGGGAATTAAAAAGATGTTGCTATTCAAATAGGGAGCTTATGCAAGGATGCCTCTTCACACTGTGGCAGCGATGCGGAATTAGAGAACCGCCTGTTAAAACCTGCATTTGCATTCTGCTCACCTCTGATACTGCTCTTGCAAAGTTCATTTGGAGCAGGATTAAGTCTCAGGTTTATAAAACACCAGGCGCTACAGGGATTGGGGGGAGGAGGAGGAGGAGGAGTAGGGAGTGGATTCATTTCATAGACAAACACTCTATAAAACCAAGCCTGTTTTGACAGATAGCATCAAAACGTGATCTGAATACCCAGGCAGGCCCCAGGAAAATGGTTGCTCAGGTACAGGTCTCGTTCAGTAAATTAATAAAAGTGCATGGATTGACGAAAAGGGGGCAAGGGGTAGGGGGAGAACAACCTAGCAACTGGCATGTAAATCATGTCTTCATCTCAACTTGGCACAGTATTAAAGTTTAGATGCAGCACATCGAGGAGTTACAAGACAAACGGGTGCCTCAAATCATTTCAGAGCACACACTTGTCCAAGACATCCTCTGTGACACCAAAATCAATTTACTATCTCTTCACTAATAACTTCTCAAAAGTAAAAGGAGCAAATGGAACCACAGGCCCACCCATTAATCTAGCATGTTATGACAAAGCACAATACGCTGTTTTTACATTCCCAAATCAGGTGGCAGGGTGTTAGCCAACAATGGCTTTAATTAGTGCTACTTGATAGAATGAGTGGCATTGAGATGTGCCCAAATCCATCTTCATTGCTGCCATCTATAAACCTTGACAAGCTCCAAGAAGCAATCTGTCTCTTCTCTGAAGCACTCTGGAAATTCTATATGAGCCAGAGCCTGACATCCCATACACTCTATAAAAATGGCACTAGCGGGAAAGGTCACTCATCTCCTGACCTTCCCTAAACAAACTGAAGACGGGACTAGGTACAAGAACTTTTCCACACTGGAACACCTCTGCAATTCAAAGCAACCTGCTGTGCTTATTTAAGCAGACCCAGTAAATCAAACTAGTTCAATTTGTTTGGCAATCCAATTAAAACAAAAAACATCCACTGTATTAAGGAAGACAGCTGTAATGAAGTGCACTTAATCTTTAAAGAGCAAACACTGAAGCTGCACGTTTAAGTGAAAATATGTATCCAGTATTAGTTAACTACGAAAGTTTAAAAAAAGGGGGGCGGGAATTCTTCCCATACCACATACCAGGTCACTTATCTATGCACACTCAAGTACGCATTTATGTACATATACACAACATGCATAGGGGGAGAGATCTGAATAGATTGGGAAGAGGGAGCTGTTGTTTTTAAACAAAATTTTAACAAGGAGGAATAGCAGACATGTGTACAACAAGGAAGCTAACATCCCAAAGCTACCACAAGAGAGCCTTTCCCAAATTATTTCTTGATGTACTGGAAACTTGTTTTAAACTCCCACTTTCCCCCCTCAGTACCTCCTCCTCCACTGCTTGCTCTAGTCAAATCTTTGCCATTGTTTAAAACCACAATTTTCCTCTCACTGTCTCTTCCATTTTGCTGCACTTAAACCTCTCCCTCTCCCTTTCCTCAGCTGCCTTCTGTGAGAAAGAAAAAGGATGCAGAGCCCTCAAATATCCCATGACACTTTCACAGTGTTATTTCATTCCTGGCACCTTGTGCTGTTCTTCACATGAAGTTCCAGGTTCAATGCAATAATCTAGAACAGGTATTCTATTAACAAGCAAACAAGACACATATGTACAACATCCATCAACTGAGTGGGGGTTGTGGGAAAAGGACCACAGGTTTTATTATACGGTTTTTGGGTCTCATTTATCCTTTCATTTAGAAAATTAGCATCACCACCTCCACTCTTACATCTCTTCACTTTAAACATATGCCTTTGGCTGTGTGCCCATAAACACTAGACTGAAAACCTTAATTTCTTGGAGACAGCTAACAGTGAAGCCATCTATCTATCTATCTATCTATCTATCTATCTATCTATCTGAAACCCCCACAACAGATGCAGAAGTCACGCACAAACTGCCTCAAATTATTAGTTCTATTGTGCTCCCTTATTGCATAATGGGTAGCATTTGATGTTAGTATTTGTTTCTCAGGTTTTGGTTTAATCTTCTCACTCCACCCACAAATCAACAAATGCCAAAAGCAAAGGATAAAGAGTAAAGCATGGGCTTAGGATATCATCACACTGCCACAAAGAGATTGTCACAGCACCTGCCCATTCTGGAAGTGCAGCATTGACACATTAGGGAGAACGTGCAATTATTTGCCAAGGCAGCTCTCCTTTCAACACGGCAGGAATAAAGACTATTTTTCCTGCATCCAGAAATGGCTATTTGTGTTGCCTTTTGAGCATGGGCATATTGGAAACTATACAAGAACAAATGCTATGCCTTAAACAAGGGCAGATCTAGTAACGAAGTAGTTAATTAAGTTCTGATAAACAATGATTAAGGACCTGGTGTAAGTTATATTACTGTTCATCACTGTTAGGGAAAGAAGTTCATGTGCTCAGTAGTAATATTGTGTTTAAAACCTGATACCCAGACTATTGGATATATTTATGTTCCACCCATATACAAGGCTAGAACCAAGATTTTATGTTTATGTCTATTAAGGTTGGCATCTTATAAACTGATTCCCCACCTCCAGGCCAGATCAAAAGACATTCAAAAATCACCCCACTGTGTAGCAAAGGAAAATTACTTACTGGCATCTTGTTTCCATATAATCAAAATAATTCAATAAGGGATGCTTGGGATGATGTACTTTTGTGAAAACATATACATTTATAAGTTTCAAGCCTTCGCTCCAACTGTTAACGATATTTACCAGAGATAAAAATTATATTTTCAAAAACATTCTTAGTAGCACACAGAAACATTGTAATGCTTAGAGACACCAACCAAGTCAATTCTAAACCTGAACATGGGTTAACATAGCTCATTGGTGGCTGACAAACAGTCTATGGTCTGGAAGAATTCTCAGTGACTACCATTGTCCTATAGGCGAAAAAGCTTGAGGGTAGAATCGAGAATGTGTTAAGGTCCAGTTTTTTAATGTGCAAATTAAAAGGAAATTTTGCAATGTTCTTAGGCAGGTGATAATTCTGAAGGTGTTGTAAAACATGAGACTTTTTTTATATAAAGTCAACGAACCACACAGCTAAAAACTGGAAATTCACTAGTTAATTATTTTTAACTGGACACTAGGTGATCAAGACAGTCTGTGTATGACCGTCAGCCAGCCAACTTTATAACAACGAATTCTCATAATTATAATACTAGTTTTCCTCTCTTAGATGTATGCCCTTTCCACAACTCTCACAACATATCACCTCCTATATCCCAGAAAAACCTTGGTGCTTTTCAGAAGCTTTGGACCACAACTCTCATTAGCCCCACTCTGCACAGCTGTGCCATCTGTTGCCCAAATGTGTAGAGGTCACCAATTTGGAGAAGGCTGCCCTAAATCCTTTAACAGATAAATATAATAATAAAAGTAATAGAATTCTAATACAGATAACACACATCATATGCAAGGTTCTGGGGGGTCTGCACGTAAACACAAAATCACATAAAGCTAGGAACCCCCAGAACAACCACCACTGCCCCAGCCTCTGCAAGGTGGAGGGCTGTTCATCAGGCTTTGAGAAGGCAACACTGCCTTCCTAGAGTTCGGTAAACACTTGTCTGATTTTGGGAAGGAGGTGCAAGGGCTCTAAGATGCTGCCAGAGTCCTTGTGTCACCTTCCCAAAGTCCACTATCACTGCTGTGCATGGGTGGCTGAATAAATAAATAAATAAATGGAGAGTCGGTTTCCTTTGCTCTCCATTTATTTATCTCTCTGACACCTGTGCAAAGCTGTGATCATGCAGGCATAATAAGCATAAGATGCAAGTTAAAGGTAAAGGGACCCCTGACCATTAGGTCCAGTCGTGGCCGACTCTGGGGTTGTGGCGCTCATCTCGCTTTACTGGCCAAGGGAGCCGGCGTACAGCTTCCGGGTCATGGGGCCAGCATGACTAAGCCGCTTCTGGCAAACCAGAGCAGCGCACGGAAACGCTGTTTACCTTCCCACCGGAGCGGTACCTATTTATCTACTTGCACTTTGATGCAGGGACGCGGACTTATAAAAAATATTGGGGGGGCCCGGGAAAGCTCATGAATAATAAATAAGCTCATGAATATGCAAATAAAGTGGCTCCGGCCCTAAATAGGGCAAGCCACGCCCCCCAGCCAGCCGATTGGCTGGCTGGGAGGTGTGGCCAGTCGGGATTCCCCTGTTCTCGCGGGGGCTGAAACCGCCAGGAGGAAGGAAATTCCCCCCGGCAGTGCCTTGGCAGTGGCGGTGGTGCTGCGAAGCAGCGAGGCAGGAGCCCCCGCCCCCGGGGATTCCCTAATCTCGCGGGGGACGCCCGGGGCATTCCCACTAGGGCGCGCGGCTGGCTGGCTGGCTCGCGGGGGCGGGGGCGGCGCTCTGCTGGAAGGGCGCCCGAGATTATTGGGGGGCTGAGCCCCCCAAAAAATTTTTTTGAGGGGGCTCGAGCCCCCTCAGGCCCCATGGAGTCGGCGCCTATGCTTTGATGTGCCTTCAAACTGCTAGGTTGACAGGAGCAGGGACCGAGCAACGGGAGCTCACCCCGTTGCGGGGATTTGAACCGCTGACCTTCAGATTGGCAAGTCCTAGGCTCTGTGGTTTAACCCACAGCGCCACCCGCGTCCCATATAAGATGCAAGTTACTTGTGTAATAAAATGCCAGTTGCTCTGTTAATGTCCTTCTTCTGCTGCATTTGCCTGCCACGCTACTTTCCTGATTTCACCTGCTTGCCATATTCTCTCCCAACCCAAACCTTTAAAAAGTCTCCTTCACTCTCTCTCTCTTTTGCAGGATTTAACACACACACTCTCTCTGTGTGTTAATGCTCGTTCTATCCAAGAGTGCCTGGCCTATTACACATTGTTTCCTGTGATTTAGAATACAAACATACCCCAGTAGAACTGTTTAACATGATTTAATGTCCACAGGTAATGACAAGATTCTAACTCTAACCATACACATTTTGATGCTTTAGATGGGAATGTGTTTTCTAAAGCTATCGGATCAAGAGGTCTGTTTGTATGGAATCGTTAAATGTTTGCATCAAAGAGACATAAGTAACATATGACAGCAGGAGCTGTTAAGTTTATTTTTGCTTATCTGACCATTCCCCATAGGGCAGGAAGCTAATGACTGCTCTCCATCATCAACAATCCTCAGTATTTACATCCATCCTGTTACCATGACAGCTGTGTCACTTATTCCCCAACCACTTCCACCACACAAACCAATCGCACTGCATGAAACTGCAAGATGGAGTGCCCTGCAGTCATTATTCACCAAGCACTTTCATTAACAAACTGCCCTTAATTACAGAGGTAATTGCAAAATTATTTCATAGTAGCAATTATTTTTCTCAGCCCAATCCAAGCTATCTGAAGTAGGATTCTGTCTATGAATATGGCACCCAGCCAGCTCATCTTTGACCACAGACTGGCTTTAAATATTATACTGCTACAATGAGCTTGATACCGGGGGTGGGGAGTGCAAGCTAATGACCACAGACACTGGGATGCAGCTTCTGGCCCCAGAGGAGGACAATGTTCATTTGTGTTTTATATATATATATATATATATATATATATGCTTTCGTAGATTTTCACGGGTACAGGAATGTAGGTTTTGGTGTCTTCGGGTGTCTTCCCGTGTAAGAGTTGGGGTGTCTAGGCGACGTTTCGACGAGGTCTCACTCGTCATCTTCAGGCTGGTGCTTTCGGCTTCTTGTTACTGGAACAGAGCTCTGTTCCAGTAACAAGAAGCCGAAAGCACCAGCCTGAAGATGACGAGTGAGACCTCGTCGAAACGTCGCCTAGACACCCCAACTCTTACACGGGAAGACACCCGAAGACACCAAAACCTACACACACACACACACATATATATATATATATATATATATATATATATATATATATATATATGCAGGTTTTGGTGTCTTCGGGTGTCTTCCCGTGTAAGAGTTGGGGTGTCTAGGCGACGTTTCGACGAGGTCTCACTCGTCATCTTCAGGCTGGTGCTTTCGGCTTCTTGTTACTAGAACAGAGCAGGATCTCAGTGTTTGAGTTCCTATAAATACTGTTGAGGGGGTGTGGTGTATAGCCTCCAACGTTCTGGGCAGATAGGAAGTTCCTAGGTTAATGTGCCTTTTCTTCTTTTGTTCATTAATTACTTGAGGGATATCTTGAGTGATTACTTGAGTGATATTCTGAGTACCACTTAGGAGGGTCATTAGGTGTGGATTAGTTGCTAAAGCTTTCGTGTCTTGACCTCTTGACCTTGTGAAGAGTTTTTCTGAGAAAAACTCTTCACAAGGTCAAGAGGTCAAGACACGAAAGCTTTAGCAACTAATCCACACCTAATGACCCTCCTAAGTGGTACTCAGAATATCACTCAAGTAATCACTCAAGATATCCCTCAAGTAATTAATGAACAAAAGAAGAAAAGGCACATTAACCTAGGAACTTCCTATCTGCCCAGAACGTTGGAGGCTATACACCACACCCCCTCAACAGTATTTATAGGAACTCAAACACTGAGATCCTGCTCTGTTCTAGTAACAAGAAGCCGAAAGCACCAGCCTGAAGATGACGAGTGAGACCTCGTCGAAACGTCGCCTAGACACCCCAACTCTTACACGGGAAGACACCCGAAGACACCAAAACCTGCATTCCTGTACCCGTGAAAATCTACGAAAGCATATATATATATATATATATATATATATATATATATATATATAATGCATGGTGTTCATGTGAGTAATCTTGTATTCTTATTTTTTATGCTCTTTTAATTATCTGAGTTGTTGCAATTTGTTCAGTTATCTAATTTTACTCTCTCTGCCTGACTGCTCCCTAAGATCAGAAGGAGAGACCCTCTTCTGTGTCCCACCTGGGGTAGAAGAACACTGGATGGGACAAGAGAAAAGGCCTTCTCAGTGGCTGTACCTGGGTGATGGTATACTGTATCTTTACTGTCCAATGCAGTAAGGGGCTAGTTTCCCTCCTTACTAATTTCTGCCAGTTGCCAAGGTTTATTATTTTTATTCTAGCAGACTTTTTAAATGAAGCATACAAACACACACACACCCAGAAAGAGAGAGAGCGCGTGCTCAGGGTGTGAGGGGAGGAGTAGTACCTCGGGTGGGGGACTCATTATGTTTCTTCTGGGGTAGTTTGTTCACCTCTGGTCCCCCTGCTGCACTCAGCTCTCACCTAGGGCTCCTAGAAGCTGTCAGCATGTGACAGCAGCCACACTCTGGGAAATGGCTTTGACTGGCCAGCTAAACCAGGTGAGGGTAGTTGATGGGTCTCAAACCCTCGGTGAGTTAGGGACTTCCCTTGCACATGAAGACAGGCTCTGGAGCATTGAGAGGCTGAAACTAATAATGGGTCCAACTGTTAATAAGGCAATTACTGCACATGCTGTAGAGGGAAGCGAGGGGCAGGTGCGGCTCATCAAACTGGGAAGGTAGCCCATCTAGGAAACGGAAAACTCTGATCCTAAACCTCTGCTGCCCCATGGGATATCTCTGGGAGAAGAAAAGGCTAAGGGGCAAACTCTACACAAATCCAGGATAGAGTCCCAAATATAGTTGGATGGCATCTTGTACTCCTCCTTCCGTCAACTCCTGTAGCCAAGCTGGTGCCAAGCGTATTGCTCTGCTTTCCTTTGGACCACATCGGTGAGGCCAAGAGTAGGGTCTTATTGTCTGGGCAGCACAGCAAAACATCCCTGGTGGAGGAAGTCACTGCTCTACACTTGACACACTTGTCACAAATTGCAGCAGCATCTGTGGGATCTCTCCTGTTGTGTCTTGGTCTCCCACAAAGTTTTTGATTGGCAAGCATGGGGGATGCACTAGTTCAATTTGCCCCATGTGGTATTGCATAAATAGTACAGCAACACATACTTTTGTTAAAAGTAGATGTAACTACTGCTGTTGAAGACGTCGGTACTTCTTTGGGATCAGAATCTGAGCTGGTAGCAAATGAAATTGACCCGAAGCTTGTAAAGACACATAACGAGTTGTTGGTGTATTATTTTTTTATGGACAATACTGTAAGACCTACTGGATCATATTCTAAAATACTTAACCTCAAATATATAATTTCCATGTTATTTTATTTATACAAAACAGTACTCTGTCAAAGGGACACTAATTCACTACAAGAGATTCTAGCTAAATTTTAAAATCTGCTCTTTACTTTTTATCCATCCTCACTGGTAGAAACTATAACAACAACAACAACAACAACAACAACAACAACAACAACAACAACAACAACAACAACATTTAATTTATATCCAGCCCATCTGGCTGGGAGACTTACAACATATAAAACACAACAAAACATCAAACATTTAAAAAACCAAGATATCCTATACAAGCAACAAACAAACCAATAAATCAATAAAACCAACAACAACAACAATAATAAAAACAATACTAATAAACAGTTTACAGTTATACCCAAATTAAAGCAACTGCCAACCCCAACTAAACATTTAACCACCACCAAATCGACAAAAACGAAACAGAGGAACCGAAATTAGAACTGTTTAAAACATTATAAAACTTTTTAGCCAGCTGCTCCAACCCAAGAGTTGTTCCAGCCATGTTGCAGTGGCCTCCCAAGAGCCTCTTTTAGCTGTTCAAGGTGAGTGTCAGCCCCACCCCCTAGGCCAGGTGGAAATGGCTCTTGCGGCAGGGAGCAGGCCTTTTTTCCAGAACTCAGGCAGCAAAAAGTCTCAAGAAGTGGCCTTCCAAGCCCTGCCAACAGGTATTGTAACCAAGGATGTCAGGGACTGTTGTGGTCTGCATGTGCTATGGCTGTGTGTGTGTGTGTGTGTGATGTAGGGAAGAAGAAAGCAATTTTAATATAAGAAACTAATTCATTTTCCAAGCAATCTAAACCTTGCAAGATGCCCACAGCTAAATATAATGTTACGGTGACAATTTCCGTAAGGCAGTGAACAATTTTTCTCCTTAGTACAGTGAAACAAAGTTTAAGAGCTGCAGGCCAAGGCCAAAAATGAAGTTTAAAGCACTTTTGTTTCAGTATTATTTTCTTCCAGCGTTCAGATCTAATACTGAACGCCCCCCAGAACTCAGTCACCAACTATCAGGCCAAGACAAATGAGGTGCTTTTATGCAAAGGAACTACAGCTAGATTAAAAACTCCTCATAGATCAACATTAGAGCCAGTAAGTGAAAGTATTTCATTTTGATGATTTCAAATTCTGCATTAATGAGAAAAATTGAGGCAGGTCCATCAATGAACCAACACATTGGACAAATGCATCTTCAGTGCCAGCTTTTGAGAACATTTCCCCACCCACCAAAAGCTCAAAAGTAACAAAAGCGATACCCTCTGGCACTATCAACAGGAGCCACTACAATGATTTGAGCTAATCATCCAGCCCTCTCCCAGAGGTGAGGACAATTGGTAAGGCTGATGTGATTAATTCTATGTCATTTCTGTGCCGGTCTGTTTTTAACATTCTCTAGAGCAAACATGTTAGCTGTAAGCATACAGTACTTCGGAAAATGCCTATTGTGAAAACTCACGGGGCTCTTCACAGTCTGAGAAAGCAAACATCATAAGACAAGCCTGCCATAAAGTCAGCATTTCTTCTTTAGTGACACACTTAGAAAAACACCCCTAATAGTCAGCTATGATTGCAAAAATAAAATAAAATACCAGAATAAAGGCTTTTAAAACCAATCAAAAAAGAAAATGTTTGCAGATGCAGGGTAAGGAGTTATTATTGCTTTGTCTGAGAGATTTTGCTTGTCAGTTAGTTCTGCTCCGCTCCCCCCTACACTGCCGACTCCCATTTCCCTCATGCAGCAGAATCAGATGATGCATAGATCTAGGCCAGGATCCTTCTTCCCACAGTGGTCCACCAGATGCCCCCTTGAAGACCACAAGCAGTAGCCCACTCCCACCGTTGTTTCCCAGTAACTAGTATTCATAAGTATGGTGCCTCTAATCCTAAAGCTAGCATAGCCATTGTGACTAATAGCCATTGGTAGCCTTACATACAATTTGCATACAATCATCTAAGGTGGTGGATATGACTGCCTTGCCACAGCTTTAATTATTTCCAGAGGGCACTGGGGGCTTTGTGGGTTCAAAGGAGGCAGGTAGCAGTAATAGGACTACTGCTGGTTTGAAGATAGATACCAGCATCATTGGGCAGAGACTGGCAGGACGTTGATGAGTGTGACCTAGGGAAATGGGGGCTGGAGTCTGACTTGGGAGAGAAGGGTGGGGATTGGTGGGAACTTGTACCTGCCAAGAGGCAAGAGTCAGAGCCAGGGGAGGAGAGCTGGAGGGTCGAGCACTGGAGGAAGAGGCAGGTTGAAGGGCCTGGTGCTTTGCTACCCCCTCCTGCACCGCTGTCTCCCAGAATTTTTGTAGCATTCTTTCACATGGAGGTTTAAAATGCCCCCCCCCAATGCAGATGCATTTGCTTATATATGTTGAAAACCTATTAAAAGAAGTCAGATATTGAACAAACAGTGTGAATGAATGCCAATTTTAAATAATTTCCCCCTTTCCACCTTACAAAAGCTATTACAGTGGTACCTCGGGTTAAGTACTTAATTTGTTCCGGAGGTCCGTTCTTATCCTGAAACTGTTCTTAACCTGAAGCACCACTTTAGCTAATGGGGCCTCCCGCTGTTGCTGTGCCGCCAGAGCACGATCTCTGTTCTCATCCTGAAGCAAAGTTCTTAACCCAAGGTACTATTTCTGGGTTAGTGGAGTCTGTAACCTGAAGTGGATGTAACCTGAAGCGTATGTAACCCAAGGTACCACTGTAATAAATAAAAGCTTGGGTAAATAGGGTGGAGTTCATCTGGTGCCTAAATCATGACTATGACAACGAAAATTCGAGACACACCTCAGAGGGGAAAGAATTCCAGAGTCAAATGCCATCACATAAATGTCTGTCTGTCATAGTCTGGCTGGATACAGAGGAGTGGTGGAAGGCACCAGCTGGGGAACCTGCAAGGGAAGAAGGCTCATAGCCTGGGGGTTGGTGATGGGAAGATGATGAGTGATCAGAGGGAGAAGATGGGGAGGAGGAGGTGTCAGAAGCTGAAGAGGCAACAGGGTTTGGTGAGCAGGAAGAGTCTGTGGCAAAGAGCAGTCCAGAACCACAGGCAGAAGAGGAGGCTGGAGAGGAGGGGGTCCAAGAGGCAGAGTGGAGGCAGACAGGCTGCTGAAGAAGCCAGGGAGTCCCCCCCCTCCTGCAGTAACCAGTTCCCCTCCTGACTGGTCTCCCAGAACCTGAAGAGGGTGGAGCAAAGACAGACAAGACAACAGAGCCACTGATTGCTTGGGAAGGAACCAGGGAAGGAAGGAGGAGCCTTAGGTAGCTGTGGGAAGGTGAGACCTTCAGTCCTTGCAACTGCCTAATAGGCACAAGTTCTGCTGGGAATAGTTGCTGTGCACACTAAACCTGGCCTGGGCTGTCTTGTTTATTTGAATAAAGAGTTCACTGAAGCCATGTGAGTTATTGCGGACCTGCTCCTGGCACCTGCCCCTGTCATTGTCCTTTCCATAGCTACCTATCTAACTTCCAAAGGATGAGGTATCCAGAAAAGAACTTCAAGGAAATTATGTTTGCCAGGAAGAGCAATTTGGCAACCTGGTGGCCTCCAGCTGTTTTGAACTACAACTCCCACCAGACTTCAACAGCATGGCATGATCAAAACAAGTACTTTGAACTGTGCTTGGAATCTGGAAGCAATGACTATATTGGAGAAATGTGATCCCTATGGCAGTGTTTCCCAACCGGTGTTCCGCGGCACACTAGTGTGCCGCGAGACGTTGCCTGGTGTGCCGCGGGAAAAATTAAAAAATTCGAAAGATAGCTTCATATCCGGAGAGGCGGCCTTCAGGCGAGTTTTAATTTTAATTTTCCTTCTCCCACTTAATGCCCCACGCTCGCCCGAGCAGCTTGCAGTCCTCGGCAACCACGGCGACCCGAGGGAGGGGAGGGAACAGGGAAGTCGAGGGCGGCGGCGAGCCGCGATGACGTCAGTGGGCTGCGCCGCCTCGCCCTGGCACGGTGTGAGAGCCCCGGCTAGTGGCGCGAGCTTCGAAATAAGTGGGATCCGCATGCGCGAGACCGAGATCGCGGGTAAGGAGCTCAGCCCTGGGCAGGAGGAAGCGGGGCCGCGCGTGCGGGCCACATCCCCACAGAGAGCGAGCCTCCCCCGGCCCACCACTCCGGGCAGGTCCACTCGCATGAGGGGGCGGCGATGGCGACGGCCGGCAGCTTGCCTGCAATGCCATCCCTCGAGCAGGCGAGGAGCCCGGAGGCTACCAGATGCGAGTCCTCTTTCCCACCCTGCTCGGGAGTCCAGAGCACTTGGTCGCATTCAGGATCTAGAGTGGGGAAGTGGGGCTTGTGTCTGGGCTGGACACATTGGGCTGCCTGTGCCGCTCGACCTGCGGGGAGAAATCAGGGTGGGAGTCACGACCGTGAGGCAGGGCTGCCAAGTGTGGCAGAAGAGGACACGGCCGTCGCACCTGTCCTTAGGTAGGAGCTTCTTCCGTGTCGACCTGCTGCCCTAAAGTCTTGGCTTTTTTCTTGGCTTTTTGGCGGTTGGCACAGAAGGAAGGCAAGGGGGAGGGGAAAAAATTGAAGCTTACACTTTCGTGCGTCCCTCCCGGCGTGACGCTGCGCGCTGACGTCACGGGGCTGTAATGGTGGTGTGCCTCGAGATTTTTTTCATGAAACAAGCGTGCCTTTGCCCAAAAAAGGTTGGGAAACACTGCCCTATGGCAAGCACCAGTTAATAGTCTGACAGCTGGCAACTGAAATTTTCAAACACCTTTCAAGTTTCTGGTCATTTTTAAAAAAATGATATTCACAACCAATCTGTGTGTGACTCTCTGCCATCTTATGTTTCAGACAAAAGGTTTGCAAATGCTGGCATTTGTCAAACTGGGATTGACACAAAACTGTGTCAACTCAAGGTCTCTCAAACATGAGTTGCCATATTGATAAGAACTAGAAGTTTGTATGAACACTGCACTTACGCAAATACTAAACTCTGACACACCAGCTAATGTCTACCCATCGTTTTGCCACATTCTTCAGGTGAACTAAGGCATACAATGATGGCCCAGAAATGTACCATCTGTTGTGCCTCATTGCTTAATTAAACTGGGGCTGAGAACATTTGTGCAGTTCAAGGAATATGTGTTTGTAATTAACTACTGCTCTCTTATGTAGCATGTTATGGGGTTGTTTGAGGGTTTATTTGCTATTTAAGTCGCACAATGAATTATTGTGGTTATAGTATTCCTGACTATATGCACCACTTGGCATTTTCCCCACATTACTTGCGGAAATGTTCACCGTGCTTCTTCTGAACTATGTATTTTTTCCCAGTGGAACATGCTTTAGTCAAAGCAAGAGAAACAAAAGCACAAGTCCTGTTTAGTTGTGTAAATAAACCCTCAAACATCTCACTGGAATGCTGCATGTTTCTCATCACGTGAGGCAGAAGTGGATGGAAAGAAAGGAGTGAGGCTGAAGAGATACAGGCTTTTGGAGCACAAATTAAAATGGTGCATTCAGATGAAGCCCGCTAAGCTGCCCAACCAAGGGTTTGGTAGGGAACTTTTGCCGGCCTTTTATCAAGACTAACAGCAAATGGTACGGTTTTGCCTCCTGCTTCCTGTAGGTGGAAGCAAACTCCTTGCTGAAGCCAAAGACACATTTGAAGCAAGTAAGCCGACAGTCTGGCAGAGCGCACTAAATGGATTCTGCTATGGATCACTTGTTGTGCTGACAAAGCCGTACTGGAGCATTTCTCACCCAACCAAGTGCCCACCAAGACAATGAATAATCAAGAGCCACAAGGATGTCATCATTTTACCAGCCACATAAGCAGGAGATTAAGTTTTAGGAGTGCATTTCATGGGGTTTTAAAATATATTCTCACCCAACAAAACCATTATGAAGTTACCATGCTAGCATTTTAAGAGGAATTTAGCTCGTCTTCCTATAAAAAGCTCATTTGATATCCAGAAGTGAGTTATCACAACCTACATTTGTTACTACACAAGTAGCTATAGCATTTGCAAGAAAGCTCCATGTAGTCACCTAAAAGTACTCAGTGGTCATACAATACACACCTACACACACAACCATCCCTCCCACCCTGCAACTACTACGGGGCACAGCTTATTCATCTCCAGACATACCCAAATCACTACCAAACACCGATTCAGGAGTTCCACATTCTTGCTGAGCTTTAGAAGTGAAAAAGAGGTAGCATATCATCCACATACTGGAGATACCATAGTTCAAAACGTCGACATGACTTTTTCAGCGGTTTCATGCCAATGTTTAATGGGGGGGGGAGGCAGAATGGAAGGTCATAATCTGGAATGAAAGCTCCTCCTCCTCATCTTCTGAAAAAGAGCGGAACCAGTGCAGTTTTGTGCCTTTCAGACTCAACCCAGTGAGGTGGCCCAGAAGAATCTCATGGTTCTGAACACTGCTGAGAGTTCCAGAAGAATCAACAGGATTTGCAATCCATTGTCTAGTTTCCAAATCTTAAGTCATTCACCTGGGTGACTAAGGCTGTTTTTGCCGAAAAATCAGGCTGAAAACTGAACCAGAATAGATCCAAATAATTAGCATTATCCACACCCACATGGGGTTGAAGAGTTTCCACCTTCTCCGGCACTTTTCCCTAGAGGTAACTGGATGTCACAGCTCTGGTTTCGTAAGTAGCTTTGGTTTCGTAAATAGTGGTCTTCTCACTGCCTCTTTTAAATCAGTGGAGGTCACATCCTCCCTCAACAAGGCACTGACACCCCCAATATCCAGAGCCTCATTCGGATAGCTGCTACTGCCCAATGATTGCCCTCACACATTCAAGCAGTTTGCACAGTGTGAAATATATCCATAGAAACATGACAAGATGGTATCCTAACTCCATCCACTTCTTGGATCTGTTACAACCATGGCTTCCAATATCTTTGGGGGGGGGCACATCCCTTCCAGAGCAAAATGCTGAAAGCTGGTATTGGTGGTTGGGGATCACTGGAGTTGTGTTCTAACTTGGGAATGATTTGTGTTTTAAACTAACAATCACAAGGCAGTTCCGCTGCCAACCACTGTGGAATCATGCAATGTCATATTCAGATGTTGCACTCCATTCTAAGCACTCACCGTAAAAAAGCACAACTTAACACTATGTTCAGATGGGAGGGGGGCAGGACAAAATTGTACTCTTCATCCAGAGTTCATCTGAATGTATAGCCTGCTTCCCCTCCGCCCCCGAGCTGAACAGTCCTCAATGTAATCTAGCAGGATACTTGACAACTGAGGATAGGGATGGGTGACCTGCTTAGTGCCAGGTGAAATTAGAAGGAATGCCTTGATTCATTTTAAAAACCACTACAGAAAAATTGCTGGCATTCATTCAAAACACAGCAGCCATAGGTCTCAGAACACTGAATTCAGCAAAGAATAGGAATCAACTGATTCATCCATGCAGGTAAGGCAACAAACTTGCAAGAGTAAGTAAGTCACATTGAGATGAGTCCTTCTCAGACTTCTAGGCTCTACAGTCAATCTCTGTACAAGTTCCAGACTTGATTATGAACAAAATTGAATTACACAAATATTTCACTAAATATCTTTTTAAGCCTCATTAATATTAATTTCAAATCTATCTCCTATGCGCTTGGCATTTAAAAACCAATTTTTAATAAGAAAAGAAAAAATATTCAACTAATTTAATGTGTGTATCTAGCATATGAATGAGCAATGCATGCCTTCTCTCTCTGTTTTGCTGGGCACCTGTAAAGCTCCAGATTTCGTCCTACACGTCACTCAAAGGCACTTTAGAATGATGAATTTTTAAAGCAAGCGTTGGACTCCTAACGTATTATATCTTTCTGACCGTTGAAGCTGTCAGAGTCTGAAAATGCACTGAGCAAGAACAGCCTCTAAAGAACACCACAGTGGCCTCCAACTCCTCACACCCGTGCTTTTCAACCAGAGTGCCATGGCACCCTGGGGTGCCTTAAATGATGGTTGGGGTGCTGTGGGCAACACTGGCCTCTGTCCCTCTTTCCTTCCCTCCCTTCTCTGATGCTTTCTCACGTCTCTGCCTCCCAAAGGCTTGCACAGCTGTTTATTGCAGCAGCCCTGGCTATAAGCTCTGCAGGCAAATTGTGCCTCTGGGAGGCACCTCTCTTTGGGGTGGGTGGGGGCAGCTCAGAGACCAGGGACAGCAGCAGCAGCAGCTGCCCGGAAGACTCGCAAGGAGAGGAAGCTGAGGGAACCCTCCACAAGGGAGGGTGTTCAAAAAGGAGTGAGGGGCTGCCCGCTCTGCAGGCAAGGGATGACATAACTGGGCTCCTGAGCCCACAGGGGAGCCGCAGAAAGAATGCAGTGGGTTAAGGGAGCCGTGGAGTCAAAAAGATTGAAAACCTCTGCCTTATGCTGCTGTATAACAGCAGTAGAAGATGCACTAACACACCAGTTATGGTTGGAAATTAGCATTTAAAATGCAGTAAGTAAGAAAGAGCTTGATTAGCACCTGGATTAGCTGGTCTGACTGCTTCAGTCTCATTTTAAATACAATTCTGCAAGCCCAAACTAATAGACAGACAGACAGACAGAGATCTATTTCATCTAGTTGCCACGACTCTGCACATTTTGCAGGAAGTATTGTCTGGGGTTGCATTATTGTAGGGATGGAGGACCTCCAGGTGTTGCTGGAACGCAATTCCCTGACTATTGGCCATGCTGATTGTGACTGAAGCACAACCTTGCCATCCCCGTGATGTTGTTAGAGCTTAACCCTCTAGAGACAAAACCAGTTTTGGTAACTTTTCATCCAGAACCTCAATAGTCAACCAAGACATAAAAGGTAAGCAAAATATTGAACTTGGAGGAGTGGGAACTGAGGATTACAACATCAGAAATACAGGTGGGAAGCTTGATTATCTAACCTGCTCACAGCCCAGCACAGGATTGGTTCTTTCAAGATGTATGTACCGGTACTTCATTTAGATGAAACTTTAAAAATGACTACTGACTGGAATCCCATCATTTCCAGAACAACCTCCTTTATGTGAACCGCCCTGAGACCTTCAGGTATAGGGCGGTATAGAAATAAAATTAATAATAATAATAGCAGCAGCAGCAAACAGATTCCCTTTATCTGAGCCGCTGTCAACACAAGGCCTGAGAAAATGCCTCACCACTTTTTAAGAAAAGGTTTCTTGAAACCTAATGAGCAGGCGCTGGGAGCTCACTGGGCAGCTCAATAACTCTCCAGTCATGGAGACATAACCATTGCTTCAGATAGACATTTTCATTTTCATTTGCTGATGAAAAGCAGTGGGGCAGTGGTTAATGTTGCAAAAGTGCAGGAGCTCATAGTGAAAGCCCCCTAGTCACAACCCAAAAGAAGAGACCAGAACCATGCCCCCAGTGAGAGCCCAAAATGTAGTTGCATTGATCCATTACATATTTACTCTCACACTCAACAGCAGCAGTATACAACATTACAATTCAGTTAGGACCATAGCAAGTTGACAAAGGGTGGTATAATAGTTAACATGTTGGAATTGGGTGGAGAGACCCAGGTTCTCATCCCTGATTAGCCATCTGGCATGACTTAAGTCCTACGCATTGTTTCCTGGGAGTAAGCTCCATGAAACTTAGTGGTGCATTCATCTGAGTACATAGATTCAAGCTGTAAAACACACTGCGCTTTAACAAAAGATATTCAGCCAGCTGAAATTCAACCTTTAGCTTTCAGTTAGAAAGGTAAAAGATCTTGCAATGAAGTCACCCCCCTCCATTTAAACAGCTAGTATGCTATAGGAGCCCCATCTCAAGGAAGCAAGTAGAGAGCCTTGGTTATTTTCTTTTCTCACACACTTCTATGCTAATCTGTCAAACAACAGTAAAACCTGAAAGCCTCATTAGCACCTCATTCATTGGTAGTGCAAGGTGGGTTCATCATTACCCCTGCCCTGGAAAATGTCCTGGAACTGCCCCCATCCCTTTCAATTCCCACTTGACTAGGTGCCTTCACTTTCCCTAGGTGAAAGTAGAGACACCTAATCTGTCTGTCTTTGACAAACAAAAACAAAAACAAAAAAGCATCCGGCACATTGCACATATTTTAGGACACCCATGTGCTCCTCTGCAATGATGTCCATCTATCTCATTGGCCAGATGTGCTTCTTGGCTAATCAGGGCCTTCACCAATGAAATACATATTTGATTAATATTCTCAAAATGAAACCACTAATATTTCCCAAGTTTGCCTTGCCACACAGTTTTAATAATCTTCCTAGTAGGACTACCTATGCCATCTCTCTCACCTCCCCAGCGTCTGCAACTCAAAGCTTTTTAGCCTCGCTTGAGATTAATTAACACACAGTTTGCTTCCTTCGTTCACTGTATGTTGAAGCTTTCATTAGCAAGCTGGTGTCAACAATATCCCATGCAGCAGTTTGGTGGGCACCTTCTCAGTGAACTGGCAATTACTATCACCTCTAATCTTTTCTTCCCAGCTGGCTTTTGCCTCCATGGGGTGTGAGACATGCCAAACAGAAGTTTCATGCAAGGCATTTGAAAGAATGTTGCCGGAGCTTTTCCTAGCAATTGTTTCTGTGCCCTCTAATAGATTTCAGTCCATGGTTTCCATATTCATACTATATCTCATGATGCAATAGCACCCTGTTTTTGCATGGAAAGGCTCTTACACCTGCATGGGAAAAATGGAATGACATCATATTTCCAAAGAGGCATAGCCAGTTACACAAGTTCATTTTTGAACATTACACATGTTGTAAGAATATGGGGTTACAACAGCTACAACTTTAATCACACTAGATACAGCAGACAAATCAAAGGGGAGGACAAATCAAAGCAAACTGGAACACGTAGACCTGTTATTTCCCAGCTCTTGAAATCCATATAACCTATGCTGCTTCACAGTTATCATTCCATTCTATTACAAGAGAAAAGGTTCAAGAGTGATGTAATACTGATTCAATACTCCCAACCTCACCAGCCAACACTTGATTCCTACTAGACCAAATAGCAATCTGGGAACAATGGATGGATAAGGATGGATAGCACACTGACAAGACACTATGCAACGGACCACCATACAACCTAGAATTTCTTTGCAGGTGCTGTTTCATCAACATTTGGTTAAGCACTAAGTCATACAGTCAATGCCAAAACTGCTGTCTGAATTAGGCCTGAAGTTAAACTGCAATCTGCAGGGATATGCATTTCATGTACTGGGGCAATCTGCTAAACTGAACCCTCTTCTGCTTGGTAACAGCACATACAATTTATGGTGAGGTCCGGTATTTGTGCTGATTTATGGAACTCTAAGCCAGTCATCTGGTCCCCTGGTAGCTGCCTGGATTGATTTGCCTTTGAGGGGGGAAATACAGCTATGTTAAAGATAACATCCTGCAATATTCATTCCTTGGGAGTTTATGTCACAACTAGACATCAAATAACTGTCATGACTTCCATGCAACTTAACTAATATGGCAATGAAAAGTTACCAACACACCATTTCCAAAATTGAATTTTGTATTACTATAACAAACTAGATCTGAATGCAATTTACTTCTGGCTTGTCAAGTTAAATGCTCCTGTATCTAATGCAATGCTCCTCAAACTAAAATTTGATGAATTCCAGAAAGAGCTTCATTTTTATACCGATCTGCCAAGGCAAAGGAATTATGCCAGCCATTTGTCATGATTGTCATTCCCAAGATAAGTAACAATCAAAATAACTTTAACTTACCTTAAGAACTATGGTGACAGTAAAATATCTCTATGTGTGCAGCTTCTATCACACTACAGTAAGAGATTACTTTAATCCGATCCCTTAGAGGGAAAGTTATTAGAGAACCTGAAAACAGTCCCAATTTCTCTAGATGAAGAGCTATATCTGTATTCCATCCTGAACGGGTCTAAGTGTGACAAGGTGATCAAAGGCTACTTTATCTTGTAGCTAAAAGAGCCAAATAAAGGACTGTTAGAAGCAGCGGAATCTGAAGTAGGAAAATCCAGGAGTTGCTTCAACCATAAGGAAGAACTGCCTACAGACTTAAGCTCTGAAATGATAAAACCAAAACCAATATACTCCCATCTATGAAGGCAACTCCACAACAGGGACTAGAAAGACCAAGGCCTTTTGATGGAGATTAGCAAATACAAAGTTGTAAGACCTACTGTGGTTCCAGGGCATTAAAATATTGCATTTGTTTCTACACTGACTGAGCTCCCCTCCACTTCAACCTGCATGCTGCATTTTATTTTAATTCCTCCTTTTCTGCAAGGAGATCAGGATGGTTCCCCTTTACCCCGATTAAGACGGGGTAGGATATAAGAGAATGACTGGTGCAGGATTACGCAGTATAAAGGTAAAAGGACCCCTGACCATTAGGTCCAGTCGTGGCCAACTCTGGGGTTGCGGCGCTCATCTCGCTTTATTGGCCGAGGGAGCTGGCGTACATCTTCTGGGTAATGTGGCCAGCATGACTAAGCTGCTTCTGGCGAACCAGAGCAGCACAAGAAATCGCTGTTTACCTTCCCGCTGGAGTGGTACCTATTTATCTACTTGCACTTTGACGTGCTTTCGAACTGCTAGGTGGGCAGGAGCAGGGACCGAGCAACGGGAGCTCACCCCGTCGCGGGGATTTGAACTTCCGACCTTCTGATCAGCAAGTCCTAGGCTCTGTGGTTTAACCCACAGCGCCACCCCCGTCCCGTTACACAGTATGCTTCATGGCTAAACAGGCATCCCAAATAAATTTCCAACATAACCATTATTTGAAGTTTAATAACTCCCACTGAGTATCACTATAAAACCCAGACATCACAATCCCACTCCGAACTAGGAATCTTCAAAGAAGCAAGAGAGATTCAAGAAGTCTGGCTTTTTAGCCGGAGGAGGCAATGTAAGGAAGTGCTAAACAATGAACAATCTGGGCATGTTGGCCAAGTTATTTACTACAATTACAGAATGGACCAGAACATATAGTAGACTATTGTAGAAGACAATCAAGACTCTGTTGCAAAGCAGAAATAACTGCAAGTGGGATTATTCATAACACACTCTCAAAAAAAAAGATGAACACAAGTTCATGTGTGTGTGTGTGTGTGTGTGTGTGTGAGAGAGAGAGAGAGAGAGAGAGAGAGAGAGAGAGAGAGAGAGAGAGAGAATAAAGTATTGGATAAACTGCTACTGTGTTCATGACATGCTTGTGGGCCTCCTAAAAGTTATGGCCACTGTGAGGAAAGGATGATTAGTCTTTGGCATGATTCAGAGGGGTCTGTTCTTAGCTGACATTTAGAAGTCCTATTTCAAGCCTCTCTAATTTCCAGTCCGCAATTCACATTTTTGTCAGTTCTACTGATACTGAAAAACAAAATTGTAATACAGTGGTACCTTGGGTTAAATACTTAATTCGTTCCGGAGGTCTGTTCTTAACCTGAAACTGTTCTTAACCTGAAGAACCACTTTAGCTAATGGGGCCTCCTGCTGCTGCCATGCCGCCAGAGCATGATTTCTGTTCTCATCCTGAAGCAAAGTTCTTAACCCGAGGTACTATTTCTGGGTTAGCGGAGTCTGTAACCTGAAGTGGATGTAACCCGAGGTACCACTGTACTGTAATATGATTGTGTACTTCGAAATTTTTCTTCTTCAGGAAAAAAAGTTTTGTACATGCAGAGAAAGATCAACTGAAAGGTTATGGAGTGCAGAGTACATTTACAGGGTAGTCTCACATTTAAAAGAAAAACATGATTTTAATTGTAATACAAACGTTTATAGGCTTTTTGTGGTTCAGTAACACAATGGCCACATTGTAAGTGGAAATGCAACTTCCAGGACAAACTATGTTCCTTATCACAGGCCTAAACCTAGCACTTCATCCAAATGGTCACCCAGTCTTATATGAAAACTTTCCAAGGAAAGCTACGCAGTGAAAGCTCTTCTTACAAGACATTTTACTGTGGTGACACCCGCCCTTTGGAATGTGCTTCAAATGAAAATCAGGCTGATATCTAAAGTTTTGGCATTTGGGTGGCTGCTTATAATTCATCTGATGACCCAGGCTTTCCCTAAGGGGCAATTCAACCATGTTCGTCTTCTGAATTGTGATGTATTTTATACTTGTTTTATGAATGGAATTTTATTGTTTATCCCATTCCGGCACAAATCAGACTGATACCTGCTCATCTTCAAAGGTTGTGCTCTCACGTGCCTTCAGAAGATACACCGGTGTAACATCTGATTTGTGCCAAACTGAACCTTCTTACTTGTTTCATAATAAGAGGAGGGGAGAATGGAGAGAGGATTCTTCCTTTTTAATGACAGCAGCATTGTATCATGTCCAGAATATTCCACAGAGCTGCATTAATCAAAATTCACCTGCTAAGAACCTTTCTGCAAGTTTGACATTTGAAAAACCCCACTTAAAAACATCTCTCACTCATATTCCTTTACTAAGACTCATCTACACCCACTTTTTACTGCCATGTAAATTTTTTTTTAAAAATTGTCTTTTTCAGACAGGGCTTTGGAACTCAATTTTTCTTTTTTAACCAACCTGCTTAATTTATAGAGGGTGAGTCCTTTAAAAAAAGCCCCATTGATACACAGTAAACATGTTCCTCAGGGCCTCTTTTAAAAGACTCACTCTGTATGTTACTGATGCCTTTACTGATTTTATTATTGTAGTGTTATGTTTTCCTGTTGTACAGCACCTTATTGTGCTTTCCATGTAAGTGTGGCTTATAAATATTAAAATAAATAAATAAATGCAACTAAAATGCGCTTTTATCAAGACCCCCCCTTTCCCAAAGAGAAGCCTGCAATATTTTTAAAGGGGGAAAACATAAGGAAAGAAAATGCTGCTCACTCCATTTCATACAAAAGATAACTGGTCAATAAAGTTGAATAAATGAAAAGGCCTCCGCCATTATTGATAAATTTTACAACTAAGTTAATAGAGGTTGTAAATGACTGGGCTGAAACCTGTCATTTGCTAATCAAATGTAATACTTATTTTCCAAATGTAATACTTATTTTCCAGCTGCATAAGACAAATTATCAATTTCTGTAAATCATAATTAGTTCTGAGCTTCCAATTCTGCTAAAGATTAGATCTGTGGAGTTTTAAATTAGGAACACTTTAGTACTGCAGAAGAATCAGACGAACTTTCCGCCATGGCTGGGATTGCAAATCAAGGGTTATGGCCCTGGAGAACCTCTTGTATTAATTTTTAATTGTGATTAGAAAACACACATCTTAAATGTGTCTGAATTACACTGCAAACTAAAACGAAGAGCCTCAGCTCAAAATTAACACTTTACCTACAAACAGCATGTCTAAAATATCTAAATCCAGGCTCCTCAATGTGTCTGTATACATTTGGTTTTATAGAATGAGAACAGGGACGTCACAAAAAGCCATGTAAAGCCATCTAGTCTAACCTTGTGCCATGAAGCACGAACACTCAGTCAACCTACACAAGACTATAATGAAATCTTTTGCGAAGACCAGGGAAACTTCAGACACATACTCGAACAGGTCCAGACAACAGGCTGAGCAACAGGGGAAGATATAAGCCATTAAGGTACGTACTGTCATGTCTGATGTAAGAGGGGTGGGAAATCAGTCAGAGTTCCAAACATGGGCAAAACATATCAAACACCATCACAGATACAGTTTTATTGAGCCCATATTCATGTTAACTAACCCCCATGACTTTAATTGTGCCCGATCCTGTTGATCCAGAGGCAGTGATCTGTATGACTCAAACATACCCCTTCTGACCAATTGGCCATGCCTGCAGCCAGGGCTTTTTTTTCAAGGGGAACTCACAAGAACCCAGTTCTGGCACCTCTCAGGTAGGTGCCATTGCCATTCTAAGAGCATGAGGTAGGTATTCATTGTGAATTCCAGCACCTCTTTTTCTAGAAAAATAGCACTGCCTGCAGCATCTGGTTTTGTATTACACAAGAATATAAGAAGAGTCTGCTGTATCAAGCCAAAGACTTATCTAGTCCTGCACTCTTGTTAAAATACCCAAAAGAATGAAAAGCCTGTCTGAACAAAACTGTTGCCTCCTGGTGACAGCAGAGTTGCATGTGTCTGGGGCAAATGTTAAAGGATTTGCTTTTGGATCCCTTCCTGTAACAGAAATAAGTCAAAGAACGATAGATTGAGCAGGCTTGAGCTGCAGACTAAACACAAGTATTTGTTTTCTTTGGAACTCTATTATTTTAAAAAGGGAGATGCTAATGTGACATTTTACCAGTACAAAGGGAAACTCTGTGCTAAAATTAGGGCATAAATCAAGCACAAATATTCTCTCAGACACATAGTCAACCCAGATTTCAACTCATCCTCTTTTCTACATCAAGAGTTGGATTAAATTCCATTAAGCATGTGTTAACAGCACACATCACTCTCTCTTTTTAAGTTCACCAGGGGTATAGGAACAGCAGCAGTCCAGAAAGATGCATTAGGTTTGCATGAAAAACAAAGTGATTAGAAAGTTAGAAAACAGAGAAATTGAAATGTAGATCCTGTGGAGTGTGGGATAGTCAGATTATATTTCAAATTCAAGGCATTGGGCTAAACTCACACACATAATCAATTTCATCAACCCATAAAAGCAGCAGTGTTTAGAAATACAACAGACAGGAACAACAGTGGTCTACAGTGGAGGAATGGCTCTCTCCCCCCCCCATTAGTCCATGCCCAACCCCCTGCACATCACTTGTGGCACCTGAGAGCACCAATCATGTCTTCTGTCCTGGGAGAAGGGGTTGAATCCAGCAGCAGCATGTCCTGTCTCACAGCTTGAGGTGCAACGGGGAGTGCTGTGTTGCCTTTCCATCACCTACCTACTCCTGCTGCCACCATCTGTTCTGCTGCCAGTATGTCCCCTGCCACATCTGCCAATGGTGGAGAAGCAGTGCCATCATCAGGGCTGATTTGGGGGTGAGATCTCGCCCCAAATGGACACAATCTTGTCCCGAATGGACACGATCTAGCCCAAAATTGGCAATGATGGCAGCAGCACTTCTCCATTACTGGTGGAGGTGGTGAAGCACCCACAAGCGTGCCACCTGGGGGTCTTCTACCGCCTGAAGCAGCAACCTCCCCCTGCCTAATGGCTGGGCCAGCTCTAGTTTAATCTAACAATGCCATTGTGTGAACTAAACCACTTCCACTTGCACAGTATAACTTCCCCTCCCTTTCCTTCCTCCAGTGGGAAATGAGAGGGAAGAGATTTTCCTTACTATTATTATTATTATTATTATTATTATTATTATTATTATTATTATTTGTACACGCTCATCTGACTGGGTTGCTCCAACCACCCTGAGTGGCTTCCAGCATATAAAAGCATAATAAAACACTAAACATTAAAAACAAAGGGAAATCATTCTCCTTGCACCCTTATTTCACTGGACATAATCCTAGGAGTTTAAATTCACATGCAAGGAAGTCTGTCTTGTTCCCATCCCTGCCTCGATGCTTGGCTGCTTCCACTTTTCCGCTTGCAGCGTAAGTAGCTTGCATGCTGCGCTTGGCTGGCTCAGCCTGACTCAGTCAAGGGATACAGAACAAAGCGGGAGCAGCTGGGCTGAGCTGAGGGGCCCAGAGGGGGCTGCCCATAGGCTAGTCGCCTTGAGGAGGCCAAAGTGGCCATGCTCCCCGTCCCGTATCCCGGATCTAGTTGCACTAGCTCATTTCACAGCACGAGCGGACAGCTCCTAGCCCAGCTCGTGGCTGAGACACCCCCAACAGCAGTGAGTGGGTGCAGCCTCTGCGCTCTGTATTGAAGTACTCTTGCAGACAGACCACTTGGTCTGAGGGGTTGGACCGCCCTGATATGTAGCATTCAAGAAGGTGAACTGGGCAGTGGCTTCTGTGTGCTGATCCTTCCCTCCACCCTCCCCACACCTCCAGGTTGCAAAAATAAGCCAGCTCCCATGCACACTGGCTAATATTGGGAAAGCAAAACTATGTTCTGGAAGCCTGAAAGGATCAATAAAACAAGCTCTGAGGAAAACCCTAGTAGCAAGGGCCTAGCCTCTAACCTGTTGTACAGAATTACTCAAGGTAAGGGAAGCAAGATATTGACACTGCAAACAAAGACCAAGGAAATACGCTATGGAAGAATATCTTTTTTAAAGGAATGGAAAAGGGAAAAAAGAGGATTCTGTTGGAAATAAATGCATAAGAAAGTCCTGCACCAAATATCCTGAGATGCAGTGGCTGGAACTTATATAGGCCATAGCAGTCTTTGCGAATCTAGAGCTAGGCTTTTATGGCACAGGGAAAAGGGAGGAGGACCAACTTCAGAACATTAATTAGCATCCCCTTTGTTCTGAACTCAATGAATTTATATCATCCTTCAGCACTGTTTAGCCAAAGCAAACACAAACAAGAAAATCACATTATTCTTTCCAATCCATACACATAAATGATCTGGATATTCACATTTAAAATTGCTATCATGGATTAGCTTAAGGCAATTATTTCTCTTGCCGCATTCTTTTACAATAATTTTTAAGAGAATTCATGTCTCTCGCCTAACAAGAAAAATGAAATCCCATTAGTTGTGTCTCCAAACGCTCAAAACGCTCCTTTTGTTTACAAAGGTTAATATCTCCCAAATAAAGGAACACACGCTGCCTGTTAAAATAATTACATCATGACATTTCAGAAAGGTTGGCAGATAGACATGGTTTCAAGTAAAGAAACAAACAAAATAAGCACAGAGGAAGTTTTTTAAAAAAGAAAAGAAAAAAATTATCCACGATTTAATAAATGAAAGTCATAGGTTATTCCATCATGACTGCCACCTCAGGTGATTGGTTTAATATTTCTTCTATTACATTTTCAGACTTACTATTCTGAGAGTCGAGTGACATGAGCTTTCAAAACCAGCATCCTGTATTAAGAGTTCAATTGGTTTGCTTACATGTGACCAGGGGTTTCCCCACAGACCGTCCTGTTAGAAGGAGCAAGCAGGTGTTTTTCCAAGACTTCATTCCATTGAGACTTCAAAAGGAATAGGAAGCTGCTCTTGGGGCATGGTCTCAGCTGCTTTCAGCTCATTGTCTGTCTCTCAGAGGGGCTTCACAGAGCCTACACCAAACCTAGATCAGGTTCATCACTGGAGGCATTGAAAATAAGCCAATAAAATTAACTATTTCTTCTTCTTCTTCTTCTTCTTCTTCTTCTTCTTCTTCTTCTTCTTCTTCTTCTTCTTCTTCTTCGGATTGCTAACCTTCTTGTGATGTGATTATTGGATGTGTTCTATACATTCAAGGTCTTAATGTGGTGCTCACACATGAAGATGCAGATACACATTGTTGGAAGAAATTGCTGGACCCAAGAAGCTGAAGCTGAATCCTGATTAAGACGGAGACACCATGGGTTCCCTAAGTGTGGAAATTAATGATCTGCCTGGTCTTGATGGGGTTGTACTCCCCTTGAAAAAGTAGATACATACTTTGAGGATACTCCTTGATCCATCACTGGACTCTTCATCTCTGATCACTACCCACACTGCCTAGGGCTGATGGAAATTGCAGTCCAAAACATTTAGAGGGCACTGGATTGGAAACATCTGGTTCAAAGCAACACAACAGACCTGAGTTAACATACAGGTCACCAGCTAAATAGGAATTTTAACTTAAAGGAAAAACCCATCCAGGCAAGGGGGGGGGGGAGGTCACCTTTGCTCAATGCAAGTCTTGTCCATCCACAACTTGTAATTTTACTCCATTTGTGCCCATTTCTACCTCCAGTAAGCTGCTTTGAAAGCTTTTTGGGAGCAGAAGCAGGGAACAAATTTCAGAAATAAAATAAATGAGGCTATTTGCATTAGAAGGGGCCGATCGTTTTAAGTAGAGGTAGGACTCTGCAATTTCCCCAAAACGTAGCAGTGTGCTTTAACAACTTTGCTGTGAGATGTAATGAAGTACTACAGCTGACTCCTGAGAAATCCTTAATGTAACATTAGCATATTAACACAATGGCAAATTATAGTCAAAGCTATTTAAACAAGCCTAAGTACTCCAAGATGGAAAAAAGAGAAGAAAATAAGAACCAACCTTTTCTTCCCCCAGCTTTGTAGCAGTAAAAGAATTCAAGAGCTCAAGTCAAGGTTCCACTCGGATTCCGCAGCAGCTCACCTGAACATCACCTCAGCAACCAAGCCAACACCTACGCAAACTGCATTCTGCATCAGCAGGGTGTTCCAAAACTCCGCATTACCCAGGAAATTACAGTGACTTGCAAGCACAAGGGAGCTCAGGGGCACAAAAGCCAATTCGCTCCTTGTCTTTTGTGAAGTAAGCTAACGGAATTTGAAGTAAATATTGTTCATGGCTTCACAAAGGCAACATCACCCCGATTCTGTAAACAAAGGCATTTTCAATGATGAGTGGGAATACTTCCAACCACTTGCTAACAAGAAAAAAACGGTACTAGAAAAGCTAGTTTAAAAAATAAAAAGTGACCGTGTTGGTAACTTGACGCAACATTAGAATTCTGGAGCAAAAGTCATGCAGTCCAGAAGTTCAGAGACTACTAATGATATAAGGGAGGGAAGAGACACATCGAGTTCAGCAGACAAATCCCCCACCCCAGTTCAGACAGAAGAAACAGAATTGCTTCTATTGTGTTTTACTGTCTTGTACTTATTTCTGCCAGCTGTCACAACACCCCTGTAAGGAAGGTCACTATTATTCTCATTTTACGGATGGGGGAACTGAAGCTGAGAGAAGTTTGGCGAGGGCAACCCGGTAATTTCTTGTTTCTTCCAACCACATAAAGCAATCATATTTTTTTATGATCTAATGTTTTTCTACATATTGCAAAAAGAGTCACATCTGCCTTACACGTCAAAAGATGGCAGAACTTTGAAAAAAGTAGTGTTCTACAGATGTTCCTCTAAACTAAAATATAATTTCCACGTCAGGATGACAATTTTCCAGCTGAGTGGTCGAATATACAGCTCAAAGGCATGTATTGCCAACAGAGATTGGATGCAGATGGCAAGGTTAGCAATTCCTTTCTTGTCCTATTAAAACTTCTCTTTGCCACCATAATATTTTGTAAATGAACGCTGCGAAGTGAAACCATTCTGGCATTTCGTATCCAGCAAAGGGGAAAAAATCTATTCTAGCTTTTCATCTGCTCTAATAATCTATTTTTAATATCCTTGTTAAACAGAGGTATCTTTTTTCTCTCGAGCAGATGTGACTTCTCTCACAGCCTAACTATTAATCACATTTGCCTAGTGAGAAGTTGACTTGCTGGGTCATCGTGCCTCTGAAACAACCGGTGTCCAAAGGCTCAGTCCTGCCTAGCTTACTGTTAAGTTTATTAAAAATTCTGCCTAGAAGAGAAGGAAATCTTGGCACAGACTGAAAGCCTCTCCTTGACACACAACTCAGCCTGCTTGGCTTTGAAGGCATTTTCAGTACCAGGACAGAATGGACTGCATGCACAGCAGTTATTGCCGCTCAATCTTCTACCCAAAAGTAGGTCCTGATGAGATTAATGGGACTTGTTTCTAGGTAAGCAGGGAAGGACTGCAGCCTCAGAAGAGACAACTTGTCGCTCTCCTGCTAGCTTGCCAACAGAAGCAACTCAGGAAGTATGACAGGTGCATACCAAAATAAGCATATTCGGTATAGCATATCTGGGCCTGTCCCAAGGGATCAGACTTCTTAGAGAATTTTCTTGCCAGAGCCAAACTTGCAACCTGCCCATGCAATTTCATTACCTGTCCACAGTGGGTGCGAGAACATAGATTCCCTGCTGTGTTAAAGCAACCCTTCGTGTATTTGAGGTTTGTTTTGAAGCCCCCTTTGCCAACACTTCCAGGCAGTGCTTTTTTTCTTTAAAAAATGTTTGGGGGTACTCTCATTTTGAATCAAGAAAATCACCATTTTATATTTCAAATTGGGGGAAATAAATGCAGTAAATGGACAAAAGTATAAAGATTCACAAAATGTTTAGGGGTATGCGTATCCCTGCATTCCCCTAGAAAAAAGCACTGCTTCCAGGTAACCAAACCCAGCCCCCGTCCACACCGTCATCTCTTGTGCCATTCTCTGGAAAAACAGTCACCAATGTGGTGCCCTCCAGATGCTGTGGATTACAATTCCCACCATCCCTGACCATGGCACTGATGAGAACTGTACTTCCCATTATTTTAATTTTGTTAAGTCACCAAGACATTTTATTGTAAAAAGCAGCTGATGAATGAAATAAAATTGGGGGGGGGACGTGCAGGCTGCCTCCCTCCCTTGCTCTAGAGCAGTGTTTCCCAACCTTTTTTGGGCAAAGGCACACTTGTTTGATGAAAAAAATCTCGAGGCACACCACCATTACAGCCCCGTGACGTCAGCGCGCAGCGTCACGCCGGGAGGGACGCACGAAAGTGTAAGTTTCAATTTTTTTCCCTCCCCCTTGCCGGGGAACCTCCAAGCTTTGGGGGTGGGGGGGGAGGAGGCAGCAAAGCGAGGCAGGAAGGAGAGCGCGGCTTGGCTGGGTGAGCTTTGGCAGGGGCAGGGAATGAGAGCCGCGAGGCGGGCGCTGCGGACGGAGGCGCTGCCCGCCGAGCTCGCAGGCAGCCAGGCAGGCAGATGGCGAGAGCCCCGCGCTGGGCGGCCTCTCCTCGCCGCCGCCGCCCCGCCTCTCGCCGCCCGCCTCGCCCGCCTCCCTCCAGGCAACATCTCGTGGCACACCAGGCAACATCTCGCGGCACACTAGTGTGCCGCGGAACAGTGGTTGGGAAACACTGCTCTAGAGGGCTAATTGTAGCTGCCATTCTTCTTTTCAGCTTTACTATAGATCATTGCCAGAATACCATTTTCTCTAGCAGCCTCTATTCTTAGGCAAGCAGGAAGAAGCCAGGCCATATTCTTGTAACCCTGCCAATTGCCCTGGAAATTTTAAAACGTGAGAAATGCATCTAGATATAAGTTTATAATGTTTTGTACTATTTTAAGAATATGCTGTGATATGTGTTATGCTTTAACATGAATGTGTGCGAATTTTAATTCACCCTAATTACTAATTTTAATTATTGAGGACAGTGGTACCTTGGTTTACGAACTTAATTCGTTCCAGAAGTCTGTTCTTAAACCAAAGCATTCTTAAACCAAGATGTTCTTTCCCATAGCAGCGAGAGACTCAATTTACAAATGGAACACACTCAACAGGAAGCAAAACATGTTCTTATTCCAAGGCAAAGTTCACAAACCAAAACACCTACTTCCAGGTTTGCAGTGTTCTTAATCCAAGTTGTTCATAAACTAAGCTATTCTTAAACCCAGGTACCACTGTAGTGGTTTTTAATGCAAGTTTGTGTAAATTCTGTTACCTGGTTTAAATTTTGTTATCTCGCTCTGGGCTGTGATGGTCTACGGACTAATGCAATAAAAGTTATTCTTATTCTTGTAACAATCCCCAGACTCTCTGAGACAGGTTATAAGCAAGTGCCATACATATATTACAAGGGTACAAAAATCTAGAACAGGTATATCAAGCCTGTGGGCTATCAGAAGTTCCTAGACTACACTTTCCGCTATCCCTGATCATTGACCATGGTGACTGGAGCTGACAGAAGTAGAGTCCAATAATATTTGAAGGTCCACTGCTTCCCCAACTCTGATCCAGAGAGATCTCTGGCCAGTAACTGCTACTTGTGTAAGAAAAAGCAGAGCAATATATGCCAGAAGGTAACTGACAAGCAGTGTTTCAGTAACTGTAAAAGGAGGACTCTGAAGCCTGCAAAGCCATAGAGGCAAAGTGTTTCCTCTTCGAAATTCTGGGAGTGGAGGCTGGCATCAGGGTAGCATGGAGGTTAAAAGGCTGTAAACGATGAAAATCCTTCAAAACCTCATATACCTCTTGTTGCGAATTTCGTACATTCCATGACTAAATCATCAACACTACGGCGGCATTTCAATCTCTAGTTCTGCTGATGCTCACAAACCGAATGGTACTCGGGTGGTTTATGCTGTCAGCAGAACCCCTTGACTGAACACCATCTCATTCATAAGATCAAATAAAGTGTCTGAGAGGCAATTCACCAGGTCTTAAAAAGGGAAGAGTGATGACCTCAATCCCTTTAGGAAGGCTTTTCTCCTAAAATGCCTTCAAAGGAAATGAGGGGAGAGCAGAGGAGAAGGATTCCATAGCAGGCTCTCTCATTCATCATTCAAGCAGCCTAGTTTAGTGGCCTAGCCACATCCTAAACCAAAAATATCCACGCTTGGAATGACCCATCTATCAACCATCTCCTTCAAAAGCCTAGCCACCCACCACTTCTTCCAAGCCAGCTTTCTTTCTTTTTTTTGGGGGGTGGGGTGGGGAGAGACGGAGTTGCACCATACTCTTGTAATATCCAAGTCTTGGGTGTGAAGGATTCAGCATGTGTCTACTCCCATAGGGTCTTTCTGGGGATCAGTTGCACATACAGCTTACTGCAATCCAAGGCACACTTCTGAGCATCTAAGACACAAAAGAAAACTTCCTCAGACTGTTTCTGGTGATGATGTTGGTAGATTCTATAAAAGCCTATGCCCTTCTAGCAAGCCCTGATTTCAGGCTTGTTAAGACATATTTTTGTCTGGGTCAGGCTGCACCATGACATAAGAATCAAGAACCGAGTGCAGAAATAAAGCTGTCAAGTATTAACTAGAATTGTTGATCCAAAGCATCAGGTATCAAAGTATCACCAAAAGTCAAGCTTTTTTGGATTCTTAGGCTGATTTTGGGGGAAAAGGCACCACTCTTGAAAGCTGCATCTGTGCCTGATACTACATGCCAATGTAGCATGAGCACGACTATGTGTCTAGCAAGCCTATGAGCTGCAGAACCACTGAAAGCACAACTTAACAGAAACAGCTGCATCCCATAACTGGCAACTGATAATCAGCTAGCAAAAACAAGGCCTGGACCAGCATCAGCCCAAGTATTTTGTGGCTCAGGTTGATCATTTGCAGCTTCTACAAACCTCAGATTACCACAGCAGCTATCTGAGTTGCTTTCAGCAGCAGGGAAGTGGCTTCATTCATGACATTGCCAAAGAGCCGCATGAAGCTCCAGGACAGCAACTGCAGAACAAGCCATAAATAAACATTTGACTGAAGAGAATGGTGGGTTTTTTTAGCTATATCTAATACACACGTTGCATATAAATCCTCCTTGCTGAGACAGATGGTTCAGGCTTCTATTAGCAATGAATAATGAGTTGCGTAGTGAAAGGTGTGAGATTCTATTTAACCTTGTTTCTCCTGCTATTTTCCCCAATAAGTCTTGGAAGTGCAGCATTTAACATTTTTTCAGTTATGAAAAACCTTGAGCTGCTGCAATAATCAGATATTAGATAGACACCAGATACCCGAATCTCTTTACAGGCACCAAGTACCTGTCTCTATTTAAAAGCCAATTATTTCCTATTTTATTCCCCTTTAAAATATGAGCTCAACTGCTCAAGATGACTAATATCTAGTTGCAACTCGAAAGTGGTACCAGCTGGATGGCATTTTATAGCCAAAAGGCAAGTTGGCACCACCCCATTTACTCCAGGATGTTTTGTACAAATCATGGTTTAGGCACTCTGCTACAATTCCTTTAATTTTTTTCTCCTACTTCTTCAAGTTTATTTTATTAAGTACAACAGTTATTTCCATGTCTGAAACAGAAACATCAACAATCTTTGGACCAGAGAAAGGGCAGACAACTACAGTGGCATGACAGTTGAGCTAACCGAAAATATCCTCTCTCATTGTGGGTCTTATATCAAAGACAATCACTGCTGTTATATTAATCAAGATTTAAGGACTTCATTCCCCAGACACATGAATAATTAATTATTTTACCAAATTGTTGCATATTGGGCTGGAAGTGTCCTTGTCAGTCTTATTCATACAAAAAATTAAAACTGCTCCATTGTGAATATAATTTCTGAAGAGAGCTTGTCTCCTCACTGCCACCACACACAGTTTATAATTTGCTCCTTCAAAATGGACTAGGATGGAACTTAAAACGTTTCACAAAAGAAAGGAAAGTTCCTTTGTACATCATTGATAACAATGGCCTAATAGTAAAAAGGGAGGTAGCAAATGGCCTTTTACACAGACTGTGACTCAAGCCTAAAAGTTTATCTTTAGCAAAAATACAAAACAACTGGTAGCCTGGTGGCTGAATGACTCCCAGCACACTTTAGATACGAGTCCATTTTATTTAAAAGCACGTGAAAATCCTCACAATGTCTCCTAGCTGAGACTAGAATACTCACTCACACAAAACATTTGCCCTTGAGTAAATGGCTCTTAAAGGATATATGTGGCATCTCCCCTTTTCACACTGAAAAGGGTGAGATTGTTAAGGCTTCCTTTCCTGCTCTTTCATCCAATAATTCTGGAAATTCTGAAAATGGAACTGAAAATAAAAGGGCTAAGTGAAGCAACAGAATCTTCCTCCTAAGGTAGTCCAAAAGTGGCCAGGACAGAGATCTTTCCTGCCTGTAAGGATGTGGGGGTTGGAACAGATTGCCAACTTGGCATCTTCAGACTATGATTCTATGAAAATGTCCAGGGGCTCTTATTATAGGAACTGACATAAAAACCTGCTTTGGATATGCTACTCATACAAGTGAGTAAAGGCTGTCATTTTTCACACCACTGCAATTATATTGCAAACCAAAAGACTCACTCTCTGTCTGTCTGTCTCTCTCTCTCACACACACCCCACAACTCAATACTTCAAATATCCCTGTGTTGTCCAAAAAGGGAAAAACATGCACAAAAAGCAAATACTAGTGTAGACATAAGTATGTAGCCTGTGTTTCCTGCAAGCAAAGCCAGGGGCACCCAAATGGCTTCAAAGTGAAACCATTCCACTGAGCTGTTCATTATGTATGAAAAATGTGCCTACTTGATCTATATTGCCTATACACTAACATCAGCACAACTGTCTTTCTGAGTGGGTGTTTATTACACTACAGCATAATTTTCAATTATTAATGATGCACACTGACATTATCAAAGAAACTCCTCGCATTTTCAAATAGGTGGCAAACTTTTAAAGCCACAATAATTGGTTCTATTAGCATATGATGTGGGAATTGCTATACAAGATCCACCTTTTATTAAATGTGTGTGTGTGTGTGTGTGTGTGTGTGTGTGTGTGTGTTTACACACACACACACATCCATCCATACACACACACACACACACACGGCTTATCCTGACATATTGCGACTCCTGAAATACCAGTTCTAATGCAATGACAAACTAGTCAGGATGGAAGGGAATTGCTGTCTCATGATGGGCATGCGCACTTGGCCCCTCCTAAGACACATCCCAGGGTTGCTCAAGGGGTCTGAACTAAGACCAAGCTTTCTCAGGGTCTCATAGTCTGCTATTCTCAGAGGAGAGTTGTGTTCCAATGTGAGCTATGGTGTGGGTAGTCCTGCAGAGCGGAATGTTGGAAGCAGCTTGGCCAGTGGGTTACGGTTACACTGAACAACTTTGGGAACAACTTAAGGAAAAAGTGCAGTGACCCACAAATCCTCTTTCTTGGAATTACACCCTCTTAAGGGAGCCTTTCTTGCCAAGGCATACTGCACAGAGGACGTTCAGGAAGTCAAGAACAGCTTGCTGGTGAAGGCTGACTCAGAACATGTTGATCAGCACCAAATCCATACGATGAAAGAGGTTCAAATGACAGCCAATGTGGTGTAGTGGTTAGAGTGTTGGACTAGGACCTGGCAGATGAGGATTCAAATCCTCACTTAGCCATGAAGCTCACTGGGTGTGACCTTGGGCCAGTCATAGTCTCTCAGCCTAAACCACCTCACAGGGTAGTTGGGAGAATAGCAAAGGGGTGGGGGAGAAAAATGTACACCACCTTGAGCTCCTTGAAGAAAAGATAGGAAATAAATGGAGAGAGAGAAAGAGAGCTGGATCTTTCTACTTTGAGGCAACTGCTGCAAAGCAACTCAAGGGGGAAAGGACAGAGGATTAATAGAATCTGCCCCAGGTATGTCCTGAGAGGCAGAACATATTTACCACCATCTTCTATGAAGCTGTCTAATAGCACAGCTAAGGGCCTGTTTCATTATCTTTAATTAATAAAAACAGCAGCATAAATGGGAATGTGCCACTCTAAAGCAGCTGACTCACTCCTGTGACCGTACAGACAAGTGTGTGTATAGTCATTCCCCATCAAGTACGGTAGGTTCAGGGGGAACAGCAGGATTTTTAAAAGAACGCAAGTCAAGGGGCTATGAAGAATTCTAATCCAAATCAGAGGATGAGAATGACTTACTATCCTCAACAACACAATACCGTCCATGCATCTTCAATACACCAGTCGTGTTATACACCAACATGTTAAGAGATACCACCTCATAAAAGAGGTGGGGTTAAATATTGGATTGGTTTCAAAAGGACTTGTGGGAATGTTAACAACTAGCAGATTGTGCCTGTCAGGAGTGCAGTGGAATGTTTTTCCTGAAAATGTCTGCTGGCAGAGATTCGCATGTAGGTCCTTCCATATTAAAGGTAAAGGGACCCCTGACCATTAGGTCCAGTTGTGGCCGACTCTGGGGTTGCGGCGCTCATCTCGCTTTATTGGCCGAGGGAGCCGGCATACAGCTTCCGGGTCATGTAGCCAGCATGACTAAGCCGCTTCTGGCGAACCAAAAATGCCGTTTACCTTCCCGTTGGAGCAGTACCTATTTATCTACTTGCACTTTGAGGTTCTTTCAAACTGCTAGGTTGGCAGGAGCAGGGACTGAGCAACGGGAGCTCACCCCGTCGTGGGGATTCGAACTGCTGACCTTCTGATTGGCAATTCCTAGGCTCTGTGGTTTAACTCACAGCGCTACCCGCGTCCCGCTCCTTCCATATTACAAGTAGCCTAAATAAACATTTCCAGGGGGTGAATCCCAGGGATTACTTTGCCCAGTGGGGCATTTCAGGAACTGGAGTGTTGTAGTGGAGAAACAATTTAACAGATGTGTTTTTGTTTTGAGTGGAGTAACTGCTTAGTATTTTATTGGCACAGATCATTTGCTTTTCCTACTGTAGTTTCATGGATTGTGAAAGTTTTATGTTCAGAATCTAGGGATGATGCAGAAAATAATAAAGTTACTGCAATGATATTGCTAGTGGTACTTTATAGGCCTGGGAAACCATATCCCTGTGCAGATCTCAACATTCTAAATAGGCAAGACTGAAGGAACAACACTTTTTCCCTGTATCCGTGCACTGAGTTATTTGAGGTTTGACAAGCACATTTAACTTCTAAATGTCATTCCACTTCCTATTTATATTTGAATGCGGCAAGAATATGAATGAAGATCACCAACAAAAGAAAGATGGAATGGAATATTACACTTAGGTCACAGCTACACTGTACATTTAAAACATTCTTATAGTCATGGAGAATACTGGACACTGCATTTCGTGAAGGGTTCTGGGAACTGTAGGTCTGTGAGGTTAGCACCCTTAAATGGCAGATCCCAAAATTCTTTGGGGAAGGCATGATGCCGCCAGTGGGAGAAGAGTGCTTTAAATAGTAGAAAAGCCATTTAAAATATATGGTGTGTATGTGACCTCTTAGATTTGGAGGGCTACCATCACTAAAAGGCCGGGGCCCACTAGAGTTCATCTACAGCACTCATTTCACCCAATGCTCCACTAAATGCAGCCTGGATAGCTCAGATGGTTAGAGTGTGGTGCACCAATGGTTGCAGGTTTAATCCCTTTATGGGGCAGCTGCACATTCTTGCTTTGCAAGGGGGTTGGACTAGATGATCCTCAGAGTCCCTTCCAACTCTACAATTCTATGATTCTATTAAATTTTCAAATTCAAAACACTTAAAGCAGGCTTTCAAGGCTTTTGTGATTTCAGATCTTTTTGCAGCTGTTTGCGGCCAGGTGCAAATATCTGCTTCTGTGCCATTTTCAGGCAGCTTCTTCAGCTGCAGCAGAACACGGATGGGGAAGTGCATCTGAACATCCCTTCCAATGTATCCCTCAATGGAAGTAACAAAGGACAGCTGGGCGACATCTGTACTCTACCACATTATGCTACAACTAACAAACTACTCCTGAATGGACTCTGGAACAAGGGCATTATTTGCCCTCTTATTTTACCAACAGCGATACCTTCTCGGTTCTTGGTACCAACCTCTTTTGGGGACACGTTCGCAGACAGGTGGGGAAGCACCAATTCTCCCTTACCCTCATTGAGAATAGCAAGAGGCTTTGACAGCACACATAACCATTAGGTCAAACAAGGAACCAGACACCCAGACCACCTGGGAGGATTGCTACCAGCAACACAGCATTATAGCTGGCTGGCTGGCTGAACAAGGTTGCTCAATTGTAGGCTGGAGACTGGGATCTTGGTCAGGTAAATCACAGGCAAAAACAATGGTGGAATTTAAAGAGATAATGCTAGTGCCCCCCCCCCCCAAAAAAGAAGAAGACGATACCCCATAGGGTCTTGACACTGCAGTAGCAGCAAAAATTCAGAACCAGAATGTTGACACACTAGCCAGATGATTATCTCATCTATGGCCTAAGATCTGGGTTAGAGGCTCATAATCGGAGACTGATAAAGCTTAGATAATAAGGCTCATTGGCATGAGGAGTCTCCTGGATCCCTAAATTAGTTACAAGCTGAAAGTGTCAGCCTAAAGTTTCAAATGATCCAGGTTCAAGTCTCTCTCTTCCTCTCTCTCACACACACTCACACACTGAGCTCACTTGTAATTTATTCAAACTATTTGTGTATGCATAAGAAAGCAAGCTTTTAAAAATCTGAATGAGTACTGAAGTTACAGCCTCAAACATTCCCATTAAAACAAAAATGAGCTGTAAAGCCTACCACATGGAATCAGGAGAACTGGTAGATTCCCCAGAGTTCCAAACTCAATGTTTAATTATAACTGGTATATTAATGGCACCTTGAGAAAGGTCCAGCTTAGTTCAACATTACAGAGAAATCTCCAAAGCCAATCCCAGAGTAGCCAACATAAGAGAAGAACAGAGTTGCTGCTAATACCACAATCTTTCTGGAAAGCTGCAGTCAACAAGAGGATAACCCCTATCAATCCACACACACCTTTTGTTGAACTTTCTACATTTCAAGTCCTCAGGCAAAACGAAGGGAATATTAAAAGAAGAAGAGTCAGTTTACTTATACTAAAGCCATGCAAGGCTCCATAAGGAATACTTACTTGCCCCAAGGAAAGGATTAGTACATTCTTGAGGAAAAGTGAGTTTCTAAAATCCCATTTGAAACAACACATAGAAGAGAACAGAGTGGGGTTTTTTAAAAGATTCTCAGTCACCCACATTTATTCACTGTACATTTTTAAAAGGGAAAGAGCATTTCACACAATCAAAAGAAATGCAGGTTCATTCACATGAATACAAATCTGCTGCTATATTTGCAAGAGCTTGCTCCCCCAAAACCACTATTTTCTATATTTTAAATGCCATGTGTTCAACTCTCCAAAAAGGAACTAAGCAAACATGCAGGAATTAAGATGGTAGCATTACACACTGAACATAGTTCACCCCCTGGGATTCTACTTTACAAGCAAACACGCATTAAACTTTTGCTACTGCCTTAATTGAGGTTAGAGGGGGAAAAGACTCTAGCCCAGAGGTCAGCAAACTTTTTCAGCAGGGGTCCGGTCTACTGTCCCTCAGACCTTGTGGGGGGCCAGACTATTTTTTTTGGGGGGGGGGGAGGAACAAATTCCTATTCCCCACAAATACCCCAGAGATGCATTTTAAATAAAAGCACACATTCTACTCATTTAAATAAAAGCACACATTCTAAAAAACACCAGGCAGGCCCCACAAATAACCCAGGGATGCATTTTAAATAAAATGACACATTCTACTCATGTAAAAACACGCTGATTCCCAGACTGTCTGCGGGCTGGATTTAGAAGGTGATTGGGCCGGATCCGGCCCCCAAGCCTTAGTTTGCCTAGCCATACTCTAGCTTGATTATTAATTTTCCAACTGCCTGACATCAAATACTAAAATGTTAAGATCAGACATAGCCTTTTTTGCAACGGTTTCCTTGCAAATGAAACTCCCCAAACAGACTTTACCACTGTTCATCCCCTTCCTGTTGACAATTTCGCAGATAATTTTTTTGCTTCCTAATCCAGACTCCAGTGAAAAGTAAATTAACTTCTCATTGCTTCAAATTGCAGACACAACTAAGGTAGAGAAGTTTTAAGTTCCATCAGGTTTTCAGAATGTGACAGCAGGAAGCTGCTAGCAGCAAACAATTCCCAATAGTTTAGAAAAGAACAGAATGGAATGGCTCCCAATTTGCCCACAAATATGGAGTGCTTCGTCTTGCTTGCAGGCACACACACCAAACCCCATTTGTTGCTAAAGGTATCTTGCATAAAACACATCAATTCAAGGGCAAACCGTTGTAGCATGTGCCGGATACTAACTCCTTTTCTGAGTGTCTGTTATTACGTAGCCAAAATGGCACCATCCTTGCTGCCCTGGGCTTGTTTGGGAGGAAGGGCAGGCTATAAATCTGGATTCCAAGGTTTGGAGAAGTTTGGAGAAAAACCCTATAGGAGCAGACAACCCAGTAAGCATTGAACATGTTCAACATGCTCAAGAGGTACAAAATGCTGGTTGGCTGCTAGAGGTGGGAGGGGAATGGAATGGAAACCCATGAACAGGAGCAATGGGATGGAAACAGCCTTCTCTAGCCTGGTACCCCTTTCGGTGTTTTGAACTATAACTTCTTCCAGTCCCACTCAGCATGACCAAGAGTTAGAGATCACAGAAAATGAACTTTTAACAATTGGGAGGGCACCAGGTGAGAGAAAACAAATATCCTGGGAAAAGGCATGGCTGGCTTGCACTCTGAACAACAGCACTCCACCCTGTAACCATTTATTGCAGTTCTACTTGTTTCAGGTATCTCATCTTTATCCAGCCTTCCCCCCTCCTCAAATTTCATCCTAACCAATTGCATTGAAGGTTAAGACGAGAGATTATGACTGGGTCAAGGTCACACAGTGACTAACACACCTGAACACAGAGGTCCATTTATGATAAAATGCTCTGACTGTCCATGGCCAAGACTGGATAGATGGAAATGGACAAGCTACCACTGTCCAGGAGAATATAATATTCCATCTGCTACATTTCATATCATTCATTCCACTTCAACAATCTGGGTAGCAGGGATATTCTCATGCATCTGAGCAGTTTAGTTTTTACCCTGAGTAGAATACTGATTATTTCCAGCTGTCATTTGGGGCTACAAGAAAGAGACCTGCAAGGAAGTCTTGGTGTTACCTGATCTCCATGTTTTATGATCTTGGGAGCTACTTCTTGTGGCAATTTACATTTCTAATGATCCAAGGAAAATTAGCCTAAATGCCTTTGTGACAAGGCACATGCCTAATCCCAAAGTATGTGAACTGTAGTGCTGTTTCCATGCACATCTTCGACTTACTATGTCAAAAGCAAGTTGGTCAAACAAAAGGTATCACCACCTCGCCAGCTCAGTTTTTTGCAAGCTCCACAGTCAAGGTGCAAAGAGCCACTTGTACATCTGAACCAGGTTTTGTGTAGAGAATGTATCACTCATTGATAATTAAAGCTATTCATGTACATTTGTCAGGGGAAGGAATGAGTCTCCATCTTGTAGAAAGCCTCCCTTTTCAATTTAACTCTGCATGTTTTGACAATAGCGCTTTTGAGAGGCATTTGTCACTAGCAAACTTTAGACAAGGTTAATGAAAGTTCTGTCACTTTAATGCCTAGCCTGCTTTAAATTACAGATGTCACACGCCATGACGAAAGAAAGGGCACGCTGCTATAGTCCCATAAACTATCATCTCCAGGGACACACAGGTAATTGCAGAGCTCATTAAAAAACTGTTTTAATTATTAATTGACCGTGTCAGAGTTGTCCTTTAGAGTCAATTTTAATTCTTTTCTTTTTTGCAAGCATAATGCCAGTTGACCTACAGAACTTTGTGTACTAGCACAAAGGACCAGCAGGAAAGGTGTGGAACGTAGAGGGTACCATGGCAACGGTGGTTACATGGCAACCATGGGGGGGGGGCTTACCCCATTTTCTACAGTTAAATGGTAGGAGAGATTTGGTTTTCTCCAAGAACTTGCTTCCTGAGAAAGTAGGGAAGTAGAGAAACCATTGAGGGGTGGCGGGAAGTAACCGTATGCAATTGTGCTTCTACACAAGTGCTGGGTTCCTAAATCTCACAACAGGAGTAAGGGAGAATCAAGAGGAATCACAACAAGCAATTATTTCTACATTAATTTCTCACCAATCTGCGCACAAACACATTATGCTTTGTTCGTTTTAGGTTTTTTGCTTCTGTGTTTTACTTTTGTACATATCCTAAAGCAATCACCAGAAAAAACACTGTTTCACCCAACATCCTGCTGGCTGTGGGAAGAAAAAGGAAAAGCTAGGAAAGTCCCAACTACGTTACTAGATATAGCATCTGGAGCATGGGTAGGCAAAGTAAGTCCCGGGGCCCAGATCTGGCCCAATCGCCTTCTAAATCCGGCCCGTGGACAGTCCGGGAATCAGGGTATATTTACATGGGTAGAATGTGTTCTTTTATTTAAAATGCATCTCTGGGTTATTTGTGGGGCATAGGAATTCATTCATTTCCCCCAAAAAAATATAGTCCAGCCCCCCCACAAGGTTGAGGGACAGTGGACCAGCCCCTTGCTGAAAAAGTTTGCTGACACCTGATCTGGAGAATGGGGGCAAGAAGTCTGGACAGCATCACTCAAAGCAGCTGTAATAAATATATTTTCTCTTTTGGCATTTGAGAAGCATGAGGGTGTTTCTCTCTGTTGTAAATGACCACAGCTGCTCCCAGAAAGATTCCACGCGAGAGAATAACCTCCTGGGGATTCATATTTAGAAACTAAGGAAGTGAAATGCTCAATCTAACCTTCCAATTCCTTAAAAGGTGCAACTAGCCATCAAAAATATTCACAGCAAAGACAGTGGTTACTTGCAGACCTCATGGTGCCCATCATTCCCAAGGTTGGCAGAAGAGGAAGATAATGAACTCATGTGGCCTATTGCAGCCTACTTTAGTGTGTGTGTGTGTGTGAGAGAGAGAGAGAGAGAGAGAGAGAGAGAGAGAGAGCGCACAAATGAAGGGGAAGATGTATTAAGGATGTCCAGTTCTGCAAGAGATGCCAGTGGCAAGCTTAAACAGCTTAAACGAGTAATTTTATATTTATAAGGGAAGGCAATTCATTATGTCAGCTGACAAAGTGTTAGAGGATTTATTAGCAAGTTGAACTTTCAAGTGAAGAGAAAAGGAGAGCTCCCCAGTTCACTCCCTTATGAATTAATGTAGAGGTTCAAGCCACCCATTTCCACCCACTATTAATAAGCAGTTTCTAAGCACTGAACAGAACGGGGACTGTCCCCTCCTCAAGGAATTTGCATGCTTAGTACACTAGAAGAGATTGTAAGATATTGTTGACTTTTTCCTATATTCAGTATTAAGTTCAGCATGGATAAGCTTAATTTGGAAACCTCAGAATCTCAAAAAATGAGTGCACACCTTTGCCTGGATTGGCATTTAACCCCAGAGGGGCTTCATTTTAGCTAGCTGGAAAAATCCTAGGAAGCCGAGCATCAACATACAAGATCAATCATAGTGTTGTTTATGATGTTTATACCACACTCTTCTTTTTTAGAAAGCTCAGACATTTGCTCAGAGGTTCCTTGGAGGCCTTCTGCTCTTGGCACTGAGAAGACACACACCATTCATTACTGGAAAGCCCTGCATGAAACTGACACGTAAAAGTGTGGTGTTATTTCCTAAATATTCGCTATTGTAGCCAGGGACTTGAATCCAGAACAAGATGGAGCATAAGTTTAAACGCAATACAATTTAAAGTTGAAAAAGGACTTTCCCATCCTTAAGCTGTATTTTAGTCTCCATCTGGCTAGCAGAACTGTTTCAAGGAATTGCATTGGGCATCACTAAGAAATGTGGAGTACCCATTAAAATTGTGGGACCAGTTTCTTTAGAACCCAAGGATAGGATAAGTCATCTCAGCTGAACAGCAAGCACCTGGATAATTCAAATCCAACAAGCAACTGATTAGTCAAATTACTCTAATTGGAAATAACCTACAGTTCCCCTTTTGCTCACGTATCAGTCCAACAGATCTGATAAAGATAGAGCGAGTGACAAGGGAGCCTCTGAAACAAGTCACTCTATGTAGATGCAAGAACCAGATCATGCTTTTTATAACAGTGGGGTGAGACAAGTAATGGGGAACAAGCACAATTTTTAAAAGTAGTTTTTATTGAAGATTTTCTTGCATTACAATATAAACAAATAAACAAGGAAAAGTACATATAGCGTCTCCACTTTCTATTTGAAACTGAAAGAGAAAATCCTGCAATGCTAGGGACAATTCAAAAGAATGTAACAACTGACCATTATTATTTTTAAGAAGGGGAGGGGGGAGGTAAGTGATTAATGCTTAGCCACAGGTCCACAAACGCAAGAGAAGTGGGCAAGAATCACATGCAATCACACACATTACAGTAAAGGGTGTGAAAAGCCTTAGAAAGGTGCGAGGGAGCAAGGAGCACATTTGCAGCCAATTTTAAGTTCTTTTAAGCCCCAGTGACTTCAGTGAGAGTAAAACCCATGCCGAGTTTCTCCTACTAATAACAATGAAAACTGTTTAACTTTGGGTGGATCATGTGCACTGTCTGTTAACATATTAAAACTAAAATGTTAAAATTCATGATAACCTCTTTTTTCTTCTTTAAATGAAAATTTTCTTTAAGTTTTTAACAATACATGAAGATAACAACTACAAAAAATACAAACAAAACAAGTAGAATACAGAGTCCTCTCCTAAAGGCAATTATCAGCCCGCCTGCCCCCACACACCTACAAAAAGTAACAGTCCCTCCCAAAGATCTCAACTGGGATCCCACCTTTTGCCTCTCACCCTGGGGGGGGGGGCAACATTACCCTGTCTCCCATCTAGGGTCCTCCATTAACCAACCACCACTTCCATGTGTACACAATCCCTAGACTTTAACAAAGGCCTGGAATACACGACTCCAAAGAAAAAAAGAAACAAGAAGAAAGGAAATGGAAGGAGAAAGGAAGGAAAGAAGAAAAGATAAAAGGATAATCTCCAATATGCCAGAGACTGTTGTGTCCCAGCAAGACTTCCCAAAAATTCAACAAGCCATAATTCTAAGGTAGGAGAGACTGAGAGGGCTCACGTTGAAAAAGAGGTAAAATAGTTACATACAGTGGTGCCTCGCAAGACGAAATTAATCCGTTCCGCGAGTCTCTTCGTCTAGCGGTTTTTTTGTCTTGCGAAGCAACCCTATTAGCGGCTTAGCGGAATTAGCGGTTTAGCGGCTTAGAAAAAGGGGGGAAGGGGAAAAAATCGCAAGACTCACAAGACTTTTTCGTTTTGCGAAGCAAGCCCATAGGGAAATTTGTCTTGCGAAGCGCATCGAAAAACGGAAAACCCTTTCGTCTAGCGGGTTTTTCGTCTTGCGAGGCATTCGTCTTGCGGGGCACCACTGTACTGTGTAGGCTAGCCTTGCCCATAAGCCACCCTCCCCACCCACTGCCATCCATTTGTTTAGAATGCACCAGAAGGGGCTATGAATGCGCACTACTGCACAGCCCTTCTGCAAGAAGATACATCACATAAAGCTTGGATTTTGCTCTATGAAGGCTGATATGGTGGCATGCTGCCAACTAAGCATTAACCTCACACCAGTTGCTCAGTGAAGTCACACTAATGGGGGGCTGGTGGTGATGGCAGTGTTGAAAATGGATTGAAGTGAAGTCACAGCAAGATTTGAGCCAACACTGTCCCATGCTGTGCTACACACTAGCAAGTGTAAGGAGGTCTAGTTACAGGAAACCCTCTTCCCAAGATACATAAATGTGCCCAAATGAATTGGAGGCCAGTGTAAAAATTCACAGCTTGCCCTTCTCCACATTTGTGAAACTAAGACAGGTATTTAGCCTTGTGGAAACTACAGAGCTTGGAGATAAGGAAAGGCAAAGCCAGACAAAGAGTGGGTTTTCATGAGAAACCAAAATGTAACACATTTGCAAAGAGCAGCATGCAAAGCATAATTAAAATATTATCTGCCTGATAGAAGTGCAGTATTCTATATTCATCTTCACTCAAGCCAAGATTAGCTTCCCATTCAGTTCAGAGACACTCAAAAGAACAGATTGTTCTTTAGAAACAGATAGTGTAGCTCAGGTAATACGAAGGTTTGTTGCTGTGCAGACACCTGAGAACAAGGGATGCAAATGCAGATAAGGTGGTGCCTGTTACCCAAATGTGTTTCTGGTGATGAGAGCTCACACAAAATTCAAAGCGTTCCAATACTTCTCCAGGGCACAAGGACAGCCAAAAGGAAGGACTGGGCATTAAGCATAGTCCATAGATAAATTCTTTTTAATAGATTTTGGTTAAAGATTGGAGCCCAGCGGATCACAGAACTAGGATCAGATAGGAACCACCCATCTCCCTATGGCCAGGTTGATGGCAGCCTTGGTCCCTTTCAAGACTCATACTAGGGCTTTTTTGCAACCAGAATTTACTGGAACTCTATTCCAGCACCTCACAGGTGGGCGCCATTACCATTCTAACAGAATGAGGGAGGAGTTCCTGGTGAATTCTGGCACCTCTTTTTCTAGAAAAATTGCACTGTGTCTGTGCACATTTCCACTGTTTCTGCCAAATGATGAATACTGTTTAACTTGAGTGGCAGAATTAAGAGGCCTCACCTTGGCTGTTTTGCATCTCCCAATGACTTGATTTCAATACACAGTTGCAGGCCCTTTCTCAAAAGGTGTGTGCACAGATCACTAAACAGACTATTCATAAAGTGTTTCAAAGAGCACTTCAGGAAGAATTGCCAAGTCTCCTTTCATTTATGTAAAAGGAAAACATGTATTTTATGATAAATATTATCAGTGCAGGAAATGAGGTTGCAAGGGCGACAGCAGATGATAGAGTAGCTTTACTACTTTTTATGTTGGGCACCAATTAGTTTTATGAGGTAGCAATAAAACAGCTTTCCTCCTCCCTACTAGACAACCAGTGAGTGTCAATTAGATCAATACGACCAATCTCTACTTCACCAACTCATGCACTTCAGATGTGTGACAGGGATTTGCCTAGAGCCTGGCAACCAGACTTGTGTCACAAGGATGGCCAAATTCCATGAGATCTAGGTGAATAGCTGATCTAACCAGCAGCATCTGCTACTCCAGACGCAGCCAATAAGAGGCAATTTAACTGCTGAGACTCCCTGGGCCTCTCGCACTTCTTGATCCAGCTTTGCCACTGGAGACCAAGGGAGTCTCAAGGACTAGAAAGGCCTTTTACCAGCTGTGACTCGTGCAGCCGCTATGGCTGCTTTTGCACTGGGACAGCAGTTCAGGCACTGGTGACTTCAGGACTGGATTACTGCAATGCACTCTGTGCTTGATTTGGCTTCCCTCGTGCTTTATCTGGAAGCTGCAATTAGTTCTGCAGCATGGCTGCTAACAGAAGTGAGATCATCTCAGGATATAAAACCTATGGTCAGAGATCTACATTGGTTGCCCATTTGCTACTGAGCCAAGTTTAATGTCTTACTATTAGTATATACAGACCTTAACAGCTTAGGACTAGTTTACTTGTGGGATCGCCTTACCCCATATGTACCCATTCAGCCACTTAGATCTGCAGAACTGGCACTGCTACAGGTACCACATAAAACTCATTCTGCAGTTGTAAGGAATCAATCTTTTAGTACAGCAGCACCTACACTCTGAAATCAAAGAGTTGGAAGGGACGCCAAGGATCCAACTCCTTGCAATGCAGGAATACGCAGCTGTCCCATATGGGGATCGAACCTGCAACCTTGGCATTGTCAGCACCATGCTCTAACCAACTGAGCTATCCAGACATCAGAAATGTGCACTTCCACTATACTTTTCAGTGTTTGCTTAAAACACTTTTGTTTGTGCAAGCCTATCCAGGCATGTACAAATTATATGTGTTTTATTTCTTTTTAGGTACTGTTGGTTTTAATTATCCTTTGAATATTTTTAAATTCCTGTTTTTAGCTTTTTGAATTGATCCTTTTAATGTTTTATTTATATTTTTGTAAACTGCTTAGAGGTCTTCTTATATCCAAGCCGGACATTAATTTGATTAAATAACTAATCAAGCACATACGACCCTGGAATACAGAATATAATATTTTTTCTTGCCACTTGAGCCTGTCAGACAAACTATATTTAACCCAATATTGATGTGATATTCAGGATGCTATTTTAGAACACATTCTCAGCTGTTGAGCATCCACCCCATATATATAAAAATCCCAGTCAAAGAGGCATGTCCAGTGCTCCTATTCCTGCCCAGGGTTTTAGAGAGACTCAGTTAATTTCTACCTCTGATTGACTCCTTGAATGTTTAAGTCAATGATCTCAGGATAACAAAAGTCATTAAGACGACTGGACCTCAAAACTAGAATGACAGCAAAGATGACAGATAAAAGAGTCCACAAATGTGCTTGCTGGAAGGGAACACCCTTCCCTTGCAGAGTGCCTATCTCAGCCCTATGTGAGAAACAAGCTGAGGTTCTCCAATGCTCTGTTTCCTAGGCTTCAGGGGAGAATTGTGGGCATTTTATGTTTGGTGTACAAATAATTTCATGAGAAAATAAGTCAGAGGCGCTCAAGTTGAGCACAATAGCATGAACTTCTGGGGGTGAAGGTAGGGGCTCATCGTTTACCTAGGTCAGAAGTTCAGAAGCCATCTGAGATACTTCCAAAGCTAAGGAGTATGTTAGAAATAAGACCCTAGCCTTCTCAAGGAGCCAGAGAAGAGCAGGGTAAGTGGAAACAACACTGTATGGATGCTATACCCACTTAAAACTTTGTGGGCTCACCTGAGTGTTGACCACTACTGCAGCAGGGGTGCATATTATCAGAAGAATTGGCTGGAAAAAATTTATCATGCTGCAGAATTTTGGGAATGGCCCAAAGTTCAGCCTTCAAAGTCAACCCCTGGAGAGGGTCAACAACATTTTAAATTAGCAATTCTAGCCCTCAGTTTTAACACAATCCCATTTCCCCCCAGACATGTCAGAGTGGCAAAGTGTACTGATGGAAAAAGCATGAAATATATTCTTCAGCACAGGAAGCGGTGGAGGGGATTTATGAAAAGGTAAACTTCAGTGCAACATGTAATTAATTTTTTTTAAAAAGTAGCGCAAAGGTAGCGTGCAATGACATTCTCCAATATACAAGGGAACATGTTCCTGTGGTTAGGAGCGTGCAAAGTGAAAAGCACCTTAATGGCTAATTAGGCTCCTATATTAGCTAATAGCCCAAAAGAAGAAAGCTTCAGAGTATTATTGAATCACTGTCATATTAATTCTGGCTGTTGGTACATCATTGATTGATTTTATTTTTTTGGAACCTTGTGAACAAACAGCTCTCCTGTTTCAAAGCACACACCACAAGCGCTTGCATTAGCAGTTAATTAACATGCACATTTGGTAATGAAACAAAGAGCAAGGTTTTAACAAGACAGGATTCTTTCTCCCTCAAACAATTACTACTTTCCGTATGCAACAAAGGTGTAATAAGCTTAATTATGCCATTCAAATTCAAGGAGACTTTCTGACAAGAGACCCCCCCCCCAATCAACTAGATGACAAACAGCCATCAGAGACCAGGACTCCTCACACTTTCAGCTGGATAGCTAGCCATGGGTTGCAAACAGCTACTTCCTTTGTCATCCAGTAGAAATGGCCAACATGGGACCAGGGGCCCAAGATAAATTTCCAAGCACATTCTCTGAAAATGGCTACATCCTAATTTCTGTTTTACCAAGCCAAGTGTTTTTAGGTGTTGACTAAGCAATCGTTTATCTGCTATATACCATGGATTAAAGCCTTACTCCCTATAATGATTATTTATATGCCCCTATGCTCACATACACAAATTTTCTGCTATCATCCTGTGTGTTCCAAGAACACCCAGCCGCCACAAGGGCCACAATTGGACATTTTCTTCTTTGTCAGCAAAACACCTGAATACATCAGCTCCTAAGGTGCGAAAATCACATGCATTGCTCCTGCCAAATAGCTAGCTGGGCACCTTCTTCTTCAGACTTGTGCTCCATCCTAGCAGGTGGAGCAGCAGCGCGGCACACCTCCTCCAACCCATTTAATCTGTCTCTTCTGAAGCTGTGTACACAAGCAACTGGCAAATTCTGCTGCATGGCATCTCCAGCTCATTTATTCACTTTAGGCCCCTCCTAGTCTTTGGAGATAGTGGGGGAAAAGACAGAGGAAATTTTAACAGTCCAACTCTCTCTGGAGCTGTGTCTTCCATCACTGTGTCTCCCTGCAGCTCTTCCCCCACTTCCTATTCTGGCCCCTTCCCTGGATCATCCTCCTGCCCCTCCACCTCAAATGCCCACCCTTTGGGCTCTTGCCTGTACTGGACACTGCGGTATACATGAGCCAACTAAGGCTTCCTGGCATGCATCTACCTGATCCCGGCAATTGTCTAGAAATGTGTATTCTCACTGACAGTTAATGGTGCCAAACCCGTATGTGTTTTCAGTGCTCAGGCACCTGAGATGGGGAGTATTGTTTGTTCTGAACCATTTTTAACATTGTATAACCATGGGGCCTCAGGGTGAAGGGCAGGTATTAAAATGAATAAAAATAATGTCACGGGGCAACAAAATATTTCTTGAAGTTTTGAAAACAAACACAAGAATCACATTTCAGTTAGTAAGTACAGTGGAACCTCGGGTTGCGAACGTGATCCATGCGGGTGGCACATTCGCAACCCACAGCGTTGCGTCTGCGCACATGCAGGTCGCGATTTGGGGCTTCTGCGCATGCGCAAAGCGTGATTTAGTGCTTCTGCACATGCGCAAGTGCCGAAACCCAGAAGTAACTCGGTCCAGTACTTCTGGGTTCTGTGTGGTGCGCAACCCGAAAATGCGCAACCTGAAGTGTCTGTAACCCGAGGTACCACTGTATTGAGAAGGAAAACATGTAGCCTTCTTCCAGTCACCTTTGGTGCACCTCTGATACCATTAGCAATGCTGGATTGCCCGGGGGGGGGCGGGGGTGATGCCAATGAGAGCTGGAGGCCAGCATCACCTGGAAGGCTCCAGGCTCGTCATCATTTCATTAAAGTCATATCTACAATCTGTCATATTAGCAACCAAGGGAGAGATTATCTGTTCCTGCAATGCAGAAGAGGGAAATATGCTTGTGCATACCTGAATATTGCAGCATGCCAGGGAACTGGCTTCCTAGCACGACCAATATCCACCACCCCACCTTAACCCTAACAGCAAATTGCTTAAATAGCTGGTGGGGTTGTGGGGAGAGAAGAGGGGGTTAATGGAAATAATGTTTTCATTTTAAACTATATAAATCAGCAACCGGCATTCTACTGTTCCACAAGCCTCCTTTATCCAGTTCTTGATCAAGCTATTTGCTAACATAATTGAAGCCTTCTTTGAGAGTCTTTACATTTCATTTTGTGTTTGGGGGACAATGCAGGAAAAAGACATTCACCATCCATCTTTCTTTACGTGCCCTAATCTAAACAGAAGACACAAATTCAAGAATGTGCTTGTGATGGATAGCTCCCCTTCTTGCCACAGTATGGCTTAAATATAACCTATTATGACTCTCAGATCCCATTCCAGAAAAACCTGAATTCATACTTATTTTAGCCTCCCCTACAGTCCTCGCTACCATACATACTTATTACAGTGCAGGGCAACTAAATTGTATTGGGGGTTGGGGAGTGTGTGTGGCGCGGGGAGAATGAATCAAGCTACCACGTGGACGTAGGGAAGCATGAACATGTTTTAATATAGATCCACTCATGCCAAAGTTATGGGCTTTTCCAACTCTTTCAAAGCTGAGGAACAAAAGCATTACGCCCCAAATAAGCAGGCATGCAAGCCGGGACATTTCAGAATAATGAGAACTCTACTCCTGAGTCTTGTAAATGTTAAGAGATTCAAACATTTTTACAAGCAGCTAGGTGGAACACCACTGCCTTTCCACAGACTGCAGATTTAAACCAAATCATCAATCCTGTCAAGGCAAAATATAGTTGCTGTTTTCACAGTCAGGGTTTCCAGCAATAACTCCCAAGGGCTGAACTGTAAGGAGGCTGGTCGGGAACAAGAAGCCTTTAGCTGAAGAGTTACCAATCCTTGAGTCTGCAACAGGTGAGCTTGGCAGGGACAGGTGGAGTGCTGCCAAAGAAAGCACAGGCTCTTCCCCACATTCCCCCTCTGCAAGGAGTCAAGCTTAGACAAGAAGGCAATACATCCAAAGGCTTCCTCTCTTCCGCCTCACACCACTACTGCAAATAGGAGATTGTGCCTTCCCCACCTTGTGCCTACCACTGCTGGGGATCAATGAAACTCCAGTTCATAGAGATCCAGCTCTATAGACAAGATGCAAAAATTTAGCAGGCGGGAATAGACTTTTTAAAAAAAATATTTGCCAGGGGGAGCGTAGTAGCTCAATCCCCAGCATCTCCGAGTAGGATTGGGAGCTACTCCCAGTCAGTGTCAGTATTATTGCGCTAGATTATAGTACTAAATTACTTAGTACAGTGGTACCTTGGTTGTCAAACTTAATCCATTCCGGGAGTCCGTTCAACTCCTGGAACTGTTTGAAATCCAAGGCATGGCTTCCAATTGGCTGCAGGAGCTTCCTGCACTCAATCAGAAGCTGTGGAAGCCAAATCGGACGTTCGGCTCCCAAAAAATATTTGTAAACCAGACCACTTATTTCCGGGTTTGCAGCGTTCGGGAGCCGATTTGTTTGGGAGCCAAGCCTTTCGACAAACAAGGTACCACTGTATAAGACAGCGTCAGCACATAAATCCCCTTATATGATCTTGAGACAAGGAACTTCCTGCCTATACGAATTAAAACATTCATTTCTTAGGAATTTGATTAATTTTGAAAAACTATGCTGTCCAGGCACAATCTCCTCCCCCTGTATATACTGTATGTGTATATGCAGGTTTTGGTGTCTTCGGGTGTCTTCCCGTGTAAGAGTTGGGGTGTCTAGGCGACGTTTCGACGAGGTCTCACTCGTCATCTTCAGGCTGGTGCTTTCGGCTTCTTGTTACTAGAACAGAGCTCTAGTATGTGTATATGTATATATACTATACTATACTATACTATACTATACTATACTATCTCTCTCAATATATATATATATATATAAAAAATACTTTAACACACATTAATACTATAGGTGCAAAATATTAGCTAGAGAAATGGGGGGGGGTGTCTACAAAATAACTCTCTTTACTCTGAGCTTACTGTTGCACAAGCCCTGCATAAAACCGGCAATGCAATGGCATTTAATACCTCCAAAATTAGATAAGATCTAGAAAGTTATTGCCGGTACCATGGCAAAAATGTAGCAGACTTCTTCCACGTGTAAATGCTCAGGCATTTTTCAAAATGTTTGTCCCAGACTTATAGCCCTTTACTAATATTAATGTACCTATGGATCCTCTGGTTTGTAATCTAAATTCCATACCCGATTTACAGCAGAATCCTAGCCATGTTTACTCAGAAGTTATATTGAATGCAATGTGGCTTACTTTCAAGTAAGCGGGATTAGGATTGCAACCTTATTTGCCACGAAGAAACACAAGTTCATATTAAATGCACTACTGGTCACTAGACTGGTTTATGAGTGTCACTGGAACAAGAATAACAAGGAAATTTGTGGTCCTTTGATTTATTAGTCAAACAGATTGCATTCCGTAGATCTCCAAATGCATTCGAACTTGTTACTGAAATATAGAGCCCACTAGTTGTTTTTATACAGATTTCTTCATCACTGGGTTATGACCAGTTTGAATGGTCAAAAACCCATACAGAGAATGATGCTCTGCCTATTGCAAAGGTGTGTATTTACTTACCATATTTACAAATGATATTTCATTGCAATAGTAGTACCAAGGCAGTTTCAAACAGTATTTAAAACATATAAAATACAAACAAAAAACATTACAAACTATTACAATCTACTCTAGAAATAACAAATGGACTGGCCAATATACTGACCAAATAAACCAGGGAAATCCTTTCAAAATTCCTAATGTTATATGGATCACGTTTACATTTGCATACGTTTCAATACTTGCATCAATTTAATCATTTGAAAAAGAAAGACAGTATTCTACTTTAGCAGCCTTAAGGTTTCTGCCTAAAGGAATGATCGGACCCTCTCCGACCCACCACCACCATAAGATGGCAGTCCTCTTTTTATGAGCTCCTAAAACACGCTGGGCCAAGATCAAGTCTGTCTCTGGCACCAGAAGAGCAGCCTGCCTTTTAGGAATCAGTCACAAGGCCTGGGGAACAGGGAGGGTAACCCCAATTTATTTTATTTACTAAGGGAGGTGCATGAAGTTTACAGAGATCTGGTACATTGGAAACCTTTGCAGCTAGCACTTGCTGGCAGATTTTGGGATTTTGCATCTAGCTGCCATTACCAGTGCTATTTTTCCAAAAGTGGTCGACACCTAAATTAAAGCCTTGATAAAACCTTGAACAGTCATACCTTCGGCAAAAGTGTGGTCTAAAGCTTTACAAATGTGTTGTGCAGCTAAACCCACCAATCTTCTAGGTAACCAAGTAGTACATGAAATCCCTTCCAATCTGAAAGCATATGAAAGTATCAGGATGAGGCAAGTAAACTTGCCCATATCACACCCAAACTTAGAAATCCCCATCTTTCCCCGTAGAAGGTGAGATTTACAGAGTATCCGTATTCATGTGAATATGTACTGATTTGCAAACAAAACTTGCAATCCACTCTGCCTGCTGCTCAGGCAACACAAGCCATTTGCTTTTATAATCAAATGTTTGCTGGTATTGTATTCAGCGGGATTTATTGCAGACTTGCCAGATGATAGAGGTATTACCTGTACTGCTGCATGCATTTACAAAAGTAGGCAGAGAATTAGGGTCCAAGAATAAGTGTGGTTTTCATTTTGTCTTTGTTGCCTTTCTTGATGGTTGGAAAGTGACTAATAGTCAAATGACTGCAACATTCCATATTGGGGATTCTGTAAAAACTTTGCGGGGCGGGGGAGAAGATATATCACATCAGGGATAAGGAAACTGTTGCCCTCTATAAGTCGTTGGGCTCCAGTTCCCAGCAGCCCTAGCCAACACTGCAAATGTTCAGGGATGGCAGGAGTTGTAGTCCATACAAAACACTGCTGAACCTTTTGTTATGTAAATACAATACATTATGTTCGTTTATATAATCCAGAGTATGCACGGCTGACGAAGCCCGTTTGGACGAAACAAGGAATTATCCTGGAATCCTTGTCTTATTTTCTGCATGTGCCATACTTTCAAGTTTTTTATCTGATACCTACTTACAAGGAACGCTAGAATTCTCAAAAGCATCGACACGTGGGACACTACAAGATTAATATAAGCATTCCACATCGTGGTTATTGCTAATATAAGAACTGAATAGACTGTATCTCCTGATCAATCAGCTGGATTTAAATCTCTCAGTATATGTTCCGCTCATATGATAATTTGGTCTAAGGAATTACATATTGTGACATGATATGTTGAACTGTTTTTTGAAATAGAAGTTATACTGTTACATACAGCCTGTTACGTCGTGTGTGTCATTACCAGGAGTTGTAGTCCAGCAACAGGTTTACTACCCCTGCATTACACAAATATTTCCCTCTCCCAGTCTGCTAGAACTTTTCATGAACAAAACTAATTATCTTCCCTGAGTGTTTTGGGTTATGACCAAGTATGGCACACCTCCCTGTCCAATAGACCCTAAAGAAGGACACAGATGTGCTTGTAGAAAGGAAGCATACATGCCTGGAATGTGGCTGATTAATCTTTAACCCAGATGGTTCTTTAGTTAAGTCAACAGGAGAGCCGGGGAAAGGCATAATCAGTAACTTGTGCCCATGTTCTAATCATTAAGACAGAGAGATCTGAGAACAAAGGCAATTGTTTAAGTCATTTTTTCTTCTATTCTTTCAGAGCCCTAACCTCATGAACCCAGCGCACACACGCACACAAATTACACAAACTTACTGAAGCCTACTTAGCTTTAACACTGGCCTGCTAAACTTGTAACAAATATGTCTACGCATTCAGTGAAACGGTTAAAGTTGTTCCAGCCAAAAAGATGGGGAAAAAGAAGCTCTTTACTAATAATTCAGGTGAAGGCATGTCAACACATGGACAACGCCAGCCAGTCATTTAGCCTTGACATCAAGCTTGTTTACCAGTGGCCAACCCACCACCATTCTGGAACACACTAGAATTCTATGCCCCTAGTGCAATTGACATTCACACGAAGTTCAAATTAATGAATTGACAATTGTTTCAAAGCCTGAGAAAAAGAATCCATGTACATCACTGCCTAGAAACTATTAACCTATCTGCAATAGACTGTAATAATTGAGCACAATTAGATATACAATTTAGACAATTCATCAAAATGGATGAACAAAAATAAAGAACTTTCCCATTTTAATCATGTTCTTTTTCAAAAGGGACAGGGCTTTTACTTCAGGCTAGTTTTTCACCAATTTCTTTATTGCACTCATTCTTTATCAGCAAACTGATTACAAAGGAGTCTCAGAGTTAAGCTGTGCATGCTGAAACACAGCTCTCTTTTTTGAAATATGAATATTCTCAACATCAGTTGCCGGAAAGAAAAATCTGGCATTCTAGCTGAAGCCAAAAGGCAATAGTTGTTTGGACCGTTATATGCATGTCCCATCTTTGCTATTCTTGAACAATAACTTAGCATGGCATGGTACAGCTTATGATTAAAGCCATTCAACACCATCCACTGGCACCCATCTTAACAATGTATAATTTCCCATAGAAGACAACCTTTGAGGTCAAAATATGTCTGGATCAGAAATACATTTTCTTGTATGATGCACTATACTGTTGTATGATCAGGCTTATCACTGCTATATTTTGTACAACAGTACGACTACATCAATTTTAACCTGGTGCAGTTTAAACTGTAGAAATTAATTGAATGCAAGGCAGAAAGCTTGAAAGCTTCTTTTGCACTGGGATTTCCTGGTGTGGAAAGAGCTTTTAAGCCTTGCATACCAGGTTCTGGGATGCTCCCAAGAGATCTCACAAGAGCATCCTCAGAGGCTGGTAAGGAAGGCAGAGAACTTGCTTGGAAAGTAAGGACAGCTGAGTGGGGGCAGTTCTAAGATGGAGGGTCAGGTATACACATATTTGTGTATATGTGCCATCCCCAGAACATACCACAAGATGCAGTTGTACAGTACTGATATTTTGGTTTGCATATATAATTAGGTTATTAAATCACACACTCTTTTTCTTTGATTTTACTCTTAAATTCTCTGTCTATGTGTCTTGGTTTATGTTAAAGGTTCTACTTGTGTTCAACATAATAGGGAATCAGTTCTGTGGCAGAGGTCTCAGGACTTTGAATGAGCTACACAGGCTGTTAGCAAATGAGGAGAGGGTGTCAGAGTCCAAAGAAACATATTAATAAAGGCCAAATATGTTAGTGGTCCTCATTAGCTTCAGAATAAAAGATATGCCCCCCGAGGACAAATGGGCACTACAGAGGAGTTGTTGGATATATGTGGCTGTGCAACTTGTTTTTATATAGGCATTTTTTGTTCATTTATTTTTTTATTTACTTATTTTTATTGCATTGTGCAATTGCTTTGACAGTCTTCATAGGAAGCAATTCACAAATGAAATTATTGATAATAATAATGACTTATGAAGCACTAGGTGGAAGAAGATATTTGAGGATAAATCACACATAGATCAAGGCTATGATCAGACATGGATTAGATCCAATGGAGATTAGACAGAGGGGGGAAAGGTATCCATCTACATAAAGGGGCAATTGTCAGTCATTGGTAATTTAATTAATTAATAATAAACAGCAGTATAGATTCCTCCCTGTGGTTTACCATCATCTTCCCACTGCTAACATCCAAATGCAGTTTTTACCCCTAGAGCTACTGAAGAGAGTCAACTCTGATTTATATTGGCCTTTTAAAAAGCAGTTGCCTTTTAGCGATCACTACATATGAACTTAATTATTTGGGGCTTTTTCTTTAAAGAAAAGCTACTGCAGTATTTTTAAAGCAGCCATTGTCTCTGCATACCCCTGAACAAGTAAAGAAATGAAATGAAAGTTAAAGTCACCATAAAAATATTCATTGCTTCCATGTTCATTTCATTTTCTCTGGCTTCTATCATAAAAAGCTTACTGTGTGCTCACTGTTAATCTTCTCTGAGACAAGGATTTCTTATTCTAAGAGTTTAACAGCAATCCCATGCCTTTGGGCTATTTTCCCTTAAGGACGAGCTAGGAGTTAAAATTTACTATTTCAAATCCTAACCTCTCAGAACACCAACAATGCAGCAGTTCAAACAGAGACAGATTATGAACAAACCTGCTATGGGAGTGAAGAGAAAGAGCATTTAAAAATTACACCATTCTTCACCCTATAAATCTGCTTTTTCTAATATAAAGCAGAATCACTGATAGTAGATAGACTTTTCAATCCATCACCCAAATATAGTATTCTAAAGCCCTTGACCATAAATTACCCATAAGGAAATGGCTTAACAGCTTCTGCAAAAAGGCTGGAAAGCAAACGTGTCCTACTTCTTCCCTCTCGTTATGCAAATAAGGCTGTTGTGGTTATGAAACTCGGTCTTTTCAACAGGGAGCACACACACTCTCACACACACAGCTTGCTGCTATGCAGGACAGCAGAAGTGGGGGGGGGGGGGAATGCCAGGTAGTGTATGCAGTCCATGCACTAGGTGGCTAACACAATAAATGTTCTTAAGCGCTTTTCACTGGTACATCTCTGTGCTCTTCCAGTGGCACACAGCAGCAGCAAACAAAACTCAGAGAAGACACGCTGCAGAGGATATGCATATTATGTAATGCTTTGGTAGTAGCAGCAACTGTAGCCACCAAGACAGCTCTGAAGGCTATGAACGCACATATGCACACGCATGCACACACACACACACACACACACACACTATGTGATGTGATAGCTAGCTTGCGCCCTTGGAATTGTGCAAAAGCTCACTACCCTAAAGTGAATTGACTGCGAGCTTCAGCGTAAAACCTGGTTTGGAAAGGAACATCTGCACACATAAAAGAAAACTAAAAACAGCCTTAATGCATTTTTAAAGGTATCTTAAGGCCACACATGAAGCAGCATACTTTGTTTAACGTTCTATATACTACACTCCCTCCTCAGCCCATTCTCTTGCAAGCAGGCCTGCGGAAGGAAAACAGTGTTCGGTGAAACTAAGACATGCTCAAAACAGTAAGATTAAAAAAAAAACATTTTTAAAGTTTTAAACTGGAGTTTATTGTCATGGAATTTTGTCTTCTGGAATAGACAAATGAAGACCAACTTGCCCCCCCCCCTACAGCATTCAGCTGTAGTAAAATGACATCATAATTAAACTGGGAGGGAGGTGCAATTGTAAAGAAGGCAAGGCTAACCTGTGGCACTATAACTCCCATCATCACAGACCCCCACCCATCCCCGTTGTACAGACTGAACATGCTATAAGATCACAACCCATACATATCCGTGTCATGCACTAAGCAGTACAGTTACTGACAAGAGCAGCAAGGTGTACGGTTTAATAAGCAGCATCAGGAAAGCTGTGTGAAATTCTGAGATGCCAACATCAAGTGCCTCATCCTGTAGGCAACTAGGCCCTTGGGATTCTTCCATGCCTCCATATCATCCCCTTTACAGTGACTCCATCTCATATATTTACTCTCAGGAATCTCCCTTGTTTGTGGTAATTTCCTAAAGTACTAGGTTGTTGTTTCTCTTTTTTTTATTAATTACACACACACACCTCGGGGTGAGGTCGTGATACATCCATAAATAAGTTTCCATAGCAACAGACTGACGACTTACGGACACAGCATAAGGGGGGGTTTTCCTACAAAGTAGGAAGACTTCATTGGGGAACTGATTTCAGTAATAGTTACAGAAGCACAGGCCACTATTGGAAATGGAAAACTGTTTATATAAATTTCTTTGAAGTCTGGCCATATGCTGAAGTTGCTGAAAATCAGGACATTAGCATTATTTTAATGCACTCTTGTTATTTAATAATCCTCTGCTTCAAACATTAGTCTGTTACCATGGGAATGGCAGCGGCGCATCCACGGTACTATGGCTATCACGAAGCAGCGAAGAAATTATGAATAAGCTAGTTATTTCTAAAATTAGGAGCAATATGGAAACCGAATCATGAATTTAGAGTGATGCAGCTCTCTCCAAACACAACCTGGTTCTCCTGGAGTGAACCACTTTGGTGGGAGATTACAACAAAGCTTATCTCTAAGTGTGCTTGGAGGGCCCAGCTGCAAAGCAACAACAATTCAAAGGAGCACCCAGAACACAAGGATGTGTATGAGAACATATAAAATATTTCACACAGACAGAAGGTTTTTAAAATAAAGGTACTTTCCATGAATGAGGTCTGAAGACAAGTTTATATAAGTGTCAACCCAGATCCTATGTGCACATGAAATCCTTGTGCAAACTGTCAGTGAACTGCTATTTGCTTTGCAGTCCCACTGCACTGGATTGCCAGCCAGAAATGCATCACCACTAAATCAGCTCCAACTCTTTGCATCATCTGGCGATTGCAACAGAAAACGAGCCCTTTTAACAACGAATATTCTCAATATTTGGTCTTTCTTATTCCAAAGCTTGCAGAGGGACAAGTTAGTCATATAGTCTAGCTGGAAATTAGCCTTTTGGCTTACATTCCCAATACATTTCTCTATTAAAATTTAAACTGTGGTCATGGAAGAATTTTTCAGACCAACATTCTCATGTATCATAAAAAGAATTCCTGCAGGATTACACTGTTATTGCAAGTTAACACAGAAAACAATGAACTCATCTGGATAAATCACCTAGGAAATGTTCTTCCCTTGGACAGGAGCTTCAGCATTTTAGGGCGTTCCACACATGAAAATCGTCCCTTGGTGTCCATCATTATCAAGTGATGAACACTATGGAAGTGCCTTTTGGTGTACCCCACCCCAACTGGTGAGAACATGCTAAAGAGCTTTTTCTGTGGAAGCACCCAGACTGTGAAACTTCCTGCCCCAAGAGACTTGCCTTATTTCTTCTTTTGCTACCAAGAGATGGTTTTGACTTATCTTCTCTTTCCCTGTTATAGCGTTTTGCTATGCTGTGGCTTAGTTTGATATTACATTATGATATTAATGTACAGGCAGCAACCATTTTGTGCACATTCAACTAATGTGCACACGCCAACCTGCAGGCTATTTTGGACCCAGAAGAAGGCAAAACAGGGGCAGAATGGGGGGTGGGGAAGGCAGAATGGAGTTGGCTTCTCTGTGCTCTGCCAACACATTCAGGGGCCAGGAAAGCAAACCCTGCACAAATCCAGGGGTTGCCTGCATTTTATATTTATTGTTGTCGGTATATTGTAAGTCAGCTTAAGTGAAGATGAGACATAACTAGGTGAGAAATAGACATGAATGAAAATCCATGATGAGGCTTTACCCAGAAAAGCATACTCAATGTGATGCAGACATTAAACTTGCATACTTGCTAAGAGTTCATCAAACCAATACCTGGAGAGTGTGTGCACACACATGAGGTGTCACCAAAATCAGGTAAATTTAAAAGACTCACATCTGATAAGAATCCCACCAAACACTCATCTGAAATTAACTGAGAATGTGCAAGATGAAACCCTGCAGGACACACACACACACACACACACACACACACACACACACACCAAAAAAAATATCCCACTTACTAATGGAGCACCTTTCTATCACTTAATTCCTTCCCACTGTAACATGGCTGCAGACTGAAGAACAGGAAAGATCAATTGGCACATCCAAACATTATATTCACTTACCTAAGGAAGAAAAAAAAAACACAGGAGAAAGAACTATTAGTGCTTGTAACAAGGCTGAAAATTTTGAGCTCTAGATAATAACTAGGCAGCGTTAAGAGGCTTTAATGGAGTCCCTGAGCACAGTTCATGTTACTCTTATTCTTTCGGATTCATTCTCAGGTGGTGTATTCTTAGTAATGGATGGGCCTCGTTAAATTCCCAGCAAACTTGCAAAGATATACGCCCACACCACTGACCGTTTTTGTGTTCTGTTGAAACTGGTACATTACAAGAAGGGTACAAATCTGAAGCAGTAAATACTGCCACATCTCTGACATTGTTTCATTGCTTTAGTTTATGTAGGAGTTAGGGTGAAGACTTCATCACTCTCACTGTTATCCTACGAAGTAGGAGATTGGCATGCCTAGGCTGCATAAGGTGTTCCTCTTTTACCCATACAAATTTCCTGCACCAGATGAAAGCTTGCGCCAAACCATCTCAGAACATCCTGGGGCTGAAATGAGCCAAGATACCCCAAATTTAACAATACATTCTGGAATGTTCTCACTTCCCTAGAGAAATTCTATATTAGCAACTGAGGTGGAGGAAAAGTGGATTTCCAAAACAAGGTTGGGGGGGTGAATTTGAGATGCTTCCTATGTTGCTATTTTCAAAAATGGATATACACTTTCTTGAAGCAACACTATGTACTGTACATCTGCATCACTTCCTGGGATAAGGTGGAGACATTAAGAGGCAGAAGCAAGATGCCAAAGCAGATTTTATCAAAATATAGTCACGCCCAATACTATATTTAGTGAATTTATGGTGGGAGAACCCCATTTCCATGCTGTCTTGCATCTCTTTTGCAAGCACACACCTCAAAGTGCTCCACGTTTTTAGCAAACCAACTCTCCTGACATCAGCAGAAAGGGGAGATCCTTTTCATTTGCATTGCATACAGTATTTTGTAAAACTCACAGAATGGGTTTCATCATGGCAAAATTGTGTACACACACACCCCGGAAAAAAAATTAATAAAATGAAGGAAATTTTGAAGACGTAATAACAGCAGTTTACTACACACCAACAATCATGGAGGGTCCTGCATGCACAGAGTTGTAAAGTGCAATTTAAACTCAGGGATGCTAACGGATGCTCAGGCTGGGTCTATATCAATAGAGACTTCTGGCTACATTCTTGCCCATATAATATGCAGAAAAAATCATAGTCCGCCCACAGCTACTAAAAGCTTTGTGACCAAAGGTTTGTGGTGCCTGCATAGAAGTTGAATATTTATAGGAGGCAAAAGTGTTGAACAAAAAGCAAGAACAACTTCTTGTGAGGGCAGAACGTGGGCCATAAATCAAGAAGGAACAAAGGGACTATAATGGCCCCTTTTAAGGTTATGGTTACGTTTATTAATTACACATTTAATTGCCACTCATTAATATCAAAAGCCTCTTTCTCACAAATGTGTATGAATCATAGTTTACTCATGTAAACCTAATCAAGGAAGGCAAAGATATTTGCATAAAACCCAGTGTAATTTTGCTAATAAGATGTGGATAGGAACTCGTATCTGTGACAAACACTTTTGCGTCAAGCAGTGATTTTCTTTCTGAAAGATTTTTTCAGGCCATTTAACACAATCAGCACCACTTGAAGTGAAGAAAACCTCCACACATCAAGCCGCGCCTGGAGAACATTCCAGACTGAAGATCAGATTTCATTATCAGTCTTATAGGATATTCTGAAATGCCTACATGGTTAAAACATGACCATCATTTTTAAAAGGAATTAAGGGTCTGTAACTTTTCCTCCTGAAATCCAAACTGCATGATATTCTTGCTATGTTCTTCAGGCCTAGGAGACAAAAACCACATCTTCTATTTTACCTAGCTATTAACACACCAACAGTTTTGCAAAAAGAAGGCGATGTTCAGTGAAATAACCTCAGTGAAGCAAGTTTTCTGAGTGCTTTGTTTTACAAAATGGGAAATTCCAGTTTTAGGGGGTGCAACTCTTTCAAGGAATCCAGATGCCTGTTTTTCTCCCCAATTCAATCCATATGAGAAGATTAGAGCTTCGCACAGCTCCATCGAGTCCAACTTCCAGTTCCCCAAAGCAGCTACCCAGAGGCCTCCAGGAATCCCACAAGCTGTTATAGGTTTTGCCTCCTAGCAGCTGAAGCATTCAGCAGCTTACCACAGCTCAGTTTAACCATGACATTGTCTAGATCAGGCTTCAGCAACCTGGTACCCCCAGATACTTGCGACCAGAACTCCCATTATCCTCGGCCATTGGTCACACTGGCTGGGGCTGATGGGAGTTGCAGTCCAAAATTATCCAGAGGGTACCAGGCAGGGGAAGGCTGACTCCCATCTTAAAGCAATGCAAATGACATCTTGTTGTAGCAAATTGCATGAATAATGTGTTGTGTGAAGTACATTTTCTTGTCTGCCCTGAATGTACCGCCAGTCAATTTCATTAGATAACCTTGAATTTTAGAAAGGGAGGAAAACGGCTTTCTAGCTACTTTCTCCACACCATGTATAATTTTATAAACCAGACTATCAAATAAAATAAAAAAAAATGTTACAGGTTTGTTAACTGTTGTGTAAACTAAATTTATTCATCTGGTACGCCCTGAAACAAACAAATATTCTGCTAGGCAGCATAAATATTTATTTTAACTCCAAGTGGAACTACTTCAAGGGGAGAGGAGGGAATAAAGGCAACAAATCTTAATGTCCCAGCAGCATTCTTTTTGTTACTACATTGCCTTGAATATTTTTTAATTGTTTTAAAATTTCGCTCATGCATTGAGGAAGCAGCTCCTTTTGAATCCAGGGAAGGGACAGTGAAGTCTGGCTCGGTTGCTACCCACAGCACAGTTTGATAATATACAGATAAAAATGCTACTTCCCTGTGATCATACAGCCCCAAGGCATGAAGGATGGGAAGAGCCTGCTCAAGCAGCTTACATTACTCCACATAACAAGAACAGCTCATTCATGGGTCTTTTGCTTCTGGTCATCCATTTACTGCCAGATTTATTTTTAGAAATATCCTACACTACGCGATATCTGAAAGGGGGTGGGGGAAGAGAAGAACTGGGCAACAGAAACTGTAGGCAAAAGAAACCAGTATTCCATGCTCCCCCAGTTAGCGGTCACGATTAGCTTTTAACTAGAAACACTCTCTCTACTTTATAAAAACCATGTTGTAAATTGCATGCACTGAGCCAGTTTCAAGTTGATCTCCAATTCATTGCAGGATTTATACATATTAATGTCAAAAAGATTGTGCAGACCAAATGCCAAAGTTTATCAGCTACCCAAAAATTAATTAGGAACTCTAGAGTTAAGCATCCAATTGAGCATTACGTGCTTTAAATCCAAGCCAAGAGAGACCTTGACAATAGAGCTTGGAAGATTATGGCTTAGCTAGAACAAAGACAGAAACAGGAATTGCTCAAACGTGATATTTTCTGGAAGGCAAGGCTCTAAATGCTGTATCTCCATAAGCTCAAAAATGTCAATCTACAAAAGACTTCTGGAATCAGAGTTTCAAAAGATATAGATATTGGGGAGGGGGAGAGATAATTATGCTGCTAAAATTAGCATAACCAAAGCTATCTCAGGAAATAAAAATAAACGTTAAGTGCTATACGAAACCTAGTTTCCAAGGTATCAGTATACAGTTGGAATCATGGCAGCCTCTGTCTTGGGATCCACAGCAGGAGGTTATTAAATTATATATATCAATTTAATTTAATTTATATTAATTATATGGACCACAGGTATGAAATTTACAGCATGTAATGCCTTAAGAGAAAATTTAATGAAAATGATTTATAGGTGGTACATGACACCAGTTAAGCTTCAAAAAATCTATCATTTGCCAGATAATAAATGTTGGAAGTGTAATGAGACTGAAGGTACATTCTTTCACCTTTGGTGGACGTGCCCAAGGATTAAGGCATTCTGGGAGATGATTTATAATGAAATGAAAAAGGTATTTAAATATACCTTCCTTAAGAAACCAGAGGCCTTTCTCCTGGACATGGTCAGCCAATTGGTGTTAAAGAAGGATAGAACTTTTTTTATGTATGCAACAACAGCAGCAAGAATACTCATCGCGAAATATTGGAAGACACAAGATTTACCCACCAGGGAAGAATAGCAGATGAAGTTGATGGACTACATGGAATTGGCGGAAATGACTGGCAGAATCCGAGACCAGGGAGAAGAGTCGGTGGAAGAAGACTGGAAAAAGTTTAAAGACTATTTACAGAAATACTGTAAAATTAATGAATGTTAGAAAGATGTTGGATTGAAGTTATATGGCTTTAGTAGAAATGTTATAAGGAATTAAGTATAAATAGATTATTAGAGCATTAAAGGGAAAAATAAGGTTAGAATGTGTTAAGACAATTACAGGATAGAAAACAGAGGAAGATGGAAAGGAATTGCTGAAACAATCAATAGAAGTGGAATACAAAAAGAGAGGTGTGAGGAGGTCGTGGAAATTAGTGAAAGAAAGATAAGATATTGAAATTGGACTGTGTTTTAAATGGTTTTTGTTGTGTTTTGTTAGTTGTATGTTAGTGTTTTGCAGTTTTGTTTTGTTTTTTTGTATGGTATTGTATTATTGTATTTTTTTCTTTTTTAGTTTTTTGTAATGTTATGTTCAATTTGTTGGAAAACTAATAAATATTATATATATATATATATATATATATATATATTAGTAGGACCACTTGAATTTCACAAACCTCCTAAGGTCACAGGATTCTGTCTTATACAGAGTGAGACCACTGGCCAGTCTAGCTCAGTATTATCTACAGAAGGCTTTGACAATCTAGTACACACATAATGTTCAACTGTCCCCTACATAGCATAGCCAGGACTAAATTCCTTGGCCCTGCTTTACTGCGCTTGGTTGGCAGGCCTGTTGAGTCACATGCCGCACTACTTTTGCAGGATACAGATCCTTCTGTAACTCTGCAGGTGGCGAGATTCCTGAATGTGGTTATCTCACACACAAAAACCACCAAAAACAACAACAACATCAAAAACTAATCGGACAGTTATGAAGAAGAGTGCATGTCGGATCTCGTCTTCAGTTTTCCTTTTTCTGGGATCCGTCCCCTGGAGCTCTCCGGGCCCCAAGCTGTTATCTGGCTCTGCTCAATGACCCACCCCTGCATCATGGTGTTCACCTTCTGGTGCCGAATATATCAGTCTTTATGCCTCTGTGCTTTTATGTTTGTACATACTTTATGGGCTAATAGCCGTAAATAAATAAATAAATAAATAAATAAATAAATAAATAAAAATCTAGTACACGCCAGATGCTTTTGTTATGCTGGCTGATGAAAGCTGTAGCCCCAAACACCTGTAGAGCATCAGGTTGTTGAAGACTGGCCTACGGTGACTGGCAGCAACTTTCCAGGGCTTCGGGAAGGAGTCTAGAGATGGTGGAGGCTTCCACATGCACTTCCACATGCAACAGAATGTGGTATACAACTGAAAACCACCCACTCCCATCTTCATCTAAGAATACCCCTGAAACTCAAAGTGGCACTGAACTGCTTGCCTGTGAGCTACGAAGCCCAAGTCAAGGTGCTGGTACTGGCATACGAAGTCCCAAATGACTCAGAACCCAGATGCTTAAAGAGGCGCTTCCTCCAATACCTAGCAAAATGATCTCTGACACTGGCACGCTAGGCGTTGCTTGTGCTCCTGCCAACAGGAATAGCCATGTTTTTAACTATTGTGTGCAAATGGCTGTATTTTTGCTATCCTGTGCACCACCTTCAGGAGGAAGGAAAGTATAGAAACAAATAATAATAATAATAATGTCAAAGTAAATTGCTAAAAGCAAAATCATACTTAAACTGAGTTTAAGCATAGGGTTGCTGGCAAAGAATAATACAATTTCCAATAAACAGCTTTACCCAATGGTGATCATTCCAGGAAACTGCAAAAACTGTAACCAATTCAAACTCAATGTTTGTGATCGGGTGGAGAAAGAGGCTTGAGGATACAGTGGCACCTCTGGATACGCACACCTCTGGTTGTGTATCCTTCAGGATGCGAACACGGCAAACCCAGAAGTATTTTTCTGGGTTTCACGGCGCATGCATGCACAGAAGCGCTCTACCACGCCACGCGCATGTGCAGAACAGGCACCTCCGGTTGCAAATTCCTCAGGATCCGACCGGAGCTCCGGAATGGATCCCATGTGCAACCGGAGGTACCACTGCACAATCTTTGGGCTGACCAACTTTTAAGTACAGGCAACCCCCATTTACGCAGACATTACCTTCTGGGTCATCGTGTGCATGAGCCTGTCCTGCCGTCATTCCGCAAACATGTGCAATATGCTAGTTGCCTGTACCATGTGCTGTATGCCTTAGTTGCACTGTTCTGATTTGTCTGTCACCTAGCCACCATTGGTAGGTACCTCGCCCAGCTCAAAAAGTCACCATTGATGCTTTTGGAGCTGGAGGATTTGTAGAGTTTTGTTGAGGGTGCGGTTGTTGCTGTTGTTTCTTTACATGTTTATTTTATATCTTGTGATTTATGTGGAAACTGTTCAATTTGTGAATTTTTTAATATTTTATTTATTGTTGGTGACTACTTTTAACCTGGAGGTAGGCTGTATGAACTGTGTATTGATTTGTAATGATTTGTTGGGTCTCTGGACCATAATAAAGATTGTTGTTGTTGTTATTGTTGGTGACTACTTTTGTTATATTGCAGTTATATTGTGTTGCCGTTTCTATGTTGTAAGCTTTCCGGAGCACAGTTTGAATTGTGGAAAGGCGTTATACAATAAAATTATGTGTGTATGTATGTTTTGTTACATTTTTTGGCATTTTGAATACTTTAAAGTGGGTTCAATCTAACATTTGACAAAAGGGAAGCACTCAGATATAAACTCTTAATCTTTCACTGAGACGAAAGGGATGCAGAAACTAGCAACTAGGGAATACAAGCCAAACAAAACGTCATTTGAATAAAACCTCCAACTGAGCTCTCTGTGCTAACTTGCAATGTTTAGGAACAGCTGTGAAAGCCCAAGGAAGCCATCTAGTCTCAGAAAGTGCATTTCATAATTACGTAAGAGGCTAAATCCCATCTGTCCACTATCTGCTCTAAAACTATTCAATCATATGTCCATTTAAAAATGGGGGGAGGGAGAGAGAGAGAGGAATCCTGATCCCACAGAAAATCACCTATCTTTCTCCTTCTCAACACCCAGGGAAGGATATTCCTGTGAAATATTGACACAGCTTTTAAGTTAGGATTCTGCTGTACAGTACTGGATCAAAAGGAGAAAATATAAAAAGTTTACCATAGAATAATTCCACATGGTAGATGTTATTGTAAGCTTTCGTGAGCTTATGGGGTAAGATCATCTAGAAACTATCAAGGCCAATGGCTGGCATGACAAAGGAAATGACAAGAACTGGGGGCTTGGGGAAAAACACAGTTCTGTTGGGTGTGTGTGTGTGTGTGTGTGTGTGTGTGTGTGTGTAAATGAACCAAAACATCTCTCACTGGATTTAACTCACAGCTGCAGCAATGTGGGTTTCCCTTTGCCATCTAGCCCAGTCCATTTCCTATAAAGGCTGAATGCAAAAGTGGGTTCCCTCCCACACGTGGAGCCCTTCTAGCATTACAGAGCCGAACAGCTTCTGCTCACTGCATTTCCTATCAGCAATGCAGAGCAACCCATCTCCTTTCCATAAATACTTCAGGACTTGTCAAACCAGCTAAGCAACAGTGCACAAAGGAAGTCAAATATGACATGCAGGTGGAACGAGAGATTGAAGAGGGAAGTCTTACCAGGTCCACTTCTAGTAGTCAATCCTCTTTCTTAATGTTGCATTTAAATTTAAAGGAATCAGGTGGGTGTCAACAACGTAGAGCATATATCAAGCATGTGTGTCAAAAGTCACATCAGGCTCTCCCCCACCTCCTTTCTTTCTGTTACAAAGGAGCACACATTAAAAAAAGTCTTACAAAAAGATGTCCAGGTTTCTAGGAGAAAGGAGCTTTAAAGGGGTATAGGGTTATACCACAAATATTTCCAAGTGGACCTTCTGTTCAACCATATCAAGTGGGTTATACTGCCGTCATAACTTTGGATATGGATATTACATAGCACTGAATAGAATTATTTGCCACAGTTCAGGGTGGCACACCAATGACATAAAATACAAGCTGGTATCTATTATATAATGACTCTGTAGGTCCAAGACAGTTGTCCTAGCTGTGACTGCAGTTGAAGAGAAAGGCAGGTGATCACATCTACCGTGAGTTGTGGGTTGTTTACGTTTTTTAACTTTACAGACTGAGTAGGAAAAAAATACTACTTATAGTAATTTCTTTCCTCCCAACTCACTTCACACATTTGCTGTTCCTCCACTTTTGGACTGCCCATTTGGTCTAAGAGAGTCCAAAGGAGAACACAACAGAACCCTACAGCAGAACTAAAACTTTTATCAGGGCAGATCCTTGAGTTCATAAAGTTTTACACATTAACTTTGCATATAGGACTTCTCCTTGCAAAACAGGAATGGGAGGAATGGTGGTGAAGGATTTACTAATACAACCAAGCACTCGTGAACTGTTTAAAATTAGACCCTTCTGGTTTGTTATTTAGAATTACTTCCAGATCTAATACTTGTGCATTTGGGAGGGGCATGCCACATGGTCCAATTCTATCCAATGTACCTCTTTCAAAATTAATTGACAACACTCCCTCCTTAAGAAGTACATGCCTGAAACCCCGGAAAGCCACTCACTGCCATTCCGTGTAGATAATACTGAGCTAGATGGGCCAAGTGGTGTCAGTATGAAGCAGATTCCAGTGTTCCTAAACAAGAGGAGGAATAGAGAAGAAGGCTTCTCTCCTCCGTGGCCAGCATGGAAGCACAGCCTACTAAACTAGTAACTTTTGTGGGCAGCACATTTCCACTTCCAGCAGCACATTTTAATCATATAGTATATGCTCGGTTGTAGGTAGCACTGCTACCTAGTTGGAATAACTTGAACATTGTTTGAGATTAAATTTCCATTGATGTGCAAGCATGAGCACACTTTAAAGGTAAAGGTACCCCTGCCCGTACGGGCCAGTCATGTCCGACTCTAGGGTTGTGCGCCCATCTCACTTAAGAGGCCGGGGGCCAGCGCTGTCCGGAGACACTTCCGGGCCACGTGGCCAGCGTGACGAAGCTGCTCTGGCGAGCCAGCACCAGCGCAGCACACGGAAACGCCGTTTACCTTCCCGCTATAAAGCGGTACCTATTTATCTACTTGCACTTAATTGTGCTTTCGAACTGCTAGGTGGGCAGGAGCTGGGACCGAAGACGGGAGCTCACCCCGCCGCGGGGATTCGAACCGCTGACCATACGATTGGCAGGTCCTAGGCACTGAGGTTTTACCCACAGCACCACCCGTGCTTTAGCCTTTATCAAAATGTTAACCACATGGATTTTTTTTATAATAAAAAAATGAAATTTCTCTTCTACCAAGCAGGGGTTATGGGGAGGGGGTAAAGCTAGCTTGGTGCTATTGTCTGAGCAAATGGTACAAGTTTCCATCAAACATTGTTTGCTCAAAATGTACTTGACAGCTTCAGAGATCTTTGAAAGGATGGCGCGTTTCAGGAGCCCCGATAACCGCAGAAAGGCCTTGCGATTCAAAATGATCAAAAGCCACTTAAACATTTCTATACAAAATATTTGATGTCAGAAGTTCAGAATTAATGCATTTATACATGTCTGCTCATAGGAAGATGCCCCGAGGTTGTTCTCTCAATCCATTCATCTACAGCTGTCTTCTTGTAACGCTTCATCTTGCCTGCCATCTACATCTGGGCAATTAAACTTCAAAATCTTGCTACAGGCATTAGTTTCTTCCAAAATAATATCAAAATGAGGGGTTGGGGAGATCTCCTTATCTAGTTTAGTGGTGTGTGACACGTTTACACAAATTCACAAAACATGCTTTTTTCAAGGTAAGCCACCTAGCCTTGTGATAGATTAAATCTTAATCATGCTTAATTGCTGTTAAATCAGTAGAAGCAATATCAGGCTGTCTTTTTCTCCTGTCCTCAGATTCTGGTACACAACACACGGGTCATCATTCAACTATGCTACCGAAAAGCCACAGCTCCAGAAAAATCAGGATAGCCACAGGAACAGTCCTCATTACTTCTAGCCCACACAAGGGCAAACGAAGGGAAACACAAGAGGTCTAATTGGTCTTTAGTGAGAAAGCGGCTGAATTGCAGCCACTCTCTCCCAAGTCAGAACACTGTACATATTGTATTCCCCATGAGTTCTGCTGCCAGCAGGAGTGCCTTCAGTTCTGCAGGGAGCATTCAAATGTTGTGGGAGGCCTCGCTTTGGAGCTGCTCACAGGAGGGCTTGATATCCCCTGCTGCTTCTTAGGCATTTTGCTTTGTTTTTAATAATGGTTCTGCTGTTTCTCTACCAGTGAACCACCAAGTGGATCAATTTTGATGGAAAGGAGGCATACGTATGCTTTATATGATGTGTTTTGCTTAATTGCTTATTACATCTAAGTGTCCATTCTGTTCATTATGGAATATTGCATTTTGCTATATTATTGTTATATATTTTAAAGACCCTTTGATATATTTTACACACACACACACACACACACACACACACACATGTGCATGCACTGGACCTCTTTAATTTCAACACACAGTCCTAATCCTTTTCCACAGAGGCTTCTGCTAGAAGCCCTTTGCATGAAACACTCAAATGAACGGAAACCAAAATAGCCAAAAGGAATAGAAGCCAAACTTCCATTAAGTCAAAGTCATTGCTTAATGAACTACCGTGGAAAACATTTATATACAGATAACATATAAACAAAAGCGCACAACATTTATGAGGTGTATCCAGAAGTGCTCAGGAATAAACAATGTGGTGGTGCCATGGTATAACACACACACAAGTCGTTCCCAAAACCCAACACATATTGCCACATTTGTTGCCGTAGATAAATACATTGAGATGATGAAACAGAGAAAAGTCAACGCTTGAAGAAAATATTTCAGTAAGTGGAGTATATTGCAGGTGCACACATACTGAAGTCCCCCCAAGAGCTGCCATGTGACGAATTTGACTGTTCCCAAATAAGCTGCCATTAGCAACAGAGCTGGGCAAGTTCTAACTATGACAGAATTCAGAGAACAATTCCATTTACTGCAAAATAAGGCTTTAAGGCTAAAGATGGGGAGGGATGGTTACAACAGAGCACCGGGTTCCCTTCGGAACTCCCTTCTGCCAAAGAATGGCCAAATCTGAGCAACCTTCCGATGCACCATTTGCTGCTCTGATTTGTTGGAATTTGTTTAACAGCTAGCACCAGATGGCTTTAGTTTTCGCTACAAGCCCATGATTGTGCAAACTGAAACCCTATTGTTTCAATAGGGGTGACCCAAAACCTATGTTTGGTTTGCTTTAAACCACTGTTACTTTTTCCAACCCTTATGGCAGAGGCCATAAATCAAACTGAAAAAGTGAACTCAGCAATTCAAAGACAGGGGAAAATGCTCAAGTACTTAAGATCCTTATTAATGGACACTTCAGGGTTTTATATGTCAAAACTTTGTAGGAGAAAAGACATGCTATTCTGTTTCAGTAAAACTTAAGAATTAACTTCCTTTTAGACGTGCTGTTTTATAACTTTAGAGGGGGGAAATCCTCCTGATAATTTGTGTGTTCAGTTTATGATTTACTACATACGAATAAATCTGAGCAGAATGCCAGAGGAAAGGATTTCTACTGCCTAAATTCAATGCACCCATTAAAAATCTCAGCTACCCAATACTGTAGAGAGATCGGGCTGAAATTCAGAGTTGTTGCAGTTACCTTTGCATGTGGATAAGCCAAGAGGGCCATATTTTGGAGTGAACTTTCACAAATTTATGCCCTCAGACACATCATTTGAAAAACAGCAAGCCTGAACATGAGCAGGTTACTACTCTGTGCTAACCCTCTAATTCACTAGGAGAAAATCCTGTTCACTTTGACAGAATATCTGCTTTCCTTGCTTTGCTGCCCAACAAAAATAGAAGTTCTCAGATAAAAATCACCGACTGGGAACACCATTAACCTATATTGATTTTTGCACACACAAAAAAGAACTTTTGAATTTTCAACTCATTTAAAATGTAACTGGCATACATATTTAACAGGATTCATTCTATGTATTAATCTTCATTGTGATGTATTCCTCGAAGCATGACAGAAACCAGTTTGGGGAGGGGGGAGGGGAGAGCTGCCAGGCGCTGATGGTGCCCACTGAATGTGGACAATAAAATTATAAGCAACTTCTTTTTAATTTTAAAAGCAGACAGTGGCTCTTCCCATTCAGCTCTTGTATTGCAAGTACTCAGTTGCCTCAGAAACTCTACATACTGATGCCCAACAGTCAAGATCCATCTCATTCCTTCCATCTTGCTTGTTTTGCATCGGAGCACTTTAAGCTCCCTGGGGTGCTGGCCCTCAATGGAATGAATCCCCCCCCCAGCCCCAATGTGGTTATTCTAGTGCAGTATCCAGGCTGCAGCGATTAATCATTCCCACTTTCTGAGCTGACATATCGAGGTGGGGAAACGACAACCTAAATGAGCAAGGCTGATTACCTGGGAAAGCAATTCTTCAAGATAGCACAGCTAACTAATAGCTCCATCTGCTATACAAACGCATCCGTGGGCCCCAGAAGCACCACCAGGATATGGCTAACAAAAGGTTTGTTGTGCCTGCCAAGTTTGGAATTCTCTCGGTAGCTACCATAAATATATTTAAAATTGAAACAAAAAAGACTACGAAAGTTTGTTACACACTACATGTGGGCTACTTACTAACTTCCAAGGACTTGTTTTGCAATGCTCCTCCTGGCAAATCATTAAGACATTCAGATGCCTAACCATCAACTTTGGCATAGAAGATTTTTCCCTGCAGATTGACAATTTCTAAGCACTTTCTAAACCAGAGTGAATAGTATGTGATTCAACACCATAAATACACTTCTAAAGCATTTCCCCCCTGATATGTTGGTAGTTTTTTTATAGACACCCCAGATACTTGAAGGAATGCCTCAACTCAGACAATCTTATCCATACTAAGATATTTGTTGAATGCCTTGCTCCCATGCTGTCTCAAATATGGTGAGGGGCAACCTGGAACAGAACTTTATCAGAGTTGGTGCCAACACTGGAATTCTCCAGTCTCCAGGGAAATGCACCCACTTCCTCTCTGCCATCATTTAGAGTTGGATAGAAGTGTTTCGCTCCAGCATGCCTTTGGACTGGTATGATTTCTCATATGGATTTATATTATTTGCTGCTGCTAATGCTTTGCCACTGATTTGATGAACTGTTTTCATATTGTGCTTTTAAATGTTTTTGTCAATAGATTATACTTATTTGTTGCCCAATACAAAACTTCTCTAGCAAACATACACAATTTATAAAGTCATCCTGCTCTGTCCAAGTTGTTGTTGTTTTAATGGAAACTAGGATGCAAATGCTTTAAATAAATGTTTGTGTAAGGGCAAAGCAGCAGTATCCAATCCAGTGGTGTCTCCTTATTCATGTCAGTTATCCACATGTGATTGCAAGAGAAGGTCGGTGAAACAATGCTTTGCATACACAACAAAACATGAAAAATGTAATGGCACACAGTGCTAGATATTTATACAGTGGAAGCCCTTTAACTCAGGAAGAAACTAAAAAGGTAGAGCAGAATGAGCTGCAAATGGTTTTCCAGAGAAATAGTAAGTGAAATGTATATAGAGTTTTTCAGCTGAGACTAGATTCCAAAATGGCTAACATTTAATCACAGAATCATAAAATTACAGAGTTGGAAGGCGTTCCAAGGGTTACCCCCTGTAATGCAGTAATCACAACTAAAGAATCCCTGACAGATGGCCATTCAACACCTGTTGAATGAAGGAGAGTCCACCACTTTCCAAGGTAGTCTCTTCCACTGTCAGAAAAGTCTTCCTGGTGTTCAATTGAAATCTCCTTCGTTATTTGAATCCATTGGTTTGAGTTCTACTCTCTGGGGCAGCAAAAAAACAAGCCCTTCAAATATTTCAAGATTGTTATCATATCACCTCTCAGTGTTCTCTTCTCCAGGCTAAACATACCCAATTCCCTCAAATACATGGACAAAAAGTTTTGCAACAAATTAGGGATGCACAAAGTTGTTTATGGAAGTTTTGTTTGTTTTTTCCTTGTCCCTTACAGTTTATATCATGGTCCAGGTCACACAATCTCCCTTTTAGGGTGCAGGGAGGGGGTGTTACACAATGACCTGCAAATGACCTTGAGGCCAGGCTGGTGACAATGTTCCCAGCCCATAATAAGCAATCATTCCACTGCTCTGAATTAATAATGCTCAAATGGATAAATCACTGTACAGTGGTACCTTGGGTTAAGAACTTAATTCGTTCCAGAGGTCCGTTCTTAACCTGAAATGGTTGGGGCAAAGTTCTTAACCTGGAACAACCAGGTTAGCAGAGTTTGCAACCAGAAGCGTCTGTAACCCGAAGCGTCTGTAACCCAAGGTACCACTGTATGACCACTTTGCTGGCTGGGGCTGATGGGAGTTCTAGTCCAAAACCTTTGGAGGGTACCAAGTTGGTGAAAATTTAGATTGTACCTGCACTTCATCTCAAGCAATCTCTGGACCAGTCACATTCAAATAAGAACAATACAAAGACACGCAACAGAATCAGTAAATAGAAGCTTCTCAACCTGAGTCATTTTATCTGCTTCCTATGAAAAGAGTAGATTGCTGTGAGTGCTGGAGGACCTGCTCCCTGCTTGGAAGGCTTTCTCCACCTGGCCGGGGGGGGGGGGGGGCTCAGACTTAACAACAGCTACAAAAAGCTGGAACAAACTCTTGAGTTGGGGTATTGCTTGGGGTTTTTTGTTGCAGGCTCTGTTATGGTGATTTTTTGTAGATCACAGCAACTCCCTTCACAGCAACTCTCCCCATATGAACCAACCTGGACCCTGTGATAATCATTGAAGGCCATTCTTCCTGGGCCTTTTCTGAAGGCTCCCCATTTGTATGTCCTTGTGGAAGGGAGGGGTTATTGGTTTGTTTTATTCCTGTTTTTATTATGTATTTTGTGTTTTTATGCTGTGAACTGCCCTGAGATCTTTGGATGAAAGGCAATATACAAATGTTAATAAATAACAAAAATAAGTATCTCAAAAACCCTGCCCCTTTCCCACCAAAGGCCTGGAGAAACAAAGGTTTCAAACTGGCACTGAAAGCAAGGAGACATGCCACTGCTACCTGTCCTAGGTTTGAGACCTTCCTACCTGGAAAATGCACCACATACAAATCCTGGGAGAGGTTAATATTTCATATGAGTGTAGCAATATGACTTACCTTCACCAGCCCTTTACCAACCAATACAACTGGCCCAAGGGCATCATCTTTCATTTATGGTGAAAGTGATAATCATCTCTGTCATAAAAACAAAGGTGGTGTCTCTGTGTCAGTACTAAACACTTAATGCTGGATAAATCTCTCCAGTGTGGAAAACACAACAAATCAAATCCAGGAAGTTTGCAGGGAGGGGCTCCCATTTTTGCCAACACTCATCTAACAAATCACTTCCCCAGAAGATTCCCTTATAAGAAAAGGTGGGGAGAATACTAGACATCTAACAAAATGTCACACTGAACTCCAGTTTCATCTTGATTTTTGGGGAACATGCATAAGCAAGACAGGCAAGCAACATGTTGTATTTCACCCACTTCAATGAGACACAAGCACCTCTCGTTCTCATTATGCTCCCACCTGTTGCTAGGTAACCACAAATGTGGCTTCAGCAGTTCATGCTATTATGCAGCAATTCTGCCTCTCCCCTAAAGCACGAAGCTACTCTGGGTAGCAAGCAAATTATTGTCTTCACAAGGAACAGGGCAGCCCATTATTTGCATTTCTTCGTGTTCTCAGGAAGTGCTACCCTCATTTTGTAAAGTCATTTTGCTGTATTTGCCAACAGGTAAGACGCTCCTGGAGATCTGAGTCTATCTTCTCAGAGACAGCAGATCATCTTGCCCCATGCCCAACGCAATCATTCCATACATGCCTTTCAAAAAGAAAATTGCCCACTGATTTGAAGTGTCAGAAAAAGTGTGATGCAGATGTTAATGCAGCCTGAATATTACATTAGCTTTTTAAAATAGGAGCAGAGTGTCCAAAAAAATGAGAAGGAATAGTTCCACCTCCACTCTGGCTGTCACATTTGAAAGGAGGACAATGACAAAGTAGAGTGTGTCCAGAGGAGAGAAACTTGTCTTAATAATTTTGCTGATTTTAGCTGTCTTTTATTGATAATTATGTTATTTCATGTGCAGTGTCTGATTGATTTATTTTTTGATGAAGTGGCTTATACATTTTTCTAAATGAATAATCTAAGTTGGTGATGGGATCAAGTCCTGCATATAGTCAAAAGATTTGGGTATGTTTCACTGGAAAAGAGAAGGCATGTTTCAATCTCTTACTTTTAATTTCCATTATCTTTAAATGTTTTCAACTACTTAACTGGTTTTTTAAATAATTTTAATATTTCTTGTAAACAGTGTAGAGAGTTTATTACAATCATGTATATGTTTTGTAAAATATAATAAATATTAGTTTACCTAATATCCCACTTTGAGGGACAGTTTGCCTGATTAAGACTTCTGGAGACATAATTCTGTGACAGTTCTGTTAGTCCAGTAAAGGTACTGCCAAAACTGTGGTTTTGGATTTTTTTATTCATTTAGAAGGGGAAAATGCAGACTCAAAGCCACTTAATACAAGACAACTATGAAGTAGGGAGTAGACCTGTGCAAACATATCACTGATTCAAGCATCTCCTAAGTCTTATTTATTAAAGTATTTGGGATAAAGTCAAATGATGCTAGGCATGCATTCTTAGAAGAACAAGCTCTTTTGATTTCCTTAAACCGGGCAGGTATCTGACTTCACACACCATAAAAAGGAATGGGCTTGGAATTCTGTTTTACAATTGGAAAGCCATCCATGGTTTACTGAAGTAGTAGCAGAGCAATATTATTTATGAAGGGAAAGGAATGAATAATTGAGAGGTGCAAAAGCAATGAAGGGGCTGAACAAGAGTTCTGGTACACTGCACACTATTTCCACAGACATGAAATAAAGCAGACTCAAAAACAAACCGAGGTGCAATGGAATAGATTCACATCTGAATGTAAAAGCAATGTGCTAGGAGAACCAAGCTATGGTGCTAAGTATATCAAGCAATAAATGCTCAAACCTGGACAATGACTCCCAAACAGCTGGCCAGAAGCCACCACAGAGTCAGGATAGTTTACTAGCTTGGTAAATAAAAGAGCACTGCCCACCTTATGCATCCAACCATTCAGCTAATGCTACTTTAAGTTTCTCTTGCCAAACCTGCCATGATGAATTCAAAATTACTTTCTACGCCGTTGCTGGAAACAGCCCAAAAAGGGGACAGGGGATAATAATTTTTAGAACTATCACTGTATACTAAACTGATTCAGCACTCTTCTTCCTAGAAGACTGGCAACATTGGAGTCTATGAACAAACAACGGTAGAGCTCTCTCCATCACACAGGCTTTTGAAATGACCGTTAACTAAAAAATACAGGTACACAGGATCAAACATTCAAATTGTGTCCCAAGCATAGGAACACTCCAACCACTGAACTTCAGGGAAAGCAGTTAAGCACTGCCACCATCATGATTTCACCAACCTCTAGTTCCCACCTATAGCCAGAAAGCAACCATCCCGTTCTAGATCAAGTCATGTTTGACCATCTAGGCTTTCTTAATCATTCAGCAACAAGCAAATGTTCTCATAGATTTTCCTCCCATCTTCCAGGTGAACCAGGATGACAGAGCCTCCCTAACCACTGAACGCTGTCCTTTATCACTTAACAGTCAGCCCCACCACCTCAAGTGCCACCTTTTGTCCAGTTTCACACTTGGGCAAGTTGTTCAAATGGAATGACCCTTTGTAGCATTTTTACATAACTTGAATGTGGTTCTATTATGTAAAAATCCTTTTGGGTTTCAGAAAAGCAGCATACAAATATCTTAAATAAAACTGATTGTGATTTAGTAGTGGCTAAGTTTATAAAGAGAGAAAATTCAGCTACATTGGGAGGGTGGCGGTGAAGAGAAGCAAAGCCTTAGCCCTCTGACAAGATGTGCAGGAGTTAATTGATCCCACAGGAAGAGGTCTGAAAAGTTCACACACGCTTGAGGCAGCCTGCACCTCTCTACAGCAAGGCAAGGATCCCAAGTGAATTCTGATGGATTCCTCACAGCAAAGTGCATTTAAAGCAGAAAAAAGATGACAGATGCTCCAAATTCATGACTGTAGGTCTGAAAAGTAAACATGCCCCTTAAAGAAATCAAAATAGCAACAAAAGCACCCGCAAAGATGCAGTACATCCAAAAGCCAAGGAACAAAGTTGGCCTGCATTGGAGCACCATCCAAACAACACTCCTGCTGCACAATCTATGCAATACCCAACCAAAATGAAAACCAGGGTGATAGAGAATCCTGACACTCCCACTTGCGGATATACTTTTCCTTTTTCCAGTTTGTGCAAGTCAGTGGCTGGCTATAATAAGGAAATATAGCAATATATCTTGGGGCTGTACACTATCCATGCACTTTTAAGTCCATGTTTTTCAATCTATAATTGAAAATTACAGTGGAATAGAGTTTGGATGGTGTGGTGCACATGGAAAGATGAGTGCCAAGATGTTGGTGGAGGTAGTGTGGGAGGATGAAGGGCCCAGGTCCTCCCCTCCAGCTGCCCATCAAATCCCTGCATGTGCTGGCTCATGACAGTGTGCACCTGTCAGTGCAGCCCTGAGAAGAGAGAGTCTCACCGAGGCAACAACATCAACAGTAGTGCCTCTTGGTCTCAGGATCCCATGTGCCACCACTGCCTCAACTGCTAAAAGTTAGCTGCTTGTGGGCAGACAGTGAAAGGATGTATAGGCAAGGCTCGACCACTCTATCTCATGGGATCTGTGGCTGTTATCAAGAAGCAACAGACAACAATAGGAACATAACCCCACCCACCCCAAACTCCAGCATACCCTCCATTTAACAAATTAACAAGTCCTCAAACTAATAATGCAGGAGAGTATGTATTATTAGCAAGGGCAAGTTTTTACTGTGCCTCCCACCCATTCACCCCACATTCCGTATTTCTCTGCCATCCCCATTCCTGGACAATAATGGATTAAGCAGAAGCAGGTGAAGCTTTCAGAGAGGCACCATTGAGGTTCCCAGCCTGTGTGTGTGTACGCAAATGTGCATGGGATGTGTGTGCCAAATTGACCCAGGTGAAATAAAGCCAAATTTCGCCCCTCGATTCAGAGCCCTCTTATACTGAGGTATTGGATTAATAGCCTCCCTTGTTTGTCCAAACCCCCTTGTCCCTGTGGGCTTTTTGAGTAAGAGCCTTCCACCTTCCTTAGCTGTGTTTGGTTAGGAGCACCCTGTTTGTGCCTTGTTCAGACTTAACATTCCAAGCGCAATCTGCACTTCCAGAGAGGCAATCCTCTCTCTTTCATGCCCTGCCATGTTGAAGGTGACCTCCAGAGTGGAGAATGTGGGTAGCTTTGCCCAGGGCAGCCAAACAGGACTCTCCACGCTGACCTTCAAACAAACATAAAGATCTCTTCTATGGGTAGATACATACAAGCAATGTTCCGCATTGTTTGAATCCAGGGACTATTTTCATGGGGAAACTATTTGATGAATTCACAGTTTCTTATGAAGGTGGGGGGGGGGGAGGACAAAGAGAAGGACTAAGTGTTGTCTGACCAGCCAAACCTACCCTCCATGATAAATGCAAGGAATGAAGTGCCGAATGTCAGCAAAGGCCTTTGAGAGGCAAATGTTGTATACACAGACACTTACTTTGACATGTAAAAAATGCAGTATATCTGAAATGGGCAGTACGGTATTTTTCTCCAGCAAAATGTAAGTGATTTTTTTTTTCAAACAATGAAGCAGTAATAGAACGTGACATTATATACTACATTCTAAACATGTCTCTAATCATTGCTATATTGTTAGTTCTGTGGTTTTACAGAAATGAATTTTATATTCTTTGATGTGTGTAATTTACTGTTGCGAGTGGTGAAGTTATGACTTATTTTTTCCCCTTTTTGTATTGTGTTCACATAGGCACAGAGATCTGACATTTACAGTTATTTTCTTCAGTGTGCTTTTCATGATCCTGCAGGCTTTGGCTAAGATTCTTGCGACCTCTACCCGTGCTGTATTTTCTAAAATGAAACTAAAGTAGTAATCTTATGCCTACTTACTCAGGAGAAAGCCCTACTGAACTGCATAGGGCTTATTTCTAAGTAAATATGCATAGGATTGGCTTGATATGTGTATCTGGGTGAGATACACATCTGCCCATCACACTGCTCTATGCAGCAATAGCTTTGAAATCTGTGGCAAGGAGCTGCAAGATAGAAAGTGTGTGTTTAAATAAAGAACAAGTTGAAAATACAAAAAAAGGACATGTGAGCTCTGATCTGACAGAGGAAACATCAGCTTGCACAGTGATTGCCAAGGTGTCCTCTTTAGCCCTCAGATTCCCCCCCCCCCTTTCTCCCTAGTCATGTTCAGTAGTCATGTTTCGGGTCCCATCAATGAAGCTCCTTATGCAGCACCAGAGAACTCTTGCACAGCAGTCTTCCCCAACCCAGTGCCTTCCTGATGTTGTTGGATTAAAACTCTCATCAGCCCCAGTCACTGTGACCAATAGTCAGGAAAGATGGAAGCTGTAGGCCAACAACATTTGGAAGTGTGGACTGCAGCACTTAGCACTGCAACATTTTAAAATCAATAACTGATAAGCCCCTTGGCTTTGGCACAGGCCTTATGTTCCATGGGAATTCCATGAGTCTATAGCAGAGTAAGCTCATTGCAGAGTGCTATCTATTCCTGCAGAATGATGGTGTCATTTCAACTTGCAGATGTACTATATTTTGTAACATTTATGCACCCTTATGATTAGCCACAGTTCAAAAGAAGCCCTTAAGGCACTGCCACCACCAACGCAAAGCAAATGCAAACAGCAGGGAGCTACACCAAGTGCAACATGTGGAGAAGAGTCCCATGCTGCTTGACCCAGATATTTCATCTTAAATCTTGCTTTGCAAAAGAATGTTGAAATGTCAAGTGCAATTCAAGTATTTTCCTCTCACAGCTTAATTTATGTACACCAAAACCCGGTGCACAAAAGCAGTATTGTGTTGCGCTGAAACTTTAATAAGCCAAATACTAAAATTGCCCATTCCCTATTTTGCAACATGACAGTTTGAGACCTTGCCATCCCAACAACTTAGTAAAGATCCCCATCACCAGCTCTTTGTCTCCCTCGGCATCCGAGTCAGGGATGTGGAAATACAGAGGCCTCCTGCACACAAGCCCTAGGCTGCCTAAGAATCTGCATGGTCCAGAGTGGTCATACCCTTTCACATGGATTGAGAAATAGCAACCTGGTCCATATTGTCTGACTGCTTTCCAAATACTGTAAACAACTAGTTTGGGGGTCTTCTGGCTAAATCTCTGGCTTAAGAGATTTCTTGTGTTTCTGCTCTTGCAGCCCCTCTGCACAAAGATACCTGCTCTGTGGATAGAGACCCTGTTTATAACTCTGCAGATTATTGCATAGGCATTTGACTGTCCAGTACTGACTTCCGGCTCAGCAAAAATGATAGTGTTTTGTAAACCCTAATCCTGACCTGACCCATTTCCCAGCTGCCAGGCCCATCCCAGCTGTTCTCATTTGAACCAGACTCTGCTGATGAATTGAAAGAGAGGTGAATAATGGAGAGAGAAGAGAAACTGTACTCAGCAGATAGTGGGAGGGAGGTGGAGGAGCATAATGAGGAGCTACATGTCTGCCTGGCCTATGAAAGTCACTCCTAATGCATGGGTAGCCAGCCACACAATAATCCTTGTGATTCAAGGGCACTCAATGAAGCATATGCTTTCAGGCTGTGTGTAGACGTCAGGTGTCCAGAAATTATGAATTTATTTGAGGAAAAATTGAAATATGCAGCATCAATTTAATTTACTACTTTAAGAACAGAAATGCATTATGTATAACTTGGCACATAAAATGGTAGTTTGGCATATTACTGAAACTGTAAAGTATAAACGCCCTTGAACAAAACACTTACATTGTGGTTTTAAGTTGCTCTGGGTTACTTTTGTGCAAAAAGCAACTAATAATAATATTAATAATCTGTTTTACATTAAACAACAAGCTGCTGCAACCAAAGGCATGTATATTTCTGAAACTGTCCTGCTTTCTAAAAAGTTTGGCTGAAGCAGCTAGAAGAAGTACAGAACTAAAAACAGGGTCAATTAATTAATTAAACAGTGCATGAACAACTACAAGTAATAACTCTTTTCTTCTTTTTTTGGTCAGATGGCAAAATGAGGAGGGGGAAACAGGATAAAACCTGCAAAGAAATACTATCTTTGTTACTGTTTTAACAAAATAAAGTTTTTATTATCTTTCCTTCAGCTTTATTCCAGGAGAAAAAGCATTATAAAAAATTGAAATGCCTCATTACCAGAGCTAGTGGCAACGGGTAGAAACATTTTTTCCCACAGCAAGTTTTTTACTTTAAAAATGTCCTTCATAGACTCAGTAACAATAAATGGATGCAATGAAAGTCAAACTGGGCAACTGCAATACGTATGTGTTATGTACTGAAGTTCTCACCCTGGGCCAGCAAGGGGATACTGTAGATATTTCAGGTTCACATATGCAAATAAGGGATTGAAAGTGACGTTCAGTGATTGGATAGTTACAGAAAATGGTTACTGTTACATTCTAGTGGAGCTCTATATAAGCAGGCTGGCTGAACCCTTCAGTTCAGTTCTGTTCTGGCCTCTGAATAAACAAGAGCTGTTTGAAGAATCGCTGTCTCATCTGATATGTTCACCCACAACCTAACAGTATGATACCTATCAAATTTAAAATCATTCATGCCACTGACTTTTATGAAGTGACTTTCTCTTCCCAATAGTTCTTCTGATATATTAAAATCAGAATGTTACTAGTCTTCAGTGTTTTCATTAATTTTCTCAATATCTAAGGTGAAATACATATTCTCATGTTTCAAAATATGAACAGGTATTCCATTAAAAAAACCCCTCTGAATTTGGTTGAACATTTAAACCATGCTGAGACTACAATCCAAAACACACTTACAATAGTATGGCTCACTTAACACAGTGGGATTTCTTTCTGAGTAAACATGCATGTAACGGGATTGCAACTGCACTTTATTCATGTGCTATTGATAATCAATTTTTTCAGTTAACGCCTTTGGGTTTCTTAGGTGTTTATACAGCATGCAAAATTAACAAGACATAACTTTAGTAAACAAAACTTTTTTAAAAAAAAAAAAAAGTAAAATACATATGCCACATAAGTACTACACTGATTTAGGACTGTGGAAGAATTTCCAATTAATTCCTTCCCTAACTCCCCAGAAGACCCATGTCACCAAAAGTAACCAGCAGGGCCCAGTTCAGATTCTTCAGCTAAAGACACACCCATGCATGCCACCATATTCTGTCATGCAGCAACTTCACATGCTTTAAACAGAGAGGAATTTGGAATCAGCCCCTATAGGTGACCCAAGGCAGGCCTCTAGGAGACAGTGAGCTACTACCCATCACCACCTTCTCCCTGCCAGGAAGAAGAGGGGTCCCTCAAATGAATCCTGCAATTATCAGCACCATGGCATCCCTGGTATCAACAGAACAGCATTAGCTTAATGGTAGATAACCTGCTTTATATGTAGAAGGTCTGAAGTTTAATCCTTGGCATCTCCAGGAAGGCTGGGATGGATCCTCATCTGAAGATCCACCACCCCATGAGTGTAGTAGACAATGCAGAATCAATGGTCAGACTATGCAAAAGATAACTTCCTAACATTCTAATTGCTTATGTCTCACAGTATTGATGCTATAACATGCTCAGCCCTGACCTCACCAGACTAGGCAACTGAGCTGGTCTATTTCAGATGTATTTAGTTTTATGATTTCAAAAATTGAATTTAATAATTGATCTTATTTGGGGATTTACCATGTGTGCGGGAGATACAATAAATTATCATGCAGTCCAGAATAATGGTACAAGTTCAGTCACTTAAGAAATTAGCCTGTTAAAAGCCAACAAGCAGGGCGCAAATGCCCCTATGCCTGCTAGCAACCACTCAGCTGCTCTGATTTATAGTTCTGTTAGCTCTAGCCAATCATGCCAAGATGAAAACAGAAGGGTTATCAAATACCTGTAATTAATACAGGAAAACACAATCTAGACTGAAGCACTTTTTGGAATTATATTATCACTATCTAAATGTTTCCATTTTTTTTTATTCCCCCCCCCTCCTTTTAATCTTGGAAGAGAGATGAAAAATGCCTCCGGAGTAGCAATTTGGTAATTTCACTCAAAAATCACCATTCACCTGTGTAGCATGGTTGACAGCTAATTTAATGCTCCCCAGATAAAATAAATTACTATTACTTTGTGTTTAAGGGAGAGTCTAGCATCTTGCATACACATTAAAGGAAGGAGTAGGTGAACAATTAAAAGTAGTATTTGCATGTTACAGAGACAGGCTAATAAAAGGAATGCGGGTGAGAGTCCATAAATCCGCATTTCATGGCCAAGATACTGGTAATGATAGCTAAGCTACCTCTTCTGGCTCAATTCGGACTCCTGGCTTAACTCTCCTTTTTTCCCCTTGGCATCTCTAGCTGCCAATCTGCCCATGAGAACTTCTCGGTCCACAATTATGGTGATTAGAAATGAAACTCCATCTCAAGCAAGAATAAAAGGTGAGGAAAGCTGAGTAAACAAGATACAGAACTCAGGAGGTGCCAGGCCAGATCTGCTATTTTGCACTTGGGCTTACTTCAGTGATTTCATCCCCGCTTGCCTAGCAACCACATGTAGTAAATAACTGCTTTTTTAAAAGAACTACAAAGCAGATGCCACATTTGTGAGACTCAACTAATGTTAAGCGAGAGAAAAGGACAGAAGTAACACCAAATGGCATACTAGAACTGGAATGCCCCAGCCAAGCTGGAGGATAATAAGCAGCTCAGTTGTTTAATTCCACATGCTCCATGGGAGAATCATTACTATTTTATTGTTTATTAAATTTATATACCACCCATCGTCAGAGGATTACAGGGTGGTTTAGAAACACAAAACACATAACTTAATAACAAACAAAACAATGACACCCACCAACGCACACAGTTTAAAAGGCCATATACTTTTAAACTAGCCAAAGATTTGGGAGAAGATGAATGTTTTTATCTGGCACCTAAATATATGTAATGAAGGCCCCAGGCGAGACTCCCTTGGGGGGGCGCATTCTGCAAATGGGGAGCCACCACTAAAAAGGTCTGTTCTTGTGTTGCCACACTACGAATCTTTGGTGGAGGGGGCACATGAAGAAAGACATTTTAAAGGGGTGGGGGAGAAAAACCTCTTCATTCCTAAGCCTTATTTTTGCTCTCCTCAGAAGAAAAAGGTAAAGGTAAAGGACCCCTGACAGTTAAGTCCAGTCGTAGACGACTCTGGGGTTGCGGCGCTCATCTCGCTTTACAGGCCGAGGGAGCCGGCGCTTTTTCGCAGACAGTTTTTCCGGGTCATGTGGTCAGCATGTCTAAGCAGCTTCTGGCACAATGGAACACTGAAACCAGAGCAGCGCACAGAAATGCCGTTTACCTTCCCACTGCAGCGGTACCTATTTATCTACTTGCACTTTTTGGTGTGCTTTCGAACTGCTAGGTTGGCAGGGGCTGGGACAGAGCAACAGGAGCTCACCCTGTCGCAGGGATTCGAACCACCAAACTTCTGATCGGCAAGCCCAAGAGGCTCAGTGGTTTAGATACCTTTAAAATATTTTCTCATTGTCCTACACACCTGAAAGCTAAACAGGTCTGTTCCTGTGAGCTGTCCGGATGAGCAGGCATTTTAGCATGGCCATACACAATTCAAAGCCACCTCCTTTCTGTTGTTTCCAACTTCTATACAAAATTAGCATGCCACAAGCCAAGGGTAGTTGTTTGTTCTGCTGTGTTTTGTCCTAGGTCCCGCTGCAAACAAGCATCTCTCCTTTCTAATGACTCAGTGGGATGCACCTCCTAGATGCTGACAGATAGTTTGAAGAACTCTAGCAGCTACCTGTAATATGCTTCCCCCCCCCCTAACCTCTGCATAGTAAGCAGCTAGGAGGCTGAATCGAAATAGCAAGTATGTATTTCAAATTGTAATTCATGGCTGGGAGAGGCCTACACAGGAAGTGTAATTTGTCATATTCTCTTCCCAGTTTGATGCTTTTAAGCATGTGCACAGCAAGGTGGTATCGAGTTGCCATTCCAGGTAAAAACCCAAATATTACCACAATCCTACAATGGACACATATCACAGTGAAGTGCCTTTTTTTCCCATCCACTGAAAAGCCACACTTCAACAATAACCACATCATTTCTCCCTTTGGTACTGACACACAAGAAGCATTAGGAAACATGCCAATAACCAAAATCGTTCTCTCAGTAGCTCTGTTCAAAGCAAGGGTCTCGCAGGTGCTGCCGAACAGCACAGCTTTTCTGGATTTGGTCCCAAAGGGAGCTCCAGCTCAATCAGGCTGCTCAGCTTATCATCCAGCATGACTAAATCACTCCAAGGGCAAACCCTTCAGAATTACATGGACAACACTTTCACCGCTTTATAGAAAATGGCACATCATAAACCAAGGTAAATCCAAACTGGGGAAAGGTGTGGGAGAGAGATGCTTTAAAAAAAAAAAAAGGCTACACAAACAAGATCAGGCATTTCAGGTTTCAAGCAATTCCTCACAGACAGAGAATATTACAAAACCCTCATAGTTGAAAATGGAGGCTAGAAAAAGCTTTGTGTACAAGCCATCTCCTCAGGTGCTGCTAACTCTTGCTTTTAACACAAATTCTCAGTGCAGCTATTTCCTTAAAAGCCACAGCCACACTCGTTTCGAATCATAGCTGTCTATCCTTTTCCAACAACACTTCCATTACATACAGTGGTGCCTCGCAAGACGAAATTAATTCGTTCCGCAAGTCTCTTCGTCTTGCGGTTTTTTCGTCTTGCGATGCACAGTTTCCCATAGGAATGCATTGAAAATCAATTAATGCGTTCCTAGGGAAACCGCCTTCGGACCAGGTCCGGGGCCAGTCTGCCCCCGGACCTCTTCTGAAGGCTTGGGGGGGGGGACAAGGGCTTTTCTTCCCACCCCCAGCATTTTAAAAAAACCCTGGGACAGCGGAGGACTTCTCCGCTGTCCGGGGTGATTTAAAAGCCCCTGGGAAGGCAGGCAGGGGGGACAAAGACTTTCGCCCCCTGCCCGCCTTCAGAAGGTGTTCCCACCCCCCGCCCCACTTCGGAACAGCTTTCCGAAGTGGGGCGGCTGGGGCAGGTGTCCCCACCCCCCTCCCCACTTCGGAACAGCTTTCCGAAGTGGGGCGGCGGGGGCAGCTGTCCCCGCCCCCCTGCCCCACTTCGGAACAGCTTTCCGAAGTGGGGCGGCGGGGGCAGGTGTCCCCGCCCCCCCTCCCCCCTTCGGAACAGCGTTTTAAAATGCTGGGGGTGGGCAGCGAAGCGCTGCCGACCCCCAGCATTTTAAAATCTCCCCGTGTCCCGGGAAGATTTTAAAATGCTGGGGGTCGGGCTGCCGACCCCCAGCATTTTAAAACCTTCCCGGGACACGGGGAGATTTTAAAATGCTGGGGTTCGGCAGCGCTTCGCTCCCGACCCCCAGCATTTTAAAACCTCCCCGGGACACGGGGAGATTTTAAAATGCTGGAGGTCGGCAGCACTTCGCTCCCGACCCCCAGCATTTTAAAATCTCCCTGGGACAGGGGGAGATTTTAAAATGCTGGGTGTCGGCAGCTAACGCTTCGCTCCCGACCCCCAGCATTTTAAAACCTCCCCGGGACACGGGGAGATTTTAAAATGCTGGGGGTCGGCAGCGCTTCGCTCCCGACCCCCAGCATTTTAAAATCTCCCCGGGACAGGGGGAGATTTTAAAATGCTGGGGGTCGGCAGCTAACGCTTCGCTCCCGACCCCCAGCATTTTAAAATCTGCCCGGGACAGAGACTTCTCTGCTGTCCCTTGGAGATTTTAAAATGCTGGTGGTCGGCAGCGAACGCTTCGCTCCCGCCCGCCAGCATTTTAAGATCGCCCGGGGCAGGCGGGGGGGGGGGAAGGCAGGACACGGGGAGATTTTAAAATGCTGGGGGTCGGCAGCGCTTCGCTCCCGACCCCCAGCATTTTAAAACCTTCCCGGGACACGGGGAGATTTTAAAATGCTGGGGGTCGGCAGCGCTTCGCTCCCGACCCCCAGCATTTTAAAATCTCCCCGGGACAGGGGGAGATTTTAAAATGCTGGGGGTCGGCAGCTAACGCTTCGCTCCCGACCCCCAGCATTTTAAAACCTTCCCGGGACACGGGGAGATTTTAAAATGCTGGGGGTCGGCAGCGCTTCGCTCCCGACCCCCAGCATTTTAAAATCTCCCCGGGACAGAGACTTCTCTGCTGTCCCTTGGAGATTTTAAAATGCTGGGGGTCGGCAGCGAACGCTTCGCTCCCGCCCGCCAGCATTTTAAGATCGCCCGGGGCAGGGGGGGGGAGCAAAGACTTTTGCCCCCCGCCGGCCTTCAGAAGAGGTCCTCTTCTGAAGGCTGGCTGTGGGCGAAAGTCTTTGCTCCCGACCGCCAGCATTTCCCTATGGGCTTTCGTCTTGCGATGCAAGCCCATAGGGAAATTCGTCTTGCGAAGCGCCTCCAAAACAGAAAACCCTTTCGTCTTGCGGGTTTTCCGTCTTGCGAGGCATTCGTCTTGCGGGGTACCACTGTACAGAAGTTTGTAGACTGGTAATTCTTTGGGAGGGGGAGTCTTTGAAAAAATAAGCCCCACTTAAGAAACCTAGCAAGCAAATCTGGCAAAGCCAATCTATCAAAGCCTTCTTTTCAACTAGGTGTTGGAGAAAATAAGGGATTTCACTTCTCCTCCTATAATGCAAGAATATTTCCCCAATTAAATTGAGAAAACACCAACATTTGTTTTTACTTGTGCAGTCTTAAGAAAGCCAGACTATTTACCATGTGCTATACATACATGAAAAACTAGTTCTGGTACTACCCACAGCAGCCTCCAACCCAAGGTTTATCAACAAAGTCAAAAACAGACTTCCAAAGCCACCACAAGTTTAGCTCCAATTTATTTTATTTTTAAATAGAAGTGAATAGGATGGAGGAAGGGAAGCAGCGTGAAACTATAGCAATCGACGAATATAAATATTTAAAAACATACAAGAGAACAGTGTTAGAAATTCCACCAGGTATATAAGCTCTGCACCAAATGATATCTTAAACCTAGGTCGCGGTCGCCACAATGGAAAGTTCTATTCCCCAGGAGGCTGGACTACAGTTCTAAGATTCTATGACTCCATGAGCTCAACTACATTCCCTGACTGGAGCTTGCTCTACAACAATTTACTTGTCCCAGTATGGAAGAAGGAGAAATACACACAGTGGAAATGGAAGCATGACTAAGGCAGAGGTTTTTGAACTGCGAGTTCCATTCGGGTAGCCTGAGGAAAAGCTGCAGCATAGTCAAATAGATCTGTACTCAGTGATGATGGATGGACTGCAGTCAAATCAGCTGGCTCGATGGAGATGTCAGCCGCCAACCTGGAACCCAGAAATCTCCAGTAGCAAAACACTCCTGGCACCTGGGACATTTCGAACACTGCAAGAGAACTACCCCATAATAACAAAGTCATGGCCCCTGACACTGTCAACCTGAGACAGGGTCAATCAATGCACACTTAATGCAATGATGAGGTTGCTATGGCCCTTCAGCTGTTGGTGGACTGCAACTCTTCACATTCCTGGTCACTGGTTATGCTGACTAGGGCTCATGGGAGTTGGAGTTCAACAACAGATGGAGGGCACCACATTGGCTACCTCTGACATAATGGAAAGTTGTGGTGAATGGGCTGCCGTTTGACCTAAGAAAGTTGGGCTTTCTTGTGCAACAGGAATGCCAGGAGGAAGCTCTGCCTCTTCTAGCACTGCACAGAAGCCATAAATACTAGGCAAACTGCCTCAAAACTAGGGCACACAACATACATAATTACAACATGTCCATTTGTTCCGGTTATCACTTCTTCTCTGCACTCTGAACATACCGACACACAATTGGGGTGGGGAACCCAATTAAAATCAAAATAAAGTCATTTGTGAAGTAGTCCCTTGTTGCAGCATTTTGCCACTTCAAAGAATTCCTGATTGACGCCCCCTCCCCCCAATTTGGAAGGGTGAATGCGTACACAGACTAGTCCAAGGTGGCTCAGAGGACAGGCCAGCAAGCCTTTTATGTCTTTCCCCCATGTACTTTGGGCAAGCGGGTGAGGGAATTCTCTACCCTGGAAGTACTCAATTATTTTAATAGGATTACATTTTAGACTGACTGTTTAAAACAGTCCCCTGAATTCATTAGCCTGCTAGCACTCGAGATCATTCATTTCAATGCAAACATATTTACATTTAAGTAAGCGCCTGGCAGCAAGTCAATTCCTTCTCCCACCTCCAGATTCATAGAGAGGTTCTTAGATACGACCCTACATATCAAACAGAAGGTTGTGGAATGACTGGTAAAGTCTACAGGAGGGGATTTAAACATCTAACCTTTCCTACAATTTTTCACTGAATAACCTTTAATAAAAAAAGCACTCAAATACAGATGCTAGTTGGAAAGATGAAAAGTTCATAACCGAAGAGATAATATTCTTTGCTTAATCATTCAGTGTTAACTATGCGGGTACTGAAAAAGATCTGAATACATTCCACCATTCAAGGCCAGGACATTGGGGAGCCATTTTGCAATTGCTCTTCAAAGACATCTCTTCACAGATCAGCGGGGTGCATTTTCTATATGGGGGAACCGTTGCATGAAGCACCGCAAGCATAAACATATGGCTATTCAGTGCAATGAGTACTGGAGAAGTATTGGCGCATGCTGGGCTTTAAGTACATGGGTAGGGCTGGGTGATATATTGATATATCGTCCAACACTTGTTTGAAGTCTGTATCATGATAACAGTTTCATAATTTTTGAGCTGAAAATATATCACGAAATATGATGCTTGTGTGCTATGCAAAAGTCACAGCGTGGGGAAAACTGTGAAGCCAGCCAGTGCCTCTACACAGATCCATCCTTATTACGGACACTGTGACATAACAGTATATCACAATGTTTAGCTGGTGATATATCACAATGTTGAAAAACAGGTATCGCCCAGCCCTATACATGGGAAACCCAGAAGGGTACATGGCCAGCTCAAAATATGCTTGGGTTGGAGCGAAAGGAAGCTGCAACTTAGCCATGCATCATATTTTATTTTCTTCTCTCTTTTTGTAAGAGCAAGAGAATTGACCCAAGACACATGTGGTCACACTTTATGGTTCCTTCCACTCTTCTAGGTCATTTCTTTTAAAAAATAAATAAATATTTGATGAGAGACTGTGCTATTCTCAAACTCTCCAAAAAAAAAAAAGAATCAATTTCACCACTTTAAACAAAGAACCAGCTCTACTGGGACTATACCTACATTATTAAGATGTATAGCAACAACAACAAAAGCCTCAAACAAAACGTTTATTTACATTAACTGACACTCCCCTGCCCTTTCCCGAAAAGCCGAGGCTAAAAGGCTAGGCCAAACAAACAGGTTTTATTAAAGACACCTGTCTTGAAAAAAACTGCAGTGAGAGGGAGCTCACAAATGGGGGCCACCTATCAAGTATGAGCCAGTAGAGTGGCTAAATTGTAATTTATCAGTCCCAGATTTAAAATCCTCAATCATAAAGCTCACTTGGTACCTTGGGTGAGCTACTCTTATTTGTTTGTTTGTTTGTTTAATAAATATGCCGCTTTATATTTTTAAGAAAAATCTCAAAACATCAATAAAACTATCTGAAGAAAGTCAAATATAGAGTACACAGTCAAAGCAACATAATTAACTAAAATAAGAATACTAAAATATTATCCCAAAGATTTAAAAATAAAACTTTACAAAGGAGGTCAACTACAGAATACACACCCTACAAACGAAGTTAAAAATCCTAAACGTTTCCAAAAAAAAAACCACACCATTGCTAAGTGAAGTCAAATATAAAATGCACATTTAAAACAGCATAACAAACAAGAGAATAAAATATGATCATAAGCATGACACAGCTGTTGAGCAGGCACAAAAAGATAGGGCAAAAGAACCCAATGGTTAGGGTTTGTTGTCAGGTGATGTCCTTTTGTTCTCCCCAGGCGCCTCTTTAAGTAGAGCTGGTGAGTCCCTTGCATGGAGCAGCCTTCACACCTCACAGCCAGGCATAAACTACCCTGCAAGGGTGTTGTGAGGATAAAGGAGAGATAATATGACCACCCCAAGGTCTTGGTAGGAAAGACAGGTTTGCAAATTCAAAAAAATCAAAGAATTATTTGAGATCATGACAAAGGGGAAAACAGCACCTGAACTTCACCTTCTGAACCATGGTTGGAGACAGGTGCTTGGTTGTCTTTGTTCCCAATTGGCTGGTGTTTCATTCACACCTTTCCTCCCAGTGCAAGAAATTACAAGGTGGTGGGCAGAGAGACTGATCTTTAACATAGCCCCAGAAGTCAGGCCAAGTGATGTGTCTGTGTAAAGGGTTGGCAGATCAAAGTTGGATTGTTCAAATCAGCAGTAATTTAAACCACAATGTCCAAAGTAACGACTTTTAACAAAATGTATTTATTTAGTAAAATTTCTATGCCACCTTTTAATACAAGACTCCTGGGGCAGGATGCAATTTAAAATAGTAAAACAGATCAATAAAGCTCAGTATAAAATCAATACTGAATAGCTTACACAGAATTAAGGGAAGATCATTTATACATATAACTTATACAACATTAGACCTCAAATCAGCCTGTCTGCCTGAAAATAGTAGCCAATTATTCTACATTCGAGGCTGTGTTAGAGTTAGGACTTAATTCTTTTTCCAAGTATCACATATAGATTTCAGGAGATTAATGCTTTAGCAGAGTCTAAGAATTTGATTTCTTTCTAGATTTTGATTGGCATATTTTAAATTGGAGGTGAAAGCATAAATCTATGCTGAAAATAACGATTATAAAACATGTTTGTTTCTGTGCCTTCTACAATTCTATATTCTCTGAAACCATGTTCAACATATACTGTTTTCTTGTCAATCTACACACATTCAAGCACAATACTTCAAGTTGCATTCCCCCTCCCCACAAAAAAAGGAAAAAGAAAAACGGTTTGCCTATACCTAACAAGGAAACCAGCTCCTAAATTACCAGAATTAGGCTAGTTGTGAGTTGGACCAGATCTGTGTTATCAGTCAAGTATTTAGAAGGATTTCACAAGCATGGGTGGAAAATCAAAGAGGAAGGTTGATCAGAATCTGTATTCAGGCTGTTGTTGTTTTTAATCCCACATAAAATGGCTGTGAGGAAACTACAGTGGTACCTCGGGTTACAGACGCTTCAGGTTACAGACTCCGCTAACCCAGAAACAGTACCTCAGGTTAAGAACTTTGATTCAGGATGAGAACAGAAATCGCACGACAGCAGGAGGCCCCATTAGCTAAAGTGGTACCTCAGGTTAAGAACGGACCTCCAGAACAAATTAAGTTCTTAACCCAAGGTATCACTGTACAATGTGGTGTTTGTGTGCGAGTTTTGAGCCCTTTTACACCACCACTCCTCATACAGATGGACTACAAACTATTGGGAATATATCCAATAGGTATACAACACAATTTAGTCACTATGCTCTACCACTCTTTACTGACATGGCTTCACAGTATGCCAACACCTTTGTGGCCTACTTAGTACAACACTTTCTCAGCTCCTGTACCGCAATGCCTCTCCTCCATCTAAGGTACATTGGTATCTTTATCATCTGGACTCATGGACAGGATATATCTGAGCATTTCCACCAGGACTTTGAAAAATTTCCACTCCACCAATCTAAACCTAGACCAGCCCATGCAACGCATTCACTTTCTGTTCATGACTGTTAAACTGTGTAACATACATGTAAGCACCACCTTATACAGAAAACCAATGGACCACTACACATTCCTACATTCTTCTAGCTTCCACACAGAACACACTACCAAATGCTCTGTCTACAGTCAAGCCCTACAATACAACCACATCTTAGATGGACTCGCAACTTTCCTCAAACTACAACACCCACCCAATGGAGTCAGAGACCAGTTCCTGCAGCAGAACAAGATGCCAATGTCTACTACTCTATCACAAAACCTAACAATGTCATCTACAGCATCAGGGTTTCATACACCTGTTCATTTTCCAATATGACACATGCCTCAAAGAGTTACTTGCCTAGTAACTTTATGTTAGCCAGTTTATAATAGCTTCCCCTGCTGACCACCTGAAAGCTATTCTTATACCTAGTTGATTTGTTATTTACAAGCCTGGATTCAGATGTGTTTTCTCTTTGGGGGGGGGAGGCAGGGGAATAAATTATATAGAACTAAAAGGACCAAAAACTAAAACCTTGACCATCGCCCACCTTCATGCTGACTACCCCACAAGCCAATAGCACCCCTGCTATTTATTCCTGGGGGTTTCCAAAGAAGAAAGTGGCACGAACTCCTGGGACACATGTTTGATTGCTGCACTGTGTCTAGACTTCCCCTGATGACTTGACTTCCTCTATAATTAAATACATGCTCCATATTCTAAATCTGTTAGGGACTTCCAGTGCATTCTTTGGGCTCTGATGTTCTAGAACTAAGAGGACATTTCCCTGAAAAAGAAGTCAAAACAAGGGCATTTGGCATTTTGGGGGAATTACCCTGGGGGCCTTTATTTAGAACTCAGCTCTACACCAACTCCACTTGACTACTTTTTGTGAAAAAGGTTTCAAGATACAATCATGACACACAATGAAGAACCTTCCAAATGCCTCATTTATTCTGGTTAAGAGGCGATTCAGTGCTCCTTTGTGTCAAAATAAGAGGGCCACTGGGAGAGATAGAAACGCATACTGGTATTATCATGCTGGCCTGTGACCAAAAAGGTAATTAAAACCTTCCCTTGAACAGGTGGGCACCAGAAAACCCCACTATTATTGTCTGTGACTGCCAAGCTAATGCCTTTCAACATTCTACTTGTCATAGCAACTCTGAGGGATTGGAAAGCCTATTTCTATTCTTTGACATTTGGCCCATAACAGAATTACTATTGATCTGCAGGGAGCCCCTAATAAAACAACAAGACCTCATTTTAGGATAGCCAAAATTGTCCATGGAAGACAGTAGGCAGTGACCAGTCTACACTGGTTTTGCTATAAAAATGTACTGAGGAGCAGAGAGAATAACTTTTTTATATATAGTGCAAGACAGAACTGTTTGCTTTACTGGGGTTTAGACAACATTTAGTTATGAAGTAATGCTTGTTAACCCTGTGGTTAGCATGAAATAAATCAAGCATTAGAACGGTTGGTACCCTACAATATTCTGGGATGGGCTGATCTGCCACTAGAGATTTATCACCTGCCCCACCCCCCTGTGCCCTGTAGCATCTGCCAGCAGCCCGGCCTTGGCCAACTGATATGCCTACCATGTTGCATGCAGACAATACACAACATGGTGGCTAGAACATGCATGATGACAGCAACTGTAAGCAGTAGAAAATGGTGGTCAGCAACTCCTGGTATAAATATTGGAGAAACCGAAAAAGAGAACAGAGGCTCATAGGGCCTGAGAGAGCTTGCAATCTGACTGCTGCAGCTGATCTTTTTTCCAGCAACCACACCACCCCTGTGCTCTGAAGAACTTCCAACCTATACTTGGGCATTAAAATATCTTAAACAGAAGCACCAGTATATACAAGATGCATCCTTCCCAATTTTTTGCTGATTCTGTAAAAGCGACAGAAGAATTATTATTACAAAACAGGATAATGTAGCAGAACTGAAAGAAAAGTACAAATTTAATGCGATAAGCATTGTGAGAACTAGACCCTCCTTGAGGCACACTGGCTTAAGTACATGTCACTTGTGATAAAGCAATCTCATTTGCCTTTTTTCTTCAAAAAGAAAACATGCAACATCTTCCACAGCCTCCCATTTGCATTCTTGTCTATTTGCCTGACAGTACATGGTTGCTGCAAGGTTGAAACAGGGACACTTTTCAAGTGAAAGCAATGGGCCACATGAAGTAGAGTTTGGGGCAAAAAGGAAGTGTTTTTAAGGTCAGACTAAGCTATTTTCATTTTTGTCTATGAACACTTTCTCAGAGGTCAATGTCGGGGGAACCAAGAACAGATGCGTACATATTCTATCCCATAAGCAATTTGTGGCATGTGTGGGTGAATCCCAGCTTGCAATTTTCAAACTAAAATATCATCTAAAGCCCTGCTTTCCCTTTCAATATACTTTGCAATGTTTTGGAAGACACTAGTTAGAAACATGCAGATTTAAACTGCACCATGTTATCTAAAAGCCAAATTAAGTTTTCTTTGTTTGATCTGCCATTCAGATTGGTTATGTTTCTCATGAACAAGTGGGTGGTTCTGCAGTGCAAGGGCAGAAGGAACAAGAGGAACCTCAAGAGATGTTGCACAGTTAAAAGAGGTAAATTATTCATAGTAATATGTGCTGGATTGAACTAGAAGTTTCAAAAACAATTTTTTCAGGGTATGATAAGCACAAATTGACCAACGTTTTGAAATGCTTTAGAGATTTATATTCCACCTCTCATTCCGATGGGTTCATGGGCAGCTTGCAAAATGCAAAAATCATACAACAGGAAGGGGGGGGGGGAATCAAAGAAACGCAGTAACCTGATAACTGACACCACATTACACTTTGAGTTTCAAATCACACATTTGGTCTGAACTTCTGCAAGAGTCTGAGAACTGTTTAACCCTCTTTTGGCAGAGATTTTAAAATCTAATGACATGAAGATGCTCAACTTAACCATGTGGTCTTCATTTCTTTTTTTAAATTTGAGGATAATGTTTCACAGCGAATATGTGGTAAATTAAAAGCAAAACACTGGCCAACCCCCCATGAAAGGCATTCTGCAAATCATAGTAGCCAATAACTATGAGCAGCTGGACTCTCAGTAACAAAAGGGTCTGCTTTTCCACTTTAGCAAATGAAAGGTAGGAGGAAGATTTTAGTAAGGAGCAGTGCTTTTCTTCTGGGAATACTCAACCCAAATGTTAAAAGCCTGGCACTTACTGTAACAACTTCATGGTGAGTACCAGCACCTTAAAAAAAAGAGAGAGATCTGGAAAGAAGCGGTGTCCACTCTTCAAGCTTTTATACCCAATTGAGACCAACTGGTTCATCACAACTCAACAGGAAACTGAGCGCAACCTCTAATTTTCCACACTCATTTTTAATCATTTCACTTAGAAATCATCACTTTTCTTTAGAAAAAGACACCAAATTTGCCAGAGATTCTCCCCTAAGAGAATCTTATGCCTATTTTGGGTATAAACCTTATGCCTATTTTGGGTATAAACCTTAACTGGAACTGTTTCAGTCAAAAGCAGCATTTCTTTATATCAACCTAAGAAACCTAAGAAACAAGAGAGTGGTGCTCCCAGCAACTTCCTATGTTACCTGGATATTTAAAAATGGGATAATTCACAAGCACATCATGATACCGTGTTTTTGGTAAAACACACACAATATATACATGGAAAATATATTTGGGAAAGTGGTTTCTCTGTCTGCTTGGATGCCTCTTGAGATATCATCATCGTGGCACAAGAGTTCCCAAGTTGGGGCAGTGATCTTTGTCAGTGTTTGGATGCCAGGCACCATTTTGAACAAAGATGGTGAACTAAAATGTGACTTTAACAAGATCTAAGTCACAAATTACACTATCCATTTAAAATTCACAATTATATTTTGGTTTTTAAAAACTCAAGGGAAGCACTAGAAACTCTCGTGTGTGTGTGTGTTCCACACTGGAGCTATACTGTCAACCAGCAGTCAGATGCTTCTTCCTAGCTGCCCACATTCTGTTATCATTTTTGACAAATCACAATCAGCCCTTCAGTTTGAGCCAACAGAGTAATGTCTGTATGAAGCTCTGACTTCTTTGAAAAATAAAATGACTAAATCTTTCAGTGCATCTGACTTCATCCAAAAAGTATTTAATCTTTTAAAAATCTTTTTGCATTACAAATCATTCAACATCCTGCATGTGGCTCCACAGAACAGGAAAAAAAGACACACAATGGAGATAGTAATGAACTGAACATTATTTTTGACCATTGCACCAGTGTGAAGCATTCACAGTGGCAGGTGAATGTGGTCTGAATGGTATTTGTCCTTGAAAAGAAGTGGCCAAGTTTTTTAATGACAGGTTTTTGTTTTGTTTTTAAAAGCAGCTTTTGAAACAGTTAACTTTTGCCCAAGTATTTGTGTTATGATAGCAGAACACTGTTTCTTCAGGCTAAGTCAGACTCCCGTCCTTTTTAATTCCTGCCAAGGCAAATTCATCTTCTCCAGTCTGTTGCAGGCTAAAGTTTTATCCAATTCCCTCCGAGGCCTAGAGTTTTGTAGGCACTTCAACGTAGACTTGCCAAACTTTGCTTGAGACCAACCTTGACAACAGGCTTTCATGGTGGGAAGAAACCAGACAGGCAACTGACAAGCCTCCTTAGAGTATCCATGTTCCACTACAAGGCAAGTTGGCATCCAGTGTGATTGCTTCTAGCCAATAAATTAGAGAGGAACAAAGGCAGGACAGAACCACAGTATAACTTCATTCACACACTACATAACAAAGGTATCAGTGGGAGATTTTTATCTAGACTGCCAAAAGAAGCTCTCCAGGAGCCCCCCACCCTGCAAAAAAACACACACAAAAATCCACTTGAATATACAATTGAGATTTTTTTACCTAGTGATTCTGGAACAGAAAAATTCAAGCGAACAGGTATCCAGGTTCATAGAGTGATTTCATTCCCCAGATATTGCACAAGCCCAGCCTGAAATAGTACAAACTTCACTTGAGGAAGGAAAGGTGAAATGTCTGCTTCACTTATTTGAAGTTCTTGAAACATTTTGGTCAATAAAACAGCTACAGTGGTACCTCAGGTTACATACGCTTCAGGTTACATACGCTTGAGGTTACAGACTCCGCTAACCCAGAAATAGTGCTTCAGGTTAAGAACTTTGCTTCAGGATGAGAAAAGAAATCGGGCTCCGGCAGCGCGGCAGCAGCAGGAGGCCCCATTAGCTAAAGTGGTGCCTCAGGTTAAGAACAGTTTCAGGTTAAGTACGGACCTCTGGAACGAATTAAGTACTTAACCTGAGGTACCACTGTATTCTCAACATTTAAAATACCAAGCCACATCCTAAAAAAAAACCAGCAAAACGTACTCCAACTTCAAACACAGTCCATTGCCTGCTCTAGCGTAGCAGTCCAGGAACGGATACGCTAAACTGACAGCTACATCCTCAAGTTTTAATGGGATTTTGTTATACATACAAATTTAAAAATGAAGTCTTGTGCATTGGAAGACCTGGCAGCTTCCAAGCAAGCAGCCTAAGTTTTCTGTTCAAAATGTCACCTGTAGCTTTTACATAAAGTTCCCACTTTCCCACAGGAGAAGATAGCAGAGAGTTAAAAACAGGAAGCCAAGAGAAAAATATCTATATAAAAAGTGTACATGTAATAATGGTACAGACCATTGGGCAGCTGCCAGAAAAATGATGGAATGCAGTATAGTTTACTTATTTCTTTTTAATGGCTCCAACATTCCACCTGAAAAATTGGTCCCGGAGCTGTATAATTGGGGATAAAAATGAAATGACAGTTTCCATTTGTCAGCATGAAAGCTGATCACTTATATTTTTCATAGAGCTGTGGAGGGTGCATGGGGTCCCAAGGTTTACCTAAGAAAAGGATGAATACCAGACTTTCAAGATGCTACAAGCTATTTGAAACTAGTAAAGTTTCCAAAATGTCAAAGGAAGTACATAGCAAGCCCCACTCCAAGGTGGCTTTGAGCAAGTTGCTCTTTGCCTCATCTGCAATATAGGTATAACTTATATTGGCCTATTTAATGTTGCCATAGAAAGGATTACAGAAATAATGAAATTCCTTTAAATTTGTTGCATGAAGGGTAGGGAAGCTTCTTCCATCCAAGGGTCAAATTCTCTTATTGGCAACATTCCAAGGGCCACAAACCAGTTATGGGTGTGGCCAGAAACACACCACTCTCTATCCTGGGAAGCAATGGTATTTTCACAGTTCAAGGACAAATCCCAGGTAAAATCACTGGAGATGCCCACAGAACAGGGTCTGTGAAGGGTGTGGTTGGGGCATAGCCTGGGCAGAGTCTCAAGGGCCAGATAGAGAGGTCGGGGGAGGGTGCATTCAGCCCCTGTGCCTGAGGTTTCTCACTCCTGCTTTCTAAATGCTTTCTAAAAAATGCTTTCTACTAGAAATCCCCAAACATCAACCGTGAACTTCTTTTGCAGAGGCCCAATGAACTGAAAGGGCTATTTTAAATACTTCCCATTCCTTCTGATGGGTACTGCAGCTGAGGATCCAACCACGTCTATGAAAAAGTAGCATTATTAAGAACAAACAAGACGTGGTTACCTGACTTTTCAAGTATTTAAGGCAGGCTTTGAAATAAATGTTAAGATTGTGTCCACGAGCAAGCCGGCACGATTGCAGTAAAATCCGCCCAACTGTTCCAACAGCTCGCACCAGCCTGGTGCCAAGTGCTTATTAGCAGCCATGTTCATTGGTTCCCTTCGTCATCACGGCGCTTAGAAAATTCATTCTGCAGTTCCCTTAATTGACCTAAAGACGGACAATGCCTCCAAAAATTAGAAGTGGTTCTTATTTTCCTTGCCAACAGTGTCCCACCAGGCGTTGCTGCCTGATCAAGCCCATTAACTAAAGGAACTTGGTACAGGAAGCCAATAACCTTTTTCATTCCCACCAGAGGCCACCATCATCATCACAAAAGAATGATTATCTGACCAGGAGGTCTATTGCTATAAAAAGGAAACATGCATATATAGAATTTTTCCTTAAATGGCTCCATTTTCTTAGTTGGTGCTAGAGATGAAGAATCCAGGAGCAGGAGGAAGGGAGGAAGGTGGAAAAATCAGGACATTATCAGCTTCTGGTGAGAAAAACTGAAATTCTGGGGAACAATGAAAAATATTATTTTCTCATGAAATATGTTATTCTGGAACTAGTGAAATGCCTTTAAAAAAAGGATTAACTCACTCAAAATGTATAGTATAGAGATTTTTATGTAAGGCAATCCACAGTGTTAAGACTTGGGTACACTGCAGGCAGGGTAGTTAACACTGCAGAAGAAAGAATGGAATTCAAAATTATGTTGACAGAATGGGAAACTGCATCAAAATTAACAAAATGGATTTCAGAGAAATGCAAAGATCTACATATGGCAACACCATCACAATCACCACACACAAATGTACAGATACCAAATGGGATGTAACCATAAAAAAGAGCAGCAGGAGCCCTGTAGTTAGTTAGTTAGTTAGTTAGTTAGTTAGTTAGTTCATAAAATTAATACACTACTTGAGTGAAAAAACAAAGAAACCTCAAAGCAGTTTACAAAAAGATAAAACAAGAAAAATTTGTAACCATATTGCATACTAAACAAGCATAAAGGTCATCTGGTCACAGTCTTCCCGCTATGGTAAAATGGATTGTATTTCAATATACACAGTATATAATAGAGGTATTTCCCCCCCCAAATGATGTATGCTCTTTAGGTAAAACATTTTCTTGTGCCTCAAGAAAAATCCACATACATCACATAAAATGAATTATTAAAACATTTGAAGTAGTTAGGCAGTTCATTATTTTGATACCTTAATCCAAGAGTCTGTGGATTTTCTGTAACTAAAAGGAAGGCAGCTTGTCAGCTACAGACCCTTAAATTTGTCCCTTCAGAAGTTTTCCTATCTGAAATATTAAATGTCGCTTTCCTTCTGTGCAGAAAAGTCTTAATGTTTTGCACTTGAGGGAGAAGTGTCCCCAGTTGGAGGTGGGGAAAGAGTACCAAACAAAACCTTGCAGATTATAGTAAATCAGACTTACAAAAAGTAATGTACCACCAAAAAAATGTGAATTATTTGGAAACATCTGCATGAGCTTCTAATCCAGTTTTGCAGTTGTTTGGATCAACTGATGCTCTATCAATTAGATTTTTTCATACAAAACATACTTTTTCTTAAGCCCTTGTAGAAGTCTGGGTTATTATTCTGTCTTCTTAAGGTAAATCATATATATTTAATCCCTTTGCTTCCTTGCAAAGCAAGGAATAACAAAAAGTGATCCTAGTACGTGTAAGATTATCCTGAACTATGCATACAGTGACATTTTCAGGGAAACTGAAGAACTGAGGCAATTCATGGTGACAAGAGCAGTCAATGTATTTTTTAAGAACAGGGGAGGTTGTTTGCAGGAAATCAAAGGCCAGTTAGGAAAATATCTGGTTTGAGTAAATTGGTAGAAGGCACTATTAAATATAAAAATAATTAATAATATAGAAGGGTAAGCCTTGTTGAAGAAGAATCAACATGGCTTCAGCAAGGATAAGTCTTGTCTGACCTTTTAGTGTTATTTGAGAATGTTGAACATAAGGACAGGATGATCCCAAATCACAGTATGTACTTGGACATTCAAAAAGCTTTTGACAAACTCCCTCAATCAAAAGCCCCAGAGCAAATATAGCTGCCAGACAATAAGAGGACAGGTTCTCTTATGTTCACTTTATTGTTGTTGTTTCAACCATCATGGTCATATCAACCACAGAGGATACACACACACACACTAATACAATATTAAAAAACAGTATCAACCAAAATATATATTTACAATGAAATATACTACATAATTCTAATATACAAAAGGTTAAAAAATGGTTTATGAATCAGTAACTGGTTAAAGAAAAGGAAGCAGAGTAGGAATAAATGAAAAGTTATCACAACAGAGATACGTGAGAAAGTTGGTTCCCTCAAGGATCTGTACCTTCTCCTTTGTAATTAATAATAATAACTCTGGGCAGCTTACAGTGGTACCTCAGGTTAAGTACTTAATTTGTTCCAGAGGTCCATTCTTAACCTGAAACTGTTCTTAACCTGAAGCACCACTTTAGCTAATGGGGCCTCCTGCTGCTGCCGCACTGGAGCACGATTTCTGTTCTCATCCTGAAGCAAAGTACTTAACCTGAGGTACTATTTCTGGGTTATCGGAGGCTGTAACCTGAAGCGTATGTAACCCTGAAGTGTATGTAACCCGAGGTACCACTGTATATCACAACATAATATCTGGAGTTACACGGTGCATATTTAAAGTATGCAATCCAAATTAACCCTGATATTCATATAAAATCATCCAGTCATCTACACTGGGGACAAAGAATAACAATTTCAGAACTAGAGAGTAAAGAAAAAGGGAAATACTTGCACACTGCATAGTTTAAACTATGGAATTCACTATGACAAGAGATACTGATGGTCACCAAATTGGGTAACTTTTAAACTTTAGCTTCCACATTTTTTTCTACCAATGCCTACTAAACATGATAGTTCTGGATCCGAATACCAGTAGCAGGGTATCATAAGTGGGAGAATGTTATTGAGCTCCTATCCTGCCCTTAATGATTCCTAGAGGCATCTGGTTGGCTGCTGTGGGGGAAAGTATACTAGACTAGAACGGTTCGTGGTTTGATCCCACCAGATTCTTATTCTGGCTTTAAGCAGTTTGAGAGGAAAGGGAACCCACAATACAAAAGAGCTTTCTGTTGTTTTCTGTAGCTCCCATCATAATTTTCAAAACTTGACTGCTGCTGAAGACTGCAGTCTTCCTAGTAGTAAACTCAATAATGCTCTCAGCACTTATGCAATCGAATCCATTCCCTTCAGCTAAATATGAAACTGAATATTTTATGCCATAACTGTATAGTCTCAAATCTCTTAAGCTTTTCCTAAATAACCACTAGTGGAAATGCCATTTCATCCTTACTTATGCTCATTCAGATCAAGTTTAAGTGAGGAAAGAGCCTTCAAACTAAACAAGTTTGGAAAAGGGATGTGACAGGGAACAAATACAGTGGTACCTCGGGTTCCCATACACTTCAGGTTACATATGCTTCAGGTTACATATGCTTCAGGTTACAGACTCCGCTAACCCAGAAATAGTGCTTCAGGTTAAGAACTTTGCTTCAGGATGAGAACAGAAATCGGGCTCCTGCGGCGCGGCAGCAGCAGGAGGCCCCATTAGCTAAAGTGGTGCTTCAGGTTAAGAACAGTTTCAGGTTAAGTACGGACCTCCGGAACGAATTAAGTACTTAACCCGAGGTACCACTGTGCTACGCTTTGTACAGAAAATGTAGTCAAATAACAGATTTTCTTTTGATCTGCCACACAGATTGGAGGGGCCAAAGGTAATGCCTCTATTTTACAAATGCTATTAGCAATATAGTAGGAACCGCTTTCTAAAATGTTGCTGACGTGCAGTATTGGCTAGGATTATGAGCAAATGGCAGTTGGTCCTTGAGAATAGCAAAATACTGAAATCATGCAAAAAAAAATAATGCTTGTTTTATAGTATGGAGGCGAGTTCTCATATGGTAAATAAGTACTGCACCTAAACATAACTATTATTTCCACTAAAACCCCTTGTTTTCCAGACAGTATATTTTTAAAATGAAATTTAGCACCATAGGGAGCAACCGCAAAGCACTGGTGGTTGCCAGCTGTCAATAACAAGTGGCTAGAATATGAAACAAAACCACTACCTGGATGAACACCCGAAAGTCGCAGGGTGCACAACATTTTGATGCTCAAGTCAGAAGCAAAACTGGACACTCTACATATTGAATCTAAACATGTATCTTTCAAGAACACTCTTTCCAAAGAGTTTAAAGCACAGGCTACCTACAAATTCTGTGGCAATGGCAAATCTTGTGTGTAGCAGTGATGTGTTAATAATATATCTAAAGTGCAAAAGGGTAGTCTCCCATACCACCACCGCTGCGAGCCCTGTGTGCAAGTCCTGATTTGCCAGCCAACTAGGCTGCATGCTTTCCTCTTCTGCAGTATCTGCCACGCCCTTGCCTCTGCTTCATTCCTTTATCTTGATGTTCTTTTGCATTCAAGATCACTATCCCCCAGGCTTGCACAGCCTTCTGCAGTTACTTTTCCAATGCTCAATGCCAGTTTGCCCCCAAGCTTACCATTTTTCTTAAATCCCTGTGTACTGCACTCATCTTCTGGCTGAGCAATGCACAGAGGGGAAAGTAAAATATTAAATGGATCGTTAGCATAAATGTCATACATTTGCCAGTTATCAAAACAGTATTTTATGCTGTAGAAAAAGCATCGGCCCTCTTTACTCCACCCCCCCCAACCTATTCAAGACGTGTCATGCTGCATCGCTATGCACCAAATTCATTTCATTTAAAGCATATTTTTTTTTAACTCTACTCTTCCGTCAAAAAAAAGGCTCCCAGAGCTACTTTTACATCAGATCAGAACTCAGGCTCTGCCCTGGGGCTTACAATGTAAAAGGACAACACAAAAGGAAAGGGAGATTGGAGAGAGAAGGAAAAAAGCACACTCATCCAATAGGTCGTGGAGCTGGATCTAAACCTAATAGAATGGCTGCTATCTTCTCTTTCTTTGGCAGTCTCAGTGATGGTAGTAGCTGAAGAAGAAAGGGGCTCTGAGCTGGTACTCCAGGTACTGTGGAGAGTGCCTGACTACTACTTACTCTGTTGATGATGGCAAACATAGATATCGCTACTAGCCTCTAAGAAATTTCCAAGAATGATTCTTTGAAGCAGAAAAAAACTGGCACCTGAGCCTAGACCTGAATACACAACACAAAGTGAATTATTCTAACAGCAGCAAATTGCACATGGTGCAAATCTTCTTACTGAGCCAAATCGTGTTGGAAGAGCTCTGTGTTCTGCTGTAACTTAACATACTTCCAGGTGGTGGCTCTGCTCCGAAGATGAAGCTGTTCACAGAAGCCACTGTTGTTGTTGTTGTTTAGTCGTTTAGTCGTGTCCGACTCTTCGTGACCCCATGGACCAGAACACGCCAGGCACCCCTGTCCTCCACTACCTCCCGCAGTTTGGTCAAACCCATGCTGGTAACCTCGAAAACACTATCCAACCATCTTGTCCTCTGTCGCCCCCTTCTCCTTGTGCCCTCCATCTTTCCCAGCATCAGTGTCTTCTCCAGGGAGTCTTCTCTTCTCATGAGGTGGCCAAAGTACTGGAGCCTCAGCTTCACGATCTGTCCTTCCAGTGAGCACTCAGGGCTGATTTCCTTAAGAATGGATGCGTTTGATCTTCTTGCAGTCCATGGGACTCTCAAGAGTCTTCTCCAGCACCATAATTCAAAAGCATCAATTCTTCGGCGATCAGCCTTCTTTATGGTCCAGCTCTCACTTCCATACATCACTACTGGGAAAACCATGGCTTTAACTATACGGACCTTTGTTGGCAAGGTGACATCTCTACTTCTCAAGATGCTGTCTAGGCCTGTCATTGCCCTTCTCCCAAGAAGCAGGCGTCTTTTAATTTCGTGGCTGCTGTCACCATCTGCAGTGATCATGGAGCCCAAGAAAGTAAAATCTCTCACTACCTCCATTTCTTCCCCTTCTATTTGCCAGGAGGTGATGGGACCAGTGGCCATGATCTTCGTTTTTTTGATGTTGAGCTTCAGACCATATTTTGCGCTCTCCTCTTTCACCCTCATTAAAAGGTTCTTTAATTCCTCCTCACTTTCTGCCATCAAGGTTGTGTCATCTGCATATCTGAGGTTGTTGATATTTCTTCCAGCAATCTTAATTCCAGCTTGGGATGCATCCAGCCCAGCCTTTCGCATTATGTATTCTGCATATAAATTAAATAAGCAGGGAGACAAAATACAGCCTTGTCGTACTCCTTTCCCAATTTTGAACCAATCAGTTGTTCCATATCCAGTTCTAACTGTAGCTTCTTGTCCCACATAGAGATTTCTCAGGAGACAGATGAGGTGATCAGGCACTCCCAATTCTTTAAGAACTTGCCATAGTTTGCTGTGGTCGACACAGTCAAAGGCTTTTGCATAGTCAATGAAGCAGAAGTAGATGTCTTTCTGGAACTCTCTAGCTTTCTCCATAATCCAGCGCATGTTTGCAATTTGGTCTCTGGTTCCTCTGCCTCTTCTAAATCCAGCTTGCACTTCTGGGAGTTCTCGATCCACATACTGCTTGAGCCTTCCTTGTAGAATTTTAAGCATAACCTTGCTAGCGTGTGAAATGAGTGCAATTGTGCGGTAGTTGGAGCATTCTTTGGCACTGCCCTTCTTTGGGATTGGGATGTAGACTGATCTTCTCCAATCTTCTGGCCACTGCTGAGTTTTCCAAATTTGCTGGCATATTGAGTGTAGCACCTTAACAGCATCATCTTTTAAAATTTTAAATAGTTCAGCTGGAATACCATCACTTCCACTGGCCTTGTTATTTGCAGTGCTTTCTAAGGCCCATTTGACTTCACTTTCCAGGATGTCTGGCTCAAGGTCAGCAGCCACACTACCTGGGGTGTACGAGACATCCATATCTTCCTGGTATAATTCCTCTGTGTATTCTTGCCACCTCTTCTTGATGTCTTCTGCTTCTGTTAGGTCCTTACCACTTTTGTCCTTTATTATGGTAATCTTTGTACGAAATGTTCTTTTCATATCTCCAATTTTCTTGAACAGATCTCTGGTTCTTCCCATTCTGTTGTTTTCCTCTATTTCTTTGCATTGCTCGTTTAAGAAGGCCTTCTTGTCTCTCCTTGCTATTCTTTGGAAATCTGCATCCAATTTCCTGTATCTTTCACTATCTCCCTCGCATTTTGCTTGCCTTCTCTCCTCCGCTATTTGTAAGGCCTCGTTGGACAGCCACTTTGCTTTCTTGCATTTCCTTTTCATTGGGATGGTTTTCGTTGCTGCCTCCTGTACAATGTTACGAGCCTCCATCCATAGTTCTTCAGGCACTCTGTCTACCAAATCTAAATCCTTAAACCTGTTCCTCACTTCCACTGTGTATTCATAAGGGATTTGACTTAGATTGTATCTTACCGGCCCAGTGGTTTTTCCTACTTTCTTCAGTTTAAGCTTGAATTTTGCTATAAGAAGCTGATGATCTGAGCCACAGTCAGCTCCAGGTCTTGTTTTTGCTGACTGTATAGAGCTTCTCCATCTTTGGCTGCAGAGAATATAATCAATCTGATTTCGATGCTGCCCATCTGGTGATGTCCATGTGTAGAGTCGTCTCTTGTGTTGTTGGAAAAGCGTGTTTGTGATGACCAGCTTGTTCTCTTGACAGAACTCTATTAGCCTTTGCCCTGCTTCGTTTTGATTTCCAAGGCCAAACTTGCCAGTTGTTCCTTTTATCTCTTGCCTCCCTACTTTAGCATTCCAATCCCCTATAATGAGAAGAACATCCTTCTTTGGTGTCACTTCTATAAGGTGTTGTAAGTCTTCATAGAATTGGTCAATTTCAGTTTCTTCAGCACCAGTGGTTGGTGCATACACTTGGATTACTGTGATGTTAAAAGGTCTGCCTTGGATTCGTATCGAGATCATTCTATCATTTTTGAGATTGCATCCCAGTACAGCTTTCGCCACTCTTTTGTTGACTATGAGGGCCACTCCATTTCTTTTACAGGTTTCTTGCCCACAGTAGTAGATGTGATGGTCATCTGAACTGAATTCACCCATTCCCGTCCATTTTAGTTCACTGATGCCCAGGATGTCAATATTGATTCTTGTCATCTCATTTTTGACCACCTCCAACTTACCCAGGTTCATGGTTCTTACATTCCAGGTTCCTATGCAATATTTTTCTTTACAGCATTGGACTTTCCTTTCGCTTCCAGGCATATCCGCAACTGAGCGTCCTTTCGGCTTTGGCCCAGCCGCTTCATCAGCTCTGGATCTACTTGTACTTGCCCTCCGCTCTTCCCCAGTAGCATGTTGGACGCCTTCCGACCTGAGGGGCTCATCTTCCAGCGTCATAACTTTTATATGCCTGTTGTATTTGTCCATGTTGTTTTCTTGGCAAGGATACTGGAGTGGTTTGCCGGTTCCTCCTCCAGGTGGATCACGTTTGGTCCAAACTCTCCACTATGACCTGTTCATCTTGTGTGCCCTGCTTGGCGTAGTTCATAGCTTCTCTGAGTTCTTCAAGCCCCTTCGCCACGGCAAGGCAGTGATCCATGAAGGGGACAGAAGCCACTAGTGTGCTCAATAATTTCCAAGAGTTTCAAGTTGAGATGCTATATTGTAAACAGCTCATTAGATACCTTTTCAGCTCTCAAGGTGGGAAAAAACAGCAAGCTTTCAAAACATTGTTGCTGTTGTTTTAAGACAACAGCTAAATGAAGTCTCTAGTTCACATGCTTTTGGAACTACACAATTATTTGCTTATTTACAAATACACCTATAAACTGCCCAGTTAGGAAATGTGTGGGGGTTGGGGGGGCTAACAATAAGAAGTAAGTTACATTAAAAGCTGAAAATCACAGCCAGAAAATGTTGACACATAATAAAAACCAGCAGCAAAATAAAACATATACAATAAGTTCCCAGCCACCACCAAAGTTTCAAATGTTAAACTCTAAAAATAGCAAAACTCTATTAATTATTAAAAGAAGTTTTAAATCCTGGGAAAATAGAAGGATCTTCACCCAGAAAAGATCAAAGCGTAGGTACCAGGGGAGCCTCTTTTGGGAGGGCCTTCCATATCCAGACCTTCTCCCTGGAAGCTACACACCATCCCTCATTAAGGGATGGCTTTGAGAAGGGATTCAGAAGAGCTTAAGGTCCAGGAAGGTTTATCTGTGAGGCCATCCTTTCAGTCAGCCTTTGCCACCTGGATGCAGTCTAAAGCATCCGGAGAGCACTGGGCTGGCAAAAGTTGCTTTAAGAATTCTGGTCCCGTTGTTTAAACTTTAAGGATTAAGACCAGGTGCTTGAATTAACCCTGTAAACTGACTGAGAGCCAATGCAGATGATAAAGCTCTGAGTGTCAAATTATAATACCACCCAGCCCCTGTTAGCAATCCTACTGTCCGTTTTGGAGCCAACTGAAGTTTTTGTGGCATTTTTAAAGGCAGTCCCACATGGTCGCTATATCAACCTAACATGACAAAAAGCACTTCTAACAACAGAGTCCACTAATGCCTCTAGTGACAATGCCAGATTCAAAAACACTGCCAAACTGTGAACCTGATCCTTTAAGGAAGTGCAATCCCTTCTGAACAGGTTGAAAAACACTCAGCTGAGTAGGCGATCCGTCAAGCTCATAGTACCCCAACCTTGTTTGCAAAGTGTTTGTTGGTTAGCTCTCAACCAACCTATTACCACATCCAATGGCAACATTAAAGGAAAGGAAAAGTCCATTGCTTTTCATCTTCCATGATTAATTCCATGGACCAAATCTTTTTCAAAGGCCTATTCAAGATGAGTTATTTCATAAATTTGCAACCTATTGATTTGCAAAAGAGTGCTGTGGCATTCATAAACCAAAATATGAAGAGAAAAATGTGGTTTTTTTTATAAAAAAACAACAACTATGGAGACTAGATATCCGACACAGAGACAAAGCCACATGAAGCTGCACTGAAAGCTACTTCAGGATTCATATTAACTAACTGGAGACTAACACACTCACCATCTGCCAACATTCACAATGAAAGCCATGTAAGAATGAAATACGGAACTCAAGCGACTGCAGCCCAATATATATTTTCTATGCTGTTTTAACTGCTGCAAGAAAGTTGCAACACATATATACTGACTAAAATAAGGCACGCAGAGGGTTTTAACTTAGCACTTTGCACCTCCAGAGAGCATTTGCTCACATTCTTCCTTTGCTACACTTGCTTCTCTCCACACACACAGACACCCGGCCTTGCCTTCTGTCCCTTACTTATCTAAATTTAGACTGTAAGCTCCTTGGGAAAGAAAGCTGTGTGTTTTTTACTATTATTATGGAAAATACCAGTGTACAAACTAAAGGGCACTGTATAAATAAGCTAACAAGTTAACTGTGGAAGTTTGGTGTTCCAAAAAGGAAACAAGGCAGGTTCAAATAAAAACGAATTAAGCTCAATGGCTTAAAGTACCCCCCCAATATGGCTTTGGGACGCGGGTGGCGCTGTGGGTAAAAGCCTCAGCGCCTAGGTCTTGCCGATCGAAAGGTTGGCGGTTCGAATCCCCGCGGCGGGGGGCGCTCCCGTTGCTCGGTCCCAGCACCTGCCAACCTAGCAGTTCAAAAGCACCCCCGGGTGCAAGTAGATAAATAGGGACCGCTTACTGGCGGGAAGGTAAACAGCATTTCTGTGTGCTGCGCTGGCTCGCCAGATGCAGCTTTGTCACGCTGGCCACGTGACCCGGAAGTGTCTCCGGACAGCACTGGCCCCCGGCCTCTTAAGTGAGATGGGTGCACAACCCTAGAGTCTGTCAAGACTGGCCCATACAGGCAGGGGTACCTTTACCTTTACCTAATATGGCTTTGTACTTAACAAGGTAAGTGAGTATGTTCTGCCTGCCTATGACAACTTCCACCAGTTAGCTGTGTTCATCATCAGCCTTTACACCCAATTCATGTGAGGCAGAGAAAAAGCTGAATAGATGCCTGGAAGCAGTAATCTGTGCCTGGGAGCCCAGATTATTGAATTGTCGTTGAGGATTTCCTTTGGATGCCCTCACCTTCTGGTGGCTATGAGGGAGAGATTCCTTTCAGTGGTGGCTGCCTGCCTCTAGGGAAAAATTCCAAGGAAGCTCACCTACTGACCCTGACACCATTTAGACACCATGCTAAGACGCAATAATATTTTGAGTTTCCCATGCATTTAGTGACTTTATTTTTGACCTTAACTGTTCAAATGTTGAGATGGACAATGCTGCAATAACATTTTAAGAAATGGGCCATTTTGTCTTTACTGTGTCATTTTTAAAAGAGCATTTGTATGCCAGTGCTCGGTGGCGCACGTTATAAAATTATTAAATAAATAATACACAAACCATGAGACAAGGCCCGCATCACAGATGCCCTGTATCTTGCTGCCCAAATAAATGATCATGCTTTCGGCAAAACTATCTAGCAGCTGCCTGTTTCCCATTATCCTGGTTCCCAGCCACACTAATTGATTTCAGCATCTTCCTCCATTTAATCAAGCAGCTGGAAACCAGGCCCTGTCCAAGCAAGACTTGCCACTTGTCAACATCTGGACAGGTTAATTATTAGATGTCATTTGCTGAAATGCTGCCAAGAACTCAAGTGCGATGCAAACACCTGTGATGGTGGATCAACTCACTCAATCCTTCAGTCACCGCAGAAGGCAATATGCTGTGTAAAGGGGACAGGCTGGCCTGATCCCTTTTACATGAAATTAGGATTTCAAAACGTCCATTAAACGACGTTGCAAGATGATAAAAATGTTGCTTCTGTTTTACTGGAAGTGTTTTTAAACAGCTGAGGACTTAAAATGTTATATACTGCATTAAACATAAGTAATGTCTAATGTGCAATTCAAGCCTGGATGTGAAAGCAACACACAACGCCAAAATTGGGTACTGCCTCATATAATCCAATGTGTTCTCCAATTCTTCTTTCACCTAATCCTATCAGAGATAACTGTCCATATTTTTCTTGACTTACACTCCTATGTGAGTGCTTGTTATCATGAAACAGTTACAAGTCTTCAAAAAAAAGTGAATGTTGCATGTCAGTTGTTAGAAAGCAATGCCAGAAGGGCAAGCAAATGTTTATACAGTGGTACCTCGGGTTACATACGCTTCAGGTTACATATGCTTCAGGTTACAGATTCCACTAACCCAGAAATAGTACCCCGGGTTAAGAACTTTGCTTCAGGATGAGAACAGAAATCGCACGGCAGTGGCGCGAGGCCGCATTAGCTAAAGTGGTGCTTCAGGTTAAGAACAGTTTCAGGTTAAGAATGGACCTCCGGAACGAATTAAGTACTTAACCCGAGGTACCACTGTATTAACTTGGTTACCCTTTATTAGATTCTGAAAAAACTTCTGCAGAATCACCATATAGCAGTGTATTCCATTTGTATTTTTAATATTTGAAAGCAGTTCCATATACATGTGATGTATTCATATATTAATTGGTTCATAAAGATTAAATCTGAAAAGTGCCGCATTGCTTTGGGGCATGTATCAAAATACGTAACAGCACAGAAAGTAATTCACATATTACGTAAATACTCTTCTAAGGAGAATTTTGTTTGATAAACATGTTTAAGTAAGCTCATCTAATTTGCACTCCATTGTGTGCAATCTGGTCTGGAGAGTTTGCTTCAAACAAAGACTGCATGGTCAGACTTAAGAGCAACCTATAACAGGAACAAACCAAACAGCTCTCTATTGTGTTGAGCAAGCAAGAAAAGCAGGAACTGTGTAGCCACAGGCGTTTTAGGGGGAAACAGAAATGGTACATTTAAATGCGACCAAAGATTTATCTAAAGACCATGTGGCTGAAATTACCTTTTACTGGGAATTTTGCAGTTCATAATGTTAGCCACACCGTACCATAAAAAAGGACTGGATTTGATCAAGGCTACAGAGAGCTTAGGAGAGAGAGAGGAAAGCAATTATACTGATGTTTACCCCATAGCTCGTCCATAGTCCCGCTTGTCCTGTGCCCAGAAAACATTGGTCTGAGTGGTTTTCCACTTGTTCCGTGCTTTCTCTGGACATGGGTCTGAGTGGTTTTGCCTTCGCCCCACTGCTATCCCTTGGACAACCCACTCTTTACCACTGAATCGAGCAAACATTGATCTGGAGAAAACCCAACTGATGTTTACTCCGCTTCAGTAGTAAACAGTGGGTTTACCTGGAGTAAAAGTGGTGGGGGCAAGCATAAGTGTAGATGAACCTCTTGTCAAGGACAACAAAATAAACACAACTCTTCTTTTAATTACTGTGAAGCACAGATAATCATTAGTGGTGGTAAGGGTTCAATAACAACTAAGTAACTGTGGTTCTATCCCATGTTTGCTCAGTGTCTACAGTTAGTCATTTGCATTTTTAGCATGGGTAAAGAAGGCTGATCACCGAAGAATTGATGCTTTTGAATTATGGTGCTGGAGGAGACTCTTGAGAGTCCCATGGACTGCAAGAAGATCAAACCTATCCATTCTGAAGGAAATCAGTCCTGAGTGCTCACTGGAAGGACAGATTGTGAAGCTGAGGCCCAATACTTTGGACACCTCATGAGAATAGAAGATCCCCTGGAAAAGACCCTGATGTTGCGAAGACTGAGGGCGCAAGGAGAAGGGGACGACAGAGGACGAGATGCTTGGACAGTGTTGTCGAAGCTACCAGCATGAGTTTGACCAAACTGCGGAAGGCAGTGGAAGACAGGAGGTCCTGGCGTGCTCTGGTCCATGGGGTCACGAAGAGTCGGACACGACTAAATGACTAAACAACAACAGGAATATCATCACTGAATTTCAAGTTTGAGTTAACACTTCCACTCTTCTGAGAGCATGCAAGTTACCACACCAGGTAGGAAAGTGGGAACCACAAATAGGAGTGCTTTTCTGGACACTAGATCCTATTGTCTCAACTTTCATAGATTTTGAAGTAACGCCAAACAACACAGTTTCTACGCCACTTCTCATTATGCACATCTAAATTCAGCACATGACTAAATGTCAGAAACAAGCACTCATTAGGATCAAGGCTGGCAATGTACATACACTGTGAGAACAGAAGGTTGCACTAGACAAGAGATGCCATTTAGGGCATGCTTCTGTTTTGAAAAGACATGGTGATGGGTTACAGTTCTGTAACCCAGCAAGGTAGGCATTTTTCTCCACCCTCCAATAAACAACTAGAGACGGACATGAAATCCAAAAGGAGGGGTAAAACTTCTAGGCCAAGGCAGCCCACTTATCCAGTGCTGAATTTGTTGACTCAGGTGGGAAATCCTGCTAGACATTAAATGATCACGTTTCATGCAGTTGTGGAAAGTCATTTCATCTACAGGGCTGCTGGGGTTTGATTTACGACCATACAACCTCTTTGGTTTAGGAAAAAATGTACGTGGAAAGGAGAAGCAGAGATTTCAAGGAGGCTGGTGGACTGATACCGCAGAGAATGTTTCCGTTAACACTTGGCAAGCAAAGCCCACAGAACACAGATGAAGAGAGATAAGCTATAAAAACACCATTTGGGCTTACTTGCTAGAATAGCAGCTTGTAATCCAATTCCAACTCTTGCTGCCAAGTGTTACACACAATATATCTGCGTATCAAGTTCTCTCTCTCTGCCCCCCCCCCACTTTGTGGTGCAGATAACCAACAGACGAATAAGTAGCAACATCAAAAACAGCCTTTAGATGGATGGTGACAATCTTTTTAAATTTATGGACTAGAATATTTCTGTCACAGGGGTGGAGAGCATCTTAATGAAGGAACTACAGTATTAAAAATTTGTTGCTCTGGTTACTTCCAAAAACAAACACTTTCTGTAGCACCTTAAATGACTAGCATGGTGAAATGATAAATCATTTGTTTCTGTACATTTTGGGTCAATGCTCTGTTAAAAATTCATCTTCTTATGCACTGAATCTGCACGATCAGTAACACTCCCAGAACCATCACCATTCCAAGAATCTAAACATCTGAAATTGTTTCACTGGAAATTAAACTTTTAAATGTCAAAAGGCATTTAAAGGGCAAGAAAAGTGGCAGTGTTGCATAGAACCCACCATCTTGTCAACTTTGGACTGAAGTCACAAAATGGGATGGACATTTTTTTTCCCCTATTCTGAGCAACCAGTTTGGCACATATTTTTAGAACTACTTTCTGTTGCTTACTTCTCTCCCCTGCTCTTTTCCACCCCACTCCCAAACTGCTTTGTAAGCTGCAAATATCACATTTGACTCATCTGGCTCATACCGACAATGATTCCCAAATGGATTGTTAGTCAAGTTTCACTGCTTTTAGGTTTATCCTTGGGGAGTTTTATTCAAAGCAAGTGTGACTACAGTAACCAGAAACTCTCTGTAATTTTCACTGGGAATGGGGGATTAAAAACAACCCCTCCCCAACAGCTGTTCTGAACTCTTTGTTGAGACTTAGTATAAAATAAGAACTTTGGCCACAGTCTTTGCTACTGATTTAGAAACCAACATGTACCCAATTCCAGCAAGCTGAAACATTTCTTCTGGAGAACCCATCTCCTCTTCCTGTTCTGCTACCAGTAACTTTCCCTATGTCCTTTATTCAGTGCTTCTCCATCAAGCGTCCTCTGTCTTACCTGGGTTGTGAACCCTCTGGGCTAGGAACATGTCACCACAAGGGAGGTGGATGGGGGAGCACAGGCATGACACACTGATAAAGCAGCAACACAATTCCTTTCCATGCCCCAGTGTGCAGTAAGCATGTATTCATGTATGCCAGTCCACATTCTGAAAGTCTAAACCTGCCAATGCCCCAGCCTCTTATGCCTATCACGGAGAAGGCTGGGTTATCAAGGATGCTCAAGCACAGGACTCCTTGTCCAATTATTCCCTTGATGCACATATGGAACTCCCCCCACCTCGGAAATATGCTTATTGATGACACTGTAACTTTGAGAAAAAGCAGCTAAGGGACAGTCAGACAATATTTGATCTCCTAAAATTGGAAATATCTTCTTTGAACTCTATCACCCTACTGGTCACCCTGAACTAGTTTCAGAACTACGGAAGTCTGATTTTGAATGCAAAGCCACCATTATGTTTGAAATTGCCACTGGAAAGTAACTTACCTACACAAAGGCTCCGGGTCAACGCAACTAAAATGAAACAATCCTAGATAGACTGCGTCCACTCCATTGACCCTCTGTTGCACTGTATTTTTAACATATTTGCAGCAGAATTTAGGTATGCAAATAACTACAGATAGGTTTGCCCATTTACAGAAAAAAATGATTTGAGCCCTAAGTTGTTATCCACATATCCTTGATGTTGAACACAGTGAACACCTTTGGTTCCACAGCAAAGCCCTGTGAATCATTCATTGACCCAGCATGAAGTACATCTATTTGTTTTGAGATATTAATCTTATTTCCAAATTCTGAACAACTGACAGAGCACAAATTGTTCATAGAATGGTTTCTTATTTTCATTTTTGTGTTGCTTATAGGCAAAGGAAGGAGTTAAAACTAGCCACAGGAACAGTCAAGCCTTATATCCTCATTTGGCTCCCCAAGGCAAGCACCAAAGCTTGTTCTGCCATTATAATGGGTGGATTTAAAGTTCTCTTTATCAAGCTACACATGATAAAGGGAGACAAATAATTTTTAAAGGCTTTTCTTCCACTGGTGCTCTGCTCAACATCAAATGCTGTTATGCAGGCACGGAACTCCAAGGGCAATTGGCAATTTCGCAAGACATTCCTACAGAACATCCACCTGAGGTAGAAGGTAGCCCCAATGAATAAACTAGGCTAGAAATCACAGGATTCTTTCCACTAGCTGCTGGGAACTCCTAGATGAACATTGCTTTAAAACAGCACAGCAAGCAGCACTTAGCATTATTCTTCCTTCACTGCAAAATGCTTTTTCCCTACTTGAAAACAGAATGAAGTACTGGGTCACAGGCACCAGTCATTTTTATCTCCTTACAACTGACTGATCTGACCCAGAAGAAAAAGGGCAGATTTAAGACAGACCGACTCAAGGAAGAAGAAGCAGTTGTGTAATGGGGTCCCTAAATTGCTCAGCAATTTTGTTAAGGTCCTTCGTCATCTGCTAAACTTATTTCCCTTTTCCCCCAATGTTTTTTCCTCTTATCAACACAACTACCAGTATTCAAATCAACGGGGGGGGTGTCATGATGGCCATTTATGTGTTAGATAAGGCCTTCTACGCAGGCCTCCAATCTGCTGCACAATCTGGCACTCCCATCAGACACAGAAAGCAAATCAACCTTGTGCAAAACATGGTTGTCTTTCCTTGCAAGAGCATTGAGAAGTTGGCGAGGGGCAAGAAGGAGGGCATTGTTCAAGACAACAAATTCAAATCGTGTTGGGTGGAAAGGACTAACTGACCGTTTTCGAGTTGCAACAGATATCATGGTCACATCTAAACTGTTGCATTCAACATACCTCCAGCAAACACAGAGTTCGGAAAAGATTGTAACCAGCAACTCATACACAGTTTAAAAGTTCAGCTTTTGGAATAGAGTCACTGGAGAAGACAGCTCTTGCCCAGTGTTCCTAGTTGAGGCAAGCTCATTCTGTGTGTAGGAGAGGTGGGGTTGAAAATAGATTTTGTTAAAGCTTGTGTCATAGGTCTTAGACATACCCGATGCTAGCCACTTGGTAAAGTGGGACATCAAATTTATGAACTAGGCTAGAGATCTCTGTTCCTTTACATTAGGGATCAGACAAATTCATGGAGGGTAAGATTATAAATCATTATGGCTTCAGTGGTACCTTGGGTTACAGACGCTTCAGGTTACACGTTTTCAGGTTACGGATGTGCCGAAACCCGGAAGTACCAGAACATGTTACTTCCGGGTTTTGGCACTTGTGCATGCACAGAAGCACTAAATCATGCTTTGCGCATGCACAGAAACACCAAATCGCATCACGTGCGTGCACAGACGCAGCACTGCGTGTTGCAAACGTGCCTCCCACACGGATCACATTCGCAACCCGAGGTTCCACTGTATATGCTTCCTTCAGTGTCAGAAACAGAATGCCTCTGAATGTCAGTTGCTGGGGAAAAACATCACACAACTAATATGGCCCTCAAGATGAACTCATGGGCTTACCATAGGAAATTGGTTGGCCACTGCAATGCCAGGATGCTATAACAAGAATAGCCTTTGGTATGAATCAGACATGCTTTTGTGTTCTTAGAATCTCATGGCAATTAGAGCTGTCCTCATTTAGACAAAATGCCAGCCTCATCAAAATCAAAGTACCACACACATAACTTGAAGTGCAGATACTTCCTGTTTTGACCATATTCTCCTGTAGGTTCTCAAATGCCCTTCACTATTTTTTTTTAAGACTGCAACAAACAGGAACAAAATGAACACCTCCTTGTACCCTAAAAACACAATTGTTTTCCAAAGTTATATGGCTTTGAAAAAGGGGACTTGGAATGAAAGTGCCATCTCAACCATAACTCTAATAAAAAAATCTAATGAATAAGCGCATTCCAGCAAGGATAAATAAAAAATTGCACAGGCTGATGTGGACAGTGAAGAATACAGAGAGGTATCCAAGTGAGTAAACATCAAATGAAGGATTATCCATATTTGTGAGGAACTCATTCCAGCAAGAAATTGAACCAGGAACCTCCTGCATCCAAAAGCAGCCAAGCTATCTAGTGCACTGAGCTAAGGCAAAGGCTTACCCTTCAACTGTGACTTGACAAAGTCTGGTGCCCTAGATAGGCTTCAAACAAGGCTCTCTTTTGGAGGCCTCCAATTCAAAATACACTGACCACAGCCAGCCACATCTCACTTCTAAGCAAAGAAACTAGGTACATTCAAAGCCAGCATGCTCAGCCAACCTCTAACACTCTGTCTACACTTTGAAGTTTTTTCATTAATTTTATGATGCGTTCATAGCTACCCTGGAACATGGACAGTGTTGTAGGCTGTGCAAGTTTCATAACCCATCAGCAACAGCAAGTTAAGAATTAGAAGGGTTGCTGCTAAAAATGTTTTCCAGCAACACGCACAGGCAAATCTATACCCGAAGGTGCGTTTACATATAATGCAAGGACTGTCAATTCCAGTCCACCCCCTCAGCTCCTGCAATTATAGGAAGGCTCTTAAGAGAAAAATGGCGCTTTTAAAGTGCTGATGGCTGACAGAACTCAGATGAACCTTTCAGGAAGCTGAAAGTACAATCTTCCTTCACACAGATTGTGATAGTATTTATACCCTGCCAAGTTAGGAGAAGGAAACTACTATTTATTGGTAATCTACCATCACCGATATAACATAACCTAAGTTATAAGCTTCATAATGTCCTCTAAAACTAAATTAAAAGTTAACTTTTTTAAAAAAAAAGTTTTATATGCACTAAGGCATATTTCATTTAGGAGATTCCAAAAAAAACCAGAAAGGCTCTACGAATTTATGATGGAAGGGAATCCACAAGACATCTATCCCACTTCTCCCACTACCCCTTTCCTTAGAGCAGCATATCTTCCAATAAACATTGGTGGAAATGCGAGTCTCCCAAAGTTATATGTATCACTAGTGTCACTTAATAAATAGAATTGGTACGGAAACTAGGAATCAATAAAATAAAGAATGCAGCATTTAGGGAATGGTTGTAGTTGAGTAGTAGAGTGTCTGTTTTGTATGCAGAATGTCCCAACATCTCCAGGTACGGCTTGTAGACTCTTCTTCCCTGAAACCCTGGAGAACTGCTGCCTAGCAATGTTGGCAACAGAGAGCTAGATGGACCAATAGTCTGCTTCCTGTTCCCTGTTTTTATATATTGGAATGTTGACGGGGGTGGGGGGGAGAGTAACTCAGATGCAAACCACAAAGTCTACATTCCAGAATTTGGCAGGAACAAAAGAACTTATGAATCTAAGGTTTTGCAAGTCAAATATTAACTGTTTGAAAACTTATTGTTCTGTTACAGGCATGCTAGAATGATCAAGTCTTGATTTGCTACCCCATGAGTATATAACGAATTAAATAGGGAATATTTAATATTCCGCTCGTGGTACCTTTGTACTTGCAACACACATGCAAGCACCCAGTGAAGCTTCTGCTGACATAATGCCATGTATGACGCAAGTTCCACATGACGCATGTTGGGACTCCGAACACCATTCCTCTCATACCCTTGCTGGTTTTCATGAACAAAGGCTGGATCAAGACACATCAAAGAAGTGATTCAGTTAAAAGCGTTGCAGCTGCAAACTACTCCTCCAAACACTTGCCCCACCTCCCTGAAAAGTGTATCCGTTTAGAATACTGTTTTAAAGAAGGAACTCCCATGGCAAGTTTTTTTCCTCCACTAACCTATCTCACAAACACTCAGTTTTGCAGAACTATGCAAATAGGAACAGATGTAGTGTTTCAACAATTAAGCTCTTTGAAAGTTGGGGTCTAGGAAGAAGCTTTTTCTTCACTTGACCTTCGCTGCCAACGGTACCTCACAAAAATCATGATTCCATTAATCACTTATCAGGTAAACAAAGGGACTCTTGAGAGCATATGAGCAGCACACAGGCGTTTGTGATGCAGAAGAGGGTGGATGTTTTCCCCAGAGGAAACAATGAGATCTATTCACTGTGAAGAATATGCTATGCCAATTAAATTTTTAGGTTGCATAATTATAATTGCAATAATGAATGGCAAAGAGCATTATTGCTTCCACAATGCAATTTTTCTATTCAGTTCAATGCTTCAGTTCCTGTCTTCCTTCAACTAACCTATTGTGCATCTTTGTATCAGATCTTTCTGCAGATTACTTTCAAAGGGTAATAAGAAATATTACATTACCTGAGTTGGAGAATAAGTTGAGCATCCTTGAATTGTGCCTAGATATAAAATCTGTTCAAGGCATTTTGTAGCAGAAGCACAATGTTGTAACTATATTCAATTAATCTGCAGCATTAATGAAATTTCAGAGTGGCTTGAACATTTATGTCCCCTGCTAAAGCCAAAGAAACAGATAAAATTCCATGTTGGTCCTGTAACTCTCTTTTTCTACAAAAGCAATTCACCATTTCAGTTGGCAGGCAGGAAACTCTGGCCTTCGTTTCCTCCCCTGGCAGCCCAAAGGAGCTTTGACCAGCTGTTTCTTCACAACTGGTCAACCTGAAGAAATTAAATTGGAAGGGTAACAAAAAAGTTAATTCAAGATAGTTGCATGTGGAGCTACAGGAATCACCGAAAATCTGAAGGATTTCATTCTTTTGCCCATTTGCGCATACGCTTCCTCTTATCCTCACACTTATGCTTCACTGGGTCCAATAAGTTTTTTAAAATAAATTACCTCTTGGCATGTTACCATGGCATTTCAGGCTCCCATGGCCCTCCACAGTTTGGCCAGGATATTTCTGAACAGTTTCCAGCCTCTATTAACGCCTCTATTGATTCCCCATGAATGAGAATTTAAAATATCAGAATAAAAAATGTATTTCAGAGTTTATAGCAGCCACATCATCTACAGAGGGAAGACTATGTCGATGAGGATAAGAAAGAAGGGACAATTTGACCACAACCCACACACACTGGTGGGAGCATGGAGGTTGTTGCTCACTCAAAACTGAGAGGGGGGGAGGGAGGGAGGCTACCTATTTCAACTGGCTTAATCCAATGAGAATGCTGCTATTTGGTCATGCCTAACTTGCCCCTGTTTCAAAGCTGTGCAAACTATTCCAAGTTACCAAACAAAACTTCCTGCAAATAGCCAACAGAATTTGAATCTCATAATTCAGCACAAAGTATTACATAGATATGTGGACTGTGGTCATGATCTAGTTAATGAGTGCCTTTTCCCGGGCACCCCAAGAACATTGATACTAGAAAATGCTGCACTAAGGAATATTACATTTACATGAACAAGTTTGGAGGCCAGGGTGTAACTTTATGCATGACTCAAATTTTGAGTAAAGGAGACTGAGATGAGGCAGAAGATTTGAATAAAACACATTGGGAAATGAGAATTCTAGCTGTTTGTGCCGTAGTCAGTTGCCTTAACTAGCTTCATACAGGCCACAACCATTTTAGGAGTGTCCGATATGTGCATGACCGTGCATCACACCAAACCTGGAAATAACCCCAAAACATCACAAAAAGGGGCAGAATGGGCCGGGGATGTTTGCAGACTTCTCAATGGTGCTTCACATATATGTGATTTCATTTAAAAGTGTGGTGCCTTGGAACGTAACCCCTGAGAAAATTGGGAGTTGCCTGTATATATATATCAGAAGAGCCATGAGGCAGAAACAATCCTGAACCTCAACCCCTGATACCATCTGCTCTAGTCCTGGATTTATTTGTATGGGGAGCTTCCGGGGAGGGTCTGCACTTTGCTGCTGCTGATCCAGCAGCATTGGAGAGCCACCCCATTGGTCTGGACCTGCAGTTTGGACATCAGGCATGGAGACATCAGGATAGAGAGACAAAAGGATATTGTTGGCATCTGTTTGCATCAGGAGACAATGGAAGAGTGCACATTAAAGGGTTACAGCACCTGCTGTAGCTGTAGAGACTGATATGGGAGAGAGATGTTTTATTGCAGGTGGGGCAGATGAAGGTATCTGGCTTTCCTGCTACAGGTGCACCATGGTGTTTCTTCTCTTTGACCACACCAGAGTAGAGACCCAGTACCTAAAACCCACCTAGGTGGCAACCTTATGTTTCTGATAAAGCAGGTACTCGCCCATGAATACTTATGCCCATGAAAGTTTGTGCCACTATAAATCTGCTCTATCTTTATGATGCCACAAATTTTGTTTTTTTTTGCTGCAAGAGGTGAATACAACTCCCCACTAGAGCTTGCCAGCATATGAAAATGTCCTCCTGACCTGAGAAAAACCTCTCTGTGTATGTTACTCTCACACACACACTTCATAGCAGCCCTTTGCTTCAAAACCAACCTTGAAGCAATCATAGTCTCTCCAGCTCAGTTCTCCACCTTCCAGCATACACAATGTGGTGAAGATTAACCTAAATGGCCTGGCATTCACAAATCACTTTTATTTAATATTTTCATGGGCTGCAAATACTCAAAAATTACAGGAGTCATAAAGCACAAGCCACCAGTTAAGCCACACCCAAACCCAGGCTCAGTTTAAGGTACATTAAAGATTTTATTAAAGCTATGGTTTTCCCAGTAGTGATGTATGAAAGTGAGAGCTGGACCATAAAGAAGGCTGATCGCCGAAGAATTGATGCTTTTGAATTATGGTGCTGGAGGAGACTCTTGAGAGTCCCATGGACTACAAGAAGATCAAACCTATCCATTCTGAAGGAAATCAGCCCTGGGTGCTCACTGGAAGGACAGATCCTGAAGCTGAGTCTCCAATACTTTGGCCACCTCACAAGAAGAGAAGACTCCCTGGAAAAGACCCCGATGTTGGGAAAGATGGAGGACACAAGAAGAAGGGGACGACAGAGGACGAGATGGTTGGACAGTGTTATCGAAGCCAACAGCGTGAGTTTGACCAAACTGCAGGAGGCAGTGGAAGACAGAAATGCCTGGCATGCTCTGTTCCATGGGGTCATGAAGAGTCGGACACGACTAAATGACTAAACAACAACAACAAAGATTTTATGGTGCTTTAGAATGGAGCCCATTAAATCAAATTGTACTAGCTGTTGCACCTTCATACCAAAGTTTTTCAAATTCAGCATCTTGGCATCTAGCACACTAGACATTTCTAAAGCCAGACTGCATGTGAATACTTACCTCCATGGTCACAAAAGTCTTGGATTTCATTTATTTAGGAAATATAATGTAGCAAAATTAAACCCCATCGTTTTCATCCATGTTGTCAAAACATTTAAAAGGGGGGGAAAGACAGGATAGAAATTCATTAAACAGATGGATAAATAAATGGTGGCAGCCACATCCTCTCCTCTACCTACAGCACCCACGGAAAACTAGGTAGTCTGTTTGCTCTACGAGCCTGACATTTTTAAATTCCACGGCCAGATTCCTCTCTATATGCAAAGATATACTGCAAGTTACTGCAATATTTATAGCCTGCCTCCAAGTTCAAGGCAGCCTACAACATCATCCTATTTCTGATGTACTGTACAAGGAAACGTAACCTGGGCGTGAAGCAAATGAAAAAACAAGGAGCTTGACCAATGCTGTGCAGGCCAATGGCAGAGGTAGCCAACAGCTGGGGTGTTTGACGGACACTCCTCTTGTCAGCAGTCCAAGCAGGTTATGATGTAGCTAAAGGCAGCAACGATGCAAAGCGGAGACGTCAAATAAAATCAGCCTAATCCAGCAGAAGAATCCTATCGGATTTCCCTCTGCATTTTGAGGTCAGTGAGGCAAAGAAATGAAGAGTTGGAGGCTTCTCATCACCTAGCACAACATCAAAATGCTATGGCAGTAGCAGACGATGTGATTCAGGGTCAAGGAGATATGGTAATCAAGGTCAGAGAGGCCAGTTGTCTTCAAAGCATGAACCAAGTTTAAGGTGTAAGGGAATACACACAAGAAGAACCACTGGCACTGCTTCAGTGTTTCTGAATTGTTGAAAGACCTCCTCTGTATTCCTTCACCTACACAACACAAGCTAAGAGCACCCCAAGGTCATTCTTGGGTGGCCAACACACCTACTCCTCAACCTCCAGCTTCCACATCTCCGCCAAGGACATCAGAAATTTGCCAGAGCCTCCGCATGAAATGACCCAACCCTGGCCTCCAGCCCCATCACAATGGCTTGGCACATCCAACAGGCACAGTTACTGTTTTCTCAGCAGTTTAAGAGAAAAAAGAGTGCTGACCACAGCTCCAGGCAAGCTCTGGCTGCTCATTTTTCCTTCCTATTGAATCAATTAGCAATGTTAAATATTTAACACATTAGTCTTATTCCACTGCACAAAACATCTTCCAGCCAGGCTTGGGCAGTGTTAAGTGCAAGACAGGAAATGGACCAGAAGTGCAGCAAACATAGAGTGAACAGGGACAAAATGAGCACTTTGTTTAAGATGAATATATCAACAAACAGAAAGAAGAGCAAGTCACAGTTCGCTGGAAAAAATGCCTGCTTAGTGTGTTCTCTCGCCACTCCTCCAAATCTTCTGAATCTTCAGAAAGGCTGTTCAATTAAAATGTAACAGACTTATACAATAGTGCACTTAAGGAACCCCACTGACACATTCCGTGTTTGTGTTTATGTTTGTGTTTGTTTGTGTTTGTTTGTTTGCTTGCTTGCTTTTAATACCAAGTATGGCTGAAGCTGGAGGTGCTTCTGTATCTTCTGCCTCAAACATACACAAGCACACACAATCAACAATTGGGAACAAGGCTATTACAAGACAGGGTAGGAAATATAGCCCCCGACCTGACTTATTGGAGTGACTAAGGGCCATAATTTTACCGACCAGTATCTGCAATGGTTAACAAACTATAATTAACATTACATTCCCACGCACACCTATGCAAGCATATTCTCTGCTGCAACATGGAAAACTTTACCACCAAACATAGCACAATATCAAGGGCAAGGGCATCCCAATTCAACACCACTGGTCAGTATAAGCACTGGTCCTGGCATTGCCTAGTCAAAGCTACTCAGGAGTTGGAGCAAAATGATTCCTATATGGGCAAGTGCCATACTTATGAAATGCTAGAGACCTTAGCACAGTGTTTCCCAACCTTTTTTGGGCAAAGGCACACTTGTTTGATGAAAAAAATCTCGAGGCACACCACCATTACAGCCCCGCGATGTCAGCGCGCAGCGCCACGCCGGGAAGGACGCACGAAAGTGTAAGTTTCAATTTTTTCCCCTCCCCCTTGCTGGGGAACCTCCAAGCTTTGGGGGTGGGGGGGGAGGAGGCAGCAAAGCGAGGCAGGAAGGAGAGCGCGGCTTGGCTGGGTGAGCTTTGGCAGGGGCAGGGAATGAGAGCCGCGAGGCGGGCGCTGCGGACGGAGGCGCTGCCCGCCAAGCTCGCAGGCAGCCAGGCAGGCAGACGGCGAGAGCCCCGCGCTGGGCGGCCTCTCTTCGCCGCCCCCGCCGCCCCGCCTCTCGCCGCCCGACTCGCCCGCCTCCCTCCAGGCAACATCTCGCGGCACACCAGGCCGCGGAACAGTGGTTGAAAAACACTGCCTTAGCACACAGGTGTCAAACACAAGGCCCGCGGGCCGGATCCGGCCTGCCAGACCTCGTCATGTGGCCCGTGTAGCCGCCGCCGGCCGGCAGCCTTCACCTTTTATTCTCACTTTTTTTTTTTATTTACACAAGAAAGCCGCCTCTTCAGCGCATGCGCAGCAGCCTACAAGCCAGAGAACGTCTGCCCTCTAGCGGCGCCGGCCGTTCTACACAGGAAACCTCCACTTGATTTTATATTGAGCGCATGCCATCCTGTGATGTGACAGATCCAACAGCTGCCTGAACCCTTCTCTCCTGTACTGTAAGTACATATAATGTATTGGGGGGGAAGCTAGTTATTACTTACATTATTACAAAAAACAGTAATAATTGAATGCAGTGACAATAATTTATGATAATAAAGAGTGGACACATAGTCCTACAGATACAACCGGCCCTTTGAGGGTGACCAAACTGCTGATGTGGCCCCCGATGAATTTGAGTTTGACACCCCTGCCTTAGCAGTACAATCCCATTTTGCTTGGGACACTTCTTCGTTCAACATTCTAGGAGACAACAAGCATGATAAAATATATCCACTTGTGTCAAAGGTGGGCAATACTGCCCACATACAAGTAGTACCACTGATTGCAAATATGAAGGCAAGATGCTTGTTTCTGTATAAAACACAAGAACTTGTGTTTGACTTTTATACTACTGAAGACAATCAGTGTTCAGCCAGAACATGCTTGTTTTTATATGCATATCAAATACAAGCATTTACAGTGGTGCCTCGCAAGACGAAAATAATCCGTTCGCGAGTCTCTTCGTCTAGTGGTTTTTTCGTCTTGCGAAGCAACCCTATTAGCGGCTTAGCGGATTAGCGCTATTAGCGGGTTAGCGGCTATTAAAGGCTTAGCGGCTTAGCGGCTAAAAGGCTATTTATTAGCGGCTTAGCGGCTTAGAAAAGGGAGGGGAAAGCGAAAAAAATCGCAAGACTCGTAAGACATTTTCGTCTTGCGAAGCAAGCCCATAGGGAAATTCGTCTTGCGAAGCGCATCGAAAAACGGAAAACCCTTTCGTCTAGCGGGTTTTTCGTCTTGCGAGGCATTCGTCTTGCGGGGCACCACTGTATCTATTTTTCATGTATTAAGGTATTTGTTTTTTATAAAATTTGGTATATTTGGTTGTGCATTAGAGATGTCTTACAAAGTATTAAGAGCCAACAACAAAATTAAATACACAACAATCCAAACATCTTTGACAAAAGAGAGGATTTAGGAGCAGTGATTTTTAAAACATGTAGTGCAGCCGATTATCAGAGCAACTTCATACATTAAAAAAGAAAGCTGAAGTAGAGATATCTTCCAAATACGTCTAAAAAGAAAAGAAGGGGCTCTCCAGATCACGGTGGGGATGGTATTTTTCCATAACAAATTAAATGTTTTATGGCTAGTATTAACATAGCATTAGAAACTATTTTATTTGCCTGGAAATGAGGTACAGTATATGGTTAAGATACAGACTGTGACCATCTCACACGAGGGTTCTGTTCTACCCAACTCACAGTTACTGAAATAAAACACAAACTGAAACACAGCTATCCGTCAAAATTCACACTTCTCCAAATTTTGTGATGCAGCTCTCCCACCAAAAAATGTGTAGACCAATGCATTATATTACTGAAAGTTGCTTGCAAAACAATGCATATTAGGAGAATGTGCACTGGAACGCAGATTAGCTTTTGTGAGGACTTTTTTTTTAAAAAACCTGGACACTGGCACAAAACTGCGGCAAACTGAACTTGAGATTGGAAAAATGAGAAACTGAAATAGGCATATTTGTTCATCCCTAGATTCTTGATTTTGGAGGTAGAGATGAGACAGATGATGCTTAAGGAAGGATACTACTTGCAGACTACCACCACCCTATCCTTGCAAATTAATAAGGCCAAGCCTGCAGTTCAATGACCATTACCACATCTATTATTCAAATCTCATGGTCACTATCTGAGGGCAGACCCTCCACAAAAAACTCCCCTTTAAGCTACAAACTCTGGAGAATATGAATTGGGTTGATGGTAAGCAATGTGGCCTGTCATCATTTAACTAAGAGCAGAGAGACTCTAGCATTCGTTTTGAAGTTAGAAGGCTTTAGCATGAACTCTTGCTTGCCAAGTCAGGCACCAGCTCAGCATAACACCAATTTCTGACAGTAGGATGTTCATGTTTTGCAGACACTATTAACACAGTCTGATCTCACCTACCCTCCTATTATGAGAATGACAAGACAGCAGTGCTTCTCAAGCAGAGCTCACCTCCTCCATGAATAATCCCACTCTTCCAAAATGCATATTTGTAGCAATAGGCAGAATTCTTCCTCTCCCTGCACTACACTTACTAGGGCTTTCAAATGGTGTATCAAAAACGAATAGTTATGCTTTGTGCCTGTGGTGGCACTCCCAATTATGCAACCCAAACAGACTTTGATTAGCAGCATGAAACTTTGAAGGCTATGACCAAATATATCAAATAGATCCAGGAAATGGGCATGGGAACCCTATGTTGAACCAGAGTCCCTTACAGTTATTTACCTTGTATACAGTCTATACAGTTACTAATTCCCATTACACAATTATCACCATCCACTTCCAGAGCAATCTAATTATACGTACCCACCTTGCTGTCAATGTGATATACATGGTTCTCTCTTCCATGTTATTCTCACAACAACCCTGTGAGTTAGATTAGGCTGGGAGTCGGTGACTGGCCCAAGGTCACCCAGTGGGGATTTGAACCCTGGTCTCCCAGGTTCTAGTCCAGCATTAACTATTTCACCATTTCAGAGCCAGTAAATTTAGCCATTTTGCTAATTTTTCTCAAGGCTGATTCATTGTCTAGCATGTATGGCAACTCTTGTTGTACAGTGGTACCTCAAGTTACGAACTTAATTCGTTCTGGAGGTCCATTCTTAACCTGAAACTGTTCTTAACTAGAGGCATGCTTTTGCTAATGGGACCTCTTGCTGCTGCTGCGCCGCTAGCACACGATTTCCGTTCTCATCCTGGGGCAAAGTTCTCAACTCAAGGTGACTCTTCCAGGTTAGCGGAGTTTGTAACCTGAAGCGTTTGTAACCTGAGGTGTTTGTAACTCGAGGTACCAGCTAAGCAGTTACCAACCTGACCCATGACAACTGCTCTCATACCAACAAGTAGCATCCCAACCCTACTGTCTATAACAAGCGTTGAAAGCATATTGCTTGGTGCCAAACACTTTTAAGTTATGGAGAGGATCTCAGTAAAAAGAGCTGCTACACAAAGATGGATCCACGAAATGTACCACAGCGTGACAAAGTCTGGTTGGGGTCTTATCCTACAGTGTACTAGTCCAATTCTCAATTCCAGGTCTTGATGTCATCACTTCTGGAAACTACAGTTCACCTTATAATCTGCCAACACAATGCTTTCCTTTATAATTGGGCATGGCCTCACAGAGCAACCTAGAAATGTAAAAGATCAGGGGTCTCCTCCTCAGAGTCACAGAATACCTACAGCAACCCGCACAAGTCTCTTAAAAGCCTGTAGTAATTGGATTCACAGCTTCTCTATCCCTGGGCATCCTGTTTCACTCTGTTTTTACTATTACATTTTTTCATAAGGTTCAGTTTACCGCTAATGATTTTGCACCTTAAAACCCATCTCATTCTGCCCTTCCATCAACTGTGGGGAAAAGGAGTGCTTCATTCCTTCTTAGCCTTTCAGATATTCAATGCCCTCTCCCACACACCTACATCCTGCCGCAAATCTTTCCTAAGTAAGAAGACTCCAGTCTTCTGTCTCTTCACTTGACTTGTGCCCTCTGACCTTTGCTATCGTTTAACTTTCCTATAAACACTCCTCTAGCTTTTTTATTTGCTACATCAAAACTGGACACTGAAATGATGGCTCCTTAATCCTGCACAGAGCTCTAAAAATTATTTCCCGAGCCTTTGGTGCAAGATCTATGGCAATTCAAAACAGAACAAAGTTTAAGCAATCCTTGCAGCAGAATCACTTTTGCTGACTTCACACTGGAACCCAGAATCTTCATTTACAGCAAGCAGCTCAATATGCCACAGACATGTTGCACAAAGGTACAGCTTCATTTCTAGCAAATGCAAAGTGTTTTGTAAGACTTCCATATACACACTTTGGGAAGCTGTAATCCATTCAGGGCTCCTAAGAATATATACACTGGTAGTTAAGCACAGTATTCCCACTGTTTATCTTGATGTTGGAAAGACCAGGCCACAGCCAACTCAACTGTCATGCAGCCAAGGTTACACCTTAGTATTATGGATAAGTTGGGGTCTTATCAAAAGGCTTATGTGAGCTTCTCCATCACTCCACACAATAAACTAAAGAGAAAAGAGAAAACATTCCAACAAGTCGAGGAAAATCATCTGCAATGCTTAGCATACAATGTTTCCCCCCGGCATTTACATTAACTCCTATTTTCTAATGCTTATACTTAATTTTTGATTAATGGAAAAGGATACACGTCACCTTTGAGCAAGATATACTGTGGATATCAATGATCTGCATGTATGCCAAGATATGTAGTGGAAAGAATCACAGTATTGCCACAATCTGGTATGTGAGAGCAAGTGTAGGCATAATGGCTGACATTTCCTGTTTACTCTGAATTAGAGCATCTTCTAATGAAGCTCACTTCAAAATCATTTTAAATCCATTTACTCATGTCAACATCAATGTACTCAGCATTAGCTACCAATTAGTAAACCGGAAAATATTCTTCAGATAATCTGAAATCGTGGTAAAATAGTCAACATGTCATTTGTTTTCAACAAACTGCCCTATAAAACCAAATTACTGGAACCAGCTGTCACACACCAACACATCTAAGGGTGCAGAGCTATTTAAGCCTTTTTTTCCCTCCAGAAAATGTTCCAATACCTGACGGTGGCTGAGTTGATTAATATTTTGAAGTGCAGACTGCTTTATCTGCTCTCACTCTATGCAACAAACCAGCCACCGCGTCTTTATTGATGTACGAGGTAATGAGGAGCAGTTGTAAGGATTTTTAAATCATTAGTTCAACCTAAGCACGATACAAGGGCCTAGCAAATTCTGCATATCAAGCTGTTCAAGCTTAAGGTTTGTATAAATGTCACAAGCAACACAGATTCTTATTAAGATTCCATAGGATTTAAAGTTTGCATTTTTAGAGAAGCCAATAAAATCTTCATCCTCAACTCCCAAATGCTTATCAAGACTATCTTTAAAACATGGTTGGTCTGTGTCAAGGTGGAGGAAACCATAAGAACATACAAACAGATGCCTCTAAATTCTTACACTTTTCAAATATCTGAGGCTTGCAATGCTGGTGACCTTGGAAAGGCAGGTTTGGGAAGAGAGAGAGAGAGAGAGAGAGAGAGAGAGAGAGAGGACTTCTGCGTACTATGCAGTTATGAAATTCAGTGCCACAGGTTGCAGTGATAGACACAACCTTAGATGGGTTTCAAAAGGGGATTAAGACAAACTCAGATGTCAAGGAGATAAAGAACTACACAACTTTTAGAAGACATCTGAAGTATTGGGTAGTTTTTCATGTCTGACCACAACAAAAAGATCCCATGTCAAAAGCACAGTGCAATCTCTGAAACCAAGGAGCCACAAGGTGTGGGAAAGATCCTAACGCTTCCTGATCAGGGTTTGAGTATAACACATACAGCACAATAACCACAACATTTCAGCTGATAGGTGGGGGGGAATACAAGTTTACATATTTTTAAAAATCATTCCCTGCAAATAGAAAACTAGCCTATAACCCAACCTTTTATCTCTAGTTTTGTTTTCCTTTTGACAAGGAGCTCTTGATGCATAGCAGCATTTAAAATGCTGTTCCTCCCACCTGCAGTCTGCACATTCACAAACAATGCTATTCATTTTTTGGAACTGGTAAGGTTCATTCCTTGCATACTTATGGTTAAGCAGATTGCCCCAACATGCACCTATGGGTAGGGAGAGCATTCAAGAGAGAAATATTGGTTGAGCACTAAGCCCCTCCATGTCTCCATATGTAATTCTCCTCTCCAATTCTGTTCAATGCTTTTAAGTGCATCAACTACAAATATTATTATTTGTCCTCCCCACAAATCAATTTGAATAATCCCGCTATTTAAATAAGGCAATATTTCAAGAGCAGTCTGCCACTTAAGACCCTTTCAGCATTTTTTCACTTTAATGCACTGGTTATAAATAAACTACATCAGAAGGCATTCCAGGGATTTATTTTTCCTTAAAAAAATGTTTTCTGATTATGAAAGACTGTTTTGAAGGTCTTTTCCCCCCAATGCATACATTTATCATTTTCAGTTCTCTACTAGTGGGAGCATGTTTAATTCTTTAGCAGATGCTGCCAAATTAAGCTTCAGCCAGAGAGTACTTCTGTATTTGCTTTATCAGATTTTAAAACTCTAAAGCCTAACGCTAAAAAACTATATGAGAGTGTCACATTTCTCCATTTCAAACATTATTTGGATACACATTAATCATGCAACAACACACTTCATAAACGGAAACAGTCAACAAATTGCAGTGCCTTCCTTTGATCACCCATGAAACAGGTATAAAAATAGTAGACTCATTCATATATAAATAATTATTGTAGAGTTGTAGAGTTTTGCTGGGCTTTGCAATGCCCGCTTGTACCCTTTGATTGAAAAAAATAATAATCTTAAATTCTACAAGGAGGTAACCCAAGCTCCTGACTACATTATGCAACTCCATAATCACTGGTGTCTTGCTGTCACTCCTCAGCTTCTGAGATTAACAGGCATTGTTCACATACTTTCATGTATACTCTTTGTAACCAACAAAGGCTGGGTTTTTATTTTTTTTTAAGATGAAAGTTGGCATTCTTAGGAAGCCAAATTATGTGTTCCACACGAATTTCTATGTTTGCACAGAACAACTTGCGCAAAATGTCTGTTAGACAAAATGTCTGTGGTATATATCATTTTAATGATCATTTTGTACTGTTTTCATCGTGTTTTATACTTGTATGCACTGTTATGTTGTATGCACTGTTCCACACTTCCATGTTATTCTGTATGAATTAGAGGCATATAAATAGTTTTTAAAAAATAAATAAAATATGCACTAATGAATCCTGTGAACGACATCTATTTGAAACATAAGAAAACCTCTCTCTCTCTCTCTCTCTCTCTCTCTCTCTCACACACACACACACACACACACACACACCAGAATTTGTTTAGGTGGAATGCAAATGTAATACATATATGCCCCATGCCTCTTGAGGCCAGGATGCCTAAAGAGCATCTCCTCACAGGAGAGAAGGCTATCAATGGCTGCTAGCCATGATGGAGGCTAGGTTCTGCCTTCACAGTCAGTGGCAGTATGCTTCTGAACACCAGATGCTGAAAACCACAGCAAAGCAGAGTGTTCTTTGCTCAAGTCCTGCTTGAGCTGGCTTCCCATGGGCATCTGGGTGGACACTGTGAGAAGAGGATTCTCTGTGCATGCTCTTATGAAAACCAGTTTAACACCTCTCACTAGATGATAGACAAGGAGAAGCTTAGCACATTCACCAAGATGATGCACTTCATAATTCCACACATGTTCCCATTTAAGAACTAAGTTTTTCAAACTACCAGCACTTCCCTATTACATTAACATCCTTTGTCCAAACTCTGGTCTAATTTTCTGCAGAGCCCCATCTCTAGATGTCCCTCACTGCTCATGTCTATCAGCGTATTTAAAACTTTGTTTTATAATCAGGCTTTTGAGCCCTCCTAAATATTTTGGCAGCTTTACATTATCTGTTTTTGTTTTATATTAATTATTATTAACTGTTTTTATTATATGCCACACTTGTCTCCTTAAAGAAAGTGGGATACAAATGCTTTTATTATTCCCTTTCATTCTTCTTCAAAATGCTTTTGAAACAGAAGCCAAGAGGCAAAAAGCAGGTCAAACCACTCAAGAATGTGGTATCAAGACTTCTGTTGTCCTCAAATCCATCTGTTTGCTGAATTCTCCCACTGAGCCACAGAGTGCGCTCCAAGCATCTGTCCTTGGTGGCACATTAAGCAGACAACCAGGAGGATACCTCATTGCAATTCCCCTTATAAAAATAACAATCATGCAACCAAGACAAAAAGTTATACGCATCTGCTTTAGAGAGCAGTGGACCATCAATATTGGGTACTTTTAATTCCAATGAGAGAAGAAATAGAATTTAAGTCTGTGGAAGAAAAAAGCAGCAAGACACTTTGAAAATAAGCCTTGAGGATTAGATATTCATTACCTTTTTCGTAACAGCACTGAATTCATTCCTTTAAGCATAGTAGATACACTTCTTGCTTCAGATCACACATCTGTTGACTATGCAATCACATTTCAGTAGGTCAAGGTTGGTTAAGAGAACTTGATCTGGTGCCGCAACACTGAATTTTCACCCATGTGCAGTGCATTTGATAGGACCCCTCTAAATGGAATACAAGATGAGGTGTCATGCTTGAGCTGCCCAGCCTTCCTCAGGTAGCTGCATCACAGTTCCATGGTCTACCAATGTAGGCAGAAGAAGTTCAATAGCATGCCCTTCTGGAAGTGTATACCAAGCAAATTATCAGGGAAGATGGGAGTTGTAGTCCAGCAACTACTAGAGAGCCACAGGCTCATTCCACCCTGTGGGCAGACTACAACTACTAAGTTTCTTTGGTACGGCTCTTAAACGGATAGCTACACATTTCCACCAGCACAACTTCCATTGCTTCACCATCTGCCCTACTGCCAGCAATATACATAGCAGCTTAGACCTGAAAACCAGCATTTTTAAATGGAAAAACACTTGAGCCAGCCACTGCCCATATTCCCTTCAAGACCTTGTTTTTGGCAGGCAAAAAGTAAGCAAGGTTTGAGGGAAGGCTTAAATGGCCTTACAAAGTAAAGAAGGGGACAAATACTCACTTCTCCCCTGTCAAAGATATTCCGCTGGGAACCTTAGAAAAAAGCTTAATTCCATTCACCTCCTTGCCCACTTTGAAAGTAGCATTCATTTGCTGTTTTCTTTGGGCTGGAATTAAAATCCTACTAATTAAACAAGCCACAAGATCTAAATCCTGATAGGACAGACCAATCTAATTAAAAGCTATTCAAAAAGATGGTATTTTACATATCCGGAAGAAAGAAACCTAACCTTTCAAATTGGATTGCACTGAAGTAATGTGATCTATTAACATCTCAAATTATAGTATGCAAATTTTGATAATTCAATGGTATTTATAAGATTCAAATCGAGTAGCTCACCAGTACTGTACACACACTAAAATGGCAAATTTCAAGAGACTAAGGAAATTTGTTCATAAGCCACGCAGTCCCATGAAATGCCATATCTATCATCAACTTTTTAATTACCAATTGATCAGCATGTAGACGGTGTAATAGCTTTCAGCTTTTAATTACAGAACTATCAAAATCCCAACCAAAAAAGGGATCTCCAGAGATGAAACTGTAATGCTTGATTATTCATCACTGCATAATGAATGATTTGTTTTTAAATAAGATGTCAAGTTCCTTATGTAATCCATCTGGATGTGTTACTTCACAGGGCCCAATTTACCGATACGTCTTGAGTATCAAGACTCCTTTTTTTTCCTCCAGTTGTGACTGAAAGTTTTGGAGAAAATTTAGACATCATTCCAAGACAGTGAAATCATTATAAGCCAAACAAACTACAGCCCTTTGTTATGAATTCAAAAAGAGCATATCAATGTTTCCAGAAAAAATCAGTCCGCGGATTATCAATATCCACATTTTGGAAGGGTTTGTCATATATTTGTAATCCCCACTTGAATAACCCCCTAGAATGGTACTGGGTTTCATGCAGTTAATCTAAATAATATGGTTGTAAAGCATGTGTTGAAGAAGGGTTGGTGGAGTTGAAAAGCTGACAGAAGTATCAAGAGCATTTGGAAATGGAAAGTAAGGACCCTGAATTTTGACCAGATCTGAACTGACTAAATTAATGGGTGGCTAAATAAAAAAATAGCGCAGCTAGCAATTGACTATAAGATTATCATTCCCAACTGTCATAAGAACATAAGAGGAGCCATGCTAAATCAAACCAACCAGGTGCATATTTGAAGCATACCAACAGGACATGAGCACAACAGCAAGTCCCAACTGCAACTAGCATTCAGAGGCATACTGCACCTGATTCTGGAGATATCAATTTCACCAACTATAAGCTCAGGGTCAGCTCCACTGTTATAAGGAGTGAAGTGGATGTCTCAGGTGGAAGATTCTGGGGAAGGGAGAGTGATACTGAGGTGCATATGCCAAGGATATATTACCTGCCCACCAAACTTGTCTATTGTCCTCAGATGGGGTGTTAAAAAAAGATTTAACAGCCAGCCTGGCTGGTTTCTGCAAATGGAAGTAGGAGGCGGCACCATCTTAGCCTCAGGCAGCCAAATGCCTTGGGCTGGCCTTGCGCAAGCACTTACAACATCCAGCTACAAGCTCTCCACATTAAGCACCATATTGTATATTTTTCCAAAATGCATATCCTGTCCTTCAACAGCCAATGAATCTGTTTCCATTGCATGCTAATATAAACAACTGAGCACATGAATGCAGGTGGGGTGGAGTGGAGATAGCAAACTGCTATGCCTATAGCATGAACAGCACAAGGCTATGAGATGGAAAAGATTCCTCAATATACTTAAAATCAGTGTGTGGGAAGGCACAAAGACATTGATGCAAGCAGTTCTTGAAAAGTGCACTGACCTGCGAGATCAAACATACGGAAAGGTCTACTTTTATCACTATGCTAAACTGAGCAAACAGCAATTTATGCATTGTACCTTAAAGCTTGCCTTCCACAAACACATTTTCTCTCTGAAAAATAGGAGCAAGTCACTTCCCCAGCTCTTTCTAAATCCCACGTTGTAATTCAAGTAAATTTAAAGTGCACATATTTGAAAAGTGATGGGTGTCACTAATACCCCATTTTTCAGATTTTATTAAGCTGGCAAAAAGACAGAACTGGGTGAATTCATTCAGATGGCCTTGATCAAGGTCCCCTTCCTCAGCCTCAGGTTCCCATTTGCAAAACAGGAGAATTGGATGATCTTGTCATGCAAGAACAGCTATTGAAGAGTTGTTTGCCACACCTTTGTCCTCAGGATATAGTTTTCCATAAGCCAAAGTGAAAAGGAAGTGCCACATTGCTGTGGTGTTAATTAATGAATATAGCGAGATTTTTAAGAAGCTGGCTTGCAAGTCTAGGTAGGCCTCAATGACTACTCCCCGAAGATAAAAGGGCCAATGCTTCTTGCCTTCAGGTTCAATTTAAATACTTTTGTATTAGCAACCAACCCCTTTTAAAGCTGCCATGTGAAGGTGACGACAAATAACTTCACTATGGGAAATCCTTTAAGTACAGAACAAGATCAATTAACAGATATACAAATAAAGGAGTGTCTTATGCCACAGGTGATTACAATGAATAATCATAGACTAGAAAGTGGATTTTAGCAACAGCAGCCCCCAAGTGGTTTTTTCATCATAGCTGTAAACATTTTAATCCACCTGTTAGTTCTTTTCGTTGGTTTCCCAAAACAGATACTTTTGCCTACATGAAATACCTTCATCAAATCATCCTTCATCCTTCATCCTTCATCAAATACCTTCAAATATAAGTTAGCATGAACTACTCTGCTGTATTCTAGTAAGTTAATATAGGTAATCTACAAAATAAAGCTTTGAAAATCAGTTGGTACAGGATGATATCAATGGCCACTCTAGTTTAAGGAGTCTGCAGTACAGAATACAGGTGCTGCTGCAACTCCTTACTGATAAAACTGCTGGGTATGCCAAAAACACTGCCCTTTCCTTTGGAATTAGAGTGTCTAAGAGGAAAAGTAGCACCATTTCTAAAATCCCAAACCATTTTCTTAACATCTCTGTTTCACCCTTGATATGCCTCTGCAAGGGCAGTGCAAAAATGGACTTAATTTGACACCTGAAACGCAGAGGTGTGAGAAACACTTTCACACGTATCCTTCCTTCAGCCAATCTCCCTCAATAAATTCCACCCCATCAGAACACTTCTTTCTTTGTATTTTGGCTTTACGCTGCATTGCAAAGTTGAGAAACAACATTCATTTTACCCTTTTAAGACTTGGGGGACAGGAAGCCTTCAGAAGTCTGCTTAAATTGTGGTTTAACTCCCCCCCCCCAAACTTCTCCCTCTATTTTAGCTCCAGCACTTTTTTTTCTTGCATATAGTAATACAACCTCAAATAACCACAAAAAGATTATATCCATTCCACATAGGAGGAATTGAACAAGTTCCATCCATGTCAAATACAAACCATCAATCAGATATACTTGCAAGCCTTTCCCTGTAACCAGTGTTGGGTATGTGTGAGCTGCCTGAACTTTTAGGGAAGTTCTGGCACCAAAAGTGTATAAAACTCTGCATGTTTGGATAGGGTCTTGGTCAGATTCTGGTTTTGGCATGAACCACAAGAATCCTGACCTTTAGCGCTAAAATAAATCTGTATTATTGCATCCTCCTTGTGTGTCTGGCTCCCTTCCTTTGGGGATTGGGACCTCCATCCAAGGCAAGAACTGTCAGGGCAATATTTTTGCAACACCAGCTTAAAGCAAAAGGTTGTGTACCTAGTAAGAAAGGGGAAGAAAACTTGTTTAACTGCCCCCACTACAAGGCTGTTAGTAGCACACACATTTCTCATTGCATTAACAGGTTTAAACTTAATAAGATTCCATTTACACAAGAAGGAACACGAATGGGAGATTCATTATGCATTTGTACATTCAGAACTCTCCTGGGGTGATTTAAAAGCTGCATCATTGGTTCAGCAATAAGTCCTCCATTTTATTATGCTCAAACCATATTTCTCTGCAACAGTAAATGAGTTGCCGGCAAGAATTTGTCAGCTCTATCCCCAGCAATGAAGCCGCTTTCAATTATCAACACTGTCTCATTGCACAAAGTCAAAGGGATTCATCTTTCTGTGGTCCAGCATCACCTCTATGTGGCAGCTGTACAAAGGACTTTAAGACCATAAGAGCTGTGCTTGTTTAGTATGTGATACACTGCTTTGCTTCTGTCACAAAAGAAACAAATTTATTTTAAAAAATAAAGGTAAAAAAAGAAGAACCCTGCTGGATCAGGCCAAAGGCTGATCAAGTCCTGTATTCTGTTCTCAGTGGCAACCAGATGCCTCCATGTAGCCCACAAGCAGACCTGATGGGGTTGTCTCCATATACATCAGGCAAGTCCAGGCTTGCTTGTCAAGTCTAACCTGTTTGGTGCTATTCTCAGGTCAATCCTGTTCTACTGCAGTGCAGCAGCCACTTGTGAAATAACTGTAAACTATTTCAACAGTTTTAGCAGTCCTGAACTCCAGTACAGCTTTGAAACAGATTCAAACTAAATCATCAACTAATCTCAGAAAATGAATGTGTTCCAGGGCCTTCCCATCAGATCCTGTATTAACAACTGCAGGAAGGAGGATTTTAGAAGAGACTGCTTCTCCCACCAATCAAATACTATTAAGGAAAATAAGTCATCTCTTTCAGTTCTCCCTTTTCTACAGTCCACTGCAAGCACAGAAGCCTCACATCCAATTCCAAGCCTCCTCTTGGAGACACAAGAATCCATAATCTGCACAATACACGCTAGATGAATTTTTTTAAAAAAACCACTGGTGAAAATTGCACACATACATTCATTGTTAAGATGTCAGATTAAAAACATACTCCAAAATATAATGCCCCAAAGCATCTTTTATATCCAACCATGTCATCCTATCCAATATTTATCTACAACTCTTCCCACCCATTGTCAGCATTATTCTATCACTTGCTCTTGACAATCTGCAAAATATGCCATCTGGCAGCTACAGGGTTTAAAGAATGCTACATTAAATTTGTGCATTCTGTTTTAAAAGATTATGTGAAGCAATTCAAGATATTTAAGAACTTTAAATCAACCTAAAGTGATTACTATGGACAGAGCTCATGGGGCCCAGCTTAGGTGTCGCATTAACCTGGCAGTCAAAACTACTTAAAATGAGTGATGTTTCTTCCACATTTCGTTCTCTTCAAGAGCCAAGAAGAAAAAGAGGGGGGAGGTGAATGGTGAACGGAATGGGCCTGAATGAGCCAATTCAGCAGCCAGGGAGCCAATCAAAACTTTACCTACCACTTAGTTCAGGACAGTAATTTTTTAAAAATCATTTATGTGGACGGTTTCCAGAAGCATAGCTGTGTTAGGCTGTTGCAGCAAAAACAAAGCTTTTGAAGTTATTATGCCACAAGCTTCAGGGACCTGAGGTGCCTCAAGACTCTTTTGCTTTATCTGAACAGGTGAGGAAACTACTAGTGCAAGCTTAGGTTGAAATATTTCCAATAGTGGCAGTGGAGAATCATAGAATCATAGAGTTGGAATAGACCACAAGGCCATCGAGTCCAACCCCCTGCCAAGCAGGAAACACCATCAGAGCACTCCTGACATATGGTTGTCAAGCCTCTGCTTAAAGACCTCCAAAGAAGGAGACTCCACCACACTCCTTGGCAGCAAATTCCACTGTTGAACAGCTCTTACTGTCAGGAAGTTCTTCCTAATGTTTAGGTGGAATCTTCTTTCTTGTAGTTTGGATCCATTGCTCCGTGTCCGCTTCTCTGGAGCAGCAGAAAACAGCCTTTGTCCCTCCTCTATATGACATCCTTTTATATATATGAACATGGCTATCATATCACATGAGCATGGCTATCATATCACATGAACATGGCTATCATATCACATTTGAACATGGCTATCATATCATCGCATGAGAAACCCATGTGGTGACATATGGGGAAAGAGGCGGGGAGGGGCAAGAGAGAGAAGACATTGTTATACTGCATTCCTATATTTTTGCAGCAGCCAGTCAACCTAGCCTAGGGTGGGAAAACGGGATCTGCAAGCGAGTTGTGGAATACCTTGGCAAATACAAAATGCAAAGGAGGGAACAGGCACCAGTGACAGAATGCTTCCTTGAAAAGTAAGAGGCCACTGTGAAGCTTCCTGCTTCACTTCCTTAGAGTCCCCAGTGCCTTCAGAGTTCCAGCACGTCTGTTATGCACAGAACCATCTGCAGAGCCCGCCCACCCCGCTTTTCAGGCTTCATGTTCTTCTCATCAGCTGGCACGCTCTTATGTTTGTTTGTTTATATTCCTGACACCGAAGTATGTTGCCTCCAGACCTTACCATCACCTTTCCTTTCTTATCTGTTTCCTCCCTTAATTCATCACAGGTGACGCCCTTTCCCCTTATTTCTGCTTCAATCAGTATCTTGCTCCAAACACTGTTTACCTTCGCTTGTGTTTTGTCTGTTTACTACCTGGCTCTCTGCTCATTTCTCCTCCTCCGTTTCAAGCTCACTCACATTTTCATGCTCCCTTCCTGTACTCCTATCTAGTCCATCCGGTCTATCTTCTTCACTTTTTCTTTCATGCAAGCCACTCTCTTTCACCCTCCTTCTCTCACTGGTTTCACACACGCTCTGCTCCTGCTCCTACTTTTTCCATTTCCTTTCCTGCATATTAGGTTTCACTTTCTCAGTGGATGGGACCCTGTACCTGAGGTGTCTCAAAGTCCTGCCTTTACCCTCCATCAGGCTGGATGGCATTGCTCTCTCCCTACAATGTCACTACCAGTCTGACTGGTTCACCTTCCCATTGAACCGCCAACACCTTTGCTCACTGGAGAGGAAACCTCCCTTGCTCCTCCCTCACAACTAAATCAATTACCAGCTGAAGATCTCAAGCAGCAGAGCTGGGATAGGTAGGGCCTTTGTATGAGACAAAATGCAGTTTGCCTGGCTCACTGCAGGGCACTTTCTAACTAGCATCCCCAATTAAGGCAGATTGGGAAGATCTCTGCCTGAGGCCCTATAAAGATGGGCTTGATATATGCTGCCAATTAGGACAGGCAGCACTGGGTTAGATGGCCCACCAGCAAGACACTGCTTGGTGACAGTCCTGTTACCCTTAACCTTCGCACCTTACTGCTGTCTGCTTTATGGCAATATGCCAACCAGGCTCGAAAAGCAAACCTCCCTAAAGTCTCCTGGTTCCTCTCCCATCCCAAATGTTCAAGATCTGTTGCAAGCCACTAATTGCTTATTGCAGCTGAAGGTGGAGAGTTTTTTTGGTGGAAGCTATAGAGTTAAAATCAATGCTGACTTCTTTCCCAGCAGGTGGTCATATTAGCAGTGAGCTGAATTTTCACTACTAAACTACAATCAAAACTCCCCCACCCATCAATTTAATTCTAGGCTCCCCCACTGACTAATATGTACTAAGGATCCATACACCATTTTCCTGGGCTCTGCACAGCATGCTTTAAAACTAGGGTGGCACAAATAAAAATTAATCTGCCTACAGAATTGAAGTTGCTGCTAAAGTGACCTAGATTTTCTGGCTCCATTAAGAGGGTTTCCTACAACAGGGAGCTCTAAGCTGGTCTCTTGGTGTCCTCCCCACCCCACTTAAGCAAGCAGGCCGACTCCACAAGCAGTTCTAACCTAACTGTTCCCTAAGCAAGCTGGCAGCCTGACAAGCTGACATTCAACCAAACATTAACAGCTCTGATGTTTGTGGATAAGCTTTCTACTTAACTTTGTAACCCCCAAGAATCCTAATTAGACAGTTCTCAAAAATGTGATAATTATACAGAATGACACTGGTGCAGTATATCAATATTAAATGGCACTACAAATTTATTTTGAAGACTTTCCTTTCTCCCCGCCACACCACACCCCAGGTCTTTTCTCTTTTAATTAAGATCAGGGGGGAAAACGTGGGCATAAACACTGAACATTTCAAAGATGTGCTGACATATCAAAAAAAGGAAGAGTGCCTGCATTTCGCTCAGAAACAGCTTGTACTGTATTACTTTACTTCCACCTCAGAAACTAAAAGGATACACCATTCTGAATGGGGGGTCGGGGGTGGGAGAGCTATGAACTTGAAAAAAACAGAGTTTGAAGATAGAAAGCCCACTTGCCATAACCAAAATTATGGGATGAAGGTAAAAGATGCGTGCATTTGCTTATTTTGCAAACGATTTTGGATGCGCTAGAATTTTTATGGATTTATTTTCTTCCTTTAGTTGAGAATTATGTTTCATAGTATGGGGAAGAACAGCTGGGATTCAAACTAGGAGAACAGAAAGCCAACTAGAGAGATTAAAACATACCAAGTAATAACAGTAATAAAACTTCCAGAAACCCCAACCATATCCCTGGGGCCCGAGATTCCAGTCTTCTGCAGGTTATGCCTACACTCACTCACAATGCTAAGGACTCACAACAGTGCTTGCCTTCCACCAGGAGTAACTCAGAGTAGGGAATGTTGCTGTTGCCTAAAGAGATCCACACTACCACCTTTCCTGCTCCATTTTTTCTGCACTGGACATGAGGAAACCAAAAGTTCATAGATAGACTAGCCCTCATCAGAACCTGTCCCCAAATACCCATGGCAGTTTCTGTATTCCATAGGGCAATTATGGCTATATAGTTTTTCTGTTGAAGATTTGCAGTCTGTCTCTGCCCACACCCACAGTAGCAATCACATACAGTGGACGTTCGGGTTGCTAACGTGATCCGTGCGGGAGGCACGTTCGCAACCCGCACGTCTGTGCATGCGTGGGTCGCGATTCGGCACTTCTCCACATGCGCAAAGTGTGATTTAGCGCTTCTCCGCATGCGCAAGTGCCGAAACCCGGAAGTAACTGTTCCGGTACTTCCAGGTTCGACGTGGTGTGTAACCCGAAGCATCTGTAACCCAAGGTATGACTGTACTTAACAGATATGACCTCCAACACACTCCAATCAAGGTGTTTCCTAGTTTATGACAAGCTGGTTTTTCCTGAAAATATAGAACAAGCTAACCAAACAGCAAACCTTCAGAGTGATACAATTTCAGATTCAGATGACCCTCGCTACATTTGCACCACACTCAATGGAGTGCAGGCATCTTGAGCAAGGGGTCATCAAGGTCAACAGCATTATGGAACTATCCTGCACAGCTTCTGTATTAAATGGGAAGAACTGAACATGGGAGCAGAGTTCTAAACAGGGGATTTTTACACACTGCCTGGAGAATTCAGGGACTAAACCTGGTGGCTTTCTTCAAGAAAAGGATGTGATCTTCCACCGAGCAATGATTCATCCCTCAATATGAACAGCAGAGCTGCCTACAGATCTTAGTGAAAGAGAAAAGTATAGGTTCTCTTAAATAGGAGGCAGAATTGGCCAGCTAGTCTCTTTCAACACAGTTCAATGGGAAAAGCCATTTATCTCACTCATTAACACAGTGCTTTCCAACCAACTAGATTCATCAAGCTTGTTGTCAATTTTTCAGCAGTGCACTTTGCAAATAAATGCTTGCTGGAAGCAACGCCGCCAGACAAGTGTTTAATGCAGCTCACATGACATGACAGTGGCCCCAGCCTGTCTGCAATGTCTACCAAGAAATAGCACCTGACATCACTTTGCACTTCAGGAAAACTACAAAAATATTTGTGGTTCCTCTGAAAATCTGGACCAGGTGAGCTCACTTAATCTGTTCATAATGCTTACGCAAATACAGTCACGGAGCCAAAGACATTATAGCTATACAACTGCAAGGGAAACATTGACAAGACACTTGGATGATAGGGAGCAATGCTAAGAATAAAACTAGGCTGACAGTCTGCATGACTCCAGCAGACATTAGGAGAAGGTCAAATGAATAGAAGACATTTAAGAAAGAAGAAACTACAATTCCTTGCAAAACACAGACACAAATGAAGAGTTGTTTATTAGCAATTTCTGCCTCAGTCCCACCTAATGGGTAGTTCCAATTATGTCTCCTAATTAATGTATAAGATTTAGATCCAAGAAATTCAAATTGAAAATACTTGGGGCTCTGCCATATTAGGCAGCTTTGGGAAATCAAGACCTCTCAGATTTCATCTATAAACTAAAATTAAATAACCTACATCCAGTAGGGTAGCTAGGGGCAGGGCTAGGGGTAGGGGCAGGGGTGGGCTGCAGCGGGCGGGGGGCTGTAGGGCACCACAGGGGACTGTAGGATGGCATGGGGCCGCTGAGTGTGGGCAGTTGGCAGCTACGGAATTTGGGGCATAGCAGCTTGACACAAAAACAGAATTCCTTTGCCAGCAATGGCTTCTCCATTCATTCTAGTGGAGCAAGACCCACATCCTCAATTCCTTTGCACCATCAGATCTGATTTCTCCACTGGAATAGTAAGGACAGTCCCCATGAGCATGCACTGATCCCTAAATTACCTTTACATGTCCTTAGAATCAGTAAGATATTTAAGATGAAGTCCAGCAATTGCTGTGAAATAGTTAAAGCATTACATTATGACATTGTGGTGAAGGAGGTGGGGAGGGAAGAGGAGAGGAGAGAGTTAGTTTAGGAATACATGATGCTCAAGGCCAAAACAGATCCATTTCACCATGCCTCACAATATAGATGCAAGAAGCTGAGAAATGCTGCAGCCAAAGCCATGACCTAAGAACTCATCCACAGGCTTACAAATATTGCTCTGTGTATTTGCACCTCACTTTGTTGGGAACGGGGAAGTTGATGTTGTAATATCCATTGGCTATAAACAATAAGAAATATGACCGACTTGTTACTAAACAGAAGCATCCAAGCCGATAACATCACCTATACAGAATGTGACACAACACGGCTTATGCAGTAAAGAAAGGAGAACCTTGTCAGTGGTTGGAGGGGGTTGGAGGCTGACTGATATATTACGGCAACTAAAGGCGTCCAGCACAACATTCATCTCTGCAAAAATCACAATATGTTCCTTGAATAAGTTATAAAAATATATAATTCTAAGAGTTTTAGCTAGTAATTTATTCACCTTAGAGACATATACAAAATTCACAGGAGGCTGCTTGAGGACAATTTGCTTTCCACACAAATTTTTAGCAAAAAAAGCCCTGCAACATTTAACAGCGACTAACTTCAGAGATTAATAGCGCAAATATTTTAAAGCGCTCTCACACAGCAAGAGGGGCTGCATTGCAAGCTCATTTACAAGACAGAAATGCAACAACAAGCACTTTCTCATGCTTAATCCGATAACTCTGATGTATCTTTTGAGGCTGTCGACTCTAGCTCATATTTCTATTTTTGAACAGGGAGAAGCAGCCACTTCCAAGTTTTATTGGCTGTGAATTTCTTCCAGGCTTCTCCATATATGGGATAATGTTAGAGGCCACCAACTGAAGGAGGTCACAGCTTTATTATTACTGTTATTATTATTTAATCCCACGTAAGCATCTCATCTCCCTTGATAAGTACTGTATACTGAAGTAAGCTGTTCCCAGTGCAGAGTCAGCCATTACAGCTTGTGGGGTTTTGGTCATTGGTGGCTTAAAGCACACTCGGTTTAAGTGCCCTGCTTCTTCCACATTCTTGAGTGAAATTCCTTCAACCTCTGCCTGCCTACAAGCCTTGAGCATTAAAGTTCTGATGCAACGCATCACCAGCACTGTATTTAAGCACTACTCTGGTTGCCATAGGTGAATGGAAACTGCATGCAGGAGAGGGAGAGGACTGTTAGAGGAGATACAGACTGCCCCTGCTCTGTATACAGGATAGAAGCCAAGTAGGCTATATAGGGGCTCCCTCCTTCACATCCAGCATAGCGTAGCAAAAGAGCTCTCTGTCCCTCCACTTCCAGGCCCCAGTAGGCTAGGGATGTTTTTTCAGCAGGCTAGTAACTTTTGGGGTTTATTTACAAAGCTGCCAATCACCCTCCCAAAGAAATACATGGTTGTATATCCAAGCAAAGTCAGACAACTGAGAGAGAAACATGCAGAACAAAGCCATGAACCAGAGGGAATTGTAGACAGACAGAAAGCCCAGGGAGCCCTGTGTATGATTTTTCAATAAAAGGCAAAAGACGGCAAGCAAAGGCAGCAGACTCCAACACCCATGATGGCAAAGAATATAATTAACACAAGGCTCCGTTCCACAAATTTTTCCAACACTGTTAAATATAGCTTTACAGAGGCCCCTAGCCAAGACGGTATTAAACATCACTTGGAATCAACACCCCTCCCAGCTGTTTAGCTCTAACATGCCACAGGTAGACTGTACCTTAGATTTGAATTCAGGAAGTATGCAGTTAAGCAGCAGTGAAGAAAAATTACTGATTGACCAAAGCAAATTAAGGACGCATCTCTTTCAATTCTAGCCCCGGAACACAACTATTATTGCATGTTAATCAGATTCCATCACTTTTAAGGAACAGGCATGGTTAGTAGGTCTTAAACCAGTGGTGTACAAACTTTTTTCGAAGAGGGCCAGATTTGATGAAGTGAAGGGCCATGAGGGCCGACCAAAGGGCCAACGAAAGTTGTTGAGCATTTTTTATGATTGAGGTTGAGCTTTTTTTAGGGTTGAAGTTGTTGAGGATTTTTTAGGATTTTACCCCAGGAAATAAACTGCCACAGGGGCAGGATTAAACCAAAATGGACTTTGGACATGCCTGTCTTAAACCATGGGTGGGTAACCTGTAGCCTTCTAGATGTTTCAAGACTACAGCTTCCATCATACGTGACCAGTCGGCATGCTGTTTGTGAATGATGGAAGCTAAGAGTCCAAAACCGAAACTCCTCAACCCACCTTAAGCATTAGTCACTGGAACTTTTCATTATTTCATCCAAACGTACTAAGGTGCCTGTCAGGGAACTGCCATCAGAGCATCAGGTGGTGGAGGGACTCAGGCAGGATGAAAGAGACTCAACTGCTGAAGCAGGGACCAGCAGGGGGAGGAGTGGGTCTCTGAGGGAATGCGAGCAGGAGGGAGGGCTCAGGGAGGCTTCCAGCGAAAACAGTGGGGAGGTATCGGAGTCTCCCATAGGGAGACCCATACCTCGCAGGAAACTGTCACGCCGTGAGTCCAGGAGACGCGTTTCCGTTAAGGAACTTCTTTGTTGGAAACGCTTCCGCAGACAGCCACTGTCGGACTCTACTAGTGACTAGAGCAGACATGTCTGAGGAGCTCCGTCACACACGGAGGTTTGTGGGGGCGCACAAACTCTGAGGGAGCACGTTTTCACGCACAAGCAGCTAATCAAACCCTCACAGCAGTCCGACAGTCTTTGTACGCTGCCTGTGCAAGAGAAGGCATCATGAGCGAACCAACCGGAACCGGAGGAGCAGGGGCTGGAGCTGGTCCAAGCTTGGAAGATAGATACCGAGCGTTGGAGGTTCAACTGGCCCTGCAGACGGCGAGGCTGGAGGAGAGAAGGGCTCAGGATGCAGACAAGAAGGGGAGAGCCACTCAATTCCCCAGAAAGGTACCAGGATTGGTGCAGAAATTTGGGGGGGACCCCAAGGACTACCATGCTTTTAGGACAGAGATGCAATATGCCCTTAATGTGCAGTTCGATGAGTTCCCTGATGAGGAATCGCGAGTTGCTTTTGTAATTGGGCATCTTGAGAAAGGGGCTAGAGACTGGGTGCGACCCCTAATGGCAACGCACAATGACATACTAAAGGACACAATGAAGTTCTTTCGTGCAATGGATATCATGTTTTCCAGCGATATTGAGGAAGGGGTGGTGCGCAGACAGCTAATGGCTTGTAAGCAGGGGAGTCGATCTGTCCGTGAATATTGGACTGAGTTTACCATGCTGATTCACAGACTGAGTTGGGATTTATCGGCGGCACCCGTTCAAATGCTATTTGAAGAAGGTCTTTCTTCGGGGGTGAAAGACGAGCTGGCACGGAGCCCCAGGGCGGAGTCTATGGATCAGCTGACCAAATCTGCGCTGACCATAGGAGCGCGGCAGGAGGCAAGAGCCTTGGAGAGGCGGGAAGGGAGAGGGGAACGTTGGAAGGAGTTCCGCATTCCAGACATTCCTGAGCCAGCTTTCCCGCCGGCAGAGCCGATGGAAATCGGAACAGCGCGCGCGCGCGCATTTTCAAAAACCAGCGAGGGAGCTAAGAAGGAGGGAAAGGGCCCCCGGAAATGCTATCTCTGCCAACAGCCAGGCCACTTTGCCAGAGTCTGCCCCCAGAGGAAGGAATGGCAAGGGATGGTGGGAGCTGTTGAGGGGGGAGAAGAAGGGGGAGCGGAGCAGGTAAAAGCCAACGCCTGGTTGCCACAATTGGGGCACTGCAGCCAGGCCAAAGAGCAGTGAAAGTGCCCGTGCCAGAAGCTCCTCGACCTGCTCTAGTGATTGAAGTGTCGCTAGAGCTGCAGAATGGGCACCCCCTAAAAATAAAGGCGCTATTGGACTCAGGCAGCTCCTGCAATTTTATGAGCAAGGAGTTTGTTGCTGAACACCAGATACAGACCATCCCTTTAAGCAACCCCCTGCAGGTGACCACGATTGATGGCAGGGAGTTGTTGGGAGGAGGAGTCCGCTTGCAGACTGTCCCAATGATAATGAGGGTGGCAAGGCACACAGAACTGATAGCGTTTAATGTGGCCACCCTGGGAGGCGCTCCCATTATTTTGGGAATGAGCTGGCTAGCTCTACATGATCCGCTGGTTGGCTGGCATCAAAGAGTGGTGTCCTTTGGTTCAGCACATTGCCTAGAACACTGCAAAGGGGAGAAGGGTTCAGTAGGGGCCCAAGCCACCCTAGCAGGGACTGAAGTAATGGGAAAGGTGAAGGTACCACCACAGTATGCAGATCTCAGCGACGTGTTCAGCGAGAAGGAAGCTGACCAACTACCACCTCATAGACCCTTTGATTGTCAGATCAATTTACTCCCTGGAGCACAGCTTCCCGTGGGCAAGTTGTATGCCATGTCAGACAGGGAAATGCAGGAGTTGCGAGGGTTCATTGACAAGAACCTGAAGAGAGGCTTCATCAGAGAGTCCAAAGCAGCAGGGGGGAGCCCAGTGTTCTTTGTGGACAAAAAAAATGCGGACAAGCCGAGACTTGTATGTGATTTTAGGCGGCTGAATGCAGTGACTGAACCGGTGGCGTTCCCTATGCCCAGAATTGATGATATTTTGACCATGGTGAGGAAGGGAAAGATTTTCACAAAGCTGGATCTAAGGGGGGCGTACAACCTGATACGCATAAGGAAAGGGGATGAATGGAAAACCACCATGTTTACCCCTTTGGGGGCGTTTGAATACCTCGTTATGCCATTTGGATTACAAGCAGGCTCCGCGTGTTTTCAATCTTTTATGAACCACGTGCTGGGCCCTTTGCTCTACAAGAATTGCGTTGCCTTTCTAGATGATGTGTTGGTGTATTCTGAGAATGAGGAGCAACATGTGAGAGACGTCAGAGAAGTGTTGAGCAGACTGCAAGCCAACAGGCTGTGGGTCAAACTGGAGAAGTGTCGGTTCCATACCAAGGAGGTGGAATTCCTGGGGTACCGCCTGTCAGACAAGGGATTGGCCATGGATCCCGGCAAGGTACAGGCAGTGCTGGAATGGAAAACACCCAAAACCAAGAAGGATGTGCAGAGGTTCCTAGGGTTTGGAAACTTTTATCGTAAGTTCATCCGCAACTTCGCCCATCTGACGGCGCCCATCACTGACTGTCTCAGCAGTAAGAAGAAGTTTGTATGGACGGCGGAGGCGGGGCGAGCGTTTGAGGAACTGAAAAGGGCCTTCGCCTCTGAAGAACAACTTCTGCATGTGGATTTACGAAAGAAGCTAAGGGTTGAAACAGACGCATCTGACAGAGCCATAGGGGCGGTGCTTCTTCTGCAGCCGGGGAAGGAGGAGTCGGAGTGGCGTCCGTGTGCCTTCTTCTCGCGGAAGCTGAACAAATCCGAGAGGAACTACACGGTGTACGACCGAGAACTGCTTGCTATTCATGAGGCGTTCCGGAGATGGAGGCATCTGCTAGTTGGTGCACAACATAAAGTGCAAGTGTGCACGGACCATAAAAATCTAGAGTACTGGAGAACGGCGCGAGTGCTCAACCAAAGGCAGTTGAGATGGGCCCAAGAGTTCTCCAAATTTAACTTTGAGATTTGTTATGTGCCAGGCCCAGAGAATGTTAGGGCGGACGCTCTCTCACGCAAGCCTGAATATTTGGAGGGGGAGGGAGCACCCGAAGAAACCCATATCATTCCAGAGGACCGCTGGGTGTGTGGGGCGACTTTGGTGGGGCAAAGGGAATTGGTAGAGGGTACGGTGCAGGATGCATACGCCCAGGGGAAACTCAGGGATCTCAGAGGGGAGGAAGACAAACCCGGTGGTTTTGAGGAGAGAAATGGGGCATTGTATTATAAGGGAGCGTTATATATACCTGAAGGGGAATTGAGGGAGAAAGTACTCAAGCAGCTGCACGATAGCCCCACAGCAGGGCACTTTGGGCAACACAAAACCATGTGGCTGGTTACCAGGGAATTTTGGTGGCCCAAGGTCAGGGAAGATGTGCGGGAGTATGTGAGAGGGTGTGAACAATGCCAAAGAGCCAAGGGGGAGAGGCAGGCGCCGGCTGGTTTATTAGAACCACTGCCCACACCTGAGAGACCGTGGGAAGCAGTGGCAATAGATTTCATGACTGATCTGCCAAGGTCTAGAGGGAAAACAGCCATCATGGTTGTAGTAGACCTGTTAACTAAAATGGCCCACTTCATAGCCTGCTCACATGCGGTTACAGCAGAAGAAACCGCCAAATTGTTTGTAGAGAATGTGTTTAGGTTGCATGGCGCCCCCTTGAGGGTGGTTTCAGACCGAGGGAAACAATTTACTTCCAGGTTCTGGAGGAAGCTCATGAGCTTACTGCATGTAGAGGTTAATTTCTCGACGGCCCGTCATCCTGAAACCAACGGGCAGGCGGAAAGAGCAAATGGGGTTCTCCAACAATATTTGAGGTGTTATGTTAATGACAGAGAGAATGATTGGGTGGAGAAGCTGGCGTTGGCAGAATTTGCCTACAACAATGCAGAGAACGTGTCCACGGGGATGAGCCCCTTTTTGGCTAATCACGGGTGCCATCCCAGAGCCTTCCCAGGGGGGGAGGGGGAGAACTGGAGCGTTCCAGCTGCAGAACAGTTCGTGGAAGAAATGGAAGCGATCCATCGCCAGCTCCAACTCAACTTAAACAGGGCTAAGGAGGAATATAAGAGGCAAGCAGACAAAAACAGAAGGGAAGGTGAAAGCATCAGGGTGGGGGACCAGGTGTGGCTGTCAACCCAAGGGTTGCCATTCAAAGGAGGTTGTAAGAAATTAAGACCCAAAAGGCTGGGTCCGTTTGAAGTCATACAGCAGGTCAATCCAGTGGCTTTCAGGCTCCGGTTACCGAACCACATGAAGCTGCACCCAGTTTTTCACAGGTCGTTGCTGTCACCGTATAGAGGAGACAGTGAGGGGAGGGTCACTAGGGGACCAGCAATGGAGGAGAAGGAACACAGCTACCATGTAGCGGAGATCCTCGATTCCAGGTGGAAGGGAGATCAAGTAGAGTATTTGGTAATGTGGGAAGGGGAACCGGAGTCGGAAAACACCTGGGTTAGGGCAGAGGATGTCAATGACGAGGTTTTAATAGAGACTTTTCATCAGAGGTTCCCACGTAAACCTCAGCCTGTAGCGAGGTTCCGAAGGGAATACTTTGCCACCACCGACGAGGAAGAGGAGTTGGAGGGGTTCCCAGATTCTGAAGAGGAGGAGGATTCAGCTGGCCAGGACGACGATCGATGGAGAGAATTGTTCGAGACGTCAGAAGATGAGGAAGATTCGTTTCGGGGTTTTAGCCCTTCACCTCCCAGGGGGGAGGAATTGGGAGGGGGTGAGGGGGGCCCTGGAGGGGAGGTGGATGTCAGGGAACTGCCATCAGAGCATCAGGTGGTGGAGGGACTCAGGCAGGATGAAAGAGACTCAACTGCTGAAGCAGGGACCAGCAGGGGGAGGAGTGGGTCTCTGAGGGAATGCGAGCAGGAGGGAGGGCTCAGGGAGGCTTCCAGCGAAAACAGTGGGGAGGTATCGGAGTCTCCCATAGGGAGACCCATACCTCGCAGGAAACTGTCACGCCGTGAGTCCAGGAGACGCGTTTCCGTTAAGGAACTTCTTTGTTGGAAACGCTTCCGCAGACAGCCACTGTCGGACTCTACTAGTGACTAGAGCAGACATGTCTGAGGAGCTCCGTCACACACGGAGGTTTGTGGGGGCGCACAAACTCTGAGGGAGCACGTTTTCACGCACAAGCAGCTAATCAAACCCTCACAGTGCCAAAAAGTATGGTGTTAATGAAGCCTCCTAATCATACCATCTTTAAACACAATTACTCCTGAATGTTCACATTTCTACTCGTTCCCTATAACTGCAAGTGCTTAATTATTGGCAGCCAGCACATGCTTTGAGAATGAGGTTTTTTAAAGCCCATATCCCAAAGAAATCAAATTCTTCACCACTAAGTACACTCTTGAAAACCAGACCAGTATAGTATTTTAGGAACATACACACAGATCTAAAATAAGGAACAACCCTTGTCACATTATGCTAACATATACAGTTTTGCCTTGGAGGAAAGTGTATGATGCTTCACCCAACCACTACTAAGGAGAACAAAGGGTATCCTTGACTTAAGTACAAATTAGTCATCCTGTCTGTCTGTGATTAAAACATTGATATACTGTGGGGAAATTAGCTGTGTGGACCAGGCTTCCCTAAGCTGGTGCCCTATGCATGTTGTTGGACTACAAACTCCATCATTCCTGGCCATTGACCAGTTGAGGAAAGCTGGTTTAGATTAAAAACTGACAATATGCAATGTCATCACACACAAACCTGGTCACATTTTATCTCTGCAGGTGTACCAGTGGTTTCCAAACTTTCAGTACCCCAAGCCACACTTTTTCAGAATTCACTCACAAGCTTTAAAAAACAAGTATTTTCAAGCATAAATAAGAACCACCCACAGCTTTGAAGTTGTGCACCTCATGGCTTTCTGCAAAATGCCCCACCTCTCACAAGGGCAGGAATCGAAGACCAGGGGAACCAAGTAATGCAGAAATACAGAAAGTGGGGTTTTTTTGTGGACAGAAGCTTTAGACACACAAAAATTTGCAGATCTCTCATGGCACATCATTTGGAAAGTATGGCAGTCAAGCCAGTTTGGGAGGATTAGTGAAAAGACAAGGAGGCATTGTCAGGGGACTGGGGGGGGGGGTTGACACATCTGGCATGCAGGTAGAGACCCATTCCCTTCCCCAAGGAAAGCTAAGTGTGTGAGTCACTGCAGCAGATTTCAACACAAAAACAAGCTGAATCAGATGTGAAATACCCTACAATTGAGACGCCACTTAATTACCACAATGTGACCTGGAGTAGGCGGAGCAATCTCCCTTTTATTCTTGCTAATGACATATGAAAAGTAAGCTCAGACTGCTAGCAGAGGAGGAGCCAGCAACTTGCGCCAGATGCAGTTTGCTTAGCAGAAAACTCATGCTCTGTTTTAAAGGCACTGTCACAAGTCACAGCAGTTTCTCAAGACGCATGCAATTGTAACATGCAGACAACATGACAAACTATCTGAGAGGAATCAAAAGCCCAAAAGTGCCACTCCTTAAAGTGTAGTATAAACACAGCTCTCATAAATAAGGAGGGTTGTTGTTGTTGTTGTTGTTTGCGGGGGCACTAATGCTTCAAATTAATTACAGAGCTTGTCTGTATGACTAATGTTTCCAATGCCTCCTCCAGGTGAGGCCAGATAACAAACCTGGAAGAAAGCCACACTTACAGTTCACATGTATTGTTGTAAATCTGTCAGAATCTAACCAAGCAAGAAGGACCAAGGCTGCAGCCAAACTCTTTATTAACATGGGGGCGCAAACGGATAGAGCACTTCAGTTACCGAAACAGCCTTCCATGTCACCATACATACAAACTAACAACAAAACACCAACAGAGTACATTAAAGTGGCAGTATTGTGGTACGATGAAGGTGTCTGGCTTGGGGAAAATAATTCAGTGTTAGAGAGAGTAGGCACGTGACAGAGAGATGGATAGGTTTGGTGATCAGGAATTGCCTTCTGCTCACTTCAGACTGGGATCTACTGCTAAATCACTGAATGATTTGTGGTAGATTGAGCAAGGGTTTCTGATTGAAACAAAAGTACTGCCCCCCACCCTTCTAAATTAAGCTGTTAGAATCTATGATCTGTATGTATGGACTGCTATGACTCTTATTTTACATATCCGTTAAAAAGAGGACACATCCTGGAAAAAGAGGATATATGGCAACCCTAAAGAGCACCAGGTTGGCAAAGGCTGGACTATGGTATACTGAACTACTGTATGTCAGTGTAATTTGAGTAACATTTTTATTTACTGGAATCAGCAGAATATTGACATTGAAGCATGTATCAGAACCACCAATACACCAGCTCGCAACCTGCTGAATCAATAGGAGAGGGCCTGCAGAAAACAAAGCTTCTGTGCTAACAAGCTATTTTTTGTTGTTGTTCCATACACTTCACTGGCCAATATATATTTAAAACTCAACATTTTTCCTTATAGATATTTGAAGAAGCTTCACTCAATTCTGCAAAGCTTCCTAATATGTTGGGATATTACTGCAGCTTTTGTTTGACTTAAGTGCCCATCATAAGTTTCTGAACAGACGGTAACAATCACAAAATTCAGTAACATCCCAAAACAATGCACATACTAAAGTGCTAAACTACAGTATCAAAAGATTTACTTCATATCTGTTTATCTCCAATTATCTCAACTGGTACATTAATTCTTGCTGTCCTTCCCCTTTTTTGAGAAATCTCCATATTTCTAACATGAAGCTGCCTTTAACCTCCTAGCTGATTTTTTTTGCCTGATGATTCCTACTATGCAATTATATGCATATTTACTTAGAGGTAAGCCCCACTGAGTTCAATGGGACCTACTCCCAGGTAAGTGTGTAGCCTTAAACTCAAAAGCTTGCACTGCCTATCCAAAAGCCAGGAAACGGGGATTAAAACTGAACGGCTCCAACAAAAAATCATGTTAACCTACTTAATTTTTTATGTCTACTGCAAGTATCAGACTCTGAAACCAATGTAGGATAAAGCCTGTGTCCACTAAAAGATATTCAAAAGGTGTTTCCTCCTGATCCTACATGAGATTATTCAGTGGCTGCCAATATTAGAATGAGTGCCAAATGGTGGTTGTTTTTTCAGAGCTCCTTCTCATCTTTGGGATGTTAGATGTTCACAAGAAAGGAACAAAGCAGGAACAATTCAGTGTCAAGAAAGCTAATCACTACCTGAACCTTTCAAGTGATAACACAAATGTAGTTGAGCTATTTAAAGCAAAATTAAGTGCTTTTGGTAGCTTTGAAGTCTCCATTTTTCAAATAAAGAATTTCAGTATGTATGTTCTTCCTCTATCCTCTGTGGAATCTTTGACCACAAAGAAATGTGACTGGCCAGTTCAACTAATTTTCCTGCTGCTTCCTACTATACCATACACCCCCTGAAATCATAGCCCCTCAAGCTCCCCTGCTCATCCAACATGTCCTGCAAAAATAGCCTACTAATTATTCCACCATGTTCTGTGAACAGGTAGTTAAGCGGAAACCAGCTTTGCACCTTTTATACAAAAGATTTGCAAGTTGGTCTTCACAAATGATTGACAGAGGAAATAAACTCTCAACTTGACCAATCACCCAACTGCATCACTTTGGGGAAAGTGGAAATTGCACTTTGTTAAGAGGCATAGGTAAGGCATTTGCACCCAGCAGAACATGAGTTACTTATTGTGCTGTAGGAGGAAAAAATACAAATGAGAAAGTGCAATAGACAGCTGGGAAGCATCATCAAGGCGATATTCCAGATGCCTGATTAAACTCCTAAACAAGAGTGAATTGCTGTGTACAGGATAGAAGGCAGAAGAAATACTCTGGGACAAACAAAAGGAGCAGCCCTTACAGTGACCAACAAACAACCTGTTTAACAGAGAACTAAAAGTTTAAGGGGGGAGCAAAGGGAAGTTCACCCTTGACAACCACCATCCACATGCTTACTTATTGCTACCATCAAAAGCATGTACAAAATCCTGGAAGTACCAGGAAACTTGTAAATAAAATATTTAGACCCCATCAAACATTATCGCATAGAAAGACAAGCTGGATTTTGCATCTCATGACAGCAGCAAATATAGAAAATGCACAGCTGATGAGCTCAGACTGCGCCTCAACTAGTTTTACAGTATAAAGCAGAATATAAGGTTTAAAACAGAATTAAAAAATCATTCGTTGAGCTAAATTGCCAATTTTAAGATATACGGTAATCTGCTTTTTAAAAAGCACCCAAGCTTCTGCATTGACTCATGCCAAAGCTTTAAGAAGCTACAGCAGTTTCTACAGTTGTGTCTGCTGTGTCCCAACTACACACACAATAGACCAGGAACTTGGTCTCTTAAGATATGTTGCACCAGAATTCAAGTAAACAGAGATGGACATATATCAACACTCCATCACAGACCATGGAGGTTGTAAATGCTTTGCACAGTCCACTTATGTCTACATATTTCAGATGAAGCATTTGGAAATTTCCAATCCCAGTCCTCCGCCACGACCACCCATAGCTCTGCTAAACATGACATGGGCCTATAACCGACTGCATAATCACTACCAACTATCAGGAGAAATTAAAACTAATTGTTCCTTCAAGCTCTGCAAAGAAGGAAAGGGAGACTTGTGGCCCTCCAGGTGTTGCTAGGCCTACAACTCCCTGGTCATACTGGCTAATCTAAAGGGAGCTGTAATCCAACATCCAGAGAACAGTTTCCCTATTCCTGCTCTAAAGAAACTAGGAACTATGACTCCAACCAATTGTGAAACACAGGGCTAAAGTTACCGGAACCACACCTAAATACAACATGAAACTTCTTATACTGTAGGGTACTAGACAAAGGCAAGTTTCACTGGCTATTTTGTACCAAAGTGCTGTCGCCAGGATTCACCAAAAAGATTTAGTCAAAGATTCAACAATTAATGTACTCAATCTATGTACCTCTAACAGCCATCATAAATGTGGTGCAATGGTTTGCGTGTCAGTAGACGACTTGGTAGATGACAGTACAAACCCATGAAATTCACTGAGTGATCTTTGGCTATTCACTATCCTTCAGCCAAACCTACTTCACAGGGTTGTTGTGAGAATAAAATTGAGGGAGGAGTACCATGTATGCTGCCTTGAGCACCTTACAGGAAAGGTGTGATATAAAAATAGTATAAATAAATAAATGAAAATGTATATACAGTACCCGAAACCAGCCCAACTGAAATAGATACACTGATTTACAAAGCTTTCAGAATACACTCATATTCCAAGCATCAAGGAGTAGAAGAAAAATGGTCTGTAAGGCATTCCACTGTATTCCAGACGTGAATACCAGAGTGCTCCAACCTATTTTGCTCAAAATGCAAGATGTAGCCAAAGAAATGTAAAGGCACTTTAGAGAGGTAAAATTATTGTGTTTCTACAGACGAGTCAGCCCAAACCCCATCAACAAAGTGCACATAGTATATGCATAACACTGAGGAAATTACTAGGTAAGTCATTTCTGATGCACACAAACAGGATGGTAATAGCATTTAAATAGGCAGTCTTTGATGTGGAATGAAACAGCACGCCTGATCCAAGGCAAAATACATTTTATTAACTCTGACCAGACACACACATTGGGTTAGAGGCTGACCCAGTCTCTCACACAGCACTGTCATTTAGTAACAGGGCAGAGACCATGTCTACAGACTGCTGCCCCAGCAGAACATATCATCGAACCAGCCCTGCCCAGAGGGAACAAGGGCAAGACTCCATTCGCTACTGAAGCAACAAAAAAGATGTTTGAAACAAAAGCACTTTAATGTTTACACAACCAAGCAGCAAAGAGCAAAGCCAACAACGAAAGCCTCAAAGCAATGAACCAAGGCCAACCTAACACTAAATGTAAAGCACTTTCCGAGTGCCATCCTATCACAATTGGTACACTATTAAATGACCAATTTGGAGTATCTGGACATCAGCGGTCCCTAGGGATGGCTGTTAATTATATGAAAATACATTTCTGCACCACACAGTACACAAACTGCACCCACTGATGGTAAAGAAACTGGACAAAAGACAACTAAACTCGTATGTTATCTCCCCTACCACGCTTCCATAACGAAAACAGGATGGGGGAACTATCTTCTAACGCTGACACAATTAACATGTTACTTTTGTGGTCCTGCCTTGTTCAGAGAAAGGTGGAACGTGAGTCAGAAATTAAAGCCATAAAATTAATAACTTTGTCATCAGGTCTAGCCAAAGGTAACAAGCTTGGCCAGGAAAGTGAGCTGTCCATAGCTTTTGGCAAACACTCAAAGATTTTGGGAAATATAAAACTTACCTGAACACAATAACATAGTGAGGTGCTAATATGGTGCTTTTAGGTCTCAATGGACCTTAACAGCAAAGGCAGATACAAAAAATGTTAATTATGCACCTCTCAATTATAAAAAAGTAGCTACCACAAGAAGATGAAAAACAAAGAGTTTAATTATGTCATCTGCAAAAGTTTAGTTACTGATTGCATACCATCCATCCAAAATGCATGACCCTAAAAGCATCCTCTCCCAGGGCTACAATCACTGCTACTAACACACTGTAAAGGACATTTTTTGTATCAGCATAACTACTACCAAAATCCAATTGTGTATGCAAGATCTTTCTGCCCCACAACCTAAAAAGTTTTATTCTTCCTAAAGTGCTACGTTGGATTACCATGCACTGTTAAACAGCAGCTGTGTTCCACCCCAGTAGTGACTGCTTTTCGATACCACTTGGAATATTTCCCTTTTCAGCCTCATAGAAGCATTGTGAAGTTTAATTAACTGTAAAGCACAGCGATCTTCAGATGAAAGGTGCTATAGAAATGCATAGATTAAAGTTACCAGCTTATTTTAAACCAAGTCTTAACATTACCTATCCCCATTACAATTACCCATGCTTGAATCGTTTTTTGTGCTGCAATTACTACATGCTCCAGAGCACACTCCTGATTATCGTACTATTTCAGGAGCTTATCGGAAAGGCTCTCTCCTTTACACAACTTCTGTAGAATTAACTTATGCAGCGGTGACTTCAGGACCAGGTTAACCAAATGGGAAGGAGGCCAATGAAAACCATCTGACCATGGGAACCCAGGAGATTTGTATGTTCCACCAGGATTCAGCATGGAAAAATTTCTTCTATGCTAGGAGCCATCAAGAACACAAAAACTATCAACCTCTGAAAAGAGCTTGTAAAAGTCTCCTTTGAAAACAGCCACTTGCTTTGAAGCCTTCACAAATGATAGGTCAAGACCCACTGCTGAACTGCAGTATCCTTGCAGTAGCCAGAGAAAACAGGGCTTAAACATGTAAGGCTGCTTCCTGGTCAGGAAGATGAGTACAAGAGCTGAATCTCAAAGACAATTCCATTCACAGGTCTTGTTAAAGGAATGTTTAATCAGCATTAGAACTAAGAGACTGTAGGCAAAAAAGGCAAGTGCTTGACAAAGACAAAGACAAGCAACAAATGCTTTGCCAGAGATCATTTCTAGAACACAGAGTCACTTTCAACTCTGATTGCCAATTTTTTTCTAGACAAATGGCTTCTAGGCTGAGACTGGTGAATTTTCAGTTCTGCAACAGTTGATTCTTTGTGCTACTCTCCAGATAATAAACACCCAATGCAAGAGCAAGTCACGTTTCTTCTATGGCACTGTTTAGATACTTCGTTTTTATCTTGCTGAGGGTTCCATTAGAGAAAACACTTTGATTTATGTAAACTTGCTAACTTTTTTAAAATCAACAACAGAAAGAACTCTGTTTTGTATCCCCTTCAAGCATAATTCACTTCATCCAAATTGTTACCTGTATTAGAACCTGCCACCATTTAAGAGAGTTGCCATATTATTATATTCACTGTGAATTTTGCCTGTGTTCTTATTTTACTGACAGAATGAAGCATTAAGGAATTGTGCATTCATGCCCACATGACAAAAAGCAACTTTATTTGAAGGTGGCTATTGCTTAGTGGTCCAGTTCTCCAGAAGAAATGACTTGAATTGGTTTTGCTATGCTATCTAAAACCAAGAGGTGTGAGAGTGGGAACACGAACAGCGCAATCCCATAAAACCAGGGGCCGTTTTATAGTTTCACTCTTGAACACGAGAATCACCAGCTGGTGGAAGGAGGGACAGAAAATCCTTTAAAAATTAAGACAGCAAGATAATTACGTAAACTGCCTCCGAGTCTGAGCATATTGAATGTCTGGCACCGAAAGCTGACAGGCATCATGCTAAAGTGACATCTCTGTTTCACCATCTTATGATCAAAAGATCAGCCACCACCAAGGACATGTCTCTCTACGCTCCGCTCTTCAGGCAGCTACCCAAAACAATTCCAGCACCAGAACTGCCTTCTAGAACACTGCCGGTTTTTGAAAAAGCAAGTGTCACCTTTGTTGCAGTCAGCATTCAGGACGATCGCATCACTCTGGAAGGCACTATGTTCCAATGGAAGGTTTGCAGAGCCAGCATAATGAACAGAAAGTGACAACAGTTTTTCTTCTCTTCCTCCCTCCCCGACCCCTTTCCAAGGGGGCTATTCTGCAGAACTTGATAAAGCATGTACAACATACATATGAATACAGCTCTTTGTTCCAGAGAGCTGCCTGCGCTTTTATTCCCCACCGTTCTCGTATTAGTTAAATTCAATGGATCGCTCAATGGCTCTGTTGTTAGTCCAAAATGTCCTGGGCAAATAATGCTAGATGCTCTTGTCACACAAGTCAGTAAATGAGGCCTTGTACATCTCCAGTGACACACTGTAAATATAAAGTGGCGTTAATGAGGGATATTTTATCAATGCAATCGGACACAAGAGAAGTGTCCCCACCCCTCCCCCCCTGCTCTGCAGCCACCCAGTTCAAGAATGGGGATGTGAGGGAGAAAGGATGCAACAATGAGAAGGCAGTTACTTTGCAGAGCACCCAGAAAACTGAGACCAGTCACTGCTAAGTACTTCTGCCTCAGGGCTATTTCTTCACTCAGATTCACTCACCTATTACTGTATTCAAAGAAAATCCATGTTAACCAACTTTCACTGAATGCTAAAGAAAATGATCAACTGTGCAAAAAGTATTTGGTATTAACAAAGAACCAACAGCTAACATCAAAGGGGCTTCCATTAACCATTAGTAGCAAAACAATATAGGAAGTTTTGCCCCCAGACCAACAGGTTCTCAATGAGGAAGTTCTGACCGAAGCCTTGTCTGCAATTTGCAGAAAAAGATGCATCAATTCAGACAATGTATGCATGGCTTGTGATTCAATAAAACAGCCTTTTGCTACTTTGGTGTGCATTTAAAACTGGGTGCATGCCAAAATGAAGAAAAAGATGCTACAAGCACACCAACCAGTGCTGTTTAGTTCAAAATCTTGCTTTAAAAAACGAGTGTTAGGCTGTAAGATATGTAAGAGAAAGAAGCTGCTTCCATGGTAACAGGCAACAGAATTTTCATGTAGCTCTGACATGGACCATAGAGCACACAGCCCCTCCTTTGCGAAGTAAACATGTCCTCTTTTAAGGAGGTAAACTCTTGTGTTCATTTAAAAAACTTAAGACCTACTGCTACTTAGAATGACTCCTCAACAAGGCTATTTTGCTACCAGTTAAGTGGCCTTGTGCATTCCTGTTTTCTGGCTGCAAAACAGATAATTCACATTACCACCTTCTGGTTTTCCTTCCCCACCCACACTATTTGCCCACTCTCACCTTGGTTATACATCACAAACAGACCCTCACATATCTGCTATTTTCAAGGCAGGGGTTCTGTAAAAATAAAGGTGCTCTTTCAGGAACGTATTTTATTACAATCACCAGAACTTGCATATATCCAAGACAGATACCAACAGATTAAGAGCTTCCAAACCAGTCTACCACCTTCACTCATAAATTTAGAATTTTGCAGTTCAAAGCAGAAGAAAAATGAGGTTGAAGGGAATTCCCATTTATTAATTCAGTCCACCCTCAGTGTATAGAACAAATTGGATCATGTAATATATTTTACTCTTAAAACAAAAGCTCTTCATTGACTATATATCACAAGAGCTTAGCCCACCCCATTACAATTTATTCAACTTCACATTATATTTATATTAAAATGCATTGAGAGAGGAATGAAAAACAAGAAAAGCCAATAATCAGTTGAGAGATGAAAGCATTTTTGAGAGCACATCCCAGCTGAAGGTTCAAGCTCTGACAAGGACTCATTTGCTGCAAAGCTGGGAGGGGGGAGGTTGTTCCTCTCCTACCCCACCCCACTTCCCCCCTCACTTGTTGCTGTTCTTGACACTCCACTAGTTCCCGGAGGCAAGCTGCAACGTCAAGCTGCTCTCTCTATGCCCCACAATTCTTTCCACAGGAGGAAAGGGAAAGGAGTAGGTAAAGAGAAATCAGCAAGCAGCATTATCTGAACCAAAGCAAAGAGCGATCTGACAGCGAAGTGATTCCTCTCTCCTCTTTGTTATTGAAAGCAAATACTGCCCTCTTCTTTTCCAACCGTGCCAAGACTGACTCTGCTATGGAACAGAAAATGTTTGCAATAGGGACATAGGAAACAGGGAGATCTTGTGTAGGGTTCTTTTTTTCTTTTCTTTTTTAATTTCAGCATTTGCCAAAGCACAACACATGGGAGCCACTGCAGAGACAGTGCACACACACTACCCTTTCCTCCACCATCACCACCCTCAAGCCAAGCCCCTCAAATCCTTTCCTTTCTGCACGATACGGACTGGCAGGAGGTTTGGAGAAGCCTGCGGGAGAACCTCAGGAGGCGGGCAGTTGCTGAATCCAAACACAGCCATGGATCAACTACTGAAGATTCAACACGCACGAATCACTACACAAAGCAAATCGAAGCACTTACACACACACACATGCACACAGGCAGGGGGGTGCACATTCAAGACGAGTCCCCTCCTTTGCTGCAGCCCCCTTTTTGCCGTAGCTCCCTCATATCTCAGTGGGGAACGGCAGTTAGAGAAAAGGTTTTCACATTCAAACCAAGGAAAAAGAGACAGAGAGGGAGACAGGCAGGGACAACAGACATGAAAGCAAAATGAAAGGGCACTACAACTTCAGGTTGAAAGGCAAAGGGAGAACTGTAGTTGGCTCCCTCTAAGGGGCCATGGGGAGTTGGTGTGGGGCTCATGGACACTTTAGTGACAAAGGCAAAAGCAAAAAAGAGGAATTCTCCACTGAGTTGATAGAAAGGGAGACAATCGATGTGAGGAAACCTTGACGGAATACGCAAAAGGAAGAGAGAAGTGATAGCAGGAGCTGTATCTGAACGAAGGAGCAAAAAAGTAGAAACTGGCACAAGAACAGGAATCAGGGGTGGGGGAGCAGAGAGAGAAAAAGAAGGGATGGAAAGAAAGCACAAATCACATCGGGCAGGGAGGTAAATGGACAGATTCGGGGGGGGGCAGGCTTGGAAAAGGCTTTTGGCTAGACTCCAAGGGCTGTCAATGAATGGGGGGGGGTGAGAAAGAAGAGACAGGAACGTTTCAGCTGATATTGCAGCTACAGAACAGAAGCAAAAAAAAGGGGGTGAATGAAAGAACAATGCTCAAGAATGTGAAGGGTAGATTTATATTGTAGCAGAACAGAAAGAAGAGGCAGAGAGAAGAACTGATTCAAGCTCCAGTTCCGACATGCGAGGAGAGGGGGGAGGGGGACAAGCAAAGTCAACACTCGTGTGTGTGTGTGTGTGTGTGTAGCAAAGGGGGACAGAGAGAAAAAGAATGCAATGAGGATGGGGGTGGGGAGAGAAGAAAAGGAGGACCAGTTTGACGAGGGAAACACCGTGGGGGGGGGGAGTGAGGAGAAACCCGAAAATCCTAAAAGGAATTTTTTGGGGGGAGGGTGGTGGTGGAGAGAATTGCAGTGCACGGAGAGGGGAAGAAAAGAACAATAGTCCATGGCCGAAGAAGACACGGAAAGAGGAGAGAGAGAAGCATGGGGAAAGTAGAGGAGGGGAGAGAGAGAGAAATAAAAGAGAAAAGCCACAGTCAGGTTTGGATTGCAGCAGGAGAGCAATGAAGGAGCCGAATGAAACGGAGGTGTGTGTGTGTGTGGAGGAGACAGCCTTCAATGACTGGGAGTTGTGTGTCTGCGTGTGAGTGAAAAGAGGCTAGAAAAGCGAGTCAGCCTTTCCAGCAGGGAAACTGAGGCAGGGGGAAGAAAGAGGGAGGGGAGCACTCGACCACCCTCCTACCCCTTTCCTGGGGGAGGGGGGAGAGAGAGACGAGCCCCCCCCTTACACACCCGGCTGAGGGAGGGGGCGCCCCTCTCCCCGCGAGGGCGGGAAGCGCCCTGAGGCGAAAGTGTGCGGGAGCGAGGAGGTGCCGTCCGTCTGCCGGCTCGCCCTCCTGCGTGCCTACCTGTGGGGAGCAGCGAGGCGGCGGCGGCGGCGGCCAGGAGGAGGAGGACGAGGGAGGGCGAGGGCGGCGTGAGGGCCCCGCAGGGCGGCGAGGCGGCGGGGGGCGAAGGCGAGCCGAGGGGCGGCGAGGAGGAGGAGGAGGGCGCGGAGGGGCTGAGGCCGGGCTGGTAGCAGTGATGCTGCTGCTGGTGGTGCTGCTGCTGCTGCTGCTGTTGCTGCCGCCGCCTCTCCCGCTCTTCCTGAGTCCGAGTCCGGCTCCGGCTCCGACTCGCCATCTTCGGGCACCTGCTCGGCTCTGGCAGCGCCCCCCGGAATAGCAGCGCGAGCGAGCCGGCCGCGTAATGAGATGCGGCGACGTCAGCGCGGGTGGGCGGGGCGCGAGGCGGAGCCAACGGCGCTCTGGAGGCGGCGGAGGCGCGGAGAGCGGGCCCAGAGAGCCCCGGCCGCCTCGTGCCTCGCCGGCCAATGGAAAGGCGGGCAGGAGGGGAGTGTTGCAAAGAGAGGGCGTGGTCTGCATAGTAATAACGCGCCTCTCGTATAGACATGCACGCAGCTCTGCACTCGCTCGCTTTCGCCAACAGCCTCGCCGCCTGCGTGGTCTTCTTCTTTGGCGATCGCTCGTAGCCGAGTAAGATTGTCTCCCATGAACACGGTCTTAACAGTGAGTTAAGTAAGTGACTGTGGAGGCCAGTTCTGGATCCCCACGTCCTTCCACGACGGGGACATTGGTTTCCGGGCGGGAGTTGATCACGGTGAGGGTTTGCCAAACGTGGCTTCCTCTTAACACGTTTCTCCCTTTCGTCCTGAGTTCCAGCATCTTCAAAGTCAATGATTCTTTTGGTAAAGGTTGTTCTCCAATTGGAGCACCCAATTGTCGGTGTTTATACTACTTTTTTTTTTTAGATTTGCCTTGAGAGAGTCTTTAAACCTCTTTTGTTGACCATCAGCATTACACTTTACATTTTTAAGTTCGGAATAGAGTAATTGCTTTTGAAGATGATAATCAGGCATCCGCTCAACATGACCAGTCCAACGAAGTTGATGTTGAAGGATCATTGCTTCGACACTGGTGATCTCTGCTTCTTCCAGTACACTGGTATTACTTCGCCTTTCTTCTCAAGTGATGTGTAAATTTTTTTGGAGACACTGTTGATGGAATCTTTCGAGGAGTTGGAGATGGCGTTTATAAGTGGTCCATGTTTCACAAGCATACAGTAATGTTGGTAGTACAATAGCTTTGTAAACAAGCATTTTGGTTTCCCTGCGAATGTCCCGGTCCTTAAACACTTCCATTGGGAGAAAGCAGGCGATGCTGGATTTCGGCATCAATGTCGGCCCTTATGGAAAGATAATGGCCCAGGTAGGAGAAGTGATCAACACTTTCCAATGCTTCACCATTGAGTTGGATTTGTGGCTCTGCAGAGGGGTTGTTGGTGCAGCACTTTGGTTTTTTGGAAGTTGAGCAATAGGCCAAGCTTTTTGTAGGCTTCTGCGAAGATATTTACAATGGTTTGGAGGTCATCCTCTGAGTGTGCACACCCTACATTGTCATCAGCATACTGAAGGTCTATGACGGAAGTTATGGTAACCTTACTCTTTGCTTTCAGCCTGCTCAGATGAAAGAGCTTTCCATCTGTTTGATATATGATTTCTACTCCAGTGGGGAGTTCCCCTTCAACAAAGTGTAGGATCATGGCAATGAAAATAATGAATAGAGTTGGGGCAGTAACACAACCTGTTTAACACCTGATCCCACTGTGAAAGATTCACTTTGGGAGCCACTGTTATCTGTGATTGTGGCTGTCATATCATGGCAGAGCCAAATGATGTTCACAAATTTATCTGGGCAGCCAATTTTCAGAAGGACAGTCCACAGGGCATTACGATTTACAGTGTTGAAGGTCTTCGTCAGGTCAATAAATGCCATATTCAGGGGTTGGTTTTGCTCTCTACATTTTTCTTGAAGCTGTCGAGCAGTGAAAATCATGTCCACTGTCCCCCTAGAAGGTCAAAAACCATTTTGGGATTCAGGAAGGGTAGCCTTGGATATTGTTAAGAGACGGTTTGCAAAGATCCTTGCAAGAATTTTGCTGGCCGCAGCTAATGAAGAGATGCCTCGATAGTTTCCGCAATCCGTTCTATCACCTTTTTTAAAGAGATTGATAATTTTGGCATCCCTAAAGTCTGCTGGGATCTCCTCTCTCTCCCAGATTTTTTTCGATGAGTTTGTGAAGTTGTAGAAGTTCAATTCTGCCCACTTTGAAGATTTCAGAAGGTATCCCATCAGGTACGCTGGCTTTGTTGTTTTTCACTTGATTAATAGCTGTACACAACTCTCCCAGATTTGGAGATACTGCAAGCTCATCTTTGTTTTTGTTTTTGCAGAATTTGTGAGAAGACCTTAGCAGCTACGGGTGAGTTGTGGTTAAGGAGATGCTGGTAATGTTCTTTCCAGTTCAGTGCAATAGTTTTTTTATCTTTTAGAAGTGTGATATCATCTGTTGAGCATAGGGGGCATATGCCATCATTTATTGGCCCATATATGGTCTTTGTGGCTTTAAAGAAACTCTGTGCACCATGAGTGTCGGCAAAGTGATCCACAATGTCCTTAACAGCAGAACAGGTGGAAGACAACTAGTGGCATGTTACAACGGCTGTGAAGGCGGATGAAGCCTGCAGCAGACAAGAATCTACCACTCGTCGTGGTACTCATGCCATCGGAATAGAGCCTTACTGCAAAGACTGTGTGATGGTCAGCGTGCACTGATCTACACACATAAAACAAATTAACGCACAGGCACCTTCCAAAAACCCACCCCCTCATAGACATACACACACCTCTGTTCTCTCTCACAGCGCCACCGTCTGTGTGGTAAATCAGTGTGTGCCCTCTCAAGTTGCAGCGGGGCGGAGCCACCATGGAATTACTGTACCCGATTGATGCCTCCTCTGAGACGAGCATGGAGGTGAGGCCCCGCCCTCTCCTGAGTCTAAGCCACGCCTCTTCTGCTGCCAATGGCTGCAAGGGGGTGGGGCAAGGTCTCCAGCTCGGCACCACATGCAGAGAAGCAGGTTAAGGAGCATCTGCATTGCTGCTGCTGCTGTTGTTGTTGATGAGGATGTTGAACACCCGCCATGCACCCTAAGGGGTGGGTTACAACAATTAAAACACAATACTGAAAGCAGTTTGAAACAACTTGCATTCATGGAAATAAGTTGAGTGCTAGAAATATACACCTCAACTGTAGAGAGAGGTTTATTAAGTGTTATTTTCACTTGTTTTCTTAATTTAACCAATTACCTTTCAATTATTTAATGTATTCATTTTTATCTATATCCAGGTATGTTACGGGCAACTGCTATGTACAGTGGCATCCAGAAGCGAACGCAACCCGCGTCTGCACGTGTGTGGGTCGCAATTCGCCGCTTCAGCGCATGCGCGTGACAGCATTTTGACCATCTGCACATGCGCAAGCAGCGAAACCCGGAAGTAACACACTCCACTCCACCACAGCGCGCAACCCAAAAATACTTATCCCAAAGCTATTTGAACCCAAGGTATGACTGTATATATAAAAGGCAAAGAATCCCTGGACAGTTAAGTCCAGTCAAAGGCAACTATGGGGTTGTGGCGCTCACCTTGTTTCAGGCCGAGGGAGCTGGCGTTTGTTCACAGTCAGCTTTCCAGGTCATGTGGCCATAATGACTACACCACGTCTGGTGCAGCGGAACTCGGTGATGGAAGCCAGAGCACACTGAAATGCTGTTTACCTTCCCGCCACAGTGGTACCTATTTATCTACTTGCACTGGCGTGCTTTTGAACTGCTAGATTGGCAAGATCTGAGACAGAGCAACGGAACTCACTCCATCGTGAGGATTCAAACCGCTGGCCCCCCGATAAGTCCAATAAGTCACCGTTTTCTTGGTAGCGGACGATACAATTTATGAGCCGCTTAAGAAAAAAGAATGCAAGCGAAAAAATCTGACAATCATAATTTTAAAAAGACTACCAAGAGCCTTGTAGCACCTGAAAGGCTGACAATTTTATTATGGCTTAAGCTTTCACGGTACATGGAATTGGCAGAAATGACTGGCAGAATCCGAGACCAGGGAGAAGAGTTGGTGGAAGAAGATTGAAAAAATTTAAAGACTATCTACAGAAATACTGTAAAATTAATGTTAAAGGGATGTTGGAATGAAAACAAGCTGTGTTGGTAAAAAGATTAACAAGAATATGTAAATATGGATTGATAATGGTGGAAAATATATATTTACTATAGGTTAAGATGCTGAGTAAGGCTAAATGATAGAGGGTAAGGATTTGCTGAACTAAATATCTGAATTGGAATACAAAAAGGGAGGTGTGAGGAGATCAAGAAACTAGTGAATGAAATATAAGATATGAAAATACTAATCTTTTTTCTGTTTTGCTTAATGGCGTTTTTTTTATTCTTTTTCTTCTATTTTGTTAACTGTTTTTTTATTGTGTATTTCTTATGTGTTTTGTTTTGTATTTTTATTTTATTTTTGTAGTTTTTCTTGGCTTTTGTATTCTATGTTTAAATTTCGAAGCCTTTGATTGTTTATGAAACTTCAATAAATATTACTTTAAAAAAAAAAGCTTTCATGGACTACCATACACTTCTTCAGATGCATGCAATGCTGGCATTTGCATGAGGCAAGGTGAAGCAATTTGGCTCAGGCGGCAGATCACGCCTTCACTGCTGCCAGTCCCTTTTGCTGCTGCCAGCCCTGCTACAGCATCAGCGCCCTTACCCTCACTACTAGTTCTGGACCCTCGCCACTCTGTCATGGCCATGTGGTTGCAGCTGCAGGCAAAGATGCAATTGCAGTGGTGGGATTAGCAACAGTGCAGGCAGGGCCAGGGCATCCCGTTTTGCTGTTGCAGGCGATACAGGAAATCCTGTGCCGCTCCTGTCAAACCATCCCTCACCTCAGTTGCGCAGTGGCAGCAGGTTCCTGGGAGATGCCGCAAGATCTCCCTGAGATCCTCTGAGATCCAGTGCACTCTGTGAGATCTTGCAAGATTTCAGAAAGATCTCACGAGAAGTGTTGTAAGAACAAACAAACAAAACTTTTATCTGATCCAAGTGATAGAGAATTTATAAGTTATTAGATAATTGCATAATGTACCATGCAGGAAGATCAAACCAGCATTTAAAGTAAGAAAGGAAATGTGAAGCAGACACAATAAATGTGTAGGGAAGGAAACAAGAAGCTTGTAAAGCAATCCCCAAGGCCAAGCAAACACAGCTTCTCCCTTTCTGTTGCCAAACTCTATAATCCAGGATGGGCTTGTATGGCGCACTTTTACTTCATAGAATTTCTGTTGGCCACAAGCATTGCCTGAAATTTGCACAGTGGAACTGCATGCTCAGTATATATTAACACAGAATACTCAGCTTCTTAGCTGTGGTCCTGATTAGGCACTCTTGCCAATGAATTTTCCTGCAGCATCAAGCCAATGCCTCTTCTGGTCTAGTATTCTGTTGCCACCCTCACTGTCCATCTTTTTCAGAGCCCCCATTGGTGTAGTGCAGGGGGGGCAATGAAGTTCAAGAGCTCATCATGGCAACCCCAATCACCACACTCCCAAGATGAATCTACAGCTTTGCCTCCAAGGTGAACCCAAACAGTCAGGCAGCTGTGTGCAATCTTGTGACTAAGCATCATATTTTAAACACCTAGCGTGAAGCAGAAACCACACCAAAGAAAGAGAAAGGCTCTACTGGATTATCGCTCCTGATTCTCTGACTTCCTCTAGATTAATCTGTCACAAACAAACTGCATTCAGTTGCCAGAGCAAGAAGAGCCCGTCATTTATGCTGGCACTTAGGCAGTGACATCATCACACCCACTTTTCTGCATTCCCTGTCAACTGCACCACTGGAAGCTCACAAGGAGATGGTGACAACTGTTGCCTGATGTTTGGCCCCTGTACCTGCTGATCAGAAGAACCACTTCCATTGATAAAATTTCCCAGCTTGCATTTGTCTAAAGCAACACACCTGGATTCTCTGTAACAACCCAGTAGAGCCATCCTATGCAAGTCTGCTTTGCGGTAAACTCACTCAATTCAGTGGGACTTACTCTCAGGTCAGTGTGTCTCAGCACTGCAATACCTCAAGGACCAGGTTGGTGGCACAGTGGGTCAGTGCATCTGGCTGTTAACCAGAAGGTTGGTGGTTTGAGCCCACCCAGGGACAGTTATGGGCAAGATTACTGCATTGCAGAGAATTGAACTAGATAACCTACAGGGCCCTTTCCAACTCTACAATTCTATGATTCTATGGACCCCAAGACCATCAACTGAGGCCCTTTTTCATGAGCCTCCTCCATGAGAGGTCCGGAGGGTGGCAACACGAGAACAGGCCTTTTCTGCAGTAGCTCCCTTTTTATGAAATGTTCTCCTCAAGGAGGTTCGGCTGGCATCTTAATTATGCACCATTAGGTGCCAGGCGAAAATGTTCCTCTTCAACCAGGCCTTTGGCTGATTAACATACAATAACCCTTTTAAATGTGTTTGTGGGAGGGGGCTTACTGTCTTGTTTTTGACATGTATTTTGAGACTTTTATCTTGTATTTTTATGTTGTGAACTGCCCTGAAATCTACAAATGTAGAACAGAAACAACAGCAATAATAATAATAATAATAATAATAATAATAATAATAATAATAATGCAGACAAAGGACTATCTGCTTTCATGGTTTCTACTTTCAAATGGTATCCAACCACCACCAAATTCAGGTTGCATAATTGGGAGGTTTTACGCATAATTGGGAGGGGAGAGACTCCATCAGGGAAGGCCTCCTCCCACCTGCCTTGCCCTACCCTCCGGCCCTGGGTCTCCTCATAAGGAAGCTGTGCCTGGAGGAAGAACTGGGAGAGGAGAGACTCCATCAGGCAAGGCCCCCTTCCACCTGCCTTGCTCTACCCTCTGCTTCTCAATGTGTATTGTATTGTTTTATGTACTGTGGCTTGCTGTTATATTGATTATAGTTTAGATATTATTGTAATTGTTGAGTGGATTTCTGTTTAACTTTTATATGTTGATATTATTTTATACTATTCTAATGATTATTGAATTTTACTTTTTTGATGTAGGTTGCCTATTTTAAAGTTATGTTTTATTATCACATTTTTGTATTGCATTAGATTGTTATAAGATGTACACTTTTTGTTTCTTCAGCTTGTAAACCGCTTTGAGTACTGTGAGATAGAAAGGCGGTATACAAATCAAAAATGATGATGATGATGAAACCCGCTTCCCCAAAAGACCAACTTTTTGTGTTAAGGAAAGTGCCAGGGAAATGCACAGGAAAGTATGGGATTACACATGTTTTGATACAACATCGTCTAACCTCCCTGCAAACAAATGAGGATGCAGGCTCAATAAACAGATCATCTGGAAAGGCCCTTGGTGAAAGAATAGTGCCAAGTCCAGAGAAAACTGCTGCTGTGGGAGCATCCCACCTTTTAAGTGAGGCAAAGAAAAGGCAATGGAAAATAGCCAGTTCTCTGCTTTGCTTTCAAGAAAGGAAAAACAAAACAAAAAAACACCCAGTAATCAGAAGGCAGAAGATGGTTCACCTGGAAACTGGCCAGTGGCCTATCAGTGGGCTGTTCTCTTGCCGCTCTCCCCACTCCTGTTGCAGAATACCAAGTCACAACAAACCTCTAGCTGGGAAAACAGGCGTGCTACCATAGGACAGCTTGTGACTGATTTTGATTAATTAAGTGGCAATGTGTGCCAAAGAGACTACACCTGGAAATTTGTCCCATTGGGTTTTATATTGAGAACCTATGTTGTTAATTTTCAAAACATCATCACTTTGGTTCAAGATTTACTTCCACATGTGCAGCACTACCTGGGTAGAATACTTTATTTTGAATCAATAAAGCTGTTTGGGGGATGTTGTTGTTTTGAAAAATGTATCTGAGTATACTGTTTCTTGTAGTATGCTGTGAGCCCTCTGTGATCTTTAATACGGAGCGGTATGCAACTGAAATGAAATAATTAAATCTAAAAAGCCTTCATATACCTAGGTCCTGGTCATATTCTTCTTATAATTGATTACATTATTATCTCTTCCTACTACCATGGAGCTCTGGGCAGCGGCATTCAAATTACACACACACACACACACACACACACACACACACCACTTATATCTGCAAGGTAGGCTAGAGGGAGAGAGAGAGATTGGCCTGAAGTCTATATGGGAGGAAAAATATTAATCCCTGTGTCCCATGTATGTGGTTAAATAATAAAAGTATTGGTTGGGTGCTTCGATTCAAAACATGGGGCTAAGCTCGCCCTCCAGCTGGAGAGAGCTCCCAAGTAGTAGAGTTTAAACTCACTAAAGTCAAACAGCAGTATAGTGTTCGGAATATAGGTTGTTAGACCTTTTTATTCTGTTTAGTTGCATACAGTGCTTTTCTCTTTTTACTCCTCTTGCAATGAACAGACCACATAAGTAAATTTAAAATGCGTTACTTACAAAATATTCCAGAGGTCAAATTCATGCTTTTATCCAAACAGCAGCAAGGAGAACATAGGCAGAATACTTTTGGGTGAAAAATACAGAAAGAGAGCTTCAAACACATGCTGTAAGCTTGGGGCTTGCAGAAGCACATCTTCCTTGGTCAATTACATGATACAGAGAGAGAGAACAGGAAGAGAAGGCTTCACTTCCTCCCTCATCATAAAAGGGGTGTGGCCTAGCTGAGTCTAGGAATCTAATTCTGTGGTCTTAATCCCTTCATGCATATTTACGTTTGACTGCAATTTCTCACGGTTCTCTTGTGAGCTTCATGGCTGGAAATGAAACTCAAGAGAAGTTCTTTTAACCTCTCTTCAGAGCAGAATGGAGAGTGGGTGTACAATCCTGGCACACAATGAAATTTAGGCACATTTTAGATATCGTGATAGGTATAGGAAAAGCAGAGTCAGTACAAACAGGGTCTCAAGAGGAAAAAGAAACCGAATTTTGAGGATATTTACCAAGACCTTCATTGGCACCATTTGCCTCCCACGGGCGCCACGTTGCCAACCCCTGATCTAACTGATTCTGTGCAGGATTACTTTTCCCCACTGAGTTTAGCAGGACTATGGAAAAGTGGACAAGATCAAGTTTGCAGCCATAAGACATCTATTTTCACGTCTCATTGATTTGTCTGATCCTATCTATAGTAAAAAGAGGTGCTTTCTTTTGTTTTCACTGCATGCTAAAGACTTTCTGAGGGGAGATGATTCCACAAAGTGGGTGCCATCACAGAATCTCATCCAAAAATCTCAGCATATGAGCAGGTCTCCATAGGAGAAAGTCTCCAGATCTCCAGTTGTCTAGGGCTTTATCAGTCAGTTTTCCAGCATTCGAGTCCAAACTGGTGCATAGATTGCTCAAAACTAAGTACCAGTAAGTTAAAAGGTGAACTCCCCTTTACACCGAAGCAGATAGGATTGCGGCCTCTGAGTAATGCATCACCAGAGTACCTCTCTCAGTATAAGTCACTTATTGCAAAACTGGGAAGAATCCTTGAGTTGTATTCTCTAAGGCATGGGTAGGCAAACTAAGGCCTGGGGGCAAGATCCGGCCCAATTGCCTTCTAAATCCGGCCCATGGACAGTCCGGGAATTAGCGTGTTTTTACATGAGTAGAATGTGTGCTTTTATTTAAAATGCATCTCTGGGTTATTATGGGGCATAGGAATTTGCTCATTGTTTTTTTCAAAATATAGTCCGGCCCACCACAAGGTCTGAGGAACAGTGGACCGGCTCCCTTCTGAAAAAGTTTGCTGACCCCTGCTCTGAGGTAATTGCCTCTGGATCGATATACAGTTCGGCATTTGAAAAGGCCTACTTTGCAGGGCCCTTGTGAGCAGAGTGAAGACTGTGAAGTATTTTGCAGCTTTTAACAGTGTTCTGATAAGTAAAAGTTGTAGTAATAAGTTTACTCACCATGCCATATTCCCATCCCTTTGATAAGTATGGCCCAAGTAGAGGACCTTAATGTAATCTGCAAGCCCCAGCTCTTGGTGTCCCCCAATTTTATTTGAATCAACACATACATGCAAACACAAACACACATATACTGTAGCCTTCTACAAACAGGGCAATGAAGGAGAGTGGCACAAAAGAACCCTAAACCGCTCCTCATGCCCCTATAATTCACGTCCCAAAGTTTATCAGCTTAGCATCATGCCACTTGTTGTTGTTGTTTAGTCGTTTAGTCGTGTCCGACTCTTTGTGACCCCATGGACCAGAGCACGCCAGGCACTCCTGTCTTCCACTGCCTCCTGCAGTTTGGTCAACCTCATGTTTGTAGCTTCGAGAACACTGTCCAACCATCTCGTCCTCCATCGTCCCCTTCTCCTTGTGCCCTCAATCTTTCCCAACATCAAGGTCTTTTCCAGGGAGTCTTCTCTTCTCTCTCTCTTTTTAAAATAATTTTTATTAACTGACCAATCAAATCAAATCACATCACATAAATTCCGAATTACAAAGCCGAATTTTAAATTTTTGTTGAGGGGACCCATATTTCAAGTTCCAAAGGGGGATTCTGATCATCTTCTTGCTACTGCGTTAATATCCAAATCAGTCCAAATAAAGTTCATAATTCTATCCAGTCTTATCTTGCTGTTTCCACGTCTCATCTTGTTTGTATATTTTTTCTTTTTTTCTTTATGATCTCTTCTGATAATCTCCTCAAGCAGATAAACACCAATTATATCCTGTGTGAATTTTTCCGTTCGTCCAATCCTCATATCGAGATGGTTTCCATATATCATCACTTTCAAAAATAACATTGCTCTTTCCATCATTAATCTCAGGATCTGTCGTTCTTAAGTCCCACCGACAATATAAAAACAGCTCTTTTCCTCCTCCCAGACTCAAGTCCTCCGACAGAGCTTGCTAACATGGCGACGGTATTTTTAACTGCGTCATTCCAAAGCTCTTAAACTTTCCACACTCTTCTTAAAACATGCTTTGGTTAGAAAATTTATCTCCACACAGTCGTAAATCCACAGCTTAAGTCATTAAAACGGCATTTCTGACTTGTGAGGGGGGGGGGATTCTTGTTTAATCACATAGAGGAAAGAAAGGAAAGTTTTCCCCCCTCCCCCATGCAGTCCCTTTGCCATACCGAGTCTTGGCATATCTTCTCATGATTGATTCTTGTTCCTCCAACTCGTCTTGTTTATCAGAGAACTCTTCAGTTAGCAGTCTTTACTCCCCCTCCTTCCTTGAAATATGTGCATTCGCTTCTTCCTAATTGTTCCTTTTGAAGTTCTTGCAGCTAGCGGCGCGGATCAGAGACAGCGTCCAGGAGCACCGAGATCCACAGGAGGGCATTCTGCCTAGTGCCCCCATCCCCACAAATTTGGGGGTGGTATAGGGCACAGCAGGCAAGGGCAGCCCCCCCCCACAATCTTGGGGGGGTAGGGAGGCTATTTACTCCCATCACAGCCTCCTAATTACCTCCTGTGGGTCGGAGAGATGTTATTGTCAGCCATCTTCCGATGCACCCCTAGTGGCCCCTTGAGTCTTCTCTTCTCATGAGGTGGCCAAAGTATTGGAGCCTCAGCTTCACGATCTGTCCTTCCAGTGAGCACTCAAGCATCATGCCACTAGCTAGGGTAAACAGTCTATGGCCATGTTAGCAGCGAGTGTGCTCTGGCACATTATCTCCACCAGGATTGTGCAGGAGAATTTCCCAACCAAGTGTATCTGAACCACAGATGAAAGTGCAGCCTCCACTCCTCACTCACTTAAAAGCCCCCCCCCCCAGTTTCTGAGCCTGTGACAGCAACTGCTCTTGCTTTTTCTTCATAGCAACAGGTGGGGGACTTGCTCTTTTCCTTTGAAACAAAAGCTGATTTTCCCAAGATCTCAATGAAGCTGCCAGCTTCTTTAATCAAAAGCCAGATTTTGTGAGTAATCGCAGTCTTGGAGAGTCCTAGACTCCATTTAATCTCTCTAAGAGTGCTTTTTTAAGGCTTAAAATGCCACATGATTCATAAAGAAATCATTAGGCTTTAACAGACTGAATAATGTGAAAACAATCACCCATCCAATCTCAAAAGTAGGTTTGCCACCATTTCCCCTGGCACTGGTCTTGGGCCACTGACAGCATCTTTTGCCACTTAGAAATTGAGCAGGGAGAGTCCAGCCCATTGCTCAACTCCCTGCCAGGAATGCTTTGCCTCGTATGCCAGGCTGACGGGGAGGATCAACCTCACATTCCAGAGTTACGAGTGCAGGGACCAGCCCCTGTGGCAGACCCAGATGCCAGCTCTATCCCCATGTCTGCCCTGCCACCAGCAATAAAAGGATATAGGAAAACAATTTCACACACCCAATGAAAGATGCAGGCTTGGGATAAGAATATCTGCTTCAAAGTCTCCTTCTTGAACTGGCAACCAAAAAGAGACTAGAGGCAGTGCTTGCCGGATATGTCACTGGAGAAAGTTCCCAAGGTTACTTGTAGCCACACTAAAGGCCCAGTCCTTACACTGCATAGTAGATAATGGGTGAGATTATCTTTTAGGTGTCCTGGTCCCAAGCTGCGCTATCTATGCCCTCACCTGCCAACAATACCCTTCAGCGTTCTGCACAGGACAAAGAGGCCACTCTCTGCATAAAAGAATCAATGGACACAGATCTGACATCAGAAAGGGCGACATCAAACGCCAGCGGAGGGGCATTTCAACCTCCCGGGACACACTATCTGCAACCCCTTAGAGGGTCCGTCCTGGAGTAAAGGAACTTCAAAGGGAGACAGCAACATGAAACCGCTGAATCACAATACATCAAGAGATTCAGCACCATCCTCTGTGGACTGAAGCAAGACAAAGGGTTTTTTCAAATCACATTATAGGTCTTCATTGGGTCACCCAGGATGCTTGTGTTCTTTGCAGCAACTTTTCCGTGGTTACTAAAGTAATTACCCTATTTTTCGCTCTATAACACGCACCCGACCATAACACGCACATAGTTTTTAGAGGAGGAAAACAAGAAAAAAAAAATTCTAAACAAAACAATGGATGTATGATTTTTGTGGTTCGTGCTGTGGGCACAGACATGTGATCTGACGGTGAGTTTGGGGTAGCCCAATGCAAAAATCCTGAGGATCCATGTGGATCCATGCTTTGTAAGCATGTTTTTGCACCTCTGCAGGGGCTCTTCTCCCACTTTGCTGTTTCAAAGCGAGTCACGGAGGAGGGAAGGAAGGGGGACCATGGATCCTCTGCTCATGACTGCAGCAGATACCCCGCCATCCGTAGGCATTCGCTCCTTAACACGCACAGACATTTCCCCTTACTTTCTAGGAGGAAAAAAGTGAGTGTTATGGTGCAAAAAATACTTTAGCACTTTCCTGCATTTAATTTCCCTCCGGCCAGCCCTTCCCCCAGCCATGCACCTGCAACTAAGGATTATCCTTCGCACCGTTAAGGAAGTCAGCCATACTTGGCACCTGCCTTAATTACGAGGGGAGGAAATTCCAAAGAGATTCACCACTGCAGTTACTTGTTTCTGTTTATTTATCTATTTCATGTATATCCCACCTTTTTCCTCCAAGAAGCCCAAGGTGGCATACATGGTTCTGCCCACAACAACCCTGTGAGGTAGGTTAGGGTGAGAGGCAGTGAGCTTCATGGCTGAGTGGGGATTTGAACCCTGGTCGCCCAGGTCCTAGTCCGACACTCTAACCACTACACCACACTGGCTCTTGGCAGGCAAGCAACCACTAGGTCGCTTTATAAAAATGTGGTGGTGTTGGTGGGGATCTTGGTAAACCAAAACTGTCCTAATAAAAACATTAAATTGGAAAAAAAGAGCAAGCAATTGCTCTCTTTAAAAAGGAAGTGATAATTAAAGGGCCCAGCAGAGAATAGGAAACAATGGCTTAATTAAAGGTCCGATTTCAGTGACCATTTGAGGAAGGGATGTTGTTCAGTGGTAGAGCATCTGCCTTACAAGCAGAAGGTACCATGTTTGATCCTCAGCATCTCCAGCCAGGAAGGGCTAGGAATGTCCCCTGCCTGAAACCCTGGACAGCTGCTGCTGGTCAGTGTGGGCAGTACTGAGGTAGATGGACCCAACAGTCAGGATTGGTATAAAGCAGCTTGCTGCATTCCTAATTTCAAAAAGAGTTGTATGCACAATCCAATGGGGAAAGTTGCCAATTGAAAGCTGTGATCCTAAACATGCCTTCGAGGGGGTGCATGTCCTGTTGAACTTGCTTCCGAATGAACGCTCTTACACCACAGGAATTCTCATTGAGACCTGCAGGTATAGGGCAATACAGTGGTACCTCAGGTGAAGTACTTAATTAGTTCCAGAGGTCCGTTCTAAACCTGAAACTGTTCTTAACCTGAAGCACCACTTTAGCTAATGGGGCCTCCCGCTGCCACCGCTGCACCTCCACTGCGCGATTTCTGTTCTCATCCTGAAGCAAAGTTCTTAACCCGAGGTACTATTTCTGGGTTAGCGGAGTCTGTAACCTGAAGCGTATGTAACCCAAGGTACCACTGTATATAAATTCAATTAAATAATAAAAATAAAAGGTGTTCCATAGGGCCTAAAGGTAAAGGTACCCCTGCCCGTACGGGCCAGTTGTGTCCGACTCTAGGGTTGTGCGCTCATCTCACTTAAGAGGCCGTTAGCCAGCGCTGTCCAAAGACACTTCCGGGTCACGTGGCCAGTGTGACAAAGATGCTCTGGCGAGCCAGCACCAGCGCAGCACACGGAAATGCCATAGGGCCTAGTCCTGGGTAATTGCAGATCTCTGCACTGAGGTTCGCACTGAGAAATCCTTACTGGAATCTTGTCCCAGGGAGCGGGCCCTGCATTTACAGGGAATGCAGCATTATTTTAAGTACCATGTGGAGCTACAATTTTACCTGTTCATCCTGCTAAGTGCCTGGTAGCAATTCCTCAGCAGCACTTAAGGGTTCCAGGGTGGGAAGGTCCTAAGAGTTCGACACTCAAACCAAAGCGCATTCCTAGCCTTTATATATTTACAGCTTTATGTTTATAGCTTTGCAGTTCCTCTTCCAGGAGGGACAAAAAGCCCCTTAAAACATAATTTTGATCCAAGTTTCCTGTTTTCTAACCCAGCCCCATTATTCTGGAGTGACGCTGACCGTCTGGTACCGAAAGATGCTGCTCTCAACCCCTTGTGAGAGAGGAGGGCTACCCACATGCCAGCACAAATACTCCAAATATTTTGCATTCCATCCAAACAAGAGGTGACCTGTCTGATTCTTTGCAGAAAACTTGATGGAAAGGAAGTATGTCAAGAGAGCGGATGACATCTCCCTCTACCTCCCCTCCCCTCTATTCCATGTGTTCTCATTTTTTTATGCAAAAGCAAAGGCATGATTATTTCTTCTTCTCCAGCCTTCTGCAGCAGAAGCAGATCTTCCTCAGAGCACCATCCCAGCAGAAATGTTGCTTAGCAAACTCTGACCACAACATCTAACTGTTGATTAATAGAACTGGATGGGAAACCTGGAGCCCCCCCCCCCTCTCTCTCTCTCTCACACACACACACACACAGTCTTTGCCTTGTTATCCCTTAAACATTGAACAAATTGACATGTGCTGGAGTGGAAGGGGAGAAATTCACCAACTATCTCCAGCATTTTTAACGAGGCTGTTCCAAATGGTGCCACTCCAGGTAAGTTGTCACTTTGGGTTTACCCTACTGTCTTCTCCGGCTGAGTCTGAAGCTAAAATCGCTTGCGGCAAATGTTGAATCATGCTGCAAGCATGGACAAGAGAATCTCTCTCTCTCTCTCTCTCTCTCTCTCTCTCTCTCTCTCTCTTCCCCCTTCTCATCTGTTCCTGCTAAGAGTTGCTGTATGCTCCGCCTAGCATGGCTTGCGCCATTGCAAATATAGAGCTCCCTTCAGCTCTCATCCCATTGCTCACATCCTCATGCAATCCAGCTCATGCCTTCCCACTGCAAAATCTCTGGCAAAAAGTTCTCTTCCTCTTACTCTCCCCTTCCAAATCGGTGCACTTCTCATATATGCAGGAAAGGCAGCCTGATTTTTGCCCTACAGATTTTATAAATGAGAGCATGCTGTTCTCAGCACGAGGGGTGCCTTGCTCCACAAGACACATACAGAATCAAGGCTGGCAGAGCTATTACAGCTACATGACTCATAAAATAATAGAATGGTAGAGTTGGAAGGGAACCCAAGGGTCATTTAGCCCAACCCCTGCAATGCAGAAATCACTGCTAAAGTTTCACTGACAGATGGCCATCCAACCTCTGCTTAAAAACATCCATTGAAGGAGACTTTACCACCTTCCGAAGGAGCCTGTTCCACTGTCAAACAGCTCTTAATATCAGAAGGTTCTTCCTAATGTTTAGTCATAATCTCCTTTCTTGTAATTTGTATCCATTGGTTTGGGTCCTTCCTCCTGGACCAGCAGAAAACAAGTTTGTTCCATCTTCCATGTGACAGCCCTTCAGGTATTTGAAGATGGGTATGGAAGTGAGAGCTGGACCATAAAGAAGGCTGATCGCTGAAGAATGGATGCTTTTGAATTACAGTGCTGGAGGAGATGCTTGAAATTCCCATGGACTGCAAGAAGATCAAACCTATCCATTCTGAAGGAAATCAGCCCTGAGTGCTCACTGGAAGGACAGATCCTGAAGCTGAGGCTCCAATACTTCGGCCACCTCATGAGAAGAGAAGACTCCCTGGAAAAGACCCTGATGTTGGGAAAGGAGAAGGGGACAACAGAGGACGAGATGGTTGGATAGTGTTCTCGAAGCTACCAGCATGAGTTTGACGAAACTGCGGGAGGCAGTGGAAGACAGGAGTGCCTGGCGTGCTCTGGTCCATGGGGTCATGAAGAATCGGACACAACTAAACGGCTAAACAACAACAACATCCTATCACCTCTCAGTCTTCTCTTCTCCAGGCTAAATATTCTCAACTCCCTCAACTGTACCTTATAAGGCTGTACCTTATAAGGCTTGGATTCCAGACCCTTGATCATCTTGGTAATCATCCTCCGCACATGTTCCAGCTTGTCAATATCTTTCTTAAGCTTTGGTGCCTGGACACAGTACTCCAGGTGGGGTCTGACCAGAACAGAGCAGTACCATGACTTCCCTTGATGCAGCCTAACTGCTACTCAAACTGATTTATCTAATTTATGGAAAGGGAGGCACATTGTCTTCCTCTAGGACACTCCAGATTGTTCCAGTCCAGGATAATGTTCCTCTCCTGGACCAGGTAAACAAATTGGGGGTTTCGGGACTCCATACCTATACTCCATTTACCTTGGTATGATTAGGCACCCAGCTCCCTCGCCAGCCTGGTTTTAATTACTTACTTTATTCCTTTCCGTAAGTTGCCGCATGTTATGACCCAACACTGCTCAAGCATCAAATTGAAGGACGACTCACATTAAGGATAAAGGTTTATAATAATTTAAGTATTCATAGGATGCAGAACAATAAGATGTAGGGGAATACAATTTGCATAATAAATATCAATATTGCAACCATTAAAGCAAACCATGACAAATTATCTGCTGCTAAATGACCAAGAGATTACGGAATGCAAATTGCAGAGGCCTGAATGCCAGGAGGACACTCCACAAAGGCCTCCGAGCATCCTGTACCTTTCACTTGGGGAGGAGGAGTAGAAGAGGAAGAAGAGTTTGGATTTGATATCCCGCTTTATCACTACCCGAAGGAGTCTCAAAGTGGCTAACATTCGCCTTTCCCTTCCTCCTCTACAACCAACACTCTGTGAGGTGAGTGGGGCTGAGAGACTTCAAAGAACTGTGACTAGCCCAAGGTCACCCAGCAGCTGCATGTGGAGGAGCGGAGACGCGAACACGGTTCACCAGATTACAAGTCTACCACTCTGAACCACTGTACCACACTGGCTTGGCATTGTCGGAAGAGTCAAGGGATGCCTCATACACTGCCTGCTGGGCCCCCTCTTTTGTTCAGAGGGGAAGCCAAGCCCCCTCTGTGTTTGCCACTGCACATTTCATCATTATGATATTGAAGCGGGGCCTGCCTGACAGTGATTGAAAGCTGCTGAATAATCTGCCAGGGCTCCAGTCTCCCTGCAACTGGAACAAGCAGCTTTGCTAATAAGGGGAGGGAAGGTCTCATGAAGGTTGACCTGAGCTATTACAGAGAGTTTTGTTAACAGTCTACAGTTGGGCTTGCACAACGCTATTTTTGCCTCCTTCCTGCTACGGGGAGGCTGTTTGAAGGCATCTTATGATGGTGCCTGCATTAAGATCTTTCTGGCGCTCAGCAAAGGCCATTTTCTTCTCCCAGACCCTTTTAGAACACCGCCCTAGTGTATTTTAGTCCTCGGAACAAATTATTTTTAGCTGGGTTTTAAATGCGGTTTTAGAATGGTTTTTTTTTTTTGCTAGGGTTTTTTCTTTCTTTTTTAAAAGTCTGGATAGTTGTACTGATTCTAACTTTTTCATTGTTATAATTTTTATTGTTTGGAGTTTTTGTGTGAATTGCCCAGAGGACGTTGTTAATAAATGGTCAAGAAATGTCTAAATAAATAAATGAGTATGAACACACACACACACACACACACACACACAGCACTTTGGGGCAAATGGTAGTTTAGCAGAAGTGCCAGCCTGGTGGCAGAGCAGAACGATAGCCTAGTGTTGAATAGGAGTGTGACCATCACCCAGTAGCAAGCAGGGGAGCAGTGTTGGGTGTGTTTGGTTGCCCCATGTCAGGGAACTGCCATCAGAGGCAAGAGGAGAGGTAAGGCGCTCCAATGATGCAGGGGAGGGAACTAGCAAGGAGAGAGAGAGAGCTTCCGCTGGCGAAGGAAATCCAGGGGACACCAGGGAGAAAGGGGAGGCTGAGAGTACTGCGGAGGGGAGGCTCCGAGACTCTTCCAGTGAAATCAGCGGAGAGAGCACAGGACCTCCGCTTGGCACGCCCACGCTGCGCAGAAGGCTTCCGCGCAGAGAATCTAGGAGGAGACTTGGAGTCAAAGAATTTCTATGTTGGAGGAAGTTTAGGAGACGCCCACTGACGGATTCTGCCAGTGACTAAGACAGTCGTGTTGTAAGGGCTGTCAAACCAGGGAAAGGTTTAGCTATACAACCAGCTTGGAGCAGTTTGCAGTTTACGCACAAGCAACCCTAATTCCCATTACACCCCACCACCACCACAACCTGCTGAGTCAAGTGGTGCAATTTCCCTAACGGAAGGATTGACCTTCCTCTTCTGAATGGCATAGCCTTCATTCAGAGGTATGATATTGGGAGGAGGGCATAACTCATCAGCACAGCCCTTAGCGTGATTCAATCCCAGGAACACCCACCACCACCATCAAGAGGATAACAGGCAGCACAGCTGGGAATGACTGAAGAGCAAAATGACTGGTAGACCAACAGTGCTCTGACCCAGAAGTACACGTCTCCAAGGTCCACCTTATGGCTCATGCCAATGGCCCATCTGGTCTAGCACCCTGTTCTTACAATGGCCAACCCAATGCCTGTGGGAAACCCACAAGCAGGAGTTGAGCACAAGAGCCTGCTGTTGTTTCCTGCAACTGGCATGCAGAAGCCTTACTGCTTCCGAATGTGGAGGCAGAGAACAGCCATCATGGCTAGTATCCATGTGTAGCCTTCTCCATGAATTTGTCTAATCCTTTTAAAGCCATCCAGGTGGCTGGCCATCACTATCACTGTCTCTTGTGGGAGTGACCTCCAGAGTTTAACTATGCGCTGCATGAAGAAAATGTTGCTGTGCACATCCCTCAAAGACCTGTGAGGTTTGCTTTCTTGCTGTATATTTATTTAGCCAGAGCCTGTGCAATCACCCTTGCTTCTCTGGTGCATCACATCCACCTTGGGGGTTTTTATTGTTAAGCATTTCCATTTGTGCTTTAGATGCTTCGTGCACTTTGGCTTTTCTGAAGGCTTTTTCCTAATGCGAGGTTGTCTTCCACAAGCAGCTTTTCCTGTACGCCTTTTGAATCTGATCCCATTAGGATCCTCTCCCTTAACATGTCATCCCCGTTGGGTGAAAGCTCAGTCTTTCAGGTTTAACTGGGTTGCCCACTCATCAATAGCTTCTGCTGGGCCCTGGTTTCTCTCGTAAACAAGCTTCCTCCGTAAATGTGTTTTTTCTTGGCATGCAGGAGGTCTCAGCAGGTTCAAAGAGCCTGCTTGGGTCTGTCTTTTCTGCTCCTGTAAGCTGGCCACTAGAGAGCCAAGCTCTACAGATGTCCCTGCCTTTCTGCCCAGTATGTATTAGAAAATGAGCAGCTTTTGCAGCTGCAGACCACCTCTGCCTCTGGTCCTGCAAATATCAGCTCCAATAACTCAATCCATGTTATCCAGTTCCCTGCAATGCTACCAGCTTCAAAATCCACGGGTGGCACATTTCTTGTATTGTCTTCTTGGTAGCCGCTCCCATGCTTTGAAACTCCCTTCCTAGAGTTTTTGCCCTTCGGCAGGTGAATACTGCTTTATTCTGAAAGGCTTTGGGGAACTGACTTAACAACTTAAGGAAATGGATTTTAATAGTGCTGTGCTGTTTTTACTCTCCATACGTCAATTGATTTGCTTTTTTTTAAAAAAAATCTATTATAGTTTAATTACTTTTTAATTTTATCTTTACATACCTTCCAACATTTCTCAGATGAAAACAGGGGCATCCTATTCAATTATTATTATTATTATTATTATTATTATTATTATTATTATTATTATACCCCATCTATCTCAGTGGGTTGCCCCAGCCACTCTTGGCGACTTCCAACATGATATCAAAACATAATAAAACATAAAACATTAAAAAAACTTCCCTATAGAGGGCCGCCTCCAGAGGTCTTCTAAAGGTTGTATAGTTACTTACCTTCTTGGCTTGGGGGTCACATAACTCCATACCCTCCAACATTTCTTCGATGAAAATAGGGTTGTCCTAAGGAAAAGTGGGACATTCCAGGATCAAATCAGAAACCAGGAGGGCTTCTGTAAATCCAGGACTTTCCTTGGAAAATAGGGACACTTGGAGGGTCTGTCCATAGCTGTCAACCTTCCCTTTTTTTGCGGGAGATTCCCTTATTCCAGCACCGTTTCCCGCTGCTTCCCGCTGCTATCTCAGATTGTTAGATATCCCATAGGTCCCCGGGATAGGTGAGGCTGTTGATCCCTTATTTTCGAGGCTGCTGATCCCTTATTTTCAAATCTGAAAGTTGACAGCTGTGGGTCCGTCTTTATGTTTTTAGCTTTCTGTATTTTATCTGTGGAGTTTTAATTTGTGTAAGCTGTCTCGAGTATGGGGGGAAAGGTGGGATGTATATAACACAACAACCAACAACGCCATGTTCTGACAACACATATAGTGCTGTATTGTCTTCTGTTGTTTCCATGTGAACTCCCTACAAGCAGAGTTCATGGTAAATCAACCTTTGTTCTCAATGAGGCCTAGGAGCATACACAGAGTAGTCACTGACTCCTCCAGCCGGGGGCCACACCTCTGGGTCAAAGGGACCACCTGCCAGATACTTAGTTGATAATGCATACATTAGACCCTGCTCCTGAAAATGTGTTGCAAAGGTTAGAGCCAAAGAAATCTGGTTTTGGGTGCCGGTCCAAAACAACGGTTAAACCCCAACCACATGATGCTCCTGTAGGTCAGCTGACTGAATCACAGGACATGCTCATCATCCAGCTACCTCCATTGACTGCACCATGATAAACTGAAGATAGAAAAATGAGCTAAAGTCAGCAGTGGCGGCTGCCCCATTGCTTGTGGGGGGGATTTGAAGATCAGGGTGTTTTGCTCAAAGGCCAGTTCCTCTGATGATGTAGCTCCGTGGCAAAGCAGAGCTCACTAATCATGCAGCCCGGCAACATTTTCTGTGCAACTGCAGCTTTCAGCGGAGACATTAGAGGCAGGACATTTCTCTGGCTAGAAAGATTCCTATCGCTGCATACGACATGTGAGAAACGTGCCAAGTTGCCATAGCTACTTAATAAAAAAGAAAGTTATGAGTACAAGGCGCTGCCTGACAGTAACACTTCCCCCCCTTCTCAAAATGCCACTAGTGAACATTCCTCAAAACAGGCATTTGCTAATATCTTTATATTTTAATGTAGCTGCCTGCAAAGAGCCAGATGGTGTTTTTGCAGTTTATAACTTATAATCAATGTTTGCAAAAAAAGATTTTTTAAAAAGCAAAATGAGAATAAGAGAAGTTTAAGTGCGCGTGATGCATGCTTCAGTTCAATCCATTTGTTTGTTTGTTTTACACCGTGCTGTCAGCATGCATAGCACTTTGCAGGATATGATTGGCAAGTGTTAGGTCCCTGCCCACAAAGCGCTTACAGTCTGAGGTAGACCATAGAGAAAACAACTGTGGGGGAGCGGGGAGGAGAGAGGAGTGGGAGTTAGGAACCAAAGTTTCAAGGTACAAATGTGGGCAAATTCAGTTACATGTCCTTAAACCTGAATGCATTTTTTAAAAGTATTTATTTATTCACAATATTGTTATGGGTGTGTTGGGTGCCCTAAATCTCCTAAATTCCTGGGTGCCAGATTCTCCCCCCCTTAAATTCCTGGGTGGTGTGGTTTAATCAGTGCCCTGAGTATTAAGATGTATTGCCGGATGTTAAGATTTAGCAGGGTAAAAAGACAGGCTAAACTAGTTTTCCCCAGACCGGGAATCCCCTAGGAGATAAGTCATTAAGAAACAAAGACAGCAGAGGCTTTGCCATACACAAATGGGGGAGAGCTAGCAAAGAAAATGCCAAAATGGGGGGGGGGGAGGTTCAGAATGACTGTGGTCCTGAAGTAAGTAAACAGGGGGGAAAGTGTTCGTTTTGAAAGCTTGGGGGGGGGGGAGTCAGAGCACAGTGTCAGTGGGGAGGAAAAATCCTTTCCAGTCTGTAAGTGGCAAGCAGGAGAGAGAGATGCAGCGCCAGGGTTGAGGCCCCTTTAAAATCTGAGACTCTTGCACCTATGGGAGATGCAAGAGACCTTCTTGGCATGTAATGCTGGGATTCCCCTATTGCAGATATCAATATTATGCAGATTGAAGCAATAGGGTGAATAAAAATTGACTCCTCTGGGAATAAAAATGCTCCAGACCCAAAATACGGTTTCCAAGCTTTACTAATAGAACTTGTTGCAAAACAGAACATAAAACGATGTTATGATACATCCAAATAGTTGCACCCAAGCGCATTCATTGCAAAATTTGGAGAAGTGTGAATTTCAAAGGATGGCTGTGCTTTGGTTCAAGTATATTTTTGGAAAATTTGAATAAGCTAAGTTTGCCTTTAAATGCGAACTGAATTGATTTTCTCCTCTCATCCCTACTCTCTTTCTCAGTCCTCTTCCTTGCATTGAGCCCTAAATGTCTCAGATAATCAGAGACCTGTTCTTCTTCCTTCCTTCCCCCTTTTTTGTTGTTGCTTATGCTGTAAAGAGGCATTTGCACTGACATTGCCATAAAAATAATATATTTTAATTATTTGCGATCGGTTTGTGAGCAGCAGTGGAAAATGCGAGCAAAACTTTTGAAGGGAAGTCACCAGAGATGTTTGCATTATATTCGATGGACACGTTTGCTTGTGGACAAATTGCTGCAAATGCAGCCTCAGCCTAAAGCTCTTCTTTACTTAAAGTGCATGGTTTAAGTAACCACAAAGATTAATCAGAGAGGCAATGGGCATGATCCAGAGAACTGAGGAAGCAGCAAAAATTGCATGCGTGAAGCAAGGATGCATTGCACATAGTGAGCAAATGCGTCCATTGGCTTTCACGTATAGCCATGCATACACATGGCAGTTTATTCTGTTTCCACAACTTTCCCCTAACTGTTAATTTTGGCATTGTACTTGAGCTTTCACATGGCATAAAAGCCACTTCAAGAAAACTACCATATGGAAGAGGCACATGTTTCCATCTTTGCTCTGTGGGAACTTAAGCTTGAGCTATAATAATTCTCTTCGCAGATGTACCCAGTTTAAGAAAATAGACATGGTAAGAGAAATAATTACAGTGAACCTGTGGCTTCGTTCACATGACAATTTACCCCCTTTTCACAACTTTTCCCTAACTGTTAAGTTTTATTTGAGCTTTCACATGACACTAAAACCACTTCCGGAACTATAGTGGGATCTGGTGCACGTTTATCATTGGTTTCCATGTTATTTGCTTCCAGAAAAAAAAATGTTTGTAAATAATGTGGAAACGAGCATTAAACTTGTGCTATGTTCCACAATAGTTCTGGAAGCGGCTTTTATGCTCAACTATTATTTGGAATTTAACAGTTAGGGGAAAGTTGTGAAAACGGAATGAACTGCCAAGTGAATGCAGCCTGGGTTGCACAATGGCCCTGTTGCCAGAGTTTAGTTTTCCATTATTCCTCTCCCAACATTTTTCCGAGCTGCAAGTTGCAAGGCTCAGGATGGACAAGAGAAAGCACTTTTCCCACACAGAACACAGTTAAACTATGGAACTCACTCCCACAAGAAGCCGTGACGGTGACCAACGTGGATGGCTTTAGAAGAGGATGGGACAAATTAATGGAAGATAAGGCTATTGATGCCTACTAGTCAAAGGGACGCGGGTGGCGCTGTGGGTTAAACCACAGAGCCTAGGACTTGCCGATAAGAAGGTTGGCGGTTTGAATCCCTGCGACGGGGTGAGCTCCCATTGCTCAGTCCCTGCTCCTGCCAACCTAGCAGTTTGAAAGCACGTCAAAGTGCAAGTAGATAAATAGGTACCGCTCCAGCAGGAAGGTAAACGGCGTATCCGTGCGCTGCTCTGGTTCACCAGAAGTGGCTTAGTCATGCTGGCCACATGACCTGGAAGCTATACGCCAGCTCCCTCGGCCAATAAAGAGAGATGAGCACTGCAACCCCAGAGTTGGTCACGACTGGACCTAACGGTCAAGGGTCCCTTTACCTTTACCTTAGTCGCGATGGCATTGATCTCTCTCCATTGTCAGAGGCAATACACCTCTGAAAACCAGTTGCTGGGAACCACAAGCATGGAGGAATGCTATTGTTGCACTCATGTCCTGCTTTCAGGCTCCCCAGAAGAAGTATCTCTCTGGGAGCAAGATGCTAGACTAGATAGCCCTCTTTGGATTGATGCAGCATCCACCCAAGTTCTTTCTATGCTTCCCATAACAGATTTGTGCTCATCTGTTACATTCTCAAAACCAGGGCGTTTGCATTTTCACTCACCCTGAGCTCTGAGGATATGTTGGCCTATAAATCTAAGTGAATAAATACATAATGTATATTGTTTGTGTATGCAGACAATAAATCATTTCCCCATGTTTGTTCTGTGATTAGTTTTGTTAGTATACAAAGACCTTTTAAAGGCTCTTTAATCTTCCCATTTTTATTTTCAACAGGTCAGCAAAACAGATCTCTTGGGCTACTGGAGAAGTCAGAGGCTGTTCCGGCGCCTGCTTAATTTACCTTAGTCAGATCCTGCACCATCCTCCACTCCCCCCAATTGAAATGCCGTGCAAGTTCTCCCTGGGTTTTCCCACCATTTTTATGGGGTCATTTTTCATGGCTATAATGTCACTCCCTGAAATATAGATTTTTAAGCCTCTGCTACTGCAGGGAGGGTTTTGCTACAGTCCTGGCAATTTGAATTCTATCAAGGCATTATGTCATTGTTAGCACTGGAAACGCGAGATCCAGAGGGCATCATGGAAGGCAGGAATCTCAGTCTCTGTGGCTGAATGTTATTTTGCTAGCCCTGTGTGAGGAAATTTCAAGGTGACCCAAAGCTGCCTGCACTGGGGTGGGGGAACCTTTGAGCCTTGAATAATAAACACAAGGGAAGCTTATTTCGCAAAGTGGCATGGACACTGTTGCCCTTACTATTTCTTAGAGAAACAGGACCACCCTCTGCTAGTCTCCACCATCCCCAGAAACCACCACCTTCTCCTCTTCCTCCTCCTCCTGCATTTTGCCATCCTACGATGCAATTCTGCCTACCCCAGAGCCCTCCAGTCGCCGGATGGCAATTCCTTACTTGCACCCACTTCCTGCCTCTCACAACGTAGGCTGTTGGCTGTGCAAGCTCTGAGCTCATGCCACAACCAACCAGATAACCTTTAAGGTGCCACAGGACTCCTTGTCTTTTTGCCGAAGCATGCTGCCACCGCAACTCTCTCCCAGGGCTGGAAAGAAGCTACTGACACATCTCTTGATTCTGTCACTGTTAACAAGCTGCTGTGTTTAAAATCCAGGCTGAAGAGCACCAGTGGTTTGGGAACATGGGACCAGAGCACTGTCAGCTTATGTTGCCTCATGAAATAATAAGCGAAGCGCAGATCCATTAGAGGGGCTGCTTCATGGATTTGTTCGTGGCTGGGTTTTTGTTTTTTATTAAGCCTCGCTTTTCTTTCTTATTTGAAGTTTTCAAGCTCTCGTCCGGATTCTCAAGCGAGTACCTTTGCTTTAAATATGTGTAGATTCTGCCACAGTGACCTTCTGGAAGTCGTTGGATTGGATGTCATCAGCCCCAGCCAGCATGACCCGGGGGGGGGGGGGCAAAGATGATGGGACCAGTAGTCCAACAATACCCAGAGGGCCACAGATTGTCCTTCCCCATCCCTGTTCTACAAATTCTACAAAGCTCCACAGTGAGAAGAAGCTGCTGCCACCCAGGTTCCACAGGTGTGCAGGTGGAAAGCCATCAGAGGTGTGGGGAACACCTGGGGTAGTGCCCAGAGTGTCACATGCATGGTTATCTGCTTGGTGAGTAGACGTTGTGACTGTGTGTTCAGTGCAAAGAGCTCCTGGCCCTCAGGGAACAGGTTCATTACCTCAGGGTCAAGGTGGCTGACCTGGAGCCAGAGGCTCAGAGTTGTGCCCAACATGGGAAGGGGCTGTAGTGCTTGCAGACATCACACATATGAAATACCGGTGCGCTAGGCGCCTCAGAGGGTCATGCCAGAGTGCTGGACCTTTGGTACTCTGGCGTGACCCTTCTGATGAGCCTAGCATGCTTTCCTTTCCAGTGCTGATGCTCTGGGCTTGTCAGAGGGTTGTTGTCAGCCGCTGGATTGAGGAGGGATGGTGGGAGCTGCCCCCTGTTCTCCCGAAGCTTCCCAAGGGCAGAAGGACAGTACTGATTTAGAACAGTGGTTTGCAGAGGGGCATAGTCCAGAGGAGAAAAGCTGGGAAATACTGAGTGAGGAACAGCTAGAAGAGGAACCACCAGGAGAGAGACAGCTGGCAGATTCAGTGTCCTTGGAAAGCATTCCTGACCCCCCCTTCGCCTAAGACTGGACGGGCTTTGAAAGCGATAGAACAGAGAGCGCAGCGGCAACAAGCTCAGATTACCCAACGTAGGAGTGATGTAGATTAATGGGGACAGAGGGGGTAAACCTTTACTGGGAGCAACACCATTTCTAGAGAGAAATGCATTCCTTTCTCTCTCGCTGTGATTATTAAAGAAACTAACTGGTAAGAACACGCCTTTCATTTGACCTGCTTATTCACTGCCACCTGGGGAGGGATCTGATTCCCTGAAGCCTGACAGTTGTGCCAGAGTGCTGGATCTTCAGTGGATGTGTGACAATGCACATCACACACACAAATGGATAAGGTTGACGGTCGGGAATTCCATCCATTGGGAGCCTCCTCCACCCCCTCAACATTGAGGGGAGCTGGCCCCTTGCCCAGAGATTTCAAGGAGGCTGAAGACACCTCAGCCCCCTGGAGTCAGTGTTCAAAATTAGCCAGGCGCCAGGTGCATTTTGCACCTGGTTTTCAATCACTTGCGGCCAAGTGGAAATGCTTGGGAGCCAGGATGGCGCCTGACATCTCCATCATCTGTAGCTGCATATCTGGGGAATACCTTGATCTGGACTGTTTCCACACACTAATGTAGAATTCTTTCACTTATATTTAACTACACAATCAAAAATGAATTTCTGGAACCAAAAAGCTTTTTCTGTGCAGCCTAAGCGTGAGCAGTCGTCATTAAGAAAAAGAGGTCGGAATAGGCCAATATATACGTGGACTGTCCCTGGATGAAGTGACATTTCTTCTTTAAGTTCCCATAGTTCTTAAGCTAGCTGAAGGTTGTCAACTGAACTAGCCAGATGTTTAACTGAGATTCAATCACAGTCAGTCCATCGTTTGAAAATTACCGTATTTTTCGCTCTATAAGATGCACCAGACCACAAGACGCACCTAGTTTTTGGAGGAGGAAAACAAGAACAAAAATATTCTGAATCTCAGAAGCCAGAACAGCAAGAAAGATCGCTGCGCAGTGAAAGCAGCAATCCCTCTTGCTGTTCTGGGTTCTGGGATAGCTGCGCAGCCTGCATTCGCTCCATAAGACGCACACACATTTCCCCTTACTTTTTAGGAGGGAAAAAATGAGTCTTATGGAGCAAAAAATACGGTAAGTCTTCAGAGCTGTTTTGCTCCAGCATGGCAACTAGACACTCTGTTTTGGAGACTGTAACATTGGTTTAAGGCACCATTTGGTGCCTAGCTTGTATATCGGGGTTTCTCACAGTGCCTGCAGTTGACACCACTGCCTGAAGCAGTTGAGAGAAGCAGAGAGGTTGGTGGAAGGGACAGAGGCACCCCACTCCCAGTTGGTAGCTCCCCTGCTGTCACAGAGAAGACTGGTGTCACTCTGAGCAAGAGAAAAACGATCCTATAGAACAAACACATTCCTTGGGAAGTGACTAGATACCACCTGTCTCTTGTTACTCCTCCAAAGGCCGAAGGGCACCTGGCAGCGAGCGATTCGATCATCTGGAGCATACAGAGTTTGTTTGTTTTTACTGCTGTCTGAGCATTCAGACATCCCCCCCACACCCTCCAAAAACGAAACCAAATACCCCCTGAAATGCTTTATTTACAGGAAGGCCGTCCATGTGATTTTTCTGCATTTTTGAATTGCTGCTGAACTGCTGGGAAATTTTGAATTCCTCCTCTCTGCTGTGCATCAAAATATCCATTCGCTTGTACTTAGTCCGCTCTGCCAAATGAAATGAAACAGTTGCCCATCTAACCCAAGAGCCATACATCATGCAAATTTTCAAAGGCTTCTGCTGTGTATAAGCCACACACCTCCCATTAGAAAGAGCGCGTGTCTGGGGCCTGTGTAACTCTTTGAAAATTTCAGAGTTTGCTAGAGGAGTCCAGAGAAGAGAATAATCAATTTAAAGCATTTTAGACTGAACACCTTCTTTTGAAAGACACTGGAGAATCCCAAGGATGCTTTTCTGTTCCCCTCTGCAAGACTCAAGCGGGGCCTTTGAATGTCCCCATTCACCTGTTCCCAAACTGAAGAACTGAGGTTTGGGCTGTTCAGTGGTCAAGAAAAAGAAACACAAAGCCGCATTTCTACTTTTTCATGTGCTGCGACAACATTTTTAGTTGACGCAGTCTCCTCCCACTCCCAGATCTATAGATTTTAGAGTACTGTTGCATAGCTCATAGATCCCGATATATATAATTTATTGGACTGGCTCTGAGATGAATAACTCATTTCTTCCACATTTAAATGGTGTATGGACCAAATAAGGTAATTGCAAAGAGAAATATGCAGAACTCTGCTGCAGAATCGAAAGGAAGCATCTTGCATCCCTGCAGCACTTTCAAACAGAGGGTAGCACTAGTCATGGGTATCGCTGAGAAAGATACAGAAAACCGAGTTTGTGTTATAATTCATCAAGCCGTACTGCTGTGCAGTCTCCATTCATTTTAATGGGTGTTGTAGGAGAACCAGCAGGCTGCTGGTAGGATGAAACTGTCCTGGAGATACAGAAGTCGTCTTAGGAGGCCTCCTATGTGGCCCAAAAAGCTTGAGAAGATTTGGCGAGATTTGCTGGCAAACAACCATAACTTACAGTCTGTATGTAAGCCCCTGGAGGCGAAAGGGTGGCAGAGGGAGATGTCCCCAGTTATTCTTAGCTGGGGAATGACTTAGGAATGTGTCAGTCGTAGCCACCAGTTAAAACAGCTGAAAACTGAGGCTATGCCTCTCATCTCTCAAGTGCTTAACGAGGGATGGGCAACAAGGGAAGAGTAGCAGAGCATCTATATTCCATGCAAAAGGTCCCAGTTTCAATTCATCTTCAGGGAGTGCTGGAAAAGACTCCTGTTTGAACTCCAGCCAGTCATTGCAGACCATACTGAACTACATGGACCAAAGGTCTGACTCTATCAGGCAGATTCCTACATTGCTGCATCTAGTGGAGGAGATGCTTGGGAGATTCCATCCATGGTATTGATGCTTATACCTTTGTGACCTCCTTTTGGTACCCCCAGCTCTTAGTTTTATAGGGACACTGTGCTTGAATGGGCTTTGAACCTCCTCTGCCCTGCTCTAGTCAAATGGCTCACTGTCTCTGGTCCACACAGAGATGAGCAAATCTACAGATAGCAGCCCACTCACAGGCAAAAAAAGAAAAAAGGAAAAAAGGAGCATTTTATGTGTTCGTGCAAAAAACAAATTGCTCAAGGTGAGACTTATTTTTACAAGGCCAAGCGGAGAAGGACAATGTAAGTAGGAGGCTGGTGGCCTCTTGGGAACCTGCAGCCCATATCCCTGGTGTGAGGCAGAGGGCTGTTCAATGTCTTGCAACCTTCACTTGTGTATAGTTTCCCTGAAGTTCATGGAAGTTATTTTCCAGCCAGTGCATTTTACATGGCAGACTAAGACCTCAGGACCCATATTCAGCATGGTATAATCCCTAGTGGATACAGCAACCCCTTGGTGTGATGATCTGAAGGTGAGGGAGGCCACCACCTCTTGCTGAAACTAAGCAGCTCTGGGATTGGTCAGTGCCTGGATGGGGAACCACCTGGGAGCCTTTGTGGGTTCCCTGATGGAAGAAAGGCAATATATAAATGTAAGAAAACGAATATATGAATAAAATGTTGGATCAGGGCTAGGGAGACCCAGGTAAAAATCACAGCAACCTTGGGCTGGTCACCCTCTCTCAGCCTAACCTTGTCGTGGGACGGGAGAATCGTGTATACTGTCCTAAACTCCCTAGAGGAAAGGTGTCTTAGGAACATGGGATTCTGCTTTATATTGAATCAAACTGAAGCACGTTCCTAGCCTTTCTATTTATAGCTTTATGTTTCTGGGAGGAACAAAAAGCCCCTTAAAAGGTAGTTTTGATCCACATTTCCTGTTTTCTAACCCAGGCCAATTCGCCCCACCACATACTATTGCCAAGTATGATAATGAAACAAAATCTTTGGATTTGGATAGCAACCTACAGTGAGTCTGGAGGTTTCTAGTCCTCATCAGTGCAGCGCCAGTCTTCATGATCTGATTTCTCTCCTCCCTCTCCAACTGGCAGTGCTTTGCAAAGAGTGTTGCTCTTTCCACACAAGGACAAAGGGATTTTTGACATAAGCAGAAAATTACTACGGACTGAAACTTTTAATGCCAGCATTCAATGGGAGGAATCGCCATTGAATTCGGTGTGGAATTCAATTCTGTTCCCTGTAATTTCACTTCTCGCAGTGAAGGAACTGCCAGAAGGCCCCCAGTGCTGGATCTTAGTGTCTGGGCTGAACACTGGGAGTGGAGATGCTCCTTCAGGTATACAGAGCCAAAGCTGTTTAGGGCTTCAAAGAATGAAGTTTAAGCTTTTCTGAATTCCAATTTAGACTCAAACCAAAATGAGCAGCCTCTGTATTGGGCTGTTTTCTAAATACCAAATCAGAGTATATGACTGGATGGAAACTTGGTATGGTTCATGTTTTAATATAAACCTTGCTGATTCCCCAAGCTTCCCCAAGGAGCCAAAATGTAGCTATTCTTCTAAATTCACTCTTCTCAGAATTCTGTGATGCAGTTCTGCAACCAAAGCTGCACCTCAATTACGTACGATGGCGCATATATTAGCAGAAAATGCAAATGCAAATCTTGTGAAAGTAACACACACAACTGCATTCTATTAGGGGAAATTGCTTGGAAAAAATGTATCTATTAGGCAAAATTGCACACAAAAATGTGCTGATGGGTTTCCACGAGCATTTTTTTAATTAAAAAATTGCAAACTGATGCAGAAATGTGATGAACTGATGTTAAGAAATGTGAAAAACTGAGCAACTGAGAGAAGCCAAATGGACAGATTAACCCATCCTGATTCTGAATACATGAATCTTCCGCTGCCCCGTTGGATACAGATCTTTCCTGGGCCTGGGCTGGGAAAGAAATCCAGCCCTGTGGAGTCACGAAAATATGCACACCTCCTCTGTGTTGCTCCCAGGTCAGTTAGTCATCTCTGATAGTAAAAATAACCAGGAAGGGTCATATTTCCCTCAGTCCTGCCAGAATGAGATGAAATGTTTTCAGATGGATTTGAAGGCACCAAACTGTTCCCCAGAGCAAAGATGAAAGACGTCACTGTAGTCAGCCTGGCTCCCCTGCAAGCATAACCTTTTTTAAAAATGGCTGGATAATGAGGAATAAGCTATAATTTAGACATAGTATTATTTTCACTGCTCAAATGGAGAAGTGGAGAGAGAGGGGGAAAGAGTGAGTGAGAGAGAGAGGGGGGGGGACGAGAGGGCCAGAGTACTTGATCGCCTTGCATCATCCCATTTTGCCTGTAGCCCCGCTGCCCCCTCTCTATAAAACTCGCCCGCGGAGCTGTGCCCTCAGCGTGTTGTTGTGACAAATTCAAAATCAAGAGGGTGCTTGAATTGGATTTATTACAATTGGAAAGACAAGAAATGGTAATCTTTACGAGCCAATGGCACGGCGACTTATAATAGGAGAATGAAATATCATTTTAAATTTAAAGCAAATTAGATTACCGAGGTCAAATCCTTCTGTAGAGACATCGTGTCTCTCTCTTATGTCTGACATCCCTTTTCAAGGCTCCGCATTAGCATTTAAGTATTTTTTAAATGCATCTAGCACTCGTACGGAAGGGAAAGTGTCAGCGAAAGTCAAGTCAAGAAGATTAGTATGGGTAGGAAATGGGAGCTATCAAAATAAGTGTTGGAGAGGAGACGGCGGCACTCTCTGCCCATGAAGAGAAGCCTTCCAAAGCAATGGGATTCCGGCACCAACCTCCTTCTGTCATCCCCGCCCTGCCGCGCCGGGACCCCCATGACCCTTGAAGAAAAGCAAAAGCCTGGCTTCCTTTTGAACCTAACTCAATCACGGCTACCTCCCAGGGAGAGGAGGGAAAAAAAATATCTCCCCTGAACTTCAGAGATTTTATTTTAGTTTAATTTCCCTTTCTCCCCCCCCCAAAAAAAAATCCAAAGTGGGGAATCAAACACATCCAGACTTTAAAGTGAGACAGCTTTTAATGTGCTGGTGTTGGTGATGTGCTCTGATCTTCTCCTGGCACTGTTCCACCTTGCATCACTCCACCTTTTACTGCCTCTCAAAGATTTCTCTTCCTGACCACTCCTCAACTCTGCTCCGAAAGCAAGAAATGTGGGCTCCGTCACAAAGCTTGCTGAGGACAGAGGGAAGAGTTGTCGTAGCACTGGGAATCTAAAGGTGATGGCTGCTAACCATCTATTCCAGGTGACGACACGCCTCTGACAAGGTCTCTGAGGCCTCTGAAGCAAAGTGAGGGGGCTACTTGTAGGCACTCCCATAGGAAATGAGTTGTCCAAGCCTACGAGTAGTTTCTGATGTGGGGGAGATGCTTGGCTCACTGATTGGCCTAGGCTTCCTGGCAGAGCTCATTGATTGGCTCCGTCGTAGAGCTGCCGGCGATGAAAACTCTTCCTTTTCCAAAGAACTCCCAAACCCAAAAGTGAACAACCAGGATGTCACAAAATTCAGAGTTCTTCAGGATCCTGTGAGGCATCGGGAAATGAGGGAACACAAAAAGTAACCAAGTCAGATTATCTTCTATAGATCACAAGGACTGAGTTGGCAGATATAGTGCTCTGAAAAGTTTTATTTATTCCAAGTTATTTATTTGTTTTGATATTGTTCTTGTTCTTATAATGTTCATCATCACACATGAGCGCATGTGTGCAAATATATAAAATTTGACACTAAAACTTCAACAGATGTAATGAGAACAAAGCAGGGCTATTTCTATATAATTTACTCCAATTTGTTTCATGTTTACAACTAATAATCGGCTCTTTTCTGTGTCCGGGTATAAGAATCGGTCTGTACAATTTCAAATTTAACACCTGTTCTTCCTCCCTCAAGGAAGCCCAGGGCAACTCACAATAAGTTACATAACGTGGGTCATATGTCACTTTCCAGCTTCACAGGCAAGATTTGGGGACATTTCTGCCTACATTTGAGATCCAGGGGGTGCACAGAGACTCATTTGAAAAGCTGTCAGAATGCTGTCTTGCTTTTGTAAAAAGATCTTGAGAAGAGATATGAGTTTTGTCGGGGGGGGGAGACACAAAATCCTACTATAATTATTATTGAGTCTCAAAAATTGCCAGATGGATTGCTACAGGGGAAAAAAAACCCCCAGCATAATCTACATTGCTAAGTAATGTTCATTTTCCGAATACCAATTGGATGGGATGTGGTCCAACTATCCCAATGCCCGGCACCTGTTTCCAAGGATCTTTGTAATGCTCAGCTGTTTTGAAGATATGTGTATGTTTGTAGCTGCTCCATACCGAGAGCAGGGCACCCTCATCACAGAGTTCCAAAAGCATTCCTTTTTCTTCCTTTTTATTTCTCCCCCCCCCCCACAAATCTGCATTGGATCCTAATAACAGGCTTGGTTAAGCTTCCGTCTCAACATGCCAATAGCTTCAGTGCCAAAACACAGTTAGTTAACACTCCCTGTGCATCAAAGAACGAAAGCTGGAACTCCCATACAATTACTGCATATCTCAGTGGAAGGTGGGATCATTAGATATTAGCAAAGTGCGGTGGAATAAAAATGATGTGTTAGCAGGGGTTCATTAAACTATATTTTCCAAGTCAGGAAGATCAATGTGCCTGCGCATCATGGATTAGGCTGTGCCGTTGGTCTGCTCCCCTCTCCGGAAACCCGACGACGCAATCTATTGCCGGCCATACATCAATGTTGTGGCGTTGCACATTAACAACCGAGCTGTAGTTTCCGCTTGTCAGTAGGAACGGAGGCACGAGACAGGGAGGGAAGGAGATGAAAACAGGGAGAAATGGGGTCATCCGGGGGATGAAACCTGGTGGGAGATTGATACTATTTGACCTCCTGCTTTTCCTGACCTTCATCACAATTCCTCTCCTCAGTTGTGCAAAATCTGATGAACTTCGCGGGGCACTTTCAGACCTATTATTTCATAAGTGGCTAAGTGATTCCACAGACCGGTCTTCTATATTTCTGTCAAAAACCTAACCTTTGGAGCAGCTCAATTCCTCTGGTGCAAAACACCGGCAGGAATGGGAGATTATGGAGGTCACAGCCCACACAGCCCTCTTATTTTAGTCACTAAGACAAATTGGTGCAAGGCTGCTTTTCAGTGTCAAGGAATGAGGGTCCATCAGCTTTTTGTACAATTTTGCCATAGAGCGCACCCACTCAGAAATGTTGTTTTTGGTGTGTGTGTGTGTGTGTGTGTGTGTGTGTGTGAGAGAGAGAGAGAGAGAGAGAGAGAGAGAGAGAGAGAGAGAGAGGAGCAGTTGCACAGATTAGCACTGCAACAGAATTTCAAGGTTGCCTAACAAAGGTGATTTGTGGCCCCAGCACTCCATGTGTTGCAAACATGCCATATTATGACACCTGACTCTCTCAGAAGGTTTGATGTTGGCTTGGACACCTCCCAAGGGAACTGAGGGTGCATTTAATTGGCCCTCAGCTACTCTTAAGCAACATGCCTTTCTGTGAAGGAGGAGTTTGAGACTTGTCCTCTGTCTTGTCAGGAGTGCTAAAAGTTCATTTGAATACAAGCACAGAAAGAAGCCGCCATTCCTTTTCCAAGTACCGGGAGCTGACTGGCAATTGCCATCCTCTTTGTTGCTGCCTTGGGACTGGTGGTGTGCTGAGATTACCTCCATCTGTGCCAGCTGCTTTGCTTGCTACACGGGCAACCTGTGTGTTTTTAAGACATGCTTGGTCTGGGGCCCAGATTTTTGACAGGTTGAAGCTGGGATCTGATTCTGGCAAAGGCAGATGAGCATAAAATGCACTGGAGGCTGAAGGCTTGGGAGTCATACACTGGATTAGGCAAACAAGGATCAAGGGCTGAGATGCAGGGCAAGTCATAGTCAAACGTTGGGCTGGTGATCAGGCACCAGTTGGGCATAAAAAAGAAATGGCTGTAGTCAAAGATGAGCAGGTGGTTGGAGGTGAGCTAATGCAAGGCAAGGCAAGGCAAGGCAAGGCAAGGCAATACATTACTACAGATTACAAGGGCTTGTCCACATTTGAACATTAGGTAAAGGTAAAGGGACTCCTGACCATAAGGTCCAGTCTTGACTGACTCTGGGGTTGCGGTGCTCATCTCACTTTATTGGCTGAGGGAGCCGGCGTACAGCTTCCGGGTCATGTGGCCAGCATGACTAAGCCGCTTCTGGCGAACCAGAGCAGCGCATGGAAATGCTGTTTACCTTCCCACCAGAGTGGTACCTATTTATCTACTTGCACTTTGACGTGCTTTCGAACTGCTAAGTTGGCAGGAGCTGGGACCAAGCAACAGGAGCTCACCCCATCGCGGGGATTCGAACCACCGACCTTCTGATTGGCAAGTCCTAGGCTCTGTGGTTTAACCCACAGCACCATTGAACATTACTTAGCTGTTAACCCACATCTTCCCCTTCACATTAGACCACAAATATTTGTATATGAGGAACAACTTTGGTATTTTCCATTTATATAGGTAGGCATCCCCTTTGTGTTTGCCTCAACTTCTAATTAGTTGATTCTGTAGTGCCAATTAAATACTGACAGTGAATGTGCTTAGATAGCAGCATGGCACACTTGGGTGTTGTTATTTTATTTTATTTTATTTATTTCCCACTAGGAAGTGCACAAAAGCACACTGGCAGCAATTGTAAATTCTCAGTGCACAATTCTGAATGTGGTTTGCTTACATGGTTTTCTGGTTTTGTGCAAATTTGAGGGATCAAAAGAAAATTCTCTCTCTCTCTCTCTCTCTCTCTCTCTGTGTGTGTGTGTGTGTGTGTGTGTGTGTGTGTGTGTGTGTGTGTGATAGAGAGAGAGAGAGACTATGCTTTGTTTAGGTGTGTACTGAAATAGTTACAAGGTCAGCTGGTGAAAAAAAAAACATGGAAATATTGTGGATGTAGTGGGTATGGAAGGGAGAATAGCAGAAAGTGATGATTGATCTACCCACCCCAAAATACCAAAACAAATCATTTGCAACTCTGAGTGCAGCAGTTTGGTGTCCAGTTTCCCAGAATTTATCAGACTATTCCCATACAGTGCAAATTTCAATTTGATGGGGGAAAGCAACAAGACTGATGTTGTTTGGGGGTAAAATCACATGCACTATGCAAATTAAATGGGAAATCCTGCCATTCTTGGCTACTCCAGTCACTCTGGGTGGCTTCCAACATATATATAAACATAATAAAACATTGACCATTAAAAAACTTCCCTATACAGATGTCTTCTAAAGGTTGTATAGGTACTTATCTCCTTGGCTCGGGTGTCACATAACTCCATACACTCCAACATTTCTCTAAAGATAATAGGGATGTCCTAAGGAAAAGAGGGACATTTGGGATCAAAACAGGACGGCTTCTGTAAATCCAGGGCAGTTCCTGGAAAATAGGAGGGTCTGCAACTAGGCTAAATTGTGGTCTATTTGGGGCTGTCTTTGAAGACAGTTCAGAAATGTCATCTTGTGTCGAACGCCTTGGTCTACCTGTTATTGAATTTGGACAGATATTCTCATATGTCACTTGTTTTGAAATCTGCACAGACTGCAGGGCCATTTTGCTGCAGGAGGGGAATTACAAGATGTTGCCTGGCCCATCCAATGTATGGACCAGGCTAGCAACTGAATACACCACTACTCCCACTGATGAAGATCTTCCAAAGTCCTGCTGCTAGTTGCATCTTATGCAGCTGTTGGATTGGCCTTCACTGGGAGCACTTCTTGGTAGCAGTCCTGATGCTCTGGAACTCTTTGAAGAGGGATCCTCAGAGCTTCCTCCCTCTTTTCTTTACACAGGCACTTAAAACCCTTTATAAAAAGAACTCTAAAATACCTTCACATACTGCTGACTGAGATCTGCTGACTTGGTTGCTGCTATCTCTTACCATATTGCTTCGAATTTTAATTTAATGTGTGCGGAGGAGGATAACCAAGATGATCAAGTCTCTGGAAACCAAGCCTGATGAGGAACAGCTGAGGGAGCTGGGTATGTTTGGCCTGGATAAGAGGAGACCGAGAGGAGTTATGACAACCATCATCCAATATCTAAAGGGCTGCCACATAGAAGATGGAGCAAGCTTGTTTCCCTCTGGTTCAGAGTGTTGGACCCAAACCAATGTATTCAAACTTGCAAGAAAGGAGATTTATTGACTCAGCTGACTAAGCATTAGGAAGAACTTTCTGACAGTGAGAGCTGTTTGACAGTGGAACAGACTCTCTCAGAAGATGGAGGGCTCTCCTTCCTTGGAGGTTTGCCTAAGCAGAGGTTGGATAGCCATCTGTCACGTATGAGCTAGTTGATATTCCTGCAAAGTAGGGGGTTGGGCTACCTGGCCCTCAGGGTACTTTGCAACTCTACAGTTCTATGATAGCTCTTGTTCTGCGGTGGTGGTGGTGTTTTTCAAATTTTGTTTGTCCTGTATCTGATTTTATTTATTATTTGGGTGATTGCTGAGACTTGGTGACTTTGGGAATGCCACAGCGCCTCTGAATGGGAAGCTGCCTCCTAGGGGTGGCCAATTTGAATGAACAGCCACCAGCCCAGAGTCGTGTTATTACTCTACGACGGTTGCTTGCCCTATTCAGGCCCAACCTGTTGTCTGAGGCTGGCAGCTGCCTTTTCAATATGACCGCCGATCTTGTATTGGCATAAGCTCAGATCACAGCACGCTGGGATAAGAGCCACTGCTGTGCTCCAGTCTCTTGCCTCGTGTTGTTCTGTTTGTTTTCTGCACAGGGATCACAACCCCTGGTGAAGAACACTTTTGTCATCCCATATTGCAAACCTGTCAGCTGACAACACAGTAATGAAACTCTGGGAAAAAAGGCAATTCCCCTTTTCTGTGTGGGCACAATAGGAGCGCTTGTCTGACTAGGGAGCGAGAGGGGCTCCTTTATTAATAGGGTCTTGCACATACAGAGGCTCAGAGGGCTTCAGAGGGAAGCTGAAAACCAGGCTTTCAAGCGGAAGGGAAAATGAAAGAGGAAAGGAGGAAACTCCATGGGGTTTATGGCTGATCAAGGATTTGAACCCACGTCCACACTGAAGGTTCTGGCCAGGGGTCTGTCTAGCTGGAACATGTGCACAGGAGGGTGACCAAGTTGATAAAAGGGTCTGGAAACCAAGCCTTATGAGGAACAGTTTGGGGACTTGGGTACGTTTAGCCTGGAGAAGAGAAGACCGAGAAGAGATATGAGAGCCATCTTCAAACATCTGAAGGGCTGGCACATGGAGGACAGAGCAAGCTTGTTTTCTGCTGGTCCAGAGGGTAGGACCCAAACTGATAGATTCAAATGACAAAAAATGAGTTTTTTATATTAAGAGTTGTTTGACAGTGGAACTGGCTCCCTTGGAATGGTGTCAGAGTCTCCTTCCTTGGATGTTTGTAAACAGAGATTGGATGGCCATCTGCCAGGGATTCTTTCACTGTAATTCCTGCATTGGAGGGGGCTGGACTAGATGACCCTTGGGAATGCTCAACCCTATGGTTCTATGATTCTATAAAATATTCTACAGTGAAAGGGGTTCCCCACAGAAGGGCTTGATGACCTCTTGAACTCCAACTTCCTGCCTCTATTGCAAATCCAGATGCAAGTGGAGACCCTTGTCCTTAGCACCTGTCAACGTAATGAAGAGCTTATCCCTATATTTCCATTCCCTCCAGTGTCTGATTAGGTGTTAATTGGGTGTCACAATTTCCTAAGCACTGGGCGAACACAGCAGAAGGTGCAGCTTGTTCCATAGTTTTATGAGAAATGTCATAAAGAGCACTTGGTTAATCGTCATTTGCAGTCGCAGTGTGCGAACGAGAGTGGGCTAGGATTCCATCACGCAGAAAGGTAAATTATATGGCAGCCAGGAAAGAAGCAAAGGTTGAGAGGGACTTTGCAGGTGCATGCACTATGTGCTTCCTATCATTGCAGAAAGAAGAAAAAAGAGTCCACCTGGTCTACCTGAAAGTCTTTATGTGTCAAATGTGGAGGTCCATGCTAGCCATCTAGCAAAACTGGTATTTCCTGGTCTGTGCAACTTCCGGCTACAAGTGGGCTGTTATGCATTTAGCCTCATTTCCTGCACATAGAAATCTAGCACACTAGCATTCGGCTTTCTGGTGTTAAGGAAGGCCTCCCCCCCTTGTTTGGAAAGCAATGCTATGTGTGTCACTCAGCCACCCACTTGCCCGCCACTTGAATTCTTATGTAGCATATAGCCCACTTGTACCAGCAGGCCCATTTAGGGAGAAGAAGGACAGAGGCAGGGCAGGAGACTGGCCTGGGCAGAGGTGTGCAAGATGAAGAATCCCAGCAGGACACTTCTGGGCAAAGGGAAGTGGGTGCAATGAAGGGAGGGCAGAGAACAGAACAGTAGCAACCAGGATGCTATTTATGCCCCTGTCACTGGATCTGTAGAAGGTGCCCATTAATCGATTCCTCCAGCCACTGTCCTTCCTCTGTGCTCCATCAACAATGCCAACCTTCTCAGGCGAGAGCTTTTGCTGCCAGACCGCCTCTGGGTACATTTGATTTTTTTTCCTAAAGGGGCATTGATTAGCAGTGTTGTCTGAAACATAACAATGTGCCAATACTTCCCTTGTTCTATGACAGATTGCAATGCCGATGTCGGGCTAATGCAGTTATTTCTCCTTATTATACACTAATGCTTACAAAATAGCTGACAGTTGGCCCAGCTCATTAGGGCAAATCGTTTTCTCCCCTGGCCTTGGAAGTATCCATGGTAATGGTCCACTTTTGTACAGGGGTAAGGCTTGCGGGGGGGGGAGGAGGCCAAGAGCAACCCCCCTCTAGGAAACTCAGTTTCTCCCCACAAAGTACCTCCAGTTGCAAAATTATCTGCACTCCTGTCCTGTCCTGCTCTGCCCTGCAGCAACCTGAGAGGCTCTTTGCTCTAATCCATTCTCCCTATGCAGTTAATCAGTTTGGTGTCTCAGGAGGTTTGTAACCCTAGCATCCTCCCTGAGGCCTGGGATCTCCTATCTTTCATCTCCCACTTATTTCCATCCATCAGCCAGGTCCCAGGGCTTTATGTGACTTACAGACAGGCCTGTGCAATGGAATATCTCACAGTAGGCACTACTGGGAAATGGCCACATTGGGGCCAGGTGTGATGATGCTTCAAGGAGTTGCAAACATGCAGAGGGACAGAGGGAGCTGCCTTATACTGAGTGAGATGATGATTGGTCCATCTAGCTCAGCACTGTCTACATGACAGGCAGCAATGGCTCACCAGGGTTTCAGATGAGGTATTGCCAGCCCCTAGCTGGAGATACCTAGGACTGAACCTGGGACCTCCCACATTCAGTGCAGTTGTTTTACCACTGAGCTGTGGCCCTTTCCTGTGCGTTCTCTTCTCTATGCTTCCCAAAGCAGTTTGGTGGGGGTTCACAAGCAAGAGAAGGGAGGAATGGAGGTTCTCTCCAGGTGGTGTGTATGTGGCAAGGTGGGGTGTGTGTGTGTGTGTGTGTGTCTGCTGGGATCATCATCAGGGCTCTAATTCACCACCTTTGCTCAAAATGTCTGGCAGCAAGATGGAAGGGAGAGGCATAAAGAATTGTCTCCAGCTCAGTTTATGTGACGAGGTCACAAAGCAACAGAAGAACCAGCTTCTATCATGTTCCTTTAATCTCGGTCTTATTCGTGACAGGCTCTGTAGGTGCTGATGAGCCTAAGACATGGCTGTCATGAATTGCTTTGTATTTTCACATTTTCCTTTGCATCAATGAGGTCTAGAAACCACCACTTTTTAATACTAGAATGTCAAGGTACCTGGAATTCTGAAAGGGTAGTTTGGTTTTCAACAACGCATCACAGGGGAGGAGATACTTGGAGAAGTGCCTGTTTTGTAGACTAGCAACCTGCTTTGTGTGCTGGTTAGGCTGCAATCCTGTACCTACTTAATCTGGAAATATGCCCCATTGAACCCAATGGGATTTAAGCTCTGAGTGCACATATATAGCATTGTGTTGTAAAGCAATCATAGCTAAAACAGGCCCGTTTTGCAAGATCAAAGTATGATCACATGCTGATGCTACTTTCCTGACAAGGAAGGGCAAAGCTGTTAATCCAGGTATTTTCTGATGGGTGCTGTCATTAGACTTGCAGGAAAATGGGGTGTGCGGGGTGTGTGTGTGGATTTCTGCAGGCTGCTCCACAGTTGTCAGAATGTGGCAATGTGCTCTGTCAGACAACGCAAGTCAGCAAAGAGCCAGGAATGATCTGGTTCAACCCTGAGTGGTGACAAATGGGGTCTGTTTTGTTAAAACTTCCGAGATGTGCTGTGCTTCTGCCCTCTAAGAATAGAGATCCAGGAGTCAAGGAGGCTCCAATAGTGCTTTGAAAGGAATTCCCATTATGGTGGCAGGGACAGGAAGCATTAAACAAATCCTGTGACAGTCGTGTTTCACACTGAGAGGGGCCAATGCCCCTTTTCCAATGCAACCTTCAAAAGGCGTCCCTGCAAAAGGCCAATTAAGATACTGCTGACTCCCACTTTGCATAGCTCTCTCTGGGCTCAGAAATCTTCCGAAAGAAGTTGGGAGCTCAGCTGGGGAATGTTCCCTGCCTCCCCCCTTTGCATTTCATGCCTCTCAACTCAACACACACACACACGCCATCTGTGCACACTGCTGATGCTCTTGCCCTGCTCTGCACATGGAGGGGGTTGATTGAAAGTGCTCCACTTTCCACTGCTCCATGGCTTGATCATGCATCACAACTCCTGGACACACCTCACAACTGGCAAACACTTCACACAGCTTGACTCCATGCTTCCACTGCTGATAGGTAAACCGCAAGGGAAGGGAGAACATCGCACTGGTCGGTGCATCAGTATCTGGGTTAGAAACCTGTGGTCTTCCAGGTGTGGTTCAAAGTCAGGCAGCCATGGAACAAGGCCTAGTCTGGAGCCACTCTCTGGCACAGGTTCCACAAAGACTGTTCACATACCCCTTGGTGCCCACGGTGGCTGTCAATCTGCTCAGCTTGTGTTCAGTTCAAAGGCTGAACCCCAACAGGGTTCAGCTTGCATCAGGATTCACCCAGGGCTCAGCCTCTGCACCTGCTTTTAGCCCAACCCAGCTAATCTGAAGTAAGAAGAGACAACAGTGTCTCTCAGGGTGACTTCATCATGCATCACCCAAAAGCACCTGGATTTCTCTGGAAACTTTTCAAGGGGCTTCCAACGCCACTTTCAGTCTCTTCCCTGACACTGCTTACCTCTGGCCTTCCCATTTAGGGGGAGCCATCTCCTTTCTTCTTTTCCTTGGTGAGGCCACAATCCTCTTTGAGGTCTCTGATTCAGATTGGCAGGCGCAAGAGGAAGCGTTCAATGAATGTGAGAGGGGAGAGGGGACTGAGACAATAGAACAGAGTGAAATTGATGGAGCAGCCCCCTCTTCAGCCTCCAGACATGGCTGATTCTGCTGCTGAATCAGGAATCCCAGAGGCTTTCTACCTGCGGAGGAGAGTGGGCTGTCAGAGACTATGGAGAATGGGGAGGGTTCTGGGGGATGGGGGGGATTGTGGGGGCTGGTTTGATGGAACAGAGTAGGAGGATTCAGAGGTGGAGGAGGGTCTGAGAAAGAAGGAAACAGGTCCCTCTAGATGTTCCCACCACAAATTCCCATAGGGGCCAGTAGCTTGGTTTCTACTCCTCTGCTTGAAAGCTTGGCAGGTAGGTGGGGAAACTTGTTGGATCACAGCTCCAGTTCAGTCTTGTTATAGACCTTGGACTTGTGCACCCTGACCCTCGCTCCTTGACCAGACTTACTTCTGCTCACCCTTTGCCTTGGAAGAGCTCCTGGACTGTATTTGTCTCTGCATGCTGCTGAGTCTGTACCATTCATTTGCTTTATTAAAGTATCATTTCCTTACTTATAAGTAAGTTCACCTGCTGTCGTGCAGGAAATCCGGTTAGGGGGAGCCTGGTGCTCCCTTTATGCCATTTCCCTTCCACTCTGGACACTCTTGGGGGCCAGGGTGGGGAGAAAACTGTGGGAAGGTGTGGGGCAGCAAGAGATCTAAATATGACACATAACAAATGCAGAACTCTTCTAGGTCAGGTGTTTCTCTTCGCTTTCTTTCTTCACTTACCACACAAACAAACAAAAGATCAGTTTCAGCAGTCTGCTAAAAATGTCCCAAGGACAGTTTTCAATAGATGGTGAAATAGGGTGACAAATGAGCTGGGGCTTAGAAATGAGGAAACAGAGATGCTGTCCTCTCTCTCTCTCTCTCTCTCTCTCTCTCTCTCTCTCTCTCTCTCTCTCTCTCTCTCTCTGTCCTCTTCTCTCCCCACCCCCGCAGATAGTAAGGGTTACACTCCACTCATCTTGCATTAGAACACTACAGCATAATCTTAATGAGGCTTAATGCAGGAGGAAATGGTGGTCCTAAAAATAATGTGGGTCTGGCGAAGTAATGACATCATTAGCAAACTCCAGACTTCAGGATTTCAAGCGCTTTTTATTAGACATTTTCTGTCAGTGCAAGATGTGTCCAGCAGATCCATTAGGCTTGTCAGCCAAAGTGAGAATGTGGAAGAGAGAATGAAGCAAAGCCCTGTGAAACCCCTTGTGACCACTCCAGTGTGTTGTTTTGCACAGATGTCTCCCTCCACTGTGGATCTCTGGGGCAAATGCTTCATCGCAACACAGAGAATACAGTGTGGGGTTATTGTGTGGCTGATCGGAGGGCCAAACTATGGGTGACACCTTAACTGCAAAGTTCTACCCTGGAGTGCAGCGGATGCTCCACCTCCATAAATGGACTTCACAGGGGGCCTGATCCAGAACAGGGCCTTAGTATGTGGGTGGTTGAGGGCTTTTACCTTTTGACCCACTGTGATCCATATCTACACCCAGTGCTTTTTTTTTTGTAGAAAAAAAGGGTTCTGGTACTCACCATGAAGTTGGTACAGTAAGTGTCACACTTTTAACATTTTTTTTTTTTGGGGGGGGGAAATTGCCAGTACTGCGTACCCTTTGAGAATCCCCACGAAAAAAGCACTGTCTATACCTAAATGTGCTGTGGGTTAAACCACAGAGCCTAGGACTTGCCAATCAGAAGGTCGGCGGTTCGAATCCCTGCGACGGGGTGAGCTCCCATTGCTCGGTCCCAGCTCCTGCCAACCTAGCAGTTCGAAAGCACGTCAAAGTGCAAGTAGATAAATAGGTACCACTCTGGCGGGAAGGTAAACGGCGTTTCCGTGCACTGCTCTGGTTCTCCAGAAGCGGCTTAGTCATGCTGGCCACATGACCCGGAAGCTGTCTGCAGACAAACGCCAGCTCCCTCGGCCAATAAAGTGAGGTGTTTGTGAGCCTTGCCCCTCATTAAGTGCCTGGCACTTGTGTCCGTGCAGGGAGCTAAATGATGTCTTGGTGTAATCCTCCGCTTAAAACCTAGACGGGCAAAGCTAGCCACACTCCATATGGCTGCTTATTTGAGGCAACAGGATCAGCCTCGGAGTAGGTGACTCGGATACTTTTATTTATAATCTTGCCTCACTTCCCACACTCTCTGCTGCCCTGCATTTCACAGATACCCTCGATGCTTGCAGACGGAGCTGCTTATAAATAAATAGGCTGCAATGGCAAATGGCTCAGTTACATTCAAACACAGGTGCATGTCATCCACAGAAAGGCCGTGGTGTATGGGGGGGGCTATACTGGGGGCCTGGATTTGGGGGCCAGCCAAATGGGTTTTCTCAGGACAAATTGGGCTGCACAGACACTTCCAATTCCACATACAGAAGCTGGCCAGATTGGAAGGTGAAACTTTTTTTCAGTTAGATTTTATTGAGTTCCAACATTTTTAACATATACATACAATTAAAGCCAGGGACGCGGGTGGCGCTGTGGGCTAAACCACAGAGCCTAGGACTTGCCGATCAGAAGGTCGGCGGTTCGAATCCCTGTGAGGCGATGAGCTCCTGTTGCTCAGTCCCTGCTCCTGCCAACCAGCAGTTCGAAAGCACGTCAAAAAGTGCAAGTAGATAAATAGGTACCGCTCCAGTGGGAAGGTAAATGGCGTTTCCATGCACTGCTCTGGTTCACCAGAAGCGGCATAGTCATGCTGGCCACATGATCCGGAAGCTGTCTGCAGGCAAACGCCGGCTCCCTCGGCCTATAGAGCTAGATGAGCGCGCAACCCCAGAGTCGGTCACGACTGGACCTAATGGTCAGGGGTCCCTTTACCCTTTACCTTTACACCTAAATGCAAGAGTTTACATTTATCCCTGTTGAATTTGATATTGTTGGTTTTGGAGCAGGATTCCAGCCTGTCAAGATGATTCTGAATCGTGGTTTCATCTTTTTATGGTGTTAGGTACCCCTCCCAGCCTCATGCCATTTGCAGATCTGCTGAGCATTCCCTCGGTAACTTCATCCAAGTCCCTGGGTATGGTCTGTAGGCATTTGACCACTCCTTACAGAAGCCAAGCAGGTCTGGGTCTAGTCAAGGTTTGGACTTGCCCAAGAACCACATGTGTGCTGCCTTGGGTTCAGTAATATAAAAGCTGAACAGCACAGGACTTAGAACAGAGCTTTGTGGCACACCACTTGAGGCAAAGCCATGAAGGAGCGCTTACTGGATACAGTTGCCCAGCCGTCTGTAGATCCACCTGTCATCAGCCCACATTAATAATAATAATAATAATAATAATAATAATAATAATAATAATAATAATAATTTATTATTTGTACCCCGCCCATCTGGCTGGGCTTCCCCAGCCACTCTGGGCAGCTTCCAAAAAATATATTAAAATACTCTAATACATCAAACATTAAAAGCTTCCCTGAACAGGGCTGCCTTCAGATGTCTTCTAAAAGTCTGGTAGTTGTTGTTCTCTTTGACATCTGGTGGGAGGGCATTCCACAGGGAGGGCGCCACTACCGAGAAGGTCCTCTGCCTGGTTCCCTGCAACTTGGCTTCTCGCAGTGAGGGAACCGCCAGAAGGCCCCCGGTGCTGGACCTCAGTGTCCGGGTAAGAACGATGGGGGTGGAGACGCTCCTTCAGGTATACAGGACCGAGGCCGTTTAGGGCTTTAAAGGTCAGCACCAATACTTTGAATTGTGCTCGGAAACGTACTGGGAGCCAATGTAGGTCTTTTAAGACCAGTGTTATGTGGTCTCGGTGGCCGCTCCCAGTCACCAGTCTAGCTGCCGCATTCTGGATTAGTTGTAGTTTCTGGGTCACCTTCAAAGGTAGCCCCACGTAGAGCGCATTGCAGTAGTCCAAGCGGGAGATAACCAGAGCATGCACCACTCTGGCGAGGCAGTCCACAGGCAGATAGGGTCTCAGCCTGCGTACCAGATGGAGCTGGTAAACAGCTGCCCTGGACACAAATTCGACCTGTGCCTCCATGGACACCTGTGAGTCCAAAATGACTCCCAGGCTGCGCACCTGGTCCTTCAGGGGCACAGTTACCCCATTCAGAACCAGGGAATCCTCCACACTTGCCCGCCTCCCCAAGAACAGTACTTCTGTCTTGTCAGGATTCAACCTCAATCTGTTAGCTGCCATCCAACCTCCAACCGCCTCCAGGCACTCACACAGGACCTTCACCGCCTTCACTGGTTCTGATTTGAAAGAGAGGTAGAGCTGGGTGTCATCTGCATACTGATGAACACCCAGCCCAAACCCCCTGATGATCTCTCCCAGTGGCTGCATATAGATGTTGAAAAGCATGGGGGAGAGGACAGAACCCTGAGGCACCCCACAAGTGAGAGCCCAGGGGTCTGAACACTCATTCCCCACCACCACTTTCTGAACACGGCCCAGGAGGAAGGAGCGGAACCACTGTATGACATCTTAGTCTCATCATGGTAGAATTTGACAAATGTGTTGCTGAAATCAAGATACACTATGTCCAGTGAGTTCCATGATCTATCAAAGGAGTAACTATGTTTTTAATTGTTTATTTAAAGGGAGGTGGGGGTTGTTCTGGCATGACTTATTACTGATAAACCCATCTTGGCTCCTAGTTATTAATGCATTCCTTCTCAGGTGCTCACAAACTGACTGCTTTGTAATCTCTTTTAGAATTTTGCCTGTTATCAACAGCAGCGACGACATTTGCCCACCTCCAGTTTTCCAGAACCTCATCCATTTGCTAAGAATGTTCAAAGATTACTGACAGGCTCTGAAATAACATCCGCAAGCTTCTTAAGCACCATGGGATGAAATAAATATTCATCCGGCTCTGAAGATGGAGGTTCCTAGATATGCATCTTCAGACTCAATCTATGATATACATTAAAGAAACTAACTGCACCTCTTGGGTCTACTTCTTAAAATACCCAGGAAGTTTATATGTATGAATATAGGGACAAAACGAGTGTTTATCCAATTGTTAGTTGCCACCTTTTGCTCTTGAACTGGTGAAATATAACTCTTCTGCTTGCTTGTTCTGTAGTTTTAGTTTATGCGTGAATTTCATAAACTTTTATCCTTTTGAAAGCATCTCTTCTAAATATTCACACATACCACAAAGGAAGAGTGAAGGGAATTGTCTTTCATAATTGTTTCAGCCCAGGCAGGGACTCAGTCACAGGGCATAAGAGATATCTCAGCCTCTTAGGGAGGAGGTTAAAAATTCAGGGACATTTAATTAGCAGCACATCCCCATATTTCTCTGGCTGATGGTGGTGAGAGAATACTGGTCTTTGAATAACGAGGAAACTAGAACAAGGAATGTAGGAAAATCCTGCATGCTGAGATCTAGCAACTTCGGGATTCCAATATCTCTGAGATTTCCCTGCACAATATAGCTGCATAATTCTACCCATTTCATCACACCCGGGATGGAAGGGGGAGGTAGGGTTTACAGAGACAGAACAATTGTGTATAATTTGTACGGTCAAGTCTTATTCCCCTTGCTCCAAATAAGGGATTTGACCATGGTATGAGAGTAAATGCTAATGGAAGCCAGTGCTTGAAGGCTCTTAGGCATTTGCCTTTTTTGCAGAGAAAACGTGCCCTGTGGTTCTCACTGAATTGCCATCTATCACCTTCTCAGAATAGAATCCCGGAAGGATGCCCAGGACTCAGCCTTGTGCCTATATATATTTAGAGAGAGAGAGCATTTTAAAACTCTGTTCTGGTGTGAAACATGTACAAGCTTTCCATTTTCTTGTAATCTCTTAGCAAATAAATATACATGAAAGCAGCAGGTTTAAGAAAAATTACCTAAAAATGAGAACTCGGCATGCATTCTGATTCTTTAGGGTACTTGAGTACTGCAGGGTCCCCCCAGGTCTAAAACATGCATGTTAATGCACACACACACTTGCTCTGAGTCCAGCACCAGGCCCTCAGTGTTTCCTTTGGCACTCCTGGTTGAATGGCCATCTGTCATGGATGCTTTAGTTGAGATCCCTGCATTGCAGGGGGTTGGACTAGATGACCCTAGGGCTCCCTTCCAACTCTACCATTTTATGATTCTGTGGTGTGCTTCAATATTCAGCTGGAAACATAGACTTGTAGAGTTTGAAAGGACCCTGAGGGTCATCTAGTCCAACTCCCTGCAATTCAGGAATCCTCCCCACAGCCATCCCTGGGTGGGCTCAAACCACCAATCTGGCTAATAACTAGATGCACTGACCCATTGAACCACTTATCTGTTTTTCACTCGTCATCTTCTCACTTCTTACAGTGAACATTGCTGCACTTACTCTGGGAGCTTTGACTGATTTCCCCCTCCTCACAACCAGACATGTTCTTGTCATGGTCTTGCACCAGGAATCTTCAAATGCAAAGCCCTCCTACAACAGTAGCTCCAAGCAGATCTCCTTCCCAGTCCTTCCCATGTGGGTCTGCTGGCACTGGTGCCCGCATCTTGTCCTAGGAACCCCAGAAAGATACCTCAGACACCAGGCTTCAGTGGCTGGACCATGAAGCCTTTGGGTGGTCAGGAAAGACCTAAGAATCTTCTCTGTAGAAGACACCGCAGCTTGAAATCCTGCTGCCCAGAAGAAATCAATAGTTGCAGAAAAATGCACCCTTTAACTGGCCAGATACAATAGGTATATTGCGCTTCCATTTTAACTAACCTAGCCTGGACTAGAAGCTCAGGGATGGGGAACCTATGGCCATTCAGATGTTGTTGGATGGCAACTTCCATCAGCCTTGTGCATTGGCCACACTGGTTGGGGTTGATGGGAGCTGGAGCAGAAGGGCATCCAGAGGGCCACAGGTCCCCCCGCCCTACTGAAGCAGTTCTCTAGGAAGTGCTGAGACAACTAACTTTTTTTCTGCTTCAGCTGCAGGGTTGCTGACTGTGGTACTGAACCAGCATCTTGATTCTTAACCCAGGTCCATGCTTATTCTCCCCTTAAGCCTATAGTCTGTTCCAGAACCCTAGGGCTATGGCTCTCTATCATGCCTGGACTATCTCCTTCTCTTTTGGGTGGCCATATGACTCAATTAGGACAATTCCCCACATTTACAAGCCATAAACCAGTTGGGAACTCTTGCACTGGGACAGACTAGTGTCCTCCATAGATAATTTTTTCTTTGCACCCATACCAGGTGTTTCTTGGGACGAGCCATGACAGTCAAACTAAGACAATGGACTATACAGGTGTGCCTTGTATTTTTTCACCAAATCGCTGTAGATATTCCTTGTGTGGGTGTGGGTGAGTGTGGATCCATTGGTATCTGAAGAAGTGTGCATGCACACGAAAACTCATACCAATAACAAACTTAGTTGGTCTCTAAGGTGCTACTGGAAGGAATTAATTTATTTTGTTTTGACTATGGCAGACCAACACAGCTACCTACCTGTAACTAGAACTGTGGATGCATTTGTGAGAGATGGGGAGAGAGGGTGGAAAGAGTTTTGTCAAGTTTTATTGCAATGTGATTACAGTCAAGGGAGCCTTTTGCACAGACCTCTGCAAGTATGCTAGACTCATTGATTAGTTTAGCAGTAGCTGACTTGTATTGGTGCTGTTAGAGTGTCACGTTGGGTTCTGGAGACTGGGAGAAGGAATTTCAGTTAGTGAGAAATTCCTAGGGAAGCTCAAAGGCCTTCACTTAGACATAGACAAACTTATATTACAAAGAAACAAAACAAAAAGTAATTATGAGGGCATCAGTTGGAGTTACAATTTAAACCTCATAATAAGAAATATAGCAGCTCATAAAAAAATAATCACCAATGGTCTGAAACATGAAATGGATGAATGAAATGCTTCTCATCCATCTTTCCTAAACACAGCCTCTGGCTTGGAGTTACACAAAAGCTGAACAGTCCACTTTTCACTTTACCCAATGCAAAATGGACACAGGTTAGATCTTGAGAGGCAGTGTTGTCTAATGGTGAGGACCAGGAAGAGTCAAGTTCAAACCACGAGTCAGCCATGGTGCTCATTCAGTGACCTTTGCAACAGTCATTCTCTCACCTAAGCCCAATCTACCTCACAGGGTTGTTGTGAGGATAAATGGAGAGGCACACATGCTGCCTTCAGCTCCCTGGAGATCTCTCTCTCTCTCTCTCTCTCTCTCTCTCTCTCTCTCTCTCTCTCTCTCTCTGTGTGTGTGTGTGTGTGTGTGTGTGTGTAATGAATGGATCTTTCTACTAATGTCAGGGGACTGAAATACTTGGAATAATCTGAAGGGTCCTGCAGCAGGATCAGACCAAAGGCCCACCCAATCCAGCATCCCAGCATCCTTTTATCCCACAGGGTCTTCCCATGCCCGCTTGGGAAACTCACAAGTAAAACATGAGTGCAGCATCAATCCTTTCCCACTCTTGTTCCCCAGCAACTGTTACTCAGAGACAGGCTGCTGCCCTGTATCCTAGAGGTAGCATAAAACAGTCATGATTAATAGCCATTGATAGCCTTCTGCCTCCTTAATGCTTTTGCAAGCCTCTATCATATCTTTCCCCCCTGCCTTCAGGCGCCTTTTTCCAAACTAAAATGGCCCAGATGTTGTAACCTTTCTTCATCGGGGAGTTTTTCCAGGTTCAGGGTAATTTTGTTAACTCTTTTCTGAACTGTTTCCAGCTCTGTATTATCCCTTTTGAGATACCTCGATTCGCCACAGATTTGTATAAGAGTATTGTAATATTCACAGATATATTTCTGATACATTCCCTGAATGGAACCTTCCCTTTTCACAGCTGCCACACACTAAGTGACCCCCTCTCCCAAGCTGAGCTATTCCCTCACAATCACAAAATCCTTTCCATGGTCTGTCATTACCAATCCAGCCTCCATCCACAAGTTTCTTTGAATGTATTCAAACATTTATATACTACTTTCCCTCCAAAGCTCAAACCAGCTCTCTAGTTATATAGGAGTTGGTGGCTGCTAAAGCAGGCTGGGACCCTTTAAATGAAAGGATCCTTTCACAGAAGGTGGAATTAGCAGCTGTGATAGACTTGCAACTCCTGCTTAAGGCTCAGCCTGAGGATGGCTGGCGCTGAAACAACATCTGAGTTCTGCCTTGGTGAAGCTGTATGGAGCTGTCCTTGGGACTGCTGATGCCTCTGGCCTCTACACTGCACTCAGAGCAGAATGCAGCCTTTGGGCTGCAAAAGGTTCTCTATTCCTGTTTTAAAGGTTAATTTTTTCCTGAATGTGATTCAATTAACTCTTGAATAAAATACCACTACATCAAGCCACATCCCTGTCAACTGACCTGATGCTGTGAGCCTGACACCATCCTGAGATAAGGTTTTGTGCATTGTAAGGTTGCGTTTAGCATCCGGAAACGTTTGGCTCACAAAAAAAAATCCTCTGGCTCAGAGTTAGCAGCAAGTCCCTCCCTCTGGCATGCTAAAGAACACACGATGCCTTATTTTTCTTAATTATTCCTGATATTTCACCTGTCATGTTGTCAAACTTCCTCTGAGAGCGGCAATAAATAGCACTTCTCATCTGCTGCCCTTAGGGGACATTTGATATTTATTCCTGTGATGGGCAAGACATCAGGACTAATTAGGAAAAATGGGGGCCTTCCTGCACCCAAACAGGAAAACTGTTTGTTTTCATAGGGTGATTCTGTCAATCTTCTGCAGCAGCACGCGATGAGTTTTTAGTGACAGCTCCCAAGGTCCCTGTGCATTGGGGGGGGGTAGCAGAAACAGTTCAAAGATAGGAAATGCTGGTCCCCCCCGCCCCCCCCAAAATCAGGGCATCTTTCAGATGTATTACGACTCATCAGAAGAAGACAAAAACGGCAACAGGACCTCCTAATTTGTTCTCTTGCAATGTAAACTGCTGAGGCCTCAAGAGGCATAGTATTAAAATCTGGAGCGAGGAGCTGGGGATGTTTCTACAATGACCCACTCATTCCAGGGCTTCTTTGATTTGCAAAGGGATTCACAATCTGGTTGCAGAAATAACCCTGTGAGGTCAGAGGCAGGTTGCTATTGTCTTCCTTTTACACATGAGAAACTGAGTCTGTGTGTGCCTTGGACTGGGTCAGACAAGGAGGCCTTGACTCCATTGGAACACATATCAAGCCCCTCAGTTGGAAAGAGGTGTCTTCTCTTTCCCATCACAAAAGATCGATTCCCTGTCCACTGTGTGCACTACGCTGTCTTATAATGGCCAGTTGGGACATTCTGAACATTGAGGACCTCTCATGCTGCCTGTCCTGAAAAAAACCTCCTATTTCATGCTATGATTGGCTGTTGTCCAGGAATGTCTCTCCAGACCAATTGTCCTGTTTCCTTTTGGCACAATAAAACAACCACAAGGTGAATGGTCCACGTCAATTTAAAGTGGTGATTATTTCATTTGACATAACTCTCATGTGGGGAGAGCTGCTTCTCTCCATGCCAAGCTAAACCCTCAGTGCCAGGGGTTTCCTCAAGAGTGATAAATAGCCAACATCCACCTCAGAAGGGAACATTCAAATGAAATAACAACCATTTGACAATTTACGTCATCTGGTGGCTAAAATCTCTTGTGAAGACTGTGCTGTATCAAAGATTGATGTGAGTTGGATGTGAGACATGGGAAGGTTGAGTTAGGTGGGAGTGGAGTAGCATCTTCTTTATGAGGTTTCTAAGGAGACAGTGTGACACAGTGGTCAGAGTGTTGGGCTGGGACATCAGAAACCAGGGTTCAGATCCCCACTTGGCCATGAAGCTCACTGGGTGAGTTTGGGCCAGTCACTGTCTCTCAGCTGCAGGTAAAAGTAAAGGTAAAGGACCCCTGGGGTGTAGCGCTCATCTTGCTTTCAGGCCAAGGAAGCCGGCGTTTGTCCACAGACAGCTTTCCAGATCAAGTAGCCGGTATGACTAAACCATTTCTGGTGCAACAGAACACAGTGACAGAAGCCAGAGTGCACGGAAACATCATTCACCTTCCTGCCAGAGTGGTACCTATTTATCTACTTGCACTGGCGTGCTTTCAAAGTGCTAGGTTGGCAGGAGCTGGGACAGAGCAACTGGAGCTCACCCATCGTGGGGATTTGAACCACCGACCTTCTGATCAGCAAGCCCAAGAGGCTTGTTGGTTTAGGCCACAGTGCCACTGTGTACAGCTCCTTGGAATATGTAAAGGTGGGGTATAACATAACAATAAATAAAGGAGAATAATAATGAGCATTTGGGATTCACAGATACAAGAGGTGTGGCCATCTGCTTGGGACCAGGGCAGAGTGCCTGAAAACTGTGCACAGGGGATGTGACCTGAGTCATTCTGAGTCACTGAGGGTGCAACTGTTGAGCTGGGCATGCCATTTACCCTTCTGTCATTGACTAACACTGCTCTCTGGCAAGAGTTTTCAAGGCAAAGGGGGTGATTTAAGGCAGGTTCTCTAGCTTCTGTTATTGAGGAATTTGGCACAGCAGCTCAACACCCCAGAGCAAAACACAGGGTGGTTGCTGGATCCTGGTTCATCCCCCAAAATTATAGACAGTGCATTGGTCCAGTAGAAAAACAAACAAGCCCCAAAGCCACATACCCATCTTAAAGGTAAAAGGACCCCTGACCATTAGGTCCAGTCATGGCCGACTCTGGGGTTGCGGCGCTCATCTCGCTTTATTGGCCGAGCGAGCCGGTGTTCAGCTTCCGGGTCATGTGGCCAGCATGACTAAGCCACTTCTGGCAGACCAGAAACACTGTTTACCTTCCTGCCAGAGTGGTACCTATTTATCTACTTGCACTTTGATGTGCTTTCGAACTGCTAGGTTGGCAGGAGCAGGGACTGAGCAACGAGAGCTCACCCCGTTGCAGGGATTCAAACTGCTGACCTTCTGACCGGCAAGTCCTAGGCTCTGTGGTTTAACCCACAGCGCCACCTGTGTCCCTCCAATACCCATCTTAGGACCACGTAAAATGTTGTACATTTGTGACTGAACTTTTGAGCTCTAGAACTCCTCATCAGTCTGGATGTTAAGCAAAACAGTGACTGGGAAAGAGGGCAGAGGGGAAAAAATCTGGGCCTGATGTTGGAGATTAATCAGCATCATCACCATGTTCGGTAGCTCAGTTGGTTAGAGCGTGGTGCTGATAACCAACAGGTTTGATCCTCGTATGGGACAGCTGCATATTGCTGCATTACAGGGGGTTGGACGAGATGGCCCTCAGGATCCCTTCCAACATTGCAATTCTATGTTTCTATGTTTTTTTGATGTACAGTTTCACAGTCTTAAGACAGAGTGTAGGAAGTATTGTTAGGCAGATTTAATTAGATCAGACTCTGTCAGGTGCAAAGCAGATTTCAGGTTGTATCAGGGGGCAAAGAAGTAATAATGGCTATTTCTCCAATTTTTAAAACCATGTAAGAATGTAACCATTTCCTGGGTCTGCTGCTTGGACACCGGAGTGTAGACTCACCTTTCTTGTCTGGAATATTTGAGCCATCATATCGGCAGACTCTCTCCAGAGCCACTTGGTTAGTAGATGGCTGTGTGACCCCGGTGATTGGAATGTCTCACCTTAAGGAATTAATTGCTGATGCGGGAAGCAGTTAAGCATGCTCCAAACCATTCATTAAGCACTGTTTGAGAGGTAGAAGAGCAAAAGGCAAGACTGGTCTCTTTGTCGCAGACTCTGCCGCCAGCTCCTTGCCACACACACACACGCTGTGACTACGAGGAGGTCATCTAAGGTCCACATTTATATGGGCTGGGGCTTGGAGAAGAGCAGACTGGCTCAAGATTAAAAGGCAGGCAGCATAAATCCCAAGCCACATCTGACAAAGGAGGAAGAAGAATAACCTCAGGTCTCTCTGGCCCTCCCAGGAAAAGAGATTTACTAGGAGCCAAAAAATGGGGGGAGGTCTTGTGCGGTACAGATGCAAAACCTCACCAGCAGTTTAGATGCGCAAAAATGAACTTCTCTCCTAGGGTGAAGGCCTCTTGCTAAGAGGAAGAGGAGGAGGAATTTGGGGTGCAGGGAAGAAAAGGGAGGTGCAGCACAAAGATGATGTTCCCTTATGCAACAGAGTAGTGTGTGGTGAAACTGGGTTCCAGCGACATGCAATCGGGATTGGATTAGAGCCAGGGTGCTTTTATGCGGAGCCCCTAATGAGGACAAAATATTTGTTGTCACAGTCTTGTCAGAGAGCATCACAGTGTGCAGAGTATTTCCCCCTTAAGTTTTGCGATCTATTCTGCTCCAACATATTACTGGGGTGTGTGTGTGTGTGTGAGTGTGTGTGTGTGAGAGAGAGGGGTGGGGGAAAGAGATGATTATTTTGCTTGCAAATCTTATGTGCAAGCAGTCTCTTGTTTTAAATAAGCTGTCAAGCACACTTGGGTAGCCGGAGATCTTTGGTATCCAGAGACCCTGGGAAGCCAGGCTTTCAGAACCTACGAGCCTAAAAACGGGGGCACTCAGTTTCCCTGCAAAATATTCCAATGTGACCATTATCTATTTTCCACATTCCATTATTTATGGATGCACCATTTATTTACCGTCCTAAAGCTGTCTTAGTATTGCTGCTCTTTGTGTCTATGTCTTATATATTTTTATTTCTAGATTGAGAAAAATTTCTTTTTTCTTTTCTTTTTTACAATACAGCTGTATATATTATAGTTATGCTATTGTAACTGGGTGTGTTTAAAGAATGAGATTTGGAAAATAAATACAATATTTGCATAGATCCATTCTTTGCTTTCTTTTTTAGGTTGGAATTCAGAGTTTCCAGAACAGTTTACACAGATTAGGTGAATTTGGGTGTTTGCTGTGGATTTCATAGCTTTGAAACATATACAGAAAGAGTCACAATCTGCAAATAGCTGACAGCATCATTGCCTCTGCTCCCCCTCCATTTTTTTAAAAAAACCCCAGCTCCTGGGAGATCATAATTACAGTGTTCCATGGCATGTGTGAATTCTGGGCTACTATGCACATAAGTCGTGTGATGTGTGGAGAGAGCAGGTCAGGTGGTGCTATAATGAGCCACACACATAGAACGGATAAATGAGAAATAGAAAATGTCTTCTTTACAGGGCTCCTGGCTCCCTTCATCATGATCTGCTTTTTGTTCCGAGAAGGTTGGAGCAACCTACTATGGGTTTGTTCCCCCAAGAGGTTCATCAGAAGCATTGTTTAGGCGTGGGGTTGTGTTTTTTTGCAAAATATGTGGTTTACTGAAAACACAACCAAGAAATATCCTAATACAGAGAGTACCAAGCTCTGTAGGGATGAATAAATAAGGTGTGTGGTTCAGATCCCTTCACTGCCTTACTAGTCTATCCAGTTGCTGTCATGACAGCAGCCGCGTACAAGGAGCATGCAATCTTCTGCTTATGACGACAGGGAAGTTCACAAGGTGAAGATAATGGCCCCCACTTTCCAGGATATGCTAATTTGAAGTATGCAACCCTTGAACATTGGACGCAGGTGGTGCTGTGGTCTAAACCACTGAGCCTCTTGGGCTTGTCGATTGGAAGGTCGGCGGTTTGAATCCCTGCGATGGGATGAGCTCCTGTTGCTCGGTCCCTGCTCCTGCCAACCTAGCAGTTTGAAAACACGCCCCAAAAGTGCAAGTAGATAAATAGGTACCGCTCTAGCAGGAAGGTAAACAGCGTTTCCGTGTGCTGCTCTGGTTTCAGTGTTCCATTGCACCAGAAGCGTCTTAGTCATGCTGGCCACTTGACCCGGAAAAACTGTCTGCGGGCAAACGCCGGCTCCCTCAGCCTGTAAAGCGAGATGAGTGCCTCAACCCCAGAGTCATCTGCGACTGGACTTAACTGTCTGGTGTCCTTTACCTTTACCTTTTTACTCTTGAACATGGATACTATATTTAGGTACTATGGTTGTGAGCTGTTGAAATAATCACCCTCCACAAATGTGGCTAATCCTTAGAAAATGACCTTGCCTAAGTCCCTGCCTGCCCTATTTATAAGGATGAGGAACAAGTTAAGAATGCACTTGGTCAAGGCATCTGTCTGTCACTGATGGACCCACTGCTGACCAGCTTCTTTGGCAGGTGTGTGCCAGCCTTATTGCTGCCTCCTCCAGAGGGCTGAATCACGGACCAGCCAGCTCAGTCATTACAGCCAAACAGGGTTCCCCACCATGGCGACACATGATGACTCTGAGCCCTCCTTGTGGCTCTTTGAAACCAGTGCTACCTTGGGCGTGGGGAGGTCTCTGTTTCCTGATTTCCAATGGCTTGTGGAAGCTCTCCGCTAGAAAAACAACTATTCCCAACAAGCTGGTAGCAGTGGCGTAGCGTGGGGGGTGCAGGGCGGGCCGGCCGCACCGGCCGCAACATCTGGGGGTTAGGGTTAGGGGGCGCAAATCCACGGGTTAGGGGGCGCAAATTACTTGCCTTGCCCCGGGTGCTGACAGCCCACGCTACGCCACTGGCTGGTAGGCTAGCTTTTCGTAGCTACATGGCTGGTGGCAGCTCTGTCAACCTCCATTTTACAGCCCCAGGCAGGCATTCAGAAGAGGAGGTCCTTTGAGCCCCTAGAGGTCCACTCTGTGCATTTGGGAGGTCCCAAGCTTTGAGGGCAGGCAGGGGTAGGGTTGGCTTAGATGCATGTGAACCTGATAGCCACATGAACACCACCCAGACATGGATCCTAATTTGAGTCTTGCACAAAGTAGAAGGCTTCCTTGCAAACTCTGAAATCAACTTTTGCAAGCTTTCCACCCAGCACCGTGTGTGGATTTGGAGATTAAACTTTGCTGCTAGAGCTTTGAAATTTATGATAATGAAGGCAACAAAAGGGTGAAAAACAGGTGGATTTATTTATTTTTTACGTGGGAAGGAGGAAGAAAAATGCCATCAGAAAAGGTCTCAGCTGCTGTGGTATCGAGAGATCAAGAGAAAGATTTGGTTGGGTTTTTCTTTTTCTTTTTCTTCTTCTTCTTCTGTTCAGTGGTGGCTGATGGAATTTGCGTTTTGCAGATGTAGTTTCCTACAGTAGCCCTGTAAATTAAATTAAAGCTATTTACTCTGTATTTACAGGCTTGCAAATAAATCTCGGGAAGCATTTTACTGGGAAAGGAGGGTGGGGGAAAGGAAAGGGGAAAATGTATTTTCCAGGCCAAATATAATAAAACAGTACACAGACCTCCTTCTCATAATTACTTATTAGCTAAGGGAAAAGGGAGCAGGGAATAGTGAGTTCTGGAATAATGCTGCAAGCTTTGCTGAAATGCTTTCCCCCCTCTTTTCTCAATTTCAGGTATGGAGGAAGGAGAGAGGCAGAGAAAAAAACAAAACCACTTATTTTAAGTGGTGGTGGTGGGGAAGTCTCTTGAATTCTCCCCTTTGGCCAATATTTACTGCACTCCCTGCATTTTTAAACATACTATCACTGGTCAATGAGATGCTTTCAAAGACGTGCCTGATCTTCCCGGCCTATAATGGGAAAGGGGTGGAGGGTTGGTTTTTTATTTATTTATTTATTGTAAGAGGCAAGCGAGCTTGGCTTGGCTTTGTGCAGTGGGTGTCGTACAACACAGCCAGCCGCATTACTGAAGGGATCAATAGATGCGGCTCAGTGTGGGAAATGCACTCATCCTGGAAGAATTCGGGGCGGGGGCAAGAGGGGCGGGGGAGAGGAAGGGAACAGAGTGACAGAACAATGATGGGAAGGCAAAATGAGACTGGGTCTGTGTGGGGGTGGAGATGCACCGCTTTGCCCCTCCGCGTTCTGCGCCGAGCATCCCTGGTGAATAGCATTGCTCCAACCCAGCACAGCGGCACACTCTGGCTTACAATAACACTTGCTCCACAAGTGGCACTACAAGCGTGTTGCTGCCGCAATATATTTCCCGAGGATGTGCCCCTTGACATTTTGCTTAGCACTGATTTGCGTCCGCACGTGCTTCTCCTGACAAGCTCTCCACTGAAGTGGGTGGGGAGGGCCGAGAGAACTAGGGAGTTGTCACAACTCAGGAGCTTCTTCTTCCCGGAGCTGGTGTGGAGCTGCAAAAAAATAAAAAATAAAATAAAATAAAATGTCTTCTTACAGGTTCAGGAAAGGCACCAGCAGAAAAGAGCAGGTGAAATGAGCAGAGGGCTGGCTGGGGGAACTCAAACCCTGCAAGGGTTTGGGTAAGGTTACCAGATGTCCCCATTTCCCAGGGACAGTCCCTGGATTTACAAATCAGTCCCCATACAAAATCCACTGAAGTTGAAAAGTGTCCCTGGATTCATTGAAAAAAAAAATCTGGTAACCTTAGTTTGGAGGGGCTCTTCCATTTGCAACTAAAGGGGGCCATGGCTGAGGTCTGATGAAATGGAGAACCAGGACAGAAAGACGGAATATGAGATTGTGGGGTCAACCGGTGAGGCTGATGATGGTCAGAGCAGGAAAAAGAACAGGCAACAGTCCACACATATGGAATTTACTGCCACACGATGTAGTGATAGCTGACACGGCTTTAAAAGTCAGGGAATGAAACAAGTGATACCTAAATTGTCCTTGGAGGCAGTGAGCCTCACTCTGGGATTTACAAAGGAGGGGAGCGTACTGCTGTGGCACTCAGGGTCTGCTTTGGACTTCCCTTAGGAGGCATTTGGTTGGCCACTGTGCAAGGGCACCAGAGGATGCAGGAGGCACTGTGGTCTAAAACACTGAGTCTCTTGGGCTTGCTGATTGGAAGGTTGGTGGTTCCAATCCCTGTGATGTAGTGACCTCCCATTGCTTTGTCCCAGCTCCTGCCAACCTAGCAGTTCGAAAGCATGCAAGTAGATAAATAGGTACTGCTGCGGCGGGAAGGTAAACGGCATTTCTGTGCGCTCTGGTTTCTGTCACAGTGTTCCGTTGCACCAGAAGCGGTCTAGTCATGCTGGCCACATGACCTGAGAATTGTGGACAAATGCCGGCTCCTTCGGCCTGAAAGCAAGATGAGAGCTGCAACCCCATAGTTGTCTTTGACTGGACTTAACCGTCCAGGGATCCTTTACCTTTTACCTAGGGAGGACTGAGAGCTCCCCCAAAATTTCCAAGGAGGCTGCCGGGCCACCTCAAATATTCTGGGGTCTCTGCAGTGTTGGGAGACGCTGTGGGGACCAGCACACCTGTACAAGGTTGTACTGGCCTGTGCAGCGTCTCCTGACATTTCAGGGACCAGTGCGGCCTAGCAGAAGGCTGCATGTGACACGTGCATGGTGTCACATGTGTGTGATGTGTGACGCCCCTACAATTTTGGGGGCAACTCGGCGCCTGTGCCACTGTGAATATAGGATGCTGGTCTAAATGTGCCCCCTTTGGTCTGATTCAGCAGCCAGGTTCTTGTTATTCTTGTACATTCATGAGCGAGAGGACTCAGGATTTTCTTCCCCTGTGTTTGTCCTCTCAGAATGGCTCATATTTGATGCAACAATGATCCAGATGTTGTCATGCCTCCTCTGCCACCGTGCACTGCCAGATGTTGCCCTTCTAAGCGGAATCTCCTCCTTGTCCAGTTGGGCATGATCCAAGTGCTTAGAGAAGCTGCAGAGAGGCAGTGATCAGATTTTGGGGTCAGGAGGAGTTGAGCTTTGGGCCAGTGTCTGAAAGCAGAAATGTTGCCCTGGTGACTGGAGAGGAAGCTGAATGTCAAGGTGAGCAAACTGAATCAGGAGAGCAGAAAGGATGACCTCCCCCCTACCCGAATGGAACAACGGGGTGTTTCATTTTGCATTGTCAGTGTCAGGATGGAGGGCAGTTAAGAAGAAAGACAGGGCTAAATTAGAAGCAAAGGCTACATTAGAGTGGATACTGAGACCAGGAAGTCAAGGTGAAGTGGAAACTGTATTTGGCAGTGATAATGCATGTCTTCCATGAAAGATAGCCTGGGGTATATTGAGGAGAAGGATGTGTGGTAGTAAGATAACCAGAGGGCCATTAGACCAGGCTTGCACAAATTGCTGTCCATCATGCACAATGCACCTAGGAACATTTGCTATGGAGAAATAGACCAGGTCAATGGACTCCCGTCCTCCTTGCTCAAGTTATTCTGTTTGTTCCAATATGGTTTTGACCAGTGACCTTATCTGCATGTCCTCTGTTACAGCTCCTTGTGGCTCCCCAGTTGGCTTTGCTCGATGAGCATCTTCCATGCCATCCTCTGAAATCACAGATGGGACAGATCTAATGCATTCTACTGCTGCTACACTGGATAAATAACACAAGTCCATGAGTAGGGCCCATAATAATGGAATTTAGTACACAAGAGGCAGTGATGACCACCAGCCATGATGGTTTAAAGGAGTAGACAAATTAATGGAGGAGAAGACTATCAGTGCCCACCAGCCTTGATGGCTATGCTCTGCACCTATGGTCAGAGGTCGTATGCTTCTGAATATCAGCTGCTACTACTGCACTTGGGTCCTGCTTGAGGGTTTTCCATAGGTATCCACTGGTTGGCCACTGTGAGAAAAGGATGCTGAACTAGGCAGGCCACTAGCCTGGTCCACCAGGCTCTTCTTGTTGGGCAGTGAGGACCCATAGGCAGATGCTGAGGCCCTAGTGTCGAGGATGTGCTTAAGGGCTCAATGACTGGCGCTTGCTCACCCTGCCCTTCTCCTCCCTCCACCTCTGACCAACTGCTACCAGTATCTGTACCTGGACATTCATATCACAGAGATGGAAGAATCCCTTGGAAAGACCTCTTTGCCAACCACTACTTCTCCCAGCCTCACACATCCCCAGGAGAATTCCAACCAGCCAACATACTCACTATAACAACAACAACAACAACAACAACAACAACATGATAAAACATCAAACACTAAAAACTTCTCTAAACAGGGCTGCCTTCAGATGTCTTCTAAAAGTCAGATAGTTGTTTATTTCTTTGACACCTGGTGGGAGGGCATTCCACAGAGTGGGCGCCACTACCTAGAAGGCCCTCTGCCTGGTTCCCTGTAACCTCACTTCTCGCAGGGAGGACACCACCAGAAGGCCCTCCTCAGCGCTGGACTTCAGTGTCTGGGCTGAACGATGGGGGTGGAGACGCTCCTTCAGGTACCTTCAGTGGTACCTCGGGTTAAGAACTTAATTCGTTCTGGAGGTCCGTTCTTAACCTGAAGCACCACTTTAGCTAATGGGGCCTCCTGCTTCTGCTGTGCCACCGTCGCACAATTTCTGTTCTCATCCTGAAACAAAGTTCTTAACCCGAGGTACTATTTCTGGGTTAGCGGAGTCTGTAACCTGAAGCGTCTGTAACCTTAAGAGTCTGTAACCTGAGGTACCACTGTACTAGGCTGAGGCCGTTCAGGGCTTTAAAGGTGAGCACCAACACTTTGAATTTTGCTGTAACATTGGGGCAGCGGATCAGAGAAGAATCCTGGCTTTGCCTGCTGAGTGTCTTTGACAGCTGTGCTTGGCTGCAAAAAAAGGAAAAAGCAACCCAGCAAGAAGCGCTTTCAATGGCCTGGAGGCAACCGTCATCACCTGCAACCGCCTCCAGACTGAGCCGTTGTTAAAGGTGCAGTAGCAAAGCCCCCTTTAAATAAAAGTTTGGCACCCCTAATTTTAGTGGATTGTCTCTGGGTCTCCACCTCCTCTTGGTCCTCGAAGCTCCTGACAAGCTGACCTTCAAGAAACATTGTGAAAGCCATCACTTTAGCCGGGGCTGATGCCTCTGGGAAGTGATTGGATTAGATTGCTGTGGTTTTAGCTTTTTACGGTTTTTAAATCTTTCTCTGGTTTTTTAAAAAAGTATTTTTTTTACCCCCTTTCTCCATGAATTATTTATTACATACATAATACATAACTGCATTATAGTTTACAGCTGGCATACGGAGGCGCGGAAGAGAACTGGCCCTCGCCAGATCCTCCCCCTGCCTCTCAATACAGAACACTGTATCCCCCCCCCATATTTCACTGCAGGTGGGGGGTCGGAATTTCCTGTAGAGCACCATCTGCACCAACTCCATTGAAGTGAATGGGATCAACAGAGGAGGAGTGCATCTTCTGACTCACATGCTAGACCCTAGCAGAGAAACAGGGACTTTGATTTCAGCTGATGTGGGGAACCTGAGTCCTAAAGGCTCTTCCGGGACTAGCTCAGGGGCAGAGAGCATGTGTTGCAAGCAGATGGTTCCAGTTCCAGTTCTTTGTGTTTCCAGGTAGGACTGGAAAACAACTCCCTGCCTGAAACCCTGGAGAGCCACTTCCAGTAAGTGTCAATACTACTGAACTACATGGACCATTTGTTCTGTTTAATCCTGTGTTATTACATTCAAGCCTTTGGTCCGGAAAAGGGTTGTCCTTCTGTCCTTCAACAGAATAGGGGTCATGGAGCCAGGGCAATAGGTAGCCCATCAGACATTCAACACATGACAGAGATGCAGGCCTACACAGCTAACGAGAAGGGAAGGATAGAGGGGGAAGATACAGTTGCCTTACCTTGTACTTGCTTTTGGTGACCACCATCCATCATTTCTGATGCATCCTCCTCCTGCACTATAGGCCAGTGGCCACATGACATTTCTGAGAAGGATGCTTGAGGACCACACTAATGATGTAGATTGACACGATGCCAGTACAGAGATGTGGGACAGTCTGGTGGCAGTGGCTTGTTTTCGTTTTCTTGGAAGATGAGAGCCACCCACGGTGATCTTGGATGCAGTCCAGGAAGACATGAGTGGGCAGGAAAAAGAAATGTCTCTGGTGGAGGAGAACTTCAGGGGACTCCAGGCTCTAATTGGAACACCACCGGGTGATCGCGCTGCTGATTGCCACAGGGCAGATGATACTGGAGTAAAATTTGACAGCTGAAAGAGTCCTCTTCCACCCCCTACAAAATATTCGTGGTTCATGAGAACAAAGCTGGAAATGGGAATTCCTCCGAAGAAAAGCCAGCCCACCTTGTGATGCTCTCCTTTTCTGGTGCCTCCCCCACCCCAGTTCAAACCCTTTTCATGTCTGATATTATTGAGAGGGGGGGGGTCTGTTTGCAAAGAACAGAAACAAAAAAGATGAGAATCGTGTCTCCCTTAGAAAAAGCAACACTGGGGTGCATCAGGGAGGTACACTTCACAATATAAAGGCACAAGACAAAAAGTCTTCCCTTTGACTGCAAAGATTAAGATTCTCTCTCTCTCTTCTCTCTCTCTCTCTCTCTCTCTCTCTCTCTCTCTCTCTCTCTCACACACACACACACACACACGGGGGAGAAGGTGAAGCTAATGCTGCTGAGTTGCCAATTATTGTGCTCTCCCTGACGTGTTTTGTTGACCTCGTTGATTTCAGTCCTGGTTTCAGCGCATCCAGCCATCACCTGCTATGATTCAAAACCTGCAGGGCTTGGATATCACTGCAGAGAAACTCTTTGATAAGCTTGTTATGGATGCCAGACAGCTGCAGTCGTGTGTGTGTGTGTGTGTGTGTGTGTGTGTGTGTGTGTACTGTGCTAGTGGTTTCTGAGAGCAGCATTGCACATTAATGATGCCACCCAAGAAAGGTGTGGTTGTACTTACTGGGGTGGGCTTGGGAGTGAGGAGTAAAAGGCAGGATGTGGGCGGGAGAATCGGAAGTTGGCAGAGTCAGAGGTGTGAGTTGCGATGGTGTTGCTTTTTGTGTGTTACCGAGAGGAGCGAAGGCTGACTGGGGAGCGAGAGAGAATCATAAGAAATGGAGTCCAACCCATCTAATAGGAGGTCTAGTAGAAGCCCTTCCCATTATGGGAAACTGAGGCACCAGGGGTGTCAACTTGAATGAAATATTGGAGGGGGTGTGTCCAAGTAAGCCCCACCCCAAACAATCAATCACATGACATGGTGCATGGACACCATTTGAATGGCAACTTTGGGAAGGCCTAGCCCCCTCAAATATTTTATGTGGGGACAAGGGATCTTGACCCCTAGGAGTTGCCTCCTATGTGAGGCATCATGGGAACCAAGCAAATGATGATAGAAGGTGCAGCAGGCACCCCTTGGCAGCCCCAGGGTGGTTTTATGTTGCTGGATCTGAAGCCACACACACACGTGTTTGGGTCTTGCTGTGTGTCTCCTTCTCCTCTCGCCACAGTGCCTAGTCTTCCCAGTGAGAGAGGAGTTTACAGCATGACATGCTGGAGCCACATCTTCTCCACCACCAGGGCTGCTCTTCTGCCTCGTCCTCCATTGCTGGCTCCAATGAGTAGAGGGGAAATGCTCCTCAGATATAGGGAGGGAAAGTGGTGAGCACTAGAGTGGTGCATCATTTCTTCGGCTTGATTTGCCCCATGGTTCTTTCACAACTGCATTTGATTAAGGAGAGAACTTAATTTGTCAGTATATTGATGACACTCATCTCTCCTTTCCAGCAAATTCAGATGGGGTGGTAGACATGGGGAATGGATAGAGGAGGTCAGTGAGCTCTCCACTCTCTTCCATCCCTACCTGAAGTTGCTGGGGATTGAAACCAGCACCTTCTGCATGCAAAGCAGGTGCTCTGCCACTGAGCTATGCCCTTCCCAAATGGGAACACAGGAACCTGCCTCACAGGTAAAGGTAAAGGACTCTGGATGGTTAAGTCCGGTCAAAGGTGACTCTGGGGTTGTGGCGTTCATCTCGCTTTTCAGGCCAAGGGAGCCGGCGTTTGTCCACAGACAGCTTTCTGCGTCATGTGGCCAGCATGACTAAACCGCTTCTGGAACAACAAAACACCATGACGGAAACCAGAGTGCATGGAAATGCCATTTACCTTCCCACCACAGCGGTACCTATTTATCTACTTGCACGGGTGTGCTTTCAAGCTGCTAGGTTGGCAGTAGCTGGGACAGAGCAATGGGAGCTCACCCCATTGTGGGGATTCGAACCTGCCTTGCAATAAGTCGTCTAGCTTGGTATTGTTTACACTGACCAGGCAGTGGCTCCCCAGGATCTCAGGCAGAAGAGAGTCTTTCTCAGCTGCACCTGCAGGTACTAGGGGATCAAACCTGAGACTCCTCTGCATGCCAAGCATGTGTTCTGAGACACAGAACTATTATGGACCGTGCTCAACCTATTGCAGACAGGGTTGCACTTCTCCTAAAGGACTGGATTCACAGTCCTGGGGGGCTGCCAGGCCTAATATTGGATACTTGCAGATGTTTTGCTTGTTCACATGCCCCAGCTTTTGGTCTCCAAATGCTCCCCTCCTCCAGGCAGCTTTCAGATTATATGCACACATCCAATAATACAATATATAAATTCAGTACCGTCCTGCACTGGTGCAACTTGGGCTCTTGCAGAGGATCCTGCTCGGTTGGTTTTTGTCTTCGAATCCAAAAGTCTGCAAACTCCCCAAAGAGTGTGTGTGTGTGTGTGTGTGTGTGTGTTGTTTTTAAGCAGATGCAAATGTTTAAGGGCAGACTTTACCCAAAGTAGCAGGAGAGTACTGAGTCTACCCTACGGCATTTACTGATATAACACACCATGCATGCAAACTCTCACTGATAATTGGAAACATTTGTTACCGTAGCTCTGTCTAGAGAGGTACTGACAGGCGCAGTGGAATGCTCCCCCTTCCCTCCGACATGCTTTGTATACGTTTCAAGAAATTCCAGGATTCAGTGCTGGAAGAATTTTTTAGCCAAGTTCATGACCCGTGATCAAGCAAAAACTCAAGAGTTCAGGGAATTGTTTTCACTTTGGTTCAGTGTCGAGCAAACCATTCCTCTCCTTCTTTCTCATCTCAAGACACTCCGAAAGAAATATTGGTTTCATGGCCACAAGCAAACTCTCCAGAAGACTGCTTGGCAAAACATGCAAAAAACCAAAAGAGAGAGGAGGGTTTAAGAGGGTTTTCTATATGTGGAGAGATTTGGATAGACGTTTGTCCCCAACCAGGAAAGATCTGTCTGTGTCGTTGGCTCTGTGTATGTGCAAAGCAGCTGTAGATGGAGATGGCAGAAGGAATATCCCTAACGGCACTGAACAATTGGTGAAGCATTTCCCCTTCAAGTCCAGCATCCTGTCCAGTGGCCAACCAGATGTCTATAGGAAGCTCACAACCAGAACCTGAAGGCAATAGAAGTAGAAGAAGAAGAAGAAGAAGAGTTCGGATTTGATATCCCGCTTTATCACTACCTGAAGGAGTCTCAAAGCAGCTAACAATCTCCTTTCCCTTCCTCCCCCACAACAAACACTCTGTGAGGTGAGTGGGGCTGAGAGACTTCAGAGAAGTGTGACTGGCCCAAGGTCACCCAGCAGATGCATGTGGAGGAGCGGAGATGCGAACCCGGTTCCCCAGATTACGAGACTACCGCTCTTAACCACTACACCACGTTGGCTCTCAATAGCCATCACTATGGTCGGCAGTGGCGAAGCTACCTGCTCAGGCACTGGGAGTGGCGTACATCCGGGGGCATGGCTGGCGCACATCCCAGGGTGTGTGACATGCATCAAGGGGGTGCACGGCAAGTGGTGCACGTCCCGGGGGTGCGCGGAGAGCACTGAGCACCCTAGGGGTGGGGGTGGGGATGGCCAAGATGTCACACACCCCAGATGGCACCTGGGGTGGACTGCCTTCCACCCCCACCTTCATCTGCCAGTATCGTTGGTCACTTTTAAGTATCAGTTTATTCAGGCCTTTTGGCGCATAGCCAGAGTGAGAAGCCTGTCGGCTCAAGTATTATTGTATTTGCTGTGTCTGCTGCTCCACGCTCTTGAATTCTGATAGAGGTTCTCATTCCTATTTCAACCATGATTTTGTAATGACTGTATCTTGCGATTTTTGTGTGCCGCTGTTGGCTGCTGCAGGAACAAAGGCAGGATGGAAAACCAACAAATCTCAGCAACAACAGCAATGCACACAAATAACCTTTGTGAGTCTTGGAATGGCAGTATGCAGCTTGGCTTGATTACAAGAGTCGTATGGAGTATTCTTCTGTTTAACACACACACAAAAACCAACCAGTTTCAAGGGAAAGCAGCTGGTTCGCTGGTCTCTGAATGGCTGTGCAGGAGAGGGAATTGCAATGGGGCATGGAGAAAGGGCCAGCCGTATGGTGGACAATGAGAGAAACCTGTGCTGGTGAGTAGTATTAAAACTGCAATTGCCTAAGCTGGAGAGCAAGCAGGGAAGCAGATGGGCAGGAAGTGGGCAGACTGGAGAGGGGATCCTCCTTACTGTGGTTTCTGCAGCCTTCATTCCTTCAAGGAACATTTGCCTTGAAGAGCCATAACATTTCAGCCAGCGAAGCCTGTCTTGTAACTGCACCTGCATGCCACAATCCTGCTGCCTTTTTTCCTGCCACGAAGCTGTTAAATATATAACACCGGTCTTGAAAGACCTACACTGGCTCCCAGTACATTTCCGAGCACAATTCAAAGTGTTGGTGCTGACCTTTAAAGCCCTAAATGGCCTTGGCCCTGTATACCTGAAGGAGCGTCTCCACCTCCATTGTTCTGCCCGGACACTGAGGTCCAGTGCTGAGGGCCTTCTGGCGGTTCCCTCGCTGCAAGAAGCCAAGTTACAGGGAACCAGGCAGAGGGCCTTCTCGGTAGTGGCACCCGCCCTGTGGAATGCCCTCCCACCAGATGTCAAAGAGAAAAATAAGTACCAAACTTTTAGAAGACATCTGAAGGCAGCCCTGTTTAGGGAAGCTTTTAATGTTTAATAGGTTATTGTATTTTAGTGTTCTGTTGGAAGCTGTCCAGAGTGGCTGGGGAAACCCAGCCAGATGGGCAGGGTATAAATAAATTATTATTATTATTATTATTATTATTATTATTATTATTATTATTATTATTATTATTATTATTATTATTAAATCCAGGGCATCTCTCTCCCCACCATTAACATGGCTCAGAAAGTGCACCCTCGTTTTAAGAAGGCTGAGTGCATCTCCACCCCTATTTTAAGCTGAAGTCAAGTTGGTAAAAATAATGCAAAATATGAAATTGTTGCCAGCCCCCAAATGCAGCCATCTATACAAGGGAAAATAGGCTCTAAATGAAACCAGCAGCAGCCCATAATATTCCAGAGAGTCCAAAAGGCACCTGCATTTCAATGGGATTCCTGGCCATTGCGTTAAATGCCTGTTCTATAAATACGCCCCACAATAAAGGACGCTTTGCGTTGTCCTCCAGCATCATGCAGAATTGTGTTTCCTCCCTTTGTGTGAAATGCACACGGCATCGTCTGCCGCCAAGGCCTGCACATTCTGTAGAGGAACCCAAGATGGGAAGGATGGGGGTGGCGGCATTAGGGGAATAAGCACCTGTGACTCTTTCTGGGACTTTATAATTCTGGAAGTAAGCAGAGCAAACAAAGGGAAAGGTTGTTCTGGTTGTCAGCTTCGCAGAGCATATGGAGCAGAGATACGGTGACATTATTTCTCCAGCGCTGCTGCAGAGCTGAACTGAAAGCAGTAATAAAACGATGCACAGTAGGTCCCCCAGCACAGCAAATGGAAGTTTGGGGTGGAGGCGAGGAGAAGAGAGAGAGAAAAAGAGAGAGAGATAAACAAAAGTGTGTGGAAAGCTCTGGAGTCTGGAGTTTGGTTCCCAAGAAGTCACTCACTTCTGGGGGCTCGGCGGCAATCATCCGCCCAGATTCCCATGGAGGGGTATAGATGATGAAATGCGAAGGCAGCTTCTTGCCCTCCCCTACACTGAGGATAATTAGATTTGTGTCCGGCTAAAGCTGTGTAATGTGATGGGTTTTAGAGGGGGTGGGCTGCAGAAATCTATATATAGAGGAAAGCCTGAGATGGATTTATAAAGGATCAGCATAAATGTCACCCACGGGCTGGCCTAGATGCTTCTGGCTGATAAGAATGCTGGGACTATAAAAAAAAAGAACTGAAGGTGCTTGGCACTGAATCAGGCCACCAGTCCATCTAGTGCAGCTTTGACTGGCATTTTTTCTCAGGAGCCTTGGGCAAGGAAGGGTCTTCCCCAGTCCTGGCACCACCTGAGATCCTTTTCACTGAATCATACTGAGCTTGCGACTGAGGTTCCCTGTCCCCCCACTGCACACCATGTTCATCAAAGCCAAGGCAGGAATTTCTGAGTTCCCTGTTTCCCCAGGAATGTCAAGAGGATCCAGTTCCAGTCATTGGTTTTTTTTTTAAAAAAATATTTTATTAGGTTTTCACAATAAAAAACATACAAAAACAGAGAAAATACAACATCACAAAAGAAAAAAAGTACAATACAAAAATACAAATATTAAACACATCAAAAGAAAAAGAAAAAAGAGATAAAAACACATATAGTAACAAAAAACAAAAATTCCCTCTTTCTTAATTTCTCATCTTCAATTAACTTATTTTCTGGACTTCCTCACGTCTCCCATTCTTGTATCCCTTTTTAGAAATTAATTCAGCAAATTCATATCCTATTAATTTATCTGTTGTTAATCCAATCTTACATTTTACTTTGTTGCTAAAACCCCTGCCATTCATTTCAATGTCCTTAACATTCATAAATTTTACAATATTTCTGCAAATAAATTTTAAATTTCTTCCAATCTTCCTCCACCGTCTCCTCTCCCTGGTCTCGGATTCTGCCAGTCATTTCCGCCATTTCCATGTAGTCCATTAGTTGCATCTGCCAATCTTCCAAGGTGGGTAGATCTTGTGTCTTCCAATGCTTTGCGATGAGAATTCTTACTGCTGCTGTAGCATCCAGTTCCAGTCATTGATTAGTAAGGACCATGGGAAGAAAAGTCGGCAGACAACAGACCTCATTACACCAAGGGCCTTCTTGGTAGTGGTACCTGCTCTGTGGAACGTCCTCCCATCAGATGTTAAGGAGAGAAACAGCTACCTGACTTTTAGAAGACATCTGAAAGCAGCCCTGATTAGGGAAGTTTTAAATGTTTGATCTTTTTAGTATTCTGTTGGGAGCCGCCCAGAGTGACTGGGGAAGCCCAGCCAGATGGGTGGGGTATTATGATGATGATGATGATGAATTCCTTGCCTACTGATGTTAAGCAGGCTCCTTCACTGTATTCCTTTCATCACCAGCTGAAAACATTCTTGCTTAGATGATCCTCTCCAGATGCACAGAAATCATACCTCATGTTATGTTTGCTTTATGTTACGTTTTTTCACGTTGCATCCCATGGCGACCCGGAAGTACCGGAAAGGGTTACTTCCGGGTTTCACTGCTTGAGCATGCTCAGAAATGCTAAATCGTGCCACGCACCTGCGCAGATACTGCGCTTCAGGTTGTAGGCTTTTCATGTTGCGAACGGGCCTCCGGAACGGATCCCGTTCACAACCAGAGGTACCACTGTAATTTTAACTTGTGTAAGTAGGGCTGAAAATTGTTCTTGCTTTTATTGTTTTATCTTTTCATAAACCACTTTGAGGTTTGCTTGTTTTTTACAATCAAGTGGTGTAAAATAATAATGAAATAATAAGAAGTAAACCAACCAACCAACAAAACAATGGCTCGGGCCAGCCCAGATAATCACCTGCAGAGTGATGACGAGTCTCCTTCCTTGGAGGTTTTTAAGCAGAGGTGGGATGGCCACCTGTCATGGATGCTTTAGCTGAGATTCCTGCGTTGCAGGGGGTTGGACTAGATAACTCTCAGGGTCCCTTTCCAACTCGACAGTTCTATGAGTCTTCTCAACCCAGCCCAGCCTCTCCTCCCGACACCTTCTCAGCAAAACTGCTGCACATGCTGCCTACGTGCAACCAGCTTGTCCTGAAAACACCTCACTAATAAGGTGGGCTCGAGGCCAGCCAGCACATGGCAGCCAGGAGGGTGACGCTTTACATCCTAAGTGTTCCAAATATACATAACGTCGCACTTAATTCTGATTTAGTAGGACAGATCGGGTGTAATGGCTGCTGGAGACCATTATCCTGTAACAATGTCCTGTACCTCTGATGTTATCTCTTCATTAATTAAACACCAATTGGCTATTAATTGCAGCAGATATTTATCGTGGTTAGGATCGGTTACAGAAGTAGTTAAAGGTATTGCAATGACTTTCTTTTGTTACAGGCGGGCTGCCGTTCCACTTATCTCTTAGAGACTCCTCTGGCATGAGCAGTATCTTAGACATAAAGGTGTTTTTTTCCTGTTGTGGGAACAAAGAACCTCACTGGTTTAAAGACAGAGATGAGTAAGTGCTTGGAGGGTGCCTTCTTACTGGGTCTCCTCCCCTCTTAATTAGGGTTGCCACCTTTGTTCTGGCAAAATACAGGACAAGGCGGAGCAAGATGGTTGGGGTGGTTGGTGATTTTTTAAAAATAAATTCTGGTGCTGATGTGACTTCAAAGCAATCCATTACAATCTATTGCAGCCTAACACAGTGGCATAGCGTGGGGGGTGCAGGGGGGGCAGCCGCACCAGGCGCAACATCTGGGGGAGGGGCGCGCTCGCACTCGCAGCTCTCTGCCCCTAGGGCACAGGGGGCGCAAATTACTTGCCTTGCCCCGGGTGCTGACAACCCACGATACGCCACTGGCCTAACAGAGTGTTCCCTCTGGATTTTGTCACAAATGCACACATGTGTGCATGCATATACACATGAATTTGAATATCTAACTTTGCTTGGCTACCCAGAGCTTAAATACATGACCTTTCATACACCCTTTTAAACACATGCATTTGGAGAGAACCCCCAACTTTGGAGAGGGAGAGAGAGAGAGAGAGAGAGAGAGAGAGAGAGAGAGAGAGAGAGAGAGAGAACTGAAAAACAAGAAAAAGCTGTATCAATACAAGGCATAGCCTTTTATGCTATAATATGGGAAAATCCTGTATTATACAGGACAGGTGGCAAGTAGTTATTGCTTAGTGGGGACATGAAGGATTTTTTTTTTTTATAAAATTTTTATTGGTTTTACAAAATTTTAGAGAACAAACAAACACTTAAAAAGACAAACATACACGTATAATTCCATAACATATTTTCATAAACCTCTTTTCTGGGACTTCCCCATACCCCCCCTTTCTGCATCCCAATGTCCAAAATTTTATAGCAACTCCCAATTGTTACTTTCCAACCTCTGTCATCTTAGTCATCTCTATATTCTGACCTTATATCACTGTATCCCTTTGTTCCTGAAAACCACAACACTCTAACATTCATTAAGTTTATAATAGTCCTTAAGATAGCTTTTGAATTTTCTCCATTCTTCTTCCGCCGTCTCTTTTCCTTGGTCACGGATTCTGCCTGTCATCTCGGCCAATGTCATATAGTCCATCACTTTCATCTGCCATTCTTCCAGAGTGGGTAGATCTTGTGTCTTCCAATACTTTGCGATGAGTATTCTTGCTGCTGTTGTAGCGTACATAAAAAAAGTTCTATCCCTCTTTGACACCAATTGGCCGACAATGCCCAAGAGAAAGGCCTCTGGTTTTTTAGGAAAAGTACATTTAAGTACCTTTTTCATTTCATTATAGATCATTTCCCAGAAAGCCTTAATCTTCGGGCATGTCCACCAAAGGTGGTAGAAGGTACCTTCAGTCTCTTTACATTTCCAACACTTGTTATCGGGCAAATGATAAATTTTTGCCAGCTTGACTGGGGTCATGTACCACCTATAGACCATTTTCATAATGTTTTCCTTTAAGGCATTACATGCCGTGAATTTAATACCGGTGTTCCATAACCATTCCCAGTCAGCTGACATAATGTTATGACCAACATCCTGTGCCCACTTAATCATAGCCGATTTGACTGTTTCGTCCTGTGTATTCCATTTCAGCAACAAGTTATACATTCTGGATAAATTCTTAGTATTGGGTTCTAACAATTCAGTCTCTAGTTTTGATTTTTCCACCTGAAAGCCAATTTTCCTGTCCTGTTTGAAAAACTCCATTATTTGATGATATTGAAACCAATTTTGTACTTTATGTTTCAATTTCTCATGACTTTGTAATTTCAACTTATCTCCATCCTGTTCCAAAATTTCCCAATACTTCGGCCATCCGACCTCCATATTGAGTTTCTTCACTGCCTTGGCCTCCACTGGTGACACCCATCTAGGGGTTTTGTTTTCCAACAGATCTTTATATCTTATCCAAACATTGAACAATGCTTTTCTAACAATGTGATTTTTAAAGGCACTATGCAGCTTGATTTTGTCATACCATAGATATGCATGCCAACCGAAAGCATTGTTAAAACCTTCCAGATCCAAAATGTCTGTGTTCTCGAGGAGCATCCATTCTTTCAGCCAGCAAAAAGCTGCTGCCTCATAGTACAATTTTAAGTCCGGCAGGGCAAAACCCCCTCTTTCTTTAGCGTCTGTCAATATTTTAAATTTGATTCTGGGCTTTTTGCCCTGCCAGACAAATTTCGAAATATCTTTCTGCCACCTCTTGAAACATTCCATCTTATCAAGAATCTGCAAGGTCTGAAACAAAAATAACATTCTAGGCAATACATTCATTTTAATCACTGCAATTCGGCCTAACATTGACAATTTCAAATTTGACCATATTTCTAGATCTTTTTTAATCTCTGACCAACATTTTTCATAGTTATCCTTATACAAATTCACATTTTTAGATGTCAAATAAACCCCTAGGTATTTCACCTTCTTGACCACCGTCAACCCTGTCTCCTCTTGGAATTTCTCTTTTTCCGTATCTGTTAAATTTTTTCCTAAAACTTTGGTTTTTTGTTTATTCAACTTAAATCCAGCTACCTGGCCAAACTGTTGGATTATTTCTAGGACCTTTTTCGTACTAGTGTTTGGCTCTTGCAAAGTCAGTACTAGGTCATCTGCAAATGCTCTTAACTTATAATGTTTAGCTCCGACCTGCACTCCTTTAACCTGCTGGTCATTCCTAATCATATTCAGCAACACCTCCAGAACTGAAATGAAGAGTAATGGGGAAATTGGGCACCCCTGTCGTGTTCCTTTTTCTATCTTAAGTTCCTCAGTTACTACATTATTTACAATCAATTTAGCTTTTTGTTCAGAATATATTGCAGCCATACCGTTCTCAAAACCTTGGCCTACCCCCATCCCATGAAGATTCTTTATCATAAAGCTCCAAGAAATATTGTCAAAGGCTTTCTCCGCGTCCACAAAAATCAGTACTGCTTTAGTATTTATATTCACCTCTAGCTTTTCCAAAATATCTATTATATTCCTTACATTGTCTGCTAGGTGTCTTTTTGGGAGAAAGCCTGCTTGGTTCTTATGAATCTTTTCCATCAACACTTTTTAAAATCTTTTTGCCAAAATGTCTGCAAAAATTTTGTAATCCACATTAAGTAGTGATATTGGGCGGTAGTTCTTCAGTTGAGTCTTTTCAGTCTCTGTCTTTGGTATGAGTGAAATATATGCTTCTTTCCACGATTCAGGTGCCTTTTTTCCCTCAAGGATCTCATTACAGACTTCTTTTAGTGGTTGAATCAACCATTCCTTCAGCGATTTGTAGTATCTGGAAGTCAGTCCATCTGGTCCTGGAGATTTGCCCAGTTGCATATTCTGAATGGCAGCCTCTATCTCTTGTTCTGTTATTCTCTGGTTCAGATCCATGGGGACATGAAGGATTTATCCACCTCTTAATATCTCCTCCACTCATAGTAGGAAGATTCTGCAGCAGAGCGTATAGTTTTCATGCAGAAGACTGGAGAGCCAACCACGGCCATCTCAAAGTAAACAGAAATGCAACCATGCTGGTGATTGGTTGGGGAAGGTCTGTTCCTGGAGTGCAGCTGCCAAAAGGAGTTAATTGGGGGTAGTCAACACAGTTCCCTTCAGATGTTGTTGTACTGCAGCTCCCATGGTCTCCAGCACACAGGGACAATGGCCAAGCCATTTCTGGAGGGCATCATGTTGTTTGCTGCTGGAGTTATGGGGCTACATGAACCAATGGCCTGACTCAAGAGTCAAGGTAATGCTGGGCTTGTAGATGGCTTTGAGTTAGATTCCGTTTACAGCAGGCTATAGCTAGTGGTGCTGTGGGTTAAACAACAGAGCCTAGGGCTTGCCGATCAGAAGGTTGGTGGTTTGAATCCCCGCGATGGGGTGAGTTCCCGTTGCTCGGTCCCAGCTCCTGCCAACCTAGCAGTTTGAAAGCACGTCAAAGTGCAAGTAGATAAATAGGTACCGCTCCGGTGGGAAGGTAAACGGCGTTTCCGTGTGCTGCTCTGGTTCACCAGAAGCGGCTTAGTCATGCTGGCCACATGACCCGGAAGCTATACGCCGGCTCCTTCGGCCAATAAAGCGAGATGAGCACCGCAACCCCAGAGTCGGCCACGACTGGACCTAATGGTCGGGGTCCCTTTACCTTTACTTTATAGCTAGATGAGGTCATGGCAGGCTGGACCCAGGATGCAAACCATGACGGGAGGCCAGCTCCCTGTCACTCAGGTAGGGGTGCTATATCAACCAGGTGCTGACGAATACCAGACCCCTCCAAGCAGTGAGTCATTTCATGAAAGGTATTCAAGTACTGAAGGTTCATTATTTACCTGCCTGAGATTTTAAAAGCCAGAAGGAAAAGATTCTTATTGACAGAATAATGGAGCTGCGTTCTCATCCCCCTTTCCCTGATTAAAGTATTTTGGCATCATTCCAGCACTTACTGAGGTCAATGGGAGGCTTTCCATTGATTTCCAGTAGACTTTGGATGGAGTGCTGGCATCTCTGCCCCTCTGCTCAAGGCTCTTTGTGTGGGCTTTGTCACACACACATTATGTTTCACTTGTGCACCTGCGTGTGCTCCTGAAAACGCTACAAGTAGGTGAATGTAAGAGGCATGTGCAACATTGCACAGGTTCCTTCATTGGTGAGCCAGGATTAGCTGGGGCTCCCTGCTGAGGATGCATTCAGTAGCAAACCCAGGTTTGCTGTGGTGTAATGTGTGCCTGGCGTGCTCTGGTCCATGAGGTCACGAAGAGTCAGACACGACTAAACGACTAAACAACAACAACAATGTGTGAAAGGGGACATGGGTGGTGCTGTGGGTTAAACCACAGAGCCTAGGACTTGCCGATCAGAAGGTCGGCGGTTCGAATCCCCGCGATGCGATGAGCTCCCGTTGCTCGGTCCCTGCTCCTGCCAACCTAGCAGTTCGAAAGCACGTCAAAGTGCAAGTAGATAAATAGGTACTGCTCCGGCGGGAAGGTAAACGGCGTTTCTGTGTGCTGCTCTGATTCACCAGAAGCGGCTTAGTCATGTTGGCCACTTGACCCGGAAGCTGTACGCTGGCTCCCTCGGCCAATAAAGCGAGATGAGCGCCGCAACCCCAGAGTTGGTCATGACTGGACCTAATGGTCAGGGGTCCCTTTACCTTTTACCTTTAATGTGTGAAAGCACCCTTTGTGAATGGGCTGAGAGGGCAGCTTTTCTTGCATGGGCAGAGCACATCCACAAGTGGTTTGAATTCTGGTGCTGTTTTGCCATTCTTGTGCAGGAGATGCTCTGAGTACCCAGGTGACCCACTGATTCCGCCAGGGTGCAGTCGAGGGGCTCCTGCTGCAGTCTCACCTGCAAGAGCGGGCGGCTTTCTCCTGGCATAATAAGATGCCACTGACACTCTGCTCTCCTGCTTGCCCATCACTCTGCTTCATAGTTTTACAATATTAATACAATTCGAAGACTTTGGGGAAAAATAATCTCTCAGAGATATTTTTACCTGCTTTCAAACTATCAATCATTCCTGCATGTCACTGGCTCGTCTCCCGGCTTGTCTGCCTGCAGTTCTGCACCCAGTTAGAGCAAATGGAAAATATCATGTCATTTTAAAAAGTTCAACAAAAATGTCTTCAGCCGCCAATTTCGGAGATCACTGTCATTTAGAAGGGAAAATAATAACATGTCATCGCATGCAAATATCAATTGCTCTATCAAGGGTTGGTTCTGAGTAGTAAACGGCAGAGAGAGGCAGATAGTGTAGAAGAAACACTGCAAATAAGGCTTCAGAAAGATTGTTTTAATTGCTGCTGTTGTTTTTAAATTAAAAAAAAGCTTTAAAATGTTGGTGGGAAACTTTGCACATCACCGCCCAAGAGAAACACTTGCTCCCCTGGCCTTGAATATCATGCACTTTCTAGCCCTAAGACAAAAAATAAATATGAATTATCATCCATGCCCCACGTCTGCCTGAATCCATCATCTTCGTCTGCCATGATTCAACCACAGTATGGAGGGAGAATCATTTCCACTAGAGAATCGTAATTTTTCATTTTTTAAAAAACAATGACCAAGTTTCTACTCCTCAGTGCTGAAGAACAGCTGCTTGAAAAATGTGTGGTGAGATATCAGCAGCCAGAAATGATAACCAAATAAGCCCTCTGACTGTCTTATTACTACTATTATTGTACACAGTGCAGAATGGGAAATTATCTCCATTTCAGAATTTGGATTTGCCTGGGCACAGAATTTCCTGAAACAAAAGTACACAGAGCATGTGGTTTTGTGACCATAGTATGCAGAATTTAGGAATATGGTGCTATTTCAGCAAATAAACCAACTGAGAAAAAAACTTTCAGAGGTTTACTTGCTCCAGAACTTTCCTAAGCTCTAGAACATTTGCATTTAATGGTATTTATTTATTTATTTAGGCAAAGACATAACACTTGGAGCCAGTCCCCATTCTCTGCTGCAGAGCTTTCCAAACTGTGTGTCGTGAGACATTACTCTGTCGGCTGCAGTGTGTAGGTGTATTGTGTGAACACTCCCTGTGTTCTTCCTGGGGCTGGAGAGAGGTTACTTTAACCTCCGTCTTGCTAGTAAAACTGAATTACTGTGTCGCAAAATGATGCATGTCTAAAAAGTGTGCCGCCAACATGAAAAGTTTGGAAAGCTCTGCTCTGCTGGTTCCCATTCTGACGTTGTTGTTGATGGCGACTGTCTATCTCGAGAGACAATTGAGTGTGCCTCCAGGGTTGTAGTCAAACCGCCACACAGACTAGCAAGATGGGTGAGAATGTGATGGCAAAGCCAAACCAGCCAGCTTGATACCAAATGGGGTGACTTGAGTCTCATGCCACCTTCCTTCCAATTTAACACACCACATTTTCTCAAGTTAATTGCTCAGTTTGCTTTGGCTTTCAATCTGTTCCTTTCGTTTGAACAACTATCCATCAGGTTTTCAACGCACTTTGTCTCTTGGGGCACACCAATGGAGCACAATGCAGAAAATGACCTTAGCATCACGATTCCTTTTTGCAATGTGTCCCTTTAATGTACACAGTGCATACTTGTGTCTGGATTAGTAGCAACCTGCATGGGGGGGAAAGACACAGCTGAACAGCAAGAAGTGAAAAGTCATGGCAACTACTTGTACACAGAGACCTGGAGATCAAGCATGGAAGACCAGCAGTTTGCTCATGCATTGGAGATACTCTGAAACAAGACCAGTGAATTCAGTTCCTAGGAACACAGGAAGCTGCCAAATACTGAGCGAGTTCATTGGTCTATCTAGCTAAGTATTGTCTACACTGACAGACAGTGGCTCTCCAGCGTTTCAGAAAGGAGTTCCCAGCCATACCTAGAGACACCAGGGTTTGAACCTGAACCCAGATATTCTCTCACTGAGCCACAGTCCTTTCAAGTGAGAAATGGAGACGGTGAGAACTCTGTAAGCATCTACAAGGATCTGCTGGATTTGTGTACAGCGCTCCCATCTGGGGAACCTTTGACCTGCAGGTGGCAGCTTCTCATCCAGCCCTAGGCTAGCTCAACCCACCTAGGGTTGAGACTTGTTCTGCCAACACCATCTTCCAGAGCTCTGGCCCATTCCTGCAGCTTTGGCTACTTTTGCATCTTGATTTCCAGCTGTCTCCTCAACCTCTTGGTTTCTCCTTTGGCCCTAACTTGTGGCTTGTCCGGCAACTCCTGGTTCTTGGCTCAGACCTTCTGCCCATGCCCAGCCCTGTCTACATCTCTATACCAAGGAAAGACTCTGGCCTTTAATGTCTTCCCTGCTGCATTTCCACTAATAGGGCTCTTGCTACTGGAGGAAGCAGAATCAGGAGTATTTCTGGGATGGTGCCTTCAGAAACAGCCATGAGCTGACTAGGCTTCCATGAGTCAAGCTTTGCTTCAACTGGCTGGCCATTGCTCATCAAGATTAAGGCGCCTTAGAGAAACTTCACAAAACCCACAAATGGAACAAATGCGTCAAGGTGTCATATGAAGACAGTTGTTTCAGGGCAAGCACCGTGAAGGATCTGGAGAAAGCCACAAGCAAGGCAAAGGGAAACCTACAATCTGGCTCAATTTGATTCAATTCAATCCCACTTCCGTGCAGTGACACAGAACACGCCTTTCCTTTAAAAAGAGAGAGAGAGAGAGAGAGAGAGACATGTTAGGAAAGCAATCCCTGTTAAGCCGGCTGGCTCATACATGTACAGCTTTAAAAAAAAATAATAAGACTCCATTTGGAGGAAACCTCCTGGGCACCGGTAGGCTTGGTAGGAGATGGAAGGCACCTTGATTCAGCTCATCCCTGCCTCCTGAGTCAGATCTGCTTAGTCAACTGGCAAGAGCAAGCTATTACTGCTGTCAGCCTTGCAAAAGCAATATAGCTGTCGGAGGGTAGGCTGGAGTATTATCGCACATTCATAATGAACAAGCTGGCTGGCTCCTTGCCAAGTTCAGGAGGCTGCCTGGCAGCTGGTGGTGTGGATTGTGAGAAGCCTCTGCCCCCCGTCCCAAACACGTACTGGTATGACTGGGCTTGCTGAAACATGGCAAGCATGGGGGGGGGGGTCATCTTTATTTTGTGGCAGAGATCTTGGTTGTAGAGGGGAGGCCAAAGTTGATTAGCAAGGGCTTGAATATATTAAGTGGTCGTTTCATCAAGGCAAGGAGCCCTCGAAACTTATTTGGCCTTGGTGTTATCAGGAAGGGTCATTTAGAACAGGAGTGCAATGGAGCAGATATACAGGAGAGAACAGCTCTGGGATTCCCTCCCCGCCCCCCAGGACCAGGAGCAATGATGTCATCTGCCCAGGTAAAAAGGTAAAGGGACCCCTGACTATTAGGTCCAGTTGTGGCCGACTTTGGGGTTGCAGTGCTCATCTCGCTTTATTGGCCGAGGGAGCCAGCGTACAGCTTCCGGGTCATGTGGCCAGTATGACTAAGCCACTTCTGGCGAACCAGAGCAGCACACAGAAACACCGTTTACCTTCCCACTGGAGTGGTACCTATTTATCTACTTGCACTTTGATGTGCTTTCGCACTGCTAGGTTGGCAGGAGCAGGGACTGAGCAACGGGAGCTCACCCCATCACGGGGATTCAAACCGCCGACCTTCTGATCGGCAAGTCCTAGGCTCTGTGGTTCAACCCACAGCGCCACCTGCATCCCCGCCATCTGCCCAGAGCGCCCAGCTAATTCACGCTTGCTCCCACAAGTGTATGAGGTGATAAAGAGGCTTTCAAGTTTCCCTACTGCTTGTGATGGATTAAACTAGAGCAGGTGATAGAACGAGGAAAACAATCAAGCAGAATCTGGTTGCGGCTTCTTTTTCTTTGACGGGGGTTTTCTCCTTCACACTAGCGCTTTAAATGGTAACACTTTTTTTTTTTTTTGCAAGATTCTTGCAGTTCTAATTAAAAGCTAAAGGTTGCAGTTCAGCTGGCTGACAATCCTTTGTTAAAGCTCAGCGCGTTTTGCCAATTGAATTTATTCTATAAACATCTGCTCTGTGACTGTCAAGTGATCCTAATAAATTGAGTGCTATTACTATGTACTGCTGCTCCTGTGCGTGGGGTGGGGTGGGGGATGTATGTTCATATCCTATTGGCCCATTTGAGTCACCTGACAATGGCTGAACAAGGAACTTCAGCACCTGCCTCTGGACAGCTCTGGGCTGACCTCACACATACGTGGTGCCTCAGTACAGGAGAGAGCAGCCCTTTTGCAGCCATTTGCCATAGATATAGTAAAAGCTATGGTTTTCCCAGTAGTGATATATGGAAGTGAGAGCTGGACCATAAAGAAGGCTGATCGCCGAAGAATGGATGCTTTTGAATTATGGTGCTGGAGGAGACTCTTGAGAGTCCCATGGACTGCAAGAAGATCAAACCTCTCCATTCTTAAGGAAATCAGCCCTGAGTGCTCACTGGAAGGACAGATCGTGAAGCTGAGGCTCCAATACTTTGGCCACCTCATGAGAAGAGAAGACTCCCTGGAAAAAACCCTGATGTTGGGAAAGATGGAGGGCACAAGGAGAAGGGGACAACAGAGGACGAGATGGTTTGACAGTGTTCTTGAAGCTACCAGCATGAGTTTGACCAAACTGCGGGAGGCAGTGGAAGACAGGAATGCCTGGTGTGCTCTGGTCCATGAGGTCATGAAGAGTCCGACACGACTAAACGACTAAACAATAACAAAACCCCTGGGGGTGCTTGACAGAGGCCCTGGCTGGAGACATTCCCACCCTGACTTAATATGTGCTGGCTATTGCATCTCAATTGCCCTTTCTTGATCTGTAAGTAATCATTTTCACAAAAGCTCCCAAGTGTTCTCTCTCCCAAAATAACCTGAGAAATGTGGTTTACGCCCTCACAGAACTATACTCCCAGCACCTTTAACAAACTACAATTCCCAGGTTTCTTTTAGAGGAAGCCATGGGCTTTAAATGTGCTCCAAATGCATGTTGTGTATGTGAGCATAGTCCAATGTTTCACAGATCGAGGGGAAAAAAAATGCTTGCAACATCCAAAGGCTCTTGCCTACCCACTACCCCCTCTTGACTGCAGGCTCTCCTCCAGCTGTTACGCTTTATTAGTTTTCTTTGCAACAACCCATCCTCTGCCAATTTAAAAGCCAAGACAGCCTTTTTGCTGTCGATTAAGGGTATATTAGAAAAACACAGTTGCCCTGCCATATGTTATCGATGGCTAACAAATGAACATCAGAAGAGCCTGGCTGCAGTTGGATCAGGCCAAAGGGCCCCCTGCTAGCCCAGAATACTCTTTCACGGTGTGGCCAGCTAGGTGCCTTTTGGGAAGCCCACAAGCAGGACCCATGAACAACTGTGAACAGATGCTTCGGCACCACCTGAAACATTGATCAAATATGGATTTCAACTGCATGGAAGGTTCCAGACATGTACATGCACAGACACCTAATTCTCACCTTTGCCTCAATGCATAGAGCTTGAGTCAGCCAGTGTAATTCTGCTTCCCATCAAAATCACACTCCAGGTGTGAATCACATGCATATACAGTAGTACCTTGGGTTACAGACGCTTCAGGTTACAGATGCTTCAGGTTACACATTCCTCTAACCCAGAAATAGTACCTCGGGTTAAGAACTTTGCTTCAGGATGAGAACAAAAATCATGCTCCAGCGGCGTGGCGGCAGCAGGAGGCCCCATTAGCTAAAGTGGTACCTCAGGTTAAGAACAGTTTCAGGTTAAGAATGGATCTCCAGAACAAATTAAGTTCTTAACCTGAGGTACCCCTGTATTTGGTATTCAGAAGCAGTCAACTAGCCATCCTGGCTCATAGTTATAAAAGGCCGATAAAACAATTGGTTCAAACCAATTAAAACTTGATGTGATCTGCGGAGCTTCTGCAGCCAGCTTTCTGAACTGACGCCATCTTAACCGGACTGAAGAATCCATTGACTATTCCAAATAGAGCTCAAAAGTGGGAGCGTGTGAGGTGAGTCACGCACCTGTGCACTAATGTGGCACCTCTGTGGTCATGTGCTCATGTGCCTGCATTGACAGAGACATGGCCTTGTGGGGTGATGCCCCCATTTTTCCATGCCAAGGTTCCTCCTCTGAAGATTTTGGCAGGGATGGGCTTAAATCCTGAACAATCCTAAAAGCCGACAACGCTTTTAGCTCATGTGGACAAAATCTTAACAAGGCCTCTCCAAAATATACTCTCCTCGGTTTCCTAAAGGGGGGCAGATAAGGGCAATAATTTACCAGGGATCAGTACCAGAAAACAGGGGCTGGAGGAGCAATGGGAGCATATGTGAAAGTGTTATAGCACAAATGGAGGATAATTACTATCTAAACAAGCCCTGCAGCTGTCAACGGGAGGGTGAGGCACCCAGAGCCACGAAGCCTGTTTCGAAGCAAGCGGAACTGTGCAGGAAAGCTCAGCTCTCTCCAAGTTTGAGTTTCCCAAGTTCTCGTAATCTGCAGCCATTTGCCCATCCTGGGGGATATGGTTTGACAGCTTTCACACAGAGTGGCACGCTCAGCCTTATCAGCCTAGATTACATATTGCTAATACACTTATCCGGAGTGCCATGTCCCTTGCCTATCTCAGCCAAGTTGGATAGCGGACTGAGTGGCAGAAGCAATGTAGGGAGGGGCGGAGGGAAGGAGAGAGGCAGCCAGGAACTGCAATTAAGATGTCCTCACTGCCTCTTGCACACAGGAGATAGGAGAGTCAACTGGCAGGTGATGAACAGAGCCAGGATGTGCTGACCTCCAGGCTGGGCTCCAAGGCCAGGCTGATTTTCTGGGTCTTGCCTGAAGGGACACATTTTACATTTATTGGTGATGGATTGACAGGTCTGTTGGATGGGCATTGTCTTAGTCTACAGTATGAAACATCTCAGCTGCTAAAGGCTAATTCACATTTATCTGCAAGGACTGCCTCCTCCCATACAGACTCTCTTTGCTGCTGCGATTGGCAGAAAGTGCCCTCTTAGTAGTTTCTCTGCCCTTAGAGGCTTAGGCAGGGGCAACCCATGAGAGGGCATTTTCTGCAGTCGTCCCTGTTGTCCCTCCTTGCAGAAGTGTGTCTGGCACAGCTTCCAGCGAATGCGGAAAGCGCATCTCTTTACCCTGGCTTTTGACGCTTGAGATGTGTACTTTTAGGATCCACCTTATTATTATTATTTTGTTATTGTAGGTTGCTTTAAACTGTTTTTAATATTGTAGTTTAATGTTGTAACCTGCTCTGGGATCTTTGCATGAAGGGCAGATTAATGATGACGATAGTAAAAACTGACTCTCATCTTCCCTCTTCCAACTATATTGTTCTTTTACTTTAGGAGAAAAACACTTTATATTCCTTATTACCTTCAAATCACTGGTGTGACGGGAGGGCCACTTTTATTTCTTCTTTGCAAATGGAAGAACTGAGATGCCTTACATGCCCCAGTGGCGTAGCTAGCTGCTTGGGTGCCCAGTGCAGCGTGTACATCCTGCAGCCGGGGGCAGGGCCAGCTGCCCATGGGGTCAGGGCACGCTGTGTGGAGCCTCCCCCTCAGCTGTGGGGCAGCTGAGGCAGAGGCGGTGGGCAGAGACAAGTCCCCCGTGGCTGTTTCAGGCAACACGGAGCCTGCAGTCGTCCAAGCCACCACATCACTCCCAGGAGAGACGCGTGGCTCAGGCACGCTGTAGGCCCCATGGTAGGTGATGTCCCCTGTGGTGTAGCGCCCAGTTCCAGCTGTGTTTTGTTACGTTTCTTGACTGAACTAAAAAGTTTCGTGAGCCCAATTTTATTATTATTCTTTTTTAAAACTCATATTTTTGTCATTTTGTCACACACACCTCTCAGGGGTGACATCCGGGGCGACCCACACCCCCTGCACCCCCCCTTCCTCCACCACTGACTTGCCCTAAAGCTGCACACTGTGACTTGTATATCGGGCCAAACCCTCATAGGCATGAACCATATTTATGGACTCACACCATGGTTTGTGCTTCCATACTGTATGTACAAAGGAGCTGCATGTTCACTATTGCTTTCTATCGCTACTTGACAGCAGCAGTCCACTGAGGCAAAGCAACACACTGTGGTGGCTTAACAATGGTTTGTGGTTTTCAGATGTAACAGGAACGCAACAGCCAGTACAAAATATGGTTTGCAAACCAGCATCACACAGTAGTTTGATGTACTGGCTTGGCAACCCCTTTGGAATCATGGTTCGTGAGCTGACATTGGTTCAGACACAGAAAAGAAACCATGGTTTGGCCTTACAATAGAAAACATTTCTTAATCTGCATCTATAATATAAACTTGCATATGGAAATCTGTGTCATTTGCTGATATGTTCTGTGTGTGTGTGTATAAGTGGTCCCCCTGCCTCCTTCTCCTACATCTTCATAAGGGCTTTCCACCTTCTGTGCCTGAAAGCAACCCTCAGTATTCAATAGCACACTAGCCTAGGTGCTAGAATGTCTTTTGTTGAAGTCCTGGAGACTTTGACAGGCTACACCACATGATTCACCACCCTCTGGACAGCCTTATCAAGGCGCTGGAGCAATTCCCCTATGAGAAAAGGTTACAGAATTTGGGGACTTTTAACTTAGAACAAGGCAATGCAGGTGGCGCTGTGGGTTAAACCACAGAGCCTAGGGCTTGCCAATCAGAAGGTCAGCGGTTCGAATCCCTGCGACGGGGTGAGCTCCCGTTGCTCAGTCCCTGCTCCTGCCAACCTAGCAGTTCGAAAGCACGTCAAAAGTGCAAGTAGATAAATAGGTACCACTCCGATGGGAAGGTAAATGGTGTTTTGGTGTGCTGCTCTGGTTCACCAGAAGTGGCTTGGTCATGCTGGCCACATGACCCGGAAGCTGTATGCTGGCTCCCTCTGCCAATAAAGCGAGATGAGCGCCGCAACCCAAGAGTCGTCTGCGAGTGGACATAATGGTCAGGGGTCTCTTTACCTCTACCTTAACTTAGAACAAGGCAGAATAAGGGGAGGTACATGATAGAGATCTGCAAGATTATGTACAGTGGCAGAAAGTGCATCTGAGAGATGATATATAATGAAATTTTTAAAAATACTTAAAATAAGCTTTGTTTAAAATAAACCAGAAGTGTTTTTATTAGGAATAGGATCAGAAAAGACTTTTTATGCATGGGACAACAGCCGCTTGGGCGCTATTAGTCCAGAGATGGAAAGAAGATAAAGTCCCTATGAGAGAGGAATGGCAAGTTAAGCTGATGGACTATGCTGAAATGGCCAAGCTGGCTGGAAAACTCCGGAACCAAGAAGACAAAAACTTTAAAAAAGAAAAATGTGTAAGTTTCTTAGGAGACTACTGCAAGCAGATTGAAACATTAGCAGGATTTTGATCTCACTTGTAATGTAACAAATACCATGGATAATTGGATAATATGGATTGATATAAAATATAGATCATAGAATAATATGCAGTTATAAAAGTTAATAATAAGACCCATGGAGTAGGTGGGGGAAAGTCGTGAGATTCAGAGTAATCTCTATATATGGAGACACATTTGGTTTGTTAAAATTTTGTACTTGTAAAATCAAATAAAAATAAAAAGATCCTTTTTCTTCTTCTCCCTCTTCCAGAACATCAGAACGAGTGCCGGATTTACATATAAGCTAAACAAGCTATAGCTTAGGGGTCCCACTCTTTTGGGCCCCCCAAAAAAATTTAAAGGGAAAAAACCCTGGATGTACATTTCCAAAATATAAGATAAAAAACAAATAAAATAAAGCCTACATACAGAAACAGTGTATGGACATATTAGGTCTATAAATTGCAATATAGCATATATTCAACACAAAAAACAGCAGTAATTTGTTGTTCACAAAGGACAGCTGGACATAGAAAGGGTCCCATTACCTTCAGTAGCTTAGGGCCTCATCAAACCTAAATCCGGCCCTGATCAGAACCCATGAACTCTAGTATAGGGTTCTAGTTCCCTGAAGCCTAGAACCCAGCTTCATCCAGCAAAGCTGAATGTTGCAAGATTCAGGGAAAATGAAAGAAAGGATTTCTTCACATAGCCCAGTGTTAAGCTATGGAATTTGCTTGCAGAAGATGCAGTGATGGTCAGTAACTGGATTGGCTGTAGATGATTGGACAAATCCATGGCGGAGAAAGCTATACTCTACCATCACTGCTGGAGGCAGTAAGCCTCTAAAGACCAGTTGTTGAGAATGACAAGTGTGAGAGAGTGCTGCCGCCGCACTCAGGTCTTGCTTGCAGGATTCCCATAACAGGCATCTGGTTGGCCACTGTGGCCTAATCCAGCGACCAAACTCTTCTTAGTGCTGCAAAAATGGGGTCCGGGGTGGAGGAGGCAAGCCAAGCCATCCTCCTGGAGGCTCCAAACTTTGGTATCCTGGTGAATCCCAAGGCTTGTGGACCTACAGTGCAGAAGAAGCAAGAAGAAGAAGAGTTTGGATTTGACTACCTGAAGGAGTCTCAAATCGGCTAACATTCTCCTTTCCCTTCCTCCCCCACACCAAACACTCTGCGAGGTGAGTGGGGCTGAGAGACTTCAGAGAAGTGTGACTAGCCCAAGGTCACCCAGCAGCTGCATGTGGAGGAGTGGAGACGCGAACCCGGTTCCCCATATTACAAGTCCACTGCTCTTAACCACACTGGCTCTTAAAAACACTGCTAACTCCCAATCTCTGTTTCAATATCCTGATTGCACGTAGAGCGTTTTAAATGATGCTTTTAATATGCAGGCAGTGGCTCACGAAAAAAGAGAGATGCCTCCCTCTTTGTTTTTGAAAGGATCTAGTTACACTCTCCAGGAAAAAGAGGGATTCTCATCGCCCAGCAATAATGGCGAGATATTTTCCATGTTGGTCTGTGATTGTGTCATACGGGGAAAAAAAATAAAATAAAACACACATGGCTTAATCAAAGAGCTGCAGACACTTTTAAGTAATCGGGCTCTGCCTTTGCATAACGGCACATTTCGCCAGCAGCTACTCTAGTCGTCCACAAGAGACTGTAATATACATCAAAAATTCTCCTTTAGAATTATTTTTCTGTAAAGATTGGTCTTTTGAACTCTGGTGGCAAAGGCTTGCGGGTACAAAAACCTCTCCTGGCTTCTCATTTTTATTTTTTGGTCTCTTTCACTCATCTGGGGAGTGTTGATCTGACGGTTTCTGTCGGAAAGGATGTGACCATTATGAGATATTCTGAATGAGTACCAGTCCATTTATCAGCAATAATAATAATAATAATAATAATAATAATAATAATAATAATAATAATAATAATTTGTTATTTATACCCTGCCCACTCCGGGCAGCTCCCAACAGAATATTAAAAACACAAGACAGCATTAAACATTAAAAACTTCCCTAAACAGGGCTGCCTTCAGATGTCTTTTAAAAGTAAGATAGTTGCTTATTGCCTTGACATCCGATGGGAGGGCATTCCACAGGGCTGGTGCCACCACCAAGAAGGCCCTCTGCCTGGTTCCCTGTAACCTCATTCTTGCAGGGAGGGAACCGCCAAAAGGCCCTCAGAGCTGGACCTCAGCATCTGGGCTGAATGATGGGGGCGGAGATGCTCCTTCAGGTAGACAGGACTGAGGCTGTTTAGGGTTTTAAAGGTCAGCACCAACCAGCCACGTGCTTCAGGAATGAAGGGCATCAGCCATTGCATGAACTGGATCTCTTGCATAAGACCCAGTAAAACAAATGGGAGCTGGCAGGGAAATAACATACCCTCCAACGTTTATCTGATGAGAATAGAGACATACTATTCCATAATGATGATGCTACTATTTATATCCCACTTGTCTTGACTGGGTTGCCCCAGCCACTCAGGGCGGCCCCCAACGTATATAAAAATATAATTAAACATTAAGCATTAAAAAAAAACCTTCCCTATAGAGGGCTACCTTTGGGGATAACTCCATACCCTCCAACATTTCTCCTATGGAAATAGGGACGTCCTAAGGAAAAGCGGGACATTCTGGGAACAAATCAGAAACTGGGGCGGCTTCTGCAAATCTGGGACAGTCCCTGGAAAATCGGGACACTTGGCGGGTCTGAAATAAGACCTATTGAGCTCAGCAGGACTAATTGTAAGTTGAAGGCAATGGGAAGCAAGTGTCCTGCACCCAGTCTGGGGCTGGTGTAAAATCCTGGTCTTGGGGTGGGTGGGGTGGCCAGGGTTTCAAGGATATAGTGGAGGGTATACCCTCCCCCATTCAATCTACATCCCAGTCACAACTCTGCCCAATTTTGGGGCGGGTAGAATGGCTCTGTCTGCAAAGTGTTCTACCGGTGGCATGCCTGGGATGTTCTGACAACATCATATCTCATGCCTTGTGGGACAAAAAACGGACAGCTATCTCTCAGCCAGCATACAGAGCTGTGCCCCTGGTATTTTTGTGCTTTTCCAGCATATGGAAATGGTATAATGTTACAAACTGTCATAAATAGCTAAATGCAGGGAAACAGGGGGATGGGGCAGGAGGAGGAGAGCTGAGTCCGTTAAATGCACGAAAAGCAATAAACGTTTCATGCAGTGTTTTTTTTTATTTAAACAAAATGTAAAAAATTAAATCCAGTTTAAGCTTGTCTGACATTTAATGCCACTTCATCAACTGTTTGTATTGGATAATTGGCTTACAGAAACCACGTCCCCATACCTGAATCCTCCTCAAGATATCGCAAAGATGGCATTTTTAAAGAGCGTCTCTTTCATTTGCGTGACATGAGACAATCACGTTGTGACATGATGCGCCATCTGGCAAGGGGACATGGGCCCATGCTCCCCAGAGCAGGTCTGAGCAGAGCTTTGCAGTGCTGAGATGGTATTATTTTTGCCTCATTAAGACCACGCCTGGGTACCCGGCACGGCGGCTTGCCATTGCCAGGACGAATGCGGCAATTCCTCTCCGAGCGGCGCACCTCCCTTAATGTTGTTTGCACTCAGTAATCCTGTTAACGGAAAAGGGATGAAGACGGTGTAGGATTTCTACAATTACCGGTAGCTTACTCTGGTCCCCTGAGCCTCCAGCTTCTTAAATCCTTTATCTGAGTCTCGGGGCATGTCTACACTGCAAACGGTGCTTCACAGATCCCTTCTGTTGTGGTTTCGTCATCTTTTCCTCTTTGTGAATGAGAGAGCATCAAGAATGCGATGGTTCCTGGTTCAAATCACACAGGGAGCTGCCTTATACCCAGAACCATAGCTAGGTGATCTTGCGCCCCTGGCAGAACCATCCAGATTGTGCCCCCTAGCCACGGACAAATTAGCTCTTCTTTCCGCCTGTCCTCCACCCCCCTTCCACCCATTCAATTCACATACTCATAAAAAATTGTCCAGTAGCACCTTAGAGACCAATTAGGTTTGTTCTGGGTATAAGCTTTCGTGTGCATGCACACTTCTTCAGTTACAGGGTACAACTGAAAGTGTGTGAGAGTCTGGGGTGTTGGGTGCCATACCCACAGAGCCCATCTTTGCAAGCTTGTGAGCAGGAGCCTATGTGTGGTGGCTAAGGATGAGGCAACATGCACAACCTTGATATTTGCCCTTACAGTGGTACCTCAGGTTAAGTACTTAATTCGTTCCGGAGGTCCGTTCTTAACCTGAAACTGTTCTTAACCTGAAGCACCACTTTAGCTAATAGGGCCTCCTGCTGCTGCCGCGCCGCCAGAGCACAATTCCTGTTCTCATCCTGAAGCAAAGTTATTAACCTGAAGCACTATTTCTGGGTTAGCAGAGTCTGTAACCTGAAGCATATGTAACCTGAAGCGTATGTAACCCGAAGCGTATGTAACCTGAGGTACCACTATATATTGAGTCTATCTAGGCCAGTAATGGCTACACTGACTGGCAGCAGCTCTTCTGCATCTGGAGTGAAGGTCTTCCTTACTACATGTCACCTGCTCCTTTGAAGATCCCGGGAACCGAACCTGGGACCTTCTGGGTGCAAAGTATATGTTTCAGCGGTGACCTGCAGGCTTAGCAACATCGTGAACATTTGCATGTTGTTGGTTGTGGATGGTCCATTCACATGCGCCATTCATAACTTCTTGTTGCAGTCAAGCATGTGCATGTGTGAATCAGTCCTAATCAAGGGAGGTGCTTGCCTGGGTGTGAACTAGCTTTGAATGTGAGCGAAAGATAGCCCATGGAGTCATCTCAGAGCAACTCAGCAGAATGATTTATTTCAGTTCAGAGTCCCTGTTTTCATGGCCTGCCACTCAAAGGCCATCCTTCTGGCAGTTTCCAGGGACAGGATATTTTTAGTGGTGACCCCTCAAGCCCTGAAATTCTCTCCCTCCAGAGGTATGTATGGCACCAATCTGTACTGGATTTCACTCAGAGGACATTTTGTTTTTAGTCCGCTTGCTGCTGAAATGTGATATACTGGGGTTTTCTACCGCTGCTGCTTTTAGACTGAGGGTGGAGCTGTTTTTGATGTACGGTACTTAATTATTATTTTTTTAATGTTGCTTTAATTTTGAGAGCTGTCTGGGGAGGGCTGTGCCCTGAAAGGCAGGCTGAAAACCAATACATAAATAAACAAACTAATTTCCTCAAAGGGTTTTTCTGAAGCATATGAACATGTGATTGCTATCTTTGAAATGGGAAGGAAAATAAAGAGCTCTTTCCATCTTAATGAAAGGACAGCTAGATTAATTAATTTGACTTCCCTCCGCTCTTCCAGCTAGGGGCGTCATCCTGTTTCGGCAGTGACAACAACCCAGGCAGGGGCCGGCGCTAACATTGGACAGAGGGAGGTTGGGTGGGATGTAGCGGGAGTGATGAGAAAAAGTTGGACGAGAGAGCTGTGTGTGGCAGGCATGGCTTGCTCTGTGCCTGCTAAGTTCTCCTGCTACTCTCAGATGTGGTAAAGGATGCCTGGCCTGTTTAAGTAAGTTCCACCTTCCATATTATAGTACGATGAACTTGTGAGCAGGATTTGAGCTTTGAGCAACGGAAGTCATTCGATTATAATACTGTGGTTATGATTTAATAGATAGGGTGCAGCAGAAGGGGAGAAATGACGACTCCATGGAAAACTGGGTGGGAAGTCAATGAAAATAAGAGAAAAGATGAAATTGTGCTTTAATCGTAAGGTAAAGGTAAAGGGACCCCTGACCATTAGGTCCAGTTGTGACCGACTCTGGGGTTGCGCGCTCATCTCGCTTCTATAGGCCAAGGCAGCCAGCGTTTGTCCGCAGACAGCTTCCGGGTCATGTGACCAGCATGACTAAGCCGCTTCTGCTGAACCAGAGCAGGGCATGGAAACGCCGTTTACCTTCTCGCCGGAGCGGTCCCTATTTATCTACTTGCACTTTGATGTGCTTTTGAAGTGCTAGGTTGGCAGGAGCAGGGACTGAGCAACGGGAGCTCACCCCGTCGCAGGGATTTGAACTGCCGACCTTCTGATCGGCAAGTCCTAGGCTCTGTGGTTTAACCCACAGCGCCACCGCGTCCCTTGCTTTAATTGTACGTATATGTTAAAAATGTCGGAACTCAATAAAATCTAACTGAAAAAAAGTTTCGCCTTCCAATCTGGCCAGCTTCTGTATGTGGAATTGGAAGTGTCTGTGCAGCCCAATTTGTCCTGAGAAAACCCATTTGGCTGGCCCCCAAATCCAGACCCCCAGTATAGCCCCCCCCATACACCACGGCCTTTCTGTGGATGACATGCACCTGTGCTTGAATGTAACCGAGCCATTTGCCATTGCAGCATATTTATTTATAAGCTTCTCCGTCTGCAAGCATCGAGGGTATCTGTGAAATGCAGGGCAGCAGAGAGTGTGGGAAGTGAGGCGAGATTATAAATAAAAGTATCCGAGTCACCTACTCCGAGGCTGATCCTGTTGCCTCAAAAGAAGCAGCCATATGGAGTGTGGCTAGCTTTGCCCGTCTAGGTTTTAAGCGGAGGATTACACCAAGACATCATTTAGCTCCCTGCACGGACACAAGCGCCAGGCACTTAATGAGGGGCAAGGCTCACAAACAGGTAGTAAGCTGGCTTAGGACGGAAGAAAGCGGGATGGGGGACAGCAGCAGCAACAGCTTTGAATTGTTCAACAAGGCAGGGATTGCGAGGCAGCCTCCTTCAAGGTATTAGTTGATTATCTATTTCTGTCAGCAGAAAGTTGGGGGGGGGAGCTTTATATAGAACATGCCCACCCCAGGCAACCCTTCCTGGTCGCCTTAAGAGAGAGAGAGAGAGAGAGAGAGAGAGAGAGAGAGAGAGAGAGAGACAGACAGACAGACAGACAGACAGACAGACAAACAGACAGACAAAGATGCCCCACGAGAGAGGCAGGGAGATGGACTAAGAAGGATCAGCTGTTGGAACGCCAGACATCAGCTGCAATGGCTGGAGGCCTCTGCATGGGCAGGAAAGCCAGGGCCCTGGGAAAGCTCTGGAAAGGGCCATGGTGGGTTAGTGTCTAGGTTGCCCGCTCTGTCTGCAAGCACTGGCATAGTGGGACCAGGGCTGTGGGGGTGGTGGCCCCAGGCAGTGGCGTAGCGTGGGTTGTCAGCACCCGGGGCAAGGCAAGTAATTTGCGCCCCCTAACCCTAACCCCCAGATGTTGCGCCCGGTGTGGCCGGCCCCCCCTGCACCCCCACGCTATGCCACTGGCCCCAGGCACATGATTCTGAGGGCTGGGACGACGCCTCCTTCTCCTAGAGAGAGAGTACAGCTCTGCGTCGGTCAAGAGGGCTCCCCCCACTGGAGCCAAGCAGGAGCACGCTGTGCTGCCTGCCCACCCAGAGTCCCTGCAGGGAGAAGCCCGCCCAACCAACATGGAGAAGGAGGCAGCATCCAAACCCCAAAGGCCTGTCCCGGTGCGGCTTGCCTCCCCACTGGTCACTTGCTATGGAAGCGTCTGGTTGCACCCTCTCAGAATCTGCTGGCATCAGTGTTGGAGGGCTCTGTTCACCCTCCATGCTCTGCCCCTGCTATGCATACATTTGCCCGCTCCAGGCGAACACATGCACACCCCAAGCGCCAAAAACACAGACTACATCACTGTCTGCAAGGCCTATTGCCACTTTTTAAGGGCACTTTTTCTTAATGAGCAAGATGAGCGGGGGACTCTTTCCAGCCGGAAGGCCATGTTCCCTCCTGAGCAATCTTCCTGGCTCCACATGACAGTGGTGGGCGGGGTCAGAGCAAGAGAGGGTGGAGCAATCAATGTGCATTTCCTCTTTGTACGCTAGGCATGCTGCTCTCTGTTCCCCTGTTCTAGGCAAGCGAAAGGAACGATCAGGACATGTTCCAACCAGGCAGAAATGCTCAAGGAGGCTGGAAAGCAGGACTGGAAGGAGCACTGCTTGGGGAGAGTTCTGAAGGCTACCTGGAGGGCCATATTTGGTCCCTGGGTCTGAGGTTTCCCACCTCTGGTGTATGGCTTAAAGCTGCTCGGTTGCTTTTGCACCCATTGTTTTGGTCCCATCCATCATGCAGATTGGGAGGGGGCTGGAAGTTGGTCTCCATCCACACAAAACAAGGATGGGTCTTCCAGGCTGGAATTGCTCTCCCAACTCCCTTCATCCCTGATTGCTGGCCTCTGGGGCTCCCGAGAGTCTAAAATATGCCCCTGCTTTAAAAAAGCTCTCTGTGAATTTCATTGCCAAGTTCCCCCTTGGCTGCCTGTTTTGCAGACTCAGGTAGCACAACTTCATGTCACAGTGAAAGACCTTGAAGAGTCCAGGAACAGCAGACATGGCTGGTTACTAATGGCCTTCTATGGGGTAATCATTTATACATCACTGTCTTCTCCTTCATTTTTATTATTCACATTTCTTTTTTATTTTGAAATCTGCTTAGATATTATTATTATTATTATTATTATTATTATTATTATTATTATTATTATTATTATTAATGCCACTGCCTATCATTTATAAAACACCTACTATATACTAAGTGATTTACACTTTTTTAAAAAAGCATGAGAGTCCCTATCTGAAGATTTACAATCTTAAAAGAAAGACATAAAAGGAAAAGGGGGTAAGGAAGGGAGAGGAAAACAAAACAAGAACTCCATGCACTGAACCACCAAGTGGTTCTTATAACGACCAGCCCAAGAATGGGGGTGGTCAGATGTCAGATGGTCTTTCAACCAAAGTTATGGAGAGAACATTTTGGTCTCTCCACCAGGTGGAATGGCTGCTGAGAGGTGAGAAGAGGAGAAGCAAAAATGTTGATGGCTACACCAGATGTTCATGAATGGCTAGCGATCAATTTCCACCTGGATGTTCTTTTCTCTGTGTGCTCCTTCATGCACTGGAGACTTCAAGCTGGAATTGGCCTCCTCAGTAACTTGATCTCTCCTTCTCATGGAAAAGGGTGTGTGAGGTGTGTGTCAGTCCCTATTGCTTCCTCCCAGACACAGAATGTTCCAGTAATAATCACCCTGTTTCAATCGTTCAAACCCATAATCTCCTAAGAACATCCCCTGGAAACTTGAGACAGCCTTATTCCTGCTACGCAGCTTGTTATACGTTTTGGAAAGACTCTGTCAGGTCTTTGGGGCCTTGTCAGTTTCAAAGGCCCCCGACCTTTTAATAACCATTTTCCGGCCTTATCTGAACGCTCCCTAATTCATCCCCTTCTGTCCCTGAAAAATATCTAAATCCTATTTAAGTTAATGCCCTTCATTTTCATTTATAAAGACAGATACAAAATAATTATTTCCTATCTCCACTGTTTCCTTATCTTCCGTCCTAATAATTCCTCACTGTCTCCCTTTCATCGTCTGTCAATTGCACAAAAAACTTTTTTTCTGTTAGTTAAAAATATTCCGTCTTCATCCTCTTCTGCTGTGCCTTTAATCTCCTCTTTCAACCCGTCATCTCCCCCCTCCCCGATTTCCAAGACCCTCCAACAGACCCCCATCTCTTTCCCCCTTCGTGTTTGTGTTGCAGTCAGGCAAGCGGATATCTAACTGCCAGCTGGCCACCTCTTCAAATGTAGCCTTTGATGTCCAGGTAGCCCCTACCTTGTGAAAATGTTTTGCATAAACATGCTTTCTTCTGAAAATGAGCACTCCTGTCTTCACCTCACATGAAAGTGGTACTTGCAGATGCATCTCCTGGCTACCATTTGAAGTGTCTGATTAAAAGGAAACCGGGAGGAGGAGGAGCCCGTATAGGAGAGCAACCTGCCAGCTCCAAAAAAAACCACACACGGAGGAATGTTTTGGCCTTTGGAAACTTCAGAGGACAAGGCAAAGCTGGCACAGGTATAAAATGGCAACGACGAAAACCAACAACCAACACTTCCATACCCTCCAACATTTCTCCGATGAAAATAGGGACGTGCTATTCTATCATCATCATCATCATCCCATTCATCTGACTGGGTTGCCCCAGCCACACTGGGAGGTTTCCAACACATACATAAACATAATTAAACATTTTAAAATTTCCCTATTCAGAGCTGCCTTCAGATGTCTTCTTTTTAAAAAATAATAATAATAAATCTTTATTAATTTAAAATAAATACATCTATGAGAAAACAGACGTACATACAAGTAAACAAACATGCAATCAAACAAACAAATAACAGAAAAATCAAACCACCACACTGTAAGATACAAGAAGATTTATTAGAATTATCATCATATATACTCCTGATACTGAACACAATTATGAAACTTATAGAGGAGAAATTTAAAACTGACTTCCAGTTAATCAGATGTCTTCTAAAGGATGTATAGTTACCGGTACTTATCTTCTTGGCTCAGAAGTTGCATAACTCCATACCCTGCAACATTTATCCAATGAAAACAGGGTCAGCCTACCATACCCTTCAACATTTCATGGATGAAAATAGGGACATCCTAAGGAAAAGTGGGTCATTCCGGGATCAAATCAGAAACCGGGACAGCTTCTGTAAATCTGTGACTGTCCCTGGGAAAAGTGGTCTGCACTTCTTGCAGGAGAACTTTTCGCTGCCAGATATTGTTCGGAGCTGAAATAAGCAGTGAGTAATGATGGAAAGATCCAGTTGAGATTGATGAGCCAGTGTTTCCCAAACTTGGGTCTCCAGCTGTTTTTGGACTACAATTCCCATCATCCCTGACCACTGGTCTTGCTAGCTAGGGATGATGGGAGTTGTAGTCCAAAAACAGCTGGAGACCAAAGTTTGGGAAACAATGGATGAGACTAAGGGAAGGGCCTTTGTAGCTCTGTGGTAGTGCATCCGACTGGCATGCAGAAGATTCCAGGTTCATTCCACAATGGCATCTCCAAGTGCAGCTGGGAGGGACTTCCTGACTAATAGCCCTGGAGAGCTGCTGCCAGTCAGTGTAGATAATACTGAACCCGATGGAACAATTGTATGACTCAGAATAAGGCAGCTTCCTGTGTTCCTATGGCAAATTCAACACAAGAGTTTCTCCCATGCCAGCTAATCTAGGAGCTTCTCTTTCCAACTCTCCAGTCTTAATGCTTTCTCCCCACTCCTTTACAACCTCTTCATGTGTTCAGAGGACCAGCAAAAGAAACCACAGGCAATGCAAGCAGGTCCCCTTTGCAATTCCAAAACACTGTGCAGTAAAATTCTTAGGGTTGCATCCTCGGCCCATTGAAAGGAATGGGCATGGCTAACTTAAGTCCGTAAATTGCAATAGGTCTGCTCTGACTCTGAGTAGAACTTAGCTGAATGGAATGTTTCATTCTCTATGCAATAGGGATTGGTGAGTGCTCAAAGTCTAACCACATAGGAAAGCTATAAGAACATTCCCATCACAATACACTGAAGTCTAAGGCAGGTGTGGGGAACCTTTGACCCTCCAGATGTTGCTGAACTGCAACTGCAATTGCCCTTGGCCATTAGCCTTGCAGGCTAAGGCTGATGAGAATTGTAGTTCAGCAACATTTGGAGGCCCACACTTGCCTAAGGGGTTTAGAATGGCATATGATTTTGTAAACTAGAACCCAGTTCATTAGGTGCATGACAGGTTGGCAGATGTTTATAGGGCAGCCTCCTTACCTTGTGCCTTCCAGATGTTTTGGATTACAACTCCATGCACCAGGTTTAGGAAGGCTGGCACAAGTTTACAATGGGATGTAGGGGGGATAATTGTCAAGGCCAGGTCAAAAGCCCATAAAATACAACAAGTATGGTCTGTGCACGGGACGCAGGTGGCACTGTGGGTTAAACCACAGAGCCTAGGACTTGCCAATCAGAAGGTCGGTGGTTCGAATCCCTGCGATGGGGTGAGCTTCCGTTGCTTGGTCCCAGCTCCTGCCAACCTAGCAATTCAAATGCACATCAAAGTGCAAGTAGATACGTAGGTACCACTTCGGCGGGAAGGTAAACAGCATTTCCGTGCGCTGCTCTGGTTCGCCAGAGCGGCTTAGTCATGCTGGCCACATGACCCAGAAACTGTATGCCGGCTCCCTCGGCCAATAAAGCGAAATGAGCACTGCAACCCTAGAGTTGGCCATGACTGGACCTAATGATCAGGGGTCCCTTTACCTTTACCTTTATAGTCTGTGTTATAGCTCTACAAAGATGAAATGGATGCAAGAGTAGGACATTGTCCTACCACTAGTTCAATCTTTGGTGATAAAACACAATCTTCCTAGCTTTGCTATGCTAATTCAACATGCATTAGTGGGCACACACACCCCAACACACCCACACCTTGATTCCTAGAGAGTCCTAAGTGGATACTCTGAAACCTACTGATTTATTCAAGTTAGGGCTCCTCCACATGGAGCAAGTGGTGTGTGTGTGTGTGTGTGTGTGTGTGTGTGTGTGTGTGTACTGCTACATTTGCTGAATTAGCATAGCAAAGCTTGAAGGATGGTGTTTTCAGCCAGCTACTACTCCTGCGGATGGTCACTGTGCTCATCTTGCAAAAGTTGTGCAGGTAAACATCACAGCATTCTTGCATGTTGAGGATCATTAGGAAAGGCAATGAAAACTAAATTGCCAATATCATAATGCTTTTATACCAATCTGTGGCGTGTGACCACACTCGGAATACTGTGTACAATTCTGGCTGCCACACCTCAAAAAAGGATGCTTTGGAGCTGGAAGAGTTTCTGAAAAGGGCAACCCAAATTCTCAATCGGATGGAAGAATTCTCCTGTGGAAAAATAATATATACAGTATATATATATATCCTCTCTGTTTGCAAAAGAATAATTTTGCTTTGCAAAAAGGTGAAAATGGTGGGCACAATAGAAGTGCACATGATTCTGCATGGTGAGGAGAAAGTGAATAAGGGAAAGCAACTCTCCCTCTCCCATAATATTAGAACTCAAGGCCACGCAGTGAAACTGAAAAATGGAAAATTCAGGCAGACAAGAGGGTGTGTTTCTGCACACAGTGCACAGTAAAATTGTGGAATTCACAACCACAGGATGTACCATAACAATGGCCACTGGCTTGGATAACTTTAAAATGGGCCTAAACAAACTATTAGGGACGTGGGTGGCACTGTGGGTTAAATCACAGAGCCTAGGACTTGCGGATCAGAAGATTGGTGGTTCGAATCTCCACGATGGGGTGAGCTCCTGTTGCTCAGTCCTTGCTCCTGCCAACCTAGCAGTTCAAAAGCATGTCAAAGTGCAAGTAGATCAATAGGTACCGCTCCGGCGGGAAGGTAAACAGTGTTTCCGTGTGCTGCTCTGGTTTGCCAGAAGCGGCTCAGTCATGCTGGCCACATGACCCTGAAGCTGTACGCTGGCTCCCTCGGCCAATAAAGCAAGATGAGCTCCCCAACCCCAGAGTCGGCCATGACTGGACCTAATGGTCAGGGGTCCCTTTACTTTTTTAAACAAATTCTTGGAGGATAGAGCTCTCTACGGGTTCATGGAGGCTGGGTTCTGTTTACAGGAGCAAAGGAACCTAGAGGCTCCTACCCAGTTGCGGCAGCCATCCTAAGGGACATTTTGGTAATCACTGTGAGAACAGGATGCTAGTCTAAATAGGTTTTTGGTCTGATCCAGAAGGAGGTCTTCCTCTGCTCATTTGGGACTCACAGCTGGCCAATGGTGTGGAACTTTTGAAAGCAAGTCCTCTGAAGGCAGACTGAAGGAACTGGTTGATATTGGCAATTACTTAATGCCCAAAGAAGGAAGTTAAAGGTAGCTAGGTTGGTGATGTTCAACTATTTAGAACAGGGGTAGGCAACCTAAGGTCTGGGGGCCGGATGCGGCCCAATCGCCTTCTCAATCCAGCCCACAGATGGTCTGGGATTCAGTGTGTTTTTACATGAGTAGAATGTGTCCTTTTATTTAAAATGCATCTCTGGGTTATTTGTGGGGCATAGGAATTCGTTCATATTTTTTTTCAAAATATAGCCCAGCCCACCACATGGTCTGAGGGACGGTGGACCGGCCCATGACTGAAAAAGGTTGCTGGCCCCTTAATTAGAACAAGGATGGGGAGCCAAAGGTCCTCCAGATATTGTTGAACTCCTGCTCCCATCACCACCACCATCATCCCTGACTACTGATCATGAAGGCTCCTGGGAGTCCAGCAACATCTGAAGGGACACAAGATCCCCATCCTTTATCTCGAAGGGACTTAGCTAGAGGAGCTGGAACCATCACCCTCGCTAAACACCCGAGGCAGAACAAGGTGCAAGGCCTTATGAATAAATCTTAAGAAGAGCAGCCTCCATTCATTTCAAAGGGCTTCTCTTATTTGATTAGCCTTTTCTGCAAGTTGTTTTCATAAGAGAATGTATGAATGATACTCCTAATTAATCAATGGTGGTGGGGCGATGCACTTTCAACGAGAACAGATTCCAGTGCAAGGGATGCAGTGATGTAAATTTAACACGATAGGTAAACTTTTCACCCATGTCTCCAAAGAGCAGCCAGGTAAAGGAGAGTTTATTGTTTACCTTGATGGTCCCTTTCAGTTCACTGCTCCCATGAAAGTTTCACCACTCCTCCTAATTGCGGGGTCTGCAACCTTCCTTCCTACTCAGATAGAAGACAGGCAGAGGCAAAGGGGACTGGAAGCTAGTTAAATTTAATGTAAACTGTTTGCGATTCACTGGAAATGGGAAATACAGAGCATGAAAATGGAGGTGAAATCTTGCCTCCACTGAGTCCCATTGCATTCCCTTCTTGTGTAAAACATAGGACTGCAGAAGCCAAAACATTTCCATTATCTTGATGTTATTGTTCTGTGTTTTATTATGGCACATAGTTATCTACAAAATTAAAACTGTACATCAGTATGATGGAAATTTAAATCTAAGGAAATAGCTGCCTGAGCTGGACTTCATAATTATGCCATTTGTAGGGCCAATTGCCACATTTTAATCCAGTTAGTCATCATATTTGTTATATTCAGTGCTTTTTTTCCCTGGGAGGACGCAGGGCTACGCATACCCCTAAACATTTTGTGAGTCTTTCTACTTTTGTCCAGTTACTGTATTTATTTTTCCCAATTTGAACTATAAAATGGTGATGTTCTTGAGTCAAAATGAGAGTACCCTTAAACATTTTTAAAGAAAAAAAGCACTGGTTATATTCCATCCCTCCCCACTCACCCTGGCTTTATATCGGTGAGATTGAAGGTTTTATCCAATGCTGTGCATGGGCAACTGGAACATACTTTCATTTACACAGCAGAACTTCATTTTCCTCTACTCTTCCATGTAGCCCACCATGACCCCTCAAAATCTGCTCCTGATAGTTGGGGGACTGTTTGGAGGAGATTTTGAGGGCAGGCAGGAAGTCTGTTAGCACAATGTTGTCTTGCTAGAGTGGTGCATGCTCTAGTTATCTCCTGCTTGGACTACTGCAATGCGCTCTACGTGGGGCTACCTTTGAAGGTGACTCGGAAACTGCAATTAATCCAGAATGCGGCAGCTAGACTGGTCACTGGGAGTGGCCACCAAGACCATATAACAGCAGTCCTGAAAGATCTTCATTGGCTCCCAATACGTTTCTGAGCACAATTCAAAGTGTAGGTGCTGACCTTTAAAGCCCTAAACGGCCTTGGTCCTGTATACCTGAAGGAGCGTCCTCACTCCCATCATCCAGCCCGGTCACTGAGGTCCAGTGCCGAGGGCCTTCTGGCGGTTCCCTCACTGTGAGAAGTGAGGTTACAGGGAACCAGGTAGAGGGCCTTCTCGGTAGTGGCGCTTGCCCTGTCGAATGCTCTCCCAGCAGATGTCAAGGCAATAAACAACTATTTTACTTTTAAAAGACAACTGAAGGCAGCCCTGTTTAGGTATGTTTTTAATGTCTGATGCTGTATGGTTTTTAATATTTGGTTGGAAGCCACCCAGAGTGGCTGGGGAAACCCAGCCAGATGGGTGGAGTATAAATAATAAATTATTATTATCATCATCATCATCATCATCATCATCATCAATATCAATCCATCCTAAAAACAACGGGTGAGAGACAGTGTGGTTGTATGGATAGAGCATTAGGATAGGACTGGGAGTCCTGGCTTCAGATTCCCACTGAGCCATGAAGCTAGTGGGGTGGCCATTAGCCAGTATCCACACATCTCTCTTTCTCAGCTAACCTATACCACAGAACTGTTGTGAGGATAAAATTGGAATGGGGGAAAGAACCATTGCTCCACTCTGATCTCCTTGGAGGAACGGTGGAATAAAATACAGCAATTGAACAATGAAGTTGCAATTAAAATGAGGTGGATTTAAATGGTTGAGCTTTGCAAACATATATCCAGCGATTTGTCTGATGCGCCCACATTAAACTGCAGCAGGCTTTGGGAAGCTTTTCTCACCTTCCTTGTAATAATGTGGGTCAAACTCTTAACGCATCCTGATCTGCAATAGCAGTATCATTGGCTACTTAGGCCCATAATTCTGCACATCGAAATCTTATTCTTCATGTTCTCAATTCCTTGTGCTCCTATAAGAAGAAAGCCTGGATATTCCCCATATATATGGTGTTGGCAACCAGCAACCTGCATCTTGGAAACCGCATCTGTTCCTAGGACCAGGGGTGCATCCACTCAATTATTCAGATTAGCTAGTCAGATTTCTAGGGACAACATTAACAGGAATGCCTAATGTCATCCATGCTTAATTTTAAATGTTGCAGACAAAGAGGCCTGGGGATGCTGTTGGTCTTCCTATTCAAGCATGCCTTCAGCTTTAGTACATTTACCCTGGGCTCTCTCTACCTGTTCCTGTTTTCAGCCTGGGAGACTTATGAATAAAGGCAGCTTTATTGGTATGTGCTGGCATCATCAGCTAGATGCCTTCTAGGGTTCAGCAAGAGAAGAGCAAGGGCAAGAGGAAGAGATTAGTTGGGCTTTGCATGCTGCAGGCTGACTCTGAGAAACTGACCAGCAGGAACTAGGTTATTGGTATAATTAAAAGTGTTTAAACTTGTGTGCCCTGAAGCCTAAGTTTGGAAGAAGGGCTATGAGGCGGCTGCTTTCTGCCTGCCTGCCTGGCCAAGGCAGCCCACGTCTTCCCTTTTCCGTTTTATGCTGTTAACAGCACAGTATATGCAACAACCATTCAGATTGTGTCAGTAAAAATCCATGAAGGCTGCAGGCGAGCAATCTATTAAACTTGAAAGTTGTGTGATTTCTAAATAATAAGCAGCTTCGTCTGCCGAAATCCCAAGACTCTTATAAGCAGGGTTTTTATTTTTAACAATAAAGAGCTTCCCCGGAAAATTTCCCAATGTAAACCGACATCATAAAAGAGACAGATGTCGGTTCTGCCAGGCTAACAAGGAACTTTGGTATCCAATGGAAGGGGGCCGTGGCGTGCATGCCTGCACAGAGTTGAGGACTCCTCTCTGCTCTAGGGAGAAGCAGGCGGCTTCATCTTTATACATCTCTGTGAACCGGCACTATTGCATAACGTTCTTGGATCGCAAGCAGCCTTGGCTTGATGGCTCAGCCTTGCCACTAGCTGTGGCTGATAAATATTACAACAGAAAAGGGAGGTGGCCAAGGAGCAGAAAGGCAGTTAGCTCACATACTGCCTTCCAGGGAAGAATCAAGAGCACTGAGGCTGAGAAGGAGAAGAAGAAGAAGAGGAAGAGGAAGAAGAAGAAGAAGAAGAGGAGGAGGAGGAGGAGGAGGAGGAGGAGGACTTGATATCCTGCCTTTCACCCCCCTTAAGAAGTCTCAAAGCGGCTAACAATCTCCTTTCCCTTCCTCCCCCACAACAAACACTCTGTGAGGCTGAGAGAATTCAGAGAAGTGTGACTGGCCCATGGTCACCCAGCAGCTGCATGTGGAGGAGCAGGGAAGCGAACATGGTTCACCAGATTACGAATCCACCGCTCTTAACCACTACAGCACGCTGAGTTAGAAATGCTTTGGACCCATCTGTGTGTAACTCTCAGGACCTGCCATTTCTGAGAACCAGAACTGGATGATACCTCATCTTTAGAAGGGGAGTCTACCCTGAACCAGTGCTAGGGAGAGACAGGATAGCTGCAGAGAACCCCTGACATCAGACACTAGAAAAATAACCAAACCAGGGTTACTGTCAATATGTGGCAGGGGAGCTAATGTGCTCCACTGGACATGCCACCCTGAACTGGCCACTTGCCCAATCCCTACTGGATCTTCAAGAATAGACTGAACAGTCCTCGAACCAAAACTTGGTCCCAACAATGCATGCTCTCTTGGCGCTATGGGGCACCCCCACCATGTCATAAACCTACTCATTTAGAGGAAGTATGACCATAAGCGCTGTCAGGGAACCTGCTGATGCACCAGGAATGACGGGCAGCCAGGCTTCATCTTTCATTATGAGAATGTATATCCTGCCTCTCCATCCCCAATGCCCATCAGCTAACAATCACGAGAACACAATAAAATAACAAATAGAAACATAAGAATAGGTAAAAGAAACAGCAGCCAGTTGCAGCTAAAAGCTAGCAAACAGCGCAATCGAATAAAAATAGACAACAGAGATAAAAACAAATCTGCCAAGGAGATCAAAACTTAATCAAAACTTAAACTCTTGGTTGCTGCCTGAAACCAGCTCAAACAACAGCCTCTCTAAATCTGTTCCTAGTCCAGCTCCCTTCTGCACAACTCCTGCTTAGCACCATGACTGCTGGACAGCTCCCCTGACTTGCATGGAATACTCCCTAGTATTGCTTCTACCCATTGCCTGCATCCCAATTCCAGTTGCTTTTGATTGGATGTCTTGTCTTGAAACTGCTCCTAGTCTACCTACTTTCTGGACTGCTCCTCTCCTGCTCTGAGCTCAGTCCTCAGGCAGCCAAGGCTTCCAAAAACCCTCATCCCCCACACTAGATTCAGGATGCCAGAACAGGACAACAGTTGTTCCTGCAAATGGGATGCAGAGAGAACAGCCAATGGGCCCTGAGAAACCAATAATAAAGGCTCCTGGAGTTGCTCATCCACAACAGAGGTTGCCCGTTGTGTCTCTGTGGGATCGCTTGCTTTGCTTTGGCTGCCTCCCTCTCAACCAGCATTGGTATGCATATGTAATTCTGCCCCTTTTTTGCTGTTCCATCTGCTTCTAATGCAGACACACAGCATGATCACTTGCCTGAGAGGAGGCTGCCTGATGCCTCTCTGCATAGGCTCTTGTGTGTTTGTTTGCTTCCTTCCATTCAGGAAGCAAGTTCAGATTTGCAGCTCATGCAGAATCATAGAGGACAGGCTTCTCTGAAGGGTGTTTCTAACTCCAGTTATTGGATGTTTGGGAAATGCTGGCACAGAAATTGCTGAAATCATGGTCCACCCAGCCTTGTGATGAATTACTCCTAGAGACACAATTTAAGGCCCATCTGAAGTGTTTCATTTCTGAGAAAGTTCACAGCTGCAGACACTGGGCTCATCCCCTCTTTTTTTGACCCACGTTTTGATCGGATTGTGTACCGATTAATTTTCCTGCGTCTGAGTGCTTTTTTTGTTGCTCCACAGCTGCACCTCATGAAATTCTGACCTTACCCACTGAATTGAACCTCTGTTAAGCAAAATACCTCTTTGGATTTTTCATGCACCTGATAAGATTCGATTCAATGGGTAAGATCGGATTTTTCGCAAAGCACAGCTGCAGAACGACAAGAAAAGCACTTGGACCTGGTGGAATTAATTGGCACACACTATGATCAAAATATGGGTTAAGAAGAAGTGTGGATGAGCCCATTATAACAGCTCCCTTCCCTTTCCATGTGGCTGGGCTCCACTCCGCAGCTTCCATACATCATGGTCAACCCAGCCCTAGGCTGCTTGCATTCACCCTGCTCCCAGGGCAGCTGCAGACATTTCCTTGCTGCACAGAGAGGCACACCTTCCTAAGAATCCATCAGCATCGCAGAGAGGCCGGCGTTTCCCTAGAACACTTCAAATTGCCTTTTTTACACCTCACTGCTCTGTGCCAACCCTGATGCATGTTGTTTGTGCGTTTGCTTAGCGTACATTATCTGATCCGTCACCCTGCAAAAGGTGGGAAGCAGACACCGGTAGCACTACACTGCTGCAGATCAGGCAGAAATATTTCTGTAGTGGCCGATGCCCCTTTGCTTGGTTCTTCCTCCAGTGCAGCTGCAGGGAGCACAAGACACTAATGGCTGAGGCCGTGGAAGAGGCTTGGTGGGCCCTGAACTCCAGAGACAGGCCAGTGTTCAGATATAGCGCCGTACCTCCATGCTGAGCACCTTTCCAACCTGCTGCCTGGACTAAGCAGCGTCACGTTAACAGGAGCAGACAGGCGGGAGGGGACGTCAGCAGCACTCACAGAGCAATTGTGCATATTTCCTCTGACGGCCAAAGTCAGAGCAGAGTCACTTGTTTGAGGGACGAGGAGGAGGAATGGCCCACCGATGCTGGTATAGAAAAAAAGAAGTCTGTCATTTTCTCCTTTGGTGGGCCTGGAATTTCTGCACACTGAAAGCAGCAGCCTCTGCACAAAGAGACCCTAACTTCTGAGACATAAATATATACCACATCAGCTATTTTAACTGAACTTGCAAGTATTCTTTTCCTGCAAAACGAGTGTGTTCCCCACTCTGGAATCTACAGCGTCTGCATAAATGCACCAGAAGTCCTTTGTTGTACTCACTTAAAATTATCCTGTTCTAATTTAGAGATGTTGTTAACTGGTTTTTGTTGTTTCTAGTTTTAGAGAACCAGGACAATTACAGTGTCATGCTAGGACCTGGGAGATGAGGGTTCAAATCTCTCCCTTGGCATGAAGTTCACTGCTTCTCACCCTAACTTACCTCACAGGGTTATTGTGGGGATTAAATGGGGAGGGAGAAGGACCATGTATGCCACCTTGAGCTCCTTGCAGAAGAAGGTGGGATATAAATGTGGCAAATAGTGTAATAAAATAAATAAACTACAGCAAATCCACCTGGTGCAGAACTTCACAAACGAGGCAGGTAAAGAGTTAGCCATTCACTTGTCATTTTCTCACATTCCCAACAAAAGGTGAGGCAACCATTAATTCAGTATTAATTACTTCATTATTTGTTAATTCATTGACCCCCCCCCCCCGGCTTCTTATTGGTTCTGGATCGATTTCAGCTTTAGTCTAATCCCTCTTGCAACCTGACTAAGCTCCTGGCCTTAGCGATTATTTGTGCAATAAATACTGTATTGTGGAGAAATCAGGTCATTTCCTCCCAGCCGTTTATATCCTGAAGCCAGTGGTAAGGAATGGAATGTGCCCAGCTGCAAGGTTTAATCCAGCTGAGGCAACAAAAGAAAAGAAGGGCTAGAATGGACCGGTGGCAAGGTGCCCACAATGCTGCCCAATGGAGAGGATGCGAGGTTCCAAACATTGTTAGGTGCTGCTTGAGAACATAAGCAGAGCCATACAGAAGCAGCAGGTTGATCAGGTCCAAGGGGGCCCCATCTAGTCCAGCATCCCCTTCTCCCACTGGCCAAACAAATGCCTGCAAACAAGGAGCCCTGATGGGAGCCCTAGTCCAAAGGAACTGCAGGGCCCCAGCCTGGTGTCATTGATAACCCAGTCCATGGACAAGCCTATTCACCTGTGGGTATGCAAGCACATTCCCCTGTAGCTCTGTGTTCAGGGATGCAGGTGGAGCTATGGTCTAAACCACTTGGGCTTGCCGATCAGAAGGTCAGCAGTTTGAAGGGGTGAGCTCCTGTTGCTCTGTCCTAGCTCCTGCCGAGCTAGCAGTTTGAAAGCACACCAGTGCAAGTAGACAAATAGGTACCACTGTGGCGGGAAGGTAAACGGCATTTCCGTGCACTCTGGTTTCCATCATGGTGTCCTGTTGCGCCAGAGGCTGTTTAATCATGGCCCGGCCACATGACCTGGAAAGCTGTCTGTTGACAAACGCCGGCTCCCTTGGCTGGAAAGCGGAGATGAGCGCCACACCCCATAGTCGAATTTGACTGGACTTAACCTTCCAGGGGTCCTTTACGTTTTTGTGTTTGTTTTTTATGGTGTGCTGTCCAGGGACCAGACTCCAAAGTCTGAGGGGGGGGGGGGAAACCCTTATGTTTCTACTGCCCTCTCCATCTTTCTTCCACCCCACCCCCCACAGTCGCAACCTCTGAGTCGCCATCAATTAAGAGAAGTCATAATTACAAATGAAAAACTGCAGACCTTGGAAGGCCTAATGTGTTTCCATTAGATTAAGTAGTCGTAGGAATGAAAAAAAATATATAAAACCTATACTTTGGATAATTAAACACACACACCATCTGATTAAGATGTTCAGCAATACCACAGGAAGAGGGCTGGGGAGAGAGATATCGAGAAGGCATTGAAACAAAACCTCCTGCAGTTGGGCATTTTCAGTTTCACATTCCTCAACGCAGTGGGATAAAATGATCTTTGTGGAGGTTAACGAAGGTAATAAGTGCGAGTTGATGATACCAGCAGGAGCAGCCGGATGCTGACATGATCATCAAGCCTGTTTGTATTTCTAAGGAGGTACCTGTCAAGAGCCTGGCAGGCAGGCACATATCCCTCCCTCCCTCCTGCCTGCTCCCCCAGGAGTGTTCTGGGGTCTGGCTGCCCAGTAACAACAAAAGTGGGATTTGTCATCAAGTCTAGCTGGGAGTTAAGCTATCCATTTAGCTGGCATCCAGTGGCTAAAGCAGAGAGGTGGTTTGTTCAGAGGAGCCAAAGCAGGATGGGAACCAAATCTGGAGAGGTAAGAGGAACAGAAGGCAGGGATGAAGAAGCCTTTTCAGGTCAAAGGCCACAGGAAACCTTCTGGAGGCTGCATGCCATGGATGTGCAAGGCTAAAGGCAAAAGTGGGTAAGGCAATGGATGCAACTCTTACCTATGTACAGTGGTACCTTGGGTTAAGTATTTAATTCGTTCTGGAGGTCCGTTCTTAACCTGAAACTGTTCTTAACCTGAAGCACCACTTTAGCTAATGGGGTTTCCTGCTGCCACCACACCGCTGGAGAACGATTTCTGTTCTCATCCTGAAGCAAAGTTCTTAACCTGAGGTAATATTTCTGGGTTAGCGGAGTGTGTAACCTGAAGCATATGTAACCTGAAGCGTATGTAACCCGAGGTACCACTGTATCTTCTTTTTTTTATAAAAACAAAACAAACCCAAACAGGCACCTTTTGTACAGTAGGGCTGCATACCTGCCAGGTTTTTATAAAGTTGTTTTTATTAAAGGATTTTCATAGTTTACAAGGGTACATGCAATGTCTCTGTTTTCAGTTCATAGAGTCCACAGGTCAGTAATGATATTTCATTCTTTTGCTTAGCATATGTGCAGAGTTCTTGTGTGTGTGTGTTGTGAGGATAGGCTCTTTGTTTGTCTATTTGTTTTTGTTGGTTGCATTTAGTTTAGAGCATGGTTGGTTGCGTTTAGTTGATTGCCGTGAGTTTTGTTTGTGTGTGAGGACATCCCAGCTACACACACACACACACACATTCTTGTTTTCACATCCTGTGTGTCAAAACATGATTTTACATCTATTCATTTATCACAGAATTCAAGAATGCTCACTAGAAAGTAAACTCCACCAAACATTATGGGACTAACTTCCAAATAAACACATATAGGATTTCATTATTTATTAGTGCCAAATCCACAGCTGGGCACTACTTTTACTGGAACCAACCAAAATGTCACAAAAGTGTGCAAGGATCCAAGTTTGCCAGAACTGTTCATTGGGAAAGATGTTACACAAAGCAGTGGGTTTGGGGTTTGCGGGGAGGAATGCAAAAGAATACAAAATTTAGGCTAATATTGTAGTCATGGGGTCAGCTTGCAGACTCTGTTTCAAGATGGTCAGAGCATGGAGAAAGGAGCAGTGGTTTATTCCACCCAGAAGGTAAAATAAATTAAAGGCAATGCAAATGGAAAAGGATAAAGAAACACCGCTTGCCAGTCTTGCTGTAGGAAAAGGCTGCCAAGATATTCCTGTGACTGAGAAATGTATTTGAAATGAAACACAGAGGGAAAGCGAAAGAGAGAGAGAGAAAGAGAGAGAGATGAATGCATTAAACACAATTTGGCATTATTCACCCAACTGCTGAGCTCTAGGTTTGGGCTGTTACTGTGGAAACACTAGCATATAAAAAGAAAACAACTCATTAATTAAAGGAATTAAAAACCGATATGGAACGGTGGAGGCAAAAACGTGATAGGTTGCTCCCATATTTAACCCACTCTGCTTTTAGGAGCCTTTGATTTGATGTTCTCTGTTAAAAGGCAAGAGGCGAGGCTTGTTCAGTTTGGCTTGGTCGAGAAAGCAAACCATCTGCCCACCAACACACATTAATAATTGCTGAGATCCAGAGAGCCTCAGAATGGCAGGACAGCAGCGTACGGATCATCTGGCCTTCCCAGGCAGCTTAGACTTGTGTCAGCAAGATCCAATTGGCCAACACAAAGTGGGAGATGACTCTGCACTCTGGGAAGAAGAACAAAGTCTCCTGGAAGGATTCACCAATGTCCTGCGAAGGCACTGCAGCTTCCCAGCAAAGAACCTGGGGTGGAAATGCATGTTTCTGTTAAAACTTCCTTATCATGGCATCGACCTTTTTGCTCTACTCAAGCCACTGAGACCCAGAAATGAGCTGGAATAAATTTGGTGGGAAATGTTTAGCTGAAATTATTCTGTGACCCGCCCTGAGTTCTTATGAGGAAGGGTGGTGCAGTGGCGTAGCAGGGGCACAGGAGAGGTTGCCTCGGCTCAAAATTGTTAGGGGTGCAAAAATTCAACACCCAGTGCTTCCTCAATACTGCTGTGCACTTCCATGGCTGGGCCCCATTGAGAATGGCTTCTCCATGTGAACCAGGAAGTGACCTCTCCAGACAACGGAACGACTCTTCTTTTCTTATCTCTGTGGCTGTGATCTCCTGGATGAAGTGGGACACTGTTGGGCAGCTGAACACACATGGGTTCTCCATCTGTTTCCCTCCCTCAGTGTGGCCCCGGGCACCAGCAACCCACGCCATGCCACTGGGGTGATATAAGAATCTAATAAATGAATTTTTTTTAAACTATCAATTCTTTATTGATTAAAAGACTTGCATGTCTATACAAACATTATGTACTATCTCTTAACAGGTAAAAAAAAGAAAATTATATAAAAAAGAAAATTTATAAAGAAATAAAGAAGTAACAAAGATAAGAAACAAAGAAATCATTTTTTTTTAAATGAGACAAAGTTATTTACATAGTAAAAGTACTCATCCGCACAATGTTATATCAAACATATAATGAGAAGGATGGGAAGGAAATGAATTTAATTTTTTAAAAAAGTGCTTGCAAAATTGCACATGAATAGACTGCCCTTCCTCAAGCTGGTGCACTCCAGATGTTTCAGACTAAAGATTCCCTCCCTACAGAGGTGTGCTAGACATCTGCATTACATCATTTCATTGTATGCTGAAGACACACCTCTTTGGCCTTTGACTATATTACTTGCATCCCCACCCACCCACAATATCCACTCATAATAACATGAGAAGATCCTGCTAGATCGGACTAGTGGCCCATCTAGCCCACCATTCTGCCCTCACAGTGGTCACCCAGATGCATGTTGGGAGCCCATAGCAGGACCTGAGCACAACAGCAGCATCCTGCCCTCCTGTGGTTTCCAGCAACTGGTTTCCCAGGAGCGTTACTGCCTCCAGCTGTGGAGGCAAAGCATAGCTATTGCAGAGCAGACCACATTATTGCTGCAGCTGCAATTTGCTTTAAATATTCTATTTTTAAATTGTTGTAACCCACTGTGCAGCCCTATGGTGAAGGGCGGGTAAGGAGCCATAATAATAATAATAATAATAATAATAATAATAATAATAATAATAGTAATCCACCATTATTGGATTATGTCAGCACAGCACAGGCATAGCCCCATCAGCCCGGCATCCTATGGCAATTCTGGCTGGGTCTAGAAGCAGACATCGCTGATATTGACAGCAGCTGGCATGAGAGCCCAGAAGGACTTGTGGGAGCCTCAGCCACACCTGGGCTGCAATCTTCCAACGCTGTTCCCTGAGTGACCTCCAGTTCTGCACCTTCCAAGTCTAAATGCATCTGAAAAGATGACAATCTACAACTGTCTTGCTTGCCACATACCCTTGCAAAGCAGAATCTGATTGTGGAAAGAAATGCAGGAAGCATTTATTACATCCTTGCCCAATCTGCAAGAGAAATTACAGCTCTGGATCTGAGGAAATTAGCAGACGAATGGAGTGCCTGTGATCAGACTGCACTTTGGACTTCATCAGCATTCAACACAGATTTATCACAGCCGGCAGGAAAGGAAGAGGAACGAAACACAGGAGGAGAGAGAGAGAATCCAAAGCGGGGGGGATAGTGACTGGCTTGTGAGTCTTGTGTTATTATGGCATAAAGGGAAAGTCTTACACATTTATAATTGACATTCTGCTAGATGGTCTCAAATTCCATCGCATAGCGCTGCCCTAAGTCAAGATTCTTTCAAGTCTCCTCCACATAATGCAAGACATAAAAGTCATTTCTGTCCACTGCAACTTCTTCAGATCTAAGCAAAGCCAACTGCGTGTTCGTCATTGAGAACAGAACAGAAGAGTGGCTGGCAGAGTCACAGCCTCAAGGAGCTTTCAAGTCAGTTTATGAGGATGAAACAGGGAAGCAGGAAGGGATTGGGGATTTAGAAGGTGTATCGGGGAGATGGAAGGGCGAATATGCCAATTTCAGTTTCTCCCAGCTTCTCATTATTCCAAACTTTAGTTCAGTTCTCCATGCAGGTATAGAAGTTAGCATGCTCAGGTTGCATATTTCCAAAAAACAAACAAACAAACAAACAAAAACTAAACAGCATTTGTCAGCATTTTAGTGCAAATTTCCTCTAATATACACATATTGTACATGCAGTTTTGCCTAATATGCACATTTTTGCAAAGCTTATTTCCACTATTATTTATATTTCCCCTAGTATAACACATTGTGATATATTATGTTCATTAATATATGCATTTTAATGCATGCTTTACTCAGCTGGAGTACTGCATTGCAAAATTCGGCCAAGTGCAAATATTGCAAAGAAAAAAACCTGCTGCTGGTTCACATACTGTTTTGGAAAATGAGAATTAGGTAGAACTGAATCGAAATTCTTTCCTAGTCAAGGATGGAGTAGGAAAGAAATCACAAGGTAGTAGAGACACAGGCAACATGAAGCTGACATGGCCCAGACCTGGGTGGGGCAGAGGGGAGGCAAACAGAATAAGGATTCCAAGGAAGAAAGTATTCTGAGGAATGGGTGCAAAAAAACAGTTGCCCATAGAGGGAAGAACGGCGTGTAAGGCAATGAGTCTCAAAATCCCTCCAGCCCCTCCTACCCTGGACTTATTGGAAATTGGCAGAATGCTTAATATACCCCTCCCAGTGCCATTCATCATTGTCAAAACTGGGGGTGTATTATGAAAATCAAGGGGACCTCAGGCAGACCATTGAGAATGGCACATTCAGTGGCGTAGTGTGGGGGTGCAGGGGGGCCGGGCACAACATCTGGGGGTTAGGGTTAGGGGGCGCAAATCCACGGGTTAGGGGGCGCAAATCCACGGGTTAGGGGGCGCAAATTACTTGCCTTGCCCCGGGTGCTGACAACCCACGCTACGCCACTGGGCACATTTTATGGTGGAAGATTAATGTTATACAAATCACAGGCCCTGATCCTTGCTAGGCCTTCTCGGTAGTGGCGCCCTCCCTGTGGAACGCCCTCCCACCAGATGTCAAAGAGAACAACAACTACCACACTTTTAGAAGACATCTGAAGGCAGCCCTGTTTAGGGAAGCTTTTAATGTTTGATGTATCATAGTATTTTAATATTCTTTTGGAAGCCGCCCAGAGTGGCTGGGGAAACCCAGCCAGATGGGCGGGGTATAAATAATAAATTATTATTATTATTATTATTATTATTATTATTATTATTATTATTGGCTGTCAGATAAACCCATCCCTGGTCTATATGGCCTTATCTCTGTTGTCAGAAGGGGGTGGGGTGTGGAATCATATTCAGAACCATGTAGAGGTATTCCTGGCTTTCTGCAGCCTCTTCCTGTTGGCCACCTACCAGTAAATGGAGCTTGTGGACCACAGTCTGAGAACCTCTGGTGTAAGGGATGAGAATGGAGCTAGGGCTGGGCGTCCAATGAACCAGGTTAGGAAGCCTGGAACGTGGTCGAGAGTCATTGCTTCAGCAAAACTGTAACCCCTTCCTGGCTTTCAACCAGGCCCTGATCCACGCAGGTGATGCCATGCACTTTCCCTTCCTCCTGAGTCTGGGAATGTTCAGGGTGGCAGGAGAGAATATATTGCGCTAGCAAGTTCCTTTTCTTAGCAGAGTGCATTCCCCTTTACACCGCAGAAAACTTGTTGCAAACATGTGTGAGTTTCTTAAGACAATACTCAATTCAATCTGGCTTGTCCAAATTGAAATGTGTTCTAATATTTTTCCTGGTAAGACCCCTTGGATCCCTCCTAAAAGAATAAAGACACCACAGTCTTATTCATCAGTAACAAAAAATAAAGTTTACTCACGATCTGGCAGAGCACAGTGTGATCCCTGAAGGCAGGCTTAAAGTTTCAAACATAAACAAACAGGTTTACCCCAAAAGGGAGATTTACCTAGTGACTGCAGGCTAGCAGTCCAGCGGTTCACAGGACGAAAGGAAGATGGAAAAGAGAGAGAGTGACAGCCTGCTTTGTCCATTTACCAGATCTGGAAAGGTCATGCCCACCTACTAGTCACATGCAGGAGGAAGGATGCTCCAGGCCAGGAGGAACAGGAAGTTTCGACCAAACATTCCCTTGCATGTCCACTCTAGGAAAACAAGGAATGTTGTACTTGACTGCTCCCAGTGGATTACATCCCACGCTGAGAAGCCTTACCGGCAGCTAGCAGGACACTGCCTGACTTACCATCTCCTCTGTTTCTGTGGAAGATGGGGTGTATCTGAGAGCTGGTCAGGGACCCAGACAGGTAGTGTGGGGGCCTCCTCTGGTGAGGCAGGGATGTCCAGGACTTATGGCTCCTCAAGATCATTGGTAGTGTTGCAATCTGATGGAGGATACAGCTCCCTTCGCTCCTTGGCACATCCCTTTCCCTCTCAGACAAATGGAACCAGCCTGCCCATGCATGGCCCGGAGCGAGTGCAATTCTTTATGTGGCCTCTTCACCCCACAATGCCTCCTCATGAAATGGGCACTCGTGCGATGGATGTTCCTTCCCTCTCGCAGGTGCCTGCTTGCTTAGCGGAGGAAGAGAAGCTGTCAGCCAACACATCTTTTTTCTTTTTTTTTAATTGAATAATTTAAACATGATTGATTTTTCCTGCTGGGTGGAAATGAAACCCGAACCTCTGGCAGATCATAAATGATTAGGAAGAAAGCGGCTTCTCTGGGCTGAGGCGAAGAAGTACCAGCAGCTCTCATGACCTGGAGGAAGGAAGTAAAGGAAGGAAGGTGCCACAGAACAGCCACATGGGTTGTGGAAGAGCCATGCTCCTGATACATGGCTGGGTATTATTGGATTGCTTTTCTTGGGGCTCTGACTCAGGCAAATGGACTACTTGTTCACATTTTAATGAGGAACTAGATTTTGAACCAATGCACAAATTTGAAGCACCATTAGGCTCCGAAAGATGCGCTTTCCCCAGTACTCCATCCAAACAATGCCTACAAAAATGCATATTATCGAAAAGGCTGAATAAAAATGCATACCGTTGCAAAAACACACACACAAAAATGCATTTTATTAGGGGGAAATTGCATGCAAAAATGCATATATTAGTCAAATCCGCATACAAAAATGGGCATATTAAGGAAAAATTGCACTAAAATGCTGACAAACCTTTGAGAGGATTAAAAATATCACAGATGGCTGCAGAAATGTGGAGAACTAAATTTAAGACTGGAAAAACAAGAAACAGAGAAAAGAAAAACTGGAAGAGTCATATTCATGCTGCAGACAGCAGAGACACCAGACATGTGATTCACTCTCTCTCATACACACACCAGGCAGCAACTGTTTTAGGGGCATCTGATAGGTGCGTGACTGCGCATGCACACATCTTGCCCAACCTAGAAATGACTCAAAACATCACTAAAAGGGGTGGAACAGGGCGGGGGCAGAATGGAGTGTTTGCAGGCATATTCAAGCGGGTGTTCCAATTATGCGCCATTCCACATAAGCGTGCATGTGGTTCCCCAGGCAAACCTGTTGCTGCCTGTACTCTTAAACAGCCATGGCTTCCCCCAAAGAATCCTGGGAAATGCAGTTTGTTAAGAGTGCCAAGAGTTGTTAGGAGACACCCCTCCCGCCTTACAGAGCTATAATTCTCAGCATCCATTACAAGCTAGTTTCCAGGATTCCTTAGGGGAAAGTCACGTCTGTTAAGGTAAAGGGACCCCTGACCATTAAGTCCAGTCGTGGCCGACTCTGGGGTTGCGGCGCTCATCTCGCTTTATTGGCTAAGGGAGCCGGCGTACAGCTTCCGGGTCATGTGGCCAGCATGACTAAGCCACTTCTGGCGAACCAGCGCAGCACACAAAAACGCTGTTTACCTTCCCGCCGGAGTGGTACCTATTTATCTACTTGCACTTTGATATGCTTTAGAACTGCTAGGTTGGCAGGAGCTGGGACTGAGCAACGGGAGCTCACCCCGCCACAGGGATTCGAACCGCCGACCTTCTGATCAGCAAGTCCTAGGCTCTGTGGTTTAACCCACAGCGCCACCCACGTCCCGTCCCATCTGTTAATGGGGCATAAATAAGAGTACTCAAAATGCATGTCGTAGCCACCTTCAGAAGAGGCCAGCTCCTAGGGCATAGTGCTTTACAGTGAGTCAGGCCATTGGTCCAGTATTGTGTCCCCTGACTGGTGGCAGCTCTCCAGGGTTTCAAGTAATGCACTGAAAGGTGTGGGATGCACAAATGACTAATGGGTAGATGTACAAACACTCTGTAAGCGAATCATGATAAATGTGGGATGAATGCTCTTTGCTGTATAACCTCCCTGCAAACAAATCAGAACAGATGCTCAATAAAGATTGACTATAATCTAACCTCCATGTAAGCAAGTCAAGATGAATGCTCATTAAACAGGTAATCTGAAGAGGACTCAAAAGGTCTGAAAATGAATCATATGTGCCTGTAAACCAGTTTGGAATCTCTGCATCCAAAAAGTGGACTTTCCCCCTTCCCTACACACCTCAGGGGCATTTTCTCCTATAGGTACATTAACAGCATTTGAAAAACAAATTGCATTTCCAAAAGAAAAAGGGGGAAAATTAAATGAAATAAATGAAATAAAAACCCAGAGAAACCATCTCCTGTTTAAGAGCTATTTGCATAATTTAACGTAACTCGTCAGACAACATTGGGGGCTGAGAATAAGTTTTCTCTCTCCACACAATGCTTTAATGCAGCTGCACAATTAAGTGATTACATTTGTCAGATCTTTATTATTATTAAAATAAATATGAATCAGGTGAGGAATGGATTTTGTTGTTTCTCTCCTGCTCTGCTTGAAGTGCTTTATTTTCTCCCGCGAAGAACTGCAGGATATCAGAATGAACAGGCAACGCCAGGATGTCTGCAGTTCTTCTGCTCTTACCATGTGGGGGGAGAGGATTGACTGACTGATTGATTGATTGATTACCGGTAATTAATTAAAGTATTTATATCCTGCTTTTCTCCCAAGCTGGGATTCAAAGCGGCTTCCCACATTTAAATGCAATGCTATAAAATTCAAGGGAATAAAAACAGACGAGCGAGCAATAATTAAAACATATCAAAACATATTTAGGAACAGCAGTTAATATATAGTTTGCCCCAATAGCAGCCTAGCGATCAGCGTTATGTGCACCTTAGTTTTCAAAGGCCTGTCTGAATAAGGTGGACAGAGATGAGGGTTAGGGGAGACAATAATAGATTCCCCCCTCCCCCCACAAAAATTAAAGCTGGTCTTTGGGATGTGTGTATGTGTGTGTGTGTATGAGAGAGAGAGAGAGAGAGAGAGAGAGAGAGAGAGAGAGAGAATTCCATAGGTTTTCACACCATTCACCTGCAGTTATTTAATAGCTTCAATACACCAAAGGACACTTCAGGTGTGCACTTAAGAGAAAGCAGCTTCTCCTCCCAGGAGCACATCTGTAGAGCATCTGTACGCAGAAGGGCCCAAATGGGAGGATACCAGTGATTTGTGTTAATGTGCAAGGAGGGAAATCGTGGGTCCGAAAAGTCAAAGGCACAACACACTGTGGCAAGGTCATAGCTTGGACAGTGCAGGAGAAACACCTGCTTCAGGGTGAAGTTATTACAGGGCTCTTAGCTGGTAACTATTCCGTTCCAGATGGAGTTGTGGGAGGAACCAGGAAGGCAAAAAAGCAAGGGTTAAGGCAAAGAAACAGACCCACACAGAGCCCCAAGTGATCTTGATCAGAATAAGGAAAAAAGGTAAAGGACCCCTGGACAGTTAAGTCCAGTCAAAGGTGACTATGGGGTGCAGTGCGCATCTCGCTTCAGGCCGAGGGAGCCAGAGTTTGCCAACAGACAGCTTTCCAGGTCATGCGGCCAACATGACTAAACCGCTTCTGGTGCAACGGGACATTGTGATGGAAACCAGAGCGCACAGAAACGCTGTTTACCTCCCCACTGCAGCGATACCTATTTATCTACTTGCACTGGCGTGCTTTCAAACTGCTAGGTTGACAGGAGCTGAGAGAGAGCAATGGGAGCTCACTGTGTCTCAGGGCTTCGAACCTGCCGACCTTCTGATCAGCAAGTCCAAGAGGTTCAGTGGTTTAGACCACAGCGCCACCCACGTCCAAGGAAGGCAAAAAGCAAGGGTTAAGGCAACGAAACAGAACAACACAAAGCCCCAAGTGATCTTGATCAGGGTACATGAATCCAAGAGCAGCACTTGGGATGCTGTTCAGGCAGGGCTCTGGAGCCAACTAAATGCTTAAATGGGTTTTGGATTTTCAAGCCCCATCTTTTCTGAAGAAGCATTTGGTTCTCTGCTCACTTCTCCAAGAGGTGGCTCTGGCAGAACTGGGTCGTGGCTGGTTCTGCTCAAGCGGGGTTGTTCTGAGCAACCTTTTTTGTGTGTGCCGTCCTTGACGATGCAAAAGAAAAATAGGTTCGGCATGCAATTCATTTCCCCATGTGGAGTGACTCTTCAAATACACTGGAAACTATGTGCTTGCTGAATGCATTTGCATGCGTGGGACCCTGCGGTGTACATGCCTGCCTAGGTGGAAAGTTTACTGGTGTGTGCTGGTAATATGCCCTGGAGCCAGCCTGCCAACAGCAGCACCTATTTGGCAGCAGACACAATGCGGCTGTCTCGTTTGGGAGCTGGACTGCAGCGTTCCTGGCAGAGGTTGCCGTGTTGTCTGGCATGATGCTATCAGGCTTGGAACTCGCCACTGGGCCTGATAAGCTCTGCAGGAAGATAGAGAATTTTAAAATGAAGGCCATTCTAATGTTTGTGGGGAGTGAAATGCTGGAAGGCTGCAGTAAAACTGTATTCATTTATGACATTTAAATTGGGAGGGGGGGGGGTTCTACCAGCATGTTCTACCAGGTTCCAGGAAGACTACATGCAAAACCAGCAGAACTATTTTCTTTTGAAAATACTCATCAGGGTATTGCACGGATATGCAGAATGTCTCCAAGTCTTGGCCCCAAGACATCTAGGTCAGCTTTCCCCAGCAATGCTGACTGGGCCTGATGGGAGTTGTAGTCCAAAACATCTTTTTTTGTCATTCTTCTTTTTGGATATATTTCTGTCTAATATCTTTTCAGAAATGTGCTGGGTTTTCATACCCTCCAACATTTCTCTGATGAAAATCAGGAGGTCCCATTCCACAATCATCCTCATTTCACTATTTATACTCTAACCATCTGACTGGGTTGCCCCAGCCACTCTGGGTAGCTTCCAACTTACATAAAAACATAAGAAAACATGAAACATTAAAAAAACTTCCCTATACAGGTCTGCCTTCAGATGCTTTCTAAAGGCTGAATAGTTACTTATCTCCTTGGTTCAGGGGTCAGATAACTCCATACCCACCAACATTTCTCTGATGAAAATAGGGACGTCCCGAGGAGAAGAGGGACATTCTGGGATCAAATCAGAAACCAGAATGGCTTCTGTAAATCCAGGACTGTCCCTGGAAAATAGAGACACTTAGAGGGTCTAGTTTAGTGCTCAATATGTTAAAAACCTTCAATAAAATTGTTTTTTAAAACCCCCAAAGATCTGGGTGGCAGCGGTTCAGGGAAGGGTGCTCTAGATGTCTATATATGACTCTCTTTTCTCACCATTCCACAAGGAGTACATGGGCTTATCCTATTTTGTCCTCACAACAAGCCAATAAGGTAGGCCAGGCTAAGAGTCTACCAGTTATTGATGTGAATGAAGACCCACCCCATCACAAATCCAACATATATGGACCTCTGACATATGAGCATTTGGCTCTACTGACCATCTGCTCCAACGCTGTCAACTCAACTGGCCAAGGTGCTTGCCCATCTCTTCCCTGCACCTGTTGTAGAAAAAAGACCTGCCCAACAGCAGGCTGGGGATGGGTGAACAGGCTGGAGGAAGACAAGGGGTGAGAGATGCCCTCGTAGCATCCTTTCCAGTTGCCTGGGATCAGCTGTTAAATTTGTGGCCACCATCTCTGTGCCGAGGACTATCAGTCCTAAAAGTTAGGGCTTGTTAAAGATGAAGACACTGGAGGGGGACAATGGCTCCTTCCCCCCACCCTGCCAGTATAAGGTGCCTCTCTGAGCTGTGAGCTGTATGGTCCTTCTGCAACTGTGATTTCTTTAAAAGCTGCAGAAAAAGCTGGTAACCTCAGAAGTCTTCAACATACAGCAGGGTCCATCTTTGTCTCTGCACCCTCATTATAAGGCTTGTGATAACAAGCCTGTCTTTTAAGCCATGGTGTTTCGCTTTTGGCGAACATTGCAGCCGATTAAGGAGCTACATTAAATGAATTCAAATGCGCAAAGTATCTGTGTGTGCGTGTGCAAGCACACCCACATGCATGCACACACCCTGGGCTCTAAAGAAACCCAGGAAGCAAGTTAAGTCGCAGTGGTAATAGCCTTGGGCCAGGCTTCCCCTACTGTGAAAGCTGCTGAGCCATCAATCAAACTCTACTCATTAACTAACCGATGCCTTAAATACCTCTCTCTCGCTCTCTCTCGGTGCCTCTCTCCATATATGCCTACACACACACACACACACATACACACACACACGAAAGTGAAACATTTTGCTGACAGCAGCACCCTGTCAGCAATTAGCCATGTAAGCTCCTCGTCCCAAACAGCCCGTGCAGAGAGTTCTCCTTATGCTGCCTCTGCAGTCATGGTATGGGCCTTCTCCTCCATCCTTAGCCCTTAAAAGAGGTCCTCTCCTGGCCTCTCCCCATTCCTGCAGCATCTTCACAGCAGGTGGGAAGCTCTTTTGCAGAACAGGGAACACAGCACTAATAGGTTTTCTCCTAATGACAGGTAATTGCTCTGCAGTCCGGATGGAGTTTCACAAGTCATTTTTTACCGGTGTTGGTAGGTGCAGATTAGCATAATCTGGATCATGGAATCACCAACTGGGGATCCCATATGCACAGCGGGGCACCGGGAATCCATTTGCAGCACCCTCCTCTCTTCTGATGGAAGGGTTGTGGGGATCTGAGGTTGCAACAATGTTCTGCGGGAGGTGCCCAGCTGTGCCTGCAGCCGCTCTGCTAAACTGCTTGCACAGTGGGGAGAGCACAGAGTACCATTGTTCTACTGCATATCGGAGGTCACGTCCAAAGTAGAGCTACGTGGCAACTTTCATCAACTCAAGGATTTGTGCTTGGGCAACAAAGCTTTGCCACTTTATCTGCTCCCACGTCACCCCCTAAACCTGGGGTTTTCCCCAACTCTCCTGAAGCAGATTTGGAGAGGGGATTGGGCACAGGGATGGGGAGGAGAAGAGAGAGCTCTATTGCACAAGTGGAAATCCTTGTGCTGACTGAATGCTTCCGGAGTGAAAATGGCAAACAGAATGTCATTACATTTGGGGAAACTGCTTGCAAAAAATATGTATACCAGCCAAGACTGCCTCCAAAAGTTAGGAGAAAGGTTATATTAAGAGAAAATTCTGCTCAAATGCTGAAAAATTTTAAATTCGCAAATTGCTGCAGAAATGTGGAGAACTGGATCGAAGACGGGGAAAATGAGAAACTGAGAGAAACCAAAATTGACACATTTGTCCATCCCTACCGTAACCCTCTTTTCCAGTGATAGGCACCCTTGCATACATGACTTAAGGTGACCTTAAGAGGTCATCTGGCCAATCCTGTTGCCTCAAAGGCTGGGTCCACCTAAATTTTCACCCATCCTGCTCTAAACGCTCTCTAGGGAGGAGAAGGAAGAATCCAACCTATTCCTCAGCAGTCTCTGTCAGTGCTCCACCGCTCTTTCATGTCAACCCATGCAGGATAGCAGCAGAGATTAGTGGTTAGGAATCTCTGGCCGGGAACCCCACATCTTGGGATATGTAGAGGTGCCGGATCAAAGGATGGGACCTTCTTTTGCAGATCAGCCCTTTAGCCCATCTGCGAGATGCTCTGCTCCCTTGAGTCTAGACTACGCCATCAAATGCTGTGGGCCAAATGTGGCTGCCACGAGACATCAACATAGTCCTCTATATGCCATTGCAAGCCACTTTTGAGTCATTCAGAACCCAAGGCAAAGGGCAAGACCACACCCTCCTCATCCCAGACCCTGTACAAAACCTGACCGGCCTGGAAGTTGAGTCTTAATTCTACACTTTCAATGAAGCAACACCTTCCATCATGCCTGAGGACATTGGGTTAGCTTAGAAGCTGCAGGGCAGGCTAGCTGAGGGGATTCAGCAGAAATGGCAGGGATGCTGTTGCTCCCCACTGACATCTGCCACCTGAGGCAGCTGCCTCATTCTGCCCAATAGTAGAGCCGGCACTAGTATAAATGAAACTTTGAAAGAATGAAGAACCATGTTCACCACAGCAAATCCTTAGGTGACTCTGGCAGATGTGATGGCTGCATAAAGTGGCCTGGGGTGTTGCTATGCCCAATGACTGCCAAGGGCATTCTCATTTCATTGGAATGGGATACAGAACTGGAGCCTCTCAGATTGGCAAGCCCTTCGCCAGGGGAGGGACATGAAGGAAACCTTTGGGATTCCAGGCTTGGTCCCCATTTCCCCAGCAGCCCAGCTTTGTCTCAAAGAGAAATCCGGCTCGGGCACCAGCACCCCCTCCTGCTCTCCACCCTGCTGGATCTGGCCCAGCCCTTCAGAGAACATGCACGTCCCCACAAAGCACTCTAGAAGGGACCGTGCTGTGCTAATGTGGGTTAATAGCCACCTCAGATTCAATTTCAGCTCCCCGAAGAAGCAGCCCCTCCTGGCTCGGCAGCACAGCCTGTAATACTGGAAATGGCTTTAGATTTGAGAAATTGGCACGTTGTCGTCCAACAAGGCAATTTCTGAATTGCTCCACGCAGCTGCAAGGCTTTGGAGGCGACGCTGCTTGCATCCTAAGCAACAGGGATGAGAGCCTGTTGCCATCGCAGAGCCTCTTGTCTTCTCGCTCAAAATCCTCCCCCCACCACACCACCCACAGCAGCACTGCTGGCAGGGAACATGCAGAGCCCAGGATTTCCTTGCCCTACCTGGGAAAGAAGGAAGAAAAGGCCTCGTATGAAACAGTTTAGGTCCAGAGGGACCAGTGGACTCAGTTCCAGCCAGATTCTTTCAGTGGCCAGGGACAAATATGCTCTTCCCAATTCCTATCTGTGGAATGGAAATGACATGCTGGGTTGTAAACTCAATGCAGCCCTCGTAACATGCAGCTTGGCTCACTTTTGTGGGTCACTTCTGGTTGCGCGACAATTGCTTTCTCTGCTCTGTGGCCAGATTCCCACATAGGGCTTTGCCATGGGTGTCATTGACAGATGAGTCCCCTTTTCTCTTGCAAAAGAATAATATAGTAACAACAACAACAACAACAACAACAGCAATAATAATTTATTATTTATGCCCCACCCATCTGGCTGGACTTCCCCAGCCACTCTTGGCAGCTCCCAAAAGAATATTAAAAACACGATAAAACATCAAATGTTAAAAACCTCCCTAAACAGGGCTGCCTTCAGATGTCTTTTAAAGATAGGATAGCTGCTTATTTCCTTCACATCTGAAGGGAGGGTGTTCCACAGGGTGGGTGCCACTACTGAGAAGGCCCTCTGTCTGGTTCCATGTGACCTCATTTCTTGCAATGAGGGAACCTCTAGGAGGCCCTCAGAGCTGGACCTCAGTGTCCGGGCTGAATGATGGGGGTGGAGACGCTCCTTCAGGTATACTGGGCCAAGGCCGTTTAGGGCTTTAAAGGTCAGCACTAGCACTTTGAATTGTGCTTGGAAATGTAGGTCTTTCAGGACTGGTGTTATAATGTTCTTCCCAAACTGGGTACCCCTCACCCCGATGCTTTGGATCCCAACTCCCCAACCAGCACAGTCGATGGTCAGGGATGCAGGGAGTTGGAGTCCAAGAGGGCACCAGGTTGTGGAATGCACACACTTTGCTGGATCAGACCAAAAGACCACACAGCCTGACATTCTCCTTTGCAAGGATACCAGCCAGATGCTTCCCCAGAAGTAGAACATGAAACAGCAGCCTTCCACTACTGTTCTTCCCCTAGCAGATGATATTCTGGCGTATGCTGCCTCTGCCTCTGGAAGTTCCATAAAGATTTCATTCCCCTCTCCTCTGCCACTGAGAAGGGTTTTTCAGCATGAGGGCCACATTCTGTTCTGGGGAGCCTTCCAGGGGCCACATGCAAATGCTGGGCAGTACAAAAGTAGGTGGAGCAATCAATGTAAATTTTAACCAGTGCACCGTGGGCAATTTTTTTATACACCCTCACAGTCCCTTTTCTTTCCTCTGCCCAGGCAAGCGAGAGGCACCAACAGACCTCAAGGACACATCTAGCTGAGTTGGTTAGAGAGTGGTGCTGATAATGCCAAGGTTGATCCCCGTAAGGGACAGCTGCATATTCCTGCATTGCAGGGGGTTGGACTAGATGACCCTCAGGTTCCCTTCCAAGTCTATAATTCTATGATCTCAGCCAAGAAGATGTGAAAGAAAGTCGCTGGGGGAAGAGTGGTTGTTGTGGAGATTACCAAAAGGCCAAACAAGGAGGCTTAGAGGGCCAGGTTTGAAGCTCCCCATCCCTGATGCTGAGACAGCCACCTTCCAGAGGTTTGCCTAATCCCCTTTTAATCACACCGAAGGTAAAAAAAAGAAGAACATATGATAATTATTGTTCATTTCAGGGCTGCTTTTCAAGCCTACAAATCAAGGCTGCGCTTATTTATTTACTGCAAGCTTAAGTGATGCCCCCTTTGCCCTCCCGGCCTGCTCCTGTGCTGTTCACAGCGGGAATCAACTGATGTTTTTCCTGGCATGGAGAAATGCATTCATCACTGTGTCTACACATTAAGTCACTGTTAAAGCCACAGCTATGGAGGCCAGTTGAAACGTTGGCAGCCTCAACACTCCCCTCCACATTTGGTGCTACAGGCTTTCGTGACACTTCTTGAGGGATTAGAGTAAACATGAGCAGCAATGCAGAGAATCAGAGCTATCACAACAAACTAGCGCCCAACCACCACCCAATCGAGCAGCGTCAGCTCCCGTCCCGACAGAGAGCTTGTAACACAACCTTTTCCGCTGAGCCTGGCGCCTTCCTCTCTTCTGGGGCGATGAGCACAGGCCGCATGATGACTATGGGAAAAAAGCAGCATCCTTTAACCCCTTCTTTGCTGAGCCACAATGTGCCTCCCCGTCAGAGCGAGACCATTTCCAGCATTTGAGCTTGCAGTGTTGAATCTCTTTCTGGGGAGGGTGAACATGTTAGCACAGCACAGCCACTGGCCATGGGGCTACCACAGTAATGAACCTTGTTGCACATGAACTGTCAGCATCGCCCTTGAGCCAGTGCCATCGACTGGACTCATCCACTTCAGCCCCGACTGGGCCAGGCGAGCTGGGGTAGCACTTCCAGAGACCACCTTCTACACAGGAACAGGTCAAAGTGCTGTGGACTCACAGCTTAGAGTTGTGAGCACCGGATTCACTCCAACAAGAAGACAGTCGTCGCACAGCAGAGTATAGCAGAGTATAGCAGAGCATAAACGACTCAGAGAGCAGATCTGTAGAATATCTTGTTTATTCTATCTACAGCTATAATACACAACTATATACAGAGCTAAATGAGGTCTAAATGAAAATGCTGAACTGCACTGAGTGTCTGCAGCTGCTCTTAGCAGCAACCTTATCTATACACACGATCTCTCTCTAACACTCAGTCTCTCTCTCTCCCCGACACTTTGATGTGAGGCTGGAGCGGAATAAGTAGAAAGCAGAAACTGCCCCCTCCTCTCTGGAGAATCAGCAGAGCACACCAGCAGATTCTTGGATATGGGAGGGGTGAAATCTCCTCATGGGGAGGACATGGGGCTACCACAGTAAAGAACTTTGTTGCACGTGAACAACAGAGGTGCTTTTTATAATGCAAAATTGTTGTTGATATTTAAGGTGCAAAAAAAATGGACTGCCACGACCTACAGCTCTAGAAGCGGTTTTCATGGGCTGTTAGGGATGGGAGGATCTGTCAGTTTTGGTTCTCTCAGGATCCTCATCTTTCCAATCTTAAGTTCAGTTCTGTGCATTTCTGCAGCAAATTGTATTTTTTTTATTTAAAAAAACCCTCATTAAATTATTCAGGATTTTAGTTTGACTTTCTCCTAACAAACACATTTTTGTATGCAGTTTTGACTAATGTACACATTTTTGCAAGCGATTTCTCCTATTGTGCTGCATTTTTGTATGGTTTTCCCCCCCTCACTTACATAGTCTTTTATTCTGCACACATTCCCCTAACTGATGCATTTTGGTAAGCCCTGTTTGGTTGGAGAACTGCATTGCAAAATTCAGAGATGGTTTAATTTTGAAGGATGGCTGGGTTTCAGTTTTCATACCGTTTCAGAAAATACGAATCTGATAAATGCAAATTTGAATTGAGTTTCTCCTCCAATCCCTATCAGTTGCAATATGGGTGGTTTCTGCTGCCAGGAGAATGGAGCCAGGCAGGGCCCACTGAGTAGCTGCAATGGATTCCCATGGAAGGGAAGATGGTCCAGACCTGGGTTACACAATCTCAGCCATGCAAAGAGTTCTCCGGCAAGTGCAAAAGTGAGCAGAGCTTGCAGACAGGCGTCAAGAGCACAAGCTCCTCCGGAGTCTGCCTTCTGAGGGAAAACACACCCCCTGACTTTGCACAGCTTTCTCCCAAGCCAGAAAAGATTTTGAGGGCATTTATTTTAAAAAGACGAGGCATGTGTTTTATGGGTGATGCTCTGCAATTAGTTTCTGCTCTTCGCACTGCCAGACTCAATTTCCCCAACTTAAGAGCTCCCTAGCCAGGACAAAACACACACACACACAAAAAAAAACACCAAAAAAATATTGGCCTCCCCAGGAAAGAGACAGGAGGAATCAGATATAATGAGGTATTTATAGTTAGGGCAGGTTCAAATCCTGTGCTTTGAAGAGATTTATTAGCAGGGAAAATTATGTCAGGGTGCACCTTCTTCTATCTTTGCAACAGGCTAAGAGGAAATGCCTTCTCCTTTGCAACCCTGATTAGTGTAGCTTCTCCATTGTCCTCTAGTCCTTTAAGAGCCACTGGGTAGTTTGACAAGCTGTCAGCTCCTCTGCAAGGGACAGGGGGCTGTGATTGAGAGGGTGATCAGGCAATTGCACCTTGGCACCACGGTAATTGCACCAGACAGAGCTGCTTAAATACCACCAGACAGAATATTACTCAAATTAAAATGAGGCCTTAAAATGTCATTATTTGTGTCATTATTAATAGCCCTTAATTGTGTTCTCTAATCATCACGAAATTATGTTAGTATTAATAACCACGTCAAAGCTGCCTAGGGAACCGCAAGAACTTCCTAAAAAAAAAAAATTATGCCATATGTCAGTTCCCATGAATGCAAAATGCAAAGCTGGGAGGATTTTGTGCATCCAGCAAATGAGTAATGAGACAGGGAGGCACCAGGATCCTTGGAAAATATATGCAAACATTTGGACCCTGTCCCTTAGCCAACACACAGAGAAGTCCTGGGCTTCCCCTCCACTGCCTTGAAAATTAGACAATGTCCTTCAAGGCAGGAACTCTTGAGGTTAGGCAAGTGGGGCTGGGGAGCAAGTTACATTTTGGACTGGACAGCTGTGTTCAACCTTCCCATTGTAACGGAAGGTCCTCAGTATAACTCATAAGGCTAGCAGTGGAGTCAACTTTGCATTAGAGGAAAAATTGGGATTGCTTGTATAGATACTTTTAAAAAAACCCAATACGGAATTCCCTGGAATGCTGCAGAGTCCAAGGCATCTGGGGTCGGAGTGGGGAATAGAGGTCACTAGGAGAAGCAGGTGGGAACAAAACAATATAAATATACAGTAAATGTGAATAGCAAAATAGATAAAAGTCCCATGAATGAATGAATGGGGGTGGGAGGAGAATGCAATTGGTATGACTGGATAATGAAATGCATAAAATCTTTAATCATGAAAATGAATGGCAATATGATTTTTTTACAAAATCTTGCCCATCCTTGCCTTGTGTATCTACAGTTCTGAGACAGAGATGGAACAGAGTGAAAACCCTAATGGCCCTCTGCGGTATTAATATAATTAGCTAAATAGCCGAGAGTCTTTTCCTTTAAGGATGCTCCCAAATCTGCTGATGTTGAGAGAGACCCTCAGGCTGCCCAAAGTTTGGGCTGCCACCTGTGTTGTTTACAGTCCAGCAAAGACTAGGGGGGGGGGGAAGAGAAATAATTCTGCTTTGTGCCATGCTGAAATGTGTCCCCCAAAATAGAATCTCAGGTCAGGACTTGAGGATGCCGTCTGCAGTATGGCAAGTCTGAATGGGGAGGCAATGGGGAATAAGTGGCAAGACCCTGCATATATTTCCCCAGATGGTTGGAAATGCAGGTGATTTTGATCTGGAAAATAACCTGGAGGAGAGCAGGTTCAGCAGCTTCTCCCAGTGCATTCTTCCTCCCTCCTGCCTCTGATTTTGCTGTAATAATCACCACCAGCAGCAGCATCATCAAATTTCGAAGAAAGAAAGCTCCCTGGAATGTTTAGCTCCTTAGAGACGAATCTGCAGGAAAGCAGTGCACATTCACCGAGAGCAAAGCTCTCTTTGCGCTGGGGTTTATTATTTATTATTATTTTAGAAAGCAAGCCGAGCAAACTTTTAACTAACGTTCATTGGCCTGAAAAGCCACGGAGGAAGAAAAGCACTCTGGGTGTCCCCGAGAAAAGTCTCTCAGCCTGATCGGCCTCAAAGGTTCGTGTGAAGATTTGGATTCTATGGCACTTTTGTGTTCCGGAAAGGAAGAGTCATAATAGGTTGAGGATTTTACAGAATGCAGGTACCCAGGCCCAAGCCAGGGTTAGCAAGAAAAATGTTGCCCCAAAAAAGTGTCAAAGGGGGTTAATGATTTAAAAGGATCAAAGTCCACCCTGGACTATATTTAAAAGCGAAGCCACATGAAAAGTGCTTCAAAAGGTAACATGCGCCATAATTCAGGCAACGAGTTGTTCTGTCTCTAGGAAACAGGCAGATGCCACTCACTTTAAGAAGAAATCCCAACAAATGGAAAGAGTGTACAGAACAGTTACAATTATGTCACAGTACAGTGGTACCTTGGGTTACATATGCTTCAGGTTACATGTGCTTCAGGTTACAGACTCTACAGACTCCTCTAACCCATAAATAGTACCTCGGGTTAAGAACTTTGCTTCAGGATGAGAACAGAAATCGTGGTCTGGCGGTGCGGCGGCAGCAGGAGGCCCCATTAGCTAAAGTGGTGCTTCAGGTTAAGAACAGTTTCGTGTCAAGAACGGACCTCCGGAACGAATTAAGTACTTAACCCGAGGTACCACTGTACAGAACAGTTACAATTATGTCACAATAGTTGCCTGGCCATGTGACTCTCCATACACATCTTTCACACCCCCCAAACAACAACAACAACAACAACAACAACAACAACAACAACAACAACAACAACAACAACAACAATAATGCCTGTGAGGCAAAGTTTCTTGAGGCCAACACTATAAATCCCTGAAATGTGTAACAGCCAAATGCCTTCCCATTGGTGGAAGTGCCACAGAGCTCCGTGCTCCAAAATATTATGACTTGAGTTAAATGTAACTAGGAGTGTAAAAAATAACGGCACAGGAGATGTAAAGGGAAGAGACCGGAGTTCACACAGGGCAGGCAGCTCGAGGGGTTCTGATCTTGGAGGCTGCAATTCCCCAATCGCCTTCCTGAAAATGAAGGCATCTCTTGTTGAAAGGTAAATTTCGCAGCAAGCCGAAGGCTGGCAGGGAGGCAAACATCGCCAGGGTTCCTCGCAGCAGATCTTGCACCACTAGTGAGCATCCCTTTGCAGATTGTAATGCAAGTCTCAGCCGGACAGGTTTGCGTTAATTGCTTGGGTGACATCAGCAATTATTTCCAAGGGAGCTTCAAAATGTGGATTTCCCACTTAGTGTGTGTCTTAATTAGAACTTCTCATGCTGGGGTGTTTGCTCATGAGTAGGTCTACTGACAGGAGCAGGGACGCTGGCCTGCTGCTTGAAATAGAGCCCTTTGTGCCCAGCTGAGCTGTCATGACCCTTTGGGGATTTGTGGGTACTTGTGGCACTGTGGGTTAAACCGCAGAGCCTAGGACTTGCCGATCAGAAGGTCGGCGGTTCGAATCCCCACGACAGGGTGAGCTCCCGTTGCTCGGTCCCTGCTCCTGCCAACCTAGCAGTTTGAAAGCCTGTCAAAGTGCAAGTAGATAAATAGGTACCACTCCGGCGGGAAGGTAAACGGCATTTCTGTGCACTGCTCTGGTTCACCAGAAGCGGCTTAGTCATGCTGGCCACATGACCCGGAAGCTGTATGCCGGCTCCCTCGGCCAATAAAGCGAGATGAGCGCCGCAACCCCAGAGTCGTCCATGACTGGACCTAATGGTCAGGGGTCCCTTTACCTTTAGTGGTGAGGGCAAGGCGCTCTGTACATGCTCAGCAAAGCACTATATTGTTATCTCACATTTCCTAGACAAGTTAATGGAGAATAAGGCTTCTGTAAATCTGAGGCTGTGCTTGCAAAATAGGGGCATTTGGAGGGTCTGGATGGGCACCTTCTGGCTTGATCCACCAGTCAGGGTCTTATGTTCCTAGCCAGCCCTGAAACTGAAAATATGTGGAGGAGCCACACTGGCTCACATTAAGCCCTACTTTAGGGATATGGTCTACTGGTAGGTAGGGATAGAGAAAGGAAAATCATTTGGTTTGCTTTTTAATACGAACTCACAAAATTCACACTTTTCGAGCCGTATGTGCAAACCGAAACACATCTCCACCGAACAACAACCTTTCCTCACATTTTGCAGTGCTGTTCTGCAACCAAAGAATGTGCAGGAAAGTGCATAAATCGGTGAAAAGTGTGTGCAGAAATGCACAGAAAGTAATGCAGAAGAATGCACAGAATCAGAGGAAGCTTGCTTGCAAACACAAATAAACAGGGCAAAATTGCGTACAAAAATTGTGCGTTTCAGGGAAAAGGCACATGGGAAGACTTACCCACTTTCATTTGAAATCTTTCTTTTTCTTGAAAAATGAAAACAAAGAGGAAAAACTGAACTTGAGAGCGGAAAAGGGAGAGAAATGGAAATAGGAAGATTTGCCCATCGCTACATGTTGGTGGGGGTTGCTGAGGTGGGGAAATGCCTTCAGAAATGCAAGATGGTGCAGGCTGGTAGTTTTCCAAAGTCACACCTGCCTTGCCAACAGCAGGTCTGCTTGCCTGCCCTCCTCACTCTTAACTGTCAATGTCCATCCTCCCAAAGCATTTGTGGCAGCAGCTGCCGCTCCCCTCCCCTCCCTTCTCTATCTCTCCCTCCCCCTCCCTCCCTCCTGCTTCCTTGACAGGCCACGGCTTAACATTCTACAGGTGTCGTTGCCAGGCAACCCCCCCCCTTGTTGGAGAGGCTCTCTGCTGATGCCAGAACCAGATCAGACGCCCCACTCCTGCTACACTGGCAGATAGGCAGGAATTTGAGGTTTGAGGGGCTCTATAAGCAGCACACAAGGCCCCTTTCTGCTTTCGCACACAAATAATATATATGATGACTTAGAGTCTGCCCAGAACGATACCAGTTTTGACAGCGGCTCAGGAAGAATTCCTGGGACTCAGCTAGATTGGTAAAGAAACAAGTGTTGTATATGCGATACAACAACGTGACACCAGATGGCGCTGTGGCGTCCCGTCTTTCCGTAACTGATTTCCCTGTACAAGTTGGCAACGCGTTTAACCGAGTCAACCCTTGACATGTCTAGATCCAGCCCTAACGAGGTCTAGGAAGGTTCAAGCATCCCAAATTGACAGCAGCTTCCCCGGCTTCTGATTCCAATTCAGGATACCCCGATTTTCCAGATGCGGCACAGGCTGGAGCAACCTTCCTGGAGGCCACTCTAGGCCACACCATGTCTCTTGAGGCTGCAGAGTAGGAGTAGGAGGCGGAAGGCAGCAAAACCAAGAGAGGGGGAGGGAAGGAGTGGGTGAGCGAGCACGTTGCAGCAGCGAGTGGGCAGGTGAGGAAGGGGTCAGCAGTGAGGGGGCGAGTGATGGGGATGGTGACCTTTTGTCACAAAATGTCGGAGGGTGTGAAACAATGCTGTTGTGTACCCAACCCCTAGGATTTCTGCCCCTGTCCCCACAGCAGATGAAGCAAAGAAGGAAAAAACTTTGCACCAGTCCCTGGCACCTGGGCCCCTGGCAACACCAGGTGGCAGAGTCTCTGAGCCACCATTTAAATTTCCCACAATGCCCTGGAGTTGGGTGTTCCACTGGAAGCTCGTGAGAAAGGAAAATGTCATCTCCCGGCTACCCTTGAGGCAAAGATACTACTGTCAGGCATGGCTGAAGTAGGGCATCGATAAAAGAGAGTGCCCAGCCCCCCCTCCCAAGGTGAAGCAAGGGGTCACAACTGTCAAGGAGGGAGGGAGGGAGGGAGGGAGGAGGCCATTATCCCACCAGATGCAGCTTACTAGATCAAAGCAGCAGAACATTCCAAGAACGAGACCATTAGCTTGCACAGGAGCACTGCCTATATTGCAACATGCTTTGCTTATACGCTTTTAAAATTATTTTACTGCAGTGTCTTTCATACGAAGCATGTCCTCTAAAACCTGGAGCTTGCTACTAGGAACTGGGCTATGGTTCGCCTGAAAATCCCTACAGAAATTGAGAGGATTCCTCACTTCTCTGATGTGGTTTAAAAGGGAAAATCGCCCTCAGGGGATCTAGTGGGTGAGGAGAAAGTGGGGGGAGGGGGCAGCGGGGGGTGGGAATGACAAAAATGATATTTAACACATTCTGTTGAGTGATTTTCTCTGTGAAAATATTAATGCTACACATATATAATCTAATTGATTCCTCAGGGCAATATCCTCTGACAAAATGGCCCTGATGAGGAGATAATTGAGTGTATTGAATTGTGTCCTGGGAGACCATAATGTTACAAGGCCCATTATCCTGCCCTTTCAACCCCCCCTTTTGTCAGGTGTTCCTGACTTTTTGGACACATCCTCTGAAAAAAATAAGCCTGCCCCTTTAAACCTCTTCTGCCCAATTATACAAAGCGGTTTCCAAATCAAAGCCAATGTTTGTATCATCTACAGGTCATGGATGGGGTGGAAGAGCTGGTGATGCAGAGGTGGGACTTTTATGCAGCTCAGTTTGGATTCCCTTGACCCTGAGGGCCAATTCTCCTTGTTGCCAGTCCTCCAAAGGTTGCACACCAAGCACGGTGAGGGCACATTCCCACACACTTGTACACTGATGCGCCATATGCTGCCGCCACAACCACACAAATAAGTGTAGGTCCAGGCTGGTGTGCCTTCAAAACAGAATTTCATATTTACCATGGGGGTCACCTGTGAGGAACACAGTGGGATGCAGGCTCTGCTAGAAACATGGGGGTGACTGGCTTTGCCTGCAATGCGCATGCTCTTTCCGCCTCACACTCCAGCCAGATGATGTTCACATCAGAATTTTTGGCTCTACCCACAAAGTTCCTTCATGCACAGGTTCTCAGATCAGACTAGGGTTGCCCTCTGAAGGAAAGCATCCCACACTTTTGCAGGTGAGTGAGGATTGTCTATCATCTATTAATTTTTACATTTCCAAGGTCCTGTGCATCCTCTCTCCTTCCCATGATCCCCAACTTATAGCTCATGGATTATCACCTCCCTGTCAAGCAAGGCATGTCCAGAGTGAAGGATTAACTCTTTCTTGTTAAAACTACACTTGCAAGTTATCATCAGACATGTCCACCAGTCCTACGGCTCTCAGCTTTGCCTAGGTGTGCAACCGATGAGGTAGTTGGCACAACAGAGAGGACCTGCCCCCTACCTCAGCTTATGTGTCTTGCTCACCCAAGCTCTGCGCAAGCAGGCAAAGAGTGCATTTGCATGTGACCTGCTTCTGCTTCTCCTTCTTCAATCCTCTCCTGGTCCTGGGAGACAGTAGAGCAAGAGATGTGGGGGCAGGAAGAGGTGGTCTGGAAACTCTTTAAACGGGCCTGACCTATCTCCCTTCTCCTGCCTCTGACTCTTGTCTTCTGGCTGTTACTGGCTCCCCCAGATCACTGATCCTTTCTTCCAAGTCAGTCTTCATCCCCATTCTCCCAGTACCCGCTCCTCAGTGTCCAGCCAGTCCCTGACAGGGATGGGGAACCTGTGATCCCCTGCCCAGATGTTGTTGGACTGCCATCATTCCTGACCACTGACTCTGCTTGGTAGGACTGATGGGAGTTGGAATCTAGCAACTTCTGGAGGGCCAAGTGGTTACCTACCTGTCACAGTTCAAATCTGTAGACTCTGACTATAACTGAGGGAACAACCTGGCTCTGAAACAACTTTGTTTTCTCCCTTGATAAATAATTCTGCACCACCCACCAGATCCTTAACCTTAGCAGGTCGGCATGACCACAGCCTCATGGGCTCTGTGTTTCTTGTAGCCAGGGCCAACACATCGACAGGAAGGTGCAAGCTAAACTGACAAAGCTGCAGGCTGCTTTCTTTCCCCCATCAAAACAACATTACTTATTTACAGTACATAGAGTTTATGGAAGTAACAGCAGGGGCACCTGCCTCTCCTCGGGCGTACATCACAGCGCACACACAGTCACAGCAGGAAGCCATTCCTTGAGCTAAACAGCAGCCCCCGCTCAGTGCCAAGGGAGGAGGTCAACACTTTCAGTGTACAGGTCATTCATTGGAGAAGATAGATTCACTTTCAGCAGGTTTCTCTCCTTACAATCTCTGTGCTGACTGCTCCCTTTCTCTACTCTTTCCCAAGGTAGGCACTATAGCTCCCAGGTGTTTTATTGGCTATTACAGTGGACAGCAACAATGTGCAGTAATGCATTCCCACACATCCACCGTTTGGAGAAATCCAGTTAATTCAGGTCTTTTGAAGGCCTGTTTACTCAAGCTGTGGTACACTAATGTTTCTCATCATGAATTACTCAAAATGTGACCACCTCTTGGATACTCAGCCAGCACTCCATATTCAACACTTTCATCCAGAAATACTGTATAGCAACAGCAACCACCTGATAACGGCAACAGCAGATGAATGTGGAGTAGCTATCATGAAAAGTGTGGCATTGAGGTGGCCCTGGGAGAGCTAAAGTTCTGCCCTGTGGTGTTGCATCTGTGATCCACGCTTGCAAATCACAACAAATGCTGCAGTTATCAGGGGTGGGGGACCAAATGTGCCAAAGCAGCACCCAGACATTTAATGAGCTATTAAAAATAAATAAATCAATTAGTGTTTTGTGGCCAAAAGCAGAGAAGACCCTTCCAAGGGAAGAACAAATGCTCCAGTTTAGGATCATGTAGGGCAGAATATTTCAGAGCTGGGTGCTTCCTCCTCTAACTCCCTTAGTCCCCTTTCCCTTCCTTCATTTGAAGCTAAGTACCCAAGCTGGCACTCCAAAGCCTCTTTGGGAACGATGGCTCAGCTGTGGAAGAGCTGAAATAGTGGCAATAGGCAAAGGGCGGGGACAGCACCAGCAGTGAGTGGGTGGAGCTGTGTCTGCCACATGGCCTCCCTTGTGCCCTCTTAACTGTTAGGTATAATTGTTCAATTGTACATTTAAATGGAAAATGGGTCTGAATGTGTATTGCTAAGGGGCATGGGAAATTCCATAGAGCTAAACTAGAATCTCTCTAAGTGCCACCAAGTTGATGATTAACTGTTGATTCATCTCTGCTGATTCTGTCACATGGTGTTTAACCTTAGATCACATGAGTAAGATATTCAGTTGCAAATCACCATTTTGAGAGAATCTTTTCTCTCTCAAGTCACAGAACACAAAATATGTGCTAATGATCTCTGTCCTGAAGAGGAAACAGCTCCAGGCTGTAATGGAGTCTGTGTGGAGAGAAAAACCTTTGATTTCAGATCTGTTTGGATGTATCATTGTTTTTGTGTATGTTTGAAGAAAGTTCTGTTAGTAAAGCTTTGAAACCATATTTTATGTCTGGAAAAATTTTATTCTAAGAGAAGTCATTTTTTATCCATCCTATTGTTTTAATAATAATAATAATAATAATAATAATAATAATAATAATAATAAGTAATTGCAATATTAATATCTGCAATATAAACCAACCTCCTGCTGTCAGGTGTCTTGGAGAATCATAGCTCTGTAAGTGGCGGTCTCCTAACAACTCCCAGCACTCTTAACACACTACATTTCCCAGGATGCTTTGGGGTAAGTCATGGCTGTTTAAAGTGGTACAATGCTGCTTCAAATGGATAGTGCAGATGGGACCTGAGTCTGTTTCTTCCACCCAAACTGGCTCTGTGAAAACCCTTTTGCACCTGTCTTTAAAGCAGCCTTTCTCAACCTGTGGGTCCCCAGATGTTGTTGAACTACAACTCCCATCACCCCTAGCTAGCAAGGCCAGAGCTCAGGGATGATGGGAGTTGTAGTCCAACAACATCTAGGGACCCACAGGTTGAGAACCGCTGCTTTAAAGGCTTCCCCATTCTCTGTCCTGTTCCTTTGCAGTCGTTCCCCTCTTCCTCCAAACACTCCTTGACTTTTAGCAGCCTGTTGCCCATCACCTGTTCACCCTGTGATCTACAGCATTATCTCCCAGAAATTTTGACGAGAGCATCCCAGAAAGAGTCCTCCTCCATCTCTGTTGCTTAATCCCTCAATCAGGCGAAATGGAGAACTCTGTAAGCGGCTTAGGAGGACGCTTTCTGCAGAGAGGCGCCCAGGGAGAAAAATGAGGAAGAAACCATCTATTACAGCCCAAATTTTCAGGAGGTGTATTTAAAATAAATGCAGGAGGTGAGTTTCTTTTTTATTAGAGCGACTTTTCCCAAGGAGAAAAAACAGCAGGATTGAGTGGAGGTTAAAGTCTTTCATTTATCACTTGTGCAGAAAATAGGACTCAGAGCCACACCAGGGGAGCAGCTGCTGTAGCTGGTTTTTGAAAAACTTCCCAGAAAGCGGGGCTATGGATGAAAGCGAAATGGGAGAAAGGACCACTATAGAAGCTCTGTCTGAAAAGGGGAGCTTGCCCATACATGATAGGTTACCTTAAAAACAAAACAAAACAAAACAACTAGTGAGAGATAACATATTTTTCATCAGGGTGGTGTGTGGTGGGCTGTCCTGAGCACCGATTGCCTAAGGCAGGGATAGGCATAGGCAAACTCGGCCCTTCAGATCAGGCATAGGCAAACTCGGCCCTCCAGATGTTTTGGGACTACAACTCCCATCATCCCTGACCACTGGTCCTGTTAGCTAGGGATGATGGGAGTTGTAGTCCTAAAACATCTGGAGGACCGAGCTGGCCTATACCTGCTCTAGATGTTTGGAATAACAGTTCCAAGCACTTCAGATCATTAGGCATCCTGGCTGGGCCAACAGCATATGGAGGTTGTCTCTGGTCCAAGCCACCATCAAGAAAAACATTGGGAGCTCCTGGAATTCCCCTTTTGGATTTTTATCCAAGGATGACCCTGGGGAGAAAGGGCACATGCACTCCTGTTTCAACAGCAGGAGACTGAAGTCTTAATGTTGATTATGTTGTTGTATGCGTCCTTCTTCTCTAAGTGAAGAACTATTCTCAGTATAGTGCCATCAGACTTCATGTTCATTGCAGGAAGGAGCACTGGAGACTTGTGGTGCCTTTGCAGTGTACATCTACTCCATTTGCTAATATATATATATGTGGAGCTAAAACAAGAGGAACTCTGTATCGCCAAGCTGTTTTCAGACTTTCTGCTCCAAACTTCAAATTGCTTTCTCTTTTTCTCAGTTTCACTCTCTCTCAGATACACACATCACCCTGCCCACCCCCTTATTTTAATGTTACTGTAGCCAGGGAGGTCACTTTCTCTTTGCTCCATTGTGTATCTCCTTCAATACACCCCAAAGAGATCTCCAGCTGCAAGGAGACGGTCTTTCAACAGTTAGTTAGCCCCTATTGATGAGACACCAAGCAACCATTCTGGACCCTTAAATTAGCAACCTCCTGCTGCTAATGGGCCTCCAGCCCAATGCAATATTGTGGCGGCACTCCACTCATTTCCTTCCTTGCACGTGGACTGTCTGAGTGTGGAAGACCAGTCCTGCCCTGCAGCTACATAGCTCAACCCCGAAGCATCACAAATTAGTCAGAAAGCGGGAGACAAAAAGGACTTGAATGGAGCAGAAATGGAAGGGGCGCAAATGGGGAAGATTCTTCTCCTTTTCCTTTTGGCAGGAAACGGTGTCATTTGTACAAATTGCCAGCAAACTCCAGTCTGGGAGAGAGACCTTAGCAAGAAAAAGTACCAGTCTTCCCTGCCTTTCATGTAAGCGGGTGTCCCTTTTATTTCTGAGTGAGCAGTATCTGCAAGGGGAGAAAAGGAGCCCTTGTCAGCCTCCCGCACAGACAAATTGCTTCTCTCATCCGTGGGTTATCTCTCAGCTGTAACAATTGCCTGTCCACAGAGGTGAGCGAAAGGGTCTCTCTCCAAACTCAAAGAGCTGAGCATCTGTCCCTCCCTCTGCTCTGGACGTTTGCTTTAAGCGTCACTCCCAGACAAGTAAAATAACCATCTTCCCTGCTTTTGAATTACTGGTCCTCCATGTATGTGGTAGTGCAGCAAACCCCATTGCCGGATGGAGGGGTGGAGAGCAGCTGGGTGCCTAAACGGAGTGACCCTATTGAAGCTCTGGGCCAGGGCAAAGACTGATCTGGCTATTGCACCATCTGATGGACGTGCGCCCTGTTGCACCTTTCGTGTTGCAATGGGAAACAGATGGCAGGGAAGGCTTTAATAAATCAAGGAGCCACCTAATCTTGACAGCCAGGCAAAGGAGGTTTGTTTGCACCGCTGCCATTCAGCGTTAAGGCAGCAAGTTGGAAAATTTGCAGACTGCAGTGACACTTAGCAAGTGGGGGCATGTCCTCACCACACAATCATTCTGGCTTGAAATGCTATGCCATGCACACAGCCATCCCCTGCAAGGTGAACTTGGGGCTTGGAGTTCTGGAAACGAGCTCAGAGTTCTCAGCCACAATCATTTGGCTACACTTACCAGGATTCCTGTGTGGAGAACCCAAGGCAGTTAAAACATGCTTAAGCTGGTGTGCATCAACTCTGTCTGGGGCCAAATAACGAAGCAAATTGGGGTGTTTGTCCTTCCTCTTCCCAAGTCAAAGTGTGATACTAATACCCTCTCCTGAGTCAGATTGGAATTCCCAGAAAGCCTCATGACATGTTACTGGGCCATTCTGCTCTGTATTTCATATATTTCTCTATGTTTTTTCTAGGTCTGTGGGTTTGCAAGAAGTGAGGCTGTCCAAAATGTTGCCTGGAAGGCACTGAATAGTTGTTGTTGTTGTTGTTGTTGAAGCACAGTTAAATGTTTCATTCTGCTTCAACATACCCCACTTCCATGGTTTTCTAAATTATTTAGCTCTAGACAGCCCCCCATTGCGATGATTTTTTTTAAAATATAGGGGTTTTTTTAGCTATTCTTTTTATAATCTGTAAACCGCCTTGAGTCCCTGCCAGAGAAAAATGTGAGGTGGAAATAATAATAATAATAATAATAATAATAATAATAATAATAATGTTTATTGGGAGTCCCATGAGACGTATCAGAGGATAAACTACCACCATTAAGAAAGGCCAGTGCGAAGCTGCAGAGTTTTTAGTACAAGAAAGAATGTGCCTCCTTGTCCACCTCTTAATTATTTCACAGCAAGAAATATTATGGAAGAATGTAAATCCCTTTTACTTCCCCCACAAACAGCCCCTGGACTGATCTGTCTGCAGTTTTGGCAGGCTGGTTCCTGTGCCTGTAAATTCCACCTACTTTTGCACAAGGGGGGGGGGGATTGTAGCTGTTTTTAGACCCCCCCCCATTATAGTGAATGGAAATATAGTGCTTCATTTTATACAGAGCAGCTAAGAATCTGAAACACAATTCAAAGGGGAGGGAGCACAGTGTGACTCAGGAACGGACGTGTGTGTGTGTGTGTGTGTGTGTGTGTGTGTGTGTGTGTGTGTGTGTGTAACACAAGTACAAGGTGAATCTAGGGGACTGCGCACTCCCCTAGTATGCATGCATAGATGCTTGCATTAATCTGCGCAAGTGTGACCTCTTCCTCTCTGCTTCCTTGCCTTCTGCTGCTCCACAGAATTCCTCCAAACAAAGCTGATATCTGTAGCCACCTGGAGCCTTGCCAGTCTAGGATTGTACTCAGAACAACACGGGGGGTGGGGGGAGGCAGTTGTGGAATTTCCACTGAGAGCTCCCCTCCCAGCTGTCAGTCTAGACAGACAGTTGGCCCTGCATGATGGATGTCAGGTGAGGGGCTTGTCCACCCCCGCTCCATGTCACAAATGGCCTCATTAGTTAGGGAGAAAAGGGGCGGTAGGAGCCTAAATGGCTAAATCAATAGCTTGGTGGTGGCACTTCAAGGGGGGGAGGCGTGTTCAGATAACAGATGAGCTTCTCGAAGCTGTTCTGAGCAGCTGTGGCCACATTAGACACCTAAGCGAGGGCCATGCATCAAAGAGAGGAGAGATCCAGCTTCTCACCCTTGGCATTCCCTTCACTTTCAATCCAGGTCCTTCAACGACCTGGAAGGATGTGTAACCTGCTGGCAAAGGGGGGCTGCCCATGGATGGATGAAAGACAGGTACAGAAACTCACTTGAATGGCTATTGAAGCTAACTTAAATGTCACCAATGGAGCATCCTTCTCCCCTGCCCTTGAGGTGCAGTAGGCTGGCTTGAGAGGTACAGGATAGCCCACCAATTGACACAGCCAGCCCTACCCTTCCACACTTCACTGTTGCTCCCTGCCCCTCCAGCAGCTTCTGCCTGAGGTACCTGCTTCACTCTGCCCAGTGGTAGTGCTGCATCCGGGGCTACCAAGTCTCCATTAAAAGGTAAAGGGACCCCTGACCATTAGGTCCAGTCGTGACCAACTCTGGGGTTGTGGCGCTCATCTCACTTTATTGGCCGAGGGAGCTGGCGTACAGCTTCTGGGTCATGTGGCCAGCATGACTAAGCCTCTTCTGGCAAACCAGAGCAGCACACAGAAACGCCGTTTACCTTCCCGCAGGAGTGGTACCTATTTATTTACTTGCACTTTGACGTGCTTTCGAACTGCTAGGTGGGCAGGAGCAGGGACCGAGCAACGGGAGCTCATCGCGTTGCGGGGATTCGAACCGCCGACCTTCTGATCGGCAAGCCCTAGGCTCAGTGGTTTAGACCACAGCGCCACCCGAGTCCATTGTCACCTTCCTAAAAGGCTGGACTCTCTACAGAGAGGGAAGTGTTGCTTCCTGTTTCAACAAGCCCCACTTTCCCATTTGCTTTTCAAGAACTTGTTTTTTCCCCCCTCGGTCTTTTTTTTAAAAAACAAAATATCTTCCCCTCTCCCTCCCATTACTTCTTCCCCTTGTAAACTTGATATTTCTTGCCGGCTTGTCATATTTCCTACTGGATTGGGTGTTTAATTAAAATCATAATTAAAATTGATCTCCTCATTATCATGCACCTGTTCTGGCACTCACAAGCCAGCATCCCATTATCTTCTGGAGGCATTGAGTTGCGAGGCAAGGAGGAGACCTCCTGGTCATGGCAACCTCCGGCAGCAAGAGCTGGAGCGTGCAAGGGATGGTTGTCTGGGGGCTTCTTTGGGGAGGGGTGGAGTGAAAGAAAAGGGCTCATGGAAGAAGAAGAGCTGCGTGGAACAACAATGGAAATGGTGGTCAACCTTGTTTTCCCCCTCAATATTCCTTCCCATCTCTGGTGGCTGGGAGAAGAAGCTGCTGCCAGATCATGAGCCCCTGTGGTGCAGTACAGTCTACCTGGAGTAGCAGTTCTGCTCCAGGGCTTGAGTAGAGAATGCGCTGAGGACTAGCAGATTGTAAAACGACGGAGTTGTGAGCAACTCAGGGAGCCATTCATTCAAACCTCAACCCAGCCATAGTGAGATGGGCCAAGGACCATAGATAGGGCAGCATGTATTCAAAAGGACCCTGCTTCAATCCTCACCCTGTTGGAAAGAAATTGTGTGTGTGGTGTCAGGAGTTCAGCCTGCACATGAGTAGGACCCTGGTAGAGACACATGCACGACTGGCATGTTCCCTCCCTCCTGGTCAATCGTTCAGGAGCTTCAAAAGCTTTCTTCTGCCCGAACATCACAGCGACCAATGCCAACCGACACTGGCACACTTAGGGATTCACAGAGTTTGCGCAGTTGCGTAACAGACCTCAGCAACTCAGCATTTTGGCTAATCTACTTTATTTACATATAAACACACTTGGAGCACTACTACATGGCTCCCTCTCTCTCTAGCATCAGACAGCAAAGAGAAAAAGAACAAAGGACAATAGTCCCACTTCATGGAACACAGTAACACAAACATCCTGTCTCCATCACTTCCCACTCTGTGGAGTCAAAACATCCACCGTCATGTGAAAGACAAAAATCCCATGACTGCAATCATGGAGCAGGGGATGGTTGGGGGAAATAAAATCTCTGTGCCTCAGACCATGCAGAGCCTCTCAGCCTTTTGAATTAAACCACCCTGAGTAGATAGGACCAATGACTCATCGTAAGGCAGTTTTCTAGGTGAGCACTGCATTTATGGGAAAGGGTCATGGCTCAGTGGTAAACCACCTATTTCCAGAAGGTCTTGGATTCCATCCCTGGCAGCAGCATCTCCAGGTAGAGCTGGGAAGGACACCCTGCCTGGAATCCCAGAGAGCCACTCCAAGCCAGTGCAGTAGACAATCCTGAGCTAGATGGAGCCTGAGTAGTTTTTTACCTGGTTTAAGGCTGCATTCCCTCTGGATGATCTCATCTCGCCCACTAATCCTCACGCAAAGGTAAAGGGACCCCTGACCATTAGGTCTGGGGTTGTGGCGCTCATCTCGCTTTATTGGCTGAGGGAGCCGGCGTACAGCTTCCGGGTCATGTGGCCAGCATGACTAAGCCACTTCTGGCGAACCAGAGCAGTGCACGGAAACGCCATTTACATTCCCACTGGAGCGGTACCTGTTTATCTACTTGCACTTCATGCTTTCGAACTGCTAGGTTGGCAGGAGCAGGGACCGAGCAACAGGAGCTCACCCCGTCACAGGGATTTGAACTGCTGACCTTCTGATTGGCAAGTCCTCGGCTCTGTGGTTTAACCCACAGTGCTACCCACGTCCTGTAAGCCTCACCCAACCCAGCTGTAATTTGGGGATAATGAAGCTTGCCAACCTTACAGTGACTGTTAGCACCTGAACCCCTCAAAAACTTGGGGTCACCCTACTCCAAATATGCTCACCGAGCCACCACAATCTTTGGTAATGGCACTTTTACAAATACCACATAATATTTCATACTTGCAAGAAATCATCTTCCTGTTTTCTGAAACTTCCCGCCTGTTGCTTTTAGGCAGAGAACTTTGTCGTACTGTTTCTGAAGGCTAATAAAAGCTTTTTCGTTTAGGCAAACCTACCCAGACAACTAATTTTATGAGGCCCATTTGCTCTTAAATTCTGCTCATTTCAGCTATATTTTGATCTTTTTTATCATGCCTACTCTGTTGTTCTTTCTATTTTAATGAATATTCTGCATCATTTTGTGTAAACTGCTTTGAGATTTTTAAAAAAGATATATTCCAAGTGGCATATAAATCTTGCTAAATAAAATAGAATTAAAACGTTCTGAAGATTACTGAGGAAAGGATTAATGCCTGAAATACAGCTCAAAGTGATGCTGGATAAATGAGGGAAGACAAAGGCACCCCCCCAACTAGAGAGAAACTAAGAGAGACTCTTTAAAGATCACTCTTGGGACCTCTTGTGTTCAATATCTTCATTACAGGCTTCGGGGCAGAAAGCTGAAGTGTGTGAGTGAGCATAGAAACCACCTTTAACGATAAAACAGAAGGTCCATCTTGCTTGCTGTTTCCTAAAGTGGACAGACAGGTGCCTTTGGAAGCTCACAAGTAAACCATGAAGATGGGATGGCTAACCACTGTTTATCTTCACCATTTGGCATTTAGAGGTTTCCTTTACCTATAGGAGGTTTCCTACACCTCCTATGGAATCGCAAAGAATAGGCAGTTGGAACCATCTTGTATCTTGGATCCCTATCCAGTGGCAAAAGCTTTGTGATAAAGAACCTGGCTAGCTGGAACAATCGCAAACGGACAAGCTCTTGAATTCTCTAATCCAGAGCTGAAAGTTTAAGTGTATGCGCACGTATAGCCATGGATTCAGCCAAATGAGAACAGCCACCTCAAGGACATGAGGTCTGCCCAAGACTGGCGGGGAATGGGAGACAGGACTCAGACAGCTCAATACAACCGTACAATTTGGCTCTATTGTCTCTGTTGCCTGGAACACAGCTTGTTAATAATGAAACAAAGCGACTGTCACACGTTCTACACAAAGATGCGCTGCGCCTTTCATAATGATACATAAGCCCCATGTCCTGTAGTGGAACACCATTTAGGTGGCTTTGTAGTTAGCAATCCAACTAGAAATAAATGCCATTGTCAAACCTGAACCTTTTCGTATGCAACTATCCCTATAAGTCCTGTTCATCCAAACGAGAGGTCGCGGAGTCCTACAGATTTCTGTTAGGCATAATGGGAGTTTTCACGAGTAATTATGGATGGAGATCCCTTTTAAGGACAGGGAGATAGGGTTGGGGATAATGAAGGTGCTGTGTTGGTATCAAGTTGTGACTCAAGGGCAACACATATTGTGAAATAATAAATCGGAGAACAGGTGCTGCATTTGGAATTTGAATGAACGAAAGCTTTCAACGCGTGTCACATCATCTTAAGCAAATGCTTACCATTTCATTTCTAATTATAACGTTGCAGAAACATGTAATATTAGTAAATGAAAGGCATTCTGTGAAGATTCACCTGAGCAAATAAATATTTGAAAGCAATTACATTTGTGGATCCAAAGTTTTGAAAGATTCAGGTTTCCTGCATTGTACTTTTTGCTGGTTAAAAAGCTCATACAAAGGCAGGGAACACAGAAGAAAACACTGCCTCCCGCCCCCCCCCCCCCAGGTAACACAGCAACAAAAGACTACAGAACTTCATCACTAGAGGAGCAAGGAATAAATAAACAAGGAAAAAAAGAAAACCCACATAATTTGTTTCACTAAACATCCCCATGGGAAGCACGAATTATGATACTGTTGGAGGAACCAAGGAACTCATGTAGCAACAACATTGTTTATTTTATGACTGTTGCTATGAAAGACAGAAATTTTGTTAGAAAAATTGTGCCCATATGTTCTCTGTTCTGCAGCAAACAGCAATGTTGGCTGGGTGGGGGCTGCAACTTGGGAGGAAAGGGTTAAGTCCCTCCCTTCACATCATGGACCCAATGTAAACCAGCCCTTCCTGTCTTCTTCCCGAAGAAAATTCCAATTACTGAACTTCAACATAACCTGACGTTTGACACTTTGAAAAGTCAATAATTTCATTTTGGCATTGGTCTGAAATGGAACCCTTCCCCCATTAATGGAGGCCTCTCTCTCTCTCTCTCTCTTTCATCCCTTATTCTCATCAACAAATAGGAACACAGAAAGCTGCTCTATAGCAAGCCAGACTACAGGTCCATCTAGCTCAGCATTGTTCACACTGACTGGCAGCCACTCTCCAAAGTTTCTAATCCTCCCAGCCCCACCTGCATAGTGGCTATTAAACCTGGGAACTTCTACATGCTACATGGATGACCTGAGTCCCCACTTTCTGGAACTCCATCCCCCAACAACAAAAGCTTTCTCCATAATCACACCTGTCTTAGAAGATGTATGTGAAAACAGCTGAATGGTAAGGCATGTGACCTGTGGCAAAAACCCGTAAATTGTCACAGATTGTAATTGGGATTGAGTGGGATTGAGTCCCAAACAGTCTTCTAGTCCAAACTCTAGCAATGCAGAAATCACATATAAAGAATGCCTGGCAAATAGCCATCCAACCTCTGTTTGGAAACCCCCACTGAAGGAGAGTTTGCCATCTCCCAAGGTCCACATATGGTTGTTTGAGCTCCCTAAGAGAAAAGTAGGGTTTAAATGTACTAAACCATACCTTTTATCTCATGTCCCAATGAAACTGATGTGAAGAGTGACAGAGATGCAATGCATTGTCTTAAGGGGTGGATGGTCTAGCATTAGGCAGAGAGGGATGGCTGCTTCAGGGGTGCGAGTGGCGCTGTGGTCCAGACCACTGAGCCTCTTGGGATTGCCAGTCAGAAGGTCAGTGGTTCGAATCCCTGCCACAGGGTGAGCTCCCATTCCTCTATTCCAGCTCCTGCCAACCTAGCAGTTTGAAAGCACACCAGTGTGAGTAGATAAATAGGTGCCACTGTGATGGGAAGGTAAACAACATTTCCATGCACTCTGGTTTCCGACACGGTGTTCTGTTGTGCCAGAAGCAGTTTAGTCGTGCTGGCCACATGAACCGGAAAGTTGCCTGTGGACAAATGCCAGCTCCCTCAGCCTGAAAGCGAGATGAGTGCTGCAACCCATAGTCGCCTTTGACTGGACTTAAGCATCCAGGGGTCCTTTACCTTTACCTACCATACCTTGGGCTGCCTTTGAAGGCAGTTTAGAAACAGCAGCCAGTGCAGAATTCAGCAGCTAGACTGTTGACTGGGACCAGAATACTGGTACATATAACACTGACCCTGACCTGCCTGCCTGCATTGGCAGCCAATTAGTTCAAAGCACTGGTTTTAACCTATAAACCTTAGGTGGCTCTGGATCTCAATACCTTGGGGACCATCTCTCCCCTCGCTATAGAAGTGCATCAGGCACCATCTCTTGAGTATTCATGGAAGGCACCCTTCTTCTCTCTGGCCTCTGAGAGCTGAACTACTCTTGTGAGTGTCTTACGATATACTCTCTACTTTTGTGGTTATGTATCGTATTTGGGTCTGTCTTCATTTGTATCATTGGACTGCATTATCTTTCTATAGCTGTAACCCACTCTGGGACCTTATGGTGAAGGGTAGGACGCAAACATTAATATTATTTTACTAATAATATAGGATCACATCCAGCAAATGTCTATGCAGGGCAAGCCCATTGAAATCAATGGGCCTAAGTTCATACCCTCTAACATTTCTCCGATGAAAATAGAGACGTCCTATTCTGTACCCTCCAGCATTTCTCCAATGAAAATAGAGACGTCCCCGCCAACATGTCTCCAATGAAAATAGGAATATCTATTAACTTCAGAGGGTCTGTGCTGAGTAGGCTGAGCTTTAGGCACAGGCCAATGATAATACAAAGCAGCCATGGAACCCTTCCTCATTTGGCGTGGAAGGGAAAGGCCAGGAAGACCTGAGCCCAGAGCTGGCCTTTTTGCTTCCATGTCCTCGGATTGGCATGGCGAGGTTCAGAATTAGGCATTCCAGAAAGCCTGCACCCCTGCTTAATGTTTGCCTATGAAAAACACTAAATATTCATTGAGTAATTAGCCCATTCCGATTAGTGGTATGAAAAGACAATTCCTCCTAATTATAAGGGGATGTCAGTTTAGAAGATGCTATGCAGGTTTGCCAGTTGCGAGGCTATAACAGTCGTGTGTGTGTGTGTGTGTGTGTGTGTGTGTACGCACGCACGCACACACTCCCTTTTGTCTAAAATTCAAATGAAATAAAAAGAACCCAAAGAGGCGCCTTGTGAAATCCCCTAACACAATTACTTTAGATAATTAAATATTTATCACAGCTGAAGAAATAAGCCCATTTAATGTTTCAGGCAAGTCAAAAAATCTCTCTCTCTTAATTCATTTTGCTTTAATTGCTTTCCTCTCGCTTCTCCGTACTTCCTCCCCCCGCGATGCCCCCCCCCAGCCCCACCATTGGGCATTCTGCTTCATGAAGGCATCGCCTGGCTTGTTCAAAAGGCCGCCCTCATCGCTCACTGGGACTGGGGGGGGGTAGCCTCCCCCTTTTAGCTTTAATTGAGAAGAACGTGTTTAAGGGGACTTTTCTGTTCCAGTCACTAATTCCACGCTCTCCTCTTCACGAGATTTCTTTCCAACCACAGGATGTAACATCTAATCCTGGCTACAGCTGAACTGAAATTTAAATCCCAAAATGAAATTTTTATGAAAGGCTGTAAAATGGAAAGGGTGTTGTTGTTTTTTAAATGGTGGAAATTTGAAGGCCATCATCTTTATACGGCCTCTGAGATAACATCCCAAATCCCTCGTTCAGCGCTGAAACCTCTGAGGACACAAGAAGAGGTTGCTGGATCAGGCCAATGGCTCACTTAGTGAAGCATCCTGTTCTCACAGTGGCCAACCAAATGCCTATGGGAAACCAGCAATCAGGATTCGAACACAAGACCCCTCTAACCTCTTGTGGTTTCCAGCCACTGGTACTCAGAAGCTTTGCTCCCTCCAACTGTGAAGGCAGAGCTCAGCCACCAGGGTTAGTAGCCACTGATAACCCTCACCTTCATGAATTTGTCTAATCTTCTTTTAAAGCCATTTAAGTTTCTCCAAACTAAAAAGTCCCAATGCTGCGAGCTTTTCACATCAGTGTCACCTGATTAGCCTCCATGCTGCAAAAACCTTTCAGGCACGCCAGTTTTGCATTATTTCATAGGTTTGCAAACTCCGCATAAATCATTCCCCCCCAATAGATTTCAGTGAATTCCATTTATTACTTGCACAGAGAGACAGCATGGCCTAGCAGTTGGAGTGCTAGGCTGCAGCCACTCAGCAACGAAGTGCAAGAAGTGATCTTGGGCCCGTCAGGAACCATCATGCTAGCCAGCTTCATGGGCTGGTTATGAAAATTACAAGGTTGGGGAGAGAGCAGCTGGAGGGGTAGGATGTGATACAGGTGAAATAAATACATACACAGAATGTGTTTCTAGAAGCCTGAAATGTGCACCTTTTTTTGGGGGGGGGAGTTCTCTTAAGGGACAAAAATCTCCACCAACTGATTGCAGCCACCCTCCTGATTGCCTGGCATGGTTGTCAGTTTGATGTTGCCAAAAAAGGGTTTTAAAAATAGAATCTGCATTTTGCTCTTGTCCAAAATGGCCTCGTGCTCGTATCGAATTCCATGACAGCAGCATCAAATGCCTGGTTTAAAGTTGCTCATGGACAGTGTGTACCCTTTTTGCTGGAGAGAGAGAAGAGAGCGCTTTGACATTAATCAGCCGATGCCAGGTTGGAGTGGCAAGGTACATGAGGCATTACCTATGTTTTTGCATCTAACTGCAGGTATTTTTAAGCACACAAGCTGCGTCCATTAGGGGACTGATAATGAATGGGAGCGATGAACAAAACAATATCCCAAACTGTGCAGGGCTTAAGTTTGTAAGTTTGACAACTGGTGTTGGTGGTGGTTGTAAGATGATGCTGGAAATGTGAGATGTGTGTTTTGTTTTTGCATGGACAGGAGGAGTCCCCCCAACCCCAGGCGACCCCTGAGCGGAATAATGTCAACGTGCTATGGGATTAAATTTGGCCACAACTTTATTAAGTTTCATATGTAGGGAGACCTTGGCTCAGGCACTGGGTGTTTATCCTTCCTGGTCCCCAGCTGGGGATCTGGGAGACATCAGGGTTATCCAGAATGTGTGGGGATTGTGCTGACTCTGGAGAACATATGTTCAAGCAGAGAACCCACTCCCCGTTTCGCCGCTGTCGCAGGGGAGAGCAATGACAACCTCTCGGCGTATGGCCAATGCCTCCCCTCAAGACCCCTTTAACGGGGAACCCTGGGATCACCGCCGCAAGGGGGGCGTTGGTCACTGCTTACCCCCCCCCCATTTAGGAAAATAGACTAAAGGATTCCGCCCAAGGCCTGAAACCGCCAAAGTTGTGACATTTTGCTACGGGAAAGGCAAAACCTGCCAATGCAGGAAAATTCCTTTCCGGCCCTTCAACAGCGACCATGACATAGCAGCACCCGCGTACCTGTGGAGAAGAGGTTGACCTGCAAAAGAAGGCTTCACTGAAGGAGGGCAGGGTGGGAGAAGCTCTGGAGCCAACTGATGCTTCACAGGTAAGATTCACCTTCTGTTGTGCGGGCAGGGCGGTCCCTCCCCCTACCTGGCCGATTCCCTGGCAATGCCTCCCCAGGTGGGATTGGGCGGTTAGCTGAGGTAGGTGGAGACCTCCAGGTATCCAGCCTGGGGAGGGTGAAGCCAGCCTGTACTACACTGGGATCCAGGGGCTGCGTGCGACCACGCAAAAGGCGCCCCCCATTTGATGTGGGGAGTGGCCATTATTGCTGATCCTTGATGTTGTGTTATGCATTTTAGGATATTGACTTTTGTTATGGCCTCTTGCCAAGTTAAACAACCTAACTTAAGCCCACCTACCCTCCCAGGTGTAAGTGTGTAATATGCCATATCCAAATCTTTTGTTGATTGAACACTTCCAGCTGCTGAGTGACTGATAAGCCAGGACAAGTGGTTGCCAGCTGCCCTGCTGAAGATGAACAGTCTCTGAGCATCAGAAAAGTAGAGTCTGTCTGACATTGTCAACAATTCATTTCTGCCATTGCTGAATGACCACAAAGGAGCATAGGAAGGAATATAAGGAGCCACATTACACCAAATCAGACACTTGGTTCATCTAGCTGAGTTTCGACTGCGCTGAACGCCAGTGGCCCTCCAGGATTTTAGACTGGAGTTTTTCCCAGCCACACCTCAAGATGATGGGGATTGAACCTGGGACTGCTGAGCTACAAATCATCCCGACAACTAACCTCTAAATATCTGGGATTGGTTGTTGTTGGTGGGAAGTTTAAGGTTAGAAAGTGTGCAGCCTCTGCAGTTGCTCCTACGCAACACATCTCTGATTTTATGTATTAGCCAGACTGTGATGCCAGAGTCAACAATTTCCTTCCTTCTCAGTGCTTCTTGTGCTAGTTTTTTCTAGGGCACTGCTTGTCAACGTCCTTGTGTCCCACTCTATGTGGGGGCCCCAGAGGAATTGTGCCCCCATTTCCCCACCCTTAAGAATGGACTTGGAACTAACAGTTGCATCCCTGTGCCCCTCTGGAAGCCTCAAGGCATGATGGGAAAATGGAGGTGATAGAGTTGTTATGCATGGCATGGGTTTTTCATGCAAAGAAAGCCCTCAGATGAACAAGGACCCCTTAGGAGACAAGTGTGTGACCCAGCCAAGACCACCAGGCTGGCAGCAATGGGGCCCAGTGAGCAGCCACACCCTTGTTTGTGTAGCCTCAGCGTGACCGACTCCAAAGACAGATGATCAGACAATTGGCACTCGCCAATGCACAGCGATGGCTTGGTGACCTGCCAACCTGGAGGAGCCAGTCTATAAATAGCTGCGGAGAGGACATTGATGTCACTCTGTGAATAATGAAGCCAGCCCTTTTGTTCCCAGCCCGCAGCCTGCATAGAGACGTGTTGTCGGACTAGCAAGGGTTGAACTCGGTCCTGGAAGGGATCCCGTCCATTTGGGGAGATGCTGAGCTGTGTGTGACAAAGATAATGGCTTCAGAATATGTGCCACCACAGGAGAATTCTTTGTCCGGGGAAACGAGGAGAGGAGGCTGCAGAGACAGACAGGACCTGGGCACAATCTGCCCCAGATGCTTTGGCGTTATTTTAAGCACCAGTTAAAAAGTGACCTCTTTGGCCAGGCCTTTGGTAGGGAGGGGTCAGGCTGAAGGGAGCTTAGGGCTGATTTATGATTGCAAAACTAGTTGGGGCAATATGTGCTGTGGGTTCTGATCATGTGATGTTTGCAAATGTTCTGGGTTGCTGTTTAGTGGTTATTATTTATTAAATTTGTACAGTACCCTATACTCACAGGTCTCAGGGCAATTACAACTAAAAATAAATAAATCACAATATAAAAACACAAAATGCATAATAAAAATTAAAACAACCCAGTAACCCCACCAACACATTTAAAAAGGGCACTGGATGCTGTGATTATTCCAGTTAGAAGAAGAAGAGTTTGGATTTGATATCCCGTTTTATCAATACCCGAAGGAGTCTCAAAGCGGCTAACATTCTCCTTTCCCTTCCTCCCCCACAACAAACACTCTGTGAGGTGAGTGGGGCTGAGAGACTGGTAGTCTTGGCTGGGTTGCACACTTGTCTCCTAAGGGGTCCTTGTTCATCTGAGAGACTTCAAAGAACTGTGACTAGCCCAAGGTCACCCAGCAGCTGCATGTGGAGGAGTGGAGACGTGAACCCAGTTCACCACCTCGAGTTCCTTGGAGAAGTGGCGCAATATACTAAATGTAATAATACAGTGGTACCTAGGGTTACATATGCTTCAGGTTCATATGGTTCACCAGATTACGAGTCCACCGCTCTTAACCACTACACCACGCTGGCTCTTACTTCTGTTTCTAGTGTCACCAGTGCTTGGGGGTGGGGGGTGGGCAATGAGGTGCCGATACCCATCCCTGCATAAAAGTGTTGGGGTGCTAGCACAAAATGGCTGCCACAGGCAGGAGAAAAAAAGATACTGGTATTCCTTGCTAGCGAGGAGGCGTCACAAAAAACCCCACACACCTTATTGTAACCCACCCAGAGGCTACTGCATGAAGAAGGATAATATTTTAAAATATCTATATAATAATGAATCAGTATATAAATATATTGTCTCAGCACCAGCAGATTAGTCATTAAAACCTTTCCTGGGCCGTTTCTGCTCTGGGTGGAGTGGATTGGCATTTGCTGCGCTGTTCCAATGCAGGATTAAAGATCCCCAACAGGAATGATGGACTGCTTGGTAGATATTGTTCTTGGCAAGGGGCTTGCCTGTCCTTCTGTCAGATTCACAGCTTGCTTGAACGACGGAAACAAAAGAACCCAAAACAATTTACCACCTGAAGGATAATACAAAGTCTGCAGTATCGGAGAGCCACAAAACGTGGCCAGGCCTGATCTGTTCTGCAGTCGCCAACCCCGCTCTCTCTCCCCCCCCCCCCACTTTCCACACACATCCAGCAGCACAGCCAGGATGGGGTGAGTTCACCATGTCTCTCCACAGACTCTTAGGACATTGGTACCAAATTATGGAAACAAACAGTGCAGGTGCCAGTTGGTCACGTATCCAAGGCTCAGCCCAAAAGAGATGGAGATGAGAGAGCTTTTTTCTCCACCTTCCAGGATTGTGTTGGAGCTAGTTGAGGATACGGACTGACTAATAATTTAGGTATTTCTCTCCGTTTCTCAGATTTTCGGTCTTAAACTAAGCTTGACATGTTCTTACTTCAATTTGCATTTTAAAAGTCAAAGTAAATGATGTGTATTTACAGTGGTACCTCGGGTTAAGTACTTAATTCGTTCCGGAGGTCCGTTCTTAACCTGAAACTGTTCTTAACCTGAAGCACCACTTTAGCTAATGGGGCCTCCTGCTGCTGCCGCACCGCCGGAGCACGATTTCTGTTCTCATCCTGAAGCAAAGTTCTTAACCCGAGGTACTATTTCTGAGTCAGCGGAGTCTGTAACCTGAAGCGTATGTAACCTGAAGCGTATGTAACCCGAGGTACCACTGTATTATTACGTTTAGTATATTGCGCCATTCCTCCAAGGAACTCGAGGTAGTGTATGTAGTTTCTACCCCCTACATTTAATCCTTGCAACAGCCCTGTGAGATACATTGCTGGCCCAAAGTCACCCAATCAAGTTTCATGGCTGTGAAGGGATTTGAACCCTGATCTCACAGGTCCTAGTCTTACACTCTAACCACTGCACCACACGGCTGATCAGAGCCCAATATACATCTTTGCAAGAACTTTCGCCCCAAATAATGCTTTTTTGTGTGCTATTTTAATGAATACATTCATTTTTATGCACACATTCTGCTAACATCCTCATTTTCCCCTTCCCTTTCTTTCTGTTGGAGAACTGCGCAGCAAAATTCAGAGAAGTGTGAATTTTGAGGGGTCACTAGCTGTGTTTTTGTTTAGGTTATCAAAAAGAGTTTCCAAGCCTGACTTTTTGAATTAAAAAATTCCACATGCAGTTTTGCATTTAAAACTCACTTAGATCATAGTGCCACCATGACTACAGGAATAAAACGGGGTTTGCTCTGCCACCCTGGTGCTAAATGCATTTCCTTGGGACCAAGCGCCATTTTATTATTGTAGGAAAGAGTGATTGGTTTTAAAAGTAAAAATAATAAAATGGGAAGAGTATGGGCATGCACATGCCTGGCTGGCTGTTCCCTGACCAAAAACTGCTTTGAAAAATAAGAAGAACAAAAGGAATCTGCGTCAAGCAGTGCCACAAGCCTTGGTGTGCCCTGCCATGTCCATGCCAGCCCAGATACTAATGTCAGAGGTCACCAATTTTTTAAGTCAGAGAATACACCCATCACACAGAGGCTGGACACGTCTTTCCTTTTCTTTGTTGGGGTTCCTTCACACCGACAGTTTACATGATAACACTTCATTGCAAGATTGTGCATGCATTTCTAGTGAAAAGCTAAAGGTTGTATTTCAGTCGGCTGGAGTTGTTTTGTTAAAGCCCAATGTGGTTTACAAGTCAAATCTACAAACTAAGCAAAACTATGCAATCAGATCGAAGCACCACTGAGCTCAGGAAACTACACAGGGCAATCCTGATAAGTTTGATATTATGCTATGCACTGCTGCTTTTATACTGTATATGTGTTAAATTGACACAGCTGCCTGCATATTTGGACTTTGGGAGTATGACTAATTATACTAAGAGGTATCCCTACTTGTGGGAAGAAATGCCATAGTTTAACTATGAGCTGTGTGATGAAGTCCTGCCTTTATTTTTATTGTATATTACAAAATGTATGTGCTCTTGATTGTAGAAAACCCCCGAAGTGATTCACAAGAGGTAAAATTATCCATAAAGGCAACATATACGGTAATTTAAACGAACACCGGAAGAAATCGAAAGACACCAGCATCTACGTGTTCCTTTGGTCTGAATCGTCCAACATGCACCTATGCTTCTGGGTTCTAGTGTTGTGAGAGAGGCAGAATTCTCCTTATTCATCCTCTCCATCATATGTATCATCTTAGACACCTCCGTTATGTTCTCCGTGCCCTTTTTTACTAAGCTAAAAAGCCCCAAAGATTGTAGCTTCTCCTTGAGCTGCTCCACCAGCCCCCGAATCATTCTGCGTGCCCTTTTCTGCCCCTTTCCAGCAGAGTGGAAACTGCATTACCAAGGCGACACATCCACAGCGAGGAAGCAAAGAAAATAGTCCTGTGACAGGTACATCTGTAACACCTAGAGGAAGAAAGACTACTTGGAGATATATATATACACGGATACACACAGAGAGAGATACAGATATGTATATATTTAACATATGTAATTATAGCACTGAGTGTTGTTTGCTTTCTCTCCTGCAGCTGCTGCCATCCTGCAGTTTGGCCCAGCGAAATTACAGTGGAGAGACAACCGTCTGTCTTCAGCCAGGCGGGCTGCCTCTCCACGGTGACAGTGAAGCAGGAAGGGGGCACAGCACAGGCCTCTCCTTGCAGCTGCTTCCAAGGCTTTGCGAGGCAGGGTAGAGTGGGCAAGGCTGGGGCACCTGGTGGCAATGGCAGGCCACTGTGGTGGGGCTGGCTTTCATTTCAGAGGGTCCCAGGCAGAAGCCTCAGCCAGTGGACGAGTGTATGCTCCCGCCACCTAGGGTGGGCGCCTGGGGCATGCCCTCGAAGGGGGTGGGACGTGGGGCACAGAGGGAGCCCGCTGCACCTGGCCTGGGAGCATCCTTGCTCGGTGTCGCCCAGCCAAGGAGAAGGGTGGCAACACTGCCGCTGACTCAACTCTCTCCCTGGCCACTCGTTGGGGATGAAGGCTGGTTGAGCGGAAGGCAAAGAGACCCTCTGCACATCACTCAGCCCTTGCCACTGATGGGCGCTCTCTTGTGCACTGGGCGGGGGAATCTCAGGGGGGCCTGGTTCACGCCCCCCTCCCCATTGTGCGCTCGGGGCAACAGCCCCCTGACAGCCCCCACCCTACACTAGTGGCCTCAGGAACAGCCCTGGCTGGATTTTGCCCCAGGGCAGTAAGCAGGCAAGAAAGAGGCATCTGGGACTTGCCCTCTGCATTCCACAGGTCTATGCCAGCCTCTTGTCCCGAATTTCCAGCTTCCTTTCACCTTTTTGCTCCAGGAAGACATTGGATGCAATTGCTCAGTAGGAAGACAGGAAACCATTGGTTCTTAAGGTTCTAGCCAAATAATTTGAAAGCATGGGGGGACTGCGGGAGGGGGACAAGTGCCAGCTTCCCGACAGTTTCTCAATTTCACTGAAATCAAATTCAAAGAGGATTCATTTATTAGATCGCAAGAAAGCGTAAACAGATTAGACTGCCAGCAAAATAGGTGTTTGCTGTTTTACATTGACTTAACGGTTTATTCAATAAAGCATTACCCTCTTTCTGCCTGAAACCCCTGAGGCGGCTTCCAAAATTAAATGAAATAAATCTACAATTAACTGTTGCAATTAATAAGCTAAAATGAATTAAAACAAAACAAACAAAAAGCCACTAACAGAAGCAGCAGCAGAATAACCAGTTTTTTTAAATAACAACCCAAAAAACTGAGCTAAGATGCTCTGAAATTAAATTTCATCGAACGCACTCAGGAGTAATACAGCTTTTGGCTGGCAATTGGAAGACAGCGAAGGAGGAGCCAGGTGGCCTTTGTGGTGTCAGGGGGCAACCACAACATAGCAGCCCCCCACCTCTGGAAGGTGGGGTACATGAGTGGGGTTTAGCAAGTGGGCAAAGTCATAGAATCGTACAACTTTGGGGTTGGGAGGGACCCTGACAGTCATTTAATCCCAGCCCCTGAAATTCAGGAATCTTTTGCCCAATGTGGGGCTCAAACCCATGATGCTGAGATTAGGAGTCTCCTGCTCTGCCAACTGGGCTATTTCAGATATTGGAGCTTAACCCAGAGCCAGGCTGGTTAGGGCTTGATGCAAGGATGGTCACATTGTCTGGGCCAATGAAAGTTGGCCAATTGGGCCAATTGAAAGTTTTGAGAAAGTACCATGGTCGACTGCTTCACTCTGTTCTTGGGTGGTCTGGCACTGGGGTAAGAGTTCAGTGACCAGCTGGTGCAGGGGTAGGCAACCTAAGGCCCAGGGGCCGGATCCGGCCCAATCGCCTTCTCAATCCAGCCCGCAGACGGTCCGGGAATCAGCATGTTTTTACATGAGTAGAATGTGTGGTTTTATTTAAACTGCATCTCTGGGTTATTTGTGGGGCATAGGAATTCGTTCATTTTTTTCTCTCTTCAAAATATAGTCTGGCCCCCCACAAGGTCTGAGGGACAGTGGACTGGCCCCCTGCTGAAAAAGTTTGCTGACCTCTGGGCTAGAGAGATAGAGCTGGAGCTGGGAAGGAGCTGGTGCAAATACATTTCCCCATCATTTTAAAGCCTTAGCTTTCAGAGTCCAGCTGCAGATTGCCCGAGAGCCTGGTCTACCCCTGAGGAGCAACTTCCTCACAAGTATCCATTTACTCTAGGGAGGTCCTTGTTCCTCAGATGGGCACATCGGCAACAAGCAGCTGACTGATCCTGCACCCAGAGGTGAAGCAACCTGCTCTGGTACCCGGAGCGGCACTCATCTCAGGGCGCTCATCCCAGGGGGCGTGGCGCGCATCCTGCATTTCTGTGATGTGGCAAGATAAAGCCCCGCAGCCCCCCTGAAATATGCCTTTTAAAAATGTACTTCAGGGTTTGTTTCTTTTTTTGCTGCACCTTTGGCTTCCTCACTGTGATGTCATAATGCCAAAAGGTTTTTTAAAAATTGTGAGATGTATGGTCCATTGAGAAGTAGTGACCATTATAATAAGTAAATGATAGGCTTTGGGGTAACCCCTTCCACTTTACCCCTACATGACACCTTCTCCCCTCAATTTGAGGGGATGGGAGTTATGGTCGTCATTCCACCCCACATCTCAAAGGGTCTCTCTGGGTGATTGCTGGTCAAGGGATGTGCATGAAACTGGTTTTATTGCAGAGTTTTGAAAGAGATGGAGCCATCTCACACCATGCCTGGAACCCCAAAAATCTATAAAGGATTTCCTTTAACGATAATCAAAAGGTACAGAAGAATGATGTAGTAAATAGAGCTCAGCTCTGCAACTGCAGCGGAGAAATAAAAACAAATCCCGAGCGGGATACGTCCCCGTATATTTTGATGACTCCTTTCGCCTATTTGCAATTCACTCCCTTTCCAAAAAACACTGGCAAGGTTTAATTTTGTGAGTTGGCTCACCCACAGGAGATTCCTGCCTGCCTCTGCCTGTCTTAATTTCCCTAAACTGTGAAATCTCCTGTAGGGTTGAACTGGTAGAAAAACTCCAAATAAACGGTAACACTGTCAAAATGACTTTAAAATACACACACACACACACACACACAGAGAGAGAGAGAGAGAGAGAGAGAGAGAGAGAGAGAGAGAGAGAGAGATTAGGCAAGTATTAAAGGGTTAATGAGTGTGTGGAGCAGTTTTTGAACTTTCCAGATCATTAATACCTGATACAGAGAGGGAAAGAAAAGCAACCTGGCTAAGAGTCAAAGGAATTATAGTTATGGATGGTTATAAAAAAGGAGGGTAATAAAGAGTTGGTGGACTTTATGGGGATCTATAAATTATTGATAAACAATTCAATAAACCACTTAACCATTTATTAACCTTTTTGATTTTTTTTCTTTTCTTTTTAATGGTTGCATCCAGAGGCAGGCAAGGCCACCCAGGCTTTTCTTTTGCAGGGCACCAGTGAGGTGTACCACTGTTTTGAGCCCCTTCTTTACTTAAATTTTCAGACAGTTGGAGAGAGACTGTCATTTCTTCTGGAATGTGCATCATCTGCCACCACCATTCCACAAAGGATGCCCTAGATCAGTGGTTCCCAACCTTTCCCCCCCCTTTCTTTTGCCATGCCCCACCTAAGCATCTCTAAAATCATGATGCCACCACCCATGACATATAATTCTTATTATTCAAAAAGTGAACTCCTATTCATGTGGAGGAAGCCTAAAAGGTCATTTGCTGTTAATAACTCGTTCTCAAATTGCCCCCTTAAAATTAAACTGTCCCCCTGTGGGGCATGGGCCCCATGCTGGGAAACACGACCCTAGATTAACACAAAGACTGGGGCATTCTGGGAAAATAAAATACCAGCGGCCATTTTGTGGGGCCCCCAGGAAATCCTGGCCACTAACCGAAAGCTGCCTAAGCCTTCTGAGGATGTGGCTCCCATCCCTAGCAAACCCTCTGTGCCAGCATCTCAGAGCCCTGTTCTTCAGGGGAGGGAAGTCACTGCGGATGGAGTTGCCTTCATCCAAATCCCCTGCCCTCCCTCTCAGACAACCCTCAACTGAGGCCTGGTATATTGGATTTGGAGCTACCTGGTTTTTGTAGGGCAGGCTTCCTCAAACTCAGCCCTCCAGATGTTTTGAGACTACAGTTCCCATCATCCCTGACCACTGGTCCTGCTAGGTAGGGATCATGGGAGTTGTAGTCCAAAAACATCTGGAGGGCCAAGTTTGAGGAAGCCTGTTGTAGGGTGTTGGAAGGCGACTACTAATACTCAAAGGGCTGCCTGGTCGAACTCCACTTTAAAGACAGAGAACCCAAAGAAGAGAGAGGTGATTGGGTGGGGGGAATTGAAGTTTAATTATCAGCACCTGGACAGCAGACTCAGCAGGCACACAGGTCTTCAGGTCACGTTCTTCCCCACAATTTATTGTATTTCTGTTTCAATAGGTCAGTTGGTGAGAGCATGGTGCTGATAACACCAAGGTTGCAGGTTTGATCCCCATATGGGACAGCTGCATATTCCTTCATTGCGGGGGTTTGGAATAAATGATCCTCAGGGTCCGCTCCAACTCTACAATTCTATGACTCAGTGAATTAGAGCAACATTCCCTAAATGCATATAAATTAGCACTTGCAAATTTTATGTCTTTCTTTCTATTAAATAAATTTGCACGCCACCTTTCTGTACAAATCTGCTCAAAGAGTCCGGCAGCAGAAGAACAAAAATGCAAATCAATACATTGTTAGGATAGCAGTCAAATGCTGAACCATTTCAGAATGTAACAATCACCCAGTTGTTTGATTATATGAAGATTATAACACAAGAAAGTCATCATAAAATGAACTATCAATAAAGTGCAACATATAAATTAATTACAAATATAAGATAGGCTCAGATGCATAGGCATGTTGGCAATCATATATACATTTATGCAATTTAGCGTGCTCTCTCTTAGCGATGCATAAGCAGCCACTCAGGCAAGAGTGCTGTTGGTGTGCGAAAGAGCTACTGCTGGAGCTTGCAACTTTCATTGCCGCTATCCCTCTGGAGCTGGGAAGTTTGCCAGGGCCTCCTGCTGGTTGCTAGAAGTAAGACTGGGCTCCGGAACTTGACACCACAACCATCCACTCCATCCCAAAGCAGACCTGGTAGCTCCCATGAACTTCAGCCCACCCAGGAAGCCACCTGCCTAGCCCAGAGCTCTTGTTTTCATCTTGCAGTTCCAATGGTGCCTTTTATGAAACATGCTTCAAGGTAACCACTTGAGGAGGTTTAGCAGCAGGACAGGGTTGTGGATGACAGCTACCATCAGATGAATGAACGGCAGGCGCCAGAGCGATGACAGTTCCATAAAGCCTTGTTATTAGCTGTGCTTTGTGTCAGGTCCCTTTTCTGGCAGCGAGGCAAGTCCGACGGCCTCATCAGGAAGGAAGGGAGACAGAAGAATGGCAAGGAAGAACAATGGTGGCAGCAGGAACACTGGACAAAAGTCATCTCATCCGTGCTTCCTTGTCAAGCTATAAGCATCACGCTTGGACCGAGCAATTCCTGTAAAATTTGCCCTTGTATACCCTAGGCTCCCATCTTTTCATCCGCCAACCAGGCAAGCAAGAATCATGATCAGAATTTGACAGTACATTCCAGCCAGGCAAATACACTCAAGGAGAAAGCAAAGTAGAGCTGCTGAAGGATGTCGCTTGGGAAAGTCCTAAGGGCCAGACAGAGAGGTCTGGAGGCCACATTGCTCCCCAAATAAAAAAGCTAAAATAGGCGCAACTAGGGGACATGGGTGGCGCTGTGGGTTAAACCACAGAGCCTAGGACTTGCCGATCAGAAGGTCGGTGGTTTGAATCCCCGCGATGGGGTGAGCTCCCGTTGCTCGGTCCCTGCTCCTGCCAACCTAGCAGTTCAAAAGCACATCAAAAGTGCAAGTAGATAAATAGGTACCGCTCTGGCGGGAAGGTCAACGGCATTTCCGTGCACTGCTCTGGTTCACCAAAAGCGGCTTAGTCATGCTGGCCACATGACCTGGAAGCTATATGCTGGCTCCCTCGGCCAATAAAGCAAGATGAGTACCGCAACCCCAGAGTCGGTCATGACTGGACCTAATGGTCAGGGGTCCCACACCTTACATGTGTGCACATGAATTTCCTGGAGGCTTTTGGTATCACCCTACAGTCAGAATTTTGATTGCATGCTCCATGCTCATTTAACTCCTGAAGGCAGCATAGATATTGGTGGGGTTGTGTGATTAAAAATATAAACCTGTGTTGGTCATCTATTGATCTGTTGGAAGAACATAGTGGCATAGGAATCTGCCTAATACTGTCTGAGGCCATTTCGGTTTACCTAGCTCAATATTGTCTACACTGACTGACAGCAGGTCTCCAAGGCTTCAGAAAGGTAACATTCCCAGCTCTGCCAGGAGATGCTCTCTGAGACTGAACCGGCAACCTTCCGCATGCAAAGCATGTGCTCTTCCACTGAGCTACAGCCCTTTGACACTTTTATACGCTCAGCCCCACCAGATAATGGACACTCATAGAGCAAATTGTTTGTAGCAGAGTCACCTAATGTAGGATTCAAGACGTTCCTTTTGCTCCCCAGATCAGAAGAAGTTGAGGTTTTCCTGCTGGCTTCCCAGAGAAGCTGGCTGGGCAAGGCCACAATCCCCTGTAAGCTACAGAGTCACTGGGTGGGGGAATGGAGGAAAAGCTTGGCCTTGTTCTTCATAGCTTGTATTATTGCTTGGGAACCTGGGGGCACATCAGAGGCAGGAGAAAAGGGGGGGGGATGCAAGGCCAGCTGGAGAACAGAACACTAACGGACTGGGAATATCGATGAGATGTCTCAATCAGTCTGTCGTGCTCTTCGCTCCCTCCCCACCCAGCAACCAGGCAGGAGGCAGCCTTGTGCATCTAAAAGAGATTGTGTCAGCTGATTCTAGATCAGGGGTCAGCAACCTTTTTCAGCCGTGGGCCGGTCCACCATCCCTCAGACCATGTGGTGGGCCGGACTATATTTTTTTGGGGGAAATGAACGAATTCCTATGCCCCACAAATAACCCAGAGATGCATTTTAAATAAAAGGACACATTCTACTCAAGTAAAAACACACTGATTCCCGGACCATCCGCGGGCTAGATTGAGAAGGCGATTGGGCCATATCCGGCCCACGGGCCTTAGGTTGCCGACCCCTGTTCTAGATCATAAGTGACCCACCGGGGTAGTTATTCTTTAGGGTGTTTGGGTGCTTTCTTTCCCCCAATGGCGAGATGCATAAGGAAATCGCAAGTTGCAATGAAAGAGCTTTTGGCTTGCTGGGAATGGAAGACTTTGAAGAGCCAAAGCTTTGCATCTTACCCAATGCTGCTTCTATTTATCTGGAGGGCGGTGAGCAGCGCTGTCTTTAGCATATGTTCCGCTGGGGTGCAAAGATCTGCCCAGCACCCCCAAATTTAGTTTAGCCCCCAAATTAACTTTTATTATGCTTATGTCAGACACCACGCTTACGCCTTATCTCTTGTTTACGAAAGAAGGGAGGGAAAAGAAACAAACTTTTTTATTTGCTCATTTATTTACAATATACTTATACTTAAGTGTACCCAACCACCACACTTAAACTTATAAGTATTGTTTAGGCACCTACTCAAGAGAAACATCAGTTGTGTCAAAGGTGCCGCTGCCCCTGCTGCCCCATAGCAGCTCAATACAATACGTAACAATATTTTGATGTAAGAGTTAATTTTGTGTGCACGGCGCTGTTGAGAATGACAAGCGCCATCATTGACTCATCTGACAAGCACTGCCGTTGTGAATGACAAGTGCCGCCGCTGGTGCACCTCGTCTTTGGTAAATGAGCGCACAAAGTCGAAAGTCCTTTAGTGAAACAGTAGATATACATTTCGTTAATGCCTAGGTACAGTGGCGTAGCGTGGGGGGTGCCAAGGGTGCCGGCCGCACCGGGCGCAACATCTGGGGGGGCGCGAGTCCAGAGGGAAGGGACAAGTTCCTTCCTCCGCCGGGCTCCCCGCAGCCACCGCCAGCCTTGCGCCCTAGCGCACGCGCCCCCCGCCGCCGCTGCGGCTGCGCTCCACTCACTGCTCGCAGGAGGAGCAGCCGCTGCAGCAGCGCCGACGCCGCCACCGACGCCTGGCCGGCACGGGCAGCCTCCGCACCCCGACGCGCCGCCGGGCCTCGCAGCACCCTGCGCTCCCCAAAAACCTCCGAGAGGAAGCTGGTGGGCGGGCGAGGCCCGGCTAAGCCTCTCGCCAGCGGGTTAAGGGGCTTTCGGTTTTAAAAGGATTAGCTTGGGAAGGGGCGGGGGGGCTGCTCGCCGGCAAGCGCCTGCTCCGCGTTTCCAAAGGCGCTCGCCATCCGAGGGACACGGAGCGCTTGCAAGGAACGGGCTCCGTGGAGCAGGTTAGGAAGAGATCCCTTCCCTGGCAGGCCGCCGCCTTCGCCAGCTGTTTCCCATTCACGATCAGGAGGAACTTCAGGCTGCTTTCAGCTTTGGTAGAGGGAATCTAAGCAAGGGGATGGAGCCGGTGCCCTGAGGAAAGGTGGCAGCATTGGGTTTGTTTTTAGTTTAGACAAAAGGCAAGCAAGAGGCGACAGGAGAGAAGCCTGCAAAACTAAGGCATGGCAAGGAGAGAGTGGACAGAGAGGAAAGTTTTTATCCCTCTCTCTGTACAATATAACTCGTGGGCATCCAGTGAAGCTGAACGTTGGAACAGTGGCGTAGCGTGGGGGGTGCCAAGGGTGCCGGCCGCACCGGGTGCAACATGGGGGGGGGGGGGCGCTCGCTCGCACTCGGGTGCTAAAATCCACGGGTTAGGGGGCGCAAATTACTTGCCTTGCCCCGGGTGCTGACAACCCACGCTACGCCACTGCCTAGGTATATATGTATTTCGTTTTTCTAGCTTGATCAAAAGTGCTTATTATTTCCTAACAGGTAGATAGTTAAGAGCTTAGGTGGCTACAGTGGCAGGCACCTGGCACCCCCCAGAATTCAGCACCTGGGTGCCCACACCCCTTGCACCCCTGGGTAAAGATGGCCCGGAGGAGAGGCATGTAGATTGGACCTAAAGTGCTCCTGCCAAGTTCGTGCACTTATTCTCCCTTATGAGGGTGCCCAAATGCAAAGTTCTATATTCAGATAATAAATAAAATAAAATAAAATAAAAGCACATCTATTCCAATTGCCTAAGGTGATAGGAGAGGCAGCTGTGAACATATAATGCATAAAGAAGAAATTATTATTATTATTATTATTATTATTATTATTATTATTATTATTTATACCCCGCCCATCTGGCTGGGCTTCCCCAGCCACTCTGGGTGGCTTCCAACAAAATATTAAAATACAGTAATGCATCAAACATTAAAAGCTTCCCTAAACAGGGCTGCCTTCAGATGTCTTCTAAAAGTTGTTGTTGTTCTCTTTGACATCTGGTGGGAGGGCATTCCATAGGGCGGGCGCCACTACCGAGAAGGCCCTCTGCCTGGTTCCCTGTAACTTGGCTTCTCGCAGTGAGGGAACTGCCAGAAGGCCCTCGGAGCTGGACCTCAGTGTCTGGGCTGAACGATGGGGGTGGAGACGCTACTTCAGGTATACTGGACGGAGGCCATTTAGGGCTTTAAAGGTCAGCACTGACACTTTGAATTGTGCTCGGAAATGTACTGGGAGCCAATGTCTGTTCCTCTGCTGTTACAAGCAGCAGTCAGACAAGCCAAGTCCATCCTAATCCTGCGTCCTCCAACTTTCTCCAGTACGGTTGGAGTAAAATCTGCCTCTGCCTCCTAGCTGAGCAGCCATCCCTATGTGGGATTCTCTGTTCCTCTAAGGGGAAGGACTGGAGCTAATGGAGCTAATTCACAGGAGGGCAAATTTTAGTTGAACATTTGAGGAAACTCCTGGATGGAGCACTTTGACCTGTGGGTGCTGGGCTTCCCTTCACTGGAGGTCTCCAAGCAAAAGTTGGGCTGCCATCAGTTGGGGAGGCTACTCTAGTCCAGGACTCCTTCCTTAAGCAGGGAGTTTGACTTGGTGGCCTACAAGCCTTCCACCAACTACGATTCTTTGAGTATTGCTTCTGGAGGAACGCTTTCCCTTGCAAAAACAATGATGACCAGGAAATGGCAATGCTTCTGAATAAGAAAGTGGTATATGCAGCTCACTGATCCATCTTGTAATTCTGTTTCTTTCAAATTGGTTATCTTTTTTGGGGTGGGGGGTGGCGGCATGATGAGAGGAGCATGAAGGGCATATTGACCATGAAACTCACCTTTTTTATTTTTTTCATTTCCAAGGCTAGTTGGTTTATGTAACATGATCTGTCTCTCTCCCCCTAACATGCACACACACACACATGCACACACACATCCATGCTGCACCTCCGTGCGTACTTACGTGGAAGTAAATCCACTGAATGCAATGGGACTTGCCTCTGAGCAAACACGCACAGGGTCAGGCCATCAGACGCACAAATCCTCTTTGTTCCACATGCCAGTGGGAGCTGGGGATTCAGTGCTCATTCAAATCGATGGGATGGTCAGTGGTGCATTAGAAATGACCTTTTACTTATTTAAGAGGATGGTGGAAAGCACTGAAGAGTGCTGTGTGCTAGTCAAAGAAAAATAAACCAGCCACCACCTTCTCCCTCCCTCTCCCCACTGCAGCTCCTCTTCAATGACGGGGGAGGGGGGGAATGTGTTCTAAATCTGCCCAGGCTGGTTTCTCCTGCTATCTTGCACTGTGCCCACTTTCTGCCCTCCAAGGGGTCCCAGGTACGAGGCCTGGCTTGCCCCAAGCTTCCTGGCACTTGATCAAGCATTTCCAGGATGCTGGAGGGAATCCCAGGGTTTATCTTGTGCTCCCAAGATATTTCCCTGGAAATTCACCAGTCCTGCGCCTTTCGTATTTTCTGCATCTGGGGAAGGTTTGGAAGGGCAAGCTGAGATGTGGGTGGCCTTGATGGGCTAGAGGGAAGGAGATATATTTGGGCAACTTTAGGGTCTGGAAACACAGACCAGAGACAGGCAGGAGTCAAGGTTCAGAATAATGGGTGTGGCATAGTGATGGGGGATGAATTCAATACAGTGCACATTTAAAGGCAAACCTGCCTAATTTGCTTTTGCCTAAACAATAGCACAGGGACGCGGGTGGCACTGTGGGTTAAACCACAGAGCCTAGGACTTGCCGATCAGAAGGTCGGTGGTTCGAATCCCCACGACAGGGTGAGCTCCCGTTGCTCGGTCCCTGCTCCTGCCAACCTAGCAGTTTGAAAGCACATCAAAGTGCAAGTAGATAAATAGGTACCGCTCCGGCGGGAAGGTAAACGGTGTTTCCTTGCGCTGCTCTGGTTCGTCAGAAGTGGCTTAGTCATGCTGGCCACATTACCCAGAAGATGTACGCCAGCTCCCTCGGCCAATAAAGTGAGATGAGCGCCGCAACCCCAGAGTCGGCCATGACTGGACCTAATGTTCAGGGGTCTCTTTACAAGCTGAAACACAGGTGTCCTTCAATATTTGCACTTCTCTACATTTTCTGATGCACTTCCCCAAACAAGCAATGTGTATGAAGATGCACATTGGGAACGCGGGTGGCTCTGTGGTCTAAACCACTGAGCCTCTTCAGCTTGCCGATCCCAAGGTGTGCAGTTCAAAACTGCAAGCCAGGGTGAGCTCCATTGCCATTGTTCTGATTCAGGATTAAAGAGCAGGTTTTCTTGCAGAAAGCAGTGGGGGGGGGGGGAGTGCTCGGATGAGGACTGGGAAATCACAGACCTGTGCCTAGAAAGCACGGGGTGGAGGCAGGTAAGTGTGGATGAGCCCTCAGTTTACTTTGAGGCTCCATTCTTTAGTCTATTGCCAAGGGGTGTTTTTGTGGGCAAACTTTAAAAGGGGAGAACATAGGAAGAGCCTGCTGGATCAGAACAATGGCCCATCGAGTCCAGCATCCTGTTCTCACTGGGATGCGGGTGGCACTGTGGTCTAAACCACGGAGACTCTTGGGCTTGCTGATCAGAAGGTCGGCAGTTCGAATCTGTGAGACAGGGTGAGCTACCGTTGCTCTGTCCCTGCTCCTGCCAACCTAGCAGTTTGAAAGTACACCAGTGCAAGTAGATAAATAGGTACGACTGTGGCAGGAAGGTAAACAGTGCTTCTGTGTGCTCTGGTTTCTCTCACAGTGTTCCGTTGCACCAGAAGTGGTTCAGTCATGCTGGCCACATGACCCAGGAAGCTGTCTGTGGACAAATGCCAGCTCCCTCGGCCTGAAAAACAAGTTGAGCGGCGCAACCCCATAGTCGCCTTTGGACTTAACTGTCCAGCAGTCCTTTGCCTTTTTAAAAAATACCTTATGATGATGCATATCCTAGTATGCCTAAAATGTATGTATCAGTGGAAATATCATTAAGGGCGCATTTTATTAGGGAAAGGTGTTTCCCGAAATGTGTATTTTCTGCAAAACTGCATACAAAAATTTGTACAGTAGGAGAAATTCACTAATGCACTTCCATGATGACTTAAAAACAACACTGATGTGCTCCCCATGTGGGGAACATAACTTAAGACGGGGGGGGGGGAGAGAGGAATGGAGACAAATAAATGAGAGATTTGCCTATCCCTGGTACAGGAAAAGAAGGAAGCAAAGGAGTTCCCTTAAGGCAGCAGCAACAGAAGTTCTAAAAATACTGGTACATGTTTTGCAATTTAGTTTAATAGATCCAAGAGCAAACCTTTAATGAGTCGAAGGTTGATTTGAAATGCTACCGCAGGTGGCCAAATGGGAGGCTGATTCCGGTGATTTTCAGAGGTAGGAAAGCTGGATGAACTTATTCTGTGTTTATGATTTATTTCAAGTATTTGTATACTGCTTTTCAGCAGAATAGACCACAAAGTGGTTTACAAAGGAAATCAAGCAAAGCGAAATACAATACACACAGTATATGAAATAGCAAAACAGGTAACATCAAAGTGCACAAAATGTGATTTGAATCATGCAGGTGCACAAAATGTGATTTGAATCATGCAGGGTCGAGCCAGAGTCCATGTTCAGATTCCATCCCCAATAACACAACCGTACCTCAACTTGCACACTTCCTCCCACACTTGCACGCGCACACACTTGTGCACTCTTAACAATGACTGATCCTGACAATCTCTTAGCTACATAGGGAAGAAGATAGTTCCACACCACTAGCAGCCTAAAACCATGAGTCTTAAACAAAATCTAATCTAGTTCTCCACCAACCACAATAAAAAACTACACATCATTCACCCAAATACTCATTCACCTTTGCAGCAGATGAGGATCCAAGCTCCCACCCTGGCCATCAGACCCCAGTTGCCCCCTCTGAAGTGGGGAGTCTCCAACAGAGCCTGTGGAGCTCTTCTCAGCACTGGGCAGGTGACATTCCCCCCACAAGTCACATCATGTTGTAGGAGCACCTTTTGTTCTTACATTACATTGAGAACAAGTCTGCCAAAGGTTCCTAGACACAATGGCTGTGTAAGTACTTCCAGCATCAGAGGCAATACCAAGCTGCTGGGAATCACAAGTGGGGTGAGTGGCGTTGCACTCAGAGCCTGCTTGTGGGCTTACCTTTGGGGCACCCAGTGTTCAGCCTACACTCGAGTAGGACCCTGGCAGAGACACGTGCCAGACTGGCATGTTCTCTCCTTCCTGGTCGAACGTTCAGGAGCTTCATAAGCTTTCTTCAGCCCAAACATCACAGCGACCGATGCCAACCGACACCAGCGCACTTAGGGATCCACAGGGTGTTAGCAGTTTGCGTAACAGACCTCAGCAACTCAGCATTTTGGCTAATCTACTTTATTTACATATAAACACACACGGAGCACTGCGACATGGCTCCCTCTCTCTCAAGCATCAGACAGCAAAGAGAAAAAGAACAAAGGACAATAGTCCCACTTCATGGAACATGGTAACACAAACATCCTGTCTCTGTCACTTCCCACTCTGTGGAGTCAAAACATACACTGTCATGTGATAGACAAAAACCCCATGACTGCAATTATAGATCAGGAATTCTAACACCCAGTTGGTCATTCTGAGAACAGGCTGCTGGACTAAGTGGGCCTTTGGTCTAATCCAGCCGGCATGGCTCCATGTCCTCGCATGACACCCTTCTGAGGAAACTTCCGAAGAAAAATATGAAATGGCAGTTTGTACTACGTACCCTGCAAGTGTCCTGGTAAAACCAGGACATACCCTTTTTTGTGTGAGAGCACAGTGGCCATTTTGGGTGCCATGAGCTCACATGATTGTGTGCCGCAATCTCCCCCCCCATAAAAGTCCTTTATTCAGGGCCACAATCCCATGCAGCACCCCAAAATGCACATTTTTTTGGGCACCGTGCTCTTGTGTGAGAGCACAACTCTGAAAAAGATCGCATCTTTTGGACTCTGTGAGCTCATGCAGGTCACGTGACTCGTGCAGGAGCATGGCTGGAAAGATGTGCATCCCAGTTTTGGGTCCCAACATGTTGGAGGGTATGGCCATGAATTGTTGCTGTTTAGTCATTTAGTCGTGTCTGACTCTTCGTGACCCCATGGACCAGAGCACCCCAGGCACTCCTATCTTCCACTGCCTCCTGCAGTTTGGTCAAACTCATGCTGGTAGCTTCGAGAACACTGTCCAACCATCTCGTCCTCTGTAGTCCCCTTTTCCTTGTGCCCTCAATCTTTCCCAACATCAGGGTCTTTTCCAGGGAATCTTCTCTTCTCATGAGGTGGCCAAAGTATTGGTGCCTCAGCTTCAGGATCTGTCCTTCCAGTGAACACTCAGGGCTGATTTCCTTAAGAATGGAGAGGTTTGATCTTCTTGCAGTCCATGGGACTCTCAAGCGTCTCCTCCAGCACCAGCCATGAATTAGGTGTCAACAAAGCTGAGTCTGGGATGCCAATTTCAGGACAACTTTTACCCCCCCCTCTAAAAACAACCTTTTGATTCAAGTGTAGAGTGCGTAGCATGAACAATGATCCTCCTTTCAAACTAGGTCTCTGAAGAAGCTGATTTTATGCCTCCTAGTTGGGTCTCCCAAAAAGGTGGGCTTTCCATTCTTTACTCTGCCAAGGTTAGGCAAACAATTCTATTCTGTGGGACTCAACATACTTTTTATACAGGCAAATCAACCTCTGGAGGATAGTCAGGGAACAGCAATCAGAGAAGAATTACTCCAAACCGTGATTGTGTGTGCAATATTCAAATCCACGTGGACCTAAATGTAAATGGCGCGAGACCCAGGTGATGGAACAAGCTCTGGCAGGCCTTTGGTTTGCATAAGCTCTCCTCAAGTATAACAGCAGCAGACACATGCGGTTGGCAGAAGATGACAAGATGCTTTTAATGTTGGCATGCACCAAAGCCTCCTTTGCTGATGATGGCATGGTTGCCATGCTAGGCAGCCTGTCTATTTATTCCCTGGGTTGCTTGGCACCTAATGCCAGAGGGCAAGTGTCTGACCAATTTGTGAGTGGGCACCAGGCCACCTGAACAGATGGGCAAAAGGGGAGGCTGCCAAGGGAATGTGGATGGGCTTCAAGTAGTTGTTCTTTCAGAGGGCAGAGTTTAAGCCATTCTTCTTCTGAAGGGCTGCCTTGGAGCTCTGGTCCAATGGCATTCCCTCTTCCCTTGTTGCAGTTGAAAAAAAACAACAGACTCTCCCCATCTCCTGAAACCAGGCCTGAAAGGGACATGTATGATGTTTTCTGGACACGAGAGATGGTTGGTTGGAGGGGCACAGAGGTGGGAGGGTGAAATTGTTCCAAGCGTGTAAATTCTCACACCTCTCGTTCCCTTCTGTCCATTTGTGAGAAGCCAAGTGGAAATGGCTTGAACCTCCTCCTCCTCTGCCCTTCTAGCAGGGACAGGCTGGCAACCAACACTGAATGGATGCCTTTGAAAGCAAGTTAGCAGAGTGGGGAATGTGTGCACATGTATCCATGTAAGTTGGCTGTTTCTGATGTTTTTGTTAAAAGCAACGAGGTGGCGGTATGGCTGGGACTGAATAATGAACTAATCCTAGCAGCCCCATTTGAACACATGAATTTCTGATCAATACAGCCTGTTTTTATCGATCCCGTTACTCCCCGTAACGAACTGATTACGAGAAATACAGCTGAAAAGCCAAACGCCAAAACACATCTTCCTTCTTCCTGGCATGGGGAGGCAACCTCCTTTCCTCGTGGTGGCCAAGGATCCACGACAGTTTTGAAAGTTAATTTAAATTTAGACCATCTAACCCTCTCGGCTGTGCTAGCCTGGCAGAGCAAAGAAATTTGGGGGTGGGGGTGGGGGAGAATGCCCTCACACTTTCCATCTCAGCTGGCATGAATGGCACGACCTTCAGGTGTGGTGGGGGTGCCTGCCACTCCCAAACATTAGTATTTGTGACCTTCAGATTCTACTGGAGGGTTTTGTTTGTGTTTGTGGTGTGTTGGTTTTTTTGTGGTTTTTTTTGCTAACTCGTGAATTTACTAGGCATTCTTTCCATTTCAAATGCAAAATCCTTGAAGCATCCCCAATGCTGGGCTTCAGGAAGACATCAGCTATTCAGAGAATCAAAGTGAGCTCTCCTTTGAAACAAAACAAAACAAATTCTAAAGTTTTAAAAGGTGCATGTTTGATTTGGGTAAGGCAACCAAAGCTCACAGGGCTTGATTTATTTATTAGGAGCTTTGAATTGTCTTTGTTTGGCTTTGGCGTGTTTATCTGGAATGCTGCAGAGCAACCCCCAAAGGACCTGTTTCCAAAATGTCCAATTTGTGGATTCATTGCACAGCTCTGGGCCCGGCTCTACATCTGCATCTCCCTGCAGCAACTGGTGCCGCATCAGCGCAGAGGGAAGCCACGAGGGTAGGTGGGCTGAGGGGATGCATGGATTCACATGCAGTTGCTACAACCTGGAGTGACCCACTAAGAATTATATGAAACCAACCCCCCCCCAAATCCTTCCAGCTCTACATCTGCATCTCCCTGCAGCAACTGGTGCCGCATCAGCGCAGAGGGAAGCCACGAGGGTAGGTGGGCTGAGGGGATGCATGGATTCACATGCAGTTGCTACAACCTGGAGTGACCCACTAAGAATTATATGAAACCAACCCCCCCCCCCCAAATCCTTCCAGCTCTACATCTGCATCTCCCTGCAGCAACTGGTGCCGCATCAGCGCAGAGGGAAGCCACGAGGGTAGGTGGGCTGAGGGGATGCATGGATTCACATGCAGTTGCTACAACCTGGAGTGACCCACTAAGAATTATATGAAACCAACCCCCCCCCCCAAATCCTTCCAGCTCTACATCTGCATCTCCCTGCAGCAACTGGTGCCGCATCAGCGCAGAGGGAAGCCACGAGGGTAGGTGGGCTGAGGGGATGCATGGATTCACATGCAGTTGCTACAGCCTGGAGTGACCCACTAAGAATTATATGAAACCGACACCCCCCCCCCCAAAATCCTTCCAGTAGCACCTTAGAGACCTACTAAGTTTGTTATTGGTATGAGCTTTCGTGTGCATGCACACTTCTTCAGTTAACTGAAGAAGGATTTTTTTTTAAAAAAATTTGACTACGGCAGATCTGGTATCCTCCAGATGCTTTGAATATTGCAGTTCCCATCAGTTGCAGCTGGCATGTAGCCACAAACATCTGGATGGCAGCAGAGTAGGGCTTTCCAGGTAGGAGTGGGCAAATAATGCCACTTTCTGTTTCTTGCCATTTCTCATTTTTTCAGTCTTAAAATTCAGTTCTCCACATTTCCACATCTGTTTGAGATTTTTTTTTTTTAAAAAAATGTCCTCATGAAAATTCATCAACATTTTATATTGATTTTCTCCTAATATTTTTCACTTGCAAATTTCCCTAACATGCAGATACTTGCAAAATGATCTCCTCCAAATACAATGCATATTTTTTTTTACACAAAATTCCTAGAAGTGCAAATTTCAAAGAATGGCTGTGTTTCAGTTCACGTATTGCTTATGAAAGCCAGTGGTATAGTGGTGGGGGGCACACAGGGGTGGTTGCCCTGGGTGCAAAATTTTTAGGGGGTGCAAAATTTCAACACCTGCTGCTGCCTTGATACAACTGTACTAGGCTCCATTGAAAATGGCTTCTGCACGTGAACCAGGAAGTGACCTTCCCAGGCAATGAAACAACTCTTCTTTTCCTATTTCTGTGGTTGTGATCTCCTGGGTGACATGGGACGTGATTAGGCAGTTGAATGTGCATGCATACTTTGTTCGTATCCCTCCCTCCCACCCTTTCCATTTGGCCCTGGGCGCCAGCAACCCATGCTACACCACTGATGAAAGCACAAATTAAGTAGGTTGGTCTTTAAATGTGAACTGAATTGAATTCCTCCTCCATTTCTTGGGCCTCCGGGCCAAGAGGTTGACTCTGCTAGCATGCCATCTGTGCTTCTCTTCTGCCTGTTACCTGCTGTGGAGAGGAGAAAGTGCTCATTCAAGGGTTTCCCTCAGCCTCAAGTAAGCATGTGTGCTCCAGAGCTGGTCATCTTCTCTCTGAAGTTTCCTTTCCACTGTTTGCATAACTTCCCTGTGACCCCCCACTCTAAGAGCATGGCTAGTTTGGGCCTTTGCCAGAGACTCACGAACACACTGTGCTCATCTGGAACCTCTTTAAGGAGAAGGAATCCCTCCAGCTGCTCACAGAGGAAGCGTTTGTTTGGGCTGTCTCCTCCCAGAGCTTTGGACAGTGGTATTTGCTGTTGGCTGCTCCTCCCACCGGCTTCCTCCTTCCCCATCAGGGTGTCCTCCTGCATGTGAACAGGAGGCGCTGTGTAATATCACAGGCCTGCATGGGGCACAGCAAAGTGATGATTATAGCTGCTGGGAGATGAGAGGGAGCTGCGCATCTGGAGGTGATTTGATAATGAACAGGCCCGGCGTCTGTTGGGAGAGAAGGTTATTAACTCCGACTTAAATTGTGACTACAATCCCACACGGGAATGATTGCGCAGCTAGGAGAAAGAGAGGCCAGGTTTAATTCCAGCAGTACTGGAAGAATGGGGAAGAAGCAGGATTAGGATGTCTGGCTGGGATTTGATTGCTGCTTCTACGGACAGAGGAACAGCAAAAGCTGCCTTACCCTGAGTCAAACCATTGATCCATCTGGTTCAATACTGCCTGCACTGACTGGCAGTGACTCTCCAGGGTTTCAGGCATGGATACCAGGAATTGAAACTGAGCTACAGACTTTCTACCTAATGATCCTTGGTAAAACCAAAGTTCTTTGGGGAATGTATCACTATGATTATGTTGTTGACCATGGAATTAGAAGGCTCTTCTGTGATACTTTGTTGTCATGACCTTTTGTAGCAACAGGTTACCTAAGATGATGATGATAATAATAATAATAATAATAATAATAATAATAATAATAATAATAATAATAAAATTATACCCGCCCATCTGGCTGGGTTTCCCCAGCAACTCTGGGCGGCTTCCAAAAAAATATATTAAAATACTGTACTACATCAAACATTAAAAGCCTCCCTAAACAGGGCCGCCTTCAGATGTCTTCTAAAAGTCTGGTAGTTGTTGTTCTCTTTGACATCTGGTGGGAGGGCATTCCACAGGGAGGGCACCATTTTAGCAAGTGTCATGTTCACCCTCCACCAAATCAGCAACTTCTAATTCTCTGAAGGTTAAAAGTAAATGGCTACTATTATTTCCCGACCCTTTTCTTTGTTGCCCTGGAACCAATCCATGTCCGAACAGAAAACTGCTGTCCCCATCATACCTTTGGCCCTCAGGCTGCCCAGCCAGTTACAACACAAAGCAGCACCTTTGATCTGTGATTCACTTTGAAATCCCACCTTGGTTGCATTATTCACCCTCGCGGCTTCCAGCTCCACCGAAGAAGGCAAGTTTGCTGCAGTTCAGCAGCTCCTGCCCAAGCCATGCTGCCAGCCACCCTCATCAGTTGCTCTTCATATTCTGATGACGGCGTCCTGCCATAATGCAATAATCCTTGGGAGGGAGAAGTAGACACTCAATAAAGGGCTTTCAGCTCTGGTAAACAGTTTTGTTTTTGTCGAGGTGTTTACCTCACTTGGCAGTTACTTATTGGATCTTCTCTGCCCGCTTCCAAACATTATGGCTTAATTATATTTCAGAAACTCAGCACTCGCAGACACACAGAGTTGGCTGTAACTGCCAGATTGTGCCTCTGATAGGGTGTTGTTCCTATAAAGCGTAATATACGTTTATTTGTATTCTGCTATACAGAGTTAAGGCAGTAAAGTTTAGATGTGAATCCCAAGCCGAGGGCAGTCCAGAGGCACAGTTTTGGGGAGGCGATTCAATACTTTCAGGGTCCTAGCAACTCCAATAACTGGATTTTTGCCCCCGACGACACCTTGACATTTTAAAAATTAGCTCTTGTTCTGAATCTAGACAAAAGGTCGCACTATTGGAATATTGCCGGGGAGGAAACATTCCAAAAACCTTTCAGGCAGACATGTGTGCCATCCAATTATTTTCAACCATGGAACAAATATTTACACCTTGGACACTGAACTGGTAACCCTATCAACATAAATTGTTTGCTCTTTACTTTTGAAATTCTTTGAGCTGCTATTATATACATCACATCTCAAAGCAAACCTCAGCAAACACTCTACCTAGCGACTCTACCTAGCAAATTTTGTCATAGGGCTGGTGGGAAGAAAGGCAGCAACAGGAATTCTCCAGAATCTGGGTAATAACTAGAAAACTACTTGCTTTCAAATTGGATGTTTGTAATCTAAGGGATGAAGGAGAATACTTTTCTGTATACAGAGCCGCTCACCAGTTGATACCATCTTTTTGATCCATTTCCCCCCCAAAGCTAGCCCATGCCAGAAGGAGACCATTAAAAATGTGCATGCCTTTAAGTTATCAGCAAACAAGACAAGCTCTTTTGTCTGTTCCTCATGGAGAAGAAGCAAAGCAGGCACACACCATGGCAAGCAAACTTTCCTTCTTCCTCGGAAGGATTTGCTCTGCCAAAAAGCCCATGGTTGTGTTTGCTGTTAATAATGGGCATGCAGAAGCAAGAAGGAACAATAATTAAAACGTGAGGATCACTGCTGGTGTTTCTGGAAGCCAACAAAGCTTCACCAACAGGTGGAGGGGTCAGAGGGTCAAAGACCCATTCTGCAACAGGGATCCAGCGGGGTCCCTGTCTGCAGCATCCTAGAGCTGCACAATCAGCATGGGGAGGTAGCTCCTCCCACACACACACCTTTGTGCTGATTGGGGCCAATCAGAGTGAAAGGAGGCGAGTTAGCCACTGAGGATTGGCTCCTCTGGAGAGTGACTATAAGCACATGGGGACAATACTTAGGAGCTGTTGTTCTGTATGCTCAAAAAAGTAAGCATTTAAGAACACTGAAAACATAAGATGCTTCAGTTTCATGAGAATACTGTGCGAGCCCTGTTACAAACAATGGAACCTCAAAGGGAAACCAACTTAAGTCAGTCCAAAAGAAGATATTTGAATACTCAAAATCATTTCCCAAGTATGTGCATAGAAAATAATAGATCTTGCTGAAAGGCAACACTTGGAGATCTGCACTTATGGTTGCAGTGCACCCCAATGATTTCTTTTGTATAATTGTTCTAATCTTAGAAGAGGGCGTGACTGCAAGGCAGTGTGGATGTGAGTGGGTGTAGCTGTGACTATGTGGAAGGAAAGGTGCAAGGGCACTTCTGAATTGGTCACTACAGGCCTAGTAGTATAGGAAGAGGAGGAGAAAGTAGTGTTAGAGAGAAAGAATGTGGTTGGGGCTAGGGGGATCCAGGAAGGGGAAGTGTGGGAACGCCTCACACAGGGGCTTATGGTTCAAAGAAGACAATGCTCTAGTTGTGAAAGAATGCAGAGAGCTTGGTTTCACATATTGGCATGAAATAGTTTTGCATAGTGGCATGTCAAATAAGGGTTGCCACCCCATCCTGCAGCACTGAATTTCATAATTTAAATATGTGTTCTGTGTGTGGGGGGGTGGTGGGGGAGTTTCCTTTGTTTGTCCTGAAACTACTGCTCATCAATTTCATTAGATGCTCCCAACAGCACTTTTACGGATGTGGCAGAAATTAAGTTCAGGTAGCAGTTTAATGTGATCCTACCTACATTTGCATTTTCTGATCCAAATTTTGAAGTGTCCTTCAAAATTGGCGCTTTTCGGAATTTTACAAAGCAGTGCTTCAACCAAAACATGTGTACAAAGCATGTGTATATTCAGGGGAACCATGCATGAAAATGCATCATATTGGGGAAACTGCTTGCAAACATTTGCATGTTAGGCAAAATTGCATACAAAAACATGCATATTATGAGAAATGTGCATTATGTTATTGAAGATCATTTTAAGAAAGATGCAAACTGATTTAGAAATGTGGCCAGTTGAATTTAAAATGGGTCAGAGAGAGAGAATGAGATGAGAAACCAAAATTGACAACATTGTCCATTCCAACTGCTGTCCAATTTTCCCCCAATATGTTTTGTAGTTAATTTACGTGATTAGAGTGGCTGGGGCAACCCACCCAAATGGGCATGGTATAAATAATAAAATAATGATTGTTATTAGGTCCTGCACAGCTCTGGATCTAGTTAGCCAAAGTCCAAACCACCAATTTTGCCGATTCAAATTCCGCCTCACAATGAAGTTTCTCCTCAGTTCCCTTAGGGCAGAGCTCTGATCCTATCATTTACTCTGACGGGTATCTGGAAATGAAAGCAAAGGAGGCATGAAAGCAAAGCTCTTTGCTTTGCAAGGCCAGTAATGGAAAAGTCCTGACACTAAACAGATATGAAAACATTAATGGCCAATACTCAGAGCAAATGTTTTCCATATGCACAGACTGTTCTAGACCAAATAATACAAATGTCGGCAGAGCTACAGATTTGGTGGGGGAGGGGTGAAGGAGAGTGTGATGATGTGGAAATCAAGAATGTGGCAAGAAAGCAGATGTGTTCCTTGCTGAATCTCCAGCTCTGCTTCCAGCAACTTGTAGCTTGATTTGGTCATCATTCAGCTGTGAAGAATTCACGGCTCTTTGGTGGTCTCACACTGGCCATGGCTGCACATTTTAATTTTGGGCCAGGGGAGGCTAGAACAGGGACAATCTGTGCATTGCCATTGCATCACAGCTCATGTGTTTTGCATATGGAAGGTCCTAGGGCTCAGTCCCCTTGAAGCATCTCCCATTGAAGGATACTGAGGAAGAAGTGATGGGGAAGACCTCTCTTGGCCAGAGGCCTTAAAGAGGCACTGCCAGGCAGGTAGTTAGACAATATTGGACTAGATGGGCCATTGGTCTGACTCTGCAGAAGATCTATGTATGAGTAGACATGGCTAGGATGGTGCTGTAAGTCACTGACGGAGAAATGCTAATGTATAAAAGACATTATCCAGGTCTAACGTTTGCCATTAAGATCATGGCCACTGGTCCCATCACTACTGGTCCCATCACCTCCTGGCAAATAGAAGGGGGAAAATGGAGGCAGTGAGAAATTTTATTTTCTTGGGCTCCATGACCACTGCAGATGGTGACAGCAGTCACAAAATTAAAAGACGCCTGCTTCTTGGGCAAAAAGCAATGACAAACCTAGACAGCATCTTCAGAAGCAGAGACATCACCTTGCTGACAAAGGTCCATATAGTTAAAGCTATGGTTTTCCCAGTAGTGATGTATGGAAGTGAGAGCTGGACCATAAAGAAGGTTGATCGCCGAAGAATTGATGCTTTTGAATTGATGCTTTTGAATTGATGCTCTTGAGAGTCCCATGGACTGCAAGAAGATCACACCTATCCATTCTTAAGGAAATCAGCCCTGAGTGCTCACTGGAAGGACAGATCCTGAAGCTGAGGCTCCAATAGTTTGGCCACCTCATGAGAAGAGAAGACTCCCTGGAAGACCCTGATGTTGGGAAAGATTGAGGGCACAAGGAGAAGGGGACGACAGAGGACGAGATGGTTGGACAGTGTTCTCAAAGCTACGAACATGAGTTTGACCAAACTGCGGGAGGCAGTGGAAGACAGGAGTGCCTGGCATGCTCTGGTCCATGGGGTCACAAAGAGTTGGACACGACTAAACAACAAAAGTTGGCCATGGATGTCCATGGTACTTAGCTATTTGGAACAGTTTGATATTTCTGTGGGCCTCTCTGAAATACAGAAGGATTGTCTTGAGGAGACTCTGGAGTCACTCCTCATTTTGGAGTATTTATAGTGCTACTTCCTTTCAAAACCCGGCTAGCAGTTTCCCCCTTACCGATGGATATTTGTTTATAGTTCTCAATGTGAGCCATTCTCTGGCTCTGGTCAATGTGTCCTGCCAAGTGTTTTTCAGGAGCTTGTTGCAGTCCAGATGTACCCAATGTTTCTTATTTTCTTCTCATCTAGTGGAGAGGAGCCAGTTTTATCTGTTAATAGATCAGGCAAACCAGCACTATGAGAGAGAGGAGAGAGGAGAGGAGAGGAAGAAAGCTCAAATGAAAGCAATATCCATTAGCTCAGAGCATTCAACATGACCATGGATTATTGTGTTGATTGGAGGAGACAGGCCATAAATTCCTCTTATTAAACTTCTTGATTCACAATATGAGGCAGAGACTAATGACTTAAAAATAATATGCACAAATGTAGCAGGAATACAGATTGTCTCTTTTAATGGGCCCAGGGGAAATCAGCTCTGCTAACCCCCTCAGCTAACTGAAGTTGTCCCCCCTCCTCCCCAGTTCTTTCAACAGCCCTCAGATGAAGCTGCCTTTGGGACAGCTTAGCACATGGCATTCGCCGCTGAACAAGATAACCCCAACGCTTGTTTTCCCTTCCTTTATGGGGATCCACACAGTCACTTTTTCCTCTACATGGTGGCTTCCTCTGTTATTATCTCAAGCAGGTTTTGGTCTTGGGCAACGCTTGCTAAGCTGGTGCCCTCTAGCTGATGATGCGCTCTGACCTCCATCAGCCCCAGCCAGTATGGCTTATGTCAGTGATGGTGGGAGCTGGAGTCTAACAATATCTGAAGGGTACCAGGTTGTGTGAGACATGGAGATAAGAACACAAGAGCCTGCGGGGTCAGGCTCAAGGGTCATCTGAGCCAATATCCTGCTTCCAAGAGAGACACTTCTGGGGAGCCCAGAGCAAGGCTCAAAAGCATATAGCCTCTTTTGCTGTTGATAGGCTACCACTCCTTCATGAACTGGTCTGATCCTCTTCTAAAGCTATCTAAGCCAGAAGTCATCATCCCATCTGGTGGCAGGGACTTCCACAGATCACAGAGAGTCTGTTGCAGGCAGCAAAAGTAATAAAAAGACTCATGGCACTCTGAAGACTTACAAAGGCTATTATGGTGTAAGATTTAATGGGCTAGTACACAAAAGCTATAATAATAATAATAATAGTAATAATAATAGTAATAGTAATAGTAATAGTAATAGTTTCTAAGGTGGCACAGCACTCTTTGTTGATTCGCTGCAGATTTTGATGTGCAAATGAAAAAGTTCCAGATAAAGAAGTACTTCCTTTTATCTGTCCTGAATTTCATTGGGTGACCCCAAATTCTATTATTTGAGAGAAAGAAAAAATAAACGAATGTTGCATTCTGTCAGGTACATTCTCTAGAGTCTCCTGAATCTGCTGCTGGTCAGTTTCTGGGGTCATTCAACATGTGTTCACATCTTGAGCCAACCAGTATTAATCCAGTCTTCCTTTGTCTTCACTACAATATGATTTTGAATCATTGGGTAGCCAGGCAGGGTCTCCCTGGGCAGCAGCACTTCTGTTGCCAGGTTAGAGAGGTCACTGCATACGATCACCTGATGAAGGAAACCTGCATTTTTAATCGGTCCCTGCTCCTGAACCTCAGCGTGATCTACATACACACTTGCCTGTACACCACGTTGTAGAAAACATCTGTTGGCAGTGTTTACCTTTGCGAGCAACAATTAAAAGACATGGGATCAGCCTGAGGAATGGTTACCAGTATACACAGCTTTCCTACCACTTGGAGCAAAATAACAAAGAAACAAAGGGTTAAATGCAAATCCACTTTTCCTCTCTAGATATAGTTCCTAAGGTTACAAACTCAGGTCAGGATTGCAACTATCTTATGCTACTTTATCTTTCTGAGACCCAGCCTTGAACTGAAATTGAACACCAAGGTAAGACTCAGTGGCAGATATAGCCTGGGGCTATGTGACTCACCCACCCCCCAATCAACAAGGTTAAAGGAAGTTACTGATCTTAATTGCCAACTGCAGCCAGAGTATGTGCATGAGATTCACCTCCCATGGACAGGTTAGGCTGACATGTTAACCCCAAACAAACCCGTACCAGATTTGTACTTTTTTATATATAATGCAGTCCAGACTACAGAAGCAAAGTCCATTTCCTTTGCACTTCCACTGGGGTAAATCTTGTCTAACTAACCTTTTAGAGTTCCTTGAGTGTCAATAAGCATATAGATAGAGGGGATCCAATAGACATTGTATACGTAGACTTTCAGAATGCTTTTTATCAAAAGACACCTGAGTTAATTTAGCAGTCATTGGATAACAGAACAGGTGAATCCGTCACTGGTTTTAAAAAGTGAAAACTGAGAGCAGGAACAAAGGAGTAGTTGTTGAATTGGAGGGATGTAAGGATGTGTAATGGTTCTTCTGCTTTTCAACATGTTTATAAATGACCTGGAGTTAGGGATGAGTAGTAAGGTGGCCAAGTTTGCTGATGACACCAAATTATTCAGAGTGGTACAAATAAAAAGGGATTGTGGGCTTCCTGTTTCCTGTGAGGACAGGGGATGGACGCCTCTCCCAAGACAGTGGAGAGAGACAGAGATAACTAGAAAATGATGGGGGGATTGCATTTTCTGTATTCCTCTTCAGCCGGAAGAGGAACCCGGCTCTCACTCGCTGTTTGCCTGGCACTCTGGCACTCGCTTCCCCATGGAATGTGAGGACAGGCAAGGGCACTGGGTGCATGGAGCACTTGGGATGCCTTGACCTCCTGATCCCATTCCTGGAAGCACAGGTTATCCTGCTAAATGGTTAAAAAATAATAATAATGGAGCAAACTACAGGTGTGTGCTAGAGATGATGAGATAAGAAACTGCAAAAATGAACCCAGCTACAAGGATTTAAAAGGTTTGGATTGAGAAGGGATTTCATTCGGTGAAAGAGACGATGGGGGAAGGGGAGCCCATGGTTTGCTTATGCCAAAGTTTTTCTCTACATTTATGATATGGCAACCCTCCCCAGAATGCATGCTTAAAAAACTAACAAAACACTTGTACACGTGAGGAAGGAAGAAATTGGAATATAAATACGGGATTTAACAAAACGGGAACTGCACGTGTGAGAGAAAGGAACTGAGAGGGAAGGAGGGGAGAACATTATGCTTTGAAAATATAGAGCAAAATCCTCCCTAACCTCCATTATCCACAAAGGAATGTGTTTGAGATAAGGACAATTGGCCATAAATCAGTGGCAGAGAGGAAAGGAGTCTACCAGGTGAAGCAATAGAAGCTTTTAGATTAACTATTTGCAGTCTGGATTCAGACCATTCTTCCTAGGTTGGAAAAATGGCGAAGACGGCTTGTTTACTGGAAGCCAAATCATGGGATGAAGTGACGCAGTGACTTTTGGAAACTGTGAGATAACCGCTTCTCCTGAGGCATGATGCGAACCATCAACAGTTGTAGGAATGAAGGATATACAGTGGTACCTTGGGTTACAAACACTTTGGGTTACAAACTCTGCTAACCCGGAAGTAGTACCTTGGGTTACAAACTTTGCCCCAGGAGGAGAACGGAAATCGGGTGACAGCGGCAGTGGGAGGCCCCATTAGTGAAAGGGCGCCTCAGGTTAAGAACAGTTTCGGGTTAAGAACGGACCTCTGGAACGGATTAAGTTCATAACCCGGTGTACCACTGTAATGCCATATATGAACGGGAAAACATCATGGGGGGGGGACTGTCACACGCAGGAAAGAATAATGATTACAGTTAGAGTTCCTCACTTGAAACTTTATAAATTACCTAATATACCAACACGAATGAAATCACAGGATTGTAACTGTTATATAAGGGATTATTATATCTGAATATAATGTAATGGAAATTATTAAGATTTTGGAACACAGAAAAAATGTAGAAGAAAGAAACCATCAAATCTAGCACATGGGGAGGCCAGTTTGAATAAATCATATAATTTGACATTTGAATAATTGGCATGAATAATTGTTTTAATTGGATAAAATTGGTATTGTTATAATGGAATGATATTGGAAAATCAATTATACATATACATATGTGTGTGTGTTATTTTATTTCATATACAGTGGTACCTTGGGTTAAGTACTTAATTCGTTTCAGAGGTCCGTTCTTAACCTGAAACTGTTCTTAACCTGAAGCACCACTTTAGCTAATGGGGACTCCTGCTGCTGCTGTGCCGCTGGAGCACAATTTCTGTTCTCATCCTGAAGCAAAGTTCTTAACCTGAGGTACTATTTCTTGGTTAGCAGAGTCTGTAACCTGAAGCGTATGTATCCTGAAGTGTGTGTAACCCAAGGTACCACTCTATCTATCATCTATCTATCTATCTATCATCTATCTATCTATCTATCTATCTATCTATCTATCTATCATCTATCTATCATCTATCTATCATCTATCTATCTATCTATCTATCTATCATCTATCTATCTATCTATCTATCTATCTATCTATATCTATCATCTATCTATCTATCTCTATGTATCGTCTATCTATCTATCTATCTATCTATCTATCTATCTATCATCTATCATCTATCTATCATCTATCTATATCTATCTATCTATCTATCTATCTATCTATCTATCTATCTATCTATCTGAAATAAAAAGGGATTGGGAAGCAAAAACATCTCTCCAAAACTGGGTGAATGGCCATTACGATGGCAGATGTGATTTAATTCATGCAAGTATGGAGTAATGCACACTGAGCTCCTAAAATCCCCATCATCGTATATAAGCTAATGGGGTCTGAGCTGGTGGTTACTAATTAGGAACAAGACCTTGTGGTCATAGTGGATAGCTTACTGTTGACCCAGGGTGCAGTAGCTGTGAAAAGGGCAATTTCCATATCAAGGGTCATTGGGAAAGGAGTTTGGAAATGCCAGTGTCATAATGTTGTTATATAAACCTCTGATGCAATGTTGTTATATAAACCTCTGCACTCAGAATACTGAGTACAGTTCTGGTCACCTCACCTCAAAGAGGTATTGTAGAGCTGGAAAAGATCCAGAAAAGGGCAACTAAATGATGACAGGGCTGGAACAACTTTTCTATGAGGAAAGGTTACAGCTCTGTAGTTGGCTAAGGAAGGACATGATAGAAGTTTATGAAATGATGTCTTGTGTGGAAAAAATGAATAGAGAGAGGTTTTCTTTCCTCTCACATAATAACTAATTGGAAGAATGGGGTTATCCAATGAAGCTGAATGTGAGAAGATTCAGGACAGGCAAAAGAATGTATTTCTTTACACAGTACATTGTTAGATATAGTGATGACCAGCAACTTGGATGGCTGTGTCCTGTGGGGTGTGAATTGGCTCTCTAGTTACCCTGAATAATGGGCTGAAACAGGGTCATGCTCTCACTTTCCTAACACGGCTAACAAAGTACAGTGGTAACTTGGGTTACAGACACTTCAGGTTACAGACGCTTCAGGTTACAGACTCTGCTAACCCAGAAATAGTACCTTGGGTTAAAAACTTTGCTTCAGGATGAGAACAGAAGTTGCACAGCAGCGGCACGGTGACAGCAGGAGGCCCCAGTAGCTAAAGTGGTGCTTCAGGTTAAGAACAGTTTCAGGTTAAGAACGGACCTCCAGAACGAATTAAGTGCTTAACCCGAGGTACCACTGTATCTCCAGGTGGGTCACAGACCCCACAAATTTCTGAGTCACTGCATGGCCTCGATTTTCCCCAAAAGTCCACCTACCACCACTTCTCCTTCTGGAGAAACAAAGCAAAGCTGATTGGTGAAACGGCCAGAGCAGGAGGGAATGGAGAGATGGCAGTCTGGAAGCTTTCGTTTTGACAGTCGTGTCCCTTCAAAAAGTGCAATGGTGCCTGGAAATTGCATAGATTCTAGCAGACAATAAGGAAGTTTAAAGGTTTGTGTGTTTTCTTTAAACACACAAACACACCCTTGATAGATCTGCCTGAGGGGTTCCTTTGCCTGCAAATTTCATCCACTTATTCAAAAAGGGTGGGGGGAAAGCTATGGCCATTTTCAGATTCTTCATTATAGTCTCTATGGGTGAATAACAGTTTCTGGGAATCACAAGTGGAGGGAGAATTTTTATGCTCATTAACTTGCTTGTGTGTTTCTCAGAGGCTTCTGATTGGCCCCTTTTAGTAGAAGATGCTGGACCAGATGGGCCTCTGGTTTGATCCAGCTGCAATGAAATAACCATTGCCATCATGCCTTGCTTGCAAACTTTCTAGAGGCACCTGGCACTTTCCCATTGTTGGAAGCAGAAAACTGGGCTAAATGGATCTTTGGTCTGATTCAGCAGGGCTTTCTTCCACCCTTAACCCAAAGTCAAGGGCTGTAAGGGTATCAGGGGGTTGCTCGAGAGCAATCAGGCAAATGCCTCCCTGGTATGTTGTAAAGCCTTGTTATTGGTGCCAAAAAAAACCTTCACCATGCAGAGTGCCACTACTCCGTGGCTCGCTCATTCACTGGCAGAATCTGAGAGTGGGCGGTCCTTAAACCTTCCCCAGCAGAGTAGTTTCTTGACACCCAGTCTGTGCTTCCCCTCTCTGTGTGGAAGCCTACTGCGCGAGGAGGGCGTGGGTAACGGAGGACCTCTCTCCTCCCCGCTTTGCTCAGGCAAGGTGTCCTGGCACCGCCTCGCCTCCTCCGAGCCCTGAAGCTCCTCTCCACTGGAGGTGTGGTTGCTCTCCTCTGCTGAGGAGGTGCTGCTTCCCACGATCTTTGGGGGCTCTCTGTAATCCATCCGGCTTTTCCCCTCTCGCCCCTGAGCCGATGGCAGTTCCCTGACAAGCGCCTTTCCTGTGATCGAAAGGTCCCATGGCAGTCCTCACTCTTACCAGACCAAGACTTTCCCCTGCGCAGCAGGCCAGTCGAAGCAGGGGAATGGATACAAATGGGATTTTCTGTTGGTTGCTCCTTTTTTGTAAGGAACAGGGAGGGGGGAATCTTCTTTCTTCTATTTTTCTGACTATTAACTGGAATTAGAGTTTAAATGTGAGCTCAAAACAATAAAGGCATGAAAAATCTCAGAAATAACTTAATTAAGTTTTTAAAGATTTCCATGCTTGAATAAATTAGCCTTCCTGAAAATGTCACAACAGTCAGAGAAAAAAAAAATGCAATCAATGGAGTATAATGCGATTCTGCTCTTTATTTAAAGGAAAACTCCAGCCGTGCAGCTCATTGGGGTCCTCTCCTCCCTTACTCCTGAGCAGCTTTGGGGGTGGGGTGGGGGGTGGGAAAGACTTGAAAACCCAAAACATCAGCAGGTTTCTTTCTCTCTCCACACCCCCCAACCCAACTGCGGAAATCAATCTATAGAGATTTCACTGCTGTGAGCGCAGCCGCTTGTTTAACAAACCCAGATTTCCCCCTGTAGCTCTGCAAGTCAAACAACCCCAATGAGGAAAATGTGCTACGTAATTGACAGAAAAGAGGCCAAAGAAACTGTATTACAGAGAGCCAAAGAGTTTGGGGGAGATCGATACGGAACTGGCCCGAGACGTTATTATATTATTTTGTTTTATTTAAAATATTTATATATCTGCTTTTCAGCAGAAAAAAAGTCCTCAAAGGCGGTGGGTGGAATAAAATAACGGGATAATGAATGCATGGCTAAAACAGTGGGCCCAGGAACAAGCCTATGATCCATGGGAGGGGACCTGAGCAGCTACAGGATACATACCTTTCAACACTTCTCTGACGAAAATAGGGATGTCCTGGGCAGAGGCAGAGCTAGCTGCTCTGGCACTTGGAGCAGTGCACATGCTGTTCACCCAGGAGCAGTGTGGTGATGTCACCCCCCTCCCCCAGGGATGACACCCAGGGCGGACTGAACACACCGCACCCCCTTCCTCCGCCAGTGGTCCAGGGCTTTTCTTCTAGAAAAAATGGTGCCTGGACTCACCATGAAGTTGTTACTGTAAGTGCCACATCTTTAACCAGTGCTTTTATTCTAGAAAAAAGGGTGCTGGTACTGTGTACCTTTGAGTTCCCTAAGAAAAAAGCACTGGGGTGTCCAATTCAATAATAATAATAATAATAATAATAATAATAAGAAGAAGAAGAAGAAGAAGAAGAAGAAGAAGAAGAAGAAGAAGAAGAAGAAGAATTGTTGTTTTATACCCCTCCCATCTTACTGGGTTGCCCCAGCCACTTTGTGCGGCTTCCAACATATATAAAAACATAATAAAACATTAAACATTAAAAAAAACTTCCCTATGCAGGGCTGCCTTCGGGTGTCTTCTAAAGGTTATATAGTTACTTATTTCCTTGGCTCGGGGGTCACATAACTCCATACCCTCCAACATTTCTCCAGTGAAAATAGGTAAAGGGACCCCTGACCATTAGGTCCAGTCGTGGCCGACTCTGGGGTTTCAGCGCTCATCTAGCTTTATTGGCCGAGGGAGCCGGTGTACAGCTTCTGGGTTATGTGGCCAGCATAACTAAGCCACTTCTGGCGAATCAGAGCAGTGCACGGACACACCGTTTACCTTCCCGCCAGAGCGGTACCTATTTATCTACTTGCACTTTGACGTGCTTTCAAACTGCTAGGTTGGCAGGAGCAGGGACCGAGCAATGGGAGCTCACCCCATCGCGGGGATTCGAACCACCGACCTTCTGATTGGCAAGTCCTAGGCTCTGTGGTTTAACCCACAGTCCCTTCCGGTGAAAATAGGGACATCTTAAAGATGAGCAGGACATTCTAGGATCGAATCAGAAACTGGGATGGCTTCTATAAATCCAGGACTGTCCCTGGAAAATAGGAGCACTAAGAGGGTCTGAGGATGTGGTAGAAACATTGTCAGAGCAGTGGACGGGGAGGGCGTGGCTTGGCATCATTTCAGCTGCCAGTGTTCCCTCCTCCCTGCCCAATGTGGTGGTGGAAACTATGGCATTGCTCTCCTGCCAGTGGTGATGATGACTAAAAGGGATGGCTATGGTTCCACAGAGTTCTAAGCTCCTTGAGTTCCTGACAGCCTTTCCCACCTGCCCCAAATCAGGCTGGGAGAGTCATTGTGGTCAGGGGGTGGGGGCGAAAAGAAAACAGAAAGAAAAGGAAAGACCCTGTTGAAACACAGGCCTCCCATTGTGGCTGCATTGAGTCATTAGGGCACAGGAAGTGGTGGGCAGCACTTCCCTTCCCCCTGTTCCTAGACCATGGGATTGGTCTGTTCATTAGTTAAAGCTCTCACTTTGAAGGCCAAGCCTCTCCCTCAGAAGCCCCCATAGCACTGGACAGGCTGTTGCTGTAATTCCATTGCCTACCAAGAAAAGCAAAATCGCTACAAATCAGGTCTGAGAACAACGCAGGAGCACAGAAAACTCTGGAAATGCAGCAATCTAACGTCATGTCCATGTGGATTCTCCATAAAAAGGGGGAATGAAGAGAAGGCAGCAATCCCAGAGCGATGGGCTAGTGTGGAAGCTAGTTGTGAGAGTCTGTGCTTAATAGACAGAACCAGAAAATGATTCATTGGTCCTGCATCCAGGGCAAGAAGCAAGATGGAATCACAGCTGCCAACACTGCCATACATTTTGTCTGCATCTTTAATACCTAGACTCTAGCTGAGTATCAGGTGTATTGTATTTAATAAACAAGATTATTTTGTTTATTTTATTTGTTTATCAGGAATATATTTTAAATATTTCCATAAGGCTTGATCAGTGAGCACCCCCACCAATTTCCCATCATTTTATAACCCATCATTCCCCAACCTGGTGCCCTCCAGATGTTTTGCCTACATGCACTGTGATGACTGGAGCCAGTGGGATTCTGTAACATCTGGAAGACACCAAGCCGGGGGGCAGACACTACTATAATCCATCAGGATCCACTACCCAGCTCATCAGGGGTATCCCCTGGCCAGTCAAAACTATCCCCTGATTCTGTCTATTGAGCAGGTTTTGTTTTGTTTTAAAAAGACCACAACATTATATTAGCCTTTTATGGATTTGTGATCTCTGTCCAGTAGAACTAGTCACCATCAAAGCACAAATATTGATCTCCTCTTGGTCACAAACGTTGCAGAAGCCCAGCTGGAGATTTTCTGTTGTGTTTACAGTATACAATAATACATTTGCTCTAGTAGCAATAAAGCTTAATAACCTGGCCCATTGGAAATTTACCCAGGGCTGTCTTGAACGCCCCACAGAAATCTATGGCCAGAACTGGAAATCCCTGATGGAATCAACCTGACAAGCCACTTGCAAAGGTAGAGGAGGGAAAAGATTATTTCTTCTCCAAATCAGGAGCCAATTAGATTTTTTAGGCCAATAAAAGTGAAGGACAAACTATATGACTAATGGCTCTTGTCTCCGATCCCATTACTGCTGATGCAGAGCTCATCTCCTGCGGCTGGTCTAATACAGCCATCAGGATTCCACGGGGAGAACTTGGGAGAAATGCTGGATGTCTAAACAGAAGTAAAAGATCCAGGGAAATCAGGGGGAAGGAACCACAGGCAGCCTCTCTGGCAGGTGCTCTGGAGAATTCAAACTCTTTGCTTTTGCAACTGGATTCTGCATTATTTATTCTCCACACATCATTCCTTTGAAGCATCTGTGTGCTCCCAGCCTGGGCTGCTCTGATTTGGTACCTCTGCAAGTGCATGACCCAGAACGGGAACAAAATCCTAGTCTTGAGTGTTTGGATTTACTTTTATATATATAACATGTTTCCCTCATGTGTGGTTGGCTGGGGAAAGGAGATCTGTAAGTGCAAATGCCTCTGTCCAGCACAGGCCTCTCTTGGCTTGCTCAGAAACTCTCTGCAAACCCTCAATGGCCCTCCCATCATTACAACTGAAAGGGCTCAAAGAAGCTCCTTCATCCCCCCCCCAACTCCTACTGGCAAAGCAGAGGCAAGCTCTACTCCAATGGAAGGTTAGAGTAGTACTATTGTTGCTCTCACCTCAATCTCTAAGTGGTGAGAGACCCTAGGGGTTCCTGCCCTCAACTAGGGTTCAGTTTCTTTGGAATGAATGTCAATGGAGACAGTGGTGTCTTTAGGCTACAGTATATGGTTTTATTTACACATATATACAACCTGAGAAGCAGATGGAGGGGCTTGCAGTATTAACTCATCAATTGATCTTGGGTTTCCAGGGAAGGCCCAAGCTGCAGCTTGGGGATCAGTATATAGCAAGACTTGTCTTGGTCTCTCTAGATACCAGCATCAGCTAAAGTTCACCCACACGCAGCACCACTTGGCCTATTGTTCTCCTTATTATCCAGACAGGTGAAGTGGGAAAAGGCATTTGTCTCTATGGCAACAGGGCTCACTTTTTGGACATGTAAATGATGCTACTTAACTGGCCAGCAAAGGCCATTATCCTACAAAAGAAACTCGTCTTACCAGTTCAGCAGCCTCGCCTAGTAGTTTCTAAACCTCACTGGATACAGGATCACAGGCCTGAAAGGGACCCATGGGAATCATCCAGAGTGATCCTCTGAACCTATAACAATATTAATGATAATAATATATATATTTTACTTTTTACTTAGAAAGCATCTTAAAAACAATGCATCTGTACTGAAAATAAAACAGCAGACCCTACCCACAGGATTATGCTAAAAGAGATGCCTTTAGCAAAGAGAATGGACTATCCTGAGCTCCAATTTTTATATTTCCCAACATCTCTGAACAACAGGAATCTAGGAAGCTGCCTATTACTGAGTCAGACCATTGGTCCATCCAGCTCAGCATAACCTACACTGACTGGCAGTGACTCTCTGGGGCTTTCCAGGCTACAAGCTTCACAATTCCCACTCTTTATGCAGTCATAAGAGGGTTGTTTCTAGGACTAAGGTGAAAGCGTGAAGCTCCCTTGTTATTTTTGCTATTGGATGCTGCAAGTTGTTTAAGTAATGCTGTTACATTTATAGTACTGAAATGTGGGGTCTTTTTTGGGTTTGTTATATTTGCTATTGCTTTACTACATTATTATGAATTTTTTATTGATATTGTTTTGCTATGCTAATGTTAAATAGTTTTTGTAGTGTTTGTTTGAAATGAACTAGGCAGAGGGCCTTCTTGGTAGTGGCACCTGCCCTGTGGAACGGCCTCCCACCAGATGTCAAGGAAATAAACAACTATCTGACTTTTAGAAGACATCTGAAGGCAGCCCTGTTTAGGGAAGTTTTTAATGTTTGATGTTTTATTATGTTTTTAATATCCTGTTGGAATCCGCCCAGAGTGGCTGGGGAGGCCCGGCCAGATGAGTGGGGTATAAGTAATAAGTTGTTGTTGTTGTTGTTGTTGTTGTTGTTGTTGTTGTTGTTGTTGTTGTTGTTGTTAAATGCATCCTTGTTCCTTTGTTGTGAGCCACTTTGAGCATGATTTGTGTATGTGTGGGAAAGTGCTATATGACTAAAATGAATGAATGAATGAATGAATGAATGCCAACTTTAGTCCAATGCTGACTAGGCCAAGACCTCCTTAGCTTCGGCTCAGAAGTCACTTTTGCACATGTCTGCATCAGGAACCCAAGTCAAAGGATTCAACTTTCCATGCCCATCCATATAGGGATCAGAAATCAAGGTGTGGTAGGGAATCTGGCAGTGGAAGCAGAAGCACACAAAAAGTCCACAGTATAAAGAGTTTAGGTGTTGCCCCTCCATATTTCCTTTGTTGTGTGAATCACTCCCCAGCCCATCAAAAAAGAAAAAAAGGATGGTGCCTCTGGCAGTTATTGCAAACACCTGTTGTTCCACACTACCATTTCTTGCATGGCAGTACGACCAGAAAGCCCTTATCACTTTCCCCACCAAGGTTTTCATTTTGGACTGAATTTAGTGTTCCAAAATGGCAAGCATTTGAGATTTCCTTTTTAAGGCTTCTGGCTATTTTTCGAAACCCTTAATGATTTCCTTGTTCATAACACTGCACAGCCAGCACAAACTGCTTTGTGTGTGAGTGTGTATGTGTAATAAAATTTTGGAATGCAACTAATATCAGTCTTTGGAGGGGGGGGCGCAAACCACTAAACCAACATCCACAACAAAAACGGACTCTAGTTATTAAAGCCATTTCTTCCTCCTTTTTTGGATCTGTGCCCAGGCCACTAAGATATCGTTTGCTGATCTACATAACGAGGTGGCTGCTGATCCCGAACAAATGGCAAAATTATTTAATAATTATTTGGTAAGGTCCTTTGATGACCTTTCCGTTTGTCAGCAGCCTCTTTATCATTAGCGATGCATGGAAGAGCTTGATTGTCTTAGATCTGCTTAACGCAACCTTTTGACACTGCAGGCCACTGGAGCCAAGTTCCAAACTGGCCGTCAAGCATTAAAATGATGGCGAAGTTCAGCTTCTGCTTCGTGTTTTGGAGCCAGGAGAATGGCAATGGACTCACCTTGGACTCACCTTGGGCTGCTTCCACTGGTACAAAGTGTAAATATAGATGTGCTGTGGTCTGGGGATATGGTATTACCTTGGGGTGGCTGTGTGTAGTGCATTATTGAACCAGAAAGTCTCCAGTTTAGATACATTTTTAGCTATGGAAACACTAGCTAAATAGACTTAACCTAGCTGCTTTTTCTCAGCCTCAATATGGGGAGAAACCATATGAACCAACTCCTTTTAGATGGAGATGCCCAGGACTGAATCTGGGGCTTTATGAATGCATATCCCTACATAACAACAACAACAATTTATTTATACCCTGCCCAACTGACTGGGTTGCCCCAGCCACTCTGTGAAGCTTCCAACATATTTAAAACATTAAAAAACATTTAAATTTTTTTTTAAGAAAACTTCCCTATACAGGGTTGCCTTCAGAAGGCTTCTAAAGGTTGTACAGTGGTACCTCGGGTTACATACACTTCAGGTTACATACGCTTCAGGTTACAGACTCCGCTAACCCAAAAATAGTACCTCGAGTTAAGAACTTTGCTTCAAGTTGAGAACAGAAATCGTGCTCTGGCGGCGTGGCGGCAGTGGCAGCGGCAGCGGGAGGCCCCATTAACTAAAGTGGGGCTTCAGGTTAAGAACAGTTTCAGGTTAAGAACAGACCTCTGGAACGAATTAAGTTCTTAACCCGAGGTACCACTGTACAGTGACTTATCTCCTCAGCTTGGGGACTGCATAACTCCATACCCGCCAACATTTCTCCAATGAAAATAGGGGTATCCTAAGGAAAAGCGGGGCATTCTGGGATCAAATCAGAAACCGGGACAGCTTCTGTAAATGCAGAAGTGTCCCTGGAAAAGAAGGACACTTGGAGGGTCTGTGAATGCTTGGAAAGCGGACAAGCAGCTCCTGGCCTTTGGATAAGTCCTTTGTCTCCTGGGTCATTCTGTGGGTTCAGCTGAGTCCCACATGCCATGAACCTCACTCCATCTTTTGCTTTGGTGAGCTGCATGTTCCTCCAGCACTCCAGACTGGCCTTTTGGGGGGCACACAGCTGCATACCTCTTGCCAGGCTGCTTCACAAACCCTCTTTTGCCTGTCCCGCTTTTCAAGCCATTCCCAGGCTTCCTTTGCCTTTCATTTCCTTAATCTTAAATTGCATCCAAAAAAAGGCAGAGATTAGAGGTAAAACCTCAATAAAAGGCTGAACAAAAGCCGGTGCCCACATTGCTTTCTCTTATGTTGCTCGGCTCCCTTTCTCTCTCTCTCTCCTCTTCTCTCCTTGTGTTTGACAGGTGGAGTGTCGGAACCTCTTTTAAAAAAATACAAAATCTTTAGATTAAAACACTATTTAGAAAAGGCCCTGCAAGTTTGAAATCACCTGTGGTTCATACATTAAACATCAAATGTACATTAACTCTGAATTATGGACATGAAAAGCAAATCCTTTAATACCATTTTCTGTGTTCCAGTGGCTGGAGCTTAGCATTTAATGGGCCTCTTTGCAACACAGTCGATGGGAAAACTCCCTCGTTCACGTATCTTTGTATCCTCTGACATTCATTGACGGGCAGTATCCTGCTTTTGAGGAGCATCGCAGGTCTGGAAAGGCAACGACAGGTACCAACTCCCATTTCAGCTGCCGAGCTGCTCTTGGTTCCACACCTCTTTTGTTTTCCAAAAGGGGTGTGCACATTCCTGCCCGGAGAAATCTGAAGTCAATGCAGGTGTATAAATAAATACAAACGGGGAAAGTTGTCCCCCGGTTTAGGGACACTGCAGAAGACAACAACATTTTAAGTTCCCCAGGGCAGGGACTGCATCTTGCGCTAATGTTTCCCTGCAAAGTGCTGGTGTTTATAGCACTGATGTTGCTATAATAACATCACAAAGGCAGTGGTAAATTCTGAAGCACAGGAGCTCATGATGGCAGCCTCCCATAGTGAACCTCAAAGGAGAGTTTAGAATTGCAGGTGGCTATGTTGATCCATTATTTTATATATTACACACACACAACCGCCAAAGAGCAGCAATACATGGCGTAATACCCATTTTATTAGGATTAGCATGGCTGTCACCCTGTGCCGAATTTCCTGGGAGTAAGCTTCTTTGAACTCAGTGGTGCTTACATCTGACTGCACAGGTTCATCTTGTAAAACACGCTGGGTTTCAACAAAAGATCTTCAGCTGGCTGAATTGCAGCCTTTAGCTTTTCATCAGGAATGCAAACAGTCTTGCAAAAAAATGAAATGAAATGAAAAGATCCGTTGCCATTTAAAACTGCTAACACAAAGTAGGAAAGAGGACCTTCTTGTTTCCCTCATTCTCTGGCTTCCTCGATATGTGAATCTGTCACAGACAAATTTGAAAGTCTCATTATCACCTCATCCGCTGGCCAGAGTAAGGACGGAGGGACAACTGGTTCTGGCAGATGACATGTTCACTGCTGCTCTGAAAATGGCCCTGGAGTTGTGCTTAACTCTGCATTTCCAGACTGAGGGCACAAGGAGAAGGGGACGACAGAGGACGAGATGGTTGGACAGTGTTCTTGAAGCTACAAACATGAGTTTGACCAAACTGCGGGAGGCAGTGGAAGACAGGAGTGCCTGGCGTGCGGGTCCATGGGGTCACGAAGAGTCAGACACAACTAAACAACAACAACAAAACATTAGCAGAATTAAAAGTATATACATATATAAAATCCATTTGAAACATACATATAATTACAATAAAAACAGCAGGGCACCAGCAATAAAAGCAATCAGATCTTGGATGCAAGATGGATGTCTAATCAAGAATCCCAGAGGTTAAGCAGTTCCCCACATAACCCTCCTTTTCTCTTCCATGACTGGTAAAACTAGGGTTGGTTTTCTCTTTGCAATGCTCTCCCCAGAGAGGCTGGCCTGGTGTCTGCTCTGATATCTTTTTTAGTTTCTCAGACTATTTAGCTTTCATTGATCTGCCTATTCATGTACTGCTTTGTAGAACGACTGTTTTTAGCTTATTTTGATGTGCTAATTATTTTTCTATTGCATTCACAATTATTTTATTGTATGTTGCCCTGGCAGTGTGGATTTGAACAATGTATTTATTAATGCATTTATTAATCACGCAGATTAGCAAAAAAAAAGCAGAAGCAATTGTGCAGAACATGCAAATCTGCCGAATTCCCATAGTCTTGCAGCTGTTCCTGGCTCAGAATTTCAATTTTCGCAAAATGTACTTTGTAATTATTATTTTTAAAAGCACAGTGCGTGCGTCGTTCCTGTGCAAAACGGTTCTATGAAGGCTCCCTCGGCAGCCATTCATATCCCAGGTGCAGATTCCCTGCAGAAGGGCATTTGCAATACTGGCCTGTATGTCACCCAACTGGTCCAGAAGAAAGATGCTTGATAAATCCTGTCAGGTCACGGAGCGCGCTCATGTTGGCACCATCTCAGTGCTTCTACTGCTCTCTCTCTCTTTTGCAACATCTCTCTTCAGCACTGCGATTATTTTCTGCCTTAGGGCTGGTGACAAGTGAACTATAGGCAGCGCAACGATAAATAATAAATACAAAATACGGCACCTCTCCAATACAACCTGACAATTAATTAAAAAGAAAAGCAGCACTAACAATGGTACTGTTGAAAGAATAATAATGAAAAGGAATGTTTGTGAGCTCTCCCAGATTCCTCCTCTTCAGTTGCTCATGGTTCCAAGGAACAAAGGGTGGGGGAACTGCCCCTACATGACCCTTAATTTTTTTTTAGAAAGGATAAACTGCAAACCACCCATAGAAAATGGGCACAATTAATTCCAGCCTTCGTGCCAGCATTGTATGAGCTGCTTTTATTTCAGAATCTTGCTGGAAGTTGTCACAACTTGTCCTTGTTTATTATTAATAGTATTAAAATGTTATTAAGTGTGGTGGGAACAGAAATCCTGGGATATTAATCAATCCAGTTAGCAAAGGGCAGGGAAGGCTTGGCGCTGCTGCAAACTGCATCAGTGAAAGCCCAGAAGGGAGGGTGGTGAGCTGGGTGCCCACGAAAACCAGGCACAGGCAGGTGCAAAGGGTGACATCAGGGTCTGTATGGTTCAACCCTGGCATTCTCTGGAATTCAGGTCTAGCCAAACCCAGCAAAAGTCCCACTCATAGCTCTTGTTCAGTGCAGTCTTTCAGATGACAGTTGGCTAGTAAGTCTGAAGCAATGCCCAAACCCTTGGGGTTATGCAACCATGGGGCTTGCTAGCCTGCCATGTGACTTTCCTAGTGATCAGCTACCCTGCAAGAGATCACATGATTCTTGGCCTATGGAAGCATCATATGGATAGGTGTGGGCAGGGGAAATGAGGCTAGGCAAGAGGTCTATGGAGGGGAAAGATGATATTGGGTGAGGTGGGAACTGCATACTTGGCTGCTGGGTTAAGTCTTCTATTGGCCAAAGAGAGGCCCTTTGATGCACAGCTGACTTGTTGAAGGAGGTGATTTGTAGGCAAGGGTGTGTGTGTCTCTTGGTCATGGGCCAAACCTTGTTTCTTTCAGGATGTCATGCTTTAATGTTCCCATGTCCATCTCTCCATACCCTACAACATTTCTCTGATGAAAATAGGGAAGTTAATAATAATAATAATGCTATCTGAAGAAGTGTGCATGCACACGAAAGCTCATACCAATAACAAACTTAGTTGGTCTCTAAGGTGCTACTGGAAGGAAATTTTAAATTTTGTTTTGACTACAGCAGACCAACACGGCTACCTACCTGTAATAATAATGCTATTATTTAAATCCCAGCCATCTGCCTGGGTGCCCCAGCTACTCCGAGCAGCTTCCAAAATATATAAAAACATAAGAAAACAGTAAACATTAAACAGCTTCCCTATCCAGAGCTGCCTTCAGATGTCTTCTAAAGGCTGTAATCTCCTTGGGGATCGTATAACTCCAGACCCTCCGACATTTATCCAGTGAAAATAGGGATGTCATACTCTCCAACATTTCTCTGATGAAAACAGGGACATCCTAAGGAGAAGAGGAAAATTCTAGGATCAAATCATAAACTGGGACAGCTTCTGCAAATCCAGGAGTGTCCCTGGAAAATAGGGACACTTGGAGGGTCTGTCACTCCCTGGGACACAGGGGAAGGGCCATAGCTCAGTGGCATAACTCCTGCTTCACATGCATGATCTCCCAGGTTCAATCCCTGGCCAGGTGGGGCTGGGAGAGACCACTGCCTGAAACCCTGCCAGTCAGTGTAGACAATATTGAGCTAGGCAGACCATTCACCATCAGGCAGCTTCCTGTGTTAAGAACAACAATAGAAAGGAGTTGGCCTGCCTTGGACCAGTGAAGGAGGCAACCTTCTGCCAACCATAGATGAGACCAGAGCCAATAATTTCCTGGTTTCTTTATCAAACATTTCTGCAAACTTCTGCTTCAGAAAACAAGGTCCATCGAGTGGCACCGCTCTGCGCTTGCCCCCTTTCTCTTCCCCACTCATTCCCTTTGCTAAATCCCAGCTCCCTTGGTGGGACTTCAACCTAATTCATTGTTATTTTTTTTTTAATCCACCCAGCATTTGCCTTCTCATGTATAAATATTGGGCTGGGTGTGTGGGTGAAGCCAGCCAGTCCTTAAGCACCGACGCCTGACAACAGCAGCGCTTCGAATGGATTGATTTTTAAATGCAAGTGTGGAGAAGAGGAACCCGGGCCTGGCAGGATTTCCAGAGCTTTCCTCCCCAGCATTTTATTTTTCATTCATAATGGACACGTACACAAATTTGTGCTGGAATGTTTTGCAGCCCCCTGCGCCTGGTGGTTATAGCGCATGCCAAGACAGGAAAAGAATGATTAGTTATAAAAAGGAGAAATGTTCACGGCATGCGTTAGGCAAGCAGCCCCTGAGCTGGTAGAATTCACAATAAAATATTACCTTAATAATGTACTCGGGGAGACCAACATGTAAATGGGAACAGCTGCTTCTGTGATGACCAGATTACAAATGGTTGCAGCCGCGTCATTAATATTGCATTTCGACAATAATATCTTGATTTGCCGAAAGAACTATAGCCTCGCATTATTTCACCAAATGGGAATTCAGTCACTGCTCCCCACCCCCACCCCCCGTCTTTAAAGGAAGTTAGCAACATTGCGGTTATATTTCACCCGTCGAGAGCTGAGGACCATATGGGAAAATGAAGTCCATTGCAGCAGCAACTGGTGCAACCACAAGGGGGTTGCAAATCAGGGTCTAGGGTATGTGAAAGGGAATATGCGGCAGCTTGGAGGACATGATTGCCATAAGAACATAAGCACATAGGAACGGACCAAAGACCCATCCAGGCCTGGTTGCTTGTGAGATGGGTCCCATCACACGCACCAGGGTGGAGTGGCGTTGGCAGGACCTGCCAGAGGGGTAGGATAAGGAGGAGCCAGAGGCTGGAGGTGGGAGGAGCCTAAGTAGTCATAATTGCTGGATGTCAAAGAAGGAGAGGGACAGATGGTTTAAGGGTAGTGCAAGTGGTGCGGCCGCACTGGGTGCTGTCCTGCAGGAGGCGCCACAACATTGCTGTGGAATGGAGTGCAAGAGGCGCTGAATTTAAGGGATGCAGAAATTTGAACGGTCTGCCACTGAGAGGGAGAACCATGTGGGTCAGCGCCAGAGGGTGTGATTTCCGCGGTAGCCAAAGAGTAGCCAAGTGGCAGGCCTGGATGAATCGGAGGCAGAAGGGGTCTCCAAGGGTCTCAGGTCCCATTGCCAAAGACACAGCCCACCTGCCAGAGCACCCAATTACAAGCTCCATCTTCACACTTGGGATGAGAACAGCATGGATGGTTGGTCCTGCCCTGCTCTTTAAAAGCGGGGTGGGGCATGTATGGGGACAACAGATCAGCTGCTGCTAGTCATGAACCTTATAGATGAATTGTAGACCTCTGAATCTTGTATCCTGTGCTTTAAGCTGATGCAGAGACTGTGCTCTGATTTCTTGAATACAGCTTTGGTATTTCCTTGAGCCAAGAGCTGACATATTGCATCCAAGAGAGGAGCCAGGAGGACAGATCAGGCCCAGTGCGCCATCTAGTCCAGCCTCCTGTTTTCACAGTGGTCCACCAGATGCCTCTGAGAAGCCCAGAAGCAGGACCTAAACATCATAGTGCTCTCTGGTTCCATCTCTTCTGCACTATTTGCAGTCCAGCCCAGAGAGTCTCTTTTAATGGCCTTCTTAATGGGTCATCAACCATTTCTTTGTGCTCTTTTAATTGTCCATCTCTCCAGGCAATTACTTCATCAGGAAGCCAGCCTGACTTATTTTATAACCTGGCTCGTGTCTTAACATGCTAAATTCAGCATCTGGCATCCTGGAATTAGAGTGGGGGGTGGGGGTGGGGGTCCAGAATTAGAAGAGGTATCCAAGCACCCCACAAACTTATAACATTGCATTTGAATCTGCTATTTTGTTCCAAGGACATTTAATGAGGATAATCCCAGTGTGAGCATCTTTTCTTTTTATTTACATAGAACAATAGCGGAGAACTTGCGGTTCTCCGGTTGCTATTGGATTTCAACTCCCACCAGCTCCTGTCTGCATGTTCAACATTCAGGGATGATGGGAGCTTAAGTCCAGCAGTATCTGAAAGGCCACTAGCCACCATTCTTTATTTATTCAATAGTTGCTGCTTGCCCAGTGTGAAAAGGTGGATGTGCAGGCAGGCATCATTTGACATAGAGCGGTAATGCATGGAATTATTTGAATTGGTTATTGCGAGCAAAACCTGGAGAAAATGGGATACCAATGATTGAAACGAATACATAAATGCATTTTATTTCTGCCTAAGAAAGCTGTGTGACACTCAACATCTTGCACTTCCAAGCAGATTAAATAATTTGTTGGTCCAGCGAAGGATATTTCCTCACGAGATCTGTGGAGCCTTTCCTTTGCTCTTTGGGAAGGTGGCAACAGTGCTACTGAGATCCTGAACATTAAGAAAAGCAGAGGGGAAGCATCTCATAAACTTTCATTTTTTAAAACACTGTCGTTTGCAGGGGGGGGTACCACAAACAATGCTCTACACACAAACAATGCCTCGCTGGTGTTCTGTGTTTTTTGCCTTAATGAACAGTGGTATTTATTATCAATGGTGTTTGCTCCTCTGAGTGATACACTCCAGGAATTTTGTCTCCAGCCTGTTGTTTTCCTGGGTACCAAATGCTTTGTAATTGCGGCTCATAAATGCGTCGGACAGAATTGCCATGGAAAATAACTCCTAGCTGTAAATCTTCATAATAAAAATCACCAGACCTTTTCTTTTCTATTTGGACACAGTGCCCTAGAGAAAGCAGCCAAGCTGATGCCTCGCTTTTAACACTCCCCTCCACTCCCATTCTCCTTTCATTTCAAGAACCCAAGGGGTGGAGAGTTTTATTGAAGGTACCAAGGAGAGGGGAGAGTCCAGGAAAGCCCTGCCCGGGTTTGTGCTGGAGATGCTGTTCATTGCTGGCAACAGAGAAGTGACGCACAGCAACTCAGTGCCCAGATCCAACACCACCACTTGCCTTGCGGCTCTGGCTGTAGGGAGAAAGTCATTCAAAAATGTTGAGCGTCATGCAATGTAGCTCCCATTGCCAATCATATATTCATTTCTTTGGGCCCGTCTTAAACTCTGTTTCTGAGAAGCATGGCAGTGTTTGTCTACAGGTGACTGCAGGGTCTGTTTGCACCATCATCCAGCCCAGACACTGAGGTCTAATGCCAAGGGCCTTCTGGCAGTTCCCTTGCTGTGAGAAGTGAGGTTACAGGGAACCAGGCAAAGGGCCTTCTTGGTAGTGGTGCCTGCCCTGTGGAATGCCCTCCCAGCTGGTGTCAAGGCAATAAACAACTATTTAACTTTTAAAAGACAACTGTTTAGGGAAGTTTTTAATGTCTGATGCTGTATTGTTTTTAATATTCGATTGGAAGCTGCCCAGAGTGTCTGGGGAAACCCAGCCAGATGGGCAGGGTATAAATTATAAATTGTTGTTGTTGTTGTTGTTGTTAAGAGTGTCCAAACACAAGGCACTGGGTGGAGAGAAGGATCACACCTGCTCTCGGTGCTCCTTGCCGCTATGCATCTAGTGGAAGATCTGAGCAGCCATATACCAGCCTACTATTGCCAGGCATTTAGCTGCCTGAGACATAAGGAAAGATGGTGGCCTCCCTATCATGACTACCATGAGGAAGGTGTTGGCTTTTTGCAGTATGGTAGCGCTGCAGAGAGCTTGCTGGGGAGACCATGCATTAAAAAGGGACTCAAAAATAACTTAAAGAAGGTTTTAATAAGAAAAACAAAAACTCCATTTACACTAAATACATCAACAAACAAACATGACCCAACCACCAACCCATCCCCCAGGGTAATGGGAGAGCTAGGTGCTGCTCCTTATATACTACACCCAGATGCTGACACACCTTAATCAAATACAACTCAGCAGCACCTGCTATGTTTCACAGCTGTAAAGCTGGGTCTCGTTAGTTTGCTCTGGCCCTTGCTCCGGCCCCTTAAAGACATACACATGGAGTGGAACAATGATGAACCTTTACATTTAAAGAAACCATTCAACAGAAGGGTCATAGCTCAGTGGTCCATCACCTGCTTTAGATGCAGAAAGTCCCATGTTCAGTCTGCAGCATCTCTAGGTGGGGATGGGAAAGACAACTCTGGATGAAACTCATCTGCTTCCATTCAGTGTGAATGATACTGAGCTAGATGGACCAAAGGTCTGACTCTGTATTAGACAGCTTCTTATGTTCCTGATGGCCATGAATAGATCTCTCCTCCATGGATGTGTCTAACTTCCTCTTAAAATGATTAAAAGCTTCCACTCTCACTCAGTCTGTCTGCCTCTCTCTCCAGATTTATTGTTAACCCTACTCAAAAATGTAAAAATCTGAAAGCCAGAAAGTTGTTTAAAGTACATTTCTGCTGACAAAAGTGGAGGGGGAAAGTTACTGCTTAGATAAGTTTCCCTTGCCTGAAATGACAACTTGCCGAGTGCTCAAGATGGCTCTTTTGATTATATTTAATATGGCATGGAAATGATGTCGTCATGGTGAGACCAGATCGCTCAAGAGGGAGGAGGAGGATAAGGTGATTGGGTTTCGGATAGGAATGAATTTTGACTTTTGACAATGGGCATCTTATCACCTACATAAGTGCCATTTCTCAAATTCCCATAGAAGATTAGATGGGTATAAGAATGCAATGGTAAGAACAGTCAATAATTCAAGGGTTATTGATTGAAGCCAGCTCCATTCTTCTTTTTTAATTTATATTTTATCCAATTTTTTTCTCTATGTGTTTTATTTTTTTATTCATCTGAAGACTCGAGAGCTTTCTCCCCAGACAAAGGCACCTGCTGGAGAAGATTGGATCCTATTCAACTTATTATTTTTTTCTCTTTTCTTTAAATTGCTGGGGTAATTTATATAGTGGTTATGAAAGTGGAGGAGGAAGGGTGATGACAGGAAGAAGCAGAAACAGAAGCAGAAAACAGGGCAGAATGTGAGGTGGGTGAAATCATTGGATTCAGCACTTCAGGTCTGCTTCCTTCTATCCTCAGGGAAGTTCCTTGGACAGGGAATTTGGACACCCATCCACTGGGCTATTCTCCTTTGAAAACCCCCCATTGGAATAAACAAAAACCATGTACCTTTGCTGGAGAACTTCCTAGTGGATTTGCAGTATCTTTGGATCTGGAAGATTTTCTTCCAATTATTGCTTTGTCACTGACTCACTGGAGGAGCCATTTCCTCCACAGCCTTAGTCCCCTCAACTTTACAATAGGAATAGCTTTGATCCCACAAGGTGGGTTTACTCTATGGATGCAAGGACCCAACACAGGGTCAAAACAGTACCGCTTTTGAAAACAAACACTGCTTGGCCAACAGCAGCCCCCAAGCTGTGGATTCTCTTTGTTTTAGAGAAGAAGAAGAAGAAGAAGAGTTTGGATTTGATATCCCGCCTTTCACTCCCCTTCAGGAGTCTCAAAGCGGCTAACATTCTCCTTTCCCTTCCTCCCCCACAACAAACACTCTGTGAGGTGAGTGGGGCTGAGAGACATCACAGAAGTGTGACTGGCCCAAGGTCACCCAGCAGCTGCATGTGGAGGAGTGGAGACACGAACCCAGTTTCCCAGATTACGTGACTACCGCTCTTAACCACTACACCACACTGGCTGTAGAGAGCAGCCTTTGCCTATTGGTGCCCTGCAGATGTTGTAGATGACAGCTTCCATCAGCCCCAGCATCAGGTCATGCTGGCTAGGGTTGATGGGGGCTGTAGTCCTAAACAGCTGGAGAATGCCAAGTTGGTGAAGGCTGCTTGAGAGGCTTGGGTCATATTTTCAAGTTGCCTTGGCACAGCAGCAGCTGCCACCACCACTCTTGCTTTCATACGGCCAGTTATCCACACGAGCAGAAGCCACGATCAGCCCGACCTGGCAGAAGCAAGCCAGCAGTAAACCACACAGAGGAAGTGAAGTTAACTCTAGGAAAACAGGATCTGCACAGGAGTGCCAGGCCTAATGAGCACAGCAACTCTTTTTTGGTAGGTTGGTTGTTTCGGAGACTGAAGGACCCTGCCTTCCCACAGTTGCCTAAGTCCCCCACCTCTCCAGGGTTTTCTCCAAGCAACCTGAGCCTGCTCCTGCCTGCCTGCCTGCCTTTGCTCCTCCCACTTCATGCCTCTTCTGTTCCTGAGAGACCAGGGGGAAAAGCAGCTTGTTGCAAAAGGAGGGAGAGACATTTCACCAGTCTGACTCATCTCTACCTCTTGGCCTCCCTCATCCCACTTTCCTGCTTCGGCTTCTAGCTCTGATTCTGGGCTGCTCTCTGCCCCAGATTATCCCCACTCTGATACCTCTTCAGTTTCCAACACCTCCTCCTTCCATGCAAAGCAGGTGCTGCATCACTTCCCCAAATGTAAAAAAAAAAAAAAAAAAAACCACTCCCACCATGTTTGGAAACATGTGTATGCCTATTGGCGACACAGGACTGGGTCCTAGCTGCATGTAGTGTCAGTGGCCAACTTGAGTATTCATGGCTCTTTCTCATCTGTATTTTTGAGCCTCACAGATGGTTCCTGGCAGCTTGCAAGAGAAGAAGCATTGTACTTCTCCAGCCTGCTGAGTGATGCATTTTGTAGTCAATACCTTTTATTTGGTCCTAATACCTCGGCATTCCTAATGGGCAGTTAGTGATCTGGCCATTACTGAAGCAAATGAGTGGAGCAGCTTTGGGAGGCTTTGCTGTGTGGGGAGAGGGATTCTGCACCCTGGAATAAATCATTCTGAGGTTCTTGTTGGACAATTTTTTTTATAATGGATCCTTTTCATGTTCTTTTTTTCTTCTTCTGAGCAGGATCAGAAACATCAGGGCCTTCCTCTGTTTCTAATTCAGTACATGTAGGAAGATGCAGTGGTTGCCGCTAGACTTTCACCTGCAATTGCTCAGGTCCATTTTCCTGTTGGAGACAGAGCAGCTTACCATTCCAGCAGTGGGAGAGATGGGAAGCAGAGCTCACTCCTTCAGCTCTGGTGTGACAGACCAGCTCCATCAGGCCTCCTCTCCCCTCAGCTGTCATATGGGGGCAGCCATTCCATCAGGCTGCCTCAGTGGGAGAGATCAGAAGCAGAGCTCATTTCATCAGCTATGCTGGAGGCCCAGCTCCAACAGCCACCTGCTGCCCTCAAACTGTGCCAAACAGTCATTACATTAACAACTGTTTAAAAATTGGTACCCGAGTTCGATTTTGATTTTCCTCTTCCCTCCTTGTTCCTTCTCTCTTGTGTGTCATGCTTTTTAGATTGCACAGACGGTCTTGTTTTGATTGTATGCAAACTGCTCTTTGGGGCTGAAAAGTGGGGTATGGATGCTACAAACAAACAAACAAACTTCCTGCTTGTTCTGCAAATCATACGCATCCTAATTGTCTCTTCTTCCCATCCCATATTTCAGCAGTCAGAGTTTTCAGAACACTGGCATGTTGCTTTGCACATTGCATTTTGCAGCAGTGTGGGAAATGCTTTATGTGTCCTTGAAATGTATGTTGGATCTAAGCAACCTTGTATGCATCCAGACAGTAGAGGGCAGGGTTGAGACTAACAGTCAGTCTGGGAAAATATACTCTGTGGTTTCCCACTAAACACCTAAGCTCCACCCCTTCCTCCTCTCGCCCTCTCGTCTCTCTTTCTTGCATGAAGATGCCATTCAGGTCTCTGCAGTTACAAAGTTTAGAATCCCGAGTCCTCCTATGAATATGAAAATGAATATGAAGGAACTGGAAATAAAGAACCTTTTTAAAAAACAAATATGACTCCTCTCTCAGTGTATTTCCCCCCGACCCCAAGGGCACTTTACTCCCTAGTAGGCATGTTCAGGATTAGCTGTGCTGGTGGCTTACGGGTTTTCAGAAGAGCAAAGAAGAGACCTGTTGGATCAAGCTAATGACTCATTTAGCCCACCATCCTGTTGACTAGTCACACTCCTGTGGGAAACCAACAAGCAGGAACCAAAATCCCCCCAATGTCTGACGCTGTATTGTTTTTAATATTCAGTTGGAAGCCGCCCAGAGTGGCTGGAGAAACCCAGCCAGAATAGTATAAATAATAAATAATAATTAAATAATAAATAATAACTCACTGTTTCTTGCCAGCTCTGCCAGGCCTTGCAAAATATCCCAATTTCTTCCAACAAAATAAGATTATTTTTTAATAAAAAAAAAACCACCTGCATCGATGTGCCATCCCTTTTCTGACTCAGACAACATATTCTTGCAAAACCTGAAGTTTCCATTCATGCGAAAAGGTGGCTTTGCTTGTTGTTTGGTGTTGGTAGTGCAGTGGTTGTGTGCATGTGTTTAATTTTGTACAGGAGGAGGAGGAGAGCATCCCATGCCAGCTGGCATCCCATCCCTTATCATCTCGCAGCTCAGTTCTCTTTACAAATCAGATGGGCACAGTGCGAGGTTGGCGACAGTTTGAGCCAAACCTCCGCTCGCCTCCGAGACCGTCTGCGTCGTCGGAATTTCTGCCTAACACATCCCTCCTCCTTGTTCCTTTTGTGGCGTTTAATTAAATATCTGTTTGTCTCGAGTCAAACACTGACAGCTATGAAACCTCCAATGATTTATCAATAAACACAATGAGATAATTGCTCAGACGCTCACCTGACCTTTTCGCAGCTCGCGGAAAATGGAATCTCGCCACTCTCCCCCCCCCGGCTTCGTTCCTTCTGTTGAAGATTTCTTGTGGTGTGATTGATGCTTTCCTATTAAATATATGAAAAAGGACACTAAAATATCATTGGACACTTTAACAGCCTTTAAAAGATAATGCTCTCCCTCTCTGGACACCGGCAATTGCCACAGAAAGCGGAGAAGGTCAGCCGTTAATGAACTGGTGAGAATTAAACAGGAGAAACCAAGATGAAATGTGCCCTGGCCCAAGTCAGGCTGGCTCACTTGGGCGCCATTGACCTTGGAACATCAAGGAGGACCTCGTGGGTTAGTCAAGCTTTCCAGAGACTGATCCCCCACCCGCAAACATTACAGCCCTGTGGATTGGACCCATAGCCTTGACCAAGGTCTATGCAATGGCCAAGACTGGGATTCAGAATCAGATCACTGGCTAGGAATCAAAACTTTCCATTCATTCAGATGCATAATGTGCCCATAGGTTCAAGGCAGGCCACTACTTTCCAAATGATAAAATAACAACAAGAGTTGCTTCACTCTGTAATAATAATGGGCATTTATGCAGCATTTGTGAGTTTTATCTTGGCAGTCCTTACTATGGTCTGCAAGGTGGATCAGTGTTACATTATTGTCCCATGTTGCAGGTGAGTGCTATAAGAGTGCTTAAGACTCCCAGGGATTTCCTGGTCACAGTTCAGTCTGTTAGCCACTACATGACAACTCAGTCACTTGCACATTAAGTCCCTTTATTCAGGGGCGGAGGAAGGGGGGGTGCGGTGAGGGCGGGTCGCCCTGGGTGTCACCACTGAGGGGGATGACAAAATGGCGGGCGGCACTCTCTGCAGGGCCTGTGGTGTGCCTGAGCCACGCGTCTCTCCAGGGAGTGACATGGTGGCTTGGGCGCCTGCAGGCTCCACTCTGCCCCAAACGCCTCCCCCTCAGCTCTAGGGCGGCTGAGTGGGAGGAGGCAGGCAGACTGTGATGACCTGGGATTCAGATTCAGATGCTGAACCAGCTGAGCTGGGGCTGGGGCATGGGCCTGAAGAGTCCTCACATGTGCTGGATCCTCAGGTGCAGGCACCAGCTGAGTCTGCTCTGGCTCCTGAGGTGATGGAGGACCCATTGCCTGCAGGTGCTCCACTCTCAGCCCTGTCAGAGGAAGCTGACGTTGCCTCTGGGTCCGGTAACCCTCCAGCCTCTCCTGAGCTGCAGAGGCTCAGGGCAGAGAGGCGGAGGGAACTAAGATCCCGCAGGAGGAGCGCTCGCCTCCAGGCCAGGAGAGGTGAGTCACCTGAGGATTGGGGTCGCCCCATGCCTTGGGGCAGATAAAAGCCAGCCAGCCCCAGTCCCAAGATGCGGGAGCAACATTGCTGGTTGCCAGTTCCTGCCTGAATCCTGTCCTGCTTTCCTGCTGGAGCTCCTGACCAGCCCTGGTTCCTTGCTTGTATGCCTGCTCCTGACTCCACCCGACTCCCTGCCCTGCACCCAGCTACAGCTTCTACGGACTGCCTCCTTGTGCTCCTTTGACCACGGACTGGACTAGGACCTTGCCTCTCGGTTAACCCACGGGACCAGCACACAGACACCTCGGAGGCCCTGCGGAGCATCCTGCCCAGGCTTGCCCCGCCCCCATGGGTGGCTGGCCCCACCCCTGGGCACAGGGCACACGCACCACCTCCAGGCACCCAATTGGCTTGTTCCGCTGCTGCCTTTATTGCTATTGTGGCATTGCTTTTCCTAAGTGTGCTAAATGAGGAATTAACATAGCACTTACTATAATACTTTAATCACCACCTGAAGTCCTATTGTGTGTGCCCCTCCACAGGATGGTGGTAACACAAGCATGGGTCTTTTCATTGGTGGCCCCCATTTGTGCAGTACACAGGAAGGTATGCCTGGTGCCATCTTTATTCCGTTTTAGGCATCAGGCAGATATTTTTCATTTCTTAATTTGCAGCCTCTTTTAGTGGGGCAGGACCTGCAGCCCTGCCCTTTTTGTTCAACTGTGTTTTAGTTTTTTATTTATTTTAATTGTTGTGTTCTTGGGTGTTTATTGTTGATTATAATTGGTTGTAATGTAAGTCGCTTTGAATTACTTTGTAAGAAAAGCAACTAACAGATATAATACTACAACTAATAATAATACCAAACAATTCCCACAACCAAGAATCTTCTATAGTGTCTACTCACAAGTCCCATTCAGCAAAGGCCCCATCCAATGTTAATTAGTAGCTTCCCCTTTTCAGCTTCTGTCTTTTTATTGTTTTCTGTTTAGCATGATTTGGGGATTAATGTTGAATTGCCTTCTAATAAGTCAGCTTCTGATACATTGTTATTTTGCTACACAACAAATATAATGGGGAAAGTGAAAGGAAACCCGTAATTAAAGCACTCTCCTGTAGGAACAAGAACTGTCTAAGGGGCAATTAAAAGACTCTTTTTTTCAGTAACGCTACTGCTGTACTGAACAAAAAGCAATAATCTCAGAATCTGTAATCTGGGCTGCCCTATCATCAAGCAAAGTGAGGCATCTGTTTCAGGCATCTGATTTAGATTGTAATGAAAAGGATGGAAATTGGTAGTTATTCAATTTCTTATTGTGGTGTTTTTGCAGCCAGGGAGTGGGAAATACACTTTGTGGGATTTTTTTTCCTCCTCAGGTGCCAAAATATATTGGCCAGATTTGAGTACTGTACAGACTTGACTATTTTCTTTTGGGGGGAGGAAGGGAGGGAATTGCTGCTCTGCCACAAGCATCAAAATGTCTTGGGCAAACCCTGGCTGTAAGGAGGCAGCTTTCAATTAGAAGTGCAGTAGCCCCCAAAAGCTTGAGTAGTGCTTTGCCCAAGAGCACACCTTCCTTGCCAGCAAGGAATCCCTATGTTCAATAAGATGAGTCCACAATACAACCGTATTCTCAGACCATATTGCTTAAATAAATGTATACAGGTGCAGAGTATAAACAATTATTTTTACAGTGTCAAAAGCATATTTCTAACACCCCTTTCCCCCTCACCCAATGACAGCAATGTATAAAAGCAAGCAGTCTTTTGGAAAATTTCTAAGAACTGTACAAAAAATGCTTCAGGGCGAAGTTCAAAGCTGCCTCCACACACCTCCATCTCCATCATCATCATCATCATCATCATTTACTGAATTTGTATACCACCCTTCTTCTGCAGATCTCAGGGTGGTTTGCCAACACACACACACACACACACACACACACACACACACACACACACACACACACACACTTACTTTAGGAATCTTCCATACTGCTCCACAAGGCTTCCATTTTAATTATGGTTCATCAGTGTTGGTTATACAATGTTATTTCTTGACTTTATTTTATTTACATCCCCAGGAATTTGGGTTGGAGGGGTTGATGACAACTTTAGAAGTTTATAAAGTTAGGTCAGCGTACTCAGTAGTTTGGGAAACCCTGATCTAGACACAGAAATTTAGCAGGCGATGCTTTTTCCTGACATGCAGATGAATTCCAGTCAGTTCCCCATGCCAGGAGAATCCTTCACCCTCACTGTGAAAGGAACATAGGCAAGACCACTATGAACTTTGATTATCTTAATTAAGGTTGCCATACAGCCGGAATTTCTTGGACATAACCGGTATTCAGCTGTGTAAACGCTGTAATGTCTGGGGAAATCTGGATGTATGGCAACCTACAGTATGTCAGCAGTGCAGATTATGGTGAATTTCATTAAAAATCACTCAAAAACTCTATGGGCAAAACTATAAAAAAGAGCTCAACAACTTTGCCCAAAACTACAAGCCCCTGCCCAGAGCAGGACTCCCTTCACCTTCCTGTCCTGATTGGTCCTTAGCCTGCCAGAGAAGCAGAGTTGGCTATATAAAAGGAGGAAGCGGGCAAATCACACAAGCTTTTGCCAAGGGCACGTTTCATTGTGTGTGGCATGTGTCAGCTGCAGACACAGTGAATAAGCCCATCTTAATGGAATTATCCATCTCAGTTCCCAACTTAATTGAGCCCTGCCCTGTAACTTAGCACAGGGGTGCCTTTCCTAATTAACCCCATGCAAGCGACAGAGTGTTTTACCATCACTTACACACGTATTCAAAGGTTAGTTTGAGAAATATCTGTGCAACATGATTTATCATGTCTGGAGAGGAGAATTAAAAAAATGAAATGAAATGGGGGGGGGAACCCTCAACACCATTTCTCATTGCAATACCTTGCTCATTTTTTAATTTTAGCTGCGCTGGGGATGAAGCTGGAAAAAGTGCAGATTTGATCAATTGTTGTTTATCATAAATACAAACAGAGTTTTAATGGGTGACAGAATATAAAAGACTCTCTGAGAGATGACACCTTGTGTAGTCAGGATGCATTCAGTTCTAACACCTTGTCTGTCCTTTGTTATCAGGGAATGCTATCAACCTCAATCATATACATTCTGAAAAGCCCTTTACAAAAGGCAAGAAATAACTTTTAAAATCAAGTTTCTTTTCTGCTGCAGTTCATTCAAATTGGAGTTTTTAACACCATTCTAATACTTTTGCGGAAATATTAACTATTAACTGGGATGAAGAAGAGAGAGCTGCCTTTTGGTCCTGATTGTCTGCAAAAAAAAACAACTGAACAAAAGAAAACTTTAAGGCAAAAGTTTGTTAACACGATGTAACCGAAAGGTTCATAAACATAGAAGACATAAGCAGAGACCTACTGAATCAGACCAATATCCCGTCTAGTCCAGAATTCTCTTTTTGCGGTGGGCAATAAGATGTCCCCCTGCGAAGCCCTCCAGCTCCAGAGAGACTGTCGGCTCCTTAGAAATCTCTGGCCTTTGCAGTACATAGGCCCTCATGTCTTCAAAAACCTCCCTGTAAGTCATATGACCTATTTGTTTTAGGCTCACGGCTGGGTCCATGCCAGTCCCCGAGTCCCCTACCCAATTTACAGTCATCTCCAGGGTTGCTTGCAAGCGCAGCCACCAAGCCGCATAAGAAGCCACCAGAGGTAAGAGGCTTAATGAAGTCACCGGAAATCCCATATTTCTCCTCCTCTCATATATATATATTCTATCTGATAGTGTGCCACAGTTAATTGTTTCTGGGTTTATAATGTAATGAAAAAAGGTCCTCTGCGCTTCAGGCACCTTTTAATTATCCAACAGTGCAGGTAAAATCACTTTATAGTTTTCTTTCTCTCCCCTCCCTGCTTCCTTGCATAGTAATTAATGGGAAAGCCTAGTTTGTTTCCTAGTTGGCTAAGGTGACAGAGGATGAGCTCCTGTGGTCTGAGTGTTGCAGAAGGGACACATCAGGTGGACCAATGGAGGGTCTGTTATTTGGGCAGAAAGTAAACTGAAGAGCTTTTCTGTGCAGTGTCAGGATATAGACGCATTACAAATATTATTACAGTCTTACCTTGGATCCTGAACACCTTGTGAGCTGAATGTTTTGGTTCCTGAACGGCGCAAACCTGGAAGTGAGTGTTCCGGTTTGCAAACATTCTTTGGAACCCGAACGTCCAACGGGGCTTCCGCAGCTTCTGATTGGCTGCAAGAACTTCCTGCAGCCAATCAGAGCCGTGCCTTGGTTTCCAAATGTTTTGGAAGTTGAACGGACTTCCAGAACAGATTCTGTCCGACTTCTGAGGTACAACTGTACAAGTAATTTTTTATTATTATTATTATTATTATTATTATTATTATTATTATTATTATTATTATTATTATTATTATTATTTAAACTGGGTGCTTAGCAATTCCTCATGAGAAGCAACCAGCTCAACAGCATTGCCTCTTTATCTTTATATCTTGGCTAAATCAATAATTAAGCATATTCTAAGTAGTTGGATTTTGCTTGAGATTTTCTATTTGGCTTCTGCATTAGTCCGGAATGAAATATTTAGAGGACAGAAGACGAACACATCTCTGCTTGGGTGTTTCAATTTTTGTGCTAATAATTAGACACTGCTGCCCTTCTCTAGGCCCTAGTTACAAGTTGCTCTTCTATCCCCCCCTCCTCTGCCCCCCCTCCCCAGTTCCATTGGGAAGGTAGAGATTGGATTCCCGTTTTACAGAAATGATAAAGTCAGGCATGTCTAACAAATTGCCAGGCCTGTGCATCTCAAGATGCAGATGTTCAAAGAGATTTCCCCAGAAGGCTTTTTTCTTTTCTTTTTTGCGGGGTGGGGTGGGGGAGCATCGGGGTTTAGCCCGTCTGATTCATTTGTTCGAAGTGAATGGAGAATTTCCTACAATACTCCTTTCTAGGCACTAAACTTTTAACAGCACCCCTGACCCTGGGATGGGCAGAGTTACTTGCATATGTGCAAACACACACATATAAAATTTCAGAGTGCGTGATGAGATTTTAAGTGTGTGGCTTTTACCTGCATGCAGGATACCCCACATACCCCTTGGACTGGTACCTCCTGCCCACCCACCCCAATAACTCTCTAAACTGCCTATAAAGCATCTCAACACTGATTGATTGATATATAAACCTGGCATAATCCACCTGTGTGGATTGCTGGCCAACCAGTTCCAGATGGGTTCAAACTTCCAGTCAAGCAGGGTTGGTGAGCCATTTTTGGTCTGCAGGCTGCATTCACCCATGGCCACTCCTCCAGGGGAAAAGGATAGACTCCTCCAGCAAAAAAGAATAGCCTAATCCTCCCCAGTTTAAACATCTGTTTTAATCCTGTTTTCAGTTCTGAATAGGTTTCTGTTGTTTTATACTGTAATTTCTTTGTCAACAGAGCACAATTCAAAGTGTTGGTGCTGACGTTTAAACCCTAAATGGCCTTGGCCCAGTATACCTGAAGGAGCATCTCCACCCCCATCGTTCAGCCTAGACACTGAGGTCCAACTCCAAGGGCCTCCTGGCAGTTCCCTCCCTTCAAGAAGTGAGGTTACAGGGAACCAGGCAGAGGGCCTTCTTGGTAGTGGCGCCCGCCCTGTGGAACTCCCTCCCATCAGATGTCAAGGAAATAAACAAGTATCTGACTTTTAGAAGACAACTGAAGTAAGCCCTGTATAGAGAAGCTGCCCAAAGTGGTTGGGGCAACACAGTCAGATGGATGGCATATACATAAATTACTACCACTACTACTATGACTACTACCCCCAGAGAACACACATTGTGGGGGCCTGCAATATACATCCAGTGAATAAATAAAGAAGGTTTTGGTGCTGAAATAGCCCTTAATGCCAACTGCTGCATGGCCTCCTGCGGCAATCTCTCATGCTTCTATCCAAAGCAGCAAAACAAGGAATATAATGTGTGTTTATCAATGGCAAACTCCAGGACTCCCCCCTCCAACTCCCTCCATCTTAAGCGCTTCTCTCTGAAGCTGCACTTCTTTCGTATTTGAGTTTTTCTGATCTCCGGTAGATTTACATGGGTGTCAGGAGGCATTTTCTGCTGATAATATTGATCTGGCCCAACTGTCCCCCACAAGCCGCTTAGTCATTACATCAGTTCCACAAAGATGTGATTAAAATAATAATAAATTAAATGAAAACCCGCCAACGACCGTTCGTTTCAGGTGTGAAACAGCTTTAAGATAACTAATTATTTGCACAGCTTGGTGCAGCACGTGAGGCTGTATTTCAGATAAATATTTTGTGCATGTTTGAACTTGGAAATTAAGAGGAAAGCTGAGCGGTGCTGCTGTGGAATTCAGCATTGCTGTTTGAATCTCATAGTAGTTTTGAAGTCTGTGCAGTTGGGCTGCAGGCAGTAGGTCTCTGGAAGAAGAGAAGAGTTAGGCAAAGGAGATGTTTCTGATCTATGTTGGGACTTATTTGTTTCACAAAAAAATATATATATTGGCACAGTATAGAGGTGAATGATTGCACAAGTAGAACAACTTCTGCTTGTGCTATAAGAATCCCCCCTATTCTCTCCCTACAAAACACCACAAAATCTGCTCAGATGGTTGGGAGGACCCCTAGAAGAGACTTAGGGAGCGTACAGAGAGAGGAGAAGGGGAGAAAGCTCTGTCACGCAAGGAGAAATCCTTCCACTGATTGAACATTCACTTTAGTACAAAGCTGATATCCACAAATATTTACTCAGAGTAAACCCAGTAAAATTAATGAAGTTACTCATGTCCAGTGATTTGCACAGGTCCGCTCTCAGTATTCCTAATGTTGGATACAACCCAGAATTTGTTTTTCATATGAATTTTTTTGCTATGTTCTTTTGCCTCCTAGCCCACTGCTTTCCGTACTTCTGCCACAATGTAGACTTGAATGGACCACAAAATCTAAGTCTCAGTTTCTCTTTCCATAAAAACAGATTGTTAATATGACCACGGGACTGGAACAATTCCCTTGTGAGGAAAGGGTGCAATATTTGAGGATTTTTAGTTTAGCAAGGGGGCAGGATATAGGTGTATAAATTATGTGGGGTAAGTGGACAAAGAGTCCTTTCCCCCCTTTTCTCATTACATACAAACTGTCTCTGCAATATCTCTATCAATACCAGCTGCTGGAAAGAGCAGGAGGGAGAGCATTGCTGTGCACTCAGAACCTGATTGTTGGCATCTGTTTGCAATTTTTCAAAAAGTCCTCATGTTTGTATGCAATTTTCTCTAATATGTACACATTTCTGCAAAGCAGTTTCCCTTAATACAACACATTTTCAAAATTTATTTTTATGGATATGTGCGCTTCAAGCACAATTTGCCCAAGTATATGCATTTTTTATTTTTACCCTGAGAACTGCATTGCAAAATTGTGAATTTCAAAGGATAGCTGAATTTTGGTTCTCACACACACACACACACACACACACACACACACACACACACACACACATATATATATATATATATATATATATATATATATATATATATATATGTGTGTGTGTAGGTTTTGGTGTCTTCGGGTGTCTTCCCGTGTAAGAGTTGGGGTGTCTAGGCGACGTTTCGACGAGGTCTCACTCGTCATCTTCAGGCTGGTGCTTTCGGCTTCTTGTTACTAGAACAGAGCAGGATCTCAGTGTTTGAGTTCCTATAAATACTGTTGAGGGGGTGTGGTGTATAGCCTCCAACGTTCTGGGCAGATAGGAAGTTCCTAGGTTAATGTGCCTTTTCTTCTTTTGTTCATTAATTACTTGAGGGATATCTTGAGTGATTACTTGAGTGATATTCTGAGTACCACTTAGGAGGGTCATTAGGTGTGGATTAGTTGCTAAAGCTTTCGTGTCTTGACCTCTTGACCTTGTGAAGAGTTTTTCTGAGAAGATGGCTGTACTGCACTTAGTTGTGCTCTGGCTTGGCTTCGTGTATAGGGGCGAGCTGTGGTTTTGTGCCCTGTGCCAGCCAGATCTGTGTAGGGATTGCAGGGGGGTGCAGCATCCGGAGGTGCCACTATGGTTTGGCTACTGGATGGTGTCTGTAATTTATCTGTGGAGAGGGTCTGGGTTTGGGTCTGGTGTGGTTGATTGGAGATGGCGTTCTGTGTGCCTCTGGTTCTGGTGTCGGTTTTTGTGGGGAGGGCTAATTTCCAGATGTCTGGCAGGCGGGACGTGTCGTCACGCTTGTTCATGTTGTGAGGGTGTTTCTCTATCTCGATGGCTTCCATGATTATTCTCTTGTGGTGATGTTCCATGTTAAAGAGCAATTTGGAATCTGCAAAATTAATTTCGTGTCCTGTTTCTTTCATGTGTTGGTAAAGAGAGGAAGTTTTTTCTTCTTTTTTGACGGCATTCTTGTGTTCTGCGATACGTGCATTTATTCGTCTGTTTGTTTGTCCAATGTACGTGGCTGGGCAGACTTTGCAGGGTATTTCATAGACCCCTTGGTTTTCTAACTGGATTTTATCTTTTGGGTTTCTGAGGATATTGGCTATTTTTTGGTTGGTGCAAAAGGCTGTTTTGATATTGTGTTTATGGAGGATTTTGCTAATTTTATCTGTAGTGCCCTTGATATAAGGAAGGAGGGCCATGCCATTGTTTTCTTCTGTGTCTTGGTTTTTGGGGGGTGTTTCTTTTTGGATTAGCTTCGTAACCCTGTTTTGCTGGGTCGCCTAGACACCCCAACTCTTACACGGGAAGACACCCGAAGACACCAAAACCTACATTCCTGTACCCGTGAAAATCTACGAAAGCATATATATATATATATATATATATATATATATATATATATATATATATATATTAGGTAGCTTTGTCTTTACATACAACCTGGACCAGAATGCTCCCCCATTCATACATTGGAGAGCTAGCCAGCGCAGATGAGACTCAGGGAGGCAGACCAAGGGGCTGCCTCAGTATAAGGCACCATCCCATATCCTCTAACATTCCTCAGATGAAAACAGAAACTCTCCCTTTCTCTCTCTCCCTGCAATAGCCCCTCCTCGACCCCTCATTTCCTATCAGAAGAAGGGTGAGAAAACTCCTTAATCCCAATTCTATTCTATTCTATTGTTTGGCAGATTTGCAAAAAGAAAAGCACACACCAATAAATAAATTTTAGGAAGGGACAAGATTAGACACAGACACACAAAACCAGTCACAGACTGGTTCACGGGCGATCAAAGTCCCGGCTGGGGACGTCAGGACCGGGGGCAAGATGGCGGGGTGGGAGCAGGAATGGGAGTCCAAAAGCCAGGAGTCAGGAAGCCAAGAGTCCAAGGGTCAGAGAGCCGGGAGTCAAGAAGCCAAGGGTTTGAGGGTCAGGAAGCAAGGAGTCATGAAGTCAGGGGTACAAGGATCAAGAAGCAAGGAGTCTTGAAGTCAAGGTTCTGAGGAGCAAGGAGTCAAGGAACCAAATGCAGCAAGGCAGGGAATATGTTACTGTGGCAAAGAGCCAAAGGGAAATGCTGACCTTATATCCCTTCCTGGCTCTTGCCACCAGGTGCTGTGAGTTACCAATTGGCCTCACCTGTGTGGCCGTGCCTTGCCTCTTCAGAACAAACTTAGGAAGGCCCCACTCCTGCAGAGTCCTATTGGTCTCAGGGCCTGGCTCCTGCATGCACACCTGACAATTTTATTTATATATACCCCTTGTGCTCTGCTCCACTCCCCCTTTTCTTCAGCCCTGGGCAGCCCTGTCCAACGCCTTCCCTTCAGAACTGGCACATCATGCGCTGCTGGGCCTCAGTGACAGCAGCCTCTACTCCCCCTCGCCTGCTCTCCAGCAGCTGCTATGAGCTGCCCAAGGGAGGGGGTCAGTAGGCGCCACCATGGAAAGGCTATGGAGAGGCAATGGGATGCTCCCTTGAAGACACAGGCATCACAACAGCCATAACTCAGAACAAGCGCCGGCCAATCCTCCTCCCCAAGCTCAACCGTGGCAGCATTGGTGGGGGGAATAGGGGCATCCCAGGAAAAAATCAGAAGCTGGGATGGCTTTCATAATTCCAGGACTCTCACTGGAAAATCAGGACATTTGGAGGCAATTGCATCCTTTGTCCCTGTGCTAGACTGACAGGCCTGCACAGTGAGTTGCTTGGGGGTGGGGTGGGGTGAGATGCAAAGGAAGGGAGGTTTGAGCAATGCCCTTCCAGCACCCCCAGCTGTGGCAGCAAACTTAGCTTGGAATGACATTGTGCGTCTGCCTATACCTGGATGCTTCCCAGCTGCTGTAAGCCTCACTCTAGCCTCTAGTCCTCTGAGTGAATTCCAAGCCAGTCGCCAGGTTAAGCAAGGCTGGCGAAGCAGTCCAGGCTTCTGGTTCATTATTAACTGTGGCTGGCAAGCGGCCTTGCCTTGGCCCTCCGAAACCGATTCGTGCGCCTCCTCCTGCCATTGTTAACACGGCTGCCATACCCCTGCATCTGCACTGAGTGAAAGCTAATTATAATAATTAACAGGGAACTCATGAACTTGTCAAACTGGTAATTATAAACCACGGGGACTTTTATCATTAATAGACGCTGCTCAGGAGTAAAATAATGAAGTAGAACCAACACGCAAAGCCCGCTTTTGATCAAAATGGCACCGGAGATGATCGCCAGCGCTGGCCATTTGTCATCTTCCAGGGGGCCTGAATCCTCCCCATTGGGACCCAGAAGAGTCCAGATGAACAATGCCTTAAATTAACAAGTATGATGTGTTCTGCTTTGCATTGGCAAAAAGAGCCATTGAGGAAAACACAAGGAGGATCCTGCGGCTGCTGCATTAACAGATGCTGAAGCAAAATGCAATCTTGTTGCACTTAGGAGTTGCAATTCACACATTACATTTTTGATGCAGTGGAGGCACTGCATCTCACAGGGCGGGGAGAGAACAGTCTGTCTACATCCAACAGGTAAACGGTAAAGGGACACAGGTTGCGCTGTGGTCTAAGACACCGAGCCTCTTGGGCTTGCCAATCAGAAGGTCAATGGTTCGAGTCCCCGCAATGGGGTGAGCTCCCGTTGCTCTGTCCCAGCTCCTGCCAACCTAGCAGTTTGAAAGCACACCAGTGCAAGTAGATAAATAGGTACCACTGCGGCGGGAAGGTAAACAGCATTTCCATGAGTTCTGGTTTCCGTCATGGTGTTCTGTTGTGCCAGTAGTGGTTTAGTCATGTTGGCCACATGACCTGGAAAGTTGCCTATGGATAAACGCCGGCTCCCTCAGCCTGAAAAGCAAGATGAGAGCCGCAACCCTATAGTTGCCTTTGACTTGACTTAACCATCCAGGGGCCCTTTATCCAGTGGCAGAGCTTCATGCTCCAGCACCAGGGGGCAGAGACCGGACAGGGGCGGGGTTGGTGCACATCCCAGGGGTGAGGGGCGCTGCCAGCAGGAGCATGGTATGCCACCTAAGGTACACCCAGCATGGGGGGGGCAGCCACTATGGCACCCCACCAGGATCCCGCTGCCGGAGGCAGTGCGCTCCCCCCGCACTCCTCTTCCTCTGCCAGTGCCTTTATCTTTACCTTATATCCAACACACTGAGTTCTGGTTTTTCGACCTGGGACTTTCTGGCTCACAACAATTAAAACTGGAGGCTCAAGGAAGTGATCGCTTGCCTAAACAGGTGTGTCTTCAAGAACCTGCAGACCACCAATACTGATGTGACCCTGGCAGGAAGATCATTTCACAACCGTAGTACCACAAATGAAAAATCCTGCCTCGGTATCACCACGAGCTGATAACCATCAGGCCGTAGCAAAACTAACTTAGTTTCATTTTGTATTTTTCTGTTGTGCATTGCCCTGGGATCTTTGGATGAAGGGAGGGATGCACATTTATTAAATAATAATAATAATAATTATCTCAGTGACCTTGCTGGGCCATGCAAGGGGAGGAGATCTTTTGGGTCGCCTGGTCCACAGTTACTTCAGGCTTTATAAATAGCCAGTGCAGATCCCTTATCCCTTATCCCTGGTGTACCACATAAGGGGAACTACTCGCTGGCATAGCATTTTGCACCAGCTGCAGGCTCTGCACCGGCCATAAGAGAAGCCCCACATACAGTAGCCCAAATGCAAGGTTACCATTGCATGAGTCATGATGGCCAAGTGTCAGGGACTGGGCAAAGGAGGTATGGTGGAGACCCCCTCCCCAGCCTGACCCTTCCAGAAAAGAAGACAGTTCAGAATTACAACAGGGGTTTGAGGGAGGTCACAGCTCAGAGGCAGATGAGGGTAAACGCTGGAAATAATGGGAGAAGAGGAGAAGGAGGAGGAGGAGGAGGAGGAAGAAGAAGAAGAAGAAGAAGAAGAAGAAGAAGAACAACAACAACAACAACAACAACAACAACAACAACAACAACAACAACAACAACAACAACCAGGGGAGCAACAGCTGATGGACTCAGTGTCTTTAGAGAGCATTCCAGACCCCCCACTACCAGAACATGGATGGCTTTAAAAGTAGAAGAGCAAAGAGCTCAAACACAGACGGCACATCCCAGCACCCATAATGATGACTCATGTGGAAGTGGGAGGGGTTGGAGTTTCACTTGGCAACACCATTACTCCAAGAGGCTGCATTTTAAGCCTCCCTCGATGAATATTGAATAAAAGGCCTTGGTGAGAACTTTCCTTGTCTTCTCCATTCCTGGCAAACTACAGTGCGAGGTTGGATCCTCTTATGCCTGACACCAAGCTATCCTTGTCCAGGAAAAGGCACCATTGATGGACCAGCATGAGCTGGTGAAAGGCACTTTTTGCCATGGAAGTTACTTGTTGTTGTCAGGTTCTGGCTGGGCACTGTGAGACTAGATGGACCAGGCCATCTTATTATGGTCTTATTCCTACAGTTGCACACAGAGGGGCTCTTTTCAGAATTCCTTATGAGTGTGCATAGATCAGAAGAAGTGTTTCCTTCTGCAATCCGCCTTCCGTCTCCTAAACACATTCAGCTGAACGTCTGAAAGGGGAGCAGTGCCAACTCTTGAGCTCCCACCAACTTACAGTGTTTGGGTGCTGTCTGAACACCAAGAGCTGCCACAGCCAATTCCAACGCATGATAATTCTTTGGGAAGAGGCTCAGCTCCGTATGATCCCAAAGAGAAGTCACTCTCTTTCCTTGGAGACGCATTTCTTTTTAAACTCATCCATCAGCTTACACTTCGCTATTCTCCAAGTTCCCCTGCTCTCATTGTCAGCTTTCTCTCCTGGACAGTAAACAACAAATGGTTCTTTTCACCCAGGAGATAAGATTGTTCGCCTTCCAAAGTCACCGCCGTGTGTATGCGGAGACTGGAATTGTTTGAATAATGAGTCTCTGGTAGAACGTGTGTTTCTTTTTGTGTGTCCTTTTGGTAACAAAGATCTGAGCTCCCCAAGGAAGCTGCAGCTTCACCTACCGAGAAAGCGGAGAGGCTGCTTCTGAAGGGCACAAGTTACTGCAAAAGGGATCTTGCCTTTGCATTCTCATGCCAGGCGAGGGACGGAACAATGGACCCTTTGTGCCAAAATCCCCACAAGGAATTGCAGGAACCTTGTGGGCCACAGGTCTGATTTGACTCCAGCAACAGAAGCCGCTGCAGCATTTGGATGTATTAACTATTGATTTGCATACTGGGAGTTGGATGGGTTGGGGGAGAAGATGCACAGATCCTCAAAGCTACCATGTTGGGCTTTCTCTGGGCCCTGGGCTAACCTTCTGAAATGGGATGATGCTAGTGGTGGGTTGAAAGGCTTGATCCATCAGAGGCTTTTCCAACATGCAGGTGGAATGAAACTTGTTTCCAGGGGCATACCTAGGGGATAGGCAGGTTGGCCTCTGCCAAGGATGCAGGCCCAGGGAGGTGCAAAAGCTGCTTCTGGGTCAGACTGGCTAGGAGCCTGTCCATCTACACACTCCCTAAGCTGCTCCTCCACTGATCTGGGCAGCCGGGTGAGACGGGGGGGCATAGGAGGCAACTTCTAGTTGCTGAGGGGTCTTTGCCCCCCATAAAATAGTTGAAGGCCCCCAAAAAGTTGATGGGCATTGCCATTCAAATGGTGTGCATTCACTGCATCATGTGATCGATTATGCAGGGTGGGGTTTACCTGGAACCACCCAATATTTTATTCACCCTGGGAGAAGGCTGATATATCTTCTTGCCATGAGCATGAAGGGCAGGTGGAGGCACCAATACAGCTCCCTGCCAAGGGTGCAAGGGAGTCTAGCTACGACTCTGCTTGTTCCTAAAGGGTTTGAAGCTTCCTTGTAATAAAATCAAATCAAATCCAAAGCTTGATCTTGGCAGTCACTTGGAAGAGAGGACACCCACTACACTTTAGCCCTTGAGAGGAGATGTTGGCGATCTGGCAAAAATATCTGAGCAAGGCCAGCCATCTGGCAGAAGGCCACCTTTGCAGCCCACCAGGATCCGAGACACACCCTTACGTGAGTTGCCTCTGCAGCAGAGGCAAAGCCAAGAGTGGCTGAGAGGGATGACAGAATGATAGGGTGGGGTGCATGGGAGTAGTCAGGATTTTTGTGTGGGGCCAGGACTTTTTGTTAGCAGGGGCAGAATCAATGTGATTGGTCAGTTAGTTAAGTATTTCTGTTGTTTTACTTGATCCAGCTGCCCCCCTGCCCCTTTGGCTACATCCATGATGGTGAAAATAATAATAATAAGGTCTTATATATATACAGTGGTACCCCGCAAGACGAATGCCTCGCAAGACGGAAAACCCGCAAGACGAAAGGGTTTTCTGTTTTGGAGGCGCTTCGCAAGACGAATTTCCCTATGGGCTTGCATCGCAAGACGAAAGCCCATAGGGAAATGCTGGCGGTCAGGAGCAAAGACTTTCGCCCACAGCCGGCCTTCAGAAGAGGACCTCTTCTGAAGGCCGGCGGGGGGCAAAAGTCTTTGCTCCCCCCCCCCCCCGCCTGCCTCCCCCCCCCCCGCCTGCCCCGGGCGATCTTAAAATGCTGGCGGGCGGGAGCGAAGCGTTCGCTGCCGACCCCCAGCATTTTAAAATCTCCCCGTGTCCTGGGAAGATTTTAAAATGCTGGGGGTCGGGAGCGAAGCGTTCGCTGCCGACCCCCAGCATTTTAAAATCTCCCCGTGTCCTGGGAAGATTTTAAAATGCTGGGGGTCGGGAGCGAAGCGCTGCAGACCCCCAGCATTTTAAAATCTCCCCGTGTCCTGGGAAGATTTTAAAATGCTGGGGGTCGGGAGCGAAGCGCTGCCGACCCCCAGCATTTTAAAACCTCCCCGGGACACGGGGAGATTTTAAAATGCTGGGGGTCGGCAGCGCTTCGCTCCCGACCCCCAGCATTTTAAAACGCTGTTCCGAAGTGGGGAGTGGGGGCGGGGACACCTGCCCCCGCCGCCCCACTTCGGAAAGCTGTTCCGAAGTGGGGCGGGGGGGCGGGGACACCTGGCCCCGCCGCCCCACTTCGGAAAGCTGTTCCGAAGTGGGGAGGGGGGGCGGGAACACCTGGCCCCGCCGCCCCACTTCGGAAAGCTGTTCCGAAGTGGGGAGGGGGGGCGGGAACACCTGGCCCCGCCGCCCCACTTCGGAAAGCTCTTCCGAAGTGGGGAGGGGGGGCGGGGACACCTGGCCCCGCCGCCCCACTTCGGAAAGCTCTTCCGAAGTGGGGAGGGGGGGCGGGAACACCTGGCCCCGCCGCCCCACTTCGGAAAGCTCTTCCGAAGTGGGGAGGGGGGGCGGGAACACCTGGCCCCGCCGCCCCACTTCGGAAAGCTCTTCCGAAGTGGGGAGGGGGGGCGGGAACACCTGCCCCATCCGCCCCACTTCGGAAAGCTGTTCCGAAGTGGGGCGGGGGGCGGGAACACCTTCTGAAGGCGGGCAGGGGGCGAAAGTCTTTGTCCCCCCTGCCTGCCTTCCCAGGGGCTTTTAAATCGCCCCGGACAGCGGAGAAGTCCTCCGCTGTCCGGAGCGATTTTAAAATGCCGCCCGCCAGCATTTAAGATAGCCCCGCACAGCGGAGAAGTCCTCCGCTGTCCCAGGGTTTTTTAAAATGCTGGGGGTGGGAAGAAAAGCCCTTGTCCCCCCCCCCAGCCTTCAGAAGAGGTCCGGGGACAGACTGTCCCCGGACCTGGTCTGAAGTCAGTTTCCCTAGGAACGCATTAATTGATTTTCAATGCATTCCTATGGGAAACCGTGCATCGCAAGACGAAAAAACCGCAAGACGAAGAGAATTGCGGAACGAATTAATTTCGTCTTGCGAGGCACCACTGTAATAGATGTTCATAAATGTACCAACCAAGCACATACATAGATATGGGGACCACATGTCTGGAGCAGCACAAGAAGACCACCCTGAAACCATTTTGACTCCCAAACTGAGCAAATGTTTTCTCTGAAAGGAGAGAGGGGGGGTGAGGGAACCTGCCCATTGTCTCAGGAAGTGGGTAATCGCCATCTCAAAAGGAATGGCCAGACTACCAGGAAAGGCAATCCGATAAGGCATTATCAGATAACCTGGCAGACAGGAAAAACAGCAACATTCAAATTTCTGTTGTAGACTACCTTTTCTGTGATCTAGGTATGATGTTTGTGGGGGGGGGGGTCTTGGGTTACACCCCTTCTGTAATGTATGTATGATGCATGGAGGGGTGGTCTTGAGCTCCAGGGCAGGGAATTTAAAATGTCTATATAAGATCAGGCACACCTTGGTTCAGCATCCTCCTCCTTTCCTGCAAGTGAAGGGAGCACCCTGTTGCAACAGTTCAATAAAGATCAGGCTTACTAGCTGCTTAATAATAATAATAATAATAATAATAATAATAATAATAATAATAATAATAATAATTTATTATTTGTACCCCGCCCATCTGGCTGGGTTTCCCCAGCCACTCTGGGCGGCTTCCAACAAAGATGAAAAACACACTAAAATGTCACATATTAAAAGCTTCCCGAAACAGGGCTGCCTTCAGATGTCTTCTGAATGTCAGGTAGATGTTTATCGCTTTGACATCTGATGGGAGGGCGTTCCACAGGGCGGGCGCCACCACCAAGAAGGCCCTCTACCTGGTTCCCTGTAACTTGGCCTCTCGCAGTGAGGGAACCACCAGAAGGCCCTCAGCGCTGGACCTCAGTGTCAGGGCAGAACAATGGGGGAGGAGATGCTCCTTCAGCTTCTCAATATTCTCTGGTTGGCCTCTGTTATTTTCTCCTGCTGATGGAGAACCTACAATGGACTCTATAAGGGCTCTTGTGTCCCCCATAAGGGAATAAGGGCAGATTTTGTTTATTACAGTGGGATGGCTCAGTTGCTGGCATGAGAGGCACTGGTGACTGGTGCATTGGGGCAAATGGGACAGTGTCCCACCACCCACAGCCTGCCCTCAGCTGGTCCCCATCTGTCAGCTTCCTCCTCCCTAGTTTCAGTCTTGCCCACATAGACAAAGCCAGAATTAGAGGCCTCTGTTGGTCATTGGCTCTGGCTCCTCCTACTCCTTGCCTTCCACCAATGGGTGCCAGCCTCCACTGGAGAGGAATATGCTTCCTCGCCCGCTAGAAAGCCTGTCTGTTCTCTCTGTGTCTGATTGCTGGGCTATGGGGTTCCTGTCAAGCCTGTAGCTTGCTGCCCTTAAGCCGGCCAAGAAAAATGTCCATAGCCCAAGGACAGGAGAAGTGGGGGAGAAATTTGATTCAATTCCCATTTAAAAGTGTACCTACCTGGTCTGTACTTTCCAAACCAATGTGGGAACTGAAACACAGCTGCTCATCTAAATTTGCACATTAAAAAAAATGAATCTCTGTGAATATCTATCCATATTTTCACATGCATTTCACATAATATGTGCGATTTTGCCTAATACACACTCTTTTTTTTGGCCAACACTTCCCCCCATATTGCAGTATTCCATATTGCATTTTTGTACATTATTTTCACTAGCGTAAATATTTCTGTTTGCATTTTCCCTTTTTTGAACAGAGAGCTACATCACAATAATAAAACTGGGGTGAGGGCATGACCTCCTTGGAGGAAAGAAATGGGTAGAAATGTATTTCAATTAAAACATGGCACAGGGCTAGGCGTTGTCTGCTTTCATATGCGTAAAAACAACTGGAGGTCTTGCTAACCTGTTGGATGACCTGCCGACAGTTGAGCTAGTGGCTCGGCTTCAGGAGGTGCTGAAACTGGGCAGAGGGGCCCTGCCCTTTGACCTTGCCACCAGAGTACCGGGACAAGGCGTCAGAGCATTTAAAATACATTAAAGGTGTGCCGACTTTGAAGTGGGAAACTCACTCAGTGTTTAATCATAGAGAAACAACTTTTCAAAAGGTTTTCTTTTTCTTTTTTTTCTTTTTGCCTCTACCTTCAGTGGAGTGGCTTCTCCTGTGGATAGTACCATGAATAAAACATCCATCTCCCAATTAAATCTTGATTTAATTTCTCTTCTTTGTAGAACTGATGAACTTGAGTGGTTTCACAAAAGGCAGTGAACATTAGTATTCTTTTGTGTTACAAAATCCCGCTGGAGGAACAAGGGACTCAGCATAATCACCCTGTGCTCTCTCTCCCAACCCCTCTGAACTCTCTGATGATTTAGAGGATTAGGGGAAAGGAGGGGGAAATGAAGAATATTCTCCCTGGTGGCAGACGGCCACCAGCCCATGACCCCTGCCCAGTTCCCGAGCCCTGGAGAAATGGAGATACACACACACACACACACACACACACACACACACACACAGCATCTGGGAAGAATCACTCCATTACTAGTACGATTTCTAAAACAGGCCATTCCCATCCCTCAAACTGGCCCTCATTAAATTGAGTCATGATAAGACCCATTGACACAGTTCTGTTCCATAGGCAATTGTGACAAATTCAAAATCAATACATATAAATATTCTACAGGACATTTACTCCCATTTTACAGCTGGGGAACACTGAGGCAGGAATAAATGATAAGTACCCGATGAACTCAAAAGCAGGGGAGAACTGACTAAATGGAGGCCAAATAATCCTAGTTTATCTGTAAACACCTGCAAACTCTGCAAGTGATTTGCACACTATCCCCAGATGATTTTATTAAACCCACAATACTCTCTGTGGCTCAGATGCTGAAAAGTATCTTACGAGATTCAGATCTGCACCATCTGACTACTGAGGTTTTTTAGCTTGAGAATAGGTTGAGGTTGTTTCTAAAGTCAGGCAGGTCCAAAGTCTGGCCTGGGGACCACTTGCAGCCCCCAGGCTGGTTTCAAACGCCCCCCCCCCGCCCCCGGCAATTTTGAAAAAGCAATCTCTTGCGGCCCCTGAGCGCCTGCCCACCAAAACCATTTCCTTTTTGCAGGCTCATCATGAGCTCTCCCCTCTGCGCAGGGGGCGCGGCTGGCCCCCGTGCCATTAGGGAGTCCCTGGCTGCATCAGTCCTTGGGTCAACCAATCTGGTCGGCTGGGGGTGGTCGTGGCTAAATAAATAAATACTACAGTGCAGATTCGGGACGTTGATGCTGCAGCGATGGCGGTGGCAGAGGGGCAGACGCCGCCTTGACCCAGTGCCAGATTTATGTATAGGCTAAGTAGGCTGTAGCCTAGGGCCTCTAAATCTAGGGGGCCTCATCAGCCAGCCCACTCCCCCAGTGGGCCATCTCCCCTTTCCCAAAATTGTAAACCCAAGACTTCATTCGAGGGCAGGGCAACTCAGGGCTAGCAACCATGAAACTCAGGGCTAGCCAGTGGGGCCCAATTTGAAGCAGTGGGGCGCAACTTGATTTTTAATAGGGCCCCAGTTCACAGCCAAAGTCTGCAAAATCTTATAGATTTAAATAAAATCCATCTAGATTGCCCTGGTGCGGGGGGCCCCTTGGGAGCGGCACGCGGGGCCCAATTTGGCCAAATTGCTCCAATTACCTTAAGGTCAGCCCTGATGAGACTGTGCAGGGGTTGGACTGACAAGCCCTGCACCTTCTAGGTCCCTGGTGTCACTATTCAGAATACAGACTCAAGGATTTGTTATGGAAATAAGGGTGGGCACTTATTGGAAATCAGTTTTGTCACCTCTTCCCCCCCAAACCCTGAGACAATGAGCCCAGCCACCTTTTATTCACAATCACATAAGCACTACGCTACAGCATGGCCATAAACCTGTACATTCAACCGCTGAAATATACACCAAATAGGTTGTAGTGAAGATTTATGTTACTGCTTTATGAATGAACACTGTGTTTTATGAATGGACTCTGTGTTTTGTGAATTACCTAAGAGTCACCAATAGGGAGCTCTAGAATCTGACAGTTAACCAATTGGGTACTACCAAACAGCGACCCCTATTGCTGAAAGCAAGTAACCAGCAGGGAATGCTTCAGCTCAGCCTTTGCACTGTTTACTGAACACCCCCTGCAGTGCAGATAATGGAGAAAGCTCGTAAATTGTATCCCTTCTGGCATCCTGGCCAACTCTATTACACTGGTGTAAACCCTGGTGCACCAGAAGCCCAGAATAGCAGCAAATAAAATCCGCTCATACGTCAGCAACTAAAAAGACTTGTCAACCAGTTCTTCCAAAGTCTTCCTAAATTATAAAGCTCCAAAATACAGACCAAAAGAGAGCAGGTCTGAGAAGAGTGAGCCATACAATGGGCGCCACCAGTGAAAAGGCCCTGCTCCGTGTAGCTCCTGCCCTGTCATTTGATAGGGTGCCCACTTGCCCTCCTTCTTGACATGGAATGCTCTCTATTGGAGTCTCCTGGTCCAGTACAAAGACCATAAGAAGGGACAGCAGGGCCCTTGAAGTTCCTAACAGCTGTTAAGCAAGCAAGCAAGCAAGCAAGCAAGCACACAGGTCACCTTTTGTTGCAGTCAGGACGTCTATCTCCTGGCCAGGCCTGCACTTGTTTTTGTACAGTCCTGTTTGTCCTCAGTAACCAAAATTATATTATCAACATATACAAGCAGAAAAGTTGTTTTCCTTCATTTGCAAGGAATTGTGCAAAACAAAGTGGCATTAATACAGAAAAGTTCCAGGGTAGGAACAGAAAGCAAACTAAAAATGCTTCTACAGTTCATCAGAACTATCCAGCAATATCAAGTTATAGGAGGCAGCTGCAGTCACAAATGGCAACAATATATCTGGGAAAGGAAGAGGAGCAGGTTTGCTCAAGTGTGTTGCAGGTAGAAATACTGTTTGTAATGAAGTGAGAGCAGTAGTTTACTTGCTCAAATTAACAAATAAGAGAGTTTTGAGAATTTAAATTCTAGATTAAAATTGATTACTTAATTGAAAAGGGGATTGTAAGAAAAACACTGGGGCTTAATTTGAATAGTACAGTGCCTAGCATTTGGTGGGCAAACCAAAGCACTCGTCAGGAGAGCTATGAGATTCAGGTGAGGGTCAGATGCCTTGTCAATCCTAGCAGGCATATAAGCCGGTGCCCTTCCACTGTTCGGATTCCGTTCTTAGACCAATGTAAAGTTCTCAAACTAATACACTATTTCTGGATTTGCGGAGTTTGTAAACTAAATAGTTCTTAAACCGGACTGTTCTTAAACCGAGGTACCACTGTACTTGTCTATCAAGTTCAGTTCTGTCTACTTTGACCAGCAGCAACCCTGCAGGGTTTCCAGCAGAGAGAGGTGTTTTCTGTCACCTGCTACTTGACTATTTAACTAGACACACCGGGGAGCTGAGCGTGGGACTTTCAGCTTGCAAAATATGCGCTGCACCTACTGAGTGATGGAAGCCAGCTCATGCCTTGCTAAACCTCTTAATTTCTCAGGTGCACAAGCTTGCCATAACACCTCCTGTGCAAGATACACTTCTGGTAGCTTGATTTCTTTATTTACTCTGCCGTTTTGTGGCTGACAGTGCAGGGTGGAAATACTGTACTGTAAAACATGCTTCTTAAAAATAAAAAGGCCAATAAATTAGGATCAAACATCTTCTTCTCTTTGTTTTAACTTCACATCCATTTCTTTCCCCAGATATCTCTCTCCCCACCCCCTACCCCCGTGCCATACATAAACCCTTTGCTTGTTTTGCCTCCATCTCTGCTGTAAAAGGACTGGCTGATTTACAATCTAGCATGATTGATAAGCATTTCTGGTGCCTGATTTATAAGAGGTAGCTGGTGATTTAAGACAGAAAGGTTTAGGTGTGATTTGCTTTTGATTGATAGCATTTGCTCTTATAAACGCACAGTCTTGTAAATGCCCAATTTGAGGTTAACATCTCCGTGAGGGTCCAGAGAATGCGTGGGAGCTTTTGGATTCAGATTTGGAAAACCGGACCATTATGATATTTAGGAACAAAGTTGCCAGATCAAAAATCAGAATCTGGGGGTAATGGGGCCAATTTTAATAATCAAGATGGACAACTTTAAGTGTAATTTCCTTCCCTTCGAGCCATCAGAGAGGACTCCGGTTGCAGATGTAATAAAACTGCAAAGGGCTAATCGTTGGCAGAATACATACAGATGCCTTCAACCTTCTCCTGAGTTTCTTTTTAAATGAAAATCAGGCCTGGGAGTCTTCAGTCTTCAGCAAGGAGCAAGGTGCTATTGCTTGCTACTCTGAGTTGCTCCCCCATCCAGAAAACTATATGTTGGGGAAGGCATGGGTGATCAGGAAAATGGATAGATGAAGCACCCCCTTCTCTAGCCAAATCCACAACTTTCCCAAGACTGCTTATTTATCATTAAAAGAAAAGAGAAAGGTACACATATTCTTTATGGGTAACACCATGTTTGCCCCTGAGAAAGGATTCTCTTTGGGAAGGTAGGTACAGTGGTACCTCGGGTTACATACGCTTCAGGTTACAGACTCTTCAGGTTACAGACGCTGCTAACCCAGAAATAGTACCTTGGGTTAAGAACTTTGCTTCAGGATGAGAAAAGAAATCATGCTCTGGCGGCCCAGCAGCAGCAGAAGGCCCCATTAGCTAAAGTGGTACTTCAGGTTAAGAGCAGTTTCAGGTTAAGAACGGACCTCTAGAACGAATTAAGTTCTTAACCCGAGGTACCACTGTATTTGTGGATTTTACATTCAGAGTTTGTATTGGAGTGAACATTCCAGCTGGTGGGATATGTGGCCTCAGACTCCCTAGACATCCTCTGGGGGTCACACTGAACTACTTTGAATGTGGCAAACAGATCCCATTACTGATCTACTTGCAACTTCTAGGACCTGGAGCTTAGAGCAATTTTTTCCAGCTTCTTTGAACTTGGAAATTTTGGCTGTGCTGGATCTAAAGATGGGCTGTAATGACCCTCATATCCTTTCCTGGCCCTAGGAATCCAGACGATTCTGTCCTCAACCCTGTCTTTCACTACACTGAACCTGATTCAGCTGGTGTGTGTGGATAGAGTTTTGTGAGTGAAGACAATGCTTCTAAGAAACACACAGAGACACACTCAAACACACCTGAAATGTCTAGTTAAGTGCATATTCAATTAGGAATTCCACCAACTTTTCAGACCTGAGCCACATGCTCCCCATTACCCTAATGATGCTCTTGGTGAAATTTAGTTGTGTCTTCAAAACTAATGAAGGTTCCTGGCTGGGAGCATTGATAAGAACTTCTTACTAAGTGTGGTAGTGGCCCTCAACAGATGCTCCTATTTGTGGCTTTAGAAGGAAAACAACCTGAAAACTAAAGGGAAGCAAAGGAAAATAGGAAATCAATGACAAGTTAACACCACAGAGAGCAATTAGGCCTTGGAAGAGCGCTGTTTGCTTTGGCAGGAGGGAATTTTCAAGTGCATATGTATAGGATTTATATACTTGCACCAGACTGAAACATCTCACAGACAGAGGAGTTAGCTGGCATGCCATTTGTAAGAGGAAAATGTTGATCAAAGATGAAGACTGCAGAGAGGGAACAAGCCAGCTCTTGCAGAATAATTGAGCAGCCTGGGTTTCCCAGTGCAAACCATCTCGAAATGTGGAGAGAACTGGGGTCAAAGCCATTCCTATCCTGAATATTTGCAATGTGAATTCTCTGGCCTCGGGATCTGTGTTCCAATTTATAGAATTCAGCGTTTGGGTTGCAGAATTTGAGCAGCTGGATTATGTTTTGAAGCTGGAATTATGTTTTCCTGCTTGGCAGGGGGTTGGTCCTGTTTGGCAGGGGGTTGGACTCGATGGCCCTTGTGGTCTCTTCCAACTCTATGATTCTATGATTCTATGGAAGCGAAGGCATCTGGCTGGCCACTGTGAGAACAGAATGCTGAACAGGATGGGCCACCGGCCTGATCCTGCAGGGCTTTTATGTTCTAACCTTCAGGGTTGGGGCTAAAGGTATACACACTTTGTGGGCGCGCACATTTTCAGGGATCAAATGCTGGTGTGAATTGAAATGCCAGCTTCACATTTGGAAATGATTCACACTTGCCAATTTCTGAAGGAAAAGAAAACCATTTCCTCTTGAAATGTATCAGTCTGAAGTGACAGAAGCAGGAAAAAAGCAGAGACCACTCATTGTCTGTGAGTCATTATTGCTTCAGTACACTGCAAAAAAACTGTGAGAGTCCCCGCTCTTGCTGATTTTCTTGTGTTTTATGCCGATATGAAGTTAAACTGTCCTTTTAACGCAACCCTAATTAGACTCCAATATAACTTGTGCATGTCCCTTAGTAACCATTTCCCGTCTTTATTAGTTGGCTTTGGGACTAAAGCGTCCCTTAAGGCGGCAAGAGGAAGACATTTGGAGCCAAGCAGGAAGTGGCATGCCATCTTCCTTATTAGCCAAGGAGGTGAGAGGTTCAGGGGACACCATTTAATAGAGAAAGAGGAGTAATTCCATCTGGGCTCAATATATCTCGCGTCTGACAAGGACTCTTTGGCCCCATCATTAAAGGAAACCCTTAAAATATAAGGTTTCTCAGGATGTAAGATCATAATTGCATTGAATACAAAGGATGCTCAACCGAACATGGGCCAGGTCAGTCACCTCTGACCATCTCCTGAACATTGTGAATCAAGTGTTTAAAGCAGCCTCGGAACTAAGACCAGGAAAGTTACTAGCTTGTCTCCCCTCCCTTCTGCATCTGCATTCGTGCTGCAAACAGCAAGGGACTGGGATGATGGATGGGTGAAACTTGGCTTGACAGAAGTACCTGTGAAAAAGATCCAGGTTCCAGGATTTTAGCAGGCTACAACATAAGCATGAGCCAACAGTGTGATGTGATGGCAAATGAAGCTAAGCATCTGCTTTGTCAGGCAACACCAGGAGTCCTGTGTCCACCAGTTCCAAGGACTGCTGTTCAAGGAGGATGTTGTCAAGCTGGAAATGTCTAGGGGAGAGCGACAAAGATGGTGAGGCAGACCTGGAGGCCAACTCCTGTGTGGAAAGGTTGAAGAGGTTGGGAATGTTTAGCCTGCAGAAGAGATGACTAAGAAGAGATGTTGTTGTTGTTTAGTCGTGTCCGACTCTTCGTGACCCCATGGACCAGAGCACACACCAGGCACTCCTGTCTTCCACTGCCTCCCACAGTTTGGTCAAACTCATGCTGGTAGCTTCGAGAACATTGTCCAACCATCTCATCCTCTGTCGTCCCCTTCTCCTTGTGCCCTCAATCTTTCCCAACACCAGGGTCTTTTCCAGGGAGTCTTCTCTTCTCGTGAGGTGGCCAAAGTATTGGAGTCTCAGCTTCAGGATCTGTCCTTCAGTGAGCACTCAGGGCTGATGTCCTTCAGAATGGATAGGTTTGATCTTCTTGCAGTCCATGGGACTCTCAAGAGTCTCCCCCAGCACCATAATTCAAAAGCATCCATTCTTCGGTGATCAGCCTTCCTTATGGTCCACTGCTCACTTCCATACATCATGACTGGGAAAACCATAGCTTTAACTATACGGATATAACTGCCTTAAAAGGTGGTGGGGTTTCCTACAAGTATGTCCTTTGAGGTACCATATAGGGTACAATTTGGGGGGAAAGGCTTTCAGAAAACCTTTTGGGCTCCTTCCTAAATGCTTGCCCTGTTCCCCCACCAAATTCAAACAGGGGGGAAATTCAGTGCAGCTCTACAGCAAAGTTGACATTCCCAACTTCAGCACCAAGAACAGCACTTCATTCTTGTGATGAGAAAAAGCAAAGTTAGCTTGGTACCTTCTGCAGGAGCTCATTCATTCAGGAGCCAAGGACATTCAGCTTTAAACCAGGGCTTCTGTGTTTCAGCGCAGATTCCTTTTCGTGTATGTAATATTTCCAAGATTAAGGAGCTACAAGAGAGGATTTTCTGGGGGAAATGAATCACTGCCAACAGAGAAAGGGAGAGTGCGAGCCTGGTGTTTGTTTGGAATGTGTGCCTTGCTTGTGCGGACAGATAACATTTAAGGAACAATTAAGGAAGGGAGGGAATGCTCTTTTCACAGCGCCTTTCTTAGGGGAGAAGGGACAGCTTTGGCTGTGGCAGGAGACCAGAACACCAGCACCAATGGGGGTGTAACACAGTTCTTTCTGCTGTCATGCAAGAGCTGCATTTTGGGTCCAATCAAAGATGAGGGTGACGAGAGAGCTGTTAGAAAGGACCACACCCTCTGCAAAGGGCTCTCTCCAACCACCTGTCGGCAGCCATCCTAGATGCCTTTCAATCTACACTCTTCATAGTCTGTGAGTGCTGAGCATTCGGCATCCAGGACTTCACATGCTGTGGCTGGAGAAAGTCTTGCAAAGTCTGCAGGCCCAGGGGGTGGAAACCAACACTTTTGGGTTAGAAGGACCCAATGCAAAGCCGGTATCTTCACTCAACATTAATTAAAATAATAATATTTGGGGCAGAACTGCTTGCCCCTTTGCTTTTTTGGAAACTGTATTCCCCGCTCCCCCAACCAACCTCTTACCCCCAAATTCCACCCCAGACGGGTCATTTTGTTCCTGATCAGTGTGTAATTCTATTTAGAGCCAATTTAGGGGATCCATAAAGTCAAAGGGAAAGGCAGGCTGTGGCTATGATAGAGATGAATAACAGAGAGTAGCCCCATGAGCAAGCAGAGGTGGGTGGAAGGGAGGGACCTGAAGCCTGCTGGGAGGATGATGTAAGAGGAAGTGGAGCATGGTTGGTTCCTCATGGTCACCTGACTTGTCAATTCATTCAGCAGAGATCGCTTCTGACCAAGGCATACCCTCCAACATTTCTCCAGTGAATATAAGGATGTCCTATTCCATAATAATAATTTTATTATTTCTACCCTGCCCATCTGACTAGGTTGCTCCAACCACTCTGGGCAGCTTCCAACATATATTAAAACATAATAAAACATTAAACATTAAAAAACTTATACAGGGCTGCATTCAGATGTTATTCTGAAAGTTGTATAATTATCTCCTTGGCTCGGGGAGTCATATAACTCCATACCCTCCAACATTTCTCTAAGGAAAAGTGGGACGTTCTGGGATCAAATCAGAAACTGAAATGACTTCTGTAAATCTGGGACTGTCCCTGGAAAATACAAACACTTGGAGGGTCCGCCAAGGCAGTTTGTTGCCTGAGGTGAAGGATAAAATGGCACCCTCAACTTCATTCCATACACATAAGCCAACTAGACTGGACCTCATTTCAATCCTGGCAAGCAGATACTGTGCTCCACCACACCTGGGGGGCAGCAGGTTAGTTGTTGGGGTGCAGGACAAGCCGTGTAGTGCACGAAGCTCTGGCCTTCAACAGATAGGGCACCATTAGGGGACTCAGGAGGAACTGTCAGAGGGCTGTTGATGCTACTGTCTGTCCCACCCCACATACACATCTGCCACCTGAGATGGCTGTCTTTCTTTGCCTAATGATAGGGCCGGGCCTGCTTCTGGCCAGAGGTTCATGTTCATTGGCTCAGTTTCCTTCCATTCCAGTTTTAAAACTGTGATCATATGCGGCTCAGACATTAATGGGCCTCCCCATGAAAATAATAATAATAATAATAATAATAATAATAATAATAATAATAATAATAATAATAATAATAATTGCAACTCTGGATTTGATTTCTCCAGACACATTGCTCTCTGTGGGATCTGGCTCTCCCCAAACCTTTACTTTCAGGAATGGTCAGACCCTCTGTTATCCATTATTGCCATCCGTTTATTCATTCATCATCTCTTCTTTGAGGCTTTCATTCATACCCTGGCTCATTGTTAAATGCTTATCAATGATGATGCTTTGTGTCATAATTGTCCCCCCCCCTCCCTGCAAGCGGCATTAATATTTGCCAGGTTATCACATATGACCAGTTTTCATTGCACTCCAGGAACAGGCTCCCAGGAGAAGCTTATTCTTTTGAAATGTTCACATCGAGTTGCTTAGAGAGGTTTAGGGAAGAGTGCCATGTTTTCTGACTAGCTAGATCTAAATATTTATAAGTGACTTTTTGAGGATGTATGACCCCCCTTGAACCTCTTCTGATGAGCTGCCACTAGACATAGCACAAAAGCAGGCAGGGTTCGGCTACCATTACCTGCGCATCCCTGCGGTGGAGCCGGGGGCGAGCGCCACGGAATTTAAACAAGAGCGAGTCTCTGTAATTGGAATGCTGACTGCAATCTAGCCTATAACGGAGAAGGGGTGGGGGTGGGGGAGCATCGAGCCAGCAAAGTTAAGTGCAGATTCAATTAGAAATTTCACTGAAATTTCAAATTACAGCCTTTTTTTTTAAGCGGCAGAATTACGTCGCATTACAGAGAAAGTGACAGGTAATTTGGTACACTAAAGATTTCTTGGACTCGCTAGTTAATGGGGAGTTTAGCACCAATTCCACTGTAATTTGCACTTCTGAGAAACTGTGTTATTATAAAGTCAGAAATCTCCGACACTTTCAACTCCAGGATCTGCCAGGCTTAAGATGACCAGGAATTGAGAAGGCCCGAGTTCAAAGGTCAACAATTTCAATATCTGAGGCTGTGCAGCTTCCAAGAACTGGCATTCCAATTGAAGACTTGAAAATTGGAGGTGACATTCAGAAGTCTCTGAAAATTATAACCCTGACTTCCTCCTTGAAAAGCTTATCTGAATCCTAGCTCTTCCTTTGATGAGGTTACCGAAAAAGCATTCTGCTCGGAAGGCTTGAAAGACAGCGGGTGTTGCACAAACCACTCCATTTCTACCTAGGAGGGAAAAACAGGACCGAGCAAAAGAAGCAAAAGGGGGTCATTATATCAGTTGTATTATTCTGGACCTCCATAGGATTCCCCTTGTGCCTCTCCTCCCTTTCCCTATTCTGTGACGGCCAACCAGCAACGGATTCATCAGGTCCTGAGGTTTTTGTAAATTCTGGGTTAATGTCCTGGCTCCTGCAGGATGAAAGACTCTAACGCGTTTTCCGCAATATGCCTTCATGCCTTCAAATTAGTATGGAACATAAGCAAAGCAAGGATCACTCATGCAACAAGTGCCTTGGCAAACTAACATGGTGCTCCAACAGCTGGCATGTCCCCTGGGCCTCTGTTATAAAGGAGCAGGGTGGACATGGCTTTAACAGGATGCTATTTGGGTTTGTGCAAGCAAATGGGAAATCTGACTTGGGGACTGGGCCTAAGCTGCCTGGGCATCTTCATGGCCCAGGTGATGGCAGAGGTGACAGCGCTGGCTCAGAATGGGCATTGGACACCTCTTAGGTGAGCAGAGTGAGGGTGGAGTCTCCAGAGGCATGGGAGGCAATACCAGAGCTGTGGGCAGAGTGGGCAAGGCTGGCAAGGGTTGGCACAGTGACAATCCACTAGGTCCTTCCCTTGACAGCTTGGATGACTCTTGGGACCCCAAACCCAACCAGCTAGGTCCCTCCCCAGAGTTATCATTGGACACCTCCTCAGACGCTCTCCACCCAGTGTGGTGTAGTGGTTAAGAGTGGAAGACTCGTAATCTGGTGAACCGGGTTCGCATCTCCACTCTTCCACATGCAGCTGCTGGGTGACCTTGGGCTAGTCACACTTCTTTGAAGTCTCTCAGCCCCACTCACCTCACAGAGTGTTTGTCATGGGGGAGGAAGGGAAAGGAGAATGTTAGCCGCTTTGGAACTCCTTAGGGTACTGATAAAGCGGGATATGAAATCCAAACTCTTCTTCTTCTTCTTCTTCCACCCCTCATCCCAATCAGACCAGTCCTTCCATGCCACTGTGTTGGAACAGTTAGGTCCTAGAATAAGGCAGGCAATGAAACAGAGTTTCACCAGAAGTCGGAGTGGGCCCACTACATGGGCCCAGGAGACCTGGTTTGGAATCCTAAGCTGGGAACTGACTCAAGGCTGGCTCTGGTGATTGTAAAATTTGGCAAACCACACCTGGCCAGAGGGAGGACTGCTGAGGATGGGCTTGTGGATATGAATGCACACCTCTCAAGAAAGAAGGGTGCATTTTTCTCTCTGGGAATGGTGACCTCTTTCCTTTGTGACTCTCTGCAGCCACCCTGATGGTGGTAACTGGGTGGAAAGGAAGCCTTGGAGCTCAGTGCTACCATGACTCCCCCTCTTCCTGGATTGTGGCTGGGGGATTTAGGTGTGGAGAAACTCCCCATCAGGGGCCAGGCATCCAGCTTGCAACAAGCAGAAGAAGGCATCAGTTTGTGTTTCTTCCTGAATGCTACCGATACTAAAAATAATAATGGGCAGATCTTTGGATGCAGATGAGCCTGGAGTCAGTCACAGGACAATCCTGCAGGGTGTTTTCCTACACTGAAGTTCCTTGACATGAATGGGGCTTGGTCAGGAGAATATCCTAGTGGATCAGGCACCCTTGGAAGGCAATAAAAGCAGCAGCGTTAACACAACCAGTCAAGTGAGTCACCTTAGGGGCTGACAATGACCCAAGTGAGCTCCTATAAGGAGGCACTCGTGCCTGTTATTTCACAAACTAATATAGTGTGATGGGAAAAGCAAGATAATGCATATTTCATATTTAAAAAGATATTATGGTAAAAATCTTATTACTTATTGGTAAGTGTTCCCCTTGAGGCAGTAAAGTTTTTAGTACTGCACAAGAAAACAACTCTTGTAAAAAGCTCACAACTCTGGGTTAATCACTTGGCTTTATCCCAGGATTCCTTTCTTGGAATGTTCCCTGGTTTCTGTGGGATTCTCCCCAAACAAACAAGAAAGCAGCAAGTCACTAATTGGAGTACGATCATTTGGAAGCTATGAATGGGTCATGGCGGCAGGAGAACATGACTCCAGCAGTTCGCATTTTCTTAACGACAGGAAATTATTTCTCCTGCACAAAAAGGCGCCGTTGAGAATGTCTCCAGTGTGATCAAGCCATAATTTGTTTGTTTGTTTTAAACAGAGAAATGTGTTTTGTTTGGCACTTTCATTTTTGCTATGCAAAAGCTGCTCAATCGCTTAACTTTGTGGCCAAGGCACAATTACTTTGTTATTAATTTTCTGACAAGTTTTGAACCTTTTGCGTTCTTCTGGTGTCGGTTTAATATGTGAGGTAAATTAGACTTTGGCAGAAGGGTGCAAATTATATGTAAGACATCCGCAAAAACAAAAACAAAAACAAAAAACACCTTTTGGAGCCATTCTTAAAACTTTCATAGTGTTCCTGCATGCACACAGATGCACTCACAAATTATTCAGGCTTTGCAAAATAAGTGCAGTTTATCTAAGGGATAGTGCATTTCAGTTGCGCTTTTGTATTATGTTCACTTCCCCATCCCACTCTACTCCCTGCTCACCCGACTGCTGGACTGCTTTTTGCTTTTTATTATTTATTTATATAATCTGTCACAATGCAAAACATCTTTTTTTCTGAACTGCATTAGAAACCTTTGGCTGGTGGAAATAGGTGAATAGGAAATAGGTGAATAGGAATAGGAATAGGTGAATAGGAAATAGGTGAATAGGAATAGGAATTAGGAAGAACTTCCTGACAGTAAGAGCTGTTCGACAGTGGAATTTGCTGCCAAGAGTGTGGTGGAGTCTCCTACTTTGGAGGTCTTTAAGCAGAGGCTTGACAACCATATGTCAGGAGTGCTCTGATGGTGTTTCCTGCTTGGCAGGGGGTTGGACTCGATGGCCCTTGTGGTCTCTTCCAACTCTATGATTCTAGGTACTGTATTTTTCCATGTATAAGATGGTGTTTTTTTATTATAAAAAATGTTTAAAATTGGGGGTTGCCTTATACACGGATAGCGCAGAGGGAGGACAGGCAATTGGTGGCAGCCGCGAGCAGGAGATTGTCAGTGGCTATTGAGCGGGTGATTGGTGGCTGCGGCAAGGCCTGCTGGTGATTGGCTGCTTCTGTGGCAAACGGGAGTGCGATTGGCAGCTGCTGCTGGCGGCGAGCGGGCAGACGATTGGTGGTTTCTTTGAGACATGCATTTGGCAGTCACGCATGTGAGCGATTGGCAGCAATCTCCCACCCCTCAAAAAAAGCTCAACAACCCTGGGCAGTCTTATCTCATTTCCTTAATTTGGAGTTCCCAAAAATAGGGGTTGTCTTGTACATGGGGGCGGGTTATACACAAAGAACCATGGTAACTGTGCTTTAAAAAAATAAATAGGGCAAAGGTGCTTTGTGAGGACTTTACTGTGAAGAGGTGTCAAGATGGGGAGAGAGATGGGGGATAAGGGTTGTCTTGTCTGAGCAGCCGGAGGTCATGTTCCTGCAGGAAGGAAAATCCCTTCAGTGACTGCCGATCATGATGGTGACATGAAACCTTCCATGTTCAGAAACGCTTTGCCTCCGAATAATAATTGCTGCAAGGTGAACACACTGAGAGAGGGTGAATGAGCTCATTTCCCACTTGTGGGATTCCCCGGAGACATCTGGTTAGCCACAGTGGGAAACATAATGCTGAACTAGATAGACCTTTGGCCTGACTCTGACATATAGGGCTGATGGTGAGAATTGTCTGCAGATGAGTGCCAGCAGTACAGTCGTACCTTGGAAGTCGAATGGAATCCGTTCCAGAAGTCCGTTCAACTTTGAAAACCAAATTGTGGCTTCTGATTGGCTGCAGCAAGCTCCTGCAGCCAATCAGAAGCCGTGGAAGCCCCATTGGACCTTCGGGTTCCAAAGAATGTTCACAAACCGGAACACTCACTTCCAGATTTGCGGCATCCAAAACGTCCATGTACCAAGGTGTTTGGGATCCAAGGTACGACTGCACCACAGCCAAAATGGAGCCACTGAAAAGCAAAGGGGAGCAGGCTTTGAAGGGACCCCAATGAACACAGAATTCTGCCTTAAGGAAACTCTTCAGAGGGAAAGAACTTAAGGGAGGTGAAACTACCAAAAATACCAAACGAGAACTAAATTTCATTTCACTTCGCCTTTCTATATTACTATACCCAAGGTGGTTTATGAGCTGAAGAAACAACAAAGACCTTATAACAATCTGACCCAATGCAAGAAAGTCATAATAAAACATAACTTTAAAATCAACAGCTTATATCAAATAAAGCAATATTCAGTAATCGATTAGAAGGTTAAAATTAAAGATTGGCAACTAATAATGAGACAGAAACTCACTCTTTAAAATTACAGTAAATACTTTATAAACGATACTCAATAAAAATAACAGCAAACCACAGTGCATAAAATAACACAATACACATTGAAAAGCAAAGACACACAACTTATAAAATTATTTTTTAAAACAAATATCCCTGAACCCCCCATCTCTCTTCGCAGCTGCTTCTGCTGTTCCTAAAGCCATGGTCTGGGAAATGCTCCTAGGGCTGAAGGGTGGGGAAAAGCCATTGCCTGGTGGCCAGCACAAAGTCTCTCTCCCCTCACTGTTCTTTCTCTAGAAACAGCTCCCTTATGAAGACTCCACAGATTGCCACTTGCTCCAATTTCACAGTAAAGAGCACATTTTCCAGAAGAAAAATGGCTACAGAATGCTGTCTGTTGGGAACTGCCCCCACCTTTTTTTGAGGAATGGGGAATGAAATGGAGTGTTTTAGGAGAGGGCAGAGCTGGTAGGCTGGCTAGAATGAAATGGAGCATCTTGGAAAAGGGTAGGGCTGGCAGGCTGGAACTCTCAGCCGGTGCATTCCACAATGCAACATTTTGTTGCAGCCCCCTCTTGCTCATCTTTCATATTAAGAGCTGAAAGGGGGGGGGGCGGTGGCACAGGAATTTTTTTTATTTTTAAGAGGCAAGCTGCTCTTCCAAATGATTTACTTTCCGTCGACCTGTCATTGGTTCCACACCCAGATTGCCCCACCGCTAAGACGCCTGTAAACTGTATCTTGGCTCAGCATCCTATTCTTCCGCTGGCTCCTTGAGCATTCCACTCTGTGCAGAGAGAGAAAGATTAGCTGCTAAGTTATTTTGAGCACTTTACATCAAAGGGTTTGCAACGCCATAAAATTAACGGTGTATTACCCAGGTGTTTGTAAAAAATGGAAAGCAATATTAAAATTTCAGAGCTTGGGGGTGTTAACGTGGTTTGCATGCCTTCCGGGGAGGGGTGGGGGTAGGGAGAGAGAGAGGAAGAATTCTTAAAATCCAGGCATTTTGTGGGAAGACACAAGTTGGCATAATGCCAGCAGTGACCAAAGTTAACTTAATTAGTTGGATTGGAGGAATAAATGCACAATGGCAGCAGCTGGAACGGGAGCAACAGCAGCCTACAAGATGCTGTAGGTGGAGGCAAGGAGTGTTAGCTACCCAAAAGTTTTTGGAGTATGAAAGAAGCACAGAATCCACAGCTGGAGACAGTCAGCCACTGGTTTCTATGGAGCTGGCATCAGGCTTCAGTAGCTCCGACGCCAACATGCCCACCTCTATCATCAAGGAGAGCAAGGCATTAAGTGATGAGGGGCAGCAGCAGGGGAAGATCTCCAAACCATCCCATTCCCTCTGTATCCCCTGGCCCAGAGGTTTCCAACCTTTTTGAGTCCATGGCTCCCTTAACCAACTACAGTGGTACCTCAGGTTAAGAACTTAATTTGTTCTAGAGGTCCGTTCTTAACCTGAAACCGTTCTTAACCTGAGACACCACTTTAGCTAATGGGGTCTCCTGCTGCCGCTGCGCCGCTGTGGCACGATTTCTGTTCTCCTCCTGAAGCAAAGTTCTTAACCTGAGGTACTATTTCTGGGTTAGCGGAGTCTGTAACCTGAAGCATCTGTAACCTGAAGTGTATGTAACCCGAGGTACCACTGTACATTCTTTCTGTAGCACCCCTCTGGGGCTCAGGAGCCCAGTTGTGGCACCCCTTGCTTGCAGAGCTTTTTTGAACACCCTCCTTTGTGAACTGTTTCCTCAGCCTCCTCCACTCTTCTTGGGAGTCCTCTGGGCAGCCGTTGCTGCCCTGCCCTAAAGAAAGGTGCCTCCTCACATTGCCCCACAGGGGCCTGGGACTTGTCTGTCCATTTCCAACAGCAAAGGCTGGGCTCCCTCACTTGCTTGCTTGCTTAATATGAGGCCACCTCACCTCCTGGCAACCAGCACCCCTTGGCCAGCCCCAGAAGCACCATTCACCTGGGGAGCTTGTAGCCAGGGCTGCTGCAACAAACAGCTGTGCGAGCCTTTGGGAGGCAGAGACATAAGAAGGCATCAGAAGAGGGAGGGAAGGAAAGAGGGACAGAGGCCAGTGTTGCCCATGGCACCCCTGACCACCATTTGAGGCACCCTGGTTGAAAACCACTGCCCTATCCACTCTCGTCCTCCTGAAGCGGCACTGTTTGCTGGGCTGGACAAGTCTGGCTGTCTCAACCAGTTGCCTTCTCCCCACATGCCTCAGGCCCAGGGAAAGGCCCCTGGCTGAGAGACCAGGCAGAGAGGGAGCCAGTCTAAGCTACACACTCCAGAAAGCATCTTGTGTGCATTTGCTCACGTGATCCTCCATGCTGGCACTGCTGCATTGCAGTATTCATTTAAGTGAGCACAATGCAGGCACCAGGTAGAGGCTGGAGGGCAGTGCTGGACATACCCCTATTCAGCCTGCCTTGTGGCCCCTAAATTGCTGTTCTCTGGTATGGTGGAGGGCACCATCCCAATGCCAGCGTTGGAGGAAGTTTCATAGCAACAGGGGGAGCTGCCTTCTACAGAGTCAGATTCTTGGTCTATCTAGATCAGTGATGTTATACACCGACTGGCAGCTATGACTCTCCAGACTTTTGAGTAGGATATTTTCTCAGCCTTACCTGGATGTCAAGGGGCTGTCAGAAGAATGCAGGTCATCCACAGGTCAGGAAAAAGGACTTGAGATGTGAGCGAAATGCAGTTAACTTTTATTCACAGAAGTAAAAATGCAACAGAGTTCCTCTAGGCTTATCTCCCCTGTTTGAAGATGTTGCAAGAACTGGCGTCTGGCCCCTCTCTCCCCTCTCTAGCCCCATCACTCACGACTCCTCTCAAGCAGAGGGCTTGCCTTCTGGGCCTGTCTGGCCCTTTACTCAGCAACGTCCAATATTCTTTGCTCAGCAACATGCTGGATTCTTTGCCCTGTCCTGGAATGGCTTTCTTCTTCTGCCCTCCTGCATTTGCTCAGACCTCCTGCTTCTAGCATCTCCCAGCTTGTCCCTTCCACAGACTGGTCCCCCATACCCCATCACCACTGACCTGTGTCTAAGTCTTCTTCCTCTTCTTGGATGGGCGGCACCAACCACACCTCTTCATCCAGCCAGTCCGTGATGCTGGAGGTACCGGAGATTGAACTGGTGGTTTCTGCATACCAAACAGGTGTTTTGCCAGTTGGTCATCCTGGTTGCAATGGCAGATGCTGGTCTAGTTGGCTTCTGTATGAGGAATGGTTAGGGTACCATGCTACTCATAGCTTCAGGCAGCAAGATGTCTTGCGCTGGCCTTGGGAGACAAAAGCCTTAGGAAAAATGGAAAGCTAACCATGAGTTTAGCTGTTGATACCCCAAAAAGGAAGCAAGACAGACCACTGAATCCATCTAGCTCAGCATTGTCTACATTGAGTGGCAGAGCGACTCTCTAGGGCTTTGGTCAGGGGACATTCCCAGCCATACCTGGAGGTGGCAAAGACTGGATCTGGGATCTTTTGGATGCAAAGGAGGTGCTCAGCCTCTAAGCTATGGCCCTTCCCCAGTTCACAATCTGGTTCTGCCCCGTCTCCTGACAACCATGGCAGGTCTGCTGCATCCCTGCCAGACTTGTCTTTTTCAATCTTGGTCCCCATCCTCTCTTGAGTTGCATCCTGCATTGCTATGGACAACTACTCTTAAGTTCTCAGCCTTACTTGGAGGACGGTAAATTTAACATGGCCAAAATGTTTCATGAACACAGGAACAGGTGCAGAAAGGTTTGGACATCAGCCACAATATAAATTGTGGCTGCTGGGTGTGGGGTGTGGGGGAGAGAAGGAGTTTTCAGTAGAAATGCTCATCAGACAAACCCCCCCCCCCACAAAACCCACAAACCCCTAGGAGACACATTATGTTAGAAGATGGAAAGTCATACCATTGACCATCTAGTATTGTCTGCTCTGGCCAGCAGAACTTCACCAGGATTTCAGGCAGGAACTCTTTCCCAGTCCAACCGGAAGAAGCCAGCTGCACCACGGGATATCTCCTAAAATGGCTTTGCTAACATCCGCCATTGTTGGTTTGTTTTGTTTGGTAGCTTTGGGGAGGATTTGGGAAGCTGCCACCTCAGGGACAGAACACTCCCCCTGAGTCTAAAATTCCCAGTAAAAGGAGGAGTTAAAGGCTTCCTTTTTAATGGAAGTGGGACCCTGGTGTGCAAGAGGATAAAAAACAGGCAGTGGTCTATGTGGTGGTGGAGAGAATATGCTATTTCTTGTTACCTCCATAGTCCGTTCATTCTATCCTACCTGCTAGTCTGCATTGCTATTGCCTCCTTTTCCGCAAGACTTAAAAGTTCTCCGGGTTGTGTTTTTGCAGGGTAAGGCTAGCTGCCTGCTTCCTTCCATTCCTGCTGACCTCAATCAGCCTTCCAGAACCAGAGAGGGGTGAAGGCGACCCCCATCAGTTGGGGTTGGCTGGTCAGGAGCCAGGGAGCTGATCCTATTAACCCTTTGCAGGCTCAGAGTCAGCCCAACGTCCACACAACTTCTGCTTGAGATACACACACACACACACACACACACACACACACACACACTCATGGATGACGCTGAGGCAGCTCTTTTGCAAAAGTGGGAAAGGAGAGGAAATCAAAGGGTTTGGTGATGAGAAATGAAGAGGAAATGACAAATCCGCAAGGATCAAAGGTTAGGAAAATGTTCTGGAAATGCCCTGTGACAGGCTGCCATCTTTAATAAATCTCTCTCCCAGGCCCTTCAGCCACAGGCTCACCTGTTATGTTTGCTGACTTTTAGCAGCGCGTTTGCCGGGAGAGAATTCTCTGGAGCTGCGGTGGCCAGAGCAACAGAAAGATAAGGAGGGCTTTGGGGGATTCCTTCAAAGGCCCCCTTCCCTTGGAACCACCGAATGCCATTTTCCGTGGGCTCTTAAACAGAATAATTCATTAGTCAGCACAGAACAATCGATAGCACGCTCTGACAATTTACACATTGGCTCTGTTTACCCAGTGGACCCTCTTTGATAATATTATTTATGTTTTGAAATAACTCCATCGGTGTTCAATAGCGCCACGAGGAGCCTCTGGGATTAGGGCACAATCAAATTATGAAGACATATAGTTTGCTCAGCACGGCGAGGGCACAGATGCCGCGGTGCATGGTGGTTAGGCTTGCAGCGGGCCCCTTTCCCCCAATCATTTATACAAGCTTCTTAATAGCATTTACAGTGCAAGGGAGGAAGTATCCTCGGGAAGACTGGCCTCTTACTCAGCCAAGTGAGACACAGCTGTAAAGGGAGTTTGATTGCGGCTGTTGCGGGAGCTTTAGAACAGAACAATTCATCGTGTCTCTGGCTGGAGCGCCAATTAAGCTCTTCCGTCGCCTGCCATCCTGGAGGGATGGTCTGAGGAACTGCATCTCCCATTGAGAAAGACGGGGCTGCAGCTGCTCAAGGAATGCCCAGCTGATGGCCACAGAAATGCCCAGGCGAGGGCATCTTCTCTTCACCTACAGGAGAACAGAGGATACGCACAAGTTGCTTGCCAGCTTCACACCTCCATACACTTTCTTTAATGCACCCTGTGTGTGTGCCTCGTGCGCATCTCCCGAAATATCCACAGACAGCCAATTATTGGGAGACACGATTATTGACAGAGCATTTGAGGCAGAGCATATTATAGGATGCATAATGAGAATAATGACTCACATCCTACAGAGAAGTCGTTAATACAATGAATAGGAAAATGTGTGTGTGTGTGTGTGTGTGTGTGTGTGTGTGTAAAACACCACTAAAATCCAAAGCATCACATTGAAAAACACTTGAAATATTACTGTATTTTCCCGTGTATAACACGCTCCCATGTATAAGATGCATCCTATTTTGGAGGACTAAAAATTTAGAAAATGGTGTGTATGTGATTGCCCAGAGTTGTTCAGCATTTTTTTTTTGGGGGGGAGGGTTTGCCAATAATTGCTCCCCTGACTTTACCAATCCAAGCATCCCGGAAGCCAACAATCTTCTGCCTGATCGCCGCCAGCAGCCACCATTAGCCCTCCCAATTGCCGCAACAGCAGCCAATCAAAAGCAGCCCTTGCCGCAGCCACCAATCATCCACAGAGTCACCGCTGATGTTCTACTACTCACGCCAGCAACAAATCCCCCATCCCCACTCTGTACTACCCATGTATAAGAAGAGCCCAGATTTTTTTACATTTTTTCACAGTGAAAAACCTTGCTTTATACATGGAAAAGTACGGTATTGAATATCCTGTGTGATGAACAAATTATGCTGTCTCCGTGTTCAGTAGTCTTAGGGCCTGATTGCACGTAACATGAACGATACATTTTTTTAAAAAGCACATGGTGTGTTGTTGTTTTTTAAATTAAACATCATTTGTGTGCATATGGTGTGTGTGTGTGGGTGTGTGGGTGTGTGTGAGAGAGAGCACAGCACCGTGCAGGGAGGGGATGAGTTTATGTTGTCCCCTCCCTCGCTGAAATTTCAGTAGAAATCCCACTCACCCACTAAGCAGCAATTAGCATTACGCAAGTGGGGAGCTCCTGTTGGCACCAATGGCTGCAGTGCTGAGGAGGGGCATGAATTTTATACTGCATCTTTTCCCATCTCGCAGCTTTAAAATCCCCCCAGTGACAATTGTCTCTCCCCACCCCCATTTCCAGGTCTGGCATTTATTTTTTCAAAAACTCATAATGTAATTTCTCATCAAACCATGAATGTAAGGAATGGTTGAGCTTTCACAGTCTATATTAGATAGAGAAGATCTGGATTGGAGTTGTGGGGTTGGGGTCATCAATTAGGAATGGAGGAATAAGTTCCGTGGAAGGTCAGGAAGGTCTTTGCTGAAGACAGCTTTTACTGCAATAGACTAACATTAGCAATAGACGAGCTCCTCTGGAGGTTTATCGGCAGTACCGGAGCCTTCTCTTCTTTGGTCTGCCATTGCCACACCTTGTCCCCTTGCATCTGTGCAGCACCTTGTCAACATCACTCGTCATCACTCTGTTCATGGGATCGGGGGAGCAGAAGGTCCCAGGACTTTAAAAATATGGACTAGAACCTTGAAACAGTGTGAGACCAACATGCTCTTGTTCTGTCCCAGCACTCATTCATTATTATGCATAAAAGAGTTCCAGGTGGACCAATCCCTGGCAGACAGGCTCCTGGGTTCTTCCCGAAGGAGCTCCCCATTGGTCCTCCCTGTTTGGGTGTTGCTTCCGTCCCTTCCACATGGTCTGCTTCTGTCCCTTTGCAAACTTGGCAGTCAGCCTGACTGGGCAATGCTATTCAAATCCTCTGGGCACTGGTGTTTGCTAAGCTCCCTTCTTGACTAAATTTGCAGAGTAAACATTTTGGGGCATGGTGGATCGATGGACATAAAAAAGGCAAATAAATAATAAGGCAACAAAAAGCCTTTTGCTGTCTTCCCTCCCTCCCCCGCCCCCCAGCATTTTCCTGATGGTTTCAGATCCCCTGGTATTAAGCTTTCCTGATGACAGAATGCAGTCTAATAAATTCAGTAGCTGCTGCTTGCTCTTCAGCTGCCACCAGGGCCAAACTCCTTACCAAGTCCAAACCTTTATTTATATCCAGATGGTTTCTAGTGTGGCTGCACAGAGTCCCCGCCGCCCCCGCCGCCGACCGAGCCATTGGGAGTCATGAGGCTCAAAACAAAATTGAAATAATTAAAAGTAAATTGAATCCAGTTAAATCAATTGAACACACTGGATTCTTTGACTGTTTGGATCAGTTCTAGTTATAAAGTCATTAACTCCACAACTGAAAGGAAGCCATTAACTACCTGAAGTTGCCTTTTTGCCATTTGAACAGGAGCTAGAAGTTTAAGCTAGTTGTGTGTTCAGTTCTCCCTCTTCCCTAGGGAAGGAGAACTCCTACAGTCAATGGCATGGTCACCTCTAGTGGCTTGAAGGTTCTTTATCCCTCTTTTAATTGATTTAACTTGAGGATATCTTGGTCTGCTTTTAGGCTTAATCGGCTGCTTTTACCTTTTTTATTATTGTATTAGCTTTAAATGATACATATCCTGAAATCCGATATGATGAAGAGCGGCGTATAATTGTTTTAATAAATCAATACATCTCTGAGTGAGTGAGTTTGCAATACATACCCCTTTTCTTCTGGTGCACATCAAAGTAAACACCTGTGCATGAACCCTAAAGCACCACGCACCACAGTAAACACCTGTGCATGCACCCTAAAGCACCATGCACCACGCTTGCTGTTTCCAACCCTGTAGCTGCTGAGAACACATTGTGCAAGGTTTAGCCTTTTACATGCACATCTTTCCCCCAAAGAATAAACAACTTTGTGGCTTCTGAATCAGCCACTGTCAAGTGCATGAAAATAGCATGCAACATCTGAAGAGGAGCAACAGTGTGGGTGGGGAGCTCAGGCACTCAGCAGCTTTCCTATTGAAACTGGGTTCTTATATGATGAGCTTGTTTTCTTCTGTGAGGTGGTAGGAAGTATACCCTTTTGCCTAAAATTATCATAACCCTCCTAATTATGCTCCTCTTCCCCAGGTCTCCATGATGTAGCTATTTCCTGCCCCCTCCCAAAACAAATGGGTATGGGGGTGTTAATTATGGTTTCTCCTCCTACTAATGCAAAGCTAAGGCTATTTTAGGCTGCATCAACAGAAATATAGTGTCCATATTAAGGGAAGTACGGTAATAGTCTCACTATATTCTGCCTTGGTCAGACCACACCTGGAGTACTGAGTCCAGTTCTGGTCACCACAATTTAAGAAGGATATTCATAAGCTGGAACATGTGCAGAGGAGGGCAACCAAGATGATCAAGGATCTGGAAACCAAGCCTTATGGAATTGAGGGAGTTGGGTATGTTGAGCCTTGGAAAGAGGAGACTGAGAGGTGATGTAGTAGGCATCTTCAAATACCTGTCTCATAGAAGATGGGGTAAACTTGTTTTCTTCTGCTCCAGAGGGAAGGACCCAAACAAATGGATTCAAATTACAAAAAAAAGTATATTCTGCCTAAACATCAGGAATAACTTACTGGTGGCAAGAGATGTTCAACAGTGGAACAGGCTACCTTGGAAGGTGGTGAAGTCTCCTTCATTGGATGTTTTCCAGCAGAGGTTGGGAGGCCATCTATCCCAGTATACCTGAAGGAGCATCTTCACCCCATTGTTCTGCCCGGATGTTGAGGTCCAGTGCTGAGGGCCTTCTGGCAGTTCCCTCACTGCGAGAAGCAAGGCTACAGGGAACCAGGCAGAAGGCCTTCTCGGTAGTGGCGCCCACCCTGTGGAACACCCTTCCATCAGATGTCAAAGAGATAGACAACTACCTGACATTTAGAAGACATTCAGGGAAGTTTTTAATGTGTGACATTTTAATGTATTTTTAATCTTTGTTGGAAGCCGCCCAGAGTGGCTGGGAAGACCCAGCCAGATGGGCGGGGTACAAATAAATTATTATTATTATTATTATTATTAGTAGTAGTAGTAGTAGTAGTATCATCTACTCTTTAGCTGTGGTTCCTGCATTGTAAGGATGACCCTTGATGTCCCCTCCAACTATACAGTTCTGTGATTCACCTCAAGCCTGACCTCCCTCCCAGGTACTCAATGCTTTGAACTATCCCCTCCTCCTACCCCAGTGATCTCCCCCCTTATTGGAAAGAATGTGAAAAATGCCATTGTCTACCTTCTCACTTTTCCTTGAAAGATGGCTCAGCTATTGTTGAGGTGCACAGAGCTGCTGCAGACTGAGAGTGCCAGAGAAAGTGAAGGGGGTGGGGCACTGGAAGCAGAACAGCAAAAGAGCTTTCAACCCTGCAAGATTACAAGAGGATGGGGGAGATCCTCTCTAAATACATGGTGAATGTCCCACAGAGCGATAATTTGCTCTGGAAGGTGCCTGGAAAGAAAGCCTAGCAGGGAAGCTGGGCTCTACACAGGAACACAGGAGGCTGCCTTATAGTTTAGTATTGTCTACACTGATAGGCAGCAGTGGCTCTCTAGGGTTTCAGGCCTGGAGTTTTCTCAGCCCTATTTGGAGACCCCAGGGATTGAACCTGGGACCTTCTGCTTGCAAGGCAGCTGCTCTGCCACTGAGCCACTACCATTCCCCTTGGTAGAAACCTTGTCAAAATCAAAACAGAACTAACAATATGAATATGAACTGATAAAGGAGGGTGGAATACAGTGGGAAATAAAAAGGCTAGATGAAAGGCTGGGTGCTGCTGGTCTAATGTTGAGTAGATCCAGTTGAAAGCGCCTCTTGTTACTTACAATTAATCTCACAGATGACCAGCTAGGAACATGGTGGTTTCCCAAGTAACATAACCTTCCTGAGGAAGCTTCAATTTGGGATTTTAATAGTGGAGGAGACACAACAAAGGAAGAGAGATGGAGAGGATGAGAGAAGGGTCTCAAGGGATGGGGCAAGCAAGCAAATGCCACTGGCAGAATTTAGGCTTCATTTCAGGTGGACCTGAGGACCGACGAGTTGTGTCAAAAGCTTCAAAGAAAAAGCGAGTTTTGAGGAGTAATTTGAAGGCAAACATGGCAGCCCCGGTGTGTTCAGCCATGGGGTGGTGTGTTGGCAGCCAGGGAGAATAGCCAGGATTACAATAAATTGGATCTGAAGACTGCTGTGTTATTACTTTAGCAAATGGATTGACTGGTCCTCTGCGCACCCCTCCCGAATTATCCTCTGGTGCCCCCACCTCCCTTTTTCTGTAAAGAAACCTTTGCCAACATTGCCCCCTCCAGATATTTTGAACTATGACTCCCATCAGCCCCCAACCAGCCCTAGATTGACTGTGAGGCATCAGGAATGGCCAGGACTGGACACCAGGACTGCCCTACAGGGTAATTTGCTGCTCTGATTTACTCTCATTCAGAATGCAACCAATTGCCAGCTTTCTGGCAAGAAAGGAGTATTTATTAAGATCAGGTGGGCAGGCATGGAGAGCAGATTCCCACCCCCACCCCTTGGCTCTATCTGTGCTAGGGAGATGCCTGCAAGCAGCCAGCTGCAGGAAATGGCTGGTAGGTGAGCCACAGTGGCTGCACACATCCCTTACTCCTTGCTCTTGGCTCAGCCTGGTTGCCCTAGCTAGCTATCTCCTTGCCTTAAGCCAGTGTTTCCCAACTGGTGTTCCGCGGCACACTAGTGTGCCGTGAGACATCGGCTGGTGTGCCGTGGGAGGGAGGCGGGCAAGTCGGGCGGTGAGAGGCAGCGGCGGCGAGGATCCGCGTCGAGCCGGGGGCGGCTCCGCGGTGGTGGTGCCGAGCGGCGGGGCAGCGCGTGCAAAAGGGAGGAGCGCGAGACAGCGGAGGAGGAGGAGGCCGGCATGTCCGGGCAGCAGCAGCAACAACAGCAGCAGCAACTCCCGCCGCCGCCCCCTCCTCCGCCCGCTATCGCCGCCACCACCACAACAGCCGCCACCGCCTCAGCTGCCGCCGTCCCTCAGTCCCTTGCTCTGCTGCCTCCTCCCCCCCCACCCCCAAAGCTTGGAGGTTCCCCGGCAAGGGGGAGGGAAAAAAATTTAAAACTTTCACTTTCGTGCGTCCCTCCCGGCATGACGCTGCGCGCTGACGTCACGGGGCTGTAATGGTGGTGTGCCGCGAGGTTTTTTTCATTAAACAGGTGTGCCGTTGCCCAAAAAAGGTTGGGAAACACTGCCTTAAGCAAACTGCACTGGGTTCCTGTGCACAGGCTTGGTTGCAGAAACCCCCTGGGCAACAGAGTGCTTCATCCCTCCCTTTTAATACCCTCTGCCTCTTAAATGGCACTGAATCTAACTGAGTGGTGGATAAACATTAGTTTCACAGCTCACAAAGCAGAACTGCTGGCTACTGGCAGGCTGGCTGTAATGAGTTCTTCTCTGGACCCCTGGGAACATTTAGATTGGGTTCTTCTCTCTCCCCACCCCCACCCCCAGCTGCCAGTCAAAGTGCTGGGGGTGGCGGGGAAGAAGGAAGAAAGAAGGAACACGCGTAATCCGTTCCCTGCCAGATCAAGCATAGCACCAATTCTCCTGAGCCAGTGTACTTGATGCCATTGAGTCATCCTGACATCATATGGAGAGGTGTGCAGGAGGTCACATGGTGCTCACCCACCCGAATGCTGCGCCGGAGCCAACCTGTGTGGCTCCCTGCCCTCATGTCCTTCTGCACACAGCCTTTCTAGGCCAAGGGTCTTGGCTAGAGACACAGAGAAAATTAGCAGGAAGGAAGGAAAGCATCTGTGCCCTTTGCTTTTCCACCTGTACCAGAGGCTGCAGCTACCTCCCTTTCCAAGCACTTGGTAATTGATAGCAGATTGTTTTCCCAGGGTGCATGTGGAAATATGATGGAACCTTAGAAGTGTTGTGGGAACCCAGTGGGCAATCTATCATGCATGCGCGCGCACACGCACACGCACACGCACACAGATGTACCTAGCACCTGCAGCATCCTAGACAGGTGTTCTGAAAGCTACCTGTATTTGGCCAAGCTGGCCTTGGAGGTCACAAAGCTAGGAAGCTCCACAGCTCCCCTGGACAGCCAGCATTGCTGCATTAATCTGATTATTGGGAAGTTTTTTTTAAAACAACAACCAATGTTTTGATTTCACTCCTCTGATTTATATGCCCACACAGAACTTGGTGCTGAAGAGGTTTTTGTTGCATGGGAGCGGAGTCTCCTCTGCCTCTATTCTGGGATGGGGGAAAGTGCAAGTAAATGTGTAAACTGTGTAAAAAGAGTCAAGAACTGCCTGGTTCACTTCTATGATTTGACTCTCTGTTTTCAATCTCCCTGCCTGAATACACAGAGTTTTCTCCCTCCTCCCCACCCTCCCTTCTTTGGCCAAGCTCAAGAAAGATTCCATCAAAGCTGAACCCTCAAGTCCCCTCTCCAAACCTTCCTGCCAGCTGTTCTGAAAAAATTCAGGAAGTCTTCCTGTCAAGACTGGTGGCATGGGTGCCACCACCTTTTCTTTTAGTCTTTAAACTTTATTTTCCTGTTTCTGAAACTACATGAGAGGAAAATTGCAGGCATACCACCATCTTTTCTTGCTCTCTTTTCACTGGGCTCTGAGCCTGCCATTTTGCAATTGGTAATTACATATAGGAACATAGGAAGCAGCCTTATTTGAGTCAGACTATTGGTCCATCTAGGTCAGTTTTGCCTACACTGACTGGCAGTGGCTCTTCGGGGTTTCAGGCAGGTCTCTCCAAGCTGCACCTAGACACATCATTGGGGATTGAACCTCAACACAAATCAGATGCTCTTTCACTGAGCCACAGCCCTTTGTCACAAGTCATTACTGGATATGCCTTCTAGAGTCACAAAGAAGAATTTGAGGTGGTTCTGCCTGTGTCATCATAGCCCCACCAGGAGCCTTGTGGGACCTAGCAGGTTTAATATTATCAGAAACCCCACTGAATAGTATAGCTAGGAGGGTGAGTGAATAAGGACAATTCCCCTGGCTGTGTCACTCTTAACATGCAGCACTGAAGTCCTGATCTCTGCTGCCATCTAAGAGTCGCTATTCTAACCAAATAATAAATGTGTAATGATCATTGATGGATTAAGATGTGTATTCATGAATCTTAATTTCTCTCTCGCACACCCGCTCTCTTTCTCTTTCTATGGCTACAATTCCCACAAGTGACAGAAACTTCGCAGATGTTCATTTTATTAACGTTCTCACTTGATGAGCTCCTTGTTCCAGTCCCTGCCTCTGCACAAATACTATCGCGCTCACCCAGAAACGAATGTATTTTCACTGGTGTTCTGCACAGCTATAGGTAAGTATGTGAGATACACACACACACACACACACAAATTCACACAGTCCTAATTTAAACTGGTCCATTCAACACATGGGTTGGCAGCTCTTATTTCTGTGATTTGGGGACTAGAAGTATGTTGTGTTGTTGTGTTGTGTTGTGTTCTGTTGTGTTGTGTTGTGTTGTGTTGTGTTGTGTTGTTATGTTACCGTTCATTTATATGCCGCCTTTAAGCCCAAAAGGCTCCCAAGGTGGCTCACAATGAATAAACAGATACACGTAAATACAAAATAATGCAAGAATGAGCAATACAAAAGACCCAAGTTCAAACAAAAGTTGCAAATTCAAACCATTTCAACAGTATCAAAAAAAACAAACCAGCAGTTGCCGGAGGGGGACTTTCAGGTGAACCCCTTCCCCCCAACCCCCCCCCCCAAATAACCCAAAAGATCAGATGCATATGCTGCAGCATATTACTATCATAATCACCATATTCCTCTTTGGTTTATAGGCAGCATCCCAGTCACACATTGACCAGATCTAGAACAGTTTTGCTTTCGTAAGGTTGCTGCACCAGCTTTCTCCAGATCGGGGACTACCTGTGTGGGAGCTATGGGTGCACTGGCAACTTTGAGGTCTTTCCCTGGTGCCCACAAACCCTTTGAATGCCCCCTCACTCAGTGAGGTGGCGTGGTGGATAGCAGCTTTCTCTCCCTTGAAAAGTACATAGAGCTGAAGGAGGAAGTTGGAGAAGGGGTGCTGTTTGTCAATTTCTCTTTCAACTCTATGTGGCTCAGATTAATTCAGGGCTCAGAAGTGACTGGGGCGTGCAAGTGGCAATGAGCACTTGTTCATAAATAATGGAGTCTGGTCCATTAGGGCAAATAGGATACTGCCCCACCAACATCAGTCTGTCCTCAGCCAGTTCCCACCTGGGTCTGATTCAGACAGGCTTGAATCCCCAGCCCCCAGTTGTCATGTGTTTGCCTACAAAGATCTGGATCATGGAGACTGAGCATGATCCTGCTTAACCTTTTATGAAATTTTGACCTAGAGCTAGATCTCACGGGCTTGCTTCAGCCACTGTGGAGCAAAGAGAGGTTTGCACCACCAGATCTCAAGCAGCAACCTATGCTGGACATATGGGGCAGAAGAACCATGGGGCTATAGTAGGACATGTCATGTCCTTAGAGAAGAGAGCAGCCACTCCTTCTGTATCACAAGAATGGCAATTGGTAACTCACTGGTAAAGTCTCATTTTAAGGCAGGGAACTGGTGGCCCTCTGGGTGTTGTTGGACTACAAATCCCATCAGCCTCAGCCAGCATGCTCAATGTTCAGGGATGATGGGAGTCATAATTCACACCATCTGCAGGGCACCATGTTGGCTACCCCTGTGTTAATGGCTTCACAATATGAGGAAAAAAGTGTAGCCACCACTAGCTCATTTTAATTTAATAGCATTATTATTACTACTACAGAGCATCCTGCAAATAAAGAAATTCTCATTTCCTGCATTAAATGCCTCTTCCCCACCCCACCGTATGTTTTGGGGGGTTGATACCCAACGGAAGAAGAAGGTGAAATGTCCCCCAGTCCTCTCTGTGGCAGGGAAAACTCAAGGGCCACTTAGCATAACATATACATGGTAATTACATTGTTGGCCTCTTAGCACTTCCTTTGAAGATACTAACAGCCATTAGCTCCCCGCAGAGTCCCATTGCTCTGGTTGGCAGGCAGGCAGGCAGCCAAAAGGCTTCTCCAGGTCAACTTGGACTTCCTGCTGCCGCCTTCATAATTTGAAACAGTTTTGATCAAGCAGGTAATGAGCAATGAAAAGAAGCCTTTATGGGAAAAGAAGATGGGTGGGTTTCGGGAGGTGGGGGAGAGGGAGGAAGTATCCCACATGATGGCCATGTTCTGCCTCCACAGTAATGCTTCGGAATACCAGTTGCTGGAAGCTACAGGAGAGGAGAGCGCACTTGTTCTCAGGTTCTGCTTGACGGTTTCTCACAAGCATCCAGGTGGCCACTGTGAGGATAGGAAGCTGGACTAGATGGGCCTGATCCAACAGGACTCTTATTAAGTTATGTACATAAAGGATTAAATGCCCCAGCCCTCTCATTCCCCTTCTTTCCCAAAGTATCTCCTAGTTCAAAATGCCAGACAGGAAGGATGCAGGTGAACATTGCTGACATTTCCCCTCCCCTGCTGCCTGATTGGTCAGTGACCAACTATGCAGCTGCGGTTGCTAAGCAGCTGTTAATGTTACCTCACATCAGGGGCTGTCCTCTCAACCTGCAGGTCGGGCAAGTAGCAGATGTGTGTCTCGTTCTGGAAGGTGGGGTGGAGAAACAAACTGGATCTTCCCACCTCTCTCATTTGTGCCAGGAGCCTGGCTAGACTCCTGGGTAGCTGTTCTCCACACAGCGCATGTGCTGCCACAACTGTCCTTGTTTACCAAGGACATTTCCTGTTTTCTGGTCCACAACTGTCCTTGTTTACCCAGGACATTTCCTGTTTTCTGGTCCTTGTCCCTGTTACATCACGGTCCTTACTTTATCCCTACTTTTTGTCATTGGGAGATGGCCAGATCTGATCGGGTGAGTGAGGTTGGCCAACAGTGTTCTTCCTCAAGCCTTATCACACTCTGCAAGCTCTCTAGATGTGGAATCTCTGATGTAAGGGATGTATATTGTTGCTAGCACACATCCATGTATGTAAATCCATCCTAAGGCATCAGGTAGTGGTGGGCAATCTGGTGTTGTACACACTACAGCATCTGAGGTATGTTTTGAACTTTTGACAGCATTATAACATTTCTCTGGTTCAATGCAAATAACCAAACACCTGCTGCTGTCATGCTCATGTCCTGCTTGCAGGCTTTCAGGTTGGCCACTGTAATAACAAGATGGTGGACTTGATAGACCCCCTTTGGCCTGATACAGCTCCTGGGCTCCTCTTATGTGCTTATATGTTGGAGAGAAGGCACAGTGCTAATTCTTTCCTAAAGCTGTGCCCACAGCCATGTGGGTCTTGGGAACACAAGAGGCGTTCTCCAAAGGAAGCGAGGCAAGGCCCGAGCCACTTCCGCTGCTAAGAGTTAACCAAAGTACAAAAATACAAACTTTCCTAAGCTGTTGGAATCCTTATGACTGCTATCTGGGGTTTCTCAAGTTGCTAAGCTCCACGTTAGAAGGATGGCTGTGGTTTGCTCTGCCTACCTCTGTATTATCAGCGACAGATTCTTGAGTGGAGAAATAATCACATCTTGGGAAAATCCATTAAAGACTGCAACAATGTGTATTGTGTGGTGACCTTTAGGAGTCTCAAGTCGACCGAGTTAATGATCGCAGAGGCTGAGTGGAGATACGAAGTGTTCAAAGGCCTCTTTCTTGCCTCCTGCTCTTCAGACACTGTCGTCATCCTGGCAGTGTCGCTGTCTAAAGTGTTTGGGTAAACTTTGACAATAAATTGCAGCGCTTTTAATTGTAGTTTGAGTGGCCCCTCTTGGCCCATTTAAAAGCTTCCTAGCCTATGAATAGCTGATCAAGGTGACATCACCCCCAAACCATCGGCGCGGCCATTGATCACACACAGTGGGAGAAGTGGAGGGAGGGAAGCAAATTACTTGATATGGTGACCCTGTAGCAAACTGGAGAAACGTGTCACTTAATTAAGAAGATACCACAATATATGGCAAGATATGGAAGTGAACCCATGATCCCACAAAGAAACAATTTCCCTTCTTGTTTGACTTAGCATTCTCTCTCTTCTTTCTGCCACTGATGGAGTAAATTAAACTAATCCACCCCTGTGTTAAGCTAGGAGATGAAAGTTATTCCATACAGATACTTGTCATCATGAGCAAGATGAATGGGGGCCCTTGGTGACTTATGAAACATACACATGGATACTAGATGCCAGGCTGGTGCGGCGCTTGTCTGAGGCCCAGGGCAGCAGTCTTCTTAGAATAAAGTTATAAACTCAAACAAAAAAGCAATCAGTCCCTGGCAGGACCCCCCAGCCAGCTTAAGCCTCTGAGGTTTGGGGCTGCTCTCCCCGCAGCACGGGCCTCTTAGATACTACCAGAGGCCAGGTCCACTCCAGAGAGGAGCTAGGTGCTACTAGTGGGCTGGATTAGAGTCGGGACTACTTATGTCTTAAGTGGCTCAAATGATCATGATGGTTCTCAGAGTTCCATATCATCAAAGCCAGGGCACAAAGTCAGATAATTAAAAAAAATCAGAGAGCACAGGGACTAATGGAAGGAGAGCAGTAATGAGATAGTTGGGCATAGGAACAGTGCTTGCTTTTGACTGTAGCTGAAAGCAAAGGCAAAAAGAGGAGCGAGGGAGATTTTCTAGTGAGTGCAGGAAAAGGGCAGCTGCTCAGAAATGCAAACAGGAAGGAGTCCACCAGGTTCAAGAGCTTTTCAGTTGCATTTGCACTGGTCAAGTGAAGAATACCCTGGCTAGAGACCCCAAAAGTCCACCCATCCCTTGACAGAGCAGTGCAATGGCAACTCATTCCAGACTTTGGCTAAGTTGTTTTTGGCAGCAGCTCCCAATCTGTCCAGATGTATTCATGTGGCGCACAGCTTCATTAGCCGTCAGATACACCAGCACCTATTTCTGAGCATGTATGCACCAGGCTGGGGTAGTGGTGATAGAGAGGAGGTGGCAGCAGCCAGCTTAAGCTCATACTCATCCCCTTGTGTATTGATTCATTTTTTTGCATGGGTCCATTGCAGGACCAGTGTGGACAACAGGATCTCCTTAGGATGCCTCCCTTGCCTTCTCCAAGGATGCTTTTAGACTAGCCTTTCCCAACTTGGCATCATCCTGATTTTGCAGACCACACCTCCTATCACCTCTGGCCAGCATAGCAATGTTGGAAGGGGGTGGTGGCTGTTGCACTCCATAACATTTGGACGGTGCCAAGCTGGGGAAGCCTGTTGGAGGTGTTTGCTAAAGACTCGATGCTTAAAGCCCCAAACTAGATGGGTAGGAAGGTGGTGCTCAGACTCATCCATCACCTCCTACTTTGAGAAACGAAGAGAAATACTCCAGGGAAACAAGGGTGTGCTCCTCAACATCAAGGCTGTGATAAGCAGCATAGACATTGCTATTGACACCCCTTGTTTTTGCATAAGTATCCTCTGAAAATTCACTTCCCCTCCGGTAATGTTGCTGGAGGGAGCAAAAGTAGGTGAGCCACACCAAGCAATCTATTGCCACTTAACATCTGCATCCAGGCCCATTAGTACCATTTTAGCCTCAGAATAGCTAGGGTTTTTGGCTATTATTCTTAAAGTGGTGCTTTTGCAAGGCTAACCTGGCTTTATTTCAGAATAACGGGCAAGTAATGGGACTTTTTTTGTAGGGGGTGGGCTAGAGTCAGCATCAAGAGCTCCCAGACCCTGTGGTTTATATCTGGGGGCATTCTTTCATCTTTCATTTCATTCCATTTCCATGTCTTCTATGCCTTTCTCAATGGATGCAAGATGAACTTATATACAAACTATAAAAGACCAACAAATACACAGTTTATCTGTTGAATCCAAAAGTCACCCCGCAAAAAAAATTTAGAAAATAAAAACTGACAGCAATAACCAATTTTAAGTTAATAGACTATCTCAATAGATGCCTAGTGCTTTAATTATGTGGGGTGGGGGCAGCCAAAGGAGGGTGGATCCCCTAAATATTGCACTCATACCCTTATCTATTGTTTTGGAAGGTTACAGAGAGCCAGATTTGGCTGTGCATTTTTAGTTTCGGTTTGTTAATGATTAGGTTGAGCTTGGGGATTCTTTTTATTTGAAAAATTGTTTTGGTACTGTGGTAACATCATTTATTTATTTGTTTGTTCATTCATTCATGAACTGCTTCCCACAAGGCATCCCGAAACAATTGACAATATTATGCCACCCATGATATAATTTGCTAGGCAGCTCACAAAAAAGCAAAAATAATCATACAATATTTTTTAAAAATACAAAATGCAATAATTAAAACAATTTTCAATTAAAAACAGCATAAAACCTTCCCTAGGGGAGACTGAATAAAACAATGTACAGCTCAGCTTACAATCGCTCTGACAGCGTAAGAATTACTTAAAAATGCAATGAAAGCTAAAATTAAATAAAAATTTGGGTGAGCCCAGAGAGGAGGGGCTTATGGAATTTATAAAGGTCCTCTCACTTTTCTCTACACAATTAGAGAATTTCAAGCAACCTTTATTTCACCTGCCACAGAGAAGGATGGCAAATCAGAGGCAATTAGGTGTGATAGATAAGTGGGAATTTCTTGTAGGGAGAGGCAGTGGGACTGCCTCTGAACAGCAGAAGCTGGGGACAAATGTTGGGGGAAAGGACATCATTCTTGTGTCTTGTTTGTGTGAGGACCCAGAGACGCCTGGAAAGAAGAATGCTGGATTAGATGAAATGTTTGCCCGACGCAGTGAGGCAGCTTCATGTTCTTATATGCAGGGCATCACATGTTATACCCTGCCAGAACTGTCGTTCTTATATGCAGGGCGTCACATGTTATACCCTGCTCAAATGCCCTCGGTGGGGTTACCTCACTCCTCTAAATGCTGCTGGGTGCATTTTGCATGTGCATCATGCTCTTTGGGCAGAATGCTGGCTTCTGCATGGCCGTGTATGTGTCATTCTGTTCCTGCCGGCTTGCGAGCTACCCAGATAGCACTCTCAAGGCTGCAAACAGATGATTCATAAACCAGACGTAGACAGTAAAAGTGGAATGGGTCGCGACCCCAAGAGCAATGCCAAGGTTCTAAATGGAATGTTGGAACAGCACAAAACAGGGAAGTGGGGAAGAGTCTGAAAGCACAATGGCTGCCATGAGAGCAAATGCAACCAGCAAACATCCGAGCAATTTATTTGCTCTGCCATGAACCCTGGTGCCAGTTCATCCGTCTGCTTCCTTGATACTCCAACCATGCCAATCATTTTAAATTGAAAGGAGGTACCAGGGTAGGGTTGCAACCTTTGTTCTGGCAAAATATAGAAGTGGGCAGGGAAGTGCGGTTGGAGGACTTTTCTTTTTCTTTTTCATCTTGTGCCAAAGTGACTTCAAAGCAATCCATTGCAATCTACTGCAACCTAACAGGATAGCCCCTCTGGAATTTGCCACACATGCACATGCACAAATTTGTAAATCAGTCTGTGCTAGGCTACCCAGAGCTTAAACCAGGGGTCAGCTGGTCCACTATCCCTCAGACCTTGTGGGGGGCTGGACTATATTGTGGAAAAAAATATGAACAAATTCCTATGCCCCACAAATAAGCCAGCGATGCATTTTTTTTAAAAAGGGCACATTCTACTCATGTTAAAACACGCTGAGTCCCGGAGCGTCTGTGGGCTGGATTTAGAAGGCAGTTGGGCTGGATCTGGCCCCTGGGCCTTAGTTTGCCTACCCATGGCTTAAACGCATGACCTTTCACACACCCTTCCAAACACATGCATTTGGAGAGGATCCCTAGCTTGGCAGAGAGAGAGAGAGAGAGAGAGAGAGAGAGAGAGAGAGAGAGAGAGAGAGAGAGAGAGAGAGAGAGAGAAGACCTGGAATACAGGACAAAATTGTTGTCAATACAGGACGTAGCATTTTTAAGTGAAATACGGGGCAAACCTGTATAATAAACAGAGACATAGCTAGGGAAAGCGGGGGTCACTGGGCACCACACCATGGGGGGTGTCGCTTACCTCGGGGTCTGCAGTATGCCCAAGCCACGTGTCTCTCCTGGGAGTGACACAGTGGCTCGGGTGCCTGCAGGCTCCACGCTGCCCCCAAGGGCAATGTGTGGCTTGTGTCTGCCCGCCAGTTCCCCTTCAGGCTGCCGTCCTACAACTGAGAAGGAGGCAGCGAGGTTCCTCGCAGCATGCCTGCTGCAGCTTGCCCCGCCCCCATGGGTGGCTCACCCTGTCCCCTGGGCGCAGGGCATGCACACTGCCCTGGGCACCTGAACAGCTAGCTATGCCACTGATTTTACAGGACAGGTGGCAACCCTATAACCAGGGGTTCCAGCATACAAGCAGTCACACAGTTAAGGTACTTACTTTTCACCTGGTTTACAGTTAGATGTGCGAGGAGAGAGTACATGGCCAAACAGGAAATGTTCGGGCTAATGTTAAATGCCCCAGAACTGAGTATAGTTCACAAGACCAATGAAACTCTTTGTTTTGCTATTTTCTTGCAAATCCCTCTTCCCTAAAAACACCATGTCAATGGAATGATCAAACTCAGGAGGCAGAACACGTTCGGAAATCTGCAGAGTGGGTGAGGGAGACATAAAAGAGCCATCGGAACCAAATCTTGTGGCAATGAATTCCATAAGCTAATTGTGTGTCTGATTTGTCTGTCCTGACAAGACTACAGGTCAGTTTCATTGAATGACTCCCACCCACTCTCGCTCCCAGGTCAAGCACTGGAGTGCTCTGAGCAAGGAGGTGGGAATACAGTCTGAAAGATGTGCACCCCTATTCCACGGAGAAGATCTAAAACCAGCAACCTGAAATGGCCCTAGATAGAAAGGTGGCATCCAAATCTGCTAAGATGGGCGTGGTTTGATCAATAATCTTATGCATAGCAACAATGCAGACTGGAGCAGACATACCCCACCCCACGAAAATGCACAGATTTGCATGTGAGACATTTTTCTTCAATACTATGTATTCAGTATTCAATTGCATACTAAGTGGTTAGTATTCAAAATTCTAAGTTTCAAATTCTTCTTTTGATTAGTAATTATAGAAAGAAAGCCTGAATGTCAAGTGTTGTTGATGGCATGACAACAAAGCTATGTGTTTCTACACCTAATTTTCCTTTATTTAAAAATGGCCTGAACAGCAGTCATGAACTGAGAATATTGTCAATAAATCAAATCAGGAAAATATATTTAAAATATCCAAGGTAACTGAGTGTGCTGGTCCACCTCCCCTCACAAGTCTCTTTGGTTCTTATCTAGCAGTGCCTTTAGCTGCACCAACATGAAAAACTATTCAGGGAGCCCCTCCACCCACCAAACTGACTTTGTAAGAATCTCTGAACTGCCACTGCTTTGCATAAAAACCTTCTGCTTTGGGCAGGTGGGGGAGGACTTAATGCAGACAGTGAAAGACCTTCTCTCCCTCTGTGCCGGAGGATAAATAATTCTGCTGCCTCTCTTTATTAACAGCTCAATTCCTATTATTCCTCACTGCAAGGATGCTCAGATCACAGCCACTCTACAGGAAACAGCCTCCATCTATTTGTTAATCATCAAAACTTTGCATTTCTTCTGTACGTCAACCTGACGCCTTGGTCTTTGCAGCTATCTGGATATGCCAAAAATAAAGGTTGTTGTTTTCTCTTCTGTGCTGTGTTGATAATTTATGGTGGAGCCGCTCCATATGTTATTTTTCAGCTGCGTACATAAAATTTAAGGTTAAGCTGAGATGCCATGTAACTGAGAATGCAAAATTTTATCCCCCATAGCCTCCTAGGGACTCTTTTCATACTCTGTTATCACAGGACATGCACACCTGGGCTTGCTCCAACCTTTGACTTGTTTACCCATTCAGGAGATAAAACAGAGCGTCACGAAGCCTTGTTGAAGAACAAGAGCTTCTAACTCACCTTAAAATATAGGGATAACTTTCTGATGGCAAGAGCTGTTTGACAGTGGGGTGGTCTCCCTTGGAGGGTGGTGGTCTCTCCTTCCTTGGAGGTTTTTAAGCAGAGGCTGGATGGCATCTGCCATGGATGCTTTAGTTCAGATTCCTGCACGATCCCTTCCAATTCTACGATTCTATGATTCACCTAACTTTTATCACAAAGAGAGCTCTGGTGGATCAGAATAAAAGTAAATGTAATTAGGTATCTAATTACCAACCAGATGCTTCTAGCAGGGTGTTAAGTGTCTCCACAATCACACAATTAGAATCATAGAATTGTAGAGTTGGAAGGGACCCCGAGAGTCATCTAGTCCAACCCTCTGCAATGTAGGAATCACAATGGAGGACTCTCAACATGCTTCTTCTGAACAAGGAGGTTTCATTTGCCTCCATGGTTAAAACCAACTGGTGAAGGTAGGGTAAAGGTAAAGGCCCTGTAAAGGTAGGGTAAAGGTAAAAAAACCCCTGGACAGTTAGGTCCAGTCAAAGGCGACTATGCGGCTGCGGCACTCATCTCGCTTTCAGGCTGAGGGAGCCAGCATTTGTCCACAGACAGCTTTCCAGGTCATGTGGCCAGCATGACTAAACCACTTCTGGTGCAACGGAACACCATGATGGAAACCAGAGTGCACAGAAATGCTGTTTACCTTCCCGCCGCAGTGGTACCTAGTTATCTACTTGCACTGGTATGCTTTTGAACTGCTAGGTTGGCAGGAACTTGGACAGAGCAACGGGAGCTCACCCCATTGTGGGAATTCGAACCGCCGACCTTCTGATCGGCAAACCCAAGAGGCTCAGTGGTTTAGACCACAGAGCCACCCGCATCCCAAAAATAGCCCTGTATTGTTAAATTACTGTAACACACCCTGAGACCTCACTGAGATGAGCAAACAAAAAATATAATAAATAGTAACAAAAGTGATCACCACCACAAGGGGCATAGACACTTCCTAGCTGTATGCTAATCTACCCCAATATGAGGAAACAATTTGCCTTCTTATTTGGAAAGGGGAGGTTTTCTGTGCTTGCTTTCCTCAGCACCTCAGAACACTTCAGCAAGGTGAGCTAATCCACCTCCTCGATGAATAATGTAGGAAAGCACCCTGACTTTTCAAACAAATCCATACATTAGAGTCTGTTTCAAACAACTTTTGGCCTCACAGTTGGCGTAGAGGAGACAAGGCTATGGATGGTCTTGTGCATTTGTGAATCATTATTGTAGACAATATTTTCCTCCACTGCACTTTTCTGTCCTAACATTTTTTCCCTTGTAATGAAATCCATTCAGCTGTACTGGAAATGCAGGCACTTTATAGAAAATCTTTAACAGCGCCGGCACAAATGGATGGGTCTTATTTCCTCTCTGCAGTGCGAAGATTTGCAAAAGCATTGGTGGCAAATGTTTACCAAGAAAACAGGGGAGGAAGCTGATGGAAATCAAATCCATCACAAACACCCACTGAGATGCAAATGGCTGCAACAACATACAAACACCACAAAAAAAGAACACACATACGCACATACCTTTTCTTCTCTTTTAATTCTTCGCCATACAAATGGGCCACAGATGATGCTAAAGCTAAACTGTTCCCAGGAAGGGCCTGGTACCTCTCTGCTCCCCTCACCTCTTTCCATTTTCATCTTGCACCACAACCTGATCAACAATGTGTGAACTCAGAAACAAGAGTCAATACATGTGGACACTGAGGACCAAGATGTTGCACACCCATACAGCGGCACGGCAGAATGTCCACTCTTTGTTCCAGACCCAGGGCACAGCAAAAGATGCCGAGATGAACTCCTTGGGCACCAGAATGGGCACCACATTTCCTGCATAAGATGCAGAGAAATACAGTAATCTGGCTTCTGGACATCAGATCAAAGCTCAATGATTGTTCCCATCTATCTCTATGGGAGCATCGCCAGCTACAGGACATCCAGTTCTGTGGGCATTCATCTTGGAGCTATCCTCTGAGAACAAAGGAGAAAGCATGGTGGTTTTTTCTTTTCTTTTCCAGATTAGCTAGTTAGGTTAGAACTAGAAACTTTTCTATCCAAATTATGTAGTTTCTACAATAAACTAAAAGACAACAACTAAACACCTATTGTTTAGTTAAGCCACAAGTGCACACTAGTCCAATTTACAATGAAAAATCCAGGAACGTACTCATACGAAGGGGCAAAAATACCCAAAATGAGGGGCAAAGGAAGAGATGAAGTCTCTCTTCCCTGCTTCATCCCATCTTTCTCACCCACTATGAGTTAATGTGGGGCTCTGCTTGTTGATATTTGAAAAGGGTTGCATGTGTGCTCCCCGCTTTCCATGAATTCTCTGCAGTACCAATAACTAGATGTTCTTGATTTGCTTCCTTTGTGCTTGTCAAGGTGGAGTTTTGGAGAGCTGCTTGCTTCGCCTACTGTAGATGGTGCCAGCCAGAGAGAACGATTCTGGATGCCCGCCTGGGCTTGGAAGAGAATAAACACAGAATGGCAATGTGTGTTCCCTTTTCATCCTTCCCATCTGGAACAGAGCTGAAAGTGACCTTATAGTTTGCAAATTATTGGCCTTTGGATATGGGATGGAGACCAGAGGATTCACTAAGTAAGAGAGAGGGAAAGATTGCTGTCCAAGAATGGCAAAGCCTGGATTATGTTTCCCCTGGCGAAGACTTTTGCAACCTAAAAAAAAAAGCATAATTGGTGCCTGCTTGGAGATGGGGAGGGAAAGTAAACAATTCACCAGGAACTTGAGAATGAATGAGGGCTGGCAGAAGAGTATGCGGGGAGCCTCGCAGAGCTGTGGTTCATTCTAATGGAACTACAGAAGGAAAAATCCTGGCTGGGCGGGGGAATGTGCTCCCTCTTCCCCCCAGACACACAATGCTTGCTTTCACAGTATATTTATTCCACCCTTCCTTTCCTCCATTTGAACTGGTGCAAGGTATTGAGAAAATTTGGTTCTGTGTTTGGGCTAGGGGACTTTTTGCTAACTTAGTTACTTATTATTACAATCAGTAATAAGACAATAATTAAAATGATAAAGTCAACAATTAAACAACAGAATAAAACAATAAGCAGGATCCAGCCAGGGCCATCTTACCCATAGATGCTAGTGGTGCGGGGCGCCTGGGCGCCAAGTTCTGGAGGGTGCCAGGCGAGAGTCCGGGAAACACCGAATAAGCACGCTAAGTGAGCGAGGGTGCATGCGCCGCTCCCACTGAACGTCAGCTCGGTTTTTTCCCTTTTAGCCTGCAGGCGCCGAATTCTGCAGGGTGCCAGAAGGCTAAAAGGAAAAAAACCGAGCTGATACTTGGCGGGAGTGGCGCACGCGCCCTTGCTCACTCAGCGCAGGCCTGCTCACTCAGTGTTCTCGCTCACTCAATGGGTTGAGGCACAGAAGTGCACAGCGCCCCTTCTGCTAGCCGTCTTCGTCTTCAAGCTAGGCATCAGGTACCACGGATCTCCACGGGGCTGGCTCCCTCATCCCACTCACCACCCTCGCCCGCCTTCACCATGCCACACCGAAGCAGCACCGCACCCAGAACCTCCGCCTGCCATGGCCACTGTGGCATGAAGCAGCCAGCCAAGCTGGGTGGTGCCACGTCCAGCCTCTGCCTCTTCCCCACCAGAGGAGCTGCCCTCCAGCCAGTGCCCACCTCTTCTAGCCCCATAAAGCTGGGTGTGTCTCCGGCAGTGCTGTCCTGTCCCAAGAGGCTTCCTCCGCCACTGCTGGTGTTCCCTCCCTAAAAAAAGGTTGACAACTCTGGGAAATGGAATGGGAGGGGTGCCGGAGGAATATTTGCACCACGGCGCCAGATATGCTAAAGACGGCCCTGGATCCAGCAGAGGACAAGAGATCCACTTCCAGGCTCTAGACTGCTTATCAATTTCCACCAAAGGCCTGGGGAACATACATGATTTAACTTTGCATCCAAAGTCCACTAAAAAAGCTTTAATAGTAGGAAGAGTTTTGCAGGCAAGGTGCCACCACAGAAAAGGCCTTGTCTTGTCTAACCACATACTTGGCCATAAAGAGCCAGTGGAGCAAAAGCCCCCGCCAACCTCAAGACTTGGGGTGGTTGCAGTGGCGTAGCGTGAGTTGTCAGCACCCGGGGCAAGGCAAGTAATTTGCGCCCCCTAACCCGTGGATTTGAGCCCCCTAACCCGTGGATTTGAGCCCCCTAACCCGTGGATTTGAGCCCCCTAACCCTAACCCCCAGATGTTGCGCCCAGTGCGGCAGGCCCCCCCTGCACCCCCCATGCTACGCCACTGGGTGGTTGATCCAGGGAAGGGTGTTCCTCTGATACTTGGAGCCTCGAGCTGTTTATGGCCGTATGTTTCAATATTAACAGTTTAAATCTGGCAATGTATTGGCAGACAGTGGATAGCCTACAAAATAGGAGTAGCGTAACCTCGTCCTAATGGTCCACCCAGAAATTCCCAGTTCCAGCCATTATTCACCCTCATTATACTTCCCATTATTCAGGTGCTACTAACAGGGTCCTGAAAATGAAGTGTGAGGCAGACACATTCAGTCCATGATGAAGGATAAGTTCGTGGATGATTGATAATAACACGCTACCGAGAAGTTCAAAGCAAATGCTCGACACAAATGGCAGTTTTCAAAAATGAACATTGTGCATGTTTTTAAAGCGGGGAGGAGGCACATTATCCATTTTACATCACTTTAATAGCCAGGTTAAAGAATCCAATGGATGCTCGTTTGGTGGGTTTTGGAGAGTTCTCTGCTTGTTTTCATTTCCTCCCTCCCTCCACTGTAAGACTGCTTCTTAGCAAAGCTTGCAAGTTTGGTGATGTCTGCTGCCAATCAGTGTCAACAATACTGGGCTAGATAGACCTTCCTATGTTGCTGTGCATTCAAGGCTTGAACTCCCCCCCTCCACTAAACTATGGACCCTCAATCTGCATTCCTAAAGCTCTGTTTGACATACAAAGAGGGCTAACATCACTACAGTATTTATTTATCAGGGGTCACAGCAAGCCAGAGAAGAAAAGGGTCGTCTCCTCATTTAAAAAAAGCACACATGCACACACAGACCTTTCATCTTGGCATAAGAAATGATGGACTTGACTCAGATGACCCACATCCTGCCCTGCCCTGCTTGATGTTCTCCTCCGCCGCCCTCCTTCCTCTCTCTCCACCCTCCCTGCTTTCCCTCCCAGCCCTTTGTTCGGCTCATCCTCTGGCAGCCTCACCTCTCTTCCTTCCCAGAACTTCACATCTTCAAGGCTCCCTTTCATTTCTGCCCCCCGGGGAGCCTCGGTGTCTCAGAAAGAGAGAAAACAATATATGGGTTGGGAATGGAGATTAGAGGAGGGCACACAAGCAGGACATCGGTGCCAGGGTCCCCCCCTCACTTCGGATTTACCAACCTGCTCTTCACTTTTGCCAATGCTGAGCATGGCACAGAGCCACAGTAGTCAGAGCAGGGGCTGAGCTGGCAGCCTGGACCGGCAGAAGAGCTGCCCAGCAGGATCCAGAGCTGCATCAGTGAAGCCAGGTCACTAAGACGCTGCACCAGCAGCTAACAGGCAGAGGTGTCCATAGTGGACCTGATCCTGGAGCTCAGCAGGCCCCAATCCAAAGCATGCACTAACACTTGCTGCCTCCTCTCTAGTAGATGTGAGAAAGGGAGAGGTTTTAGACTGACTGCTAAAGGAGCTCCGCACCTCTAGTGCAGGGCTTCAGTGGGGGCCAAATGCTCTTCCTCACAATTCCAAAATCAGCTGCAGCTGCTTGCTCTATCATCCATCTATCATCTATCTATCTATCTATCTATCTATCTATCTATCTATCTATCTATCATCTATCTATCTATCTATCTATCTATCTATATCTATCTATCTATCTATCTATCTATCTATCTATCTATCTATCTATCATCTATCATCTATCTATCATCTACCGTATTTTTCGCACCATAGGACGCACTTTTTCCCTCCTAAAAAGCAAGGGAAAATGTGTGTGCGTCCTATGGAACGAATGCAGGGGGGAGGCAGGCGGGAAAAGCCCCCAAGAGCCGCACACAAGCTCCGTGAGCTCTTGCGGGCTTTTCAACAGGAGGGAGAAGGGACTGACTGGCGGCATCAGTCCCTTCTCCCACCTCCCAGAAAAGCCAGGAGAAGCCGCGATCTCTTTAAAGGGATTGCGCGGCTTCTGCGGGCTTTTGCGAGAGGTGAGGGAATCCCCCCACCTCCCAGAAAAGCCAGGAGAAGCCGTGCAGCCCTTTTAAAGTGCGCACGGCTTCTGCCGGTTTTGCGGGAGGTGGGGGAATCCCCCCACCTCCCAGGAAAGCCAGGAGAAGCCGTGCAGCCCTTTTAAAGGGCGCGCGGCTTCTGCCGGTTTTGCGGGAGGTGAGGGAATCCCCCCACCTCCCAGGAAAGCCAGGAGAAGCCGTGCAGCCCTTTTAAAGTGCGCGCGGCGTCTGCCAGTTTTGCGGGAGGTGGGGGAATCCCCCCGCCTCCCAGGAAAGCCAGGAGAAGCCGTGCAGCCCTTTTAAAGTGCGCGCGGCTTCTGCCGGTTTTGCGGGAGGTGAGGGAATCCCCCCACCTCCCAGGAAAACCAGGAGAAGCCGTGCAGCCCTTTTAAAGTGCGCGCGGCTTCTGCCGGTTTTGCGGGAGGTGAGGGAATCCCCCCACCTCCCAGAAAAGCCAGGAGAAGCCGCGATCTCTTTAAAGGGTTTGCACGGCTTCTGCGGGCTTTTGGGAGAGGTGAGGGAATCCCCCCACCTCCCAGTAAAGCCAGAAAAGCCCTGTGCAGCCCCTCCGGCAAGGAGAGGCTGCACGGGGCTAAAGGGGAAGCCAAAACAGCGAGCGGGATCCATCCTGCTCACTGCCTTGGCTTCCTCCATAGCTGCGCGCACCCCCTCCGGCAAGGAGAGGCTGCACGGGGCTATGGATTCTTTAGCCCCACGCAGCCTCTCCCAGGAGGGAGAGGCTGCACGGGGCTAAAGGGGAAGCCAAAACAGCGAGCGGGATCCATCCCGCCCGCTGCTTTGGCTTGCTCCATAGCTGCGCGCAACCCCTCCAGCAAGGAGAGGATGCACGGGGCTATGGATTCTTTAGCCCCACGCAGCCTCTCCCGGGAGGGAGAGGCTGCACGGGGCTAAAGGGGAAGCCAAAACAGCGAGCGGGATCCATCCTGCTCACTGCCTTGGCTTCCTCCATAGCTGCGCGCAACCCCTCCGGCAAGGAGAGGCTGCACGGGGCTATGGATTCTTTAGCCCCACACAGCCTCTCCCGGGAGGGAGAGGCTGCACGGGGCTAAAGGGGAAGCCAAAACAGCGAGCAGAATCCATCCCGCTCGCTGCCTTGGCTTGATCCATAGCTGCACGCAACCCCTCCCGCAGGGAGAGGTTGTGTGCAGCCTGTACGCTGCTCTTTGGGGCTTTGGGGGGGGGGGAAAGATTTTTTTCCTTGAATTCCCCCCCTAAAAACTGGGTGCGCCCTATGGTCCGGTGCGCCCTATGGTGCGAAAAATACGGTATCTATCTATCTATCTATCTATCTATCTATCTATCTATCTAGATCTATCTATCTATCATCTATCATCTATCTATCATCTATCATCTATCTATCTATCTATCTATCTATCTATCTATCTATCTATCTATCATCTATCTATCATCTATCTATCTATCTATCTATCTATCTATCTATCTATCTATCTATCATCTATCTATCCATCTATCCATCTATCCATCTATCCATCTATCCATCTATCCATCTACCCAACTATCCATCTATCTATCTACCCACCTATCTATGTCTATCATCTATCTATTTGTGTGCCAAGGTCCTGGGCCGCCAGTTACCTTAGGTAATAAATAAACAAACAGACACAAATATTTTAGGTTAATTGGATAAAATAGGCCACAACTTTATTGGTTACAGATGTAAGCAGTTTGGCTTAGGCACTGGGTGAAACCAGACTATATTACGACTCCTGCCCGTCTGAAGGGAGTCTCACTAAGGTTAAACCTAAACCACTACTAGGGGCAGCCCTATGACATACATCAAATAGGACTCCCCCACAGGGTCCCCATTGGGGTCATGGAATGGCCCTAGTCCACGTCCAGACTTCAGACAGGGTCCATTCCCCCGGATCACTTTAACAGGATACCCTTATCAAGGAGGGGTAGGCAGAGGCTACAACCTCCCCTCCCATAAACAAAGGCTTACCTAATACCTAACCATACAAAGTTGTGACAATTGCTACAAGGTAGGCAAAAACAAAACGGCTGGTGCCAATTTGCCAAGTGGGAAAAATTCCTACTCAGCCCCAACAATACGGTGGCCGACATTTGTCCATAGCAAGGTCACTGTTACAGCAACTCATAAAAAGAGGAGTGGTGGGCTGGGAGATATGGCAAGGAGACAAAAGGAGGACATCACAGTTTAAAGAGGCAGAGGCCATGCCCTCGACTGTGCCGATTGGACAGCCAGGGGCATGACACGGCTGGGAGTCCCCATGATGTGGACGGCATCTCTCTGCACCCCAGCTGAGTCACTGGGAGGTCCCAGATGCCTGACCACAACACTGCCCATCAGGGAAGGTGAGCGGACCTATCTATATCTATCTATCTATCTATCTATCTATCTATCTATCTATCTATCTATCTATCTATCATCTATCTGTATCTATATATCTATATCTATATCTATATCTATATCTATATCTATATCTATATCTATCTCTATCTCTATCTCTATCTCTATATCTATCTCTATATCTATCTCTATATCTATATCTATATCTATATCTATCTATCATCTAGCTATCTCTAGCTATCTATCCATCTATCCGTCTATCCATCTATCCAGTGCTTTTTTTCTTTAAAAAATGTTTAAGGGTACTCTCATTTTCCTACTTATGTTTAAATACTGCCCCTCAATGAGGCTAGATTCACAAAATGTTTAGGGGCATGCATACCCCTGCATTCCCCCAGAAAAAAGCACTGTATCTGTCTATCTATCATCTATCTATTGCTCTTGGCTCAGCATTTTGATGTGCATATTTTCCATACTATAGAAAAACCACAGTCAGCTAGGTGGACCAATAATCTCACTCGGTATAGAGCAGCTTCCTGTATGCTTGGATTGGAGGCTCTGTTTTGGTGACTCATCCCACAATGAAAGCAGCTCCAGACTGGATGGTAAAGATAAGTCCTATCCTTTCTATATCAAGCATGATGCTGTGCCTAAACAGAAGAGCCTGGAGCCCTCTTCCTCAGGCCTCAGGCCTATTGAAACTGGACTTTTCAAGCCCCCAACTCCTACCCCACCCCCCATTTTTTTGCTGGTTGCTGCCAGTAAACTCCCAGGCACAGGGGTGGGCAGGGAGCTGCCATTTATTGTTGTTGTTGAATTTATATCCCACCCTTCCTCCTGAAGGAGCCTAGGGCAGTAAACATACCAATAATGAAAGCATTTTAAAACAGTTCTAGGAACAGTGGGGCAGAAATAAGAGGGGCTAGGCCAGAAGAGAAATATGTGGCCAAGGATTGGGCTAGGTGTACTGAATCCAGATGTGGCCAGTCCTCCTCAGCTTTCCATATATGGGAAAGTACCACAGCTCAGTGGTAGAGCATCTGCTTTGCATGAAGAAGATGCTAAGATCCAGGACAAGGAGTCACCTTTCAGATATTCCCCCCGGACATCAATTCTGCCTTTGAAATCCCAGTAAGGGACCTCTGCCTGAAACCCTGCAGAGCCACTGCCCATCACTGTAGACCAGCATTTCCCTAACTGGGTCTTCAGCTGCTTTTGGACTACAGTTCCCATCATCCCTGACTACTGGTCTTGCTAGCTATGGATGATGGGAACTGTAGTCCCAAAACAGCTGGAGACCCAAGTGTGGGAAACACTGGTGTAGACAATACTGAACCAGATGAGCCAACAGTCTGTCTTCCTATAAGGCAGTTTCCTATGTTCCTCTTTGGGAAGGACCAACTTCCTATGCTCTCTAGCAGTGGCTCTCCAGGATCTCATGCAGGGATCTCTCTTGTCTCAAACTGGAGATGGTGGGGAATGAACCTGAGACCTTCTGGGACCTTATCTACTGTCCCTCCTGCCTCTGGGCCTTTTCCCTCACCCCACACCCCCTACCTGGTTCTGCTCCTCTTGTCCCGTTTCTCCGTCTCCTGCCTGCCTCCAAAGTATCTTAGCAAATGTTGGCTGCCGCTTGCAAACATTTGACAGGCAGGTGCCAGCTTTGAGCCAGCATGGTATGTGCAAGCTATCGGGCTGAAGATGGGGCAGGTAATCGCTGGAGATTTAGCCAGTGCCCCATCTTTCAGCTGGCTGCCGGCCGACCTCCTTGACCCCATCTCATACATATGCATTTCCCAGAGACACCTTGTACCTCTGCATTTTGACATGTATTATGGACAAGAATAACACCAAGGGATCCAACCCCCCCTTCCTTCCCCCTCCGGTCTTTTTCAGCACAGGGCAATAATGAGCGTGCACAGTAATAGCCGGCTCTGGGAAAGCGGACAAAGCTGGAGTTTGCTGGACCTGTGGGTTAATAGATGGAGAATTGTACTCTTGGAAAACCAGTTTGCCCTCTGAGCATTATCCGAACAATTGCAGAGCCTCTCATCTCAGCTAAGCCGGCTACGGGCAAAGCTTGTGAGGGGGAAGCGTGCTGGAGAGATGCATTTTCTGACAGTGAGAAGGTCAGGCAGACCGAGAGCTGGGACGTCGGCTGCAGCCATCTTGACATTTCATTGTCTTGCATTGATTCAGAATCACAATGTCGCTGGACCATTAGGAGGGACGTGCGAGGCTCTGCAGAGGCTCTGCAGAATGTTCTCCGGTTTCAATTTTTGACTTAAAACAACACCTATCTTAGTGGCAGAACAGCCCACTACCATTGCCACCGCTTACATGTACAAATATGCCCTTAAAAAACAACAACAATCCCATTCAAACCCATGTTTTCCCTGACCACTGCTTCTGCGCCATTTCTGCCTTGAGGGTGCCTTTGAAAATGGGTGCAGCCTGTAGGCATCATGGACTGCATCTCCCAACATCCCCAGTAAGAATAGTCCTGCTGGCTGGCTAGGGCTGATGGGAGATGTAGACCTAAGCATTTGGGACAGGAGCAGCAGCTTAGAGAAAGTTGCCAGAGGGTGCTGAAAGACTTCTCTGATGGGTTCTCTGCAACTCCTAAGGTCCTGCGGTGGAAGCCATGATGACATCTCAACTGGCTTATGTCTAGTTTACATGCCTAGTTGTTGTAGGAAGAGCCAATTGGGCTGATGGGGCTTGCTAGGATCAAAAGCTGGTATTAAAACGTTCTGCAGATTTTTAAATTCTTTTAAATGATGACTTTTAGAAGACATCTGAAGGCAGACCTGTTTAGGGAAATTTTTAATGTTTGATGTTTTATTGTGCTTTTAGTATTCTGTTGGAAGCCACCCAGAGTAGCTGGGGAAAGCCAGCCAGATGGGTGGGGTATATTATTATTATTATTATTATTATTATTATTATTATTATTATTATTATTATTATTATTATTATTATTATTATTATTATTATTAAATTACTGTTGGATACCACCTTAGCATTTTCAATGAAAGGTGGTAGAGAGTGTTTTAAATAAACAAATGACTAGTCGATACTAATAGATAGGCTTCTCCTCCATGAACTTGTCCAGTCCTATTTCAAAGCCATCTCTGCCTCTTGTGGGAGTGAGTTCCATAGTTTAATTCTATGCTGTTTGAAGAGGCCTTTCTTCATTTTGTCTCCGAATCTCCCAACATTCAGCTTTGTTGGATGCCTATGAGTTCTCCTCTGATGAGAAAGGGAGAAACCCCTTTCTCTATCCATTTCCTCTATGCCACGCATAATCTTATAATCTTCTATCATATCACCTCTTGCTCAGAGCCTCAAATGTTTCTTCTGAGGGGAGCTGTTCCATTCCCTTGATCCATTTGGTTGCCCCTTTTTCTGGAACCTGAGTCCTTCGGGTATAGGGCGGAATAGAAATTAAATAAATAATAATAAATTCTAGGTCTCATTCTGCTGGTTGCCCCTTCAAATGTTAAGCAGCAAGAAATCACTCAACAAGGAAGCAAAGCTACTCCTGGCTCTCCTACAGGCAGACCGACATACTAAACGTATAGATGTATATAATTTCTTAGTACTTTCAAATTACCTTTTCAGACTGATTATAAATGGCTAGAAGCACCCTGCGACAAGAGGCCCTTCATTAAAGTCTATCATGCATGGGGCATCATTCTTGTCTCCTCCCTCCATTGAACTTGGTTCCAGGATCGCGGCGATCATCTGGAAGAGGGTTCTCTGTGTTGCTGAACCTTGTTTGGCCTCTGCCAGAAGCTGGACATTTAGTGTCACTGCTGATCCCACTCTATGGAACACTCTTTCAGCAGAAACACAGCAGGTACCCTCCCTTTTGACTTTCAGGTGTCTCTTGAAGACTTTTCTGTGCTGGCAGGCCTGTGCAGCTGCATGATTTTTATTTTTGATTGCCCACAGTGGTGTGCGATCAGTGAACTAGGGGGACTAGGCTAGTTCCTTAAATGTTCCCCTGGCATCTCCTTCCCAAAGCCCAGGAAGCTTCTGCACAGCTTAAGGAGTGAGGCATGATGCTCTGATGGGTCCGAGAGCCCTCCTACCACCTTCTCAAAGCCCACCTGGCTTGGGGAAGGAGGCAAGAGAGTTCTAGCATACTGCCCAAGGCTTGGTGTGATGCTGTCAGGACATCACCCTAACTGTGCCCCTATGAAAAATTTCAGCACACACCACTGATTAGCCAGTCCATGCTTTTTCTCTGTAGTTTACAAATGGCACTTTCTCTTTTAACATTGAACACCAGCTTGTTGTTGTTGTTTAGTCGTTTAGTCGTGTCCGACTGTTTGTGACCCCATGGACCAGAGCACACCAGGCACTCCTGTCTTCCACTGCCTCCCGCAGTTTGGTCAAACACATGTTTGTAGCTTTGAGAACACTGTCCAACTATCTCGTCCTCTGTCGTCCCCTTCTTCTTGTGCCCTCCATCTTTCCCAACATCAGGGTCTTTTCCAGGGAGTCTTCTCTTCTCATGAGGTGGCCAAAGTATTGGAGCCTCAGCTTCAGGATCTGTCCTTCCAGTGAGCACTCAGGGCTGATTTCCTTAAGAATGGATGCGTTTGATCTTCTTGCAGTCCATGGGACTCTCAAGAGTCTCCTCCAGCACCATAATTCAAAAGCATAAATTCTTCAGTGATCAGCCTTCTTTATGGTCCAGCTCTCACTTCCATACATCACTACTGGGAAAACCATGGTCCCTTCAACGTTTCAGGGGGCGCTGATGATGCCCGCCGAGTCCCATGGCCACAGGCTATCTCTGCCTGTGGTTTTCCAGCAAGGGTCTCCGCTTCGCCGTAGCGGACGACCCGTTTCTGCAGAGCTTCCCCTTCACCGATGGAAGGAGACCGCCATTGCCGTTTGCGCCGCCCCCGGAAGTCTGACTTTAACTTAAGTTCTTAACCCGAGGTACTATTTCTGGGTTACTGGAGTCTGTAACCTGAAGCGTCTGTAACCTGAAGCGTCTGTAACCCGAGGTACCACTGTATAGCAGCATAGGAATACAGCTACAAATAAACTAATTTTGTAATCCAGAATAAGTACACAAGAAGAGCCTGCCGGATCAGCCCAAAGGGACCCATCTGGTCCAGCATCTTGCTCTCACAGTGGCTAACCAGATGCCTTTGAGAAACCTGCAAGCAGGATTCAAGCACAATAACCCCAGCAACTGGTATTTGGAAGCATAGAGACCCACACATGGTCCCCTGATGCCTCTGATCCCACAATATTACTTTAGCCTGTTCTAATATTTGGATTTGTGATTTTTTCAATTTTTGAGCAGGCACAGAACAACATGCAATTGGGAACGAGGAGGGAAGTAGGCCACAGGATTAACCGAGCTGGGGAGTTGCAGGGTTAGGTTTCTTTCTCTTAGCTTTGCTCTGAGGAACTGGGTTGGGGGTCTTCAACCAGGCAGCGGTGGAGCATATGCCTGCACTGCCCAGGGCAGGCTCACTCCCAAGGGGGGCGTAGTGTAGAGGGTGCCCTCCCAGGCGCAGGATAGCCGCTCAGGTGTCTGGAGCAGTGTGTGTGTGTCCTGCAGCCAGGGGCGGAGTGAGCTGCGCATGGTGGCCATTTGGTGCGCTGTCCGCCCGCAATTCCCAAGCCTCCCCCAAGCTGTCAAAACGAAGAGGGAAGGGGGGAATGTCGCCGGCCAAGTGACACAGCTCCCTCCCCTTACCCCGACGGTTTGGGATAGGCTTGGGAGTTGTGGGCGGGCGGCACGCCGAATGTCACTCCCCTCAGTGAGGACACCCAGGGCGGTCTGCTCCCACTGTCCCCCCTTCCTATGCCCCTGCAGCCAGGCAAATGGATCCATTAATCCCCCAGTGTTCTTCCTCTGTAACCACAAATCAAGTAAATAAATAAAAATACTTAACTAAAAGTAGAAATTGTAGAAAGATTTTGACAGATTTTTTTCTGAGCACTTGGGGTCAGAAGAAAGTAATTTAAAACAACTGTTGTTGAGACATTTCATTCTGAATCTGCTAGGCAGAGCCAGACAGAGGAGGATGATGATGATGATAGTGATGATGATGGTGGTGATAGTAATTTCTTATTTATACCCCGCCCACTCTCGGTGGCTCCCAACAGAATATTAAAAACACAATAAAATATCAAACATTTAAAACTTCCCTAAACAGGGCTTCTTTTTGAGATGTCTTCTAAAAGTGAGATAGTTGTTTATTTCCTTGACATCTGATGGGAGGGTGTTCCACAGGGCGGGTGCCACCACCAAGAAGGCCCTCTGTCTGGTTCCCTGTAACCTCCTTCTTGCAGGGAGGGAACTGCAAGAAGACCCTCAGAGCTGGACCTCAGTGTCCTGGCTGAATGATGGAGGTGGAGACACTCCTTCAGGTATACTGGGCCAAGGCTGTTTAGGGCTTTAAAGGTCAGCACCAGCACTTTGAATTGTGCTCGGAAACGTACTGGGAGCCAATGTAGGTCTTTCAGGACCGGTGTTATGTGGTCTCAACGGCCACTCCCCCCCCCAAGATAAATCCTGGCTCCCTGCCCCTCCCTAACATAAATCCTGGCTACACCCAAGCTTTGTGACCTGTCCTTTGATCTGGCTGCATGCATTGTCTCCCACAAACAGAATTCTGCATCTCGGACAAGAAGGCCACTCCGGGAGCAGAGGGGAGCAAAATACTCTGGAGGCAGAGGGAGAAATGGGCCAGATTGTGCCTCTGCTCCATCCGAAGTAAACAGGCGGATTGTTTCTCTTGCTAGCTGGTGGGGCTGCTGCCGCTGAGCCAGTGAGCGAGGGCCTTTTCATGTGCCGAGCCTTTTAAAGGCCCTGGGAAGCAATTCCAACATTTTTCTATAGGTGCAGGCAGATAATTGAATGCTTTCAAAGACCACTGCGAGGCAAGGAAAGTTCAATTTGGCGTCGGAGTGTTCCCTGCATTGACCGAGCTTCGTGACTCGGTTATGTGTTTCTCTCCCTCAGCAGAGGAGCTGAATGACTCCCTCTCTGGTTTGTCTCTGGCAAAGCACTTATGCGAGGGAGTGGGGGAAGAGATGGAGAAACGATCTCAAAATCGACCTGGACACTGGCCGGGAAATAAATAAACAAACAGACAAAAGTGACGCCTTCTTCTTTCTCTAGCTTTCGAGTTTTAATTTGCCTCTTTTCTTTAGCAACAAAAAAATGCTATCTCTCCAAAGGGAAAACGTGGGGCAGGGGGGGATCAAAGGGAAAGAGGCCTCAGCCAGGTCCCGCCAGAAACAGCCCGGCAGATTTCTGTGTAGAGCTAACGAGGGGCCGAGCAATTGCGGCGGGGAGGGGGAAGGGTGGTCCTTCTGCCTTCTCCAATCTGTTGCTTTGCAGATCGAAGAGGGAGATATTTCTCAAGGAGAAATAGAGGGGGAGATTTATCTGCTTAGTCTTTGTTTCCTGTTCGCTTGCTTAGGCAGCAATTTCCTTCACACCTGTTGCAAAGGAGGATGTGCAGAGGAAAGGGCAGGCACCTGCGTTGTGTATGTGGGGGTGGCTTAAAACCAGTGCCGGATTTATGTATAGGCTAAGTAGGCTGAGAGGGGTGCGGGTGGCGCTGTGGGTTAAACCACAGAGCCTAGGACTTGCCGATCAGAAGGTTGGCAGTTCGAATCCCTGCGACGGGTTGAGCTCCCGTTGCTTGGTCCCTGCTCCTGCCAACTTAGCAGTTCGAAAGCACGTAAAGTGCAAGTAGATAAATAGGTACCGCTCCGGCGGGAAGGTAAACAGCGTTTCCATGCGCTGCTCTGGTTCACCAGAAGCGGCTTAATCATGCTAGCCACATGACCTGGAAGCTGTACGCTGGCTCCCTCGGCAATAAAGCGAGATGAGCGCCGCAACCCCAGAGTCAGTCACGACTGGACCTAATGGTCTGGGGTCCCTTTACCTTTACCTTAAGTAGGCTGAAGCCTAGGGCCTCTAAATCTAGGGGGTCTCACCAGCCAGCCCGCTCCCCAGCGGGCAGTCTCCCCTCTCCCAAAATTGCAAACCCAAGACTTCATGCAAGGGCAAGGCATGGGAGAAATTGTGAATTGTAGAATTTTAAATACCCGTCGTCATCCTTGGGTCCACTCAATTTTGTTTATAACACTCTTATATTTTCTTCTAGTTGTGGGGGTGGGGGTGGGGAGGGGCCTCACAAGTGGAGTAGCCTAGGGCCTCTCTTCATCTAAATCCAGCCCTACTTAAAACACAGCTAGGTCCCTCTTTTTCTCAATTCGGATCGGAGCTGGTTTCAGGGAAAGGTGTGTCAAAAAGCAGTGTTTCATAAGAAGCGACAGGATAGATCTGGATTGTGGCTAACCTCATGAGTGCACCCCTTCCCAGACTGGGGTTGGAAGGTGATGGACTTTCCATCGTCTAAACAGAGGATGGATGATCATCTGTCAAAGATTCTTTAACTGTGATTCCATTGTTGCAGGGGGTGGAAATAGATGGCCCCTGGGGTTCCTTCAGACTCTGCAATTCTGTGATGGGAATGAATGGGATGCAGAGTAAAGGAGTGTGTGCATAGCCTTGAGGTCTTTGAATTTGTGGAAATAGGAAGTGGGTGAAACTGACAGGGTTGGGGAGAGACCTTCTCAGTTCCCCATAACTGCTCCTTGCTTTAGTTCCTAGAGTCAGGTGCCCTGTACAGAGGTGGTTTGAGGGTAGTGCAACTTGCTGCAGGGGGCTCTACAACAGAACAGAACACAAGGCAGGAGGGTGCTGCAGTTTAGCATCACACAAGGCGCCACTGAAATTTGAGAACTGATAATGTGCCATTGCCCTGTGGAATACAGCAGACTCTCAAATGGCACTCCTTGTGCCATCATTTTATCTAACCCAGAACTTTAGGGACTTTGGCACGTACTGGGAGGATAGCAGCTTGAGAGATCCTAACAGGCTCCAACAACCTCTCTATGACTCCGTATTTAATTTATGGGTTCTCTTTCTCTCTGAAGAGCTTGTTAGAGCAAGTTCTTAAGGGTGACAAAGATGACAATGGGTCTAGAAACCAAGCCTAATGAGGAACATTTGCGGGAGCTCGGTATGTTTAGTTTGGAGAGGAGAAGACTGAGTGGTGATATAATAGCCATCTTCAAACATCTGAAGGGTTGTCACATGGAGGAGTGGTTTGAATCCTGTCAGCAAGTTTCCCACAGGCCAGCCACTGGACACTGGATTAGATGGGCCAGATGCCTCTTCTTGTGTTAGACACAACAGCATCACATCAGTCCTCTTTGTGCAGATTCACAAGACTCACTGAGGGGCATGCACAGCTGATGTTCTCCAGCAAACTCTCTCCTACTTTCACAGCATTGAGACACATAACACCAACAGTGTCAGGGAGGCTCAGGGGTATTTCTTGGAGTCAGAATGTCCCACTGATTCTACTGTCCAGGGTCTTTGCACTGCAGGGGCCAAAAGTGCTGCTCCAGAGCAACATCCAGGGTCTCCCTCATTTGAAAATCCTTGCACCCACCCAACCTGTGTCTGTTCTTGATCTTTGCTCATCCTGGCTCATGCTTTTGTACAGGGAGGTCTCTGTGGGTTTCTCTTTCATCAACCTTCTGTTTTTATATGGGTTGTGTTAATTATGAACGGGATGTGTTTAAATTATGCCCACGTGCCCAGAGACCTTTAGGCCCTGGACACATTTTTGTTGTCAATTTAAATGATACTCATAATTAATGACACGCCACATACCAAAAATATCTTCAGGTGCCAAAGGAAAGATGGTTTGGAGTCTTCTGGCTTGCAAGCAGGACAAACTCACTGGTGAGCTAAGATGGTTGCTACAAAGAAGGAAGTTAAGCAAGTGCAACCATTGGGGATTCCTGAGGCGTCTGCAGCAGTGTTGTCCAAAGTTCAAAAAATAGTGTGGGGGGGGCAATGGTCTGACTCTGTATCCAAAGAATCTCCCTGTGCCTCTTTTTCTTGCAATCCTATCTTCACCCAGCTGTCATATCTCGAGGCTAGGACTACCCTGTTTGAAATGGCAAATTTCTGTTGCAATTCCTCTCTCCTTGCAAATTGTTCATCTGCCTGGGAAGCATCCGTGAGACGTTTGCATTGAAAGCGAATCTATAAAAATAATTTGTATTGTATTTAAATATTCCTTAAGTCATTTTAGCACATTTAAGTCTTAATTCATCCTCTCCTGGTCTCCTTTCAGTACATTAATATGACACATTTGACAGAAAGATGAACAACGTTATTAAAGAATCTCCTTGGCAAATTTAAGCCATAAACTCTCCCCTCCCCTTCCTTCCTTCATTTCTCTCTTGTAGAGATTGGGTCCCTCTTGCTTCCTTCATCTTCTCCGCTTATTCTTGAGCTTCCTGATGAAACCACAGTGTGCCTACTAAATCTTCTCTCCTCTTTTTTGTCCACAGAAGTGTCATTTAATCATGTTTGCTGATTACAACATGCACTGATGAAGCACCAACTGAGTCTGAGGGACATGGGAGAGAAAAATGGGTACAGGGCTGCCAACTATTTTCCTGGCAAGGCTCCTGTGGTGCTGCTGCTGCTTCTCTTTGTTTTCTTTTTTCTTTTACAGCAATCTCAGGAAACTATGAAAGCAAACCATTTCAAAGGGATACAGCAACATGAGACTGATGAATTGCAACTCATTGGGTGGTTTAATGCTATCACTCAGGGACTAACCTGAGACAATTTTTGTTTTTTAAAGCACACTATATATGTTCATTGTCTAACCAGTGCTGGGATATTTGCATTGTCAGCTGATTTTTGGGGGTGGCCAGTGTTAATAATTTAATTAACTTTTTCTGTTGGTCTGCATTTCATTTTCTTCTGACCACACTGTTCCAATTCCCCCACCCCCAATCATGTATAAATAGAAATACCAGCAACCCTGAAATTGCACTTTAATTCATCTGATGAAACAGGCTCTAGTCCACGAAAGCTTATGTCATAATCAATATGCTAGTTCTTCAAGTTTCACAAGACACTTTGTTGGTTTTGCTACAACAGGCTTAGACAACACTCAAGAGCCCCAGCCAGGAGCAGTGGGGCATAAGGAACTGGCAGATCTACGGATGCACCTGGAGCCTAGCCAATTGCACCAGCTGGCTATATTTTCCTTTTTTGCTGTGCCAGCTCTGGGCTGGTGCAGAAGAAAGGCTCAAATGTGGCCCCTATCCAAGAAATGGGCCAGCTTTGGATCTAGTGGATTTATCACCAGCCCTGCTTCACCCCCAGTACCACACCTTCCAAGGAATACTGCCAGTGGTAGCAGAGGGGGTACAGAGGGGGCTTCCATGTTAGTAGCCCCCCCCCATGGTTGAAGCAACACCTCTGCTTAAGGAACAGCTCTGCTTTACCATTGAACCATATAGCCTCTTCAGTCCTGGGGAAGGGCTTGGCTCAATGGTAGAGTGCTTGCTTTGCATGCAAAAGGTCCCAGGTTCAGTCCACAGCAACATCTCCAAGTAGGGCTGGGAAAGCTGCCTCTTGCTGCTGCTGCCAGACAGTGTAATAATAATAATGATTATTTTAATATATAGTGTCAGGGGTACAGGGACAGAGGCACAGGGAAGGCAGGAGATGGAGAGCGATGGAGAGGAATCCCAGGACAGCGAGGAAGAGGATGACAATGACGCAAGGGATTCCATGAGTCTCTCCAGCGAATCAGAGGATTCCCAGAAGGGGGCGCCCATGGTCAGGGTGAGGGGAGACCCAGGGGGAGAGTGTCAGGAGTGGGGGGCCAGCAGGGGACCCCAAAGCGGCAGCTGGGAATCAGGGCCGGCTTCCCCACCAGAGCGCAGCGTAGGGGGGGAAGGTTCCAGTGTGTCAGGGGAAACAGCTCCGGCAGCAAAGAAGGAGGAGGGGTCAGAGGAAGCCATTCTCCCGGGAGGGGAGGAGGGCAGTGAGGGGAGTAGCATAACTGTCAAAAGGAAGGTTAGAGGTTGGGCGCGCGCGCCAAGTTCAAATGTGGAGGCGCGCGGAAGTACAGGGAGCCCGGAGGAGGAGCCAGGTCCCAAAGCACGCAGGAGGGGGGGAAAGCAGTCTGAGGATTCAGCGTCAGGAGAATCCAGAAGGAGCGGAACCCCAGCGGGCAGAAGGACCCTGCAGGAAAGGAAAGAGAGAAAGAGGTGGAGCAGCGTAAGCCTCTTAAACTGGTGTAGGGGAGGGACTGATTCAGAGGGGACTTCTACCGTCTAAGGTTAAGAGACGTGGGGGCTGCACGCCTCGGTTGTGGAACTTACTATGAACTGCAATAAACATCCTTGTATATAAGAAGAACTTGGCGTTGGTCTTTTGTGAGCTGAGACCTGAGGCAGCCCTGACATTTAGATATTATTATTTTATCTTATTTATACCCTGCCCATCTGGCTGGGTTTCCCCAACCACACTGGTTGGCTTACAGTACTTAGTAGACAATACTAAGTCAAATGCACTAATAATCTGACTCAGTATAATGCAGCTTTCTTTGTTCCTATCCTCATCCTTGCAGCAGTACAGATCACGGGTTAAGGTTGCTCTGGAACCCAGCTGCTCTTCTGGAAATGGCTTCAAAATAGTTGGCAGCCATAGGCATAAGTCCAAGGATAGTCCCTCTCTTTCTCCCCAAACACACACACACACACACACACACACACACACACACAAGCATGGTGATTCACCTTAAATCTGCTTTCCTTCTTTCTTTCTCTCCATTAGAACCACCGAGAAGACATGAAAATGCCAGAGACTGCCTAGCGGAGTTTGGAAGTGAAAGGGAGACTTGCTTGGACGCCCTCCCATTTTGATCATCTGGCTCCAAATTCCCTCAACCCAGCTCCCCCATTCTCTTTTGATTTATCGTTGCCAAACATGCCTGACGCATTCTTACCCATTACTCACCCAACTTTGAAAGCCTTCACTCTCAAATCACTTTCCACGGTGGGAGCAGCCGGCTTCGCTCACAGGAGGCCTTCTTCTGTGCTGTCAGAGAGGCCTGCTCCTACCAGAGAAAAAGCGATAAGCAAGGATAATTAGGGATCTTTCAGGCAGAAGCTTCTTCATCTCAACATATGGAGTGGCCTGATATGGAGTCAGAACCGAGCCCAGGATTGGCTGCATTGACTCAAAGCAGCATCAACAGCAGTCCACCATGGCCTCAGTCCCCTCTTGCTCGCTGAGAAACTGTCTTCAACTGGAAATTCTGTGGATTGAAGCCAGTGCGTCCTGCATGCAAAGCATGCCTCTGCTCTACTGCACTGAGCCACGTAAGTCCTTCTTGCTAAAGGTAAGCCATCCAGCTTGGACCAGCTTAGAGATGACAACAAAACAACCTTTGCCAACCTGGCGCCCTCCTGTGCTCCAGCCATTTCTCTGAATATCAGTTTCTGGGAAGAAATGCTGTTGTGGTCTTGTCTTGTCTTGCTTGCCATAGGCACCCAGCTGGCCACCATGAGAACAGAGTGCTGGTCCCCTGTTGGCCTGATTCAGCAGCCAGACTCTTCTTACATTCTTACGACAGAAGTTTATAAAAATTATGCATGGTGTGGGGAAATGGCTCAGGTCCTAACTGCAGTGTTCCCATCAGCTGGCCACTGTAAGAACCAGGAATACTGGACTAGATCCAGCTAGGCTGTTCTTTTTGTGGGATGTAAACACAGGAGCAGTCAATGACAACATTCCTAGAGTGTACATGTTAGAACATGGGGAGGGATGTCTGTCCAGCAAGCAGGTAAACTTCCTGGGGACGGACTTCCTCCGCATGTGACCAGAGGTGGGTGTGGCCTCACCTGTGCAGGTAATGACAAAAGCACAGGGCAGGCAGCCATCTCTCTATCTCTCTGCCATTTTCCTTCGATGAGGAAGCATCTAAAGATGCTCTCTTGGCTCTCAGCCAAGAGAGGAGGAAAGGACTATCTTGCTATAAGATAGATTCTAAATGTATGTAACCTTTTTAAGCTGTCTGCCTTCTGGGATCATATTGTGAACAGAACGTGAGTAAACTCTTTTATACTTTTATAAAGACTGTGTCGTGTCTTGTATTTTAAGAGGGAACAAAAGGGGAAATTACCAGGGTAATTATTATAGAGGTTCTAGCGAACCTGTGCACACGTTACCGTTGCGAACTTAAAGGGGAATGTCTATAAACTCTGCTGATATTTTGGGAACTTGTTAGCACAAGTTGGATAAGGATATAATTAGTCAATATATCCTCTCCTGCACCCCAGAACATTCCCACACTTTTGCTCAAGTTGCTTTTCATCTCTTTAACACGTTGTGAATCCAGACCTGGCTCCATTTCAGTGGTTCATATCTGAAGTTCAAGCAACATTTTCCTAGCAGCCCTGAGGTTAACCTATAGGCTCCCTATAGGTAGGGAGCTCACCTACAATGATCTGCAAGAAACCAATGCTGGTGATCCATCACACTATCCTCCTTGAGAGTCACCTGCACAATGGACCTACCTTTCAGCCTACCTCCCTATCTCCTGGCAGAGCCATTTGGTTCCACTTGGATGGGAATATTGACTAGCTGTCTCTCCCTCCATCTCTTCTGTCCATAGGCACAGACAGCAGTGCCAGCTGATCATGGAGACTCACCTCAGCTGCCGGAGAGGGTGGAATCAATTTATAGGAAGCCCCCTTCCCCCTGGCTCAGTGAACATTTTGTTCCCCCATCTCTTGCTGTGTGCTTTAAATGGCACACACAAACTCGGTGCCCTGGGAAGGAAGAATTATTCTTTTCATGAAGGATATGGAAAGCAAACAAAAAGACATGCCTCCAGGGGCCTCCAGAACAACTGGGCTCTTTTATTAACACTCTGTCTCAGGCTGCCGTGAAGAGAACTGGCGTTTCCTCAAAAGCTAACCAGACACAGAGTGTTTACCTGATCACTTTGCCATACGGCTTTCACCTTAGCCAACAGTAAATTAGCCCTGGCTAATCAGGGAGGACAGTAACTGATTAAGTGAGTCTGCAGATTCCTAGTTAGTGGCTGGTAAATAAAGGCTGTGGCCATGGCTCCCATTCCATATTCACTAGCCATGGTTGCTAGCCATGAAGGCTATCTCAATGTCCGATGCAGCAATGCCTCTGAATATCAGTTGCTGGAAACTGCAAGAGCAGAGTGCTGTTGTGTTCAGATCCTGCTTCCAGGCTTCTACTGGGGCATCAGGTTGGCTGGACCAGATGGGCCTGATCCAACAAGACTTTTATTATGCTCTTACCTCATCAGAACCACACTAGTTTCATTTTGCAAGCAGCCCTTTTGGTTTTATTTATTTATTTATTTATTGTTGTTGTTATTATTATTTATACCTTACCCATCTGGCTGGGTTTCCCCAGACACTCTAGGTGGCTTACAGCATATATCGAACCATAATAAAACATCAAACATTAAAAACTTCCAGATACAGGGCTGCCTTCAGATGTCTTCTAAAAGTCACCACTGAGAAGGCCCTCTGCCTGGTTGCTTGTAACTTCACTTCTCGCAGTGTGGGAACCAGCAGAAGACCCTCAGAAGAAGACCTCAGTGAATGATGGGGGTGAAAACACTCCTTCAGGTACACTGGGCTGAGGCTGTTTAAGGCTTTAAAGGTCAGCACCAACCCTTTGAATTGTGCTTGGAAATGCACTGGGAGCCAATGAAGATCCTTTAGGACTGGTGTTGTATGATCCCGGCGGCCACTCCCAGTCACCAGTCTAGCTGCCGCATTCTGGATTAGTTGTAGTTTCTGGGTCACCTTCAAAGGTAGCCCCACATAGAGCACATAGCAGTTGTCTGAGTGGGAGATAACCAGAGCATGCACCACTCCGGAGAGACAGTTAGCGGGAAGGTAGGGACTCAGCCTGCATACCAGATGATGAAGAAGAAGAGTTTGGATTTGATATCCCGCCTTTCACTCCCTTTAAGGAGTCTCAAAGCGGCTAAACATTCTCCTTTCCCTTCCTCCCCCACAACAAACACTCTGTGAGGTGAGTGGGGCTGAGAGACTTCAAAGAAGTGTGACTGGCCCAAGGTCACCCAGCAGCTGCATGTGGAGGAGCAGAGACGTGAACCCGGTTCCCCAGATTATGAGACTACCGCTCTTAACCACTACACCACACTGGCTGGAGCTGGTAGACAGCTGCCCTGGACACAGAACTGACCTGTGCCTCCATGGACAGCTGTGAGTCCAGAATGACTCTCAGGCTGCACACCTGGTCCTTCAGGGGCACAGTTACCCCATTCAGGACCAGGGAGACCCCACCCCTGCCCACCCCCTGTCCCCCCAAAACAGTACTTCTGCCTTGTCAGGATTCAACCTCAATCTGTTAGCTACCACCTATCCTCCAACCGCCTCCAGGCACTCACACAGGACCACAACTGAGATCCATGACAAATCATTCCCAGATTCAGTCCCTAGTAGCATCTCCAGGTAAGATCTGCAAAGAAGTCCTACCTGAAACATGGAGCGTTGCTGCCAGTCAATGAAGATAATACTGAGCTAGATTGACCAAAATTCTGTCTCAGTATGCAGTAGCTCCCTATCCCATCCACACACCTCATTGGACCAATCTGACACCAGTTCATTCACATCTATCTCAGAATAGCTCAATTGGTAGAGCATGAGACGCTTAATCTCAGGATTGTGGGTTTGAGCCCCCCTTTGGATGCATTGCAGGAGTTGAACTAGATCATGGGTAGGCAACCTAAGGCCCAGGGGCTGGATGTGGCCCAATCGCCTTCTCAATCCGGCTCACGGACGGTCCTGGAATCAGTGTGTTTTTATATGAGTAGAATTTGTCCTTTTATTTAAAATGCATCTCTGGGTTATTTGTGGGGCCTGTCTGGTGTTTTTACATGAGTAGAATGTCTGCTTTTATTTAAAATGCATCCCTGGATTATTTGTGGGGCATAGGAATTTGTTCATTATTATTTTTCAAAATATAGTCCAGGCCACCACAAGGTCTGAGGGACAGTGGGCCGGCTCCCTGCTGAAAAAGTTTGTTGACCCCTGGTTTATAAAATAGTTTACTCACATTCTGTTCACAGGAGGATCCCAGAAGGCAGACTTAAGTTACAAAATATATACACGTGGAATCTATCCCATAAGGAGATAGTTCCTTTGTTCTCTCTTGGCTGGAAGCCAAGAGAGCATCTCAGGCTAAGGAGATGTTGCTTCTTTGAGGAATGGAGTCAGAGAGAGAGAGAGATGGCTGCCTCCCCTGTGCTGTTTTGTTGCCTGCACAGGTGAGGTCATGCCCACGTCTGGTCACATGTAGAGGAAGTTTGTCCCAGCCCAGGGGAAAATGGGAAGTTCTGACTGGCTGGTCCAGACACCCCCTTTTTATGTCCACTCTAGGAATGTTGTATTTGACTGCTCTGAGTTTCACACCCCACACTTATAAAGATAAGTGGCCCAATGGCCAAGTCTCTCACATCTGTCAAAGGCAGTGAGTTTCCTTTAGGCTCATTCATTTGCAAATGGTTTTGGGGTTTTTTTGTGTATTTTTTTGCTATTCTGCAAACTGCTTTGCTTTGATCCAGCAAAATCAGCTCTCTTGGGCAAGTTTCCATAATTGCCAGTAATATTGAAGGAGATAACTTTGTAGATGTGGTTGGAGCAAAGGCATGCGATGGATGATCACATCCAAAAGTGGGAAGTACCCCAGGCTGTGTGATTTCCAGGCAAAGGGGAAGAGAGATGGCGGGCGGGCCTATATCAGTAAAAAAACAACCCAAAAGAACCCAGTAGACTGAAAAAGTGACAATGGCAACGACAAAGCCGGGCTTCACTATTATTCATTCATGAAAAGCCTAAGACATTCTGTCTTGCAGGGGCCGCCAAGCACTTCCCACCCAGCCTGCATGCTCGAGTTACCCTTAATGCTTCAGGTTATCAGTGCTGATTCCCAGTGTAAATGCAAGAGACACGGCTTAGCCCAAACGTAAGCTGTACATAGATTCCACTTGACAGGCTCAGAATTATGTTCTGCATGGGGGCAAGAAGCAAACCGAGATGAGTTGGGAGAGACTCGCTTTGAATCAATTTCTGCTTTTATAGGCCCTTGGAACTCCACAATTCCAGAGAGTTGAACTCACTAAAAAAAAAGGAATCAGAAAGAAAAATCCAAGCTGGCCTTTGCAGGCATGTCTGCCTGTGTGATAGACATCATTAGTGTTGCTGTTCTCACCCTCTCAAACACACACAAAGACACTCACACTCCACCAACATCTCAGGCTGAGGAAATATGCGTGTATTGATCCTTGGCTGACAAGCAATGGAGCTTTTAAACATAAGAAAATGAAAATCAGATTAAATTTGCCAAGATAAACTCTCTATCCACTCTCTGTTGGAGAGGTGGGAAGTAGGTAGACCAGTTAGATCTCTGGGACTTCTGCAGCTGATCAGCAATAAATTCTGCCTCCCAGTAGCTAACAATAACAACATCAAAATGACTTTTCAGGCTGCCAAAATGAGGAAACCTAATCAGAAGTTTCTATCACCAAGAAGTGATGGCCAGCAATTTGGGTGTGTTAGGGCAGTAGATAGAGGACACAACATAGATCTAAAACTCTGGGAGAAACTTGGAAGAATGATTTGAAATTTACTGCATGTCACTCATTGAAAGAGACCTATATGAAAATGATTCACAGGTGGTATTTAACTCCGAGTAGATTGGCTAAAATGTAGAAAGTAGAATCAGGCACGTGTTGGAAATGTAAAGAAATGAAGGGAACATTTTTTCATATGTGGTGGACATGTAAAAAGGTAAAATAATATTGGGAAATGATCTATAATGAGTTGGGAAAAAATTGTTTAAAATAACTTTCCCAAAAAGACCGGAGTCCTTTTCATTAGGGATTTCAGTCTGGATTATTCCCAAGTGTCAAAAAACCCACAATTAAGCATGCAACAATGGTTAGCCAAAACGTGGAAAGTGAGGAAGGTCCCAGGCAAAGAGGACTGGCAAATTAAGATGGTAGAATATGCAAACAGCAAGAAGAACATATATTCAAAGAAGAGTGAAAAATATTTATTGAGTATATGGAAAATAATTGTACACAGCTGGCAGCATTAAGATAAAATCAACAGTGCAATTAATGTTTGAGTGATGTAAAAGTGGAGAATCGACTAATATGGTTATAGCAAAATATGCAGGAATGAAAGATTAATAAAACGAACCAAGGAAATAAAATGAGGGAAGTCGTTGGATTTTATTTTATTTTAAAATATTTTTTATTGATTTTCTTTCTTGCAACAAATATCCATCATCATTACTAAACATTCATTTTCCAATTTCCCCCCTCCCTGGTGACTTCCTTCAACTTGCATTTCTGGTTTGTTACATCAAATGATACAATCTATTGTTTGTATATGATACTATGTTTTCCCATTGTTATATTTCTTGTTCTCTGTAAATAAATTTGTAAATGTTTATTTAAATCCTGCCAGTGAGTCCATGTTTTTTGTTTTGTTTCTGCAAATATATTGTAAAGGGTTGAAGTCGTTGGATATTTAACAGTATGTAAAATGTTTATTTTAAGATGTAAAATGTAAAACTTAATAAAAATTATTTTTTTAAAAAATTAAAATGGGTAGGTTAAAAAGAGGGTTGGACAAAGTCATTGAGAGAAAGGCTATCAGGATTGCTATAAACTACTTCCAGTGTCAATTTAAAACAGTTTAAAACAATTTTACTGAAAGGTCTCAAATACAATCATCTCTATGGCCATTTGGCTACCACACATTTTTAAAAGCTTACTAAACATGTGCTAGGGACGCGGGTGGCACTGTGGGTTAAACCACACGCTCCTTCAGATATACTGGACCGAGGCCGTTTAGGGCTTTAAAGGTCAGCAGCAACACTTTGAATTGTCCTCGGAAACGTACTGGGAGCCAATGTAGGTCTTTCAAGACCGGTGTTATGTGGTCTCAGCGGCTGCTACAGGAGAGGCTTTCAGCAAATCTGAGTCACCAAACTCTGAATGATCAAACTTGGAGAATCAGAATTTGGATATTGGGGGTCAAGCTCTACAGAGCTAGGCTCTAAGCTCGTCCACCTGTGGGCATGTGCACTGTGGAACATGGACATTGAATAAGAACCCCAATTTGCAATTTTCATTCAGACTGAAGACAAAGGATGCATTCCACATACGCACCCCCAAGCCATGCTATTTGGGTGACATGGATCTGTCAGGGGCTGTTAAAACAGAAAGAGGTTCTAAATTAATTCCATCCTGCTCCACTTTGCAGTGTGCTCTCTAAAACTTAGGCACTTAATTGCTCACTAGCTCAATGTGTTGTGCCTCCCCCCCCCAGCTCCATTTGCTGCTTTTTAAGGTGCCTCCCCCCCCCCCCGCAAAGTTACTTAGCTGCTTTTAGGTGTTGCCTGAGCTTCAGCTATGTGTTAATTACTACTGGGATGCAGTAATCAGCTTGTTGGGTTGTCAGCTTGTCAGAGAGCATGTTAATTTCATTTAGGCTTTGTTAATTTCACTCTCTCTGGTAATTTTCACTTTAGTCACCTCAGTGCATGAGGACCTGACAGCAGGGCCTGTCTTTAAGGAAAGCAGCCAAATAATTCTAGTGTATTTGGGGACAACCATCATCCGGAGGGGCTGCTAAATGGGCAGGCATGTAAATAGGGAGCTGGGCTGGATGGGGCTTGGAAGAGTCCTTTGGTGCCCATTCACCTGGAGGCCAGGTGTGCATCACCACTGAAGATGTTCTCCCCTCCCCTCACAGATAATACATTCTTTCCTTCTTGCCTGTAATAAGAGCCAGAATCCCATTTCCTGCAGAACGGCAAAATGAGATTCTTTCCATAAACATTTAGAGTTCTAAGTTTGCCATCTACTCCTGTAATGATATATCAGATCATTACACTTTGTGACACCCCACTGTAAGCAGAAGGCTGTAAAACTCTATAATTTAGTGGGGTGGATCAAGTACCTGCATGCTTTAGCTATTCCAGGAGATGGCCTTGCTGTCAGTCTCCTGCCCACCCCACCCCCCTCTTCTTTACACATGATATGATTACACAATCCTTGGGATGTGATAATAGGACCCAACACTCCCCTGGCTATTGTATTTAAAAGCATCTCATGCCTCCTGCGGAAATCATGGAAAACTGTTCTATTTAGAGACCATTCAGCTGGTTTGCTGTGCATGAAGAATCTCCCTTCTTGAGCTTAATTTCCATGGCTATTTACAGAGAAGTGGATCTTCCTTGGCAGGGTTCTATTTTTTTCCTGTTTCCCCACACCTGAACCCCACCTGTGACATCACAGCAACTTCCACCAGGCCTACTGGTATGCCATAATAATTATTTTTTTAAAAAAAGCAATAAAGGGAAACGAAGAAAAATGTAACAAAAAAAGAGGGAGGGAGAGAAAACACTGCACCGTCTAACAACAACAAACGTTATACAGAGACAAAATTGCTCCTCAATTGAATGTTTTTCGCAAGGTTCTTTTCTCTTTCTTTCATGCTGTGACTGCAGTACTTTAGGATTATTCTCTGGGGTGGGTGGGGAGTGTTCATAAAAGCTGTAAAAGCATTGAATCGCTTTCACGGCCATCCTGACTACAGGCCCATTCGCAAGGAAATATATGCTAATGTTCACGCCATCATTATTCAGAAGACCTCTACAGGAGAGCCTTTGTATGTCTACAAAGAAAAGATTCCCCAGTCACTCCTGTTTTGCTAAAAGTTAAATAATAGGCAGCCTTGGGCTCCTCCTACAAGGAGGAAAATTCTAAACTGGGTTGGGAGAAGAAGAGTGACACAGATCTCCTGGGAAAGAAGGGAGGAAGAAGCCTCCTCTCCAAGGAGACAATGAGATAGGTCCACTGCCGCAAGCTACCCTGCAGAGACACAAAGACAAGCCAGTCCTTTTATTATTTATTTTATCTCTTACTTAATTTACAATCTTCTGCACATGCATCTCTAGGCAATGTCCAGGGTACTTACATAAACAGCTAAAAAACAACAACCCCAGTTTAAAACAGCAAAAGAATTAGCAGAAAATTAATTAAACAACAAACATGATATATGGCCCATTCACCCAGCTGGGGAGGCCTGAAACAGAACGGGTCTTCTGTTGTTTCTGAAAAGTGTAGATAGTGATTGCCTCTGTTGTTTCTGAAAAGTGTAGATAGTGTAGATAGTGCAAGCAGATAAATAGGTACCACTCCGGCAGGAAGGTAAACGGCATTTCCGTGTGCTGCTCTGGTTTGCCAGAAGCGGTTTAGTCATGCTGGCCTCATGACCCAGAAGCTGTACGCCGGCTCCCTCGGCCAATAAAGTGAGATGAGCGCCTCAACCCCAGAATCGGCCACGACTGGATCTAATGGTCAGGGGTCCCTTTACCTTTACATTCTGCCATACAAGTTCTGAATAAAGGCTTATACATATCCTTTTACTATATATGACTCTTGATCTTTTTACTATTATTCCTATCTCTTGCTGATATATTTTTGTTTGAAGAGAAAAAATTGCAGAGGAAATGTCTACTGAAGACTACTAGCCATGATGGCTGTGCTCTGCTTCCACAGCTGGAAGAAGCAATGCTTCTGAACAGTGGCGTAGCGCGGGGGGTGCCAGCCGCACCGGGCGCAACATTGGGGGGGGCACGCTCGCACTCGCAGCTCTCTGCCCTTACCTGGCTCACTCTCTCTCTCTCACTGCAGTGCTGGCTGTGCGAATCTGATCCGAGCCGCTGGGTCGCCACCCACTGTGGAGGGGGTGGGTGCCAGGCGTGTGGTGCAGAGAGAGAGCGAGGGACTATCTGGGGGAGGGACAGTGCAGCGGCCGCCCAGCGCAACGCTGAGCGCGGGAGAGAACCACACCAGACCAGGCAGCAGCAAGAAGAAGCTGGCAGCGGCGGCAGGTTAGGGGTTAGGGGGCGCAAATTACTTGCCTTGCCCCGGGTTAGGGGGCGCAAATTACTTGCCTTGCCCCGGGTTAGGAGGCGCAAATTACTTGCCTTGCCCCGGGTGCTGACAACCCATGCTACGCCACTGCTTCTGAATACCAGTTGCTGGAAACCACAGGAGGGAGAGTGGCTCTTGTGTTCGAATCCTGCTTGTGGGTTTTGCACAGGCATCTGGGGGCCCCTGTGAGAACAAGATGCTGGAGTAGAAGGGCCATGGGCTTGATCCAACAGGTTCTTCTTATGTTCTTGTGAAGAATCCCAAACCTTCTGTCACTCAGGTCTGCTATGTAAAGAGACATTCTTTCATGGGGAAGGCTTCTACAGCTTTTGTTAAATCTGAGACACATCTTGTTTTATTTGTGGGGTGGGAAAGGGGGCTTTCAAGTCCCAGCATCAGGTTTTTAGCCTTCCTGGTGAGTTCTGGCACCTCTTTTTCTAGGAAAATAGCATTGATTAACACTTTTCTCAATACGCTAAAAGACAAGCTAATCTTCACAAAGAATAATGAAAATAAAATAAAATAGAAGAGATAGAAGAATATAGAATCTTCTCTCGCAAATAAATCTTAACTTTGGTCCCGTACAGAGAAAGGTGTGTCTTGCCAGCTGTCACCTAGGGACACCCCTCTCTTCTCCCAGCCTCTCACCCTGAGAGATCTCTCCTTCCCTGTCTCTCACCAGGGTCCTTTATTCATCGGCATATTGATGATGTATGTCTAAATTAAGTACAATTTAGCAAGTAGCTTGTCTGGTAAAACAACGTAACTTGATTTTAAGTGGTGCACTGATGTGTGGCTAATGAAGTATGTACCCAAAAACGAATTTTAATAAAATCATGACCAAATAGTTCAACACAATCACGTTCTCCTTTCTTGAGTCAGGGAGTGAGGGGTGATTTCCATATTTGATGAATTTTCACAAATCCCTATTGATTTTTATTTATTTATTTTTAAATTCGACGCAGAGGGACCCTTTCAAAAACAGAACGCTGTTCACTTGCCACAATGATTATCACATGATTTAAAAATAAAAACCTAAATCCTAGTATTACCAATGCTAATATTGTATATGTGTGGGTGAGAGGGAAATTAATTACAGTCATAACTCGGGTTGAAGTAGCTTTGGGATAAGTATTTTTGGGTTGCATGCTGCGGCAACCTGGAAGTAACGGAGTGCATGCAGAGATGGTCAAAATGACGTCATTGCGGACATGGGTTGTGTTCGCTTCTGGATGCGTTTGCATTCACCTCTGGATGCAAACAGGGCTCCAGAACGAATCCCAGAGGTACCACTGTAGAGAACTATCCAGACCCAATTCACAATGCTAGATCTAACATTTAAAACCCTAGATGGTTGGGGCTTGGATACCTTGAGGATCATTAGCTCCCTCAGCTTATTGTCATAGCATATGCTTTCATAGAATCACAGAACTGTAGAGCATAGCTGTCAATGTTTTCCCTTTTTTAAGGGAAATTCCCTTATTCCGAATAGGATTCCTCACAAGAGAAGGGAAAAGTTGACAGCTATTTTGTAGAGTTGGAAGGAACTATGAGAATCATCTAGTCCAACACCCTTGCAATGCAGGAGTTTTGGTTTTTTCTCCCCAAATCCGGGGCTCGAACCCACAACCCTCAGATTAAGAGGTTCATGACTGGATAGCTCAGTTGGTTAGAGCATGGTGATGACAATGCCAAGGTTGCAAGTTCGATCCCCATATGGGTCAGCTGCATATTCCTTCATTGCAGGGGGTTGGACTAGATGATCCTCAGGATCCCTTCCAATTCTACAATTCTATGATTCTGTGCTCTACCGCAGGCATAGGCAAACTCGACCCTCCAGATGTTTTGGGACTACAACTCCCATCATCCCTGACCACTGGTCCTGTTAGCTAGGGATGGTGAGAGTTGTAGTCCCAAAACATCTGGAGGGCCGAGTTTGCCTATGCCTGCTCTACCGACTAAGCTATCCATCCCAGGCAGAATGTTCCAGGATCAATTCCAGTAGCATTTCTGGGTAGAGCCAGGAATGTCTCCTGCCTGAAACTCCAAAGAACTCCAAAACCTCTAAACTGCTAATATTGAGCTAAATGGACCAAGGGTCTGCCCGTGTCTCATCTCATTCCCAACAGGAAAGTTCTGGAGATGGAGGATTAATTAGAGGAAGAAACAGTGTGATTTAATAACACGAGGAGGGCAGAAGGAGGAGGCGGAGAGGCAAAGATGACTCCCCCTACAGAGACATAAACATACACAAAAGGATGCTGTGATCCTTCCAAGATAACTGCCCGTCTCTCAGAGGGAATGAGATGTCTGGGGTAGGAAAGGACTGAGCAGCATGTCAAATGGCAGAGAAACAGACAAATGCTCTTGCTTTTCAAACAGATCCCCATGTAAAAGGCCTTTCCAAGAATGTCGTGGCTTGCAACAAGCTCGTGATCACAGAAGCAAGCTGCTGGAGGGAGGCGTTTGTAATGTAATGTACCACCTGTGGGCTGCAAGAGCCCTTGAAAGATGGATTCAAAAACCCTGGGAGCTTCGGGACCCTTGCCTTTCATTCTGGCGAGGAAGAAGCAAGGCGGAGGAGTGAAGACTTCTGCGGGGAGCAGCCGGCTCTCAGATCCCCCTTTCCGGGGCAAAAATATCTGTAGCAGGCAAGGATGAGAGGAGAACTATCGATTCCCCCCTTTGCCTTTTGCTTCCGCTTGTGAAACAACAGCTTGGAGGTGTGTTTTCTCTGGCTTTCTCTGTACGTGTGAAAATGTCCAAAGTTTTTCCAGCCATCCCTAAGGATCAGCATGGTGGCAATAACCACCCTCCCCCTCCTCAAATGAGAGGATGCGTTTTCTCGGGGCCAGAAATCCTAGTGCAGAAACATTGGGAGCTGTTGAAGTGTTTTCTCAACCCCTGTGCACGAAGCAAGGGAAAGAGGTGCTCTTTGAAAAGGTTGCAGTGCAACCCCCTTTGGCAATGTCCATGAACGTTCCATCACTACCACCTCTGAGGACTGCAGGAGAGGTGGTGGTGATGGATCTCAATGGATCTTGCAATGTGCCATAAGAAAGGCCATGAAAAGCTAGGCCAGGAGAGGTGCCCTCAGATCCCTTAGTCAAAGCTGGAACTAATCTGGCACGGTAACTGAGCAGGAGGAATCTGTGCCTGAGATCACATGCCCCTCAAATGTCCCGGTAAAAATGGACCATCCTGTTTGTTTTTACTCTTGAGACTACATCAACCATTTTGGGCACCGTGATGTCATGCAATTTTGCACTGCAATTTCACCCCGAAAATGTGCTTTTGGGGGCCACAAACTTGCATGGCATCTCAAAATGTGTGTTTTGGGGCACATAAAGCATTTTTTTGGGGTGGGGGGTGGGATCATAGGACAAAATCATATGAGACCATAGTGCCTAAAATGGCTGCCTCGCTCTCAAGAGTAAAAATGGGAAGATGGCCTCCTGGTTTTTCCCTTCAACGTGTTGGGGGGTATGTGATCAGTCTGCACTAGGCCATACGAAGACAAGACCTAGGCCAGAGTGACTGTTCATTAATTACAAGTTTTCTTTTCTGTAGTGGCCCATCTGATGCCAACTGTCTCGTCATTTCAACACCAGGCAACATTGCTTTTGTTTTCCTGAGTATTTGGCTAGGATTTTTTATTTTTTTATTTTTGGTAACCCTGTTTTAATATGTTTATTTTTATCATGTGGCAGCTAGACTGGTGACTGGGAGCTGCCAAGACCATATAACACCAGTCCTGAAAGACTTACATTGGCTCGCAGTACGTTTCCGAGCACAATTCAAAGTGCTGGTGCTGACCTTTAAAGCCCTAAATGACCTCAGCCCAGTATACCTGCTGAAGGAGCATCTCCACCTCCATCGTTCAGCCCGGACACTGAGGTCCAGCTCTGAGGGCCTTTTGGCAGTTCCCTCACTGCGAGAAGTGAGGTTACAGGGAACCAGACAGAGGGCCTTCTTGGTAGTGGCACCAGCCCTCCCATCAGATGTCAAGGAAATAAACAAGTATCTGACTTTTAGAAAACATCTGAAGGCAGCCCTCTTTAGGGAAGTGTTTAATGTTTAATGTTTGATGTTCTATTGTGCTTTTAATTCTGTTGGGAGCCACCCAGAGTGGCTGGGGAAACCCAGCCAGATGGATGGTGCAGAAATAAAATATCATCATCATCATCATTGCATTTATTCTTTTTGCAAATCTCTTCAGGACTTTTGTTGTGGAAAGCAACACATAAATCCAATAAAATGAACCTCTCAATTACCTTTTTTAAAAAATCCCACTCTTTCCCTAAGGAGCCAGGAGTGGTGTTTTGGCCCTGTAACAACTCCGTGCAAGAGCAACTTGCAAAAGTCTATCCATTGCTGGAGTCCCTATATCCATACCCAACATTTTAGCCAGCAACTAACCTACGCTAACTCATCCTAACAGAAAATCTTTTACCATCACCAGTCTGGTCTAATTTGCTCCTTAGGCATTTGAGCATGTGGACTCTGCATCCCAGCCTTCTTGGAATTCTCAAGCTAGCAGAGTCAGGAGAATGAAGCCCCCAGCCTATTGCACTATGTCCCTCACGGGCCTCCCCAAATGTCTAAGCACTTCCTCAGCCTGCTGCCCTCCAGCTAGCTTTGCTGGCTGGGGCTGATGAGAACTGCTGTCCAGAGTATCGGAAGGGCATCAGGTTAGGGAAGGCTGAGCTAGATGAAGTTACCCAGCAAGTATTGATTTTTGTTTAACTTCTCATTTGTTAAAATGCTCCAGATAGAGATTAACTTTCTTTGCTGTGTATTTATTGTTTTGCCTGCCCTGAGATGGGAATAGAGAGGCACTTTGATAAATGGATGGAGAAATTTGTCTGGCTTTGACTCGGCAAGCAAAGTCAGAAGCAAGAAAAGGACAGTCCCCTGTATTGCAGGAGGAGTGGATGGATCTGTACGCAGCAAACCACATCCAAAATAGGGGAACCCTATTTTGCACGTGCACAAACAAATTGGGAATATTCAAGCATGCTCCTTAGGCATCACAACCTTTTTCTCTGCCTAGGAATAAGTCAGAGACCCAGGGAAGAGGCACACCTTCAGTTTTCATTTAAGGGCTCTCCCAGTCAAAACGATGGAATCAGATGAATGTGAATAAACAGGACCTGGGTGAACAATGTAGGATGTAACCTAAGCAGTCAAATACAACATTTCTTGTTTGCCTAGAGTGGACATGCAGGGGAATGTAGGTCCAGCCAGTTAAACTTCCTGTTAAACCTGGTCTGGAGCATCCTTCCTTTGCATGTGACCAAGCAGGTGGGCATCACCCTTCCCGACCCCATACAAATGGTCCAGTCACGCAGCCACCTTCCTCTTTTGATGCCTTTTCTTCCTTTGGACTGCACTGTTGGCTCTTAGCCAGCAGCATGTGGGATGAGTTCCCATATGGGATGAACTCAAAACCTCTTCTGTAACTTTAAGCTAAAGCCTGCCTTCAGGGGTCCAACTGTGAACTGAATGTGAGTAAACTACTTATTACTTTTAAAAGAAGACTATTGTGTCTTTATTCTTTTAGGAGGGAATCAAAGGGGTCTTACCAGGAATAATAGAACTTAGGAGATTCTAACGAATCTGCATCTAGCTTTCCTGATGTGTAAAAGGGGGAATGTACTCTGCTGTATGAATAAACTCACTAGCATGAGTTAGGAAGGATAATATTTAATCAATATATCCTCTCCTGCTGCCCACAACATTCCCACAAACAATTCATTTGCTCTGGGTTAGTTTCATTTCCCCTGTTCCCCTGTAACATACAGCTTGGCCCATTTGCTCGAGCCATTGGGAGCTCTTTGCTCCACAAGCATCTTCTCCAGGGCTTCTGCATTCTCCTCTTGGCTCACTGTATTATGGATTCCATAAACTGACAGGCTTGGCAATGGTTATTCTGAAGGGAGGAGGCTTCAGCAACCTCCAAACTAGGCTACTGTAATGTGCTTCAAATGGACCTGCCCTTGAAAAGTGTCTGGAAAAAACGCATTGGTCCAGAATACCACAACCAGGCTTTTCAGCTGGAGCGTATAACCCATATACCATTTAATCTCCATCGGTTGGCTACCTGCTTGTTTTCAGATGGTAGTTCTTATCTTAATAAGCCTTAGATGGCTTAAGACCTGCATACCTTGAGGATTACAAGCTCCAATATGCCCCCTGCCATGCACTCAAGTCAATCAACACCAGGGGTCCTGTTCCGGGTCTCTCCTCCAATTGAGTGCAGCAGATGAAGCATTGAGGGGCTCATTCAGGCACGGTGCTCTGATTCTGGAATGCTCCTTCCCCACTTGAGAATCCCCACATTGAAATTCACTTAGTCACCAGGTTAAATCAAGGGGGGGGGTCGAAGGGGAGGGTGGTACTGGGGGAAGCAGACTGCCACAGCATTTTTCCTGCGGCCATTCTGGGGAGTGGGGCATGCTCCACTTTTTTTGCCAATTGGTTTAACATTTTTCTGCTGCTACTGCTATATTTTCCTTCCGTTTGGGTTTTATTGATGTATTGTTGTTAGCTGCCTTGAATTCCCTGAAGAGAAATCCCCTGAAGATGGGGGAGAAAAACTTTAAAACAATGTAACCAAACAAACACAATCCGCATTAGGCTGGTGGCTAGTTCAGCACCCCTGGCATTGCGGTGCTTTGAAACTCACATTCTAATATCTATAACTGTATCCATCCATAGACATCTATAGATATATTCAATAGATCATGGCCATTTTCTTGGGCGTACAAGAGGGTTCATAGTGCCATTAGGAATTCACTACAAGTGAGCCCAGCCAATGTGTGATGGAAGTGACTAATAAAGACTGTTGTTCCCCCAAAAAGGAAGTTGTTCCCAAAACAATATTCGCAAGTGCTGTACCTCTAATATTTTGAAAGGCAACCAAGTCATTCCCTAAAGAAAGAAAGAGTAGCTTGAAAGGGCAATCAATAGCTTCCAGCTCCCTCTACACAAAAAATGAGATCTCCACCCATCATTAGCTGTCAACTTTCCCCTTTACTTGCGAGGAATCCTATTCGGAATAAGGGAATTTCCCTTTAAAAAAGGAAAACATTGACAGCTATGCCACCCACCCTACCTCCCCGTGTGGCTGTCTTCCCTTTTTCTCTGCAGTGTCCCTGATCGCAGAACAGGTTCTGAGGCATAGGGCACTCCAGGAGACTTCAGATTTTCAAGCTGAGAATGGGGGCTTCCCCGTGACTCACTCAATCACAAAAGCAGCCGAGAAGAAAGCCCAAGAAAAAGACGGCGGTGCCTCTTCTCCGCAATGGTTCATGCGTTGAAGTCAAATCATTAATATGCATTTCCGCGTCGTACTGGAAGTCACTTGTGGAGAAAAGAGCTGTAGCTAATTGATTTGAGATGCATCTGCCGAGCCACACGACCCAGTCCGCGTGTCTAATGCATCACGGCAGGAAAGAGAGGAATTACTCTTGACACCGGGATTGTACTTCTGCCAAAAGATTCAATCCAATATGTGTTACTTCAGATACAGAGGGGGTGATACAGCCCTGATCTTGTGGGACCAGTGAAATGGTGAGCACAAATGAGGGGCAGATCACAACTTCTGGATTCAAAGTTAAGACCAACTATTCCAAATTATGATCATTATTTGCAATGAATTTACATTTAGAAGCAAACCCTAAACTTGAGCATGCAATAAAAAGAGATATCTGGCATTCAGATGATAATTATTAAATGCAACATCTGTGTATTTTGAATAGCTAAACTGAATGACAGCAATAACTACCCTGCTTCTTTTTTCAAAGTTGATAGAGACACAGAGATAGAGGGACCTTTCTAAGTTAAACTCCTGCTTGGTGCAGAAAATTGAGAACCAGAAGACCCTCAATATATGACCATCCAGCCTCAGCTGCAAGGACTCTGGCAAGGAAGAGGTCTGTTCCTTCCAGTACAAAGCAAACACTTTCCAGCAATCTTAAGTGCCATCCCATTTAATTGCTTCATTTTGTTTTTATAATGTGTCGGCTTATATATTCATACTGTCTGCAACATTTTCTTTTTTCCATCCGTCAATTGAGGGCACTTCCTGTTGTTTCTAGCGTCTGGTTCCAGTATCTTTACAGTAACTAACATTTCCAGTTAAGTTGTAATGTTTTTCCCAGCTAGGTCTTTTATATTCTGTGTTGAGGGTCCATCAGAAATGCCATATCACATCTCAAGAATCTATATCCACCCCTCTAGCCAGATGTAACAAAGCCAATGTAATGTTGTGCTTAAGAAATGAAACTGGGTTCAAATGTCCCCTCTGCCTTTGTACTGCCTGAATAATCATACTGAGCTATATTACAAGGCTGTGGCAAGAATGATCACAATGCTTTACATGCACTAAGAAAAAGTAAGATATGCATGTCTCTGTGTTTGTGTGGAGAATTTAATGGTGGAGAGGTCTGTAAGTTGCTACAAATATAGTTGACTATGCAATTTCCATCTCAGAATTACCAATGACTGGGGAACATCAGCAGTGGAAAGCTCTTGCACTCATGACCTGCTTCGACCATGGTGAGAAGCAGGATGGTTGGTGTGCAGAAGCAGGACTCATTGTGTTATTAATTTAAGCAAAAGCTTCCTAAAGCACGTGAAGGAATGAGAAAGACAAGGATGACTGAACATGTGCAGAGTACCCTTTCCTCACCAATGACATACGCATGGCCCTTGTTTTATCAAGATCTTCCATCATGTTAAATTGGGCAGAATATTAAGAGCTATGCATAAACTGCTATCTTATTACGGGGGCAGCAGCAAATGATAAGTTTTTATAGAGCTGTTCCTGACCAACGGCACCAAAACAAAGAAGAGATATGGGCTGCTGCACTCAGAAACACCTTCTCCTGCACCTTCCCAGCCTGAGGATGTGGCCCTTCTGCCTTCCTCCAAAGATGAGTCCCCAGCAACATCTCCCTCATCAAAGCCAGCAGTTACAGAACCAGGAAAGAGCCCTTTACAAAGCACAGCCAGTTCTTCCAGGGAGGCAGGGCCAGCTGCAGAATGGGCCTCACCCGCCTTCAGAAGGCTTCAGCTCTCTGCTGAGGCAACAGTCCTCTGTTAGCTGTTTACAAGAGGAGGAAAGCTACAGCCAAAGATGCTCACTGGGAGCTCTCCGTGGTCCTGATAAGGTATGCCTCCATTTAAACCTGCTCTGCCATGCCAGCTCTACTTGACCTTATCTGATGTGACCTTACCTAAGTCTATCACTTCCCCTGTGTGCTCCAAGCCTCAGCAGTATTTCTGTGTATATGAAATTCAGCATTTTCTCACCCTCTGGGTATCGGGTGCAAGATGGCATTTTCCAATACAGAACTGAGCCCCTTTCCTTTAGAACAGTGTTCCCCAAACTTGGATCTCCAGCTGTTTCTGGACTACAACTCCCTAGCTAGCAAGACCAGTGGTCAAGGATGATGGGAATTGGAGTCCAAAAGCAGTTTGAGACCCGAGTTTGTGAAACACTGCAAAGTAAGCATAGCCTCCTAGCTCTTTCTCCATCTAAAAGTTGGTCTTCCATTCCTCAGGAAACTACCAGTTACTTGCTTCTGCTGCTGCTGCTTCTTGCATGGACTGCTCTGTGAACATGTTGTGTCTGTTTGGGCCCCCAGGCTGCTAGAAATTAGTGAGCTCCAAAGTTCCTCCTCTTTCTCCACCCCATCCCAAGCTGGCAACTTGCCTCTGTGTGATATAATGAATTGTTTTGACCTAGTCATTCTGTAAAGCACAGGTCATGCGAGAGAAATTGATACCGAACTAGCTCTGCAAAAATCTTTCGGTAACTATAAATTTTGTTGGCATCAGGAGCAGACCTCTTCACGGTGGGGTGAAGGAAGGGCACATTTTGGCTGCAGATAAGCTTTTAGGAGAGATTCATGGGGCTCGGCCCTGTCTGCTGAGAAGAGGAGAAGGCAGGCAGGCAGGACAGAGAGAAAACAAGGTGGTGTGTATCCACCATCTGTGGAGATTATCTTTGGGATTGCCAGATAGAAGCTTCTGAGGAGGAGCTCTTGGGGTAACGCCACATGCATGAGAGGAAGATTAGCTGAGAGACAGCTTGAAATTGATTGGCGAGTGAACCTTTGATGTGTGTGCAAGGGGAGGGAGTACCATTTCAAAACCCAGGATTTTGTTTCCCTCTCACCCTCTCTCCTGCAAAATTACACTGATAGTCTTGCAGTTGCAAAGGGAGATGCTTAAGATACTGGTTTTCATTTTTGCTGAAACAATGTCAGGCCAAAACCTCGTCCCTCAAATTATGTTTCCAGGTGATGGCAAACTGATTGGCACCTGCCAGTCTTAGGAGCACAGCCATTCCAACTGTGGTAAGGTAGAAGGGAGTGAGTCTAGCCTGTGTGTCAGAATCAATGCCAAGCCAACACATTTCAGCCTGGAGAACTTGGGCTTGCAGTTGTCTCTTGGTGGCCTGGATGTTTAAGGGTCACATAAAAGATGGTCTTGCTACAAGGGAAGGGGAGAAGACACGGTTACAGCATCTCCCAAACAAACATTCATCTTTCAGTTTTACTGTATCATTTTTTAAAAAATCAATGCTTCTTGTAATAAAATTGCCATGTGAGGTCTGCATGGAAAGTGAAAAGTCAGTGTGGTATATTGGTTAGAGTGTCAGACTTGGACCTGGGAGACCAAGGTTCAAATCCCAATTCAGCCATGAAGTTCACTTTGAGCTAACCACTGCCTCTCAGCCTAACCTATCTCACAAGTTTGTAGTAAATTAGGAGCTCCTTGGAGAAAGGTGTGTGTGTGTGTGTGTGTGTGTGTGTGTGTGTGTTAAATGAGCAAATAAATTGTGTAAATCCAGATGACCATGATCACTGCAATTACCACATCTCATCTTGGCCATTTGAACCTTGATGGAGGACTGATTCACACATACCTAACTCAGTCTCACTACACTTGGACTCTGGCAGCTGAATGTGTGAGCAGATTGTGTGAGATCGTGACACGGAAAAAGCAGTCCATATGAGGTGGTATAGAAATTCTTCAAGCGGTGTTGGTGCACCACATGAAGATGGCACATTTGCACAAAGAGGGCATCGCCGAATGCTGCAGTCATCATGTGATGATTGAGCATGCATGCATGGATCAGACCACCATTCTTTTATATCCTCAGCACAGTTGGAGAAGGAAACTTTTCAGCGATGGGGATGGAGTGAACATAGGAGTATCAGAACTAGAAAGCTGCTTATATGAAATCAGACCATTGGTTCATCTAGCTCACTGTTACCCACACTGACTGGCAGCAGCTCTCCAGGATAGCTCTCTCAGCAGGAGCCTCTCCCAGTCGTAGCTGAAGATGCTTAGGATTGAAGCTGGAATCTTCTGCATGCAAAGCATGGCCCTTCCAAAGGCCTAATTCCATTGAATTATAATTTCACGGGTGCTCCATTATAGATTGTTGCATCCTATTTTGTGCAATTTTTAATAAAAGAATGCTGACCACTGGATCTTTGTGAGGCTTCCACAGCAAGTCTCTCTCTCACACTTTCTTCCTCTCTTCCAAAGCCTTGCGTGTGAGAGAGTGGGGGTGTTGTTGCAGGGAAGATCTCAGATGAACTCCTCTGGGTTGATCAGCTCAGCCAAGTGCCACGCTAGCAAGTTGCAAGTCAATTTCTTTCTTTCCTTTTTGTCCCCCCCCCCTAGCAGACTGAAATGACCGAAGAATATGCATGGCATCCGTAGTCTTTGCTGGCCTCTGGCCGACCCATTATCTGAAGTGGATTTCTGCTTCCAGGCTCCAAGACAGCAGCACGGTGTTGCTGCTGCTCCTGCTCTTTCTCCCTTCCTAGTGGCATTTTGCCCAGTGCCGGAAGCCCAGTGTGGATTTGAGAGCAGCTATGGGTTGCCTACAGCAGAAGACTTAATCCCGGAGTCCCTTTCTGAGCAGGCTCCGTGCCAGCTTCTCGAACAACCTGGAAAAGTGCCCGGCAGGTGGTTGTTACTTCATGGCTGGGAGGGAGGTTGGCAGCAAAACTCTGCAAAGTGTAGAACTATGACTTTAGATGCAAGAACTTCTAGCCCTCATGGTTTCCAGTTTGGTGGGTGGGTGGGTGGGTGAGGGAGACTCTGAAAATTCTCAGAACCCATAAGAAGAACCCTGCTGGTTCACAACATGAAAGGCCTGTTTCATCCAGCATGCAGTTGTTTCACCTTTCTATAACTCTTCTTTCTTTCTTTCTTTCTTTCTTTCTTTCTTTCTTTCTTTCTTTCTTTCTTTCTTTCTTTCTTTCTTTCTTTCCTCCCTCCCTCCCTCCCTCCCTCCCTCCCTCCCTCCCTTCCTCTTCCTTCCTTCCTTCCTTTTCCAAAGGTCAATCAGTGTCAAACTGAGATGGCTGCTGGCTGGTGCAGACAACATTGTCCGTTGTCCTCTATAAGGCAGCTTTACATGCACAAGCAATGGGAAAGTTATGGGCTGCTTTTCCTAATCTCATTGTTAACACCAAGGGGATAATAATAATAATAATAATAATAATAATAATAATGATGATGATGAAAACATCCTTATGATTACAAGTTTCATCAGTTAACTCCCTCCTTGATCAACTGTTTGATGCACAAATATTTTGCTTTGTGGCCTACGTTGCAAAGGCCATATTGTTTCAGAAAGTTCAAATTTAAATGCTCTAAATGTGAATGGAATCTAATTTCTCTCCCATCCCTACCCCAGTCTGAAGTGGGCAGTTTTCCAAAATGCCAAACCAAATCTTGTGGCTGGTAAGGGGGCCACTAGGGGGCGCATTGGAAGATGGCCGACAATACCATCTCTCCGACCCACACGGGGTAATTAAGAGGCTGTTATGGGAGTAGGCAGCCTCCCTTGTTGCCCCAAGGAAATGGGGAACACTGCCCTTGCCTGCTGTGCCCATAAATCACCCCCTAATTCGAAAGAAGGGGGTGAGGGCCCTAGGCAGAATGCCCCCGTGTGGACCTCGTCTCTCCTGGACGCTGTCTCTGATCGCGCATTAGCTGCAGCAATTTGGAATAATTAATTACAAAAGAAGCAAATGCACCTATTTCAAGTGAAGAAGGGGAGTGAAGTCTGCTAATTTAAGTGACCTCTGCGAAAGGAGACGACGGGTTGGAGAAACAGGAATATTTTACGATGAAGATACACCAAAGGCTGGGTATGTTGACAACGGGACTGAATGGGGGGGGGGACCTTTTTTACTTTCCTTCTATGTGATTTACAAGAACTCCTCCTCATTAGAATCGTCAGTTGAACTGACCCAAGCAGGATGATTAAGGTCTGTGTGGAGATAAACTTTAACCAAAAGTATGCTTTATGGAGATCGAGAAGCAATAAGAGCTTTTGGAATGGCGCAGCAATTAATTCGGAGTCGCCATCTTGCCAAAGGATTTATAGCCAGGAGGAAGAACGGACTTGTTTTCAGACTGCATTCCTGGTGAATCTCCTCAGAGGTTTTGAGAAAGGAGGCAGATTGGTGAAGATTAATGACGCTAAGACTGTTTTGATGTGTGGAAGTGATGTTATATGGAAAACGTCTGGATATGGCTACTGGATAAAAAAAATAATATCCACGCAGGATTACAAAATGTTCTAACCAGCTTGTGGAGACTATCAGAGGTCACAAAGAGAAAGGAAATATATATGAAAATAACAACAAGAGATGTGGAAAAACAATAAGAAAGGACTGGATAGTACTGTGAACATCATAAGGTTAGATTTGTGGACATTAAAACAGCAGTAAGAAGCAAGAAGTTGATTGGATCCCCTTCAGAACTTGAAATATGGGTACCCCCAACAAAAATTTAAAATTCGGCTGTGTAATTTGGAATTTATGTAATTTGGTTTGATTTGATGTGATTGGTTGGTTAATAAAAAATTATTCTTAAAAAAAAAAATCTTGTGGCTGGTGAATACTGGATATTACCCAATATAGCAAATTAGGCATATGGAAAGGGGAAACAGGAGTTAAATGTTTTCCCTGTGGCTTTGAACACACTGCCTGTAATACTGAGAAATATCAAGGAGTTATAGGGTACGTTTGGGACTGAGACAGCACAACAGATAGTGTCTGTGTATTGGGAATTGTTACATCATAGTTGCTGGAGGCTCCTTCTAAAAAAACCACTAGCATCAGCTAGAGACTGCCGTTATCCTAAGAGCAACCCATGGTCTATTTGTTTTCATGCTTCTGCCAGCGGTCGCCAGGCATACATTTTTTAAACAAGATGAAACCAGATTCAAGACATTCAAGGAACCTGAGATTGAAACCATGGAGAGAAGCAGCCTCGCCCTCCGTTTGATCAATCTTGTCAAAACACAATCATTCAATTCCTTATAAATAAAAAGAAGATGTGATTTAGAATGTCATCCTTTGGGTCTACATGCTGGATTCCTATAAATCAATCACTCCAGGTAAACTGCAGTTATTTAGAAGCCATCTGACAGCAGACAAGTTAAAAACATAATTTTAAACGTATGCGCTGCATGGCGTTGTGATATAGAGCCTGTTGATCAACACACTCGGTTCCTTTGCATCGCAGATATCTGCTTCTTTTGCAAAGGTTCTGCCAGGCATTCACACAGCGAGGTGTGGTCCCCGTCTTGGAAGGGAAAGGTCTGTGTGAGGGTGGAAACACAGAGAAAGATTCTACATCTCAGAGGAAACTTTCAGGCAGACGTAAATAGGCATAGAGTGTTTTCCCCTAATTATTCAGTTCTATACACACGCCAAAAATGTGAGTGGTTGTTGTCTGAATTGCAGATTTAGCCAAAATAGAAATGGGTTTTATTCAGTTAAAATGTTTATAATCCTTACTCCCCCACTTCTCCTGCTTTTTGAGGATGGTGACAACATCACTGAACTACAACAGTAAATATATATATATATATATATATATATATATACACACACACGCTGTTGTTGTTCAGTCGTTTAGTCATGTCCGACTCTTCATGACCCCATGGACCAGAGCACACCAGGCACTTCTGTCTTCCACTGCCTCCTGCAGTTTGGTCAAACTCATACTGGTAGCTTCGAGAACACTGTCCAACCATCTCGTCCTCTGTCGTCCCCTTCTCCTTGTGCCCTCAATCTTTCCCAACATCAGGGTCTTTTCCAGGGAGTCTTCTCTTCTCATGAGGTGGCCACAGTACTGGAGCCTCAGCTTCAGGATCTGTCCTTCCAATGAGCACTCAGGGCTGATTTCCTTAAGAATGAATAGGTTTGGTCTTCTTGCAGTCCATGGGACTCTCAAGAGTCTCCTCCAGCACCATAATTCAAAAGCATCAATTCTTTGGTGATCAGCCTTCTTTATGGCCCAGCTTTCACTTCCATACATCACTACTGGGAAAACCATAGCTTTAACTATACGGATCTTTGTTGGCAAGGTGATGACTCTACTTTTTAAGATGCTGTCTAGGTTTTCATTGCTTTTCTCCCAAGAAGCAGGCGTCTTTTAATTTTGTGACTGCTGTCACCATCTGCAGTGATCATGGAGCCCAAGAAAGTAGAATCTCTCACTGCCTCCATTTCTTCCCCTTCTTTTTGCCAGGAGGTGATGGGACCAGTGGCCATGATCTTCGGGTTTTTTATGTTTAGCTATATATTCTATCTTAAGTCAGTATTGATACCTACATCGTGCAGGCTAAATCTGCCTCCAGGACAACATCACCTGTCCTCCACTTTTCGTAGCCCTGCTAGGTTTTAGCTGAGAAAGAAGACATACCCAACCATTTCAACCTGGAGTTGCCACAGTAAGACCTGTCATTTTAGATCACCTGCTCAGCTAGCAAATGCCTGTAATTGGGATAACCTGCTTTCCTTTTCCTTCCTTAACAAAATATGTACACATAGCTGAGAATTTGTGCCAAAGCCTCTACTTTGAACAGCTACAACCCAAACTAACTTGGGGGATGGGAGCGAGGGATCATCAGTTCTTCATGCACACAAATCTTGACCACGATGTATAATATCAAAGAAAGAGAAACCAACATCATGGAATCCCACCTAAGTATCCAATCATGTGGTCCTGGAAACTCAGACTTTGCAGTACTTTGGCATCACACCTGTAAACACAACTCAGGACACCATAACTGTGGTGGACAAAGGTTACATTTGTTTAATCTATATTTAGTATAGAACAGGGTTCCTCAAACTCAGCCCTCCAGATGTTTTTGGCCTACAACTCCCATGATCCCTAGCTAGCAGGACCAGTGGTCAGGGATAATGGGAACTGTAGTCTCAAAACATCTGGAGGGCTGAGTTTGAGGAAGCCTGATATAGAAGATATGGCTTGGAATCAATTTGATCCCCTTCCCCTCTTTCCTTTTTCCTTTCTCCTTCTGTGATGGAACTATTTAAGGACTTTCCTGGCTTTTTTCTGGCCCACGTAGGACCAGTCTGGATAGTTGGCCTTGGTGAAGATTTGACGTTTTCATCCCCAAAAAGTTTTTGATTTGAGTTTCTGCTGAAATGAGGCTGCATTTTAATGTAGTATTTTAATCTTGTTTTAAAGTTGTATTTTAATCAATTGTTTTTATGCCTGGTGTTAGTCGCCCTGAGCCCGGTCTTGGCTGGGGAGGGCAGGGTATGAATTATTATTATTATTATTATTATTATTATTATTATTATTATTATTATTATTATTATTATACAACCAATTAAACAGGATTCCCTAAGAAGAGAGGGGTCAACTTCCTCCGATCTCCTGAGTACATTTACCAGTGCCACCTGTGGCTCCATAGCAAAGGATGGAAGGAATTACTCTTCCTTGCTATGAGAGCCTTGGGTATGTGAACCTGGCAAGTGAGCCATGGCCCCACCAGTCAGTGTCCCCCCCCCCATGTTTATACCAAGCCTGAAGGGCACCCCTAGGGTGTAGGGTGACCAGAGAGTGTCCTTAACCCATTACAGTTTCAGGAATTCACTCCACGAGATCTTAATTTTTTTATTTCCTGCCCAGATTGAAGGCCAGATTAAACCACATTGCAACACCACTCCAATGAGTGGATGCCCAACAGTGTGAAACAGGTGAAGGAGAGAAATCACTAGCCAATCGGGGCACCACCAAAAAAATAACCCACTCATCCCCAAACAGACAACCAGCAAAGCTCACACTGCAAAGGGAGGAAGGTAGGGGAGGTGCTGTAGAGAAGACTGAAGACTTTGGGGAGGAGCCAACTCTGGCTTCTTCCCCTTCCCGATTGGTCCATTGGCCAGCACATGCCTACCTGAGCTCCTCCCCTGGGTCAAACCAACTTGACTCTTCTTCTTGGGGGAGTTGGGGGAAATTGGCCCCCACTCGAGTGTGGGAACAGTATACACCTGCAAGTTGGGGAAAGGTGCATACGTCAAAGGGAAGGTGGATTTCAAAAAACCAAGCAAGCCAAGCTGACAGGGTTGACAATGGACAGGGATTGGTTGGGATCTGTATTGGTTCTGAAGGTGCTTGTATTTAAAGCAATTTGTTAGGCACCGTGATTTACTGCCAAGGTGGAAAATGGGGCAGAGTATTGATTCTCGTCCTTCTTTCTATTGCAAATGAGTGTAATGTTTTATAGTATGTCAGAATAATACCGGCAGCCACTTCATCAATGTCAAATGTTAAAAATGATTGGCTATTGTGATGTAGGAGATTAAATATGAAAGCTTGATGGGTATATAAAAATGAAAGGGTGATGATAAAAAGAGTTTTTATGTCCAAGTTGCTGCTCTCCTGGCTCTACCTGGGGAAGCCTTTAGAAGCGGTTATGCAATCGGTGCTGTTTCACAGATTCATGGAAGATAAGGTTATCAGTGGCGAATGGTCATTCTCCAGAAGAAGAAGCTGGTTGGCCAATGAGGGGGAAAGGATGCTGGACTAGGTGGGTCCTCTTTAGTCTGACCCAACAGTCAGTCTCTTCTTATCAGGGATTCACAGTCTTGGATTTGCCTTTGTTCTGCTCCCCGTTGGCTTCACTTCCCAAACTGAGACCTGATAGTTTTGAGTGGGGTGGTCTTTCCCACAAACATATGTTGCTGATCCCACATTAGAATGTATTGTGTGTAAGCTATGGCCTTTCCATAGGCCTAATTCCATTGAAGTAATTAATTTGATAATAATAAATAATAAATTTTATTTATACCCCGCCTTCCCCAACCAAGACCGGGCTCAGGGCAGCTAACACCCGATATAAAAACAAATTGATTGAAATACAACTTAAAAACAAGATTAAAATACAACATTAAAACATTAAAATACAGCCTCATTTCAATGGAAACCATGGAATTTAATTCTGCTGCATTTTAGATTGTTCTATCCTATTTTGTGCAATTTTTAAAGGTGTGCTAACTACTTGATTTTGTGAGGTTTCCACAGTAGGTCCCCCCCCTCTTTCTCTCTCTCTCTCTCTCTCTCTCTCTCTCTCTCTCTCTCTCTGTGTGTGTGTGTGTGTGTATGTGTCATTTGCCATGACAACAGTCACCCTGGAGCATGGGTAGGCAAACTAAGGCCCAGGGGCCGGATCCGGCCCAATCGCCTTCTAATTCCAGCCCGCAGACGGTCCAGGAATCAGCATGTTTTTACATGTGTAGAATGTGTCCTTTTATTTAAAATTCATCTCTGGGTTATTTGTGGGGCCTTCCTGGTGTATTTACATGAGTAGAATGTGTCCTTTTATTTAAAAAGCATCTCTGGCTTATTTGTGGGGCATAGGAATTCCTTCTTCTTCTTTTTTCAAAATATAGTCTGGCCCCCACAAGGTCTGAGGGACAGTGGACCGGCCCCCTGCTGAAAAAGTTTGCTGACCCCTGGGCCTGGAGTATCACCCACCAGAACAGAATTTCACATCTCTGATTGCTAGCCTAGCCATCAGGGTAGTTTAGGTCCCTGAACCTCTGGCATGTTCTGGAGACACCAGCAGGTCGAAACCTGCTGTGATCAGTTCTACCTGAGTGCTTGGTGCACCAGACTCTTAACCTGCCATCCCTGCTTCCTGGTCTGTAAGACTGTCTTCAGACTCTTCTACTTCTCTACCGCTGTTGGGATTTTTCCCTCCTCTAGTGTGCTGCTTTTGTGGCGATTGGTTAAATGCTGTGCAAATAAGCTTTGACTTCTAACAGTATTGTGGAAGACGGGTTCAATGGCAGAAGGTCCGAGCTCTGAGCAAATCAGCATTGCTTGCAAGTGTCTCCCATTATAAGCAAGGCCATCTTTGCAAGTCCTACTTGAAACTTGGGAGGCAAGACAGGCCTTGTATCAAAACTCTGTATTAAACTCACCGCTGTTCGTGCAAGAACATGTCTGTTGTGGAGAGTGGTGTGCACTCCAAATGCTGTCACCCAGGGCAGTTATCAAAGGGGGAATGTTTGACTGGGGGTATATTTTAAATGCTGATTTCCGGCTGAGTGACAGCTTTCTGAGCTGGAAATGAAGTATGACTCCCACTTTCTCAGCTTTGCAGTTGTGCAAAAAAAGGGGGGGGGAAATACTCACACAAACAGGTTTGGCACTGACACATCACCCGTAGACAGAAGATAAATCCCAAAGGGAACCTCTTGTAGCTCCTGCAGGGAGAGAGATCTCTCTTTTCTATTCAGTCTCCCCCTGGAGACTCTCGTTTCATTCACTACCCTTTGAACAGCAGAGAGTGGAAACAAAAAACTTTTAAAACTTGTTTTATCCCTCTTGATAGTTTTAATAAATTCCACACATGCTTCCTTAATGCTGGGTTTCATTTTAAAAAAAAATACAGTACCAATAACTCTTGGAGGCTTTAGACTAATTATTTCCCTTTTAATTGTTGCAAGGAAGACTTAAAAAAAAATACAAGGCAGGACAAATGTTCTTTTAATTAGCCAAGGACTTTATTAGCTGGCACTAATTAAAGTATTTCTTCAAGTCTGAAAAATGTCTAGAATTATCCCATCTAGCATACTGTTGAGTCTCGAGTAATTTATTGACGCAAAGTTGATTCAAACATTTCATATGTTTCTCTCTCTGTGTGTGTCTCTTTTCTTCCTGCTAGAGATAGATGGACAGGAACAATCTGACAATGATTACTTACAGGGTGATATCATAGCCTGGGAGGCATTGACTGCCTTTCAAGGGTCCAGGCCCTAGGCAGAAGCTTTAAAAAAAGCAAAAGTTATTTTCCACTTAGGTAGGGTTGCCATATTTCAAAAAGTAAAAACCAGGACCCCTGAGTTGAGCTTTTCGTAGACAAATCCCCCCCCCCAGATGTCAATTCTGCCTTTGAAATCCCTGTAATATCTGGGAAACTCCAGACATCTGGCAGGCTTACGGGCTATGAATCAGGAACCTGATCTGAGGACTAAGATTTACTTGCTGGCCCAGTGCTACACAAAGGGGAGGGGATAATTGAGGAATGCATCCTCTTAGACCTTCCTTGCCAACAAAGGTCCGTATAGTCAAAGCCATGGTTTTCCCAGTAGTGATGTATGGAAGTGAGAGCTGGACCATCAAGAAGGCTGATCGCCGAAGAATTGATGCTTTTGAATTATGGTGCTGGAGGAGACTCTTGAGAGTCCCATGGACTGCAAGAAGATCAAACGTATCCATTCTTAAGGAAATCAGCCCTGAGTGCTCACTGGAAGGACAGATCGTGAAGTTGAGGCTCCAATAGTTTGGCCACCTCATGAGAAGATAAGACTCCCTGGAAAAGACCCTGATGTTGGGAAAGATGGAGGGCACACGGAGAAGGGGACGACAGAGGACGAGATGGCTGGATAGTGTTTGCGAAGCTACAAACATGAGCCTGACCAAACTGCAGGAGGCAGTGGAAGACAGGAGTGCCTGGCATGCTCTGGTCCATGGGCTCACAAAGAGTCGGACACGACTAAACGACTAAACAACAACAAGACCTTCATGACTAGCCTTCATTAGTGGAACTCACTACTGCTGCCTTGTAGTACGTCTTACAGGACTTTCAATGTGAGGCTGTCCAGAATGCTGCCTGAGGGGTTCTGAAGAGCTTTAGTCGTTAAGGCAAAGCAATGTAGGATTCATTATTATTATTATTTTTAAAAAAACTTAGATGAAGCTTTAAACTTTTGTTTGTGTGTGTGTGCTTAACAACAAAAAGCCAAAGCTTTCGAGTGCTCTGCAGACCTTTTACCAACCCCATGAGAAACACAGAGATAAACAAAACAAAACAAAAAAAAAACCAGATAGCTACTCTGTACCAAAGATTACATGAAGAGCAGCAGAGTACTCTGTGACTTTGTGGGGGTCCTGATTCAATTTGGAGTAATTCAACATCCTGTTTCAACATGGAAAGCAGGACAAGACCCCTAAATCGACCCCACAATGAGAAATATCCTTAGGAACAGGGAAATCAAAAGGCTTACCTAAACACCAACTTCACGCCCCTCCTTGTGTGGGTCTAGACTGGAGACATGGACTCCATGCTTTGGGTTAAATTAACCATTAATAAGGTTTTCAGACTGAGGTACAGAGACATTATTCATATTCTGAAATCGTACAAAGCAGGGCGAAAAGAAATTCAAAATTGGACCCTTGCAATATTAAAATATTTTCTTCTAAATTGGACAAAAGGTTGCAAGGTTGACAGAAATCCAGGAATTTGTGCCCCTACCTTTTTATTTTATGGAGCAAAACAAGACTCCTGCTCCTTACAACTGGGGGTTGGGGGGAGGGGCAAGCAATGGATTTTTGAGGGAAATAGGTGTGTGGGGTTACGGGGTCGCTGTTGCCTCCTCTGCTGATTCACCAATAAGCTGAAAGCTACAGAGACCATATCAGAAGTGCAACCTGACAACCTGAAATGGCAAGCCTTCCTCATATGAAAAAGATGTTGAAATATACATTTTTTAAAAAACCAGAAGCATTTTTACTTGGTATTGTAAGAGAGGATATCAATAGACAGGATAACAAACAGTTCTTATATGCAATAACAGCAGCAAGAGTATTATTGGCACAGAAATGGAAACAAGAAGAATTACCGATGAAAGAAGAATGGCAGATGAAATTAATGGACTATGCAGAATTAGACAAGAAGACAGGAGGGATTCAAAGCCTGCAAGACCAGAGATTCTCAGAGGACTGGAATAAATATGTGAACTATTTGAAAAGCAATTGTAATCAACAGATTACACTAGTAGGATTACAAGAAGTTTTGTAAGGAGGAATATATGAAATATTGCAAGGAAGATTATGAAGAGAGTTATTAGTTAAGATAATTAAAAGTAATAGTGAAATTAAGAAATGTAAATTAAGTGAAAAAGATTGAAAAAATTTCAGATGTGATTGATGGAAGTAAAGTAATTGTATAAGATATGAAATTGTGTTAAATGATTGCTGAAAATGATATGTTAAAAAATTATTTAAATATATATATATATATATTAAAAGGGCAAGTCTTCCACCATAGGACCCTGTATTGCACCCAGCAGCATGCCTGATTGCCCAGGATGCTTCATAAGAGATGGCCTTTCCTACCCCACATTTCATTTGCCAGGGTGGAGGAGTGGCTCAGAGCATCAAAGGAGCACTGGACTTGATCACTGCACCACTCCTCTTGCTAAAAGCACTTCAGAGTGTTTCATGCCAAGCAGCCTCTGCAGTTGACAAAGGTTTTGCCGGCCACTGACGCATGCCGAGCAAAATCATTGCGCTGCTCTTTGGGTTTGGAAAGAGCTGCCTGCCCCCCGCAAGATCCGCAGTTGAGGTTTGCACATACAGAAGAACCGAGTGGGTGGGAGAGAAGCTTCCTCTTCATGCCTCCTCCCTCCAGAGGGAGGAAGAGTCCCAGCGGTTTCTTTTGATGAGCAACTAGGTCACCGAGACTTATTTGTAGCTCACTTCCAACAACCTCATTCAGATTTGCACACAAAAAAGGCCAAGGCACTTGGAGTCTCCTTGCAGCTGCAGATTTCCCCCCAACCAGTGTTCCCAAAACATTTTCCACCCATAAAACAGGTAGAATTGTGTACCATTCCACTCACTGCTGCATTTCCAGTTCTGCAAACTTGCTGGATCTAGGGTTGCCATACGTCCTCTTTTTCCAGGACACGCCCTCTTTTTCAGGGGTGAAATTTCAGTCCAGGTAGATTTTTTAAAATTTGCCAAAATGTCTTTGGCTATACTTTTTGGATGAGACATAGACATAACTGGTGGCTGATGACTTGCTTTCCTCTTCTTTTCACCTGCCCCCCCCTTCAGCAATATACCACAGCTTCTGTAGCCTACATATGGTAAAGGTAAAGGTACCCCTGACTGTTAGGTCCAGTAGCGGACGACTCTTGGGTTGCATGCTCATCTCGCTCTATAGGCCGAGGGAGCCGGCGTTTGTCCGCAGACAGCTTCTGGGTCATGTGGCCAGCATGACTAAGCTGCTTCTGGCGAACCAGAGCAGCGCACGGAAACGCCATTTACCTTCCCGCCAGAGCGGTACCTATTTATCTACTTGCACTTGATGTGCTTTCAAACTGCCACGTTGGCAGGAGCTGGGACCAAACAACGGGACCTCACCCCGTCACAAGGATTCAAACTGCCGACCTTGCGATCGGCACACACTAGGCTCAGTGGTTTAGATCACAGCGCCACCCACGTCCCTAGCCTACATAGAGTAGGGGTATTTAAAATGAGAGTCGTAATAGAGTACTCTTTTTTGCTCTTCAAAATATGGCAACCCTACGTAAAGGAAGAACTCTGCAGCTAGAGCAGTCTTAGAACCCATCCAGCATTCTGTTCTCACAGTGACCAATCAAATGCCCCTATGGGACATCCCCAAGAAGAATCTGAGCGCAACAGCAGCATGCTCCCGCAACATGATTCCAGCGACTGGCATTCAGAGACATAATACCTCAGACAGTAGAGGTCATTTTGGCTAGTAAGATTTCCTGTTGCACAATTATTAAAGACTCAGGTGCCACAAGAAGACACAATGGCATGGCAATCCTACAGAAACAAGGGGCTTTTCTTCAAAATCTATATTCAGCTTTCCTCAGGACACTTGCTGATTCATTTGTGTCTTGGTGAACCCTGCAAAGATGCCTTAGCGTGGCTAGCTGGGGGGGGTGGGGGGAGGAATGGGCTGAAGAGTGCAGCTGGGAAGAGTTCAGTAATTTGGGAAGTGCTGATGGGCATTTGGGGAGAGGCCCAACTGGCTGCCAGAGGAGGGGCCCACGGCAAGGCCATCTGACTTGTCTCTGGTGCCACCTCCTGTCAGTCAAATGCTCCCTGCAGGCATGGAGGTGACTGAGTTTAGAACAGAAAGTAAGCCAGCCATGTCAACTCCATGGCTGTGCCTGTGTAAGCAGACACAGTAGGCTCTGCCTACTCATAGGTATGCATTCTTGCTTTCCCAGTCCCGTGTGTGGGAATGTTCAGGGTGGCAGGAGAGGATATATTGTTTATTAATGTCCTTCCTAACTTGCACTAGCAAGTTCCTTTACTTAGCAGAGTTTACATTCCCCTTCTCATACACAGCAGAAACCTGGTTGCAGGCTCATTAGAACCTCTTAAGGTAAAGTAAAGGGACCCCTGACCATTAGGTCCAGTCGTGACCGAGGGAGCTGGCGTACAGCTTCCAGGTCATGTGGCCAGCATGACTAAGCCACTTCTGGTGAAACAGAGAAGCACACGGAAATGCCATTTACCTTCCCGCCAAAGCGGTACCTATTTATCTACTTGCACTTTGACGTGCTTTCGAACTGCTAGGTTGGCAGTCGCAGGGATTCGAACCGCTGACCTTCTGATCAGCAAGTCAAGTCCTAGGCTCTGTGGTTTAACCCACAGCGCCACCTGCGTCCCGAACCTCTTACTATTATGCAATAGTAAGAACCTCTTAAAGGTAAAGGTAAAGGTACCCCTGCCCGAACGGGCCAGTCTTGACAGACTCTGGGGTTTGTGCGCCCATCTCACATCTATTGGCCGGGGGCCAGCGCTGTCCGGAGACACTTCCGGGTCACGTGGCCAGCGTGACAAAGCTGCATCTGGGGAGCCAGCGCAGCACACGGAACGCCGTTTACCTTCCCGCTAGTAAGCGGTACCTATTTATCTACTTGCACCCGGGGGTGCTTTCGAACTGCTAGGTTGGCAGGCGCTGGGACTGAGCAGCGGGAGCGCACCCCGCTGCGGGGATTCGAACCGCCGACCTTTCGATCGGCAAGCCCTAGGCGCTGAGGCTTTAGCCCAGCGCCACCCGCGTCCCCACTTACTATTATGCAATTTGATCTCCCTCAGATTGAATTGTATTTTCCCGGTAAGATTCCCCTTTTAAATCCCTCCTAAAAGAATAAAAGAATAAAGACATCACAGTCTTATTCATAAGCAATAAAAAGGAAGTTTACTCATAATCAGGCAGAGTACAGTGTGATCGCTGAAGGCAGGCTTTAGGCTTAAAGTTACAAACTTATACTAACAGGTTTATCCCATAAGGGAGATGACCTGTGGGACTGCTTGGCTGGCAGCCAGCAATTCATTACAGGAAGTTTGCAGGACAAAAAGAAGATGGAAAAGAGAGAAAGAGGCAGCATGCCTTGACCTTTTTCCAGGTCTTTAAAAGTCACGCCCACCCGCTAGTCACATGCAAGGAAGGATGCTCCAGGCCAGGAGGAACAGGAAGTTTTGACTGGCTGGACCGAATATTCGCTTGCATGTCCACTCTAGCAAAACAAGGAATGTTGTATTTGACTGCTCCCAGTGGATTAAATCCCATACAGTGTCCCAGGAAAATGTGGAAACTCATTGTAGCTCCCCCCCCCTTAAGCCAAAAAACCACAATTTGTGAGATTACGGCCACAGAGCGCAAACAAGCTTGCCCAAAACTCAAAAGGTTTTTGGCTGTTTCACAAATGCAAAACATTTGACTACTGTACAGTAGATGACTGGAAGATGAATGTGTGGCCTGAGTCCTCTGAAGAATGTGTCATTCTGAGCTGACATGAAAATCCTCTCCTTATAACTGCAAAGGCTCATTCACACAAGCAGCTCATCCATGGCTGCTGCCACCATCCAGGGAACTACTTCAGTCGATGGAGAGACTGCCTTGTTGCAAATGATGGAGAGCAGAATCCTGGTCTCTCAGGTCTCCAGCACATCAACCAAATTACTTTTCCAGAACAGAAAATGGGCACCGTAGATCTGATACCTGAACGATTATATGCCTCCTACCTCTGCGTGGCTTTCACCCTCCTAATTGGCATTGCTTTGTGCTTTTCGTCAATGGGTTGGAAGACGCCATCGCTCTCTTTTCTCTTTCTTTTTCTCTCTCTCACACACTTTTCTTTAAAATGAGCTGAGCAAGGCCCTTGAAGCATCCGCTCGCTTTGGAGGTTAAAGGGGGGGGGGAGAGGAGGTTTGACAGCTATGCTAATGCTCCGCTCTTTAGAATGGGGAGGATGACATGAAAGGGTCCTGGTTCAAGGCACAACTTGGTGTCGGAGCAATTTAATGAGGTGTGACATGGATCTTGACCTTTGTAAGGGGAGCGTGATAAAGGGGACCATTGCCAGCTGCCCTGGACATTCAGCTCGACATCAAGAGAGCTTGCCAATGTCACTGAGGGGCCTGGTCATACCAGCCACAAACACCATTCGGAATTTATTTGTTTATTTTTAAATTGCTCAGGGAAAGGGACTTGGCAGGATGAAAGCCTCAACATACACAGCTACCAAACACGCCTACAAAATGAATCTCATGCTTGGTTTTGCCTTCCATGTTATCCTGGGGAACGTGGACAACAGCAGAGGATGTGGGACAAAGAAGAGCTCTGATGCAGAGTCTGCAACATGCCCCCTTCAGGTCCAGGGGACCTGTACAAAATGGATTTGTGAACATCTCCATGTTGAAGATGGTCAGGTTACAGCAAGCCAAAAAGCACAAAAGACTTAGCTAAAGAACCTGACTGTGGCTATTTATAGACTTCCTCATTCCTTGGAATCTCTCACTGCTCAGATATTGGGGTGGTGTGTGACAATATTCTCTAAGGAGCTGGCTATATTCGTGGCAGTGATGGCTGGTTGTTCTGGAAGGGCACATCTGGTATGTCAACCGACAACTGGTAAAGCAAACTGTTGAAGTGTGTTGGAGAAACTTACACAATATCAACGAGTGCCCCCGAGGTCAATTGCAAGTAGACTCATATATATTTTTTGAAACCTGGAAAAGCTGATTTTATTCATGAACAGGACTGCCATAGGCGGACACTTTCCCTCCCCAGTATGAACGCATTTGGAAGGCTCAAAGGAAATGGTTGCACTCTGATAATTCCACACACAGAGTACTTCCTGGTGACTTGTAGTCTACTCTGTGAACATGATACCTGTTGTCATATGCTACTGATGTATCCTAAGTGTGTCTGTATCAAACTGTTGGCATTCTTCTAGGTTCCGCCAAATGAACAAAACAGGCTGCTCCCCACCATAATGTCTTGCCACCAAGTTAAAACATTTCCATTTAATTTCATTCTCTCTTTTCTTCCCCCATTTATTATCTTATTTATTCATTTATTTACACCCCACCGTTTTCTCCATGGAGCTCAATGGGGTTGTACATTAGTCCCCGCCTGCTCATTTAAACCTCGCAACAACCCAGAGAGATAGGCTTGATTGGAAGGCAGTGACGGGCCCAGAGTCACTCAATGATCATCATACCCAAGAGCAGATTTCAACCCTGATCTCCCAGGTCTTTAGTCCAACAGTCTAACCGTTACACTACACTGGCTTGCATAAGGTGATCTGTGTTATTGCCAGGAGGAGACAGACAGACAGACAGACAGACAAGCAGGCAGGGAGGGAGGGAGGGAAGCAGACAGATGGTGTTCCACCAGGCTGACATTTTCCCGCTTTCCTCATTTAACACCTCCTCCTTCCCCCCTTCTTTTTTATGACTGCTTGGGTTTGCTTTGTTTCATTAGGGAATTTCTCCCTTCTCACACATTTCTTCTTTTATAATAGGACATTTTCCTCTAGACAAAGCCGGTGATTCCCCCCCCCCCAGTTAAAATAATGTGTGGATTTAAAGCATTTAGAAAGTTTAAGGATCCCACTGATGGGCATATAAATCTGCCTTCATTCCCGCCAGAGTCCTTGTGTCAAACTGAACTCTTCCCCCCCCCCACTGTCTCCGGCTAGAAAGACAAAAGGGAGAGAAGAAAAGGGAGAGAGGATGGCATATTTTTAACTCATTTAAAAGTCGAAAGAACCCAAACTGTCAATTCTCTAAGTAATTTATTAGCATCTGCTCACACTTCCCCAGTGCGTTATGTGCCTAATGCCAGTGTTAGACAGTACATGCAATTCTTCAAGCATGTACCAGTTTAATAGAAAATAAAGTGGTGGTTGATTTGGTTCATTGTTATTTACTACATAAAAATCAGACTCTGCTCAGACATTGGAATAAATGCGTTGTGGCAGTTTCCAGTAATGCATCTGTGAATTACCCCTCACCCTTTCCAAGAAAGGACTGATAATATAGGGAAGTCTATTACCCAAGTGCCGTGCGGTCTGAGCTTGATCATGCCATGGCGTCCTGAGGGAAGAGGGCCATAGTTTGGTGGCATGCAGGAGGTCACAGGTTCAACTCCCAGCATCCCTTCATCCCCCCCAGAATAAGATCTCAAACAACAGGGCTGATCTCATGATCCTGAAAAGTCATCAGCTGCTTGATGGATGTTCTCAAACAGCTTAGCATGAAGATTTGTATTAGAGATGAGGAAGGGCAAAGCTTAGCTGTACAGCACATGCACCGCATGTTCAAGGTGCTGTCTTCAAGTCCTGAACATCTCCCACCAAAAAAGGAGCTTAGATGACAAAGCTAGCAGAGCTTGAAGAGGTGCTGTTGGCCATGGAAAACAACACAGAGACAAAGCCTAGCATAAGGCAGCTCTATATAGCCATAACATGTGGTCCATGGAGAGCTCACACAGTGGTGAGGGCCAGTATGATCTCATAGAGGAGAGGGTGTTAGACTTGCTGCCCCAAGATCAGACACCTCCTCAGCCAGGGATTTACCACCTCTCAACCTCAGTTTCCCCATCTGTAAACAGGGCAAAAACAAGATTCAGTCACAGCTTTCTCACCGCAGTTCACTGACTTAGGACCAAACCAGGGAAGACAGAAGAAGTTAACTGGGAAAGAAATAGGTTGCTGAAAGAGAGAAGGGCTTCTTACTGATGTTGCACCCTTAAATAATACTATTATCTTTCTCATCAGTCCAACAGTGGCAGCAGAGTCTTGCGTCACCTCAAAGACTGAACAGATTTATTACAGCATCTGTTTCCATGGACTAGAGTCCCCTTCATCAGCCAAAGGATAACAATCAAGTTGTCTCCAATGTAGGGCTAAGTTAAATTCATGTACTGAAATATGTGTTGCACCAGCAAGATGTTGCTGCATAAGGGAAAACATAAAAGATGGTTGTGCAATGGATTGCACAACTCTTGCATTAGTGAACATTGGGTTTGGCCCATGGTGATTTGCATAAAGACAAGTATGTTTGCCCCAGGAATGGATAAAGTGAATAGGGAAAAAAAAGGTTTTCTCTCTCTCTCAAGGGACACTGGTCGCTTTCTCCTCTGGTCAAGGGACACTGGGGTTCTCAATTGCCATGCAGTCATCCTCTGCCACTATGCACTGGGGACAGAGAAGTGGCTATCTGCAGCTTACACATTGTACCTCCCAAATGTCCTTTCCGAATGCCCCTAAACATCTTCAGAACCTCATTTCTCCTAGTCCTGTTCTGTGGGGGCCTCTCTCCTTCCTTCTCTTCGCAAAGTTGTTCCCTTACATAAGATCACGTAACAAATCAAAGAAGGGACAGGACCTATTGTTTGGAAAGAAGAAAGGGGAGAAAGTAATCAAGAAAGCCAGACACTTTAAAAGGAGCAGAATTATTTCTCCAATAAAAAGAACATTCTTTTCTTTTCTTTCTTTCTTTTTTTTTTAAGAAAATAAACCTAACATGCCTTATCGCTACTGAGAACAAGGCTCTGTGCAAATGTGTGTGGGCCGGTGACTGACACACAGGTTGTTTTGAATAGACATATGACATTGTCAAAGAACCTGCTATTGTGTTAGCAAAAGGCACTCACAACACTGCATAGAAATCAGGCTCCCGTGTCACCCTGAGATGAAGCAAAAACTGCGCTGATTTCCACCCCTTCAGGAAATGTCACCAGAATAAGACCTTTAGTACCAAATAAAGCTCAGCTCTAAAAGGGAGGGAGGAGAAAAGGGCAAAAAATCAAAGCTTCTAGGCAAAGAAAGTATGGAAACATTTTGTAAAATCATCCCTTTGCATTCATTTGACCTTATCTCTGATCCATTTGAAAAGCACTGGCAGGACTGTGCAAACTTAGCAGACATTAGCCCATCCTCCTTCAACGATCCATTGGCTTCTGTCAATGATTCCTTGAGATCGTGGAATGCTCCTGAACATTCGAACCACTCAGGCACACGTGTCAGCTACAGAATGTTGACAGTCAGTGCAGGGAAGTGAAAGATCAGCTCGGCTGGGGAAAACTTTACATGGGGTCTAGGAGGAAGTGTGCACTAGAGGAGTGAAGAGTGAACAGAGAGATGAGCTGCTGAGCAGTCATGTTACAGAGACCTTTGAAGATTTTGGTGGTAAGAGAAACGGGCTCTGAATCAGGCTGAATGGTACCAGAGGAAAGAGCTTTGCTACCAGTCTGTCACTTATCATATAGGCCAGACAATGTTTCACTTACACGTCTGATTGACCCTTCCAAGCTCTTTCCAGACAGCCTAGCTCTAAGGTTGCTTTCTGCTGCTAAGTTCAGAGGAAGCATCCCTTTTCTCAGTCCTAGTTATTACTCTATTGTTTTGGAATTTAGATAAGATGTCATTTTACTATGTTATTGTTGTAACAAACAGGTTTTTAAATGGCCCTTTTTATACAGTTACACTGCATTTGCTTTTTGTCAAGCTTTGTGATATAGAGCATTGAACATCATGCATTTTGAAAAGCTTTGGAGAAATCAAGTGACTACGACTACGATTATCGCTGGGGAGAATTAGGGAGTTATTGAGGAACACTGGAAGCTGTTTGATGCTGAGTTAGGCCACTGGATGATGTAGTCTTCACCTTGACTGGCAGTAATTTTGGTGGCAGGGTTTCAGGTGGGGAGCCTTCTTTCCCAGCCCTACCTGAAGATGTCATTGGGGATTAGACCAGGAGCCCTCTGGATGCAAAACACGTGCTCTGTCCCTGAATTAAAGCCCTTCCCTAATGGGGAAAGGGGTCGGAGGAGTCCAGGAATGAAATCAATGAGAAAAGTGGGTGTTGTGCAAGCCTTTACGGGGTGCAGCTGCCTGCAGATTGCATGCAACGACAGGGGTTATCGTTTGTATAGAGCAGTCAGCCAAAAATGGCAAAGAGTTCTGCAAATGCTACATATACAGGTATGGAATGAACCTTGGGAAGGTGAGCAATTGGGATTTGATTTTGCTACAAAGTCCCGAAGCTTGATCTGCAGTACAACAGGATCTTTCGGGACATCACATGGTTGCCACCCAAACTCCCCCCTCCTCAGTCAGAGGTTGATGGGTGGTCCTGTCCCCTCCTGTCAAAAGAAACAAGGCACTCAGATCCATTGTGCACCCCAATTGTTATTCCATCTTGCCTAATAGCATTTTTGACAGCTCGGTGAAAGCACAAAATTATTATTTTCCCTTCTTTAATAGTAACAAAAAAAGAGAGATTGCATATGTTCTCACAGGCCTCCTTTTATGTTCAGTGCTTTTTAATTAGGCTTCCATAAAATAGTTATAAGTGTGAATCATATATCCATTGTGCTTTTGATAGTTAATCCTACACACTGGCTCGCGTTTTTGACTAGGGAGTTGTTATTTATCTTCTCTTCTCAACCCCTCCTCCACCTTTTCTTTTCTTTTGGCAATACAAGAATCGCTGCATGAGTGAAGAAATGAAAAAGAAAAACTGCTGTGCTTTCCTCACAAAGAAAACAGACAAGCAGAGCTGCTGATGGGACAGCTCTAAAGGGTTGGGCTCTCTCAACTAGGCATACTGTGGATGAATCCCATCTTTACAAACTCCAGGTTGCGATGGATTCTGGATCCCTTCAATGAGACACAGAGTGAAAATTTCCCTGGCTTGAGAGAACATAAGAACATGAGAAGAGCCTGCTAGATGAGGCCAAAGGGGCCGAACTAGCCCAGCATCCTGGTCTGACAGGGGAAAACCCAATGCCTGTGAGAAACCTACAAGCAGGATCCGGGCACAAGACCACTCTCTCCTCTTGTGCTTTCCAACAACTGGTATTCAGAAACCTTACTTTCTCCAACTGTGGAGGCAGAGCACAGCCATCACGGCTAATAGCCATCAATAGCTTTATCCTCCTTGAATTTGTCCAGTCCTCTTTTAAAGCCATCTACATTGCAGAAAGTGAGGAGGAATTAAAGAAACCTTTAATGAGGGTGAAAGAAGAGAGAGCAAAATATGGTCTGAAGCTCAACATCAAAAAACTGAAGATCCTGGCCACTGGTCCCATCACTTCCTGGCAAATAGAAGGCGAAGAAATGGAGGCAGTGAGAGATTTTACTTTCTTGGACTCCAGGATCACTGCAGATGGTGACAGCCGTCACGAAATTAAAAGACGCCTGCTTCTTGGGAGAAAAGCAGTGACAAACCTAGACAGCATCTTCAAAAGCAGAGACATCACCTTGCCAACAAAGGCCCATATAGTTAAAGCTATGGTTTTCCGAGTAGTGATATATGGAAGTGAAAGCTGGACAATAAAGAAGGCTGATCGCCAAAGAATTGATGCTTTTGAATTATGGTGCTGGAGGAGACTCTTGAGAGTCCCATGGACTGCAAGAAGACCAAACCTATCCATTCTGAAGGAAATCAGCCCTGAGTGCTCACTGAAGGACAGATCCTGAAGCTGAGGCTCCAATACTTTGGCCATCTCATGAGAAGAGAAGACTCCTTGGAAAAGACCCTGATGTTAGGAAAGATTGAGGGCACAAGGAGAAGGGGAAAACAGAGGACAAGATGGTTGGACAGTGTTCTTGAAGCTACCAGCATGAGTTTGACCAAACTGTGGGAGGCAGTGGAAGACAGGAGTGCCTGGCGTGCTCTGGTCCATGGGGTCACGAAGAGTCGGACACGACTAAATGACTAAACAACAACAACAAGTTGGTGGCCATCCCTGCCTGCTGTGAGAGCAAGTTCCATAGCTTAACTAGGTGCTGTGTGAAGGACTAGCTTTCATCTGTCCTGCATCCAGCGGCAGAGGAAGATGCTCGGGTGCCTGGGGTGGAGCACCCAGGGGCAGGATGAGCCGCCCATAAGGTGGGGCACACTGGGGGGGGCTCCAGAATCTGCCTGCCTCCTCCCACTCAGCTGCCCTACAGCTGGGGGGGGGGAAAGCAGTGGGTGTAGTGGTCAAGAGCAGTGGACTCGTAATCTGGGGAACCGGGTTTGCGTCTCCGCTCCTCCACCTGCAGCTGCTGGGTGGCCTTGGGCTAGTCACACTTCTCTGAAGTCTCTCAGCCCCACTCACCTCACAGAGTGTTTGTTGTGGGGGAGGTAGGGAAAGGAGAATGTTAGCCATTTTGAGACTCATTTGGGTAGTGATAAAGCCGGATATCAAATCCAAACTCCTCCTCCTCCTCTTTTCTTCTTCTTCTTCTTCTTAAGCCACTATGTCTCTCCCAGGAGAGACTCATGGCTCGGGCGCGCTGCAGGCCCCATGGTGAGTGCCGTCCAGCATTTTGTCACACACACACGCTCAGTGATGACACCCAGGGCAGCCCACACCTACCACACACCCCTTCCTCTGCCCCTGCCTCCGTCTGCCAACATTCAGCCTTATACTGGATGTCTATGATGTCTACTATTCCGAGATAGGAAGAAAACACTCTCTATCCACTTTCTCTATGGCATCTATAATCACATGCACCTCTATCATGTCACCTTTTATTCACCCTTTCTCTAAACCAGGCATAGACAAACTTGGCCCTCCAGCTGTTTTGGGATTACAACTCCCATCATCCTTGACTACTGGTCCTGTTAGCTAGGGATGATGGGAGATGTAGTCCCAAAACAGCAGGAGGGCCGAGTTTGCCTATGCCTGCTCTAAACTAAAGAAAAGCCCCAAATGTTGCAATATTTCCTTATAAGGGTGTTGTTCCATTGTCTTCATCATTTTGGTTTCTCTTTTCTGAACCTTTTCCAACTCTACAATATCCTTTTTGAGGTGAGGTGGCCAGAGAGGCTGGCTTCAGCTGTCCTGGAAGATGACTGCTGTCGGCAAACCAAGTTGATGGACTATGCTGAAATGGCAAAATTAACTGGGAAGCTCAGAAATCAAGTAGACAAGAACTTTAATAAGGAAAGGGGGAAAAATTAATTTACTACGAGACCACTGTAAGCAGGTTAAAACATTAGCAGGATTTTAACCGCACTTGTAAAGTAATGGAAAGTATGGATAATTTAGAAGGATAAAAAAATTGCATAAGTATTGATATGCAGTTGTAAATAATATCATTAGGACCCATGGAAGGGATGGGGCAAGTCAGGAGATTCAGAGTAATCTCAGTATTTGGATTTGGAACTGTTTTTGATTGTATGTTTATATTTTTTTAAAATCAAATAAAAAATAATATAATAAAAAAGGAAGGTGACTGCTGTCCAGACTGTAGGAATCAAGTCTAACTTCCCACTTGGGATACTGGAAGGGGGTAAATTTGAGAGACAACCCCTTGTTCGCTAATGTCTGAAGCTTCCCTGTCTAGGGAAATCTGTCCACAAGGCATCGCTCTTGTGAAGGCATCATGCTGATTACCATTTATTTTACTTTGGATTTTTTCATATCTTGCTTTTCGAAATATCACTCAAACCAGCCTACATAAATACACAAAATGTCAAACACACTGACAAATGTTGACCTGCCACTGAGAATATCATGGAACGCCAAACCCTGATGTTGAATACTGAATATTCTTTGGATATTTGCATTTCTTAGAGCATAGTCGGAGAATGACCACTACCGAGATTTGCAAAGGATAACATATTGTTACACACTACCCCAGTGGCAAGAGACTCCAGGGGTTTCTGTGCTTACTTGGGGTTTGGTTTCCTTGGAAGGAAGATAAATTGAAACTGGTTTATTTTATGATATATATGGTTTTATTTACACATATATACAACCTGGGCATAGGACGGAGGGGCTCACAGCATTAACACCCCCATAGAACTTGCTTCCCCATTTGGTTTCCACACACCCAAAGTCCTGCACAGAAACAGACATGCCACTTTGTCTCCAGCTTCCAGCATCAGTCAACTCACACTCAAAACTCACACATACACAGACCACCACTTGACCAACTGTTTTTCAATCCAAGACAATGTGGCGCCCAGTCACATGAGGTGGAAAAAGGCCTGCCCATTTGCCCATCTATTCTGTTGAGAGCACTTACCTGGCCATCTATGGTCATTACCTTGACAAAGGAAGTGGGTTACTGGTTTCTTCTTAGAGATTCAGGGAGCGGGGATATGAATCTCTGTGACCCATGTATTTGAAACCAATAACCAAAGAATCAGCTGAGGGCCTAGATTCAAAATGTGGGGCTAAATTCACTCCCCAGCAGGAGAGAGACCTGCTTGTAAGTTTAAACTCGCAAGAAGTTCAGTGAAGTTTGAGGAATGTAAGCTGCTAAGCCTTTTGCATACAGGTGGTGACTATTTTGTGCATGTTTGATAGCTGCATGTCAGCTGATGTGCATGCCATTTTCAGCCTTGGAAGCGGGTCGGGTGGGCTTATATCCACCAACACATGTGATAACCCTGAACACAACCCCTGTGCAAATGGGAAGTTGCCTGTATCTCATTTTGTCTGCTTGGAAAGCGCTGCCGTCTTTCTACCCCTCTTGCAATGGACAGACCACACACTGTTAAGTAAGTTTAAAATGTTTTACTTACAAAACATCTCTCTCATAGAATCATAGAATTGGAAGGGACCATGGGGGGTCACCTAGTCCAACCCTCTGAAATGCAGAGGGTTTTTTTTTTTTTCCCAACTTGGGGCTTGAACCCATGATCTTGAGAGTCTTATGCACTACCAACTGAGCTATCACACAGGTCAACGGTCAGATTCAAGCAGCAGCAAGAAGACCACAGGCAGAATGCTCTTGGGTAGAAAATACAGAGAGATAGCTTCAGACACATGCTCTAAGCTTGGAGCTTGCTTAGTCTTCCTTGGTCTGTTACATAGAGACAGTGAGAAAGGAAGAGAAGCATCTTTACTTCCTCCCTCACAGAGGTATGGGGGCATGACCTACTTGTGCCTAGCAATACAACTCTATGGTCTTAACCCCTTTATGCACTAACTAGTACTCATGCATAATGATCTTTGTCTACAATTTCCCACAGATTCTACCCCACATACACAGGATTACATGTTTGGAAGGGACCCAAGGTATCCTCCAGACTGCCCCCCCCAAAAAAATTCATAACAACATATATTTTGCAGGGGTGGGGCAAATAATTTCAGCTATATCCATATCAAAAAACCTAGTGTGCCAGAATTTCAAATGGAAAGGGATTTGCTGCTGCGACAGAGTCAAAAGCTCTACCTTTCTTGCAGCTTTAGCAGCCAATTCAAGCGGCTAGAGAGAACAATCCTTTTTTTCCCAAAGGGAGGGGGGTTGAGAAGGTGTGGTGGGGCGTAGAGGGACCCAAAATTGCTAAGAGGAAAAGGTGCTCACATAAATGGTACAGACAAAGCCAGCAGCCTGGGCTCTCTCCGGCGCTCCGAATTGCCAGGGGGGAGTGCAAGGAAGTGTCTCATTGTCTCCAACTGTCATCCTTCACTCTGACGAGCACTCAGGAGAGCGTGACCCCTTTCAGCAGCTCCACGCAGGCAATCAGCTCCGCACATCGGTCACTGCGGTTTGCCTGCTGCATCTCCAGCTTATTATAGGGATGCGTTCAGAGAAGAGTATTATATAATAGAGAAACAGTGCATGTGGGTGGGCTGTGGCTGTCTGGGCTGTTCCAGGTGGGGCGGAGAGTGTTACTACCTTTACTGAAAGCCCCTTGCACAAATGATATATCTCCTCCACAGTGGGAGGGGAGAGAGCGTCACGGGGATGTGGGAAAGGGCATGCATGTGTGTGCCTTGTTTTCCCCCAAACAGGATCTGAGCTCTCCGTAGAGGATGGTAGGTGGTTGCATGACTGACAGATGGCTTTTGCATAATGCTGCTCATAAGCGCCACATATGGACATGATACTCCTTGCATGTGCAATCTGCATATGAAACTTGCAATTTGCAACTCTTTATTTTCAGTTGGACAGCAAAACTCTGAGGCCATCATACTCGTTGGACATATGTGGTCTATCTAGCCATATCCTGTCTACAACAGCTGTCAGGGCTTAGAGGCAGGAGTCTTTCCCAGTCCTACCTTAAGATGTTTCCAGGTGTGAGATATCCAAAATGCAATCAAACCAACAATTCGTTTTTTGCTACATAGGCACATGATAGGAGCTGAAGCTCACAGAGTTTTCCTGTAGGTTTGCTAGAGAGGGCTCTGTGAGACACACTCCCACTGTGCCCCAACAGGGGTGGGGGGGCTAGCTATATATTTTCCTACCTGCCTAGGCACACCCTCTTCCACTTTCCTTTTCCCCCCAGCAATATGAGAGCATCTGCAAAGTCTGAGCTCCACGCTCATGCTACATTTTAAGCTGGACTTAAGCAGGGCTTCTTCCTTGCCCCCCAGCGGGAACTCAGTTCTGGCACTTCTCAGGTTGGTGCCATTATAACAGAACAAGGGCGGCATTCATGGTGAGTTCCAGCACCTCTTTTTTTAGAAAAAAAAGCACAGGACTTAAGTATGTCTTTGTAACTGAATTACCATTTAAAGCCTGCCTGAACAATGCTGTTGTATTGGTTACTCTTCAAGAAGCATACTGAAGGAGTACATGCCGTTTTTACCTTTTACAAGAATTTTTGCGTGTGATTGTTATTTTAGGGGGGAGAAAAGGGGGTAATACTAGGAAAATGCAGTATGCCTTGAAGCATTCTGGATTACTTACACTAAAAGATGAACGCTAGCCTATCTAAGCTCCCCTTTAAGCTGCACTCTGCTGAACTCACAAACGTGAGGAAGAAAGGATAATATCTAATAGATATAGCCTTTCCTGGCATCTCTTCACATCCCAACACCGGGGACCGAACCTGGTACCTTCTGCATTCAGAGCAGGTGCTCCACCATTGAGCTATCCCCGCAAATATATTTAATATCCTTAGGGTTAACATATATTATTAGTAAATGTAAAGAAAGGTGAAGGACCCCTGGACGGTTAATTCCAGTCAAAGGCGACTATGGGGTTGTGTCACTCATCTCACTTTCAGGCTGAGGCAGCTGGTGTTTGTCCACAGACAGCTTTCCGAGTCATGTGGCCAGCATGACTAAACTGCTTCTGGCGCAATAGAGCACCATGACAGAAACCAGAGTGCAAGGAAACACCCTTTACCTTCCCGCCACAGTGGTACCTATTTATCTACTTGCACTCGTGTGCTTTTAAACTGCTGGTTGGCAGGAGCTGGGACAGAGCAACAGGAGCTCACCCTGTCATGGGGATTCGAACTGCCGACCTTCTGATTGGCAAGCCCAAGAAGCTCTGGTTTAGACCACAGCGCCACCCGTGTCCCATATTATTAGTATGATTACTTGGCACATATAGAGTAGTGCATTCCAAGTGTCCGAGACATGTTCTTCAGTAATCATTACAACAGCTCTTCGAGGTAGCTCCAGGAATTATTAGGCCAATACTACCTTGAGACCAAGGCAAGACTGAACCAGGGGCTTCTCTTTGCCTCTGTAGTCCATCAGAAGCATATTTCTGTGCTCTCTCAACAAGGTGACTGCCTTACTTTGATGCTTTGACCTTGTCTTGTAATCATCAGCCACCCTTCTTCCAAATTATGCAGAGCACTCAGCATATTATCCAAAATGGCAGCCCATGTTGTACCCAGGTTTCAGGCTACCACAGCAGGAAAGCCAGCCAGGCATTTCTTAGGGTTGGCACATGGCAGGATCTAAATTTGGCTTGATAGGGCACAGCTCAGCAGTAGAGGATCTGACTTTGCATACAAACGGTCACAGTTTCAATTTCTGCATCTTCAGCCAGAGCTGGAAGGAGCCCCTGTCTGATATCCTGGGCAGCTGCTTCCAGTCAGTGCAGACAAGGCTGAACCAGATGGCCCAAGAGTCTGACTCAGTTATGTGGCAGCTTCGTATGAAATCAGTGCTTTCTTTAAAGTGTCACTCAAGTGAGCCTGTCTTATTGGGAAGAGCAATCTGGTGTGCTTTCCACCGCCATCCCCCAATTGCAACAATGACCAATTCCTTTGTGAAGTTGGTGCAACAAAAAATACATCACCTTATCTGTGTTTTTCTCCTTCAGCAGTGACACACACATGTTTTTCACAATGACAGATGATTCCCAGGCACGGAGCGTCTGAATGAATGAGTTTGTCATGGAACAGCGAACTGGGATCATTAACATTCGGGGAAAGAACAGCTCCAGTTGTGCATTGTGCTCATTTGGCTTTGTTTCCTGCACCCCAAATACTATTTTTCACACTGAGCACTCACTCATTCTGCTGGGCTATTTGGTTATGGTGAACAGCCAGCACAGGACAGGAAATAATTCACCGGAATAACATCTAACATAATTAACCCCAGAAAGATTCTGCACTGTACTCTGGAGTTAAGATACAATGTTGATTTATTCAAGATAATAGCAGGTTGTTTAAAACATTAATTTAAAAAAGGAACATAGAAAACTGCCCTACACTGAGTGAGACTATTTGGTCCATCTAGTTCAGTCATATTGCAGTTTGCAAACACTGCCCCTACCCCCCACTTGGAGGCAATTCGAATCTCAATACAGACAAGTGACTATTATTTACAAGCCAGCTCTAGAATAACTCAACTCAACAATTTACGCACAGTCAGACCATCTAGGTCAGTATTGCTTACACAGACTGGCAGCAGCTCTCCATGATTTCAGGCAGGAGGTCTATCCCAGCACAACCTGAAGGTGGTGGTGGTGATTTGATTCACTGGAAGGTCCAAGGGTGAGTCACAGCAATGCAAAATACAGCATTAAAAACAGTTTAAAACAAATGTTAATCACAACTATAGCATGTCAAAGGACCAGGGTACATAGGTGCATCTTCAGGATATGATGAAAGCTATACACCAAGGATTGGACCTAGGACTTTCTGCATGTAAAACAGATGCTGTACCCAATAATTAAACATCTATTAAAAACACCAAAGACAACAACGATAGAAAGCATTTAAGGAAGCCACAGCCTTAGACTGGCCAAATACTTACATAATCAACATTCTGGTGTACATATGTTGATTTGCAAGTGAGTACAAATAGAAAAGTTGGTGTACAACTCCCACCCAAAGCTGGTTGTGCACAAATGACACTTATGCACTGAAATTTCAAAACAGCCTTCCTTCTTCAGCTATTTCTCAACTGCTTTTCTCGCCAGGTACCTGTAACATTGCCGGTATTCAAAAGAAACACTCTTTGATTCCATTGTCGCTGCAGGCTTTCCTTTTGTAAACTATAGCATGCCCACAAATTTTTAAAGCCCTGTTTACTTTTTAAAAACCCTGCTATGTCTAGTTTTGGAAATGCCAGCACATTTTGAAGACCCTCTTCAAATGTACCAATATCATTTTCCTATTTGAGCAGCTGAACTAGAGCGGAAATGTGTTTCTGAAGCAGTGATGTGTTATGCTATATGGAGGGCTCATCCAGACTTCCTTTTGCACCACGTTTTGTAGGTCCATGTTTTACAGCTCCACAAAAGCCCACTCTTGACTGCTGAATCGGAGCAAATGGCAATTCATGGAGAAACCATTGCCATTGTTCTGACTCAGCATTAAAGAGCAGGTTTTCTTGCAGAAAGGGATGCGGGTGGCACTGTAGGTTAAACCACAGAGCCTAGGACTTGCCGATCAGAAGGTTGGCGGTTCGAATCCCCACAACGGGGTGAGCTCCCGTTGCTCGGTCCCTGCTCCTGTCCACCTAGCACTTTGAAAGCATGCCAAAGTGCAAGTAGATAAATAGGTACCACTCCGGCAGGAAGGTAAACAGCGTTTCCGTGTGCTGCTCTGGTTCGCCAGAAGTGGCTTAGTCATGCTGGCCACATGACCCGGAAGCTGTACGCCGGCTCCCTCAGCCAATAAAGCGAGATGAACGCCACAATCCCAGAGCCGGCCACGACTGGACCTAATGGTCTGGGGTCCCTTTAACTTTACCTTTCTTGCAGAAAGTGGTGAAGGGGGGGGGGAGTGTTTAGATGTGGACTGGGAAATCACAGACCTGTGGTTAGTAAGCACAGGGTGGGGGAAGGTAAGTGTGGATGAGCCCTCAGTTTACTTTGAATGGTCCTGGCTCCATTCATAGAATCATAGAATCATAGAGTTGGAAGAGACCAGAAGGGCCATCGAGTCCAACCCCCTGCCAAGCAGGAAACACCATCAGAGCACTCCTGACATATGGTTGTCAAGCCTCTGCTTAAAGACCTCCAAAGAAGGAGACTCCACCACACTCCTTGGCAGCAAATTCCACTGTCGAACAGCTCTTACTGTCAGGAAGTTCTTCCTAATGTTTAGGTGGAATCTTCTTTCTTGTAGTTTGGATTCTTTAGTCTTTTTTTTTTGTGGGTGAGCAAACTTTAAAAGGGGAGAACATAAGAACCACCTGCGGGATCAGAACAATGGCCCATCTAGTCCAGCATTCTGTTCTCACTGCAGTCAACCAGGTGCCCATGGCAAGCATGCAAGCAGGACCTGAACACAAGAACACTTTCCCATTCTGTGGTTTCAAGTAACTGGCACCCAGAAGCATACTGCCTCTGACTATCATAGCTGTCGTGGTTAGTAAACCATTGGCAGCCTTCTACTCTATGAATTTTTGTAATCCTCTTTTAAAGCCTCCAAGTTGCTGGCCACCACTGTCTCCTGTGGGGGTGAGTTCCACAGTTTATTTGGGCACTGCCTTAATAACTAGGGGAGAAGGCTGTGTGCTTCACAAAGGCATCTGGGTGACCACTGTGGGATGCAGTAGCTTGGCCTGGACTGATATAGTCTGATCTTGTATGTCCCCTCTTATTCTTCTCAAGCGCCATGCCACACCATGGCCAACTTCATTTAACTTTCATGAGACTCCTTACCAGTTTTTGCAGTCCAGGCTGCTCACACATTGCATTGCACAAGGAAAAACATTGGTCAGTTGGGCAAGGTTTGGATGGGCAAGGTGATCCACTATGCCTAAGCGTCAGTTGTCATTCCTCGGTTTTGAATGCCCTGCATTCAGGGTTGAGGGAGGATTTGCAAAGGATCTGTGCCACCAAGAGAGGTTCAAGTCTGGGTTTACTATGATAGAAGATTACTCTTATTATCCTTGGTTGATTTTCTGCTGGTGATTGCCAGGAGAGGATTCCTCTTCTGTGTCATCTCTCGCAAGCAAAAATGACCCACTCCATGGTAATTCTTGCTGTTCATTCCAAGCCAATCTGTTGCTATGGCATCCTCCTCCCCATCTCCCTGTCCTCCTCCCCTTAGCCAAAAATATCAGAACAAAGGAAGCTGCCTTATCTTGAGTCAGACAATTGGTTCCATCTAGCTTTGGGTTGTCTACACTCACTGACAATGGCTCTCTATGGGGTTTAGAAGAGGAGGATCTTCTTGTCTTACCTGGAGATGCAATTGGAGGTGAACATAGGACCTCTTGTACACAAGGCTCTGCCACTGAGCTATGGCTCTTCCTAGTCCTAGCTTTGCCAGCTTCTCTCAAAGGAGGCGAGATATGCTCCAACTTCCATTTATGTACATTTTGCTGCATATTCATTCAGTGTCGCTTGCTTGCTGCATTATTTAATGGGACTGATGGTGTAATTAAGGCACAGGCAGGCATCAACTACCAGGCCACGGCAGAGTATCAGGATCCAATACTGCTCCGCTCCTTGGTTTTTCTAGACAGTGTTGCATTGTGTGATCAACGCTCTCACTGAAGGGTTAAGAGAGTGCAGGTGACTCTATCGGCACGGACAGAATGCAAAAGCCAGTCATCTCAATCAATGCAAGGCCTTCCCAGAAGGGCTTCCTCATGTCTCTTCTTCCCTTGGTTTGTTTTAATCTCGCTCACTTGCCTTCATGCTCTTTGGCCTGAGGTCGATTCCACAATTGCAGTTCACGCTGCAACTCCTCAGAGTAAAGCAAAGTCCAAGTCTGGACAAATTGCAGTGGGCTGCAGGGGCGGGGGAAGAAAGCAGGGAAGGTTCAGAAAAACTCCCCAGTCTTTTTTGGGGGGTGGGGGTGGGGTAACACCGATGGCCATTTCACTGCAGGTTTACACCAGAGCCCCATTAAGGCTGATGGCAAGGTGGCATCTGGGATACAGTCCAATTATTCGTATGACTTGCATCGCGCCAAATGTGCAGGAGTGTCATAATAACAAAAGAAGACGGCAGGTCTCTGTCTTGAGGAGTTTTCAGTCTAAATGTCAACAAAACAGGAGAGAAGGGAACGGGGAGGTTAAGGGGACACCACCAGGGATGTGTCTGAGCAAGCCCATTTACACCAGAGTAGGTCTCATTTTGACTGGGGTCAGAGGCAGGAGCCCTTTCCCACACTGGTTTAGCTCCCGATCATTTTTTAGGGTGGTGGGGTTTTGAGATCAGCTGCCCTCCAGGCTAGATGCATCCCTCCAGGCCTCCCCTCTCTCTTTTCAGCCTCTGGGATCCTCTGCAGGTCACACTCCTCACCTGCCCTGCTCTGCTTGAGTGTTTTTGCCTGGCTGGAATCATGCCTCTGGTTTGCCTGAAGGGAGAGGTGTGTATGTAACAGGGAGCACACAATGTCCTTGGTACAGCAGCTCCACACACTACCAGTCTGTTTCCAGGCTCAATTCAAAGTGTGGGTTATGACTTATAAATTTCTAGATGGCTTAGAGACAGGCTAACTGAATGACTGTATTCTCCCATATGAATGTGCCCGGGCTCTGAGATCTTCAGGGAAGACCCTTCTCTCAGCTCCGCCCATTTCTGTTGACCCACCCACTTTTGCCTTTGGCGGCATCAATGGCAAGTGGCCCCTGGAAGGTTGCTCTAAAGGGGATGTGGCCCCTAGGGCTGAAAAGGTTCCCCCATGCCTTAGGTGAGTGGGCAGGACCTGCCCTACCCCATGGCTTCACTTCTGACTCAAGCCTGTAGGATCTGTCCCCAATGCTATCCCTTCACACACACAAAAACAAAGTTCAAGAATTGATAACCCTAATAATAATAACATGTGGAAAACACACAAAGAGAAAGAACAGGGGTGGTGAAGTTTCACACAGATAACTAAGTACCTGTAGTTATCAAATGTACATCTTAAACTTACATTTCAGCACTTCACAAGGCATGTTCTTCTGATCCACTCCACACACACACACACACACACACACCATCGCAGGCTTCAAACAAGTGGCTCATCCGTTGATCACTTTGATGAGCTGCTACTGAGCACGAAATGTGTGTCTTTATTTCCACCTGACACCAGTTGGAGAGGCTGCTGAAGAGATCAGTTCCAGGCTCCTTATCTATCTGGCAGTATCAGCACAAAGGATCTTATCAAACGGCAATTACCCGGCCCAGCTTTGCACTAATTGGCTCGCTGGAGTCCAGTCATGTTACCTCCAACCTGCATGTTGTGGGTGTTCAGAGCAGGAAGAAGAGATCAGGGAGCCAGCCCACTTACCTGCAATTGCACACCCCGGGGAGCCCCAGGAGAGAGCGGGTAGCTGTGGAACGTCCCAGGCAAAGGAGACCTGCAATTCACAGAGATGAAAAACAACTAGCTAGCTAGCTGAGAGGCCATTTTCTTGTAGCCACTGTATGGGCTTGGGGGGTGGGCAGCAACACCAGCAAGGGGGCTGGATCCAGGAGGCTTCAAGCATTCCTGTCTCCCCAGTGCCTCCAACAGACACAGGTTCTAAGGTTTCTACAGACTGGGGTCCACTGATACCACCTGTCCATAAGCATTTTTTCACTGGGTGGTGGATCTGACCCCAGAGACCTCTCTGGGGTCACTTTCCTCACCTTTGAGGAAGTGCACAGCCAGAAGTCACAGGAACTGGTGGACTTCAGCCCAGGTTTGTTCAGTACCAGCAAAATCACCAAGTATTCCCAAGGCAGTTTACTTGAAGAGTCTCTCCAGTTTTGAGATGGAATTTTCTCAGACCAACAGGAGAACCAATACCTAGAAAGTATCTTTAACCTATAGATTGGCTGTATCTTTAGCCTATGGATCGGGTTTTATTTTGGTGATTGTCTTGGAGAACCGTTATGGTTGTGGAGCAAGATACGAGGCTGGCAAAACAAATAATTCCATGGCTCTGCAGCAAGGATGGTGGAAGAGAGACATCTATTTATTGCAATTAAATCCTGCTTTTCCTGTAAGGGGTTCAGGGCAGTTCTTGCCCCTCCTGCATTTTATTCTCACATCAACCCCTGAGGTAAGTTGTGCTGAGAGATGGCTGAATGATTTGAACTCAGATGTCCCTCCTTCTAGTTCAATGCTCTGATGTAGACTTCCGCAACCTGGAGGCTTCTCGATGTTGTGTGACTACAGCTCCCATCATCCATGACCATTGGGCATGTTGGTTGTGGGTTACAGTCCAACAAAGGGCACTAGGTTTAGAAAGGTTGCTCTAACGTTTGGCTCCACAGTCTCTGTTTATGCAAAATTTACTACTACCATACCTGAGGAAATGCACTCACCAGTCATACTGAAGATGGCAGACCTTTCCAGGTTTGAAATGTTTAATTCACTACTGGGGTATCTATACAAGCCATGCCAAATGGAGTAAGGTATTCTCTCTTCTCTCTCCAGCAGAAACTATTAGGGGATATGGATTACAAAGACTCTGATTAATCCAAACAAAATGTTGACTTTTTTGTTCAACTTGAATATTTTCCGCCAAATTGATCATGACATGCTGTGACATCACAGTAGCTTGGCCAATAGCTAGGGAAATCTCCCATGTGCCAGACAAAGGAAGCCTAACACCGCCATGTGGACAGACTCGTTACTACTACCAACAAGCTGTTGATTAATACCACCAAAGTGTTGTGCAGAACATAAAGGTAGCAAGACTGTTGTCTGAATGGTTTAATCATGAAAATCCTTCGTCTCCAAAATATTGTGGGCAGGAGATTACTCTCTAGATCCAACGATGCCACAATAAATGCAAGTACACAATGAGAGGAGTGGGGAGGGATGTTTGTATAAAAAGACTCTGGCCACTTTATGTGAAACAGGGTACATCAGACTCTGCACCCACACCTTTAATATACATACAAAAGAGATCCTGTTTGGCATGCACAGATCCTCACAATTGCCGCACTGAGAGGGCTACAGTTGCAGCTATAGAATTTCTCTTCATCAGGACCAGACAGTGGTGCCATCATCACAGGACTTTAGGGGGGGCAGGGGGCACACAACAGAATGAGCAGGGAGAACATGGCAGGACTGGCTTCCCATAATCTTAAGTAAATGAAGAAATGCATACAGTATCTAAAGAACACACACACTAGATCATTCAATCTACTGTATCATTAAATACTGCACCAGTATAAAAACACCTGGGATCACTGCCCTGTATGAACTAGGTAGCCTTCGATTCATAACCAAGCATCCATCACCCAAAAAGAGAAGCGAGACATCTCCTTCCCACCTACTGCAATTAGTGCCTATTTGTCTCTGTGACTTCAGATAATGTTTAGAAAGAGATTGGGACCTAGGTGTTTTTTTTCAAAAAAAAATAATGATAAAAAGGGAAGAGAGATGTAACGGAAATGCTCCTGGGCTCCTGTGGGACTTGGGTAAGTTTCTTCACTCTGCAGAATGATAAAGATATGTTGCCCTGATCAGAAGCAGATAAGCAGGCAAGCTGATTATGTAGCGTCCCAGAGGCAAGGCCTAATCTAGGAGTCTGTTTGTTAACTACCAGCCTTTTTTGTGATATTTGGTTTGCATAATGTGATAATGTAACACAAGAGCTTTTTTAAGGTGGAAAGAAACCTAGATTCAGGAGGGAAAGGCAGGGAAAACACTCCGCTTTGCTCTCGTCGTCTGTACAGATCATCGGTTCCTATCAGTACAGATTGCTTGACTTTGCAACGCGCTTTCATGTCTTCCTGGCTTCATGTCTTCCTTGCAGTGCAGGAACCAGGACTGAATGATAACAGCTGCCTACAGTTCACACCTAAGGGACGCGGATGGTGCTGTGGGTTAAACCACAGAACCTAGGACTTTGCCTGTCAGGAGGTTGGCGGTTCGAATCCCTGTGACAGGGGGAGCTCCCGTTGCTCGGTCCCTGCTCCTGCCAACCTAGCAGTTCGAAAGCATGTCAAAGTGCAAGTAGATAAATAGGTACCGCTCCAGCGGGAAGGTAAACGGCGTTTCCATGCACTGCTCTGGTTCACCAGAAGCTGCTTAGTCATGCTGGCCACATGACCCGGAAGCTGTATGCTGGCTCCCTCTGCCAATAAAGCGAGATGAGCGCCGCAATCCCAGAGTCGGTCACGACTGGACCTAATGGTCAGGGGTCCCTTTATCTTTACCTTTTCCAGTTCACACCATATACAAAAATCACAGGTGAGCTTTAAACACAGGTATCCTGGCTCCACTCTGTGGGTGCTGGACCACCTGGGCCCCACCAAAGGTAGGAGCACCAAAAATCTAGCTAGCAGATCTGCTATGGTTTAAACCATGGGTAGGCAAACTAAGGCCCAGGGGCCAGATCTGGCCCAATCGCCTTCTAAATCCGCCCTGCAGCAGTCCAGGAATCAGCCTGTTTTTACATGAGTAGAATGTGTGCTTTTATTTAAAATGCATCTCTGGGTTATTCGTGGGGCATAGGAATTCGTTCATTCTCCCCCTCAAAATATAGTCCAGCCCCCCACAAGGTCTGAGGGACAGTGGACCAGCCCCCTGCTGAAAAAGTTTGCTGACCCCTGGTTTAAACTATGGGTAGGCAAACTAAGGCCCAGGAGCCGGAGGCGGCCCAATTGCCTTCTAAATCCGACCCACAGACGGTCCAGTCAGCATGTTTTCACATGAGTAGAATGTGTCCTTTTCTTTAAAATGAACCTCTGGGCTTTTTGTGGGGGCTGCCTGGTGTTTTCACATGAGTAGAATGTGTCCTTTTATTTAAAATGCATCTCCTGCTGAAAACGTTTGCTGACCCCTGGTTAAACTGTCTGAAGGGCTTAGTTATTCCTTCCATGGAATAACCTTTACCTTTACCTTTTTTTATTATTCCTTCCCTATTGGTCAGTGGGCTTCGCTTGTAAACAGCCGCTCAGCTGTTGGCTCTGAGGAGTCTGGAGATTGTTCTCCACAGGCAAGATGAGCTTTACGAAAGTTGGCTCTTTATTCCCATTCAAGGCCAGAAAATACTAGCCTGGGATCATAGGTTTTCTGCAGCTGCTAATGTAAGCAAAAGGATTCCCTCCCCCCCCCCCCAGGTTCTTGCAATAGCAGATACTCTGCCCTGCACTGTATGATTTTAGCCAGCCAGTTGCTACCACCCTTTGCCCGTCTGCCCCCTCTCCACCCCATCGTCCCTCTGTCCCTGTTCTTCATCCCATCCATTCCACCACTGGGACTGGATTTTCAGTTACATTCCTATAAATTCTTGTCCATCTCTGTATTCTAGAGCAGCCTTCGCTGCCCCTCTCCACAGTTTTGAACTACATCTTCCACCAGCCCTGTCCAACCTGGGGGGAGGGGGCGCAGTTTGAGGGGACCAGGTTGTTAGATTAAACAGCCTTGGCTTATCCTTGACATTGGTCATTTCTCCACCTCCAGAATGGCCCTCCCAGGTGATGACTAACCTCTATCTGCCCCACCAGGCTAAGACACCTTCCTCCTCATCCAGTGATCAACAGAGGTCAAACACAAGTAAGTTGGTGGATCCCCTTTTACTCTTTGTTAGGTATGAACTGGAGAAGAGATTAAGAACAAAATGCCAAAATGAACTGCTTTTGAATTTATTTTTTAATTGGGATGGGGGGAATGAAAAAGTTACATATGTGGGGGGTGTTAATTATAATTGTTACCTACCTGTTTCATATATGTTACCTTATCATTATATCACTTGTGCAGAGCTTGCTTTTTGCCATATGGGGGAAGGAAAATATTGCTGAAGCTGCTAATAGCAACAAATTGAATTAGGCAGTGGGGATGTGGCTGCAGGGAGAAATCCAGGAATTGGCCTTGGAGTCTGGTGTTTCTCTCCACTAAGCAGGTGCAGGAGGAGACAAAACATGTCTAGCGTGTGTGTGTGTGCACGCACACACACACACACACACACACACACACACACACACACACACAAAGTGCCCCAGGCAGATTTGCTTACATGGTTTTGCTATCTCACTTGCAACTTCTGCAAACTTAAAACCAAAAAGTGGTGGTGGGAGGGAGGGAGAGCCATACATGAGAAACCGGAATACAATTTGATATTCCAAATACAGACAGCATTACCATTTCCAACACAGCAGACATTCAGGCCAGCTCCGATTCTGCCAAAACAGAATAGATATTGCAATATTACCTTTGATTTAGGTCATTTAAAGCAGTGCTTTAAGCAAAAAAAAAAAAAAAAGGGGGGGGTGGGAGCCAATCTAAAATTCCAACAGCATGAGACCTGATCCCTTGCATATTTACTCAGGAGTAAGCCCTCTGGTCTGCTTTCTTCTGTCAATCTAAACAATAGGTATATGTCTCCAACCGCTGCCTGTAAGTCTGAGCTCGGAATCTGCTGTTATACAGTGGTACCTTGGGTTACATACACTTCAGGTTACATATGCTTCAGGTTACAGACTCCACTAACCCAGAAATAGTACCTCGGGTTAAGAACTTTGCTTCAGGATGAGAACAGAAATTGTGCTCCAGCGGCGCAGCGGCAGCGGGAAGCCCCATTAGCTAAAGTGGTGCTTCAGGTTAAGAACAGTTTCAGGTTAAGTACGGACCTCCGGAACGAATTAAGTACTTAACCCAAGGTACCACTGTACACACTTGCATGTTCTGGATCTGAGACATCTAGCACTCAATTTAGCCATTTGCAAATCACAATAAAAGAAACTAGTGAGATTCTGCTGTATTTGATTACGGTAAGTCTCAAGAGCTGAATAATTACTGACAATGAATTAATAAATAAATGACAAATATTGCTGGGCCCAAACAAAAGGGCTCTCCAGCACAACTCCCCTTTTCAAGCTCACTAGCTCACAGCAGACTTAGGCAGTTTTACGACAGGGGTCCTTAGGAGTCAAAGCACTTAAGCTGGCATGCAAAACACTTTGCTTTCACCAAGCAAGCCCAGCCCTTGCCAACCATTGCATGGTTTGGAATCTTCAAAGGCATTAGCTGACCAGAACATCAAGGAAATTTGGGAAATATTTAGGATTTCACAATGGCAGGGAGAAGACCATTCTTAAAAACAGGAGTCTCCTGCTCAGCTTATTACGGAGTTCATCTGATGGCACTCAGCATCCTTCATTCATGGATCTGAAGCTGAAATTGACAACTGATAATTTTAGTTTCTGCCACTTTTTTCTATACAGTATAATTAATATTCCCTCCAGCCTTTTCCCTTTCCTTTTTCTTCAGAACATAATTGCAATGAAGAAGAGTTGTTGTATAACAGAGGATCAACGAAAGATCTTCTACATCAGGGATGGGAAATATGAAGCTGCCCAGATGTTGTTGGACTTCCAGTGATGATACAATGGGCTAAAGATTTTGGATATAATACCTCAGTTAGAATCTTGGGAAAGGTTGTGGAATTTACTGCATGCAGTGCACTTAAAGAAAATATTATGAAAATGATGTATAGATGGTATTTAACACCAGCTAAATTGGCTGAAATGTACAAGTGTTGGACAAGTGTTCCAACAATGAGTGTTGGAAATGTAAAGAAAGGGATGGTATCTTCTACCACATGTGGCGGACTTGTAAAGAGGTAAAGGATTTCTGGGAAATGGTATATAATGAGTTAAAGAAAATGTTTAAAAATACTTTTGTTAAAAAACCAGCAGCCTCTCCATTGGGGATAATGGGTGAAGAGATACCAAGGGAAGATAAAAGACTGTTTCTGTATGCAACGACTGCAGCAATAATTCTTTTAGCCCAAAAATGGAAACAACAAGAAGTACCAACGAAAGAAGAGTGGCAGATGAAGATGATGGACTTTGCAAAACTGGTGAAGCTGACAGGAAAAATCCAAAACCAGCATGATCAAGCATTTCAAAAGGAGTGGAGAATTTTTTTTACGATATTTGAAAGATTATTGTAAGCAATTAACATCACTAGCAGAGTTGTCTGAAGACCTGTAATGAGAAATTTTGAGTTATTTTGTAATGAGTGTAATTAGAATTGGAAAACACAATGCAATGATATAAATGTTAATTTTGATAGCCATGAGGCGGGAGGGAAGGAAGCTGATAGGCTCTAAAGAGCCAAGGTGATAAAGTGGATAATGATGATGTGAATGTATATAATTAAATGGAAAATAAATAAAAATATATATTATATATAATATATTATATTATATATATATATGATTTATATATGATGTTGTTGGACTTCCAACTCCCCTCAGTTCCAGCTGAAGTTCAATCACATCTGGAGGGTCATGGGTTCTCCACGCCTCTTATGCAGGGAGCCCATTACCACGCCTCTTCTTTTCCAATTTTTTAATCAGCATCTGATTATTCATTTCTTCTTTACAGTCAAATCCTGGTTGTCGAATATACAGTGGTGCCTCAGGTTAAGTACTTAATTCGTCCCAGAGGTCCATTCTTAACCTGAAACTGTTCTTAACCTGAAGCACCACTTTAGCTAATAGGGCCTCCTGCTGCCATGCCTCCTGCCGCCACGCCTCCGGAGCACAATTTCTGTTCTCACCCTGAAGCAAAGTTCTTAACCTGAAGCACTATTTCTGGTAAGCGGAGTCTGTAACCTGAAGCGTATGTAACCTGAAGCGTATGTAACTTGAGGTACCACTGTAATCTGTTCTGGAAGTCCATTCAGCTTCCGAAATGTTTGACAGCATCCTGCACTCAAGCAGAAGCCATGTCGGATGGTCGGCTTCTGAAAAACTTTTGGAAATCAGAGCATTTACTTCCGGGTTTTCGGCGTTCGGGAGCCGAAACGTTCCAAAATGGAGTGTTCGGGAGCTGAGGTTTGACTGCATTCATGTTCATTTCGTCATGGGCATGTGTGCTGCTCATGTATCGTATATTGTCAAATTTCGGCCACAGGAGTGGAGGCAGGGAATGGGGTTCTGTATGGGATGGAGGAGGAGCACTCTCTGTCTTGAGGGGGTGGGGGAAACCTGGATGAGGACCAAGGGAAAATGATGAAGCCAAGAGATTGTGCTCTGCTTTAAAAAGGAATTCATTATACTACTTCTCACCCCAAAGCACCTCTTCTTATCTACCTTGTTCAGAGATGTATGTGTATATATATATATATATATATATATATATGCAGGTTTTGGTGTCTTCGGGTGTCTTCCCGTGTAAGAGTTGGGGTGTCTAGGCGACGTTTCGACGAGGTCTCACTCGTCATCTTCAGGCTGGTGCTTTCGGCTTCTTGTTACTGGAACAGAGCAGGATCTCAGTGTTTGAGTTCCTATAAATACTGTTGAGGGGGTGTGGTGTATAGCCTCCAACGTTCTGGGCAGAGAGGAAGTTCCCAGGTTAGTGTGTCTTTTCTTCTTTTGTTCATTAATTACTTGAGGGATATCTTGAGTGATTTCTTGAGTGATATTCTGAGTACCACTTAGGAGGGTCGTTAGGTGTGGATTAGTTGCTAAAGCTTTCGTGTCTTGACCTCTTGAGCTAGTGAAGAGTTTTTTCTGAGAAGATGGCTGTACTGCACTTAGTTGTGCTCTGGCTTGGCTTCGTGTATAGGGGCGAGCTGTGGTTTTGTGCCCTGTGCCAGCCAGATCTGTGTAGGGATTGCAGGGGGGTGCAGCATCCGGAGGTGCCACTATGGTTTGGCTACTGGATGGTGTCTGTAATTTATCTGTGGAGAGGGTCTGGGTTTGGGTCTGGTGTGGTTGATTGGAGATGGCGTTCTGTGTGCCTCTGGTTCTGGTGTCGGTTTTTGTGGGGAGGGCTATTTTCCAGATGTCTGGCAGGCGGGACGTATCGTCACGCTTGTTCATGTTGTGAGGGTGTTTCTCTATCTCGATGGCTTCCATGATTATTCTCTTGTGGTGGTGTTCCATGTTAAAGAGCAATTTGGAATCTGAAAAAAACTTCCTCTCTTTACCAACACATGAAAGAAACAGGACACGAAATTAATTTTTCAGATTCCAAATTGCTCTTTAACATGGAACACCACCACAAGAGAATAATCATGGAAGCCATCGAGATAGAGAAACACCCTCACAACATGAACAAGCGTGACGATACGTCCCGCCTGCCAGACATCTGGAAAATAGCCCTCCCCACAAAAACCGACACCAGAACCAGAGGCACACAGAACGCCATCTCCAATCAACCACACCAGACCCAAACCCAGACCCTCTCCACAGATAAATTACAGACACCATCCAGTAGCCAAACCATAGTGGCACCTCCGGATGCTGCACCCCCCTGCAATCCCTACACAGATCTGGCTGGCACAGGGCACAAAACCACAGCTCGCCCCTATACACGAAGCCAAGCCAGAGCACAACTAAGTGCAGTACAGCCATCTTCTCAGAAAAAACTCTTCACTAGCTCAAGAGGTCAAGACACGAAAGCTTTAGCAACTAATCCACACCTAACGACCCTCCTAAGTGGTACTCAGAATATCACTCAAGAAATCACTCAAGATATCCCTCAAGTAATTAATGAACAAAAGAAGAAAAGACACACTAACCTGGGAACTTCCTCTCTGCCCAGAACGTTGGAGGCTATACACCACACCCCCTCAACAGTATTTATAGGAACTCAAACACTGAGATCCTGCTCTGTTCCAGTAACAAGAAGCCGAAAGCACCAGCCTGAAGATGACGAGTGAGACCTCGTCGAAACGTCGCCTAGACACCCCAACTCTTACACGGGAAGACACCCGAAGACACCAAAACCTGCATTCCTGTACCCGTGAAAATCTACGAAAGCATATATATATATATATATATATATATATATATATATATATATATATCCTTTCGTAGATTTTCACGGGTACAGGAATGCAGGTTTTGGTGTCTACACGGGAAGATACCCGAAGACACCAAAACCTGCATATATATATATATATATATATATATATATATATATATATTCATACCTGCAGGTGGATAGGGGAGACTCTTTGATCAACTGGGATTACAGCAGCATTACGAGCTTTCAAACAACAGTAGGTGCCTGGGATACAAAACTGGGTCACGTACAGTCTGGTGCAAGAGAAATTCTTTGATGCATAACGAGGGAGGAGGGCAAAGCGAGAGAGAGAAAAGAGGACCAAGGAACTCCCTGTTGTCTAGGACTTTCTGGATACTTGGGAGGAGATGTCCTTCCTTGTGCATGATGGATCCTGCCCCTGAGTTGTTCAGAGCTGCTTGTCCCGCCACACAGCTAAATACTATAGGGCAGGGGTGGCCAACTCCTAAAACACTGCAATCTACTCGCAGAGTAGTTAAAAACTGGCAGTGATCTCCTCACCTTTTTAGGGGTTCAGGTCAAAGTTGTTGAACTTTTTTAGGGAGGAGGAAAGCCTCGGTTTTTGGGGTGTGGGGAAAACAACTTGGGCTTTTTTTAAGGCGTGCCAAAGTTGTTGAGCTTCTTTGGAGGGGAGCCAGTGATATGCCAGTGATCCACCACAGACGTCCAGTGATCTGCCGGTAGATCACGATCTACCTGTTGGGCGTGCCTGAACAGCAGCATGTCACCAGCAGCAGAAGAAGAACAGCAAGGCCTAAATCAGTGTATATCACCAAGAAACAACGCCTGTGGCACCCAGGGGGGCTGCTGCAGCTCAGTGAAAGAGCACTTGGTTTGCATGCAAATGGTCCCAGGATGGATCCCGGGCAGCCCAGACAGAGCTGGGAATGTCCTCTGCCTGAAACCCTGGAGAACCATTGCTGCCAGCCATTGTAGAAAATACTGGAACAGATAGGCCAATGGAAGCTTCCTGTTTTTGCAAGGTGAGGGGAAGTCCTGCTGTGTGCTTTATTGAGAAGAACTTTTTGTCAAATTCAGGACTCATCAATGCTTTGGTATTTTTCTTCTCCCAAGTAAGGTTGAGGGATGTTAGGCCATAAAACAGCCAAATGACAGCATGGTTTGAAAATCATATAGATTTTAATGAGGATCACAGCAGCATTTTAAACAAAGCAAAAATAAAAATAAAAAATCACAGCAACAGCAACAAAAAGTTCCTCAGACTACACTAAATTAGCCCCAGAGGTGATTTTTGGCCCACACCAAAAGGCTGGTAAAGAAGACAGGTAGATCCACTCTCCATATCTCACAAGCTGTTTCTTTGCTTTTGGTCCAAGCTGGAAGTACTGCTGGAAGCACAATAAGAGTCTGACAGGATCAGACCAAATGCCCCCCACCCATGTATTCTGTGTCCACCAGTAGCCATTTTAGAAGCTTCCAGAAAGCAGAAAACAGGAGGCATGGAGATAACAGCTCTCTCCTCATTGTTTGCCTCCAGTACCTGGTATTCAAAAGCAAACTGCCATCTAGTTATCATGAGTGGTAGCCATCTCCACCTGGAATTTGTCTAAGCTATCTTTCAAAGCTATCTTAACCTATTCATTCTTAAGGAAATCAGCCCTGAGTGCTCACAGGAAGGACAGATCCTGAAGCTAAGGCTCCAATACTTTGGCCACCTCATGAGAAGAGAAGACTCCCTGAAAAAGACCCTGATGTTGGGAAAGATGGAGGGCACAAGGAGAAGGGGACGACAGAGGACGAGATGGTTGGATAGTGTTCTCAAAGCTACCAGCATGAGTTTGACCAAACTGTGGGAGGCAGTGGAAGACAGGAGTGCCTGGAGTGCTCTGGTCCATGGGGTCACGAAGAGTCAGACACAACTAAACAACAACAACAAGATAGTGGCCATCATCACATGTTTGGGGGAGCAAATTTCAAACACCGTCTGGTGACATTGTACTTTTTTGTGTCCATCCAGCATTGCTGCCAATTTATTCCATTGGATAAGCTTGAGTTGTAGGAGGGGTGTTTTGAGGGAGGGAGGGAGGAGGTCTCTTTCTTCATCTTTTTGACACTGTCCCCAGTTTGCTTGCCAGGAGCAGCATGGGAATTTTGCAGCAGGGCCACCAAAAGCTACTTCATGCCAACAAAGGGCAACTTTCCTGCCTCCTCTCTGTGCTTCAAAGATATTCAAGCCCAGCTGTACCCCTCTCCAATTAACCTGAGCCAACAAAATGAGTTCAAAGATCTCATTCAGGTACTTAAACAGCCGCCTTATATTTGAGCTCCGATTCTGCTCAAAGCATGACTGGGCTACCCTTGAGAAATGAGAGTCCCTTCCACATGCTCTGCCTCCTTTTTTGTATTTCCCCCTTCTCTTTCTCTCTTGGCAACAAATCAAAAACACGACACCCTCATTTGTTAATAATAATTACACAAAAGAAATTTTAAAAGGCATTTCTCTCTTGATATTTCAAATCGTCTCTCTTTTTAAAAAGTCCCATAATTATAAAGCCTCTCCCTTGTCCTCCCCCGCCTCCACATTCCCTCGGGACACTTCAGAGAGTTATTCCCACCCACTGGCTTTTTTTGTCTTTAGACTCTAAGTTTAGAGCGAGGTTCTGACAGGCTCCCAGTGACTCTGGAAAAGCAATGGTATCAGATGGCTCCTTATAAGGGACTCCAAGAAAGGCAGGAAGGTGGAAGGTCAAACACAAGAAATCTTTCTGACTTGAGAAGGAACCAACAAGGTGCTAATTGGTCTGAGGAGGAGCCAGCAAGTCCAAAGCACAAAGCGGGGAGAAACAGCCTCTGGAACAAACACTCTGAAAAAGCAAAACTTTGAGGATAGCCACAGTCTCCAGAGCTGGCAAGAGACATAAAAGGCAGTGCAACCTCATTGCGGGCTCATTGATATGCAGAGGAGATTGGCAGAGGGCTTTGGAAGATGAAAGAGGGACACAGCTGCCTTGGGATAAGGACAGTTTCCAAACACCCAGTTTCATGGCCAGTCTCCACCCAAGGGATGATGTAGCCAACAGGAGGTGGCAGGTTTCAGAGTTGCCATTTTTCAGGATTCTCACTCAAAGTCTAGTATCTAAAGGTGTTTCATTAGCCTTCCAGCTGCTAGATCTCTGATCTGTTGAGCTGTCATTAAAGAAGCAAGTCTCCTGGTTTTGTAGCAGGAAGGAAGACGTGACAGAGCATGGAGTCCACATCTTTTGACACCAGTCGACACTCCCCACCCCTCTTGAAAGAGTTACTATACCCTCCAACTTTTAGCAGAGGAAAACTGGAAGAGAAGGAGCACCAGACCAAGAACGCTTAGCTGATTACATACTTTTGTTATTGTTATATATATTTTTAATATGCTGCCTTTCATCCAATGGATGCCCTTAAACTGGCTCACAAAGTAACATGCAAATGGAAAATGCAAATGAAACTTTAGAAAATTCAAGACAACTTCTTAACCCTAAAAAACCCCCATAAAATAAAATAAAAAGTTGTAAATACAACTTTGATTAACACAACGAGAAACAGTATTATGGAGAGAAGATTGCACATGGGTGAAGGGAAGCAATGGGTCGGAGGGAGGAAGGCATAGGGCAATACTTGGAAAATTGTTAAGGATACATAGGTGATTTAAGAGGCTAAGAACAAGGAGTTAAAAGAAGAAGACGAACATTAAAGATAGAAAAACAAGGGAATTTGAGAAGAATTTGGTACAAATGAAAATATGTGAGCCATATTTTTGCTTGTATTCTGGTTTATTTTGGATGTAAAGTCTTCTGTTGAAAGGACTGTACATAATAAAATAAAAATAAAATAAAATAACACTGATGTTGGGAAAGATTGAGGGCACAAGGAGAAGGAGACGACAGAGGACGAGATGGTTGGACAGTGTTCTTAAAGCTACCAGCATGAGTTTGACCAAACTGTAGGAGGCAGTGGAAAACAGGAGTGCCTGGCGTGCTCTGGTCCATGGGGTCTCGAAGAGTCAGACATGACTAAACGACTAAACAACAACAACAAAATAAAATGAGCAGGAATTCCCACATGCCTCGAAAGGACTGGTCCAGGACATGTTGCTGATCGAGGCAAAGCAGAATATGTCCTCCACATTCTCCTCCTTTGCCTCAATGCCACCACCTGTCCTACAGTGACTAGAGGTGGCCTGGGGAAACCCCAGCAGGCCGATGGAGACCGGAGAGGAACAGGTGGCAGGGGTAGGGCAGAGGAGGTGGAGAAGGAAAAGATGAACAACAAGTACAGGAGGCAGTGATCTGCTCCTCAGGGTGTGGATCTGTCCCCAGCCTGCTACATGAGGCAGGCTGGTCCTGCACCTTGACTGCTCCATTGGGCAAGTGGTACAGTTGGGTCCAGAGGAAGAGTTAAGCAAATAGACAATCTGGCCCAATCTGTAATCAGCACTAGGGTGGAAACAGTTGGAAGAACTCCAGTGTCTGTGTGTGTGTGTGTGTGCGCACATACATGAGACATCTTCCAAAGCAACTACTCTATTCCAAACCTTAAAATGGAAAGCGTAATGCTGGTGGTCGACAAAGGAGGTTTAAAGACTCTCTCAAGGCAAATCTTTTAAAAATGTAGTACAGTGGTACATACACTTCAGGTTACAGACTCCTCTAACTCAGAAATAGTGCTTCAGGTTAAGAACTTTGCTTCAGGATGAGAACAGAAATTGTGCTCCGGCGGCACGGCAGCAGCAGGAGGCCCCATTAGCTAAAGTGGTGCTTCAGGTTAAGAACAGTTTCAGGTTAAGTACGGACCTCTGGAACGAATTAAGTACTTAACCCGAGGTACCACTGTATAAACACCGACAACTGGGAAACACTTGCCTGCAGGCGCTCCAATTGAAGAACAGCCTTTACCAAAGGTGTCATGGATTTTGAAGGCACACAAACTCAGGACGAAAGGGAGAAATGTGCTAAGAGGAAGGCACACTTGGCAAACCCTCACTGTGACCAACTCCCACCCAGAAACCTATGTCCCCACTGTGGAAAGACGTGCGGATCCAGAATTGGCCTCCACAATCACTTATGGACTCACTGTTAAAACCATGTTCATTGAAGACAATCTTACTCAGCTATGAGGGATTGCCAAAGAAGCAGCAGCAGCATACATACAAGGGACAGTGGCCTACAGGGATGAGAAATAGGGCTTGCCCCAGGTAAATAGGGCCAGCAGTAGGGTAGAAGTTACTGATTTCTCTGTGCTAAAGGCAGCGGTCAGTAATCCATATCCTGTAGGTGGGGATGCTTCCGATGAAAGAGCCACATTTCTGTGGGTCTGTTCCTTATTTTGATGGCAGCTGTTTCTATTCTTGCAGATCCTATTAACTGCACTCGTAATTCAAGAGAGAAATCATGCAGAGATCTCACATCTGTATTGTGATAGGAATTTTATGGTTTTAGATATATAGTAATGTTCATAACTGCACATACATAGATCAGTACAGGAAGGCAAACCAAGAACCATTTTGATTCCTAAACTGACCAAATCCTTTCTCTGCAAGGTTAAAATTGGAAAAGCCTCCCCATTGTCTCTTCCTTTAATCTGTGTTTGAATAAGGTGTGAGCCTGTGACCTGGCCCAGGAAATAAGTATTTTAGCATTACAAAAGAATGGCCAGGCTCCCCAGAAAAATCCAATCAAGTAACCTGCTAGACAGGAGATAAACAAGGAGAAGAGAAAAACAACATTTAAATTTCTGTGATGTAGGTGGGATGTATCTGAGGGGTGGTCTTAGGTTACACCCCTTCTGTGATGTATGCATAATGTTTCTGGGGGTGGTCCTGATCTAGAGAAGGGGAATTTTAAAAGTCTTTATAAGGCCTTGCAGGCCATTGTTCTGGGTCCTCTTCCTCTCCTGCGTGTGAGGGGAGTACCCTGTTGCAACAGATCAATAAAGATCAAGCTTACTAGCTGCTTTGCTTCTCAATATTCTCTGGTTGGCCTCTGTTATTTTCTCCTACCAATAGGGAACCTATGTAAGGACTCTATATGGGCTCTTGGATACCCCATAAGGGAAAAGGGCAGATTTTTATTTACAACAGATGGCGACCACGCACGAAGGGACTTTTGGTTACCCGGATTCTGGAAACGAGGAAGGACTGGTTATCCAGCGCGCACCAGGCAGTTTGCCAGGAGGAATAGCCAGTCTTCCATCGGTCCCAGGGTCTGGCAATAACTTGGAGTTCAGCGGGGCTAACCAGAGGAAGCAAATCTTGATCAGGCCGGCCTTAAACAATCAGTCAAGACATCGTGGGATCACCAGGAACAGAGCATGCGGAAGTGAGTATTAAGTAGGAAACACGGGTAGTGGGTTGGGGTCTCTAAACCACAGCAACCAAAATTCTTTAATTCTTCCTTTCCCCTTCAAAAAAAAAAAAAATTCTACTTTCTCTCCTCCTTTCTGTCCCCTCAATCTCAACACCAGCCCTAGCCCTTCGGAGTAGGCCCAGGCAAAAGTTGTGTGTGACTTCTTTCATTTCCCTTCTACAGTCTATATGCCGACCTATTCCTTCGGAGTTTTGCCCAGAAAAAGGTCGTGCTTTTTCTTCTGTACTGAAAACTATAACTCCCAGGTGTAGCCGCACCTCTGCCATGGCGATCTTTGTTAGAGATGACCTGTGAGCAGAGAAAGCAAGGGCACCTGATTCCTTTCCTTCTTTGTCATTTCTGAGTCCCAATCTGGCACTGCGCTACGCAAGCGTCCAGTAGGGAACTCTCAGGTTAGATTGTAAGAGGCAGGAGGTTGCTGTGGGCTCCCTGGCTGAGTAATGACCAAAGGGGGGGGTTGAGATCGCTGACCGCACTGTTAGCTTAGTAGCCAGGAAAGGCCAACAGCTGTACCAGCCTAGTAAGTCAGGCCAGACGAACGGCGGTGTGTCACAGTACAAATTCTCGGAGTTGTCCAAATTGAGTGTACTGTGGGTTATTTATTGTGTTTCCTGAAAAGTGGGGATAAAACCCTGACTGCAGTATAAAAGTAAAAGCTAGCGCTATTAAAATTGAAAATGGGTGCACCTCAGTCAAAAGAAAAATAGTCCCCAGACCCCTGGCGTGAAAGAAGCCCAGTTGGTGCTTACTTCCCGCCTGGACTCTGACAGTCCCCTTCAATTTGTGTTTAAGAAATGTTTTTCCTGTGTTTAAATTGTACTTAGGTAACATCCAGCAGCTGCTTATCTTAAATGTGCCATCTAAAATAAAAATGCAAGCTTGCTCCAAATTCTAAATCTAAGGAAGCCATGTTGAGCCTTATCAATCTTAAAGCAAGACAAAATGGAGAATGGAGTGTGCAAATGTTTGTTATTTGAGAGAGGCTCTAAAAGAGTTTTCCTCCCAAGTGGTAAAATCCTGCATACGTGCTACTTGTGTTCTGAAAGGGGAATTACCCCACCGCCTTCCTCTAGTTTAAGTGAGGAGGGCGATTTAAGTCTAATGGTAAATGTTTTGTTGTAACTTTTGAGTTTGCAAGTACACCTGTGTTCCAGTCTAAGTTAACCTAATGTTTCTGCTGCAAAAGCCTAGTTGAGCCAACTGCTCTCTCAAGCTAAAATGCAGTGTATGTATTTCATTAAGCATATGCCTATGAAAGTATGGTGTTCCTTCTAAGAAAAATATCTGAGTCCAGTTTTAACTTTGATCTGGTTGGACAGAAGAGTTATTGTAAGGCTCCTGGTATCAGTCTCTATAAGACGTCCTGGCCTCTTTTCTTAGAAAATGCCCCCCCTTGTTTCATTCTGTCTCTTTCAGGGTTTTTTCCCCTTCTCCTTCTTATTCTGTGCCAGGTAAATTTACTTCCGAGTAAGCTTCCTTTAAAGGAAACTGCAAGGGGGGGGCATAGATTAGGCAGGCTTACTATTCCTCTGCAAGTTCAGGAAAAATTGTCACTTTTGTATTCCTTTTAAATCAAATCTATGGCTGTTTTAACTATACTTTATAAGAGATCCTCTCCCTATCTTAGGAAAAATGTTCACTTCAGTCTTTAAAGATAATTTATCTAGGAACTTTCACTCTTTAGTCTAAGGAAGTAAACTCTCACTCAAACTAGCTTCAAGATCTGCTAAAAGAATTGGGTACTTTTATTTTCCTCTTCCTTAGTACATGATAGGCGCATGGCGTGTGGTCTCTTCCCCAGTTGTGTCTGTGTACATAAGTATGTGTGTGTCTCTCTGGTAGTACAAATCTTGCTATGAACCCTGTATTTTAGGGTTGGACTAGATGACCCCAGGTCCCTTTCAACTTTCCCAATTTGTAGCTGATGAGTTGAAATCCAGCCCAGATTTGCTCCTTGTTTTTAAAGGTGAGAGGTGAATGTGTGTGTTTCTGGTAGTACAAATCTTGCTATGAAACCTGTATTTTAGGGTTGGACTAGATGACCCCAGGTCCCTTTCAACTTTCCCAATTTGTGGCTGATGAGTTGAAATTCAGCCCAGATTTGCTCTTTGTTTTTTTAAAAGGTGTGAGGTGAAGCCATGATGTTTGAAGCAGAACTGGTGATATCAGGCAGTTGAGTGATTACAGTATTTATCATTTTGTCTACTATTAAAAAAAAAATCAAACTTAAAAGTCTATTCAAAGTTTAAGCACATAAAAATTCATATAGTCAAGTAGAATGCGCCTTGACCAATCCTGTAAATAAAGGGGCAGTAAAATTTGTCTGCAAATGGTAAGGCTGAAATGACTGAGAATGTTAAAAAATCCTATGAATTCTAACGCTCTGGCCATTTTTACTCATAAATAAGAGAGCGGTTGATTGTTCCGTGAATGGCCAGAGGGATATTAGCCCTTTCCTGTACATAAAGGAAGCTTGGGCTGAATGGTGAATACTTGAATTGCTGAGTTTCTCTTTTTTGTTTTAAAATCTAACCCTATTTTTAAAATCTACTCCTTACCTTTCCCTTCCTTATTCTAATTGAGCCAAAAGATGCAACATTTTCAATGGTATAAAAGGTTTGCTGAGACATGAACTCTGCACATGCACAGAGGCTAGATCAGCTTACAAAAGAGAGAGAGAGAGAGAGAAAGGAGGGGGGGGAGAGAGAAGGTTTGGAGAGCCTGAAACCTATACAAATTTCTTTATGTAAAACTTTGAACCATTGAGGGAAATCACCCTTAATGTCTTGCCCCAGGGGCTAACAAAAGGTTCGCCTCCCAATGGAATTTAAATTTTATAAGTTTTTGTTTTTGTTTTTGTTTTTGTTTTGGTGTGTGTGTGTGTATATGCCTATGCATTTTAGGAACAGCACTTCCTGACAGACTCTCACATGAAATAATTTTCCCTTTTAACAGAGTGTCCTTTCTTTTCTCCCACAGCACAAATGATAATGAGGGGATGCAAACAGTGATTTAAATACTCTATAAAAAGTAATTGCATTTGTTTCTCTTTTGTCTTTCTTCCCTAAAAGCCAAACAGCAACTTTCTTTCTGTTCTGTGAAACAAGTCTGAATCCCTGCTGTATTAGTGACCTCTATCTCTTTGTGCCTTTGACATTTTTTTTAAAGTTACAAATAATCTGTTTTCATTTATTTAATCAGTTTCTCCATGATGTCTATGAAGTTAATCGAAGCACAACCAAACATTGTTTGTGGAATGGTACTTGTTTACCTTTGGCCTGAGCATTTCTTACTAATTCTGTCATTTTGGCTAGTGCAAGGTACCTGCACAACTTTAAAATTGCCATTCATTTTTATTGGTATTAACTCATTTCCCAGTATTCCGCTATTAACATTACAGCTGATGTCACATCAAGAAACACTTTTATTTTCATTTGGGATGTTAGAATGCCAAAACAGATTACTTCAGGTTACTTATTAATTGTGTGTCTTAGCATTTATTTATTTTTGGTTCCTCATAGCTCATTTTGTGTGTTTGTGTTTTACTTTGGGGACATGTTCATCACATGTTGAAAGTCAGTCTCATGAAGTTCTTTTATTGGATAGCACATGGTGAATTTTAAGTTTTCCCCATTGTTTTCCCATTTTTTTTCCAGTCCAGTAGTAATATGTGTGGTTTTGATAATATCTTTGTACTATTTAATAATAGTTATTTTCTGAATCTGATGTCTTTGTGTCAAGTCTGTTTTCATCTAACTGGTAATCTAATTTTTTGCTTTCTTTTGTATTTTTTAACCTTTGTATTTTTTTTTCAGTCTAGTAGTAATCTGCGTGGTTTTGATAATATATTTAATAATAGGTCTTTTCTGAATCTGATGTTTTTGTGTCAAGTTTGTTTTCATCTAACTGGTAATCTAATTTTTTGCTTTCCTTTTATTTTTTAACCTTTCTTGTATTTTTACAGTTCTCTTTCTCTACATGTGGAGTAATTTTTTATTTGATAATATGAAAAGAACAACAACAACAAAAATTAAGTGAAGGAAGCAAACAAACTTAGCAGATAATAACAGTAATTATGTGGAAATGTGATAATAATATTGAAATAAATAAAATGCTTAATATGCTAAGATTTGTTATTATTTGCAGCTTCCCATGGAAACTGGAGGACATCCTTTTTGCCTTTTACCTCTTTCTTGTCTAACTGTGTTTTTAAGTCTCCCCAAAACCCTGCCCCCTTACAGGATATCACTTCTACAGATGTACAATGATGAAAAGCAGCAACAACCCCTTCGCCATCACAAGACCTGCAACGCCAGAGTTTTCAAAGTGCCCACAGCTATCTCTTTCAAAGGATATAGACTGCCGGGGGGGGGGAGTGGACCTGACAAAGGGGGGAGGAGTTGAATTGCAAGGACATTTTTTCACTTGAACCTTAAGACTGTGCTCCAGGATTCAAAAGATACATACGTAAAAGATCACAATTGTGTCAAGATATGTAACAGATATTTAATTATTATTTTTTTGTATTATGTGTTATTATGTAAGAATGTTGAAATGTGTCTGACAGTGTGATTTCCACAAAGGGGGGCAATTTATTGTGCTTAACTGTTTTTATATTTAATGTCTTATTGCTTACACACCAATGGAGAATTCTCATGCATTTTATACTTTCTAATAGCTCACACTATTGTGTAGTCCAATGTTTAGATCAATTTATAACCACATTGTTCCACCTGGCACTCTGCCAACTTTCCCTATCCATTTTAATATGTGTTAAACCTCTTTTTGCCAATGACAAACTTCTGGATCCATAAAACACCAGGTACATGAAGGTGGATATGCTTTGGTTTAGCAGGAATGATTCCTTATAGACTTAAATTGACTTATTTGGACAACTGCCCTTGTTAAGAATGGTTTTCTTTTAACAGATTGGTTTGAAGACTTGAGAACCATGGGGCAAGATAAATTCAAATTGGACTCAGTTTGAATTGGGCAAGTGTATCCAGGCTGCAATTAGCTTTTTGGTCCTTTAAGTGCAAGTGAGCAACTTCTCATGAGCCCAAGACCACAGCCTATAATAAAATCCCATAGCTAAAGGCCAAGGCGAAGACCTCTCCCTCACGAGATGCCCAAAACCTGTGCCAGCTATGGTGAATGCCAGGCGACATGGTTAAATGAAAGCCCTGAGGGGATTCAACAGACAAGATGTGTTGCTGTAGCACTATGTCAGTGTGAGACCACAGAAGAGCTACCTTGACACCTGAGAACACTAAAATGGCGGGGGGGGGGAAGCAAACTGCACTTTTCAGTCATTAGTGGACCTTACCTTCCTGCTAGGTGTAAAGCATAGAACACTATTGAGTAAATGGTCTCTCCCAAAGTGTTAGAATGCCACAAGTAATTTAGTAGCAAAACGCAACATGTGTTATTTTTATGATATATTTATACAAACACATCCATTTACAACATACGATGTTATTATTTGTGGGGCAAAAATTTTTTAAGAAAAATTCTAGCCCCAAAGGGGGGAAATTGTGATAGGAATTTTATGGTTTTAGATATATAGTAATGTTCATAACTGCACATACATAGATCAGTACAGGAAGGCAAACCAAGAACCATTTTGATTCCTAAACTGACCAAATCCTTTCTCTGCAAGGTTAAAATTGGAAAAGCCTCCCCATTGTCTCTTCCTTTAATCTGTGTTTGAATAAGGTGTGAGCCTGTGACCTGGCCCAGGAAATAAGTATTTTAGCATTACAAAAGAATGGCCAGGCTCCCCAGAAAAATCCAATCAAGTAACCTGCTAGACAGGAGATAAACAAGGAGAAGAGAAAAACAACATTTAAATTTCTGTGATGTAGGTGGGATGTATCTGAGGGGTGGTCTTAGGTTACACCCCTTCTGTGATGTATGCATAATGTTTCTGGGGGTGGTCCTGATCTAGAGAAGGGGAATTTTAAAAGTCTTTATAAGGCCTTGCAGGCCATTGTTCTGGGTCCTCTTCCTCTCCTGCGTGTGAGGGGGGTACCCTGTTGCAACAGATCAATAAAGATCAAGCTTACTAGCTGCTTTGCTTCTCAATATTCTCTGGTTGGCCTCTGTTATTTTCTCCTACCAATAGGGAACCTATGTAAGGACTCTATATGGGCTCTTGGATACCCCATAAGGGAAAAGGGCATATTTTTATTTACAACAGTATGCAGCACCATTTAGCTCCATGGAGGGAAGAGAGCCACACATACCAAAAAATGAGTATGTACACAGATCTGTACAATGGCTGTGTACACTGTATGTACCCTGAATAGGGCCATGCGATAAATCTCTCTATCGTTGAATACCAGTATTGAAATAACATCATGATAAGTGTTTCAACAAGGCAATATACCGGGTAAACAAAAGGTGGAGACTTGACAGCTTCCCAGGGGGTAGCTCAGTTGGATCGATACTTTACATATACTTTGCAGATAATTTGCAGACACCGGGTGTCTCCTGATAAGAAATGAGGATAAGCCCTCTCGCAAACCAGCAAACTCTTTCAGCTTCATAGGTATCTTTCCATTTAGTATCTGAAGAAGTGTGCATGCACACGAAAGCTTATACCAAGAACTAACTTAGTTGGTCTTTAAGGTGCTACAGGAAGGAATTTTTTTTTATTTTTTCCATTTAGAGCTCAGCTAATTATGCAGAGCCTGCTAATAATCCAGGAGGAACTGCCCATGGCTAGACAATCAAAGATCCAGAGGCAAACAAAGAGTAAACAAATAATGTAAACGAAGAACTGGAAAGCACTTATTTCTTCTCTCACACTCACCCCCTCCAGTGAAAAAAAGAGGGGGGGTGAATTTTTTTATTATTATTTTCTGGTGGTTTTTATGTTGTTGGTTCCCCCTAAATAGCTTTCCTCTATATCAAAAAGGGTTAAAAAAGACTTTTTAAGGATCTATCTTTTTGCTTGCTTGCTTGCCCTTCCTTCCTCCCTTTGATAAAAAGGGAGAGATTGGTTGGATGAGGGCTGGGGGCTTCGGGGGGGGGATGGAGGCGAGAAGTTTTAGCTAGCTGCCATGCTATGGGCGGCATTTAGAAGGCAATTGGGCCGGATCCGGCCCCTGGGCCTTAGCTTGCCTACCCATGCTCTATAGCCATGGTGTGGCTTTATTTCCCCCCTCATCCCACCCATCCCTTTGCATGCCCCCCTCCAGCTACTCTCCAATATTAACTCCAGACATATGGTGGAGCTTGAAATCTCTTCCTCGCCACCCTCCCCTTTCCCTGTTTCTCAAACGAACTCCTTCAAGAAACGAATCTTTCCTTTGCTGCTACACAAACACTGAAATTTCACAGGATCTCCCCGGGGATGAGACTCTGCCGAGTGAGCACAAGCCGCTTTCATGTCTCCAAGTGTATTTAATGTAGGGGACTCTCCGCAGTTCAAGGACATTCATATTTTTCAAGATGGGGGGAAAGAAGTAAAAAAAAAAAAAGTATATATGGTTTGAAACAAAGTTTTGATCCCTAAAAGAAACAGACTCTTAAACAGACCTGATTGATAAAACATCACACTTCTGCCGATTAAAGCTGGAGGCTCAGAAGTTTTCGGGAAGAAAGCAGCCATTGATTTTGGTGCAGAGTTTCCATTACATTGCTGGAATAAGAGTTGGCTGTGGCTTTAAATATTTATGATTTAGAGGGGCGGGGGCAGCAACTTGTTGGTGGGGGGCAGAGGAGTGGGAACGGTAAGAAAGGAGGCTGCTCTTGCTGATCCCACCAACCAGGGCATCCATTTTACAGAAACAGATTGGCCGCTTTGATGGCTTTGGAACCTGGTGGGATTTCCAGAACAAAACGGACCTTTGATCGATTTTGGCCTTCACTGCACCCAGGGCAAATGCAAGCATGCTCCAAAGGAGCTCTGTGCGTTCCCAGAATGCATCTTGCCTGGGGAGCAATGCAGGCACTGTGTTGTCTGGGCTCTTCTTCCTCTGCTTTGCGAATTGTGCTCCAAAATGGTGGCCGACTTGTGGGGAGTATAAGAGAGTTCATTCCCCTGCCTGCCTGTTGGAATGCCTGGAGACTGGGTGGGATGTGGGCATTGTTGCTAACACAGTCCCTGATTGGTAGGGTTTCCAGGGAAACGGGTAGGTGAAATATCTCTTTGTTATGAATTTTGCATTTTCAAGACTTTCCCCTCCACTCCTGGGTGGAAGAGGCATAGAATAAGGGAGCAGCTCTGCAATGGATAAAGGAGCAGCTCTGTTGAGCAATATCCCACTCACCCAGTGAGTAGGCAACTGGGGTACTCTGGGGTAGGCAACTGGGGTACTCTAGATGATGCTGGACTATGTCGCCTAGAATCCTTGACCACCGGCCACATCAGTTGCTGGTACAGATGGGAGTTGTAGTCCAACAACACTGGGAAATCACAACTGTAGATACCCCAGAGTACCAAACTGTCCTGCTGCAACAAGCGGTTGTGATGACTAATAAGACTGCCACGCATATCCCAAAAATGGTGGTGTGCCATATATTATTTTATCATTACTACCTGCCCTGGAGGCCAGGTGGGAAAATGGAAAGCAATCACTGCAAGACATTTTTAAAAAGTCCCAAAGCCCATAATCAAAGACTAATCCTAAAAGCTTTCTTTTAACATTTTATTATGCTTCCAGAGCTGTTTTTTTCCTTTCATCTAAGACTCTGCCATTTAGTTATTCTAGGATTATGGAAGCCATCAGGCTATGAAAGAAAGCAAAAAGATTCAATTAATGAGCACGTAAGCAGGTGTCACCCCCCCAATCTATCCTTCCTTCCTTCTATAATTTTTTTTCTGAGTTAATTTGGAAGGCAGAGTCTATAACATTAGCTCTTTGGCAGGCTGGGATGCTCATTTTCCTTCTTAAATCAATCTTTTTTTCCTAAATGATGTTGAGATCCAATTTGCATAGATACATTTAACTATTGTCCAGGGTGCTCACATGTGTAAGGGAAAGTGTCTGAAAATGAGCAAATGCTCATAAACTTACTCTTTTATGCTTTAGCGCCTTATTGCTATGCAGAGGTTCTTTCACAGTGGTCTAAGAGCATTTGATTCCCTCCTTCCCTCAGTCATTTTGCACACTACACTCTGCAGGTGATGGAACTGTGGAGTGGAAACATTACTCATAGTAGGTGACCACCCCTTCCTCCCAGGAATTAAATTTATCTCTCCTTTGATCAATGCTAACAAAGAGTCTTGCAGCACCTTAAAGACTAATCCGAAATTTACACTGGCACAGGGTTTCATGAATGGAAGTCCAACAGATGTATTGGATGAAGTTGTACTCTAGTCCACTAAGGTGCATGAAATAATAAAAAGAGAAAATGTTGGTTCATAAGAAAAAAAAGAAAAAGTGAACTAACTATACTATAACTGTGTGTCATGTTGTAAAAGTATGGCTCCATCATAGATTATGGGGTTGATGATATTTGGTTGTATATAAAAAATGTAGTTTGGACTTCTTTTTTAACGTATTTTTTACTAAAGATTTCTTGGTTTACAAAAGTATGTGCAATGCCTCTTTTTTCAAGTTACATTTTCTACAGATCAGTTTCATTTGTTGAGGCATTAGTGTTACATTAGGAAGAAAAGGGGGGAAGAGGTGGAGGGGACATGATGAGTTGGGGTGGGGTTAGGTGGCAATGTTTCTATTTTACTTATTGTTTGTGTGGGGTTTTGTGTCAGCATCACTTGTGCAGGTTCTCTTTACTATTCGCTTGTGTTCCTTTGGTGGTGAGAGAGGTTGGGTTGATCTAGGGCAGGCATGGCCAAACTTGGCCCTCCAGATGTTCTGGGACTACAACTCCCATCATCCCTGACCACTGGTCCAGTTAGCTAGGGATGATGGGAGTCGGAGTCCCAAAACATCTGGAGGGCAAAGTTTGGCCATGCCTGACCTAGGGTGTGGTTAACTTTTGAGACGATCAAGAACTCAGCTTCACATTGCCTCTTCCTAGGTCGTGATCCACTTTCCACCTTAGTCCCAAACCTGTCAAGCCTCTTTTTCAGTCACAGGGGTACCTACCTGAATCTAGGGCTGGTTCTGTAAAGTAAGAGCTCCTCTGAGTTTGCTCCCAATCACAGTCTCCCATAACACTGGAACTTGGGAACATCCAATGAAGCTGAGGCTTAGAAGAGTCAAGATGGACAAAAACAAGTTCTTCACACAACACACATAGTTAAACGATGGGATTTGCTCCTGCAGGAGTCAGTGATAGCCACCAACTTTGTTGGCTTTAAAAGAGGATTAGACATATTAATGAAGGAGAATCCTGAAGGAGCATCTCCACCCCCATCGTTCTGCCCGGACACTGAGGTCCAGCGCCGAGGGCCTTCTGGCGGTTCCCTCACTGCGAGAAGCCAAGTTACAGGGAACCAGGCAGAGGGCCTTCTCGGTAGTGGCACCCACCCTGTGGAACGCCCTCCCACCAGATGTCAAAGAGAAGAACAACTACCAGACTTTTAGAAGACATCTGAAGGCAGCCCTCTTTAGGGAAGCTTTTAATGTTTAACAGACCATTGTATTTTAATACTCTGTTGGAAGCCGCCCAGAGTGGCTGGGGAAACCCAGCCAGATGGGCGGGGTATAAATAATAAATTCTATTCTGTTCTATTCTTATCAGTGGCTACTAACTGCAGTGGCTATGTTCTACCTCTGAATATGAATTATACAGGGATGTCAGTGGGACGAGTGCTCTTGTGCTCAGGTCCTATTTTTGGACTTCCCATAGGTATCTGGTTGCTGCTGTGATAATTGGGTGCTGGACCAGGTGGTCCACTGCCTCTTTTTACATCCTTCTAGCTCCATCCTTCACAAATTCCCAAGAGGAGTTCAACATGATGCACCATCATGGTAGAAGGAACTGCTTTGGGTGTTGTTTGTAGACTGAAGGATATACATTGAAACAAGCAAAAAAACTTTTAAATTCCAGTGTTGGGTTTTCTTTATCTTAAGGTGGTCAGTGGTGCTACTCAGAGGTGTATGTTTGCAGTTTGACCTACTTAGCTGCACACCTGTGTTCTCCTGACTATTTGACTAATTAAAAGGGGAGTTACTTTCTGCACCAGATGCAGGAAGGGATGTGATAGGATAATTGATTATTTGAAAACTGCATTTAAGTTGATTAAATGTTTTGTATGCTGCTGGTGAGGAGGAGTGGCGGCTTGCAGCTTTTGACTGTTATGTTTTTGAAAATAAAAAGAAGCAAAGATATTGAGGACAGCCTTTTATTTCTTCGCCCCAGTCACTGCGCACACTCTGTGTCGGTGTTAAAGTCCAACACCCAGAACATTTGAAGGGTGGGGAAATGAGAGGCACAAGTGGGGGTTACTGAGGTGGGCGCTAATTTGTTTCTTTCACCATGTCCAGGAATTGTGCCGCATCTGAGGCATTTCAGGGAAAGCAAAATGAGGGCTGCATAAATTTGCATGTCCCTGCCTCAGCCCTGCTGGCGAAACATAGGAGATGAAGTGGGGGAGGGGAGCCAAAGGTAGATTGAGTGTCAAAATGACATGCTAGTGAACACCTAATGGGGAAAAAACGGATTTTGCCAAGCACAACACTAGCCGAATGAGGCTTCTGGCGAAAAAATAAAAGAGGAATCTCCATCATGTCCCATCTGGTTCTTCCAGAGCAGAAGATATGACTTTACCAGGGTCAACCAATCCAGAGGCCTGTCTCTCAGTGCAGGCCATTGTCATAAATTATTCACTGATTGTTGAATAAAGCAATGGCCCTTTAAGAACTGCAGGGAGCAGAGCCAAAGAACCACAAGGCTAACCAAATTTTATAAGGTCTCCGAAGGCTTTGGCACATCATTGAAGCAGCAGCTCCTCTTGCCATAAGGGTCCTTTGCCAAAGGCCAAGTAAGGGGAATTTGTGAGCCCTGAGGAAGTGGTGCTGATTGGGCCATGAAGGTTGTTAGATGTTCCCCACACTGATTGGCTGGCATGAAATGCAAGTATTTAAGTTCCATTGCTGAAGAATGTCAGCATTGTGGGTGTTCCTTCTGTTGGAATTCTGCTTGGGTCAGAGGAATGTGCCACAGCGTAGGCACCGGCAGATATTCCTGTCGACCTCCCCGCGTCTCCACTCTGCTGATAAGCAGGCGAGGCCCCGGCGATTCATCTCAGATGTGTGAGAGGAACACACCGATCACCCTCTCTCCCCTTTGGTGTCCCCCAGAGAGGGGAAAGAAGCAGACAGAAAACTATTTACATCTTTTATTTCTGTCTCTCATATCAGTACAGAGAAACACGTCTGCACTCGACAACAGCAAGAAGAAACTCCACCCATGTACTTCCAGTACAGGTCATATGACACACACACTGAGCTAACATCCGGTGCTCAGTTCAGATTGGACTGCCCCTTTGTTTCCATGGCAACAGTCACAAACATCCTGTCTGGCTTTCCAGCCACAAGCAGCTGACTGAGCTGCTGGAGCCTTTGCTTGCTGCAGCATTGGTGCTTTATGGTAACATACTCCCCCTAAAGTATCAATGCGTGCTGCGAGCAAAGCGTCATCCAGAGAAGAAAACAAACAGTTGTTATACTTATAACATTCCCCTGTTGTTTCAGTTCCACCCTCGGAACCACCCGCCACTGGTTTAACCAATGTACCTCTCTGGTTGTGTGACTTCGCATTTCCTTGGTTAACAACTCTCTGTTGTGCCTTTGTCTCTGACTCAGACACAGCTTCAATCTGTCCTTGATCGTTTACAACAGCAACATATGCAAGGTTAGCAAACTCTTTTGAATACCTCTTGGGTGGTACACCCTTCGTTGCTCTCTCAGACCTTCGTAAGAGCTGCTGCTCTTCTCTGCTTTCTGGTTCAGCCTCTGAACTCTCTGGAGAACCAGTACTAAGCTTAAACAGTGGTTTATCCTCCTTTTCTGAGGGTCTAGTCATTATTTGAGATTTCCTCTCAATGACTGTGACAACTGAGCTGTCTGAGCTATCAGTGTCATCATCATCAGTACCACTGAACTCAATAAGATCAAACTCATCATCATCATCATCAGAATCATCTGTGGAAAATGTGTGAACAATCACTCTTTCCCGTTCAGGAGCACTCTCTAGAAACTTTGTGAGAATCACCTGACCAGATTCAGACAAAATTACTCTGTAGAGACCTTTTTCATAACCCACAAAGATGCCTCTGGCATTCTTTACCCCACTTGGAGCTTCTGTTCTCACATGAGACCCGAAAACCTTGAAATAGGCAACAGAAGGTTTTCTATTAAACAGCTTCTCAAAAGGAGAACATCCCAACTCTGTTGAGACTTTTCTCAACCACACATGAAGATAGGACGCTAGAGATTCGGCCCAATAATCATGTGGCAAATGTGAACTCAGCAATTGCGCATGCATCCCCTTTTGCAATTCTTTGTTCACCCTAACACAGACACATTTCTTCCATGCTTCTTCGGAACTAGCAAGTTTGTGTCTTATCCCTTTTCCATCCAGGAACCTTTGGAAATCCTGTAAAAGAAAAACTGGCTTGTCATCTGTGAAAAGACAATCAATGTTAGCATCATGCATACTTTTAACCTTGTCACAAAACTCTTGAAACTTTTCTAAAGTTTCCTGCGGTTTCTTCATCATATAAACCCAAGAATAATTAGTGTAACAATCAACACACACAAGGTAATATTTTGCACCGCCCCTAGATGGTTCTAGAGGACCAATCACATCAGCATACACCCGCTGAAAAGCTCTGTGGACTTTCTTGGACACCTTCCTGGTGCTCACTCTGGTCACACCTGCAAGAGAAATTTCGTTAGAATCAGAAGTATTACATTTCATGTAATCACTTTGATCAAAAGTCAACAAATACAGTCCATCTTTCTCTTTGGCAGTAAGAAACAGTTCTCCATCTTTGTAGATCCTGCATCTTTTAGCATCATAGTACAGTTTTAGTCCCTTCTTTGCAATCTGCGAAGCACTCAGCAGACTAAATTTCAGTTCTGGAACCAGGTAAACATCGCTTATAGTCAAGTTCAGACTCTCAAGATACACAGTTCCAATCCCGGTCGCTTCCAGTTCTTGACCGTTGGCTTGTTTCACAGTGAAGCTTTGCTTCTTCAACGTCGAAAACAGTCCTCTGTGTGGGCAGAGATGCTTCGTGGCGCCGGTGTCGATTATGAATGCGTTCCCAACATCTGGCGTGGTTCCTTTCGCCACCATCACCTTTGCAGGTTTCACCTGGCTGTTGGTACGGCTTTTGCTTGACGCCTCAGGCTTCGTAGAGCTGTTCTTGGCTCCTTTTGACTGTCGCGGCTTCCTACAGTTTCGCTGTAGATGCCCAGTCTGTCCACAATCATAGCATTGGACGGCACTCAATGCTACGGCATGCTCTCCAGTAGCATCACCAGTGGGAAGATTTGAACTCTGTTCTTGCCTCCCTCTGTCTTTCACTTCCAGTGCAGCAAGTCTGTCGTGTTCGTTCAGGACGACGGCACACACTCTTTCCGCGGTTAGCTGAGCCGCCGGTAGGGAACCAAGCTGACTGGCAACAACCTTATAGGTGCGACTAAGGCTGTTTATCATCATGAAGCAAAATACTTCCTCCTGTAGACGGAAATTGCGTTCCACCATCTGTTGACGCAGAAACTTCATCTCTGTCAGGTGCGCTTGAACATCTCCATCAGGCGCTAATCTCAGATTGGTCAACTTCTCAAAATACAGCAACGCTGAAGAACCGGCATCTCTCTGATGCGTTGTACGCAGCGCGTTCCAAACCTCTTGCGCAAATTCCAAATGCTGTATATGCACAAGCTGCTCATCTGAGACACACAGAACTATAGCAGTCCTAGCCTTCACATTCTGTGACTCCCAAGCACGTGTTGGTGCTGCTGGGATGGGATTCTCAATCACCCCAAACAGTCTCTGATTCTGCAGCAGGGCCTTCATCTTTACAGACCAAGATGAATAATTGTCATTGGTCAGGAGGGGTGGAGAAGGCAAGCCTCCCCCCTTCTTGGCATCCATTTTGAGTCCTTGCATTGACTCTAAAAGACAAGCCTCTAAAATCCAATAGCTGGCTTGTTTACACTCTTGACACCTGGCAACTCTGACACTGGCTGCGTTGGAAAGTCCCTTTCAGCAGTTCGTGAGGACCTAGTCATAACAAAACTTTGTTTACGCCTCTCTGAGGCATAGTCTGACTGTCCAGCCCTCTCGAGTAGCTTTCCATTTCTCCTCTCTGAGGCACAGCCTTCTGAAGGACGTTGCTTAGCAACAGCGCATTCCTTTCCTCGGACAGGAAACCACAAAAATGCCTGGTATGCTGGCCTCTTCTAAGTTGGAGCTGTTTTCCCACACTCGCTCTCCGTGAAGCAGAGAATGAATCAATCTGCATTCACTCTTCTAAGCTCTTAAAAGTCTCATACCTTGAGCATCGGCTTGGCTGTCAGCTTCTTCTGGTCAGCTTCTGGCTGCAGAGAATCAGCCTCTCAAATCAGGCTTCCATTGAGCAGAGGAGGACAATTCACCAGCCTCTCATGCAGATGTCCGATGGATCGAAGAAAACAGCAACCATCCGAAGGCTGCCACTGTTGGAATTCTGCTTGGGTCAGAGGAATGTGCCACAGCGTAGGCACCGGCAGATATTCCTGTCGACCTCCCCGCGTCTCCACTCTGCTGATAAGCAGGCGAGGCCCCGGCGATTCATCTCAGATGTGTGAGAGGAACACACCGATCACCCTCTCTCCCCTTTGGTGTCCCCCAGAGAGGGGAAAGAAGCAGACAGAAAACTATTTACATCTTTTATTTCTGTCTCTCATATCAGTACAGAGAAACACGTCTGCACTCGACAACAGCAAGAAGAAACTCCACCCATGTACTTCCAGTACAGGTCATATGACACACACACTGAGCTAACATCCGGTGCTCAGTTCAGATTGGACTGCCCCTTTGTTTCCATGGCAACAGTCACAAACATCCTGTCTGGCTTTCCAGCCACAAGCAGCTGACTGAGCTGCTGGAGCCTTTGCTTGCTGCAGCATTGGTGCTTTATGGTAACACCTTCTAACAACCTGAAGGCACACACTAACTCCCAACCCCCAATCTTCTTTGTGTTAGCCTCTCTGGCTCTGATGTTGGGGGTTTGGTGCCAGGAAGGAGGCAAGCTGCACTTTCTGCCTTCCCCAGGGCTGGGGCCAAGAGAGAGAGAGAGAGCAATTTGAATTTGGCTAATGCTTATTTTTCATCCCAACTTGGCAGCTGGAGGAAGAGCCAGTTAGAAATTGAAATGGAGTGGGGAATATCAGATTTGGCAGGTAGGAGAGGTTAGGACAGCTTGCTGAACTCTCATTGCTTTGACATCATGGCGTGAGAGAGAGAGAGAGCTGGATGGCATAGCTGGGTGGATGCTCAACGACTGTCATTTTCCTTCGGGCATGGTTGCTGGCTTTGCCAACAGTGGCATCAGGATAATACAGGTTCTCCTCCATCATCACCCTCATTTGCTTATTTAAATGTTACGGCAATTTTAAAATATGCACAGCGATGGTATTAAGTCTGTGGCCTATTCCAATCCAGCCATTGTGGCTTGTCTGTGCATCATCCTTGCAAGTGAGAAGCCATGGTCCTGATCTGATTCTACCCTGGTTCTGCTCTATTAGCTTTGCCTGGACCTTGCAGACCAAGAATCACGAACCATTCTGCTCACACTTACTTCCATTTTACCTACTAGAACCTAGACCTCAGGAACATGGCTCTACTGCACAGGCCACTATGCCACTTGCCCCAACTTCATCTCGCCTCCTGGGATGATCAGAGGACAGTGTCAGAGACTGGCAGGAGCCCAAGGAGTGGGGGGGGGGTGATGATGTGTGGGCCAAGGAGACAGGTTGGGAGGAGGATGATTCTGGGGAAGGGGACCAGGAGCAGGAGACCATGCAGCCAGAGACAGGGGTGCAGGGGGCAAGAGAAGAGCTACAGAAGGTTCCAGGGCCAGGAGAACCTATGGAGCTCCAGGAGAGAGGGCGGGGCTTGAAGCAAAAGAAATAGCTAGAGCAACCTCTAAAGTGGAGCCATTAGTTGCTTGAGCACACCACATCATCCATGGAGTGTTAAGAAGATATTGGGGTGTGAAGCTAGACTGTTGCCCCAACTGTCTGAGATGTGGTACAGGTTTGCAGTCAGGCGTCCTGGCCAACAAGACCTCAGAATGGGGAAGGGTACACTCAAGGTCCCTCCCCAGTGACTGTAGTGGACGGTCAGTTTCACACAATGCATCCTGGTGCTGAGCCATTTAGGGCTTTGAAGGCCTTCAATCTTATGCCTGCCAAGAAGGCTTGGACTTAGGCTCTGTAAGAATTATATTTACCTGTCTTCAGAGGGAGTCCTTCCCTTGTGTTTCTGCATGAGTCACTGATATGGGCATGCCTCTCATACTGAGAGGCGACAGGCACATCCTATATTGAAGGCAGATCAATCGGCTGAATTACCTGCAATATCCAATGGCAGACGATTAGAAGGAAGGGCAGGTCAGAGCAGCAAAGTACTCAGAGAGGCATCAGATAGCCTCTTCTAAGGCCTTGGAAAGCCTGTGTAAGTATTTATTTCCTCGGCCTACCATTACCTCTCCAAAAGAGAATGGTTTGAGAATGGCTGTCCTAATAAGATCAGGGTGGTCTGGGAGCCCACCCACAGCCCTGGCAGTCTTTGACGTGATCATCAGGTGCTTTCTCGCGAGGGTGGCTGTTCTTTCATGCAGAGGAGAGCTGAAGCATCAAATCAATGAAGCGTTCAGATGGAGAGAAAGCTGAGCTGGGCGCCGCATGTGATTTATGATTTCACAGGCTGTCTGAAATGCTGTGATCGAGTTTCTTATTGTAATGGTCTCTCGGTGAGCAGTATCCAATTAGGTGACCCCCCCGGGTCTCTCCTATCGATTTCGTGCAGGGTGGGGAGAATTGGCCCATTGTTTTCTCATTACTCTTCTTTCTCTGGTAGTTGCGCTATCTTCACAGGGATGAGATGATGCTTTGCGAGGCACTGCAGGTGACCCCACAAGGAGTCAGAGAGAAAGTGCAGGAGGCTTCGGGATCTGGGAGAGGATAACTCATTGTCTGGCAGGAGTGGAAGTAATCACTGCAGCGGGGGTGGGGGTGAGGAGGCAATACAAATGCCATCTTGCCATCTTCCTTCCTGGGTTTCTTTTTCATTATTATTATTTAATTATGTGACTCTCAATTAGCAAAGCTGTGTTTATCTGGCCAAGGATGCAGGGGCAAGAAGAACCAAAGCTGTTGGGTCTTTGTAGCCAAGACCATCATGGGAATACTCTCCCATGAGTTCTCTGAAGACACAAAGCTAGTGGAGACACATGTTGGTGAAGCTTTGGATTCTGCCATCTGTGGTTTCCAACAAATGCTATTCACAAACATTCTTTCTCCAGTTGTGGAGGCAGAACATAGTCATCATGGCTAGTAGCCATTGATGGCTTTACCCTCTGTAAATTTATTCAATCCTTGTCAAAGCCACCTGAATTGATGGCTACCACTGCCTCCATAGTTTAACTATGTGCTGTGTAAAGTGGTACTTTCTTTAATTTGTCCCGAATCTTCCAGCATTCAGCTACATTGAATGTCCATTCAATGTGTTATATGTGATGGAGAAAAACATGCTTTTTTCTGTCCACTTTCTCCATGCCATGCATAATATTATACACTTATATCATGTCACCTGCTACTCTCCTTTTCTCTAAAGTAAGGAGTCCACAATGCTTCCACTTGAAAGTAACTTCAGGTCAAGCTTTCAGAACTCATTCAGATGGGCCTTTAGCTCCCTAACAATTAATCAACGAAGACAATAATAACCAGTGCTATTTTTCTAGGAAAAGAGTTGCCGGAACTCAGCATGAACACCTCTCTCATTCTCTACAAATAGCACCCACCTGAGAGGTGCCGGAACAGAGTTCCAGCAAGTTCCAGCTGGAAAAGTGCCTTATAATAATGTAGGGTTAAAAGATACTGGGATGCACCTCCTTAACAACAATACTGTTGCTAGAATCAGTACTGCACCATTGTTGTTCTATAGAGCCCTGCAAAGAATTCTAATTGCCATCCCTGACCTCCTGCAGGGGAGTAAAGGAAAGCCTTTCCCTAATTAGGGAACCAAATGTTCATCGTAGGCTTTCCTGAATGCACTTTCTGTACATTTCGAACCATATGCTGTGGTGGTGGAAGGAAGTGGAAGGGGGATATTAAGTAAGACTTCAGAAGCCATCGCAGGTTGATTAAATAATCATGGACTACCCACTGCTGCTTAGTACAGAACAAACATGTAATAAAAAAACAAGGCTGCAATTGATTCACATAATTCCTTACAGGAAAGGTTTTCTATCAGGCTCGTGTCTGAAAAACTAAAAAGGGAAAAGGGGGTTTCCAGGGAGGAGAGCCTGAATGAGATGGGTGCAGAAGGACCAGTGGCATAGCGTGGGTTGTCAGCACCCGGGGCAAGGCAAGTAATTTGCGCCCCCTAACCCCCTAACCTGCCGCCGCTGCCAGCTTCTTCTTGCTGCTGCCTGGTCTGGTCTGGTGTGGTTCTCTCCCGCGCTCAGCGCTGCGCTGGGCGGCTGCTGCACTGTCCCTCCCCCAGATAGTCCCTCGCTCTCTCTCCGCACCGCACGCCTGGCACCCACCCCCTCCACAGTGGGCAGCGACCCAGCGGCTCGGATCAGATTTGCACAGCCAGCACTGCAGTGAGAGAGAGTGAGTGAGCCAGGTAGGGGCAGAGAGCCGCGAGTGCGAGTGCGCCCCCCCAGATGTTGCGCCCAGTGCGGCCGCCACCCCCCTGGACCCCCCACACTACGCCACTGAGAAGGACACTTATCACTACTGGTCCTGTGGAGTTGCTCACAAGCAGGTCAGTTGTTGCAAAGCCACAGAGAGCTCCTAATGAGCCACTTGCTCCAAAAAGGGCAAGATGTGAACAGAGCCCCTTTGATTATCTGCCAGCAGCCCACCTTTCCAAGACTCTGGCACCCCTTTGAAGAACTAGGGCCTCTTAAATGGTGAACCTTCTGGTCTGAATATGGGTAGTTCTCCTACGCTCCTTGGCCTGGGGAGACCCGTGGTGCTCTCTGAGTTTTTGGATTGGTGGGGTACTGGGGGGTATAGAAGGCAACTTCTAGTGGCTGAGGTCCCTTCACCCCCCCCATAAAATATTTGAGGGGTCTGCCCCCCAAAGTTGATGGGCATTGCCAATCAAATGTTCTGCATGTGCCACATCTTGTGGCTGATTATGTGGGGTGGGGCTTACCTGCCCCCCTATATTTTATTCAAGTTGGCACCCCTGATCTCAGAAAGGCACCTGTGAGGATGCAGAATTGAGACTGTAGCCTCTGTCTTGGAGTCCTGGTAACTGCTAGGCTCTGAGGTCGTGATACATCTGTCCAGCCAATCCAGCACCATCATTCCTTTGGTGGTGACCATCCTCATTCCTAGGATGGTGGTGACCATCCTCATTCCTAGGATGGTGGTGACCACCATCCTCATTCCTAGGATGGTGGTGACCACCATCCTAGGACCAATCAACTTCCCTGGATCAAATCTGACACTTTAAAAGGTTTTGCTTTTGCCATTTCACCTGAAGTGCAAGTTGCTTAAACCAAGGATGCAGAGAACCAGCATGATTAGGGTACTTTGCGCACCACAAAATTCTTAAAGCGAGATGGGACAGTCAAACAAGATCACTCCAAGTTGAGCTATGTGTGCTCTTTTGTCAATGCTGCCTAATGCCAAGTCATGGTAAGTCCAGCATATGGGAGAGCTATATCCTTTCTCCTTCTCTCCAAGTCACAAAGATCCAGAGTAGAACTTTGCAGCAGCTGCTTTCTCTGCAGCAGAAGCTTTTTCCTTCCCAGTTGATCTGTGTCCTTCTTGAACTGAGGTGCTCCAAACTGAGAATGCTGTGCAGCTCTTGAAAAAGTAATGCTTCTTGATAGCACCTAAAGTGGTTTGGGCTTCTTCGGAGGCTGCTGTGGGATGATGGCACCTTCTAGGTTTCTTTACTAAGCCCGCCCCCAGATAATTTATTTGACTCATGTTGGAAGGATGCCTCCCCTCTCTGTGCCACAGCCTGAAAATGGTATAAAGGGGAAATTTGGGTAAAGAATTACAGCTGGTGAGAAGATGTCCCAGCAGCCCACCACCCACACTAGCCACTCTCACTAGCCTTCATCATCTCAGATATATTAATTCTATTCTTACTTAAGACTAATTACCACTTAACACAGAGAAGGGCTGCATCTATCCAAAGGGTCTTGTCATAGCTCAATAGATTCACCACCAAATAGCTCTAGCGGGTGCTAATTAAAAACCTCCAGAGCTAAAGGATTCTTTGGCCTCCCTGAAAACCTTGCAAGGAAACTATTATTGAGTTTTGTTCAGTTCTGCAGAGCAAGGCCTTAAGAGAGGAAGCCAGCTGGCATTCAGGCTCCCATTACATTGGGGACCTTATCCTGCTCTAGGGGGAACAACGGAAAAGTGGAATTCTCACTTACCCAAATGATTCAGTGACAGGTCCACCCTGCCTCTCCAGTGTGCACATCTTGCCACCTTGAGACCAACTTTCTTTCCTCTCTCATCAGATCCTGCTTCCAAGTGCTTTTCCTGCAACAATCCCACCCCTGCTGCCCACAGGACAAAAACCGCCTGGGTCCTTTTGGCAGAAGGATTGGCCCCCAGGAGTCCAGTAATTGCATTCCACTTCCTCCCAAGGCCACCCATCGTTTTTCATTTGACTCAGCCAATCTCCAAAAGCATGGACAAGCAGGTATTCAATCATAAACAGAACCTCCAATTAATGGCGAGTTACACAAACCATCCCTTGTCTTTCAGAAAGGCCCATTTCAGATTATTTCCCTTTGCTGTTGCTTGGAAATCTTTCCCTTTGAATAACTCTTATGCACTGGACTAAGTTTTGAAGGGTTGCTTCCTGCTTTGAGAAGCTCGGTGCATGCAGAACCCTGGGAGAGAACACAGAGTCCCTTTCCCTACTTGAGACAGCCAATTTAAGACATCTTATTTATGTGACACTCTGGAGACTCAGTAGGATGAACTTAGAACCTAGTCACTTTTCTTCCTCCTCCTTTCCTCTCTCCCCCCAATCTCTCACACATGGGGGGGGGGGGGAGCCACTGAACAAATAATACTGAAAAGCTCCCAAGTCTACCCTCACAGTTCAATCTCCTGCAGTGGGGCAGGATTTTCACAGCCTAACACATACCACATTATTTCTTTTCCAGTCCAGGCATGATCCAAGCTCTCTCCCTGGAGGAGGGAGTTTTGCATCTGCTATCAACTGCCTGTTCTTTTGTTGTTCTACTGAGCCAGTTTGATTTACATCCCAGTAATTTCAAGTCATTCCTTGCTCCTTTGCCTATTCTCTGAAAGCGGGGCAACCAGTTTCCTTCTGAAAGACATTCATACATGCACTGGATTTTATCTCAACTGGAAGCCCTGTAGACATGGACAATTCTAGGCCACATGGTCCAAGAGACTCTGTCCTGGAATGAGAGTTTCTTGTGTGCCTTCATTGATAACTTTGATAGCCTTTTTTCAATACAGATTCAAGATCTGGATCCTGGACTACAAACACATACACACACACACTTATTTTCCTTTAAAAAGGATGAGATCTGAATGGTCCGAACATAAGAAGAGCCTGTCAGTGTCCTGTCTCTGAGATATTTACAATGCAGTCTAGGGTTGCCATATTTTGAAGAGCAAAAAGGAGGACGCTATGACAACTCTAATTTTAAATACCCCCCTACTATATGTAGGCTATAGAAGCTGTGATATATTGCTGAAGAGGTAGGAGAAGAGAAGAGGAAAGCAAGTCTTCAACCACCAGTTATGTCTCTGTACCATCCAGAAAGTATAGTCAGAGACATTTTGGCAAATCCACCCGGACAGAAATTTTGCCCTTGAAAAAGAGGACGTTCCATGGAAAAAGAGGACACATGGCAACCCTGATGCAGTCAAACCAACAATGCATGTTTACTAGATAGGCACATGGTAGGAGCCGAAGCTCATAAGAGTTTTTCCATAACTAGAGAGAACTCTGAGAGACACTTCCACTGTGCCCTGATGGGGAAAGCAGAGCTCTCTTGCGCTCTCTCTCTCTCTCTCGCGCTCTCTCTCTCTCTCTCCTTACCTGCCTGGGGGCACCCTCTTTTGGCTCTCTTCACTCTGACCTCTTCATCTGTCACCAAGCCAGAAATGTGAGAACAACTGCTAAGTCTGAGTTACAGCTCAGACTCCATCCTATGCTAGACTTAAGCCAGCCTTTGTAACTGACCATTTTAAGCCAGCCTGAACAAAGCTGCTGTATCTGTTGTTCTGCAACAGAAAACTCTGAGTAATTAAATGCTATTTTTTTTACCTTTTACGAGACTATTTGTGCGATTATAGTTTTAAGTGGGAAGAAAAGGGGGAAATGCCAAGAGAATCCAGTCTGCCTTAAAGCGTCCTGAATTTCTTAAATTAAAAGGCTAAAACGAGCCCATCTAACCTTCCTTTTAAGCTGAAAAGGGTTGCACTCCGCTGAACTCACAAATGTGAGAAAGGAAGGATAATATTTAGTAAATACCTCTCTTAGCATCGATACACTTCCCTACACTGTCTAGTTCCAGCATCCTGTTTTCACAGCGGACAGGCAGATCCTGAGGGAAATCCAAAAACAGGAGCTGGGCACAAGTGCTTTCTGGCAACTGTGGGGGCCTCTTGGAAGTTCCTCTACCTTCAGAAATTTAAGGTGGCAGCAGCCTGGGAAAGGGCATTCTAAGTGGCAACTCCTAAATAGTGAAACCCCCTCCCCATAGAGCTGCAGGTGGCACCTTCATTATACAGCTTCTGCTGATGGCTGAGGACGTCCCTCTTAGCCCTGGCTTTTGACACTTGAGGTGTATGTTTTTAGGTCCCACCTTTTCCTTTTCCATTTTGAAATAGTTTTTATTTGACTTTACAAATATATAATTATAACAATACAACCATTCACATCCACATTTACAGATTCCTCCGAATCTCTGGACTTCCCACCTCCCCTCCATGGGTCCTATTATAAAACCTTTTCTACTGCATCTTTTCCAATAATCTATAGTTCATATAACATCATGGTCTCCACAGTACTTTCTACAAGTGTTATTGCAGCCCTGCTAATGTTTCCACCTATTTACAGTGGTCTCCAAGATAAATGATAAATTTTCCCCATTCTTCATTAAAGTTTTAGTCTCTGTGGTTCCTGAGCTTTCCGGTCAGTTTTGCCATTTTGGCATAGACCAACAGTTTAATTTGCCATTCTTCTCTGGTAGGGACTTTATCTTCTTTCCACCTCTGGGCTAATAACATCCGTGCGGCTGTTGTCACAGGTCCCATCTTATTTCTCTACTTCTAAGTTGTTTAAAACTGTTGTGTGTTTTTTTAATATTGTGTTGCAATCTTGTGTTTTAATGTTGTAACCTGCCCTGGGACCTTAAGGGTGAAGGACAGGTAATAATTGAAGAAGAGGAAGAGGAAAATTCAGGATCATTGCTGCCTCCTACTGTGGAAACCGAGCATAGCTGTTATGGCTTGTAGCCATCGATAGCTTCATTTTCCATGAATTTCTCTAACCTTCTTTTAAAGCCATCAAACTTGGTGGCCATCATTGCCTCCTGTGGGAGCAAGTCCCATAGTTTAACTATTTGCTGCATTAGAGAGCTGTGTGTGGTTTTTTTATCTTCCAAAAAACTTTCAACAAAAATCCTTCCCATCAAGCCCTGGGTTTCGGTCTTGTCATCAGAGACACAAGAAGTGTCTGCTCTTCCATTCCCCGCCATACCTCACTTCCCCAAGATAGGGAGACAGACAGACAAGTCTCCCATTTATCCTAGGAGCATCTGCCTTGCTGACACAGACACAAAGGTTTGTCTAAAGCCTGCTGGCCCCAGCAAACAGCTGGTTCTTGCGGCTCTCAGCCATCCATCATCCCTGACATCCCTTCCCCCTTGGTCAATAGTTTGGTCCTCACCTTCCTCTGAGAGGACGGCTTCCTTGCCAGTTGGAAGCTCATAAATACCACTTTGCAGGCACAGGTCAGTTAATGATAGATGGCAGCCGGCAGATAATGCCAGAGGCTTTGGCCTCCATGTCAGTGAGAAGACTCCCTGATTAACTAATAGAAAAAAGCACAATTAAAAAAAAAGGCACCCAAATGCTTCTCTTTCTCTTTACTTCTGCACACACACCTTTGTCTCACCTTCATTTCCAAACCTCCTACAAATGCAAAACGCAAGCAGATATTTTAGGGGAAATGAGTTGCTATCATCTGCAACAACTGGGGGGGGGAGGATGTTTCTCTGAAGTGGAACAAATTCTTCCTGTAAATACTGACCAGCTCATCATTTCCCAGCTTTGCTGCCTTGCAGAAAGGATTTGAATCTGGTTCCATATCCGTCATCCCTTGCAAGAGCAATGCTGAGGGTGAACAACAAGGATTTGAAGTTTAAGTCCCCCTTCCCGCTAATTCTACTCCTTGACTTTATGCTCAGAATATCTGGTTGTTCACCCAGGCGAGCAAGCAGATGGTGACAGTAAATACACAATGCAGGTACATAAGGTTTAATATGGGAATACCTCCCTAAACTGTAAACTTTTTTTTTAATGCCATCAGTTTTGCTGCCACTCATAGGCTGGTTGATTTTCTCTCTGATTTGAAATTATAGTCACTCCCTGTATTTCCAAAGTGCCCTGGCTTCTGGTCAGGGACACAAAAGCTTATGATACAATATATTTGATAGTCATTAAGGTGCCTTGAGATTCTTTGCTGTCTTTACTATGCAGAGAAAACCAGGGACTGGACTTTCCATCCTCCTTGGAAGGGATTCTGAGTTCATCAGGGTATCAGATTGTTGTGTGTTTGTGTGTGTGTGTGTGTGTGTGTGTGTGTGTGTGTGTGTGTATTCCTCAACACAGAAGCAGGAGCCTGCTTAGAGCACCCACTTTGATTCACAATAACTTAATTATTTTAATAGGTTCATCTCTCTCCCCCTCCTCTTTCTCTCCTGGCAGTGAGTCACATCAGCCATTCATACACAGACCAAATAATAATGTTTATTGCTGAAGATCCTGGTGGCCATAGTTCTAAATTTAAATCTCTCAATATATTTATAGTTACACTTACACACCATTTAACCTATTTATTCATTTTTTCCCCTGGCTTGGGGAAAAGGTGGCATATAAATATAATAATAATAATAAAATAATAATAATATTTTTTCTTTAAAAAATATGGTGCCTGAAAAATCTCCACAAATGCATGGTTCATTTGTATACCCAGGGCCACCACAGACTGAGAGACAATAGTTTGTTCATACAGTGGTTAGGCAGGATTACTTTCCTGGCTACTGGAAGAGTCCCAGCCAGCAACCTTCTAGACTGAAAGGGTCAGCTCTGAGAACCACCATAGCGAAACCCACTCTATCTGAGTGCCAGTTCCGCAGTTCACTCTATGCCTTTAAACTCAGTACATATGCTCCAGATTAAAGAGCAGCTTCCTGCAGGCATGTTGATCACAGGATTGCCCCTAATGACTGTTTAGTAGCTGAACGTGTAAGGATTTGCATTTCAGGTCATACGAATTTCTGTGGAAGATTTGTCTATTTTCCCTGTTGCCCTGTTCGTACATCCAAGTTGATGCCTAGTGGACAGTGCCGAATTTACATATAAGCTAAACAAGCTATAGCTTAAGGCCCCACTCTCTTGGCCCCCCCAAAAAAAATTAAAGGAAAAAATCTGGATGTACATTTCCAAAATATAATACAATTACTTTGATAAAACACATATTTTGTTATGTGCAAATGGCTTTAGATACCTATTAGGTCCACAAATTACCATATAGCATATATTCAACACAAAAAACAGAGACAATTTGTTGTTGGCAAAGGACAGCTGGACATATAAAGGACCCCATTACCTTCAGTAGATTAGGGCCTCATCAAATCTAAATCTGGCCCTGCAGCACCTCCCCATCCAGCCCACAGTATTCCCTCCCTGGCTTCTCTCCCAAGCAGCCTTTCACCTTTTTAAAAAGCTTCCATTGGGAGCTATTTAAGAATCCTGATTGCTGCACAGGAGGTATTTATGGGCGTGGGTCAGTCACAGTTAGTGAGAGGACAGTTAATACCTTCACCCCATGTGCTGTAGCACCCTCACTCTCATCCCCCATCACAGCAGTTCATTAAACCTTCCATTTGGGAGCTTCTGAAAAGCCTAATTATCACATGGGGATGAGTTTCAGCATTGCTGGCCATGGGCTGCAGAGGGAAATGTTAACTCTCTTTTCCACCCCTAAAAGTGCTCCCCATTCATCATTGGGAAGGGAGGGAGGATGAAACACAATACATGGATGCTGTGAATGGATGGATGTCAGGGGGCGCTGCTGGTTCTGGCCCCACACACACTGTTGGCTCCACCCACTGTTGGCATGCAGACTCAGGAAAGTTTACAAGAAGGGAATGTGGACTCAAAGAAAGACCCCCATTTGTCTAATGATGAAGGTAAAAAGGTAAAAAAAAAAGTAAAGGACCCCTGGACAATTAAGTCCAGTCAAAGGCGACTATGGGGTTTTGGTGCTTATCTCGCTTCAGGCCGAGGGAGCCAGCGTTTGTCCACAGACAGCTTTCTGGATCACATGGCCAGCATGACTGGCGCAGCAGAACACCGTGATGGAAATCAGAGTGCACGGAAACGTCATTTACCTTCCCGCCATAGTGGTACCTATTTATCTACTTGCACTGATATATTTTCAAACTGCTAGGTTGGCAGGAGCTGGGACAGAGCAACAGGAGCTCACCCCCATCACACAGATTCGAACTGCTGGCCTTCTGATCGGCAAGCTTGTGTGCCCTCCCACCACTCTGCAATAACTTGTGGGCCCAGGTTGGTAGGGGAGGAGGGGTGCCAGGAATCTTTGCCAATTCAAAGTTGATTTGGGGCAACTGAGAGTCAAGATCTGTATGTTGAGCCCATTTATGAAGTGAGCCATATTCAGGTCCTGTAACACTTCATCCCACTGAAATTGCATTGCACCTTGAGTGATCCTCTGTGCAAAAAGCGGGAAGGGACAACTGCAAAGGTTGCAGGCTTGGGAATGTGGAAAGCAAAGCAATTTTGCCATCTCTCTGCCAGATGTTTGCTAGCAATATATTTAAGCATACTTGTTAGGCTGACAGGAACAAAGGGAATCACAGGTGTCGCACAAGGTGACATATGCACACCGGAAACCTCTGTCTTTTTTCCCTGAGCCCTGCTGAGTGCTCAGACCTTCACTCAGGATTTGTAAGATGAGGTCAAGTGTCATCTTCCATGGGGCTAGAAAAAGGGCTTCTGGTGGACCAGTGTCTGGCAAGTGGGTGCCCCCCCCCACCCCATGGGAGCTAAGCAGATGAGAAGGACTTTTCCATCTCAAGAAATATGGTGCCTGTTTGGAGGAAAGTGCACAGGTTCCAGAGGAGTATATGTGTTGGTCTCTTCTGCAGCAAAAGCAATAGAGCCTTTTGTGACACCTTAGACACACAGAAAGTTATAATAGCAGAAGCTTTTGCGGACTACAACCTGCTTTATCAAATGCATTGAATCAACACTATGATATTATATATCCCCCCATTTTTTTAATTGATTTTCAACATTTATCACAAAAATAACATAACAAAACACACAGCAAAGAAAAACACACTGCAACAATAAACTAAACACAAAGGAAAATTATTTTTTTAAATGCCTAATTCTCATTACATTGATAACTGACTTCCTCAAATCCCCTCTAACTGAATTTCATCATATCACCTATATAACAGTTCTCCAAATTCATATTTCTGATAATATTAACTCCTTCCATGTATTAACCTCTTCTCCTTTATTAATACTCTCATCCTTAATATTTACTACCACGTATTCTTATTCTACCCCTAAGCCAGTCCAAGAATCTTCTATTTATCTTATATCACAATATTTAGCTAAATATTCTTTAAATTTCTTCCAACCATCTTGTGTCTCCTCTTCTTTCTGGTCGCGGATTCTTCCAGTCAGGTTGGCCAGCTCCAAAAAGTCCAACATCTTCATCTGCCATTCTTCTATTGTTGGTAATGATTATATATATATATATATATATATATATATATATATATATATATATATATATATATATATATGCTTTCGTAGATTTTCACGGGTACAGGAATGCAGGTTTTGGTGTCTTCGGGTGTCTTCCCGTGTAAGAGTTGGGGTGTCTAGGCGACGTTTCGACGAGGTCTCACTCGTCATCTTCAGGCTGGTGCTTTCGGCTTCTTGTTACTAGAACAGAGCAGGATCTCAGTGTTTGAGTTCCTATAAATACTGTTGAGGGGGTGTGGTGTATGGCCTCCAACGTTCTGGGCAGAGAGGAAGTTCCTAGGTTAATGTGCCTTTTCTTCTTTTGTTCATTAATTACTTGACCGATATGTGCGGGGTACATAAGTAATTAATGAACAAAAGAAGAAAAGGCACATTAACCTAGGAACTTCCTCTCTGCCCAGAACGTTGGAGGCCATACACCACACCCCCTCAACAGTATTTATAGGAACTCAAACACTGAGATCCTGCTCTGTTCTAGTAACAAGAAGCCGAAAGCACCAGCCTGAAGATGACGAGTGAGACCTCGTCGAAACGTCGCCTAGACACCCCAACTCTTACACGGGAAGACACCCGAAGACACCAAAACCTGCATATATATATATATATATATATATATATGTGTGTGTGTGTGTGTGTGTGTGTGTGTGTGTGTGTGCATGCTACATGGGTTAATTTGTTTACCTATGCCAGATTGTCTGTGTTATAAACAGTGACCTTTTGTTTGTAAATAGCCACTGCTAATAGCATAATTATAATCTGTCTGCACTTTTTGGCATTTCTGGTCCTTGTGACCTTGCTATTTACAATTCTCTCTCATTTGCACCCACTCACACCAGGTATACCTTCAACATGGGATAACACTTCATGCATCTGAGAAAGTAGACTCTGCTCCACAAAAGCTTAGGCTGCAATAAATATGTTAGGTTTTAACGTGCCAAGACCGATATGTGCGGGGTACATATCTCCCCTACCTGTTGAAAATGTTGTGTGCCTTGAGCCTTAGAAAAAAGGACAGAGTTGAAACTGAGCTAGAAAAATCAAGCAGCGTACAATTCCTTTAGCATTTCCAATTCAAGTTATGATTACTTCTTTCCAATTTCCTAGTTTTATTCATTTTATTTCATGAAAATTATATACCGCTTGACTGTAGGGAAAAAAACCCTCAAAGTGATTTACAAAAAGAATAAAACAGTTTATTGGCCACTGAAATCAATTTAAATCCCACCCTTGTTCATAAGGAATAATGGAAATGTAGAGTTGGGACCCTGAGGATAATATAGTCCAACCCGCTGCAATGCCAAAATATGCGACTGTGTTATTAGCAGAATACTCTAAGCCAGGCTTCCTCAACCTTGGGCCTCCAGATGTTTTTGGCCTACAACTCCCATGATCCCTAGCTAGCAGGACCAGTGGCCAGGAATGATGGGAACTGTAGTCTCAAAACATCTGGAGTCCCAAGGTTGAGGAAGCCTGCTCTAAGCAACTGCCTGCTCTGTTGCTGGCTGCAACCATACTTGAAATCACCAGGCATTGGAGGTTTGCAGCAAGTCCCTCTAGGGATGGATGGTTTGAGAGTGTACGGAACATAGCCTTAACTGAGAATTTAACCCATCACAGGAGGGTTCAAAGAGGGGTTACAAAATAAGACCATTTAGATGTTGTATGGTACCCATTTATGTGCTTTATTGTTAAAAATAACATGCTACATAAGCCCCCAATGACACATTCCTCTACGTGGCCAGGCTACCTTACTGTTACGTGAGTTTCACTTCCAAAACATCCCTTCGCAGGAATATGCAGTCGTCACTCTTTGTTTCTTTATTGTTTGTCTTGTTTGAATTGTTGTTATTGAGACCTCAATAAATACTTCAGGTGGGTTTTTTTTAAAAAAAGAAACTTTTAAACAATGATTAACAATGAGCTAAAAGCCAGATTAAAACACATGTCAACATTCTGCCCATCCATATGGATAGGCTTGCCTAAACAAAAATATTTTAGCAGGCAGCAAAAAGAGCACAGTGAAGGCACCTGCCTGATGTCAATTTTTTGTTGTTCAGTTGTTTAGTTGTGTCCGACTCTTTGTGACCCCATGGACCAGAGCACGCCAGGCACTCCTGTCTTCCACTGCCTCCCGCAATTTGGTCAAACTCATGCTGGTAGCTTCGAGAACACTGTCCAACCATCTCGTCCTCTGTCGTCCCCTTCTCCTTGTGCCCTCCATCTTTCCCAACATCAGGGTCTTTTCCAGAGTCTTCTCTTCTCATGAGGTGGCCAAAGTATTGGAGCTTCAGCTTCAGGATTTGTCCTTCCTGTGAGCACTCAGGGCTGATTTCCTTAGGCAGGGAGTTTCAAGGTGCAACGGGTGTTATGTGGCAGTTCCACAGATTGGAGCGGTCAAGTGGACTTATATGATGTAAGTTGATCTCGCAGTAGTTCTGCATGGAAGGAGCCACTAGTTTCACCTAAGTTCTGAGCAATGAAATCAGTGAGGTTTCCCCTTCCTCTCACCCACCCCTCACTCCTTAAGCCCAAGCACATTATATCTCCCTGCCCCCACAGCAATGAAGGCACTGGATAATGGTGGGGGCTGTGACAGAGTCTATTCCTCTGCAGAATCTGTCCGGGGTTCCCATTGATTGACCTGAAATCCTCACTTTGCTCAGGTATCAGATTCAAGACCTTCTTTGACAAGGCGGGGGCAGGTGCCAGGGGGGGGGCGGGGGTTGCCTTTGCTGCTTTTCATTGCTTCTGATGCACTGCGTCTCAGTAGGAGGCTGCAAATGACTTTATCACTGCTGTTCCTCAGAATTGGACACCCCCTTGGAACTCAGATAATATGAGATGAAACAGCCTGCAGGGGTCTTCAGTCAAGTGGCATTTGCATGGGGGAGCTCTTGTCTATCTCCCTCCACCCCCCTCTTAAACCCTGCCTCCTCCAGTTCTCTAGAAACAGCTGCTGCTGCCAGCGTGATACCTTTTGTTCAGCCTCCACGGCTCTCCTGAGTTCCAGTTCCTAACAGCACTGCACCTGGCGGAGCAAAGGTAAACTGGGGTTCCATCGCCCTAAGCCCTGCTCAATCCCCTAAGGATGAGTGAATTTTGCATGCCCGGATTCAAAGAGGAGATATTCCACCCTCAACTCTAAAGAGGACCAAGGAAGGGACAGACACGGCTTTGGCTCTTTCCAGCGCTTCCGACTGAAGTGAGGAAATGTTATTGCTGGTGAAGGAGACGTACAGTTTTATCTCCTATTTTGCCACCCAGAATCAGCAGAGGCAGATGGACATTAGAGACAGGCTGAGAAAAGGCAGCAAAGGGGTGATGGAAATAGAAAGCGATGGGAAGAAGGAAAAGGGCAGCCGAGCATCTGCTCTGCATGCAAAAAGGTTTGGTCCCTGCTGGCATCTCTAGGCAGGGTTAGCCTTGTCCCCAGTCTGACATCCTTGGGAGACTTTGCTAGTTATAGTGTGAAAACTGCTGAGCTAGGTGGACTAATGGTCTCAGTAATGGTGCCAGAGGGCACCAAGCTGTCAAAGGAAAACTTGAGGTGCTGCCACACATAGCTCCCCCACCAAGGAAGGACCATTGCCCAGAGGCAGAAGGTCCAAGGTTTAATCCCTGGCATCTCCAGGTGGGGCTAGGACTTCCTGAAACCCTTGAGAGACACTATTCTTCAGTATAGCCTATGCGAGGAAATGAACAGTCTGGGAGATGGTGCCAGTAAAGTAGGTGGGAGCCATGCACTTCCCAGGCTTATGTTCCAAATTGCAGCCATAGCGGCTGACTACTTGGGGCAGAAGTGCACACAGCCAAGGGGTCCTTTCTGGTTTCAGCTCCAGCAGCTCCTGAAATTTGGACCTGTTATGAGAATTATAAGGGCACATTTGTGTATGAACAGGGTGAGCCTGTGACCTGGACTGAGGAATTAAGTATTTATCATCACAAAAGAATGGCCAGGCTATCCAGGTAAACCCATTAACAGGTTTCCTGCCAGACAGGATTCTGCTGTAGACCGCCCCTTCTGTGATGTATGTATGATGTATTGGGAGGTGGTGGTCTTGAGCTACAGGGTGACAATTTCAAAAGTCTATATAAGGCAGGGGTAGGCAAACCAAGGGCCAGATGCGTCCTAATCACCTTCTCAATCCGGCCCACAGACGTTCCAGGGATCAGCATGTTTTTACATGAGTAGAATGTGTCCTTTTATTTAAAATGCATCTCTGCGTTATGGAATTTGTTCATCCCCCCCCCATATATAGCCCAACCCACCACATGGTCTGAGGGATGGTGGACTGGCCTATGGCTGAAAAAGGTTGCTGACCCCTGATATAAGGGCTTGCACACCATTGTTCTGGGTTCCTCCTTCCTCCTGTGTGTGTGGGGTGAGCACCCTGTTGCAACAGTTTAATAAAGATCATGCTTACTAGCCGCTTTGCTTCTCAATATTCTGTGGTTGGCCTCTGTTATTTTCTCCTACCGATAGAGAACCTACATAAGGACTCTGTACAGGCTCTTGGGTACCCCATAAGGGAAAAGGACCAGTTTTTTTTCTTATAACAGACCCTCTGCGCTCAAAGCTTGTGCTTTTGAGCTGTGAATCAGACCGCTGGCTGATCAAGCCCTGTCAAGTCCTCCTACCTGGCCCTACTTTTAACAGAGGGTGCCAGGAGTGGGCTATGGGATCTTTGGAAAGCAAAGCACAGCATTTACTTCTCAGGATAACATCCAGTTAGACTGAGTGGGACAGGAATAAGACCGGTGGGGTTGTATACCTTTTTATTTCTTTAATGCCGTAGAAGATTTTTCCCTCCTTTGCATTGGCCATGAGTTTTCAGGACTATGGAGAGCTCCTATGAAATTGTTTCTTTTTAACTGGAGCAAGGGCCAGGAGAAGGAGCAGGACTCTTGACAACTTGGTCAGAGTTGACCTTAACCTAAGCAAGGCTGTCATCTCCATTGCCATACGCTCTTCCAAATTCATCCAGTCAGCTGGGTTCAACACAGGTCACTGAGTCTTTCTATCAGACTGGACAGGGATTCTGAGCTGGGGGGAAAGCAAGGAATTTTAGAGCACGTGCAGTGGAACAGAAATACTTTACTGTTGTGTTTGCCCTTTATGTTGTTTGCTGATGAATTCCTGCATTATTTTGGGCTCAGCACAGGGCAAGCATGACTCTTGGGAGACTGCTGCTTTCCAAAGCTCTGAGCAGTACAAATGCATCACTCAGAGCCCTGGTCAAAAGCAGTGAAGCTTACAGGAGGGCCACTCTGGGGAAAGAAGAGAGGGTGTGCAGATCCAGCTTCTCAAAGTGGCACATCCCACTCCCCAAACCACCACACTTCAGCTGATACTCCACAAGGAGATGGAGGAGGGACAACAGTTGCTGATATCAGAGAGATGTGACGTGTTCTATTTATAGCTTCAGTGCCTGGGAGAGTCTCAGTTGTATGGGCATTTATAGAAGAGCATAAGAAAGCAGCTTTTATGCTACTATTTTGCTAATGCTGGTTTGGGTTATGATGATGCATTATGTTTTTAATTGGTATTAGGCTACCTTGGGCAAACATTTTAAATAAATGCACATGTTTTAAGTAAATAAGACTGTAGCATGCCCAGTGGACCTCAGGGCCCATTTTGCATGGGAAGCCCCCCTTCTTTCTCCAGACAAACGAGTCCCACTTGATTTCCACTGAGAGCCAGAGTGTTAAGAGACCAAAAAAATCCTGCAACAATCTCTGACATTTTTCACAGCCTGCCTTCCATTCCTGGGCAGCTGTTCCAAAGGGGAGAGTGGAGCATTGCATGAGATTACAGTCATTCTGTTTGCCTTTCTCCACAGTAGATCAGATGATTTAAATTAGGCCTCGATTCTTGTTTAAATTATAGTTTACTGTTCTGCACCCTGCTCAGAAGCGAATTACCTTAAGCAGCAGTATTAATAACACGGTTATAATTAAGCTTCATTACTGTAGGCAGTTTGCTGAAACAAATTGCTTCTTCATTATTATTATGGCACCTTTGGTAAAAAGACGATTCCCCCAGAATGCGACCTTGATGCTTTATATAGTAAAAGCCAAGCTCGGGTAGAGATGCGAGGGTGAATTAGCATCCGTTGCCTCCTATATCAAGCTCATTAAAGGAAAGGCGACTCAAGTCACAACCAGGAAGCCCGCTAGAAATTTTAATCTGTGTGAAATGGATAATGAATAGGGTTGAACTTTCCCTGACATTTTTATACTGGTGCTTTATATTATGCACACATTAAAAATATAAATATATATTGTTTAAAGAGCAAAGGGGGGAAAAGAGGGACTAGACACACTTGACAGTTGGAGCAAATCACAGAACCAGGAGTGGTGTATTTGATATGGGCTTTCCTGACTCAAGTGCATTATTGCACATGAGTAGATCCAGGACAACTTTTTTCCTCCACTTGGAAGGCTTCCATCCCAAACACTTTACAAAAGAAGTCCCATTGAACTTAGCAAGACCTATTTCTGAGTAAACATGCATACACTTGCCCTTCAAAATTGTTGTTTTTATTTTAAATTTTGTAACCTGCTGTTCCTTCAAGGAACTCAGGGCCATGGCTATGAGATTTACCCCATATTTCCTTCACAATGCCCCTCTGAGGTGGTTTAGGCTGATAGATAGGAGCTGCCTAAGATTGCCCCAGTGAGCTGCACATCTGGAGAGATTTGAACTTAGGTCACCACAGTCAGTGGCGGAGCTTCATGCACCAGGGGGGCGGAGAGCAGGCGGGGCTGGGGCGTGTCCCGGGACGTGACACACTACCCACAGGGGCAGGGGGTGTGGCGCGCCACCCGCAGGGGTGTTGTGTGCATCCTAGGGGTGGGGCATTCCACCTGCAGGGGTGTGGTGCCCAGCGTGGGCCGGGGGGCAGCCGCGATAGCACCCTACTGGGATCGCGCTGCCAGGAGCGGTACTCTCCCCCCGCACTCCTCTTCCTCTGCCAGTGACCACAGTCCCAAGTTCACACAGCAGGTGCTGAATCTGAGTCCCTCAAGAAGTTTCAGTTCAAATCACTGAACTCCCAGCATTAAGCCCTTTCCAGGAGTTTGTGCCTTAGTGCAGTGTAAATTGTGCCAAGGAGGATGAGTATGCTTGTCCCACCCCTGTCTGCTGCTGTCCTTGTCACACTCAATGAGTTCTTAAATTTGCAGGGAGCCTGCATGAGTAGAAGAGGGTCCCTGCTGCTGATGGTCACCCTTCAATTCATTTTTGGGAATGAGACAGAGAGGGTGGGACTCCACAGGATTAACACTGTGTGGAGGAACAAGTCCCTGAATAACATATATATGATAATCGACTGTTAAAGTGGAATCACTTGCTTGTGTGAAGCCAGCAACACAGATCTGCTATCACAGGCCATTTTTCTTTATCACATATGCTTGTCGCTTTACAAAAGGATTGAGCTCGGTATGTGATAAGGAAAGAAATAATGTTCTGTTATATTGGATTCATGACAGTGTCTTCCCTTTAAACAAGGCAGTGCTTGATGGCTGCAGTTAAGCATGCAAAATAATGCCAATGGATGAAACTGATGCGATGAATAGACAACTCACAGAGTTTGGAAGAGTCACAGGAAACACGGATGGAACGGTGGAGAGAGCCTGGCCAGATTCATTAGGAATACATCTGACTGTCTGGCTTTGGCAGTTCCACGTTCCACAATATTTCACACGGAATCTGTTCCCGCCATATGGATTCCTGAGATTATTTGCTTCCATTTAAAGATAAGTGTCACATCAGAAAATGCATCTGGATCAGGCCAGAGGGGGCCCATCTTGTCCAGCCTCCTGCTTCTCCCAGGGGCTGACCAGAAGCCTCTTGGGCAGCCCAGTGGTAGGACCTGAGAAGGAACCACAGTGCTTTCCCCACTTGTGATTCTTAGCCATTGGTATCCAGAGGCATCATCCTGGAGATTGTATAGAGCTCTGACCCTCTAGGACAGTTTTCCCAAACTACAACTCCCACCATCCCTATCACACTTCAAAACGCCCTTGACAGATTAGAAAACTGGGCCAAAACAAACAAGATGAATTTTAACAGGGAGAAATGTAAAGTATTGCACTTGGGCAAAAAAAATGAGAGGCACAAATACAAGATGGGTGACACCTGGCTTGAGAGCAGTACATGTGAAAAGGATCTAGGAGTCTTGGTTGACCACAAACTTGACATGAGCCAACAGTGTGACGCGGCAGCTAAAAAAGCCAATGCAATTCTGGGCCTCATCAATAGGAGTATAGCATCTAGATCAAGGGAAGTAATAGTGCCACTGTATTCTGCTCTGGTCAGACCTCACCTGGAGTACTGTGTCCAGTTCTGGGCACCACAATTCAAGAAGGACACTGACAAACTGGAACGTGTCCAGAAGAGGGCAACCAAAATGGTCAAAGGCCTGGAAACGATGCCTTATGAGGAACGGCTAAGGGAGCTGGGCATGTTTAGCCTGGAGAAGAGGAGGTTAAGGGGTGATATGATAGCCATGTTCAAATATATAAAAGGATGTCACATAGAGGAGGGAGAAAGGTTGTTTTCTGCTGCTCCAGAGAAGCGGACACGGAGCAATGGATCCAAACTACAAGAAAGAAGATTCCACCTAAACGTTAGGAAGAACTTCCTGACAGTAAGAGCTGTTCGACAGTGGAATTTGCTGCCAAGGAGTGTGGTGGAGTCTCCTTCTTTGGAGGTCTTTAAGCAGAGGCTTGACAACCATATGTCAGGAGTGCTCTGATGGTGTTTCCTGCTTGGCAGGGGGTTGGACTCGATGGCCCTTGTGGTCTCTTCCAACTCTATGATTCTATGATTCTATTCTATGATTCTATGATTCTAGCTACCAGGACCAGTGGTCAGGGATGGTGGGAATTGTAGTCCAAAACCAGCTGGAGACCCCAAGTTTAGGGAACCCTGGTATAGAGCCATCACAGTTCCTGACATGAATGTGACTATGAATGTGTTCACCATGGTTCATACAGCCAGCCACCATGGCACATCCTAACCATGGATAACCTCATCCTCCATGAATTTGTCTAATCCCCCCTTCAAGCCATCCAAGTTGAACATCACCTTAGTACAGTGTTTCCCAACCGGTGTTCCGCGGCACACTAGTCTGGTTGCCTGGTGTGCCGTGGGAGGGAGGCGGGCGAGTCGGGCTAATCCTCCGACGAGCTCCACCTCCAGACCCATTGCTCAAATCCTTTAACCCAGGAAGGCAGGAGGGCGGGGAGGGGGGGGAGAAAGAGAAAAAAGAAAGGGTGGAAAAAAAGAAGGGGAAGAGAAAATATTTTTTTAAAAAAAGGAAAGAGAGGAAAAAAAGCGAGGGATGGAGGAAGGGGAAGGGGGAAGAAGATGGGGGTCTTTGTGTATAAACAGAAGGGGAGGACAATGAAGAGGGGCGGGGCTTGGCAGGCAGCAGATAACTGGGGAGGGGGGCGCGGCTGGCGGCGGCTCAAGGCAGGAAGGGAGGAGCTGCCTCGCGGAGAGTCTTGGGCTGCAGAGATTTCCCGTTCAGGAGCGCGGAAGGCCACACCGTGGATGGGAATCTCCTCCTCCTCTTCCTCTTCCTCCTCCAGGAGAGAGGGTGGTCCGCCCCACCGAGTCGGGCCTGCTCAAGCGTGGAAGCCTATAGTTAGAGCTCAGCTCCTTTTCTTGCCTTCCCCGCCCCCCCACGGAGCACATTTTCCTCGCCCCCCCAACCCCCGCATGTAGAATAGAAGCCCTCCAGCCTCCACGGTGCACAAACTCTCCCCTCTGCAACGAAGCGCTTTGTTGCATATCTTTGGTGAGGTTTTTAGGCAGTCTTGGTGCACCTTAAATCAGCGCTAATTGCGCCTGGACGCAGTATTTACTTCCGAGTAGGCCCCCTTCTCCCCCCCCCCCCGGTAGCACCTGACGTTGCTATTCATATCATCAGGTTTGTTTGTTGGTAATTTAATTGTTTTAAAAGCATCATGCTAAAGAGCTCTCTCCCACCCCCAGACCCTTGGGCAAAACAGAAACACACACATACACAAACACAGAGATTGAGCCCTGCAGGTTTTATGAAATGAATGGATTCTGAATGCCTGTTTCAGTGGCTTGTCCGCCTTAGGCTGCTGGGCCAGACACCTGTTACACGGTGCAGTCCGTAAGCTGTGAGCGCTGCTACCTGCCGCCGAGACCACGTAACGACAGTCTTGAAAGACCTACATTGGCTCCCAGTACCTTTCCGAGCACAATTCAAAGTGTTGGTGCTGACCTTTAAAGCCCTAAGCGGTTTCGGTCCAGTATACCTGAAGTAGCGTCTCCGCCACCATCGTTCAGCCCAGACACTGAGATCCAGTGCCAAGGGCCTTCTGGCAATTCCCTCACTGTGAAAAGTGAGGTTACAGGGAACCAGGCAGAGGGCCTTCTCGGTAGTGGCGCCCGCCCTGTGGAATGCCCTCCCATCAGACATCAAAGAGACAAACCAGTGTTTCCCAACCGGTGTTCCGCGGCACTCTAGTGTGCCGCGAGACGTTGCCTGGTGTGCCGTGGGAGGGAGGCGGGCGAGTCGGGCGGCGAGAGGCGGGGCGGCGGCGGCGAGGAGAGGCCGCCCAGCGCGGGGCTCTCGCCGTCTGCCTGCCTGGCTGGCTGCCTGCGTGGCGCTGCCGTCACGGGGCTGTAACGTGCCCCACATAGGCACACGCGGGGCGGCGAGCAAGCTCCCTCCCACATCCCATCGCTGCTCGCTTCAGCCGGCCTACTGGGCTGTCGCAGGCGGAAGGCCTGCGCATGCGCGAGGTTTTCGCGCCTTCGGGATTCCCTTCACGCCTTCCTCCTCCCCGGTCCTTGAGAGCACGGGAAGCGGCAGCGCGAGACCGGCGTTGAGCCTGGTAGGTATTGCGCTTGCCAAGGCAGTCATTTGGGAAATGAAAACTTGCAAAGCAAGCAACCAGTTCAAGCTGAAGTACGTGTATGCTTAATATCCTGTATCTGAAACCTGTTCTGCCCCCTCCCCCACACTTGGTGCCATTTTCATCTACACATGCAGCAGAGTAAGTTGACCCAGAATAGTACCAATTCAGATGGCAGATGGGAGAATGACAGTGCTGAATGCTTTCCCATGTAGAACAGTCCCTGCAAATAAAAACCTAGCATATTTGGAAGAGGGATGCTAGCCTAACCATTACCTTCTATGCTGTTACTATTTTTTTATTTTTTTTTACATAAGTAAAAAGTGACCTTTCCCCATCTGGCATGGTGGTGTGCCTCGAGATTTTTTTCATGAAACAAGTGTGCCTTTGCCCAAAAAAGGTTGGGAAACACTGCCTTAGTATAACTATATGCTGTGTGGAGAAGTATCTCCTTTGCTTGCCCTGAATCTTCCAATATTCATCTTTATTGGGTAGCCCCACTCAGGTTCTAGTACAGGTATCCCTAAACTCAGCCCTCCACCTGTTTTGGAACTACAACTCCCATCATCCCTAGCTAACAGGACCAGTGGTCAGGGATGATGGAAACTGTAGTTCCAAAACAGGTGGAGCACCAAGTTTGGGGATGCCTGTTCTAGTATAATGTGAGAAGGGCAAAAAAACTTCTCGCTATTCAATCTCTACACACCACATGTCAGTTTATTCATCTCTACAATGTTCTCTTTTTATTTGCCTCCCCACAAAAAAAAGAACCCTAAATGGCTCCAAATGGTGTCATATTTCTATGTGTGCTGGGGTGGGAGGGTGTTCCAGACCTCTTGCTCTTAGTCCTTTCTCTCATGCTTACAGATCCATTTCAAAAGATGCCAGTGGTCACTTTGAAAAACTCCACTTTTTAGGGCAGTCATGGAGAACGTGTGGCCCTCCAGGTGTTGACGGACTTCAGCTCCCATCAGTCCCAGCCAGCATGGTCAGGGATGGTGGGAGTTTTAGTCTGGCAACATCTCATGGGCCACACATTTCCCATCCCTGGTTTAGGGAATAAAACTCATACAATCCCACACTTATGGCCTCCGTGCATCTTCTTCAACTGCCCCTCGGATCCCTATGCCCTGTTCCTACACTGCTCTGTGCTCCAAGGTCTAAATCCTGCCCCAAACCATCTCAGAATAAAGCATGCAAATTAAAGAGTACTTGCAGAATGAGCACACTTCCTCTTTAATTTAATTTCTCCTCTTTTTAACTTTACCCACAATGAGGCTTTCCCTCTGAAAGTCAGCCTAATTTTTGATTTATGCATATATATTAACAGATGCAAATGTTATGCAAATGTAGGTCATAGACCTTTCCCCCCTCCCCGCGCAAGTCTTTTAAGGACCTAGCAATGCCTCTGATGTGTTGCAGTTAGTGCCTGAGGTCCTGTTTTGCTTTGCACCAAAATATGTTTCTTTCAGCTGACAGGAAGAGCGAAGTATGGTGTTGTTTGAAGAATCTCTGCTTCCATATGGCCATGGTTACCCAGCACAGTGGGAAAGCTCTTTGTCTAGCATACAATTCTGGCACGGCCAGCAGAATGCAATGGAACATGGCTTCTTTTCTTCCCTTCTTCCCTTCCTCCCTCCCTCCCTCCCTCCCTCCCTCCCTCCCTTCCTTCCTTCCTTTCTCCCTCCCTCCCTCCCTTCCTCTTTCCTTCCTTCCTTCCTTCCTTCCTTCCTCCATTCTCATGCATTATATTCTCTACATGGGTGGGCACGGACTGCTTATTGCAATAGCAAATGTAATAATAAATAATTGTCCATCCATACAAAAGGTCTGGTTGCTTCTCATTAAATCTTCCTTTGACTTACCTTCAGCAGGCTTCAATGGCTGGGCCAGGCCAGGGCCAGAGGGTAGTCATATTCAAAAACAGGTCTGGAGAGAGTCTTCATCATTTATCCAAAGGTTCCTGAATTCAGTTGTGGGCCCTGCATTGGAAGCAGATGCTGGAATAGCAGCAAATTCTACACCTCTGTAACATCATGGGCAGAAGACTTTCGTGCTTCTGTGTCACACACCCATTTAAGTGTGTCCTCCACACTTGTAAGGGGTGAGGTGACAAAGCCTCTAAGAGTCGAGACATACATACATACATACATACATACATACATACATACATACAAACATACATAGTTTTATTTGTATGCCACCTTCCCACAGTTCAAATCATGCTCAAGGTGGCTTACAACTTGAAAAAACACATAACTGCAACATAACAAAAATAGTCATAAACAGTAAATAAAGCATCAAAAAACACACAACCAAACTGAACAATTTCCACATAAATCACAAGATCTAAAATAAAGATACAAAAAACCAACATCAACAACACCCCCAAACAACAACACTGCCCCATACTGACCACCCATTCCCTAGCAGCAGCCATGGCCAGGTCCCAGCCTCAGCCTTCAAGAGTCACATTTCAAAGCCCAGAACCTTTGGCACTAAAGTCTGGTCTTCTAACATCTTAAATGTATTTGGATGGCGGTCTAGTAGTGCCCATACTTGGAATAACAGAGCCCAAGAAGTCCCGCCAAACTGAGAGATGGCTCAGAATATGGCAAGGTGAGTGGGGAGGAGTAGCAGCCACCGTTCACCATAGAATCCCAGGGCAGGTTACAGCAATATAATCATACAAGTAAAAACAAGTAAAAGATGAAAAAGCGTCTATATACCGTTACAAAAATCAGGTAAATCAATTACAGGCAAAAAAAAGGGCACAGAAGAGGTGGGTCTCACAGCGGGGAGGGGAACCAACCTTAATTGATAAAGGCCAGGGAAAGAGGTGTATCTTCAGCCTGCAACAAAAGCTGTATAATGAAGATGCTAGATACAAGTCTGTAGGGAGGGAGTTTCACAGTTTAGGGGATGCCACAGAGAAAGCTCTCTAACGAGCTTCGGGATCATTTCCAGGATGGAAGACATTGGAAAAAGCACAATATGTTATTGTACTAATAATTATTAGCAATACAGGCAACCCACTCTTTCCAATGGATTCTTTCTACACCCCCCAGTCTTTAAGCCACCCCATCTTGCTGCTCCTGGACTCTGCCTGGGAGTGACTTCGCGTGCAGCGGACAAACAATCCAAATAATTTAATTAAATTTGCAATCACAGTGTGCTGCGCCGGGTTCCCAGTCTGTAAAGAGCAGCCGTGTATATGGTCTTAAAGGAAATCATTGCAAATGATGGACGAGCTTATTTCTGTTAAGCAAATTATGAGGAGGCGGGCAATGTCCTGAGTGTAATAATTCCCCTCCCCCTCCCCTCCCCTGCTTGCATTATTTATAGGGAATCAGCAATTAGATTGCGGAAAACAGTTTGTCTGCATAAAGCACGCTTAATTATCCAACCAGCCGCTATAAATCTGGGCACAGCCAATCAGGGTCTTCCTGAATAAATTACTGCAGGGCTTCAAAGACAGGGACTGGGGAGGGTGACTAGGAGAAGGGAAACAATGGTGAAAGAACAGCTTCTCATTGGCTAAAGGAGTCCACCAGCTGCTTCTGCAGAGGACCATGGTTCAAACAGACCCATGGGGTGAGCTTAGCACATCTTGACAAGGTCCCTTGACTGCTGCCTTGGAGCTTCCCATGTAATAGGACATCTGGGAGCAGCCAACCTTGGTCCAAGCATCAGGCAGAGAAGGAGCAGATGCAGCAAGCTGGTTCTCTCCTTCTACTCCTGCCACTGCCTGAAGGAAGAACGCTCAGGATTGCAGAAACTAGGGAAAGTATCCTTTGATCTCTGGGGTTGACTGGGGGGAGAGGGAGATAGAGGGAGATAAAGGCCACTGGGAGTTTGCAGCCCCCGCCTGCCAGGAAGAAAATCACAGCATGCAAGGGAGATCAGCTTGGCCCAACCCAGAGAAAGAGCAGCTGCAGAAAGTCTGTTTCCCATCACCTGCAAGAGGTGATGGGAAACAGCTTGGCCCCAACCAGATTTAAATGCCTACAGATGGTGCACAACACTGAAGAACTGAGCTTCCTTCTCCTACCACTCCTCTTTCCTTGTGTATCTCATCCTTTTGGTTTCCACATCTCTCTCTCTCTCTTGATATGAGATGTTTTGAGATACAGTACCGTAATTGTCTAAAAGCAGGATTAAGAAATACAGTAAACGCATAAATATTATGAGCACAGCACAGTTGCTTCACTACTGAATAACTACCACCAGTCCCCACAGAGACCTACAGAAAGTCCCATATTCAGTGTGTGGCATCACTGGTGGCAAACCCTGGGAAAGAGTTGGGCTACTTGTTATGATGACTGTTTACTACCTCCAGTGTCAGAGGTAGCATAGAATTATTGAATTGTCGAGTTGGAAGTGACCCCAAGGGTTATCTAGTCCAACCCCCTGCAATGTAGGAAATCCTGCCCACAGCTGTCCCTGGGTGGGCTTGAACCACCAACCTTTTGGTTACCAGTCAGGTGCACTGACCTATTGCACCATGCGGTAACTCTGTTTCGGTATTGAGAACGAACACTTATGTATTGTTTCCACACTCTTCACATAACGCAACATCCTAGGGTTCCATTTCATTCAACCTGACTCCTCCAATTTGAAGTGCACCTCAACAACTTTGAGGTTTATTCTGAGAAACAGGAATAAGCTCCTCCTGCTCTTGGCCTCCCCCAATTTCAGCCCATTAAGGCCCAGGGCTCTGCCTTCCTCATTACTATCTCTGCCAGCTTGCCTGGTCATGTCACAATTCTTTTCCCTAAGTACTTTCCTTCCAAAGTTACTAGTCCATATGATTATCATTTAACAAATGTTGCCTTGCCTGTCAACCGGCATAGTGTATCAGCACTCTCCTTTATTCTTTGGTGGGGGGACAGGACAGCTGGTCCACAAATGCAGCCTGTTTCATGATGTCTAAAGGACCAGCATGGTGTGTAATTCACTGATGGTGTGTAATTCATGATCTGCACCCAGACTCTAGAAAAAGCAATCGCCTGCATTTTCTGCACCAGACACTGACTGGGCTGCTCCTGAATCTTTAATAGGAGAGAAATGAGTGTTTTTTTCCTTTAAAGATTTACCATGTATAAATGTATGAGAATATTAAAGGCAACAATTAACTTTATTGGAAACCTTATATTCTCCAGCCTCATTAGAACTGTCAGCAAGATCTATTATTAGTATTACTATGCAGATAATGTAATAAAAAGGGTATTTAAAGTGGATAGTTTTGTGCGGAAATAAAATACCCCCTTTCGTTCTTTCTTTTAAAGTTACAGCGCACCGGAGGGCAGGAATGAATTTGGGGTCTCCTCCGGAGCTCAGGCTAGAGTGGAAGGATCAAGTTGGCACATGCCTTACAATGCATTTCCCAGGCACAAGAAACTATGGTTAACCACTAACCTGGTGAGTAATAAGTATCCTGGGGCTTACCAAACATCTCACTCCAGAGAGCCTGGATGATCCCAGGATGTGGGGGGGAGACAACCTAATCACACACTGTGTGTGTGTGTGTGTGTGTGTGTGTGTGTGTGTGTGTGTGTGTGTGTGTTGGGGGCAGGCAAGGTATTGAACCACATAGAACTGTAGAGTTAGAAGGGACCACAAGGCCATCTAGTCCAACCCCCTGCAATGCAGGAATATTTCACCCAGTGTGGGACTTGAACCCACTACCCTGAGATTAAGAGTCTCATGCTCTAGCGACTGAGCTATCTCAGCTCAAGCTTCTCTATGAGGCATGTAAGGAACTCAGAGCTCAGCTGGGCAGACTCTCCAGTGCTGGACTGAAACTAGAGTAGGCATAGACAAACTCGGCCCTCCAGATGTTTTGGGACTACAACTCCCATCATCCCTAGCTAACAGGACCAGTGGTCAGTGATGATGGGAATTATAACCTCAAAACATCTGGAGGGCTGAGTTTGCCTATGCCTGAACTAGAGGCTGAAATCAGAGTAGTGTGAAAAGCACTTTCCAAGGGCTCAACACTAGAGGGGAGCCATGCTGCTCAAAGAAACATCAGAGTATTTTTGCACCCACAGAGGAAAGGAGAGGTAGTTTTCCCCCATATGCATACCTCCAAGCTTGGATTGGACTAAGGGGGGGGCATCTTTCAGTCCAACACCTGCCTTCAGATGCCCCTCAGGGAAAGAGCTGTAGCTTGGTGGGAGAGCATCTAGTTTGTAAGCAGAAGGTGTGAGGTTCAGTTACCAACATCTTCAGGTAGGCCTTGTCTGAAATCCTGGAAATGAACTGCCTGTTAGTGTATAGGTAATTTTGAACTAGAGTTCTTTAACACACTAGACGTTCCAAAAGGTCCCCCTGCTGCACAGCTCCCCTACCTCACTGTCAACGGTATGCTCTGCCTGAATATGGAGGTTCCATCACTAGCTACCATAGCTCATGGTCACTGATAGACTCATTTTCCAGGAATGTATCAAAGCATTTAGAAGGTCACTGATGCTAGGGCCCATCTCCACATCCCATAGCAGATTCCATAATTAAACCATGCCAAAATAACTTTTGCCTTTTGGAAGAGAAGGGGAGACTTCCAAGCTCCAGATGACTCAAGCAACTGAGCTCAACTACAGGCTACAGAGGGAAGGAAAATCAAACAAAATATGGTTGTATATGTTGCTTATCAATCAGTGGTTTGTGAATCCCATGCACAACATTTTGATGGGGCTTGCACAGCAACCTGCTGTGTAGAGTATGTCCAATGTATATCTTGCCTATGTAGACCATCTGAGAGCCTTGTCTGTAGGATCTGTGCCTGGGTTGTGTTTGTGTGTCCCCTGCAGATGCAAAGGTGGCACATCTGGGTGCCATGATGGGGCAGGTACGCACATCACAACATGACTGCAAAGGGGTAGGCAACGGTGCATGTGTGTGTGCTTCTTGTGTGTGCTTACTCGTAAACACAGACAACCGCCAGACACCTTATTATCATCCCTAAGTGAGGAACTCATTTGCATAACTTAATTAAAATTTTACAGTAATCTTCAACCAGAGTCAAACAAACAAACAAAACACCCTCCTCCTTAAACCTCAAGGTTAATTAGCCTCTCTTAGGTGTCTGGCACCTTCCCGAAAGCAAAGCAGCAAAAGAGCAGTCATCAAGTCTTCTTGGGTCTCTATCCTTGTCTGTCAGAGATAACTGGATTGTGTCAGTTGGAGAGAATAGAGCAGTGAGGGTGGGGAGCTGCCTAGGGTCTGGAGGCAGAGATCTTGGGCCTTGTAGAATTCTTCCTGTCACTCTTGACCTGTGCAGCCCTCCTTTTAAGGAAAGAAAATCCTTCCAATGGCATCAGAATAAATTTGCAAAAGGTTGCTTCTTTATGCAAGTCTCAGCCATTGCAACTGTTTACGCCGAGTACACCAACTGTCTTCTTTTTGGTTCAGAATCTGCTCCTGCAATAGGGAGCAATGGTCACCAACTTGCAGGGCTTTAAAAGAGAATTGAACAAATTCATGCAGAATAAGAATATCTGTGGCTGCTAGCCACGGTGGCTAGGTTCCACCTCACCTCCACTGTCACAAGCACTATACTTCTCAATACCAGCTGCAGGAAACTGCAGGAGGGGAGAGTTGCTGTTGACCTGCTTGTGGGCTTTCCATTGGCATCTGGGTAGCTCAGGTGGTTAGAACGTGGAACTGATAACGCCAAAGTTGCAAGTTTGGTCCCTGTATGGGACAGCTGCATATTCCTGCATTGCAGGGGGTCAGCGATGTCCAGCTCCCAAGAGACTGCAATCTACTCCCATAATAAAAAACTGGCAGTGGTCTGCCCATTTGGGGGGGGCACCCAAAGTTGTAGAGTTTTTTAGGGGGGGGCAGGAATCTATTGCCTGACGCAGGGTTGGAACCCTGAGATTAAGAGTCTCATGGTGAACTGACTGTACCTACAATACCAAGTAAAAGGGCTTCTGAGGTTTTTTACAAATGTATACCTATTTCAACATTTTTAAAATCTCATTATAAATCATTTCCCAAAAGTCCTTCACTTTCTAACATTCCCACCACATATGGTAAAAAGTACCTTCTTTTTCCTTACATTTCCAACATTTTTATTTATTTTATACATTTTAGCTAATTTCACTGGTGTTATGTACCATCTATACATCATTTTCATTATATTTTCCTTTAAAGCACTGCAGGCGTGACATTTGTTCCTTCTTTCCATAATTTCCCCCAGTCTTCTAATTGTATATTATGACCAACATACAAGGATTCTCACCACATACTGAAATTCCCATCATGCCTGGATGTTCACTAGCTCGCAATAAATTCACATTCCATTTCGTTCGAGAACCTTTTGGGACTTCACCACCCAGAATAATTTGGACTCATCAGCAGCAAACATGGGTCTCTCGCTGCTCACCCCTGACTCCTAGCTCATTTCAGAAGAAGTTAAGTACCACCCGCTTCAGGGGAGGCAGTTAGACAAGCTGATCCATTGCTCCACTTGCATGCCTGTTGCAGAGGGGGATGGATGACCTGAAAAGGCAGAAGGGCCAGACAGCAATGAAGAGAGTGACTCTCACAATCAACAAGCTCTCTTCAAGCAGCCAGTATAATGGGAGCCGTATTCAACCTCTTCACCAGGCTGGGCAAAGTGAAGGAGCATTTAGGGACCCGGAACATAGATCTTTATCATCATTAAAACCAAATGTGTTCAGATTTGTGGTTTGGACGTCTTAAATGGCATCAGCAGGGCAGAGCTGCTTCAGGGCCCTTCAGAGGCTTGAATGGATCCCTTCCAAGCTCAGCAGCCCCTGCTCAGGTGCCACTTTAGGGTCAGAGCTCTCAGTTGGGGCTCCAAGTGCTGCTTCGATGAGCTCACTTCTCCTTCCACTTCTCTGGTAACACCTCTGGGCTGCTGCAGCTGGGCAGACTTTGCATGGGTGATCTTAAGTAGTGTCTGGATGCACACCAGGGCAAGCAAACCAGCTCTGCTGAAGGGTTAAGACCTGCAAGTAGCAAAGGCACTTTAGCATCCATTTTGGATACAACAGACATGTAGGCAAATCCCATCATCATGTGCCACAGCAGCAGCAGCATTGCCATAGTGTTCATGTGGCAAATAGGATCGTCCATCAACACCCAACTTCATAGTACTTCCCAGAGCAGGCAAGGGGGGCCATCAGCCTTTGGTCTCTGCTAAGGCTCAATATCTGACTGCTGCTTCATCTCATTGGCCATGCAGTGCATTTGGGGGCCCTGGGGACTGTGGGAAACCTCATCACTCTTGGTCAGGCATAGGCAAACTCAGCCCTCCAGATGTTTTGAGACTACAATTCCCATCATCCCTTACCACTGGTCCTGTTAGCTAGGGATGATGGGAGTTGTAGTCCCAAAGCATCTGGAGGGCCGAGTTGACCTATGCCTGCTCTTGGTGGTTGTGGATTTGGGCAGAGCTGCCCACCAGTCCTGCTTTTCTTCTCAAGCCTCTTACCTACCCGCCTGGAGGCTATCAGATGCCAGATTAGCCCTGCCTCTTCCATAATTTGGAAGAATGGAGACTGTATTCACCAGCAATCTGTATTTCCTAATCCCTGTCAATCTCTCTCCCTAGTTTTGGCCCAATGAGACAAAATGTCTGTGGAAATTTTCATGCATGTGAGATGCTGGAGTTGTCATTCTTTAAGATTCCTCCCCAGGGTGTCTAGAACTCAAATCTCTATAGAGAGGGAATGGGTGAATTTTTGGAACATGCCCAAAGGAGGACAACAGAGGTGTTGAGAGGCCCAGAAACCATCCAGCAAGGATATGGTGAAGGTGTTGAGTGTGTTTAGCCTGGAGGAGAGTCAATTAATAGGTGATATGAAAGCGATCTCCAGATATTTGAAGAGCAAATTGGTGGAGAAAATTAGTTTTCTGTTGATCCAGAGGGTAGGACCCAAACCGAATCACAATATCTCAGCGTAATGTTAGGAAGATTTTCCTGGTGCTTGCTTAAACACCTTCAAGCTGGTGGGCTTTCCTTCATTCAAGGCTTAGAAACAGAATGTGGATGGCCCACTCAGCAGGGATGCTGTAGTGGTTAATCTCCTGCATGGTGTGGAATGTGGACAGCATGTCCAAAGAGGTCCCTTCTGACTCTGTGCTTCTGTGATGATAGTGCCCACCCAGAGTCTAGAAAAGGAAAGCTGAATGGCAGGTAAACCTGAGCTGATTAGGAAGTTATTAGGGCAAGTGGGAGTTATTAAATTAACAGTGATGATGCAAAATCAAGTGAACTATAAAGAAGTTTTAAGTAGCTGGAACCCAGTGGTCCATTATATTAAGAGAGAACTTGGAATTTCATGAGTAAGAATTGATTATATGCTGCTGTAAAAGATAGGCTTGTATTACTAATTAAGCAACAGATGTCTGTGGGTGAGAAAGAGATGGAGATTGCATGGATAGAGAGTGGGGGTGGGGTGGGCGTCTGTAGCTATGACTATGTGTAATGGGATGCATCATCAGCTATTGTTGCATTACGTGCTTCTGTGCTTGTGGTTGTTCTTGAAATACAAAAGAAATATCCCAGTGTTCCTCCACGCCAGTGTGTAAATATGAACTCCAAGGCACCGCATAGTGCACAGACTCCCATTTCACAAGCTGCAGCTGCTCAGATCTCTTCTGAACAGTTGATAAACCTGTTAATGAGTTGGGGGAGTGTGTTCAATAGTGGACATGCTGTCAGGGCAAGAGCATCCCTTGCAGCACAGAACACCCCCCTTCCTTCTCCATTCATGCACCCCCTAAACCTGTTCTGGGAGCTCCTTCAACCCTCCACAGCAGATTTGGGTATGGTGTGGTGGGCACATTGGGAAAGGAGAGGAGGGAAATCCTGTTGTGCTACAACAAATGCTTCTTTGAATATTGCTGTTGTTTCTTTACTAAAGCAACAAAACAAATACAGTGGTACCTCGGGTTACATACGCTTCAGGTTACATACGCATCAGGTTACAGACTCCGCTAACCCAGAAATAGTTAAGGTTAAGTTAGGTAAAGTTAAGGCTTCAGGTTAAGAACTTTGCTTCAGGATGAGAACAGAAATCATGCTCTGGCGGTGCGGCAGCAGCGGGAGGCCCCATTAGCTAAAGTGGTGCTTCAGGTTAAGAACAGTTTCAGGTTAAGTACAGACCTCCGGAACGAATTAAGTACTTAACCCGAGGTACCACTGTACTGTCTTGGCTTCTAAGTCTGTGTTGAGAGTGTGGCTGCAGAGTAGATGAATTCAACCACCACAGTGGAGCCTTCATTGAGGTGTAGTAATGAGCCGTAGCTCAGTGGCAGAGCACTTTGCATCCAGGAGGTCCCAGTTTCAGTCCCAAACAACTCTATGTATGGCTGTGGAAACCCTGGGAAGCCTCTCCCAGTCTTTGTGGACCATTCTGAATTAGATGCATTAATGGTCTGACTCAGTGATCAGACAGCTTCCCATGTTCCTCAGGGGACACGAGGCCAGCGCCCCTTGTTATGAACAGAATCCTGATGTTTCAAGCATGGCTGCTTTTCTTTTGTTAAAATGTTGGAGAGTATGTTGCAGACAGGTAGGGTTAAGTACAGCATTACCCCTGTGCATCTTTTGTGTCTCAGGAGATGTCTTCCTGCCTGGGAAGGTGCTAACAATGACATGAGAGGGGTGGAGAGGTCCAGAGGGACACAGAGTGATCTACCTAGGCTTCCATCCCCTGTGCTGCCCATGGCAAAAAGAGATAAGCACAACAAGCAGCAAGATTCAGGCTCGGATGCCCTGCCATCTGCAGCTAGACCTGGCAAGTTTTGGCCTAGGTTCAGTGGCTTGGTGATCAGAGGCTGCTCACGGGCCCATGCAATTATCTGTGGAGAGGTTGGCTTTGCTGATAATTTGTTAGCTCTGCACATATTCTGCACTAATTATAAATCTCAGCTGAGATTTGCATTTTTATGAAATCTTTATATTAAAAAAGGTACATATTAATTCAATCTAATCTTGGTCATTTCAGGTTCCATAAGGCAGACCACTTTCATAAAGCTACAAAGTGAACATCTATAACCCTCCAGTTTTCCTAGATGACACACACCTCTGCATGAACTTCTGCATTTCCCTTTGAGGGTAGCTAATCATCCTTTATTAAAAGGAGCCAACAAAGGAGCGAGCCTTCCCTTCTGCCACAAAAATAAAAGGACGGTTCTGCTGTGGGGGAGAAAGAGAGAGTGCAGATGAGAGAGGAGGGCCCCGGTTCCATCAAAGTCAAGGGTTTGGCACAGCTGCCTTTGGCAAAGGCTAGATAACCATGAAGCAAGGTTAAAAGTGGCAGGGGGGAATCCATCTTGGCTTGTGGAGAGAGCATAGCTCAGAGGCATAGCACACACTTTGCATGCAAAATGTTCTAGGACCAGAGGTGCCATCTTCTCAAGATGATTGAGGGGGCCCAAAGCGACATCCCAATATCACACGTGTGATGTCACCAGGAGGCATGGGGCAGAGCCGAATGCCCTCTGGACATTGAGAGGGGACCAAAACTGCTTCAGCCCCTAGAAGCTGGTGCACCTGCCCTGGACAAATCCCTGGCATCTCAAGTTTTAAAGAATCAGGGTCACAGGTTGTGGGGTGGCTTCTCGGCCTGAGAACTGGAGGTAGTAGTGGACTAAAGTTGGCCTGGGGAACCTCTGGCCTGAGAAGCTAATGAGGCCCAGTGTGGGTCCCAATTTGGTTCTGGCTATTTCCCCATACCAGAAGACTTCCAGTAGCTCTCAACCAGTAACCTGAAAGTGCACTTCTGATGGTTCACAAGAAAGGAAGCTTGCAGTCCATGCTTACTAGCTATGATTAGCATGCTCTGCCTCCATAGTTATTATTCAGTGATGTTGAATGCCAGTGGCTGGAAACCACAGGAGAGAGTGCTCTGGTGTTCTTGTGGATTTCTCACAGGCATCTGCTTGACCAGTGTGAGAACAGGATGCTGGGCTAGATGGGCCACTGGCCTGTTCCAGCAGGTTCTTCCTATGTTCTTATGCTATGTTCCTATCAGGTGGTGACAGCAAGCCCACTGTGATCGGCTGCTCTATGGAGTTCTGCAGGAAATGGGGCTTGAAGTCAGTGCCTGGCAGATGATAGGAAGTGACTTCCAGACTGCTGGAAGCTGTGCTATGCAGTTTCCCATGGGGAACATGCCCAAAGCAGGGTTTGAAGTCAGTGCCCATCAGCTTGGCTAGGCTTTGTAGCATAGCCAGCCACACTATAAAGCAAAAATGGGTCACCTGGTATCATGGTGACATCAGGTGATTGACAGATGAGCAGAGCTCCACTCACCTGTCAAAATCACTCAGTACAGGTGAGGGAACAGCACTGACTGGTTCCAGTTCTCTACCATTAGACTAGATTAGTGTTTCCCAAATCTAGGCCTCCAGACGTTTTTTTGGACTACAATTCCCATCATCCCTGGCCACTGGTCCTGCTAGCTAGGGATAATGGGAGTTGTAGTCCAAGAACAGCTGCGCTCCAAGTTTGGGAAACACTAGACTAGATCAAAAATAGTACAACATCTTATTAAGGTTCCTTCCAACTCCACAGTTCTATGATTCTAAGTCAGCTTTCTTTGTGATGGGAAAGACTTTTGCCTAAGATCTCAGAGAGCTAGTCAGTGTAGACAGGTCTGGGCTAGACAAATAATCTGACCTGGCAGCAGGACTGGATCCATGTTTTTGAGGGGCCTTGTTGTCCACTAAGGGGATTCTACATTGCATGATGCTCTTCTCCATGACCCCCCCCCCTGCTGGGATGGGAGTCCTGAGCAGCTTCCTATCTCCATGTTCTTCAACAATCCATCAGTGCAAACAGCCCTTGCTTAACCTAAGCCACGTCCTGGTCAGAATGAAATTGTCCTGATGGAGGCAGGTGCAAAGGGTCCCAGAATGATTTGGATAAACTTTCCTGACCCCTACCCCCCCAAACCCCCTCCCCTGATGATGTATCTTGGAAGTCTCTTCCTGCCATGCCTTGGGTCCCTTTGCAGTTTGCCCATTCCTCAAAATCAGTCGTAACTTGCCGTTATCTGCCCTGGCTTTAGTTGACATGACACATTTGACTCTGACAGCTGCTCCTCAGTAATCCCATCAGCCTGACACAGGCAGCGTTGGGCTGCCCTCCTGGCACACCCCTCTGCTGCTAAGGCGAGGCCCCTGCTCCATCTTCAAAGAGAGGTGAGAAATTAAGGATGGCTTTTGCAGAAGAAAGCAGGCAATGGGGGGAAATGACAATGTGCCAGCAGGGCTTAAAATAAGCACCAGCTATTTCAAACAAAAGCAAATCTGCATTGGAAGCAGACACTTTTCCCCTGGACTATATCCCTGCTTTAAAGCATCTTTGAATTCTCGGTGGTGCGTTTAGAGTCATCTTTCCTTCACAACCTCTCCATCTCATTGTTTTACATTTTCCAAGGGAGGGGGGAACGGGCTTGGAACCTTCAAAGAAAGCTCCCAGATGCTTTCTAAACATTCTGACTTTTCAAGCTGATTCCAATAACTGTTTTGACCCTCAAAGCTCTGGAGACCTGGGATGGGGGAGCTGACTGTCACTCCTCAGTGAGGAGACCAAGGTGCTCTGCACATGCTCAGAGGCAGACATTCTTGTAACTTGACGCAGTCATTCTGAAAAGTGACCTGGCTGTCCAAGACATTGCCCAAGCATCCATCATGAATTTGCACTGGCTCCCAATCTGTTTCAGGGCATTGTTCAAAATTCTGGTCTTGGCCTTGACCTCTGGGTTTCAGGGACTTCAGCCTTTGAGTCTGGAGGATGAACTGACTCCTGGTATGTCTGCTTGTACTTAGAAGCCCTTCTCTGAGTTCCTCCACCACCTGAGATGCTTAGAGTGGCGACATCTATGTTTCTATGGTTTTTTAAAAAAAATATTTTTAATTGTTTCATCATTGATGTATTTGCTGCTTTGAGAGGATATAAATTGAAGAAGAAGAAGAAGAAGAAGAAGAAGAAGAAGAAGAAGAAGAAGAAGAAGAAGAAGAAGAAGAAGAAGAAGAAGAAGAAGAGCCTTTTCAGCCACTGGTGCCCCAAATGTTGATTCCATCCCCAAGAAAAGCTCACCTGGCACCCACTCCAGTGTACTTCTGTCCCCAGGTGTCCTGGACTGGCTGGATGCAGAGGAGTGGTGGGTGGGAGGCACCAGCTGGGGAACCCCCAAGGGAACCCCCAGGGGAAGAAGGCTCAGAACCAGAGCATTGGTGGTGGGTTGGTGGTGATTGGTCAGAGGGAGAAGAGGAAGCAGACTAGGTGGAGGATGAAGCTGAAGAACCAACAGGACTTTGTAAGCAGGAAGAGGATGGGGCACAGAGCAGGCCTGATTCAGAGGCTGGAGTGGAGGGGCGGCCAGTAGACAGAGATGAGGTAGGCTGCTGGGGAATCCAGGGGATCTCCCCCTCCTGCCCCTGGTCTCCCAGAACATGCAGAGAAATGGAGAGGGTGGAGCAAAGAAAGACAAGGTTGTCCTCGCAACTGCCTCATTGGGACAAGAGCTACTGGGAAGAGTTGCTGTCATCACCAGGCCTGCATTGTTTGGTTCCTTTGAATAAAGAGTTAATTTCACTGACGCGGGGTGTTTTATTAATGACCTGTTCCTGAGTCTGGCTCCTGACACCAGGGAAAGACCTTTTTTAAAACAACAACAACATTTTAAAAACCTAATAATAATAATAATAATAATAATAATAATTGTTGTTGTTTAGCCTCCCTGAGCCCGGCTTCGGCTGGGGAGGGCAGGATATAAATATTATTTATTTATTTATTTATTTATTTATTTATTTATTTATACCCTGCTGTAATGTGTATGGATTGCTCGTGCGTAAGTTGCCGCCTCTCCAGGCTTTGTTGCCTTGCTAAACCTTTCAGTCTGGGCAGCCCTTTACTTTGTGGCTGCCTCAGTCGCTAGCAGCATCCATCAGTGGGCGTTTCTTAAATCTTTTCCAACATAAAAGTTGTTTGACACCCAGTCTCCTCCTACTCTCTCTGCACGGAAGTCTTCTGCGCGGGGTGGGCGTGGGTAGCGGAGGACCCATGCTCTCCCCGCTGGTGTCCGGTGAAGAGTCCTGGAGCCCTCTCGCCGATTCCCCCATCAGCTCCTCTATATCCCTGGTGTTGCGCTGATTTGCTTCCCCATCTGCGGAGCTGCCTCTCTCCCTGCTGGGCCCTTCTCCAGCATCATTTAAGAGCCTTCCCTCCGCCTCTAGCTCCGATGTCAGTTCCCTGACACCTGCCCATCTGGCTGAGTTTCCCCAGCCACTCTGGGAGGCTCCCAATCAAGTGTTAAAAACAATACAGCATTAAATATTAAAAACTTCCCTAAACAGGGCTTTTAAACTTTTAAAATTTTGTTGATCTGTTTTCTTTGAATGATGCTTTAATCAAGTCACTGCTTTTATTTTAAAATGCTTGTTATTTGATTATCTTAGAAATCATGTTATTGTGGGCTGTCCAGGTAATGCATTTTTGGAGCAGAGTATAACCCTAATGAATGAGGAAGAAGGGTTGGATATAACAGCACAACCCTAGCCGCCTCTACTCAGAAGTAAACACTGAATTCCACAGGACTTACTCCCAGGTAAGCAGGGTTAGGATTGCAGCGTAAATCTTGGAAGCAAATGAAAAAAGTAGCTCATCCATCACTTTCCTTGTCTGCAATCAAAGTGCAGGTATCTATTGTGGAATTATACATTGTTTGATATGGAGTCTGAGAGGATCATTTAAGTACCCAATTAGCCTGTAAGAGCTCTGTCTGAGTCAGCTGTGGTGGAGAGTGTTTGCCTGTGTGTGTTTTAAACGTTTAATGCCTTTTCTCACTCTTCCTTTCTAATTGGTGTTTAATTAAAAGAATAAATAATAAAAAAGAAAAGCAGCTTGTCTCCTGGCCATCTGGGTTTAAATATTAAAGAACATGTTTTTTGCCTGGAAGGGAAAGATGCTGCTTCGTGCGGAGAGCTCTCTGTGTGTATAAGAAAGACTTTATACTGCATGGTTCCAGCTAAGCATGCAGCTCTGTACAAAAGTGTTCAAATGCATGTGAATTACTGGGAAGAAACAGGTGTCAGCATTGAGCCTGCTGTACATCCTAAAGCTGGGTATGTTCAGCAAATGTAACATAAGGATATTTACTGATCTCTCTATAGGCGCTTTTTCAGATAAGGCTCATGAAGCATGATACAGACTGCCCCCCCCCCTCCCCTGGCTGTGGTTCTACAGGACCATAGAAAGCGGCAATATCGTTTATCATCATCATCACCATCATCATGTATTTATTTGCTGATGCACTGCAGACAGACGACAACGATGATGATATTATCACAAGATGCTGAGCAGAAATTGAAAATTTAGGCACTCCATTTTTGTTTTTAATAAACAAGCAAGTTACTATCCCTCATGGTTGCAGCAATATCCTTGAAAGTGATTTGGGTGACATCTGCTGAATCTTCAGAAGCCAGGGGGTTGAGGGCCTTGTTTTGCTCCTTAATCCCATATCCTCCAACATTTCTCTGATGAAAATAGAGAAATCCTAAATCCTTCCCATGAATGGAATAATCAAGCAAAATAGCAAAAGAAATGAGGCAAACTAAGATAAAAGGCCCATACTTCTATGACTTGGATCATGTGTACAGTTTGCAGAATTGAGTTTGAAATGCCTTAGCACAATTTCTTCCCTTTTTGGGGTACAAACAGTCACACGCAGCCCTGGATCTCACCCTGAGACTGTGGCAAATGAACAATTGGGTCCTGCCTTAGGAGGAGCCCAGATTCCCCTGTGGTGCCACAGAAGCAAACGCTCTGTCTTGGGCTAACATTTACTGTATTTTTCCATGTATAAGACTATATTCCGCCCCCCCATTTTTTTAAAGTTTAAAATTGGGGGTTGTCTTATACACACAATGTTGCAATTATTTATTTCTTAATTTTGGGCTCAAAAAATAGGGGTCATCTTATACATGGGGGCGTCTTATACACGGAAAAATACGGTATATCCCCTCCAGGATCAAAGGCACTATGCCCCTGCCTGCCGCTTCCTGAGAAGGCTATAGTGCTTGTGTTCTGCTCACAAGTTTTCCAAAGGCACCTGGCTGCTCACTGTGGAAAAGAGGCCTTTGATTGAGCTGGCTCCTTCTGAGGTTCTTACCTGCATTTGAAGTGCATACCTTTCTTTCTGTACTTGTGTGTGTGCATCCCTGTGCATCCCTCCCTCTCCTTTCACCATGGCTCTGAGCACATGGACCACTGCACTGTGTTGGGGGCAGCCAGCCCATTTGTTTGCCTAGGCTACGGAGGCACTTCAAATCTCTCCACTGCGCCTCTGCCCAGTCTCAGCCTCTAAGCTGATGACATATCCTTCAACCTTTCCTGCGGCTCAGCGAGGCGCAGCTGCTGCCTGAACCAAGGAAAATGTCAGCCCCCAGGAGGAGGAGAGGTTTAACTTAAAGTGAGCCCCGAGGAAGAGCCATCCCACAAGCCAGGGATTGCTTCCTTGCTGCTGCAGCATGTTATTTACATTTGCTCTTTCCAAGGCTGCCCAGCAAAGTCTCTCCACCTGCTCTCCCCACAGCAGTAGACGCATTGGGGTGAGCCTTCCCTTCCTCTGGCTGCATTGCAAACACAGTGCACGCATCAACACAAGAACTCGGCAAGAGTTGTTTTTCGAAAGGCTGGTGTCAGCCAGGGCTTAGCCCCATAACGTATTTCCATAGCCTCAGCTCTGCCCGGGAAGGAGGCATCGCCTCCTGAACAGGTTACAGAAAGGCAAATATGCAAAGGCTCCTCAGTGGAGACTCTCCAACTTCTGACTCCAAGCCTTGGGGTCTTGATACCTGTGGCCCTCCAGGTGTTGTTGAGCTCCAGTTCCCATCATCTCTTGACCATTGGGCTTGATGGGAAGTACAGCCTATCAATATCTGAAGGGCCAGAAGTTAACTACCTATGGCCTACACTGTCTGGCACAACTCTCCAGGGTTTCAGACCGGGGTGGAGGAAGGAGGGCGCGGTGGGGGCTGCCTGCCCCAGCTGTCTTCGCTGAGGCGGGTGACATTTGGTACGCCGCCTGCCCATGACTCCCAAGCCTACCCCAAGCCATCAGGGGAAGGGGGGAGCTGCGCCACTTTGCCGGCGGCATTCCCCGCTTCCCCCTTCGTTTTGACAGCTCGGGGGAGGCTTGGGAGTTGCAGGAGGGCAGTGCACCAAATGTCTGCCATCAGAGGCTTGCTCTGCAACCATTGGCGGCTCGCTCCGCCACCAGCTGCAGGGGCTCCGTGCACCCGATCCTGGGAGGGCACCCTCTGCTCCTGCCCCCCTCAGGAGCACGCCCCACCTCCCTCGGGACTCTCAGCCTCTAACCCATCTTCACCTGAAGATGCTGAAGCTGGGACATTCAGTATGCACTATGGGCTCTTCTACTGAGCTAGGGTCCTTGGTTGACTGCAATGGATTGTCGTATTTGTATCTGGTGTGAATCACTTGGAGTTCAATACCTGAAGGAAAGGTGCATGTAAATAAATCTGACCTCACCTGACTGGGCATGATGGACTCAATCCTGCCAACGTTTTTCACTGGATTCATCACACATTGTCGGGGACTGGCTGGATGAGGAAGAGTGGTAGGAGCTGCCTATCTGAGAGCCCCTCAGGGAGGGCAAAGAAGAGGACGACTTAGATCCTGGATCCTGGTGTTGGGACACCGAAGAGCAATCTGCAGAAGTGACGAGCTGGGAGGTGCTAGAAGCAGGTGGTTTGAGCGATCAAGAGAGGTCAGGAGATGGAGGCCCTTCCAGGACAGGGTTAGAGGTTGAGACTCACAGTGTGAGCACAGACTCATACAGAGAGGAGCCAGCGGATGGCCCTGCTACACAGCAGCAGGGCATTCTCAGTCCTGCTGGCTTGCCTCCCCCTATGACACCCTGCTTGAGAAGAGTCCTGCATGTCGCTGAGCAATGGGCTAGACAGCCTGGGGGGAGGGGTCCTCTCCCTTGAAGAGGGAGGGGTCCAGAGTGAAAGGCCAGAGGGGGAAGGGTGGAGCTAGTGGTCAGTTTCAACAACTTCTTGGCTGGATTAAGGCAAACCAGGGGACTCTGCTTTGCTAATTGCATTTCGGGCCTTCTGTGTGTGTGTCTGCCCTGTGGTTGACCTGGCTCATTGACAGCTCCTTGACCCACACCCACACCATAAGCCAGGACCTCTGCCATCTGCTGCCATCCATGCCCAAGTGACTGCTTGGGGCACCAGCTATTGATGAGCACACGTTCGATAGGCTATATGCAACGAACATCTACTCCATGGGTAGGCAAACTAAGGCCTGGGGGCCGGATCCGGCCCAATCACTTTCTAAATCCGGCCCACGCATGGTCCAGGAATCAGCGTGTTTTTACATGAGTAGTTGCTTATTTTAAATGTATCTTTGGGTTATTTGTGGGGCATAGGAATTCATTCATTTCCCCCCGAAAAATATAGTCCAGCCCACCACAAGGTCTGAGGCACGGTGGAACGGCCCCCTGCTGAAAAAGTTTGCTGACCCCTGATCTACTCAAAGTAAAACCATGGTAATTAAGGAACTTAAGTTAGCCGTGTCTCTTAAGTACAATGGGTCTATTCTGAGTATGGCTAGCATTGGACTCAGCCTATTGTCATTTCCACTTTGCTCTCAAGGCTATGGATGATGGGTTTGTTTGCATCTCTCCAGCTGTACTAGGTGCCTCCTGCCCACTGTGTTACCAAGGTGGTACAAATACCCAGCTTGTTAGAGGCTCATCTTGTATCAGCATTTTTCTGTCAAGCAGCCAGTCTTTCCCTCACAAAGCATCATGCTGCTTTTATATATATATATGCAGTATATGGGGGGGGGGGGATGAAATTGAGAGTGCTAACCACGAGTTTCACTTTCTCTGCCTCATTATACTTTGTCTCTATTTGAGGCTGCCTCTGTGTGGAGCTGCACGTCTGAATACCAAGCATGTTAATAGGTTAAAGTAAATCTAAAGTTACATTTGAAAGCCAAAAAGATGAAAGTAGATCACAGGCCAAAGATCAAACAATCTAGAACCACTTCTAAGCTTTTTACTGCTGGAGATTATTAGCATTTGAAAGTGAAGAGCATTAGTGAGAGGAGGGGAGGGAGGGGGGAGCGAAGTTGGAAGGAATTTCAGCTGTGGAGATAAAATGGAAATCAAATGACAGCGGAGAGAAGAGGGAATGCAGAAGGGGATTGGATTGATTCAAAAGGGGTGTGTATTTATATATGCAATATGTGTGTGAAGGGGGATGACTGGACTTATTTTTAGAAATCAAATAAATATTTTAGCTGATTGAATTAAAAATAAAGGGAAGTAAACTGAGCTGGAAATTTTTCAGGTTTTACCACTGTGTTTTCCCCAAATGTCTGATGATTGAAGTGCCTTTTTTCCCTGTGTTAGAAATTGGATGCACCTTTCAGTCTTACATTGCATAAAGCTACCTGTGATTTTGTGTGAGTGGCTGTCTGGGGCATGAAACATGTTTCTTGACCAGAAGCAAGTAAGCCTGGGGCAGTTACAGTCACTCACTAAGAGACATAATATTCTGCCTCCTCAGAAGGTAGGTGAGTCTGCTGCTTCCCTTTACGACGAAGCATTTGAATTACCTGGAAAGAGGGCAGTTATTCAACCTCACCGTAAGAAAATCTATCCGGACCCAGAAAACTGTGGTAGCTCTCAGTGGCGTAGCGTGGGTTGTCAGCACCCGGGGCAAGGCAAGTAATTTGCGCCCCCTAACCCGTGGATTTGCGCCCCCTAACTCATGGATTTGCGCCCCCTAACCCTAACCCCCAGATGTTGCGCCCGGTGCGGCCGGGGCCCCCTGCACCCTCCACGCTACGCCACTGGTAGCTCTATTGCCTGCCTAGCAGTCATATATCATCACTGGTCAGTTTTAGAAGGCTATTTGTTTGTTTGTTTGTTTGTAATATCTATAAATCATTAAACATCACAATAATACCAAAGCAGTATAAAGCAACAATAAAAATAAAACAAGTAAAAACAGATAAAGCAATGCCCAAAACACACACTGATACAAAAAACCCACAGTCAACTCATCCTTCTGGGAAGGTCTGTAAAAATAAAAATGAAAAGATGCTTTTCCACCCAAAGAAATGTATACAGTGTCAGAGCCTGTTTTATAATGAACACAATCTTAAATGTATATGGTGAAACACAGGGCACTGCTTTCTAGTGAGTCAGAACACTGGTTGACCTAGGTTAGCGTTGTCTGCATTGAGTGGCAGCAAACCTCTAGGATTTTGAGACAGAGGGCAATTGCCACCCTTACCTGGAGATGCCCAGGATTGAACCTGTGACCTTCTGCATGCAAAACAAATGCTCTGCCACTGAGCTACACAGCCCTTCCCTAACTTCAATAGGCAGCATGTTCCACAAGGCAGGTGTTGCTCCACCAAATGCTCGAGTCCAAGTCACCATGGAATGAGCCTCCGACACACGCAACACTGCAAGGTGGGTCCCCATAGGTGACTGCAGTGAATAGACAGGAAGGGAGGGGTCAGCAAGGCTTACTAGCCATGGGCTGGATCACTCCTGCAGAGATCATGTGGGCAGCACGACACCCTAAATCAAGTCTGCACATCTGCACACATCTGTGGTGCCGGAAATCACTTCTGCACATACCCAGATGCCAGAAATCATGCCTGCACAGAAGCAATTTCCGGTATCTGCATGTGTGCAAACGTGATTTCCGGTGCCGCTTGGCAAGTCCCTGCACCGCACTGCAACGGTTTAGCGCTGCACGCGGGGGACTCGCTGAACGGGCAACTTGGTTTAGGGGCTGCTCGTGGAGTGGTAAAACGGTCTTCGTGGGTCGGATCTGGCCCATGGGCTGCACGTTGCCAACCCCTGCAGTAAGGTGATCCCTTAGGTGTCCTGATCAAAAAATTTTAAGGGGTTATAAATCATGGGACTTTCTGATTTTGAGAAACAGTGACATGAAAGAAGTTTATAATGTGTGTGTGTGTGTGTGTGCGTGCGTGTGTGTGTGTGTGGCATAGAGAAACTGGATAGCAAAAATCTTTCTCCCTCCCATAAGACTAAAACTCATGGACATCCAATGAAGCTCAATGCTGGAAGACTCAGGACAGATAAAAGAAAGTACCTATTCACACAGCCAATAGTTAAGCTATGGAACAGGAGGCAGTGAAGCCATGAACTTGGATGCCTTTAAAAGAGAATAAGACAAATTCATGAAGGAGAGGGCTATTGAAGGCTACCAGCCATAATGGCTATGTTCTACTTCCACTGTCAGAGAAAGCATGCATATTAATACCTGTTGCTGTAGCAAGCGCTATTGCTCTCATGTCTTCCTTATGGGTTTCTCACAAGCATCTGCTTGGGCACGCTTGGGCACTGTGAGAACAAGATGCTGGGTTAGATGGGCAGTTGGCTTGATCTATCAGGATCTTCCTATGTTATGTTCCTATCAGGGATGACAGAAAGCCCACTGGGATCGGCTGCTCTATGGAGTTCGGCAGGACACTGGGCTTGACATCACTGCCTGCAAGATGATTGGCAGTGACTTCAAGTCTGCTGGGATTAAGCTGCTCTGTGCAGTTCCCTGTGGGGAAGGAACCTGCTCAAAGCAGGGCTTGAAGTCAGTGCCCATCAGCTTGGCAGGGCTTGCATCTTCCTTTATAGCATGGCACAAAAGAAAAATGCTTTATAGAATGCACCGCAAAGGAAAAACGGGTCATCTGGTGTCATAGCAACATCAGGTGATTGACACATGAGCAGGGGGCTCCACCCAGCTGTCATAATCACTCACTGATCTAGCTTCCAGGTTCTCCTTATGCTATTGTGTTCCTGTCTGGTTGCCGCTGTAAGAACAGGATACTGAACTGGCAGACAGACCCTTTGGTCTGGATCCAGCAGGTCTCTTCTTTTGCTGTAGTTGCCTGATCCTACCCCGCAGGTTCCACATTGAGCAAAGGACTGGATTGGGTCGCCCTCCCCAGGTCAGGGGTGGGAAACCTTTTGCAATGGGTGGGCCATATATTTATCTTTACCTATCCCAGGGGCCAGTTTTGACAGGTGTGTGGACTCACTAGCCTGTCAGTTATCGGGCATCCCTATTATTATTATTATTATTATTATTATTATTATTATTATTATTATTAAATTTATATACCACCCTATACCCAGAGGTCTCAGGACAGTTCACAGAACAAAATCGAAATATAGAACCACAAAATATATACAGTGGTACCTCGGGTTACATACGCTTCAGGTTACAGACTCTGCTAACCCAGAAATATTACCTCAGGTTAAGAACTTTGCTTTGGGATGAGAACAGAAATCGTGCTCCGGCAGCGCGGCAGCAGCAGGAGGCCCCATAGGCTAAAGTGGTGCTTCAGGTTAAGAACAGTTTCAGGTTAAGAACAGACCTCCGGAACAAATTAAGTACTTAACTTGAGGTACCACTGTAATCAAAAATAAAAACAACAAGATGGGTCTGGTTTTGCCAGCACATTGTCCTCAGGGAATGCACTAGTCAAGCAACGCCAAGAAGGATTGAACAGTCTGCTCATCAGCTGAGCAGAGGGTCCTATCCTGCTCTTTGCAGGGGTCTCCCTCACCAGTGCGTTCCCTGCACCCAGCAGAATTGAACCCTGTCCCCCTGCACATCAGCTGACACCATCCAGTGACATCAGCTGATGCACATGTGGCTGTAATTTTGGGGGTCTGGTCTTGTGGGCCTATTGGACACCTGGTGGACCAAGAATGGCCTACGATCTGGAGAGGTTCCCTTCTCCTGCCCAAAGGCATTTCTTACTCTATGGATCTATGTTCTTACAAATACTCTGTCCTGGCAGGAGCCTTTAATTCATAGTTTCCAAGCAAATAGTCGTTATGAATTTGTGTTCTAGCACATGGAACATCCCCAGTTCTTCCTTGTTGTATTATGAGCGACGAGATCCCTCTGCTGCTGCCCTGCCTAACACAGAGAGAGACATGCACAGGGAGCCATGAAGTTTGGCCCGGCCCAGACATCTGCTTTGCATTCCAACATTTGGGTCCTCCCCAGGGGCTGGATGGTGTGAAGAGCAGCAAAGCCGCGGCTGGAAAAATAGGAGGCGAGCCCCCCGCTGCTCTGTCAGTTTGCTGGGGCCCCCTGTAGCCTGTCTCCTTTAGAAGTGCTTGAACCTGACAAGGAAGCAGGCAGGAAACCTCCCTTTCCGCACAGCCGCTGCCTGGCCTCACCTCCGGCCTGGCAGAATGTCAAGCGATGGGGCCAAAAATAGCCATCAAAAGAGCACTCAGATAATTTGAGCTGACCAAATGAGAGGAAAGGGCATAAGCTGAGAAGCTTCTCTCTGTCTCTCCCCCTTTTTTCTGCAGGGGGGCGGAGGGGGGGAGGCATCTGTTTTTCTATCGGTTTGCTTCCCGCTGCCTGCCTTCTTAGAGTTGAATGGATTCTCCCCAGTGTGAAAGTCGGAAAAGAAAGTTTATAAGCCAGCTCAGTAAATGTTTTGGGTTTGTGATAAGCACAACTGGAGCTCCAGCTGTGATCTACACAGGTTTATGTCCCGCAGAAATATGGGATGTCTTTTTAAAGAGAGAGAAGCAGAATAGGTGAATTATAACTTTCTACAGTTGAGAAACTCACAGGGTAGGGTGGCTGTGTGCCCTACAGTGCAGAGGACAGTCCTCTGTTTTGGTTTTTAATTAGTTTTCATTAAAGATTTTTTTGTGTGATTCAAAGCAAGCTAATAAGCAAGGAAAAATACATATGGTGTCTCCACTTTTTAGTTCAAATTGACCCAAAGGTTTCAAAACATCCCCAGAAGGGAGACTTAGGGGTGGGTGTTGAAGTTGCCTTTTGACAATCAGCACCTGGACAGCAGACTGAATTCACTTGGTCACAGTTTACTGTGGCGAGATGTATTTCTGTTTAAATTAGATTAATTTTATCCAAATTCGCATCTATACAAATGAGGTAGCATATCCAAACTGTGTCCTGTTTTGTCCTCTGCTTTTGGCGATCCATAAGGAGTCAGCTCATCTCAGCACGGTGGCCAGGGGTCGGGGTAGGGGAGCTGCCCGTCGGTGGACAACCCAACCTGGAGCACTGAGGGGTTGTTGTTTTTAAGGCTTTTTCCTATGTGTCCTGATAGCATCTAGGAAAGGAACAATAGCTTGCTTTTAGAAATGGAACATTTCTCATTTTAAAAAAAGAAAAACTCAGTAGGTGCTGGTGACTCTCAAATGTAGTTGTGCCCCAGATTCCACCCGTCTTTAGATTGTGAAGTTGCAGGCAGGGAACAGTTACACACAGAGAGAGAGAGAGCTCCATTTTATCTAGTTTTTTTCTTCAGAATACCAATCAAGTGGGGGGGGCATAACCCTCTCCCCACTCCACCCTGCTTCATTGCTCAGTCTTTACAGGCTACAATTTTTGAGTGTGGAATTACATGTAACAGGTTCATTTATGACCAGCATTTGCCAGCCTGGTGCCCTCCAGATGTTTGGGACCACAAACTTGCATCACCTCCAGCCAACATCTAGAGGGCACCAGGTTGGCAAAGGCTGTTTAAATACAGAAAGACAGTTTTGCATTTGTTTGGCTGAAACCAGTCTTCAGTTCCAGGTAAGCAGTCCCTAGCCACCAGTCTTTCATGAAGTGCATTACTTTTTTGTCTTCCTCGCTGGGTTCAAATTTGCTGTGTTAACTTATCCTTTGTCAGTCTATCCCACAGTTATTTATTTTATTTTTGTTATCTCCAGTCTCTTTCTGTCAGTGGCTCAACACATTCCCACTTCTGCGCTGTCAGGAGATTATGGATTAGTTTCTTAGTGAAGCAGCTTGTGCCCCCATCACTGAAACACTCAAAGAGCATTATCTGTGGGTAAAGGTGTAGCTCTCACCTTGTAATTTTGCCTATGACCATTCCACCAGAGCCAGCCCTTTCAACAGTTGCCATCTGGCATATTTTAGGCAATCAATTCCCCACACATGGACACTTTCAGGTGGGTTTTCAAGATCACTGTCACCCACAATCATATTATGAAATAATTCCATTCCAGCTACTGTAGATGGAAGCACAGTCAGATGCTTAAAGGAGTACCATGAATCAGGGGTTGTCAATTGACTTCAACCTGGGGCATGGCCAGTATCTTATCCGCCAGGTTTCTTGAGCTTCCAGCCAGCTTTTTTGTTTTTGTTATGTTACTAGCAATTAATTCCTCTTCTGCTAGCCTGCTGCATGAAAGTCCTTGTCACCTGTGGCTACCAGGCTCGTGCTTAAATGCAAGGCTGCTTTAAACCTTGCTGGAAGTCTGTCTGCTTCTCTGAAATGTCCCTGTGGACTCTGGTGCTTGAATCAGGAATGTCAATGGTGTTCTGTTGGGACGAGACCAAATGAGCTACCTGGGATTGGTTGCACTCATCCCTCAGGGCTCCCTTAAGAATAATAATGAGAAGATGGCTGTGCAACATCAACACTCATGATTGTGGATACTGTGAAGCTTCCAGACAGATTTGGTTATAACTACTAAGAACCTGATCAGCTCACCTTGCTTGGACTACATGCACTTTGATCTCCCAAGTTCTCTCAGTCTTCAGCTCAAGTGTAGCTTTCCATAGCCTCTTCCTAGTTCTCTGGCTTCCTCCTCCTGAAACCTACAAATGATGGGGAGAGGCACACAACAGAGTCGACTTGGGGTTCTTTGGTGTTTTTGTAATACCTTCCCCCTCATCTGCCTCCATTCATAGATCTGCTTGTATAACCTCCTAGTTTTCTGTGTTTTTCCCTCTCTTCCCCTCACCCACTGGAAATGGTAATACAGATGAGACTGTCTGGCCTCCCAGCCTCTCCCGGCCTCCCCGCTTTCCCTTCCTCCTGCCCACTTCACTTGGATGTCAGCTGCAGCTTGGAGGAGACTAATTGGCTGGTAGAGGGAGCCCTCACTGCAGATGAAAGGCTATAAATAAATATTTTGAGATTAAACATCTTTATTAGAAAACATCAATGCTTTCTATGAGCAGCTTTTGCCTCCTGGTTGCTTGCTTCCCAGGCCACTCAGCTGTGTGTGTGTGTGTGTGTGTGTGTGTGTGTGTGTGTGTGTCTTCCTCCACCCAGAGAAATGGGGAAATTGCACAAAGCTACAAATGCAAATGCTGCTTTCTTACAGCTACTCTCTGACACATGAAAATTAAACCTTACTGCACATGAATCAAAAGAACAGCCTGGGGATGGGGTGGGCTCCCACTGGATAATTTAAAATGCCTCTTGCCACACACCAGGCAACACTGTCCACTAGGTCACAACATCCCTGAGGGTAGAGTTTGCTCCCCACCCCTCAAACTGGACCAACACATTTTACGTTGTTTATTTATTTAGAAGCATTCTTAGGTCACTTCCACACTATATGTTTAAATATTCTGTTGGAAGCCACCCAGAGTAACTGGGACAACACAGTCAGATTGACTGCATATAAATAATCGAAGAAGCAATGATTCTTCAACATCAACTTTGTTGGACTGGTCTTCCAAAGCAACTACTCCATTCCGAACTTAAAAATGGAAAGTGTAATGCTGGTGGGTCAACAAAAGAGGTTTAAAGATGCTTTCAATGTAGTATAAACACCAACCACTGGGAAACAATGGCCTGCGAGTGCTCCAATTGGAGAACAGCCTTTACCAAAGGAGTCATAGACTTTGAAGATACTTGAACTCAGGACGAAAGGGAGAAACATGCTAAGAGGACGGCGGACTTGGAAAACCCTCACTGTGTTCAACTCCCACCTGGAAACTTAAGTCCCCACAGTAGAAAGATGTGTGGATCCAGAATTGGCCTCCACAGTCACTTACAGACTCACTGTTAAGACCATGTTCATGGAAGACAATCTTACTCAGCTATGAGGGATTGCCAAACAAGGAGAAGATATAATGATAATGGAGGAGGAGGAGGGTAAAATCTTCACACTGATTTCATGAGCCAAATCCACGCCAAAGGCTTGTGTGACATGGAGCTCTGCACACAGAGGCATTTCTTTTGGAAAAGGTCTCTCTGCCTGACCCCAGTGGCTGATCAAACCTAGAGCAAAAAAGTCTCAACTACCACCTTATTATTTAGCTCTAAGCAGCACAAAGCAAGCTTGGTAGGCAAATCTCGGCTGACAATTTAATTGATAAGTTTGCCAAAATGAAGGTAAGGAAGAAGTTGTTCAAGTCAGCTACCTGTTTAAGTATGAGATGACTCATGAATCATTGCAATAAAGGACGTTTGAATTATGCAAACATTTGATAATTTCTGCTCTTAATTTTAGTGATCACAAATAATGTTTATAGCTACTATGACGATCAGTAATTTCCTGAGTTTCTAAGATACTCCGTGTACATTCCATTAAAGTAGGCTAGATAAAGTAGATAAACTCATTAACAAGCATGAATGCTGAGTCACCAGATACCTGTGACAGCACTGCTGGGGAAAGTACCAGAAGGTTTTTTTTTTTTAAAAAAAAAAATATCTTTATTTTGGGTAGGGCTGACACAAGGCATTTTGGCACCTGCAGTGAACCACAAAATGGCAGAGCAGAGCTGCCAGTGTTGAGTGAAGATCTACAAGGGAAGGACTCAAATCAATCTTATCTGATGGTTGAAGTGGGAATCAAGCACCATTGCAGGGTGGAAAAGGGCCCACTCTGAATCACACCGGGTGGGTGCAGAGCTCAGGAAACCTTCCAGTTGAGGTTTATTATTATTATTATTATTATTATTATTATTATTATTATTATTATTATTATTATTATCATCATTATTACTCCAGCAGGTACTTTAACTAAAATCCGATTTTATAGTTTCCACCAATTTTTACCCTTTCTGTATTCTATTTCTTATACATGACTTGGAGACTGTTGTAACTAAGTGGTATAGAAATTGTTTTTTTTAAAAAAATAACGAATTGGGGTGCTACTACCAAAAAGGCCTTCTCCTGGTGGTAGGCAAACTCATTATAAAGGAAGGACTTCATAGCCCAGCAGTGCTAGAGTCTCTTTGAGCACAACCAGGTCAGATAATACCCCCTTGACCTCTGTAAAAGTTTCCTTCACCTGTGCCTCCCTCTTCCCCATTTCTCAGTGCTCTTCCAAGAGCCAACAGCAGGCCGATGAAGAATAGTAGATAAGCTGTATGTTTTTTAATGGAACGTGCTACATCTATTCCAACTCATCTGGGCTTGCAAGTCAAATTACAGACCATGAAAATAATAAAAGAAATGATGTAAGCAACATTTCTGGCAGAGGTCTAAGCCAGGATAACATGTGCTACAATTTTAATGTGCATCACGGCTTTCCAAAGATAGCCACACTCACCTCTCAGCCTTCGATAAAAACCAGCATTTCCGTGAGATGTAGAAAAGGCCACTCCAATGTCCCCTTGCTACCACCCAGCCCCTCTTTTTTGGGGGGGATCAACTGTACTGATCTTCCTCAAGCCCCTACTCCTAAAGATGATGTGTCCTTGCAACCTATTTTTCTCTCCTGCCAGTAGTTTAGGAAGAGGATAGGGGACATCTCTATGCAATTGCTTTACAGGATGATTCAGTCTCAACTGTGCTGCCCATAAAATATACTCACCTAATAGTCTCCCAGGACTTGTTTGTCCTTGGCTGTTGACTATAACTCCAGAGAGAGAGAGGGGGAGAGAGAGAGAGAGAGAGAGAGAGAGAGAGAGAGAGAGATGGCCAGCCAGCATCTGTGTTTTGGCATCTTTTGTGACTGTGATTTGATTCCCCACTTTCAGGCTGCACTACTAGCTTCAACAAGGGCAGGTGAGTTTTATCATTCCAAATATCACCTCGCCCTTTCATTTTGCATGGAGTTATGACTTGGATACACAAGGAGGGGGTGATGGCAGCAGGATGCAGGGGTGGAGAGGAAATTAGCGCTTCTGTGTGAACCCATCTGATCCAAAGAGATGTGTGACCCAAAATGCAGCTATCCTTTGAAATCTGCGCTTCTTTGAAATTTGCAATGCAAATCTCCAGCCACATTTTGCATACCACAAAAACAGTATAGCAGAAAGTGTGGGTACAAATGCATATATTGGTAAAAAAAAAATAGTGTTATGTGTACATTAGGAGAAATTACTGAATGGGAGGTAGCTGGTCAATTCCACATATCGTTGGAAGAAAAATATTTTCTAGGGCAGCCTTCCCCAACCTAGTGGCTTCCAGGTGTTTTGCACTACAACTCCCATTGATAGGACTGTAGTGCAAAATCTCTGGAGTGAAATATATTAGGGGAAAGTGTGCAGGTGACCTGCGATAGCTCAGTCGGTAGAGCATGAGACTCTTAATCTCAGGGTCGTGGGTTCAGACCCCACATTGGGCAAAAGATTCCTGTATTGCAGGAGGTTGAACTAGATGGCCCTTGTAAACAATAGCATACAAAAATGCATTCTGTTAAGGGGAAATACTTGCAAAAATACACACATTAGGAAAAATTTCCCACCCAAATGTGTATAGTAAGGGAAATGTGCACCAAATGCTGAAGGGTTTACATGAGGGCTTTTTAAAAAAGCTTCTCATACTGATGCAAAAATGTGGCAAATTAAACTTAACCCTAGAAAAATGAGAAAGTGAGACAAACCAAAATGGGCCACCTTGGGATTTCTGCAGCTGGACTTAAGCAAACATGAGGGAATGTAACAGAAATGTGACCGAGATGAAAAATTGAGTCCAGCCCACAAATCCTAACTTGAAATCTTTGCAAATGTAAGGAGCTGACTTGAGTAAGAATGCCAGCCAGAGGAGGAGGACTTCAGAGGCAGTGAAGCTAGCTGGAATGTGCTGCCCTAGAAAGCACTCCCAGGAGCAACAGTTCTCATCACTACTGGCCTGATTCTTTGAGTCTGCCTCTTAAAGGGTCTAGCCATGCAAATCTGGGTTCGTTGCAAGCCCTTGCCATGGAGGTCAGGTTCTGTGGGTGTCATTAAGGTAACTGGCCCTCTGGTGAGTCTCATACATGTAGAAGAGGGTTTGGTTGCCCACATTGGCTCCCTCAAGTTTCTACTCATTCCCTTTTCGGGATCAGGTGCTTGGTGAGAGCATCTGCTCAGTTGAGGTTCCTTGTAGCTTCTGTGGGCTACTGGCAGGAGAGCTCACAAATGCTTGTTTTCTCCCCATCCTGTTACCACCACCATTCCTTTCTGCTTGGTCAAGATCGCCTTTAAAGGACCCAGTTAAGAGTCTGTGGTTTGGGATGTAAAAGTTGGTAGTCAAGTTGTTTTTGATTTAGAGGCTCTCCTGCACAGGAGGGCCAAAATTTCATCCTAGCAATTAAGGGGAGATGGAAACTTAGCCAAGGCTCTATTCTCCTTCTGATTGGTTAGAAGCTTGGGAGTAAAATACAGTCATACCTCGGAAGTTGAACGGAATCGGTTCCGGAAGTCCATTCAACTTCCAAAATGTTCGGAAACCAAGGCACAGCTTCCGATTGACTACAGGAAGCTCCTTCAGCCAATCGGAAGCCGCGCTGGACATTCAGGTTCCAAAGAACGTTCACAAACTGGAACATTCAATTCCTGGTTTGCGGCATTTGGGAGCCAAAATGTTCGACTCACAAGGCGTTCATCAACCAAGGTATGACTGTATTGCATATAAGTTGAGTCATGTCAAACATGACAATTAGCCAGAAAGTTGTGAAGTTGAATTCTTGCAGGAGAGAGAAAGGGCTTCAAGAGAGCTGGGACACTGGAAAGTGGTGGACAGAACAGATGGATATCGGAGCAGAAAGGAGCCAGGAGAAGACCACAAAGTGATCTGGAAGCTGAACTAAAGAATGCAAACTTATAAGTATTGTCTTGCTTAGGGAAACAGCCTAGAATATAAATGTAGCTAGATTCATATTTTCTTTCTCTCTCTTCTTTTGCTCTCATGGGTAACTCAAACTACAAAATCATTTCCCCTGAAAAATCATTCCCTCAAAACATATTTCACTTGTTGCCTTACTAAAACCTTAAGTGCAAGCATATTTTGCTTGGGATAAAAATAGTCTGAAGTCTTGTTAGTTACCTCCACATCTAAGTGCCATGCCACTCTGCCTAATAATATAGGGACTAAGTTGAGCCAGGAAGACAGGAGTGCCTGGTGTGCTCTGGTCCATAGGGTCACGAAGAGTCGGACACGACTAAACGACTAAACAACAACAAGTTGAACCAGTTCCAATCCAAAAGGCTGTTTAGTGGAGGCAACCAAAGAGAAAGAGATTCACTTGCTGGCAGCGGAGAAGTCAACATAAGCAGGGGTTGGTTTGGAGGGTTGCTTTCCTGCCTCTTTTCCCTCTCACAGCGCAGGTTACATCTTATGCCAACGCACCCACAAAGGGTCCTCCAGTTCCGACAGTTAACGCTCTATCTGAAGGTGAGAAAGGAATACCTGTTAACAGAGGCTCTGTGCTGGTTGGGATGTTCAGCAAACCTTCCTCCATCTGGACTGTGTCACCCACCTTGAACCTGCAGCTTTGTAGACTAGCTGAGCTATGTAGACATCCCCGCAGGGCAGCCAGCTGACATCATTGCAAGTGGATCTGCCACCTTGAAATGCATAGGTAAAGTAAAGGTAAAGGGACCCCTGACCATTAGGTCCAGTCGTGGCCAACTCTGGGGTTGCAGCGCTCATCTTACTCTATTGGCCGAGTAAAGGGAAGTCTTCTTTCTGCACATCTCTTTCTGCACAAAACTGCTCCATTTTGGGGAAGTTTTGCTCCTCTTTTCTCTTGCTTTCTGAGAAGTCTTGCTTGTAGGTTTTTCCCTGCTTTTGCACACACTGTACGAACCTGCTCTTCACGCCTAGCTGAACCTGATTGTTATATTGTTACATGCTATGATCAATCATTAGTAACAGACATCCCAAGCTCATGGAAAACAAACTGTACTTGCTCTCCATGCCTAGCTGACCATAACTATAGAACCCAGTTGTTATATTGTTTGTGCCAATTAATCCCTAGTTACAATTCAATTAGGAGGCTTCATGCCTGTCTAGTTCTAGCTCCGATTCTCAGCCTTCTCTCCATCAATGATAAATGATCACATGTAATCCCCACCTTTCAGATGTAATTCCCGCCTTAGTACTTATGTTAACCAATTACAAGTTTCTGTGTGTATGTATCAACCAATCAACCACAGGCCCACCTGTGGCAATGCTTGCAATATTCAATAAAATAGGCTCCCAGGGTCCGCCCTGACAGACGCCTAGCTACACCTGCCTCTCTCGTCTCCCATGATTTTTCATTTCTACATCTGGTGACCCACGACGTGCCAGATCCCTTGCGCAGCCGAAGCAGTCAGCCAACCTCATACTTCACTCAACTGGAAAAGTCTTAGCCGGCTACACCGTGAGTATGGGGGGGGGAGCTTACAAAGTCCCAGAAAGTGCATGCTACTGAACTGCTTCATTTAGTCAGACAGAGAGGTGCAGGTGCTCATGTTTCTTTAAAGGAAATTGAACGTTTGTTATGTGAGATTGCATTCCAATGCCCCTGGTACCCTGAGGCAGTTTCCTTGGGGGTAGAGACCTGGCAAAAGATTGGAAAGACCTTTTTTGCAGAGCCCAGGGCTCCTATCCACTGTCTGCTAACTTGGCAGAAGTGCGCAGATGCCGTGGCAAAATTTGGACCTCAGGCGTCCCAGGCATCTCCCTCGGCCCCTGCATCTCTGTCTGTTGGAGACAACCCCCCTCCTTATCCTAAGCTTTTGCCTCCTGCACAATCCTGCCAATCCCTCCCTCCTTTGCCTGCTTCCAACCCATCCACCCCCCTTCCCCCCCTCGTGCAGGAGCTATGCCTCAGCCCACACCCATTCCCCCTTCCCCCCTTCCTGCATCTGCTCATACAGGAGCTATGCCTCAGACCACCCCCATTCCCCCTTCCCTCCCTCCTGTGTTTCCTTTGCATGCATCCGCTTCTTCAGAAGCTGTGTCTCAGCCAACATCCACTTCCCCCCCTCTTTCTTCCCCCCCACTTTCATCCCTCCCTCCTTCCACCCCTCCCTTGCCTGCCTCAGCTCCTGCCTGTTTCACGGGAGCTGTCCGTGTTGCACTTTCCCAGGCAAGGCAGAAAGGGCTCCTATCCTTAGAGGAAGAGTCTGAGTGGGCTGGGGTGTTGCCATCTGCTTTCCCTATTTCTTATGCAAACCCAGGCACAGCACAACAACAGGTGCTATATGAAACCCTTTCTTATTCTGTAATGCAAGAATTAAGAAGGGCCATTGTTGATTCTGGTTTAAAATCCTCCTATGTAACAGGAATGCGTGCTGATATGATAAAAGCATGTGCGGACGTTGGAAGCCAGAGTCATGTGATGTCCTTGCTTGCCGGTGCCATCCAGGCTGGCAATAAGCCAACTGGTAACTGCTCTAGCTGCAAGCGCCCAGGACATTTTGCAAAAGAATGCAGAACACCTGGCGGTGGGGCGCACAGGAATGGTGATGCCAACAAGGCTAGACCTTCCAAAAAACGCCTGAAATGTGGAATTGACTAATGATTGTGATGCTTTTGTCTCCTTTTTCAGTAGGTCTGAATATATCTCTTTAGTTGTTTCTCTCCTAGGAGTCCCTGGATTGGCTGTACAGAATCGTATGAACATTAATTCTTTAGCTTGTTCTGCAGAAAAAGCCCTGAATTTTACTTCACAAACTTCTCACCTTTTGAATAAATAACAGAGTGAATTTCACTATGGAAGAAAAAGCCCTGAATTTTACTTCACAAGCTTCTCACCTTTTGAATAAAGAACAGAGTGAATTTCACTATGGACTTTTACAAAATCGTTCTGCTATCACTATTTGCTGATGCTTCATCATTATGGATGTGAATCATTATGGATTGCAAAATCTTACACACCACATTACACAAGACGTTAGATTTTCTGGCCTCTGGGATTCTTTCACCCAGTGGCTTACTGCCTGGCTACCTAATCTTACCTGGCTTCGTAATCTCTTTCAATACGCCCTTGTCATTATATGCATCTTAATTTTGTTATGTTGCTTCCTTCAATGCGTTCCTGGCCTCATAAGTCTTTTCTCTCGGCTTCTCTCTCCCCCTCAACTACCTAATAAACTCCTTGCTGCCTACTTTGCGAAATGGCAACACCAACAGTAAACCTAAGGTGAGATGTGGACGGGCTTATTTTGGGCATGCGTTGGCAAACCACGTATCCCGAAGTATTCTTGTCCCATCGATCCTGGACGGATTTATTTTGGGCATGCGTTGGCAAACCACGTATCCCGAAATATTTTTGTCCCATCGACCCTGGCGAACTTATTTTGGGCATTTGTTGGCACACCACTAATCCTGAAATATTTTTGCCTTATCTACCCAGAATGCCTCGCAAACAAGAAAAGAAAGGGGGAGATAAAGGGAAGTCTTCTTTCTGCACATCTCTTTCTGCACAAAACTGCTCCATTTTGGGGAAGTTTTGCTCCTCTTTTCTCTTGCTTTCTGAGAAGTCTTGCTTGTAGGTTTTTCCCTGCTTTTGCACACACTGTACGAACCTGCTCTTCACGCCTAGCTGAACCTGATTGTTATATTGTTACATGCTATGATCAATCATTAGTAACAGACATCCCAAGCTCATGGAAAACAAACTGTACTTGCTCTCCATGCCTAGCTGACCATAACTATAGAACCCAATTGTTATATTGTTTGTGCCAATTAATCCCTAGTTACAATTCAATTAGGAGGCTTCATGCCTGTCTAGTTCTAGCTCCGATTCTCAGCCTTCTCTCCATCAATGATAAATGACCACATGTAATCCCCACCTTTCAGATGTAATTCCCGCCTTAGTACTTATGTTAACCAATTACAAGTTTCTGTGTGTATGTATCAACCAATCAACCACAGGCCCACCTGTAGCAATGCTTGCAATATTCAATAAAATAGGCTCCCAGGGTCCGCCCTGACAGACGCCTAGCTACACCTGCCTCTCTCGTCTCCCATGATTTTTCATTTCTACAGCCGAGGGAGCCAGCGTACAACTTCCGGGTCATGTGGCCAGCATGACTCAGCCACTTCTGCAGAACCAGAGCAGCACACAGAAACGCCGTTTACCCTCCCACTGGAGTGGTACCTAATTATCTACTTGCACTTTGAGGTGCTTTCGAACTGCTAGGTTGGTAGGAGCAGGGACAGAGCAACTGGTGCTCACCCCGTTGCGGGGATTTGAACTGCTGACCTTCTGATCAGCAAGTCCTAGGCTCTATGGTTTAACCCACATAGCAAGCTGCAAAAGGGTGAGGCCGTGAACCTGCTCCTCTGTGCAGGGAGGAATGGAGCTGGGAGAGGCAAGCCCAACAACTGCCCAGCTAGGCATGCAGCAACATGCCAGCCCAGGCTTAGCTAACTGAGACCCTCTGTTCCTTCCCATGGGGCATCCTGCAGCTCCACCATCTGCTAAACCCACGGAGGGAGCTCACCACTGCTCCAAGTGAGGAAAGGGGCTGCCTGCTGAATGCCCCAAGGACAGGAGCAGAAGACCTTCATTTCCTGTGGGTACCTTGCTATGTCCTTGTGTTCCTAGCTAGGTCAGCATGGGAAAGCAGTGCATTTGTACATCTTCACTAAAGTAAGTCCCCTTTCCCCCCAAAACGTGTCAAGTTTCAAGGTTGTGCCATCGCCAAACTGCCTTCTGTTACAGCTTTTTCACCTTCCCAGTTACAGAGGAGTCCATATTTTACATACCTGATATAAAGCTATTGGGAGAGCATATTATGAGAGACAAACACACACACACACACACCAAGCAAACTGGAGGCAATCAATGCCCCCGGAGTCCGATTTACACCCAGGGAGGAAAAGAACATGACACACTGCCCTTTTCCAAATTGTTCCTCTTAGTAGAAGACATTGGAAGCAAGTTTCGGCACACAGGAGAGAGGTGGGGATTGGGGACGTCTGTCAAGGGGTTTCGCAAGCGCACAACTGTCTGTGTTTGTTCAGCCATGTGGAAGGCAGCAGTAGAGGGAACCCACCGATGGTGCAAGGCGGGGGAAGCAGAGCTTTGAAAAGCACGGCCAGGTTTGTGTGTGCTTTTCCTCCCCTCCTCCCCTTTCAACCTTCAATTCAGAAAAGGCCCTCAGTGCCTGTTTGAGGAGGATGTGGTTTCTGGAGGTATAAAATGAAAACATGAAAACAAAGCCCCAGTGAAATGTCTGGACAGGAAAGAGAGACTTGGGGAGCTGCCGATGGCTGGCAAAGCGAGTATTCAAGTGAACACCATCATTTTGAGATGTTGCCAGAGCTCTCCGCCTCACCACCAAGCGCAGCACTGCAATGGCCCTCTGTGGCTGACTGCTGGCACCACCAAGTGGGCTGGTCTGATCTGTTCCATCAGCCTCTGTTGCCACAGGCCAAGCCGGCCCATCCGCCAGCTTGGTTGCAGATGGGGCTGAAGAGTTTCATCCTTGGCTTCCTCTGTGCTTCAGCTGAAGGGATGAGAGCTGCCTTAGGCCTTCACATCAGAAGGTTCCACAACTTCACAATATAAAATGCTAATGCCATGCATTTCCTAATCCCGGCATTTCCAAAATCCTGTGGTTCCAGATAATGCATTGCTTTATTACTTTCAATTTCCAATTATGTCATAATTAGTTCTTGAGTTTGGTGAATGCAATACTTTTTTGTGTGCTATCAAGGTGGGATCTCTTTCAAGGTGGCTCCCCAAATCAACACAAACTGTGGAAACTTCACACTGGACTTCAAGCATCTGGAATTGTGTGCCTCCCCATTCTTCCTCCAGACTCTGGGTCCTTGGTTTCCAAATGAGATGCAAAAGCTGCTCTCATCAGAAAAGAGATTTGGGGAGCCATGTCATCAGCTGGTGTTGGTCCACTGTGCTTCATTAAGTCCAGGGTCAATGCAGCGGTCTACCAGGAAATTTTGGAGCACTTCATGCTTCCTTCCGCAGACGAGCTTTATGGGGATGCTGATTTCTTTTTCCAGCAGAACTTTGTCACCTGCCCACACTGCCAAAAGTACCAAAAGTACCAAAACCTGGTTCAGTGAATCTATGGGGCATTGCCAAGAGAAAGATGAGAGACATGAGACCAAGCAATGCAGAAGAGCTGAAGGCTGCTATTGAAGCTTCCTGGTCTTCCATAACACCTCAGCAGTGCCACAGGCTGATAGCATCCATGCCACGCCGCATTAAGGCAGTAATTGATGCAAAAGGGGTCCAAACCAAGTACCGAGTACACGTGCATGCTTCAACTTCTCAGAGGTCCAATATTGCTCTATTTGCAGTCCTTGTTTTGCTGATTTCATTTAATATTCTAATTTTCTGAGATGGTTAATTTGGAGTTTTCATCAGCTGTACGCCATCAACATCACAAATATAACAAATAAAGGCTTGACATATCTCGCTTTGCATGTCACGAGTCTATCTCATATATTAGTTTCACCTTTTCATTTGAATTACTGAAATAAATGAACTTTTCCACAATATTCTAATTTTCCGAGTTTCACCTGTATAGACTTTAGCACACCATCCTCCCACCAGCACCATGGTGGTCAGTCTCACTGAAATAAAATTTAGGATTGTTCCTTGTCTTCCTTTCCACTCCAGCTGAAAAGACAGCATATGAAGGTGTTGCCCCCACCTCTTATTGAAGCTGGGACCTTCTGCATCCCAAGCAGGTGCTCTGTTGCTGAGCTTTCGGCCCTCCGACAACAGTTGCCCAACCACAGAAGACTCCTTTATCAAGGGAACGAGTCCACTTGCGCCGCAATTTCAAGCAGCAGGCGCCGAGAAAGTAAACGAGGCAGTGTGGGTGTGAAAAACGCAGCATGCCTTGACTATTACATGCAGCCGTCGTCGTAATAAACAGTGAAGCTGATGGTTCCCAGAGGGACTTGCTAATGTAGGAGATTGATTTACTCCAGTGTAACCCCCCACAGGCACTGAATGCTGCTCCAACTCAACTTCCCATAAAATCAATCCCTGCTTTTCACCACTTTTGACAGGGCCTTCTAATATTAATCCTCTTGCCTTGTCAGTCAGCCCAACTAACAAAGGCTCTAATGATCTTTAACTAGGCATAATAAATACTACATGGAGCAAGGGAGGATTCCAGGGCTGTCTCTGCTGCCAAGGAAGTGTTTGTAATATGGTTTGTGGAAAAAGAAAGAAAGGAACAAAGAGAGAGAGAGAGAGAGAGAGAGAGAGAGAGAGAGAGAGAGAGAGAGAGAGAATTCGGTTTTCATTGTTTTGAAGACAGAGTTCCTGCAAATAGGCTGTCCTTTGACCATATCAGGGTCCAGTGCTGACATATAACAGCATCCCCTCCAACATTTCTCCAATGAAAATAAGGACATCCTATTCTATTATTATTATTATTATTATTATTATTATTATCATCATCATCATCATCATCATTCCCCTCCCAGCTGACTGGTTTGCCCCAGTAACTCTGGGCAGCTTCCAACATATCTAAATACAGAAGAAAACATTAAAATGTTAACATGTTTTAAAATATTATATTTTAAAACATTAAAACATGAACATAAAAAAAAACCTTCCCTAATCAGGGCCACTTTCAGGTATCTCCTAAAGGTTACGTAGTTACTTATCTCCTTGGCTCAGGGGTCGCATAACTCCATAGCTTCCAACATTTCTCCGATGAAAATAGGTACATCTTAAGGAAAAGCGGGACATTCTGGGATCAAATCAGAAACCCAGATGGCTTCTGTAAATCCGGGACTGTCCCTAGAAAATAGGAACACTTGGAGGGTCTGTAACAGAATACAGTGGTACCTCGCAAGACGAATGCCTCGCAAGACGAAAAACTCGCAAGACAAAAGAGTTTTTGGTTTTTTGAGTTGCTTCGCAAGACGAATTTCCCAATGGGCTTGCTTCGCAAGACGAAAACGTCTTGCAAGTTTGTTTCCTTTTTCTTAAAACCGCATTCCTATGGGAAACCGTGCTTCGCAAGACGAAAAATTCGCAAGACGAAAAAACTCGCAGAATGAATTAATTTCGTCTTGCGAGGCACCACTGTAATCTAAGTAGAAATGTTCAAATGAGCCTCTAAGGAGCCACCAGCTTCTACCCCCTCAACAATGATTAATCACATATAAAGGGCAATGCCTTACTGGCACAAGCACTGGGTCGACAGCCCTAATTATGTACTAGGCTGGGGTACAACAGATGCCAGTTGTTAAGACTATCCACAAAATCTTTGTTGGCACAGCTGGTGTCCAACAGTTGGGCAAAGCAGTGTGAAATATTGCTGTCAAACTCTAATATGTTCCTAGAACATGTAGAAAGCAGTTGATCTTGAACTAGCTAAGAAGCTGATCAAAGACACTGTATCAAAAGGACCTATAACTGGAAATGGAGGTTATTCATAATATCCCCCCCCCCCAGTGGTACTGCTTTACAAAGAATGATCAATCCCACAATCTTATTTTTTATGAGTTAACATTCCCCCCCCCCCGCAAAAAATCCTTTATGTTTCTTAGCTTTCAAATGATGTCTGGACCCTAATTAGATGGCAGGTATACTAAGGGAAAAGGGTGTATGTGTGTAAAGCCTCAATGAAATCAATGCTTTTGTAGTTAGGAGGAAGTCTACTGCATTTTGCATTGTACACTGCATAAAGCTTCTAGAAGCAGATTTTATTGGGGATCTATAATAGACACATGGACAAGTTTGATTGCGATATCTTCAGCTACAACAGAACAAATATACAAGGCTGCAGATTTCGCAGAAGGTGCTTGAGAGATTAGATAGAAATGTGTCCTTACAACACCGGTACTAGGAATGGATAAATCTGTCAGTTTTGGTTTTTCTCGGTCTTAAGTTCTGCTTTTCATGTTTTCACATCAGTTTGCAATATATATTTTTCCCCCAGTCTGCAGGAAAATCCACCTGCATCTTCATGTGCATAACTCAGAACAGATACAAACTTCTATGCAAATTGCCTAACATATGCATTTTGTGAACAATTCCCCCTAGCACATTGCATTTTTGTACATTATTCTCACTAACAGGAGCAGTTTTGGGGGCACTTTCCTCTACGGTACACATTTTCATGCATGTTATTGGTCTCAGAACTGCATCACAAAATTGGGGAAAGTGGAAATCTCAAAGGATAGCTGTGTTTTGCACATTTACATCTCAGTTCACATACAGGTTCAGCAAGTGCAAATTAAGTAGGTCTGCACTGAAGTGCAAACTGGATAAAATTCTCCCCAGTCCCTAACCCAGTTAGGGGACCTTTTGTTAAAAGAAATTGCTGTAATTCTGCAGTTGACAGTGGAGTGCAACTCCATGTCCTGTAATTAAACTCTGATAGTATGTGAGTTGTTGTTATTGTTGATACATGACTGAATACCTCTACAGAGATCTCCCCCCCCCCTCAAAGAAACCATGGAGACAATTTACATTATACCAGTTACTAGGATTACCTGTTGTTGCTAGTAATCCATCGAGCCTATATGTTATATTGATATGTTGTCTTGTGATACTTGTTTTCGCAATGACCTTTGATTGTTTAAATGTTCCAGCTTCACACCTGATGTTTGCTCAGCTCAGTTGTATTTATTTATATGGGAAGTAGCCACAGGGAAAGCCTGCGTCTTACACCAGAAGCCTGCACATATTTGCTGAGTTCAGTGGGGCTTGCCCCCAGAAAAAAAATGAGCTACCTGCCTGTGAAGTGAGTCAGTTGTATCATCTATGGAACCACATGAAAGCCACCTTTGGAATGCCAAGCACTGAAAGTGAACTGGAAACTGAATGGCGTCTAGAACAGCTAGTGGCTGCAGAAGACCTTCTCACTGGGAGTCCTCAGGTCACCTGCCTGTCGGCTGTCCAGTGCTGGATTACCAATAGGCAGTGTAGGCACTATGGGCCCCATGACAACAGATCAAAAGAATATTGATTTGATCTTGAAAGAATTTGAATTTGGAAGAGAAACCCCCATTGACTCATAAACCTACATTATTGTGAGGGCCCTCCGGAGATTTTGACTGCCATTGGGGCCTTCACAGGGTTTCATCTGGCACTGCCGCTGTCCCACACACACCAAAACTACATGAAAAGGTACCTGAAAGTTTGTCTCACCCTTTATATACCTGCACTCTCACTGCACTCTCTAGGTAAGGGCCTCCTGCAGTTACCATCTTATCAAGTGGTCCATTCAGCACAATATAGGAACTGGACCTGTTGTGTGGTGGCCCCTTCCCTTCAGAATTCTCGCCCCTTAAATATTAGACAGGTTCCTTCTCTGTTGAAATGTTTTGGGTTTTTTATTATTATTATTTCAGGCATTTCAAAATTTAAACACTGGTTTGCTGGAAATATCCCACTTATCTGTTTTATTGTTTTTTATTGCAATTGATTTATTGCATATTTTCATTGTGTTGCTGTTTCTAGGAGTTGTTACTGGAATGTTTTAAAGCTGAACTGGAAATCACCATGTGAAAGGTATTTTATACAAATAGCTTGAATGAATGCTCTCTGGTGCACCCGTAGGAGTGTGTTAGAAGATGATCTTAACCGCCAGGCAGGTTCATGAGCTGGGTGGCTGCAGTGGGCCACAATGCCTACTGGAAGGGCGATGGGCCAGGTGCTAGGAAAGGTTAAGAACTTTGCTTCAGGATGAGAACAGAAATCGTGTGGGGGCAGCGGGAGGCCCCATTAGCTAAAGTGGTACCTCAGGTTAAGAACAGTTTCAGGTTAAGAATGGACCTCCAGAACAAATTAAGTTCTTAACTTGAGGTACCACGGTACTGCCTTCCTCTTCTGTGGCAAGTTCAGGAGGAGGAGGCCCGGTCTCCACCATTCCTACTCAGTCTTGTCCTCCTCAGTCCAGTCCCTGACACCTGAGCACCCTATGGGCACGGTATCACCATTCCCAGACAGAGCAGGAACAAAGAGAGCAGTACCATGCTACAAGACGACAATGGACATAATGATCAGCCAATGAAACCCAGTTAGTTTTGCCACAGCCTAATGATGATATCAGCTTGTGGTAACACTGAGGCACACTTTTTTCACTGGTGTTACCAGTGTTGTGAATGCCCTCCCTGCTGAAATACAGGAGTCCCCATGTGGGTTGCCATTCCACTGGTTCCTGAAGACACACCTGTTTTGTCAAGCATTCCTCTGAACTGACTTTATTGTTTTAACTGGTTTATAATTGTCCTGTTGCTTAATTGCTCATTTTATTGTTACATTTCAATTAAGGATGTTTTACTGCCCAATGGAATTGTTATTGCACATAGATTTTATAGTTGAAAATTGCTTAGAATCCATTTTGGCATATAAGCAGCATACAAATTAATATAATAAAATATTTTTTTTAAAAAAATGTAATAATATTAATACATTATTATGCTTTTTTTCCCTCCAAGTTTGTTTGGTAGGAGAACTGCATCGCAAAATTCAGGAAAGTGCGAATTACAAAGGCTTTTAGCTTTCATAGTGGTTTGAGACGTGTGAATTAGGTAGATTCACATGCAAACAGAACTGAGATTTTTTTGTCCGCTCCTACTCCCAGGTAAATGTGCACAGGATTGTAGCCAAAGGCTCCTGTAGATCTGGCTTCTGGTTTTACCACTCCATCGAGTGGGTATGCCCTTCTCCCTCTTTTCAAGGACAGGGCAGGAAAGCACCCTAGTGGGAGATTGGCCCTAGTCATTCCGAGAGGCGAAGCTTTAGGGATGGGAACCAGAGAGGCACTGAACAAAATCCCGCAGCACTTTTCAACGGAGACCAATGGAAGGAGGCCAGCAGCCCTCCGTGCCCGTTAAGCATACCTGGTATCTTCGTTGATGCATCACATCTAATCCATCAGTTAATTTTTTTATTAACAAGGACTAGCAGATGTGGCACATCGGCCCCATATATTTCCCCCCGAATACCCTCTAAAGGGTGATTGTTGTTGCTGCTGTCAGGCTGGTAAGTGCCTTTTTCTCCTTGTCTCTAAAACAGCTTAAGTGCCACGTGTGGCACTGCTGACAGGCCAGGGCTGCAGAAACGGCACATCTTTTATTGAGCAAGGGAGTTAATGGGCATGTAAAACACATACAGCTTGTCAGCATGTTCGCCTTTGCTGCTACTGCTGCTGCCACCCGTAGCTGATGAGAATTGGACGGCTTCCCTCTGCATCCACACACACACCTGTTCCACCCTTGCCCTTCCTGGGGCTTTTGCGGTTGTGGTTCTGGTTGCTTTCTGCGGCTTCCGTGAACACAGAAGATGGTGGAGGAGTTGCTGCTGCTGCCGGCCACCTCTGTCCCTGCTGACTCAGCATTTGCTTTTGCTCAGTGTGCACAAGCCCCAAATGGAGAGGGGGAAACTAGAAGCAAGCAGCGCAGAAATGGCTGCACAAGAGCCAGGGCTTTCGAGTTCACCCTAATGTTGAGACGCGCCAATGCATCCGGAAACAAAGCCAAAGAAAATGAGAGTTGTGCAAGTAGTAATCATATGGAAATGATCAAGGAATGAGTTAAAGGATCTGATTCTTTTGGCTTAATTATGCGAGAGCTGGGAACGCACATAATTACTCAAAATTATTATTGGGCAAACATCATCAGGAAACCTCTGGGCTCCTCCTGCATACGGATCCCTTCACATCCTCTGCCAGGCAGGAAGGGCCTGGGTGGGTATCCCACTCAATGTGGTGCCATAAACAAGCCTAATGGTTTGCTCTCCGTCTCCCTCTCTGCAGAGCTCATAATTATATATTTTGCTACTTTGCTTGGAAAAGGGATTAGGCACACCAGCTGTTTGGAGTGATGGCGGGGCTGCTTTCCGACGCATCTGGAGTGGCTCCAAACGTATTATCTGTATTCCCCACTCCGGTGGTGCAGGAGTGTGGTCAGGAACAGGCCTGCCTTGGTGTGCTGGTGCATGGGGATCAACTTGGGTTTTACAGGCCAGGTGCAAAGTGTTTTTGTCCGAACCGGTTGCAGCTGCCTGTGCTCATCCATCAGGAATCAGATAATCTGCACAAGGCTGGTTTGGAGCACAGGTGGGGTTGGCAGGTGAGGTTTTGTTTTGAAATTCTTGACAGCTTTCTATTATGCCAGGAATAGAAAAGAACAGCAGACAGAAGAAGGCAAATGCTTGTTCGGCTGATGCACAGAAGGCACAGCTCCGTGTATCACTTAAAGGCCATGCCGCATAAGTGACCAAAGGGAAGAGTTAACAAGGAGATAGTTCTGAAATGCCCTTGAGCTCCTCCATCATTCAAAAGGAGATCCAATCCAACTAAACTACGTAAGTTGGTCTTATATCCCATTGAAAACTCTGACAGTTCCATCAGCTGTGCTGCTCGGCTCTCTTGCCTGACATGAGGCTGGTCAAATGGAAAGGATACTTGAATAGTAACCTGCCCAACTTCCCTCTTCCATACAATTATTAAAAATCCAGGAGCCCACCTACAGAACATCTTCCTTAATGTCTTTCCACTACCAAGCCAAGAGACCCTTTTATGTTTAACATCTGAGTATACTGTATTCTATGCCGAATGGTGAGATTTTCTCTGCCGCAATTTCTAGGCCTATGCTTTATTGAATATGCTTGTGTTACCGTGAGCTTTCTTAATCATTGGTCTCTTCTTTTTTAAAAAAATTACTAAGCATCTGGAAGTATCACGAAAGGCAGGCTTATAAAAGGAGTGTCTGCTGGTTTAATCTGTACCCAGAAGAATAAGGTTAATTGGGGTGACTTGGGGCAGACTCTCACATTCCCAAATTGGAACGTGCTGTTGACCAAGGTGTGCCATGGTGGGTAAGCGAGTAGTTCATTTTTTCCCCAGAAAGCTGAATGAGCAAACTCCCCTCCCCTTCTGAGAAATGAAACCAAGCTGACAGGTGAACTGCCCCAAGCTTGAGAGAGGGGAGGGCAGAAAAGAGAGAGGAGAGGATTGCAGTGGGGGGGGGGAGAGAGGGGTCTTTCATTTTGTCGGACACCTCTAACTTTTAATCACAGCAAATCACAGTGATTCGGGGGAAGAATATTGAAGCAAATGGAGTGAGTTGATCTTTACGTAGGTCATTATTCTCCTACGGGCTTTGTGTCAACAGGACTGAAGCGGCAGAGCCAGACTGTTGGGGTGGTCAGTTTCTTTCCTAATTGTTATTTTTCTAAGAAACAAATTAAAATCAAAGCTCCCACCTCTCTTTTTCCTTCCGTGGAGGGTACTTCCAGGTAGGGGTAGAGGGAGTTGTTGTTTAAGTAGAAAAACAAGTCTACAAATATATTTAGCCAGCCAGGATCCGGCCGTCTCCACTAAGGTGGGCAGCAGCAGGAGCAGAAGTCTTCCCTGCACAGAACAAGTGCAACTGAGTGCAGACCAGCACTTCTTCCTAAATTCTCTCTTCCATATCTGACCAGATATTCCTCTATGGGAACAAGCCAAGCATGGAGGTCAGGGGGAGTTTAAGCTTCGCAGAAACTTACTGCTTTGGAGAAAGCTGCCTGGAAGAGAGCTGTTGCCCATCCTGCAGCCAACTCTCTGTAAGCCACTCATTCATCAAGCTCCCCCAGTCCTCTGGCGCTTCTCCCATATTCCGCTCCAGTCCAGACCAGGAGCCATCCTTTGAATAAGCTCCTGAGGACAGCCATTAATGAAACAGTACTTATCTCTCCTGGCTCTCAAAACCTGGGTGGGTGGTGCCGCATAATGGAACTTTTAGCTCAAATAGCAATGACTTTGACCGTGCAAAATTATACCCTCTTCTATCCAAATGAACTAGGTAATGCCTTGCATTAGTGTAAAATCCTCCATCAAACCATGAAGGCTGTCATTAAAAACGTTCAAGGCTCAAAATTAGGAGTGTGTGAAAAGGGAAAGGGTGACGCGGGGGAGGAGGTGGAAAGCTGGTTTAGAGTCGCTGGTTGTCAGTCTCCTTTGCCTCTTCGCAACCGAAGTCACCCTTTTGCAGCTGCTCGGAGGAAATGCAAAGTGAGCCACACAAAAGGGGTTTTGTGTACCTTCTGGGAGGTGGGGGGTGGCAAGGTGAAACGAATTGCTCGTAGCCTCGTCTTGCTTCTTTTTCAGGTATTCAGAGGCAAGGAAAGATCTTGAGGGACATAATCTCATTTGAACGCCAAAGTAAAAGCCAGGCTTTCCAATGTGCAGATTAACTAGCGACTCCCACGAAGTCAAAGATTAGCCTGAAGACACAGATTAGATCACCAGATTAAATAGCAAGCAGCAGGTTTTTTGAATAATTCAGGTGGCATAGAGGAGAAACTATATGGAGAGCTTCCTTCAGATGTACAGATTCTGTTTTAGAGGGCAGGTGGAATTCAAGGATTAGGGCATCTTGACCTAAACTACATCGTACCTTAAGGATGCAAGGAGACTTGTCAGGGTGCAGTCACACTGATAAACCCTGGCAGATGTGTTCTACCCCCCCCCCCCATCAGAGGAAATGATGCTTCTGAGTAACATTTGCACTCAGGTCATGCTTCCTATATGCATCAGGTTGGCCACTGTGAGAATGGGATGCCTTTGAGCTGATCCATCAGGGCTATTCTTCTATTCTTACATTTTTTGAAACATATTTCCTCTCCACCATAGCCGGCTGATAATTCACACTGTTTGCATCTTCCATATACAAACACACCCTGCAAAGATCTGCTACCTTCCACCAGGTCCACAGCCCTGCAACCACCAGCTTTGATACATCTCCCTTTCAAGTAGTGCCCATTCCACCTTTTTATCCCAAGATCATAGAATCATAGGATTCTAGAGTTGGAAGGGACCCTGAGGATCATCGAATCCAGGGGTCAGCGAGCTTTTTCAGCAGGGGGCCGGTCCACTGTCCCTCAGACCTTGTGGGAGCCAGACTATATTGGGGGGGGGATGAAAGAATTCCTATGCCCCACAAATAACCCAAAGATGCATTTTAAATAAAAGGACACATTCTACTCATGTAAAAACACACTGATTCCCAGACCGCCCGTGGGCCGGATTTAGAAGGCAATTGGGCTGGATCTGGCCCCTGGGTCTTAGTTTGCCCACCCATGATCTAGTCCAATCCCTTGCAATGAACTACCCCAAACAGGGATTGAACTTGCAACCTTGGTGTTACTAGCACCACACTCTAACCAACTGAGCTATCCAGTAGGATAATGGGAGATTGAACTGCCTCTTGTAAGCAGGGCCGTCCCAAGCATACCTAGCGCCATGGTGCAAAGCTCCCTCCGACATCTCCCCCCCCCCCCCCGTTTCCCAGAGTTTGTTAGGGAGAACGGCCCTGCCGGCGGGGCTGGAGGTGGGCAGTGGCTGGAGGGCAGCTCCTCCGGCGGGGAAGAGGCTGAGGCTGGACACTGTGCTTCCCGGCTCAGCTGGCCGCTTTGTGCCATGGTGGCCATGGAAGATGGAGGCTCCAGGCGCGGCGCTGCTTTGGCGTGGCATGGCAGAGGTGGGCAAGGGTGAGGGCGGTAAGCTGATGCCAGGGGGTGCTGCGTCCAGCCTCCGCCTCTTCCCTGGCGCCCTCCAGAACTTAGCGCCCCATGCCACTAGCCTCTATGGGTAAGACACCCCTGCTTGTAAGGTCTCTGCTACTATGAGTTTTGTATTGTTAACCCCAGTTTTGTCTATATGTGATTTTTATATCCTCCTTTTCTTCCATCATGGTACTCAGCGGCAGTGCGTTGCTAATTCCTCGCTTACCTTCATTTCAGAAACTACCCATACCTAGACCTCCCTACCTTCAGTTACACTTCTACATTGTCCACATCCAGACCAGCTCTGGACTTCCAACATGAAATAAGAGGGGTTGGCTGAGATGTCCCACAACCTCTCCTCCAATTCTCAGGTTCTCTGCTTTCTGATCAACACCACTCTGGGCACTGGACTGCTTTTGACATTATATATAGTGGTCTGAGTTGCACAAATTAAATGGGGGCGGTGGCACAGAAAGGCCTGCAAGGAGTCATGAATGTGGAGGACTGGGCCTTTGATGCCTTCCATCCCTGAGGCCACATGATCTCATGAACATTCCTAGCCACCCAGAATAAATCATCAGAATTGTCGCCGAAGAGCAACTAGTGATTTTTTTTGTTCAGCTGCAAACTCTTTATTACTGGGCGGGTGTGTGGCAAGGCAGCCGGCAAGCAAGCTGCATGCATTAACATTTCTTTAATTCTATCAGTGCTTCCGAAACGCACCGAGTCACAACTCAACAGGTTCCACACGGAGCGAACTGTCAGGCGTATTCAGAAATGCCATTTCTATTTTGCATCTCTAGCAGGACAAGGGGCTGAAGCGCTCAGAATGTCAGCAAAGGCTGCGGCTCCCTCCATTTTCTGGAACAGCAGCAAATCTGCTCCCTGCGCCTTCCCCGTGCCCATGTCTCATGCTGGCTAATGAGAATTCAGCTACACTTGCAAATAGGCATCATTGTAACAGATTGGCAGACCAGTCCTTTCAGCAAATATTAACTCTAGCCCTGCAAATTGGAGCAGAGTTCAACCTCTCGGCTTCTTCCTTGCACCTGCTGCTGCTACTGCTGTGCTAATGGGCCATGCCAGGGGAAGCTCAGCACTGGAGCTCTGGATATCCATCCTGCACAGTGTAGCTTCAAGGAATGGGGCACTGGATGGGGAGGAGAGGCTAGGCAGAAAGGTCTGCACTCTGCATTCAAAGGCATCCACCACCACTCCACCCCTACTTTCTCCCACGATGACACGGCCAGTCAGTCACTCTTATTCTCTTAGGAATTTTTGCATTTTTTTCCTTCTTCCCACCCCAATGCCTGCCTCTCAATCCTGTCTGACCCCCCGCCTCCTGACAGCCCCAGATTTCTCTGGGTCACCTGAGCTACAGCAATCCGGTCAAGCAATGTGCAAACCGCCCCCCCCCCAATTCAGTCCAGGTCTCAAGCATTGGCTGAATCCGGTACACAGACCAACTGCTTTTGCAGTCTCTTGCACAGCAACATTTCACTAGCTCAATATGTTTCACTAGCGGAGCAAGCACACTGCAAGGTGGCTAACTTAGCTCTGCAATTGATACCACCTCTTCTCTGCCTGGAGAGGGCATTGCTGAAGCCTGAGCACACCGTTTCAGACAGCTCACATGGCTCAGTGCCAACAACAGGCCATGAGATTCAAGCCCTACAGACCCTAGTACATTGCCAGGTTCAAAACCTGGTCTGTAACACTGTGTTTATTGCCCCAGCTCTCCTAAAGGGCTATTCAAACATATGCTAATTTCAGTTACAGGTGGGTAGCCGTGTTGGTCTGCCATAGTCAAAATAAAAAAATTCCTTCCTGTAGCACCTTAAAGACCAACTAAGTTAGTTCTTGGTATAAGCTTTCGTGTGCATGCACACTTCTTCAGATACACTGAAACAGAAGTTGCCAGATCCTTCTATATATTGAGAAGGTGGGGAGGGGTATTACTCAGAAGGGTGGTGGGAATCAGAGATTGGCAGATAGCTGAGATGAGCCTGTTGACGACTCTTAAGGACTGTAATAGGTCTTACAGGAAAAGGCAAGGGGTGAGAAGGTGAGAAATGCCTTAGTCATGTATAATGAGATAAGAATCCAATGTCTCTGTTCAGACCAGGTCTCTCCATTGTTTTAAGTTTGGTAATGAGTTGTAATTCAGCAGCTTCTCTTTCCAGTCTATTTCTGAAATTCCTTTGTAGTAAAACAGCTACTTTGAGATCTTGTATAGAATGTCCTGGGAGATTGAAGTGTTCTCCTACTGGTTTCTCTGTTTTGTGATTCTTGATGTCAGATTTATGTCCGTTTATTCTTTGGCGTAAGGTTTGGCCTGTTTGTCCAATATAGAGAGCTGAAGGACACTGTTGGCATTTGATGGCATACACAATGTTAGACGATGAGCAATTAAATAGTCCCGAGATGGTATGTGTGATGTTGTTGGGGCCAGTAATGGTGTTGTCCGGGTGTATGTGGCAGCAAAGTTGGCATCTGGGTGTATTGCAGGCTCTGGTGCCAGTGTCCGTGTTAAGTCTGCTAATTTGTCAACCATGTGATTTCAGTGATGCAACTGGCTCATACTTGCTCCTGCAAAAACCAGAGTGGCCTCTTGAAGCTATCTGCTGCCCAGCTAGCTGTGCTGCGTAACAGTTCTTCAGCCCTTCAGAATGTAAGCACATTTGTGAAATGCGATTCTGGGCTACTGTAGAATCATAGAGTTGAAAGGAAACCCCAGGTCCTGTTTTAGAGGGCAGGTGGAATTCAAGGATTAGGGAATCTTGACCTAAACTATATCGTACCTCAAGGATGCAAGGGGACCTGTCAGGGTGCAGTCACACTGAAAAACCCTGGCAGATGTGTTCTACTCCACCCCCATCAGAGGAAGTGATGCTTCTGGGTAACATTTGCACTCAGGTCCTGCTTCCTATATGCATCAGGTTGGCCATTGTGAGAAGGGTATGCCTTTGAGCTGATCCATCAGGGCTATTCTCCTATTCTTACATTTTTTGAAACATATCTCCTCTCCACCACAGCCCTTGTTTTAGAAAGCAGGCAATCAACTGGCAACAGGATGTCACAAGGCTGAAGCTGGCTGATAATTCACACTGTTGCCATCTTCCATATACAAACACACCCTGCAAATATCTGCTACCTTCCACCAGCTCCACAGCCCTGCATCCACCAGCTTTGATACATCTCCTTTTCAAGTAGTGCCCATTCCACCTTTTTATCGCAAGATCATACAATCATAGGGTTCTAGAGTTGGAAGGGACCCTGAGGATCTCTAGTCCAACCCCACGCAATACAGGAATATGCAGCTGCCCCACATGAGGACCGAAACCACATCCTTGGCATCATCAGCACCACACTCTAACCAACTGAGCTATCCAAGATGCTTGTTTCTGAGGCCAATGCCTGGTCTGAATTTACATTCTAAGTCCCACTCCACCCCAAACCTTTAAGTTGGCCATGAAAAGTCATGCAATGACAATTATCTGGGGGCTGGTGCAGCAACTCCCCTAAAGGGGGCATTTCAGCTTAGAAAAAAGGTGAGAAAGGATAGAGGTGCATAAAATTAGGAATGGTGGGGGAACAGACAAACTCCCCCCATCATATTTTTATTATTTAATTCTTAAATTTATTAGCCACCCATCACCCTAAGGTCCCAGGGCGGGACATTACAACACAATATTTAAAACAGTTTAAAACCACTTACAATTACAGAAATATGGTGGGTCCTAAAAATATACACTTGAGTGTCAAAAGCCAGGGTAAAGAGGTACTAGGACCTCATGGGATCATCCAAGAAAGCAGAATATTGGAAGATTTGGGACAGGCAAAAGCAAGTGCTTCTTCACATAGTTAAACTATGATATTTGTTCCCATGGGACGTAGTGATTGCCATTGATTTGGATGACTTTGAAATAGGTTTGGACCAATTTGTGGGAGATGAGGCTGCAAATAGTTACTAGTTATGATGCTTATGTTCTGCTTCCACTGTCATGGACAGTACACCTCTGAATACAAGTTGCTTAGGATCAAAAGTGGAAACAGTCTTGTTGAGCTCAAGTCTTGCTCCTGGGCTTCCCAGAAGAGGCACCTGAATGGCCACTGTGAAAACAGAATTTTGAACGAGATGTGCCTTTTGTCTGATCTGACAGGGATCTTCAATTGTTCTTAGATATTCAAAGCAGGAGGGTACAGTGGTACCTCAGTTTACGAACTTAATCTGTTCCGGAAGTCCGTTCTTAAACCAAAGTGTTCTTAAACCAAGGCACACTTTCCCTTAGAAAGTAATGGAAAATTGATTAATCCGTTCCAGACAAACCCCTAAAACAGCAATTTAACATGAATTTTACTATCTAACGAGACCATTGATCCATAAAATGAAGGCAATAATCAATGTACTGTACTATAAAATAAATAAGACAGTATTGTAGATGATAAAAATTAAAATTATTGTTTTTTTCTTATGTGCACTGATGATAGTCATTGTTTGGATTGGGGGGGGGGGCGTTTATCCACTTCTGCAGTCACACAATCAACCAGTAGCTGAACTGGGTTCCACACAGTCACAAAACCAAGTCACAAAAACCAAGTCACAAGCCACAGTCACAAAAACGAAGTCACAAGCCATAATCACAAGTCAGTGCCATAAAATGAAGAACAAGTCACAGTCAAAAAAATGAAAAAGCCATACAAACAAAAACGCAAAAAATAGCAAAAGCAAAAGCTCCGAATGTCACCTCTGTGTTGTGTGGGTGCTTGGGACTCAACAGCCAACAGACTCAACAGGAAGCCTCTAATTAGCAGCGGGGGACTCAATTTACAAACGGAACACACTCAACAGGAAGCGGAACATGTTCTGCTTCCAAGGCAAAGTTCACAAACCAAAACACCTACTTCCAGGTTTGCAGCGTTCTTAATGCATGTTGTTCATAAACTAAGCTGTTCTTAAACCAAGGTACCACTGTATATTCTTTGAGGGATCTTGCAAAACCAGATTGCAGGGTATGTGCGACTCCTCTCTTCCTACCTTGTAGAAGCTCTGTAAGATTTGTCTTCATTCCCTCCACTTCTCTTCATTTGCAGTCACGCTGAGAATACCTGATAATGAAGTTTGTGGGGTTTGAATTTTGTTTGTTTAATGACACCAATAGTATGAATTTGCCTGCAGCACAACTTTGCTTCCTTCTGGCGGCTGTTCTCCTTTATCGCTAACAAACTTGTACCTGAAAAGCTCAGACCATTCTGCCTACCCCCTCCCCAAATCCATGCTCTTAACCTGAAGTTAATGTTTTCATGCTTGATGTTTTTATATTTGTTGGAAGCCGCCTAGAGTGGTGGGGAAAACTCAATCAGATGGGTGGGGTACAAATAATAAAATTTAAAAATAATTATTATTAAGGCCCTTCTTGCTTTGCTTGCTTCCAGGCTTGATGCCCAAACCAACAAGAAAGAGCTGATATCAGTGTTGAGTAAGGTTACCAGACGTCCCCGTTTCCCGGGGAGAGTCCCCGGATTTACAAACCAGTCCCCATACAAAATCCATTGAAGCTGAAAAGTGTCCCCGGGTTCATTGAAAAAAATCTGGTAACATTAGTGTTGAGGACAGCTGAAAAGAAAGCGGAAAGCCTTCACCACCATGTCCTCTTTTTGCTGCCTTATCGCAACAAGGGAACAAATCTTCTGCCCTGGGATCTAGTTCAGGAACTTTTCAGTTGCCTTCAATATATGAGGAACTGTCAGGAGAGGCTCAGCTGATTTCCCACCCTCATGCACTCCTGGCAGCACTAAACTGAACTCTTCTTGGAACATTAAGCTCCAGGCTTTTTCAATCACCTGCTCTGCAGGCTGTTCAACCAGTAACGGCCAGTACCCTTCTCTCTGCTCTCCAGTGGCCACACCAGAGAGAGAGGAGCTGCTAGTGCTTCCCTGGTGTCCAGACTGGGCTCCCACAGAGCAGAGATACAGCCACAGATTCCCAGCTGCAAAACTGAGCTGGCAAAATCAGGTAGGAGGGTGTCCTTTAGAAAAAGAGAGAGCAAGGGAGGGAGGGAGGGGGGTTGTGCAGTTTTGTTATGCCAACTAGCTGGTGGCTTAAAGCGTTTCTCTTTCTCATCTAATTTTTCCACCGAGGGAATCGCAAGGCTGCCTGCCTTTTTCTTAATGTGCAACGCCTGTCACCGTGGTAATGCTTTCTTAGTTACAGACTCTCCCTCTTCCCCCTCCCCCTCCCTCTGTTATAATTTTAATTCAGGCAGATCACTATGGGGGAGCCGACTATAAATAGGTGTTCCAGTAAGCTTTAAGTAACTTGAGCAGAAGAATACCTCCGAAAGACTAAAGACCATCTGACAGGAGAGACTGCAGAAATCAAACCAGGCCTTAATTAGGAGAGTAAGACTCTCTTTCCTATTTCAGCCATGTGATGCCGGCAAGAAAGAAAAGGAGGAGGAGAACGGAGCTTAGGAGTTTGTTTGCTCTGCAATTACAGATGAAATTTAAAGATATTCCTTGGCCTAATAAGGCCTCATTTCAGAAGAGACCCATGCAAAATAAAGTCTGATTCGTTACCAGTTCTGGCATGAACCTCCTTTGCACAGCAGTATAGTAAAGTGAAAGTATACAAAGGGTAAACTCACTCTGTCAGTATTTGCAAATCTGGCTAAACTCGAATGACGAAGCTCATCGGCATGCAAATAGGCCTAATTGATAATGACTCTTCTTCTCTGGGTGGCTCTCTAAGGGAAAGGGGACAAACGCACAACACAACTGCAGTTGTGACAGTTCTCCAAAGCATTTTCCTCTTTGTCCAGCAAAGAAAGACTATCCTGAGAAATTAAAGAGAGTGTAACGAAATCAGCTTAATTAATGCCAAGACCAATTTGCACATGCAAAGAAAACGACAGAGGAAAGTGAGATTTACCGATAGACAAATTAATCATCCTGTATGTGCCTTTTATAAGTCCATCTGAACGTATCTCTGCTGCACAGCAGTTCCTGAAGACGCCTTGCTTGCTCACCTCCCTCATCTATCTCTCCCCACACGCTTGGGAAAGACAGAATGCTGAGAAATGATCTAAAGCAGGCATAGGCAAACTCGGCCCTTCAGATGTTTTTTGGGACTACAATTCCCATCATCCCTAGCTAACAGGACCAGTGGTCAGGGATGATGGGAATTGTAGTCTCAAAACATCTGGAGGGCTGAGTTTACCTATGCCTGATCTAAAGAATCAGGGATGGACAGAATCAAGCACCTACTTAGTCCTACAAGCTCCTAACACATGCCAAGACTATTCACCCAGTAGCTCCACAGCCACTGTGAAAGAAAAAAAGCAACCTGTTGAGCCAGACCAAAGGTCCACCTGGTTAATACTTCTGTTTTCTACAGTGGTCAATCAGGTGAGTCTGGGAGGCTTACAAGCTGGGCACGAAGACTGATGGCAGCACAGGTGGGCAGCCTCCAAACCTCTTTGCCTTGCTGCTCTCTTCTTGCCAGCAGCAAACAATCTGTCCTCACCCTAGTTTCTGTGTGAAGGTTCCCCCCTCCCTTGAATGCTTACTTCCTTCACAGAAGTTGCACCAATTTATTTAACACTGCAACATGGGCAATTTCTGTCAGAGAAGTTAAAGTATCCATGAAAATTCCATGAATTCTGTGGTTATGGATGAGGACTCTGGGAATTGCCTCAAAACTAGGGTTGCCATATTTCAGAAAGTGAGCTTTTTTGGCAAAGCTGTTGAGCCCTTTTTTTAGTTTTGCCCAAAGTTTTTGAGCCATTTTTTAAGGAACATTGCCAAAAACGACCCTGCCAGCATGGGTTGCCATACGCCCAGGTTTTCCCACCCAGACACTGCTTCTGACTACAGTATTCCATTTATGTCTGGGAAATTCTGGACTTATGGAAGCTGTACTCAAAACTGTACATAATGCACATACTCATGCATTCAATGGCAAGAGATCTCAATAATAATAATAATAATAATAATAATAATAATAATAATAATAATAATAATGGCACTGAATAATACATTTCAAGTGGCATAACATTGGCCATGGGTGTTGGGGAAGATCTTTGTTCATCTTTATAGATAGATAAGGCTTCAGACTCCTCTGGCTGCTGGTCCATGAAGTAGAAAGTCCCCTCTTTCCAACCATAGCACTTTCATTTCTTTGTTAAAAGACGTTTTGAGCCCAACATGTCTCAGAGATTGGTGCTTTGAATCTGTCTTGACAAAACCTGGTTATGTTGGGCATCACATCTGATCTTCACAATGCTGATTCAATTTGTGGCCAGTAGAAGATAAGTTTTAATTTGGAATGCTCCCATATTGGAGGTGGAGAGAATCTCTGCTCATGGAGCTGCAAGCTGTCTCTTAATCTAACTTTTTTATCAGGAGCAGTGAAAAAAAGAAATTGTGGCGATCAGGCCAGACAAGCTGTAGTGCAAGACCCAGGCAAGGACGGCAGATGGCTTGCAGGAGGAGGGAGCTTCTGGGAGCAAGATTCTCTGCTAGCCCAGTTCCACATAGCATGCCACATACTTCCCTAACTGTGACATTGCCCCTGCTTTTAGTCATTCTTTCATTTGCAGGTATAATCTTGGAGCCTATGTCTATAATCTTTGAGAATTATCAGAGAACAGGTGAAGTCCCTACAGACTGGAGGGCAGGAAATGTTGTCCCAATCTTCAAATGGTGAAGAAAAAAAAGACCCATGTAACTACCAACCAGTCAGTTTGATGTTGATACCAGTAAAGGTCCTAGAATCATCTCCACAAATATAAGATGGGAGACACATGGCTTGCCAGTAGTACATGTGAAAAAGACCTGGGGTCTTAGTAGACCACAAGCTTAACATGAGTCAACAGTGTGACACAGCAGCAAAAGAAGATAATGCTATTCTAGACTGCATCAACTGAGGTATAGTGTCCTGGTCAATTGAAGTAATGGTCAGACTATACCTGGAGTACTATGTACAGTTCTGGGCACCACAGTTTAAGAAGAATTTGGTCAAGCTGGAACATGTGCAGAGGAGGGCAACCAAGATGATAAAGGGTCTGGAAATTAAGCCTTATGAGGAATAGTTGCAGGAGTTGGGTAAAGATGGAGCAAGCTCGTTTTCTCCTGCTCTGCAGGGTAAGACCAAAACCAATGGTTACAAGAAAGGAGATTCTGACAAAACATCAAGAACTTTATGATGGTAAGAGCTGTTTGACAGTGGAACGGATTTCCTCAGAAGACTCTTCTTCCTTGGAGGTTTTTAAGCAGAACTTGGATGGCCATCTGCCATGGATGCTTTAGTTGGAATTCTTGCATTGCAGGGACTAGATGACCATTGGGATCACTTCCAACTCTACAGTTCTATGATTCTATGTTTCATTTTCTCCAGTTAGGAGGCTCGGCCAGAAGAGAAGCCTGTGCAGAAATATAGCAGGTAGGTTTCTCTGATGGCAGAGTCTTCTTACTCTTACACCACCAGGAACTAACCTTTTGGGGGGTATAGAAGTGAAGAGTAAAGTCCCACTCCAGACTGAAGATTTCAGAGATTGACTGGCCAAGCACAAGACCAAGCAGAGTTCCAGGTGGTCAGCACTATGGACAGCTCCTCATGGACTGGCTGCAAGTCAGGTTGAATACAAGAGAATGAGAAGCAAGGAGTTTGGGACCTTGCTTAAGCAATCTTGCAATAAGGTGGGACATTCATGTTTCACTGCATCAGCGTAAAACTGTTTGAGTATCAAAAAGGGTTGCGCATAATTCTGCTGGCCCTGGAACCAGAAGAAACAGATGCAAATAGAGTAATTTTCCCAACTGAGAGGAATGGAAAATGTAGTCCCAGCCCCTTATCCCACATGGAAAATGGATGTTCAAAGCAGCTGTACAGCTTCCATTTCTGCCTCCACTGCTACTGCCTCCACTTCTCTTGCCCTGTGCAATGGAGGGGGCTGGGGGCTGGGGGGTGAAGGTGGCAGGAGGCACTCATGGGTTGTGCGGTGCAAGCCCTCCTCATCCTATCCCTGTTCATGAGGAAGCATGCTTTTGTGAGTGCACCTATCCTATTCCTTGTGACATCCCTAGTTCTCAATTTCTCCAGGATAAACATAACTAGACCAAGATGGAAGGAGGAGGCTTTAGAAGACGCAAAAGCAGGAAGCAGAGAGAGAGAAAGAAAGAAAGGAAAACCATCCTCAGCACGAAGGACCACTGCAAGGAAAAGCACAGGAAGCCATAAACATAATTGCTGGCTGGCAAGAACTGCCTGTCACGTCCTTCTCGTGGAGTCTCCCTTTGCTGGTAATAGAACAGCACCACAAAATAACTGGAAGGGAGGGCCCTGTTTATTTACCTTGTAATTAGGACGTGCCGGGAAACGCTTAATATAAAATGTCACTTGAAAGGGGATAAATTACCAAATGTCACAATAGACAACTGCCTCGGAATAGCATGTCCTGCTTCCCAGGCCACTGAGTCCCATGTGGTGGAAAAAGGATCTGATGTATACGCTCCCAAGGGTCTGCCAGAACAGAATGTGGCCCCTCTAAGGACAGCAGTAGGTGGGTTGTGGGTGGGAGACTTCAGCATCAGAGTCAGTTCTGGCTCACTGTACATGACAGGGGCAGAAAATAACATTATCTTAAATGGCCATCCCCCAAACTGAGGACTTGCCCACACTTATCTTTTGCCCCACTCTTTCCAGGCAGAGGTCTGCACTTTAATGCTCTGTGTCTGAGCATTTTTATTTATTTTTTGCTTTGGGTGGATTCTTCTCCCTGAACTTTCCCTACAAAAGCACACTCTCTAAAGCTGAATTGGACCAAAGTTCCATTTGGATTCCCCATAGATTGACGTTTGCTCTGGCTGAGCTTTAAAGAGCAAATTTTCATGGGAAAATCTTCAGAGTAAAAGAAGAAGAAGGGGAGGTGCTTGGACACAGAACTTTAAATCATGGACCATACATGGAAAGAGCAGAGGAAAGGTAAGTGTGGATAAGTCCTAAGAGAACTCCTTTCGGAGAAGCCAATTTAGCACCCTGGCCAGGAAGGACTTAAAAGGTGCAAAGACCACCATTTATTGCCCAACCCATTCCAAGCAAGAAAACGTTCCCACAGGAGTAACAAGGCAGATAAAGGTATAGCCCATTGTGTTCGCATCTGCATGAGTCTGAGGAAGTAGCTTCTAGTCCATTAAAGTTTTTTCCATAATAAATATGCTTATCTCCAAGGTGCCAGAAGACTCTTTGTTGTTTTGGCTTCAGCAGCAGCTACCATGAATTTCGTGACAACGTGCTCTTAAATTGACAATGTGCTCTAAAAACAAAACCCTATTGAAATAATGAGAGATGGATAACCTGTGGTCTTCCCAGCCCAGATGATGTAGGACTAACTGCCATCAACCCCAGCCAGCACGGTCCAATTCTCAAGAATAATGGGTTGTCCAGCAAATGTTGGTTTGGCTAACCACAATCTGCTAGATTACTCAGAAGTAACTGGCTGCGATATTCTTTCTTGTAAGCCAAACATAGGCAAGTCCCTTCTAAGTATTGATTTTATTTATTTATTCAGACCCAAATGTCTAACTCACTTTCCCCCTCTAAAACTCAGCTAACCAAGTATCAAAACCAACCTAAAAATAAAGTTAACTGTGGTCTCATTGTGAAAACAATTAAATATCAACACAATTCAGAACAGCAGCAACAAAACTGGGCCACAGAGAGCTTGGGATGATGATTAATAAAATCGAACATTCACAGGAGAGACAGAAAAGGCTTGTTTAAACAGAACAGCCTCCCAATGGCAGCAGAACACCGATAAATAAGAAGGCATTCTAACCTGCTGGGGCAGGGAGTTCCGCAGATGGGATTCTGCCACAAAGAAAGAACCCTCTTACACATTGCCACCAGTCATGCCTTGTGTGCTGAGACCGGGGGTTAACCCAAACAACGCAGTCCAGGTCCGGTCCCGAATCCAAGGATTCCACAAGGAGTCAGTCCAACAGAGCCAAGGCAGGAAACCATGCTAGGTCAGGCACAGGATAACAAGCAGGAAGCAGCAATGTTGCTCCCGCAACCTGGGGTGGGGTCCGGCAGCCTTTTATCTCTGATGGGGTAACGGCCAGACCTGATCCCCCGGTGACTCACCTCCCTGTCTCGCCCAAAGGCGAGCACTCCTCCTGTGAGTACTCAGGTCTCTCCTTCTCTCAGACCTGAGTCTCTGCAGCTCGGGAGATGTTGGTGGGTTACTAGACCCAGGGGCCGCTTCAGCCTCCCCTGACCAAACCGGTAGTGGAGCAGCTGTAAGCGATGGCCCAGCTGAAGGCAATGGTGCAATCCCTGCATCTGGAGCCAGGGCAGGCTCAGGCCCCTGACTTGGCTCAGCTGGTGCTTGTTGCAGGGGAACCTGTGCAGACTGGGGCTCTTCAGAATCAGGCCCCAGACTCGGTTCAGATGCCACCTGAGGCAGAGGATCCGGTGCGGACCAAGACTCATCCAGTTCTGAGTCTGAGCCCGAGTCCCAGGCCATCACACCTTGGAAGGCAAATGGTGTGTGCAAAGTTCCTGCTGACACACCTAAGCAAGAGAGTTCTTTGCCAGACATTGCCCAAACTTTCTAAAGAAAAGTGGTCTCTACAGCCATCGTGCTTGAACATAAGTTTGGAAGGTGATTTTTCTGACCGAGTCCATCCACGCCTCGCTCAGGCCCGGGAATGGAAAGTCCACACTTTGGAATAATTGTGTCTCTTTAGAGAGCTGGCAAGTAGGTCAGCCTGGCGTGATGAAGTGCACTTAAGTGGCGGGCGTTTTTCTGATGGCATTATCTGAGCTGTTAAGATATTTGAACGATTGAATAAGCGTCATTGTCAGCATTATGCTACCATTCTGCTAAAGTTCACATCTCCAATGCATTACCTCACTCTTGCCATTCAGAAAGGGAGGGGGGGAGAATGACATTCTATGGAGAGAACCATGCAATGAGGCCTGGAAGGACAAAAGCCAGCTCAGTTGTCCCGCTGCTAGACAGCAAAAAGGGAGCTATTTGGCAGAATGGCGAGTGACCTTCAATCAGAGGGTGAAGGGACCAACTTGCTTCCGCTAGCAACATGCCCCAGAATGAGCTGAGGGGCTGCTGGTGGGGTATAGGGAAAAAATAACATTGGAGTAAAGCTGGGGGGGGAGGGAGTTCAGAGGGATTTACGGACCTCGACTGGCAGAGTTGACATATACTGAACTGTGGCAGTTTTATACTGAGACTGTGGTGTCATCTGAAGAGCTTCTGGCTGGTCTCTGGGAGCAACAGGGTGGATGACTTGAGAAAGTGTTGGTGGTGATGCAGCAAAACAGTTACAGACTACAAGGGGGAACCCACTCCCTGCTCTGAGAAGCCTTCAGCTGAAGCCACCCAGATCCCTTGCAACAGAAAAAAAAAAGACTCTAGAGCCTCTTCTGGGATGATGTGTGGGGCTAATCTCACCAAAAAGCATGACATAAATGCTAAGCAGCACCATTTCTCTTACTCTTATGGGAGGCAGGGAGAAGGCCTTCATCCATCGGTGGAGCATGAGATTCTTAATCTCAAGGCCATGCGTTCAAACCCCATATTGGGCAAAAGATTCCTGCCTTGCAAGGGGTTGGACTAGATGACTCGGGGTACCTTCCAACTCTACAATTCCATATCTCTGGCATTTCTCCAGTGAAAATAGGAACATCCTATTCCATAATAATAATTTTACTATTTATACTCTGCCCATCTGGCTGGGATGTCCCAGCCATTCTGAGTAGCTTCCAACATATATAAAAACATAATAAAACGTTAAACATTTTTTAAAAAACTTCCCTATACAGGGCTGCCTTCAGATGGCTTGGGGTTAGACAACTCCATACCCTCCAACATTTTTCCAATGAAAATAGGGACGTCCTAAGGAAAAGCAGGACATTCTAGGATTAAATCAGAAACTGGGACGGCTTCTGTAAACCAGGGACTGTCCATGGAAAATAGAGACACTTGGAGAGTCTGCAATTCTGTGATTACAGAAACCAAGTATGGACCCAATGATTTGGGATAACCGCCCAGTGTTCAATCTTCAATTCTTGGGCAAAGCATCTCAACATCTTTCAATTTCAGCTATTTCTGGCTCATTTAGACACATTCGAATCCGGCTCCATGTCTTTGAAATTCCAAGCTGTAATTTGGTGAATGGGGTGGAATGAAGAAGAAGAAGAAAATCCCAAATTTTGGCTTCAGATTTTGGGGAAAGGGGCTGCAGATGGATTCTATGAATCTTTGTTATGTTTTACTGCATTTCCATCCAGCACAGCAGGTGCTGATGGAAATGAACGGAGCAGGCAATTGGAAGTCCAGTGTGAGTACCTGGTTCTCCCATGACTGACGCAGCAGCAGCAACAGCAGCAGCAGCACTTTAGGAAATAGGGGGAGAACGGCTGCTGTATTTCCAGCTGGTCACCAAAGTGCCAAATGGGGAGACATTTCCTTTGTAAATGGGAAATGACAAGAGCAAATAGACTAGTGGAAGGAAATTTCAGGGCCTGGAATTGCTCTTCCTCTCTCTGCTCCCTCCCCACCCCTCATTTTCTGATACCTCCCCCCATTCTTGGCAGTTTGTCATCTTCCGTAAACCCACTTTGTCTCCTTCGCCCTCCCTTCTCTTCTCTAGTTTGTGACACTATTTGTAAAACATGAAAAAGAGGGGGGTTGGAGGCATTTTCCTCCGACTTTGGTTTTCTGATGCCTTTTGCTAATTGAAGTCATCAGCTAAAATTGTTCCGGGGAGGGGAGGAGGAGGAGGAGGAGGGTTGGGGTTGGAGGGAGAAGGGGATTAGAAAGGGAGCAGGAACCATCATCTGCAGAGAGAACTCAGATGTGAAAATACTTCAGTCTCTGAGATTGCAGTATTTATCCACACAAGTGCCCTGCTGTGCTTCAGAAACCCAGTTGATTTTAATGAGCTGCCGCAAAGGTGTTTGTTATTATGGAATCCAATCTCTCTCTTTCTCTCCCTCTCCCCACCCTCTTTCCCATTCCCCACCCCCCTCTCTGTTGTGTGATTGGGATCCAGGCCTGGAAAAGTTCACACACACAGAGGGTTATGAAAGATTTATCCACCCGTGGCCATCATCCGTCCTCGCTCTTGCCTCCGAGCCTCCCTTTGAAACCGTTCCAAAAATGAAATACTGTACAAGCTTGAACAGGGGCCTTGTTTAACCCAGACTCTGAGTGAGAGTGAAGGAGAAATTAGAAAGGCATTTGTGTGAACAGATGTTCTTCCTTTCTTTCTTGGATTGGGGAAAAAAGTGGTTGGGTTGCTTGCAATCTAGACGCAGCTGTAATAAAGCATGGAGAATGGGAGGCACACACACACACACACACACACACCCCAGAAAGTGGCCACCTGCAGTCACCCGGTGCTCACAAGAGATGTCCAATCATGGACTGTTTTCTGCACATTTGGAAACAGTATCAGGGCTCCCTGGTTAAGAGGCTGAGCTGTGAGCCATGGGGGCCCGGTTCAGATCTCATCTCTTCAGTGCACCCTCTGACTGGCCTTAGGTAAGCATAACCCCCACATCTGCAAAATGGGGATGAAGCTGTCCCACCTTGCAGAACTGTTGTAATGATTTCTGCATTGATATATCTGAAATGCTTGAAGTCCCTGAAGCTGTGCATGAAAGCTAAAAATGTTTTTTTTATATATAATACCAAAACACAAACTTCTCATCAAAGCCCTGGGATAGCTCAGTTGGTAGAGCATGAGACTCCTAATCTCAGGGTTGTGGGTTCAAGCCTTACGTTGGATAAAAGATTACTGCATTTCAGGGGGTTGGACTGGATGGATCTTAGTGGTCCCTTCCAACTATACAATTCTATGATTCTATAACCCTTGCCTTCAAAGACATAGAGGAGGGAGAAAGGTTGTTTTCTGCTGCTCCAGAGAAACGGACACGGAGCAATGGATCCAAACTACAAGAAAGAAGATTCCACCTAAACATTAGGAAGAACTTCCTGACAGTAAGAGCTGTTCGACAGTGGAATTTGCTGCCAAGGAGTGTGGTGGAGTCTCCTTCTTTGGAGGTCTTTAAGCAGAGGCTTGACAACCATATGTCAGGAGTGCTCTGATGGTGTTTCCTGCTTGGCAGGGGGTTGGACTCGATGGCCCTTGTGGTCTCTTTTAACTCTATGATTCTATGATTCTATGACCCTCAGGGCTTCCTCCCATTCCCACAAGGAATTCCCCTTTCTACCTGTGACCATCACGGCTCCAGCTTCACCACACCTTGTTTGGAACAATGAACAGAAGCACTGCTTTTAGCAGGGAGGACATGCTGCAACATTTTGTTGCAGTCCCACTGCATAAGCAGCTTTCCTTAATGACCTGTGAGGACGCCATAATAAGTCCTAGAGCAGAGTTTCCCCAACTTGGATCTCCAGTTGTTTTAGGACTACAATTCCCATCATCCCACTAGTCTTGCTAGTTAGGGATGATGGGAGTTGTAGCCCAAAAACAGCTAGAGACCCAAATATGAGAAACAGTGTCCTAGAGGGTCAGGGCTACAGTTTGGGGAACTCTTTGAAACTTAGCTGGCTGAGTCCAGAGGGTTAAATTCTCACCCTCTCCTTTTGACTTTTGCAGCTTAGATGGCTCCAAACCGCACCCCCACCGCCGCACTCCCCAGCAAAGGGAGACCTGCTCCTCCTTGCTGTGTGCCTGCTCCACTCTTGGCGTCAGCCTTCAGTGTTTCTCCTTTCATGTCGCTAGAGCACTGCCATTTGCACGCAGGGTAAGGAGCCTTAATGGGCGAAAGCGTTCCAAGTTTCATTTTCTTCTGTAATGGAAAATACGAAAGTGAGATTTCAGTCGGTGAGCACTTCTTTGAAAGAAAGAAAGAAAAAGCCCAACAAATATCTTTATTGGCGCTGGACAGCCTGCCAATCAGGGCCGAAAATTGCTAGCTTCTCCCCCCCCGCCCCCCCAAAAGGGATGCCTCTGCATACCAAATAACAGAAAAAGCTTGCAGGGCCAGCTGAATAAAAAGACACCCCCCCCTTCTCTACCTGGCACTGGGTGATTTGCAATGCATCGCTTCGGCATAATTTCCCATCTCCCCAGCTCACAAAGGAACCTCCATTGCTATCTGCAAGTTTAATAATTCCATCTTCCTGACACTTTGCATTCTAATGCCTCTTCTGACACTGGCCCAAGCTGGCTGGCTGGCCAGCTGACTGCCACACAGTTGCCCTGCCTGAAATCTGCCTCTTGGTGCCCGCAAGACCCATCGGAGAGTAGAGATAAAAAGCTTGGCATCCCGGAGAGGACTTAAAGCTGGGGAGGGTCTGCCTCTGAAAATTAAAGAAGCCTGTCATCCCCTTCTGCCATCCCCACCTGGCTCTCTATATGTGCCAATCTGCTCAGACTTGCCCAGTGGGCAATCTTCCCAGATGCCCATAAAAGACAGGAAGCAGAGAATAAATGGACAGTTTTCCCAATGGCAGCTTGTAAAAATTGAGTGAACCACCCCACCCCACCCCAAGGATCAGGATCTGTGCTTTATAACGCGTTCAGAAACAACCCTCAGTTAGGGGTGAACAGTGAAGTCGTCAAGTTTGCTGGTGGTGCCAAATTGTTTGGGGTGGCTAAAAGAAAAAAGGAGTTGCAAGGAGCTCCCAAAAGATCTCTCCAAACTGGGTGAATGGGCAGTAAAATGGCAAATGCAATTCAACGTAATCAAAAGGCACATGGTGCAAATTGGGAGCAGGGAATTCTATATGAATATGCTAATAGCAAGGGCGGCATGTCCCATCTCACTGCTTGGGGTGAAACAGGAAGTGCCCCCCCTGCCCCTGCTGTCATGCAGCCCCCCCCCCGAGAAGAGGGTGTGGCAAAGGTGGCATCAATTTCCAATGAAATCTCACCTATTTCTTGCTGATGGCGGCATTGAAGAAGAAGAGTTTGGATTTGATATCCCGCTTTATCACTACCCGAAGGAGTCTCAAAGCGGATAACATTCTCCTTTCCCTTCCTCCCCCACAACAAACACTCTGTGAGGTGAGTGGGGCTGAGAGACTTCGGAGAAGTGTGACTAGCCCAAGGTCACCCAGCAGCTGCATATGGAGAAGCGGAGATGCGAACCCGGTTCACCAGATTACGAGACTACCGCTCTTAACCACTACACCACACTGGCTCTCCTGCCTATGGTGGAGGCAGTGGGGCACTCATTGGGGCACCATCTGGGGTAGTGGATTCACTCCTCCTAATGGGTGGGCTATCCCTGGTCTGAATTGTGATTGTCCAAGAAGGAGGCCTTGGGGGGGTCATAGCAGACAGCTCAATGATGATATGAATCAATGAATGAATCTTTATTTGCGTCAGCCATCAGCCATAGCAACAAAAGAACAATGTGACATACAAAGAACAGGAATAAAAAGTTGATTGTACAAAACACATCTTAGGGTCCTGAATCAACAGTTAAATAGTGAAACAGTTAAACCTTATTCGGATTGCCCCAGCTAAAAACCTGGCTACCTTTGCTGTCATCTGCTCATCTTGATCTGCCAGGAGAAAGGACACTGTGGCAGTGGTTGGGCGACTCATAATGGACAATAAAAGAGGGGTGATAATCTCATTCCTCAAATCTTTATAAAGAGTGCGGTCCAAAAGGGCGTGCGCCACTGATTTGATGGTGCCATCTTCATATCAGTGATGATATTGACCCAGGGTGCAGCAGTTGTGAAAAAAAGCCAATTTCATGCTAGGGATCATAAGTGTGGCTACACTTTGAAGAGGCAAGCAGGTGGACAGCAACAATGGTGAGGCAGAGGTTAGTCAACTCAAGGAGAAGTCCACAAACAGCAACTTGTTCAAGGAACCCCCCCCCCAAAAAAAAAAAAAAATCCCTGGACCCAGCACCATTCATAAAACAGATTAGACCTCCCAGTTCCAGTGGGGAGACATACCATATGACGTCTCTCTTCTCATCTCACACAGTCGAAAGGAATAATATAGCTAGGGGATTGCTGCCACCCCTGATCAGTTAAGCTGGGGATAAACATTTTGTTCTTCCTTTAATTTCCAATTGCTTTATGTGATTGAGATGCAAAAGAGTTTGAAAGAGAATAAATAACCGCTGCTGGGATTATAAATCCTTGGGGAGAATTACTAGCCATTTGGGACAGGGTTTCTATGAAATTAAGAGCTTCAGGACAGATTCCTCACCCACCCCCAAAAGGGGACACCCACAAATGGAGAATCATAGAATCATATAATTGCAGAGTTGGAAATGACCCTGCAATGCAGCTGTCCCATATAGGGATCGAACCTGCAACCTTGGTGTTATCAGTAAGGTAAAGGTAAAGGGACCCCTGACCATTAGGTCCAGTCATGGCCGACTCTGGGGTTGCAGTGCTCATCTCGCTTTATTGGCCAAGGGAGCCGACGTACAGCTTCTAGATCATGTGGCCAGCATGACTAAGCCGCTTCTGGCAAACCAGAGCAGCGCACAGAAATGCCATTTACCTTCCCACCAGAGTGGTACCTATTTATCTACTTGCACTTTGACGTGCTTTTGAACTGCTAGGTTGGCAGGAGCTGGGACTGAGCAACGGGAGCTCACCCCATCACGGGGATTCGAACCGCCAACCTTCTGATCGGCAAGTCCTAGGCTCTGTGGTTTAACCCACAGCGCCGCCCACATCCCTGGTGTTATCAGTACCATCCTCTAACCAACTGAGGTCAGGGGAGTTACTGGATTCTGGTTGCATGGGATTGACAAAATTAATTTATATCAGATTATTTCTTTTATGCTTACTTACTTCGCCAATCCTTTATTAGGCATTACAAATATAGATAGGCCCTCATAAAACATCCATATGTAAATTTTAAAAATATATACAAATAATCAGCCCTGTAGAAATATGTAATAACGAGGATTTTCATTTTCACCTTTTATGCACGTTAGCACCAAATCAAGCTGAGCTCTTGCAAAAAAAGTTCTGCTTTCTTCAAGCAACATGGCTCTTGCCAAGTTTACCCTGGGTATCTAGACTAGGAGCAAAGTTTATAAAACCTCAGTCAAGCACTTTGTATGAAACAGATCAGTAGAAAAGCAAGGTACAAGATGGGGACAGAGAAAGGAGCCAAGGGAGAATCATAGAATTGGCAGGTCGGTAGAATCTGGCAGGCCAGAGAAAGTTTGCATGTGTCTGTTCATTCCATGTCTGTCCCTCCCACTAAAAACCTTTTGCATATTTACAGCTAAAGCGAAAACGTTACACAAATCTGAATCCCTGCTGCATTTTTAACATTTGAATCTGAAATTTAAAAGATTCACTGTTGCCAAGTATTATTTTAACAGACTGATTTTGAGGAACTCCCTTTTTTAAAATAATAATAAAAAATGAAAATCTTGGTCTTGTTCATGAATATTGATACAAATCTTTGCAAGATTTCAATTAGCCTGCTAGGACCCTAACTCCAAATTCCCATAAAAATGACTACATAAAGATTGAAATTAGGAAATGCAAATTTGAATTTTTGCAGCAACGAAAAAACTGGGTATGCCTGGGAATTTCTCCCAGCATGCACTGCAGCTGTATTCAATATAATTTTAGGGCAGCTGGGAACTATCCTTGCGTTGGAGAGAAAAACATATTGCAGAATGTAAAGCTGCTCTGTTCAAGCCTTCAGTCGGGCCCCAGATCCATCAAGGGAAGCATAAACGCCCACACAGTTAGAGCAGAAGAAGGCCTCGTTAGCATACAGAGTCAGAAAGGTTTTTAATTGGGTGCATCCCTTTGGTAGGGAGCATTCACTTCCCCATCTGTTCTGCCCACTCAATGCAAATGGAAAGTGGCAAAACATAAACATTGTTCACTGTCTTCGTGCACATAAAGGTGTGGGGGCATTTGCCAGCCTCCAGTGTGAGATGCTGGTGGCATTCCATGCACGAATCAGAACAAGGGAGGCTGTGGAGGAGGTGTGTCTCTGTCATGAGACACGAGGCTGGTCACTGAACTGGCAGGCGTGGGGAACTGCCAAGTCACAAGGAATAAACCTACCTCCCTTGAACTTCCTTGCCTCTTCCACTCATGCACTCTTACAAGTTCCTGTGTCTCCTACCAGAGACACACCTTCCTACATTGCCAATGGCACAGCAGAGGTGAGGACACCAAGAAGCCAGGTTTCAGCGCCCATAGTAGTGTTTATATAATTAGTTAATTAATCAATCAATCAATTACACCCTGCTCCTGCCACTCCGGACAGCTTCCAACACATAGTAAAACATAGTAAAATGTCAAATATTAAAAACTTACCTAAACAGGTAAAGGTAAAGGTACCCCTGCCCGTACGGGCCAGTCTTGTCAGACTCTAGGGTTGTGCACTCATCTCACTCTAGAGGCCGGGAGCCGGCGCCGTCCACAGAAACTTCCAGGTCACGTGGCCAGTGTGACATAGCTGCTCTGGCGAGCCAGCGCAGCACACGGAACGCCGTTTACCTTCCCGCTATAAAGCAGTACCTATTTATCTACTTGCACTTAATGGTGCTTTCGAACTGCTAGGTGGGCAGGAGCAGGGACCGAGCAACGGGAGCTCACCCTGCCACGAGGATTCAAACCGCCGACCATACGATCGGCAAGTCCTAGGCACCGAGGTTTTACCCACAGCGCCACATATCAAATATTAAATGTCAAATATGTCAAATATTAATATGTCAAATTAAATGCCACATGTCAAATATTAAAAACTTACCTAAACAGGGCTGCCTTCAAATGTCTTCTAAAAGTTGTGTAGTTCTTTATCCTCTTGACATCTGATGGGAGGGCGTTCCACAGGGAGGACACCACTGCCGAGAAGGCCCTCTGCCTGGTTCCCTGTAACTTTACTTCTTGCAGTGAGGGAACTGCCAGAAGGGCCTCGGTGCTGGACCTCAATGTCCAGGATGAATGACGGGGTCGGAGACGCTCCTTCAGGTACATATGTGTGTTGTTATCAGTCCATGATGCCTGAGGTGATTAGTGCAGCTCAGGATGGTCACAGGTGAGGTTCCCAGGGCACCATCTGAAGGTCAGAGGAGCCAGAGGCAGGGAGCAAAGTCCAAGAGAGGTGGGTTCTAAATGGCATATAAATACAGGATGAGGGAGGGCATGATTAGCAAGGCAAAGCTATTCTTCTCTGGAGAGATAGGCTGCTCAGACTTGGGAGATGCTCTGAGGTTTTATATAGGGTTTGTGGGGCTGGGATTAGCCCTTTGAGTCAGCTGTTGGGAGTTGCGTGACAGGACCAGTATTGTGGCCTAGGGGGGCGCTCTTGTGGCAGACAGAAAACATTATCCATGTAGGAGATACAAAGCCAGGGACTGGGAGCAGAGCTTCAAGGGCCTCCCAGTGTGCTGCCCCCAAACACGGCTGCTTTTCCTAGCAGGGGTGCCAACTTGGGCCCCAAGTTATGGATGCCCAGTGCACCGCCATGACATCATGACATCACGCGACCTGCGGCCTCAGAACCTTATTTCTGGTGGCACTGGAAGTCAGGTTGTAAGGTCTCGCAAGGCCTCAAACAGCATCTCTGAGGTTTTGTGAGGCCTCAGACATGACTTCCAGTGCTTCACGAGGCACTGAACATTGTGTTGGGGCCTCCGCAGTGTGGGTGCTGAGCCCCTTATAGATGGCACCCCATGTTTTCTATAAACTTCAGGCACTTCAAGGTAAACTCGAACATGAATAGTAAACTCAACTATTTCTGCACAATGGACAGGGAGTCCTGATTATTCCTTGACCTCGGGTCCACATTGGCTTCCTCCTCCCTCTCACCTCTACAGGAGACTCTCCCCTTGACCCAGGAACTAATTATTTGCACGCCCAGCACCCTCAAGTCCTGCCCCCTTGTTCTCTAGCCTCTTTTGTCTCCCAAACCCTTGATTCCCCAGCCTGCCTAGTGCTCGTGTTTTCTTCTGTCCAGCAGTATGAAGCAATTTCAGTTCCTTGGCCCTATGTAAGGCTCCCCTCACCCCCCACCTGAGTTGCCAGATTCAGCAAGCTTTTGTGCCTTTAAATTTTAAACAGTTGCATGAATTAGAGGCTTTTAGCAGCTGTAGGTGTAAGCAGAGACTGCACCCACTCCATGTATTTTTTCCTACAGTTCTGCGCACACAGGAGCTCTGCACTCCTCTAAAATTGGCAATCTGATTTCCATAGTGAACTAACCTTGTTTCCCTCACAGCATGTTCACTGTTTTCTCAGTATTCTGGAACTGAGGTTTCCCCCTCAGCAGTTAGAAAGCCATAGTCCGTTCCATGACACTCCACAGTATTTCACCTGAGAGGCACACAGGCAGCAGCTAGTTTTCACCCTGTCTCATCTTGTATATCCTACCTGGGTTTAGCTAAGATTCTGAATCTTAGGAAGAGGTTAAGCCTCTGTGGAAAAAATGGGAGATTCAAGAGAGACAAGATTCCATGTTTCACTGTTGGTTCCAGAAGAAGGTTTTGAAGAGGACAACCGTATTTCTGAGAGCAGAAGAAAGGGACTCTTCCCCCCCCCCCACCCTCTGCTGCTGCTATTAGCTAAACACCTGTTGGGATTTTCTTCCCTCAGAACACAATCTATATCAAATGTGCATTCATACAAAAATGAAAATAACGTCGCTCGCCCATCAGAGGTGAACTGAGGGACAAAGGCACTCCAGCAAGAGAGGATTGTGCCTGGCTTGATGTGTAGAAACCTCTCCTGGTGTCTGATCCTGTTATCAAACAGCTTCTCTCTTCAGTCAGTTGGAAAGAAGCCTATTTTTATAAATGCGGGGAAGAGAGATTAATGGGTTGTGCTTTCTTAAGTTTCATTTTCCTTCATGGAGTTTGTCACAATGGAAACTTTCCTTCCATTTTGATTAGCTTCTGGAAGCTTCTGAGCGGTTTTTGGAAGCCATATTCTGACGGGGAAGGAGAGAAACTAATGGCAGGACAAAGGAGAGGGATTTGACATAAAACACACTTGTTTGGTATCCAGCACACTCCACTCTCGGTTCCTCGGCTAGTAAGGCTGCCATGTGCTTTACTTGATGGGAAACCATATTTAGAGGGCTGCCTCATCCATGTCTGGTCTAAATATTGGGGGGGGAAACCCTGAGAAGAGAGATTGGGGTCCTTGAGGTTAGCAGAAGCAGCATCTGGGCAGCAGACTGAGCAGGAACTCAAGTCACCTGGTTACAGTCTTCCTCAAAGTGGAGAAATCAATTGCATATCTATTTAAATTATAGTGATTTTTTTATTTAAAAAAATGCATCTGTACATATACATTAGCAGATGCCTACAGGAAACCTGCAAGCAGGATTTGAGTGCAAGAGCATTTTCCTCTCTTGCTGTTTTCAGCAACTAGTGTTGAGAGGCATACAACCATAATGGCTAGTAGCCTGGAACCGGGATGGATGAGGAACCAGATTACAGGTGGAATACCCATGATTCTCCAGATGCTGTTGGACTCCAGCTCCAATCCAATGTAGGAGGGAAAGTCTTCCAATAGGTATATCCACAATATCATAACAATGTCTGCGGAACACTGGAGGATATATTTTTTCCCCAGCAGAGAGCTTAACACACACACACACACACACACACACACACACACACACACACACCATCATCATCCACTGCTCTGCTTTAACAGGAACAACCACAAAATCACCCAGGACTGGTGCTTTTTCCCCTCTGGGGGTACTCAAAGGTATGCAGTACCAGCACTTTTTTATCTAGAAGAAAAGCACTGGCACTTACTATGTGGCACTTACTATAGCAACTTCATGGTGAGTACCAGCACTTTTTTTTTCTAGAAGGAAAGCACTGTCCAGGACTCTTCTGTGCTCTTCAGATAGCATTTTTACAGCTTCACTGCTCACAAAGTCCATGGACCTAGGGTAGAGGAACATAGAAACATGGGAAGACAAAGAGTTAAAGTTTTCAAAAAAGCAAAGAACACAGGAAAACAAAGACAGAGCAACATGAATCCTTGTTGGGTCCCTGATTAGGGGTCTGACTCCATGGTGCTATAGTTGACATGGCTGAGGAAGAGGTGAAATCACCCTGAATCTCCCCAATTCACCTTCCTATTCAGCCCCTGCACAAAGCATAGGAACATAGGAAGTTACCTTATACTGAAGTTACCATTGGCTCAGTGTTGTCTACTGGCAGCAGCCCTCCAGGGTTTCAGGCAAAGGACATTTCCAGCCCTACCTGCTAATGCTATTGAGGACTGAACCTGGGGCCTTCTGCATGCAAAGGTTCTACCAATGAGCTATGGCCCTTTTTAATGCTACGGAAGACTGCTATAGAGGCAATATTCCAAAGATGTAAAAGCCTTGCTCACACACTTCTTAGTGGAAAGAACATAATGCAAACTACTGCAAATTCATTTGCAGAGTGCCTCACATATGCTGCCCTGCTGTGTGCTTATCACTTCTGGCATCACCCCGGCAGCTTGGATTCATTAAAGGTAAAGGGACCCCTGACCATTAGGTCCAGTTGTGACCGACTCTGGAGTTGCGGCACTCATCTCGCTTTATTGGCCGAGGAAGCCAGCGTACAGCTTCCAGGTCATGTGGCCAGCATGACTAAGCTGCTTCTGGCGAACCAGAGCAGCGCATTAAAAAGGTAAAGGGACCCCTGACCATTAGGTCCAGTCATGACCGACTCTGGGGTTGCGGCACTCATCTCGCTCTATGGGCCGAGGGAGCCGCCGTTTGTCTGCAGACAGCTTCCGGGTCATGTGGCCAGCATGACTAAGCTGCTTCTGGTGAACCAGAGCAGCGCACGGAAACGCCGTTTACCTTCCTGCCGGAGTGGCACCTATTTATCTACTTGCACTTTGACGTGCTTTCAAACTGCTAGGTTGGCAAGAACGAGAGCAGCGCATTAGAAGGGTGCAAAAGTATACAGGGAAAGAACTAGATGGAGCAAAGTGTAATGCCTCAAGGAAGAGGTGTGGCCAGACTGATAGGGCAACAGGAAATAAGTGGAAAGTTCCAGGAGGCAGAAGCACTAGGCCACATTTTGTAATTTTTAGAGCAGCTGGGCAATGGATCGAGCTCAGGCTGTTTTAGAAGGTAGTGAAAGACCTTTGGAGGGTTTTGGTTTTTTTAAAAGCAAGGGGTGGGGATATGCCTCTCAGGGTTGGGAAACTTTGAGAACACATTAATTTATTCTTTTATTTATTTTTGAAAGTTCCATCCTGCCTTTCTATAAAACAGAAGTAAAAATACACAAAAATCGATTAAAAAAAATCAGCAATCTAAAAAAGAAACCCTGAAAGACTAAAAGGCAGCAACAGCATAAAAGTATATTAAGAACAGAACTGTGCAGAAGCTTGCCAAAGTGGGCAAAGCAGACCTCAGAAGGACAGGCTCATGTGGAGGAAAGCGATACTTGAGATATTTTAGTCCCAGACCATTCAGAGCTTTAAAGGTCAAAATCAGCACTCTGAATAGAGCCTAGAAACCAGTGAAGCTGGCAAAAGATCAGGGTAATACGATCTGATTAACTAGCTCCACTTAAGACTGCGGCAGCTGCATTTTCAACCAGCTGAAGGTTCCAGGCTGCCTTCAAGGGCAGCCCCATATAGAACTCATTGCGGCAGTCTAACCCAGAGGTGACTAAAGCGTGCTTGACTGCTTGATCACCTCTCTGTCTTCAATAATGATGAGCCAAATGGACATCCAGGAGACTTTTATCTTGGTGGCCTTTTTCAAGTGATGCAAAATGTAAATATGGCTGAGACTATGGGGGTGGTTTGGTACTACCATCTGTTACCATGTTGGTGCTAGTGAATGAGTGCAAAATTGGGACCTAGTGGCTGTATTTTCCCGGACACATTTTCTCACTAAAGCAGCTCCTGTTGTCTAGAATTTCTGCTAGTGAGAATTGCTGAGAGGGGCTGTCTTCCATTTGTAGCCTCTTCTAATTGTCTGTCTAGACAATTCCTTCCAACCTCTGCCATCCCACACAACCTCTGAGGTTTGCAGCTACTTTTTTGTTTTAAAAAAAAATAGAGGAAAGGGAAGAAAGACACTCCTGAAATGCTAACCTTGCTCTGGCATGGAAAACAGAAGACAAGCCTATCATGACGACAGAGTGATTTGAGGCTGGGGGATTAATTTAAGTGCAAACCTAATTTCTTACCAAATTAAGATAAATTGATGAAAGCTACATTTAAATCAAATTAAGAGAGTGTCCGGTCTAGGGCTAAGCTATGCAATAAGCAAGCTGGTAGACAAATAGCACCTTCAGGCACGGCGGGGGAATAGATTTAAGGCCCCTGTTTCCTTCTGCTCCCGCTGTTTAACATGCTTCTAACACCATTGTGTTGCCAAGTGCTGTGTGCAAAGTACGAACACTGCTGTTTGTGCCAAGAAGCCTCATTACACTCTGGGTAAGGTCATAAGAAGAGTCACCTATTTGTATACCACTTTCCTACATACATTGAGCTCACGGAGTTTCACTGCAAAAGGCAATGCATCACAACCCATATAAAGACATTAAAGAACCAGAGGCATATCTAGGCATCCTTGCACCCTTGGCATGAAGCTGTATTGGTGCCCTGCCGAGGTGCTTAGAGGAGCCTGCATGCCCAGAGCAGTGGAGGAACAGCCCAGGGATCATAAGATGGGTAGGTGGGCTCCTAGCCAGTGGCATAGCGTGGGGGATGCAGGGGGGGCCAGCCGCACCGGGCACAACATCTGGGGGGGGGCGCGCTCGCACTCTCAGCTCTCTGCCCCTACCTGGCTCACTCTCTCTCACTGCAGTGCTGGCTGTGCGAATCCGATCCGAGCCGCCGGGTCGCCGCCCACTGTGGAGGGGGGGTGCCAGGCGTGCAGTGCGGAGAGAGAGCGAGGGACTATCTGGGGGAGGGACAGTGCAGCGGCTGCCCAGCGCAGCGCTGAGCATGGGAGAGAACCACACCAGACCAGACCAGGCAGCAGCAAGAAGAAGCTGGCAGCGGCTGCAGGTTAGGGGTTAGGGGGCACAAATTACTTGCCTTGTCCCGGGTTAGGGGGCGCAAATTACTTGCCTTGCCCCGGGTGCTGACAACCCACGCTACGCCACTGCTCCTAGCCACTCCTAGCCAGAGTGGAGAGGCATGGTTTTTGCACTCCACTGGGCCTGCACCCTTGGGTAAGGGTCACCCTGACCAACCCCTAGGTACGCCCCTGTTCTAAACAGTTTCATAATAACAAAGGTGTATATGAGAAAAACAACAGAGATATTTTTAAAATTGCAATGAAACAATAACTACGTTACAGGGAAGAACCATAGCCTCAGATGAAGATCGAAACATCCATGTAGGTTCACATCAGGAAGCGGCGCCTTGAAAGTTATTGGGATCCTGAGTCAAACAGGGTTTTATAGGTCAAAACCAGCACATTGAACCAACGCTGGTGACGATGGGAGTTGTAGTCTCAACAACATCCCGAGGGCACAAGGTTGGGGAAGGCTGACATAGACAGATACCCTCTCAGGGTGTTGGTTCACTCAACAGCCTTGGATGAGTCGCTGTTTCGAGGCTCAGCCCTCACCTGAAAAACAGGCTTAAGAAGACCTCATTGAACAAGGTCATTTGAAAAGATGAGCTGGAGGCATACAAGGCAGAATGTTTCCCCTTTAAAAGTGCAAAGTGCTGGATTCATGCTAAAAAATACCTGCTGACTTAGGATGCATGAAGTCTCCCATCCCCAAAGGGCAGCTGGCCACGCAATGGCCACCAGCTACAACCCAGACCAGCAGCTTAAGAATAGCGAAATCTTTGTTGATGCAAGTTCATAAGAGGCTTCTTTTTTTCTCTCCCTGTTTAATTTATCAACATAGTCTGGGAGAGACATGAAAATTAGATCTAATAATGAATGATTACAACTTTCAAGTAAAGTCTAGTTGGTTGACTAATCAATTTGGTTAAGTGAAAATCCATAGCAAATGAGTCAGCCGTGGTACAACATTTCTCCATCCAATTTAAATTAAAATCACCAACCATAATAATTTCACAATTACTCTATGAGCAGGCACCAGGGACTTGACCCTGGAGAAGAGAAATTTCAAGGTCTGCAGAAGAGGGCAAGGAAGCAGCATCTGATATGGGGCTGGTGTCTTGGAACCCAGGCTGCAAGGATGGAAAACAAAGCAGAAGACTTTAAGGACAGCAAAACAGCAGTGGCATGTGGAGTGTGTGTGTGTGTGTGTGTTGTGTGTAAACAGCAATGGTGACTTGGCCCAGTTTCTCTTGTAATCTTATGATGAGTCTTGCCTGATATAAAGTGGTCCCTGGAAGTCAGCAGAGCTGATCTGCCACCCATCAATGCTTCCATCAACTTCTAGACATGCTGAACTAATGCCTAGATCCTATAAGCCAAAGGAATTGTGTTTTTTTTCTTCATTCCAGTTTATCTCTTAGCAATGCAGCTCACTAGCCGCAGAAGTGGCTGCAATCAGTGCTTCAGAAAAATGGAAGAATGGTCACAAATCATACAAATGTCAAGACACCTTTTGGATGTTTTTGGACTGCAACTCCCATCACCCCAAGCCAGCATTGCCAATTGTCAGAAGTGAGCTGTGCTCCACCAGTACCAGGAGGGTCACATAGTAGCCACCCTTGGTCTAGAGCTCCTGGAAATGAATGGAGGATGCTCAATCTACAGTTTCTTTGTAGCTTGTGGAAACTGTTCTGTCCTAAATAGTATTGAATGTAGGGAAATGTCATGGGCTGGCTGGATGTTGAGGAGTGGTGGGAGGAGGCACCAGCTGGGGAACCCCTAGGGGAAGAAGGCTCAGAGGAGGAGTCTTCCCATCCTGCTGTGACCAGCTCCACACACACACACACACACACACACACACACCCTGTCTCCTAGAACTTGCAAAGAAATGAAGATGGCAGACCAAAGAGAGACAAGAGGATAGAGCCTTAGACTGCCGGGGAAGGAACCAGGGGAGGAACCTTAGAGAGTAGCGGGAAGACCTTCAGTCCTTGCAACTGGCTCATTGGGGCAAGACCTACTGGGAAGAGTTGCTGTGATCACCTGCACTGTTTTGGTTTCTTTGAATAAAGAGTTAATGTCACTGATGCTGAGTGTTTTGTTTCTGACCTACTCCTGACTCCTGCTCCTGACAGGAAGGAATATTTTTGGGATATATCGGCCCCCATATGAAATGCAACACACACTCCAGTCATTTCTGCACCATACAGGTACCAATTATTTAGCAAAGATGGGTTGGATGGGGGAGAATGCCTCCATTGCTGGTGCCGTGCGTCCAACATTCCCTTCACCCAATCTAGTGTACTGTATCCGGATGCAGATATAGCCCATCTGCCTGACTTAAGTTTTCTGCAGAATGAAAATTCAGATGCATATGTGCATCGCCACCACCACCCTGTCCCAATCAGTTGTGCATGGATAGAGTTGCACTGGGATTAGAAGTCTTGCTTCTCAGCACTAGGAAATCATCAAGTCCCACAAAGGCAAGACAGAAAGTATTCCATGGTTGCATGGGAAACAGAAAAATGCTCCTTCTTCCCACACATCCCACACTTCTTTGTCCTCAATGACACTGTCAAATATCCAGATCTTATCAGCAGTGGGGCACTGCAACGTCAACATATTCAGTATGTGATCCCTGATTGGCTTGGATCATGAAGTGGTGAGAAAAGCAACCCTTCAAATGCTGCTGAAGTATCAATGTACCTGAGCTGCAAAGAGGCATGAGAACACACACACACACACACACACACACACACACAATTGATTGGGTGGGGAGAACTGAGGAGCTTTCCATTTACCCCTTGAAAACTCAATTTGTTTGTCTAAAATTGTATTTCAGAAAAATCCAATGCACCATTATTCCAAAGAATGTCATCCTTACTGTCAGATGGTTAAGCTAGATGGAGCACTGTTAGATTTCAAATGCTGGGAAGATGTGGCACAAAAGGCCAAATTAGGTGATAACCACAAAAGAGTAACCATCAAGTCCCAACCAAGCAATTGCACTACACTGCTCACCACCAAAATAACCCAATTTGGAAAATTGTGTGTCTGGAAGCCTTCCCCCCCACCCCAATAAATTAAGCCTGTAGCCAAAAATTGGCATCTGACTTCTTTTAAAATCTTATTGGGCATGGCATTGTGTGATGCTTCAGCAGTAGGCTGTGACATGCAAACAAAAGTATTGTGTTTATATGTGTGTGGGTAGATTATACATATATATATATATCTATCTCCCTGTGTCTCCATGTTTGAGTAATTTGAAAAGAGAAGGGAGGGGTTGGTGCTTGGGCCCATGGAAAGGAAAAGCAACAAACATGAGCACCGGCAAAAGCTTTTAGCAAAGGCTATTATCCCCTCCTGGAGAATCAATGCATTTTAATTCCCACCGAGCCGTTTTGTTTGGATTTACTTTTGTATTTCAAACGCACGAGACACGTTTAACAAAACAAGAGAAGGTAACATGCTGCATTCACTCCCTCCCCCCCCCCAGCCGAAATTACTGGAAGTTCATTTTCAAAGCAGGGTAGTTTTCTTGGAATCGATGTATATCAGCTCAGATCGATAGCCGCTCCGTGCAGATGGGCCGAGACACCTAAGTGATAGCGCTCGATCGCATTTGTATCCAAATCTTGACGGTTTCCAACAAGTCAATGCATTTAAGCAGCTGCCACAGCTTTTTCACTTAAAAAAAAATAATCTGTTTGCAGATAAGACTGTACCTTTCTGTGGAGTCCAGTAATAACTTCGGTGAACTTGCAGCTGCTGCTGCTTCCACAGTTTCTCTTATCAAAGTATTTCCATTTCGCCGTAAGACTACTTTGTTCCAGGGCAACCTTCCTCTATATAAAATTTTTAAACTGCACTGTACAATGTGGGGGATGGTCTACCCTCATTGAACTGAGGAGAGATCACAGCCACTCGGGTTATCCTCCAGGGACCTTACTGGAAGGGCCGGGAATTGCTGTGTTCAGCAAAGGTAGGGCACTTCCCATTAGAGTTTCCTTTGCAGTTGTAGCAAGTCACACTGTGGCAAGAGAGTGAAGGACAGGAGCACAGGACCTGTTTGCCTGTATTCTAAAGGATCCCACCACCACCACCACCGCACAACTAGGCCAGGTACGTAGATTTCACCCCAGGAAAACCTCAAAGATCCAGCTAGCAAATTTCAAGAGTGGCAAAGCAACTGCAGCATGACCCTCATTTCACAATGAAGAGTTGTAACTCACTTGCTTTGCATGCTAAGACTGCAGCCAGTGGCGTAGCGTGGGTTGTCAGCACCCGGGGCAAGGCAAGTAATTTGCGCCCCCTAACCTGTGGATTTGCGCCCCCTAACCCATGGATTTGCGCCCCCTAACCCTAACCCCCAGATGTTGCGCCCGGTGCGGCCGGCACCCCCCACGCTACGCCACTGACTGCAGCTTCAAACTCCACAAGGATCTTCAGGTAGGACTGGGGAAAACCCAAGTGTGAAACTCCGGAGAGATAGATGGACCAGTGGTCAGGCTCAGTATAAGGCCCCATTTTTATACATAAATGATTTTCACATGAAAGAGATTCTTCCTCCAGGTTTAACCCTAAGGAACCTTTGCAGCAGCAGGAAACACCCCTGGCTGGGAGGCTGGGCAAGGGTGGTCCATGGAACAGATTTGCTATAACTGAGCTCTTTGCAACCTAAATTTCTTGGCCTTCTCCTTGACCCAACAAAATAAGACTTTCTGCAGATTTTTAAAAGAGTTGGGCTCATTTGAATATTGTTTTGAATTGTTTTTATTTATTTATTTTCCTGTCTAAGGGCACCATCACCTTCTGTATTTTAGGGTTTCCCCTTTCAGATGCTGATCTGCTGCCTCGTATCTTACTTAGAGACAATGCAAATGATCTGGTGTAGCTTCCTAAAGCAGCCCTTAATTATCCTTTTCACAAGGCTCAGAGACAAGCAGATCTCCACAGAGAAAACAGCTCTTTGTTATCTAATAAGTTGCAGAGAACTGGAATTTGCATAGAGCCCAAGGAACAGAGAGAACCTGCCGAAAGGGCTGCCCTGTGAACATCACAGAAGCATTTGAAGGGGAAATCGCAGTCTGCCTGGGATGGTCTCCGTGCTTAGAGTTTGTTTAGCTGAATCGGAGGCAATAGAAGAGGACTTCCTTTGCTGTGCATCTCTTAAAGGAGCAGCCTTCAGACCAGGCTATGCCATGTTAATGACTATATCCACACCATACATTTAAAGCAGTATCATACCACTTTAAACAGTGATTGCTTCCTCTAAAGGATCCTGGGAACTGTAGTTTGTAAAGGGTGCTGAGAGTAGTTTGAAGACCCTTATTCCTCAGTGACTACCAAAGTAGTTTTTCTATCTTTCTTGGTAATTCTGGGAATTGTAGCTCTGTAAGGGGAACAGTCAAGGGGATCTCAGACTCATTCAGAGAGCTCCTCCTTTAAGAAGGCCTGGCTCAAATGATTTCCCCTGTATTGCCTAATTTGCTTAGTCCTAATAAATCCTCTAAATTATAAAATTTAGATTGTCATTTTATTCTGCTTTAAATTTCACAGGCAACTGTGGGAGCTGATGCGCTGCGCTTATAGGATATCGAGGTTTAAAATTTAAACATTTACACTTTACAAGTTATTTAAACTGAACCGCATTATGCACATTACAGTCTGCTATGTGCCCTTTGGAAATGGGATGGAAGAGATGTTGGCATCTCCCTGAATACAAAGCCACATCCTCTGGCCCAGAAAATCCTGTTAGCCAAGTCAAGTGACTTTCAGAGCCTTCAGGGATGAGCCCAGAGGCTTCTACCCGCCTAGGCGCAGAGGGCATCACTTCCTACTACCATCTAACAATTGTTTGTTAAGTCCACTGCAAGAGCATCAATGGGGTCTGAATGCCTTAAGATGCCTTAGACCTCCATTGTGTCTGGCTTTCAGAACTTAAGAACGAAAGCATCCCATTCTCACAGTGGCCAACCAGATGCCTGTGGGAAACTCACAAGCAGGATTCGACCACAAGAGCACACTCCCCTCTTGTAGTTTCCAGCAACTGATATTCAGAAGCATTGCTGCCTTGTACTGTAGAAGCAAAGCACAGCCATCACCACTGCCTCCTGTGTAAGCAAGTTCCATAGTTTAAGTATTGGCTGCATGAAGACCAGGGGCTTTCTAGCTCAGGGGTCACTACTCTCATGCCTATGGGTACACACATACTGTAACTGCTGATGTTTCCTCGTGTGCCCACAGTGGCCCGCTCCCCACCCTGAAATTATTAGGCTTCAAAAAGGCATTATGCTGTAGCTAACAGAATAGATCCCCTCCCCCTCTTTCCTTTCCCCTTCCTCCTTCTGTGATGGAACTCCTATTCAGGGACTTCCCTGGCCTTTTTTTTTCCTGGCCCACATAGGACCAGTCTGGATAGTTGGCCTTGGTGAAGACATGACGTTTTCATCCCCCCAAAAAGTTTTTGATTTGAGTTCCTACTGAAATGAGGCTGCATTTTAATGTTGTATTTTAATCTTGTCTTTAAGTTGTATTTTAATCTTGTTTTTAAGTGTCAGCTGCCCTGAGCCCGGTCTTGGCTGGGGAGGGTGGGGTATAAATATTATTATTATTATTAAGTGCTCAGTTGCAATGTGTGTGGTGCCACGTCAGTCTCTCTGGCTTGCAAATGTGTCCTGTGAGCTACTTGATGGTGAGGAAGGAAGAAGTGAGCGACAGTCCTCTTTAAGCGGATGCATAAAGCCCATTGTGCATTCTAAGAAGAGTCTTGGTGGGGGTGAACGTGTGTTGTTTGCACTGAAGAGCCACTCCTAAGAACTTTCTGTTGGGTGCCCCTCGGTGGTGTGCATCCCCCCAGCTGCTTCTCTCTGTATATTTTGGACGGCTGCTTCTGTGGCTTCCTCGCCCTCCTGCAGAAATCATGGCTGGCCTGTGCCAGTGGAACCATGCTGTGTTGCCATGGAGAGTATGATTATGACACCAGCAGCAAAAAAAAAAAAAAAGGCAAATGAAAATGCACAGCCCTGAGCTTGCCTAGGATGCAGAGTTAATGAAGTGGGGAGGGGAAGGGAAGAAAAGGGAAGGGAGGGGAGGGGTTCTTCCTTCCTCAACCTCCCCCAACCATCAAATCCAGGCTGAACTTGAGTAGGGAGGGGGCTTCTTCCAGAACCCAGTAAAACAGGAAAGCTAATTATGCAAGCCAACCATTTCTCTTGTTTGAACACAGGGATTGGGATGGGAAGTCCACCTGGGAGCCACCTCTGAATGCCACTTTGGGTTCTGTGGTGGGGATAAAATTTAAGGAAAGAAAAGAAATACTGTACATCCAGTGGCAGCAGCTTGGACAAAACATTGGGGAGGACGAGCCCGCCGTGCCCCACGATGACAATGCACCTGCTCTGCACTCCTTCTGAGTCAGGTGTCAGGCTGGCACATGTCCAGATAGGCACAGCAAGGGCAGGCAGTCAGTCACTGCCTCCCTGCAGCCAGGCACCTGCCTCTCCTACACCTGCCATCCATTGGCCAGGTGCGCTCATCGGCACTTGGGCCATCACTGCAGGTTGGGGGAGAGAATATTGTATATTGAGGGGGCTGTCCCCCCAGAAGAAAATTGTGGGGTTAGGGCGAGAGTTGGCACCTATGCATACATCCATTCCTGGTGACCAGGAAGTTAAGAGCTAGATTTGTGACTCAACTCTCCATGTTCCTTTTTTATTTTGCTATGCCTTAGAGTTGATAAAATTACTACTAGTAGTAGTAGTAGTAGCACAACAGCGTGGAGTCAAAGTTCTCTCTAGGAACACCATGATACAAGAGAGTTATCCAAGTGGCTTTGCCATCAGGAATAAGGCAGTTGGCCACCTGTGAGCTGTGCGGGTCACCCCCCCCCTTTATGGAACACCCTCTCCAAATAAGTATGCCTGATGCCTACCCAATTGTCTTTAGGTACCAGGTTAAGATCTATCTATCTATCTATCTATCTATCTATCTATCTATCTATCTAGCAGGGGTCAGCAAACTTTTTCAGCAGGGGGCCGGTCCACTGACCCTCAGACATTATGGGGGGCTAGACTATTTTTTTGGGGGGGGATGAAGGAATTCCTATGCCCCACAAATAACCCAGAGATGCATTTTAAATAAAAGCACACATTCTACTCATGTAAAAACACCAGGCAGTTCCCACAAATAACCGAGAGATGCATTTTAAATAAAAGGACACATTCTACTCATGTAAAAACAAGCTGATTCCCAGACCATCCACGGGCTGGATTTAGAAGGCGATTGAGCCGGATCTGGCCCCCGGGCCTTAGTTTGCCTACCCATGATCTAGCCCTATCTGCACCCTACATTTAAAACAACGTCAGTTCCCTGGAAGGAGGGACTGACTGTTACACTACTCTGGAAATTGTAGCTCTGTGACGGGAATAGGGGCCTCCTACTAACTCTCAGAACCCTTAACAAACTACAGTTCCCAGGATTCTTTAGGGAAGCCATGGCTGTTGCAAGCGGTATAATAGTGCTTTAAATGTGCAGTGCAGATGGGCTTCTGTCTCTCATACATTTTAAGGTGTCCCTGTTTTAAACACTGGTGACCTGCATTCTCCACTTTGCTGCTTTTATAGTTCAATTGATTTTCATTTTGGGGTCTTGTAAATGTATTGTCATTGTGCATTAAAAATTTCATTGTAAAATATCCTGAGATAGATGGTTATGGATATAAATGCCTTAAGCAAACAAAAAAAAAGCAAATACATAAATCCCCTTGCTCAAATAAATTTGAGCCCTAACCTCCCCACCACCACCACCCCTAAAAATTAAGCAATGTCTAGACCCTCTGATGAAATGCAAAAGATAGCCTTGAAGAAGCCACCCACTCTTGCCCCCATTCTTCTGGTTCTCGGGATATAGGAAATATGGTTTGTAAAGAGCTTGGTGCAGAAGTGTTTCATACCCTTTTCCTCTTTCAGAGCTGGTTTGGAATTCTGTAGTTTTCCTTTAAACAAATTGGGGGTGCTGGAGAATGGCCAGTCATGATAATATATTTGAGCCTCTAAAAACAAGGTGAAAACTGATTGTGTTTTTACAAGAAGGAATCTCAATCAGCTTCAGAGAAGATTCTGCTGGAGATGATTTTGCGGGACAAACTGACTGGCCACAGTTCTCTGTAATATTCCAAGAATGTTTTGAAATGTGTCAGTTTTCATTTATTTTTAAATCAGGGTATCCGACATTCGGCAAACCAGCCCAGTCCTGGTGCTCCAAAGCTTGGCAGCCTTGCAAAAGATGATGAAGATGAGTCTATTATCATTCATACTCCATGGCTGTATTTTGCCCTTTCTTTGGCCTGTCCAGCTCCATAAATTCCCATTTATGCTCTAAAGTTTGATTTTTTAAAAAGCTATTTTGGACATTTCCTCACTTTCGTAGAATTGATGGGATCATGTGCAATTTGTAAATGATATTAAGGGAGGTAATAACACTCTGTGAACGAAAGGAAAACCATAAATTATTAAAAATGGCTGGGTTGGAATTGGGCTTCTAGGCTTCCACGACTGAAGAACGACTTGCATTCTGCCCTCAAGATGTTTCAACTAAGCACCTTCCCTTACAGCCCTTCACACCGGACGGTGATCAAAGCTCCAGCCATTTTTAAGACTTTTAACAGCAGTTTCTAAATTGCTTCCCTTTAACGTAAAAATGAGAAACATTTCCTGCCTCCAAACCATCACAAGAGAGGTCAATAAATACAACATATCATAGGAGTAATCATGCTGTCGTAATGTTTATGGGCCTGACACATGCCTTGAGGTGCCAACCTGATGTGCAACAAAATGGCAGCCACCAGCCCAGAGAAATAGCCAGTCAAAGGATCATTTCACACTCTCCTCTTTGCCATCAGGAGATGTGTAGATGGGACCAGAAAGGTGAGCTCTGTGAAAGTGTTACTATGAACTCAGCTCAAGAGGGAAGATGAGATTGTTTCTCAAGCAATGAGTTTCCACCCTTGAGAACTTATTTCTCCAGTCATTGCAAGGACCAGCATAGACAACATAGTGTTCAGTACCCACATTACCAACCAATGGGTCACTTTGTTTTCTTTTATGCATTGGCTGCACCCAGCTGGTTAACTGCAGGGGTCATGGGGGATCAGTAATATAGAATAAGGACAACAGACGATTTCAAGTTTTAGAGTTGCTTCCCAACCCAATCTCTCCCTCTCTGCCTATATCAGGAGACTGACGGGCAGGGCTTTTAGTAAGCAAAGCTTTCCCCCATCACTTTATTGCAGTGCCAGGCAGTCCCCTAGCCAGTGTGACACCTGTCCCCTGAAAGCATTATGCCAGCAACAGTGTAAGAGACAAAGCAGAAGTGGAATACATGATGATAGTTTCTAATGACTTTCGCAAGAGATAAAAGCAATGGGAAGTGAGGAGATAGATCAGAGGGTTTCCTCACACCGCAGCATTTGTGGTGAGTCAGAAACAAACCAAGCACCTCGGGCTTTCTCAGCAGGGCTGACAGCTGCAGTACAGGTTGTTGGGTCAGGTGAAATGCTACATGGGGTGGATGGGCAGAGTTAAAGAAGTACGGCCCAAGACCACAAACCCAACCTAATTTGGAACCTCTGCTTGCCGCTTTCTGGCTTTGGGAAAAACCCTGGTGATAAGTGTGACCCTGAATGGTTTGGCCATCATTGCTGAAGAAGTTGGAGGTGCCATGTCCTTCCTTCCTGGAATTTCCCAGCAGTTTTTTTTTTTTTTTAAGGTTAGGTCTCTCTTTTTCTTTTTTTAAGCCAGTGTATTGAGCTGTCACATTTTCAAAGAGTCAGGTTGTTGCATTTAGGTAAAGGTAAAGGGACCCCTGACCATTAGGTCCAGTCGTGGCCGACTCCGGGGTTGCGGCGCTCATCTCACTTTATTGGCCAAGGGAGCCGGCGTACAGCTTCCGGGTCATGTGGCCAGCATGACTAAGCTGCTTCTGGTGAACCAGAGCAGCGCACGGAAACACCGTTTACCTTCCCGCTGGAGCGGTACCTATTTATCTACTTGCACTTTGTCGTGCTTTCGAACTGCTAGGTTGGCAGGAGCAGGGACCGAGCAACGGGAGCTCACCCTGCTGCGGGGATTCGAACCGCTGACTTTCTGATCGGCAAGTCCTAGGCTCTGTGGTTTAACCCACAGCGCCACCCACGCCCCTCTTTTTCTTTTTTTAAGCTAGTGTATTGTGCTGCCACATTTGCAAAGAGTCAGGTTGTTGCATTTACAAAGTGGGAAAAGTAGCCAGCTGCACATCTCCTTTCCCTTCACTACCATGGACTTTGATTATAGCATCAGAGCAGTAGTTGAAACAGGCAGGGCGTGGCCTCCTCAAAGTCTGGCCTATTCAGCAAAGGCCTAGCTAAACTAGACTTTGAGTCCTAGTTTTATGTAGGACACAAACCAGTGTTTTGAAAAATCTTCGGGGGTCAATTTATCTTTGCTGAAGTGAAAAGGGAAGATGCAGGGACAGAGTAATCATCACAACTTCCCATGGCTTTTATTTTTTTATTTTTTTTAAAGCCTTCTTTGTTGGGGTTTTGATACTTTGCATGATGATAAGCAACCTCCATTGTTACACATGGAAAAAATATATTTCTCTCTCTCCCCCTCTCTTTAATCATAAAATACAACCCAGCAGGTTTTGAGAAAAGAGACGGGAGCCTCCAGCAAAAGCAATCAGATGCAATTTGGGAACAATGCCCCAGGTAATTATCAAAGATTTCAGCCACATTTTTTCCCATTAAATGAAAATGGGATGCCAAGATGAAAGGGCAGAGAATGGATGGGGGGAGGATGTACACACAGGAAAGGTAGATCCACACTTGGCAGAGAGACAAGTATAAAATGTGAGAGAAGGGTCAGCAACCTGTATTCAGGGGTGGTGAAGTTCTGTCAGAAGCTACAGCTGCAAAAGGGAGAAGCTACAAATGCAACTTCTAATTATTTAAAATGAGATACTCTCTTTCTTAAGCAAAACATATCCAGATGTAAAAGCTTGCTGCCAAAAGAGAAAAGGAAAGAAAATGGAAGTCCACTTGCTGAAAGCTAATGCCGGCTCTTGTGGCTGAAATACTCACCATGCTTTGGCACAAGCATACAGGCAGGGCAGGTGAGCTGTAGAAGCCATCAGGTTTCACACACACACACACACACACACACACACACACACACACACACGAACACACACACACACAAACAGGAACTTGGATACAAAAGGGGTGACTCATTGTGCAGCTAGCCTTGATAGCTGAAAAAGCATTATATGTGTCCTCAGGTATACACACAAATACATTCAAATACATCAATCCCCAAAGGAACAGCTTTCTTTCCAGTGCATGCTGAGGTTTGCACTGGTCTTAGCAGATCAGATAGGAGAGTATTACTGACTTGTGCGAACTGGCTTGGTACATGTAAGACTGTTTACCTGGACTGTTTGAACAGGCAGATACCCATTATTGGCTTAGCGCACACTACAGGAGACATAATAAAAAGGACCAAGGATTCCTGTGAGTGGAGAAGTGACTCTGCCCAGGCTGCCGCTGCTGGAAGATAAGGACCAGGCTCAAAACTGAGTCAACACTCTCAGTTGTCCTCTGTTTCAGCAACGCCTTGTGCTGGACAGCTCCTCTAGCTCACTGCAAAATCCTTAGGAAGTAGAGCTGGAAATGTCTGTTTTTGCACATTGGTAGACACATGGAGGGGATGCGGGTGGCGCTGTGGGTTAAACCACAGAGCCTAGGACTTGCCAATCAGAAGGTCAGCGGTTCGAGTCCCCACGACGGGGTGAGCTCCCGTTGCTTAGTCCCTGCTCCTGCCAACCTACAGTTCGAAAGCACGTCAAAGTGCAAGTAGATAAATAGGTACCACTCTGGTGGGAAGGTAAACAGCATTTCCGTGTGCTGCTCTGGTTCGCCAGAAGCGGCTTAGTCATGCTGGCCACATGACCCAGAAGCTGTACGGCGGCTCCCTCAGCCAATAAAGCGAGATGAGCACCGCAACCCCTGAGTCGGCCACAACTGGACCTAATGGTCAGGGGTCCCTTTACCTTTTTAGACACATGGAGATGTATGTCCTATACTATCAGTCCAACCAGGCCAGTATTGTCTACTCTGACTGGCAGTTGCTAAGGATTGGCTCAAAGCTCTTTACAGTCTGTCTACCTGAGATCCTCTGAAGTGGATAACTGGGGACTTCAGGAATCACAGGCCCCCTGTGTTTTAAGTGTGTGCTCTGCCTCTGACCCATGACTCTTTCACAAGTCTATACCTTCCCTTAAGGTTGTGATGCTTTGGCTGGCATTTCACACTGTTTTTATGCTTCAGAAAATGCATTCCAATGCAGTCATTGTCATTATGGACTGGAAGCCCAAGAACCAAATTTCAAATGAAATTCCTTTGCACCATTATTGTTGGATGCATCTTAGCCCAAAGTTCAAATTAAATGAGTGTGTCTGGTATAGGCAAACCAGCTCAGGGTTTTTCTTTGTTGGGAACAGGGTTAGAACTGGGGCTTGGTGGAATAGAATTAGAATCATAGAATCATAGAATCATAGAGTTGGAAGAGACCACAAGGGCCATCGAGTCCAACCCCCTGCCAAGCAGGAAACACCATCAGAGCACTCCTGACATATGGTTGTCAAGCCTCTGCTTAAAGACCTCCAAAGAAGGAGACTCCACCACACTCCTTGGCAGCAAATTCCACTGTCGAACAGCTCTTACTGTCAGGAAGTTCTTCCTAATGTTTAGGTGGAATCTTCTTTCTTGTAGTTTGAATCCATTGCTCTGTGTCCGCTTCTCTGGAGCAGCAGAAAACAACCTTTCTCCCTCCTCTATATGACATCCTTTTATATATTTGAACATGGCCATCATATCACCCCTTAACCTCCTCTTCTCCAGACTAAACATGCCCAGCTCCCTTAGCCATTCCTCATAAGGCATCGTTTCCAGGCCTTTGACCATTTTGGTTGCTCTCCTCTGGACACGTTCCAGTTTGTCAGTGTCCTTCTTGAATTGTGGTGCCCAGAACTGGACACAGTACTCCAGGTGAGGTCTGACCAGAGCAGAATACAGTGGCACTATTACTTCCCTTGATCTAGATGCTATACTCCTATTGATGCAGCCCAGAATTGCATTGGCTTTTTTAATTTTTTAATTAATTGGTGTATCAAGCAAACAAGCAAGCAATAGCATAGGTAACCATGCCATATAAATAAAACAGAAAGGTAACCATGTTAACTTGTTCTTAACTGTGACTTTTATTGACAATTTTAATGTACACTTTATTTTGTGTCAGCTGCTTAAGTGGTATACAAATTCTAATAAATGAATGCTGGCCCATAAGAAAAACACCCACATCAAAATCCAGTTGGGCAATAGCCTTTTTAGGGTATTAAGGTATTTTAGGGTATTTTTAGGGTATTCACAGCAAGCTATGCCCTGTAAAAAACAATACCAAACAAGAGTGGCATGCTTCCTGCCAGAAGCCATAAGGATCACCATAATGCATGAACACGAAGGGTAAGTGGAGATCTCAAACAGACAATGAGAATTGTGGATGGGAGGTGAAAAAGTCATAAGAAGGGAGTCCAAGGTACCACTGGAATTCATGCCCAAGGTGTCCTTTTCTTTGCCCTCCAAGGCCACAAAATATTGCTTTCCTTCCCCCCTCGAGCATCAAGAAGTTCTATTTTCCAACACCATCTTCTCATTGTAAAATTAGCTGATGAGATCCCAAGCGAGGAATGCATCCCACTGCTCTTTTAACCCAGATCCATGCAACCACTCAGAAACTGACAAATCAAATTTGCCAAAAAGAAGAGAGGGGGGGAGTAAACCAAATTGCTTTTATAATTAATTCAATTAGTATTGCAATGCCAATGTTTTGTGTTGCTTAAATAAACAGTGTGCCCTCCATCCTCATCTATCCCCCCCCCCGCCCACTCCTCCCCTCTCCCTGTCCTCATCTTCAGTGGGGCACAAACAAAACAGCACTAAACGAAGGCCCGTGCTAATTAAAAGAGCCTGTTGTTTCCATCCGTTAAATGGTACATATTTTAATTATCCTGGGTGTGTGCCTGTGTGTTCATGCCGCTTATGGCATGGCAGGGAAAAGGGAAAACAACCGCCAGTCTCCTCCACTTCTATGCAAACAGAATGTTCTGGATGGCCCACCCAAGTGAGCATTTTAGAGTTACCATGGGAACGGTAAGAGATGCAAAAGTTCAAGGGTTTACTGCCGTCACCTAAAGTGCTGTGAAGTTTATAATTTTAAAGATCTTGCAAAAGTAGCCTTTGGGTCAGCCATGACCCCAGATTCTCTTTTCTCTCTCTATGTCTCTGAAACTCACAGGAAAAGGTATAATAAAAAAATTCCTTCCAGTAGCACCTTAAAGACCAACTAAGTTAGTTCTTGGTATGAGCTTTCGTGTGCATGCACACTTCTTCAGATACACTGAAACAGAAGTTGCCAGATCCTTCTATATAGTGAGAAGGTGGGGAGGGGTATTACTCAGAAGGGTGGTGGGAATGGGAGATTGGCAGATAGCTGAGATGAGCCTGTTGACGACTCTTAACGACTGTTAAGAGGAAAAGGTTTGTTCCTGTTGTTGTTTTTCCAACTCCCCAACCTGCTCTTAATTTCTGGCTGCATTATGAATGCATGATAATGCCGTACTCTTGCCTTTTCACACACCATTCTTGCGCATGCACCCAGAGACCACCTTTGTTTTCCTCCTGTAGAAGTGTTACCTTTCCACCAGCAAGTGTGCTGCTTGAAAGGAAGGAGGGGTCACACATGTAGGGAGGACCCATAAGTCAGCAGCAGAGCTTCTTGTTGCCTTGTGCAGGGTCCAACCCCTGCAGTCTCCAGTTACAGGGTGATAAGGAAGGCGGCTGAGGAAGACCTAGGAAAGTTCTTGCCACTTAAGAGTAGTCAGTGCTGGACTAGGTAGACTCTGTGCCCATAAGAAATGGAGGGGGCACAGCTGCATGGTAGAGAGCACCAGCATTGCATCTACAAACATATTTGATCCCAGTCCCCTTTGGTTCAATGAGTGTCTAGGGCCATGGCACTGAACAAAGATGTTGGTGAGTTCTCTGGTGCTAAACCCATCTCCTCCTCATGCATCCTTTGCCCTCTCAACTTGGAACTTTTCATTTAAAGGGCAAGAGAAATTGTGTTTGAATTCTTTGATAATTACCTGAGTCACTACTTCCAATATCTGGATGGAGCGATGAATGGTTTGACTCCATCTAAGGGAACTTCCATGTACTCACCAGATAGATGAAGGAACAACTTTGTTATTCAAAACCACCATAAGAAAACACCGTCGTTCTTTTTTGTCTGCCTACAGGAGATCTCGCTCCTTCAACGCACAGCTTGTTTATGTTTTAATATGCATTAATTGATGTTTTCATGCTTCTGTGGTTTTATGTCACTTCACCTTTGACAAATGTGAAATTGAAATAATTTTTTGTTGGTTAAAAAGGAAAAGGCTCACTCCAGATTTCCTACTGACATGTGTTGATGGTGGTTTGTGGTGCGCCTTAGTCACCAACTCATCACCTCAATCTGCTTTAATTCAGCCTTCCCCAACCTAGTGCCTTTCAGATATTTTGGACTACAATTCTCTTTCCTAGCCCCAGCATTGTGCAGCCATGCTGGCTGGTGCTGATAGGAGTTGTAGATTTTGTTTTCTTGTATAATTTTTATTAAGTTTTTCTATTATACATTTTAGAATATACATTTGAACAACCCTAAACTATCAGTGACTTCCCTTCTTCTCCTTCCATGGTTCAGTTTGGATGCCATAGATCCCTGCATATTTTACATAAACAAAGCCATTCAGTATTCCATTTTTACATCCATCAAGACTTATTTACACTGTTGAATTTATCTTAATGCTGCCAACGTTTTCAAATATACACAGTTTTCACCCATATATTAAGTAAACATTTTCCAATCTTCTTTAAGCGTACATTCTTCTTGTTCTCTTATTCTATAAGTTAAGTCTGCCAGCTGTATATGCCGTCAGTTTAAGTTGCCAATCTTCTTTAGTTGGGACCTCACTCGTTTTCCATTTTGGGGCTAACAAACATGGGCCGCAGTAGTGGCATACATAAATAGCCTTTTTGGACATGTGGGAATTTCCATCTGAATTACCCCCAGCAAAAAGGACTCTGGGGTGGGGGGTGGGGGGAGTATTTTTAAACATTTTTTCCAATTCATTATAAATTATTTCCCCATATTCTTTTACCCTTTTACAAGGGTAACATATCATAGAATGTACCCTCAGCCTCATATCTTGTAGATGTAGATTTTGAAAGTTCAGCAAAGGGCAACCCAAATGATTAAGAGGGTGCAAATAAACAATGAAGTACGGTGGTACCTCAGGTTACAGACGCTTCAGGTTACAGACTCCGCTAACCCAGAAATAGTACCTCAGGTTAAGAACTTTGCTTCAGGATGAGAACAGAAATCGTGCTCTGGCAATGTGGCGGCAGTGGGAGGCCCCATTAGCTAAAGTGGTGTTTCAGGTTAAGAACAGTTTCAGGTTAAGAACGGACCTCCAGAACGAATTAAGTTCTTAACCCGAGGTACCACTGTATTGGTGACTTCTTAGTTTAGAGGAAAGACAAGTAAGAGGTGACATGAAGGAAATTCATAAAATTATGCATGGCTTGGAGAAAGTGGAGAAAGAAATGGGGGTGGGTTGCCCTCTCTCATAACATTAGAACTCATGAACGTCCAACGAAGATGAATGTTGGGAGATTCAGGATAGATAAAATGAAGTTCATATTCACACAGTGCATAGTTAAACTGTGGAACTCACTCCCACAGGAGCCCGTGGTGATGGGCACAAACTGGGATGGCTTTAAAAAGAAGAGCGGACAAATTCATGGAGGAAAAGGCAATCCAGGGCTACTAGCCATGGTGGCTTTGCACTGCCTATACGCGTGGAGGCAATCATGCTTCTGAGGAGAGTGCTCTTTCACTCTGGTCCCGCTTGCAGGTTTCTCGTAAGAGGCATCTGGTTGGCCACTCTGAGAACAGGATGTTGGACTAGATGGGGCCATTGGTCTGATCCAGCCGGCTCTTCTTATGCAGTCCAAAGCATTTGGAGGGTGCCAGGTTTGGCGAATGGGACGCAGATGGCGCTGTGGGTTAAAGCCTAGGACTTGCCAATCAGAAGGTCGGCGGTTCGAACCCCCGCGACGGCTTGAGCTCCCGTTGCTCGGTCCCTGCTCCTGTCAACCTAGCAGTTCGAAAGCACCTCAAAGTGCAAGTAGATAAATAGGTACTGCTCCAACGGGAAGGTAAACGGCATTTCTGGTTCGCCAGAAGCTGCTTAGTCATGCTGGCCACATGACCCAGAAGCTGTATGCCGGCTCCCTCGGCCAATAAAGCGAGATGAGCTCCGCAACCCCAGAGTCGGACACGACTGGACCTAATGGTCAGAGGGTACCTTTTCCTTCACCTTTTAGGTTTGGCGAAGGCTGCCTTAATTCAAAGATGGCATCCCTCATCCACAATAAGAGATAAAGATAGCAAATCAAAGAAGTTACTCGGATCAGAGAGAACGACCTTCCTGAATCAAAATTGAAAATCAGATGAGCCTGTGAGTGAATCAAAAGATAAAATTCTAACAGATTGTTTCCACCGCTGCCAGTCTCGAGCGGTGAGGACAAGGGCGGGTGTGTTGTTTCTTCTTCTTCTTCTTCTTCTTCTTCTTCTTCTTCTTCTTCTTCTTCTTCTTCTTCTTCTTCTTCTTCTTCTTCTTCTTCTTCTTCTTCTTCTTCTTCTTCTCCTCCTCCTCCTCCTCCTCCTCCTCCTCCTCCTCCTCCTCCTCCCCACAAGCATTTCAAATAAGTCATCGCCTTAGCGCAGGAATCTCCCAACTCAGCACCCTTTGCTCCCCCTCTAGTGGCAGGAGGCGGCATAAACCGAAGTGGAAGGGCTGGGAAAGAGGACGGGCGGGAGATGGAGGCCGTGCGTGTGTGCAGATGTAAGGGGAGATTCGCTGTGTGTCTCCCCGGCGCTGCTGTTTGTTAGCGTTCCCTGTTGCTCTGCTCTCCTTTTGTAGACAGATTTCAGCGTATCGATCCGCAGCCTCCCCAGGCTTGAGCCTTTTATGGATCAGAGGTGAAGAGAAAGCGAAAGCCGAAGTTTAAGACCCACGAATTTGATGGCTTTGGAGATTATTGGGATGAGATATCTCTAAACACATGCTGGGCCTCGAGGGCTGATTGGAGACGGGGAGGCAGCGGGGGAAGCAGCCCACCTCTGGGTCCTGGCCGAGCCAAAGAACAGCTAAGGCGTCAGCACCCACCTGCCCGCCCCCATCGTGATAAATCATCAGAATGGATGGCTTCTTAAGCAACCACCACTCCTCAGGTGGACTCTAGAGGCAGCCAGCTGGCCCTAGAGAGAATCTGGATTTCTGGCAGTTACTGTTAAGACTTTAAAGTCTGCCTCGTTATACCTGACTCACCCAGCGCTTTGCAGTGAAAAGCAAGGATCACAGGGAATTTGTCTTCGCTTCCTGGTTGTTTTCTCCGCTTCCTTTTGTGATGATGACTCTGGGCTGGCAGTATTTCTGTAAGCTTCCTTGCTCAGCCTCCTCTCCACATCAACGCATGCGATGGGCACACAGAGAAAACATGCGGTGAACTGTTGTAATGGAGCCCATCCTTAAAAAAACAAAACTAAAAAACAACAACCCATCCTTACTCTTAAAAGCCAGTAAGCAGAATGAGGGTCTGCAGCTCTTAAACTCTACAGCAGACCAGCTGTCAAAAGGATGTTTGCTCGTTTCATTTCATTATTTAAAATGTTTACCAGTCGCCCATAATCATAGATCCCAGGCAAGCGATTTGCAACAGAATGAAATACAGAGCCACGTGTGCTATAAATAAAAAAGCATAGAATTAAAAATGACCAGATAAAATTAACATTCCGGCCACCAAAGCAACATTTGACAGGTGCACACACAACGCACTGATCCCTGCACTTCTACCTTCCCTTCTCTTTCGTATCTCCCCACTTCCCTCACATAGCACCACACTTTATCCTAGCCCTGTGCCCATTTCTGAGGATGGGGTGCCCATTTCTCAACCTCATGCCTACCCCAGCCACCCTTCCCTGCTTTTTAGACCACTGCCTGCTTTGATCACCTGCTAAGCTGAAATGGGCAGCAGGTGTGTGCTATTGCTCTTCTTGGAGGCAGGTCACTGGGGCTGACCATCAAACCAGATATTTATGCTGAATTATATTGTTCTGTGTCACTTTTAATAATATGACGCATTTGAGGCGCAGGCCCTTGAAATGGTTTAACACCCCCCCCCAAAAAAAGGTTAAAGATACAAATAAAAACCAATATAATACAACTGCAGAACAAACAAGTCAACAGACAGCAATAGACAGTGAGGCCACCTTACTGCTCACCCCTAACACTAAACAATTTATATTTAGGGGTGAGCAGGGAGGGGGCCAAGTCTGCAGATGATACTATATTGCTCAGGATCATTAAGACAAAAAAAGTGATTGTGAAGAGCTCCAAAGAGATCCCTACAGTGAATGGGCAGTAAAATGCAATTCATTGTAAAGAAGTGTAAAGGCAAAAGGAGAAAAAGAAAACAGAGGTAGCATGGTAAAGGTTTTTGCATGGCGATTCCCGCCCCTTCCCACAGATGGAATAAAAAAAGACACTGGACACCAGAATTTAGGTTAATGGGCAAAAAATGGCCACAACTTTATTGATTACAGGTAAGAGCGGTATTGGCTTTAGGCATTGGCCCTATCAGACTAACCGGCATAGAACCGGGAAGGGTTAAGCACCAACAGGGGGAGCCCCCGAGATGCACATCCCTAGGCGCTCCCTGAGGGGTTACCGCTCGGGAGCGCGCTTTAGGCCCTAGCCTCCATAGGTTTCGGATGAGGCAATACCCCCCAGAGTCCTTTGTCGGACTACCCTTCAACATTTGGGGGAGGTGATGGCGCTCCTCCCCCCCAACTCATTTGCATAATAATACCCCTGCCAATAAGGGACGTGGGTGGCGCTGTGGGTAAAACCTCAGTGCCTAGGACTTGCCGATCGTATGGTCTGCTTAATATTTGATATGTGGCATTTAATTTGACATATTAATATTTGACATATTTGACATTTGATATGTGGCGCTGTGGGTAAAACCTCGGTGCCTAGGACTTGCCGATCGTATGGTCGGCGGTTTGAATCCCTGCGGCGGGGTGAGCTCCCGTCGTTTGGTGCCAGCGCCTGCCTAGCAGTTCGAAAGCACCTCCGGGTGCAAGTAGATAAATAGGGACCGCTTACCAGCGGGAAGGTAAACGGCGTTCCGTGTGCTGCGCTGGCTCGCCAGATGCAGCTTGTCACGCTGGCCACATGACCCGGAAGTGTCTGCAGACAGCGCTGGCTCCCAGCCTATAGAGTGAGATGAGCACACAACCCTAGAGTCTGGCAAGACTGGCCCGTATGGGCAGGGGTACCTTTACCTTTACCTTACCCCTGCCAATGCGCTGGCTGAAAGAAAAGAAAGGGGCGAGCACAGGCTGCCCCGACCTTAAATGAACTCTTTAAGCCCACACCCGCCACCAGCCAATTGGCTGGCGCGGTGAATGATGAATCCCGGGATTCCCAAGTCCCGCAGGGCTGCAGCCAGCCCCACGAGGATGTAGGTGGGGCGTGAGCCCGCAACCCCCCCCCTTATGTCGGGAGTGGCTTTCTCCCTCTCTTATCACACTAGAATATGTCAGCATCCAATGAAGCTGAATGTTGCAGGATTCAGAACTGATAAAGAAAGGACTTCACCATGCAGTGTATAGTTAAACTATCGAACTTGTTCCCACAGGAGGCAATGATGGCCACCAACTTGGATGGCGTTAGAAGAGGATTATACAAATTCATGGAGAATTGAATCTGTGCGTGCAAAGCATCTGTTCTGCCACTTCCCTGCTCCAGTCTGCAGATCCAGCTTTGTTACGACTTCCTCGCTCCCAAATATCTGCTACTCAAATGTTTCTGTCTTGCATTGGATTCAACTTTGTCTTCAGTTCCGACAACCATCTGGCCACTGTAGTTCTAGCCAGTCCATCAGGCTTCCGGGATCTGGCTTCTGGTCTATGCTATGAAACGTGCCTCTCTTTCAAACCATTTTAATGTCGAGAAACCTAAACCCTTTGTTGGACTCACCCCAACACCAAGAAGCTAGGAACCAAAGCTGAGCTGAAATCACACACCCACAACTTCATTACCCTATTTTTACACTATTATTATTATTATTATTATTATTATTATTATTATTATTAGCCACCCATCTGACTCTGCACAGCTTCCAACAAAATATTAAAACACAAAAACCCTCAAACATTAAAAACCTCCCTGTACAGGGTTGCCTTCAGATGCCTTTGGAAATTCAGATACATGTTTATTTCCTTGGCATCTGAAGAATCTCTTCCTTTGAGTTATTTTCCAAAAGCCCTGCAATGGGTTTTGCACACCATTTATTGGCAGCAGTGGCTGTGTGTTGCTGAATCCCCCAGCCATGATGCCAGGGTAAGGGAAGAAAGCATGTCTTACTTGAATGTAGCTTCAGGTGTCATCATGCAGCCAAATTTTGTTAGCTGTTTGGTGCCATCACAAATGGGAGTGAGGTCATCCTTTCCTGCCCTCATTCCTGCATTGCATGGGTGGGTGATGCCAACCTTGAGGAGATGGGCTTGTATGTTTGTTTGTTTAGCTTTAAGGAAGAGAAGAGGTTTCCTCCAAAAAGGAGGGTGGAGTCAATTCACAGCTAAAAACATTTCGGCTAGACAACAGGAAGGCATTTTGGACTGAGCAGGTGCTGAGGAGAAGGCACATTCTGTGGCGAAATCTCCATCGCTAGAGGCATCTTGTGGCTGCATAAAAATTGGTTGGCTTAGTTCAGATGGCCTTGATTCAATCCAAGAGAAAAAGTGGACTCTGGGGATTCAGCTACTGGTGCTCTATGCAATGTGTTAGAGTCCATAATTTAGAGATGAACCCCAACCCCCCAACCCCAAAAAACCAACAGCAATGTTGTTCCACATTGGGGACTTTCAAGGGATTAGACATTGGCTCATGAGGTCCTTTCCAATTACATCTTTCCAGGACTCTATTTGTCTTTAGGGAAAGAAAGAAAAAAGAGGCATATTTTGCAACTCTGACCAAGCAGCGCTTTCCGGGCGCTTTGATGCTCTATTAACTAATCTCGCCCTCTCGAGTCATTTATTATGTTTAAACTGGTGCCATCAAGTCTCTCAGCAGCATCAGGAAATAAATTAAAGAGTGGCCGGAGATACTGGGATCCTCTCTATGATTGCTGGCTTGCTGTGATCAAGAGCTTAAGGTTTTGGGCCATCTGCAAACTGGAAATTAAGAATTAATAAAGCAACAGAAAAATGAACTCAGTCACCACCTATGCTGGGCTTGGAGGAAGCTTGGGTCAGGCACAGAGGGAAAGGGATAGGAAGTGTGGGACTTTCATGTGCTTCTATCAGGCATGCAAAGAGTATCAGCCTTGGTGGCCCAGGGCAGGGGTAAGACCAAATGATGCCTTCCATACATGGTTGGATTACAACTTCCATCATCCCAGAGCATTGGCCATGCTGGATGGGACTGATGGGAGTTTGAGTCCAGCATCTTCCAGAGGATCCTATGCTGGTTGCCCCTAAGGCTTAGTTCTTGCCAAGGGTGGAATAAATTCAGGGTTTGAATCTCAGACAAGCCCTTGTTTGGGAAGGCTGGTAGCTCCTCGGGAGACTGCCTGATTTACATACACATGATCTCAAGTTCAATCCCCATTATTCCCAGGTCAGGCTGGGCAAGACTCCTGTCTGAAACCTCCCAAAGCTGTAGCTAATTACTGAGGACAGTACTGAGCTAGATTGACCAATGGTCTAAGACAGCTTTCTAGGTACTTATGGGTCTAGGTAGTATGGGGAATTTAGAGGTGAAATTGTTCTAAACATGGAATTTGCTGGTGCTTCCCATTACATAAATGCAACTTAATTCCTATATGCTTGGCAGTTCGCAATAGGCCATCACGTTTAATTCTGTACTGCAATGAACTAGGGGAGGGAGGATTTGTAAGCTGTAAAAACAGGCAGGAGGGATCAGGTTATGGAAGGATCTCCCAGTTTTTTGTCCTCCACAAAGAATGCTCTGCTGGTTCTCAAACTTCAGCTCTCCACAGAAAATGGTCTGTTAATGGTTCTATACATAAGGCATTTCAGGAAAAGCTGAAGTTTGCTTGGAGAAGATTGTCCTCTACACCAGTATTTCCCAAACTCGGGTCTTCAGCTGTTTTTGGACCACAATTCTCATCATCCCTGACCCCTGGTCCTGCTAGCTAGGGTTGATGGGAGTTGTAGTCCAAAAACAGCTAGAGACCCAAGTTTGGGAAAGCCTGCTATACAGGAAGGATAGGAAACGTCAGGCCCAGGGGCCAAATGTGCCCTCCAGGCTTCTGTATCTGGCCCCCAGCCCACACAACATTTCTTCCAGGCCACACAACATTTATTGTATCTGCACACGAAGGTCCCAACATCTGCAGTTAAAGAGATCTTTCCCCTGAGGCCTTATAAAGCAGATGACCACGGAAGTAGCTGGGGCTGCACCTAAAGGTCTAACTTAGCATTCAGGTGACATCAGAGGGAATGCAGAAATCTCACCCCTGAAACTAGCTGAATTTCCCACCCAGACTGAGGATTTCTGACTGACCACTGACTGACCCCATTGCAGCCAAGCACATCTGCTAGGGAGGGCCATTTGTTTTACTTGGCTGCAATACGTCTCACTACAAGTTCTCAGGTGAATTAACGGTGAAGGTAAATTTAGCACAAATAGATGTAAATAACTCCACAGCACGATTTGCTTTCAGCCTGCGGGGAGCTGCAGGAGGCCGTAAAGTTAAATGTAGCTGGATTTAAAGAGGACGACGTGATTTTACAGTCAATAATAACATTGCCAGCTGGGAGTTCCAGGCTGGCAAGAGAAGCCCCTGATAGTAGCCTTTAGCCTCAAGAAGGTGCCCAATCCTCTAGCAGGCTCCAATTCACTCAGATATAGTGAAGAGGTGAAGAATAGTCCCTGCTGGTGCTGAACAAATGGGCAGGGGAGGGGATGTCTCAGCACAACTGAAGGTCAGGGATGCATTCTGCTCCCAAAGAGTTGCTACCTCAGCTCCTCTTCTAAGAGATAACCCCATGACATTGACATGTTGGTCACATGCTGAGTCAGGCAATGCTGCGTCAAGCAAAGTAGTGGGGAAGGGGATGTCCTTCCCTGGAATGACTTTGTCCCTACATGCATAGCAGAAAATGACAGGTAGTATCATTTCACACTGGGGCGCGAGTTGCGCTGGGGTCTAAACCACTGAGCCTAGGGCTTGCCAATCAAGAAGGTCATGGTTTGAATCCTGCGATGGGGTGAGCTCCTGTTGCTCGGTCCCTGCTCCTGCCAACCTAGCAGTTCGAAAGCATGTCAAAGTGCAAGTAGATAAATAGATACCACTCCGGCGGGAAGGTAAACGGCATTTCCATGTGCTGCTCTGGTTCGCCAGAAGCAGCTTAGTCATGCTGGCCCCATGACCCAGAAGCTGTACGCCAGCTCCCTCGGCCAATAAAGTGAGATGAGTGCCACAACCCCAGAGTCATTCACAACTAGACTTAACTGTCAGGGGTCCTTTACCTTTACCTTTACCTTTACCTTTATGCTTTGCTTCACTCAATGCATCATCATCATCACCACCATCATTTGTTATTTATATGCCACCCATCTGACTGGGTTGCTCCAGCCACGCTGGGCAGTTCCCAACATATATGAAAACATAATAAAACATTAAACTTTAAAAAGCTTCCCTATACAGGGCTGCTTGCAGATGTCTTCTAAAAGTTATATAGTTGCTCATCTCCTTGACATCTGATGGGAGGGCATTCCACAGCGTCAGCGCCTTTACCAAGAAGGCTCTCTGCCTGGTTCCCTGCATCTTCACTTCTCACAGTGAAGGAACTGCCAGAAGGCCATCAGAGCCAGACCATCAGAGCTGGACGCTCCTTCAGGTTTGCAATGGCTTTCAGAATCCATGGATGCGCTGTTGGCTTCCATCAATGAAGGATGGCGCTATTCAAGAGATTAGTTACAAAGGGAGCTTCCACGCCCAGAGATGGGATCCCTCTGATTGTTTGAAGAAGGCACCAGGAAGGCACCAGGACGTTGAAAGGTATCATAAAACAGAGGGAGAGATTCTTGGTGGCTTTCCAGGAACCCTCAGACTCCCTTTGGAGATGTCCTAATGCACCTGATCACCTTTTAGAATTTGACTTTGGTATTGAGCCAGTGGTTGGTAATTAAACTGATGCGGAAGCTGCAGATCTAACATTTTAGTGTTTTTATCCTTATGTGTGTGTGTTTTAATGGATTGTTGCATATGTAGTTTTTACAGTTTTGCTATACGGCCAGTATAATCACTGAGTTTGAGTGGACTCAAAAGTTTTTCGAAAGCAAGAAAATAATTAAATAATGGGCCACAGACTGCTAGGAACAGGGCTTGGGAAGGGTGTATTATGCCTTGCCTGGTGATGACTGGCAGCTGCTCCAAAGCCAGCCTGGGATCCCACGAGGGGTTTCTGCCCTTCTGCCGCTTGATTTAATTACAACCAGCAGATAGCGCATTTAGAGACAAGTAATTACGCAGAGGAGGCGGATTATTTGGGGTGTGTGTTTCAAATCAGCAGCTGGAAGCTGTGGGGCGGCTGCTCTGATCCCAGTTATTACATCCGCAGCCGCTTTGGAGGCCTGTGCGTCTGGAGCAGCTCAGAGAAGTCTCCTGGTGAGCATGTAATGTAGCAGCTCAGCTAGACAGAATCCCCTCCTAAGCCCCACCTTGGTGCCTCACAGCTCCATTCCAATTGGCCCTCTAACTTGTATGTTCTACCCAAGTACGTTTCCCAGCCCAAGTCAAAGTGTTGGTACCTTGGTGCAATATACCTGAAGGAGCGTCTCCATCCCCATCATTCAGCCTGGACATTGAGGTCCAGCGCTGAGGGCCTTCTGGTGGTTCCCTCACTGCGAGAAGCAAAGTTACAGGGAACCAGGCAGAGGGCCTTATCGGTAGTGGCGCCCGCCCTTCCACCAGATGTCAAAGGAAAAAACAACTACCAGACTTTTAGGAGACATCTGAAGGCAGTCCTGTTTAGAGAAGCTTTTAATATCTGAAGGATTATTGTATTTTAATATTTTGTTGGAGGCTGCATAGAGTGGCTGGGGAGGCCCAGCCAGATGGGAGGGGTATAAATAAATAATAATAATTATTATTATTATTATTATTATTATTATTATTATTATTATTATTATTATTATTAGAGACCACCGAGGCCTGTGGGAAAGTGAATTGAATTCCCCATCGCAACCCTAGTTTTAAGTCACACCATAGCTTATGCTCAGTTGTGGCAATGTGGGTGGGGCAGATCTTGACCTGTGCTCAGCTTTTAAATATGTACATATGCGGGAAATATTTCTTATCCCAGGCCCATAAGCCATGAACTGAAGCCATATGCTCCTGACCTGTTCTGTCCGCAATTCTGCACCATTTTGTCTTCCCTGCCTGTGCCATATTTTCAGTGGCTAAATGCCAGTAGAGTGTTCCTCTAGCTGGGGTGTCCCAGTACATCACTTTTCATATCTTGGTTTCTGCTGGTGTAGAAGCTTTACTTCTCACAGTGAAGGAACTGCCAGAAGGCCCTCAGAGCCAGACTTCAGTGTCCGGGCTGGACGTTCCTTCAGGTTTGCAATAGCTTTCAGAATCCATGGATGTGCTGTTGGCTTCCATCAATGAAGGATGGGGCTATACTCAGCTAGTGAATCTCATGTATAGATTTGTGCCCTACAGTTCCCTATTCAGGATTTACAAAAGTTGGCACATGACAGCAATGATTTGGCAACTTTCGCTAGTTTGTGAACTTTTGTGAGGATGCCGAGAGGAGCTGCGAACAGATCAAGCTCATATTATTCATCTTGCAGCTCTAAACAAGTGGAGCTGTTTTGATCAAATATTTTCACAATCTACCTTGCCCTTGCAATTGAATTTATAACATCTTCCATCTTGTCCTTAGTGGATTCCTGAAAGCACTTTTGCAAAACCCCATCCCTCAGACCAATATGAAAACCACAGAATTTCAATCAGATTTCTGAATAAACCGCAAACAGTTGTGCAGGCAGCTGTTACTCCCTTACGTTCCTCTTTGCATGCTTCAGTAGAGAGTTTGTGGAGTCTATTTACCACATCTAAGACTGATTTCCTTCCTTTCAGCTGCTTTGAAGATAATTGAAGGTACCTGCATTGTCTTCCTGCGAATGTTGCCATTAAAAAAAAAACAACCCAACGGCTAATGTTGAAATCGATGTTTCTTCGTTAATGCTGCTCCTCCACCGGTGTCGAACGCCATGTAACAAAGGCTTGGAATGACTGGATCAGCAAATTGTCACACGCTGGCTACTTTGTTAATCATGGGAGGCCCTAGGAACGAACCCTCGCCCGTTTGATAATGCAAGGCGTATTGAATTGTTAAGGCCAAATTAAATATTTAATAGGAAATTTTGCAAAATTGGCATTTTCCTTCTCCCAATTAAACAAGCAAGGCAAGAGAAAGAGAAGCAGAAATTGTGCTGTTCCCAGCAGGTTTCACTCGCCAGCAGACCAGGTTTCCAGCAACAAAACAGGCCTCTCTCTCTCTCTTTCTCTTTCTCTGCTGGTCACAGCGGGAGGCAGGGAAACGGCAGGACTTCATGCAAGGTGCCGGTTCTTCTGTCATGCCCAGCAAGCCAGAAGCAGCTTGGCAGCTGCAGCACAAAGTCTGTTTCTTTGCGCTCCAGAAGAGTTTCTTGCAAAGGGCTCTCTCACCACCTGCCAAAGGATAACACAGTCCTCTTGCAAAATGCTTCTTCGGGAGATTGACTTGCGCTTACCAGCCTCACTTTTTCCTACATAGTAGCAGAACAAAGGGCCTCAAAAATGGGCACCCATGCAACCACCCCACTGAATTTCATCTTCCTACATAAGCTTTGGGTTTGTGCATGACAGCAAAGGATAAAAGGTTCCCATCCAGCATTGGCCTGTGGTAATTTCCATGCACCTCAACCCAATGCCTTATTTGATGTTCCTCATCCAGCCTTGCTGGCCAATAAACATAGGTAGCTGCCTTATACTGAAAGCCAACCACAGAGTAGTCCTCACCAACCAGGTGCCCTCTAGGTCATGGGTAGGCAAACTAAGGCCCAGGGGCCGGATCCAGCTCAATCTAAATCTGGCCTACGGACGGTCTGGGAATCAGCATGTTTTTACATGAGTAGAATGTGTCCTTTTATTTAAAATGCATCTCTGGGTTATTTGTGGGGCCTGCCTGGTGTTTTTACATGAGTAGAATGTGTCCTTTTATTTAAAATGCATCTCTGGGTTATTTATGGGGCATAGGAATTCATTCATTTTCCCCCTTCAAAATATAGTCCAGCCCCCCACAATGTCTGAGGGACAGTGGACCAGCCTCCTGCTGAAAAAGTTTGCTGACCCCTGCAAGGTCTTTTGGACAATGACTCTCATCCACCTCAAACAGTCATGCTAGTCCAAAACAGCTGGAAGGCACTGGGTTAGCATAAGCTGCCAAAGAGCCTACCCAGATGGCATTTCTGTAGACCAACAGGTCACAGTCACATGAGTCTCCTGCAGATCAGCTAACCTTTTGGCTGAGTGAAATGATATACACCTGGAGGTCAATTACTTGAATGTCTGCTCTGCACAGCCCTGGATGCCTCTGCAGTCTGAGAGCTACCACCTCAATGAACAAAGTGATGGTAGAAATAATGAGACCAGTTTGATTGTTGTACAGAAAGAGGGGTGGATGAGGAAGATGCAAAGGTCACAGTCCTATCAGGCCTTTAAAGCACATGGCTTCCCCCAAAGAATCTTGGGAACTGTAGTTTATCCTTCACAGAGCTGCAGTTCCCAGGACCCTTGACAAACTACAGATCCCAGGGTGCTTTGGGGGAGCCATGTGTTTCCAGCATGTTTTTGATGTATGGTGTGATTGAATGTGACCAAAAGGCTGGGCACAAATCTACTCAAGGCCAAAGCGGTGCATTCTGAGGCTGCTGGACACTGGACACAGGACAAACACACACCACAAGGATGGCACTCAACACCCATTCAAATTCTTCCCTGCCTGTGTTGGAAGGTGGGAAAGTGAGGAGAGGGGAATATCTGAGTTTGTATCTGTTCCCTGGAGAATCTAGCAGACGCTGCAGGTGACAGCAGGGAGATGCGCCAACATGGATGGCTGTCTTGCGGGGGGTGAGCTGGCAAGACAGCAGGCCAGAATTGAGAGGCAGAGTCCCTCTGGATGGCTCAAACAGGAGCAGAGAAGAAACCCCTTGGGAATTCAGCTGCCAGAGACAGAGCAGCGCTAGGAAGGAGGAGGAGCAAAAGTGTCAGCTTGGAAATGGATTGGACTATGACATGGTGCATAAAACAAGTGACCCTGCTGTGAAGCTATAATGGGACTGGTGTGTTTGGTATTTAGTTCAAAGACTATCTATCTGCTTGTCTGTGTGACGAGGCCTGCTCGCCTTTCTATCTAGCCTTTCTACGGGGAGAGGGCTGGGTTGTTGCAATGATGGAGAAAACTAAACAACTTGAAGCAGACACTGACAAAAAGAGGGCAGGGGTCCAGGGCAGGCTGGTGGTTCCAACTTTTTCTTTCCACCTTCTTTCCTTCCTCATGCATTGCCCTCACACCCATAAAGAAGACTCAAGGGGCCCTAGCTATGTAATGACACAGAGGATCTCCAAACAGCCAAATCAAAACATAGTCCAAGCAGGGAAGTGTCTCTAAAGCAGAACTAAAGTGGGAGGGATCAGGTCCCTCCCCACCCTTGGGCACATTTACAGGTGCCAGATGTGATCCCAATGGGAAGGACTTGTCCCTCCTTGCTATGAGAGCCTTGGGTATTTGAACCTGACAAGCGCACTGTGGCCCTGCTGGCCCAGTATTTACCTTGGAGTGCATAACAAGCCTAAAGGGCACCCCAAAGAATGCCAATGTCAAGGCAGAAACCAAGGGATGCTAGTAGGGTAACGAAAGAATGCTATTAACCCCATAGTGTCACGGGTATTTACCCAACCAGATCTTAACTTGTGATTGCCACTGGAATGAAAACCCATCAAAAAAATGTCATTCTGATGGGACTTCCAGTAATATGCAGTGGGTGAAAAAGAGGAATCACAGGGCCAGTCAGAGGCTTCCCAAAAAAAATCCCACTCAGCCCCCAAACAGGCAACTAGCAAAGTCAATAATGCATAGGGAGAGATGAAGCCAGCTTATAAAGCCCAGTTGGCCAGACAGCAGTCACAGGCCAAGCTCGATTCCTCCCTAGGGGCAAACCACCTTAAATCTTCTTCCCAGGTGAGTTGGGATGTGGCAAAATCAATCCACACACACACACAAAAGGGTGGAACATGCATTCTTATTCTTTCTCTCTCTCTCCCCTTCCATTTGTCAGCCTCTTGGAACTTCCCCTTCACTTCTGCTATTATTTTCCCCAGGGTGATGGGTGCAGAGAGCTCTATGGTGCCTGCCTTGCTCTCCAGCCCCACCTACATCTTGCGGAGCAAAAAAGACTCCTCCAGATGGGAGCCCTGTTGTTTATTTTCATTTCCGATCTCTGGATCGTGCCTGATAGCCAAAGGGCCTCAAGGTGGTTTGCAATAAAGCTTTAAAACTGACTTACACACACAAAAATGACATTATGGAAGACCATAAAGGCTGCAGAGAAAAACAATAAGCCCAGCATACCAAAAAGAGAAAAGGGAGCCCAGATAAAATAACTTTAAATCAGCAGAAAAACAAAGAATAGGCTCTTGAATGTGATTAATGTCTTTAAGGGCACAGGAGAACGGAGTGGGATTCTCCTGGAACCTGGAAGGCAGCAAAGGCAGCTGTGCACATCAAAGGAGGCCAATTCTGGATCCATACATCCTTCCACAGTGGGGACATAGGCTTCCGGGTGGGAGTTGATCACAGTGAGGGTGTGCCAAATGTGCCCCCCTCTAACACCCATTCTGTCTCCTTTTCACACATCACTAGCATTGCGTAGAGTCATAGAACTGTAAAGTTGGAAGGGACCCTAAGTGTCATCTAATTGTGCACGTTTCTTGTTGTGTAGATAGCAGCCATGGGGAAACCTGAGTTCCTTGGTGATGGGCAGGGCAACACTTCCTCTGCTGGCCACAGCTCTGCCAAAAATCTGCCTCCCCACCCCCACTGCAGCTGATATTTGCATTTCAATAGAAGTTGTTCTATTTATGGTGCTGGAGGAGACTCTTGAAAGTCCCATGGACTGCAAGAAGATCAAACCTATCCATTCTGAAGGGAATCAGCCCTGAGTGCTCACTGGAAGGACAGATCGTGAAGATGAGGCTCCAATACTTTAGCCACCTCATGAGAAGAGAAGACTCCAATGAAAACAGGGATGTCCTACAATGCCCTCCAACATTTCTATAATGTAAATAGGGACGTCTTAAGGAAAAGCAGAAGGCCAGATCCTGAAGCTGAGGCTCCAATACTTTGGCCACCTCATGAGAAGAGAAGACTCCCTGGAAAAGACCCTGATGTTGGGAAAGATTGAGGGCACAAGGAGAAGGGGACGACGGAGGACGAGATGGTTGGACACTGTTCTCGAAGCTACCAGCATGAGTTTGACCAAACTGCGGGAGGCAGTGGAAGACAGAAGTGTCTGGTGTGCTCTGGTCCATGGGGTCACGAAGAGTCAGACACGACTAAATGACTAAACAACAACAAATAAGCTCTTCTTGGCTCCAGAGGAGCTGTCCCTTGAGATGCAAATAGCTTGGGGGGAGGGGGTTCAGGAGTACAGGCAAGGAGATCAGAAGGTTAAACTTCCCCATTGCCCTAAGGCTGTCTCATGGTGACAATTTACATACCAAAAATGCACCCAGGTAGCTGCCTCCACACCATTCAGGACTCCTACTACCTCTCTGATCTGCTTGCTTTGTTGCAGCTGTGCTCCCTCTTCCCCTCTTGTCCCTCATGCTATGAGCATTTTGGTAATTCTTTTTTCAGTGACTGCTCATTTCTCCACGCAACTTCATTTTTTTTATCACTTCCATAAACTTTATTGCAAAAGCAATGAAAACTCATTATTTTACCAAAACATGGCTGGGAATCACACTGTACCAGCCCCACTTTATGAGGCAGCTATGACCACTGCTTTGCCCTTTAAAGTCTTGCCCTGGCGGCTTCATGAAGAACCCACAACACACACAAACTCCATTGAACTTTGAAGACTGTCCAGCAGGCTGCCTGGGTGGGAGAGGGAAAACAGCTTCCCTACTCAGCTGGCCTCACCCTGGAAGTTCTTAAGTTCTGAAAGTTCTTAAGTTCTGAAAGATCAGGCCTTCAGTTTGGAAAGCAAGCTATAATGGTAGCCAGAAGTATTAAATTTCAGACCTCTTGGGGCAGGGGCCTAAGAAATTTGCTTCAGGATGAGAACAGAAGTCTTGCTCCAGTGGCAGTGCAGCGGCAGCAGGAGGCCCCATTAACTAAAGTGGTACCTCAGGTTAAAAACAATTTCAGGTTAAGAACGGACCTCCGGAACAAATTAAGTTCTTAACCCGAAGTACCACTGTATTATGTCAGTCAGTGACAAGCATGTGTGAACCAAGATCTGAGCATGTGCAGAGTGCCTTTGTGTTCCAGGAATACATATATCTGTGTCAGGACTCAAGTTAGACTGAACATCGACTGCATTTTTCAAGAATTGACCTCTCTCTCTCTCTCTCTCTCTCTCTCTCTCTCTCTCTCTCACACACACACACACACACAGAGAGAGGGGGGGTCTTTTAAGAAACACCCTTCCTTGTGCTTCTTCTCCAGCCATCTGGTTGGCCACTGTGTAAACAAGATGTTGGACTAGTCTTCCTCTGATGTCCTTATATTCTCTCTTTCTCTCTCTCTCTCTCTCTCTCTCTCTCTCTCTCTCTCTCTCTCTCTCTCCCCCTCTCCCTCTGTGCTCCACACGGTCACTATTAAAACATTAAAGGCTTCTTTTGAGTTTCTTTGGCTCCAAAGGGTTTCGCTGCATAATTAAAAAAGAGTGCTGAATTCATCTCTGATTCTTGGGGCCTTTTAGGAATACAATTAGCCTTCGCACCATTTTTGTACTTTCTAAATCTTTTAATTTAGTCATACAAGGACAAGCGTGTAACTGTCAGGACCAGGTATGTACAAATTTGGAAGGATTTAGGTCAATACTCCGCCGTAATTAAACTTGCATGCTCCGGGGCACAGAGAACCTTCCTTGCATAACTTATATCCAGAAACAGTTCAGCAGCAGGCAAGGCCCCTTCCTCAATTTTCCTCTGTGTGCTTTCAGAATTTGTTCATTTTAAAAAATTATATTTATATCTCACCTTACATCAGAGGAACTCAAGGTAGTATATGTGGTGGTATATATTTTATACCCTACAACAATATACCCTACAACATTTCTCCAATTAATAGGGATGTCCTATTCCATAACAACAAGAGCACATTATTATTTATACCCCATCCGTCTGACTGGGTTGCCCCAGCCACTCTGAACAGCTTTGAACATATATAAAAACATAAGAAAACATCAAACAATTTCCCTATACAGGACTGCCTTCAGATGTCTTCTAAAGATTGTATAGCTACATATCTCCTTGCCTTCTGTAAATCTGGGACTGTCTCTGGAAAATAGGGACACTTGGAGGGTCTATAACAGTGCTTTCCAAACCTGGGTCTCCAGCTGTTTGGGGACATCATCCCTAACCACTGGTCCTGCTAGCTAGGGATGGTGGGAGTTGTAGTCCAAAAACAGCTGGAGACCCAAGTTTGGAAAGCACTGGTCTACAACAACAACAACCCGGTGAGTACGCTAGGATGGGAGTGTCCAATGTCACCCAATGGTCTTCACTAGCCCAAAGTCACCCAGTGGTCTTCACTGTGCAATGGGGGATTTAAACCCAGGACTCCCTCATCCGTATACAGCCATGCTGGTTGGGGTTGATGGGATTTGTAGTACAAAACCTCTGGAGGGCTCCACATTGGGGAAATTCGATCTAGTGCCTAAACCAAGCAAGCCTTGCCTCCCAGTTGACTCCCAGGCACCCATAGGAGATGGATGGATGGTCACAGAGAATGCTTTGCAGACTCCCTCATAGAATCCCATATGATTACTCCAACATTACAAGAAACCGAATTGTTGGAGCATATTCTGGACTTTTTCCTATGGGTGTTTTTTAATGTGAAAAAGGGGATAATAAAGCACCTGAAAGAAGTAATTACCCGTGAGTAGAGCTGAATTGGGAAGAATTGGATTTTTAAACGTTTAATCTGGCATCGAAACGGGGAGGTTCAAAACAGGAAGTCCGCCTCCCCCTTTTGTAGATAAACTGAAGCAAGGAGGCTGCAAGCTAAAGTCTTGGAAAGCCTTTTGTAAAAAACTAAATTTCCACCGGTAAAGAACTAACCTCCCCCCATTATGGAGAGAGGAGAAGAGGGGGGGAGTAGTGGACTGAATATGCCTGTAGGAGAGTGTTAAGAGAGTTAAAATACCGCCGCTCTGACCCTGGAAACGGGCTGCTAGCAGGATTGATGTTTTTTGGAACGTCCATTGACAGCGTTAGGACGTTCATTGACAGGCAGCTAAACAAGAGAATACATTGTTTCTACTGTCTCCGGTTGTTTTTTTAAAAAAAGGAGGAAAGTAACTGAAAATTGAAAGTAACTTTGGATTATTGATACTGTGGTTAAAAGAGGACATACTGACCGATACAAATAGAAACTGTTTTCCCCTAGTGGAAGCTTTTGAAATTGGTTACTTTACAGGAGCTGGGCTAGGGGAATTTCCAGCTGCAAGATAAAAAAGTGTGAGACTTTGGAATTGACCTTGAATCTCTTAAGTGTTATGGTAAACGGAAAGGAAAAAAACAGTCAGGATGTCGACAGAAGAGGCCTTAGTGGCTGCATTATTGAAAATAAACGATTCGCTGGAACAACTTCACAAGAAAACAGACGTGATAAATGTGAAAATGGATGCTGCAAATATTGAAATTGACTTAATTGTAGAAAGTTTAAATAACTTGGGACAAAAGGTGAATACCAATTCAGAAACCACCCAGAAACTGACACAGGAATCTACTCTGATACGGCAAACTGCAGATGAAGTCAGGGAAAAAACCCTTGCTGCTGAATTTAAAGCAATACAACTGGAGAGGAGAGTCCCATCCATACAAACTGATGAACATAAGCTGACATTCGTTATGATTGAACTTAAAGAAGAACAGATGAATTTGGGGACCAGAGCCCTATCTGAACTGGAAAAGGAAAGCTTGACAGAGTTTCAGGAGGCGACAGGACTTGGTTGAGAAAGAGAGGTATTTGGGGGTTAGTATGACCGCCAAAAATGTGAATCTGTTTAAGGATAACTGTGAAGGATGTTGGATTGAAGAGAAGGGGGATTTGGAAATATGGACAAATCAGAAGTTGTTACTGTTGGGCCGAGTTACTGTGGTGGGGATGAGGGCTGCTGTGTTGCTGGGGATGTTGCTTTTGTTTCAAACATTGCAAGCTTTGGATGGGATGGATTGTTTCAGGAGGTGGCAGAGGGATGTTTTTAGAGTTGTTTGGCAGGGCAGGAAGCCTCAAGTAAAACTTAAGATATTGATGGATGCCAAAGAAGGAGGTGGACCTGCCCTGCCAGACCTTTAAATTTCGTTGTGAACCATCTGCTTTTTGCTGGTTGAGAGAATGGCTGCTTCTTGAAAACACTGAAGTGTTGGACAATGGCAGACGAAGTTGATGGACTATATGGAATGGGCGGAAATGACTGGCAAGATCCGAGACCAGGGAGAAGAGTCGGTGGAAGAAGATTGGAAAAAGTTTAAAGACTATTTATAGAAATATTGTAAAATTAAGGAATGTTAGAAAAATGTTGGAATGAAGTTATATGGCTTTAGTAGAAATGTCATAAGGAATTAAGTATAAATAGATTAATAGAAAATTAAAGGAAAAATAAGGCAAGAATGTGTTAAGATAATTATAGGATAGAAAACAGTAAGATGGAAAGGAATTGCTGAAACAATTAATAGAAGTGGAATACAAAAAGGGAGGTGTGAGGAGGTCGCTGGAAATAAGTGAATGAAATATAAGATACTGAAAATGTTTGAGGTGTTTTTAAATTGTTTTTGTTGGTTTTTGCTCTGTTTTGTTCGTCCATGTAGCGTTTTTGTATTGTATTTGTATTGTTTTTTCTCTTTTCTTTTTTGTTTGTAGTGTTGTGTTGAAAATGTTGAAAAAGTAATAAATATCATTTTTTAAAAAAATGAAAGAACTCTTCATGAACCCAGCTTTTAAATTTTAAAAAACGATAAAATCAAATTATCGTTTAATTTCACTGCACACAGGTGGTGTAGGATTATTATTATTACAAAAAGGATTATTATTATTATTATTATTATTATTATTATTATTATTTCTCATTTTGCATTATATTTCCAAGTGCTGTTTTCTGTGCAAAGGAGGCTACCTTAAGCTGGTCCCACCTCCTTCAAAGCCCTCTGCAAGGCTTCAGATGTTTCCCCCTTGCCTCTGCTCCAAAGGAGCATTTGCTTCGTTTAAAAGGAAGCTTCCCACGGGGGGACCTCCTTTAGAGCCTGCTGCCCTTTCCACAGGCAGCGAATAAACATTTCAGTCAAGGTTCAGGGAAGATTTCTCCAAAGATCTGTGATTAAAGCCTAACCTTTTCCACAGTGCTATTAACTCCCGGAGTCTTAGCAGCTGTCTGGCCTTAGCCTCTGGCCGAGAGAGACTCTGGACTCATGGCATGGGAAGGATCCCTCCTTCCACTCCGGTTGACTTTGGCCAAACACCATGGATTGGAATTTATCTGCAAAGATGACTCCAGGGGAACGGCGCTCAGCGTTGCTATTTATAAACCCAAGACAGAGTATGCAAATACTTCACCATTCAATATTTATGAAGCACTGGCTGGGGCCAGCTGTAAAATGCGACTGGCAGGGCCGGAAGACCAGCACAGCGCCGCGAAGGAAGCCTATAAAGGCAGCATCCTGCGAGTCAGGAACTCTCCGAAGAACTCTGGCAAATGTTGAGGCTCTTCATGCCAGAGACTTGGATTTCATGACTGTGTTCCGTGGCCAGATTCAGAGCTTTTACCAAGAGAAGACCAGCATGCATTATGCGCCATTGTCTCTGCTTTTGAATGGGCCTCAACTCCCAGGTGATGGTGGTGGCTTGCAAAAAGAATAAGCAGAGAAAAGCTTTGCTCCCCCTCGCTCACAAAAACTGGAACTCATGGACATCCAATGAAGCCGGAGATTTGGGACAGACAAAAGGAAGGACTTCTTCATGCAACGCAGAGGAGAACTATGGAATGCCCTCCCACAAGACGTAGGGGTGGCCGCCAACTTGGATGGCTCCAAAAGAGGATTAGGCAATTCCATGGAGGATTAGGCTATCAATGGCTGCATTCTACCTCTGCTGTCAAAGGAATTATGCTTCTGAATGCCAGTTGCTGGGAATCAGAAATAGGGAGAGTGTTGTTGTGCTCAGATCCTGACTTTGGGCTTCCAGTAGACATCTGGTTGGTACCTATAGGAGCAAGATGATCAACTGGATGGGTCATTGGCCCATCTGATCCAGCAGGCTCTCCTTACGTTGCCTTGCTCCACCATGAGATTTCCAGAATCTACATGGGCAAGATGGAAAACAAAATGCCATAGAAGCGGCAACTTCCTCCACCTGTCAGTGAGCCAGCAATAAGTCGCATGAAATAAGTGAAGTGAACTCTTTATTAGAAGAAATAGGATCTGCTGAGGAGTGCAGGGCCTAATGAGCACTGCAACTCTTCTTTGGTAGGTCTTGCCCCTATAAGGTAGTTGTGGAATTTGAAGGCCCCCACCTTCCCACAGCTGCCTTGGTTGCCTCCTCCCCCAGGTCTTTCCGAAGCAATCTGAGACTGCACCGACGAGCTTGCCTTTGCTCCTCCCACATCACACCTCTCCTGATCCTAGGAGACCAGGGTAGAGGGGAGCTTGTCACAGCAGGAAGGGAAGACACCCTAGCTTCTTCCCCAGCATGACTCATCTCTGCCTCTTGGTTTCCCTCTTCTCCTGCTTCCACTTCTGATTCTAGACTTCTCTCTGCCACAGACTCTCCCTTCTCACTAAACCCTGTTACCCCTGCAGCTTCTGACACATCCTCTTTCCAGTCTTCTCCCTCTTCTTCCTCTGATCACTCATTGTTGTCCCACCACCAATCCCCGGGCTCTGAGTCTTCTTCCTCTGTGGGTTCCCTAGCTGGTGCCTCCCACCATTCATCTGTGTTCAGCCAGTCCATGACACCACCCCTGAAGCATAAGAACCAGGGACAAGACCATTTGCTGGTAGAAGAGCACCTGCTCTGCATGCAGAAGGTCCTAGGATTAATTTCTTGCATCTCTAGTTGAAAGGATCAGGTGGTGATGATGGTGATGACAGGCCTCTCTCTGCCTGAGATGCTATAGAGTCACTGTTAGTCCAGACAGACCAACAAGCTGACCTGGCATAAGGCAGCTCCCTAGGAATATCTCTCCACACACTGAAATACCATGTGGACCTCGTACCCAAGGACCAAGAAAAAAACACTGTTATGTATGTAATGACTCCTGCCAGGATGATTTATTTGCAGAAATGGAAAGAAGGAACAGTTTCAACCAAGGAGGACTGGCAGATAAAATTGATGGAGTATGCAGAGATGGATAAACTTACAGGAAGAATAAGGAATCGGGGGAAAAGAATTTTTTAACAAAGATTGGGGAAAATTTATTGAATATTTGAAAAGTTGTTGCAAACGACTTAAAATGTTAGCAGGGTTACTGTAAAATGAGCAGTAAAGAAAACTCAAGGAAATTAAAGAAAATAAATAATTAAGGAATTATTGTGGATATGCAATAGTAAAGTGGAAGGAACCACAAAGGGGGTGGGGGGGGAGTCAACTTAACATTACTTTGATGTTATTTTAGGTTTTGCCAATTTGTATGTTTTGTTGTAAAATGGAAACTGATAAATAAAATTATTTTTAATAAGGAAGTACCATGTGGCCCCAATGCATGGAGGAGCGGGATAGGAATACACCCACTAACCCAACCTTTCAAAATCTGTATGTTCATTTGAAGGTGCACCACGAATCTATCCTGATCTTCAGATCAACTCATGAGGGTCAGGGTGACAACAGTAGGGCACAATCCTGCTCTTCTCTCCATGAGGTGAACCTCCTTCTGAGAAAATGGTATGGGCCAGAAGAGAAGAAGAAGAGTTTGGATTTGATATCCCGCCTTTCACTCCATTTGGGTGACTGCTCTGAGGCACCACATTTGGACTGGACCAAGACATTTTGCAGAGGACAATACACCCATACCCCGACAGGGCAGTTGACTCTTACTTCAGCACCAGTGATGGAAAAGCTTAGGGGCACACTGCAGGTCAGGAGGCACACATCGAACAGCTAAGTCCTCAAACATCCAGCATCAGCTCCCTTTCCCTCCCACTCCCAGGTGCTGCTGCTTCACTCGGTCCACTGTTAGAGCCAACTTTGCAAATGAGGTCTACTGGCAACTTTCAATGAAATTCTAGGAGGCCGAGAGCTGCAATCTTGCCTGTTGGGAGGGATGCAATTCAGGCCAAACTAAATGTGAGGTGAGCTGGGGGGGGGGGCAGCATGAGAATTGGTGATCGGATCTTCAGATCTCTTTCTCTTTACTTGAAAGCATGTTAGGAGTAAGGTTGAAGTACAACAGAAAGCACCAGTGACTCAGTCACAGTGGAGTCTAAATTCAGAGCTTCTAGTTTATGTCAGGCACTGGGGGAGGGGGGAAATCTTGGGCTTCCATAGGTAGGAGCTGCGTCATTAGAAAGTTTCCAAAAATAGCCCCCCTGAATTCAGGCCACCTCAATCAAGGCTGCAAATTGATCCTTTTTTTCCCCCTACCCGCTGTTTTGCTGTGCTAAAAGCAAGATTGATTGTAAGTTTATGTTGTAAAAGCGCATCATTATTTCAGCACATTAATGCCGCGCCTTTCGGTGCAAATTGATGTTATTTTTATGATGTTGTTTATGGGCCTGAATAATTGGATTGATTCTTAATTTCGCAGGCTCGCTAGGAAGCAGGAGAGGAAGCAACATATGGCAAGGGCACCATTTCGGGCAACCCATAAGCATCTCCACAGATGAAGGGATGTGGAGGATGGGGACGCAGGCCCCTCAAGAGACACCCACCTCACACCTCCCCAGAAGCCATCCCAGAGAGCAAAATATTCTGAAAAGGATGAGTGCTGCCTTCCTCATCCTGTTGCTGTTGACACCCTCCCTTGAGAAACCCAAAAACTGCCACTTGCTCCCTTCATGCTCCATCACTAATGATGCTCCTTCAATTTCTCAAACATTTTCTTTCCCTGTGAAAGAGGTATCTATTTTTCTGCCTCTTTCTCAGGGCATAAGAACATCAGACACACACACTCACACCAGTGCCCCTATTTTCCAGTGACAGTCCTGGATTTTCAGAAGCCATCCGGGTTCCTGATTTGATCCTGGAATAATCTGCTTTTCCTTGTTATCGTTTAGTCGTGTCCGACTCTTCATGGCCCCATGGACCAGAGCACACCAGGCACTCCTGTCTTCCACTGCCTCCCGCAGTATGGTCAAACTCATGTTTGTAGACTTCCGGTCGGTGCCAGCGCTTAATGGCGGTCCTACCTCCGAGCTCCGGAGAAGGACTGCTTCGCAAGTTCGGGTCTTACCCGCTACGGCAAGCGGGGGACCCCTAAAATCCCAGGCGCTGAAGCCTGAGAACAAGGAGACTCGGTGGGCACCTTCGCGCCCCCCGGTACCGTGAAAGAGCCTTTTTAAAGGCTACGGATCGACATCGGGAGTGAGCGCGGTGCTGAGAGTCGCTACCCAGCCTGCGAAGTGAAGCCGCGTCGCCATAAGCGGAGAGCGCCGATTCCTTCCTGAAAAGAAATTCGGACTGATTCCCCGTGAGTAAGAACTGAAAAATAACTGGGACTTTTTCAATTTTAAAAATTGGGCTAAAAACGGGGGAGATTTAAACAAAGGAAGTCTGCCTCCCCCCGACCGCATGAAAGTGAAAGCAACGGAGCTCTAAACCTGCATCCGTTTAAATCCGTCCTTTGATCAGCTAAACCGGACATTTAAACCTTTGATCTCCCCTCTAGCAAGCAGGGCAGAGGGGAGGCGAATCTGACCATTAACTGCATGACTTATTTGAAGGAAAAAACCTCTGCTATCTCATCTATTTGAAAGTCTGAAACGGTCTGCCTTCTAAGTACATTGAGCTGACTTTTCCCTGTGAAGTGACACCTTGATACAAAGTTTCCACAGTGCCTGACTTTTGTACATTTTAAGAAGAAACAGTATAAACAGCATACTGGGCAACTGTGGCAATTGGAAGCTATAAGACTTTAGTAACATTGATTTTGACTGGGTTAATCTCCTTTCTTTCTACATCTTGGATGGTCTCCTTTGTTCATGTATTTGGAAATTTCCTTCTATGGCCATTTTGATTTGCTCCCTCTAGAGGATAAAGTGAAGTCCAGCACGGCCTAAGACAGTGGAATTTTCCAAGGGAGAATAAATCCCGTGGGAATTGACCTTGACATGAGTGGGCCACAAGAAGAGATAACTACAAGAGCCAAGACCAAGCAACAACAACAGCAACAGCTGCAGCTGCAACAAGCAAAGAAAAGAGGTTCGATCTCAGGCGTAACAGCCGGACTAGCTGGAACAACAGGACAGGACAAAGGAGCAGCCGTTTCTATGGATGCTGTGACAGAAGCTTTGCTTAAGATAAACCAGACTCTGGAGTCTTTGACAAAACAGACTTCAGAGAACACACAAAAATTAACAGAGATATCAACAAGATTAAACCAGAATACAGAATCTATAAACAAATTGGTCGAGGAAAACGCCACCACGCGTCAAATTGCCGAAGAGGCCAAAGCCACAGCTGGAGAGACGCAGGAGAAATTAGAGCCACTTGCCAAGAAGGTCTATGAACATGATGCAACCTTGGCCTTGTGGGAGTTACAGAGGAAAGAGAGAAACTTAAAATTAAGACTGATTCCGGAGAATGAAAGTGACAACCTTGTGGAATATTTGACACGGGAGTTTGCGGATTGTTGGGACCTGGAGGAAGACGATTTCAAAATTACAACTGCCTTTAGACTGGGCAAAAAGCAAGATAGAAAGACACCAAGAGATTGTTTGATCACACTCAGATCTAAGGAGGAAAGAGATAAAATTTTAGGACTACACTTTGGAAAAGCCCTGCAAATTGGAAATTCAGCTGTACAGATCTTTAAAGACATACCAAAATATATCTTGGACTTAAGAAACTTCTACAAGGATTTGGTTCTTTTGTTAAAGAAAAATCTTATCCGCTTCAGGTGGGAGTTCCCACAAGGACTGTCATTCGACTACAAGGCAAAGAAAGTGAAAATAAAGACAATTCAAGATAAAGACAAATTTTTGGCAAGATATCAGGAGGACCTACAGAAGGGGACTGTGGATGCACTTGCAGAACAGAGGAGAGCACTGGATATCCTGAATCTCTCGTTTGGACAAAAACCACCACCGTCAGAAGAAGAGCAACAACTTGGAGCTGTTGGAGGAGCCTTAAGAAAATAACAAGATGGCTCTGCAATTCCTTAGTTGGAATTGTAATGGACTGAATGGGCCTTTGAAGAGAAGACAAGTATTTCATATTTTGAACAGAGAACAATTGGATTTGATATGTTTACAAGAAACTCACATAACTAGAGCCCACAGGAGATTACTCACAAATAAAAGGTTAGGACAAGAATTTATTTCATCAGACAAAGTTAAGAAGAGAGGAGTGGTAATATATGTGAAGGAGAAATGGGCTCCAAAAATGATATTCAAAGATGAACAAGGGAGATATCTGGCTGTGGAGATACAAGTACAAGGAGAAAAACTTTTAGTTGTTGGAATTTATGCACCAAATGAAGGCAAATCTGACTTCTTTAAGAGACTTCATGAAACTTTGACGGACTATCTGGATTACAACATGATAATCATGGGAGACATGAATGGCGTGGTCTCCACTAATATGGACAAGGCACAAAGACTAACAGTCACTAAAGAAGGGAGACTCCCTAAGACTTTTTTCGAAATGACAGAAAACATGAACTTGATAGACATTTGGAGAACAAGGAACCCTCTGGAGAGAGAGGGAACCTTCTTCTCCCAAGCAATGATGACCTGGACCAGAATTGATCAAATCTGGGTTACTAGTGGATTGGCTCCAAAGATTAAGAAAGTGGAAATCTGCCCAAAAACTTGCTCCGACCATAACGCCGTGAAGATGGAGATGAAACTCACAATAACCGGTCAATTTAGATGGAGAATGAATGACACCCTCTTTCGAGATAAGGAGATTCTCACGAAGGCCCAAAAGACCCTAAAAGACTATTTTGAAATAAATTTGAGGACTGACGTGGAGAAAAGAGTGATCTGGGACGCAAGTAAAGCTGTTATGAGAGGATTTTTGATCCAACAAAATTCAATAAAGAGGAAAAAACAAAATGAGAAAAAAAGAGAAGATCTTGGAAATGATAAAGGAAGGAGAGAGGAAACTAAGAACAAAACCAAAGTCTCAGGACATTTTAAGAGAGATTAAGTTATATCAAACTCAATATATGGAATTGATGAACCAAGAGATTGAATGGAAGATAAAGCAAATGAAACAAAAGACTTTTGAATCAGCAAATAAATGTGGTAAACTTTTGGCATGGCAATTGAAGAAAAGGCAGAAACTAAATACAGTTACAAGCCTAGAGGTCGATGGAAAGAACATATCTAAACCTAATGAAATTAGAAATTGCTTTTTAAGTTATTTCAAAAAACTTTACACCCAAGGCCCGCAAAATGAAGAAGATATAGACAAATTCCTTGGAAGATATGGATTACAAAACATCTCTCAGCAAAGTAAGATGGACTTGAACCAGAGAATCTCAGAACAAGAGATAGAGGCTGCCATTCAGAATATGCAACTGGGCAAATCTCCGGGACCAGATGGACTGACTTCTAGATACTACAAATCGCTGAAGGAATGGTTGATTCAACCACTAAGAGAAGTGTGTAATGAGATTCTTGAGGGAAAAAGGGCACCTGAATCGTGGAAAGAGGCATATATTTCACTCATACCAAAGTCAGAGACTGAAAAGACTCAACTCAAGAACTACCGCCCGATATCACTCCTCAATGTGGATTACAAAATTTTTGCAGACATTTTGGCAAAAAGACTTAAAAGAGTTTTGATGGAGAAGATTCATAAAGACCAAGCAGGCTTTCTCCCTAAAAGACACCTAGCTGACAATGTAAGGAATGTAATAGACATTTTGGAAAAGCTGGAGGTGAATATAAACACTAAAGCAGTATTGATCTTTGTGGACGCGGAGAAAGCCTTTGATAATATCTCTTGGAGTTTTATGAGGAAGAATCTTCATGGGATGGGGGTAGGCCAGGGTTTTGAGAATGGTATGGCTGCAATATATTCCGAACAAAAAGCTAAGCTGATTGTAAATAATGTTGTGACTGAGGAACTTAAGATAGAAAAAGGAACTCGGCAGGGGTGCCCAATTTCCCCATTACTTTTCATTTCGGTTCTGGAGGTGTTGCTGAATATGATAAGAAATGACCAGCAGGTCAAAGGTGTGCAGGTCGGAGCTAAACATTACAAGTTAAGAGCGTATGCAGATGACCTAGTATTGACTTTGCAAGAGCCAAACACTAGTACGAAAAGGGTTTTAGAAATAATTCAACAATTTGGCCAGGTGGCTGGATTTAAGTTGAATAAGCAAAAAACTAAAGTCTTAGGGAAAAACCTAACAGATATGGAAAAGGAGAAATTTCAGGAGGAAACAGGTTTGACAGTGGTTAAGAAAGTCAAATACCTAGGGGTTTATTTAACACCTAAGAATGTTAATTTGTATAAGGACAATTATGAAAAATGTTGGTCAGAGATTAAAAAAGATCTAGAAATATGGTCAAATCTGAAATTGTCAATGTTAGGCCGAATTGCAGTAATTAAAATGAATGTATTGCCTAGAATGTTATTTTTGTTTCAGACCTTGCAGATTCTCGACAAGATGGAATGTTTTAAGAGGTGGCACAAAGACATTTCGAAATTTGTCTGGCAGGGCAAAAAGCCCCGAATTAAATTCAAAATATTGACTGACGCTAAAGAAAGAGGGGGTTTTGCCCTGCCGGACCTAAAATTGTACTATGAGGCAGCAGCGTTTTGCTGGCTGAAAGAATGGATGCTACTCGAGAACACGGACATCTTGGATCTGGAAGGCTTCAATAATGCTTTTGGTTGGCATGCATATCTTTGGTATGACAAGGTTAACAGTACCTTTAAAAATCACATTGTTAGAAAAGCATTATTTAATGTTTGGATAAGATACAAAGACTTATTGGAAAATAAAACCCCTAGATGGGTGTCACCAGTGGAGGCTAAAGCAGTGAAGAAACTCAATATGGAGGTCGGATGGCCGAAGTATTGGGAAATTTTAGAACAGGATGGAGACAAGTTTAAACTACAAAGTCAGGAGAAATTGAAGCACAAAGTAGAAAATTGGTTTCAATATCGCCAAATAATGGAATTTTTTAAACAGGATAGGAAAATCGGTTTCCAAGTGGAGAAATCAAAACTAGAGACCGAATTGCTAGAACCCAATACTAAGAATTTATCTAGAATGTATAACTTGTTGTTGAAATGGAACACACAGGATGAAACAGTTAAATCGGCTATGATTAAGTGGGCTCAGGATGTTGGACATAACATTATGTCAGCTGACTGGGAATGGTTATGGAACACCGGTATCAAATTTACGGCATGTAATGCCTTAAAGGAAAACATTATGAAAATGGTATACAGGTGGTACATGACCCCAGTCAAGCTGGCAAAAATCTACCATTTGCCCGATAATAAATGTTGGAAATGTAAAGAGACTGAAGGTACTTTTTATCACCTTTGGTGGACATGCCCGAAGATAAAGGCCTTCTGGGAAATGATCTATAATGAAATGAAAAAGGTACTTAAATGTACATTTTCTAAAAAACCAGAGGCCTTTCTCTTGGGCATTGTCGGCCAATTGGTGACAAAGAAAGATAGAAATTTCTTTATGTATGCCACAACAGCAGCAAGAATACTCATCGCAAAGTATTGGAAGACACAAGATTTACCTACTCTGGAAGAATGGCAGATGAAAGTGATGGACTATATGACACTGGCTGAGATGACAGGCAGAATCCGTGACCAACGCAAAGAGATGGTGGAAGAAGATTGGAAAAAATTTAAAAGCTATCTTAAGGACTACTATAAACTCAACGAATGTTAAAATGTTGTGGTTGTTAGAAGTAACAGGGTACAGGGATACAAGGTTAGACAATAAAGGAGGACTAAGATGACAGAGATTAGAAAGTAACATCTGGGAGTTGCTAGTTCAAATATGGACACTGGGATGCAGAGAGGGGGGGTATGGGGAAGTCCAAGAAAAGAGGTTTATGAAAATATCTTTGAAATTATTTTGTATGTTTGTTTTGTTTTATGTTTGTTTGTTTTTCTCAAAAATGCTGTAAAACCAATAAAAATTTATTAAAAAAAAAAAACAAACTCATGTTTGTAGCTTCAAGAACACTGTCCAACCATCTCATCCTCTGTCGTCCCCTTCTCCTTGTGCCCTCCATCTTTCCCAACATCAGGGTCTTTTCCAGGGAGTCTTCTCTTCTCATGAGGTGGCCAAAGTATTGGAGCCTCAGCTTCAGGATCTGTCATTCTGCTTTCCCTTAAGACGTCCCTATTTACATCGTAGAAATGTTGGAGGGCATTGTAGGACATCCCTGTTTTCATTGAAGAAATGTTGGTGGGTATGCAGTTATGTTACCCCTGAGCCAATGAGGTAAGTAACTACAACCTTTAGAAGACATTCCTGAAGGCAGTCCTGTATTTAAAAATGTTTTATTATGTTTAATATATGTTGAAAGGCACTCAGATTGCGTGGGGCAACCCAGTCAGGTGGGCAGGGTATGATGATGATGATGATGATGATGATGATGATGATGATTAAATAGGATGTCCCTATTTTAATCAATGTTGGAAGGTATGGAGTTATGTGACCCCCAAACCAAGGAGATAAGTAACTGTACAGCTTTAGAAGACATCTGAAGGTAGCCCTGTACAGGGATTTTTTTTTAATGTTTAATCTTATTTAATGTTTTTTATATATGTTGGAAGCTGGCCAGAGTGGCTGGAGCCACTCATTCACATTGGCGGGGAATAAATAATACCATTTTTATTATTATGAAATAGTATGTCTCTATTTTCATGGGAGAAATGTGGGGGACGTATGCCATGGATTTTAATAGGTCCCTAACAACAATTTCCCTGTAACGTTTCCAGTTTGCATTAGAAGGAAACTGAAGATATACAGATGTATCTTCAGTTAACAATATGTGCAAAAAGACAAATCAGTGATTATGAGATGCTGTCAGATTCTAGGGATGGCAGAAGCCAACAGGGGAATCCCCCTGGGAGATCCTGGTGTATGGTTGAAGAGGAAGCTGGAATGAATCTTTGTCACAACTGTCTGAACACGGGGAGGGGGAATCTGCTATTTTGCCCTTGCGGTGCGGTGCTGCTGTTGAAGACCTGGGTGAAACTCTACCCCAGTTCTGCCTGTCAGACTGTCAGAGCACTTACAGGCCGTTGTCAGGGCAGTAGAAGCATGGCAAGCTCATTGCTCAGGGCCAAAACACAGGCAGATTTTTTGGGTGCAGCAGCAGTGGTGTGCTTGGGAAGGGTGGTGGAGAGAGGTAAGTGGCAGCTGAAGTGCTGTTTCAGGCTGTTCCCTGGCTTTGCTGGGGCTTGGATATGGACACAGGCAGAGCAAATGGTTCTCCATTCATGCAAGCTGCTGGATGTTTTGTTTCATTGCACTCTTGGGCAGGATTGCCTCACAAGGGCCCTGGCACCAGCCTTACTATACTCTCCACCCCCAGAGAGGGGAGGGTGGGGCTGTTTAGCTCGCACTCTGTGTATCGAAGTTTGCATCTAAAGCTAGGGTGTGTATACACAAACATTCATTTGATGCAATTTCACATTTTGCCACTCGGATATTGAACGCCAAATGCCAAATGCCAAAACGAAAGGTGACATTTAACCTCCAATTTTGATATCTGGGCTCTTTGAGCCGGTCGGCATCTCCCGATTGTTTTTGGCAGGCATCAAATGTGAAACCTCAAAGGATGTCTGACAGCTGTCAAATACACTGGACAGGGTTGCACTCCCCTTAAGGGACAGATGAGATGCCTCTCACCAGGTTTGACAGGTCATGCATACCAGCTGCTAATTGTCTCCTGAGACAGAGAGAGCTTTGCTACAGTTATCTGCACTCTAGGTTGGACTGCTTTGGTGTGTAGTGTGTGGGGCTGGCCTTGAAGACTGATCAGAAAAAAACCATCGGTTCAGAACATAGCAGCCTGGCTATTAGCTGGAGTCCTGAAATATAACACTGATCCTAAAAGACCTACATTGGCTTCCTATGCATTTTCAGATCCTACATAAGCCCTTTTTAGTTGTTCAAGCCTTACATGACAAAAAGGAGTGGAGTGCCAAGCCTCTTGGCTCAGCTTCCTTGTTGACAGCTTCATTGCCTTCCATGTGTTAAAGGTAAAGGTAAAGGGACCCCTGACCATTAGGTCCAGTTATGGCCGACTCTGGGGTTGCTGCGCTCATCTCGCTTTATTGGCCGAGGGAGCCGGCGTACAGCTTCTGGGTCATGTGGCCAGCATGACTAAGCCACTTCTGGAGAACCAGAGCAGCACACGGAAACGCCATTTACCTTCCCGCTGGAGCGGTACCTATTTATCTACTTGCACTTTGACGTTCTTTCGAACTGCTAGGTTGGCAGGAGCAGGGACCAAGCAATGGGAGCTCACCCTGTCGCGGGGATTCAAACCGCCGACCTTCTGATCGGCAAGTCCTAGGCTCTGTGGTTTAACCCACAGTGCCACCTGCGTCCCCTTTCCATGTGTTAGGAAGGGACCTTTCACAGAAGGGAGCCTTCTCCACTTATGTCGTAGAAGCTTGAGATGTTACATTACACAGGGAGGCTAAGTAGCTACCAGTAAACTCTTTGCTGCAGAAGCTCCCTTCCCAACAGGTGGTAGAGGAGGAAACTGAGATATGATGGGAGGGGTGGCAGGGCCAATGGACTGGTCCCCTCTCTGCCTCTCACATGGAGTCAGTCTCATGGGTGGGACAGAGAAAATGACTGGAAAGGGTTTAAAGATGCTGGTCTTGGCTTTGGACCACCTTGCCCCATATGAACATTAAGATCTTCATCACAAGCTCTTCTCCTAATCTTCACACCAGGAGAGGACAGGCGTGTGGGGCTGGCACACAACAAGCCTTCTCAGGGGTGGCACCCTGCTTGAGCAATGCCTATTCCTTTGCAGCCCAAGAAGGCACCAAAAACAACACCCTTATCATTCCAGGAACCAACAATGACTTTCTTGTCCTTTGAGGCCTCTCAGTAGTTTGTGGTAGCTTTGGATAGCTTTTACAATTATTATTTCTGCACATATTAATTTTAGATGAGTATTATTGATCTCCTCGGTTTCAAAAGTTTTATGACTTGACTTATCTTGTGTTTCTGTCCAGTGTTTTGCTTTATATTGTCCAAATTGTTGTTAGTGGTTGGTTTTTAAGCCCCTTTGCATATTGCTAAAATAGAAGAGGAACAGAATGCATTAAATAAACAAATTTAGTAAATTCCGCTGCATCTCATCTTTCATATGCTGTCAGGCCCTAAATGTTATTACTTATTGCTACTAAAACTGCCATTAATTCAATTTTTTTTGTCGCCTTATGTCAAACTCTCAAGGCAGTGTATAACATAAGTGCATTAAAACATGACACAATGAAGCAACCACTAATCTAAACAATAGCAACACACACCCCACATAATCTCCATCATCCTTAAAATTAATCAGAAAGACTAAATAATTCCAGTGGCACTAACAAATGGAAGGTGTTAAAATTATTCCAAGGTTGGTCTTTGCCTGGCACCAGGAATATGTTAAAGAGGCCACCAGGTGAACCTCTTTGGGGAGGGGATCTCATATGTTCACTGCCTCACCCATGTCATAAAACTCTAAATGCCATTGCATTTCAGCCATCAAATACTGTCCCACCAGCTATCAAATATTGGAAATTGAATATTATGCATTTATCCATTTCATTATTTACATCCTACTTTTTTCCTTTCACTGAGAAGTTCAAGGTGGCAAAATATCCCAACTGGCAAATATGAAACATTCATGCATTTGGGAGGAAATCTTTAAAATGTGTACAGGAAAATTCAAGGGAACTTGTTCATTTCTATTCTAGAACTTCTTTTATCAGCTTCCACTGTCTACACAGCGTAAGTTTGCCCGATCCTCTTTCAAAGCCCCCAAACAGATGGTCACCAAGGTCATCCATTTGTGATGAGAGCTGCTGTTTGCGATTCCTTTGCTATCAGACACACACTCCTCCCCATCATTTATTTCTGTGGTGTCCAACCAGGACATCCTGCAGAAATGCTGGATATGAAAAATTAATTCCTACTCAAGCTCCTTGAAGAAGATATTGTCACTGGGGGTCGGTTCCCCAGCATTATTGTCTCTGTCCATTCCTCTCCCAAAGATGGCAGACATGGAGCACAAGAGAGGTGACCTCTCCTCTGAAGAACTTGGTTAGTAGGTCACTTAAATCATTCCAATTATTCCACTCACAGACCATTAACTTTCCCAATAAGATATGCCATTGGGAGGAGACCCCTCACTTTCTGCCCCCAGTATCTGAGGCAGCCGCTTGGGTTGAGACAAGGGCAGAAAGGGGTGGGAGCCTAGGCAGAGAAATGTCCTGACATTAGGAATTCAGATTTCATTACAAAGGCATTGATTGCTGTGGACTGATTTAGCAAAGGTCTGATTGTCGGGTGGTGTGGAGAGGCAGGGAAAGGCACCGAGAGTCAAAATTACGGAGAAAATAATGAGAAAAGGAAATGCCGCAAGGATGGATTGTAAGCACCCTTGATCATCAGGGTAGCTGTGGAATATTACCTGCCCGTATGGAGGAATGGAAGTGTCATAAGTTTATGTCCTCGGGCCAAAGAGAACTCTGCCAAAAATGTAAAATTATGATTATGATTATTAGCAAAATGTCTATCATTATGATGGGTGGGTTGTGTTTGGAGAGAGGACTGACTCGTAAATTGCAGGGACACCCCCCCCCAGGACTGTCATACAACTCGTGCTCTGAAAGCTGAAACACAGCTACTGCCAGTGCCAACACCACCCCCTTCTGTGGTATCTGATGGAGAGGAGAGGATCACGCAGGATCAGGAAAGGGGGTGGGGGGGGTTACTGCAAAATGCAACAATATTTTTAAGTGCCATGCTTTCTGAGAGAGGGAGAGAGATTTTGTACTGGCTAGCAACCACTTCTTCAAATGGGATAAATAAATATCATAGGCACTGACCCAGGCTACTCTAAACCTGTTGTCTGCTCACAGTGAGCCAGCCCATCAAACATCCATCCATCTTGCTCAGCTCTTGTTAACAGAGCCATCCTGCCTCTTCTTTGGTATCAGCTCCATCCTGAGTTCTGCTTCTTCCCTGTGTTGGTGGTTGGAAAACACACTTAATATGGAGAAATTATTGTCATCTTCTTCATCATCATTATCATCACCTCCCTGATGGCTTGAATACATCCATCATACTGCTGGTTTGTAGAACATGCTGCAAAAACCAAAGAAAGAAAAAGCTAACTGATATTATTATTTTTCAAAGGAAAAAAAATGTCCTATAGAACAGCAAACGTCTGGCAACTTGTAACAGAACATTGTGTTTCAAATGCCTATCTAAATGGAAAAACTCTACAGCTTCTTTCCAAATGGTTGTCTGATTAAGTTGGGCTTCTTTGGACTTTGCCTTCCAGAGCCTGTCTGGATGTTTGCTTTTCCTGAAACAACACTAGCGACCAAACCCCATATCCTTTGGGATCACAATGCCTGTCTTCCATAAAGGGTTGAGTCCCAGCTGCTCTCATTGTAGAAATCAACTGAATGCTGATTCTGCCAATGAGTTCTTCTGAAACAGCTTAAAAGAATATCTTGATCAACCTCATCCAAGAGGCTGTTTGGTGGAAATTTTACCTCCCCATGAGCATAGGAAGATGCCTTCTCCTGAATCTCTGAATTCCAGCTTGGCAGCAGCAACTCTCCAAGGTCTTGGTCACAGAGAGGTCTTCTCCTGGCACACACACCCCTTGAGATCCTTTTGACTGGAAATTGAACATGGGCCCTTCAGCATGCAAAGTATATGCCCACCTGACACTGAATGAGGGACCCTTCCCATCACAACGTCTGGCTACTATAAGTCATACAGTCATACCTCTTGTTACATTTGGTTCAGGTTACCTCTTTTCAGGTTGCATCCCATGGTGACCCGAAAGTACCAGAAAGGGTTACTTCCGGGTTTCACAGCTCGTGCATGTGCAGGTGCGCAAAATTACATCACGTGCATGCGCAGAAGTGGCAAATTGCGACCCACGCACGTGCAGACACGCAGACGTGGGTTGCGTTCCTCTCAGGTTGCGAATGGGGCTCCGGAACAGATCCCGTTCGCAGCCAGAGGTACCAATGTACTGGAATTATCTGTTTAATGATGAAAACTGACCTGCCTCAAAGAGACAGTAACTTTGTAAATTTTGCTGAAGTGCATGTATCCCAATTAGGGGAGTTTGCATTCAGTTTGCATTGAAAGGTGAATAATATCTCATGCACACTTGCTGGAACCAAGCAACCCTTGGTAAGTTGCAGTTCTCTGAATTTTGCAATTCTCCAGTCAAGTGTACAAAAATGCATTCCATTGGGAGAGATAATTTGCAATGTGTATGTTAGAGAAAAGCACATTCAAAGATGTGTATAGTAGGAGAAATTTGCACAGAAATGCTGGTGAATTTTCATGAGGACCTTTTAAATAAATAAATAGATCACAAACTGATGTGGAACTGTGGAGCACCAAGCTTATGATGGGGCAGGTGGGATAAGAGAAACTTATCTGTCCCTCCTCCCAGTTTGGTTTCCTGTCTGGTGGGCATGAGGCCAGACTGGCAAACACAGTGCTGGAACCAGCCCTTAGTAAACTTTGCGTAGCAGAAGGGTGGTAAGAACAGCCATGCAAAAGGTGGCATAGGGAGACCGGATGCATCAAGCAAGTGCCACCATCTCTGCCCCAGGAAATGGAATGGGCTCCAGAGAACAAGCGGAGAAGCAAACTTCCCCTTGGTGAGTTATTATCTCCTTCATTTGCTGGTTCCCTCCTGTAGGATCCTTCAGGCTGTCACTGCCACAGCACAGAAGCCAGCAGACAAGCCGAGAGGAGAATGCCAGTTTGGGGGACAGGGGGAGGAAACAAAAGACTAGACAAGCTTTGGAAACTGTAATTCACTATGCCAGAAATACTACAGGTATGTGCACTTACCTGAGAGTAAGCTCCAGAGTAAACATGGGTAGGCTTGGGCTGCGGGTAATAATCACCTGGGGGTACTTTTAATGGGCTGCTGAATCCCCTCTCTTTTTCAAAAGGTATAGATACCTTTGTCTGCTTAGCTAATCAAAACCTTTGGCATAAGAGCATCCTTGTTGCTGAGACAACAGAAAATCTTAGAGCCTTAGAGTAGGAAGGTACCTCAAAAGTCATCAACACCAAGCCTCCGTTGGTGCCAGAAATCCACGGCTACAGCACCCCAAGAGTAGGGGTGGGCATCAAAATTCTGCTTTTAAATCTCTGAAAAAGGAGAATGAAAGCAGCAAAACACACCATGAAAGTCAAATTTTATGATTTGGTGGGGGAAGAGAGTTTTGCATATCTGAATTTGACACATAAGAAATTAAATTAAATGGTGCAGAAATGTTCCAGGTCTTCCTTACCCTTAGAAATGTGTAATTTATGAGTTGTTTTTATTCTTCTACATCTACATTACATCTACATTACCTGCTCCTATATTGTGTAAATTTTATTATTTCTTTTGTTTCATTTTGTTTTCAGTTTTATGTTAATAAAAATTGTAATTAAAAAAAAACTTCTAACAAAGAGAATCTGTTGCCTTCTGCATAGGGGTGTTAAAGAATTCCAACAAAAATTGAAACAAGCAGAAACCAAGTTTACTTACTCCTCCTGAGTCTGGAACACAAATAAATCCAGTGAATACTGAGTGGTATTCAGCGCTGTTTCCATTCCACTGCATACTGAGTGGTATTCACGGTTGTTGTTTTCATTCCACAAATGATACCTAACTGATTACTTACACACACACACACACACACACCAATTATACTGTGTTTCCTTTGCATTGAAATGAAAGATGTAGAAATAACTATGCCATTAATTATGTTAAATTTGTAACTTACATCATTACATCAACTAGTGGACAGTGAGACAAATAACATAGTATTTGGTGAAACTGAACTGCAGTAAAATGGAAACAGTGCTGACTGTGACAAATATAGGACTTCTTATGTCCTGACTTCCAAGGCAGCAGCTTCTACTGTCAAACAGAAGTTCTTCCTAATGTTTAGTTGAAATCTCCTTTCTTGTAGTATGGAGCTTCTGGTTCGGTTCCAGTTTTCTGGAACAACAGAAAACTATTTGCTCTGTGATCTGTGTGACAGCCCTGCAAATGCTTAACCACCTCTTCTCCCGGCTGATTTGATTTAGCTCCTTTCCTCCTCATGGAGCTTGGTCTCCAGCCCCACCACCATCACTACCAAACTGCCGAATCCAGAACTGGACACAATCCTCCAGTCAAAGCACAACAGAATGGCGCGATTACTGTACCTATTGTGGATCTGGTCACCTTGTTCCTATTAATGCAGCTTGGACATTCACACAGCTTTATCACAAATCCTTGGTGACTGAGAACAGGACTCCTGAACTCCTGAGTTGATGCCACTCACTATCATCAATTAGAATAGGTTCAGGTCGCTATTATCTATTAATCCATTAGAAGAGACTCAGTGTTTAACCTGACCTGGAGCAGAGAGTGTGCTGTTTTTGCTGGACAGCTGAGCTTCAGGGAAGGGCAGAAGTAGCACACCTAAAGCAAAACAAGCATGTGGTATTGGTGTTGATCTTTGCACCAGAGACTGACCAAGTGTAGAGAAAGCAATAGAGTCAAGGGGCTTAGTTCCTTGGAAAGGGACCCACTAAGGAGCACCACCACTGCCCCCCCCCGTTTCTTTTTGTCTGCTTAATTCTCTCGCTCACTTCCGCAAAGTCATAGTTTCACAGGGTTGCATCCCCAATGGAGAAACTCAGCAGGAGAGCAATTATATATCATTAGTAAGAAATGTGTCACTCCTTCAATTAATTAGTTTCCTTTCATCATTAAAAAAAGCCCTTACATTTTCCAGAATCACACAAAATGGAATAAAAATTAATTTTGTACTTGTGTAATAAGGTGAAATGTGTGGCCTTTAAAGAATATAGTTGCCTGTGCATCTCACCCAAATGTCACACTATTCTTATTCTTATTTTTTATTTTATATACCACCTAATGCCAAACTGGCTTCTAATCCATTTACAAAGTCTAAAAACCAGCATCACAAACATTAAATTAGAAACACCTGTAATTAAAATAGTCAATAAAATAATCCCATTAAAACACTGAAATATAAACATCCATGATTAAAATATGCAATAAAGCAAATCCCATTTAAAGCAAAACAGCCATTACATGAGGAGGCTCAGGTCAAGGGGTCAAGGGATTGTCTGTGTAACAGGTGTGCCTTCAGAAGTCAGTGGAATGCCTATACAAACGGGGTCTCTCATATTTCAGCAGGGAGTGCATTCCCGAATGCTGGTGCCACTATTAAAAAAAACCAACAGCAACAGAAAGTCCAACTCTGCATCTCTAGAGACCAATAATCCTCAAGCTTTGGCAAGACTAACCAGGCTTCATTTGTGTGGACCTAATGGGTTGTTTTGTCCCAAGCAGAAGAAAAAGTCTTTTTAGATGTTCATTCTCCTTATGAGAAGAGAGCCCTAGGTTTGTACAATGTATTTTGAAGTAAACTATTTACAAAAACACAGGTATGCCTGGGGGAATTAGGGAGGCACCTGCTTAATAGGTGGCAGTGGTCTTCAATGCATCATCCCCAAGAAGCAAAACCACACCCCTGTAGTCCCTTGTCGGCCAGTTCCAAAACGCATAATGCTTCTTTTCCCTAACGAGATTCAGAGCTGTTGCCTTCAGCCCACAACAAGGTTGGTTGGGGAGTTACATAAATTCCAATGGGCTGTAGTAGCCACCAGTAATCAAAGTCTGTTAACTGGGACCCTGTTGTCCATTACCAAGTGCCAAAATGCAAGTATCTCATTGACATCTTGTTGGCCAGTTTGAGATGTTGCAAGATGCTGCACCCGATGGGCCATTGGCCTGATCCAGCAGGCTCTTCTTATATTGCAGGCCCATGCACAGCATTCTCCCCATGGACAGAAGGTTGAGGTGTTGACAGATTGAACAAATTGACACACACAAAAATGGGAAGCAAAAATTGGCCACAGCTTTATTGATTACAGGTGTAGGTAGGTTTTGGCTCAGGCACTGGGCATGTATCCTGTACAGTGGTACCTCTGGTTCTAAACGGGATCAATTCCGGAGGCCCATTTGCAACATGAAAAGAGCACAACCTGAAGTGCCATATCTGCGCAGGTGCGCAGCACAATTTGGTGCTTGTGCTCATGCGCAAAGTGTGATTTAGCACTTGTGCACATGCGCCAGCGGTGAAACCCAGAAGTAACCCTTTCCGGTACTTCCAGGTCGCCGCGGGACGTAACCTGACAGAACGTAACATGAAGCAAATGTAACATGAGGTATGACTACCTTCTGGATGAAGGCTAAAATTTGAACAGGGTTCTGGATCACCTGAAGATACAGGTCCACTAAGCTGGCCTTTCCCAGACCACTATTGAAAGTTCTATGGTTCATCTGCCCTCCGCTTGGCTTCAGGACATAAACTTCTACCCAGACCCCTTTACTGGGGTACTCTGAGAAATCACACCTGCATGAGCTCAGGGCGATGCACCAAATCACCTGACACCCGGAATTGGACTAAGGATTCTACCCAATGCCTTAGTTATGACGATTACTCTGAGGAAGGAAAACCCGCAAATGGGCCCAATTTGTTTGCAGGCAAATTCCTTTGGAGCCCTGAACACGGCGACCATTTTGAACCACAGCAAGGTCTTCCGCCGACTGTGCCCATGACTCCAGGTGACTCCTGGCACAGCTGGCTTCAATACTCCAGCAGTGGACTAAAGTGAAGTCTTGTTCGCTCTGGTCCGCCACCCAGGCCCCACCCCCACAAGGGCTATCACTGGCCATTTTAGATTCCAATTTCTGGCAAAATAATCACACCACCCCCCATGGCTGGCCAAGGAGAACCCCAACAGCTGGCTATGGGGGATAAAATGTGTTTTTTCTGTGCCCCAGGGGAGCTGCGCCACAACTACCACCCACCCAGAATTTGAGTAAGTGATCCTTCTTAAAAACCTAGTCAGAAAGAGCTTTATCCAAAATAGAGCTTTGCTTGCTTGTTGAGCTGTCTAGCATATGTGGTGTAGTGGTTAAGAGCGGTAGTCTCGTAATCTGGGGAACCGGGTTGGTGTCTCCGCTCCTCCACATGCAGCTGCTGGGTAACCTTGGGCTAGTCACACTTCTTTGAAGCCTCTCAGCCCCACTCACCTCACAGAGTGTTTGTTGTGGGGGAGGAAGGGAAAGGAGATTGTTAGCCGCTTTGAGACTCCTTAAAGGGAGTGAAAGGCGGGATATCAAATCCAAACTCTTCTTCATATCACACCTGTTCTTCAAAGTTATGGAAGTTATTTACAACTTACTTAAAATGAAATAAAATACATTGACATTATTAGGATGGGGCAACTTTCCCCTTACATCTCATGTGTTCCATCTGCTGAATCTCCTGGCCTGGAAATGGGGATGAATGAATCTGTCAATTTTGGTTTAATCATTTTTCCACTGTTATCTCAAAGTGCACAGGATCAAGGCCCGCCTGTCTAGTGAGGCTTCTGCTTAATTAAAGGTTCTGAGTTGCATTCAGAAGATGCATATTAGAGTTACACAGAAAGTTGCAGAAACTGAAAGAATTACTCTTGTTTAGGGCTTTGAAGGCCTTCCGTTTAGGCAGATCCTAAATGTCTTAGTTTTGAATGATTGTGAGCATAAATGAGAGTAGAAGATGTGCAATTGGAAAGGTGGTTGATAAAAGGTTCACTGGTGAGTTTAAATTGTCAGCTCCAACATCATGACCCTGATTCAGGCAGCCTCGGCCCTTTGATCAATTCTTCACCATGCAGTGGCACAGACCCAGGTGTGTACTGTACCAAAAGTGCCACCCTGTCCTAGGAGATACAGCCACATCCATCTCTGCCCTCCTCCCTGGATACAGGCCTCACCTCCTTGCTTCTCTGCACTTCCAGCAGCAGGAAGCTGTGGTTGCAACCACGTGGTGCTTATTGTATCAAGGCCTCTGCTACTAGCTTTACTCAGCCCTCTCTGCATTTGCTTTGATCTCATAAAAAGTGAGAGTCACCAGCAATATTGACTCTGAGATTTAATATATAAGGCCATTGTAAATCATTTATTTCATTTCCTTGGCAAGGTCTTCATCTGTTGTGACTTGGAGAGAAGGGAAGGTGCTTGGTGTCTGTAAGCAACAGTGATTGCTAAGAGCAAATATTTGCAGAGCGGAAATAGCACATGTGGCACGACCATGTACCTACAAGGCTGTGGCCTCATTGAAAATTACCTTTGCACTAGGAGCCATGAACTAAAGCAACCCCCCTCTGCTTCCAAAAGTGCAGATGTTGCAGTTCCAAGAGGAAACTGCCAATCAGTTTGAGTGGCAGAGCAGGAGTGTAACACTGCCTCCCTCTGCTGGATGGAAGGGGAATTCTGGGTGCTAAGAACCTTTCCCCCTCTCCACCCAGGAAAAGAAATCGAGACTCACCAGATTAAATGAATATCCTTCCAAGAGAATGTCACCACAGAACATTTTCCACCAGAGCACTTCTGCAGGTGACAATAGCAGCAACATGGTAAAGATAAGGCATTCATCTGAAGCAAGACCACCAAAGACCCTCTTTGAACATTGTAATCCATTCATGGAAGACATGAGGCTGTGTATCCTGTCCCCACCTCCAATGTTGCATGTCTCTCATCCCTGCCATCTGGACAGCTGCAACCTGACATGGATGTCTGCAAAAATGAGGAAGTCTTTGTGTGGAAGACTTTGCACATGGAAAGGCTTTTTCTTTGCAGAGGTCCACTTTAGTGTGCAGACACGAAGGTGGTACAGCTGGGGTGGTCTGACATTTGCCATAGAGCCAGCAGACATGGTCCTGCTCTTGTTTCAAGAGTCTGGCCCTCAGTGTAAACGGGAACACCTTGAAGAGGTCTACAGAGATAGCTCAAGGCTTCCAGCCAATGGTAATCAACTTTCAGCTTGTCAATTATTTTTACTGGTTATTTATCCTCATTTGTATATTATTATTTTTGTCAGAAACCCTCAAGGCGGGAGATAAGTTATTGAATCAATAAAATACAATATATATATATATATATATATATATATATATATATTTGCTTTCGTAGATTTTCACGGGTACAGGAATGTAGGTTTTGGTGTCTTCGGGTGTCTTCCCGTGTAAGAGTTGGGGTGTCTAGGCGACGTTTCGACGAGGTCTCACTCGTCATCTTCAGGCTGGTGCTTTCGGCTTCTTGTTACTGGAACAGAGCAGGATCTCAGTGTTTGAGTTCCTATAAATACTGTTGAGGGGGTGTGGTGCAGAGAAGAAGTTCCCAGGTTATTGTGCCTTTTCTTCTTTTGTTCTTTAATTACTTGGGGGATATCTTGAGTGATATCTTGAGTGGTATTCTGAGTACCACTTAGGTGGGTCATTAAGTGTGGATTAGTTGCTATAGCTTTCGTGTCTTGACCTTTTGAGCTAGTGAAGAGATTTTTCTGAGAAGATGGCTGTACTGCACTTAGTTGTGCTCTGGCTTGGCTTCGTGTATAGGGGCGAGCTGTGGTTTTGTGCCCTGTGCCAGCCAGATCTGTGTAGGGATTGCAGGGGGGTGCAGCATCCGGAGGTGCCACTATGGTTTGGCTACCGGATGGAGTCTGTAATTTATCTGTGGAGAGGGTCTGGGTTTGGGTCTGGTGTGGTTGATAGGTGATGGCGTTCTGTGTGCCTCTGGTCCTGGTGTCGGTTTTTGTGGGGAGGGCTAATTTCCAGATGTCTGGCAGGCGGGACGTGTCGTCACGCTTGTTCATGTTGTGAGGGTGTTTCTCTATCTCGATGGCTTCCATGATTATTCTCTTGTGGTGATGTTCCATGTTAAAGAGCAATTTGGAATCTGCAAAATTAATTTCGTGTCCTGTTTCTTTCATGTGTTGGAAAAGAGAGGAGGTTTTTTCTTCTTTTTTGACGGCATTCTTGTGTTCTGCGATACGTGCATTTATTCGTCTGTTTGTTTGTCCAATGTACGTGGCTGGGCAGACTTTGCAGGGTATTTCATAGACCCCTTGGTTTTCCAACTGGATTTTATCTTTGGGGTTTCTGAGGATATTGGCTATTTTTTGGTTGGTGCAAAAGGCTGTTTTGATATTGTGTTTATGGAGGATTTTGCTGATTTTGTCTGTAGTGCCCTTGATATAAGGAAGGAGGGTCATGCCATTGTTTTCTTCTGTGTCTTGGTTTTTGGGGGGTGTTTCTTTTTGGATTAGCTTCGTAACCCTGTTTTGCTGGTATCCATTGGCGATTAACACATTTGAGAGATTCTGTAACTCAGTTGTCAAGTGGTCTTTGTCAGCCAGGCGTTTGGTTCTGGAGATGAGAGTCTTGGCTACGGAGTTTATTTGTGCAGGGTGGTGGTGTGATTGTGCATGTAAGTAGCGGTTGGTGTGTGTTTTTTTCTGGTAGATAGTGTGTCCTAGGGAGCCATCAGGTTTTTTGTAGATTAGGACGTCAAGGAAGGGAAGTTGGTTGTTGGCTTCTATTTCCATAGTAAATTGTATTTTGGGGTGTAGGCTGTTGAGATGTGTGAGGAAGCTGTCTAGTTTTTCTTTCCCGTGTGGCCAAATTACAAAGGTGTCGTCAACATATCTGAGCCAAAGTTTGGGTTTGTGTTCTGACTTGTCTAAAGCATTGGTTTCAAAGTGTTCCATGTACAAATTTGCGATGACCGGTGAGAGGGGTGATCCCATAGGCGCTCCTTCTATCTGTTTGTATCTTTGTCCATTGTGGATGAAGTACGTGTTGGTTAGGCAGTGGTTGGTCAGGTCCAGGATGTATTTGGGGGGATTGTATTTGTTTTGAATGGCTGTCAAGGCTTCATTAATGGGCACTTGAGTGAAGAGAGATACAACATCGAAGCTCACAAGTAGGTCATCGGGATGTAGGTTACGAAGCTAATCCAAAAAGAAACACCCCCCAAAAACCAAGACACAGAAGAAAACAATGGCATGACCCTCCTTCCTTATATCAAGGGCACTACAGACAAAATCAGCAAAATCCTCCATAAACACAATATCAAAACAGCCTTTTGCACCAACCAAAAAATAGCCAATATCCTCAGAAACCCCAAAGATAAAATCCAGTTGGAAAACCAAGGGGTCTATGAAATACCCTGCAAAGTCTGCCCAGCCACGTACATTGGACAAACAAACAGACGAATAAATGCACGTATCGCAGAACACAAGAATGCCGTCAAAAAAGAAGAAAAAACCTCCTCTCTTTTCCAACACATGAAAGAAACAGGACACGAAATTAATTTTGCAGATTCCAAATTGCTCTTTAACATGGAACATCACCACAAGAGAATAATCATGGAAGCCATCGAGATAGAGAAACACCCTCACAACATGAACAAGCGTGACGACACGTCCCGCCTGCCAGACATCTGGAAATTAGCCCTCCCCACAAAAACCGACACCAGGACCAGAGGCACACAGAACGCCATCACCTATCAACCACACCAGACCCAAACCCAGACCCTCTCCACAGATAAATTACAGACTCCATCCGGTAGCCAAACCATAGTGGCACCTCCGGATGCTGCACCCCCCTGCAATCCCTACACAGATCTGGCTGGCACAGGGCACAAAACCACAGCTCGCCCCTATACACGAAGCCAAGCCAGAGCACAACTAAGTGCAGTACAGCCATCTTCTCAGAAAAATCTCTTCACTAGCTCAAAAGGTCAAGACACGAAAGCTATAGCAACTAATCCACACTTAATGACCCACCTAAGTGGTACTCAGAATACCACTCAAGATATCACTCAAGATATCCCCCAAGTAATTAAAGAACAAAAGAAGAAAAGGCACAATAACCTGGGAACTTCTTCTCTGCACCACACCCCCTCAACAGTATTTATAGGAACTCAAACACTGAGATCCTGCTCTGTTCCAGTAACAAGAAGCCGAAAGCACCAGCCTGAAGATGACGAGTGAGACCTCGTCGAAACGTCGCCTAGACACCCCAACTCTTACACGGGAAGACACCCGAAGACACCAAAACCTACATATATATATATATATATATATATGCAGGTTTTGGTGTCTTCGGGTGTCTTCCCGTGTAAGAGTTGGGGTGTCTAGGCGACGTTTCGACGAGGTCTCACTCGTCATCTTCAGGCTGGTGCTTTCGGCTTCTTGTTACTGGAACAGAGCAGGATCTCAGTGTTTGAGTTCCTATAAATACTGTTGAGGGGGTGTGGTGTATAGCATCCAACGTTCTGGGCAGATGAGGCACACTAACCTGGGAACTTCCTCTCTGCCCAGAACGTTGGATGCTATACACCACACCCCCTCAACAGTATTTATAGGAACTCAAACACTGAGATCCTGCTCTGTTCCAGTAACAAGAAGCCGAAAGCACCAGCCTGAAGATGACGAGTGAGACCTCGTCGAAACGTCGCCTAGACACCCCAACTCTTACACGGGAAGACACCCGAAGACACCAAAACCTGCATTCCTGTACCCGTGAAAATCTACGAAAGCATATATATATATATATATACACACACACACACACACACACACCATAGATTTTCTCTTCCACAGTCATTTATATGAACGAGGCTTAATTATCAGATCATCTGATAAAGTCCACCTAAGCTTCTGGTGTAATCCATTTGTTAGTCTTTAAGGTACCACCAGACTCTTTAGTGTTTTTCTGCAGCAGGACAACTCAGCTAACCTTCTGCAAATTGCTTAATTATAGGAAACTGCCTTATACTGAGTCAGACCATTGGTCCATCTAACTCAGCATTGTCTACACTGACTGGCAGCAGCTCTCTAGGATTTCAGGCAAGGGTCCCTCCCAGCCCTGCCTGGAGATGCCAGGGACTGAACCTGGGACCTTCTGCATTCAAAGCAGATGCTCTAACATTGAGCTATGCCCCTTTGGTCACTCAGTTGCCAAATCCTACCTTAGGCTCCTACAACACATAGTTTTAGACTCTTGACCTCGTGGTTTTATGTGAGGGCCCTTTAGATCAGTGTTCTCCAATACTGGGGTCCCAAAAGTTCTTGGACTACAACTACAATCCTCCTCTGCCTGTGCAATCAATGGTCAGGGATGATGGGAGTTGCAGTTCAACATCTGGAGGTCCAAGGCTGAAGAACACTGCTTTAGAGAGCAATGTGTATTATGTCACTTACTTCAAAATGTCATAAGCCGGCCTTCTTGCCTTTAGTACTGGGTGAGTCCTGCTCCAAAGTCCTGCCCTGATGGCCTACAGCACCAAGGGCTCCAGACAGCCATCAGGTCCAAGGAACTTGGGGTTCAAAAGCCTGCAGTGCTTGACCCAGCAAGTTGCTCCAGGCATCACTACAATTGCTCTGTGTGGTGGTGGTGTTTAGTCGTTTAGTCATGTCCGACTTCGTGACCCCATGGACCAGAGCACGCCAGGCACTTCTGTCTTCCACTGCCTCCTGCAGTTTGGTCAAACTCATGCTGGTAGCTTCGATAACACTGTCCAACCATCTTGTCCTCTGTCATCCCCTTCTCCTTGTGACCTCCATCTTTCCCAACATCAGGGTCTTTTCCAGGGAGTCTTCTCTTCTCATGAGGTGGCCAAAGTATTGGAGCCTCAGCTTCAGGATCTGTCCTTCCAGTGAGCACTCAGGGCTGATTTCCTTAAGAATGGATAGGTTTGATCTTCTTGCAGTCCATGTGACTCTCAAGAGTCTCCTCCAGCACTACTCTGTGTGGTACCAACAGACATTATAATGGTAGTGTTTTATCAGACAGCTACTGGAGGGAGGGCTCAGGCAAGTGGTAGATCCTCAAAGTCCCATAACCACCATCAAGAAATAGGAGGCCAGGAATGTACAAAAGGTGTATGATAATATCAACAGTGCAGGATATCAAACTGTGACTTGAGGAGAAAAATCAGCATGGAAAGAGACTGTTCCTTCTTCTCCAAACTCCTTCTCTCCCCTGGCCACATGCATTCTACATTAGATTGCTCAGCCTTCTCCTCTCTCCCCCCAACCTTGATCCTTTAAACCATGTTTAAACTCAAAAGGTGTCGCCCCTTCTGTCCCTCAAATGATTCTCTGTCTACTTTCTGGAATGTTTTCTTCATTTGTTCATTGCCATTGATGTTCCAGGCCTTGGCATGCAGGGACCTCCATTCCAGTATGTTTGCCTGATTTACCACCTGCTCCTTCAACCCTTTCCCTTATTACAGAATTTTTACATTTGCCACCATAAATCTAGTTTGCCAGGGTGATCGTGATCTTCAGGGTCTCCTTTAATTTGCACGGAGTGGGTGACCCATGCTCTGGTGAGAACCATCGCACCGTGTTGGGCCTGCTCCCTTTCTCTTTAGGACTGTAAATCCACCTTCCCTCCCTGACAGGGTCACAGCCTTGATGCTCTAATTGCACATTATACTCTGGGAGAATTGGCAATCCTGCCTCTGCTGCTCATTCACAGGACTATCACTCTGCCTGTCCCTGAGATGAAAGACAGTCTCTGGGGAAGGAAGGAAGGAAGGAAGGATCCATGACAGAGGATAGAGTGAGGCTCCAATCAAAGGGTGATGTTGCCAACTTGGTTAACAACTGGATTGGGAAAACAGAGACTTGTCCTCCATCGTTAGCTTTTGCTTCCCATATATCATACAATTTTTTAAAAAATCCAGGCAGCTCCAATGCATTTTTGTTCAGTAATTCAGTGGAACTTACTCCTAGGTAAATGTGCAGAGAATTGAAATCTCAGGTACAAGGGGGAATACACAAATAACAGATGGGGATGAAGGCCACAATGTGCATGCCTACTGCCAACTTTTAGACATCCCCCAGAGGGAGAGTCAAGCTCATTCTACCGACTTTGGCACTGCTGCTTTGCTATGTCTTGAAAGTAAAACAAAGAATTCCTGGCTTGGTAGTTTTGTATTTGCATTCATTCAGTTCACATTCCAAATATTAAGATCTTGCGAGGTCTCTTTCAAACAGAGCCTTCCTTCTGAACTTCTAGCGATTCAGGTTCAGCAAAATTTGCAAAAGAGCTCTAGCCTCCCAAGGGGCTTTCTTTTCATCCAGCAGCTCAGGTTGCCCAAGATTTATTTTAATTAAGTTACATGGGAGCTGTCTTGCAAAGTGGTTCACTTCCACTGAGCAACCAGAGTTTACCTTAATTGCAATTACAGCATCAGGAAAGCGAAATGAAAGCGAAACCAGGAGGGAGGAGGGCAAAGAGCCTTAAAATCTGGAGCTGGCAATTCCAGGCATTCCATTTCGCTTTTCCCCCGCAGGGACAGACAAGGTCTTACACATGCCTATATAGTTAACAGGATTGTGAGAGATGCCTCGGGGTTAGTGCGGACCATCTGTGCTACCATAATCAGAGCCATGCCTGGAATCTGGAGAGGCAGACAAAGGGACTCCGGGGGCAGTGAGAGAAAACAAGCAGATTGATTGCCATGGCAAACTCACGGGAAGTCCAGTTACTCTCCTGCTCTGGCTTCTACAAAGCCAATTTGCTTCTCATGCAACTGCAGGCCCATCAAGCAAGGCCTCTCGAGGAAGCACCATGTGTCCTTGGCTGGAAGCCTGATTCTTTTTCCAGGAACTTTCAGACGACACTTCCTGTCCTCATCAGACACAGACAGTGACCTCTCTGCTTCGTGGATGAAAATTTTATGTAGAGGCGGCCTTGTCATTAGGCAGAATGAGGCAACCACCTTAGGTAGCAGGTATTGGGTACAGCCCTGGTGGCATCCTCTCCCCCCCCCCTTAACTGTTCCTCCTGATTCCCCCCACAACTTTCACCCAGACTGGATTCCCAACCCTCATCCCAATTATCAGGCTTCTTACCCTACAACCAGCCCATACATAGTTACAGGGAACCAGACAAAGGGCCTTCTCAGTAGTGGCACCCGCCCTGTGGAACACCCTCCCATCAGATGTCAAGGAAATAAGCAGCTATCTTATTTTTAAAAGACATCTGAAGGCAGCCCTGTCTAGGGAAGTTTTTAATATTTTATGCTGTAATGTTTTTAACACTTGATTGGGAGCTGCCCAGAGTGGTTGGGGAAACTCAGCCAGATGGGTGGGGTATAAATAATAAATTATTATTATTACAAGAAAGAGGGTGGCCTTCCAGGTCAAAGGTATGATTTGGAGAACAGCTTGTGCTCAAGTTCTTCTCTTCTGAGAAATTAAGTGTTGGTTCTTTGTCTTCCATAAATACATTCAAATTAATTTTTTGTTTTACCCCTGTCAATGAGGTCTCAAAGTGGCCTCCATCCCTTGCTAGAACAAAGCCATAATCCTCCTTGGTCACTATGGCAACGCCCAGTAGCCTTGGCCTCCCACAGCCCCAGCATAGAGGCAGGGAGATGTAAATGAGGGAGACAGAATTTAAGCCTGTTTTCCTGCAGGAAGCTCTGTCTGTCGATATTGTGCCATTCCATATGCTGAGGGCTGAACAAAGAGAAAAATCCTGTGTCTATTAGAATGATACCATCCAAATTTCACTTGGTGACGCCAAGGCAGCCATTTTCTTGTGCCTGGCACTGTGGGCATTCAACCACACCTTGCTCATAGAGTTAACAACAGGGTTTGCTTGAAAGGTAGTCATCGTTGGCCCATAGGTAAACCCCCAAAATCCACAATAGGGCAATATATTGATCAGGCTATCCAAAATATCAGAAAACAGAAAGCTTTTCCAGAAAGCTTTCCCCCAAAATCCACAATAGGGCAATATATTGATCAGGCTATCCAAAATATCAGAAAACAGAAAGCTTTTTCCAGAACTCTTCATCATATTAGATGGTTAAAAATCAGGGGAAGAGGTAATACTTAGCCAAGGTCCACATCTGCTGAAGACCACCCCTGCCCAGCCTCTCACTCTCGGCCTCTGGTGGTTCTGCAGGGAAACAATTTGCATCAACCTCTGTGTCCCCTCCTGACCCTTTTCTGAATTAGGCCTTCTCCTAGCCCTCCAGCTTTCTCCCTTGCTCATCTGTTATAAGCCAGAAAATAGCTTATCTCCTGAGTTTATGCCAATAAAACTCAGAAACGTGAGGTGTTAGGAATCTAATGTTGCTTATTGTGAAGCAATAGGTTACACTCGGATCATTCTGCAAAACTGCAACCCCGTCCAGGCAGTGGTATTTATAAAATTTAAAAAAAGCATTTCAATTTTCACCAATCATATACATCATTACCTCATTTCATGTTTAATACACATGCGCAATAAGCACTGGCAATTTCTGCTGATAGTTCTGATTCCCACCATGTTCTGTTACATAGTATTAGTGTGCATGTTGGGAACCTGTGTTACATGTCATCATTTGCACCATGTAGCAATTTACGTACTAGCTTTGAGCTGTATCTTTGTGATTCACATACAGTCATACCTCGTGTTTGCTTCACGTTGTGGCTTTTCAGGTTACGAACGCGGCAAACCCGGAAGTGTTTGTTTCCAGGTTCGCCACGCATGCGCAGAAGTGATTTGTGCACTTCACACATGCACAGAAGTGCTGTGTCGCGTTTCTTCGCATGCACAGAAGCACTCTATCATGCTTTGTGCACGCACAGCAGTGGTGGTCTACTTACAGACATTTCAGCTGGCATTATCAGCTGGCATTCCAAGGGGCAGGGGAGTTGGCACTAGCTGATGTTCCTCCTGCATGGCAGTTAGCGCTCTCTGTTCCTGGCTGCTTTCTTCAGTTGGCTGCAAACCTTCACTGGGAGCTGTCTCATTCATGACAGAGGGTTTGGCCTTGGGTACCCATGGCAAAAGGGCCTGCAGGGTTATGAAGCCATTCTGCCTCCTCGGTCTGGCCTAGGGACACATTTGCAGCTCTCTCTCCAGCAAGCTGAATGTGGCAGCCGCATCAGAGTTTTCCCGGTGCCATAACAACCCACAGAATCAGGCCCTTAGTGGAAAAGGCAAAGCATTCAAGGCTTGCCTCAGCCTGTCATGGAGCAGTCCAGATCTAGCCATGGGGAGTGTTGGCCAAACCTCCCTCCTGCCTGTGTGCTCCGCAGGGTGCCTTCTGGACAGCAGAGTCTCCAGCTGTTCAGCCGATTCAAATGACTTCTTTTCTTGTTATCAACGAAAGGCTCCCTCTCTGGCAGCCCACGTCCCTTTGCAAAGGAAAGAGTGTGAGATCTTTGGGGACGCCAGTCATCATCAGCTTCTCTGAGATGAAAGAGGAGAGAGAAAAGCATATGGCAGTTAATTATTAATTTTTTGTATTTTATTTTGGGGGTTTCTTTCTTTAAAATATATATATATATCCCGCTACCTAGAGATATTCTGGTATGATAAACTGTGAGTGTTTGAATTGCAAAGTATCCTGGGGTGGGGGAAGAGCAAAGACTCCAGAATGGAATTTAAGTACACAGAGAGACATTTTGGAGTTAAATCAAAGGGATGCTGAGGGGCCCGTCAGTGAACAGAAGAGAAAGAGAGGAACATGCAGAGAATTCTTGCCAGGAAATGCCCTCAAAAGAAATGAAAAAGAACAGGGAAACTGCCAAGCCATGAGTTGTATATTTGGCTGGATATCACCTTTGCCTGGGGGCTGTGTAGTTGATGACCCCAGCAGACTTTCTGACCACTCCCAGTGTAATGTGTATGGGTTGCTCGTGCGTAAGTTGCCGCCTCTCCAGGCTTTGTTGCCTTGCTAAACCTTTCAGTCTGGGCAGCCCTTCACTTCGTGGCTGCCTCAGTCGCTAGCAGAATCCGTCAGTGGGCGTTTCTTAAATCTTTTCCAACATAAAAGTTGTTTGACACCCAGTCTCCTCCTACTCTCTCTGCGCGGAAGTCTTCTGCGCAGGGTGGGCGTGGGTAGCGGAGGACCCGTGCTCTCCCCGCTGGTGTCCAGTGAAGAGTCCTGGAGCCCTCTCGCCGATTCCCCCATCAGCCCCTCTATATCCCTGGTGTTGCGCTGATTTGCTTCCCCATCTGCGGAGCTGCCTCTCTCCCTGCTGGGCCCTTCTCCAGCATCATTTGAGAGCCTTCCCTCCGCCTCTAGCTCTGATGTCAGTTCCCTGACACCCAGGATGCAAATATCTGGTACACTGCCTAAGATGCTAGCTCTGCCTGCATGCGCCAGGTAACTGGCAAAAGACGACTGCCTTACAAAAGAAACAAGACGCAGGAGGCCTGCTGGGGAAAGAGAGTAAACATCTCAAGATGGAACAATGAGCAGAACTCAACTGGGGAAGATAGAATTCTCCATTCATCTCCAGCGGCTGTTGTCCTCATTAATTTTACGTGGAAGGCATTGGAGGCCTCACCTTTCAAAGCCAGCATCAAAGCCTTGAAATCTTTTTGAAGCTCTGCTGAGAAGAAAAGGCAACCGTTTTGGAGTGAAATGTTGGCCACTTTCCATCGCTGACCGAACTGGAGCCTTCTTGTTCAAACTGAATTGAGCCAGCTTGGTGTTCCAACGAGTATCAGACGCAGATTGAATTTTATTTTTAACATTTCTATCCAAACATGGATCTCAGGGTGGTTATACAAAGATGTCTGAAATGGCAAAGACATTAGAAAAATACCTACCAACAACACAGTGAGATTAAGGGGAACACTGTTCTCGAGGCCTTTGCATTTGCACAACTTTTCTTTGTATCTCTTTATGATCCTGGTTATGTGGTTTTCCCAGTTGGAATAAACATGGTTGCGCATGAGTCAAGGGGAGTGCTCCTTCAAGTCTTTGCATCATCTCTGGTTGCCTAGTTGGAAATATTGGTGTGGCTGCAGCTCAGCAGCAGAGCACCTGCTTTCCATGTGAAAGGTCCTAGGAATCAATCCTTGGCATCTGATAGGGCTGCTAAAGGCTTTTATCTGGTATGTAGGAGCATTGCTTCCTCCAACAATGGAAGCATGGCAAAGCCATCAGGACTAGTAGCCTTCAATAGCCCTCTCCACCATGGATTTGTCTAATACCTTTTTAAAGTCATCCAAGTTGGTTGTCATCACTGCCTCCTGTGGGAGTGAGTTCCATAGTATAGCTATGCACTGCACTGGGACCTTTCCCTAAGGTATATTAGAAGAACCTACTACCTAGGTGCTTTCAATGCTGAATCAGCAACAGGGACTTCTCAGCTATCCATCACCCATGCCTCCACTCCCTGGTGCTACCTAGATCAGGCTTCCTCAACCTCGGCCCTCCAGATGTTTTTGGCCTACAACTCCCGTAATCCCTAGCTAGCAGGACCAGTGGTCAGGGATGATGGGAATTGTAGTCTCAAAACATCTGTTGGGCTGAGGTTGAGGAAGCCTGACCTACACCACACTCTCATAGACCATCTTTTGATTCTGTCTGGCAGTGAATGACACTGAGAGCGAAAAATGTGTACCTGGCTCACATCTGATGGGTTGTTTTATTATTGTTTTTACACTGGGGGAGAGGGGGAGGGGCAGGGTTGAAACTCTGGTTTCCAAAAAGCAACAGCCATTTTCCCACGGTCCCTTCCCAGCCTTTGCAGAAGACAACAAAAGAAATGTTTTAATAAGCAGGATGCTCTGAGTGTGCCTGAGCCGCGTGTCAGCATCCATTTGTAATACTGGTGACAGACGGATCTCTGGATAATAGCAGCCTCTTCATACTCAATGGAGCTGGATTGGAGCAATTGAACATCTGAGGAAGATTACCAGCAGTTATGGATATTGCTTGTCATGTTAGCCTCAGCAAATGCCTTCTTCAATTGACCAGTCACACGCATTTCCGGAACAGACGCTGGACGTGTTTTGTGCCACAAAATGAGGCCATCGTGGCCCTTGTGAAAGAACTACTGGCATCATCTGTCAGTGAAGCCCAGGATTCTGTAACCCTTCAATGTCTGTTTAATGGAAAGCACTAGGGAAATAACCCAATCTATCCTTGTTGATTTTCAAATGAAACTAGAAGTCCTGCAAAGCCATTCCTGGGGATCCATGGGAAAAGCAATGCCCCATGAATCCCAGAATTCAGTCTGATGATTTTTTCTCTCTCTCATACACACACACGGTACGTGTCTCTATGGACCACAGGCAACCACCTACAAAGCTTTGAAGTCCACATTGCCTCTCCATTCCTGAGATAACCCTGAGCCCATACAACACCAGAGCTTACACTCAACTCTGGCTGGTTTCCATGGGAACCACATCCAGGCCCAGTCACTGCAGTGAACACTGACTTCATGTGTCTTGGCAGCACCAAAAGGACTTAATCAGCTACTAGATTTGCAATGGAGTTGGGGCATTTTGGAGAAGGGAGGGAGGGTCCCTCAGAATCTCCTTAATAGACTGTTGTGGAGGTCTTTCCACCAGTGGTGTCTGGTAGGACAGAAGGCATAGGGGACCAACTATAGAGGAAGCAAGAGCCAATGACAGGGAGAGCCACCTAATTCTTGCTTTGCCTCCCTACGTCTCCCTGCTGAGTTTTACAGGGGCAACACTGAGGCTAAGGAGGAGGATGTTGACAGGGGATGCCATGCCGTAACCCGATTGATCGTAAACATAAAAAAAGTCAGAAGGTGGAAGCTGGCTGAGGTTGCAGTGGGAGGCAATGCCCCATTTGCCTGAATGAGTCAGCTTTCTCTGCTTCCCACTCCTTCCCCATCACCAAAACCACATTTACTATTTCCTTTCCTCCTTTTCCTTCTTTCGCTGGGCCAAACTAGATGTGAAGTGAATTACATGGATGTGATTAACCAGCATGTTTTCAGTGGTGTAAATGCAAGCTGAGGGTAAGCCTGAGGAGCCTTGGGAGCAAGGGAGAGGGGGAAAGGAGTTCAGTTCTCCCCCTCTCCCTTTCCCCATCCCAACAACAACAAAAACAAAAACCACCTCTCCAGACTGCTTTTGGCATTTCATGAGAAGTTCCCATCGACACCAGTGGATGCTTCAAATGAAGCATGAAGAGCAGCTTTTTGAGAGGAGATTTAGGGAAAGAGTGGAACGCCCCTTCCCCATGGTCCCAAAGCTGCTCAAGCATCCCCTCAATTAAAACATTACTGTAATTGCATTCATGTTTAGTGTGGTGCTCATATCCTGCCTTTTGGTCTGTTTCGGGAAAGATGAGGGAAGGAAGCAGGAAGTCAGGGTAGAAGGCCAAGCATCAACCCTCAGGCAGTTGGGTGACCTCTCAGTGCTTCCTTGGCCTCGGATGCCCTATTCTGCTTCCTCTTTAGATGATCAGATCGTTTCAAGGTAGCCAACTCCTGTGTTCAAAGCCCACCAAGACTGCTGTGAGGAGCTTTTCAGACCCTGCTCTTTAGATGGGAAATGGAGGCCAGCTGGGGAGAGAATTTCTTCAGAAAGATCTAATTTTCCCTAAAATTGGCTGTGTAGTTCTCAAATCGCAGCTGTGATGATTCTTGAGCCTCACCACAGAAACACCCAGTTACAGAGTCACAGATCTGGGAGATGAGCAAGGATGGAATTAAAGGGTGTGCATCTCCTCCACTGACAGACTGTTTATGTAACACCCCAAAGCTTGATCCTCTCGCTTTGACTAAGCCTTGCGCAGTTTGTGTCAGTCTGAGACATGCAAACGAGGAACACCAGATCGATGCATGAGCCAAGTTGCAGAATTAATGTTCCGTGTTCCCAGCAGAAACTATTTGCATGTGAGCCTGTTAGCCTAGACTAGATGAGTGTACATGACAGCAGTCAATTCAGCTGTATTCACCAGATAGATTAGGAACACTAGAAGACTTACTGTCTAGATCGCGGTTTCCCAAACTTGGGCCTCCAGCTGTTTTTGGTCTACATCTCCCTTCATCCCTAGCTAGCAGGACCATGAGTCAGGGATGATGGGAATTGTAGTCCAAAAACAGCTGGAGTCCCAAGTTTGGGAAACCCTGGACAGGACCTTGGACAGCTACAAGAGATGTTACCTCTATAGGGAGACTGATGCCTTATGTAGGCTGACCAGTCCTGGAGTGTAGTAGGCTACACCTCCCTGGAAAAGCTGGCCCTCACCTAATTTTGCAGTTCTTAGCAGTACTGCAAGGGATGCATCCTCTGACAGGGGTGGCATATCAGTACTTTCCAGCAAGTGGACGCCATATAAGGTACTAGCAGATCTCTCTCCCTCTCCCCAAATAAGTTGCCTGAACCTTGTCCTCATCCAATTTCCCCACCAGGCACTGCAGGATCCCCAAACATAAGATGATGGTGGTGGTGGTGGTGGTGGTGATTTATACCCCGCCCATCTGGCTGGGCTTCCCAGCCACTCTGGAAGGCTTCCAACAAAATATTAGAATACAGTAATGCATCAAACATTAAAAGCTTCCCTAAACAGGGCTGCCTTCAGATATCTTCTAAAAGTCTGGTAGTTGTTCTTCTCTTTGACATCTGGTGGGAGGGCATTCCACAGGGCAGGTGCCACTACCAAGAAGGCCTTCTGCCTGGTTCCCTGTAACTTGGCTTCTCGCAGTGAGGGAACCGCCAGAAGGCCCTCGGCGCTGGACCTCAGTGTCCAGGTAGAACGATGGGGTTGGAGTCTTCAGATCACTGCTACCTCACTGCGAGAAGTGAAGTTACAAGGAACCAGGCAAAGGGCCTTCTTGGCAGTGGCACTTTCCTTGTGAAACGCCATCCCATTAGATGTCAAGGAGATAAAGAACTACACAACTTTTAGAAGATATTCAGGAGGGGATGAGTCCGCCTATCGGGACGAGGTGGAGCGGCTCTGTGTTTGGTGTGGAGAGAACAATCTGGCTCTTAATACGGCTAAGACCAAGGAATTGGTGGTGGATTACAGGGGGAAAAAGGCGGACATTCAGCCCTTGTATATCAACGGGGAACGGGTGGAGAGGGTGGCGGAATTCAGGTTTTTGGGAGTAGCTATCGATCAGGGCATGACTTGGAGCGCACATACCACTGCTCTGGTGAAGAAGGCCCAGCAGAGAATTTATTTCCTCAGACTTTTAAAGAAGAACAATCTGAGTGAGAGACTGCTGGTGTGCTTCTACCGAGGCTCCATAGAGAGCATTCTTACATACTGTATTTGTGCTTGGTTCTCCAGTTGTACAGCTAGGGAGAGGAAGGTGCTCCAGAAGGTCATAACCACAGCCCAAAGGATTATTGGTCATCCTCTCCCATCTTTGGAAGAACTGTACGGTTCCCGTTGTCTTAGGAAAGCAAATAACATCCTGCAGGATTCATCTCACCCGGGACACGGTCTGTTTGCACTACTGCCTTCTGGCAGGAGATATAGAAACATCAAGTCAAAGACAAATAGACTGAAAAACAGTTTCTATCCAAGAGCTGTGGCCTTTTTGAATGCTGTAACTCGATAGTGTGACCTGGGAGTTTGATGGGTGTGGTGTGGGTGTGGCTGGAATGTGGTTTGTTTGGTTGTTGTTGTTGTTTTGCTTTTGATGTTTTAAGGGATGGCATCCAATTTCGTTGCACTTTGTACAATGTTGCACTTGTGTAATGACAATAAAGAATCTATTCTATTCTATTCTATTCTATTCTATATCTGAAGGCAGCCCTGTATTGGGAAATTATTTAATGTTTGATGTTTTATTGTGTTTTTTTATATGTGCAGGATGCTGCCCAGAGTGTCTGGGGAAACCAAGGCAGATGGGCAAGGTATAATAATAATAACAACAGCATACTTTTCCGTGTACAAGAAGAGATTTTATTACTGTATAACAATGTTCAAAATTGGGGGTCGCCTTACAGACAGATAGTGCTGAGGGGGTACTGGCAATTGGTTGCAGCCGCAAGCAGGAGCTCATCAGCGGCGATAGGGTGGGTGATTGGTGTCTGCAACAAGTGCTGTCAAGGATTGGCAGCTGCTGCAGCAATTGGTCATGTTCTCCCCCAAAAATAGGGGTCGTCTTATACATGGGGGCGTGTTATACACGGGAAAATACGGTAATAATAATCTCATCTAGTCCATTATCCTGTTTTCATAGTAACCAATCAGATGCCTCTGGGAAGCTCATGAGCAGAACCCGAGTGCAACAGCACTCTCTCCTCACTTGTGATTTCAGCAAATGGCCTTCAGAGGCAAACTGAACCCTGGCTGCGGATCATGACACACAAATGAGAGGAAATGTATCTGATAACATGCAAGTTATTATAAGACTCTCCAAGTGTCCTTGCTTTTTAATTGTTCTCACTGTGTGTATGAGTTGCTAGCACAGTATGGATGGACTCAATTTATTCCTGATTCTGGAGCTTATGTCAGAAGAACGTGTTAGCCTTTAAAGTGCCACAAGACTCTGTTGTGTTTGCTGCAACAGACTAACGCAGCTACCCCTCTGGAAAACCTAATTATGTCGCTGTCTTGCTTTGAAACTGTATATGCTAATTTGTAATAAAATTTAGAACCATGGACTGTTTTTAGACTTTCAGTAGTGAGAATGGTGGCACTCAAAATGTGCCATCTAAGTGTGATAAACCTTCCATCTGAGTTGCAGTGACATGTCTTTTTGGAATGGGAGCCTTTTCCAAATTCCTTAACAAGCCTTTGTCCTGTATCTCATAGAAGTTGCTTGCTTGCTTGGTTTATTCCTTATCATATTAACGCCGCGTGCATTTAATGTACAATGCACATAACTGATTCACTTTCTCAAATATTAGCAGGTGAATTCCAGAACGTGCAGATGGGTAAGACTTTGAACCCAATAGATGAGCAACTGCCACATTCCTGAACCCTCTGAAAGAGATGGTGACCCCAGTTTCAATTCCACCTGCTGCCCCCCACTCTCAGCCTGCCAAAAGGCTCTACTGAAAAAGAACTAAGCTGTCTCCTTCTTCTTAACAGCATTTCTGCTCCCTCCCCACACTCTTTTCCATCAGAGAAAGCGAGAGTGTGTGTGTGTGTGTCACACATGTGAGTATATATATTTATCCTGCTAAATGCTCTGTTGCCAGAGGGGGCCACAGCCAATAACTGCACCACACTTAAACATGATCGATGGGGAGCTCTGCGGTAACATGGTCAGGCAGTGCATCTGGAACACCCCAAGGATGTGGAGATATGCAATCGGGTCTGCTCAGTCCGGGCTTCCATTCATCACTCGCAAACAAGGCACGGGGAGGGCTGCTTCCATTGGCCCCCAAGGGAGCACATCAGAAGAAGACCATTTAGAACCATTGTGGGGCAGACCTGCAGACCTGGGTCTTTGAATTGCTGGAGCAGAGTGGAACAGTGCTCTGCTAGACCAGCAGCTCTTCATCTGCAGCCCTTTCCTTCATTTAATGCCACAGATTTGATGCTGGAGAAAGGCCCACAACCATCTCCTCATGTGGTCCAGCAGTCATTTGGGGAAGGCTCACATTATAATAAATTATAATAATAAATTATTATTTATACCCTGCCCACCTGGCTGGGTTTCCCCAGCCACTCTGGACAGCTCCCAACAGAATATTAAAACACGATAAAACATCAAACATTAAAAATTTCCCGAAACAGGGTTGCCTTCAGATGTCTTCTAACAATCAGGTGGTTGTTTATTTCCTTGACATCTAGTGGGAGGGCGTTCCAGAGGGTGGGCGCCAATACAAAAAAGGCCCTTTGCCTGGTTCCCTGCAACCTCACTTATCACAGTGAGGGAACCACCAGAAGGTCCTCAGTGCTGGACCTCAGTGTCCGGGCTGGATGATGGGGGTGGAGACTCTCCTTCAGGTATACTGGGCCAAGGCCATTTAGGGCTTTAAAGGTCAGCACCAACACTTTGGTTTGTGCTCGGAAACGTACTGTTTAAACATTAGTGTTTAAAGCCCTGAATGATTTATACCTCAAATATCTGAAAGGCCGTCTCCTCCCCATGAGATTCGCTCTTGTGTTAAGATAAACAGAGGGGTCCATCTTGGTAGTCCCACCTACCTCAGAAGTTCAGGGGTGGCTTCTCAGGGTAGACATTCTCTGCAGCAGCCCCTAAGCTGTGAAATTCCCTCTTCCCAGAGGTGTGCTTGACATCTTCATCATGTAGTTTCCTTTGTATGCTGAACGTGCGCTTCTTTATCTTGGTCTTTGACCTCTGCAATGTATATTTTTAGGACCCACCTTATTCTTGTGTTAGTACTTCTTTGAAACTGCTTTTAGTATTGTATTTAAACATTGTTGTAACCCACCCTGGGACCTATGGGTGAAGGACAGGTAAGAAATCAAACAAATAATGGATGGCATACATTCTTGCTTTTGAAATCTCATCAAATACCAGCATTCAACTTCAAGGCCCAGTTTCAGAACCAGTTGGAGTGCCAAGGCTTTGTGAAAATATATAGATGAGAGCAACTCTGAGCATGGGCAGAGAGTGGGTTTTTCTCTTGCTCTAGTGAAATTCCAGCCAACCCTCATACAAGTGCATCATGGGGTTGAGCTTTCAGGCAGGCTCTTTCATTTCAAAATTCTCCCACAGGCAAGTATTTTTCTATTATTCCCTTCTGGCCTACCAGTCGTGGGTCACAGCAAGTCACAATGCCTCCCCTGTCATAGTCTCCCATTCCGGTGTGGCTCACTATTCACAAAAGCAGACAGGTTGTAGAAAATGCTATAAGCAGAAGCACCAATTTCTCTCTTACTGTTTCTATTGCTGTGCAAAGCAAGCATAATACAAGAACCCAATGGGGCTGTTCGATGAATGAAGCTTAATGCAGGAGGAATTGCGAGAGACAAAAGGAAGCAGCTCATAGTTACAGCTGTGGAATTTCCTACCACATGACGTAGAGTTGACCACCAACTAGGACAGCTTTTAAAGAGAATTAGACTAATTCACAGAGGATAAAGCTATCAATGGCTGCTAGTCATCGTGGTCATGCTATACCTCCACTGTTGGAGACAGTATACTTCTGAATACCGATTGCTGCAACCGCAAGAGGGAGGAATCCTACTGCTACATTCAGGTCCCACTTGTGGGCTTCCCAGATGGGTCTCGCTGGCTACGGTGGGGAAATGATGCTGCACCAGACAGGCCTTTGGTCTGATCCAGCACAGCGATTCTTATGTTCTTAAAGGTAAAGGTAAAGGGACCCCTGACCATTAGGTCCAGTCGTGGCCGACTCTGGGGTTGCAGTGCTCATCTCACTTTATTGGCCAAGGGAGCCGGCGTACAGCTTGCGGGTCATGTGGCCAGCATGACTAAGCCGCTTCTGGTAAACCAGAGCAGCGCACAGTAATGCCATTTACCTTCCCGCCGGAGCGGTACCTATTTATCTACTTGCACTTGATGTGCTTTCGAACTGCTAGGTTGGCAGGAGCAGTTCTTAGGCACAAGCAAAAGTAACACTGATTTCAACTCTTGAATTTCCTGCTGGGGTGCATTTTCTATCCTGAAGTGTAGATGTCTTGCATTTGCAAGTTGTGTTCCTACAGCACCTAGAGAAATATACAAGTCTGTGTGTGCATGTGCAGGGGGACAGAGACGGAGATATTTCCATCTTCAACAAAGTGTCTGGAAATCCATTTGGGGCAGAAGGGTTTTGCAAAACTAGATGGATGGGAAAGGAACTGCAAAATTTTTGATTTTTGGCCAGATTCAGGGTGCTTTCATCCCTAGGGAAGAAAAGGGATGCCTTTCAGAAGCAGGATTCTGAATCTCAGGATTCAGCCTGCAAGAACAAGAGAAGCAGCAGTGTTTAGGACTGCCAAGTCCACCAGGGTTATACAGGAGGGCTGTGCTTTATTTTGGTTCCATTCACAATGTTTTACAATACTCTCTCCCTACCGCAATCCCCACCACAAGGTTCCAAGGAGTCACACACTCTGTGGTGGGCAGAGGCACAGAGGGATGGGAAAAAGATCTTAGAAGAAAAGATTCAGCGAGACTAAAGCACTAACACTTGGATACATTCCAAGTTAAATTGGGGCAGCGGGCAGGTGGGCGGGGGCCGGGAGGAGCAGTGTATTTTAGGAGAATCTGCTGTGTTTATTTTCCTTTTTTGTTATACTTTGCAATAATTGCAACAGTGTTATCAACGTGGACCAGTTACTGTCCTTTCCAGGCAAAAAGGATTTATGTGTTTGGCACCCCTGCCAGCCCACCCAGCACACAGGACCATCCGAGCATTTATAACAATAGTCGCTCTGTGAATAGAAACTGTCCCCAAAGCACCCCATCAAGCATCTCTCTGATAGGTCATCTTTGTAGGCAGACCTTTGAACCAATGCTGTCTTCCAGAGCTTAATTCAGAGTCGCCGCTTCCCACTATTTAGCACTGGAACCAGCTTTAAGAAGAAGAAGAGAAGAAGAGTTTGGATTTGATATCCTGCTTTATCACTACCCTAAGGAGTCTCAAAGTGGCTAACATTCTCCTTTCCCTTCCTCCCCCACAACAAACATTCTGTGAGGTGAGTGAGGCTGAGAGACTTCAAAGAAGTGTGACTAGCCCAAGGTCACCTGGCAGCTGCAAGCGGAGGAGCGGGGAATCGAACCCGGTTCACCAGATTACGAGTCCACTGCTCTTAACCACTACACCACACTGGCACCACACAGAACACACCCCTGGAAAAAAGTAAAGGACTGAGAAAAAGAGTGCTCGGGAGCATGTGCAGAATGCCTCTCTCTCTCTCTCTCTCCACTGATTACTTAAACCAGCTCCAGTGATGTGGGGTTAAACGGTCAGAAGGTATAACTCCCAAGCTCAGTCTGTAGCAACTCACCTATTAGAAATAAAGGGTTGCAGACATACTCAGCCCACGTCTCAGGCTTGGGGGGGTAAATGTGGCCCTCCGCTTCTCTCTATTTGGCCCTCAGTGCTCTTGCCAGGCTACAGCTCCTCCTCAGCCACACCCACACAGTTCCCAGGCTACACCACGCACAGTCCCTGCTTTGAGTGTTTTTTGCCAGGCTAGAATTCTTCCTCGAACTCCGATAATGACTCTTGCTTGCCTGGATGGAAATGGGGGGGGGGTGTACTGTTCAAAGGCAAATTTTGCATTTGCTGCTCCACACTCTTTTGCCTCTGGCCCCACCCACTACTTGCATGCAGCCCCCAGAAGGTTCCCCAAGAGGGAATGCATCCCTCTGCCTGAAAAGGGTTCGCCAAGCCTGGAGAAGACTATTGAAATTAATGGACACTCTCCTTTCTCTCCTTTTCCCTTGAAAACCATTTAAGTAAACCATCACTACCTTTCCTCAATGTTCCTCTGGAGGAAGAAACAACAAAACAAAAAGAGACAACAGCAGCACTTTTTGTAATGCAGGGGAAACGCTTCATTCCATAAGCGCTTGGGGACCCACCAGATTGTGTCATGTTTCTCTTTAATGAGCCTTTTGATCAAGCTCATCTTGTGGGCCTGGGACCCAAAATAAAAGGAATGTTCTGTGGTCAGTGTTTTAATGAAAGTTGGGCCTCTGGAGGCAGGCCAGGCGCACCAGGAATCCTCTCCCGCAAATCTTCTCGACAGCTTTGGAAAGAGGAGTTGGGAGCACCATTTCAGCATCAGTGACTTTGCAGATTTCTCAAAATATATACTGCCTCGGTGTGTGTCTCAAGTCGTGATTACCTTCCATTCCGCCTGTAGATATATCGTTCTCTGTAGGTCTTTTAGAACAGCACTAAGGGCAGCAAAATTAGCCGGCCAAGGTCTGTTCTTGCGTAAGCAGGAACAGGTTGTGGAAAGTGAGGATTTGCAACTTCGGAGCCAGAGTGCTGAACCCCAGTGCTTTGTGGGTAGCATCTCGGCCCACTGTGACACGCATCATGCCTCTCATGGTGGCCACAGAGACCCCTGTCTTCCATTGGGAGACCCACATGCATAGACGCACACACCTCAAAATGGCAAGAAAAGCAAGGTGCTTAGCATAGCACTAAGCTAACAGAGATCTATGGCTCTAAATTTATAAAGCTAAATTGAAGCACTGCTCCCATTTTCATTACTGACTTCCTGGGCATTGGTGAAGAAAGGAAGGACAATATACATGCCAGCTCCTAGGGGCTGAGCCACTTGGGGGGGGGCAATTTTTTTTCAAGGGGCTGGGCATTCAGCTCTGCCCCCTGCCCCCTGGCTCTTTGTGTTGGCTGGGAACACGCTTGCCACCAGTGCAGGATGTCACAAATTCTCCTCAGCGCTTTAGCAGAAATGCTCAGAGTTCAAGATTCTTCAGTGCAGTATATTTATTGTGAGCTATATACACAAATATCTACAGGCTATAATACACAAGCAGTTCATACAGTCAAACAGAGTACCTGGCTGCACCTTAAGGCAAATAGGAAGACCTTTCTATCCCTATCTCTCTGACCACACTCTTCTACACCACCCCTTTACTGCTGGACAGGTTTCCCTTTTAAACCCATGACATCCAATCAACTGTCAGCACATTACCGCTGAGTCATTCTGACCCAGCACTTCCATAGAAAGCATTGCAGGCTGATAGCATCAGCCAGTTGCATCAACTAGCAAACTCAAGCCTGCAGACTTACTATCTCACACAGCATTCTGTGAATCCCAACACAGGAAGCTTTGCCCGCAGTTTCAATTTTCAGTACAGTGGTACCTCTGGTTACATACGCTTCAGGTTACATACGCTTCAGGTTACAGACTCCGCTAACCCAGAAATAGTACCTTGGGTTAAGAACTTTGCTTCAGGATGAGAACAGAAATCGTGCTTTGGTGGCGCGGCGGCAGCAGGAGGCCCCATTAGCTAAAGTGGTGCTTCAAGTTAAGAACAGTTTCAGGTTAAGAACGGACCTCCGGAATGAATTAAGTACTTAACCCGAGGTACCAATGTACTTCATTTGCCCTCAGTGACATCATCACATGAACCTTCTTCAGTCATTATCATTAAGTGTTATGAAAACAAATGGAGTTGGCAGCTGGGGTCGGTACAATAGTCTCTTCACCATTATTTGCACCATCCTCAACTCTTAGAGAGTGGCTGTCTGAAGCAGGAAACGTCTTGCACTCATGTGTGCGCCTTGTGCATTTTAGAACCCTGATTTTCCTGGGTTCTAAAACATGTGGAGCCGCCACAAATAGACAAGGCTCCTTGCTTGTATATTTGGTGTGCAACGCAAACAATAACCAAAGAAGAACTAGCACACAACTCATCCCCACTGTCCCTCTCACATTTCTTTTCATAATATTTAATGTTAACACATTAAGTGGGCTACACGCATAACTCCATGTAGTGCTGTGGCACCAGCATGTTCAGTATATGATCCCTGATTGGCTGGGATCACTTGAGAAAGGAGAGAACAAGTAGAAAGCTGCACTGAAGAAGCAGCAGAAAGGAGAAACTATAAGTGTGAACAGCTGTTATCAGTCAAAAATAGGTAGAGGCTTTCTTCTTCTCGGAGCATTTTGGCCCCACCGAAAACATTGTTTTTGCCCTCCCCAGATCAAAATAGGTGAACTTTTGACACTGCCCTAGTTAAAATGAACCTGTCAGAATATGCTATGCCTTCCTTTCTCTGGGCAAAAGCAGACAACAGGCTCCTTCCCCATCCCTGAGCTGCCCCCCAGCTGTGTATAGTTGACCCCCTTACAACAACTCTTTAATGAGATGAAATAAAAGACTTGAGACAAACTATCCTGTCCATACCACTCCTAATTAAATGAGCAGACTTGTGCTTTTCAATCTGCACTTGGCCTTCCCCAGTTCTCAGCAAACCCTGAAGTTCTTGTCAGAATGGATACGAGGCATTTAATAAGGTGTCTATCTAAGTGCTTGCAGTTGCTGAGGTCTAGGGCTGAAGTCCTTTCCTTTAAGCAACATTACAACATTATACACACACACACCAGATTATACTGACTGATAGGCTTTCCCATCCCAACCCAAGGACACTTGAATTCTAGAGCTTGCAAAGCAAGGGTGAGTAGGTTCATTGTTCACCCTATCTGTATAATGGATCAAAGAAGATGGAGACACGTGTGTCAGACTCAGGCACAGATGATGAGTCCAGGAGCCTTCTCCTTCATTTGAAATCGCAGGCAACAGCTTAACTCCCTCCTGGCTCTATATTTATCATCATTAAGCCACTTCCCAGAGAAAGGTGAGCGCCACGCAAGAGGTTTGTCTTGACTCATCATGGCTTTTGACAGCTCCTGCTCTGAGAAGCTGGTTTATAACTGACACACTTCGCTGGATCATGACAGCTATCCCTCCGGCGGTGGCTGTAATATATAAATAACTCTGTTGTAGACCTTTACCTCTGGCAATAGTCAAGTGGTTCCCCATGAACAGTCACAAAAAGCATCAGTCACTCAAACTCCTCCTCTCTGAAAATGCCCACGACTCCCCACGCCCCAACTCTTTAAATCTGGAGTTTTTTTAAGGTCGCAGCAGTGAATTCAGTTGTCACACAGCTATGGAACTAGAGCAGAAATGAATATCCACAAAAATGTGAAATTCATCAAAAGCCCCACTGTCAACATTCAGATTTTGAACTGAAATAATTTGTTCACAATTCAAATTTTCAGCATTCAAGTCTGTATTGGACATTGCCTTGCTAGCACAAGGGCACTTGCCCTAGGAGGTGAGTTAGTTTGAAAGTTGCACAACAGAAGCATGCGTGGTCTATTGCATAACTAGGTTGCCAGCAACCTCCTTACACATTTTACTTGTGCAACAATGTTATACTGGCACATACGTTTCACCTGTGGACTAAGTATACAGTGGTACCTTGGTTCTCAAACGCCTTGGTACTCAAACGCCTTGGTTCCCCAAAACCGAAAACCCAGAAGTAAGTGTTCTGGTTTTTGAACATTTTTCATAAGCCAAACGTCCGATGCGGCTGTCGGCTATTGTTTCCAGGGTGCCTACACCAATCAGAAGCTGTGCCTTGGTTTTCAAACATTTCGGAGGTCAAACGGACTTCCAGAACGGATTAAGTTCGAGAACCAAGGTACCACTGTACTGCTAAGTGACTTAGCTTATTGGCATCCCATAATTTCCAAAGGGGCAGCAAAAATTGCAACAAGTCTTGCAGCATAGTAAGCTTTCATGGGCTTCAACCCACTTCATGAAATGCATGAAGTGTTATCCTGAGTTGCAGGAATACATATGTATATATAGTTAGAGATAGTACTATGAACAGTGATAATTACTTTGTTAACAGTGACCGTTCACAGACAAGAAATTGTCAATAACACAGACATCCTGGCATTGGTAAGCCAATTAGCAAATGTGTTAAAAATCCATGGTGCCAATTCAATTCACAAGAGATAGGCGTGACAGTCTTGAATTGTAATTCATTGGTTTCAAGTTGCAATCTCCCTTTGAACTCTGTTTGCTCCAGTATGGCCACTTTAAGGTCAGTTAAATCACATCTTAGTTGCTTTGATTTTCAAACATGGAACTCTCCAGCTGTTAACCGCTTGGACTGTAAGATATGAAAATGCAGAAATCAATGCCAAGGTAAAATATCAAATTCTGAAGTCAACTGACATCAGAAATCAAATACCCGAATATGAAATGCACACTGAACATTCACCAAAAGGTTCAGAGGAGATGCGGTGAATATTTATCATCAAAGATTATGGAGGGAAACTTCTAGGAAAGCAGTTTGAACCAACCTCAGGGATCATCCCTCCCCATATGAACCAACCCGGACAATGTGATCATCATCTGAGGCCCTTCTTCATGTGCCATTTGCTCTTTAAAGCTTAATCAGAGCAAACAGCAATCTGCAGAAAACCCAAATTGATGTTTGCTCTGATTGAGCACTAAAGAACAATTTTTGTGGACAGAGAGTTTTTAAGTACAGGCCTGTGCCTGAAAAGAGCAGGGCAAAAGGTAAGTTTGGATAAGCCTGTAGTGTCTGTCTACCCAACTGAGCCACAGAGAGTTCCTCGGGGTTCAGTTTTATCCCCTACACTGTTTAACATCTACATAAAACCACTGAGTGGGGTGATCTGAAGGTTTGGAGTTCATTGTCAGCAATATGCTGATGACAGATAGCTCTGCTTCTCCTTTACATCTGCAGGTGAAGCAGTGGATGTGCTGGACTGTTGTCTTGCTTCAATAATGGACTGGATGAGAGCCAACATGAAGCTTTATCCAGATAGGACTGAGACACTGTTAGTGGATTGTTCCCTAGACCAGATGGTTGGGAGGTTAACTGCTCTTGATGAGGTTACACTCCCTCTGAAGGAGAGGGTATGCAGCCTGAGGGTACTTCTTGATGCATTGTTGTCGCTTGAGGTTCAGGTGGCCTTAGTGGCACAGAGTGCCTTCCATCAGCTTCGGCTGGTGGCCCACCTGTGCCCCTATCTGGACAGTGATAGCCTAACCTCTGTTGTCTATGCTCTGGTAATCTCTAGGTTAGATTACTACAGGCATAGGCAAACTCGGCCCTCCAGATGTTTTGAGACTACAGTTCCCATCATTCCTGACCACTGGTCCTGTTAGCTAGGGATGATGGGAGTTGTAGTTCCAAAACATCTGGAGGGCTGAGTTTGCCTATGCCTGGATTACTACATTACACATGGGGCTGCCTCTGAAGACAGTTCAGAAACCTCAGCTGGTGCAGAATTCAGTGGCCAGGTTGTTCACTGGGCCAAGACGGTGTAAACATATTACACCAATCCTGGCCCAACTGCACCAGTTGGTAATTAGTTGCCAGGCCCAATTAAAGTGCTGGTTTTGACCTATAAAGCCGGAAATGTCTTGGGACTGCAATACCTCAAGGATTGCTTCTTCCCATATGAACCGACCCATATCCTGCAGTCATCAGCTGAGGCCCTTCTTTGGATGGGTTCCCCATGAGAGGTCTGGGGGACAGGCCTTTTCTGCAGTGACTTCCCATTTGTGGAATGGTCTCTCTAAGGAGGCTCACTTGGTACATTCACTGCATATCTTTAAGCGCCTGGCAAAAATGTTTCTCTTTGACTAAGGCTGGATCTACACTGACCTTTTAAATGTTATTAGAACAATATTAGATATGTCATTCTAAAACGTCACAGGGCATACTGGTAAATTAGAAACATTCTTACCTTGTTTCTTCAGCAACAATGCAGTGTCCCTTACTGCCACTTCCTGGTTGCTCTGCAGTGTCCTCTGGTGTCAGATTTTAATAACACATTATTAGAACATAATGTGTCCATTACGTTATGAAAATCATTCCTTAATCCTTGAGTGTAGACCCTTCTCAGGTGTTGGGCTGATTAACATTCTATGGCCTTTTAAATGTGTTTGTTTGTGTGTGTTTTATGTATTTTGTGTTTAAATTTTGTATTATTATTTTCTTGTGAACCAACAGAGGGGGGTACAAATTTAAGTCTCAAAGTCTGAAGTCTACCTGCCCCCCGGTCTCCTTAGACTGCCGAGTCTCTGGGCTAGAGGGATCTTTTCCCAGGCAGACCCACTTTCTGAGGTCCATCAACTAGCAATGCCAGAAACTAAATTTGCAAAGTTTGTGTTCTACCACTGATCAATGACCCTCCCAACATGTATGCAGGATCCAGACTGCTGGCAGTGCTTGAGCCTTTCAGAACTTATGTTCCTCCAGATAATACTAAGTGGGACAAACTCAGGGTGTAGCAAATAGGATTCTGGAGAAAGCCACTTAACTTGCACAGTAAGAATTAACCAATTAATGGTTTTGTTTACGTGCGAGACAATGACAGGTTCATTAGGGGGTTTTCATTCTTCAAAGAAAAACGTAAGGGGAAAAGCTAGGCTTTTGTCTTCCATATTATAAACTCAAAGAGTTAATTGGGAAATATTCATTTTGTTGCTATGAAACATAATCACCCACTAATCAGCAAGAGCCAGTTATTCCGATATAATTACAGGATATTATATAAATAAGCCTGGGGAGGGGAGAGGGAGCGGGCAAAGAGATCGGTGGAGATGGCTCAGTCTGGTATTGCTGGGATGTTCCAGTGCAAAAGGAGCTGTGGACAGAGGTGGTTCCAACTTGCAAAACGGGATGGGATGACTGCAGGAATGTTACTACGCCTTCAAAACTTCCTGTCTTAGAGGTTAGGTTCCACACGATACAGGAGATCTACAGTATGATCCACACCCCAAGTCAACCGCACATGCCCCTTTCATCCACACTGCACTGGAAAGGCACTTATAAGCCCTGGCCTGCTGGATGAGGCCACAATCCATTCTCTTGCGCCTTCCCTTCCCCTTTCCAGCACAGCATCTCCAGGAAGCACTTAGCAAGTGCTTAGCAAGTGTGGGATAATCCTGCTCCTCTCCACAGAGATGCCTGACTCAGCTTTTGTGTCAGGGACAATGTCAGAGGAATAGCCAAGAAGCAAACAAGTCTGTTTACAATGGAAATGCCAATAGGTTCGGAGAGCAGATCTCGCAGATAAAAGAGGAGCCCTAATTAGGAATGAAGGGACTCTACCCTGCCAAAGAAAAGGAAGAGGTGGTGGTAGAGAGGAGAGAGGAGAGCAGACTGGAGACTTGCATGGAGGAGAGGCAAAAGGACAACAACTGGGGGCTCATCCAGACTTCCTTTTGTGCCATGTTTCTAGGCAGAGGTCCACGCTTTAAATTGCTGTGTCCAAGTGCTTTTTGTGTGTGTGCCCCACTGTTGTCTCAGGTGAAAACAAGGTTGTCATAGTACAGTGGTACCTCTGGTTGCAAACAGGATACATTCCGGAGGCCCGTTCACAACATGAAAAGAGCACAACCTGAAGTGCCATATCAGCGCAGGTGCACGGGGCAACTTGGCGCTTGTGCGCATGCGCAAAGCGCAATTTAGTGCTTCTGCGCATGCTCAAGCAGCGAAACCCAGAAGTAACCCCTTCCAGTACTTCCGGGTCGCCACGGGACATAACCTGGAAAAACGTAACATGAAGCAAACGTAACATGACGTATGACTGTACAGTGGTACCTTGAGGTGCATACACTTCAGGTTACATACGCTTCAGGTTACAGACTCTGCTAACCCAGAAATAGTACCTCGGGTTAAGAACTTTGCTTCAGGATGAGAACAGAAATCGTGCTTTGGCGGCGCAGCGGCAGCAGGAGGCCCCATTAGCTAAAGTGGTGCTTCAGGTTAAGAACAGTTTCAGGTTAAGAACGGACCTCCGGAACGAATTAAGTAGTTAACCTGAGGTACCACTGTACTTAAAAAAAACCTGCTGGACTTCGTTGACAAGGGATGAGAGCAGGAAAAATTGGGGTGTGAACCAGCCAGGCAGCAGTGGCTTTCTCATCCTAGCCTTCAGTGCTCTTTTGAAACAGCTGCCTGATACCTGTCTTGGTGGTATGCAACCAAGGAAGATGAACATAAGAGCCTCCTGGATCAGGCCAGTGGCCCATTTAGACTAGCATCCTCTTCTCACACTGGTCAAGCAGATGCCTTCAGGAAACCCACAAGCCGCACCTGACCATAAGAGCACTCTCTCCTGCTGCTGTTTCCAGCAACTGATGTTCAGAAGCGTTATTGCCTCTGACCATGGCGGCAGACCATAGTCTCTTTCATAGTCAGTAGCTGTTGATAGCCTTGGACTCCTGTCTCCTGCAGGAGCGAGTTCCAGCTTGTGCTGTGAGAAGAAAGACTTTCTTTGATGTCCTGAATCTTCCCAAGCTCAGCTTCACTAGATGCACTTGAGTTCTAGTGATATGAGAGAGGGAGTAAAACTTTCCTCTGTCCACTTTCCCCATGGCATGTATAATTTTATAAACTTCTGAAATTCATGGCACCTCGTACGCTGAAAGAAAACTATATGAAAATGACGTGGCGGTGGAATTTAACTCCTAGTAAATTTGCAAAAATGTATAAAACAAGTACAAATACCTGCTGGAAATGTAAAGGAAAAGAAGGTACCTTTTATCATATGTGGTGGTCATGTAAGGCAATAAAGGCTTTCTGGGAAATGATATATAATGAATTGAAAAAAATTTTAAAATAACCTTTGTAAAAAAAAAAAACACCTTAAAAAAACCCCTGAAAATAGAAACCTTTCTATTAGGAATTCTATGTACTGATATTCCAAAGGAACAGAAAAGACCCTTTATGTATGCAACAGCAGTAGCACAGATGCTACTAGCCCAGAGATGGCAAGAAGAAAGAGTCCCTACCAGAGAGGAATGGCAAACTCAGCTGGCAAACTATGCTGAAATGACAAAACTGACCAGGAAACTCAGAGACCAAGAAGACAAGAAATTCAAGGAATAATGGGAGGAGTTTAGAATTTACTTCGGAGACCACTGTAAGCAGATGAAAACATTAGCAGGATTCTAATCTTGCTTGCAATGTAACAAATACAATATAGAGGGATACAAAACATAGACTACAAAATAATATGCAGTTGGAAATGTTGACAATAGGACCCATGGAGGGGATAGGGGGGAAGTATTGAGATTCAGAGAAATCTCATTTTATGGATATGTATTTGGTATTGTAACTAATTTACATTTGTAAAATCAAATAAAAATGATGGGCAGAGGGGAAGCAAAAAACTTGTATCATGCCACCTCAAAGGCTTGGGGTGAATTGACCATGATGCCAAGGGCACTATAGAGTCATGTAGTCCAGGCAAGTGATCAGGCTCTAGCGTGTCATTACCCCAGAGGATGGTAGGACTCTGCCCTCCCTCCACACCATTTGGGTCTCTGCATTCCCTCCCAACCAGAGACATCTCAGAACTGTGAGCAAAAGGGAAACTGATCCTTTCCTGACTGTAGGGAGAGCCAAGCCATGGCTGCTACTTCTTCTTTTTCGGCATCAGCGAAAGGGAGGCAAAGGCTGCTCTCCATCCCCTTTGCCTCCCTCATTCATCACTGTCACATCTGGAGAGGTTTTTTATTTAACAACCAATTTATTTCCAATTTAACTAATCTCGGGCTGCAGCATCTCGCACAAACACACCGAAGGCGTCGTCTGCTGTAAATAGACTTACAGGCCACACCAGTTAATATAAACTCCCATCAAAGTGCATCAGGCAGGAGAGAGATACCAAGGGGAGATTGCGGGGCCTCTAAAATATGCACGGGGGCACACTAAGCGCCAGCTTCCCACCCGCCCCTCTGCTGCTCCGGGCTCCAAGAGCTGCTTAGATTTATATATTTGCCTTCCGGATCGCCCCGTCTCACCTTGAGAAGGCAACAAAAGCTTTCATAAACAATTTATGGAGAGATAATACAGAGAGACTTGGAGGCAGGGGCTGGGCGGGGGGTTGGAGAGAGAAGGCAGGGAGGCAATCAGGGAGAGGACACTGTCTATTTCCCCAGAACCTGCCGCTCACTTCATAACTCCCAGCCAACTCCTCATCATTGTCCCTTTCCCTGTAAGGTCATGTTGCAGCCAGAAGATGCACATTGGAAACAACAATTGCATTTGATAAGGTGGGGAGGGATGTACCGGGATGAAAGGGGCAGTTAATCACATGGCAGCAAGGCCTCCTCAAATGGCTCACAGGATCCAGACAGAGCCAAAAGGAGAAGAGGGAGTGGGTTGTGATGTGTCTGTGTGTGTGCTGCCCATCTCAACAGGCCAGCTAGCCTCCCACTGCCAAGCCAGGGAGGCCTCTAGTCCTCAGGCACCTCCCTTCTGCTGCTGTTTTTCCTCCAGAAAGATAAACTTCCAACTGTCCCTTCAAAGGCAGAGAAGGCTTTTAAAGCATTGACTTATTAAAAGCCCCCCTCCCGATTCTGATCTTTCCATAAGCCCCTGAATGCAGCAAGATAAACAAGCCCTCAAAAAAAGGCCTTTTTATCCAGCCGGGGCTCTCAACAGACCCAGCCTAAGACTGGCTTATGTCGCTGTTGAAGCTGACAAGAGACACTCGATCTCATCAGCTGTCATTGCAGAACAGCGCCTGCACTTAAGCACTGCAGGAGGCCTTCGCTACCACCTGCTGATCTCCTCCGACTACTGCGGTGGCATGTTTGATCTCTGGAGACAGGCCTACAACTACGCTGCACGAGCCTCTGAGCCAGTCAGATGAGCAGCAGAGGCCAGTGGCCAGAACAGGGTTCTGATTTAGACCAATAGCTTGCAAAATAGTATACCAATCACCCTTCACCAGGTTAGCAGGCCCTCCAAGTGTCCTAATTTTCCAGAGAAAGTCCCCCAATTACAAAAGCCATCCCAGTTTCTGATTTGATCCCATAATGTTCCCATTTCCCCTGCCAGTGCTGCCACCAACAAGCTCAAGGAGGACACCATTTTCCCCAGCAGTGGTAGCAGTGAAGGAGCATCCTATTGCTGCTACCAGCCTGCCCCCTTGGGCAGCTTGTAGCGGTGGCTGGAGAGAGGGCAAGGTGCCACAGCTGAGACCCAGCACCACGTGATGTGCCGGTTCTGATGGGGAGACAGAAAGCAGAGCCATCCTAGGAAGGAGGGAAGGAAGGAAGGTAAAGCAGAACGGTACAGAAGGAGTCTTGATTTTATTTAAATAAAGTGCTTTGCACGTCTGCACCTAAGCTTGCCCCTTTCTAAAATTTATTTATTGGTGTGTGTTTTTCAGTTTGTAAATCTACCCAAGAATAACACAAGATAAAACTGGGATTAAGGGGTTTTCTCAAGACAGTGGAAGGTGTGTGTGCTGTGTCCCATTGGTGAAGTGGTGGTTTCATATGTTGTTATTTGATTGGCTTTTTTAGGAGGTTGGGGGAAAGACAATTTTGAAATAAATAAATAAGATTCAGTCTCCTCCACCACTTAGTCTCCCACAGAGAACAACCAGATTTCTATGAAAATTCACACACAGATTGAGGTGGAGGTGACCATCTCCTGCCGCTTGTACCCCCCACCACAGGGTCAGCAACATCTGCCCAGAAATATGGAACGCTTCATGAATTTGCACATCAACCTTGTGCAGCAGGAGGGGGCCAGGCTGGCATCCTCTGTATCTTTCCTTATAAAACAATTGCAAAACACACCATCCCTTTCCTGACATCCCCCTCTCTCAGCTGCTCTTGTCAAGCACACGTTGTTGTTGTTTAGTCGTGTCCGACTCTACCTGACCCCATGGACAGGAGCACGCCAGGCACTTCTGTCTTCCACTGCCTCCCTCAGTTTGGTCAAACTCATGCTGGTAGCTTCGAGAACACTGCCCAACTATCTCATCCTCTGTTGTCCCCTTCTCCTTGTGCCCTCCATCTTTCCCAACATCAGGGTCTTTTACAGGGAGTCTTCTCTTCTCATGAGGTGGCCAAAGTATTGGAGCCTCAGCTTCACGATCTGTCCTTCCAGTGAGCACTCAGGGCTGATTTCCTTAAGAATTGATAGGTTTGATCTTCTTGCAGTCCATGGGACTCTCAAGAGTCTCCTCCAGCACCATAATTCAAAAGCATCAATTCTTTAGCAATCAGCCTTCTTTATGGTCCAGCTCTCACTTCCATACATCACTAGTGGGAGAACCATAGCTTTAACTATACAAACCTTTGTTGGCAAGGTGATGTGAAGCACACACACCACCAGAGAAGCCAAATCTCTTCTCCACCCTGAGTATCCTGGGTGGCCCTGAGCAAATCAGACATTTACCGCCTCAGTTCCCCATCTGTAAAATGATAATATTAGTGGCCTGGCTCCCAGCACGATTACTCATATGTCCCCAGAGGGACCTTTGTACCTTGTACAATCTTTACAGCAAGGCATAATTGATAGTCTAATTAACAGAGTGCCTGCATTTACTGCCTGCTTCTGGATTCTGAAAGGCAGCAGACACAGTCAAGTAGAGACCAGCTGGAATATGGTGTCATGAGTTTGGGGGCAGGGGGGGCAGTTTGGATGATATCCTGTGTGCCTTCCACACCTGTGATCCTGTCTGTGTGGCACAGGATGTCTAAGAGCAAGCTTGCCAAACCAGTTCCTTTGTCAAGGTCAGGGCTTTGGCTGGCTAGTTAAGTACCACAATTAGCATAACTAAAGAAGCTGCATAGAACAAATGGTTGGGCCTTTCCCCCATCCCCTCACCTAGCTGCTATGTAGGAGAACAACAGTCAGAGATGTTTGTGAAAAGGCTGTAAAAAAAACAGACTCAGGGCTAAAGACAGAAGAAAGATACAGTCATACCTCGGGATGAATACACTTCAAGTTGTATGAATACACTTCACATGCGCAGACGCTCAAAATGACGTCACACACATGCGCAGAAGCGGCGAAACGCAACCCACGCAGACGCGTGTTACATTCGCTTCAGGTTGTGAACGGGGCTCCGGAACGGATCCCGTTCGCATCCACAGGTACCACTGTACATTTTGCTCTGTGGTGAGCCTAAGCTGGATTTGGGGAGTGTTTCTGGAAACCTAAAGAGCAAGCAAGATCTATGGTGGTGTTAATGCTGTGACCCCTCTTTCCTATGCTCAGTTTGCACTGTATAGGTATATAAAATAATAATATATCCTAAAGACATCTTAGTCTCCACTGACCTTCATTCTAAGGAAACCAAAGCCTTTTTTAAAGCCATTTAGACTGGTAGGTTGCCACCTGTCCTGTATAATACAGAATTGTCCTGTATGCTACATGCTACATCCCTTATTGATACAGTTTGACCTTCTCTCTCTCTCTATCTCTTTTCCAAGTTAGGGATCCTCTCCAAATGCATGTGTTTGCATGTGTGTGTAAAAGGTCATGAATTTAAGCTCTGGATAGAAAAGCACAGATGAATTTACAAATACAGGTGTATATGCATGTACGTATGTGACAAATTCCAGAGGGCCATCCTATTAGGCTGAAATCGATTGTAATGGATTTCTTTGAAGTCACTCCAGCACTTGATGGGGAGAAAAATCACCCCCAACCACCCACCCTGCCTCACCCTTTCCTGTATTTTGCCAGAACAAAGGTGGCAACCCTAGTTGGTAGCAATCACTGTCTCCTGTGAACATGTGTTCCATAGTTGAACTATGTGCTGCATGAAGATGTACTTCTGCTCATCTTCTATATCTGTGACCAAATGCAAATTTTATGAAAAAGTCCAAACCCTCCTATGACCTCCTTCCAAAGGAGACCGAGACCTGGATGGGCACTGCACTCCTGGAAACGTCTTGCCACTCCTGACAGGAAACCAGGCAGAGGGCCTTCTCAGTAGTGGCACCCGCCCTGTGGAACGCCCTCCCACCAGATGTCAAAGAGAACAACAAGCAACAGACTTTTAGAAGACATCTGAAGGCAGCCCTGCTTAGGGAAGCTTTTAATGTTTGATGGACTACTGTATTTTATTTTTGTTAGAAGCCGCCTAGAGTGGCTGGGGAAACCCAGCCAGCTGGGTGGGGTATAAATAAATTATTATTATTATTATTATTATTATTATTATTATTATTATTATTATTACTACTACTACTACTAATACTACTACTACCATGATTCTCTCGTTTACTCACTGTTTCCCTGCTCTGTAGGGCCAACACAGCTGCTGAGACTGATATTCTCTACTGTGTCCCTGATTTAGTTAAAACTTCTTGGCTGTTGTCCAGCTCTGTGCATTTAAAACGAGAAAAACAAAAACAGCTTTCTGCCTTGAAGCAGGACCTTTTCCCTCTTTGATGAATGGATTGAAAGGTTTGCTTGGCATCAACGCATCCACCACCGAAACGTGATGATGTAATTTCATGCAGCAACACTTGCCGGCCGGGAAGCCGCGCTGGCCATCCTCCCTCCCTCCCTCCCTCCTGCAGGAGCCTGGCTTCCAGCTCCCTACAAACCACGTACAAGGATATAAATGAGGGAGAAGCGGCACTGACATTGACGCAGGGATGCTGGAGACGTACAAGGAGGCTGGGTCCTTAATAGTCTGCATCAATGCTCAGTCAGAAGCCATACACAATCCCTGGAACTGAGTTACTTTGACAGGGCATCAATAGAGTGTTTTCAAGGCAGAGAGTTTAGGAGAAGCATTCTGAACAGCTTGGAGAGATAGATGGCAGCAACAAGGCTCAGGGCTCAACCTCCAGATCTCGCCCAGGCCTGTGTTTCTGTATGTGAATTTCACAACCTGGACGGTAAATATTTGCAAGAACACATCTTGTGGGAACAAGTTGCACAGTTAAACTACATAAGTTGCTTGCACAATATATAGAGATGGCTACCATCTCTATGGTATTAGAAGATACTCTATTAAAAGAGTGTGAAACAGATTCATGAAGGATGCAGTCATCAATAGCTACTAACCACAATTGCTGTGTTCACCACAGTGTAAAAAGGTAAAGGGACCCCTGACCATTAGGTCCAGTCGTGGCCGACTCTGGGGTTGCGGCGCTCATCTCGCTTTATTGGCCGAGGGAGCCGGTGTACAGCTTCTGGGTCATGTGGCCAGCATGACCAAGCCACTTCTGGCAAACCAGAGCAGCACACGGAAATGCCATTTACCTTCCCGTCAGCACAGTACCTATTTATCTACTTGCACTTTGATGTGCTTTCGAACTGCTAGGTTGGCAGGAGCAGGGACCGAGCAATGGGAGCTCACCCTGTCGCAGGGATTCGAACCGCCGACCTTCCGATCGGCAAGTCCTAGGCTCTTTGGTTTAACCCACAGCGCCACCCGCATCCCCTTCACCACAGTATAGGGCTGAGCAATATCTGGTTTTCAACATTGTGCTATATCAGCAGCTAAATACCATGATGTACTGATATATCATGATGTCTGACCTTAGGGGAGTAAGAAGCAGCCGAGATACATTGTCCAACTCTACAAAGCCCCAATTCCACTCACATGAGCCAGAGGGATATCAGGGCATCATTCAGCTGCTCAGTTGGGGGGGGGGGCGGGAAGCATTCCTATGAAATCTCTAGAAAGAAGATTCCACCTAAACATTAGGAAGAACTTCCTGACAGTAAGAGCTGTTCGACAGTGGAATTTGCTACCAAGGAGTGTGGTGGAGTCTCCTTCTTTGGAGGTCTTTAAGCAGAGGCTTGACAACCATATGTCAGGAGTGCTCTGATGGTGTTTCCTGCTTGGCAGGGAGTTGGACTCGATGGCCCTTGTGGTCTCTTCCAACTCTATGATTCTATGATTCTATGGGTCCTGTGTGGCAGAGACTCTCTGCCGGCCTTCTTTGTTCCCCACCCAGAGCTGCATGGACAGCTCAGCCCACCAGTTACTACTTTGAAACGTCCAAAGGTTTGGAAGCATAACCTGATATGGTCATTTTCCTATTGCTCAGGTGACAAGGGGAGGGTGGCGCAGCAAAAAGACGGGCCTCTTCATCAATGCAGAGAGCTCGACTCCTACAGCTGGAGGATCAAACTGTCCTGGAGTTCATTTCTGGGCCTCATCCCAAGCCCCTTGGCAGAAGTGGAACGGACGTCTGTTTGTCTCTGCGAGCTTTAAATCCATCGTCTTATTAGCAACTGTGACATAACAGATGCTGGTGAGTCTGTGGAAGCGGTAATCAAATTTCATGCTTTGGAGCAAAACTACCAGATCATCGGCAGGGGGTTAGCAAGGACGCGCAAGCCTTGAACCCTCTCATCACGACACAGCACAGCAGGCCTCTTGGAAAAGGGCAACGGCTTGGATTCTTCCTCTGAAGGTCTGGCACATGCCAAAGGCAGAGATGCCAGGCTAAAGGGGGCCAATGAACCGAGTGGATGAAGTAACCTCTGCTAATTAGAAAGCAGTAGATGGGAGGGTGGGCGGCTGGGTGTGAGGGGGAGCTACTCACAGGGCTCTCCAACCTTGGCTTCCCACCTCCATGTGACACCTTGTATGTGGCAAATCTGGGAATTTGTGGATCCAGTTTGTGACCAGGCCCCATTCAGCTCAAAACCAGTTGGTACTGTCACCCAACGCTGTTTCCCAACAGGGTGTGTCCTTTGCCTAAATGCATCCACAACAGATGTCTCTTAAAGCTTCTTTTTATTTCCTTCTTGCCCTCCTGAGTATTCAGAGGAGATCACAGGGGGTTGTTGAGGCAGATTTCATGTCCACATCTGCTCTGCATCACCACCAGAACTATAGCAGAAAGCCAACAGGGTACCCTCCAGAGGTTGCTGGACTCCAGCTCCCAATATCATTGGCAATTAGCTATGTGGGCTAAGGCTCAAAGGAGTTATAGTCCAACAAGTTCAGGAAAGCACCACATAGATTACCCCATGACAGTTCATTTTCTGGGCACAGTGATAATGGAAGAGGATCTTCAAGGAGAGAGGCAAAGCTGTACCCCATCACCACGCACAAGCTCAATATTCCTCCTCCAAACCTTATACATTATCTGATCATAGGCACTCACTTCCTTGCCTGTTTAAAACTATTGGTTCCTCCACTATTCAAAGTAGATATGGAGATAATAGTGATGATTTTGATCTATTACCTGCCCTTAACCCTAAGGTCACAACATTAAAAAGAGTTTTAAAGCTAATTACAATCAAAAGATGATCAAAATAAATACTTCAAGTGTCAAAGGCCACAGTAAACAGGTGCATCTTCAGCACACAAGTGAAATTTGCATAGTGAAGTTGCCAGATGCACCTCTATGGAGAAAGAATTCCACCACTTAGGGGCTGCGACAGAGAAGGTCCTTCCCCGGACCACCCTCTCTGAGCTTCTTAATGTGGTAGAACAACCAACAGAGCTCCCCTAGCCAATCTCAACACCCAAGAGCAGTAGTTCTCAACCTATGGGTCCCCAGATGTTGTTGGACTACAGCTCCCATCATCCCTGAGCTCTGGCCTTGCTAGCTAGGAGTGATGGGAGTTGTAGTTCAACAACATCTGGGGACCCACAGGTTGAGAAAGGCTGCCCAAGAGGGTCTGTAGGGAAGGAAAACATATTTGGGGCCTAAGTCATTTAGAGCTTTAAACACTAGCAGGAGCACCTTAAAAAACACACACACCCAGAAATAAACTGACAACCAGTGCAGCTCTTTTAATATAGGGATTTCATGAGTTCTAAATGGAACCCCACCCAGCAATCTGGTTGCTGCATTTCAGAGCAGCTGAAGTTTCCAGGTCATCTTCAGGGGCAGCACCATGGAGAGCGCATTGCAATAATCCAGTCTGGGAGTTACCAAAGCATGGAGTACAGTGGTCAAGTCATCTCCATCCAAAAGGGGCTGTAGATAGAGTGAATGATGATCCCCTTGCCTTTTCTGCAACCATCTGTTTGGAAATATATATTTAAAAGAGCCAGCATATCTCCCTGAGGCTGCAATCCTAAGCACACACTCTTGGAAGTTGGCCCAGTTGGAATTTATCGGATTTCTGAGCAAACCTGGTTCAGAGAATTCTAGCTGCTACTGTCTTCCCTCTAGGCTAAATGTACCCCGTTTCTTTAAGCCTTTCCTTATATACAAGTTGCCCTCTTGACTCCTCATCTGCTGAGCTCCCCTCTGAATCGTTTCCAATTTGCCAACCTCCTTTTTGAGCTGTGCGGACCCCCAAAACGGTACACAGGACTCCATATGTGGTCTTAAGACTGCAGAGTATAGCTGACACATCTCAAGTCCTGGAAATGGCACAGTGTTGCTGGTACAACAGCAACCGCAGCACTGTTGCTGTGGGTTGTTGCCGGGTGCCGGATTACAGAATCCTAGCAGTGGGCTGTTTTGTAGCTGCCCATCGTTCCTTTCTTGTAGTAGAGGGTGGGGTGGCAGGATTTAATATATTTTATGAGTTTAGAAAAATAAACCACTGGAGAAGCAGAGAAAGGGGTGATGGTGGTCAAGGAAACAGAAACCGCCAGGCCTTCTCATTCCTCCGCAGCTCAAGGAATGTTTTGTCTTCTGCTTTTGTTCCGTTTGATCCCCCATTCCTGGTAACAAAGCAATGTTTCCATGGTGATTGCCAAGTGGCAAAGCTCTTTGATTGTTGCCCAGAGCATCAGGCTGAGCCTGGATATGACTTTCAGAAGTCAGAGCCTGCCATGCTGCTGGGAAGGCTTTGTTCCTGCTCGGGATTTCTTCCTGGAAGCCATCCTGTATAACCTTCTCTTTATACGCTTCGGCGGAGGGTGGGGCACAACAAAATGCATCTGCATTGGCACAAGGAGATTTAAAAGCCCAGGCTGCCCAACCCCCAAGGACATGAAGGTCTGTCTAGTTCTATCCTGAACACGGTCTTCTGAGGCCACCACTTAAGAATCTGTTGGGAAAGGAGAAAGAGGATGGGATGAGATGGGATCCCAGCATGCTTGTACTCCCACCCAAACCCAAATTCACATTTATAAACACAAAGGTATGGGGTGGCTAGCACAGTTAAATGCCTAGTTAAATAATAGTGAGTGTCAAGGACTGAAGAGGGATAATGGAGACCACCTCCCTCTCCTCCTCAACCTTCCAGAGAAGAAGAAGAAAGTATAGGTGTACAACAGTGGTTTGCAGAAGGTCGCGGCTCTGAGACAGAAGAGGGGCAGAGTTGGGAGATAATGGGAGAAGAGGAAGAAGGAAGCAGAGCCAGAACAGCTGGCTGACACGTTATTACTAGAAAGCATTCCAGACCACCCCCCTTCTCCCAGAACCCAGTGAGCAGTGAAAGTAGGAGAGCGGTGAGCTAAGAGGCATATGGCCTTAAGCAGCTCCTGTAACTTTTGAATAAATGTGGTGGTGGTGGTGGTGTTAAAGAACTACGGAACTCACTTCTGCAGCAGGCAGTGATAGCTACTGACTTGGGTGGCTTTCAAAGAGCATTGCCCCATTTCATGGAGAAAGCTACCAGCAGCTACCAGCCACAATGGCTATGCTGAGCCTCCGTACTCAGAGCCAGTAAAGTTTCTGAATACCAGTCATGATGTGCATAGCCAGGTGGATAGCGGGGGGGCGGGGGGAAGATAGCTTCCCCCACCCACTAAATCAAGTAAATAAATAAATAAAATACTTAACTAAAAGTAGAAACTGTAGAAATGTTTCGACAGATTTTTCAGAGCGCTTGGGGTCAAAAGAAAGTACAGTGGTGCCTCGCAAGACGAAATTAATCCGTTCCGCGAGTCTCTTTGTCTTGCGGTTTTTTCGTCTTGCGAAGCACGGCTATTAGCGGCTTAGCGGCTATTAGCGGCTTAGCGGCTATTAGCGGCTTAGCGGCATTAAGAAAAAGGAAACAAACTCGCAAGAACTCGCAAGACGTTTCGTCTTGCGAAGCAAGCCCATAGGAAAATTCCATTCAAAAAATGGAAAACTCTTTCGTCTTGCGCATTTTTTGTCTTGCGAGGCATTCGTCTTGCGAGGTACCACTGTAATTTAAAACAACTGTTGCTGAGACATTTTGTTCCAAATCTGCTAGATGGAGCCAAACAGAGGATGGTGGCAGGTGGGTGTTCTACCCCTGCCCCCAACATACCGTACTTTTCTCTCTATAACACGCAGATTTTTTCTCCTAAAAAGTAAGGGGAAATGTCTGCGCGTGTTATTGAGTGAATGTGTGGTCCCTGGAGCCGACTGTCCCGAGCACAGGGGCAAAAATCCAATTGCACGAGAGAGGAAGCTGTTGCTTTCCTGCATTCTGCCTCGGTCTTACTGCCCACCCGCTTCTGTTTCGGTTGCTGTTTGCTCAAACGGAACAAAGAGCAGGCAAATCCCCTCCCCTCCAGGCAACCCCTCACCTCCAAGCAAGCAGAGGGGAAAGGAAAGGATCGCGTCCTTCCTTCTAATTCCACTCCGTACTCCGGTGCTGCTGCGTCCAGGGAAGCGTTTTAGGGACTCGCAGGCAGCCGGAAAACATGCAGGTGGGAGAGAGAGAGAGGGGGGGCTGGCTTGGGTGGCTGGGTGGGGGGAAACTTTTGCCTTCCTTTCCTCCCTCCCGTTAAACCCCTCTCCTGCATTCTTAGCCAGCTGCTTCTCTGCACACCCCTCTCGGTGCTCCTTGTCCCTTCTATGTTTTTCCTTCCCTCCCCACTTAAAACGTGGTTACAAAGCACGGATCCACATGGATCCTCAGGATCTTTGCATTGGGTCACCCCAAATTCACCATCAGATCACATGTCTGTGGCCACAGCATGAGGCACAAAAATGATACATCCACTGTTTCTTCAGAATTCCCCCCCCCCCTTGTTTTCCTCCTCTAAAAATGATGTACGTGTTATGGCCAGGTGCGTGTTATAGAGCGAGAAAACGGTAAATCCTGCTACGCCCATGATACCAGTTGCTAGAATCGACAGGAGGGGAGAAGACAGGAGGCTTTTGTGCTAGAATCCTGCTTGTGGGTTTCCCAGAGACATCTGTTTGGCCACTGTGATCACAGAATGCTGGACTAGATGGGCCACTGGCCTGATCCAGGACACTCTTCTTATGTAAATAGGAGGGAAGAGTGTTTATGTCCCTCCCCATCTCCCAGGTCTGCCTTTTCGCTAGCTGGAGTTACTTCCAGTCCCAGCACCCACTTTGAGGGGAAACAAGCTAAAAAAAAATGGGCATTTACAGGAGAAATATTTATTGATTGATATTTATTTATTTAGCAAGGTTTATTTACTGCAAGAACTTCAGCACAGTTTGAATAAAACGCTATCAAATATTCATTAAGAAAGCAATGGAAGGAGACATTAAAAGCAGCAGACACAAAATTATCAAAATATAAATAAAACCAGTGGTTTTTGAAACAAATCCACATAATTAAATTACATGTGTGGGTAAGGTTGCCTAAAAAAAAAAAAAAGAGGGAGGGGCAGCTGGGGGTGGGCAAGGTGGCCTTTGCCAAAGCAAAATATATGCTGCAAAACTAACAAGTTTGTGTTGTGTTTGTAGGTTGCAGAATTGGGCCGCAGAATTTTCATACATTTTAGGTTAGTCACAAAGAGTCCACAGAATAATTTCATAGAATCATAGAACTGTATAGTTGGAGGGGACCATGAGGGTCATCTAGTCCAACCCCTTGCAATACAGGAACCTTTTTTGCCTAATGTGGGGCTTGAATCCACAACCCTAAGATTAAGAGCTGAGACTGCCCAGCAAGGCACCCCCATCTTATGACAGGCAAATCCAAACAGAAGAGGCTGGTGGAATAACTCATTTTTACACCTTGATGTGCAAGACAAGAACCCAAACTTGCACCAGCCTGGCTCTCTCCCGCTCTGGGGGATATGTGCATGTTTGTGTGAAAAGGAGAGTGAGGGAGAGAGAAAACATCAGAAAGGCTCCTCTCGGGCACTTTGGACTGTCCTCAGATGTAGAGCAAAGCAGTTTTCGGTGGGATGAGGAGTGCCAGGAGACGGCCTGGCCGCTCTGCCTCAAGGGGGTCTTGCTCCCTTTCAACCTTGTTTCCTGTCACAACAGACTCAGCTCTGCCTGGGAGATCAAGCTGATGGAAGTCTGCCTGGATGCCAACATCAAAGGGGCACCATCAGAACTCTGCCATGAGGCTTCCAGGGATCCAGATGCTTCTGCTGATTATTCCCTGTTGGTTCAGCCCCCACCCCAATCCTTTTTTTCTGCAGCAGAAGCATTTGTGGGCATTGCTCTGCACACCTGGGCAGAAATACCAAGGAAGCAATACAGTGGTACCTCGGGTTACAGACGCTTCAGGTTACAGACTCCACTAACCCAGAAATAGTATCTCAGGTTAAGAACTTAGCTTCAGGGTGAGAACAGAAATTGTGCTCCGGTGGCACGGTGGCAATTGGAGGCCCCATTAGCTAAAGTGGTGCTTCATGTTAAGAACAGTTTCAGGTTAAGGACAGACCTCCAGAACAAATTAAGTTCTTAACCCGAGGTACCACTGTATATTCATTGATACCAATGAGTGCTTTAAAAGTAGGACAACGAGCTCTGGAAGTGCGCAGAAGTCATCCTTAAGCTGGTTGGCTGCTGTACCAGCTAAGTCCATTCATAGACAAGAGTGCCCTTGTTGTGGCGATTCATGCATTGGTAATCTCAAGGCTTGATTACTGCAATGCACTTTGGGTGGGGCTACCCTTGTGCGTGGTTCAGAAGCTCCAGCTGGTGCAAAATGTTGCAATAAGGCCAGAGGCAGTTTTAGGATGGTGCCACAGGAGCCTCCCTCTAGGGGCCTCCCCCCAAAAAATATTTGAGGGGGCCACCACCACCACCACCACCCAAGTTGATGGCCATTGCCACAGCTTGGGCCTCCCTAATAGTTTATTCAAGTTGGCACCCCAAGTGGCATGATTGGTGCAGTTGCACTGGGCGCCGTGCTGCAGAGGGCACCAAAGCAACACTGTAGAATGGTGTGCAAGAAATGAGGTGTGTGTGTGTGCTGAGTTTTAGCATTGCACAGTCCCAGGATATCTTGAAGACCACCTGATTCCTTATACCCCTGCCCAATCACTGAGATTTTTTGGGGGGGCCCTCTGTTGGTGGTCCTCCATGGCTCAGTTGCATGTCTCATAACTAGGCTTCAAGGCACTTACGCTGCAGAGTTTTCCAAACCCAGAACTGGGATATCTGTTGAGTTCTGCACCTTCTGAAATCAACTCATCTGCTGCCTTGGCACCATCCCTAATTCCCATATAACAGCCTCCCCAGCCTAATCCCCTCCAGATGTTTAGAACTAAAATTCTATTTAAGCTCCAGCAGCATCATGAGGCCATACTGGTAGGGCTTGCAAGAGTTGTAATCTGAAACATCTAGAGGGAACCAGGCTGGGGGCAGCTGCTGTAAAATATCCAGGCTTGGTTGCCTGCTTCTCTCTACTCTACTCTACTCTAAAAGGTGTGCTGCCTGCTGCTGTCACAGTGGTCAGCTACACCAGATCCCTGGGTTATTGTTCCTACCTGCCACTGACCATCCTTTCTGCCCCTGCTGTTTCCAGTGCCTTTCAGAGTACCTATTCAATACCATGTGGGGGCTCCTTCTTCAATGAAATAGGACAGTTACCATTTCCCAACCTGCCACATTTTGCCCAGACATCCTTCCCTTTATTGCACCTCTCCTTTTCCCCCCTGCCATCAGTCTGCCTCATATCATAATTTTTGAACATAAGATGAAGATCCCATTGACTCACAATTTGGATTTGTTTTTTGAAAGCTACATTGTGAAGAGTATCTCTGGATATGATTCCAGCTGACTCCATTATGCTACTCTGATACGCTGGATTCCAACATGGCTTCAGGGAGGGATTTGCAACATGACAAGCCTCTTCCCCCTCCCTTCCCCTGATGGCTGTTTTCTATGCTGCAGCTGGGCTTCCAACACTTTCCTCAAGTACAGCTTTCCTTCCCCTCCAACGATCTCACTCCGGCTTCCAAACAATATTCTCCCAGCCGGTGCCTCTGGGTCTCTGTTGGGTTCGAAACACAACAAAACCACCAAGCCCTTAATTATTTCCCTCGCTCTCTGGGGTGTAAGATACAAGGCGTGTGCCATTCATTTGTTCCAGCGTTCCTGCTTCTTCTTCTCTCTTGCGGGCAGTCATGAGATAGCAACCACCAGGCTACCAGCAAACAACAAATGCACCAGAGGAGGAGGAGGAGACAAAGCTGGGGAGGGTCAGATCTGCTGACATCTCTCTTTTCCTTCAATAATTTAATGGCACTTTTAGTGTTTGTGAAACAGAAGGGTCATCTGCAAGCTCAGTCCTGGAGCCAAATGATGATGCTCATGGCTTTTCCAAAACAAAATAACAGAACGAAACACCAGTGCATTGTTCCCAGTTCACCCCCACATTCCCAGCTAATGTTTTAACCTACATCCAGCTAGGGTTGTTGGATAATTTCATCCGAAACAGAAATGGGCACATAAAATTGCTGCAACCCGCACCTTCATCAGAGGTCAGGGAAGGAAATTATCCAAGCAGATATGTGTGGATATGAGCTGGTTTCAGTCCTCAGACGTCATGCAAATAATTGTGCTGTTTTTTGCATTGTTTTTGATGTTTCCTTTGCTCTGAAATGTGTTGAAGTTGATAACGTAGTTAATTTCAATACTTTCAGCCATAACGAATAGCAAGATAAACAAGTGTTTTAGCAGAGGCAGATCTGTAGCAAAACGGAAACATCACTGATAGCGATAAACACCCCAAATGGGACAGAAATTGTTGCCTCCTTGCCTCCCAAAGCCAACTGCTATCCCATTCCTACTATGCCAACATTGCTGCTCTGGCCAATCCAATATCATTTAAACCAGCCTCTCCCAACTCAGTGACACTTCAGATGTTTTGGACTATAATGCATGGCAGCTTTGCTGTCATTGGGGGCTGCTGTTCTTGTTGGGGGATGACAGGAATGGTAGTCCAAAATATGTGGAGGGCACCAGGTTAGCAGAGGCTGATAACAATCTCCTCTCAGGACAAGGGCCTCCCCTTTTTCTTTGCTTATATTAAGCACTTTGCTCATTTTCCAATAATAATGAGAGCAAAAATAACAATGATTCTTCAAATGTTTACATACCCTTCATCTGAATAGCTCATTTATCCCTTTTTACCCACACAATAGCCCTGGAGGGAAGTTTAGGGAGAGGGAAAGAGGGAGTGGCTGGCCACTGAACTTTGTGGCTGTGGAAAATTTGAACACAGATCTTGCCATCCTTAGACCAACATACAGTGGTACCTCGGGTTAAGAACTTAATTCGTTCTGGAGGTCCGTTCTTAACCTGAAACTGTTCTTAACCTGAGGTACCACTTTAGCTAATGGGGCCTCCTGCTGCTGCTGCACCACCGGAGCACGATTTCTGTTCTCATCCTGAAGCAAAGTTCTTAACCCGAGGTACTATTTCTGGGTTGGTGGAGTCTGTACCTGAAGCGTCTGTAACCTGAAGCATCTGTAACCCGAGGTACCACTGTACTAGTAACCATTCCATGAAAACCATATGAAAATGTGAAGTTGTTTCCTAGTGACTTCCTCACCCCAAACATGATAAGAGCATCCTTGATGGATCAGGCCAATGACCCATTTGGTTCAGCATCCTGTTCTCACAGTGGCCAACCAGATTCCTGTGCAAAACATGCGAGTTTCAGTACTGCCTCCAGCCATACCATCATTGTCTAGTAGCCATTGACTTTGTGATCTGGTGTTCAGACATTGATTTTGTGACTTGGCATTCAGCCCAGGGGTTTGGACCATTGCCTGACCTTCCTGCTCATCCCTGGAGGCAGCAGTGCCATCAAAGAGAGCCGGGAAGACCTGGACTGAGTTTTGCTGGTTGGTTCAACCCCAGGTGTCTTATCTGGATTCTCACTGGAGAAAGATAGACAGCAGGAGAGAGAGGGAGCCTTGCCTGCCAAAGGAGGAAAGAAACTAGTCCCTTCCCCGTGGGCTCAGCCACTCATTTATCAGAGGGTGCGGCTCAAATTAAGGTGCTCCTCTGCAGAAGGGGAGCCGCCGCCGCCACCACCACACCCTCCTGTTTCCTTTTTGACTGCAGCTTGTTCCCCAAGATGTAATGATTCTTTTCTTCCTTCCTTTTGTTAAAACAGTGCCACTATAATTAAAGTTTTATACAGACCTTCAAAAGGGGTGGAGGAGAGAAGGAGGGGGACTACCTGTCTTTGAAACTGACTTACAAAGAGATGTCACCAAAGGGGGAGAGAGAGAGGGAGGAAAAACGGGAAATACAGACATGTGCAGCCTAGCAATCACCGAGCAACAGCCAAGTGGCAGGCAAATGTTTTCTTGAAAGCTTCAGATTCAAGCACAAATGACGGCATATAATTCTTTTTTTAAAGCAACACCTACAGAGTGTACCTAGATACAATCAGTGGATTAAAGACTCCCTGCCTAGAGAAAGCAAGACTCTGATGAGCGATGATCCAACATTCTCTAACTCCAGTTTTGCACTGTGTTGTTCATGTAAAATGGATACAAAGCAAAAGAAGGAAGAAACGGCGTGTTTCCTGATGCCTCAGGTGTAGACCAGTGGATTGGGAAGGGGGGGCACGTGCACACACTATTCCCCCATACATCCTTTGGAGCATCAGAAACTGTCATAATCAGTGACAGATGCACCCAGCTTTTCAGTTCTTCCCTGCCTTTCGGCCATGTACAACATTTTGCCCCAAAGAGCTTTCTGCTTCCTTCAGGGTAACTGTACTGATTTTTCAGCCTTTCACAATCATTTCCCCCCTGTTTAGAAGCTGGAATGTTTCTGAACATTCTTTGGCATCACTCAGCTTTAGCTCTTTTAATGTGGTTGCATTCATGGTTGTGTCTGAAGTAACATCTCTCCTGGGATCAGCCCACCTGGGTGCTTAAGTCTAGAGGTAGAGGCCCTTCTCATAGTCCCACTACTGAGGGAGCTGCATAATGTGGCCCCATGAGATAGGGCCTTCTTTGCAGTGGCACCTCATTCGTGGAATGCCCCCCATGGAAGCACAATTAGCACTGGTGCTGCTAGCATGTCAGTGCCAAGTGAAAACATGGTTGTTTTATGAAACTTCCAGAGACTTTAGTCCTGCTAGGAGATCGATTTGTGGTTTCTCCAGGGTTCGGTGTCGATTTTATGGTTGTTTCACTTGCTCTCCTACTGTTTTATTGATGGGGTTTCTTTGTTATGGGCCCCTCAGCCAGGATTGGGTGTGGTTTGGCAGTCCCGGGCAGATCAGGAAGAAAGAGAAGCAGTTGAGGACGGGGGAGGTGAGCCTCCAGGAATGGAGAAGAGAGGTCCTTGCCTTGTGACTCTAGAACTCAGAGAGAGGAAGCAGATCTGCTGGTTCCCTCCCCTGCTGCTCCTGCAGTGTCTCATTGGGGAGGGGAAGGACTTCAACCAGCCGGGGGGGGGGGCTGAACAGGAGGATGTGGTATTAGAGCTGGAGGCAGAGGGGCAGTGTCAGGTGTGCATGCAGGAGCCAGGCCCTGTGACCAATAGGACTTTGCAGGACTGGGGCCTTCCTAAGTTTGTTCTGAAGAGGCACGGTGCGGCCACACAGGTGAGGCCAATTGGTAACTCACAGCACCTGGTGGAAAGAGCCAGGAAGGAATATACGGTCAGCATTTTCCCTTCGGCTCTTTGCCACAGTAACACATTCCCTGCCTTGCTTCTTGATCCTCGGACCCCTGACTTCATGACTCCTTGCTTCTTGACCCTTGGACCCCTGACTTTGTGACTCCTGGCTTCTGGACCCCCGTTCCTGCTCCGACCCTGCCATCTTGACCCCGGTCCTGACGTCCCCTGCCAGGACTTTGATCACCCATGAACCGGACTGTGACAGGCAGGACACAGTCCTGTCACCCATAACCAGGCACCAACTTCATAGGCAGGTTCAGACGCACCCACCTAGACAGAGCGCATGGGTGTGCCCGCAGCAAACTCCTAGGGCCAGAGAGTCTCATGAGTGAACTTGCCCTGGGCCAGGAGTGGGCTACACATGCTGAGCAGCAGCCTGAAGGAGCAGAAGGTGAAGTGACTCCACCCTTGATCAGCCTTCTTGCTCCTGGTGAGAACCAACTGGCTCCAGCTTTCTTAAGCAGGGTTTCCAGCCTCATTCAGTTGCTGGAAACAACATTTGTCATTCCTGACTAGACCTTGCTGCTTCTTGCTTCTCATGACCTTGAACTCTCGGCTTTCTTGAGCCCCGGATCACCTGACTACATGAACTGAGATGCTCCTGACCTTAGGACTGGACTGAACCTTGCATATGGACTCTGCCTCCGGGCAAGTACCCCCCTGAGACTCAGTTGGTTGGCTGGCTTCTCCCTCCCTTAAGCTCTGCCATGGCTGGCAGCATAGGAATACGACAGTTTGATTCCAGCAACTGACTGAGGCTGGAAACTCTGCTTAAGAAAGCTGGAGCCAGCTGGTTCTCATCAGGAACAAGAAGGCTGATCAGCAGCAGGTGGAGTCAATTTGCCTTCTGCTTCTTCAGGCTGCTGTTCAGCAGGTGAGGCCAACTCCTGACCCATGACAGAACTTGCCCTTCCTCATCTTTAAAAGCTTGGTGGGAGGATTGTGTCAGCTGTTGGGACATCTTTGTAGCTTCTGTTTTATTACAAACCTCTAGTCTTGAACCTTGGGATCTTGACTTCAGGACTTTGCTAAGCCTGTACTGCTATTAACTAGAATAAAGATCTCTTCCTTACACTCAGGTAGAAAACACTGTTGTGTTTTGGGATGGGAGCCTGGCCATTTTAGTGGAAGTGTATCTTGCCCTGAGATCATCAGCTGAAGGGCAGGTTGAAATATATATTCAAATCATAAATAAATCATAGCACCCTTCTGAAATGCAGGTGAGCTGTGACCCTCTCCTGGCCCAAATGATTCCTAGTGCTGAACTTCTGCCCTCTACCTTGACCTGATGGACAGAGCTACCTGTTGAGATTAAGTCCCAACATACAATGGCAGAGAGAGCTGGACTCTATCTGACATGCTTGTTCCAGCGGAACCATTTCAAAAGGAAGGAACAATAATATTTGGCAATTATGGCTCTGGCTTTCTTCTGAGCATTTCAAAGTACTTTAGCAAACCTTTGCTAATTAAAAGGATGCCAGCAAATCTTAGTGGCTCTGTGGGGAGAAGCAGCTTCCTGCAGCCATCCTGGAGTCGCCCGAATGGCATTTACAGCTGTGTGACAACATCTTCCTGGCTCATTTTATATTGCTAGAAATAAGATGAACAGTGTTAGTGGTTTGGCTCCCCCTGTAGTCAGATGGAAAACTTGGAAAACACACCAGAGTGGATAAATTAACCATGCTGGTTATGAGAACAGAAGAAGAGCCTGAAGCCTGGAACAGTCCAATGGTCCATCTAGTTCACCTTTGTATTCTCACAGTGGCCACCCAGGTGCCCCCATGGGAAGCCCACAAGCAGGAGCTGAGCCCAACAGCACCCTTCCCTCCTGCAGGTTCCAGCATCTGGTATCCAGAAGCATTATTTCTTCCAGACATGTGAGCAGAGCAGAGCCATCGTGGCTAGTCCCACACATTTAACCCACAAATGGAGCAGCAAGATAATTAGAAAAGGGTCTGGAGTAACTTCTTAATCCAGTGATCATCTCATCACTTAGGATGCTGCTCTCCACTTATGTTCACAGGTGGTACTCATAAGGTGCCTCCAAACTGCAAGTGTTTTGTGAAAGGGAGTTACACGCATGTCAGAACCATTAGGTAAAGGTAAAGGGACCCCTGACCATTAGGTCCAGTCGTGGCTGACTCTGGGGTTGCAGCGCTCATCTAGCTTTATTGGCCAAGGGAGCCGGCGTACAGCTTCCGGGTGATGTGGCCAGCACGACTAAGCCGCTTCTGGTGAACCAGAAGCAGTGCATGGAAATGCCATTTACCTTCCCGCCGGAGCGGTACCTATTTATCTACTTGCACTTTGATGTGCTTTCGAACTGCTAGGTTAGCAGGAGCAGGGACCAAGCAACGGGAGCTCACCCCGTTGCAGGGATTCGAACCTCCAACCTTCTGATCGGCAAGTCCTAGGCTCTGTGGTTTAACCCACAGCACCACCTGCGTCCCTTTGTGTCAGAACCATTAGGTTTGTGCAATTAAAGTAGATTAAAGTGCTCCATTGTTCCAGCACAACAAATCCATGTTTAAAAGAACCGGTCTGCTTGTGGTTTCGAAAGTGATAGGGAAATGATTTTTAAAGTGTGGGATGAATGTGCAACTAAGCAAATTAGGATGAATGGGGGGGGAGTTCATTGCCATATAACCACCCCATAAACAAAGCAGAGGAAATACTCCATAAGGACTAGATATAGTCTAACCTCTCTGTAAGTTTTGTGCAGGCAAATCAGGATGAATGCTTAAAAGAGAGGTCATCTTGAGGGGCCAACAGACTACTTCAGGATCCGGGTTAGCTTCTCTAGGCAATTCTCCAAGTCTCTGCTTCTTATATTTCTTCACTCTCCAATCATCACTGACCCTCCGCCCACCCTCCTTGAAGCTCCCTTCTAATTCTGATAGTAACAGTATCTTGGTTTTAGCTACAATACATATCTTACTAAAGCTGCATACTTTGCATACCTGGTTCAGTCCTGAACCAAACGGTGCGCACACATGCTAACTATGTATATTCAGAAGTAACTCCTGTTGAATTCAATGGGGCTTGCTCCCAGATATACAGCAGTAATTATATAATACAGAACACCTGAGTGTGTGGAGAATCCACTCCTTTTCCACACTACACCTCCCTACTCCCGAAATTGGGGACAAACTGACAGAAGCATGCTTTTCAGAGTCATGTGGCTCCTGAGCAGGCCTTATAGAGACATTCCACAGTAGATTAAGGTTACCAGATGTCCCCGGATTTACAAGTCAGTCCCCTGACAAAATCCATCTATTTAGTAGTAAGTTGAAAAGTGTCCCCAGATTCATTGAAATAAATCTGGTAACCTTACAGTAGATAGACCCCTCCACACACCCTACAACATGTTCTTCAAGGGGTTTACTCTTCAGAAGCCATGGGGGCCACGAATGAGGTGTGGGGTGGTCTTTGCCAAAGAGCAGAGACTTATAGAAAGAGGTTTCATACAGCATATTAAACAAGATGTTCTTGCTGTCAGTTTGTTTCTTGCAAATCCCATCACTCTCTGTTTGGACTGTCCTGCTGTTGCCATTATTTGGTTAGGCTCCTTGCCTTTTGATTTGGGGACTTGTTTTGTCAGACTTGGTTGGCTTTAATTACAAGTGGTGTTTAATTTGCTTTTGTTTGTTTTCATAAACCATTTTGGGAGCCGTTATGGCTGAATGATAAATATAGTGGGGGGGGGGGATTCAAAACCGCACTACTTTTTTTTTTTTTGGTCCTTTTTACACATTGGGTGAATTTCCATCCAGTACCCAAACATCGCTTTTCTTCTTCCTAGTATTTCACTGGATGAAGATGTTTCCAGCATGAATTTGGAAGATGCTGTAAGTTTTTGAACCTGCTATTCTTACCCTCTCAAGCCATCTCCCTTCCCCTGGATCAACAATTTGTTATTGACAAGCACACAGCAACATAATGCTTGTGTGTGCGAAAGCTAGAGTTGAAGCAAAAATTACAGGCTTTTAAGGTGAGGGGGAAGAAATGTACAACTCGAAGCTCTTAAGCGTTTGGCACAGCTTCTCCATACCCTGCCACGTAGGCAGCCGAGCTTAAGAGATTTATGGGAGCTGGCGGAAGGCAAGGAGGGTGTTTGTGGCACTTGATGTAATTCCTAATGGCATTGCACTAACTCGATTCAGCTTTGCAGTGCGATGGTTTCTGGGATAAGCAGATAATCTTGCCCACCTTTGCACAGGAGGCCTGACCCCGGGCTTGTTGGAGCCACAGATTAATATGTAATTAGCCACCAAAAAAAACACAGGATCTGTGGCAGAGATTTCAAGGCACTCTATACAGGAAGGCTCCTCGATTGCCTCTGAAGATTCAGGGTTCTGGGGGCTGAGGAAAACTACTGGGCTCTCTTTCTGGTCTCTGTTGAGTCAGCTAGCCATTGAGCGACACACACACACTGCAAAAGTGTACACTAAAGAAGAGCTTGGCTGTTGATGGGCAGCAGATGTCTCTCTCAGTGCTGCCACTTGCTCCACAAGACCCTGAGGATGAAGCAGAGGTAGCATGTCCAATATGTGGAACCTGGTTTCAGGTGTTGCGTTTGATCTCAGGACTCTGTTTCTACTATGAGACATGTTGGGTATGTGACTCTGGACTTCCTCTCCCTGTCCCAACTAGACAGGCATCCATCATGACATTGCAATGGAGAGACTTGTCCTACTATATTCACCGAACAAGTGCACCTTGCCATTGCAATGTCACAGGCAGAGTCCCACTTGGTCACTCCAGGGGCTGAGGCATTAGAGAAGACTGTTGCCTTTAGTGAACAAATCCCGGAAGGTGCTGAAGACGGGGTTGTTTACGAAACAGGTGTTGTCTTCCTTCATGGAAATTTCATTAGGGGCGTTAGGTATAGATAGTCACTGGACCAAAGCCTACAAGTAATTATGGGTAATTACTATGCCTCAGTGTTTGGAATAACAATGGTAAGCCAGCACCTGAAGCTGCAAGGTTGCTGTCATTCAGAGGGGAGCTATGCATTTATGTCTTTGCAAAGTTTTCCCCTCCTGCTTCCTTTGGGTCCCAGCATTTTAGACATGCTGCCTCCTGATCTCTGGATCTGGTGAATGACCTTGCCTTGGTGCTTGATTTCTAAAGCAGAGACATCCGCAGCCCTCAGCCCACAAAGTACTGTACCTTAACCCCAGAATCAAGAGGATTGTGCTGGTTTCTAGCCATGCTGAAGAGCGGTCAGTGGCCCCAAAGTCAATGAGCATTGCCATTCAAATGGTGTGTGTGCACTGTGTCTTGTGATTGATTATACAGGGCAGGGCTTACCTGCTTCCCCCCCCCCCCAATATTTTATTCAGGTTGGCACCCTTGCCAACCAGTCAGGCCAGGTGGAGCAAGTGCAGCCCAGCCCAGTCAGAGATGGCAACAGCAGACATGTGCCAAATAGGTCCGTCTTCCCCTCTGCTGCATTTTCTCCAGCACATTTCCAAGTCACACCAGCCAGATGCCTGGAGGAATTACAGTGTTTGGGAGAGAAAACAGAGCCACACAGAGACTTTGTTGAATGTAAATAGCAGTTAAATATGCAGCGCCGTCTGCTATCACTCCGGCAGCCGGCAAGGAGTCAGGAGGAGCCAGTGGGGAAATGCGGAAGCAAAATGCTGCAGGGGCCGAGATTATTTCCCCCCCCCCAAGCCTTCCTTTGCTTGCCTGGCACTCAACCAGCCCACCCTGGGGGCAACTGCTTGCTTCAGTAGATAGACAAGACATCCTCCCAGGGCCCCCCAAGCCTGGCCCAAGTCTAGGGGCCTATTCTGCCCACCACGGCATTGACAGGGTGGAGCCTGGGATGTTCCGGCTCAGTCATTTGGAATCACAACCCAGCCACCAGGGGGTTGAAAGCAGATGAACAGCTGAACTGGTAATCCACCCACCCTTTCACACACACAAGCACAGAATTTTCCTTTGAAGAGGACATTGTTTGTGTGAATGCTTAGAGAGTCTGCCTCTGTATTGGAATTGTTTGTTTTGTTTTATCGTTTGTGTGTTTGCCGCCCTGGATTCCCTTGAGAGGAAGGGAGGGATATAAGTTTAATAAACAAGAAGCTCTCTTCATGGGAAGGGGGACAGTCTGCCTGTGCAAGAAATCTCAGCAATCCCTGGGGACAGGAAATAGCTTCGGAGGCTCCAGTGAAACCGCCTGCAGCAAGATAGCGACCCCAAAAATCTACTGCAGTCATTCGGATTGCAACCTTACATCTCCTGCAATGGTGCAAGGGATCCCAGGGCATGCCACTCAAAAGAGCAGAGCTCCACTAAATGTCTAAGGCTGGGTGGTGCCCAGATTTGATTGGGCTAGAGCAGCTCATATAACCCCTGAGCCACTGGCCACGCTGGTTGGGGCTGATGGGAGTTGGAGTCCAACAACATCTGGAGGAGAGCACATTGGTCTGCCTCAAGCCCCTCCTGCAAAGTCAGCCAAAGTGAGCCTGTAATGGTTGGTGGAGCAAGAAATGGAAGTTCTTTTAATGTTTGATGTTGTAATATGCTTTTATATTTGTTGGAAGCTGCCCAGCGTGGCTGGGGCAACCCAGTCAGATGTGCCGAGTACAAATATATTGATGATATGAGCCCAGAGGCCTCTCCAAAAGGAATGCAGGATTCCACCCCCTGGTAAGCAGCATCCTGCCACTTGTATTTCCCAGGGCAAACGAGTGCAGCCAGTTTTGCATATGCATGTTTCCGAGCACAAGTGTTGGTGCTGACCTTTAAAGCCCTAAACGGCCTCGGTCCATTACACCTGCAGGAGCGTCTCCACCTCCATCGTTCTGCCCGGACAATGAGGTCCAGCGCCGAGGGCCTTCTGGCCGTTCCCTCCCTGCGAGAAGCCAAGTTACAGGGAACCAGGCAGAGGGCCTTCTCGGTAGTGGCACCTGCCCTGTGGAACGCCCTCCCACCAGACGTTAAAGAGAAAAACAACTACCAAACTTTTAGAAGACATCTAAAGGCAGCCCTGTTTAGGGAAGCTTTTAATGTTTAATAGGTTATTGTATTTTAGTGTTCTGTTGGAAGCTGCTCAGTGTAGCTGGGGAAACCCAGCCAAATGGGTGGGGTATAAATAATAAATTATTATTATTATTATTATTATTATTATTATTATTATTATTATTATTACATATGGCACTTAACCCCTTTGCAAAAAAGAATGTGTAGCTACTCCTGTCATTGCCAGCACTCTGACTTCCCTGCTACTAATGCAGACAGAAGCAGAGCTGCTGGTAAGACCCCCTCCCCTTGCTCCACAGGAGCCAACGCCTAAGAGTCAAGGTCCCGTTGCTCCCCCAAAAAAAACACATTTGGGGAGCTGGGTCCCATCCCCCTCAAGTTGATGGGCATCACCATTCAAATGTCCTGGGCGCACTGCTTCTTGAGATCAGTTACGCAGGGAAGGCTTACTTGGACCCCCTGCCCGGCTCCCTCCCTTCTTGGACAGGCCCCTATCCCTGCATGCATTGTGCACAGGGCCCTTTGCTGTGGCAGTAGCAGGGTAGCCTCATTTGCTGAACAGTTGCAGCCACATTGTAGGTCTCTAACTGGAACGCAGACCGGCTGTTTATAAGCTGCTCTATGGAGAGAGGGAGGGGGGGGGATTTACAAACCCAGCTGCATTACCTACACGAGGCATTACAGGGGTCAGTGGAGATTAGGAAGCCCAGGCAGAGCAGAAAATGGGAGAACAGAAACCAGGCGGTGCTGGCGGAAAGGGCTTCCCCTCCCCCCTTGCTTCTCAGCGAGCGCCTTGTCCATCAATCCCACGTAATGGCTCTTGGCTGGCATCCCACATCTGGCAGAGGGGCTTACAGGTGTCATTCCGTGCTCAGCGAGCTTCTTGCGCTGCTTTAATGCCCCATCAGCGAGGCCATGTGAGCAAAGGAATAATGAACAGTAATTTGACTTTATTTTGCCGTCATCATATTTAATGGACGTTTAACAGGTGCCTCGTCACAGGCTGTGCTTGAAGCCGCCTTCCGCAGGGGACCAGAGGTCGTCCCCATTACATCCACTCGCGCCGGCCACATTTACGACAGAGAGGCTGGGGCCATGTTTTCATAATTACTTCCAGGTCCCCGTCTGGGATTTGGAACTGCAGGGGGCGGACGGGGGGGGGGCTGCTGCAAGGAGAATACAAGAAACAAATACTGCCAACGTGGCAAGGCTACTTATGCAGCCTGCAGTCAGGCACAATGTATCCATGCACATTGCTGCGACTCGAGCAACACCCCAGTGAGGTAGGTCAGCTAGAAATGTTGTTTGTTCATTCATTTGTTCATTCGTTCGTTCGTTCTTGCAGCAATCAGCCTCAAAGCAGGCTGCGGTTAAAAGAAAAGCGAAATATCAATAAAATCAGCACAACAGCAATGGAAGATAATAACCGGGACAGATTCAAAACAGAGAGCACACCATAAAACAACATGTTCATCATAAAAGGCTTGCCTGGAGGGAGAGGTCTCTTTGACATCTCATTTTAAAAGGGCCGGGCTCCTGAATCTGTGGTACAAAACATAGAAATGGATTCCAGAGCTTGGAGGTGGGGGTTGTAAAATAAATGAATGAATGAATGAATGAATGAATGAATGAATGAATGAATAAATAAATAAATAAATAGTTATTTGATGCTGGCTGCCAACCTGGAGCAAGCTGGGCCCAGCAGGAAGTTTTCATCCCCAGATCTTAAAAAGACAGGAAGGGACAAAGGAAAGAAGAAGATATTATCTTGAGTCTCCTGGGCCCAGAATGAAAAACAGGGACAGGGGATAGATGTGGACCTCCAGATGTTACTGGACATCAACTCCCATCATCCCTGGCCATTGCCTGCTGAGGCCAATGAGAGTGGTTGGTTGGTTGGTTGGTTGGTTGGTTGGTTTGATTGATTGATTGATTGATTGATTGATTGATTGATTACATATATATCCCACCCTTCCTGTCCAAAGAATGCCTAGGGGAGCTAACAACATACAATCCAATGAAACTATATCTAATAAGTAATGATGGTAACACAGTGCCCAAATGGACCACAGCTCAGTGTCAGAGCACCTGCTTTGCACGCCAAAGGTCCCAAGGTCAATCCCCAATGGCATCTCCAGGTAGGGCTGGGAAAAACCCTGACTTGAAACCCTGGAGAGCCACTGCCAGCCTGTGTAGACAATGTTGAGCTAGATGCACCAATGGACTGACTCAGAATAAGGCAGCTTCCTATGTGCCTATCACCTTCCCAGAACCTGGACTACTATATATTCATTTGCCACCTAAACATGGGCAGGGAAGGGGAACATAGGAACACTGGAAGCTGTCATTAGCTCAGAGGCTGGCCAGTCTCCCCTTAGAGGGGGTTTCACACCCTCCTTGCCATCCACGGTGGTGGTCCTGCAAAAAGGGCCTCTGATTGAAACATATGGGGAAAGGTGCTTTCTCTGGCTCATAGGACAGGACCCTCTTCTATGTGAGCAAATCCCTTTATTTTATTTTTTTGTTTCATTTGCTTTTAGATTAATAAGCTTTTATATGTATTTATACTGCAATTTTATTGGCTTTAGGTTGCATTTTTCTTCTAAATATATTGTTAATTTGTTTTTTATTGTATACCGCTTAGAGATTTTTTAAAATACTAAGTGGTTTACAATCAATCAATCAATAAAAGTATTTGCATTCAGTGCCATTCAGGAATAGGCTATCAGGCCACATGAGGCCCACAAATGTTACCCCACCCCATTCCGACTTAACAGGGCTTTAAAGGTAATCACCAAGCCCTTGATTTAGCACAGAAGAAAGTGGCTTTCTGAAATCTGATACGCTGCAGAAGCTGAACAGAAATTCCATATGTCTGATACCAGACAGACTAGGGTAGGGGTAGCCAACATGGTTATTGGACTCAGCGCCCATCAGCCCCAGCCAGCATGGCCCAATGGTCAAAGATTATGGGTGTGGTAGTCTCACAAAATCCAGAGGGTACCACATTGGTGACCAATGTGCAAGGGGTAGGGAGGAAACAACAAGAGAGGACCGTTGTTTTTCCCCTCCCTGCTCCCTTCCCATCCAGAGGCATCTGGATGACATTGCGAGAGGGCTGGATGAGATGAAGTCATGCTCTGATGCAGCAAGACAAGGGACCTGGACCTGGGGCCATGCTCAACTCCATGCCCAACTTATAAAGCAAATGTTCTGCATCCACACCCAGAATGGTGGTCCAGACTACAGTTGGAAGTAGCAGGAGGCTTCACTTGCCACAGTGCTTCTGAGCCCAAGAGCTGCTGTTCAGCCAGGAGCCCACAGGGCAGTAAAGCAAACCTGAAATCCTCCTGAACGTCACCTAGCAGAGCAACCCAGCAGCCGGCACCCGCATAAATCATCCTTTATCTTCCTCTTGCAGTTTGGAACTCTGTTCAATTGCTTCCGCATTGATCCCAATGGGGCCCTTAACAATACGTCTGTCCTCATTCAAGAGAAGAGAAATGGATCCAACCCGAACATTAAAAGCAATGATGGTGCTTGTCGACTGGCAAGTATTGATCAAAGGAATTTGTCAGGGTCTGTCAGTTGTTCACTGGGAGACGAGGAGTTGCATTTTGGAGGGGGAAGGGAGGGGGTATAACGGAATGGGATGCAACAGTCTTCAATCTGTGGTAAGGGTCTTCTTCATGTGCATGGCAACCTTTGGTGGTGCTGCCAGCATAGAGGGGTGAACATACATGTGAGAGCCTGAGATGGCACCAAACACCTAGTTGTCAAAGCATGGGAGCATTCCTTCTGAGCCATGACCCACACCTGTTATCTTTCATTCAATGAGACACTGCTCCAGCCAACTTTATTGGCAATGCATAATTTTGACATAGGCAGCTCCAAGGATAATGCACCATTGACAAATCTGTTCACATCAGAAGGGTAAATGACATTATCTGCTTCTGTGCAACAAGCTAACAAAGGGTGATGGAGAGCCTGCCCGGAAATATTGAAATGTATAATTGTGCTCAGGGGATAAGATTTCACTATCTCCTTGGGAAAGGAACAAGAAAAGAAGAACTTCCTCCAAGAGACGGCCTAACCTTCACCTTTGCCCCCCAAAAGCTGCCTTTTCTGGAGCTGGTGCCATTAGTAATAATAATAATAATAATAAATTTATTATTTATACCCCGCCCATCTGGCTGGGTTTCCCCAGCCACTCTGGGTGGCTTCCAACAGAACACCAAAATACAATAACCTATTAAACATTAAAAGCTTCCCTAAACAGGGCTGCCTTCAGATGTCTTCTAAAAGTCTGGTGGTTGTTCTTCTCTTTGACATCTGGTGGGAGGGTGTTCCACAGGGCGGGTGCCACTACCGAGAAGGCCCTCTGCCTGGTTCCCTGTAACTTGGCTTCTCGCAGAGAGGGAACGGCCAGAAGGCCCTCGGCACTGGACCTCAGTGTCCGGGCAGAACGATGGAGGTGGAGATGCTCCTTCAGGTATACTGGACCGAGGCTGTTTAGGGCTTTAAAGGACAGCACCAATACTTTGAATTGTGCTCGGAAACATACTGGGAGCCAGTGTAGGTCTTTCAAGACCAGTGTTATATGGTCTCGTCGGTCGGTCCCAGTCACCAGTCTAGCTGCCACATTCTGGATTAGTTGTAGTTTCCAGGTCACCTTCAAAGGTAGCCCCACAAAGAGCGCATTGCAGTAGTCCAAGCGAGAGATAACTAAGACATGCACCACTCTGGCAAGACAGTCTGAAGCAGGTAGGGTTTCAGCCTGCGTACCAGATGGAGCTGGTAGACAGCTGCCCTGGACACAGAATTGACCTGCGCCTCCATGGACAACTGTGAGTCCAGAATGACTCCCAGGCTGCGTACCTGGTTCTTCAGGGGCACAGTTACCCCATTCAGGACCAGGGATTCCTCCACACCCACCCGCCTCCTGTCCCCCCAAAACAGTACTTCTGTCTTGTCAGGATTCAACCTCATTAGCCCATCATTTCAGGAATTGTTGGCTGGTGATGAAGGTTGCAAACTCTTCTCCCTTAGCCACTTGCTGCAGCAGAGAGAATATTTGAGTGCTGCAAATCAGGCCATAATTAATCACTCCAAATGCAATTTGATCACTATGCCAGAGTGACGGTTCCTCCTGCTCCGTGGAAAGATCCCAGAGAAGCAGCCAGAGTGGAGGGAGTTAATTGCCTGGCTTTGGTGTCTCCCTCAGGTGCTTCCTCTGTCTATGAAGCATGACAAACAGGCGCTGCAGCCTCTTCAAAGGCCAATGGGTTTCATGTGACCGGGACATTTTCAAGCAGTGACATTTCACCAGATGCAGCGAAGAGACAGGAGCAGAGAGGAATTGGTAATGTAGTGGCAAATTCTGAAGTGCAGGTGCTCTTCAAAGCGACCCCGATAGCTGTGCCCCTTCCAAGGCTGCACAACAAAATGAATTTTTGACCAGTGCAGACACTATGGCTTCAATATAAAGCTAGCTTTCTTTTTATTATCACCAGCCTTCCTGCTTTGCTTAACATCGAGGCTGATAAGAACATAAAAAGACCCCCACTGAATCAGAACAATGGCACAACTAGTCCAGCATCCTATTCTCACAGCAGCCAACTAGTTGTCTGTAGGAAGCCCTTGATCAGGGCCTGAACACAAGAGTATTCTGCTCCCCTATAGCTTCCAGCAACGAAGTATTCAGAAGCATAGCTGCCTCCAAACATGGAGACAGACTGTAGCTGTCATGGCTAGAAGCCTTCCATAGTGCTCTCCTCCATGAATCTGTCTAATCAACTTTTATATTCAATGATGAAGAGTTATGGTGGACTTCAAAACTCACTATTATGAAAAAAAAATGGTTCACTATCATAATGGGGTTTTTGAATTATTCAAAAATAAAAAGTGCCAGTTTAGGCTGGCACAAGAGGAGTGTGTGGCTTTGAGATTTTGAGAGGAGATTTAAAGACGTTTAATTGACATTCACCTTGGGAAGGCTATGACCCAAGAGCCCTACCTAGTGGAAGAGCTTCCATGGCCTTAGCCATGTATCCCTCTTCCTCTGTTTGGCTTACTTGGTGAGTTTTCATTCAGAGAAAAACTAATTTATTTGACCTGCAGAGGCTTGGCAAAGAAGCACCTCGGAAGACGACATTGCACACACACACACACAAACACACACACGGTGTTTCATTCCTGCCCACCTCTGCTTACTTTCAATAGTTACAAACTGTTTTCGCCTTATATGGTCACATAGAGGTTTACACAAATAAAACAATCATCCCATCAAAATAATACGCTACTTAAAACAAGCAAATACCACGGGCTTAAAAACATTAGAGAGGCATAGCACAACTTACTTTGCATGCTGGGTGTATGTTAGGTGAGATTGCTTAGACAAATGTGTACATTAGGTGAGATTCAAACTGAAACGCTGATGCATTTTCATGAGCCCCTTTTTTGGGGGGGGTGGATTGCAAACTGATGCAGAAATGTGAAACCAAGGCTGGAAAAACAAGAAACGGAGAAACAAAAACCGGCAAGATTCAAACAAGCCAAGGGATGACTCAGTTGTAACACATTTTCCCATTCTACGCCTTAGCTTAATTCCCCACATTTGCACTGTATAGGTATCCATCTGGATTAGCATGAGGAGATGAGGGTGGGCAGGGGATTATCCGAAGAAGTGCGATTTGAACCGCAACACTTGGCAACTGCTGAAGTGGACTCTACTCCATGAAAGCTTATGCCACAATGCACTTGTCAGTGTTCAGACTGTTAGAGGGCTCCCTTTTCTCCTTCTTCTTTTTTTACAACAACAGATGGTTCCTATGGCATCTCCATCAGCTTTTTAGACATTTACTGTAAAATCAGCAGAGGTCGAGCAAAAACTTCTCACTGAGTAAGCTGTAAAGAAATTCAAAACTCTGGGATTTGCACCATTGCCACCCTTCTCAGCACCTCTTTGGTGGGACCTGAAGGAGAAGACTTCCCAGGGGGATTTTTGCTTTAAGCTCTACATATATGTGTATGGATAAACAGTGTCTGTGAGCTTGTTTAGGGAGGTTCCGGGGTTAATCCTCCCTTTCTTCCCTTCTCACCCTCGGTCACAAATTGCTTAGCTGTGGGGCATGACACACCCCTGCTATGACAAGCCAGCGTTCCTAATCTAAGGAGGCACTCAGGAGCAGTTTGGCCCCACTGACCTCTCATAGAGATCCCGTCTGCTTCCTCAGGCCAAGCCAGGGCTCACCCAGGATGGGATTTTGTTTCCTGCCCATCCAGATGGCAAGCGGCACCCGTGCTACAATTTCCTCGGCAATCTCATTGCCGGGACGAGGCTGCCAGCGCTAATTGCCATTTCCATTCCAGCAACTTTGCTCGGCAGGCAAAGTGGGCTCCTTCTTCCTAATGAGACCCTCTTGAATTATCAGTCTATGTGGGATAAAAATGGAGACAATGGCCGCTTACATGCATAGTGAGTCAATTATTAGCATCTGCTATAAATCTTGCTATCAGACTGCTAATAGTTCCTTCGCCTGCACAAAATGCACAGGCTAGAAGTGAACCCTCCTTGATCCAGTCCTGGACCTCAGCTTTTCTCCTTGAGCCGGGAGATCTAGAAGCTGCCTGGGGCATAAATGTCACTGCCTGAAACCAGGCTATTTCGTGTATACAGCAAAGGCAAGAGCAAGTATGGTATAGTGATGTCAGGGAACTGCCATCAGAGCCAAGAGTGGAGGTAAGGCTCCCCGACCATGCAGGAGAAGGGACCAGCAGAGGGAGAGAGAACACTCCCTTTGGGGAAGGTTATTAGTGTGACACCGGGGAGGAAGGGGACCAGGGAAGGACTTCAGAGAGAGGGCTCCAAGACTCTTCCACAGAGACCAGCGGGGAGAGTCCAGGACCTCCGCTGGCTACGCCTACTCTGCGCAGAAAGCTTCCGCGCAGGGAGGCTAGGCGGAGACTGGGCGTCAAGGAATTTTTATGTTGGAAGAAATTCAGGAAACGCCCACTGACGGATTCTGCCAGCGACTGACACAGCCACGGAGAAAGGGCTGTCCAGCCAGGGAAAGGTTTAGCCAGGCAACGTTGCCTAGAACTTCAGCATCCTTTACACACAAGCAACCCCAATTCCCATTACAAGTGATATCAGAGTTTTTAACCAGGATCAGGCAGATCCAGATTCAGATGACCACATAGCCATGAATACCACTGACTGGGCTTCAGCCAGTCACTTTTTCTCAGCCTAGCCTTCTTCATAGGGTTGCTGTGAGATCAAAACATGGGAGTGTCAAGTTGCACCAGCATGGGAGAAAAAGTGTGGTAATAATGGAATGAATGGTGCATGTTAGAAAGGCAAGAGAGTTCTGCTGTGTGTCCAATGTAGGCTTTTTGACTCATGTTTGTTAGTGCTTTGTTCTCTAACCATTTGTTCTCTACTGGGTTCTCTTTTTTTCCATAGCTGAAGTTAATTTGTGGCCAAAGCACTGGTGAGGTAGTTCACGCCTAAGAAGAAAAATGTCTGGAATGTGAGGAAGCCACACGCTTACCTGGAAAGTCCTGCCCTCTCATCCAGGATGGATGGTGATCAGTTGTGTTGACCCCTCAATGAGGAAATTGCACTCTGTATATGCTCAGAGAGAGGTACTCCCTCACTGTGTTTATTTACAATACTCAGTGGACCCCAAAGCAGTTTCCAGATCAATAAAAACAATACCAATACTACATTTTAGAAATATAACATGCAATCAAAATTACCCTCAATAAAAGAACAGCTAATCACAACAATGCTGGAATGAGAGCTGATGATAAACTGCTATGACTTCACATTCTACTGAACCCAAGAAG